>NC_090439.1:625816284-628424813 GCF_031143425.1 Pleurodeles waltl | reverse complement strand
GTTTGGTAGGTTTCCCTAGATGCCAGCTGAGCTAGAGGCCAAAATCTACAGGTAGGCACTTTGCAAAAAACACCTCTGTTTTTCTTTAAAAAAATGTGATGTGTCCACGTTGTGTTTTGGGGCATTTCCTGTCACGGGCGCTAGGCCTACCCACACAAGTGAGGTATAATTTTTATCAGGAGACTTGGGGGAATGCTGGGTGGAAGGAAATTTGTGGCTCCTCTCAGATTCCAGAACTTTCTGTCACCGAAATGTGAGGAAAACGTATTTTTTTAGCCAAATTTTGAGGTTTGCAAAGGATTCTGGGTAACAGAACCTGGTCAGAGCCCAACAAGTCACCCCATCTTGGATTCCCCTAGGTCTCTAGTTTTAAAAAATGCACAGGTTTGGTAGGTTTCCCTAGGTGCCTGCTGAGCTAGAGGCCAAAATCTACAGGTAGGCACTTTGCAAAAAACACCTCTGTTTTCTTTAAAAAAATGTGATGTATCCACCTTGTATTTTGGGACATTTCCTGTCACGGGCGCTAGGCCTACCCACGCAAGTGAGGAATCATTTTTATCAGGAAACTTGGGGGAACGCGTGTTGGAAGGAAATTTGTGGCTCCTCTCTGATTCCAGTACTTTCTGTCACCAAAAATTGAGGCAAACATATTTTTTTAGCCAAATTTTGAGGTTTGCAAAGGATTCTGGGTAACAGATCCTGATCAGAGCCCCACAAGTCACCCCATCTTGGATTCCCCAAGGTCTCTAGTTTTTAAAAATCCACAGGTTTGGTAGGTTTTCCCTAGGTGCCGGCTGAGCTAGAGGCCAAAATCTACAGGTAGGCACTTTGCAAAAAACACCTCTGTTTTCTTTAAAAAAATGTGATGTGTCCACCTTGTATTTTGGGACATTTCCTGTCACGGGCGCTAGGCCTACCCACACAAGTGAGGTATCATTTTTATCGGGAGACTTGGTGAAACGCTGGGTGGAAGGAAATTTGTGGCTCCTCTCAGATTCCAGAACTTTCTGTCACCGAAATGTGAGGAAAATGTGTTTTTTTAGCCAAATTTTGAGGTTTGCAAAGGATTCTGGGTAACAGATCCTGGTCAGAGCCCCACAAGTCACCCCATCTTGGATTCCCCTAGGTCTCTAGTTTTCATAAATGCACAGGTTTGGTAGGTTTCCCTAGGTGCCAGCTGAGCTAGAGGCCAAAATCTACAGGTAGGCACTTTGCAAAAAACACCTCTGTTTTCTTTAAAAAAATGTGATGTGTCCACGTTGTGTTTTGGGGCATTTCCTGTCACGGGCGACAGGCCTACCCACACAAGTGAGGTATCATTTTTATCGGGAGACTTGGGGAAACGCTGGGTGGAAGGAAATTTGTGGCTCCTCTCAGATTCCAGAACTTTCTGTCACCGAAATGTGAGGAAAACGTATTTTGTTAGCCAAATTTTTAGGTTTGCAAAGGATTCTGGGTAACAGAACCTGGTCAGAGCCACACAAGTCACCCCATCTTGGATTCCCCTAGGTCTCTAGTTTTAAAAAATGCACAGGTTTGGTAGGTTTCCCTAGATGCCAGCTGAGCTAGAGGCCAAAATCTACAGGTAGGCACTTTGCAAAAAACACCTCTGTTTTTCTTTAAAAAAATGTGATGTGTCCACGTTGTGTTTTGGGGCATTTCCTGTCACGGACGCTAGGCCTACCCACACAAGTGAGGTATAATTTTTATCAGGAGACTTGGGGGAATGCTGGGTGGAAGGAAATTTGTGGCTCCTCTCAGATTCCAGAACTTTCTGTCACCGAAATGTGAGGAAAACGTATTTTTTTAGCCAAATTTTGAGGTTTGCAAAGGATTCTGGGTAACAGAACCTGGTCAGAGCCCAACAAGTCACCCCATCTTGGATTCCCCTAGGTCTCTAGTTTTAAAAAATGCACAGGTTTGGTAGGTTTCCCTAGGTGCCTGCTGAGCTAGAGGCCAAAATCTACAGGTAGGCACTTTGCAAAAAACACCTCTGTTTTCTTTAAAAAAATGTGATGTATCCACCTTGTATTTTGGGACATTTCCTGTCACGGGCGCTAGGCCTTCCCACGCAAGTGAGGTATCATTTTTATCAGGAAACTTGGGGGAACGCGTGTTGGAAGGAAATTTGTGGCTCCTCTCTGATTCCAGTACTTTCTGTCACCAAAAATTGAGGCAAACATATTTTTTTAGCCAAATTTTGAGGTTTGCAAAGGATTCTGGGTAACAGATCCTGGTCAGAGCCCCACAAGTCACCCCATCTTGGATTCCCCAAGGTCTCTAGTTTTTAAAAATCCACAGGTTTGGTAGGTTTTCCCTAGGTGCCGGCTGAGCTAGAGGCCAAAATCTACAGGTAGGCACTTTGCAAAAAACACCTCTGTTTTCTTTAAAAAAATGTGATGTGTCCACCTTGTATTTTGGGACATTTCCTGTCACAGGCGCCAGGCCTACCCACACAAGTGAGGTATCATTTTTATCGGGAGACTTGGTGAAACGCTGGGTGGAAGGAAATTTGTGGCTCCTCTCAGATTCCAGAACTTTCTGTCACCGAAATGTGAGGAAAATGTGTTTTTTTAGCCAAATTTTGAGGTTTGCAAAGGATTCTGGGTAACAGATCCTGGTCAGAGCCCCACAAGTCACCCCATCTTGGATTCCCCTAGGTCTCTAGTTTTAAAAAATGCACAGGTTTGGTAGGTTTCCCTAGGTGCAGGCTGAGCTAGAGGCCAAAATCTACAGGTAGGCACTTTGCAAAAAACACCTCTGTTTTCTTTAAAAAAAATGTGATGTGTCCACGTTGTGTTTTGGGGCATTTCCTGTCACGGGCGCTAGGCCTACCCACACAAGTGAGGTATCATTTTTATCGGGAGACTTGGGGAAACGCTGGGTGGAAGGAAATTTGTGGCTCCTCTCAGATTCCAGAACTTTCTGTCACCGAAATGTGAGGAAAACGTATTTTGTTAGCCAAATTTTTAGGTTTGCAAAGGATTCTGGGTCACAGAACCTGGTCAGAGCCACACAAGTCACCCCATCTTGGATTCCCCTAGGTCTCTAGTTTTGAAAAATGCACAGGTTTGGTAGGTTTCCCTAGGTGCAGGCTGAGCTAGAGGCCAAAATCTACAGGTAGGCACTTTGCAAAAAACACCTCTGTTTTCTTTAAAAAAATGTGATGTGTCCAAGTTGTATTTTGGGATTTTTCCTGTCACGGGCGCTAGGCCTACCCACCCAAGTGAGGTATCATTTTTATCGGGAGACTTGGGGAAATGCTGGGTGGAAGGAAATTTGTGGCTCCTCTCAGATTCCAGAACTTTCTTTCACCGAAATGTGAGGAAAACATATTTTTTTAGCCAAATTTTAGGTTTGGAAAGGATTCTGGGTAACAGAACCTGGTCAGAGCCCCACAAGCCACCCCATCTTGGATTCCCCTAGGTCTTTAGTTTTAAAAAATGCACAGGTTTGGTAGGTTTCCCTAGGTGCAGGCTGAGCTAGAGGCCAAAATCTACAGGTAGGCACTTTGCAAAAAACACCTCTGTTTTCTTTAAAACAAATGTGATGTGTCCAAGTTGTATTTTGGGATATTTCCTGTCACGGGCGCTAGGCCTACCCACCCAAGTGAGGTATCATTTTTATCGGGAGACTTGGGGAAATGCTGGGTGGAAGGAAATTTGTGGCTCCTCTCAGATTCCAGAACTTTCTTTCACCGAAATGTGAGGAAAACATATTTTTTTAGCCAAATTTTGAGGTTTGCAAAGGATTCTGGGTAACAGAACCTGGTCAGAGCCCCACAAGACACCCCATCTTGGATTCCCCTAGGTCTTTAGTTTTCAAAAATGCACAGGTTTGGTAGGTTTCCCTAGGTGCCGGCTGAGCTAGAGGCCAAAATCTACAGGTAGGCACTTTGCAAAAAACACCTCTGTTTTCTTTCAAAAAATGTGATGTGTCCACGTTGTGTTTTGGGGCATTTCCTGTCACGGGAGCTAGGGCTACCCACACAAGTGAGGTATCATTTTCATCGGGAGACTTGGGGGAACGCTGGGTGGAAGGAAATTTGTGGCTCCCCTCAGATTCCAGAACTTTCTGTCACCGAAATGTGAGGAAAACATGTTTTTTTAGCCAAATTGTGAGGTTTGCAAAGGATTCTGGGTAACAGAACCTGGTCAGAGCCCCACAAGTCACCCCATCTTGGATTCCCCTAGGTCTGTAGTTTTAAAAAATGCACAGGTTTGGTAGGTTTCCCTAGGTGCCGGCTGAGCTAGAGGCCAAAATCTACCGGTAGGCACTTTGCAAAAAACACCTCTGTTTTCTTTAAAAAAATGTGATGTGTCCACGTTGTGTTTTGGAGCATTTCCTGTCACGGGCGCTAGGCCTACCCACACAAGTGAGGTATCATTTTTATCGGGAGACTTGGGGAAACGCTGGGAGGAAGGAAATTTGTGGCTCCTCTCAGATTCCAGAACTTTCTGTCACCGAAATGTGAGGAAAATGTGTTTTTTTAGTCAAATTTTGAGGTTTGCAAAGGATTCTGGGTAACAGATCCTGGTCAGAGCCCCTCAAGTCACCCCATCTTGGATTCCCCTAGGTCTTTAGTTTTCATAAATGCACAGGTTTGGTAGGTTTCCCTAGATGCCAGCTGAGCTAGAGGCCAAAATCTACAGGTAGGCACTTTGCAAAAAACACCTCTGTTTTTCTTTAAAAAAATGTGATGTGTCCACGTTGTGTTTTGGGGCATTTCCTGTCACGGGCGCTAGGCCTACCGACACAAGTGAGGTATAATTTTTATCAGGAGACTTGGGGGAATGCTGGGTGGAAGGAAATTTGTGGCTCCTCTCAGATTCCAGAACTTTCTGTCACCGAAATGTGAGGAAAACGTATTTTTTTAGCCAAATTTTGAGGTTTGCAAAGGATTCTGGGTAACAGAAACTGGTCAGAGCCCAACAAGTCACCCCATCTTGGATTCCCCTAGGTCTCTAGTTTTAAAAAATGCACAGGTTTGGTAGGTTTCCCTAGGTGCCTGCTGAGCTAGAGGCCAAAATCTACAGGTAGGCACTTTGCAAAAAACACCTCTGTTTTCTTTAAAAAAATGTGATGTATCCACCTTGTATTTTGGGACATTTCCTGTCACGGGCGCTAGGCCTACCCACACAAGTGAGGTATCATTTTTATCGGGAGACTTGGTGAAACGCTGGGTGGAAGGAAATTTGTGGCTCCTCTCAGATTCCAGAACTTTCTGTCACCGAAATGTGAGGAAAATGTGTTTTTTTAGCCAAATTTTGAGGTTTGCAAAGGATTCTGGGTAACAGATCCTGGTCAGAGCCCCACAAGTCACCCCATCTTGGATTCCCCTAGGTCTCTAGTTTTCATAAATGCACAGGTTTGGTAGCTTTCCCTAGGTGCCAGCTGAGCTAGAGGCCAAAATCTACAGGTAGGCACTTTGCAAAAAACACCTCTGTTTTCTTTAAAAAAATGTGATGTGTCCACCATGTGTTTTGGGGCATTTCCTGTCACGGGCGCTAGGCCTACCCACACAAGTGAGGTATCATTTTTATCGAGAGACTTGGGGGAATGCTGGGTGGAAGGAAATTTGTGGCTCCTCTCAGATTCCAGAACTTTCTGTCACCGAAATGTGAGGAAAACGTATTTTGTTAGCCAAATTTTTAGGTTTGCAAAGGATTCTGGGTAACAGAACCTGGTCAGAGCCACACAAGTCACCCCATCTTGGATTCCCCTAGGTCTCTAGTTTTAAAAAATGCACAGGTTTGGTAGGTTTCCCTAGGTGCAGGCTGAGCTAGAGGCCAAAATCTACAGGTAGGCACTTTGCAAAAAACACCTCTGTTTTCTTTAAAAAAATGTGATGTGTCCAAGTTGTATTTTGGGATATTTCCTGTCACGGGCGCTAGGCCTACCCACCCAAGTGAGGTATCATTTTTATCGGGAGACTTGGGGAAATGCTGGGTGGAAGGAAATTTGTGGCTCCTCTCAGATTCCAGAACTTTCTTTCACCGAAATGTGAGGAAAACATATTTTTTTAGCCAAATTTTTAGGTTTGCAAAGGATTCTGGGTAACAGAACCTGGTCAGAGCCCCACAAGACACCCCATCTTGGATTCCCCTAGGTCTGTAGTTTTTTAAAAATGCACAGGTTTGGTAGGTTTCCCTAGGTGCCGGCTGAGCTAGAGGCCAAAATCTACCGGTAGGCACTTTGCAAAAAACACCTCTGTTTTCTTTAAAAAAATGTGATGTGTCCACGTTGTGTTTTGGAGCATTTCCTGTCACGGGCGCTAGGCCTACCCACACAAGTGAGGTATCATTTTTATCGGGAGACTTGGGGAAACGCTGGGAGGAAGGAAATTTGTGGCTCCTCTCAGATTCCAGAACTTTCTGTCACCGAAATGTGAGGAAAATGTGTTTTTTTAGTCAAATTTTGAGGTTTGCAAAGGATTCTGGGTAACAGATCCTGGTCAGAGCCCCTCAAGTCACCCCATCTTGGATTCCCCTAGGTCTTTAGTTTTCATAAATGCACAGGTTTGGTAGGTTTCCCTAGATGCCAGCTGAGCTAGAGGCCAAAATCTACAGGTAGGCACTTTGCAAAAAACACCTCTGTTTTTCTTTAAAAAAATGTGATGTGTCCACGTTGTGTTTTGGGGCATTTCCTGTCACGGGCGCTAGGCCTACCGACACAAGTGAGGTATAATTTTTATCAGGAGACTTGGGGGAATGCTGGGTGGAAGGAAATTTGTGGCTCCTCTCAGATTCCAGAACTTTCTGTCACCGAAATGTGAGGAAAACGTATTTTTTTAGCCAAATTTTGAGGTTTGCAAAGGATTCTGGGTAACAGAAACTGGTCAGAGCCCAACAAGTCACCCCATCTTGGATTCCCCTAGGTCTCTAGTTTTAAAAAATGCACAGGTTTGGTAGGTTTCCCTAGGTGCCGGCTGAGCTAGAGGCCAAAATCTACAGGTAGGCACTTTGCAAAAAACACCTCTGTTTTCTTTCAAAAAATGTGATGTGTCCACGTTGTGTTTTGGGGCATTTCCTGTCACGGGAGCTAGGGCTACCCACACAAGTGAGGTATCATTTTCATCGGGAGACTTGGGGGAACGCTGGGTGGAAGGAAGTTGTGGCTCCTCTCTGATTCCAGAACTTTCTGTCACCAAAATTTGAGGAAAATTTGTTTTTTTGCCAAAGTTTGAGGTTTGCAAAGGATTCTGGGTAACAGAACCTGGTCAGAGCCCCACAAGCCACCCCTTCCTGGATTTCCCTAGGTCTCTAGTTTTCAAATATGCACAGGTTTGGTAGGTTTCCCTAGCTGAGGGCTGAGCTAGAGGCCAAAATCTACAGGTAGGCACTTTGCAAAAAACACCTCTGTTTTCTTTAAAAAAATGTGATGTGTCCACGTTGTGTTTTTGGGCGTTTCCTGTCGCGGGTGCTAGGCCTACCCACACAAGTGAGGTATCATTTTTATCGGGAGGCTTGGGGGAACATAGATTAGCAAAACAAGTGTTATTACCCCTTGTCTTTCTCTACGTTTTTTCCTTCCAAATATAAGAGAGTGTGTAAATAAGACATCTATTTGAGAAATGCCCTGTAATTCACATGCTAGTATGGTCACCCCGGAATTCAGAGATGTGCAAATAACCACTGCTCCTCAACACCTTATCTTGTGCCCATTTTGGAAATACAAAGGTTTTTTTGATAGCTATTTTTCACTCTTTATATTTCAGCAAATGAATTGCTGTATACCCGGTATAGAATGAAAACGCACTGCAGTGTGCAGCTCATTTATTGGCTTTGGGTACGTAGGGTTCTTGATGAACCTACAAGCCCTATATATCCCGGCAACCATAGGAGTCCAGCAGACATAACGGTATATTGCTTTCGAAGATCTGACATTGCAGAAAAAAGTTACAGAGTAAAACGTAGAGGATAATTTATGTTTTTTTCACCTCAATTTCAATATTTTTCTTTTTCTTTTTTTATTTTCATTAGGAAACCCTTGTAGGATCTACACACATGACCCCTTGCTAAATTCAGAATGTTGTCTACTTTTCAGCAATGTTTAGGTTTCTGGGATCCACCATTGGTTTCATGCCCATTTCTGTCACTGACTGGAAGGAGGCTGAAAGCACAATTTTTTTTAAAAATGGGGTATGTCCCAGTAAAATGCCAAATTTGTGTTGAAAAATTAGGTTTTCTGATTCAAGTCTGCTTGTACCTGAAACCTGGGAAGCTGGTGATTTTAGCACCGCAAACCCTTTGTTGATGCAATTTTCAGGAGAAAAACCACAAGCCTTCTTCTGCAGCCACTTTTTCCCATTAAAAAAAAAAAAAAATCGATATGTTCACTGTATTTTGGCTAATTTCTTGGCCTCCCTCAGGGGAACCCACAAAGTCTCTGTACCTCTAGAATGCCTAGGATGTTGGAAAAAAAGGACGCAAATGTGGCTTGGCTAGCTTATGTGGACAAAAAGTTATGAGGGCCTAAGCGCGAACTGCCCCAAATAGCCAAAAAAAGGCCTGGCACAGGAGGGGGGAAAGGCCTGGCAGCGAAGGGGTTAATTGTATAAAAGTTATTAAGGTGGAATGTAATGGGACCATCCGAACCAGTGATCAAGGTGCGAGGGCTCCGGAACGCGTAGGGTTGATAATGCTGCTGTTATAGAAATTCATTTTGCTGTGTGGAAATGAGCTGCGGTTCATCGTCTATGTGGCGCTTTATTTATATATATATATATATATATATATATATATATATATAAATATATATACACAAATATATATATATATATTAATCATATTTAAAACAACATGGCGGTACCGCTCTGTTTTGTGAAATTTCACAAAACACAAGTGACAACAGAGTTCACTAAGTTGAAATGGCTTATAACTTTGTAAACACATAACCTACTTACCTGTGCTACCAAAAAGGATCATCTGCACACCATAATAAACAATTCTGTCAAATATCATATACATTTGACTTGGTGGTTGTCTGCTACGAGTGAGTACAAAGTCTTTGGAAAATGCATTGGTGTCAAACCTGTTTTGAGATATTTATTTTTTCTCTGCCCCCCTAGATAAATCTCCAGGAAACTTTGCATCATCTACAAATTTACAAAAACCTATAGGTTTTGAAAGTTTCTTGGAGATTAATTAAACTGGTGAACAAAAATCTGTGGAATTCCTATCTCTGGAAATATTAATTACTCCTAACAACTGGGTACTGCCACTTTGTGATATAATACAGTAGTCGAGGGTGGTGTTGTGATTTTCTCAACAATGGGGTTTGCTTCACAGTGTAGTTTGTTCACATTGTGATTTGGTTTGCACTGTATTTTCCTCCATCGTGTCTTTTTTCTCCACATTATGATTGTTTCAACTGCAATCTGCTCCAGTTCATTCAATCATTTACTCTGTTGTATGTTCCTCTACTACAAGTATATGTTATGCAATGTACTGCTTCCCTCTTGTTAATGATATTTACGTTCAGTGTCAGTGCTGACATATAAATAAACTCTACAAAGAGGCTCACAGACATCATGCATGTAGGCATAGATTACAAACTTACATGCACAAAAGGAGGATTAATGTCTTCCCCTCCTAAATGGCCTCCCTTCTTTTCCTACATTACCCACTTCTCCTTTCTGTGACTTTGTCCTTCCTCCCTCTTCTCTTCAATCTATTTAGCCCTTTTCTTTCTTACTTTTCTTTTTCTCTTTTTCTTCTTTTCCTTCCTCTGTAAGCTCCTTTCTCTCCATTCACCACAAAAACGCCAAACCAATCGGCTATGTAATTGCTTCTCTGGGTTTCCACGTGTAAATTATACTTACAATATGAACATTAGCAGTATAACATCTAACTTCTCCTTTCAATGGTCATTATGTAGTCCATTAATGATTTCCCTCAACAGACGGATGAGTGTTGACTGTTGGCAATTTGGTGTCTTCGGTTATTGGCTGCATTTGGAACAATTCATTGGCCATAGTTATCCCACCTGCTATTGTAAAAAAATTATGTTTTCATAGACCTTCTTGTTATTCCCTCCAGGGGGGCTCTTTACCATTAAATGTCAGCATTCTTAGGAGGTTTCCACTTTACAAAGGCATAATATACTTTCATTTCGCAAATCTTTTAGAATGGTGAATCCATATAAGTGGGTTCTACCTGGCAAAGTATAGGCATTTAAATGTCACTCAATGATTGTTGGACTTTTGCTTTTGCAGGGTCATCCCCAGACTTTTTTGCCTCCTGCCTCCTATATTTTTCTGACATGTTGCTGTTGGCTTTTCAACTCTGAGCACTTTACCACTGCTAACCAGTGCTAAAGTGCATATGCTCTCCTGTTTAAATTGTATGTAAGTGGTTTATCCATGATTGGCATATTTGATTTACTAGTAAGTCCCTAGTAAGGTGCACTAGAGGTGCCAGGGCCTGTAAATCAAATGCTACTAGTGGGCCTGCAGCACTGGTTGTGCCACCCACATAAGTAGCTCTGTAATCATGTCTCAGACCTGCCACTGCAGTGTCTGTGTGTGTATTTTTACACTGTAAATTCGACTTGGCAAGTGTACCCACTTGCCAGGCCTAAACCTTCCCTTTCCTTACATGTAAGGCACCCCTAAGGTATGCCCTAGGTAGCCCCAAGGGCAGGGTGCAGTGTATGGATAAGGTAGGACATATAGTAATGTGGTTTATATGTCCTGACAGTGAAATACTGCCAATTTCGTTTTCACTGTTGCAAGGTCTGTCTCTCTCTCATAGGATAATATGGGGGCTACCTTTAAATATGATTAAAGTGTAGATTCCCCTAGAGAAGAGATGGACAGGTGGAGTTTGGGATCCCTGAACTCACAATTTAAAAATGCATCTTTTAGTAAAGTTGATTTTGAGATTGTGCGTTTGAAAATGCCACTTTTAGAAAGTGAGCATTTTCTTGCTTAAACCATTCTGTGACTCTGCCTTGTTTGTGGATTCCCTGTCTGGGTCAGTTGACAGTTGGGTTGTTTTTCACCTCACACCAGACAGTGACACAAAGGGAGCTGGGGTGTGATCTGCATTCCTGATTAGCCATCTCTGCTAGGAGGGAGGGGTGGAGTGGTCACTCTCATCTGAAAGGACTGTGCCTGCCTCTGACAATGCTGTCTCCAGCCCCCTGGTGTGTGTCTGAGGCCTTGCCTGGGCAAGGCAGGATTTCACAAGAAGGTGTGAGTCCCCTTTGAAGGAAGGTGACTTCAAAGACTAAAATGGGTATAAGAAGGGCATCCAAACTTACAAACTTCAGAAACACTTCTGGAATCAAGGGGAACCTCTGCCTGGAGAAGAGCTGATCGCTGAGGAACAAGTGCTGCCCTGCCTGTGACTGTGCTTTGTGGAGCTTTCCTGCAGTGCTGCTTCTGCCAGAGTAAGAGGGCAAAGACTGGACTTTGTGTGCCTTCCATCTTGAAGAAGAAATCTCCAAGGGCTTGATGTAGAGCTTGCCTCCTGTTGTTGAAGTCTCAGGGATAGCAAAGACTTCTTCCTGCCAGCACCTGGAGTCTCTGGAGAGACCCCTACTCTGCTCTGTGGTGCCCTTCCAGTTCCTGGGACCCTGAAAGGAGAGGCTGGCAGCCTAAGGACAAAAATACACGCACCGAGCGCCGTGCGGAGAAAAGATCGACGCGAATCCGATCGCGGCTGAGAAAACGACGCGACGCCGGCTCCGCAGCTGAGAAACGACGCCGCAGGAAACGCGACCGGAGAATCGACGCCCGGAGCAGGAGAAACGACGCGCAGCATCGCTGACGAAGGCTGAGAGATCGCAACCTGCGCCGCGAGACTTTCGGACCGTCGCGTGGCTGGCTGTTTCGACGCGCATCGCCGTGCCGAGTTGTTTTCGACGCATATAACCGTGCAGGGTTATTTTCGACGCGCACAGCCCGTGCGGGGTTATTTTTGACGCAAACCAGGTACATTTACACGCTAGCAGCGCTAGTGTGTTGTTACAACTACCTAAAGACTCTTTTTATTTTAAACCTTTAAAAAATCATAACTTGACTTGTGTATGTTGGATTTTTGTCGTTTTGGTCTTGTTTTGTTTAGATAAATATTTCCTATTTTTCTAAACTGGTGTTGTGTCATTTTGTAGTGTTTTCATTAAGTTACTGTGTGTGTTGGTACAAATACTTTACGCCCAGCACTCTGAGGTTAAGCCTACTGCTCTGCCAAGCTACCAAGGGGGTAAGCAGGGGTTAGCTGAGGGTGATTCTCTTTTATCCTAACTAGAGTGAGGGTCCTTGCTTGAACAGGGGGTAACCTGACTGTCAACCAAAGACCCCATTTCTAACATTGGTGACCAGCGGTCGGGATTTGGACTTGTATTTGTACTTGACATACAGTAATTGAGTGTACACTACTGTTTTTGATCTCAGACCACTACGTGACCACATACTACTTGTCTTGTGATTCTGCTTTTTGTTCTCTGATGTCCTCCTGGAAGTATTGCTAATATTTTTGGACTTTGGTTTTTGGTTGTGAACCCTTTGCAGAAATGGAAGTCAATTTCTGGCACCTATCTATGTATAAAAAGTGGCAGCTTAAAGCATTCTGCATGGAAAGGGGACTGGCTGTGAACAAGGAATCCAGAAGGGAGGATCTTGAGTCAGCCCTGTTTCAGGATGAATTGAAACGTTGTCAGGCAACACCACCAAATGAGTCTGAGGAGGATAACTACTCTGAGGAGGAGGACTACTCCAAAGAGGAGGGCAGTGGCCCTGAGGAGGGAACAGAAAGAGATGATAGGCTCCTAGCTCGAATCCGGAGTCTGGAAGAGCTTAAGAGGGCCGAGGAGAAGAGAGCCTTAGTCCTGGCAGAAAGGAGGAGGGACTTAGAGATTAAAAAAATTATTTATGCTAACGAGCTTAAATTGAAAGAGCTGGAAGTCATGAGGGCTGAGTCCAGCTGGAATGGTGGCAGCAACAATTGTATATCCAGTGATGCTGCAGAAGTGCACATGCCCAGAGAGGTGGTGCCCTACTTGAAGGAGGGAGTTAACACACGCCAGGAGGTTCAGGGGTATGAGGTAGCTCCAGTGATGCACAGGGTCTCTGAGGTAGATTGGGGAACTGGCATGGGGAGTCATATTCCTACTGGTGGGAGGGACACTCTACTGACTCTAGGTGAGAGTGACAGGGAGAGGGGTTCCCCCCAAGTAGAAGTCCTGGTTATGGAGTGTGAAGACTTCCCAGAAGAGTGTGGGTTGAGTGTCAGGGACAGTCAGGTACTGTCTCACCAGTCTCAGGAGGGTGATGTGGGGTGCTTTGTCAAAGCAGAGTCACTGGATGGTTGGGTGAAGGGTACTTTGGTTAATTCATGTGAGGGGCTGAGTGATGTAATTGCTGGAGAGCAGATGTCTAGTCCTTATTTTCCAGAGCTATGCCAACACCAGGTGGAGTGTGAGTTCTCTGACCCCAGGGAGCTTACAATGGAGGCAGACTTCTGGGTGAGTACCAGAGAGCCTGAAGAGGCATTTGGGGGTGCTCCTGAGAGGAGTGGTCTAGGTAGTTCCCAACCAGGTGAGGTAGGGAAGGATTGTAGTGTCCCAGGTAGGTCCCAGTGTAGTGGGATGGGTGAGGGACCCCATGTCCAGTCTCAGAGGAGAGGGAATGGGGATGGGTTGAGGCCCAAGGTGCCCGAGATCCGGTCCCAGGTCCTGGAGGGTTCCCTGCGGGAACCCCAGGAGGGGAGCCTAGCCTGTACCATAGGGCCATCTGTTGAGGGAGACCCCACAGTGTCAGGAGAACTTGGGGGGGCGGCTGTAGCCAGCGTCCCACCAGTTCTGGTGTCTGGCAGTACCACTCCTAGTGAGGGGTTGCAGAAGTCCAGACAGAGGGTTGAGAGGGGGTTGCGGACCCCAGTGGAGAACCTGGAGGGTCAGGGGTCAGCTCTGAGAGCAGAGCCCCCCATGAATGACCTTGGTGAGACCATTTCTGGGTTGGGGGGAATCCAGACTCTGTCAGATGGGCAGAGGTCAGGAGACCTGCGCCAGCCAGACTCTTGTGTGGCCCTTCGGGACAGTGTGTCCCTTGAGGGGGGTAAGTGTGCCCCCCTGGAAGTCCTGGTGTGCCAGGCAATGGTTCAACCGCAGGGTGGTGACTCTGGGTTGAATGATCAGGTTCAGGGGGTAAACTCTGACCTGATGGGGGGTAAGTGTGCTCCCAAGGAAGTCCTGGTGTGCCAGGCAGTGGTTCAACCGCAGGGTGGTGACCCTGGGTTGGATGACCAGGTTCAGAGGGTAAACTCTGACCTGGTAGGGGGTAGGTATGCCCCCCAGGAAGTCCTGGGTTGCCAGGCAGTGATCCAGTCTGTGGGTACAGGCCATGGATTGGGAGGCCAGGTTAAGGGTGTCCCCCCTGACCTGGAGGAAGGGGCTACTGCTAACAGTGCCCCTACCATATTGTCTTCTGGGGGGGCCGCTCCTAGTTGGGTGGTTCAGGACCCCAGAAGAGAGGGCAGGGGGAGGGAAGCCTCACCCCTGGCCCTGGTCCAACCTGAAGGTACAGACCCCAGGTTGGAGGATCAGTTGCAGGTTAACATCCCTGCACTGATGGAAGAATTGTGCAGGACTGCTTCTACAAGCACCCTGACAGTTTTTGACTCTGGGGGTGCCGCTTCTGCAGGGAGGGTACAGAGCCCCAGAGGGGAGGACCAGGGTCAGGTTGTCATCCCTGACCTGGTGGAAGAGAGAGTGGTCAAAGGGTGCCAGGCACCGGGGGCTACCACCCCCCACTCTCCACAGTCACAGTGGTTAGAGAGGCCTGAGGTCGGGCTCTCATCCCTGACAGTTGTCTGGGGCCACTGTGGCTTGCTGTCCTGGTGGACAGAGTTGCCCCTGGGGGGGGAAGGACGAGAGTCACACCCCAGGGGTGGAGTGGGCAACACCATTGTGTTGGCCCTGGTGGTACTATCTGCCCATTGCAATACATCTGTGAGCAAAGTAAAGTTAGGTGTTGCACAGATGGTGTCTGTAGATGTGGAGAAGGGTTCCCCATGGGTTAGCTTAGTGGGCCCTGAGAGTATGGACAGAGGGATCCAACTGGAGTCAGGAAGGCGTAGAACTGGAGCATGCCCCTGCTGTTGTGGGCCTGGGTCCCTGTTCTATCGCCCCAATCAGGGAAGTACATCAAGGTATTGATTGTTCTCCCCTGGCTTTAGGCTGGTAGGGGGTCGTGTTGGACTTTTGCTTTTGCAGGGTCATCCCCAGACTTTTTTGCCTCCTGCCTCCTATATTTTTCTGACATGTTGCTGTTGGCTTTTCAACTCTGAGCACTTTACCACTGCTAACCAGTGCTAAAGTGCATATGCTCTCCTGTTTAAATTGTATGTAAGTGGTTTATCCATGATTGGCATATTTGATTTACTAGTAAGTCCCTAGTAAGGTGCACTAGAGGTGCCAGGGCCTGTAAATCAAATGCTACTAGTGGGCCTGCAGCACTGGTTGTGCCACCCACATAAGTAGCTCTGTAATCATGTCTCAGACCTGCCACTGCAGTGTCTGTGTGTGTATTTTTACACTGTAAATTCGACTTGGCAAGTGTACCCACTTGCCAGGCCTAAACCTTCCCTTTCCTTACATGTAAGGCACCCCTAAGGTATGCCCTAGGTAGCCCCAAGGGCAGGGTGCAGTGTATGGATAAGGTAGGACATATAGTAATGTGGTTTATATGTCCTGACAGTGAAATACTGCCAATTTCGTTTTCACTGTTGCAAGGTCTGTCTCTCTCTCATAGGATAATATGGGGGCTACCTTTAAATATGATTAAAGTGTAGATTCCCCTAGAGAAGAGATGGACAGGTGGAGTTTGGGATCCCTGAACTCACAATTTAAAAATGCATCTTTTAGTAAAGTTGATTTTGAGATTGTGCGTTTGAAAATGCCACTTTTAGAAAGTGAGCATTTTCTTGCTTAAACCATTCTGTGACTCTGCCTTGTTTGTGGATTCCCTGTCTGGGTCAGTTGACAGTTGGGTTGTTTTTCACCTCACACCAGACAGTGACACAAAGGGAGCTGGGGTGTGATCTGCATTCCTGATTAGCCATCTCTGCTAGGAGGGAGGGGTGGAGTGGTCACTCTCATCTGAAAGGACTGTGCCTGCCTCTGACAATGCTGTCTCCAGCCCCCTGGTGTGTGTCTGAGGCCTTGCCTGGGCAAGGCAGGATTTCACAAGAAGGTGTGAGTCCCCTTTGAAGGAAGGTGACTTCAAAGACTAAAATGGGTATAAGAAGGGCATCCAAACTTACAAACTTCAGAAACACTTCTGGAATCAAGGGGAACCTCTGCCTGGAGAAGAGCTGATCGCTGAGGAACAAGTGCTGCCCTGCCTGTGACTGTGCTTTGTGGAGCTTTCCTGCAGTGCTGCTTCTGCCAGAGTAAGAGGGCAAAGACTGGACTTTGTGTGCCTTCCATCTTGAAGAAGAAATCTCCAAGGGCTTGATGTAGAGCTTGCCTCCTGTTGTTGAAGTCTCAGGGATAGCAAAGACTTCTTCCTGCCAGCACCTGGAGTCTCTGGAGAGACCCCTACTCTGCTCTGTGGTGCCCTTCCAGTTCCTGGGACCCTGAAAGGAGAGGCTGGCAGCCTAAGGACAAAAATACACGCACCGAGCGCCGTGCGGAGAAAAGATCGACGCGAATCCGATCGCGGCTGAGAAAACGACGCGACGCCGGCTCCGCAGCTGAGAAACGACGCCGCAGGAAACGCGACCGGAGAATCGACGCCCGGAGCAGGAGAAACGACGCGCAGCATCGCTGACGAAGGCTGAGAGATCGCAACCTGCGCCGCGAGACTTTCGGACCGTCGCGTGGCTGGCTGTTTCGACGCGCATCGCCGTGCCGAGTTGTTTTCGACGCATATAACCGTGCAGGGTTATTTTCGACGCGCACAGCCCGTGCGGGGTTATTTTTGACGCAAACCAGGTACATTTACACGCTAGCAGCGCTAGTGTGTTGTTACAACTACCTAAAGACTCTTTTTATTTTAAACCTTTAAAAAATCATAACTTGACTTGTGTATGTTGGATTTTTGTCGTTTTGGTCTTGTTTTGTTTAGATAAATATTTCCTATTTTTCTAAACTGGTGTTGTGTCATTTTGTAGTGTTTTCATTAAGTTACTGTGTGTGTTGGTACAAATACTTTACGCCCAGCACTCTGAGGTTAAGCCTACTGCTCTGCCAAGCTACCAAGGGGGTAAGCAGGGGTTAGCTGAGGGTGATTCTCTTTTATCCTAACTAGAGTGAGGGTCCTTGCTTGAACAGGGGGTAACCTGACTGTCAACCAAAGACCCCATTTCTAACATTGGTGACCAGCGGTCGGGATTTGGACTTGTATTTGTACTTGACATACAGTAATTGAGTGTACACTACTGTTTTTGATCTCAGACCACTACGTGACCACATACTACTTGTCTTGTGATTCTGCTTTTTGTTCTCTGATGTCCTCCTGGAAGTATTGCTAATATTTTTGGACTTTGGTTTTTGGTTGTGAACCCTTTGCAGAAATGGAAGTCAATTTCTGGCACCTATCTATGTATAAAAAGTGGCAGCTTAAAGCATTCTGCATGGAAAGGGGACTGGCTGTGAACAAGGAATCCAGAAGGGAGGATCTTGAGTCAGCCCTGTTTCAGGATGAATTGAAACGTTGTCAGGCAACACCACCAAATGAGTCTGAGGAGGATAACTACTCTGAGGAGGAGGACTACTCCAAAGAGGAGGGCAGTGGCCCTGAGGAGGGAACAGAAAGAGATGATAGGCTCCTAGCTCGAATCCGGAGTCTGGAAGAGCTTAAGAGGGCCGAGGAGAAGAGAGCCTTAGTCCTGGCAGAAAGGAGGAGGGACTTAGAGATTAAAAAAATGATTTATGCTAACGAGCTTAAATTGAAAGAGCTGGAAGTCATGAGGGCTGAGTCCAGCTGGAATGGTGGCAGCAACAATTGTATATCCAGTGATGCTGCAGAAGTGCACATGCCCAGAGAGGTGGTGCCCTACTTGAAGGAGGGAGTTAACACACGCCAGGAGGTTCAGGGGTATGAGGTAGCTCCAGTGATGCACAGGGTCTCTGAGGTAGATTGGGGAACTGGCATGGGGAGTCATATTCCTACTGGTGGGAGGGACACTCTACTGACTCTAGGTGAGAGTGACAGGGAGAGGGGTTCCCCCCAAGTAGAAGTCCTGGTTATGGAGTGTGAAGACTTCCCAGAAGAGTGTGGGTTGAGTGTCAGGGACAGTCAGGTACTGTCTCACCAGTCTCAGGAGGGTGATGTGGGGTGCTTTGTCAAAGCAGAGTCACTGGATGGTTGGGTGAAGGGTACTTTGGTTAATTCATGTGAGGGGCTGAGTGATGTAATTGCTGGAGAGCAGATGTCTAGTCCTTATTTTCCAGAGCTATGCCAACACCAGGTGGAGTGTGAGTTCTCTGACCCCAGGGAGCTTACAATGGAGGCAGACTTCTGGGTGAGTACCAGAGAGCCTGAAGAGGCATTTGGGGGTGCTCCTGAGAGGAGTGGTCTAGGTAGTTCCCAACCAGGTGAGGTAGGGAAGGATTGTAGTGTCCCAGGTAGGTCCCAGTGTAGTGGGATGGGTGAGGGACCCCATGTCCAGTCTCAGAGGAGAGGGAATGGGGATGGGTTGAGGCCCAAGGTGCCCGAGATCCGGTCCCAGGTCCTGGAGGGTTCCCTGCGGGAACCCCAGGAGGGGAGCCTAGCCTGTACCATAGGGCCATCTGTTGAGGGAGACCCCACAGTGTCAGGAGAACTTGGGGGGGCGGCTGTAGCCAGCGTCCCACCAGTTCTGGTGTCTGGCAGTACCACTCCTAGTGAGGGGTTGCAGAAGTCCAGACAGAGGGTTGAGAGGGGGTTGCGGACCCCAGTGGAGAACCTGGAGGGTCAGGGGTCAGCTCTGAGAGCAGAGCCCCCCATGAATGACCTTGGTGAGACCATTTCTGGGTTGGGGGGAATCCAGACTCTGTCAGATGGGCAGAGGTCAGGAGACCTGCGCCAGCCAGACTCTTGTGTGGCCCTTCGGGACAGTGTGTCCCTTGAGGGGGGTAAGTGTGCCCCCCTGGAAGTCCTGGTGTGCCAGGCAATGGTTCAACCGCAGGGTGGTGACTCTGGGTTGAATGATCAGGTTCAGGGGGTAAACTCTGACCTGATGGGGGGTAAGTGTGCTCCCAAGGAAGTCCTGGTGTGCCAGGCAGTGGTTCAACCGCAGGGTGGTGACCCTGGGTTGGATGACCAGGTTCAGAGGGTAAACTCTGACCTGGTAGGGGGTAGGTATGCCCCCCAGGAAGTCCTGGGTTGCCAGGCAGTGATCCAGTCTGTGGGTACAGGCCATGGATTGGGAGGCCAGGTTAAGGGTGTCCCCCCTGACCTGGAGGAAGGGGCTACTGCTAACAGTGCCCCTACCATATTGTCTTCTGGGGGGGCCGCTCCTAGTTGGGTGGTTCAGGACCCCAGAAGAGAGGGCAGGGGGAGGGAAGCCTCACCCCTGGCCCTGGTCCAACCTGAAGGTACAGACCCCAGGTTGGAGGATCAGTTGCAGGTTAACATCCCTGCACTGATGGAAGAATTGTGCAGGACTGCTTCTACAAGCACCCTGACAGTTTTTGACTCTGGGGGTGCCGCTTCTGCAGGGAGGGTACAGAGCCCCAGAGGGGAGGACCAGGGTCAGGTTGTCATCCCTGACCTGGTGGAAGAGAGAGTGGTCAAAGGGTGCCAGGCACCGGGGGCTACCACCCCCCACTCTCCACAGTCACAGTGGTTAGAGAGGCCTGAGGTCGGGCTCTCATCCCTGACAGTTGTCTGGGGCCACTGTGGCTTGCTGTCCTGGTGGACAGAGTTGCCCCTGGGGGGGGAAGGACGAGAGTCACACCCCAGGGGTGGAGTGGGCAACACCATTGTGTTGGCCCTGGTGGTACTATCTGCCCATTGCAATACATCTGTGAGCAAAGTAAAGTTAGGTGTTGCACAGATGGTGTCTGTAGATGTGGAGAAGGGTTCCCCATGGGTTAGCTTAGTGGGCCCTGAGAGTATGGACAGAGGGATCCAACTGGAGTCAGGAAGGCGTAGAACTGGAGCATGCCCCTGCTGTTGTGGGCCTGGGTCCCTGTTCTATCGCCCCAATCAGGGAAGTACATCAAGGTATTGATTGTTCTCCCCTGGCTTTAGGCTGGTAGGGGGTCGTGTTGGACTTTTGCTTTTGCAGGGTCATCCCCAGACTTTTTTGCCTCCTGCCTCCTATATTTTTCTGACATGTTGCTGTTGGCTTTTCAACTCTGAGCACTTTACCACTGCTAACCAGTGCTAAAGTGCATATGCTCTCCTGTTTAAATTGTATGTAAGTGGTTTATCCATGATTGGCATATTTGATTTACTAGTAAGTCCCTAGTAAGGTGCACTAGAGGTGCCAGGGCCTGTAAATCAAATGCTACTAGTGGGCCTGCAGCACTGGTTGTGCCACCCACATAAGTAGCTCTGTAATCATGTCTCAGACCTGCCACTGCAGTGTCTGTGTGTGTATTTTTACACTGTAAATTCGACTTGGCAAGTGTACCCACTTGCCAGGCCTAAACCTTCCCTTTCCTTACATGTAAGGCACCCCTAAGGTATGCCCTAGGTAGCCCCAAGGGCAGGGTGCAGTGTATGGATAAGGTAGGACATATAGTAATGTGGTTTATATGTCCTGACAGTGAAATACTGCCAATTTCGTTTTCACTGTTGCAAGGTCTGTCTCTCTCTCATAGGATAATATGGGGGCTACCTTTAAATATGATTAAAGTGTAGATTCCCCTAGAGAAGAGATGGACAGGTGGAGTTTGGGATCCCTGAACTCACAATTTAAAAATGCATCTTTTAGTAAAGTTGATTTTGAGATTGTGCGTTTGAAAATGCCACTTTTAGAAAGTGAGCATTTTCTTGCTTAAACCATTCTGTGACTCTGCCTTGTTTGTGGATTCCCTGTCTGGGTCAGTTGACAGTTGGGTTGTTTTTCACCTCACACCAGACAGTGACACAAAGGGAGCTGGGGTGTGATCTGCATTCCTGATTAGCCATCTCTGCTAGGAGGGAGGGGTGGAGTGGTCACTCTCATCTGAAAGGACTGTGCCTGCCTCTGACAATGCTGTCTCCAGCCCCCTGGTGTGTGTCTGAGGCCTTGCCTGGGCAAGGCAGGATTTCACAAGAAGGTGTGAGTCCCCTTTGAAGGAAGGTGACTTCAAAGACTAAAATGGGTATAAGAAGGGCATCCAAACTTACAAACTTCAGAAACACTTCTGGAATCAAGGGGAACCTCTGCCTGGAGAAGAGCTGATCGCTGAGGAACAAGTGCTGCCCTGCCTGTGACTGTGCTTTGTGGAGCTTTCCTGCAGTGCTGCTTCTGCCAGAGTAAGAGGGCAAAGACTGGACTTTGTGTGCCTTCCATCTTGAAGAAGAAATCTCCAAGGGCTTGATGTAGAGCTTGCCTCCTGTTGTTGAAGTCTCAGGGATAGCAAAGACTTCTTCCTGCCAGCACCTGGAGTCTCTGGAGAGACCCCTACTCTGCTCTGTGGTGCCCTTCCAGTTCCTGGGACCCTGAAAGGAGAGGCTGGCAGCCTAAGGACAAAAATACACGCACCGAGCGCCGTGCGGAGAAAAGATCGACGCGAATCCGATCGCGGCTGAGAAAACGACGCGACGCCGGCTCCGCAGCTGAGAAACGACGCCGCAGGAAACGCGACCGGAGAATCGACGCCCGGAGCAGGAGAAACGACGCGCAGCATCGCTGACGAAGGCTGAGAGATCGCAACCTGCGCCGCGGGACTTTCGGACCGTCGCGTGGCTGGCTGTTTCGACGCGCATCGCCGTGCCGAGTTGTTTTCGACGCATATAACCGTGCAGGGTTATTTTCGACGCGCACAGCCCGTGCGGGGTTATTTTTGACGCAAACCAGGTACATTTACATGCTAGCAGCGCTAGTGTGTTGTTACAACTACCTAAAGACTCTTTTTATTTTAAACCTTTAAAAAATCATAACTTGACTTGTGTATGTTGGATTTTTGTCGTTTTGGTCTTGTTTTGTTTAGATAAATATTTCCTATTTTTCTAAACTGGTGTTGTGTCATTTTGTAGTGTTTTCATTAAGTTACTGTGTGTGTTGGTACAAATACTTTACGCCCAGCACTCTGAGGTTAAGCCTACTGCTCTGCCAAGCTACCAAGGGGGTAAGCAGGGGTTAGCTGAGGGTGATTCTCTTTTATCCTAACTAGAGTGAGGGTCCTTGCTTGAACAGGGGGTAACCTGACTGTCAACCAAAGACCCCATTTCTAACAATGATTTACATAGCGGCTGAGCAGTATTTCAATTTGACAGCATCATTTACTTCCAAACAGCGTGCAGGAGGAAGGCGTTGTCCCGCGAGGATTTAACAGGCTTCTGACCCACAGAGACCAACTGACAAGCGGAGAAATGGATGATGCATGAGTCACTGAATAAAGCAACTGGCACACACAAATAATACACAAATAATACTTGTCATCAGCTGACAAAGAACACCGTGACAATATCAAATCTACAACACTCAATAGCAAAAAGAAACAAAAAATGTAATCACTCAAAAATGCATTGCTGTGTGTAATCAAATAACTATTGAAGAGAAAATACGGACATCCTTGCAAAATCCTACAACCATTGCAAACACAGTATCCTACGGAGAGCTTGCATGAAAGAAAGAACCCAAATTATGGCTAATCAAAGTAGGCCTTGCAATGAACAGCTGTCGAACATAATACCTAAAACCTAAAAATATGATAACAAAAATGAATGCAATGTAAAAACAAGCAGAAGTAGAATATATTTTGAGATTAGCAGTACAATTTGTAAAAGTAAGCAAGGAGGTTACCGTTCTGTACTAAAGAGGTGCTTCTGTTTTCCCAAATTGTGTTTTTATCGATGTAACATCATACAATACAATATATGAAATCACACACATTTGAAATGTGTTTCTTTCTGCAATGGCCCATTTTTAGTTCTGGTCTAAAGCAACACAAGAAATATAAAATGCCACATCAACTGAGAAAAAAAGAGTAAATTGTAATACATTATTTGACACCAAAACAGCAAAAATCTAATCAATAGAGTTATGAATTTTTAAAGTTTGAAGTAAAATCTAGTGCATAAATGATCAAAGTGGCAACCCCGGACATCTTGTCACGCAAGACTAAGTCACAGTAAAAAATCTATGGCTGATTGTGATGGAGTGCAAGTCAGATACAAAAAGTGGATTGGGCCCATTCAGCCCTTACCTTCGAACGTAGACCACATTTCAGGAAAAAGTGTCCTGTTAAAGTAAAGTTTACTGAGGCAAGGCTGCTGGCAGTGTAAAAGGAGGGAGTGTCATGTTCAGGGAGCTGCTGAACTTAGTCTACTTTTTGGAAGTCGAAAATCTCCAGTGGGACTAAACTGGGCACTGTAGACGACGAGAGCTTCAGAAGGCCGGATACCCCTTTAGTGAAGGAACACTTGTGGGAAAACTGGGCTGACTGCAGAAGCCCCCTAACTTTTTGCCCCCATTTTTCACTTACACTGGTGTTTTTCTGACTCTGGCCTTGGGCCCTAAGCCCAGGACCCTGGCACTGCTAACAAGTCCGAGGGCCTGTGCTCTGATTAAAATGAAAATGCAAATTAGATTAATTAAATTGGCTGTACCCACCTACCTACAGGTCCCTAGTATGTGGTAGGGCATGTAGGTTTAGGGGCCCCAGCATAGGTCGTTCACAGAGAGCTGCAGTGCTGAGGTATCCAGTGTCATTTTTGAGGCAGGCCTGCTTTGGTGGCTGCTTTTAAGTTAAGGTTAACCCCAAATTCGACTTTGGAATTAAAAGTACTTCCAAAGTCTCAAGCTACTTTATTTTTACATATGTCACCCCTAGGCTATGCCCTAAGTGCACCAAGGGTTGGGTATAGTGTAACTATAAGCAGGGCCTTTATAAAATATGTTTTATAAGAACTGGTGAGGGAAATATAGCTACATTTGTTTTCCCCAGTGTAGTGAATGGGTTTCACAGGCTAACATGGAGATACTTTAATTTAAAATAATAAAGTCTTATTTTCCATAGGAAGGAACTAAATATGGCATGCTTAGTATCAAATTAAAAGTTATAATTAATCCAACAATTTGCCAATGCTGAATTTAATATAACTTGTATGTAGAATGCATTTTAATAAAACTTGCCAACGTCAGCCATGCAGTGCCCTTCTCTGATTGGTCAGCCTCTGGCAGCCTGAGTCCAGCTCCCTTGATGAAGTGTGAAGTGACCTGGGCTGAAACAAAGAAAGCATCTGGTGGGAGGAGATCTACCTCAGCATATGGTAGAACAGGATGGGGGGATAGCAGCCAAACGTGTCTTCAAAGGAGGGAAGGACATTTGGGGTAGCAAATGTACCTCCCCCATATCATGCAAACCCAAACAACTAGATGTCCCCTGATTAGATTAAGGAAGGGGTGTGTTATGGGAACTTAGCCACACCGGAGGGTGGGCTCAGCCAGATTCTAAACTAAAAGTTTGAACTTTTGCCATCTTGGATTTTGGAGAAATGTTGCTCTATGGGATTGATTTTTGCCACTCTTTCCAGGAAGTGTTCACACAAGAAGGTGGTGGCCTGTACATGATTGGACAGAGCCCCCCCTGCTTTCCACCCCAGGGGCAAGAACATAATTGGCAGAGCTGCACCCCACCTCAGATCCCTACTGGAACAAGACAAGAAGAAGAAGGACTGCCCTGCTGGACCCCTGGCCTATACCTAAACACTGCACTCAGAAGGACTGCACCAGCTGCATACTTGGGGGTCACCAACAAAAGAACTTTACTTGTCTTTTACTGCTTCAAGAAGAGACTCCCTGTATGCTACAGGTAGGAAATAGCTGACCAGAGTCCCTTGCATCAAGCCCTGAAGAAATTGACCAGCTGACCAGTGGAAATTTTTGTAATTGAACCAGGTGCACTCTGGGAGTTGGAGTCCTAACCTTCAATGAGCCACTCAGAGCTTCTGGAACTTTGTGGTAAATTGTGGACACCTAAAAAGCCTTAGAAGAACTTCTGGAAGAAGATCCAGATGGTTGGAGAAGTTTGGAGCAACTTTGCCAAAAAGCTCCATAAGTGGACCGACCCGGTGTTGTGAGTCAAGCCAACTTACGTCGACCGTGACCCGGCCTGACTTGCAGGTTCGTCCCATTGAAAAGCGCCAAAGCCCCAGTCTTCCAGGATTTCACCGGAGGCTCGTGGAGAAGCAATCTGGCATTGTGGCATCAAAATTGGCTTGCCGAGGAGGGTCGTCCGAGAGAAAAAGCTCCAAAACGTTTCTGAATCTGAATGGAAAAAGTTGACTGAGGCTTCTCACACAGTGGATCCAAGGAGGGCTCTAGGGAGGTCAACTTCAATTTCAACTAGGTCCCGGATTAGGATTTCTATTTCAAAAAATAGTCTAAGGCTAAATGTAGAATCCTTGACCGAGGCTTCCTGTGACGTGTGTCTAAAGAGGGCTCCAGGGTGGTTGGCTTCAACAGGGGACTTTGTTCCTGTCCAGAAAATCTTCAAGAAAAAGACTAAGGCCCTCATAACAAGGCTGGCGGTCTTGCAACCGCCAGCCCCATGGTAGCGGTCAGGACCGCCGCTGCTGAGGGCAGTCCGACCACTACATTAGGACCCTGGTAATCAGACCGCCAGGGTTCTACTGTCTCTGCTGGGATCTGGGATCCTGATGGATTGACGGGGGCAGAGATCGTAATCTTGGGCAGCGCTGCATGCAGTGCTGCCAAGCGCATTAGGACCTCATTCTCCTCAGCCTTTTGATGGCAGTTTCACTACCATCAAAAGGCTGGTGGAGAACTGCTACAGGGGACCAAAGGTACCCTGCACTGACCATGCACCTGGATTGGCAGTACAGGGGTCCCTCTACCCAGCACTGCCGCAATGTTCACTGTCTGCCTTTCAGACAGTGAATATTGTGAGGGTACTGGTGTACCCTGCGGGTTACAACATTGCTGCTAACTCGATTACGACCCAGAGACAATGCTGTAGCCTGTTTCCCTCTAGGCCTTCTGCCCACTGGCCTGGCGGGAAACTCCTAATAGGTAAGGCGGGTAGTCACCACGAAGGTGCTGACCACCCTGTCAGGAGTTTGACGGACTGGCTTTCCCGGCCACCAAACTCCATATAAGGAACTAAGGGGGTGATTCTAACCCTGGCGGTCGGTGATAAAGCAGCGGCCAACCCGCCAACAGTCCGGCGGTCCAAAAAATGGAATTCTGACCCTGGCGGGAACCGCCAACACAGCCCGCCACATTAACACTCCGCCCGCCACGGCGGTACAAACAAACAGCGTGGCGGTCACCGCCAACAGACAGGCGGCAGACAATGTACCGCCCACACTATCACAACTCACCAATCCGCCACCTTTTCCGGGGCGGGAGCACCGCCGATAAAAACACGGCAGAAACAGACTACGAACGGGAAAACGCTCACCTCTACGCACTCCACGAGGAAGGAGGACAGCATGGAACCCGAATTAAACATCCTACCTGCTCTCGTCTACCTGCTCATCTACCACGAGTACGAACGGCGGCGCAGACGACAACGGTGAGTACTGCACCTACGACACAGGGGAGGGGGGAGGAGGAAAGGTTACTGCACACACATATGCGACCCCCCCCAAACTATGTACACACCAATGCAGAGCAACAAGTCACAGTGACACCACCCAAACCCCTGTGAAAAATGCAAAGACATAATTAAATTGTGAATCAAAATTTATGTAAAAAATAGCTTCTGATAAGTCATGGTCAAATAGCAATAAAAATGTTAAAAAATCAATTCAATATTTAGTGCAATCGATAAACCGAGGCAATTAGTCCTGCACATTTAACGAAATTCCAAGTGTCCGTGGGCCAAAGTGTATCAACACAAGGGCAAAGCCTACACAGGAGACCTGAGTCCTTTGGAGAAAACACTGCAGGGGCATCTGATGACAAAACTACAGGCACCTCAGGGGGAAGGGAAGGGGGGGGCACCACAGCCACATGAGTCCACGACGCCAGATCCACGAAGGGGCCACCATGCCCACTGTGCCATCCTGGGGAGTGCAAAGCCACAGTCTCTCAAGTCTCTACAGTGGGTGGCTTGCCCACTGTGCCATCCTGGGGAGTGCAAAGCCACAGTCTCTCAAGTCTCTACAGTGGGTGGCTTGCCCATTGTGCCATCCTGGGGAGTGCAAAGCCACAGTCTCTCAAGTCTCTACAGTGGGTGGCTTGCCTACTGTGCCATCCTGGGGAGTGCAAAGCCACAGTCCATCAGGTGGATAACAGTCTCCACTGGTCAAGGAGGAGGCATGGTGGGCACAGTGAACCGTGAACAGTAGCTCGACACAGATCCGGCACTGTCATTGTGCCAGTGGTGCTTGAGACGGCGGGGCCCAGCGGAGCGGTGCTTGAGACGGCGGGGCCCAGCGGAGCGGTGCTTGACAGGAAGGGCCCAGCGGAGCGGTGCTTGAGACGGCGGGGCCCAGCGGAGCGGTGCTTGACAGGAAGGGCCCAGCGGAGCGGTGCTTGAGACGGCGGGGCCCTGTTCAGCGGTGCTCTTCTGCACGGCGGGGCCCTGTTCAGCGGTGCTCTTCTGCACGGCGGGGCCCTGTTCAGCGGTGCTCTTCTGCACGGCGGGGCCCTGTTCAGCGGTGCTTTTCTGCACGGCGGGGACCTGTTCAGCGGTGCTTGTCCAGTAATTCAAGGGAGCCAGACCTGGCCTGGACTCCCTGCTCAGTCGCCCTCTGACCGTGCAGTTGCAGGACCCTTCGGTGACGGAGTCCTGGGCCCTTTGGTGTCCTCCCTTACAGCCGGGATGGGGCTTGTGGGGCCCTCCTGCTCCGCGCTGCTGCTGGATGACTTCTCCGCCCTGCTGCCCTTTCGCTCCTTAGAAGAGGCTCTCTGGCCCTTGCCTCCCCTAGATGTTGTGGCAGGTGAAGTGGCCGAACTTTGGTCCTTGGGGGCAGCCGTGTCAGTCCTCTCATGGCGGCCCTTGAGTTTCCGGGTCCTCTTGCCTGGGGGAGGGGGGCTGGCTGTCCCCTTGCTGCTGATAGAAGTGTCACTGCTGCCAAAGGGTGGACTTAAGAACCCATGCACCACAGTGACACTCGAAGCTGGGCTGGTGGTGGCTGAGGTGCTCTTGGGACTCTTAGCAGATGGAGGGGGTGGGTCAGGGGAGGGAAAGAGGTCAAGATTGGAGAGGTAAACTTTTTTAGGACCAAGGTAAAGGGTGTGAGTAGTGGTGATGGGAGTGGAGGAAGAGGATGTGGTTGTAGGAGAGTCAGGTGTGCTGTCTTTGGGTGCAGGTGATTGTGATGTAGGCTGTCGTGAGGTGGATGGCTGTTGGGTGGGTGGCTGCCTGCGTTTGTAAGAGGGGGTGACTGACACAGTGGGAGAGGACGCAGGGGACGTGTAAATGGCAGTGGGGGTGGTGACTGCACGTGTGCGGACTGTACTGGAGGGTGTGCTGGTGATGGAAGCACTGGCTGATGGTGGTGTGCATGCAGGTGTGAGTGTAGACGTCACAGGGAGGGAGGAGGGAGACGAGGAGGAGGGGGACACAGAGGTGGTAGTGACTGTTGGCATGTCTGCATCTGGGTGTTGCTTGGGTGAGTGTTTGTGGGATCTGTGGTGCTTGTGTCTGGATGAGCTGACCTTGGGTGTTGAGGTGTGTGCAGGCTGGTCTGATGGTGTGGATGGGATAGGCAGAGGAACAGGAGACAGAGACAGGGTGGAGGCAGTTAGAATAGGGAGGCTGGAAACAGGGACAATGGCTGCCGTCAGTGCTGAGGCCAGAGCATTGAACGATTGTTGATGGGCAGCCTGACCAGAATGAATGCCCTCCAGGTAGGCATTGCTCCGATGCACCTCCCTTTCTACCCCCTGGATGGCATTCAAAAGGGTAGTCTGCCCAACAATGATGGTCTGAAGGAGGTCAATGACCTCTTCACTGAGGGCAGCAGGGCTGACAGGGGCAGGGCCTGAGGTGCCTGGGGCGAAGGAGATGCCCGCCTTCTTGGGCGAGCGGGCACGGAGCGTAGGCTGAGGGGCTGCTGGGAGGGCGGGGCTGGTGCGCTGGGTGGCGGCTGTACCTGTAGAGGCGGGGGGCCCGGATGTTGCCGCCACCGCTAGGGAGCTCCCATCCGAGGACGTGTCGGTGTCGCTGGTGTCACCACCGGTCCCCGTTGTGGTGCTCCCCTCGCCCTCCGGATCACTGGTGCCCTCGGTGTCTGTACCACGGCCCACCGGGGCCTTGTGACTTGCAGCTCCCTCGTGCTCCGATGCCAAATCTCCTCCGCCTGATGATGCTAATGCACACATGCACAAGAAGATTAAGAAAAAGGGTGGGGGGAGAAATAATAAAACAGGTTGAGTGCATGCAATGTCAACACCGTTGGCGGAGAGGACAGACACAGGAGCCTCATGCACTACGCTGCGCAATCGGGGTATACTACTCAGTACTTGTGACCAGGCCAACAGGTCTATGCACAACAAATACACACATGGATGATGCAGGACCATGGATAGCTGTACTTGGCACCCTACAGAGGTGGGGGGCGGGGGCACAGGGCCATGCCTAATGGAGAGGACTACACTACAGAAAACGCCCTGGCCTAATGTCACCCACAACCCTCCTCCCCCACCCAGACGCCTCCACTGCGCATAAAGATAGCAGAATGTGCTGATACTCACCCCCTTGTGTCTGCTGTGATGTCCTCAAGCGCCCATCCAAATCAGGGTAGGCCATCGCCAGGATCCGGGACATCAGGGGGGTCAGGGTACGACTGGCACCCCTCCTAGGTTGGGAGGCCATCCCCAGCAGTGACTCGGCGGTCTTCCTGGTCCCGCGGCGGATGTCCTCCCACCTCTTGCGGCAGTGGGTGCCCCGTCTGATGTGGACCCCCAGGGCCCGGACTTCCTTGGCGATGGCACGCCAAATGTCGACTTTCTGATGGGCGCTGACCTATTTGACATGTACAGGGTGGGAAAGGAAAATTCATCATTTATCTGCATGTTAGATGTGATTGCCCCCCCTCCCCAACTTTGCCATGTGGCACATGCTCTCATCTGTCGTGCGTTGCACTCCTCATTCGCTCCCCACCCCACCATCTTACATCCACCCCACTCAACACAGGCATAGCCCATTCAATGTGCACCCAGTGTACTTACCTGTTGGTCTGGAGGACCGTAGAGTAACGCATACTGGGGGAGGACCCCATCCACAAGTTTCTCCAACTCTTCAGACTTGAAGGCAGGGGCCCTTTCCCCAGTCGCAGCAGCCATTGTCTCTTCCAGACCGAGGTCACAGCAGCACTTGCAGTATAGGTCCTCTCCTGTGGATGATCAGGTCTCGAGTGATTAAGCAGATAGAAAATGGCGGTCACGCCCGCGGCGGTGCGTACCGCCGCGGTGCGTACCGCGACCGCCGGCGCACCTCGTCATTGGCTCCTGAAACCCATAGGCTTCAATGTTAACCAATGCGGCTTCGTATAGCGGTCTTCGACCGCCACGGTGTGCCACGCCAGCGCATTGACCTCACATCCCATTGTCCCACTTCACAGGTCAGGCAGCCGCCATTTCAAGGGCCCAAATGGCATAATTTGTACTGCGTCACACAGGCCTAGGCCTTGCATTGCCACACATACACACCTTTCAATACATAGATAATCGTGTGCTATGCAAGCTGTGGTGAACGTACCTGTGATTTGCTTGACTCTGTGCTCCATGTTGTCCTTCCTAGGCACCGTCCTCTGGGACTTGCGAGGAGAAGGATGAATCCTCGCGTGTACCGACCGCTGGTGGACCTGTCGACAATGGAAGAACGCCATATCATACTACGATACCGACTTGACCGAGCCACTATACACGAACTGTGTGCCCAGCTGGAGCCAGCCCTGATGTCCCCCATCTGCCAACCCACAGGAATTCCCCCTCTAGTGCAGGTTCTGTCAGTCCTCCATTTTTTGGCAAGTGGCTCATTCCAGACAACAGTGGCCATGTCATCTGGAATGTCTCAGCCTATGTTTTCAAAGATTTTGTCCAGAGTGTTGTCTGCCCTGACGAAACACATGCGGAGCTACATTGTTTTCCCTGAGGAGGTTGATTTGGCCACTGTGAAGGGTGATTTCTATGCCCTTGGACATATCCCCAACATCATTGGTGCCATTGATGGGACCCATGTGGCTTTAGTACCCCCAAAAGACGATGAGCAGGTGTACAGAAACAGGAAAAGTTACCATTCTATGAATGTCCAGGTGGTCTGTTTGGCTGACCAGTACATCTCCCATGTAAATGCCAAGTTCCCTGGGTCAGTGCATGACGCGTATGTTATGCGTAATAGCATCATCCCTTATGTGATGGAACAGCTACAGAGACAACGTGTGTGGCTAATAGGTGACTCTGGTTACCCCAACCTGCCTTGGCTATTGACCCCAGTGAGGAATCCCCGGACCAGGGCAGAGGAACGGTACAATGAGGCCCATGGGCGAACTAGGAGGATCATAGAAAGAACTTTTGGCCTCCTGAAGGCCAGGTTTAGGTGCCTGCATATGACAGGGGGATCCCTGATGTACTCACCAAAGAAGGTGTGCCAGATCATCGTGGCCTGCTGTATGCTTCACAATCTGGCATTGCGACGTCAGGTGCCTTTCCTGCAGGAGGATGGTCCAGATGGTGGTGTTGTAGCAGCTGTGGAGCCTGTGGAGAGTGAAGAGGAGGAAGACGACGGGGACGACACAGACAACAGGGACACAGTTATCCAACAGTATTTTCAGTAGCACACAGGTAAGAATCACCCACGCCATTTAACATTTGCTGAAAGCCTCCTGCATCTTTACTTTGTGTATTTCCCCCCAGTTCTTTTAAACTGATGTTTGATTTTCCCTTCCCTTTTCAGTGCTGTATGACCCACTGCGTGACTTCAGCTTGGTTAGCCCATGGACTAATGCTTATCTACATCGGTATGTTGTCATCACAAAATTAACTGAACATTATTGATCAGTAATGTGTTATACATTTGTAAATAATACAGGCTGACTCCTGAATGATTTCAGTGCAATGAGTGATTTATTTTTAGTGCTAGATATTGGTACATGATATTAAAATGGTGATGGGTGAGGGTGGAGTTATGTCCATGGCAGAGACCAGTTCTCAGTTTCACAGGTGCATTGTCCATATGCCTGTGGAAGGATGGAGCAGGGGCAGTTCAAGTTTGGACAGGTGACAATGTGGGACAGTGGGATGACATCAGGGGGTATCTTATGCTGGTGGGGGTCTTGGCATACTACTCTGTCTTCCTGTGAGATCTCAGGTTCCTCTTACGGGGTGGTTCTTCTTCAGCAGGAGGTGGGGTTCTGGTGGCCTGTCGTTGTGGTGGGGCCTCCTGTCCACTAGCGCCGGCGGAGGTGGTAGGCTGTTCCTGGTCCTGGCTAGTGACAGGGGCCCTTTGTGGTGCCACATGGTCCCGCAATGTGGTTTCTATCCGGTTGAGGGCCTGGACTATGGTCCCCATAGCGGTACCGATGTTCCTGAGTTCATTGCTGAACCCCATGTACCGTACCTCCTGCTGTGCCTGGATCTCGGTGAACCTGGCCAGTACCGTCGCCATCGTCTCCTGGGAGTGATGGTATGCTCCCATGATGGTGGTGAGGGCCTCTTGGAGAGTCGGTTCCCTGGGCCTGTCCTCCCCCCCCTGTCGCACAGCAGCCCTCCCAGTTGCCCTGTTTCCCCGGGCCTCTGTCCCCTGGACGGTGTGCCCACTACCACTGCCCCCAGGTCACTGTTGTTGTTGGGGTGTTGGGTCAGCCTGGGTGCCCTGTAGTGGCGGACACACCGCTGATTGACGCGTCCTGGAGACAGAGGCATGGGCCCGCTGGGTGGGAGCTGTGCTGGTGTTCCCAGAGGGGGTTGGGTCTGCTGTGGCCTGTGTCTGTGTGTGGGGAACCGACTGTCCAGAGGTCCCCGATGGTCCGGGCTGGTCATCAGGTTCTAGGTCGACAGAGCTGCTGTCCTCACTGTGGGCCTGTTCTGGGGGTGGGATGGACAAATCTGGACCCTCCGTGGCGGTGTGTTGGCGTTCGGGCCCTGCAGGGGTAAAATAGTATGGTTATTGTTTTTGTGTGTGCCATGGCGTGCATTTTGAGTGCCCTTGTCCCCCAGTGCTGGCATTCCCTTGTGGGAGGTGTTGTGAGGGTGGTGTGGGGGGGGTGTATGGGTATGTGCAATCGTCATGCTTTGGTGGTGGCTGTCTATGGTTTGTGTTGGCATTCAGGGGTTGGTGTTGTTTAGGGTGGGTTGTGCTGGTGAGACATTGGCAGGTAGGATGTGTGCTGGGGGGTTGAGATTGGGGGTGAGGGTGGGGGTGGGGGTTGGCATGCTGGTGGTTGGGGGGGAGGTGAAGTAGTTGAGATTCGACTTACCAGAGTCCATTCCTCCGTGTACTCCAGCGAGGCCATCAGGATGCAGGATGTTTACTACCTCTTGCTCCCATGCTGTGAATTGGGGTGGAGTGGGTGGGGGTCCGCCGCCAGTCTTCTGCACAGCGATGTTGTGTCGCGACACCATCGAGCGCACCTTCCCCCGTAGGTCGTTCCATCGCTTTCGGATATCTTCCCGATTTCTGGGATGCTGTCCCACAGAGTTGACCCTGTCTACGATCCTTTGCCATAGCTCAGCTTCCTTGCTATAGTGGTGTGCTGCACCTGTGTGCCGAAGAGCTGGGGCTCTACCCTTATAATTTCCTCCACCATGACCCTGAGTTCTTGGTCCGAGAACCTGGGGTGTCTTTGGTGTGCCATGGGGTGGTGTGGATGAGGTGTGGGGTGGTGTTTGTGGTGATGTGCGTGGTGATGTGTGGTGATGTGTGCGTAGATGTGGTGTGGGTGATGATGTTGGGTTCCTGTGTGTGTTGGGGTTTTCGATTGCTGTGCTCGCTCGCTCTCTCTCTATTGCCTTCTCTCCGATTTCCAACTAGTGGGGGTTTGTGGGTGATGTGGATGTGTGTTTTATAGTTGATTGGATGTGTGGGAGTGGTGTTTGTATGTGTATCAGGTGTGTGTATTTCAAATTGTCCAATGTGGCTGTGTTTTGGAGCTGTGTGTGTATTTTGAGCGCGGCGGTGTGTACCGCCAATGGAATACCGCGGTTGAAAGACCGCCGCGTGGATTCGTGGGTCAGAATGGCATGGGCGTGTTTGTGTTGGCGTGGCGGTGGAGGTTTGGTCATCTCCAGTTTATCGCTGCCCGCTGATGAGGCGGCCTTCCGTGGATGTCGGGTTTTTGGCGGTTTCACAGTTGGTGGTCAGAATGACCGTGGCGGTTTGCCGCGGCGGTAGAATGGCGGACTTGTGACCGGCGGTAAGGGCCTTTTACCGCCGAGGTCAGAATGACCCCCTAAGTCTGAAGGTAAAATGTTAACTGAAGCCCCCCGCTGACTGCAGCTGAGCAGGGTTCCATCGCGGTCAGCCTCAAATTTAGACTTTGCCCAATCAGTTGTCCCATGTGGCCATTGATTTCTTTGCACTGGAAAACATTTATTCTTTGAAACTTCATATCTCCGGTCCCCTTTATTGGATTTCTGCCATTTTAGTGTCATTTTAAAGCTAAAATATGACCAATTTTTATTGTGTTTTGTGTTTTACTTATTTACTGTTTTGTTATTATTGGATGCTTTACAAACTTGTTTCCTAAATTAAGCCTAACTGCTCATTGCCAAGCTACCAAGGGTTACACTGGGATTAATTTATTGAGACCCAGACTGGACCTAGTGGTAGATTGTGGCCAAATGCTAAGTGTAGGTACTTACCTGCCCTTACCAATAATCCACTTTCCCACAACATTGAACAGGATTTTCTACCGCAGATGCGAATGCAGCAGGAGCTGCAAAGAATTCAGGTTGACAGGTGATGCACCTTCGGCAGATAGACAAGCAGGTTGGTTCTAGTCTTGTCTCAGTTCTCAGAGTAGGACCTTACCAAAAGATTTTAATCAGAAAATGTTGTTTTGGCTAACTGGCTAGCGTTAACATCACAACTAGGGGTCCAAGACTGGATGGACACGGCTTGGGGGATTAGGACTCCTTCAGGCTGGCTCTAGGTGCCGGTTCAAGATGGTTCAAGACTTTTCTGCCCCTGAGACTCTGATTAGAAAGCCAGATAACAAGCCCTTGGAGCCATTCTTGTAGTCCTGGGCTCCAGGGAAGAAACAGGGCTCAAGCATCAGGGCTGCTGTTCAAGGCAGTCTACAGACAGCCAAGCAATCCTTCAAGGTGCAGCAAAGCAGTATTGTAGAGTACACAGCAGGCCACAGCAGCAGGCAGTCCTCTGAGAGTCCTGCCACAGGTCTAGAAATGGAACTGGAGAGTAGGTCTGAGGGTCCTATTTTTACACCTGGTGCCCCATTTGAAGCAGGAGAAGTTTATAGAGAATTCCCTTTTAATTCCTTTAAATTTCCTGACTCCCCTGCCCTGGCTCCAGGCTGGCTGCATGAACAATGTAGTGGTGACAAGTTCTGTGTATAATGGCAGAGCACAGCCTAATCAGTTGCAAGTGGGTTGTACCCAACTCCACTCACCCATCCTGCCAGCTGATGGACCATCCTGGAACACCTAATCCCTCTAGTATGTTTCTGTCAGGGAAGAATAAACAAAGTCCAACTGCCAGCTACACCCAGTCATGTGATCTACGACAGGCTGACAGCATCGAATAGCTAGGGCAGGAAAATTGCACTTTTCTAAAAGTGGCATTTTTACAATTGTAACTCCAAATCTGACTTTATCATTAAATGGTATTGTAATTACAATTTCTCAGACAGCAAACATGGAATCTTTTGTTCCAAATATAAAGTTTGCATATATTAACTATAATAAGGCAGTCCAATGCTATCTTTTGGAAGAGGTAGGACTCACAGTGGTGAAAAATGAATTCAGAAGATTTTCACTACCATGACATGTAAAACGTAAAAGAACAACACCAACTTGTTAGAAATTGGGTTGTTGGCTGACTGTGTTGTAAAGCTTGTTCAAACAGCAACCACAATCCCAGTCAGGGTAAGTGTCAGTCTAATCCTAAATGAACATTTGCTCACCCAGTGGTAGCTTGTCACTGAGCAGTCAGGCTTAACTTAGAGGCAGTATGCAAACTATTTGTACAACACTACAAACAGTGAAGTAGTGAGAACACAACACAAAATTAATCCACACTAGGTTAGAAAAATACATTGTATTTAATAAATAAAACAAGACTAAAAGTACAAATAAATAGAACTTGAGTTATGAATTTTGAAAGTTTAAACACTAAAATAGTGCAATAGCAGCAAGCGTCATTCAGGGATATCTGATCAAGGACAAAGTTCAGGCCGACTGCGATGGAGTCTGGGACCTCTACAGGTACCCAGTTAGGCCAGTTGAATATATGTACCTTAATCCTGGATGTGGAGCGCTGCATAGGTTCTGAACCATGCAGTAGGGATTATGCATCGAAATTCTCCATGCATCAGTGGTGATGCATCAGTCACAAGATGCGTCAGAGTTAAGTTTCAAGTTACTGCAGTGTCGACATCGAGTTTCCAGGTGCCCTGGAGCTTGTGATGCAAAGCGCAAGGTTGAGGATGAATTGTGCAGTTGAGGCAATGCATCAGTTCAGATGAGCGCAGAGGCTGAGATGTGGAATTTCAACATCAACGTTTAGGATGTAATCGATGGTGATGCGAGGACCTTGCGCTGGGAAATGCATCACATTGCTTGTTCCAAAGGCGAGGCACTGGTTCTGTTGCATGCAACAACAGTGATGCCTTGATTCTGCTCCTGCAGCAGAGGATGCATCGGTTCCATTAAAGCAAACTCCTTAGGCTTGTTTCCAAATGTCCAGGACTGAGGTGGCACCGTTTGGCAGAGCCAACTCACAGATAGCAGAGTCCAGATGCAGGAGCAGGGTGGTTGGAAGTCTTTTATGTCCCTGACACTTCGGATTAGGATGCCAGCCTGCTAACCCTTAGAGTCACTCTGGGTTGAAGTGGTGCAGGTCCGGTCCTTCTGACCCAGGCAGGGGAACAACAGGCAGCAGGGCAGCACAGAAAGGCAGGAGTCCAGCAAAGCAGCAGTCCAGCAGAGTGGCAGTCTTTCAGCAGCACTGCAGTCCTTCTTCCTGTCAGAGTATTCATAGCTTCAGAAGTGTAGTGAGTTGATAGTGCCAGAGGTCCAGTACATATACCCAGTGGAGCCTTTGAAGTTAGGAGACTTCAAAGAGATGTCTTTCAAGTGCACAGAGGTCCTGCCCTTCCTGCCCTGGCTCCAAACTCACTACAGGGGGTAATGTAGCCCTTTGTGTGGGAACATGGCACAGACTATTCAGCTGTAAGGGGGACTGGAACCAGCTATTTCTCTTATCTTCCCAGGATGGCCTATCAAGACACATCTAAGCTCCCATTGTGTGTGGCCTCTGGGGAGAATACACAAAGCCCAGCTGTGCCCCCTCCCAGACAAGAGATCAGAGACAGTCAGAAGGCACCAAATGGCTAAAGTAAAAAAATACCAACATTCTAAAAGGGACATTTTCAGAATTACAATAAAAAAATTGACCTCACTATACATTGTGATTTTAAATTGTGATTCCAGAGACACAGAACTTGAAAAGTTTATTTCTTCCTTTCAGTGAATTACACTTATAAGATGTAATAAGGTAATTCCAATGTTAATCTGTGGGAGAGATAGGTCTTGCTGTGAAAAATGACTTTGGGTGTTTTTACTTAACAGGACATGTTAATCTTTTAAGAACATTGCACCCAGCCCTCTGGGTTATCCTTGGTCTACTTGGGAGTGACTTAGAAATATGAAAAGGGAAGGTTTGGGCCTAACAAAAGGGTTATTTTGCCAGGTCGACATGACAGTATAAAATAGCACATACAATCTCTGCAATGGCAGGCCTGAGACATGGGAAACAAGCTACTTAAATGGGTGGCACAATCAGTGCTGCAGGCTCACAAGTAGTATTTAAGTTACAGGCTCCTGGAACATTGTCTTATATCCACCTGCTTGGGTTTGTTTTCCAGGTATTTCAAGCACAGTTCATGAGCCAGCAAGATTTTCCTTTCCTCAAAGGCTCCTTCCCTCTCCTCCTGCTCCATTTTAAATTTTGCCATTTGCACCTTGAATTCCCTCTCCTCTCTCCTCTCAGCCAGATCCACTGGGGAGAAGCCACATGGAGTGACACTGCTCCGTGACCTGGCAAGAAGCTCCAATTCAGGGGGTATCTCTTCCCCCTCTGCTGCAGGTGGTTCCTCTGAAGGGTCATCCTCGGGGTCCTCCATCTCCTCATCCTCTATGGTTACACCCAGTGTGGAGAGAGCTTCTGCCCAGGCCCTTAGCACCTTTTGCAACTCCACCTTCCTGGTGGTGCTCTTGACAGGAAGTCCAAATCCTTTGCAGAAATCTTTTAGATGGGTCATAATTTAAACTTCCAGGTTGGCAAGCAGAAATTAAGTTTTTGGAGGTGCAGATGAAGACCCAGACAGAAATATGAATAAGGAAGGAGTGAAAACTGCCAATCACAAGGTATTTAAGATTTGAATTGGTCTTCAATGTGTAATGGTAGTGTACACTAAGTTACGTTTGAGCGCTGCATAATCACAAGTCCGATCCTCACCACTGATCACCAAAGTTAGAAGTTGATTGTTGGTTGACTGGGGTCTGAAACTTGGTCAAGCAGCAACCACAATCCTAGTCAGAGTAAGTGTCAGGCAAATCCTCCTTAACCTGTGCTCACCCTCTGGAAGCTTAGCACAGAGCAGTCAGGCTTAACTTGGAGGCAGAGTGTAAAGTATTTGTACAACACTTCAAACAGTAAAATAGTGAAAACACTACACAAAAATATTCAAGAAAAATAAAACTCAATTTATTAAATACAAAAGGCTAAGACAACAAAAATCCAAACAGTAGAACCAGAGTTATGAGTTTTAAAAAATAAACTGTAAAATAGTTTCTACAAACAGAAAGCGCTAACCGCTGCTATCTGGTCATGCTACACCGGGTCAAAGTAAAAAATTCAAGCCAACAGCGATCAAGTGTGGGTCAGATACAGTCCCAGATTAGTCCTGCTGAAGATTTACCTTCTCAAGAATTGTGCCAATTGTCCCGTTGGTAGGGAAGAAGTTCACCAGGAGCAAGGAGAGCATTGCTGTTGATGGTCGGCAGGGCGCAAAGAGCCAGCCAGGCATTGTGGACGGGTTGGCAAGAGCTTTTCTGTCATGAGCGGCAATACTTGCTGTGTGAAGCAAGCTTTCACCTGCTTGCACTGGAGTTCTAGGTGAGAGTTGAGCTTCCGGAGTGAATGGGCCCGGTTTGTGTTTGTAAAGAGCCCAAAAGCTTGTCTTTAAGAGCAGAAAGACCACTTTAAAGGCCCAGGATCCAAGATGCACCTTTTAGGGGCTGGGAGCTCATTGAAGATGGGTACAGGAACTATGGGGAGCCTGTTATGTCCATGAGGCTCAAATCAGGAGGCCAGCAGATTAGCCCTTTGAGTCACTCTGGGGTCCTGGCACCAAAATGGAGGTGCAGATCCAGTTTTTCTTCCCCAGACAAGAAGGCAGCAGGTCAGCACAACAGGTTAGCAGTTCTTTGTACAGCAACTATCCAGCAGAGTCTTTGTAGCAGCACAGCAGTCTCTCTATCTGACTGAGTATCTACAGGTCCAGAAGTGTACTGATTTGGTGCTGTCAGATGCACAGTACTTATAACCAGTTGGGCCTTTGATTTGGGGGAAACTTCAAAGACAGACCTTTGAAGTGCACAGAGGTCCTGTCCTTCCTTCCATGGCTCCAGACTCTCTACAGGGGGGTGTGCAGCCTTTTGGTGTGAGAACATGACACAGCCTATTCAAGTGTAAGTGAGACTGGGTCTAGCTCCTCCCTCCCATTCTCCCAGGATGGCCCATCAAGTCACACCTAAGCTCCCACTGTATGTGACTGTCCAGAGGGAATACACAAAGCCCAGCTATTACCCGCCCCTGACGGGTAATCACAGAAAGGCAGCAGGTACCAAGGGCCACATGTACAAAGCATTTTGCTAGTTGCAAACGGGTCAATTAGCAGAATCGGCTTGTTTGTGACTAGAAAAATGCTTTTGGGATGGACAAGGCGCAAACTGCTATTCGGTAACTTATTACCAAATCGCAATTTGCATTTTGTGATTTGGTATTAGGAAGGGGTGTGTTTAGGGCGTACCTTCCTAATACTGAACCGAAATGGAATGTATGATTGTTTTGTGACTGGGAATGCGGTTGCAAAACAATAGCAGTTAGAACCAATTTCAAATTGGTGCTAACCCATTCGCAAAGGGGAAGGGGTCCTCTTCCCCTTTGTGAATGCATTCAAAAAAATTTTTGAAGAGCAGGCAGTGTTCCCATGAACCACTACCAACTCTTCAAAAATGAAACTTTAAGGAAAACAGGCTGCATTTAAAAAAAAAAAGATTGCTTTGTTTAAAAGCAATCACAGACATGATGGTCTGCTGACACCAGCAGGCCACCATCCCTGTAATTTTTGCACATTGTGACCTACGTCAATGATATTAATGAGGCAGGTCTATTTGCGACTCATGGGGAATCGCAAAAGAAACTCAATGGAGTTTCTTACATTTGGATTTCCCTAATTGCGATTCTCATTGAATCACAATTAGGAAATCGCAAACCAAATATTTGTACATGTGGCCCCAAATGGCCAAAGTCTGAAAATGCTAAATTTCTAAAAGTGGTATTTTCAGAATTGTAATTTAAATTCCAACTTCACCATATGTTTGGATTCTGGAGACACCAAACTTGAAAGGTGTATGTCTTTCAGATTGTGGATTACATTTATAAAATGTAATAAGGTAATAAGGTAATCCCAATATTATCCTATGGGAGAGATAGGCCTTGCATAGTGAAAAACGAATTTGGGAGTTTTTCACTACCACGACATGTAAAACTTAAAAGTTCATGGCTTGCCTTTTAAATACATTGAATCCTGCCCTCTACGTTGTCCAGGGCCTACCTCACGGGGTGACATATGTATGAAAAGGGGAGCTTTGGGCCTGACAAAAGGGGTATTTCTGCACATCAACATGGCAGTGTAAAACTGCACACCAGGCTCTACAATGGCAGGCCTGAGACGTGGTTAAAGGGCCACTTAAGTGGATGGCAGAATTATTGCTGCAAGCCCACAATAAGCATTTAATTTACAGGCCCTGGGCACATGTAGTGTACTGTACTGGGGACGTAAAATGAATATGCCTTTGGGGAATAAGCCAATATTTCCATGTTCTAAGGAGAGAGCACAAGCACTTTGGCAGTGGTTTGCAGAATTACAGTGAACAGAGTCCAAAAGCCAGCAAACAAGAGGTCAGAAAAATGGAGGGGGTATGCAAAAAGTTGATGCGAAGACCACCCTAAGGGTGTCAAGTCTAACAATTGATTTCTATGGGAGTAGCTCTGCTGTTGCTCAGCAATTGGTTCAAACCTACAAGAGATGTGAGAAATAGAAATTGCACACATCCATGACTAGTCTTGTGGTGCCCAACAGTGTGATGTCACCATAGGCTTGCTTTTGCTCAGAACTGCTTATAAGCTACCATTTTATGACGTTCCATGTTTGCATTTTGAACGGAACCTCTGTGTACCCGCCTTTTGTTGCTTGTTTCCCTTTCCATTTCCTGCCTTGTTTTAGGCAGAGCATGTGTTCTGTTCCTGTGCAGCTTGCTGCAGATTTGACTAGCATTGCATTGCTTTTCCTTTATTTCCTCAACTGCCTTTTTCTACAGTGTGGTTAAGCCACTGTAGTGCTCCCTTTCTAATTATTCCTAGTTAGTTCCTTCTCTTTCCGCTCTTACTTCCCTTTACATATTCCTTTTGCTTCTTCCATACCTTTTGTATTTTCTCCTCAATCTTAGATTTTGTCTCTTGCTTATGTGCCGTTTCTCAGACTTTGACTTTTGGTATCTAGTTCCCCACAGGTTCTAGTCTCTTGCTTGTTAAAGTCCTTGGAATCCTTGTGCTTCACTTGCCCATTTGTTCTCCAGTGTTTCCTTGAACGCCCTGCTCCTGACAATCTGCTACAGATCTTTGGTTCCTTTCTATTGCTTGTCTGTGTTCTCCTCTAGGGTTCTTATACCTGGTAAGTGTGATATTTTGTCACCAACTGTGTATAAGTGTACTACTTTGTACAGGGGCTGACTCATGGTTTATTAGCAAACAATTCCTGCCCCATCCTTTGTCTTGTGTTACATGTAGTCGAAAGTGCATTAACTGTGACAGTGCGACATTTTTATTTTCTTAGGGCTCACCCCAATAATGAGAACAGGGCACTTCCTCTCTTCTTTGCACATATCGATATCCTTTATAACAACATGCTAAGGTAATTTCCATGTCCAACAATAGTGCTAGTGGAGACAAATGCAGTGCCCAGACAGTGAAATACACACAAATACATCCAGCTAGACACCTTACAAAACTAAAGATTGTAAAAAGCATTCTCAATAATTGTCCACATAGGCAGTATGAGTTGGAATATAGTCTCTCTCAGAAAATCTCAAAGTGCTATACAGTCTAGGGAGGAGGTGGCAATGTTTCGACAAGTAAAGATTTGGGTCTCATCAGGACCTTTGCTATCCGACTAACCAACCTGTGGCAGAGGAGAGACTTATGATTAGTCCTAGTGCCCAATTAAAATTTAATACCACTCCTTATGGCTATCAAATCAGCATACTTTCAAAAATCATCCTACAAAAAGTAGTCACCACCATTGTTACCAGTAAACAATGGCACTCGTTATTATAATTATTATTATAATGAGGTGACTCATTGTTGCCAAGCTTCTAACATAGTCAAATCCACGCTAAACTCACAATTCAGCCAGGGATGTGAAATATAAACATACCAACAGCACCATTTACTACATGTTAACCCTGAATGGTGGTAGGGACAGTCAATGCATCTAGTACTGTGTATATCTAAGGGCCATGCATCGGCATGCCATCTGCATCTCCCTGAACACACTACTGATCTATCATTTCTCAGTCATGCACGTAAAAATACTCAATTTGTGTTGCGAAATGTATCTTGTATCAAATACATGCTCCTTGCCCAGTGTGGCCAAAAAGCAACCCATACGTGTGCTATGCAGAGTAACCTCCAAAATTCACAGCAAGTATGCTCATAACTCTATATTTAACTGACATTCCCGTCTATCAGTCCCGTCGTCTGATGCACCCGATGTGAAAGTATCGCAGTTACAGCCTACAGCTAAATAAGGGGATCACTCTAAATTATTGACAGTGACATTAAGCCAACTGTACTGATCCAGTGTCTGCCTACAACATAGTGGCCCAGATCACTCACCAAATATACCAGCTTACACATCATGTGTCATCACTTCACAGCCGGCATCCAAAAGTGAAGACGTGCAGCAGACACTCTTCGTGTATCCAGCGGCAGCGGCCGCAAATCTCAAGGAGACGTCCAGGGTGAGTTGGGGAAGGGACAGACACAGAGGGGGGAAAAAACAAAAAAAAGTTCCATATCGCCATCTCCTGCCGCCTCACGCTCCACTTCCCTCCATGTGGTGTCCCAGTATTCACTGGGGCACGAGCAGAGGCTCCCCAGCAATCCTGGGACTGCTTACATGCTAAACATAGCATGTAAGCAGTGTCAGCATTGGTGCCACTCAGAAACAAGACTGGGGTCTGTGCAGTTTCTCGGACGGCTGTGTATACAGCCGGGTTGGAGAAACCCTAAACGTGCATGTGTGTTTGGTCGATCTCAGATGGCCGGCCAAACACACGTGCACATAGTGCACTCTCCACTACACCCCCCTCCACCTCCCGTGGCCCAGCCCCAGCCCCACCTCTAACCTGTACTGCTGGCTGAACCAGCAGATGAAAGCCAGCAGATGAAAAATGGAACAATAGTGGAACTATTGTTTCATTTTTCAACTCCTGGCTCTTGGCCAACGGGGCGACGCTCCTTCGCCATAGCAAAGGACCCACCCATGCATATATCTACCCTGGTGTCCAAACACTAGACGCTCACCTGGCATCCACAATATGGCTAGTGTGGCTAACAAAGTCACCGCAGGGCATCCTTTAAACATCCACACTTTTGGGTTAATAATAACATAATCTGCGTACGGCCCTCTAATCATAGAAATATCTATTCTAGTTCTCTTTGCAACATCAGGAAGGCACAGGAGGGCACTCTAGCAATTTCCAAATTCATCTGTATGAGGGCCAAAGTGGTTCATCTTACTAAAAGTTACTCCATGCTCCAAGCCACTGGCAATACTGTAATTATAATGATCAGTCTTGGGCACCCATACTGGATCACCAGTTCGTAACATTTATGTTATTCAACTCTGGGATGGCTTGGAAAATGTATGGCTGCATCCCACCTGGATCAACACAGACAACTGCAAGTGACCTATTCGACCTAATTAATTCTAACTTTAAAAAATACACTTTAAATAATGTTTCTACCTACAAATCCATCAACCAGTTACTAAATTCAACATTTCTAATTACATTATAAAAATAGATTTCCCATTAAAGATTACAAACAATTCTAAAAAAAAGAAGTACAAATACTATTACAGTATTAGTATATGTTAATGTTAGAATAATTCTAATATTTATCAACTTAAGTAAAAAAAGATATTTTATAGAACTTTATTTGAAACAATAGTATATACAACTGTATAGTATATATGAGTAAACATATAGATAGTATTAATGAATAAAACAATATTCGTAACTTCTATTATCTGTCCCATGATTTTTGAGTTGACAATACTTTTGACACAATATTGTGTATGATGATATTTTTTCAAAGATATGGAAGTAATTCACAAAAAAAGGTTATGATTATTGTATTGGGGCGAGTGAAAGAACTTTCTTGACCTTGCTTGCCTCGATGGAATTACTTTTTATAGTCTCAGTCAGAATGCAAGAAGAGTCTTGCATTGGTGCTCTGTTTGAAGCTACAAGCATAGCATTTTTCACTCTGCTTACAATATGAACTTAGGCCCTGATTTATACTTTTTGACGCTAAACTCGGCCAACACAGTTTAGCATCAATAAGTGTACTGCTGGCTAGCGCCATCCCAAGATGCCGGCCAGGCGTCATATTTATGGTATGACAGTAGCTGGCGGTAAGGCCCCGCTAGCTTCATAAAAAAGGATGCCAGTCGGATGGGGGAGGCATATGGGCAACAGGGGGTTTAGCCTTAAAGGATGACACTAATATGGGCAGAGGCAATAATAATTCCTCTAACCAGACTAGTGTCATTTTCTGATGTTAAAACCTCATAGACATGACTCCTGTCTTAGTTAAGACAGGAGTCATGCCCACCACCCCAATTACCATGGCCAAGGGGCAAATGTCCCCTGGGCATGGCCAATGGGACCAGTGCCATGTAGGCAGGCCCTATTTAAGCCCCCCTAAGGCCCTACAAAAAAAGAAAATAAAAAATTACATCTACTCTCCTATACTTACCTGGGATGGGGTCCCCCATCCTCTGCTGTCCATCTGGTGGTGGTGTCCCTGGGGCTAGAGAAAGGCACCTGTGGATTCCTTCCATGGACACCTGCCCTGACCAGGCATTAAATATTGGCGCAAAGCAAGCTTAGCACCATTGTTTAAGGCCACCTTCCCCCATGCTTGATTTTAGCATGGGAGATAAATATGGCGCTAAGGCCATATCGTCATTTTTTGCCCAGGAATGCCTACATTGCATTTCATTGACATAAGGTAGGTTTCCGCAGGAAAGAAATGACTAACTCCAATCTTTAACTTTAACTCCAATATTTTAGACATGTCTATCACCAAAAGATAAATATGGCGTTAAGTTTGTGCAGAATTAGTGTAAAACAATGACACTAATTTAGCGCTTACTGTAGGAGCCTGGCCTGGCTTATAGTGGGTACCTTGTGGTACTTACACTTTGTGCCAGATCCAGTTATCCCTTATTAGTAGAATAGAGGTGGTTCTAGCAGCTTAGGCTGATAGAGGTAGCTATGGCAAAGCAGCTTAGGCTGAACTAGGAGACATGCAAAGCTCCTACTTTATCACTTATATCATATAGCACAATATCATAAGAAAACACAATACTCAGAGTTACTAAAAATAAAGGTACTTTATTTTAATGACAACATGCCAAAAGTATTTCAGAGGATACCCTCACTTAGGAGGTAAGTAATATACACAAATTATATGTGCACAAACCCAAAACATGTAAGTAACAGTAAGAAAAGTAGTGCAAACAATGTAGAATCACAATATGATGCAATTGGCTAGACATAGGCCTAGGGGCAACACAAACCATATACTCCAAAAGTGGAATGCGAATCACGAATGAACCGCAGGCCTATGGGACCTTGTAGAGGGTCTCTTGGACTGTGAGAAAACAGTAAGGGTTTCCAAAATACCCCACCCCAAGACCCTGAAAAGTAGGAGTAAATTTACCCTACTACCCCAGAAAGACAGAATAGTCATGATAGGGGATTCTGCAAGAACCACAAGCACCAGCAAAACACTGAAGATGGATCCCTGGACCTGAGGACCTGTAAAGGAAGGTGACCAAGTCCAAGAGTCACAAAAGTGTTTGGGGGGGCAGGAGCCCACCAAACCCCGGATGAAGGAGCAAAAGGGCTGCCTCTGGGTGGAAGAAGCTGAAGATTCTGCAACATCAAAAAGGGTAGGAACCTCTCCTTTGGATGGAATATGTCCCACGGCGTGCTGGAGGTTGCAGAAGTGTTTCCAGGAACAAATACTATAAACAAGCCTTGCTAGCTGCAAGAGTCATGGTTTAGGTTTTTGGGTGCTGCTGGGGCCCAGGAAGGACCAGGATGTCGCCTATTGGAGGAGGAGACAGAAAGGGCGCTCAGCAACTAAGAGAGCCCCAGCAAAAGCAGGCAGCACCCACAGAAGTACCGCAGCAGGCACTTAGAAGATCTGAGGACAGCGGTCGACTCAAAGTCACAAAGGAGGGTCCCACGACGTCGCAGTCCAACTCAGCGAGTTGGGCAATGCAAAACGGAGTGCTGGGGACCCAGGCTAGGCTGTGCACAAAGGAAGTCCAGGAAAACTGCACAGAAGCCGGAGCAGCTGCAAATCACGCAGGACACAGGTTTGCTGTCTGGCGTGGGGAGGCAAGGACTTACCTCCACCAAATTTGGACAGGGGGAAGATTCCATCGACCCACAGTGCAGGGTGAAGGCAGACAGCTCTCAGAGCATGCACCACCATGAAACAGTCGAGAAAGCCGGCAGGATGAGGTGCTACAATGTTGCTGGTAGTCTTTTTGCAACTTTGTTGCGGTTTTGCAGGCGTCCTGGAGCAGTCAGCGGTCGATCCTTGGCAGAAGTCGAAGAGGGAAGTGCAGAGGAACTCTGGTGAGCTCTTGCTCTGAGGAATAGCCCAGAGGAGAGACCCTAGATAGCCAGAAAAGGAGGTTTGGCTACCAAGAAAGGAGGCTTGGCTACTGAAAGAGGTAAGCACCTATCAGGAGGGGTCTTTGACGTCACCTGCTGGCACTGGCCACTCAGAGGAGTCCATTGTGACCCAACACCTCTGAATCCAAGATCGCAGAGGTCTGGGACACACTGGAGGAGCTCTGGGCATCTCCCCTGGGAGGTACTGGTGAGGGGAGTGGTCACTCCCCTTTCCTTTGTCCAGTTTCTCGCCAGAGCAGGGTAGGGGGATCCCTGAACCAGTGTAGACCGGCTTATGCAGAGATGGGCACCATATGTGCCCATAAAAGCCTTTCCAGAGGCTGGGGGAGGCTACTCCTCCCCAGCCCTTCACACCTATTTCCAAAGCGAGAGGGTGTAACACCCTCTCTCAGAGGAAATCCTTTGTTCTGCCTTCGTGGGACTGGGCTGCCCAGGCCCCAGGGGGGCAGAAACCTTACTGAGGGGTTGGCAGCAGCTGCAGTGGAGACCCCGGAGAAGCAGTTTGGCAGTACCCAGGTTCTGTGCTAGAGGCAATTCTATGATCCTAGACATGTTACATGGCTATGTGCGGAGTTATCATGATGACGCTACATAGAGGTGTTGACCTGTATGTAGTGCATGCGTGTAATGGTGTCCCGGCACTCACAAAGTCCGGGGAATTTGCCCAAAACTATGTGGGGGCACCTTGGCCAGTGCCAGGGTGCCCACACACTAAGTAACTTTGCACCTCAGCTTCACCAAGTGAGGGTTAGACATGTAGGTGACTTATAAGTTACTTAAGTGCAGTGTAAAATGGCTGTGAAATAACGTGGACGTTATTTCACTCAGGCTGCAGTGGCAGTCCTGTGTAAGAATTGTCTGAGCTCCCTATGGATGGCAAAAGAAATGCTGCAGCCCATAGGGATCTCCTGGAACCCCAATACCCTGGGTACCTAAGGTCCATATACAAGGGAATTATAAAGGTGTTCCAGTGTGCCAATGATAATTGGTAAAATTAGTCACTAGCCTGCAGTGACAATTTTAAAAGCAGAGAGAGCATAAACACTGAGGTTCTGGTTAGCAGAGCCCCAGTGATACAGTTAGGCACCACACAGGGAACACATATAGGCCACACACTTATGAGCACTGGGGTCCTGGTTACCAGGATCCCAGTGACACATATCAAACACACTGACAACATAGGGTTTACACTATGAGCACTGGGCCCTGGCTAGCAGGATCCCAGTGGGACAGTAAAAACACCCTGACAGACACTCACAAACAGGCCAATAGTTGGGGTAACAAGGCTAGAAAGAGGCTATCACCCTACACTTACAGTTCATTAAAATGCTTCACTAGCAAGGACATCCTGGTTTTCCATATTCATATAAGTAAAAAATACGTCACTGCCCTCTCCAAGTAAATTGGGGTCAATGCACAATTAATGATTATATTTCAAACTTCAAGGTTATTTGCGAGTTTTTCACATGCAGAGGTTACGAATGAAAACGGCTATAGTGATCATAATACATATGAGCTAGACCCAGATTTAGTAAGGTTTTACGTCAGGGTTGTGTCACTTTTACAGTGCGGTCCAATGCAGAATGCTTTTAGGTATTTACTAAGCCACTTTGTATGGCTTTGCATAGTTTAGTAAACACAAAGTATCACAAGGCAGCACATAGCTCTGCCTTGCGTTACTTGGTGTGGGAGAGGGTCTCCATGGGTGGAAGATGGGTTTTTCCATGTTTCCACCCGTGGATTTTGATGCAATTCCAGATTTATTAAGGTGAGAAAAGCTTGGATTTTGCCAAAAAAGCTATGCCTCATTGAAGCAGGTATAACAAGGAGAAATATATTTATTTCTCCTAGTTAAATCATTCTGCAGCACACATAGGATGATGAAAATGCTTCTAAGGATTGTTTTTGTGCTGGAAGATGCCCCTTCCTGCACAAAAACAATCCTTCCTGTAACATAGACACCCTTGCACCATGGTGCAAAGGTGCCTATGTTGGCATGTTCCTCCATTTCCAGTGTCCTGTCTTGTGTCTGCTGGTTTCCCTGGTTTTCCCCTCTCCAAGTCTCAGTTCTGCTTTCCCTTCATTGGTGGTTCCCCAATTCCTTGCACCTGGTTGTTTACTTGCACCTGGTTCTCTTCCCACAATTATGCTCCTCCCATCAGCCTCCTGCTAGTTCTGTGTGGTGAGTCTAGAGTGCAGTGGCTCTCAAGTTAATTTGCCGCTGGGCCTCTTTGAACTCTGCTGAACCAGCTACTATACTCCAGGCTTACCTTTTTATTTCTGTTTTCTTTTATTATTGTGTCTGTTGCCTTTCTCTTGTTTATCCTGCCTATTTGTTCCTGTGTTTGTTTTGTTTCTAGTTCTGTCTGCACGCATCCAGATCGGTCGTGTATATGCAGATTCCCTGTCTTGTATTTCTGTGTTCCTGTTCTGACTGCATAATTCTGTCCTAGTTAGTGCTGAGGTTTCCAGTATATTCAATTGTGTGTATTCCAGTCCTGTTCCTTACTCTTATTCCCGTCAAAATTTTCCCTGAGCCAATTTTCTGTTTCTGTGTGTACCTTCCAATGTCCTCTTGTGTCTTTGTGTGTGTTTATATAATTATCTAATTTTCGTTGCTTCCAAGAGTGCCAGCTGGGCTCCCAGGCATGTGCTTTTGGCACAGAGAACCACTCAGCACTCCTTCCCCATAGGAGCTGCTGGGTGCCTCCATGAACTCTTTGAGATTAATCTGCTCATTGCCTTCTTTTATGATCCTTTTCCCCTCACAGAGAGATCATCTCCGAGGAGCAGAGAACGTTAATTTATGACAGTTTGTATATTATTCCCCTTCTTTAACCTTTGTGCTGCTTGTACTTGTGTTGGTTTCATAGCTTCCCCTACACACATCAAGTTCATCCTATTTATCACCTGTTGCAACCTGCTCAGGGTCCTGCTTCCCTTCCAGCCTAAAGGTACTCTCTTGTTCATATTCATATCTAACCTCTTCTGTAGAATGTGTTTGCCCCTTCATGGAGAAAGCATCCCCCTTACATTGTCTTGTTCTAAACTCAGCTTGTGTCCCTGACAGATTGTTTTGAACTAGCTAGATTCCTGACATTGGGGGCCCTATTGGGTCTGGCATCAAATGTTGGAAGAAAGACTGTTTTGCCTCTACTTGAAATCCATAAACTTAAATGACCTCCAGTGGTGAGTTATGGGGCAGCTACATGGGGTTATTACAATTGTGCCAAACTACAGCAGGGGGAAATCCGTATTGCAGGTATATGTTAGCTTTAGGTCCGTATAGCACCTATTACTTTCTCCATGAGGCATTGGGCCTTACGTATGTGTATTAGATCATATTAAACTTCTCCCCTTCCTTTTTTGGATGTCATTGTGGGGAAACCAGCATGCCTCATTTAGGGCCTGATTAAGAGCTAGGCACGGGATGACCTTGGTTCTGATATAATAAGTAAGCTGCAGTAGCATTAGGCAACCTGAACTGTGCATGACACCTCACATAATTACCAAGGAAAAATGTGCTAGGGTAAAAAAGCCTTATTGTGAAGCTTGCCTCTGCTAATAGAGAGTGCAGGGAACTAGAGAAGTCAATTTTGAGAGACCATAATATTAGACTATAATTCAACCTGTGTCAGCACTGAACCCTACTTATCCTTGGTAAAAATAATGTGTGGGAAAATACATTTTTAGCAAAATTTTGTTTAGGTACTCTCAGAAGCAACTTTGGTTTCCGTTTGTATTTGTCCTGATTTTGTCATGCAATTAAACTTCTCCCCAGACATTGGCATATTTGACCTTTTTTGTAAATTGTATGACCTTTTTAAATGTTGATAATAATTACCCTTGTCAAAATAAATGTTTTGTTATCACTATAAACGCCGCACTTTACTTCCTTTACATGTTATCCAATCTAACTGTTGGTCATTCTGTTGGGAGCCACCTGAAAAATTCAATAAGCTGGGGGCAACGCAATTAATTATACGTTTTTCTCTGTAACTATTCTTATTTGCTTATGACTGTTTTATTGTTTCTCTTACAGAAAGCATTGTTTTAGCTACTAATGTTGGTACATTTTGCTTTTATGATTATTTGAAAGTATTCGAATAAAGTTTGAATACTACACTTCCTAACCGACCTGCCATCACTTCCAGGGATACATTAACCAAATGCTGCACTTCCCTGAGGCAGCCCGCCCTCGCCACAGTGATATAGAATTAAATGGGCAGAATATTTATATGGAGCTTGCCCTCACTCGCAATTACTCAAATCACCCTTCTCACCCCGACAATGTTATCTATGACAATTATTAGTCAAATGGCTTCTTAGGATGGTAAAGAGACTCCCTGTTAAGCAAATGTGCTGTTGTTTACATTCAGACTCTGTCAGACATAGTCTGTAAAGGAAACGAAATGCAGCACACAGTCAGCATAGAAGAAATGCGTTTCGATCATATTCCTATTATTTGTCCAAATAGAACCAAGATCAGGCTTCTATTAAGATGACATAAAAAATGACCTCTCAGTGTTGTAGGAGTATTTGCGTTTATCACTTTCTTAAGCATATTCACTAAAGAAGAGATTCACAAGAAAACATCATCAATCATTTCATGACCTGCTGTAATAGTTCAGCGCTTCACGCTATCTGCTCTGTAATATTTTTGATTTGAAAGGGATAGAATGATTCATTAGCTAGCTGTGCTGAAGTCATTCGCGCATGATCCTGAAGCTATTGCACGGGTAGTCTTCATTACATCAGAAGAATCTTACATCGTTTTTCACATATATATATATATATATATATATATATATATATATATATATATACATATATGTATGTATGTGTATATATATATATATATTTATTTATTGATGTATTTATTTTTTCACTGAAGAAAAAGTTACTGCTGCGTTATAGTTAGGAAATAGAATTTAAAAAAACATAGACTAGCACCTAAAAAACCAAAGGTTACAGGGCCGTTATAGTTAGGCTCACATTTTAAATGTACCGAACCATAGAAATTCACCAGTTATGCACAGTTTTCTCCTGCATATATTACATTGATAGAGTCAGTGATGTTATCAAAGAAGTAATGAGTACCATAATTTGTGGGGTAATTAGCAGTACATGGCGATGGCACAATTTATAATTACCTTAGGGCACGAGTAATGCATGCAGGAGACAGAGATGAAAGCTTAGGATTTCGACAACGGTACCTGCTTTACAGGTCCCGCTGCCAAAACCCAAAGTGTCTGCAGCCAAGCCACTGCAAACAGCTATGTCCCGGGTTGAGCATCCAGCAGGAGCTGGTAGTGGGAGAGTGGCAGGGCCATCTCTGGCAAGAGGGGGACCGTGTGGCCCTTCTGCAACTTGGACATAGGTGGTGGTCCCCAGGGTCCCAAAGGAACCCACTTTCATCTTTTAAATATTTGCCCTGGGAGTGGTGGTCCCCGGGGCAGTGGGGGGCCATGCGCCCCCCACAAATAAATTACATTTAGCCCCGGGGGTGGTCACCGGGGCATGGGGAGGCTACAGGCCCCATCTTATTATTACCTGACGGCGCCGGGGAGGTGGTGGTCTGCGAGGCAGCGGGAGCGGGTTGAGCGTCACCGCACATTAGATAACAGCCCTGGGGAGATGGTGGTTCCCAAGGAAGCAGGGTTCATGAGGCCCCCGCATAAAACTTTTAGCCCCAGGGGATGTGGCAAACTCTGGGGCAGCAGGAGGGGGACATTTTTTTTTAATTTTATGGCAGATCCACTGCATCTCTGCTTGTAAAAGAAAGAAAAACTACCTTTTTGCCCGTTGGAACCCCACCACCAGAGCTAAGGGGCCAGGGTGTTCGTACCCTGGACCCTTTTCTTTATTTTTAACTTTTTTGGGGGGACTTTGCTTGAGCAGAGTTCCAAGATGGCTTACAACACTTCAACAACTTCCAGATATACAAATTTATATTTTCTTTAATTTCTCTAAACCTGCTGACTGGAATTACACCAAAACAAAAAAGCACCCTTTCTGGACCAGGACCTACCTTCCTGGCAAATATGGTGCTAATCCGTCAAGCAGTTTTTGCGCTATTGCGGTTCAAAATCCATCTTGAAAAATCAAAGGGGGAAACATGGTTTGGGACCCCCTCTTTTCTCGGACCCCCCCGGACATATCATCCCAAAACATTCAAGGCAGCAGCTGATGGGACTGGTAATTTTTTTGGGAATGTTTCGTGAACATTTGTTAAGCAGTACCAAAGATATAGGCAAGTAAATAATGCTTTTCATATAGAAACAAGGTGCTAACTACCTACGTTTTATATATATATATATATATATATATATATATATATATATATAAAATCACTGAAAAAAACAAAGGTTACATGGGCATTTTAGTTAGGTTCTGAATTTTCTCACACAAAACCATAGAAATTCAGCAGTTATAATTATGGTTAACTGAAATATCTATAACTCACGCCCCGCCATGCACAGTTTTCCCATCAATAATTTTATGTGAAATGTTGCAGTAATAACATCAATCATGCCATAGAAGGTGTCATCAATGATGTAATATGTGGAGTAATTAACTGGTCCTAACTATACCTACTGGAGAACATGATTCCATAGGAAACATTTTTTTTGACTTGCCTATATCTTTGGCACCATTTGATGAATTGTCATGAAATTTCCCAAAGAAAGTGCCCTCGTTATTCTTGTTCAGGGAAAGATTCGGGGTGATCCATCAAGCAGGGGCTGAGAAATTTGAGGGGTAGAAAAAATGCATTTCCCATGTTAATTCCATTAGGTCCTTTGAACACTACTACAGCCCGAGCCACTGGACCGAATTACACCAAATTTGGCAGAAAGCTACCTTTCGGTATACAGATTACGCTTTTGCTTATTTTGTGTAAATCCGTTCAGTTGTTTAAGACAAATTAAAGGGAAAATAAATATGTATATCTAGGGCCGCAGATCCTCCCTGACGACTTTGCGAATAATGACGTGCTCATGCAGTAAAATGCAGTTTTGATTGCTGCCAGCACTTTAACCAGGAGGTGCTGGCAGACAACTTTGAGTCCCAACAAAAGACACAAAACAAAAGGAAAAAAGGCCATGGTAGAGACACCCCAATCTCTTACCTCTGGTACTGGTGTCCCAGAGGGAACCCGTTAGATCACAAAATGTACAGAAAATTCATGACAGCATCACAAAATCATGGTAGTAATAAAAAAAAAATGCATTCTTGTTTTTTAAAAAGTCCCTGGGTGGGCCAGTTCCCGGGGGCATTGAAAATATAAGGGACCGCCACCTCCCTGGGGCTTTGTTCATATTACATACAGGGGGCTGTACCCTGGGGGACTGCTGCCTCCCCAGAGCTCAAAGTACATTGATGCAGGGGGCCACCTCCCTGGGGCTAGTTATGACAATAATCATGGGGGGGCCTTGCACCCCCCCGCAGCCCCAGTGACTGCCATCTCCCCAGGGCTTGATGTTAATTCAATGTGGGTGGAGCCCCTAGAACCACCACTTCCCCTGGACTAAAATAGAATGAAGGGTGTCCGTTGCAGGGCTAATTCATAGGTGGAAAAGGCCCTCCTCAAAGAGCCATCCACCACCCCCCAGAGCCAGCTCCTGCTATTTTCCAGGATGCTCACCACTGGGACATAGCTGTTTGCTCTAAATTAGTGGCAGATTTGACAGATGCCGTCAAGTCACAGCAAACACTCTGCTCGCAGCGAGGGAGAGCTGTCAAACAGGATCTGGTGGCGAGGTTAGAGAAGGAGTGCCCTCCATAGCATTCACGGCTGATTCGGGGCACGTGGGCCTGGGTGAGGGAGGCTGAGCAGAGGTCTCTGGTTGGTCAGTGGAAAGGGAGGCGGTTGTTTATGTAGACAGGTCCAGCATTGTGGAAAGCTTTGGACATGTGTGTGAGGAATTTGAAGTGGCATCTCCACAGGACGGGGAGCCAGTGGAGGGCCTTGAGGTGTGGGGTGGTGTTGGTTCTTCTGGGGAGGTCGAGGACAAGTCTTGCTGCTGCGTTCCGTATAGTCTGGGGGTGGTTCATGAGCTGTTTGGTGGTCCAACATTGGGAGCATTTCCGTAGTGGAGTCAGCCGGAGATGAGGACCTGGTTGACCATCTTCCTGGTGTAGCTGGGGATCCACTTAAAAATCCTGTGGAGCATGTGGAGGATGTGGAAGCAGGCAGAAGGACATTGTTGATTTATTGCTTCCTGGTCAGTTGAGTGTCTAGGATAATCCCTAGGTCGCATGCATGGTTGGCGGGTGTGCGTGGAGGACACAGGGCAGTGGGACACTAGGTGTCATTCCAGGGGGAGGTCTTGTTCCCGAAGATGCGGATCTCTGTTTTGTCTGAGATTAGCTTAAGAGAGTTGGTCCTCATCCAGGAGGCAATGTCGCTCAAGTGTTTTGAAAGTTGGAATGTGTGGTACCGTCTGCAAAGGAGAGGATGAGCCGGGTGTCATTGGCATAGGAGAATGTTGAGTCTGTGGGTATGTGTGATGTCTGCCAGTGGAGTCACGTAGATATTGAAGAGGGTAGGGCTGAGGAAGGAGTCCTGAGGGACACCACAGATGATGTCTTTGGGCGCAGAGACATAGGGAGGGAGGAGGATCCTCTGAATCTGTCCAGAGAGGAAGGAGGCAATCCTGTTGATTGCATTGTTTTCTCTCACATCTATACAGACATTCTCACACCCACTCTCACATCCAGACACTCTTATACCCACTCTCAAACCAAGACAGACACTCTTGCACACACTGTCACATCAAGACAGACACTTTTACACTCACTGTCACTACAACACAGACACTGTCATACCCACTCTCACACCATGAAAGACGCTCTCACATGCAGACAGACACTGTCACACTCAGGCAGATGCCTCTGAAACCTAGATTGAGCTCTATACAGACAGTCTCACATCCAGTCTCACACCCAGAGAGATACTCTCACAGCTACTCTCACACCCAGACAGACACTCTAGCACCCACTTACACTCCAGAGAAACACTCTCCCAGTTACTGACGCTTCAAAATGGTTTTCAGCAGATATGAAAGGAGCCAAATTGAAATTGAGGCATGTTGAATGCAAGTGGGAAAGGAACTATGCCCTAGAGGCAAAAGCAGATTATGTGTCACTTCTCAAACAATACAAAAAACTTATAACTCAGGCTAAATCTACCTATTTTACCTATTTTTCAAACAACATCTCTAATTCAGTCAACAAGACAAAGGAAAGTTTTAAACTTGTGGATGAATTGTCCAATCCTGATAAGGTGACTCCTACGATCACTCCCATGCAGACTTTATGTGAGGTTTTGAACTCTTTCTTTACTGATAAGATTACTAACATTAAAACCAACCTTCCTCCTTGTTCTTCTGCCATGGCTCTCCCTATGCCACATAACAGTTCTGCAACAATTACTGTTTTGCCTGCTATTAGTAAACATCATCTTTAGACGTCTTGATTGAAGTAAAATCTGCTTCCCCAAGTGACCCCTGTCCTCCTGAGTTCTTAGAAATGATCTATTTACGCTTCCCTGACTTTGCCCTTGCCCTATTTGACTTCCCTTTAAATTGTGGCCTGGTTCCCAGATCATGTAAGGAAGTGGTTGTGATCCATTTACTAAAGAAATCCAGTGATGATTCCTCTATTTTGAAACGTTATTGGCCAATATCTTTGCTTCCTTATCTGGCAAAGGTTCTTCTTGAGGCCCATGTTGCCAAATGCAAGCTCTCCTCCTTTTATTCAACTGAGGCCAGTTTGTCCTGTGGTGTCCCTCAGCGTTCCTCTTTTTCCGCCCATCTTTTTAATGTATACATACGCCCCCTGATGCATTCCCTAAAACAAAGGAGGTTCAAGGAATACAACTATGCTGACAATTTGCAATTGATCTTTACCATTGACAGCTCCCCTGAATGTGTAAATTCTTTCCAAAACACAGTGATATTTGTTTGTGACTGGATAAATGACAATCAATTAAAACTTAACTCTGACAAGATGGAGAATTTCATTATTAAAAACGAGCTTGAAATTTGGAGATCCTCATTTTGGCCTGTAAATATAGACTCTAACCCTCGCCTAAGAATCCAGTTAAGGGCCTACGGGGCATATTTATACGTTTTGGTGCAAAACTGCACTAATGCAGTTTTGCAGCAAAAGGTTTTGCACCGGCTTGCACTATTCTTGAGCGCCAGCCAGGCACCATATTTATGGAATGGTGCAAGCCGACACAAAGGGTAGGCTAGCGTTAAAAAAAAAAAAAATGACGTTACCCGGGTGTGGGTGGCGGTATGGGACAAGGGGGGTTTGCACCAAAAAATGATGTTAGGCAGGTTACAGTAAAAAAAAAAAAAAAGACTCTAACCAGCCTCGTGCCATTCTCTGATGAAAACCATCCATATCACATGACTCCTGTCTTAGAAAAGACAGGAGTCATGGCCACCACCCCAATGGCCAGCACAGGGGACCAGAGTCCCCTGGGCATGGCTATTGCACCCAGTCCCATGTAGGGGGGCTCATTTCAGGACCCAAGATGGCACTTTAAAAAAGATACATATACTCACCTATATTTACCTCGGATGGGGTCCCCATCATCCGCTGTCCCTCTGGTGTGGGTGTGGGTGTTCCTGGCACCTGGATAGGGCACCTGTGGGCTTATTCCATGGTGTTCCACCATGGAAAAAGGTCCACAGGTCCCCTAATGCCTGTCCTGACCTAGGTGTTAAATAATGGAGCAAAGCAAGATTTGCACCATTACTTGACCCCTCCTCTCCTGTGCGTGATTTTAGTACAGGGATTATATATGGCGCACCGGCCATAGCGTCATTTTTTGCACAGGAACGCCTACCTTGCATCTCATTGACGCAAGGTAAGTTTCCACATCCAAATAAATTACTCTAACTCCATAACTTTGGCGCTAGACAGGTCTAGTACCAAAGTATAAATATGGAGTTAGATGTACACTGAATTTGCGTACAAAAATTACACAAATTTGGCGCAAAACAAGTATAAATATGCCCCTTGGTGTCTTGATTGATGCCAATTTGACTTTAAAACCACAAGTAGGGGCTGTGATTTCCTCATGTTTCTGTCAAATCAAGAAAATCAGAAAGCTCTGCAACCTCTTGTCTTTTGAGGCCCTCAAACAGGTCGTTATTGCTTCTGTCCTCTCCAGATTAGATAATGTGAATTTTTTGTACTAGGGTCTTCGCAAGTGTCTAAATCATAGACTCCAACTAGTTAAAAAACAAGCAGTTAGGCTGCGATTTTGCCAACCACATGAGTGTCACATTACCACCTTATTGAGCAATCTGCAATGGCTTCTTGTAGAACAGCACTTCATTTTCAAGGCAGGATGTTTTATTTTCAAGTCACTCCAGTTGCGTTGCCTCAGTTTTGTTTCCGCCCATATACAAAAACAGGCCTCTGCCACAACTTGAGATTTTCTTACTCTAACCTTCTTTCCATTCCAACTTTTAAAAAAAAGACAAGGGGTGGCTCTAGGTTTGTGTCATTGGTGCCCCACTTATGTAACGCTTTTCCTTTAGAAATCAGACTCTCATCTTGTTATACAGCATTCAGAAAACTCTTAAAGACGCGGCTTTTCAGGCTGCCATGTGAGTAAGGATATGTTGTACGTTATGTTTTAGTTACCCTAGCGCCAAGAAACCTATTGGTGAATGCACGCTTTCAAGATATTTGTAACATGACATACCATAACACACTCTCACACCAACCAGACACTTTCACACCCACTCTCACACCCAGACAGATAATCTCACACCCAGACCGAGATCCACCCATCCTCACACCGAGTCTCAAACCCAGGCAGACACTCTCACAGCCACGCTCATACTCTCTCTCACATAGAGACACACCCTCTCACACCCACTCTCACACCCAGACACTCACAGCTAGTCTCACATCTAGACAATTTCACACCCACTGTCACACCGAGACAGTCGCTCTCACACCCACTCTCATACCCAGAGAGAAACTCTCACATCCACTCTGACACATATACAATGACTGTCAACCCCTCCTCATACTCAGGGACACACTCTCACACCCACAAAAGACACTCAGACACCATAGGAAAGTACCATCTTTCTTGGAATCTTACCCCCATTTTTACCTGTATGTCAGTATGTTTTTGCATGACTCGCTGGTATCCTGCTGGTCAGGACCCCAGTGCTCAGTGTCTGTGTAGTGCTTAACTGTGTCACTGAGGCTCTGATAATCAGAACCTCAGTGCTTATGCTCTCTCTGCTTTTAAATTTGTCGCTGTAGGCTAGTGACTTAATTTACCAATTTCAATTGGCACACTGGACTCCCCTTATAAGTACCTAGTATTTGGTACCTAGATACACAGGGCATTGGGGTTACAGGAGATAAATAAGGGCTACAGCATTTCTTTTGCCACCCATAGGGAGCTCAGACAAACCGTTTCACAGGACTGCCACTGCAGCCTGCGTGAAAAAGTGCACACATTATTTCACAGCCATTTTCACTGCACTTAAGTAATGTATAAGTCACCTATATGTCTAACCTTCATTTAATAAAGGCTAGGTGCAAAGTTACTAAGAGTGAGGGCACCCTTACAGTAGTAAAGGTGCTCCCACATAGTTCAGGGCCAATTCCCAAAACGTTGTAAGTGCGGGGACGCCATTACACACATGCACTACATATAGGTCAATACCTACATGTAGCTTCACAATGGTAATCTTGAATATGGCTATGTAAGGTGTCTAAGCTCATGGTATTGTCTCCCCATTCAAAATGTGGTATTGGGGAGCTAATTACATGCATCCTGGAGGTTCCACCATGGACCCATTACTGACAAACCAGCTCTCTGAGGCTTGCAATGCAGGTACAGCTGCTGCCACCACACAGACAGGGTTCTGCCCTCCTGGGGTCTGAGGAGCTCAGTCCCAGGAAGGCAGAATAAAGCATTTCCTTTGGGAGCAGGGTGTTACACCCTCTCTCTTTGGAAATAGGTGTTACAGGCTGGGGAGGGGTAACCTACCCCAGCCCTTGGAAATGCTGTGATATGGTGCTCTCCTTGCATAAGCCAGCCTACACCGGTTCAGGGACCCCTTGCCCCTGCTCTGGCATGAAACTGGAAAAAGGAAAGGGGAGAGACCACTCCCCTGTCCATCATCAACCCAGGGGTGGTGCGCAGAGCTTCTCCAGTGTGTCCCAGACTTCAGCCATCTTGCTTTGCAAGGTGTGGGGATACTCTGGAGGCCTCCGAGTGGCCAGTGCCAGCAGGTGACATCAGAGACCCCTCCTGATAGGTCCATACCTGATAAGGTAGCCAATCCCCCTCTCAGGGCTATATAGGGTCTCTCCTGTGGGTTCTCTTCAGATTCTACTTGCAAGTTTCCAGCAGGAACCCTCTGCAACTACTACTTCATCCTCTGACCTCGGATCAAACACAGCCTGCTTCAGGAACCGCTGTAACAGCAACAAAATTTCCAAAAGGGATACTTTTCCTCTGCAACTTCAGCTCCAGCCAGAAACTGCAACAGCTTCCACAGTGTGCACGCTCTGAGTACTCTCTATCTTCATCCTACACCAGAAGGACTGAAAAAATGTCCCTTGGGGTGACGGAGTCACTCCCCTGCTGAAGCAGGCACCTTCTAAGTCAACGACCGGTTCCTTTGGACTCCTCTCCTGGCAACGAGCCTGCTCCTTGGAACACAGAGGGTAGACCCCATCGACAAAGACTGTTCTGAGGTCCCGCTCTCCCAATTAGGAGGTGGTAAGGCCTTGCCTTCCCCAAGAACGACAGTAGCCCTGTGCACCGCTTCTTCTTCACCTCCTGAGGCCTTTGTGCAATGTTTGCAAAATTCCTTTATTCACAGCCTGGCCCAGGTCCTCAGCAGTCTATCATGTGATGCTCAACTCGCTGAGTTGTTCTCCAGTGGCGTGGGACCTTCCTTTGTAGTGCTACACCAACCACATTTTGCACCTTGTTTGTCCCCGTGTCCTGGGACTCCCGTGGGTGCTATCTGGTCCTCCGAAGGCTCTCTGGAGTTCTGAGAGCCCCCTCTTCCTCCTCACATGGATTTGAGGCCCCCTGGGTCCAGATAGCGCCTACTTGACGCAAAAAGTGACTTTGCCGGAACCAAGGCTTGTTGGAGGAATCCAGCACCAAAACTTACCTGCAACCAACTTCACGACATGGGACATCCAGTGCATCATGCAGGAACCCACTGACATCTTCCTTGGGTGTATTTCTGCAGTCTTCATCCAACTGGGGACTCTGCTTTTGCACCCTATTCTGGGTTGACAGGGGCTCCTGTCCTTCCCGGAACTTCTTTTTACTTCTGGACTTAGTCTCCTTCCTTTGCAGGTCTTCAAGTATAGGAATCCACCATTTGTTGTTTGCAGACTTGATTGGTTCTTGCAATAACTCTAATCACGACTTGTAGTGTGTCCTAAGGAAACTTACAGTACTTTACTCCTGCTTTTCTGAGCTCTGCGTTGGGGCAATTTACTTACATTTACTGTATTCTTACTCTCCCAGTGATTCTGCACACACTACACTTGTCTAGGAAGGAATTCGAGATTCACATTCCACTTTCTTAGTATATGGTTTGTGTTGCCCCAGACCTATTTTCTCTCTTTACATTCTATAGCATTTCCTATTGTTTGCACTATCCTATGTCTGATTACTTGCCTTATTTTGGTCTCTAGTGTACATATTGTGTATAATACTTACCTCCAGAAGGAGTATTGTCTCTAAGATATTTTTGGTACTGTGTCACCATAATAAATACCTTTATTTTTGGTAACACTGAGTATTGTCTTTACTTGTGTATACGTACTGTGTGACTATAAGTGGTATTGCAGGAGCTTTGCATGTCTCCTAGTTCAGCCTAAGCTGCTCTGCTATAGCTACCTTTATCAGCCTAAGGCACTAGAACACTACTACATTTCACTAATAAGGGATAACTGGACCTGGTGTAAGGTGTAAAGACTCAAGGTACCCACTTCAAACCAGGCCAGCATCCTACAGTCATGTGTATGCAGTTCCATAATTGTGTATAAAATTCTGGATCATCTGCATTTGGCCCATAAGTATTCACTAAGACGACCAATGTACCACAGAGGTTGTCCTTTACCACCACCCAGTACTTATTAAGATTTACTTTATTGTTCTAATTTGGTTTGGGGTTTTTTATTGCTTGGTGGTCTGACTTCATTACTGATCTGACACTGGATAAATATGTCACACACTTCCCTGGGTTAAGCCTGTCTGGTCTGCACCATTGCTATTAAGGGGTGGAGCTTAGATGATTTAGTGACTTTGAAGGTTCACCCTTTCTCAAACTGTGATTATTCCTTGAGGTGGGCAGCCAGCCACCTCGATTAATAAGGCAAATTCTTAAAATCATTGAAAATTTAAAAAATTTTAAATTATTTATTTGTGTGCTTCCTGTTTAATTTTATATGTTAAAAGGAAAAAATACATAGTTGTATTGCTTTTTTTAATTAGCAAGGACACAAAACTAAATGACAGACCGGTAAAAGGTCAATAAGGTTCATAGCTAACACACTAATTTAATTCAGGTTTTTTTTCTTTGAATGCTGGGACTTGCATTCTTATTTTATAATGGAATAAACAACACTACAAGTCCTAGAATTCAAAAGAAAAAGCCTGTACTGGAGCAGCACATCACACATGGACCGAAGAAATTTGACAGGTTTGAAGGCGGTGACCTAGCTATTGTATATTTAAATTAATGTGAGCTGTTATTGAACTTACTGTGCAAGTTATGTTTGTCAATAACACCTTGTAACATGTGTGTTAGAAAATGGCCCTCTCTGAAGGGTCACTCCAAACATTTTGCCTTCCTCCTCCTTTTTCTTACCTCCTTTTCATTGGCTTTAGTACTCTGGACACTTTACCACTGCTAAGTAGTGCTAAAGTGTGATTGCTTTCTACCTAAAAACACAGTAACATTGACTCCTGCCCAATTGGCAAATGTATTTTACTTGTAAATCCCTAGTAAAATGCACTATATGTGCCCAGGACCTGAAATTTTACTAGTGGGCCTGCAGCGCTGATTGTGCCTCCGACATAAGTAGCCTGTTAACCAGGTCTCAGGCCTGCCACTGGAAAGCCTGTGTGTGCAGTTCCGCTGCCACTTCAACTTGGCATTTAGAACTACTTGGCAAACCTTAATCTCCCCTTTTTCTACATATATGTGACACCTAAGGTAGGCCCAGGTAACCCACAGGGCAGGGCACTGTGTAAGTAAAAGGAAGGATATGTACTTATGCGTTTTACATGTCCTGGTAGTAAAAAACTCACACATTTGTTTTCCAGTACTGTGAGGCCTGTTCCTCTCATAGACTAGCATTAGAACTGCCCTCATATACTTTTAAGTTGTAGATTCTGATCTGGAGGGAGTAGTGCCGTCATGTTTAGTCTTGCCAGAATGGTAACAGAAAATTATGCTTACTGGTGAAGTTGGATTTAATATTACTATTTTAGAAATGCCACTTTTAGAAAGTGGGCATTTCTATGCAGTTCATGCCATCTGTGTCTAACAGCCCTGTCTCCAATCCATGTCTGGCCTGATCTGGTTGACAGCTCCACTTGTGCATTCCACCCAGACAACCACAAGCAAAGGGCACTCATTCATAGCTGCACTCATCTGCATACTGAATAGGTCCCCCTGGGCAGGAAGGGTGGAGGGGCTCTCTTACATTTCAAAGGCCAGTGGCCTGCCCTCACACAAAGGACTGATACCCCCCCCCCCACACACAGGTATCCTGGCAGAAAGAACTGGGCTGAAAGGGGAACTTGTGCACTTCATAACCACTCTTGGATTTTCCACCCACTTCAAAGGCATTTTTGGGTATATAAACTGGGTCTCTGACCCCACCAAATCAGACACTTCTGGACCTACATCTGGACTCAGTCCGAGAAACTACCTGGCTGCCCAAATGACTCATATGGACTGATTTGCTGAAGGACTGCTTTCCTGCTTGTTGCCCTGCTGCCTGGTGCTCCTTACTCTGCTGGAAGGACTCTGCCTTCCTCCTAAAGTGCTCTCCAAGGGCTTGGATTGAGCTTGCCTCCTGTTTCTGAAGTCTCAGAGCCAACAAAGACTTCACCTCTTCAGCAAATCCTTGTGCGTCCGAAAATGGATGCTAAACCATCAGAAATGGACACAGCACCTCCATTGCAGCTAGAAAATTGCCTCACCACCGGCTTGGACTACGCAGTGGTAAACTCACAACTAGACATCGAAGCAGTACCTGCCTCGTGGTCGAAGTTTTGCCAAGTCACATACCAAATCGATGCAGCACCTGTTCCTGCTACCAGTGCATCAAGGATTTTCCATGCATCGTCCCTGGGTGTCAAAATATGCCCACATCGCAGTGAAGAACCAAGGCTACGCTCCTGGAAATCGACACTTTACCTTGCAGAGTGTAAAGAAATGACGCATCATCTGTGTCGCACAAGGAAATCTGATGTAGCACCTTCTTTTTCAATGCATCTCCTCTTCTGTGGCCCTTCGTGCGTTGTTATTTTTGATGCATCTCAGATACTGTATGTTACAAAGATAAAACTGATTCTTAAGGCTTGAGACTTTTCTAAACCTTTAAAAGTGATATCTCAATTTGTGCATAATGGATTTTTGTTGTTTTGAGCTTATTTGATGCAGATAAATATTATCTATTTTTCTAAACCTGTGTGGTGTATTTTTTAAGTGTTTTTACTATGTTACTGTACGAATTATTGCACAAATACTTTACACATTGTCTCCTAAATTAAGCCTGGCTGCTCTGTGCCAAGCTGCCAAAGGGTGAGCTCAGGATAATTTGGATTTTGTTTTGACTTACCCTGACTAGGATTGTGGTCCCTAATTGGACAAGGGTGTATACCTCTGCCACCTGAAGACCCAATTTCTAACAATGTTGACTATACAAAAAACAAAACACTTTGGGGCAGAGTTACAAAATGGTCACCCAGCACAGTGAAGCAATGAAAAATGCTGCACTGTGTGACAGGGAGAGAGAAGCAGAGCGCCATATCTACAAAGATATGGCACTCTCCTCCCCTCTCTCTAGCGCCGGTGCTGATTTTAGCTGCAGTGCGCTACGCACACACCTTTGAGCCATATTTTATGGCAAAGCACTTCTTTGTGTTACTTTAAGGGTACTTTCCAGCACAAAGCAAGTTTTGCGCTGGAAAGAAATTAGGAAAAAAACATTTTATGATGGTTAGCGTCACTTTTGTGTCTAGCACAAAATGTTTGCAAATCCCCCCTTTTTCCCCTGTTTTAATCTCTTGCTTTTTTCTAAATGCCTTTTTTTCTTCACCGTTTAATCTTTCTCGTTGGTTTTCCCCTTATAGCATTCTATTTTAGCCCCTGCCATTGTTTCCATTCTCTTTCATTCTCTTCGACCATCGTGTTTATTTCGGTATGTGATTCCATATGCCCTGGCAAAACGTTTCCTTGCTTCCCTAAGTATATGCATTATTTTAATGAACCTTTATATCATGCTGCTGTCTTTGCATTAATTGTGCTTTCTATTTGTCTCCACTCGTGCAGCAATAACCAGCAGCAATCTTTGTCAAGTTCCAGGTGATTTTTAAAATAATTTCCCTGCTTTCATTAAGTATATGTATTAACTTAATTATCCTTTATTTCAAGTTTCATTCTTTGTAGCTATCGAGCTTTCTGTCTGTCTGAACTAGTGCAGTAATGACCCACTCAAATATTAATAATGTTTCATGTGATTTAAAGCCACAGCTGAGTTTGACATCCAGTTGAATTGTGCATTCCCCAACTCAACCCAAGGGGAAATCGGCTGCTTCTGCCTGGTCCTGACAGGCGGTGTTTCGTTTCCAAAAAGAGCCGAAGAACAGTGGATAAATGATTTGATGGGGAAACCAGATGTCACAATGGTTCTATATGCTGCATTTTTTAGGTTGAGCGCGCAAGCGCTTCCTACCTGTTGTTCTCTCTTTTGGGTGTTTAACCATGCCCATGTCATGCCCAACACTTCCACTGGTTTATGGGAATCCCTTTTAAAATTTCTTGATATAATTTGTAAAAGGCATGAAGTGCATCCATAAGTCATGCCTTTTCAAGAGTTTAGCCCTCCTTGAGAGCACTGGCCAACTACTGAAAATTTCCGAGGCTCCATGTTTTCTGCATGGTTTCTGAACTACTTTTTCTTTTTCAACACAGCACGATCTTGCTGCGCCAACTACTGAAAACTTACGAGGCTCAATGTTTTCTGAACTACTTTTTATTTTCATTTTCAAAACAGCATGATCTTGCTGGGCAGTATTCGAGCGCTTTGCATGACTACTGATGACGCAGAAAAAGAAGGTCCGACATATATTCATACATATCGTGTAATCAATACATATAATGAAGTGTGATTTTAGTAAAAAAAAATAATGTACGAGGGAAATTGTGCCCTGGGGTAGTTCGCCATCATTGTAAACGAGCTTTATTAATCATGAAATACTGAAAATGTAGTAATCCGTCATAATCGCAAATATATGCCATGATTTCTTGTTTGAAAACTGTTTTGCTTAGCTTAAATTTAGTACAGGCTTTGGCCTAGTTGCCTGGTTTCAAATTTTAACTGTGTGGCTTTTCCTTGAACTAATGAAACATATATTCTTGCTTGAAGCTGTATTTTTCAGTAGAGATGACTGGTACACTTATCTCCAAGCATTCGTACTAGGCCGGTTTCATCCCCTTTGATACAAGGTCAGTCTCTGCAGGTGCGGACAATGAAGGTACAGATAGTAAAATAATTGGCAAACCATGTTACAATTTGTGTTCCAAGGCTGCAAGGACAGTGTATGCATAAATGAGCGCTAGTAAAAGACAATTTTGATTGGACAATTTGAAGCCAACCTATGAACCCTCCAATGGAAGACCCTGCAGAATTTGGAATGTTTCTTACTTAAACCCACCGGACAAAGAGAAGTCAGCCATTTTCCTCGATGCCAGTTTGAAGCCTGATGCCAGACTCCATTTTGGACGACACCCTGATGCCCTTTTCTCTATTCGAGAGAAAGAGACTTTAAGAATTCTCACCCTAGAGACTTTAACTTTGATTTGCCCCCGTCTTGCCCATGCAGTAACTTTGCCCCATTCTCCTTGCCGCTGCAAGGAAGCTTGCCCTTAACTTTGCCCCTTTGAAACTTGCCCCATGCTGATCAACCGGTACCTGAAGGACGAAGACTTTTCTTGAATGCTGATTGTATTTGGTAAATATGAAAGGATAAATGTATTATGCATTGTGTTTTTCCTTTTAGGTACCAACTGCTAATTTTGATAGGGTCCTAGCTAGAAGTTTTCCAAATTTGTGTTGACTAAATTCGTTTTGCATGAAGCCCCACATGCCGATGCTAATTAGAGGTTAGTCGAGGTATTCATTCAATGTACCATGCCAAATTGGAATCTTGTTATGCTGACCGAATGTATGCAATTAGTCAAATACAGTTAGTCATATTGGTGATTTGCATTGCGATAACAGAGTGTATCATTATTCAGATTTTACGTAGATTGCGTTTCTTCCGCCGTTATGGACAGCTAGTAATGTTCATATACATATATCAATTGGTTTTGAGACATATATATATCGTGCTAGCTTTGTTAATATAGGGAAATAAATTCACTAACTTTTAATAAACTGGTGTGGTTATTCATGACTGAAAGGTCATGGTGCGCCGAAATACCAACTGTTATTGATTTCGGATGTGTTATATTGATCTATTAATTGAGTGTTGATCACCGATTACAATAGTTATTGATTATTGATCTGAGTGACTCGACTATTTTAGGATGAGGAGAGCCCGACTCGGTTAAAAGATTCACCGACCTCCAACGTGTCCAAGTACAGGTAATTTATAAGGGCTGGACGCGTTATCAGTAGATGGTAGCAGAGATTGATGGTTTAGCCCTTTGGGACCCCATCCGAACAATAGACAGAGTCAAGTTAGAATTTTCTTTGATAAAACAAGTTGGAGAGATGATGATGCCCTAAGTCCCCAATGACTTTCCCGGAATCTCGGAGCTTGCGAATGAGGAACATGGAGGTATGAGAATGGTCTCAGCGTTTCTAGTGACGGTATGAGTGAAGTTAGGGTTTCGCGCTTGCACAGCTTATCGCCGCAGATTAATTGAGAAGTTTGTGAGGATTTTAAGGGGGGGTTAAAAGGTATTAGAGGAGTGTTACTCCAAAGGTGTGAGAGTAGGGAAGTCGTCGAACTTCAGGTGTGTGTAGCGCTTTGAGCAGAAAAATTGTCCACATGGTTGTTGATGTTGAGACGGGCCCTGCGAGGTCAAGAGACTCCGGAGTATGTTGAAAAATGTATGTGACACTTGTTTGATGTTGTGATCTGGTCAGGTTTAATAGGTTGATCGGGCGTGGTCAACAAGTCGGTATGAATGTTGCAGAGTGAAAGAAAACTTCGACTTTGAGATTTGACGAATTCTAAAGTGCACTAGAATAGTTCATTGATCAGTTGAGAGTGAAGTTTGCGGGTCAAATTTTGCTTGCGAAAGTGGGAAACCGAGAAAGATGGAATAACTGCCGAGGCTAGAGAAAAATCCCTAAGGTTTCTGAAGTGATTGTATTACCTTTCCTGTAGTAAACCGACAGATCTGTTTTATTCTTTTGGTTAAGTGCTCGCGTTATATTGTAGAAATTAGTTTATGAGTGAAGCCGAATGAAAAGAGGACAAGCCGCGGGACTTTGTCAGCCGCAGTGTGTGAGTGTGACGTCACTAGGAGCCGCGCTGGGATAGGTCGGTTGGTGAGAAGGGTCGCGCACGGATTGGACGCAGTCCGTGAAGCGCAATTGGAAGGGGAAAGGCAAGCGAAGAGTATTCCGGGAATTAAAGTCACTTATTGATTACATATTTTAGAAAAACAAAAGACGGAAAGATGAAATTTTTCAAAGCATTTAAGAGTGCCATGAGGGGAGATGTTTATATTAAAGCAAATGTAGGAGAAGAAACACCGCCTGAGGGTACACCAGCTTACATTGTAATTGAAGAAAAGGGTGTAGCGCCATGTCTTTGGTTAAAACAATGGTGCAAATTAACAGAGAAACATGGAAGTGTAGCGTTCCCTATCCATGGGTCGTTTAATCTAAGAGTTTTAGAAAATCTGAGATTTGCGCTATACGACATGAAAGTACCTCCAAGACCAGCACAGTTTGAGGCACTAGCAATTTGGGAGCTAATAGCTAGAAACCAACAACAAAAGAAATTTGAGACAAGAATAAGAAAAGTAGAAAAGACACTAGCGGATGCTAGGTGGGACAGCACACAAAAGGTTTGGAGATCAGACGTATTGCAGGGGATTAAATTGTTTCCAGCGATTACTGATGAAGCGGAGACGGAAGGAAGGAAAGCCACATATAAGACAAACAGGAGTCCGTCCAGAGAGAGAGAGAGCAATAGAAACTCGAAAAGGGGAGACGAGTCAGATGATGAGGAGTTCATTATACAATTGCTGAATGATCGCCCACCACCATACGTGGAAAGTGAAAAAGGCTCAAGCATTAGTACTGCCCCTCCAGAACCAATACAGGGTAATGTAACACCAAATTGGAGGATATCTCAGAGACCAAGCAGCTCCGACATGCCTTTCTCACCACGAATACCACGGATTCAGAGAATGTACCCAGACGTGCCGACATTGAAACCTGCTGATAACTATCAGCCACAGGTTCAAAGGCACTGTTGCGATGAGCATAATATGGGAATGACTTCTGATTCAATGGCGCAGGGAGGACAAAACTATCAGAGACCGACATTGATTCAAGCTGAATCAACACAGTTCTCGATGCCCCAAAAGCAGACACAAGAAGTGCGAGTAATAGAAAGCCAGTTAGGTATGCCAGCAATGACGAATCACAATGTGGGGATTAACATGCCACAGAATTCGGGGAGCAGACAGAATCCAGATACAATATCTCTACCTATCACTGTAGGTCCACCAGTACCACTGTACATACAGGCAAATTCAAGTACCAGCGACCAAGGGTTAATGATACAGAATGGGACAGGGAGAAGATGCATAGAAACCACTCCAGAGACAACTCCGATAGCGGCACTGCCAAATGGATCTGGGTCCTTGTCGGAATTTAGTCCAATTCTAATTTGTGCTCCGTCAACCGTGGTGAGGTCACAGCCACCACTATTAGTACCATTAACCTCACAGACTGAAGCATTACAGAAACCGTCAGTGGCAGTTGATGTAACTGCTACACTGATGGGACTGAACGCGCAACAGTTGACACAATGGTTTAACAGCCTGAACTCCCCACAGAGTACATCAAGCGGGAAGGGAGAAGAATACCTGAATAAAATAAGGTTGGGCATGGAGGCAGATGAACTGGTTGAGGGAACAATGGGTTTGAACAGATTAGAATCATACACAGAGGAAGAACTAAGATACATGTGCCCTAGGATTACAAGAGAAGTAAGCAGCATACATAAGAAGTTACAAGAAATTGCAGACAGAAACGAGATCGATATAAGTAAGACTAAACACCTGAGCAGAAGTTACAGGTTAGACTTTGAGACAAAAGATTTTGAACACATGAGATCCGCAGGGATAAAAACACACCTTAAAGAGATACTGCAGAGTGCACAGGTCTGGAGATGTTTAGATAAGTGGGAAAAGCAGGTGGGTTAAGAAAAAGGACAAAAAGAAAGAAAATACTCCAGAGCGGAATGAGAAAAAACAACAGAATGACGATCTGATAACCATGTTACCAATGAGAGAGACAGCAGGGGGAAAACTTGTACATGTACCATGGCACAGGTGCGATATTCAATCCTTTACGGATGACTTTCCCAAATTGAGAGAGAAGCCGATTGAGTGGTATCAACAAACAGATAGATTTGTGAAACTCGCGAAGTGTCTCTGGGAGGACTTGAATACTTTATTTGAAATTGTGGTTCCGGCAGATTTGTGGGAGGATTGTAAAAGGGCTGTAGGTTGGCCGACGAGTGAACCAGAGAGAGACAGGGACACAGGTGCACCATTACCTACGGTAATGAGTTTATACCACAAGGTGATCGAGCACTTGAAAACCAAGGTTGCGTCGAAAAATGTGGATTGGCAGAGGATTGACAGGACCGCCCAAGAGGTTAAAGAATCTATACACGCGTATTATGAGAGGTTGTTGAAAGCGTTTAAAAATTACAGTGGCACGGAAACGATTGAGCCAAAGGACATACTCCATTTTGTGTTCAGGTTTGTGGAAGGGCTGAGACCCGAAATTAGCCAGATGATTAAGTCACACTTGATTTGTTGGCAGTCAAAGTCGATCGATGAAGTGTTGAATTATGCGAAATACTGCAGTGATGAGATTGAGACCAAACAGAATAGATTGAAAGAAAAGGTGATGGTGATGCAGCTCAGAGCATCTCAGACAGGTTTACAAGGTTTGCAAGGTTTTCAACAACAGATGCCGCAGCAGCAGCAGCAGGGAAATGCTATGTTTCAGCCGCAGATGAGAGGCAGAGGCCGAGGAGGTTTTGTGAATAATGGTCCTGATTTGAATACTGTTATGATTCCAAATGGTATACAGGCAATGAAGAAGGTGATGCCATGTCACACGTGCGGAATTGTCGGGCATTGGAAACGGGAGTGCCCAATGATGGTGCAGGAAGGTGTAGGTCAGCAAAACAATGATGTCAATGCATTCCAGACTATGAGAGGACAAAAATTGAGAGGTCCGAACCCAAATTTTCAAAACAATATAAACCAGATGCAGGGTTTACAACCCATGCAACCGCAACAGGTGCAAATGCCTCGTGTGCAAATGACACAATTGCAGCCAATGCAACAACAGTTTCCTATGGTACCTAATCAGCAAATGCAAATACCCTTAGCACCAATGAATCAGCAGCAAGCAATGCTTCCTCAACAGGTCACGGGTCAGGGAATGAGTCAAAATGACACAGTACACCAATTCCCACTACACAGCGAGAATGGAATAAACGATGTATGGGAGAGTGGAAGTTCAGATGAGGAGGGAAATTGCGTGCTTGCAGCATCTTTGGAAGTTGATCAAAAGGGTCCGTATGTGGAGGGAAGAGTTATGGGTCATCGCGTCTCATTCTTGGTTGACACAGGAGCTACACGTTCCACTGTTAGGAACATTGAAGTGCCAAATTTGTCACTTTCAGGGAGAACAGTTCAAGTAGTGGGAGTAGCAAACAGGTACCTGACGAACCCAATCACAGAACCAGTACAAGTCAGAATTGGTAACTATCAAGGGACACATCATTTTGTGGTATGTGACTCAAGCCCGATACCACTGTTAGGGAGAGACCTATTGTACAAATTGGGATGTTCGATTATGTGTTCGAATGATGGAATTAGAATTCAGACGAGCAGTGATGGGGAAGAAGAGGACAGTGTAGAAGGGGATGAGATGGAGACTGTCGATGAAGAGTATCCCCTGATTACCCTTTACCCAATGATCACTGAAGCAGATATTCCTGCTGAGTTACAGGAAACAGTCGGAAAAGAAGTGTGGGATATGAAAGGAAAAGAGGTGGGATTGGTGAAAGGAGTGGAACCAGTGAAAGTGACTGTGAAGCCCAATGTAACCTTTCCCCAGACCCCACAGTACCATATGGCACAAGACACCCTCATGAAAGTCGCCCAACTCATTGATGAGTTTGTAAAACAGGGAGTACTGAAAGAAGTGTTAAGCAGTCCATGTAATTCACCAATTATGGGACTAATAAAACCAAGTGGAAAGGTCCGAATTGTTCAGGATTTGAGGAAAATAAATGACATAATAGTAAAATGTTGTCCCGTAGTACCGAATCCAGCTGTGATAATGTTTCAAATTCCCTGTGATGCTGAATGGTTCTCAGTTATCGACTTATCGCAAGCATTCTTTTCTGTGCCTCTTCATGAGGACAGCCAGTTTCTCTTTTGTTTCAAATTCTTAGACAGAGTTTACAGTTGGTGTCGAATCCCTCAAGGGTTTTCGGAGTCACCGTCAATTTTCAATCAGATTCTAAAGAAGGATTAGGAAGCGTTGGAATTGCCATTCGAGTCAACCCTAGTACAGTACATTGACGACTTACTGATTGCATCCAAGACAGAAAGTGACTGCACAGCCGACACTATTGCCCTATTGAACCATTTGGGAAGAAATGGACATAAGGTGTCCCCTTCAAAGTTACAATTCTGTCAAAAGAAAGTGAAATATTTGGGTCACCAAATAGAGAAGGGGTCACATAGGCTAATGAAGGAAAGAATAACAAGTGTACTCCAAATGAGTCCCCCAAAGACGAGGAGGGAGGTGAGGAAATTTTTGGGAATGGTAAGCTACTGTCGCCAATGGATTCCCAACTTCTCAACACTAGCAAAACCTTTACTGAAACTGACCCAAAAGGATGCATTGGATGAAATTGAGCTGAAAGGAGATGAGATGGATGCTTTTATTGAATTGAAAGAATACATGTGCAGGGCTCCAGCTTTAGGTATGCCTGACTACACAAAGCCTTTCACATTGTTTTGTCATGAACGTGATGCATGTTCCTTGTCTGTCTTGACCCAAGCCCATGGTGGCGTAAACAGACCAGTAGCATATTTTTCAGCTACTTTGGATCCGGTCGCAGCAGCACTGCCAGGGTGTTTGTGCGCCGTAGCCACAGTTGGTATCAGCCTCACTCAAAGTGAAGGAATAGTGATGGGACACCCTTTAACAGTCATGGTCCCTCACTCAGTCGAGATACTTTTGACACGTTCCCGAACACAGCACATGACTGGTGCTAGACTCACAAGGTACGAAACAATAATTCTGGGATCACTTAATGTGCAGCTGAAAAGGTGCACTACGTTGAATTCAGCAACCTTGTTTCCCAGTGAGAATGCTGAAATTGAGAATGCTGAAGACATCGAGCATGACTGTCTTCTGGTGACTGAATTTTGTACCAAACCAAGACCTGATATCAAAGATACTCGATTGGAAGAAAATGATCAAATTATTTTTGTTGATGGTTCATGTTTAAGAGATGCACTGGGTGTATTGAAAGCAGGGTACGCTGTATGCACAGTAGCAGGTGTTTTGGAAGCATCCTGGCTTCAAGGAGTTTACTCTGCACAGGTAGCAGAATTGGTAGCCCTTACTAGAGCTTGCCAACTCTCTGCATTAATGAAAGTTACCATTTACACTGACAGCCAGTACGGATTTGGAATAGTGCATGATTTTGGACAATTGTGGTCACAGAGAGGCTTCATGACCTCTTCAGGATCACCAGTGAAAAATGGTGAAAGAATAAAAGAATTGTTACATGCCATTCAGTTACCAGGGGAAGTAGCAGTGGTGAAATGCAGTGCACACTCGAAGGGACAAGACTATGTTTCCCTGGGAAATGGATATGCGGATCAAGTCGCAAGGTTTTGCGCATTGAACTGTATATTGCTCAGGGATGAATGGAATTTGATAAGTGAACCAGAACTTGAACAAAGCGAAATCTTTGCTCTAAAGGTTATAGATACAATGAACGAATTGAAATCCTTACAGAATGATGTCAGTGAGGATGAGAAACTCTCATGGACCAAATCACAATGTGTAAAGAGGCTAGATGATTTATGGGTTTCAAGTGAAGGGAAATTTGTTCTTCCAAACAGTCTTTTGACGCAGATAGCTAGATTTTACCATGGACAAGCTCATCTTGGGAGGGATGCCATGATTAGATTGTTTAAAACTGATTGGTTTAACCCCAAATTCCGTCAAGTTGCTGAAGCAGTTTGCCACCGTTGCATCATTTGCCAACAGATGAACGCAGGGAAGGGAACAGTAGTAAATTTGAGCCACATTGGAAGAGCAGGGGGTCCATTCAGCAGGATGCAAATGGACTTCATTGAGATGCCTGTGCATGGAGGCTTGAAGTATGTGTTGGTGGTTGTGTGCATTTTTAGTCACTGGATTGAAGCATACCCTACACGCAGAAATGACAGTCTCACAGTTGCAAAACTACTCTTGAGAGAGCTAATACCACGTTTCGGATTCCCGATCTCTTTAGAATCAGATAGGGGAAGTCACTTCAATAATTAAGTAATAAAATTGCTTTGTGCAGCACTGAACATTGAGCAAAAGCTGCATTGTAGCTACCGCCCTGAAGCATCAGGTCTGGTGGAGCAAAAGAATGGTACATTGAAATCAAGAATGGCAAAAATATGCGCATCAACGAATCTGAAATGGCCTGACGCATTGCCTTTGATGCTAATGTCAATGAGAAACACCCCTGACAGAAAGACTAGACTATCCCCACATGAGATTCTCATGGGCAGAGCTATGAGACTTCCAGCAGTTCCTGCAAATGCGCTTTTTAATATTACAGATGATATGGTGTTAGACTACTGCAAAAGTCTAGCTGATGTGGTTCGCTCTTTCTCTCACCAGGTGGAGGCAACCACCTTGCCACCGATCCAAGGTCCAGGACACACCCTGAAAGCAGGTGACTGGGTCGTGATAAAGAAGCACGTGAGGAAGTCGTGTTTGGAACCCCGTTGGAAAGGACCTTTTCAAGTGATTCTGACGACTACCACCGCTGTGAAGTGTGCGGGAGTTCCCAACTGGATTCACGCCAGTCACACAAAGAGGGTATTGTGTCCCACAGACGAGGAAGTTGAAGCGCTGAAGTTGCCAGTATCTGATAACAAAGTACCAAGCGCTGAGACAGAGCGAAAAGGAACTAGAAGCGAACAGGCAGAAATAGAGGAGGGAGAAATATTCTCTGAGGACGAAGCAACTGATTCACTTGGGGAAGACCAAGGAGGAGCCTCAGACAGCGACAAAGCGGCTGAAGGTAACAAAGAACCTGAAGCAGCTGAAAGTGACAAAGAGCCTGAAGAAAGTAACGGTGACAAAGGGCTTGAAACAGGTGAAGAAGCAGGAAAGCCTGATCAGAGGAGGGCTTTCCCAGAAGCAGAAGATACAGGAAGGGAACAGGAAAACCTGATTGATTTCCCAGAGGGAGAAGACGAAACAAGACAGAGTGAAACTGTTCAAACTCCTTCGGAAGAGGTTGCGGGTCCGTCAAGTGGACCCAGTGCAAAACGTAGACAAAGCATATCACCAGTAAAACTAAGAACTAGAGAAACGTTGAACGACAGTGAAGGGCCAAGAGTGAAAGAGAAAAGGAAGGAAGTGTCTGTCGTAGTACCAACACCAAGTGAAGAAAAGAACTTGGCCAAAGAGGAAAGTACCAGTGAGAAAGAATCAAAGAGAGATGAATAATTGAAAAGAAAAAGGATACCGAGCAGGAGGTATTCCGGTCCGGAGTGGGCATACGAAGCCAATAACGATTGGTCAGACGAATTCGTATCCCTCAGTCTTGAGAACGAAGAGGCAGAACTTCATTTTGGAAATAAAAACTTTATGGACTCTGTAGATTGAAAAAAATTGATCACCTGATTGACTTTTCAACCGGGTAAGACATTGCTAACTTGATTGACTTTGAAACCGATTTTGAGACAACGCTGCTAACCGATAAGAGACTAAGCTGCTAAAGAAAACTGTGAGACCATTGAACTCGTTCAGCTTTGTAAATACCTGCAAACATGCCTTGATAAAGTGTCTTCAACTTTCTGATTCTATACAGATCATGACTAGCTGCACTACACAGGGGCGTAAGATGAAGTGTTGTAAATACATGTGTATAGGCTTAATAACTGCATGCGTACTACTCATTGTAGCAATAGTTCTTGGAATGCATGGTAAAAATGAGAGTGAGACGAATGATGCTTCTACTTCTAAACCTATTATCGTTACTGAACTAACAGCTCTGAAGAGACTCGAGCAAGACGAGAGACACTTGCATGATAAGAAGGAACTTTCATCTAACGTTTTCTATCGCTTACTGAGTGAGTATGTTGAGACCATGGATGCGAAAGATTGTTATGTGTGTACACAAATACCTACCTCAGTAGTTGAAGGGGTAACATATCACAGCATGCCTCTTACGTACGGAATTACATGTAATATAATAGCGTCCAGATTTTAAGCTCAAAAGGACATTCATTATTTCTATACTAATTACGATGTTACTTTTGCATATGTCCCCATAATAGGGCACCTAAGTAAGATAGCTCGAGATTATTATGCCAAATTAATGAGGGAATTCTTCGAACCGATGTCACCTTTTCACACAGCTCACGCACATAGGGAGAACCTTACATGCTTGCTTTCACCAGTAGAAATAGAATTTTTAGACCGCACTGATGATAGGAAGAATGAAATGAAGGAGAAATTAGAGAGGGAATTACACGAAAGAACGTCTGTGGATAATTATGCTTTTCCTGCAATAAAGACACAAGGGAAAATAGCTTTAGATACATTGCATGTGGGAAGATTTTGTATACATAGATTTCAATCATATTATGACACAGTTTTTGTGGGAACGAGTGAATGCAAACATACGTATGCATTTCAATCTAAGTGGACGTTCATGCTAAATGGACAAGACCCAGTCATTCCTGGAGTATATTATATTTGTGGACTCAACGCCTATTATCGTCTTCCTAAAGGATGGTATGGGAGGTGTTATTTGGGAATAGTGTTCCCAAAAGTTTACCAACTAGACGACTTAAAGAAATTTCCAAGGCTGTCTGAATCACATCGTGTTCAGAAAAGGGAGACAGCTTCTGGTGTGGTAGGAGATATATTTGGAGCATTGATTCCTTCAGTAGGAGTCATATTGAATTCAATTAAAATACGAAAGTTGTCTACTATTGTGGATAACATGTTGACAAAGTTTTCAGGAGCTATAATCCTGATGGATGCTGAACTTGCTGCAGAAAGAGCTATGACTCTTCAAAATCGGCTTGCCTTGGACATTCTTTTAGCAAAGGATGGCGGCGTTTGCAAAATGCTTGGCACACGTCACTGTTGTACATATATACCAGACAGCAGTGGAAAAATTAGAACAATGCTTACAAACTTAACTAAAGAAAGTGTAGATTTAAAGGAATTGAAAGAACCCGGAGTTTGGGAGAAGGTTGGAAAAGGATTTGCTTCTGGGGGAAATTGGCTCAGCAACGTTTGGAACGGATTGTTATTAAAAGTAGTAAAGGGAATATTAATAATATTAATTTGTCTATTAGGTTCTTGGGGAACATGGAAAGGTTTCAAAATGTTAAAAGCAAGGAACAAAAGAAAAAGAGAAGAGAAAATAGAGAACAAAATGGTGGAAATATATAGAGAAAAATCAAAAGGGACTAAAAGAAAAAGGGAATTGACTGAAGTGCCAAATTACTATACAGAATTTTAATGGAATAAAATTTGTGGGTAGATTTGATGTGATGACATAATTAGTCATCAGAGGAGGGATTGATGACGCAGAAAAAGAAGGTCCGACATATATTCATACATATCGTGTAATCAATACATATAATGAAGTGTGATTTTAGTTAAAAAAAATAATGTACGAGGGAAATTGTGCCCTCGGGGTAGTTCGCCATCATTGTAAACGAGCTTTATTAATCATGAAATACTGAAAATGTAGTAATCCGTCATAATCGCAAATATATGCCATGATTTCTTGTTTGAAAACTGTTTTGCTTAGCTTAAATTTAGTACAGGCTTTGGCCTAGTTGCCTGTTTTCAAATTTTAACTGCGTGGCTTTTCCGTGAGCTAATGAAACATATATTCTTGCTTGAAGTTGTATTTTTCCAGTAGAGCTGACTGATACACTTATCTCCAAGGTTTCGTACTAGGCCGGTTTCATCCCCTTTGATACAAGGTCAGTCTCTGCAGGTGCGGACAATAAAGGTACAGATAGTAAAATAATTGGCAAACCATGTTACAATTTGTGTTCCAAGGCTCCAAGGACAGTGTATGCATAAATGAGCGCTAGTAAAAGACAATTTTGATTGGACAATTTGAAGCCAACCTATGAACCCTCCAATGGAAGAACCTGCAGAATTTGGAATGTTTCTTACCTAAACCCACCGGACAAAGAGAAGTCAGCCATTTTCCTCGATGCCAGTTTGAAGCCTGATGCCAGACTCCATTTTGGACGACACCCTGATGCCCTTTTCTCTATTCGAGAGAAAGAGACTTTAAGAATTCTAACCCTAGAGACTTTAACTTTGATTTGCCCCCGTCTTGCCCATGCAGTAACTTTGCCCCATTCTCCTTGCCGCTGCAAGGAAGCTTGCCCTTAACTTTGCCCCTTTGAAACTTGCCCCATGCTGATCAACCGGTACCTGAAGGACGAAGACTTTTCTTGAATGCTGATTGTATTTGGTAAATATGAAAGGATAAATGTATTATGCATTGTGTTTTTCCTTTTAGGTACCAACTGCTAATTTTGATAGGGTCCTAGCTAGAAGTTTTCCAAATTTGTGTTGACTAAATTCGTTTTGCATGAAGCCCCACATGCCGATGCTAATTAGAGGTTAGTCGAGGTATTCATTCAATGTACCATGCCAAATTGGAATCTTGTTATGCTGACCGAATGTATGCAATTAGTCAAATACAGTTAGTCATATTGGTGATTTGCATTGCGATAACAGAGTGTATCATTATTCAGATTTTACGTAGATTGCGTTTCTTCCGCCGTTATGGACAGCTAGTAATGTTCATATACATATATCAATTGGTTTTGAGACATATATATATCGTGCTAGCTTTGTTAATATAGGGAAATAAATTCACTAACTTTTAATAAACTGGTGTGGTTATTCATGACTGAAAGGTCATGGTGCACCGAAATACCAACTGTTATTGATTTCGGATGTGTTATATTGATCTATTAATTGAGTGTTGATTACCGATTACAATAGTTATTGATTATTGATCTGAGTGACTGGACTATTTTAGGATGAGGAGAGCCCGACTCGGTTAAAAGATTCACCGACCTCCAACGTGTCCAAGTACAGGTAATTTATAAGGGCTGGACGCGTTATCACTACCATTTCACTTCTATTGTTTATCCAAGTACACATTGGTGAATTCAAGGTTTTACAAAGTGCTATAGTGCTCTATTTTTCAAAAAATATTTGTACTTTTCCCCCGTCCCTAGCCCCAATCCCTCTCCCCCTTGAGATTTGCGGCAACCGCTGCTGCACATACAGATTACAACGAGTCCTCTAGTTAATCTCGGAACCCCCATTTATTTGCTCTTTTCACCACTAAAAATCATCTGGACGCACTTCGTACCTCCTGCAAAGCTGCTTAGTGAAACCGGCTGTGTTTTTTCCCCTCCTCACTCATTCAAACTACAAAAGAGCCATTATCATAAAAAAGGAAACAAAAGTGAGCGGAGAGGAGCCTGAGTCTGAATTTGCATTTCCAATTTGTAATCCATCTGAATGAATATGATATTTGCTGGGCGCCACATCGTGCTGCATGCGTGCAGCCTCAGCCATGAGTTGCACTGTGGAGAAGGCGAGGCGCTCTTTTCACAGGCTGCTTTGCAAGGCAATCCAAGGTGGTGCTTATTGAAAGCTCACTATATTGAAATGCAGAATTTTTTTGTTATTCAGGTTGATGTCATATGTGATTCCTCAAGGATTAATTATAGATTATTTAATGTAGAAATATAAAGTGAAATGTGAGGTTAATAAAAACAATTTGTTTGTTTTTGCAGATCTTCAATTTTTGGGCACTTAAAATGATACAAAGTAAACCTTTGTGTGCTGCATTATTAAATCTGGACTATGAACTCAGCTCAGAGGCATTTTGATTTTACAGCTTAAAGCACTTACCTTTCCTGTTGGGAGAGTGGATTTACATCCTGTAATACAGAGCATTTCTGCTTGTGGACACTCTTTACAACCTTAAATACAGTCCAATAATTGAAAGCATCCCCACTATGCATATTAATAAACATTGCGAATTCCACTACCTAAAAATGTTGTCAACTTCAGTTTGGCAAGCAGTTTAGCTTATTGTAAGTTTTCATGACCTCACACTCCAAAGGAGCACCTTTCTCAAGCAGTATTTTTTGTACTTGAAAATGCTGTGCCCCGCAGGTTAGCCACGAGACCAGGCTCTTAAAGGATTTCTTTGCCAGGGAAAATCTCTGTTAAGGCAAAAACATACGTTTCTGGTGCATGTGCCAAATGTTACAACAGCAGAATGTGCCACTACGATCAATAAGGACCACAGGAATTATGCGATTCTGCACTGCAGCTTTTTGGCATATTTATGGGTTTGCCACATTTGCCACATATTCCACCATCTTCTGCATAATCTGCAGATATTAATGAAACAATTGTTTATAGCTCAAAGTGATCAAAAGTTACTATAAAAAAGGTGGCATGTTAGTTCACAGAAGAGAGCTTTCACAAAGGTTAACTGGTCGTCTTTCAGTTGCTTTTTTACATTTGGTTATTGAACTCGCACTAATCAGGTGAGACCTTTGCCCAGACAGTATTACCGCATGTAAAAATTACAAACTAATGAAGTAACAATATCAAAAACTGTCCTGCATTATGCTACATAGTTTGCCTTTTCTTGCTGTATAGTTTAGGCAATTCTGCCGCATTATTTGGGGCTCACCTGCACATATTTCAAGTGGCCCTGGCTGTAATGTACCATGCTTGTTGCTTCCTTCCAATTAAAATCTGACTTTTGTTATTCTTTGCCCAGTGTGATCCGCTTAGTCTTGCAATCTTTTACAGCATTTGTGTAGCACTTTACCATCCTGTAAAGACATTCAAGCGCTCTAATTTTATATGGTTTCCTGGACACCATGGACGTAGTTTCTGGTGGAAAGGTGTGGTATGTAGTAAGTACTATAAGTGCAATGTTGGATGAGGTTCAAAGTTATACTTCAAACACCGTGAGACGTAGGTCGCTGCTCATTTGCATGAAGTGCTGTTGAGAGTGTTAGCATTGACGCATGGGTCCATACCTTCCTATTAATTTGCATAGATCATCATCTGCATCTTGTGTCTATAGATTATCACAGTATTTCCTCTTTCTTTATGAGATGTGTCAAACTATAGTGTACTTTAAATTATATTGCATAAGGCATTCCAGTTGAAAAATGTGCAGTGAAGCTTTAAAGTCACCGTTAAGCAGCAGCCTACATTTATTCCGATGTGTTTTTAGGTGGAGTACGCAAGTGTTTTGACCTGATGTAAGTGTTGTGGGCTTTTAACCATGCCCACCTCACGACCATTAATTTGATTCGTTCGTGGGCTCGCCTTTGAAAAATCACTTGATTTCAGCGGTAAATACTTTACGTTTGTCCCAGGAAGAATGTAAAAGGAAGTAATTTAGTTATATGCAGGGCCACTGGAATTATATGCAAGGGAAAGACGAAATTATGAGGCAGGCTGACTAACTTATGTGGCAAGAAAAGTCTAGTTATGAATTTAGACAATAACTCAAGGAAATGCGAGACCTATTGCATTGCAAATGCTTGTTCTGTGAAAGTGAACAATGTTGGCACCCTTGACTACACCCTCCATGTGATTTGTGTTTGTACTCGGTGTGGATTTTCCAACTACTCTGCGCATGTCTTCTCAGTTATCTGCTTTGTATGCACACTTTCAATGCGCTGTGTGTGTTCTATGTTAGAGTGCATGCACAATGTGTCTTCACTCCGTCTACGCTCTGCATTCAGTCTTGATATGCAACTTATTTTGGCTTGTAGTTGACATAGCGTCAGAAATCAACCTTCCTACCACTTCGCAATGCTTGACAGTGCACTATCGTTTTACTCTGCGAGAACATCACTTTAGGACAACAGAGTGAAGAGGCAAGGATTCCCTATAATGAGGATGACTAGTACTTCTGCAAGCTGCAGGAAGGAGAAGCAGCGCAAGGAAATGCTGGCACAGCGTTGGCCAGGCTAGACTGATTCCTAACCATGTTGGGTGTTCCTGAAGCACCAAGATGTTAAACCAATAGGCAAAAACATTGTATTTTTCTTAATTTTTCGAAAAAATCCGATTCTGGACTCAAGGAATGTGCAGTTATGTACTTCCCCACTACTTCCTGGTTTCACAAAGTCGAAATATTCTTGTGATTTTCATGCTCGGAACACACATTTTTAGAACATTTTACTCAAATCATAATGCCCATAACTAGTGCGCCCAAGATGAATAAAGCATTCACTTCTACAAAGGAAGGGAACTACTTAAAGCCTGTCTGTTTTTACAGAACAAACTCAGACCAGCATGCAAATTCGTAGAACCCATTTTTTCATTGTTTATTTTTAGTCCTCATATGATACAAGAGGCAAGGAGTACGTTATAATAGGATACCGACAGGGCCCGACTAACTGAGGGCCACTTCGCCAGGACAAGCCCTCGTTCGATATTTCAAACGCTGTATTCCTCTCTTGTTGATTTTTATTGTTAATCCTTGGACCTCTGAGCTCTCCTCTCCTTATTTCTTATGCTGTGCCAAAAAGGATTCCCACTCCTTTTTCTGAACCACTAACACAGTCCATTCTAACAAGGTTCTGTGCTGATCCACTACATTCAATGCATTTTGGCGGAGAATTGGACACCCATTTCAAACATTTTTCTCTTTGTGCAATTAATATCAATATGAATAATAGTTGTTACGGTAGCTTCCTAAATGTTTCTTTAGGACTTTCACTTTCGAGAACACCAAAGGTTATTGGTGCAAGGCTTACATTGACCTCTTATTTCATTGTATCTGTTATCTTGCCCACTTCCTGAAAAAAGTGTTGGTCGTTCAGACACTGATAGAATAAATGGAAGTCATCTGCTTCCCCCAATTCGCATTTTGGGTAGCACCTAAACTTCTGCACTCCCAGCTTTGACAATGTCTTCAGAGACCAATACTCTATATTTAGTGTAAATAGATTATTTCTACTAAGTGATGCAGATTTTAGAAGCCCAAAGTGTGGACATTGAAACTTGCCATAAGTGCATTAGTTCCAACAATGTCAAGTTCACTCCCCAAATTTCCTCTGGCAGTGTAAGGGGCCCATATTCACTTTGCACTAACATACAATACCATTTCGATACCTATTCTTCTGAGGGGGGGTGGTCATTTGTAGTTTCTCCTCCCATTCCATACTGTCTTTCCCTTCGTTACCCTGTTCATGTACCCAGCTCGACAGCTGATAAAACTTAAATTCTGAGAGCCTGTTATCCGTGACCTCAGAGTGCCTCCCTCTATCAGTTGTCCCATCTTGGTAACTCAGCATCCTTTTAAGACCTAGCTAGTGTGCCCTGCAAACAGTCAGGAATTCCCAGTGAGTCCCATATCGGAACCAAATCACTGTAATATGTGATTCCTAGAATGAGACTATTCTGAATACAGACCTTACATGCAGCACTCAGGGTGCTTAGTCTGATGCTTTTAAAGTATTTTGGGTGGCCAAATTTGAAAAGGAAGTAGTCAGCTTCTTTGAAAAGATTTTGTTTAGGGCTTGATAGAAAGGGGAGATCTTCTGAAAGCCACTCGTTGATAGTATTCTTACATTTTTCAGTTGAAAAGCCCAGCAGTATAGCTGGAAGCCTGGGCCACCCTCTAGTCTGCGCTTACACAGTTTCCCCCAGGCAATTATTGCGCCCCCGTAAGCCCAGAAAAAAACTGCACAGTTCCCCCTGTAGTTTTCATAACCATTCTGCCCTAAAACTCAAAGATAACAATTTAAAAATAAAGGTAAGCTTTGCGAGAATCATCGTCTTAATTACAATGGTTCTACCAAGTATTGAGGGAGCTAAGCCAGTGAGTGCTAGTGTGTCTTAGTTTCTGACATACACATATTAAAGTTTATTTGGGCCATTTTAGCAACATCTTTCACCACCTCAATTCCTAAATACCTAATTTGCTTATTTTCCATAGGGTTATCAGATGAGTCATTCCATGTCATCAGTTCAGTTTTCTGTTGATTTACTAAATAGCCAGAGACCCTCCCAAAATCATTTAGTGTATTTAGAATAATGAGAAAAGAGCTTGTAAAATCTTGCTTACATATCATCAGGCCATCTGTGCAGAGTGCTACTTTTTCACCTAATCATGATGTTGAAAAGGAAAGATCTCCTGCTTTTCCCTTATTCTATTTGTTAGAGGTTCAATATATAAGTTACAGAGTAGGGGGGCAAAGGGCACCCTTGTCGTGGCCCTCTCTGTATCTGAAACTGCTATGTTAAATTTCCGTTAACTATGATCCTTGCTGTTGATGATTTGTACATAGCCCTAACTGCCCTGAGGAAGTTTTCTTCTAGGCCATATTGGTTATTTACTTCATAGAAGAATGTCCAGCTCACCCTACCAAAAGCCTTAGTGGTGTCAAAGGTCATAACAGTAAGAGGGGAGTTTGCATTCATTGCCATGTCTATTGCAGCCACTAAATCCTGTGTCAGTTCATACAGTTGTCTACCCTTCATACAACCCTTTTAGTCTTTGTGCACAAGCCCCTTAATCACCTTCTCTAGTCTTTTTTGCCAATATTTGAGGGTAGATCTTGCAATTCTTGTTCAGCACTGACATTGGAACACATGATTAACAGATTTTGGGGTCTTCATTAGGTTTTAGAATTATAGTGATTATCGCCTCATCCCATGAATGTGGCTGAGCGTGTCCTTCCACATATATTTCAGTTAGTAGCCTACCCAGAAACAGAGTGCGTTTATCTTCAAGGACACTGTCCACTCATAAGTTTGATAGTTCCTCAGACTGCCAGCCATACACACATGCAGAGTTAGTGCCCTCTCCCCTCCTCCCCCCTTCCTGTAGCCCAGTCCTGCCCCTCCCTGCACCTGCTGGCTGAGCCAACAGATGGAAAATGAAAATTAAAGGGATAGCATGCTATTGTTTCAGCTGCTGGCTCAGCCGGGGAGCGACCCCCCTCCACCACTGCGGAGGAGCGGCCCCTTTTTAACTTGCAGACAAGCTCATCATCTCAGGTGTTTCTCTGCACAGGCAGGACTCATTCAAACTGTGTACTAAGAAGAGTGAAAAAGGAAAAAAAAATAGGCAGCAAGCAAAGATCTGAAACAGCATCCATGCATTGATCAGGACTGCTTTAATGCTGCTCAAGTTTAGGAAAATGTAGAAGACCTACGTCTTGAGGAACATTACATCACAATATATTAATGGCCGCAATCCAGTTTCCTCTTCTGTGAGAAAACTGGGCTGATTGCAAAAGCCCTCTAACTTTTTGTCCCCATTTTTCACTTTTTGCTGGTGTTTTCCTGACTCTGATGGTGCCCTGGCTTCTGTTAATCAGCCCCATGGCCTGAGCTCTGTGTAAAGTGAGTATGCAAATTAGGCTAATTATAATTGGCAGTATCAACCTACCTATAAGTCCCTAGTATGCGGTAGGGGATGCAGGTTTAGGTCCCCCAGCATAGGTAGTGCACCCATAGGTGCACTGCAGAGGTGCCCAGGGTCATTTTAAAGGCAGGCCTTCCTTGCTGGCTGCTTTTCAATTAAACTTACATGCAAATTAGACTTTGGAATTAAAAGTACTTCCACAATCTTAAACTACCTTATTTTGACATAGGAATCGCCCCAAAGGTGTACCTTAGGTGCCCCCAGGGTTGGGTGCAGTGTAACTATTAGTAGGGGCCTCATAAAATATGTTTTATAAGCCCTGGTGAGGGAAAATAGCCAAATTTGTTTTTCCTTCATTGCAGTGAATAGGCCCCATAGGCTAAAATGGGGAGACTTTATTTTAATTAATAAAATCTCCAAAAGAGCTAGATATGGCACGTTTGGTCTCAAACTAATTGTTATAACAAATGAAACAACTTGCCTTTGTTGGATTTAATATAACTAGTTCAGGGAAAGAGTTTTATAACTCTACCTGAAAGTCACCAGTTTCAGCCCTGTAGTGCCCTTCTCTGATTGGCCAGCCAGGCTGCCATGCTGAGGTGTGAAGTGGCCTTAGCTGAATACAAAGGAAGTGCATGGGGGAGGAGATCTACCTCAGCAGATGGTGAAACAGAATGGGGAGGGAGCAGCCAAACCGGTTTTCAAGGAGGGAAGAACATTTGGAGCAGCTCAGGACTTCCCCCATTTCCTGCAAACCCAGACAACCAGGTGCCCTCTTGATTAGATTAGGAGAGGGGTGTTTTAAGGATTTTTAGCCACACCAGTGGGTGTGCCCAGCCAGATCTCACCTCCAAAATTCAGTTTCCGCCATTTTGGAGTTTTAAGGAATGTTGCTCCCTGGGATTGATTTTTGACACACTTCCCAGAAAGTGGTCATCCAAAAGGTTAGTGGCCTGACTGTGATTGGACAGTTGTACCCCCCTGCTTTCCACCCCAGGAGGAAGGATAAATACAGCAGAGCTGCTCCCACACCTCCAATCCCTACAGGAACAACAACAGAAGAAGAAGGACTGCCCTGCTGGTTGCCTGACCTGCACCTGGACACTGCACTCTGAAGGACTGCACCAACTGTACACTTGGGCTCCACAACTAAACAGACTTTTTTATCTGTCTTCAATTGGCTCAAAAAGGAACTCCCTGTTTGCTACAGGTAAAGAATAGCTAACCAGAGTCCTCTTCATGAAAATGTGAAGGAACTGACCAGTGGCTAGTGGTAATTTTTGGATATGAACTAGGTGCATTCTGGGAGTTCGAGTCCTAACCCTCAAGAAGCAACTCAGAGTTTCTGGAACCTTGGGGTGAGCTGTGGACTCCTAAAGGACCTTCAACCACCTTCTGGAAGAAGAGGCAGAAGTTTTAGCAAACTTTTGGAAAAAAGCTCCCTAAAGGAGCCGACCCACCACGGTGAGTCAAGCCGGCTTACCTCAACTGGAACCCAGCCTGACTTGCAGGTTCCTCGCACTGAAAATCTCCGAGAGCCCCAGACTTTCAGGATTTCACCAGGGGCTCTTGGAAAGGTGATCCAATGACCTTGCATGGAATCAGCTTTCAGTGGAGGGTCGACCCCCCTCTTAAGGAAAAAGCTCTGAAAAAGTGCCAAAGTTAGAACGTGAAAAGTTGACTGGGACTTCCCACACAGCATATTCAAGGAGGGCTTCAGGCACATCAGATCAAGATTCAGCTCTGACCCAGATGAAGATTTCCGTCCTGAAAAATCATCTAAGTCCGAAGGTAGAGTTCCTCATGAGATCTCCTGTGACGCGTATCCTAAGAGGGCTCCAGGGATCGGATTGGTGACTTCGTCTTTCTGAAGAAAATGAAAACTATAATGGCGGTGCACCACTTAGTTAGCAATTATTAAATAGAATATAGAGAAAGTCCAATTCTTCTATGGTATAAGTAAAGCAAATCTTCTTTTTATTTTCTTCCAATTCCATACATTTTTTCCACAATGATGTTGTTACAGCATGATACGCATAATAACGACAGCCAACGCGTTTCGCCCTTCAACATAGGGCTTCTTCAGGGCTGTAACATAACATGAAACAATGATATAAGACAACAGTAAAAAGCAATAATTCAAAACACACCAACATCACTTGAATCCATAATAAAAACGAAACAAAATCATGAGACAGGACATAAACGTGTGATGACATATACATATATGAATGTGTACATAGCAGTAGGTCCAAGAGTATACTGAGATTGTCCAGTATGCAATGAATATAGTATAGTTCAGGGAACTGGCAAAGAGATAGGTTCAAACCCGAGAAGTGAAAAGCCAGTTAAAAAATAGGTGAAGTGAAAGAAATGTATGATGTACTTGGGGAAAGTAACGTCTTACCCAGTATAAAAGTCTAATTAGTGCTCAAATAATCATGCAATAGCTTATCTGAAAAAAACATGAGCATACCTATATGTTGTCCGGTGGGTCATAATTGAGATATTCTTGAAGAAAATGTTCCTAATGGGTCTAATGGGGAAAGAGAGGAAAAAGAAAGAAGGTAGGAATAATGAGGGCCGTATGTACTTGATGGTATGGAAGCCATAGACAATGAGTCCTGATAGATATAACCCTGAAAAGTATAACTAGCCACTACCCCCATTGGTAATCCTAATATTGTCAGATTAGGTAAAAAAAAAAAAGAGAGAGAGAAAAAGATATTGCCCGTAGCATGCTGGTAAACAGAGCAATTAATGTAGCCATCACACAATAGTCGTTATCAAACAATCGGTGATTCAGAACATAGAGGGTTTCAAAAGTACTTCCACCGCCAATATCGGCAGAGAATGTGAGAAAAGACATGTCTTACCCGAAGGGAATTCAAAATATCGAGGTGATATCATCTGTGACCATTATTACGGTTGGGAACCATTCATGACGAAAGAGGTCCAGCACCACCTCGCCTTATAGTTTTCATTATTAGGTTTTCTTTTACCTATTGAGCTCCTCTTGCAGCAGGAGCTTGGGTGGAGTTGCACACTACAGATACTAGAATAAAAAATGTCTTCTTTTCTGCCGTGGATAGTTGGGAACTTATAGGAATTGGTGCATTTTTTATGAGCCTGCTGCATCCTATTTTTGCATAGTGTCTTTCTGAAGAATATCTTCAAGAAGTTACTAAGTTTGAAGCTAAACATTTGACCGAGGCCTCAGGATTGCTGTAGCTGAGCAGGGCTCCATTGCGGTCAGCCTCAAACTTTGACTTTGCCCTGGTCTACAGCGACCATATGACCAGATTGGGGCCTTTAGTTTCTTTGTGCTAGAAAATATTAAGGCCCACATCACAACCCCGGTGGACAGCGGTAAAATGGAGAAAAGTCCTGCCAACAGGCCGGCGGTACTTTTCCCTATAATATGACATTGTACCACTCCGTCCACCACGGAGGTACCAGCCGCCGGGCTGTCGACTTCAGTCTCCAGCCTGGCGGCCGTCACTAGCCCACCCGCAGGGATATGACCCCGCCTACTGTAGTAGACTGGCCTGGTTTGTAGTGGGTACCTTGGGTACTTACACCTTATACCAGGTCCAGTTATCCCTTATTAGTGAAATGTAGTAGTGTTCTTGCAGCTTAGGCTGATAGAGGTAGCTAGAGCAAAGCAGCTTAGGCTGAACTAGGAGACATGCAAAGCTCATGCAATACCACTTATAGTTACACAGTACTAATACACAAGTAAGGACAATACTCAGTGTTATCAAAAATAAAGGTTTTATTTGGGTGACACAGTACCAAAAATATCTTAGAGACAATACTCCTTCTGGAGGTAAGTATTATGCACAATATATACTATAGGCACCAAAATTAGACAAGTCACAGAACAATGCAAACAATAGGAAATGCTATAGAATGCAATGGTAGAAAATAAGTCTAGGGGCAACACAAACCATACACTAAGAAAGTGGACTGCGAATCACGAATTCCCCCCTAGACAAGTGTAGTGTGTGCAGAATCACTGGGAGAGTAAGAATACAGTAAAGGTAAATAAATTACCCCACCCCAAGGAGCAGTAAAGCAGGAGTCAAGTACTGCAAGTTTCCTTAGAACACACTACACCTCATGATTGAGATTATGCAGTAACCAACCAAGTCTGCAAAGAACAACTGCTGGATTCCTGGACCTGAAGACCTGCAGAAGAAGGAGACCAAGTCCAGAAGTTGAAAGAAGTTCCAGGAAGGACAGGAGCCCCTGCCAACCCAGAAGAGGGTGAAAAAGAAGAGTACACGGTTAGAAAAGGCTGCAGAAATGAGCCCTAGGAAGATGACAGCAGGTTGCTGCATGATGCAAAGGATGTCCCACGACGTATAGATGGATGCAGATGTGATTTTGTGTTGGAAGCCGCTAACAGGCCTTGCTTACGACAAAAGTGCATTTTGCATCAAAAACCTCAACTCAATGTGAGGAGGAAGAGGGGGCTCTCAGCACTTTAGAGAGCCCTCATGATGCCAGCAAGCACCCCCGGGAGTCCTAGGACACGGGGACAAATGAGATGCAAAACACGGTTGATGCAGCACAACAAAGGACGGTCCCATGCCGCTGGAGAACAACTCAGCAAGTTGAGCATCACAGGATGGAGTGCTGGGGATCTGGGCCAGGCTCTGCATGAAGGAATTTTGCAAATAGTGCACAGAGGCCTCAGGAGGTGAAGAAGACGCAGTACACAGTGGTATCATCGCTCTCCAGGAAGGCAAGGTATTAACTCCTCCAAATTGCATCAGCAGGACCTCAGGACAGTCTATGTCAATAAGGTCCACCCTCTGTGTCCTTAGGAGCAGGCTCGTCGCTATGACAGGAGTCCAAGGTACCGGTCGTCTTCTTGGAAGGTGCCTGCTGGAGAAGGGGAGTGACTCTGTCACCCCACAGGAGAGTTCTTCGGTCCTTCTGGTGCAGGATGAAGACAGGGAGTTCTCAGATCATATACACCGTGGAAACTGTTGCAGTTGCTGGCTGAAGCTGAAGTTGCAGAGGAAAAGTATCCCTTGTGGATACTTTGTTGCTGTTACAGCAGTTCCTGAAGCAGGCTGTGGTTGACCCGAGGTCAGAGGATGATGAAGTTGTTGCAGAGGATTCCTCAAGGAAACTTTCCAGCAGAATCTGAAGAAAACCCACAGGAGAGACCCTAAATAGCCCTGAGAGGGGTATTGGCTACCTTATCAGGTATGGCCCTATCAGGAGGGGTCTCTGACGTCACCTTCTGGCACTGACCACTCAGAGGCCTCCAGAGTGCCCCCACACCTTACGAAGCAAGAAGGCTGAAGGCTGGGACACACTGGAGGAGCTCTGGGTGCCTCTAGGGTGGTGATGGACACAGGAGTGGTCAATCCCCTTTCCTTTGTCCAGTTTCGCACCAGAGCAGGGGACAAGGGGTCCCTAAACCAGTGTAAACTGACTTATGCAAGGAGGGCACCATCTGTGCACTTCAAAGCATTTCCAGAGGCTGGGGGAGGCTACCCCTCCCCAGCATGTAACACATATTTCCAAAGGGAGCGGGTGTAACACCCTGCTCTCAGAGGAAATGCTTGGTTCTGCCTTTCTGGGACTGGGCTGCCCAGGCCCCAGGAGGGCAGAACCCTGTCTGTCAGGTGGCAGCAGCTGTAGCTGCAGTGCAAGCCTCAGAGAGCTGGTTTGGCAGTACTGGGAGTCTGTGGTGGAGCCCCCAGGATGCATGGAATTGGCTCCCCAATAACAGATGTGGAATGGGGGATGTGAGAAAGTAGCCTCTTTCTAGCCTTGTTACCCCCACTTTTAGCCTGTTTGTGAGTATATGTCAGGTGTTTTCACTGTCTCACTGGGATCCTGCTAGCCAGGGCCCAGTGCTCATAGTGAAAACCCTATGTTTTCAGTATGTTTGTTATGTGTCACTGGGACCCTGCTAGCCAGGACCCCAGTGCTCATAAGTTTGTGGCCTATATGTATGTGTTCCCTGTGTGATGCCTAACTGTCTCACTGAGGCTCTGCTAACCAGAACCTCAGTGGTTATGCTCTCTCTGTACAAATTGTCACTAACAGGCTAGTGACCAATTTTGCCAATTTACATTGGCATACTGGAACACCCTTATAATTCCCTAGTATATGGTACTGAGGTACCCAGGGTATTGGGGTTCCAGGAGATCCCTATGGGCTGCAGCATTTCTTTTGCCACCCATAGGGAGCTCTGACAATTCTTACTCACACCTGCCACTGCAGCCTGAGTGAAATAACGTCCACGTTATTTCACAGCCATTTTACACTGCACTTAAGTAACTTATAAGTCACCTATATGTCTAACCTTTACCTGGTAAAGGTTGGGTGCTAAGTTACTTAGTGTGTGGGCACCACGGCACTAGCCAAGGTGCCCCCACATTGTTCAGGGCCAATTCCCCGGACTTCGTGAGTGCGGGGACACCATTACACGCATGCACTATACATAGGTCACTACCTATGTATAGCTTCACAATGGTAACTCCGAATATGGCCATGTAACATGTCTAAGATCATGCAATTGCCCCACCAATGCCATCCTGGTATTGGGGAGACAATCCCATGATTCCCCGGGTCTCTAGCACAGACCCAGGTACTGCCAAACTGCCTTTCCCGGGGTTTCACTGCAGCTGCTGCTACTGCCAACCCCTCAGACAGGTTTCTGCCCTCCTGGGGTCCAGCCAGTCTTGGCCCAGGAAGGCAGAACAAAGGACTTTCTCAGAGAGAGGGTGTTACACCCTCTCCCTTTGAAATAAGGTGTCAGAGCTGGGGAGGAGTAGCCTCCCCCAGCCTCTGGAAATGCTTTGATGGGCACAGATGGTGCCCATCTCTGCATAAGCCAGTCTACACCGGTTCAGGGATCCCTGAGCCCTGCTCTGGCGCAAAACTGGACAAAGGAAAGGGGAGTGACCACTCCCCTGACCTGCACCTCCCCTGGGAGGTGCCCAGAGCTCCTCCAGTGTGCTCCAGACCTCTGCCATCTTGGAAACAGGGGTGCTGATGGCACACTGGACTGCTCTGAGTGGCCAGGGCCAGCAGGTGATGTCAGAGACTCCTTCTGATAGGCTCCTTCAGGTGTTGCTAGCCTATCCTCTCTCCTAGGTAGCCAAACCTCCTTTTCTGGCTATTTAGGGTCTCTGCTTTGGGGAATTCTTAGATAACGAATGCAAGAGCTCATCAGAGTTCCTCTGCATCTCTCACTTCACCTTCTGCCAAGGAATCGACTGCTGACCGCGCTGGAAGCCTGCAAAACTGCAACAAAGTAGCAAAGACGACTACTGTGACCTTGTAACGCTGATCCTGCCGCCTTCTCGACTGTTTTAATGGTGGTGCATGCTGTGGGGGTAGTCTGCCTCCTCTCTGCACTAGAAGCTCAGAAGAAATCTCCAGTGGGTCGACGGAATCTTCCCCCTGCAACCGCAGGCACCAAAGAACTGCATCACCGGTCCTCTGGGTCTCCACTCAGCATGACGAGTGAGGTCCCTTGAACTCAGCAACTCTGTCCAAGTGACTCCCACAGTCCAGTGACTCTTCAGTCCAAGTTTGGTGTAGGTAGGTCCTTGCCTCACCACGCTACACTGCATTGCTGGGAACCGTGTGTTTTGCAGCTACTCCGGCTCCTGTGCACTCTTTGAGGATTTCCTTTGTGCACAGCCAAGCCTGGGTCCCCAGCACTCTAACCTGCATTGCTCGACCTCCTGAGTTGTCCTCAAGCTTCGTGGGACCCTCTTGTGCAACTTCGGGTGAGCTCCGGTTCACTCCATTTTGTAGTGCCTGTTCCGGCACTTCTGCGGGTGCTGCTTGCTTCTGAGTGTGATTCTTCTCTTGCTGGGCACTCTCTCTGTCTCCTCCTGCAATTGGCGACATCCTGGTCCCTCCTGGGCCACAGCAGCATCCAAAAACTCTAACCGCTACCCTTGCAGCTAGCAAGGCTTGTTTGCGGACTTTCTGCACGAAAACACTTCTGTACGACTCTTCACAATATGGGATATCCATCCTCCAAAGGGGAAGTTTCTAGCCCTTGTTGTTCCTGCAGAATCCTCAGCTTCTACCATCCAGTGGCAGCTTCTTTGCACCCACTGCTGGCATTTCCTGGGCATCTGCCCACTCCCGACTTGATCGTGACTCTTGGACTTGGTCCCCTTGTTCCACAGGTACTCTCGTCAGGAAATCCATTGTTGTTGCATTGCTGGTTTTGTTGTTTCTGGCAGAATTCCCCTATCACGACTTCCGTGCTCTTTGGGAAACTTAGGTGCACTTTGCACCCACTTTTCAGGGTCTTGGGGTGGGCTATTTTTCTAACCCTCACTGTTTTCTTACAGTCCCAGCGACCCTCTACAAGGTCACATAGGTTTGGGGTCCATTCGTGGTTCGCATTCCACTCCTAGAGTATATGGTTTGTGTTGCCCCTATCCCTATGTGCCCTCATTGCATTCTATTGTGACTATACATTGTTTGCACTGTTTTCTGTTGCTATTACTGCATATTTTGGTATTGCATACATATATCTTGTGTGTGAGAAAACAGGGCTGATTGCAGAGGCCCCATAACTTTTTGCCCCCATTTTCCTCTTTTTGCTGGTGTTTTCCTGACTTTGATGGTGCCCTGGGTACTGCTAACCAGTCCCAGGGCCTGTGCTCTGTGTAAAATGGATATGCAAATTAGGCTAATTATAATTGGCTAAGTTAACCTACCTATAAGTCCCTAGTATATGGTAGGGCATGTAGGTTTAGGGACCACAGCATAGGTGGTGCACACCTAGGTGCACTGCTGAGGTGCCCAGTGTCATTTTAAAAGCAAGCCTGCCTTGCTGGCTGCTTTTAATTTAAAGTTATATGCAAATTCGACTTTGGAATTAAAGGTACTTCCAAAGTCTTAAACTACCTTATTTTTACATATAAGTCACCCCTAAGGTGTGCCCTATGTGCCCCTAGGGCTGGGTGCCATGTAACTATAAGCAGGGACTTTATAAAAATAGATTTATAAGCCCTGGTGAGGTAAAAACAGCCAAATTCGTTTTTCCCTCATTAAAGTAAATGGCCTTCATAGGCTAGAATGGGCAGACTTTATTTTAAATTTTAAAGTCTCCTTAAATGTTGCATACCAAGAATTTGGTATCAAATTAATTGTTGTAATAAATCCTACAACTTCCAGTTGTTGGATTTAATATAACTAGTTCAGGTAAAAAGTTTAGACTTTACCTAAAAAGTTGCCAATTTCAGCTCTGCATTGTTTTTGCTGCTGTGCTCTGATTGGCCAGCCTGCAGCAGCTTCTGCCAGGCTGCCTTGATGAGGTGTGAAGTGGCCAGACTTCACACAAAGGAATGTGCTTGGGGGAGAGAATCTCCCCTCAGCAGATGGTGAGGCAGGAAGGGGGAGGGCTGCCAAACTGGTCTTCAAAGGCAGAGAAGGACATTTGCAGCACCCAGCAACACCCCCACATCCTGCAACCCCAGACAGCTAGGTGCCCCCTTGATTAGATTAGGAGAGGGCAGGAGAGGGGTGTGTTTATGATTTTTAGCCACACCAGTGGGTGGGCTCAGCCAGATGTAACCTCCAAAAATCAGATTCAGCCATGTTGGATTTTTAGAGACTGTTGCCTTTTGGGATGGATTTTTGCCACACTTCCCAGGAAGTGGTCATCACAGGGGGACGACCCTGTCCCTGATTGGAGAACCAGGGCCCCCCTGCTTTTCACCCAGGAGCAAGGATAAAACTGGCAGACCTGCACCCACGCCTCAGATCCCCTCCAGAATTCAACAAGAAAGGAACTAAAGAAGAAGAAGGACTGCCCTGCTGGACCCCTGGCCTGCACCTGGACCCTGCACTCAGAAGGACTGCACCAGCTGCACACTTGGGCTTCACCACAAGAAGGACTTTGCCTGGCTTCATCTGGTTCAAGGAGGGACTCCCTGTTTGCTACAGGTGAAAAATTGCTAAACCAGAGTCCCCTGCACCAACTCCTGAAGAAAGCGACCAGCTGACCACTGTCCAGTGGCCAAAAAGGAGTTTGCGCCAGGTGCATTCTGGGAGTTGAAGTCCGCACCCCCCAAAGACCATCACAGAACTTCTGGACCCTTGGGGTGAGCTGTGGACCCCAAAAGAACCTTAAAAGAACATCTGGGTGAAGCCCCAGAAGTTTCGAAAAGATTTGAGAATTTTTGGAAAAAAGCTCCAGAGAGGGACCGACCCGCCGTGGAAATTCTAGCCGGCTTGCCTCAACCGCGACCCGGCCTGACTTCGTGGTTCGTCCCGGTAAAGAAAAACATCCAAAAAAGAGACTAAGGCCCTCATTCTGACCCTGGCGGTCGGCGGAGAGACGGCGGTCGGACCGCGAACAGACCGGCGGTATTAAAAATGGCATTCTGACCGCGGCGGTCCCCGCCGCGACCGACCGCTACTTCTCCACTCCGACCGCCGCGGCGGTCATGACCGCGGGGCTGGAGTTTGCGCACTCCGGCCCGGCGGTCGTCCCAAGACCGCCAAGGGTATTATGACCCTGCCTACCGCCGCGGTTTCTTGCGGGCGGGAACCGCCGTGCGAACCATGGCGGTAAGCACTATCGGGGCCAGGGAATTCCTTCCCTGGCACTGATAGGGGTCTCCCCCACCCCCCACTACCCACCCGAGTCCTCCCCCCACACCCTCCACCCCCCTGCCACCCCCCAGAGGTGGTACGAACCCCCTCCCCACCCCCACCCCGACATGCACATACATGTACCCCGACATGCACACACCCCCAACATGCACATATACACGCCCCCTACACACACATACACAACGGGGACACATACCCGCACACATACATGCCGACATGCGCACCTGCCGAACAGCACACATTACCCATAGACACAGCAGCACCCCCCGCCCGCATACACGCACTCACACACCCACTCTACACACTCACACGCACACCCCCATGCACGCCCACATCACACAACACCCCCCCACCCCCTCCCCTCACGGACGATCAACTTACCTTGTGCGTTGGTCCTCCGGGAGGCGACAGGAGCCATAGGGACGTGACCGCCAACAGAAGACCGCCAACAGAAGACCGCCACACAGAAATGTGGGTCGTAATTCTGTGGGCGGTGTTCTGCTGGCGTGGCGGTGGAGGTTGACCAGTCTCCACTTTCCCGCCGACCGCCAGTGTGGCTGCTGGCGGTTTTCCGGCGGAACGCTCCCAGCGGTCAGAATGCGCACAGCGGCACACCGCCGCGGTCGGCGGTCTTCACCGCGGCGGTAACTCAGCGGTCTTGCGAAAAGACCGCCAAGGTCAGAATGAGGGCCTAAGTCCGAACGTAAAAAGTTGACCGGGACCTCCCAGCCATCGTATCCGAGAAGGGCTCCATGGACGTCGGATCAAGATCCAGGTTTACCCCAGTCGAAGGATTTTCATCTCGAAAAAACGACTAAGTCCGAAGGTAAAAGTCTCCACCGAGGAAACCCACATCGCGTATCCAGACAAGGGTTCCAGGAGGTCGGATTCAACTGGCAGGTTCGTCCCGGTGAAGAAAAACTTCAAAATAAAGACTAAGTCGGAAGGTAATTTTTTAACCGAGGCCTCCCGCGACCTGTAGCCGAGCAGGGCTTCATCGCGGTCGGCCTGAAAGTTTGACTTTGCCCCGGTCGAGGTGCAACCAGATGACCCGATTGGCGCTTTTTGTTTCTAAGCGCTAGAAAAGTAATAATTCTTTAAAAATTCATATCTCCGGTTCCCCTGAACCGATTTTAATCGTTTTTGTGTCATTTTAAAGATAAAAATATAAACTATTTTTATAAATTGGTTTTGGATTTTTAAACTGTTTCCTGTGTTTTATTTAATTACTGTTTTGTGATATTTGAATGCTTTACACTTTGGGCCTGATTCTAACTTTGGAGGACGGTGTTAAACCGTCCCAAAAGTGGCGGATATACCACCTACCGTATTACGAGTCCATTATATCCTATGGAACTCGTAATACGGTAGGTGGTATATCCGCCACTTTTGGGACGGTTTAACACCGTCCTCCAAAGTTAGAATCAGGCCCTTTGTCTCCTAAGTTAAGCCTTGACGCTCGTTGCCAAGCTACCAAGGGTTGAGCTGGGATTAATTTACTGAGACCTAACTGTACCTATGTGGAGGTTAGTGGCTTGTTGCTAGGTGTAGGTACCTACCTGCCCTACCAATAACCCATTTTCCAACATTGTGTATATTTGCTATCCTCATACTGAGGGTGCTCACTGAGATACTTTTGGCATATTGTCATAAAAATAAAGTACCTTTATTTTTAGTAAATCTGTGTATTGTGTTTTCTTATGATATTGTGCATATGACACTAGTGGTACTGTAGGAGCTTCACTCGTCTCCTAGTTCAGCCTAAGCTGCTCTGCTAAGCTACCTTTTCTATCAGCCTAAGCTGCTAGACACCCCTCTACACTAATAAGGGATACCTGGGCCTGGTGCAAGGTGTAAGTACCCCTTGGTACTCACTACAAGCCAGTCCAGCCTCCTACAGGGGAGAATTCTATGATCTTAGACATGTTGCATGGCCATATTCGGAGTTACCATTGTGAAGCTACATATAGGAATTGACCTATATGTAGTGCACATGTGTGATGATGTCCCTGCACTCACAAAGTCCCGGGAAATGGCCCTGAACTATGTGGGGGCACCTTTGCTAGTGCAAGGGTGCCCTTACACTTAGTAAGTTTGCATCTAACCTTCAGCAAGTGAAGGGTAAACATATAGGCTGACTTAAAAGTTACTTAAGTGCAGTGAATATGTCTGTGAAATAACATGTGGGTTATTTCTCGCAGGCTGCAATGACAGGCCTGTGCAAGGGTTTTCCTGAGCTCCCTATGGGTGGCAAAAGAAATGCTGCAGCCCATATGGATCTCCTGGAACCCCAATGCCCTGGGTACCTAGGTACCACATACTAGGGACTTATAAAGGGGGTCCAGTGTGCCAATTGAAATTGGTAAATGAAGTCACTAGCCTACAGTGACAAATTTAAAAGCAGAGAGAGCATGAGCACTGAGGTTCTGATCGGCAGAGCCCCAGTGACACAGTTAAGCACTACACAGACACACACATTAGGCCATAAACTATGAGCACTGGGGTCCTGACAAGCAGGATCCCAGTGAGACAGGCAAAAACATACTGACATACAGGTACAAATGGGGGTAACATGCCAAGGAAGATGGTACTTTCCTACACCTACCGCCATGGTTTTCGTAGCTTCCTTACCGCCACGAAAACCATGGCGGTAGGCACTATCAGTGACAGGGAATTCCTTCTCTGTCACTGATAGGGGTCTTCCACACCCCATCCCCAGGTTTCCCCCCCACCCTCCGCTCCCACTCCAGACCCACCCCCCAACATTCACGCACCTTCATGCACCATCTTACACACTCATATACACACTCATACCCACATTCACCCACGCGTGCATATATCCATTCACACACATCCGCACACAATGGCATGCATACAAGCACACACGCATTCACACAACACAACATACACGCACTCACACATCCATATATTCACACACATACAACACGCAACACACCCGCATTCACGCACACACAAACTCCTTCCCATGTTGGAGCACCCGACTTGCCTGATTTCAAGGGGTCCTCCGGCAGGAAATGGGACGGGGCGCTGCTGCCAGCAGCAGCGTCTGCCAGCAGAACACTGCCAGGCCGTATCATGGGTCATGATACGGTCTGTCTGCGGCGGTCTACTGGCATTGCGCTGCTGCTGGCAGCAGCAGCACCACCTTAATGCCATCCGGCACTATGCCCGCAGCTGGAATTCCACCATCCTTCTGGCAGAATCCCAGCTACGGTCTTAATTTGGCAGATGACTGGTAGACACGGCAACAGTCGATTGGCAGCCGCTGCCGCAGCGGTAGGTGGTATATAACGCTAATGGTTTAATGAGGCCCTAATTCTTTAAAAATTCATATCTCCGGTTCCCCTTATCCCATTCTAATCATTTTAGTGTCATTTGAAAAAAAAATACTCTATTTTTATAAATTGGTGTTGGAATTTTATTGTGTTTTGTGTTTTACTTATTTACTATTCTGTGATTTTTAAATGTTTTACACACCTGTCTCCAAAGTTAAGCCTTGACGTTCATTGCGAAGCTACCAAGGATTGAGCAGGGATTAATTTATGGAAACCTGACTGGACCTAGTGGGGGTTAGTGGCCTATTGCTAAGTGTAGGTACTTATCTGCCCTTACCTATAATCCACTTTCCAACATCTCCTAACACTAATTAACTTTATGCTTATCTTTTAAATTAATATAGGTCTTATGAGATCAGATTATGTGAATTTAAGAGCTTGAAGAATTGTATTCCAAAATCCCAAATTCAATAGGTATGAACAAAGGAGTCTCCAGTCAACATTGCCCAATGATTTTTCTAAGGCCATTGATGCGACAGAGCTTTATGGTTCAACTGTATTTGGTCTACATAAGATAGATGCTAAATTTTAGCTCAGTCCCATTGAAACAGTTTTCACCTATGCCTTTGGCAAAATGTTCAAAAGAGAAATGCCACAATAGAACGACTGAGCATTGGAATCTTTGACACCTTTCAAGATGACTGTCATATTTGGTGCCTGCTACTACACAAGTAGAAAATTCCATGATAAAACTTAAGTAAGTGCTAGCTAGTAACACATTGATTATTTCCAATTGATAATTTTCTTCTTAAAGGCACAATGTGACATCAAAACTAACTTTTTAAGAAAACGTAGCAACATCAGCGTGCTTCCTCCTCGTCTTTCTTCAAACCTTAAATGGTGCTGCCAAATTCAGAACTCACCTGCTCCCTCATAACCTCTACCATGGAATGAAGAGGTCTTGTGATGGTTTCACTCCCAAGAGCTCCCACAAACTTTACTGAACCACAAGCATTCTTTTTCCTACTTCCTCTCTTGATGTATTTTTCACAAATGAAACTGTTGATGGGAGGTGGTGAATCTGCAGATGAGTCTTTTTACTTTTTGGAAAGCGTGCTATCTTTCTAGTGCCTAAATGGTTGCATGATGTAACCTTATATACCATTACTACATATGCCTTTACAGCACATCCATAACAACACATATGCAATTCATATGCTTTTACCATACATGTTTTTACCAGCTTTACCAGACAAAAGTTTGCAATGCAAAAGCCTTTACTATCAAGAATGGCTTTACACCGAAGATGTATGTTTTTTGTAGGTAAGTAAAAAGTCTATTTACCTATATATGTATATATAATATATATAGTTAGAGATTGGGTCTAAAGCTACCAGAGGTATGCAGCCTGTCCAAGAAAGTCAAGGTAAGTCACAACACAACCTAAATTATCCGGTGCTCACCCTCCAGTAGCTTGGCACAGAATAGGCAGACTTATCTTAGAAGGCAATGTGTAAAGTATTTGTGCAATAACTCATACAGTAACACCGTGAAAACATCACAAACAGTACTCCACACCAGTTTAGAAAAATAGTTCATGTTTATCTGAATAAAACAAGACCAAAGCGACAAAGGTCCAATATACACAAGTCAAGATATCACTTTTTAGAAGTTTAAGCAGATCTGAATCCTTAGAAATGAATGGATGTATCTCTTTAGCACAAAGTACCTGGACTGCATCAAAAACAAAGATGATGTGGGCCACAGGGGGGTGAGGCGCCTGAAAGCAAAGCAATGCATCGATTCATTACTGCGCAGAGGAGGTGATGGGTCGATTCTTCCCACGTGGGTGGGATGATGCATTTGTTCCTTACTGGCAGGGGAGATGATGCATGGATTTGTTCCTTGCTGGAAAGGCGATGCGTCGATTTCTGGACGCACATCCTTGGTTCCTCACTGTAGTGTGAAGTCAATGAAGAATTGCTGACCAAGGAGGATGCATGGAAAATCCAGACGTGTGGTGTTGATCAGACCCTGGTGAGACAAATGCAGCGTCGATTCTGCAGCCTCGAGACAGTTGCTGTGTTGATTCTTTCAGGCACATTCAAGCATGGATTTTCTCTTTTAGGTGAAGTCTTTGATGGCCCTGAGACTTCTTAATGGGGGCAAGCTGACAAGCCCTTGGAGATCACCTGTGGTGGGAGGCAAAGTCCTTCCAGCAGAGTCAGGGAGCAGCAGGCAGTAGGGCATTAAGCAGAAGAGCAGTCCTTCCAGAACAGCAGTCCAGTTGAGTCCTTTAGTCAGTACTGCAGTCCTTCTGACAGAGTCCAGTTGTAGGTTCAGAAGTGTCTGATTTTGGGGGACAGGTCACAGACCCAGTATATATACCCAAATGTGCCTTTGAAGTGAAGGAAACTTCAAAGTGTGGTGCTGAAGTGCACTAGTTCCTCTGTCAACCCAGTCCTGTCTGCCAGGAGAGCTGTGGGGGGGGGTTATCAGTCCTATGTGTGGGGTCAAGCCACTACCCTTTGAAGTGTAATTGAGAGCCCCTCCACTCTTCCTGCCTAGGAAGACCCATCAGTATGCAGATGAATGCAGATGCACCTGAGTGTCCTGTGTTTAAGGCTGTCTGGATAGAATGCACAAGGGGAGCAGCTGTCAACCATCACAGACCATAAGTGGATTTGAGATAGGCTATAATGTATAGAGAGCAGTGTATGCAGAGAAATGCCTACTTTATAAAAGTAAAGTTTCTAAAATAGTAATGTTAAATCCAACTTCACTAGTAAGCAGGATTTCTCACTACCATTCCAACCATACCAAACATGATAATGCCACTCCTTTCAGATCAGAAATTACCACTTAAAAATATATAAGGGAATTTCCAATGCTGGCCTATGAGAGGAGCAGGCTTTACAATAGTGAGAAATGACTTTGTGAGGTTTCTTTTAATACAAAGACATGTAAAACTTACAAGTACATGTCCTGCTGTTTACTTACAGAGCACCCTACACTATGAGCTATCTAGGGCCTTCCTTAGGGGTGATATATATATATAATAAAAGGGACATTTAAGTCTTGAAAAGTAGTTTTAAATGCCAAGTTGAAGGTCTGACACATGGTTAAAGCACTAAGTATGTGGGTGTCACAATCAGTAATGCTGGCCCACTAGTACTATTTAATTTACAGGCCCTGGGCACATATAGGGCAGTTTACCAGGGACTTATAAGTACATTTACTAGGCTAATTGGGTAGGAGCCAATGTTACCATGTTTAGGGGAGAGAGCACAAGCATTTTAGCACTAGTCAGCAGTCGTAAAGTGTGCAGAGTCCTAAAACCAGCAAAAAAGGTCAGAAAAATGTGCATATATATATATATATATTATTTCTTCAACAGATGGACTAATAGCCATCAGACGGCTGCACCGATCCCATCACGTATCTCCCAAGTCTCGAAGTCAATTAGGTCCAAAGCGCTCGTATTTAGTTCATAAATTTATTTTTCTTATACAGGTAATACAGAGTCCCAAGTGAGATGTCTGTCAACGCGTTTCGGCAAAACGCCTTCTACTGGACAATATTTGAATGACAATGAATATAACTTGAGATTCACTGAACATCTGGACCTAAGTCGCATTGAGTTCCTAGATGAAGAAATTTCTGTAATGAACAAAAGATTAGTGTCTAAATTGTACAGGAAGGAAACAGCTGGGAATAGTCTGTTATATGCTCACAGTGCACATCCAACGACTCTGATACATAGTATCCCCTTTGGTGAGAGCTTGGAGAAACTGCAGTGAGACAGTAGATTTTCATCAAGAGTGCGAAGTGATGTGTGAAAGATTCAAAGATAGGGGCTATGGGGTCAGGGTCATAGACCAAGCCAAACAGAAAGCGGAAAGTTTGAACAGAGCTGATATTCTGTATGGGATTAACAAAATTCAGAAGAAGGACCATGATTATGTTAGATTCATCACAACTCACAGTGATCAATCTTATAGAATACTGTCTATTTTGAATAAGAGCTGGCACATCTTGCAGACTGATCCAGTTCTGAGTAATTGGATCAATGATAATCCTCAAATAGCTTTTAGGAGAAGTAGATCTTTGAAGGATGACTTGTGTCGCAATGACATAACATCGAAAGGTAATATTAAAAACAATACAGAAGGAGGTTTTTCCTGTTGTATGAAATGTAAAGCTTGCAAAACCAGCAATAGCTGCAAGAAACTGAAAATTCCAGGGAGAACAGAAGGCTTTGTGATTAGAGAAAGTTTTGACTGCATTACGACATGTTGGGGGTGATTCCGACGGCCGGGGTCCGCGGGAGCACCGCCAACAGGCTGGCGGTGCTCCTTTGGGCATTCTTACCGCGGCGGTACAGCAGCAGCCAGAAACGGAAAGTCGGCGGTGGACCGCCGACTTTCCGCTGCCCAGGGGAATCCTCCATGGTGGCGCAGCTTGCTGCGCCGCCATGGGGATTCCGACCCCCATACCGCCATCCAGGATGGCGGTATGGGGTGTCGTGGGGCCCCTGGGGGCCCCTGCAGTGCCCATGCCAATGGCATGGGCACTGCAGGGGCCCCCGTTAGAGAGCCCATCTTTGAATTTCAGTGTCGCCCGCCAGCCCAGCGGAAAACCCAGAATGACCGCCGGGGTCTTTTGACCGCGGTACGGTCTTCTGGCGGTTCTCGCTTGGCGGGCGGCTCCCGCCGCCCGCCAAGCTTGGAATGACCCCCATTGTGTTTATTGCTTGATATGTCCATGTGATAAGCTGTACGTGAGAAGCACGATACACAGTGCAAAGAAGAGAGTTCTTTAACATAGACGAGCTATCAAGAACTATGACAAAAACTATCCAGTAGCTAGACACTTCTTCAATCAACATTTTGGCAATGTGAACCTGTTGAAGTTTGTAGTCATTGACCAGGCTAAGATGTGTAAAAGGGGCGGTAATAGAGAGCGATTTTTGCGAATTGTGGAGTTGAAGTATATAATAGATTATGAGACATTAGAACCCGTAGGTTGGCACTCCAGTGAAGAGCTGAGTATCCATTTGGGATGATTGATATTCACTTGTAGTATGTTGGGTGACGTATGTTGGTTTTTTAGGGTAGTAGTAAATTTTAGATTAATGAGGACATTACTGTATTTAAAATTGAATTATTTATTTGGTTTTGTATATGCTAATGGTGGTAGTCAATTATACGATGTGGGTCTTTTTATAGTCAGTCTTTGAACAGTATAGGAGCTTCTTTGTATCTGCCCACTTGGGCGTTATCAATCTTATATGCAACTATGGTAGACAGATAAGATATAATTATATGATGAGCATTTGCGCTTTTTACATTGTAAATTTAAAAAAAACTTTTGAAAAAAGTAAAAATTATTTGTGATTAATAGGAGCTTTTTTGAATACACATGCCCACTTGGGCGTTATCAAGTATGATGTAAATAGGTCAGATCTATCTGATATACACATGTATCTTTCAATTATGTGATGAGTATTTGTGTGTTTTACACTGTATAAGCTTTTAAATCTGATGTTTTACAAGCATTATGATTTATATCAGAGATGAATTTGACTTTAACTCATTGGCAGTAGAATATTGTAGAAATTATTATGTATTTATGTTAAAATTGAACATCTTAAGATGGCCGCCGCTTTGAAATCTTAATGGTGTGTGAGCTGTGATTTTGTCCCTTTTTTATGTTTATGATGGATTTGGGTTATTTACTTGCATCACTATAGCAACAATCTATCCATGATAAAGGCTGTTGCCGAAACACGTTGGATGTTTTTCTGAAATAAACTGTTTTTTTGCACATCGGAGGTGTCCTGGTTGGATATTTGAAGGGAGTGGTGAAGGATATATATATATATATATATTTAACAACAGGGAAGAAAAAAAGTTTTAGATGATTTAAAAGCCAATAAAACAATTCTAATCAGGGAATCTGATAAAAGAGGTAATGTTATTGTGTGGGCTACAGAGAAGTATTTGACAGAGGGGAGAAGACAATTAAATGATCCTAATTATTACAAGCCTTCAAGTTTTCAAAGAATGAATGAAGCTGATAAGCGGTATGGTGAGATGTTGGTAGAATGGAGCGATCAAGGCTTACTGGAGAGGGAAGAATTCTTGTTCCTAAAATGTGACACACCAAAATCTCCAGTTATGCATCTGCTACCCAAAATACATAGGTATCCAACAAACCCTCCTGGTAGGCCCAAGGTCTCAGCCAGTGGCTCCTTATAAGAGAACACTTCAACATTTATCGACCATTACCTAAGACCATTTGTTACAGCTCTTCATGCTTACCTGAAAGACACAACCCATTTACTTTCTATAATAGATGGGATACCTGGGGAGAATGACTATTTGATGATCGCATTAGATGTGATAAGCCTCTACACCAGCATCCAGCATGATGTGAGCATCAAGGCTATTAGACACTTATTTATGGCTAGATCACTATCTCTCCTTCTGTACATTGAGATGCTCATTGATATGATACGCTTTTGTTTGACCAACAATTTTTTTCTTTTTGACAACTCTCTCTTTAGACAGACCAAAGACACGGTTTTGGGCTATGGGCACTTGTTTCGCCCCCAGCTATGCAAACTTATAGCATTCATGCATTTGAGAAACATGTCATATATAGATTTCTGTAGCTAATCACAAACTCAACACAAAACTACATCAGCAACAAACTGCAGGTAATAATTTACTTTTTGCTCCTAACACCCATCCAAAGAGCTTAATCTATAACATTCCCTATGGCGAGCTCCTAAGGGTTAAAAGAATTTGCAGCACACCAGAAGATTTTTTAACAGGAAAAAGAAACCATGCACATGAGATTTAGGGAGTGGGCTATAGTGAAAAGTTCATCAAACAAGCAATTACCCCTGTGGAAGCTACAGAGAGAACAAAATTATTACATCCTCGAGAAGTAGCATCAGACAAGGAGACTACTGTGAGAATTATTACCATCTTTTCATAGCAAGCACCCATGATCAGATGTATATTTAATAAATATTGGGATGTGTTAATAATTGATGACACGTTTATAAATTCATCCACATCACTACCCAGATCACATTCCGGAAGAGTGGCTCACTAAGAGACAACCTATATAGCAATATGATAACATCAATAGATAAAGGGGAGAACATCCCTAAAACAACAGTTTTATTTGCAGTATTAAAAGTAAAGCATGTACTCAAAGTAGTAGCTGTAAAATATTATGGATATCGTAGAAGAATAGACATCACTATATGAAGAAACTATACACCTATAACACAGAGTTTTGTGTTTACAGCCTATTTTTTTGTGTGAGAAATTATATGTGGGCAGTACCATACACAAAGCTAAAAAGGGAATATTGGAACATATGAGAGCCATCAGGCATAAGAACCATCAATATCCGGTGGCAAGACACTTTGAGCGATATCATACTTGTAATGAGAAATTGGTTAAATATGTGGTCATTGATGCTACAGAAAGTGACATTGGGGGGCAGAGAACAGAAACTCAAATCAAGATATATAATTGATTTTGATGTCCTCAATCTTAAGGGTCTCAACTCCAGTGAAGAGTTTTCAAACCATTGGGTTGGTCCTTATGAGAGTTTGCTTCCATAATTATTGACTTTTATATACGTCTTTTTCTTTGATTGTTTTAGATGTTTTTGGAGGTTGAAGTTTAATATGGTTTAATTTTGTTTTGTCCATTGTGGTATCTCCATTGCCTGTAATTTCAGCAAGCATAGTTATATCTCCTGAGATAGTTCAACTTCAGTTGACTATGCCCCAAAATATGTGTATGTGATATGTATGTTCACTAAATGTATTGCATTTGATCTTATCAGTAGGATGTAAAATGCATTCCCAAATAGAATATTTGCATTTTGTCTTGATTTAGCCTACGTGGGCCGAAATTATGCATGTGAGCAATTGGCTTAACTACATATGTTAGATGGGACTTTAATCGAAGCTACAATTAGGTTAACAGCAATTATTTGATGATATTAACATCAATCCACATGGGACTTCATACTAATGAAGCATAAGAGCATATGAGTAGCATGACGTATATTGGGGAATTTGTACTAATGAAGCTTTATCATAACATTTGGATGTAATCTATAATTTTACAGACCCTTACCCTGAAAGTTGAGGATTCTAATTTAGGTGTCTCTGTGGTAATTTTCCATTTTTGATTTCCTTTAAACTTCATATGTTTAAGGCTCCTACTGAAAGGTGATGTTACTCTTTTTAATTGACAAAAAAATGTTCTTTTCAATTTTTCCAGAGATATCTCATTCTAAGTACCTCATTCATCAAAGCCTAAATTGCTCTCTCTATCTCATTCTCTCACATCTCTCTCTCTCTCAGGGTTGGGTGGTTATCTTTGATAACAAAAAACCCTCGCCACCCAAATTCCCCCTTCTCTCCCTAAAAATACCCTTGTCACCCAAATCCATTTATCTATCCTAACACCATAACCCACCATAAACCCTTAAAAATCCCTTCTACTCAATACTCTCACCCATTCATAAGCCCTGTCAAGTATTACCTAGTGGTAGTAGCCAGTAGGTAGTTATAGGTAGGACCATGTTTCCATTGAAAAAGCATGTTTTGACTTTCCTATATCTTTGGTGCTATTTGATGAATCTTCACAAAAGTTTCCAGAAAGAGTGCTTTTGTTGTTAGCTGTCATTTGTTGTAAATCCATTCAGTACTTTTTGAAATATTAAAAGAAAACGAAAGGTTTGCATATAAGAGCAAAGAGGCAGGGTAGGGTCAGGGGCACCCTAAGCCCGTAGCTTTGATGACGGGGTCCTGGAGGACTCCACCAAGGCAAAAAATAATTTTGTTTTTGAATTTGTGCCGCAAAGTCAGGGTGGATCTGCGAATTCTGTTGTGAGCCACTCGCCTGAACTCCAGGTGGTTCAGAGGGGGCGATGATAATCCCTGGATCCCAATGAGAACTGACAGGGCAGCAATGAAGGACATACTGCAACCTTAGGAGTTTCCAAGGGGAATGGGGGTTGGGATGAGAGAGAAAGAAAGAACTTCTGTGTATTTGGACTTCTCTTCTTTGGGCACTGCTGGGCTCAAAGATATCCGGATTCTGGTTCTGGATTCAGGATAATGGCAATCAGGATTATTCAGATACAAGGGTCTGGACTCAGACTTCCTAATATTTACACTAGAAACATTCTCCAGTGTGATTTAAGAATTAATCAGAAATTATCATAAACTAGAATTATCATGTATAAGGATTTCCATTGAGAGAAAAAAACTGGGTTAATCAAAACAAAACTACTTCAAATTCTTCAATAGTTCAAGAGTCTCAAGAATTCAAGGTTCATATGCAAATATGCAATGACAATCAGATTATAGTTCTCAACTGTTTGAAAAGTCTTCAGACCACAAACGTCAGATTCTGATCAAGAAAACACTGATTTAAAAACAACTATGAGCACAAGATCCAGGAAGGCACAGCTATTACTAGAAATATGACTTTTCTCTAATGTCTTTTCAGTCACAAGATTCATCCAAATATTATTGCTGACTTTAGATAGGTTTGATTAATCAGTGCTAATCAAGATCCCAAATTAAACAGCAAAACTTGTGTTTCCTTAATTGGGACGTATTGTGTCTTTTTGTGAGAGATGAATTGCAAGCTGCCTGTCTTTTACAGATACTGTGGTAACTGTGTAGAAGATCGGAAATACTAGGTCAGAACTCAGGAAGCGTGTCACTTCAAGCAGAAGCCTACCGCTGTGAAGACATGGATGCTGCTGCAAAAAGAGGACTGCCACTGCAAAGGGAATGTTGCAGAAGACAGGTAAGCATTGCTTCCAAGTTAAACGAGGCTAAGCAGGATTTAGTCTGACACGCCGGCTTTATAGCTGGCCAGAACCAGGTGCAAGGAAACACTTAGGGAAAACAGAGGAACTCTTTAGTCATTATTGTAATTGCACATGTTTCTCAACTGTAGTTTTTCCATTAGGAAGATCAATTAAAGAACCTGTAGTTGTTGGCAGTTGAAATGTGCCTCCTGGATTACCTGGATAGTGCTCAGGTGGTTGTAGACCGTTGACGTGTGCTACCTGGATTTCCTGAGTGGGGATCAGGTGTTCAGAAGTTTTCTTAACAACAGTTATTGGTCTTGATCTGGCTTAAATGTTTCAATTATGTTAGTAACGAGTTGCCAAATTACACATAGTTTCAAAGGCATTGAAACTGGTTCTGTGATGAAGAGAACATATCACCATCTCTGATATCACTCATAAGAGGGGAAGTAAGTCATGATTTAGGCATGACAAGTCCTGCTCACAGCTGGAACCATGACAAATTTGCGATAATTTTTTTTTTTTTAAACAAACGTGGGCTCACGCACTTGTTTTAAGAAGCCCCCTAGTGGGCCAGATCCCTGGGGCATTTTGAAATGAAGGATGGGGGTCTATGTTTGGGGCTTATTTCTAATGAATGTGTGGGACCGTGTGGCCCACCTTGTCCCCAGGGATTGCCACCTCCCCAGAGCTTTGATGAATTACAATGCGGGGGGTGTGACCCTCCGGAGCCAGGGGACTGCCGCCTCCCCAAGGCTTTGAGGAAATACAATGCGGGGGCTGCTTGGCTCTCAAGCAGCCCCAGGGATTGCCACCTTCCTGGGGCTTTGATGAACTATAATGTGGGGGGATGTGGCATCCGCAGCTGGGGGCACCACCACCTCCCCGGGCCATAATCAAATACAATGCGAGGCGGCTACATGGCCCCACAGCCCCAGGGTCCACCACCCCTCCAGGCTCTTTTATTTCAGAGGGGGTCATCACTTCGTGGAGCCAGTTCTCCTTTGAGCATGCATCCTGCGGCTTCTGGGGGTGCTGGATACTGAGGGCTCTCTAAAGTGCTGACAGCACCCTCTTCCTCCTCACATAGAGTTGAGGCCCCCAGGTCCCTCCTAGGTCCATGCAGCGCCATTTTGATGAAAAATGTACTTTTGCTGTAGCCAAGGCTTGTTGGCACCTTCCAACACGAAATCTCATCTGCAACAATCTTCACGCCGAGGGACATCTTTTGCATCATGCAGGAACCCGCTGGCATCTTCCTAGGGTGCATTTCTGCAGTCTTCAACTAACCAAGGACTCTTCCTTTCCACCCTCTTCTGGGTTGGCAGGGGCTCCTGTCCTTCCTGGAACTTCTTTTGACTTCTGGACTTAATCCCCATCCTTTGCAGGACTTCAGGTCCAATAATCCAGCAGTTGTTCTTTGCAGACTTGGTTGGCTGCTGCAAAATCCCAAAAACAAGGTGTTGTGTGTCCTAAGGAAACTTACGGTACTTTACTCCTGCTTTTCTGGGCTCTGTGGTGGGGTAATTTACTTACCTTTACTGTATTCTTACTCTACCAGCGACTCTGCACACACTACAATTGCCTAGGTGGGAATTCGTGATTCACATTCCACTTTTTTAGTATATGGTTTGTGTTGCCCCTAGACCTATTTTCTCCCATTGCATTCTGTGAGATTTCCTACTGTTTGCATTGTTCTATGACTATTTACTTGTCTAATTTTAGTGCCTAGTGTATATATTGTATATAATACTTACCTCCAGAAGGAGTATTGTCTCTAAGATATTTTTGGTACTGTGTCACCCAAATAAATATCTTTATTTTTGGTAACATTGAGTACCTTCTTTACTTGTGCATAAGTACTGTGTAACTAGAAGTGGTATTGCATGAGCTTTGCACTTCTCCTAGTTCAGCCTAACCTGCCCTGCTATAGCTACCTCTATCAGCCTAAGTTGCTAGAACACTACTACATTTCACTAATAAGGGATTACTGGAGCTGGTATAAGGAGCAAGTACCCAAGGTACCCACTACAAACCAGGCCAACCTCCTACATTGGTGGTGCAGCGGTAGGATAAGTATTTGCAATAGCTTTAGCTTTGTTACCTGTGCTTTTCACAAACAAAGCTTGCTCTAATACTTAGAGCATATATAATATATACGTAGAAACAATGTTTTAACTTTCTAAAAAGTTTTTTAAACTTTGAAAATGTTTTTACAATGTTCTGAAAGGTTTTTCTTCTTTTTTCTAAAAAGTTAGCTCTGTTATTCTACTAACTTTTGACTCACTTTCCTAAACTTTATTTTCTTTCAATAAGTCTTCCGTAGAAGCTACCCCTATAGTTATCAAGACTACTTATGAAAATCATAACTTCAAAAGTTTGAGGGGTCTCTGTATTGAAAGACGTTCAGGGATTGGGAAGAACCCTAATGAGGAGTTCCTCTTAAATCTTCTCCTCCAAGATCACCAGGGACTCAGCACTGGTCCAGATCAGACAGGGGAAGAGGTAGAGGATGACTCCAACCAGGAAGGCTCAGAGGAGCATGATGGCAATCCTGGGGAGGGTCCTTCTACAGACTTATCTGTCAACAAGCCCCCTAGTATAGCAGGTAGTGGTAAGGGTTCACACTCAAGTAGGGCTCCCTTCAACCCTAGAGGCCAGGTCACTAGAGTAGCCCCTGTTAGAGATAGGTCTTCCTCTGCACACTTTTATCTTACCTTTGTTTCAGAGGCTTCACATAATTCTAACCCTGAGGACCAGTCCCTAAATAGAGAACTCAGAAAGCTAAGATTACAGGAGGGCAGACTGAAGCAAATGCAGCAACACTTGGCCTTAGACAGGGAATCCCTGGCTGTTCAGAAAGTGAGGCATGATTTGGGGTTAGTTCCCCATGGTGGCAGCAGCAATTTTAGGAATACAAATGTTAGGGAACCTTCATTTGATTCTAGGAATCTGCACAAAGTTGTCCCTCTTTACAAGGATGCTGATGACATCAACAAGTGGTTTGGTGCACTTGAGAGGGCCTGTAAAGTTCAGAAGGTCCCTCATATACAGTGGGCTGCTATCCTTTGGTTATCCTTCTCTGGCAAAGGGAGAGACAGTCTTCTTATTTTCAGGGAGGATGATGCAGATAATTACCAAATTCTTAAAAATGCACTCTTGGATGGTCTGGGCTTAACCATTGAACGGTACAGACTTAAGTTCAGAGAGACCAGAAAGGAGTCATCACAGGACTGGACAGACTTTGTGGACTGTTCTGTGGAGGCCCTAGAAGGCTGGTTACATGGCAGTAATGTGACTGATTATGAAAGCCTATATAACTTGATTCTGAGAGAGCATATCTTAAATAATTATGTGTCTGACTTGTTACATCAGTATTTTGTGGACTCAGATCTGACCTCTCCCCAAGAACTGGGAAGGAAGGCAGACAAATGGGTCAGAAAAAGGGTGAGCAGAAAAGCTCATACACGGGTGACAAGGATGGCAAGAAAAAAGATGGTGAAAAATCGCAGGGCAAGCATGGGGATAAAACTAAAAATAAAGATCCATCTTCAGGTCCAAAACACTCCTCTGGTGGGGGGGTAATAAAACTTTTTCATCTTCTTCGAACTCTTTACACAATCAGAAAAAGCCTGGGTGCCATGTGTGTAGAAATAAAGGCCATTAGCCAGGGGACACGTCCTGCACAGGTAAAGCCCCTGAGCCTACCACCACTAAAACACCAGGCTCTAGTGCCCCTAGCAGTAGTGGTAATAGTGGTGGGACAACTGGCAATAGTCAAACTGAAGGTATAGTTGGGTTCATAATAGAAACTGAGGTAGACAGTCCCAAGACATTTTCTGTCACACCTGGTGGCATTGGCCTTGCCACCTTGGCTGCTTGTCCCCTTAACATGGATAAGTACAGGCAGTCAATCTTAATAAATAGTGTTGAGGCCCAGGCCTACAGTGACACAGGTGCCAGTATCACTTTGGTGACTGAAAACCTGGTGTCACTTGCACAACACCTCCTTCGACAGAAGTACCAAGTAACTGATGTCAATAACTCCACTCAGTCTCTCCCCTTAGCTGTAGTTCAACTTAGTTGAGGTGGAGTTACTGGCCCTAAGCAGGTGTTAGTATTACCTAGCTTACCTGTAGATTGTCTCTTAGGGAATGATATAGAGGCCTCAGGTTGTGTTGAGGTAGAGTTTAGTACCCATGCATCCATGCTGGGTATCCCTCAGGAATTCCTTCCTCTAATTTCTGGTAAAAGGAAAAAGCAAAGGATAGAAAAAGGCCTGAAACCTCAGGATCCCTTTCCACCAACAGGTAAGAAGGGTATCAAAGTAGCCCTTCCGCACCCTGCCACTAAGAATACCATTCCTGTGGTGGGAGAAACCTCTCCTGGGGTGGAACCTGTACCAAAGGAGCCATCAGCTACCACAGCTGGACTCCCATGGGTGAAAGTACCTCTCTGCTGAATTACTAATCCAGATGTGCAACATTGCACCATTTTAGTAAACATGGAGCATCCCTCCCAGAGGATCTTTAGTTCAGCAGTACTGCAATACCTTTAAACACTTAGGACAGCAGCCCTGTCCTAATGTGGAGCTTATAGGACAGCAGCACTGCTCTGCTCCAACTCAAGAGAAACAACAACCCTGTTCTCTCTTACAGCCGTATGGACACAGTTTTTGTCCAGCCATGGCTTTATTGAGACAGAACCCCTGTCTAGCATTTCCTGCCTTTGACGTAGGCCCAGTGGACCAATCCCACTGCCCAAATTTAAAACATACTAATAGGAACTCTGAGAATTTACACTCACACTGTTGGTTAGGTAAAAATCTCCAAACAGGGTGGTTTACATCCCACAGGGAAGTAACCACATAGTGGATGATAAAGGGAGTAACCACTCTATTGCAGATCTACTCTCCACTTATTACCACTTAGACAATAAAGTCTCAACTGGCCAAGGTTAGCCTTATTGTCCTTCGTTTGGGGGAGGTTGTGTAGAAAAGTAGCCTCTTTCTAGCATGGTTACCCCCACGTTTGGCCTGTTTGTGAGTGTGTGTCAGTGTGTTTTTACTGTGTCACTGGGATCCTGCTAGCCAGGACCCCAGTGCTCATAGTTTGTAGCCTAATGTGTATGCCTGTGTAGTTCCTAACTGTGTCACTGAGGCTCTGCTAATCAGAACCTCAGTGCTTATGCTCTCTCTGCTTTGAAATTTGTCACTGTAGGCCAGTGACTACATTTACCAATTTCAATTGGCATATTGGACCCCCCTTATAAGTCCCTAGTATATGGTACCTAGGTACCCAGGGCATTGGGGTTCCATCTATAGGGAGCTCAGACAAACCCTTATACAGGACTGCCACTGCAGCCTGCGTGAAATAGTGCACACACTATTTCACAGCCATTTTCACTGCACTTAAGTCACTTATAAGTCACCTATATGTCTAACCTTCACTTGCTGAAGGTTAGGTGCAAAGTTACTAAGTGTGAAGGCACCCTTGCACTAGCAAAGGTGCCCCCACATAGTTCAGGGCCATTTCCCTGGACCTTGTGAGTGCGGGGATGTCATTACACGCATGCACTACATATAGGTCTATACCTATATTTAGATTCACAATGGTAACTACGAATATGGCTAAGTGACCTGACAAAAATCATGGAATTGTCCCCCATTCCAAATCTGGTATTGGGGAGCCAATTCCATGCATTCTGGGGGCTCCACCATGGAACCCAGTACTGCCAGACCAGCTCTCTGAGGCGTGCACTGCAGCTAAAGCTGCTGCCACCTCACAGACAGGGTTCTGCCCCCCTGGGTTCTAGGCAGCCCAGTCCCAGCAAGGCAGAACTAAACATTTTCTCTGAGAGCAGGGTATTACACCCTCTTCCTTTGGAAATAGGTGTTACATACTGAAGAGGGGTAGCCTCCCCCAGCCTCTGGAAATGCTTTACAGGGCACAGATGGTTCCCTCCTTGCCTAAACCAGTCTACACCGGTTCAGGGACCCCCACCCTGGTGGAAACTGGACAAAAGAAAGGGGAGTGACTACTCCTTTGTCCATCACCACCCCAGGGGTGGTGCCCAGAGCTCCTCCAGTGTGTCCCAGACTTCAGGTATCTTGCTTTGCAAGGTGTGGGGGCACTCTGGAGGGCTCTGAGTGGCCAGTGCCAGCAGGTGACATCAGAGACCTCTCCTGATAGGTCCATATCTGATAAGATAGCCAATACCCCTGTCAGGGGTCTCTCCTGTGGGTTCTCTTCAGATTCTGCTTGCAAGTTTCCTTCAGGAGTCCTTTGCAACAACTTCTGCATCCTCTGAGCTCAGACCAACCGCAGTCTGCTCCCAGAAACGCTGTAACTGCAACAACGTGTCTACAAGAGACACTTTCCTTCAGCAACCTCAACTCTAAGTCAGCAACTTCAACAGTTTCCATGGTGTGAATGCTCTGGGGACTCCCTGTCTTCATTCTGCACCAGAAGGACTGAAGAAATCTCCCGTGGAGTGACTGAGTCACTCCCCTGTTCCAAGCAGGCACCTTCCAAGGTGACCACTGGTACCCTGGGACTCCTCTCACGGCAACGAGCGTGCTCCTAAGGACACAGACGGTGAACATAATCGACATAGACTGTCCTGAGGACCTGCTGACGCAATTTGGTGGAGGTAAGACCTTGCCTTCCCTGAGAATGATGGTAACCCTTTGATTTGTGTCTTCTTCACCTCCTGAGGCATCTGTGCATTCTTTGAAAAATTCCTTCATGCACAGCCTGGCTCAGGTCCCCAGCACTCCACTGTGCGATGCTCAACTCACTGAGTTGTTCTCCGGCGGCATGGGCACTTCTTTTGTTGTGCTCCATCAACCGCATTTTACACCTCCTTTGAACCTGTATTCTTCGGCTTCTGGGGGTGCTGGATGGCATCTGGAGAGCTCTCTAAAGTGCTGAGAGCACCCTCTTCCTCCTCACACAGAGTTGAGGTCCCCAGGTCAATCCTGGGTCCATCCAGTAAATCTTGATGAAAACACACTTTTGCTGTAGCCAAGGCTTGTTGGTGCCTTCCAAAACGGATTCTCATGTGCAACGATCTTCACGCCGTGGGACATCTTCTGCATCATGCAGGAACCCGCTGGCATCTTCCTAGGGTGCATTTCTGCAGTCTTCAACTAACCAAGGACTCTTCTTTTGCACCCTCTTCTGGGTTGGCAGGGGCTCCTGTCCTTCCTGGAACTTCTTTTGACTTATGGACTTAGTCCCCCTCCTTCGCAGGTCTTCAGGTTCAATAATCCAGCAGTTGTTCTTTGCAGACATGGTTGGCTGCTGCAAAATCCTGAAAATGAGGTTTAGTGTGTCCTAAGGAAACCTGCAGTACTTTACTCATGCTTTTCTGGGCTCTGTGGTGGGGTAATTTACGTACCTTTACTGCATTCTTACTCTCCCAACAACACTGCACACACTACACTTGTCTAGGTGGGAATTTGTGATTCACATTCCACTTTTTTAGTATATGGTTTGTGTTGTCCCTATACCTATTTTTTGCCATTGCATTATATAGGATTTCCAACTGTTTGCATTGTTCTATGACTATTTACTTGCCTACTTTTGGTGTCTAGTGTATATATTGTATATAATACTTACCTCCAAAAGGAGTATTGTCCCTGAGATATTTTTGGTACTGTGTCACCCAAATAAATACCTTTATTTTTGCTAACAATGAGTATTGTCTTTACATGTGCATAAGTACTGTGTAACTATAAGTGGTATTGCATGAGCTTTGCATGTCTCATAGTTCAGCCTAAGCTGCTCTGCTATAGCTACCTTATCAGCCTAAGCTGCTAGAACACTACTACTTCACTAAAGGGATAACTGGACCTCTTCTAAGGTGTAAGTACCCAAGGTACCCACTGCAAACCTGGCCAGCCTACTACATTCTAGGTTCCAAAAGTGATCTAATCTTCAGGGATTTTGAGCCCAATACTTATACCCCATTCTGCATTTGAAGTAGGCCTACTTCAAAGGAAAGTTTCTGTTGTGCAAGAGATCCTGCCTTGCCCAGGCCAGGCCCCAGGCACAGACCAGGGGGTTGGAGACTGCATTGTGAGAGGACGGGCACAGCCCATTCAGGTGTAAGTGACCACTCCTCACTCCATTCTAGCACAGATGGCTCATCAGGATATGCAGGTTACACCCCAGCTACCTTTGTTTCACTGTCTGAGTGGATTCACAAACAGCCCAACTGTCAAACGGACCTAGGCAGAGAATTCACAAACAGAGTAACAGAATGGTTTAAGCAAGAAAATGCCCACTTTCTAAAAGTGGCATTTTCAAACTAACAATTTAAAAACCAGCTTTACCAAAAAATGTATTTTTAAATTGTGAGTTCAGATACCTCAAACTCCACATTTCTATCTGCTCTCAAAGGGAATCTACACTTTAAAGTTATTTAAAGGCAGCCCCCATGTTAACCTATGAGTGAAATAGGCCTTGCAACACTGAAAACTGAATTTAGCAGTATTGCACTGTTAGGACATGTAACACACATCGGTACATGCCCCACTTTTAACATACACTGCACCCTGCCTATGGGGCTACCTTGGGCCTACCTTAGGGGTGCCTTATGTGTATGGAAAGGGAAGATGTAAGCCTGGCAAGTGGGTACACTTGCCTAGTCGAATTGGCAGTTTAAAACTGCACACACCGACACTGCCGTGGCAGGTCGAGCTATGTTTACAGGGCTACTCATGTGGGTGGCACAACCATTGCTGCAGGACCACTAGTAGCATTTGATTTATTGGCCCTAGGCACCTCCAGTGCAATTTACTAGGGACTTACTAGTAAATCAAATATGCCAATCATAAATAAGCCAAATACACATACATTTTAAATAGGAACACTTGCTCTGTAGCACTGGTTCGCAGTGGTAAAGTGCCCAGAGTATCAACAACCTTGGAAGCAGAGGCAAAAAGTTAAGGGTCACCAAACCAGCTGTGATAACACTGCTTCTATAACATGCTCTGAGGCATCAGTTTGCACAACAAACTCCTTGGAGAAATCAGGTGCCTTCCGCACAGGTGCTGTGCTCATGGCTGCCTTCAAGTCATCAGCTGTCTGGCAAGAGTCTGTCCAGATCATCTTCCTTGGTTGCTTCTTGAAAGTCAACTCATCCAAGGGGGCAAAAATGGTGCCATACCCCTTGACAAAATATCTGTAATAGCCAGTGAGGCCTAAAAGGGCCCTCAGCTCAGTCTGGGTCTTGCGAGGCTCCCAAGCCAGAATGGTGTTAATTGTTGGCTGCAGAGGTGCCACCTAGCCACTCCCTATCTGGTGTCCCAAATACACTACTGAATCCTGCCCTGTCTGGCACCTACTGGTCTTAATAGTGAGGTCTGCCTTTTGCAGGGCCTCCAACACTCTGCAGAGATGCTGCAAGTGTTCCTCCCAAGTAGAACTGAACACTACAATGTCGTCCAGGTAGGCTGCACTGAAATCCTCCAGCCCAGTCAACACCTGGTTGATCAACCTCCGAAAGTTGACAGGGGCATTTTTCATCCCAAATGGTATCACTTTAAAGTGGATGTGTCCATCTGGGGTAGGAAATGCTGACCTCTACTTTCTCCCCTCGTTTAAGGTACACTGACACCAAGTCAAAGATGCTAAGGTATTTGGCAGCACCCAACCTATCGATGAGCTCATCGGCTCGAGGATGAGGTGCACGTCAGTCTTAGTGAGCGCATTGAGACCCCAGTAATCCACACAGAACCGGGGTTCTGGTGTGGCACCCGGAGCAGCAGCCTTTGGACCAAGACCACAGGGCTGGCCCAAGGACTACTAGAAAACTCAATTACCCATAGGGGTAACACCTTTGATACTTCATCTTTGATGCTTGCTCTGACCTTATCAGTCATCCTGTAAACCTTCTGCTTAACAGGTGGACTGTCTCCAGTGTCCACATCATGTGTACAAAAGTGTGTGACCCTTGGAATCAAGGAGAACAGGGAGGCAAACTGACCCAACACTTGGTGACATTCCCTCTGTTGTTCTGAGGTCAGGGAGAGGGGAGAGGTTTACACCCTCCACAGACCCATCCTTCTCTCCAGCCGACAGGAGGTCAGTAAGGGGCTCATACTCTTCTTCCACCCCTTCATCTGTTGCTAGGATCACAGATAATTCAGTTCAGCTTGAGGCGGTTCACATGCAAGACCCTCAAGGGATTCCTGGGAGTCCGCAAGTTCACCAAGTAGGTGTCTTTGTTCTTGTGCTCCATCACCTCAAATAGCCAAGTCCACTTGTACTGGACCACCCTAGGCTCTGCTGGTGCCACCACCCACACTTTTTGTCCCAGCTGAAACTTGACCAGAGTGGCATTCTGGTCATACCACCGCTTCATGTCTTCCTGGCTTGCTTCTAGGTTCTCTAGTGCGAGAGCTCTGAAGCTGGCAGTCTGGTTTCTAAAAGCAGCATGTAACTGAATACATCCTGGGGAGGTTAACTGGGGGCTTTCTCTAAGCCCTCCTTCACCAGCCTCAAAGGTCCCCTGACAGGGTGGCTATACAGTAACTCAAAAGGACTGAATAAAAGCCCTTTTTGAGCCACCTCCCTGTAGGCGAACAGACGGCATGGCAAGAGGGTCGTCCCACTTACGCCTCAAGGGCTCTGACAGGCCCAGGATCATGCATTTGAAGGTGAGGTTGAACCTTTCAACCTGACCATTGCTTTGGGGGAGGTAAGGAGTGGTGAACTTATCATTTACACCACACTCCTGCCACAGAGACTTCATATAAGTGGATATGAAGTTGGTACCCCTATCAGATACCATTTCCTTGGGGAACCCCAGGTGAGCAAAAAACCCATCAATGCACGTCCCACCACAGGGGAGGGGGTGATTGACCTCAGCAGAATAGCTTCTGGGTACCGAATGGCGTGGTCCACCAAGACCAGGATAAACCTGTTGCCCATGGCTGTCTTGGAATCCGGAGGCCCCACAAGGTCAATATCAATCCTTTCAAAGGGGGTACTAACCAACGGAAAAGGTTGGAGGGGAGTCTTGCATTTCCCTCCACTCTTGCCACTTGCCTGACAAGTCTGGCAAGACCTACAATATGCATTTGAGTGCCAGCGCATTAGAGGTCAGTGAAAGTGGGTGACAAACTATTCAAAGGCATTATCCTGCCCCAAATGTCCAGCTAAAGGCACATCATGAGCAGGGCCAGTAGGAAGGCTCTGAAGCACTGGGGTACCACCAGCACACAGGCTGACCCAGGCTCAGCAACCTTATGCTCACTATATAGGACGCCGTCCTCCCAATAGATCAGGTGTGATCCTGGCTCCTTGCCAGTCGCCTGGTCTGCAGCCTGCTGCTGCAAACCCTCCAGACTAGGGCATACTCTCTCTGCCTCACGGAATGCCTCTCTGGTGGGTCCCCCTTCCTGCTGCCACTGTGACAGCTCAGGGACCTTCCCCAGCTCAGCCACCTGTTCCCCTGTAGGCTCTGGAGCATCACTCTCATCAAGTTGGGCTCAAGTTGGCACTGCCTGTACTACTCAGTGTTCTCAGGCATAAGGGTTCTCTGGACCATCCCACTGTCCCTTAGTGAGACAAGGGTCATTTCAGCTGTCACCCACCGACCTGGAACCAACTCCTCCCCAAGAGCAAAACTTGTCAAATCCTGTGACTGAGCACCAGTGGGTGCTGGTGTCCCCTTGGGACATCTGGGATCCCCTCTCACATGACTCACCTGGTCACACGCATAACACTTGGGGGGACCCCCTCCTCAGGTTTCACTTTGGAGAACCATTGTTTCTTCTCACTGGGGGCTGGGAATCCTTACCCTGGGAACTAGTTTGGGGCCCTTTAGAGAACTCTCCCTGTTTACCCACCCTTTCTTCTGAAAGGGACCCTGCCCACCCTTCTCGTGCTCTTCCAATGGTCCGCTTCCTGCGCAAGCTTCCTGGGGTCAGTCAGCTTGCTGTCAATCAGGTGCTGGCATAGCTCTGGAAAACAAAGACTGTACAAGTGCTCCCAAGCAATCAAATTGTAAAGCCCCTCATATGTTGTTACCTTACTGCTGTTCACCCAACGTTCAAGTGACCTGCAAAAGGAATCTACCCACTCCAACCAAGTTAGGGACTCTTTCTTTTTGTAGGACCTAATATTGTCCTTATACTGCTCAGGGGTCAGACTATGGCCCTCATTCTGACCTTGGCGGGCGGCGGAGGCCGCCCGCCAAAGTCCCGCCGTCAGGTTACCGTTCCGCGGTCGAAAGACCGCGGCGGTAATTCTGACTTTCCCGCTGGGCTGGCGGGCGGTCGCCTTCAGACCGCCAGCCAGCCCAGCGGGAAAGAGGCTTCCACGATGAAGCCGGCTCGGAATCGAGCCGGCGGAGTGGAAGCTGTGCGACGGGTGCAGTTGCACCGGTCGCGTATTTCACTGTCTGCGCAGCAGACAGTGAAATACATGTAGGGGCCCTCTTACTGGGGGCCCTGCAATGCCCATGCCAGTGGCATGGGCACTGCAGGGGCCCCCAGGGGCCCCGCGACCCCCCCTACCGCCATCCGGATCTCGGCGGTCCGACCGCCGGGATCTGGATGGCGGTAGTGGGGGTCGGAATCCCCGCGGCGGTGCAGCAAGCTGCGCCGCCGCGGAGGATTCAATGGGGCCGCGGTACACTGGCGAGACCCCGCCAGTGGTGCCGGTCCGACCGCGGCTTTACCGCCGCGGTCGGAATCCCCATTGGAGCACCGCCGGCCTGTCGGCGGTGCTCCCGCGGTCCTCCGCCCTGGCGGTCAAAGACCGCCAGGGTCAGAATGAGGGCCTATATCTTGTGAGTAGGGTGCCCTTCATGATGGTGTAGGTGAGTCCCTGAAGATACCCTAAGGATGTCAGAGTGTCCCTCCCTCTACCTCAAAGTGCTTCCACAGACCCGCCCCCAATGTGCCTCAGGGACCAGATTCATATGGAGAGCAGACTCATACTCCTAGAATCACAAGTTTATGTCATCCTGCCTCTCATAGTCCTTCACTAAGGCCCTCATTTTAACATTGGTGGTAAATGCCGCCTACCACTGCAGCGACGGACGCCAAAAGACCATCGACGCGGCTAATATCCGTCCGCCAGATTATGACCACAGGCGGATTTCTGCCACAAGAAAGGCAGAAATCTGGCTGTGGCCATACTGGCGGAAGGTATTAAGGTGGCACTCCTACCACCAGCAGCGCCACGCCAGTAGGCCGCCGTCAGCCGTACTATGACAAATAATATGGCATGGCCGTATTCTGCTGGCAGACGCTGCTGGTGGTAGCAGCACACCGTCCCGTTCCCTGTCAGAAGACCCCCTGGATGCAGGTAAGTTGGGCTTTCAACAGAGGAGGGGGTGGGGTGTAATGTGTGTGTGTGTGGAGGGGGTTATGTGCACCAATGTGTGAGTGTGTGCCTGAATGTGACTGTGTGTGTAGTGGTGTTTTCGTGGGTGTATGCATGTATGAGAATGCATGTAAGAATGGAAATGGGAATGCGTGTCTGTGTGTAAGTGTGAATGTGTGTACGGATGTGTGCAAGAATGAATAGATGCATGCGTGAATGAATGTGTGTATGCCAGTGTGAGTGAGTGTGTGTGTGTGTGTGTGTGGTACGTGTCTGCGAGTGTGCGTGAATGGGGATGTGGGGGATAGGAAGGGGGGAGCATGGATGGAGAAGGGTGGGGGGCATTGGGGAGTGTTTGGAGGGGTGGGTGAGCCTCCTACCAGTGACAGGGAATTCCTTCACTGTCATTGGTAGGGCTTAGCGCCAAGGTTTTTGTGGCGTTACGAACACCACGAAAACCATGGCCGTAGGCAGGGTCAAAATGGCACCCGCGGTACAGTAGCAGTCACCGGGCTGGAGATTGTTATCTCCGGCCCGGCGGGTGCTACCGCCATGGTGGTTGGAGTGGTAAATTGGTGGTTTGGCTGCAGCCAACCAACCAATGTCATAATGTGGCAGTATGTACTGCCAGCCTGTTGGTGGTACTACCGCCACATTAACACCTACCGCCGGGGTCTTAATGACCCCCATGGTCGTTAGGAATGTATACCCTTCTCTCAGGCTGCACTGATATATTGTTGTCACCATCCTTACTGGACTGGCTCCTCTGATCCAGCTCCCTCAAATTGAACTCATGAGCCAGCAGTATCTTTTTCTCTTCTATGGCTAATCTCCTCTCCTCCATTTCCCTTTCCATTTTCATCCTAAGCTTCTCCATTTCTAACTGATGAACTCTCTCTGCCTGTCTGTCCTGTAACGCTTCAGGAGTCAGACCCTTGGATGATACACTGCTGCCTGCCCTTGAGACCCTCCATGCTGGAATAACAGGTCCACCCAATACACCATTATGTATACTCTGCACCTCCTCATCCTCTTCTATGTGTGCCACCCAGCTTACTTGGCTGTCACCCAGGCCCTCAGTGCCTTTTTTTAATTTCTTTATTGCATTTATAGTGGAACATATGACATAGTGCATAGAAAAGAGGCATGTGTCTCACACATTTGCAATTAACTTCAATACACAACGGTAAACATATAGGGAAGAAAAATGCAGGCAAGACAGCTCCATATACCTACATTTCAGAATTTAGTAAAATTGTTATACAACTCACTGGCGCTCAGGATAGTGTCCCTGAACATCCATGACAATTAGCTGTCAGTCAGTATAGGGCCCTGCAACCTGGAGTGAGTGTCCATCTGGCTCATTCATATATACAAACATGTAACATGTTTAAACTGGATAAATACTATCACCGATCACCATTACCTGCAACAGAGGAAACAAAGCTGATCAGGTGCAGGCACCAGTGGAGTGGACAGATCCACTAACATAAGCTCCCATAGCTCTGTGAGGGGATACTTGCGTAGCCCCAGTGCATCTTCACGCTGGAGAGCCATGTATTCCGCTCCAGCCCAAACAGAGAAGGAACGTGTCTGTGCTTCATATGTCGGTGGGTCAAGAGACTGCCATTTGTGTGTTATAAGTTGTTTGGCTCCCATGAGCCCTAAGTCCAAAAAGTGGGACATGGCCTTCAGCTTCTTACCCCTAGGAAGCAAGCCCAGGAAGCACATTTCCCATGTCAGTAGTAAGGGGAGGTCTACGCAATGCATTAAACGTGCTAGGATTGAGGACCAGTAATGGCTCCGAGTGGGGCATGACCACATCATATGCAGAAAGTCTGCTCCTAGGCTTTGACAGCGTGGGCAAGTGGTGTCTGTTCAGGCAAAATATCTGTACATTTTTTCCGGTGTAAGATAAGCTCTTTGAGTAACATAATACCGGATGAGTCGAAATCGCATATTTCACAGGACATATATGGGAGTTTCCAATATGGTTACCCATTCCTTGCCTGTGAAAGGCCTCCCCTGTCACCCTCCCAACACTCCCGGAGAGCCACAAGTGGGCCAGATATATGCAGCCACAGAGAATCCGCTAACCAGTGTACTATATGCCTCCCTTCTCCAAAGACATGCATATACTGCAGCGTGTAGTGTGTCTGGGGTTTCACCGTGATGTCGCCCCATGCACACTGCAAGTCCTGCCTGAGGGAGCCATACAGAAGAAAAGTACCTGGACCAGTACAGCAGTCTTCCTCAGCGTGTCATGGGTAAGGAGGGTACCATCTGTGTAAAAATCTCCTAGGGTGTATATTTCCACTGCATGCCAGTCAGCGAGCTCTGCAGCTGATGTGACATACACACCATGGGGTGTCCCTAAGAGTGGGATGGCTGGTGCGTAGGGAATAATATCCCTTGTGAGGTAGCAGCATCTACAAAATCACCGATAGGCTAATTTCAGCAATAGGGGCGCCAACGCTGCATACCTAGCACAGGGATGAAATAAAGTAGTTTGCATCGTGACCATGCTGGTTGATCAGTGGCTGTGTCCGCTAGCTGTCTTGAAGAGAACCAAAGGGCCCCCCTCTGTAGCTGCGCAGCCAAATAATAGTGCTCCAAATTAAGCAGTGAAAGACCTCCCAAGGTTAGTGTGCCATAAAGCTTAGAGAGTGCTACTCTACAGCGGGATGTGTTCCAAATTAAATTATGCACATCACGCTCCATGGATCGGAAGAAGGAGGCCAGTATGGTTAGAGGTAGGTTAACAAAATAATACAATGGTCTAGGCAGCACTATTATCTTAACAAGGGCCAACCTGCCAATGACTTTAAGTGGTAATGTCTTCCAGAACATAATTTGACGACGTAGGCCCGCACAGCACTCGTCAGATTCCCATCAAACATATCAGAGTCAGTGTGATATTCCTGTACGCCAAAGTATCTAAATGTGTTGAATTGCCTTGTGAGGCCAGGTGTTATAGGAGTGAGGCCCGGGTTGTACACAGTGGGCGACAAAGGGAAAACACTGGACTTGGCCCAGTTTACCCGCAAGCCAGACACCTTCACATGAGTGTTGAACAATGGTATTATATTGCCAGGGAAGTCCGCTAGGTCTCTAATATACACTAGAAGGTCATCCACATACAAAGAAACCACATGATTCCCATCCCCCTGCGGTATTCCCCAGGATCGTCCCACTCGTCACAGAGCAGCCGTCAATGAGCTCCACCGCAAGTGTAAAAAGCAGGGGAGACAAGGGGCATCCCTGCCATGTGCCGTTCCTGATGCTAATGGGGGAGACAGGAGGCGCCCTGTTTTGGTTCGGGACGATGGAAACATATACAGCAATTTCATCAGCTGTATAAAAAGAGGGCCGAAACCATACTTCGTTAGGATGGCAAAAAGGTAACGCCATTCCAGTGAGTAAAATGCTTTCTCCAAGTCGATCACTAAACAGCCCGCTCGTGGCCAGTGACAGGGGGCAGACATCAGTATCCGAAAAAATCTGCAAGGTTAAGGGACGTCATGCAGCCTGGCATAAAGCCATTTTGGTCCTCATGAACCAATGCAGGCACCAGTGGGGCCAGTCTCATTGCGAAAACTTTGGCTAATATTTTATAATCCATATTTACAGCCTGTAGGAGTTAGACTAGTCGGGTCTTTGTGCGGTTTCAGGAGGCAGACTAGGGTGGCCTCCCTTAAAGTGTGGGGTAAGGATGCCGATGCTAAGACCTCTTTATATAAAGTAAGCAATTTAGGCACTAGTTGGGTTGAGTATGAGTGTGACTTATAGAATTCGGCCGGTAGCTGGTCTGAGCCAGGCGTCTTACTATTTACCAGAGAACGGATATCTTCCTGTATCTCAGATAGCAATGGAGGACCGTCCAGCTCTGAACACTGCTCAGCCGTGATTCGGGGTAGAGGTATCTCTATGAGAAGTAGCTCGATGTCATCGAAAGAAGGACAGAGGTCAGTGTGATATAGAGATCTATAATGAGTGTGAAATGCTGCGTGAATTGAATCTTGCATGTATGCCAAATCACCTGTCTGCACTCGAATAGATAGTACTGCTCTAGGAGAAGTCTCCTGGCATATCAGCCGGGCAAGCAAAGCTCCGGCTCTATCAGCTTTAGCATGCGCATTGGCTGAGTGTACCATGTAAATGAGGCATCTCAAACATTCGAGGAGTTCTGAATTAATTTTATGCACAGTCTGTAGGTGAGGTAAGGCACTGGGGTTCTGTATCACTTCTGACTCATGCAGCAGCAGCTGCCTTTCTATTACGGACATCTCCTGATCCAGCTGCATGCGCACACCAATATTAAGCCCTATACAGTGACCCCACAGCGCTGCCTTAAACGTGTCCTATTCTACTGTCCGAGACGATGCTGTGTCTGCATTAAGTTCAAAGTAGCTAGTAATCTGCTGGCCTATTGACTCCCGGAATGCCGCATCCTCTAATGTTGCAGGCTGCATCCTCCATGTAGGGACAGTGGGCTGCGCAGTCCCATCCCAGTCTAGCTGAAGGTATTGAGGGTTGTGATCGGAATGAGTACAGACCAGATAGTCAGTGTGTACGACTGCCAGTATCAGGCCGACCGTGCAGAGTAGCCTGTCAAGTAAGACATGTAAGCCCTGAGTGGCTGTATAAAAAGAGTACACCCATGCTGCAGCATTATAATGTCGCCAAATGCCCATTAGCTGCCAGTGGTGGAGCCAGGTCACTAAAGCGCGGGCATTGGATATAGTGGTAGTGCGCACAAATGGTGGAAATGAATGATACAGGTCTAATACACAATTAAAATCCCCTCCAATTAGCTCGGGAACATCGCTCCATTGTGCCAGCAACAGGTTGAGCGCATTGAAAAAGGGGTTTTGATCTACATTGGGAATATATATATTACCAAGGAGAACATGCCTGCCATTCAGCCTACCATGAATAAAAATATACGGGCCATCAGTATCAGTGACCTTCTCTATCGGATCAAACGGGGCCCCTGGTCGAACCAATATCGCAACTTCCTGCGCATAGGATGAGTAATTCGTGGAATATACCTGCCCTCACCATTTTCCTATCAGCGCATCTGCCTCTGAACTCATGAGGTGTGACCCTAGCAATAAAGAAATATGGGCATTACAATGTTTCAAGTAAGTGTATATAGCGTGTCTGCACACTAGGGTGTGCATGCCACAGATATTCCATGTTATAACATTAACATGCGTCATCGTGCAGAGAAGGAAAAGGAGGAGGAGCTGCTCATGTGTGTTATGTAGCTGGGAGCGTCAACGACGGGCATGACGAAGCACCTCAATGTTTGTTAGGTAACGTCATAATCTGCCTAGCATCGAACAGGTAAATGGGTAGGTAACAACAACCAACACAGTGCAACAGTAACATAGTGAATACCAAGGGAGCAGCACACTAGAACAAGTGGCCACCCAAACCAAATAATAACAAATAAGGCAAAGATAGTTGGCCTCACAATAGGAGTGACCAGTTGAGAGCTCACAGCATGTACAGAGGGACCACACTGTATGCCACTTAACAGATAGGCCAGTTCTCACAACCATATAAGGAGTATTCTGCATCGGCAACAGCTGTACTTGTATGGAAAAAGACATGAGTATAACAACAGGTAAAGTTAGATGATAGTGTCTGACGCCTGTGGGGTTATATCCGGAAGGTCATAGGGGCTTTGGACAGACGGCCAAGTAACAACATAACTCTCTCCATCTGAGGACATAGAGCCTGGAGTGCCCGACTGGAGCAACACCCCGCACTGGAGAGCGCGCCGCCCACTGCACAGCACTGCGCCGCTCCCGAATTCTCTGCTCCAAATCTGGGACAGTAGGAAGGCCCACACCCTGGATGTGTCTTCATCCTGTGCTGCCCACTTTGGCTCACCGAGAGCCCCTGCCGCCCAGTGGCACAGACCGCATCCGGTGGGCGGCACCGCTGTCCGGGTTCTCAGTCCAGTGCCATGCCTCTTCAGGAGTAGCAAAGAAGTGCATGGTGCCATCAGCTACCACACGGAGTCTGGCTGGAAAAAGGAGAAAATAAGCAACCAGATCCCAAAGACGTCGCTTGACAGGAAATCATTGTGTTGTTTTTGTATCGCAATCATGTAGTTGGGGAAAACATCACTTTGGCACTGTCCACCCGCACCTCAGCCAGTGAGCGGATCTCTTTTAACACCATGTCCCTATCACGGTAGTGAAGGAAACGTATCACCGTCGGCCACTGGGCAGCACTCATGGGGTCCTGGCCTGGAACTCTATGCGCTCGTTCAATGGAGAAAAAAACAGGAGGGTGCCTCAGAGGGGAGAATAGCACACAGCCAGGTGTCGATGTACTCTATGGGATCAGGACCCTCGGCACCCTCCAGCAGGCCAACCAAACAGACGTTGTTCCTATGGGATCTGTCCTCCACATCCTCTGCATGCTGCTCCAACACTCTCACTCTGTCCGATAGTTCCCTCAGGATAGCGTCCAGCTTATCCGTTCTGGGCGGCAGTGTCGTGACAGTTTGTTCCACCAATGTCACCATGTCTGCCAGTTTTCTATGATCTGGGTGCAGTAGACCCAAGTCCGATGACACCATGTTTATTTTGGACTCTAGTTAGGTCCATATGCCGTCAGTGGCCAAAAGCACTGCGTCTAGTTTGTCCCCCAGGGCACTCCGAATTAGCCATGGATGTCATTGACTGTGGTGGGGACCCTCGATGCAGCGATGCCAGCGACTGCCCCTGTCTGCTGGTGACCCATAGCCTACAGTGCAGTGCCATCCACAAGCCAATGAGTCGGTGCAATGGGTCCCATCCTTTCTCGTCTGCGTCCAGTGGCCATATAGCAGGACCTTTTACAGTGCCACAACTTTAGGACGGCTGTCCCACTGACAACACACTCCAGTTGCCAAAGATAAAGACATAGATGGCTCACCCCCTCCAGGAGCAATTAACTAAAGTGCCGTCCAGAGTCCATCTCTCTAAGGTCAGCACATCCAGCTCGCAGACAGGCCCCATGTTATGCCATCAGCAGAGCCCGGGGGCCCCAACAGATGCACCCGCTGTAAGTCGTGTTCATTCAGTGGGACACATCCAATGATTGCATCATGCAGTCCAGTGCCTCAATTCTGCAAGTGCACAGCCGTGTGGCAGAGCGGGTCAGGGCCGCAGCAACAGCCAAATGTGCCAGCGTTAGCCCTGGTCATATATCTTCTGCGCGGCAGCCCCTCAGCCGAGAGTGGCGTTGCCACGGGTCCTGAAGCTCACCAAGACCATAACTGTCTCTTCCAGAGTGTCTGCTCCACGAGGCTCAGGCTTTCAGTGAACACCCCACTTCCTCGGCAGGGGGCCCCACCTGCAGTCCCAGTAGGGTCCGTAACCCACGCAATCCTCCCCACGAGAGCGACACTCATTGCGCCTGAGTCAGCCTACTGGCTCTATGCCCGGATCAGCTCCGCTGCACCTCACCGCAAATGGAATCCATCTGGGTCCAGTCGGGTGATCCTATGCTATGCGGTCCCGATGGCACAGTTGAGCCAGTCTGCGCTCGGTGCACCCATTTTGCCTCTTAGGCTGCACCGTCTCCGAGGGGTGGTTCGGTCCCCAGCAGCCGTCTGGGGGAAAATGCGTGCTGGATTCCGGTAGCTCTCTCCCCCAGCGGTTTCTCAGAGCCGCCGATGATAAAGATCGACTCATGGATTGGCCATAATTTGCAGGGAAAGTGAGAGGCGGTGCGGAACTCCTCTACCTGGCACCCGCCATGTTGGCTCCACAAGACATGCCCCCCTGGCCCTCAGTTCCTTTTGCAGCTTTTCCTTCCTGGTGGAGCTCCTAATGGGACAGGCAAGATCCTCACAGAACTATTTCAGCTTGGCAACTGAGCAACTTTTTAGTTTCCCTAACTCAAAAACAGCTCCAGCTGGTGCATCTCCAGATTGGGACATGATGGCAAATCAAAAAGTGCAAAGTTTCAAGGCAGAAAAAGAGTTCACAAAGAGAAGTTCCAGAATCAATGAAAAGCTCACCAAAAATATGGAAGTAGAGAAAAACAAGTTCAAAAAGAGCAAAAGCAAAACAAGTAGTATGTGGTTACATAACAGCCTGCACTGAAAACAGTAGTGTACACTTAATCACTGTATGTCAAATACAAATACAAGTCCAATCCTCACCGCTGATCACCAATGTTAGAAATGGGGTCTCTGGTTGGCAGTCAGGTTAACCTCTGTCCAAGCTAGGACCCGTACTCTAGTCAGGGCAAAAGGGAAACACACCTGGTTAACCCCCACTCTACCCCTTGGTAGCTTGGCATGAGCAGGCAGGCTTAATTCAGAAGCAATGTGTAAAGCATTTGTACAAACACACACAGTAATACAGTGAAAACACTACAAAACGGACACCACACCAGTTTAGAAAAATAGGTAATATTTATCTAAATCAAATAAGACCAAAACTACAAAAATCCAACATACACAAGTTAAAAGATGAATTTTCAAAATTATGAGTCTTACACCATAGAAATCAATGTAAACGTTGCTTTTGCACAAAATACCTGGCTAGCGTAAAAAATAAAGCTGCACGGGAGAGCATGCATTGGAAAAGGCAGCGATGTGTCGATTCCTTCCTCGCAAGGGAGGTCGTGCGTTATTTTTTCTCCGGTCGGTTGTTTTTCTCCCTCGTAAGAGAGCGATGTGTTGATTTTCAGAAGGGCACCTAGAATCCATACAGAGTCAAGTTGGCTTTGATGCCCAGGGACAATGCATGGAAAATCCAGTTGCACAGTGTTAGAACACCATGCTGCGTGGGGTTTGTGCTGTTATGAGAAGCCGCAAGCAAGTGTTGCACGTCGTTTCTCCACCTGGGATGCGTTTATCTCCCTGCCGCAATGCAGGTGGAGCATTGATTTTAGCCGCAAAGCCGGCGACATGTCGTTTATCAGACTTGTTAGAGATAGTGCATCGAAAATGTCCCTGCACAGTGTTCTGTGCGAGGATTTTTAGCTCTTATCTGCCAACTTCCCCTTCAAGGGCCCAGGGACTGAATAGGTCACCACTTGGCAGGGCAGGAGTCTCAGCAGAGAGTACAGGTGTTATCAAAGGAAGTCTATGATGGCCCTGAGGCTTCAAAACAGGAGGCAAGCTCAATTCAAGCCCTTGGAGATACTTCACAAGCAGGAATATACCACAAAGTCCAGTCTTTGTCCCCTTTCACAGGCAGAAGCTGCAACTGCAGGATAGTCCAACAAAGCGCAGTCACAGGCAAGGGCAGCACTCCTCCTCAGCTCTTCAGCTCTTCTCCTTGGCAGAGGTTCCTCTTGGTTCCAGAAGTGATCTAATCTTCAGGGGTTTTGGGTCCAATAGTTATATACCTTTCTGCCTTTGAAGTAGGCCTACTTTCAAGGAAAGTCTCTGTTGTTCACAAGATCCTGTCCTGCCCAGGCCAGGCCCCAGACACACACTAGGCGGTTGGAGATTGCATTGTGAGAGGTCAGCACAGCCCATTCATGTGTAAGTGAACACTCCTCCCTCCACTCTAGCAAAGATGACTCATCAGGATATGCAGGCTGCACCCCAGCTCCCTTTGCCTCACTGTCTATAGTGGATTCACAAACAGCACAACTATCAAACTGACCCAGACAGGGAATTCACAAACAGAGTAACAGAATGGTTTAAGCAAGAAAATGCCCACTTTCTAAATGTGGCATTTACAAACAGACAATTTACAAAACAACTTTACCAAAAAATGTATTTTTAAATTGTGAGTTCTGAGACCTCAAAATCCGAATTCCTATCTGCTCTCAAAGGAAATCTGCACTTTAATTATATTAAAAGGCAGCGAACATGTTACTTATGAGAGAGATAGGCCTTGCAACAGTGAAGACTGAATTTAGCAGTATTTCACTGTTAGGACTTGTATCACACATCAGTACATGTCTCACCTTTAACATACACTGCACCCTGTCCTTTTGGAAAGGGAAGGTTTAGGCATGACAAGTGGGTACACTTGCTAAGTCGAATTGGCAGTTTAAAACTGCACACACAGACACTGCAGTGGCAGGTCTGAGCCATGTTTACCGGCTACTCATGTGAGTAGCACAACCAGTGCGACAGGTCCACTAGTAACATTTGATTTACAGGCTCTGGGCACCTCTGGTGCACTTTACTAGGGACCTACTAGTAAACCAGATATGCCAATCATGGATAAGCCTATTACACACACATTTGTACATAGAAGCACTTGCACTTTAGCACTGGTTAGCAGTGGTAAAGTGCCCAGAGTATCAAAAACAGCAAAAACAGAGTACAGCACACATCAACAACCTGGGAAGCAGAGGCAAAAAGTTAGGGGAGACCACACCAAGGATGCCAAGTCTAACAGCTGTCAACACACCAACAAGCCATCTTGGGACTCGGCTTCACTTGATTCCCAGAAACAATGATTAAAAAAAAAAAAAAGGGGCCCAGGGTATGGACACCCTGACCCCTTAGCTTTGGTGCCAGGGAAACCCCTCCAGAGAAAAAAAGCATTTATTTTTACATTTTGCCAGGAGTCATGGTGGATCCGTAGATCCACCAAAAAATTAAAAAAAAAAAAAAGAAAAAAAACAAGCGCGGTCTCCCATGCTTGTTTTAACAAAGCCCCCTGTTTGCCAGGTGCTGGAGGCATGTCAAAAATAAGGAGGGGTGCATGAGTCCCTCCTCCCGGGCTTACTGATGCCTCAGGTACTGCCACCCCCGGGTGAATATTCATGAATGCAGGAGGGCCGCATCCGGGGGACCACCACCACCTCCCCATGGCAAAATGCTTAGGGACCGCTACCTCCCCGGGGCCAAACATTCAATGAAATGGGGGTGCGTGGCCAGCAGCCCTGGGGACCACCACCTCCCCAGGATCAAACATAGGATTAATTGTGGGGGAGCCACCTGTCCTCCCACAGCCCAGGGACTGTCACCACCCTGAGGCCAAACATCGTATTAAATGCAGGAGGCACCTGGCCCCCCACAGCCCCAGGGACCACCACTTCCCAGGTCCTAATATAGAATGAAATGTGGGGCCACCCCCTACAGCACTGGGGTCCACCATCTCCCCAGGGCCAAACATACAATAAAAAGCAAGGGGCTAGCTGGGCCCCCGCAGCCCTGGGGACCACTACCTCCCCAGGACCAAACATAGGCCCTCACTACAACCCTGGCGGTCGGTGATAAAGTGGAGGTAATACCGGCAACAGGCTGGTGGTAACTACTGCAAAATTATGACCATGGTGGTGACAACTCAGATAGACAGTCACTTTACCACAACAACCGCCAGGGCAGAAAAAACAGCCACCACGGCAGTAGCCGCCTGCAGCCAGGTGGAGGTCAATGTCCCGCCCACCATATTAAGACCCTGGAAACCGCCACCTTTTCGGGCGGTACCAACAACATCAAAAGTCTGGCGGAAACACTGCACAGAAGGGAAAGGACTCACCTTTGGAGACACAGGGAAGAACCACGCCGCCATGGAGCCCGAACTTCAGATAGTCCTAATGATTTTCTACATCCTGCTCCACCACAAACACCAACGATGGCGAAGACAAGCACGGTGAGTACAGCCGCCTAGCACACAGGGGAGGGAGGGAGGAAAAAGAGAGTGACACACACACGCACAACACCCCCCCACCTCCAACACCATACACATAATCAGCTGCAGTAATAAAACATATTTACATGTACCCCTGAGGAATAATGCAAGGACAACAGGAATGTGCAAAAGTAAGTGTAATAAGAACAACACAGTAGAAATACGAAAATGCAATGTAATGGTATATACATATGTACAGTTCAAGGGACACTGCCCTGTCCTCATTGTGCATGAGCCACAGGGTCACAGGCCTTGGCCCTCACCTGCACCAACACTGAGAGAACACTGCAGGGACATCAGTAGGAAAATAGGCAGGCACCTCAGGGAGGCTGGGAATGAGGGGGCACATCAGCCAGCAGATGGAAAAAGACCACTGGTTCAGGAGGGGGCAACATGCCCATTGCTTGATCCTGGGGAGTGCAAGGCCACAGTCTCTCAAGTGGGTGACTTGCCCACTGGCTCTGGAGGGGGCAACATGCCCTGTGCTTGGTTCTGGGGAGTGCAAGGCCACAATCTCTCAAATGGGTGACTTGCCCACATGCTCTGGAGGGCGCAACATGCCCTGTGCTCAGACCTGGGGAGTGAGAGGCCACGGTCTCTCAGGTGGGTGTCTTCCCACTGGTTCTGGAGGGGGCATCATGCCCTGTGCTTCTGATCCTAGGGAGGTGGGGGATGGTGGGTGTCTTACCCACTGGTTCTGGAGGGGGCATTGTGCCCTGTGCTTCTGATCCTGGGAGGCTGGGGATGGTGGGCATCTTACCCACTGGTTCTGGAGGGGGCATCGTACCCTGTGCTATTGATCCTGGGGAGTGCAAGGTCATAGTTTCTCAGCCAGGTGTCATACCCACAGGATTTGTAGGGGGCAGGCTGCACAGCAGCCCATGGAGGCAGGACCACATACCGTCCGCCGGCGGTGACGGCTGCTCAGTGGTAGTGGTGCTGCTGCTGCAGCCGCTGGTGGGGGGAGGCTCCAGCCCATCCCCTGCAGCCTCTGACGGCTGCCCACTGGTGGTGGTGGTGGTGCTGCTGCTGGTGGTGGGGGGAAGCTCCTGCCCATCCCCTGCAGCCTCAGACAGCTGCCCACTGGTGGTGGTGGTGCTGCAGCTGCTGCTGCTGGTGGTGGGGGAAGCTCCTGTCCATCTCCTGCAGCCTTGGATGGTTGCCCACTGGTGGTGGTGGAGCTGCTGCTAGTGGTGGTGGGGGGAGTCTGAGTCCCTTCACCAGGCCCCTTGTCCTTCCTGCTTGCGGGTGCTGGCTCCTTGCCCTTCCTGGCAGCAGCTGGGGCTGGCTCCTTGTCCTTCCGGACAGCAGCTGGGGATGACACCCTTTCGAGGCCTTGAGGTGCCTGGGGCGAAGGAGATGCCCACCCTCCTGGGTGAGCAGGCACAGGCAACTCGCTGCGGGGCTGCTGGGAGGGCAGTGCTGGTACGGGGTGGCGACTATACCTTTAGCTGGGGTGGTCTCAGAGGTGTCCACCACCACAAGGGACCTTCCATTGGTGGAGGTTTCTGTGTCCGAACTGTCCCCTCCTGTCTCCGCCATGGTGCTCCCCTGGCCCTCCGTCCCACTGGTGCCCTCAGCGTCGGTGGACTCTGTCTCCTGGGTCCTGTGGGATGCAGCTCCCATTGTCACTGGGGCCTCTGCTCCTCCGCCAGATGATGCTAATGCACATACGGACAGGGTGACAAAACAAAAAGGGGGGAGCGACAAAGGATACACTGGGTCAATGGCTGCACCAACACCACCATTTGCGTACACACCACTGTCACATGCAGGGACCAGCCCTACACACTATGCATTGCAATACCAGTTATAATGCTAGCCACCAAGGCATGGGGAGGGGCGCATACCACCAAATGCAGCACACCTAGGACATATACAGCCCTGACCACTTGTGGACACCTACATGCTAGATAGCAAGATTATCACTTTAGAACCCTGGTCAACATGGGACCTACTCAATGTCAGGCCTGACCTAGGGGTACCCACTGACACACATCCCCCACCCGGATACCACCCAACCATGTGTAAGTTGTAATGATGGGTACTGTACTCAACCCTTTGTGGCTGCTGTGATGCCCTCAAGCACCCACCCAGCTCCGGATAGGCTATCGCCAGTATGCGGGCCATCAGGGGGGTCAGGGTTCGAAGAGCACCCCTTCCACATTGGGAGGCCATCCCTAGTTGGGCCTCAGCTGTCTTCCGTGCCCAGAGTCTCAGGTCCTACCACCTTTTCCGACAGTGAGTGCTCCACCTGCCGTAGACCCCCAGGGTCCGCACATACTTGGCGATGGCACATCACATACCCTTCTTTTGATGGGCGCTGACCTGCAGAGAAATACACACAGGAAATAGTATCAGTCAGACCGCCCTGCCTGTTACACTTATGGCCCACCATACACCTTCACATCGCCATTTGCACACACATGGCCCAGCACACAAGCTGCACGGTCCCTAGGGGACATCCACCCACCCCCCTACACGAGACCTTCACAAACACCACTCCATGCATTTATGCCACATGCATCGCGCTCACAGTGTACTCACCTGTTGGTCTGGAGGCCCATACAGCAGTCCATACTGGGGTAGGACCCATCCACCAGTCGCTCCAACTCTGCTGAGGTGAAGGCAGGGGCCCTTTCCCCAGTCACACGAGCCATAGTAGGTTCCAGACACAGGTTACAGCAGCACATGCAGTGTAGGTCCTCTCCTATGGAAGGTCAGGTAGCAAGTGAGTGATCAGATAGAAATGGCGGTCATGCCTGCGGCGGTGCATGCCGTCACTGCCGGCGTACATCACCATTGGCCACTGTACCCCATAGGGCCCAATGTTAACCAATGAGGAGTTGTATGGCGGTTCCCGACCGCCTACCGCAACGACGCACACCTCAGCGTAATTACCTCACTTCCACCTGTCCCTCCACACAGGACAGGCGGACGCCATTTCAGGAGGGGGGCAGGCCCTGGATAATAACTGCGTCACAGTTACAAATAGGACTCACAGGACAAATACCACTTAACCTTTACAAATTAACATCATGCATTGTACTGTTGTGGCTCCGATGTTCAGTTTGTGGCCTGCTTCTCGCTCTTTTGTCCCTTAAACTGCAACGGCTGTGGATGAGTAGGAGATGGAGACTTACCCCTGTGTACAGATCCCTGGTGGACTTGGCTACAATGGAGGACAGGCACATTATCCTCACCTATATACGTGACAGGGCCACAATCACATAACTGTGTGCCCAACTGGAGCCTGACCTGATATCTGCTATCCATTACCCCACTGGGATCCCCTCTCTTGTGCAAGTCCTATCTGTGCTCCATTTCTTGGCAACTGGTTCTTTCAAAGTGACAATGGGCTTGGCAGCAGGAATGTCACAGCCAATGTTCTCAATAGGGCTGACAAGAGTGTTGTCTGCCCTGATTAAACACATGTGTAGCTACATTGTTTTCCCCCAGGTGGAGGATTGGCCACAGTGAAGGCTGACGTAAATGCAATGGGACATATCTTCAACATAATTGGGGCAATTGATGGAACACACATTGCACTTTTCTCCCCCAGCAAAATGAACAGGTGTTCAGAAATCGAAAGATTTTCCACTCCATGAAAGTACAGATGGTGTGCTTGGTGGACCAGTACATCTCCCATGACAATGCTAAGTATCCTGGGTCGGTGCATGATGCCTTTATCCCGAGGAATAGCAGCATCCCAAATGTGATGGCCCAACTACAGAGGCACCGGGTGTGGCTAATAGGTGAGCCCTGGTTCCCACCCAGTAGATTTGGGGGTCTGGGTATGGTGTGGGCCATATAGAATAGTGTGTGGCTAAATGTTGTCTCTCGATATTTGCAGGTCACTCATGTTCCTTCAACCTATCATGGCTACTGACCCCTGTGAGGAATGCCAGGACAAGGGCAGAAGAACGTTACAATGAGGCACATGGGCAAACAAGAAGAATAATCAAACAGACCTTTGGCCACCTGAAGGCCAGGTTCAGGTGCCTCCATCTAACTGTGGGATCCCTGTGCTACTCACCCAAAATGTTCTGTTGCACCACCTTGCCTGCATATGCCATGTGCCTTTTCTGTAGGAGGAGGAGGCTGGAGATGGCCGTGTGGCAGCAGTGGACCCTGAGGACAGTGAGGATAAGGAGGATGAGGACAACAGAACTGCAGTGATTCAACAATATTTCCAATGACATACAGGCATGACAGTGTTGCTTCATATTTCATTGTCATTATTTATATTATTTTTGGCACTGGCATGCTGTTGTTTCCCACTTCTATGCCCACTCACTGTACCCTTTGGCAACTCATTTTGTAGATGTTGGTGCCCCACTATCACTCCTGGTGTGATCACTGCAGCCAACTACAGGCCTTTCCTATGTGAACATTAATGTACATTTGAATTGCAATGTTTGAACCTGGTTAAACTAATACATACTTAAAAAAGTTTGACATACTCCATACATGTATTTTTTCAAAGGGTGTTTATTTAAGTGCTAAGAAGAAGAGGAGCAAGTGTATTGGGATGGGGCGATAGAAGAAAGTCCAGGGATTTGTTCCAGTCTTTTTGGTGCACAGGTGCATTGTCCAAGGGGACATAGGAAGGGGAACAATGGCAGTTCAAGGTGGACAGGGTGACTGAGTGGGACACAAGGCTGACAGTCAGGAGTGTCTCATTTTCTGGCGGGGGTCTTGGCAAGTGTCTCTGGCTTCTGCTGGATCACAGGGAACGTTTGCAGGGTGGTTCACCTTCTGCAGGGGAGGGGTGCTGGTGGCCTGTTGGTCGTGTGGCGGGGCCTCCTGTCCACTAGCAGCAGTGGAGGTGGAAGGCATTTCAGATGTCGGATAGTAGCATGGGCTCGCTGTTGTGAGACTGCCTCCCTCATAATGTTAGCCACGTCTGTCAGCACCCCTGCTATGGTGACCAGGGTGGTGTTGATGGCCTGCAAGTCCTCCCTGATCCCCTGGTACTGTCCCTCCTGCAGCCGCCTGTTCTCCTGCACGTTGTCCAGGATCTGGCCCAGCATATCCTGGGAATGTTGGTAGGCTCCCAGGATCTCTGCAAGTGCCTCCTGGAAAGTCGGATCCCTGGGCCTGTCCTTCCCCTGGTGCACAGCACTCCTCCCAGTTTCCCTGTTGCATGTGCCTGTCTCCTGAACCGTGTGTCCACTGAAATGGATATCTGCTGCACCTGTGCTCCAAATAGCTCAGGCTCTACCCAGATGATTTCCTCCACCAGGACCCTTAGCTCCTCCTCTGAGAATCTGGGGTGTCTTTGTGGTGCCATGGGTGTTGTGTGAGTTGTGTAGGGTGATGTGTTGAGGTGTGTGATGTGGGGTGCGTGGTTGGTATTTAGGTGTAGGTGGTGTGTGGCTCTGGTTTTGTCTGTAGTCGTGGTGTCTGTCCCGTGCCAGTGGTTTGTATTTGTAAGGCGTTGTGGGTAATGTGGGTGTGTGTTTTATAGTGGTGTGGGTGTGTGGGTTTGGTGTGTGTATGGGTGTCAGGTGTGTGTTATTTAAATTGACCAATGTAGTGTTGTTTTGTATGTGTGTGTGTGTATTTTGAGCGCAATGGTATGTACCGCCAATGGTTTACCACCATTGAACATCCACCATGGTGATTCGTAGGTCATAATGTGATGGGTGTTGTTCTGTTGGCGTAATGGTGTGGGTTTTGATGCCACCAGTTTATCACTGAGCTTTGGTGTGGCAGACTTGTGTCTGTGGCTGAATAGTGACGGAATGGTGTGTGTGTGTCATAATATAGTGAATGGATATCCACGGCGGCGGAGGTATGTTGGCGACAGTCAGCATGGCGGTAAGTGGGATTTACCGCCAATGTCATAATGAGGGCCATAGTACTAAATGTGGGAGGGCATCCGCCCCCCCACACAGACCGAGAACCAACTCCTCCCCAGGGAAAATTGTAATGTTGCTGGGGACCACCACCCTTAATTGCTGGCTCCTGCTATGTCCTGTGGTGCGCATCCCGGGACAGAGCTGTTTGCTCTGACTTGGCGGGAGCTTTGACAGCTCCACTCGCAGCAACTGGGAGATGTCAAACAGCTCTCACTTGCTGGAAGTAGAGGTTTCCTATGTTTCCCTGCCTGCACAGATGCAGGCAGGGAAACAAAGGAAACTATTGCTCTTATAGAGAGGGAACTGCATCTTTAGCAGCTCCCTTTCTGAGACAGCAATGCCGGCTCCTGCAGGAGTCGGAAGCAAGCTGGGACCACAGGGCTGGGCCTTCAGGCGCCCCCTATAGTCCCCAAACATTTTGACTGGGTGCCTGGGGGACACTCAGGTGACATGGCTGGACCCCATTAGAGGGGGTCCCCGGTTCCACGATCAGTCTGGGGAGAGGGCCTGTGCGGTCACCCTCCTACACAAAAAATAAAATGTTTAGGCTGGGGGATGGGGTCCCCGGGCCAAGATCGGCCTGCGAAGGGGGTACCAAAAAGCCCCCACCTCAAAAAGAATTATATCATTGCTAGGCCCTGGAGGATGGTCCAAAATCATGCCCCTCCACAGTACTGGGGACCGCCACCTCCCCAGGGCAATGATTCAATTGTATGTGGGGGGCCATGTGGTCCCCTCGCAGCCCCAGGGACCACCACTGCTCCGGGGCTTCAATAAAAGAATGAAGAGGGTCCATTGCAGAACCCTGAGTCACGGAGACCACCACCTCCCTGCACAAATAGAACATTGGAGGGGACAATGCAGCCCACCTCGAGGAGCCAATGATGGCCCTGAGGATCACCACCCACCAGGGCCGGCTCCTGCTAGGTCATGGGGTACCCCCCCCAGGACAAAGCTGCTTGCTCTCACTTGACAGCTCCCGCCAAGTCAAAGCAAACACTTCTCTTTCTCCAAGTGAGAGCTGTCAAACACCTCTCACTTGCAGAAAACAGAGTTTTCATCTGATTTCATGCACACAAATATGTGTACAGGGAAGCAGATAATAGCAATGCTCCTGCAAGCAGGTAGCTGTTATTTACAGTAGCACCTTGCTTGTGGGAGCAATGCTGACTCCCGCAGGACACAGGGAGCTAGTTAGGACCACTGGGCCTTGAGGCTTTCCCTGTAGTCCTGTCACTCTCTCTCTCTTTCTCTTCCATCCCATAATGGGATGAAGAAAGAGAAAGAGATTATCATTGCAATGGTCTCTCCTTACAATAACTTCAAAGAGACAGGCTAGCAAAATGCTTGGTAAGAATGCTCTAGTGACTTTTGATGGACACCAGAGCATGGTCACTTCTGGCTAATGGTAAAGCTCTTGGACTGTCACTCAGTAGGCTGAAAGTTCAAATCACTGGGCCGGTCATTCTGACCGCGGCGGGCGGCGGTTGCCGCCCGCCATGCGGTTACCACCGAATGACCGCACCGCGGTCAAAAGACCGCAGCGGTCATTCCAACTTTCCCGCTGGGCCGGCGGGCGACCGCCAAAAGGCCGTCCGCCGGCCCAGCGGGAAAGCCCCTGCAACGAGGAAGCCGGCTCTGAATGGAGCCGGCGGAGTTGCAGGGGTGCGACGGGTGCAGTGGCACCCGTCGTGATTTTCACTGTCTGCAAAGCAGACAGTGAAAATCTTTGTGGGGCCCTGTTAGGGGGCCCCTGCACTGCCCATGCCAGTGGCATGGGCAGTACAGGGGCCCCACGGCACCCGTTCCCGCCATCCTGGTTCTGGCGGTGGACACCGCCAGAAACAGGCTGGCGGGAAGGGGGTCGGAATCCCCATGGCGGTGCTGCAAGCAGCGCCACCATGGCGGATTCCCTGGGCCAGGGGAAAACCGTCGGGAAACCACCGGTTCCCCTTTTCTGACCGCGGCTTTACCGCCGCGGTCAGAATAGCCCAGGAAGCACCGCCAGCCTGTTGGCGGTGCTTCCGCCACCCTCCGCCATTGCGGTCATGGACCGCCAGGGTCGGAATGACCCTGTGTATCTTTTGGCAGTGTGTCTGTTTATTTTCTAGTGTTTTGACTGTTAACAGTTTCTAGTGATGTAAACATTGAAGTCTTTTACCACTCCAAATCTTTGTGTTCAATGTCATAGCTAAGTCTGGATACCACATGCTAAGGAGTCATCTTTGGCCTAGTGGTTTACGTCTTAGACCCATATACTGAAGGATGAGGGTTCAGGTGTATATGTGTCTGTGGTCCCAGGGGCCAAAATCGGCCAAGTTATAGGGGCTACATGGCCATCTCCCCCAAAAAGAAAATTTAGAAAGCCGGGTACAGGGGATAGGGACCCCAGGGCTGAAATTACTCAGGCTTGGGCCATGTGGACCTGCTGCCAACTCCAGCTGTGCATGGACAAAGGCCATGAGCAGTGTGGGATGAGGTCATTAGGGAGGTTGGCTACAGGGTCTGTCCATAGGCCAGTCCCTGCAGCCAACCCCACCGCACAAGGATGAAGGTTGTGCACAGCGCAAAGTTGGGTGGTTATAGGGGGTTGGCAACAAAGGTCATAGACAGCATTGGTTGGATTAAAGTATAGTAAAGAAAATTACTTTATGTTTAAAAAAAAACACAGAAATTCACTGAAAAACAAGAGGTTACAGGGACATTATAGTTAGGTCCTGAATTTACTTGTACAAAACCTTAGAAATTCAGCAGGTATTGTTTGGGTTATTGTAGGAAAGTACCCTCTTTCTTGGCATGGTCACCCCCATTTTCTGCCTGATGTCAGTGTGCTTGACTGTGTTCACTGGGATCCTGCTAATCAGGACCCCAGTGATTATGCTCCCTCTCCCTTAAATTTGGTTAACACAGTATTTCACCCACAATCGGCATACCGGTGCCCCCCTTATAAGTCCCTAATATATGCTACCTAGGCATCCAGTGCATTAGGGTTCCAGGGGATCCCTATGGGCTGCAGCATATATTTTGCCAGTCACAGGGAGCCCATGCATGGGCTTCTGCAGGACTGCCATTGCAGCCTGCGTGAAAAGGTGCAAGCACCCTTTCACTACCATTTACAATGCAGCAGGTCACTTATAAGTCACCCCTATAGGAGGCCCTCCAGCCCTGAGGGCAGGGTGCAAGGTACCTGTGTGTGAGGTCTCTCCTGCACTAGCAGAGGTGCTCCCATGACCTCTAGGACCTTTTTCCCAGACTTCATGAGTGCAGGGACATCATTTTACACGTGTACTGGACATAGGTCACTACCTATGTCCAGCTACATTATGGTAACTCCGAACATAAACATGTTTGGAGTCAAACATGTTGGAATCATACCCCAGGTCTTTTGAAAGCATTTGTCGTATGAGCCCATCCACTCTGGGGGCTCCTTAGAGGACCCCCAGTACTGCCATTTCAGCCTTCTGAGTTTTCCGAGGCAGCCCCAGCTGCTCCCACCTCACAGTCAGGTTTATGCCCTCCTGTTGCTTGAAAAGCTTGAGCCCAGGAAGGCAGAACAAAGGATTTCCTTTGAAAGAGGGATGTTACACCCTCTCCCTTTGGAAATAGGTGTTAGAGGCATTGGAAGAGGTAGCCTCCCCAAGTCACTGGAAATGCCTTGAAGGGCACACTTGGTGTCCTTCTTACATAATCCGGTCTGCACCAGTTCATAGACACCTAGTCCCTGCTCTGGTGTGAAACTGGACAAAGGAAAGGGGAGTGACTACTACCCTGTCCATCACCACCCCAGGGGTGGTGCTCAGAGCTCCTCCAGAGGGTCCCTGGGTTTTGTCATCTTGGAATCAAGGTTGGCAGGGAACTCTTGGGGTATCTGAGTGGCCAGGGACAGCAGGTGACGTCACAGCACTCCCCTGAAAGGTGCTTACCTGGTAAGCTGACCAATCCCTCTTTCCGGGCTATTTACGGTCTCTCCTTTGGGTGGTTCCTCATTTTGGGATTGCAAGACTCCAGCCGGAATCCTCTGCATCCTCCACTTTGACTTCTCACTGAAGAAACTGCATCTGGACCCTCCAAGAACTCTACAAACTGCAACAATGAAGCAAGACGCCTTCTCCAGTTGTGAATCCTCTGAAGACAGCCTGTCTTCAGCCTGCATCAGAAGAGTGAAAGAATCTCCCCTGGGTTGAAGGAGTCACTCCCCTGCTTCTACAGGCACCAACTGCAATGACGACTGGCTGCGTGGATCTCCCCTCCTGCTGAGCTACGTGGATCCTGCATCATGGGTAGTAGACTGAAGTGGCTCTGATGGTCCTCACATCCAACTATTCAACTTTGGGGGAGGTTAGAGTGTGCCTCCCCACGCAAGATAGTAACCCTGTGGACTGCATGCTTTGCAGCTGCCAAAGCTTATTGGCATCCTTCCACAACGTTCATCATGTATCTTGTAGCTCCAGTCCCCAGCACTCTATCCTGTGATGCACAGCTTCCTGAGTGGTTCTCTGGTGACGTGGGAGCCTTTGTCGTAGTGCTGCATCGGGCTCTTTTTCACCTTCTTGGTCCCCGTGCTGTGAGACTCCTGTGCATGCTGCCTGGTCTTCTGTGGGCTCTCTGAGTTGCTGAGAGCCCCCTCTGACTCCTCCTCCTGGGTAGAGTCCACCTGTTCCTTCCTGGCCATGGGCAGCACCATTTTCCGCTAACGGCAAGCTTTGCATTTACCAAGGCTTGTTTGCGGACTCCAGCAATGCAACCCAAACTGCAATCCTCCATCTGATGTGGGACATCACTTGCACCAACCAGGAACCCGACTCCGTCTTCTTGGGTGCAGTACTGATTATTCTTGTTCACCGGTGGTTCTTCTTTTGCACCTTCATCCGTGTTAGCAGGGGCTCCTGCTCTTCCTGAACTCTTTTGTGCTTCTTGGACTTGGTCCCCTTCTTCCACAGGTCTCCTTATCCAGGAATCCACTGTTGGTGTCTTGCAGTCTCTTCTGGGTTTTGCATAATTCTTCTTCTCGTTTCTATGTGTGTTCTGGGAAAGGTAATGTGTTTTACTCCTGCTTTCCTAGTCACTGGGGTGGGTTCTAGTACTTACCTATGGGGTTTTCTAGTACTCTCAGCTCCCCTCTACACACTACACTTGCCTAGGTGGGAGACTGACTTTCGCATTCCACTTTCTTAGTATATGGCTTGTGCTCCCCCAGGCCCATTTCTAACTATTGTGATTTTCACTAATTGCACTGTTTTCTAACTGTTTTTATGCCTATTTCTGTACACTAATGTATATAATTTGTGTGTTACTTACCTCCTAATGGAGTATAATCTCTATGGTATTTTTGGTATTTGTGTCACCAAAATAAAGTAAATTTATTTTTGTAACACTGAGGCTCTCATTATGACATTGGGAGTAAATCCCACTTACTGCCACTCTGACTGCCACCAATTTACCGCTGCTGCCGTGGATATCCGTTCACCATATTATGACACACACACACCAATCCGTCAATATTCAGCCACATACACAAATCCACCTGACCAAAGGTCAGTGATAAAGTGGCAGTATCAATACCCACACCGTTATGCCAACAGAACTACACCCATCACATTATGACCAACGAATCACCACGGCAGACATTCAATGGAGGTAAACCATTGGCAGTACATACAGCTGCACTCAAAATGGACACAGACAAACAAAACAACACCACATTGGACAATTCAAACAACACATACCTGACACCCATACACTCAACACACCCACACACCCATACCACTATAAAACACCCACCCACATTATCCACAACCCTTTATAAACAACAATTACTGCCAGGAGAGTGACACCAAGACCACTGGCACAACTAGAGCCACACACTATTCACACTAATACACCACTCACACACCCCACATCACACACCCCAACACATTACCCAACACAACCTCACCTGCACGCCTCACACAACACCCATGGCACCACAAAGACACCCCGTTTCAAAGAGGAGGAGCTAAGGGTCATGGTGGAGGAAATTATCAGGGTAGACCCACAGTTATTTGGAGCACAGGTGCAGCAGATATCAATAGCTAGGAAGATGAAGCTATGGCGGAGAATCGTGGACAGGGTCAATGCCGTGGGACAGCACCCAAGAACTAGGGATGACATCAGAAAGAGGTGGAACGACCTACGGGGGAAGGTACGTTCCATTGCAGCAAGACACCAGCTCGCTGTACAGAGGACTGGCGGGGGACTCCCACCTCCTACCCCACAACTAAGAGCATGGGAGGAGCGAGTCTTGGCAGTCATGCATCCTCAGGGCCTCGCCTGAGTAGGAGGAGGACTGGACTCTGGTAAGGCAACTCTTTACTACTACTACCCCCCTACCTGCATGCCATCACATACCCCCACCCTCACTCCCATTACTCCACTCCATCCCACACACCCCACCATCACATCTCACTCATCCCAATGCCAAGCCCTGCATCCCCTACCAAAGCATGAACACCACTCGCAGCCCTGCATGGGCACTCATCACTAAATCATGCACACAATAGAGAACTAATCATCCCACCCATACACCAACATACACAAGTGAAAGCTGCCAGAGCAAATACAACCAAAGAGGGCAAGCCATGGATACACAATATGTCAGACACAGAAACCATAACACATCATTTACATCCCCACAGGCACCCCAGCCAATGTCAGTGGAAAGGAGGTGTCAGCAATATATAGCCCCCCAACTGAAGAGGCCCAAGGTGATGACAGAAACTCTGGCCTTCAGGATCTGGATGACCCACCTGGCCCATCAGGGACCTCTGGACAGCTGGTTACCCAGGCCCAGTCACACACCACCACAGAGCCTCCCCCATCAGGAAACACCACCACAGCACCCACCCGGCGTACCCACACCTCTCTCTCCAGGATATGTAAATCAGCAGTGCATCCACCTCTACAGGGACCCCAGGCCCCACCTCATGCACACGGGCATCTCCAGCCTCCTCATGCTTTCATGCCACATGCATCGTGCCCACAGTGTACTCATCTGTTGCTCTGGAGGCTGATACAGCAAACCGTCCTGGGGTAGGACCCAATCCACCAGTCTCTCCAACTCCTCAGATGTGAAGACTGCAGCCCTTTCCCCGGTCTCACGGGCCATGGTAGATTCCAGACACAGGTCACAGCAGCACATGCAGTGTAGGTCCTCTCCTGTGGAAGGTCTCCAGCCTCCTCCTCCTGCAGGAATGGGACATGGCATCTGAGGGACAGGTTACGCAGCATGCAGAATGCCACCACTATCTGGCAGACCTTCTTGAGTGAGTACCACAGGGATCCACCTGTCAGATGGAGGCACCGGGACCTGGCCTTCAGGAGGCCAAAGGTCCTTTCAATTATCCTTCTGGTTCGCCCATGGGCCTCATTATAACATTCTTCTGCCCTTGTCCTGGTATTCCTCACAGGGGTCAGCAGCCATGATAGGTTGGGGTAACCAGAGTCACCTGAAATTCATAGGGACAAGATTTAGCCACACACTATCCCATATGGCCCACACCATACCGATACATCAACATCTACAGGGTGCGGCCCAGGACTCACCTATTAGTCACATCCTGTGCCTCTGTAGTTGGGCCATCACATTTGGGAGGCTGCTATTCCTCAGGACAAAGGCATCATACACCGACCCAGGATACTTAGCATTGACTTGGGAGATGTACTGGTCCGCAAGGCACACCATCTGTACATTCATAGAGTAGAAACTCTTCCAATTTCTGAACACCTGTTCATTCTGGCAGGGGTCCAAATGTAATATGTGTTGCATCAATCGCCCCAGTTATGTTGGGGATATGTCCCATTGCATAGAACTCGGCCTTCACTGTGGCCAAATCCTCAACCTGGGGGAAATAATGTAGCTGCCCATGTGTTTTATCAGGGCAGACAACACTCTTGTCAGCACTATTGAGAACATTGGCTGTGACATTCCTGCTTCCAAACCCACTGTCACTTGGAAAGAACCAGTTGCCAGGAAATGGAGCACTGATGCCACTTGCACAAGAGGGGGATCCCAGTGGGGTGACGGATAGAAGATATCAGGTCAGGCTCCAATTGGGCATACAGCTCTGTGATTGAGGCCCTGTCAAGTCTGTAGATGAGGATAATATGCCTGTCCTACAGTGTTGCCAAGTCCACCAGGGGTCTGTATATGGGGGTAAGTCTCCATCTCCTATTCATCCGCAGTGGTAGGAATCTAAGGGACAGAAGAGTGAAGAGCCTGTCCCAAACTGAACAATGGAGCTTCAACAGAACTTTGCATCCTGTTAAATTGTAATGGGTCAGTGTGATTGGTCCAGTATGTCCTAATATCACCAGTGACACAGAAATTTTCCAGGGCCTGCCCCCACCCCTGAAATGGCGTCCGACAGTCCGGTGTGGAGGGACAGGTAGAAGTGAGGTAATTCCGCTGACATGTCGGGAGGCGGTTGGAAACCGCTGTGTAACTCCTCATTGGTTATAACTGGGCCCTATGGGTTACAGTAGCCAATGGTGATCTAAGCCGGTGGTGACGGTATGCATCGCCACGGATGTGACTGCCATTTTCTATCTGATTCCTCACTTGCTACCTGACCTTCCACAGGAGAGGACCTACACTGCATGTGCTGCTGTGACCTGTGTCTGGAATCTACCATGGCCCGTGAGACCGGGGAAAGGGCTGCAGTCTTCACATCTGAGGAGTTGGAGAGACTGGTGGATTGGGTCCTACCCCAGGACGGTTTGCTGTATCAGCCTCCAGAGCAACAGATGAGTACACTGTGGGCACGATGCATGTGGCATGAAAGCATGAAATGGTGTGTGAGAAGGCCTCCTGTAAGAAGGATGGGTGAATGTCCTCTGGGTGGTGTACAGGTTGTGTGCTCGGTCATGCGTGTGTCAATGGTAATGGAAAAGGGTATGGTGGGCCATTTGTTTAACAGGCAGGACTGTTTGTCTAAATTTATTTTTCTGTGTGTATTGCCTCTGCAGGTCAGCCCCCATCAAAAGAAGGGTATATGACATGCCATCGCCAGGGAGGTGCAGACCCTGGGTGTCCCACTGTCCCAAACGGTAGGAGGACCTGAGACGCTGGGCACGGAAGACGGCGAAGGCAAAGCTGGGGATGGCCTCCCAACGAAGAAGGGGTGCCCGTCGAACCCTGAACCCTCCAATGGGAGCTCCCTGGTGGTGGCAGACAATTCTGTGATCACTCCAGCTACAGGTCCATCCGCCACCCTCCCGTACCAGCAGTGCCCTCCCAGCAGCCCCTCAGCGAGTTGCCCGTGACCGCTCACCCAGGAGTATGGGCATCTCCTTTGCCCCAGGCACCTCAGGCCTTGCCCCAGTGAGCCCTGCTGCCCTGAATGAGGAGGCTATTGACCTCCTGAGATCCATCTCTGTAGGGCAGTCAACCATTGTGAATGCTATCCAGGGGCTGGAAGCCCAGATACAACAATCTAATGCATTCCTGGACGTCATTCACACTGGATTGGCGGCCCACGAGAAATCGATTAAGGATCTGGCCTCCTCTCTGATGGAAGCCATTGTCCCTGTTTCTACCCTCCCCCTCCAACTTCCACTGCCCTGTCCCATTCTCCTCAACCCCAACCCATCCCAAGCACACAGGCAGAAAAGCATGCACACAAGACAACATCCAAGAGCGTCACAGGCAAACACAAGCACCACACTTCATCCCACAGGCACTCACACAAACACCATCCAGTTGCAGATTCACCAACGTCCACTATTTCCATTGTCTCCCCCTCTTTCTCCTCCACCACCTCCCACCCAGGTCCATCCACACTCATACCTGCATGCACTACATCATCATCCACTACCAGCATTCCACACCAAGCAGAACACACCTCACTGGCAGAGACCTTCACAACAGCCATACACATGTCCCCTGTTTCCTCTCCCACTGTGTCTGTCCCCCCCTAAAGTACACAAACACAATCACTCAGACACTCAACAACCATCCACCTCACAACAGCATACAGCCCATGAACATGCACCCAAAAGCAGCAGACACCTCTAACAACCACTCCCTCATCCTCCACTCCCATTCCTTCTCCCTCTTCCCGCCCCAATGTCCCTAACACACTGTTCCTATCCACCATTGACCTCTTCCCTACCCCTCTCCCCACCATCCTGCACGTATGGGCAGGGTAGGAAGAACCCAGCCAATCACCCCAGCCACACAGTCCACGGGCCCAGTCGTCACCACACTCACTCATGGTGGAAATGGATCCAGGCCACATATCCTGAAGGTGAAGGAGCCTGCACCAGGCAGCCTCTGGGAAAGGAGCCTGCCCCAGCAGGCAGGAAGACCAAGGAGCCTGCACCAGCAGGTAAGAAGGGAAAGGAGCCTGCCTCAGCAGCCAGGAAGACCAAGAAGCCTGCACCAGCAGACAAGAATGGAAAGGGGCCTGCCCCAGCAGCCAGAAAGACCAAGGAGTCTGCACCAGCAGGCAGGAAGACCAAGGGGCCTGGGCCAAGTACTGTGATGGAGCCCTCACCACCAACCATGGTTGAGCAGCCGTCTGAGGTTGCAGGGGATGGGCAGGACCCTCCCCCCACCAGCAGCACCACCACCACAGTGCAGCTGTCCGAGGTTTTTCTTTGGGAGGATACTCTGGTCTAGAGAGTTTTGCTACGACAAGGTGGCTGGTGACCAGACCATGCGTGACAGTTTCTTGGTGTCGGTGGGGATCCATCTGAAATTGAGGCAGAGCATGTAAGGATGTAGAAGCAGGAGGAGGTCACACAGTTTACTTGTCGATTCATGGACAGTTGGCAGTCGAGGATGATGCTGAGGTTCCATGCATGGTTTGATGGAAAGGGTGTAGCTCCAAGTTCTGTTGGCCACCATTTGTGGTCCCAAACGGAGATGCTCTTTCCAAAGATCAGAACTTGTGTGTTGTCTGTGTTTAATTTGAAGCAGCTGTCTCTCATCCAAGATGCTACATTGGTCACGGCATTGCAAAAGTTTTCTTTGGCACTGAGGGGGTCCTTGGTGAGTGAGAGGACAAGTTGAGTGTTGTCGACGTATGAGACTATGTTGAGTCCATGGGATCCAATAATGTGTGCCATTGGGGCCATATAGATGTGAACAGGGTGGGGATGAGGGAGAATCTATGGGAAATGCCACAGGTGATGTTCTTGGGTACGGAGGTGAAAAGGGGAGGCGGACGCTCTGTGTGCAGCCTGAGAGGATCGAGGTGATCCACTTGAGGGCCTTTAGCTGGATGACTATGTCATGGAGACTATTAAGAAATATGTGGTTGGAGACTGTGACAAACCCTGTGTCGAACCCTGGGGAAAGGCCCAGGAGGATCAGGGCTGCCTATTCCTCTCGGTCGAGTAGAGTCCTGATGTTAACTGTGGCTGTGATCAGTGTGGTTTCCATGCTGTGGTTGATCTGGAACTCTGATTGTGAGGAGTTGAGAAGTTTGTTTTGTTTGAGGTCATTGGTGAGCTGTTGGTTGATGGCTTTCTTGAGTACTTTTGCAGGGAAGAGAAGTAGGAAGATGGATGTGTAATTTTTTAGGTCGCTAGGGTCAGCTGAAGATTTCTTCAGGAGGGGTCTGACCTCTGCGTACTTCCATTTGTCCGGGAAGGTTACCGTGGAGATGGAGGAGTTGAGGATGCTGATTAGTTCTGTGATGATTGAGCTGGTTCTGAGGTTAAAGAGTCGGTGGGGGCAGGGATTGGTGGGGCCAGCAGTGGATGGATGCCATAATGGCTACAGGGGTCTGTGTAGTGATGGGGGCACTATTAGTTATTATTTGGCTTGTGTTCATTGATTGAGAGAGGTTGTCTGGGCTGGGCATGGAGGGTTGGAGGTCGAAATTGATGTATATGTTAGAGATCTTATTGTGGGAATAGTCTGACAGGGAATTGCAGAGCTCCTCGGATGGAAGGATGGTGTTCTCTGTGGCTGGCAGGTTGGAGAAATCCTTGATGATTTTGAAGTGCTATTTCATGTGGTTGGCTGCTGTGGGTTTGGCTTTTGCGCTGTGTAAGGCCTCTATCCACTGGGCATCTGTTATCTTGCCCCCACTTTAGTGGGGGGCACTAGGTGCTTGGAAGTGGTGTGCCAGGCATTGGAGACGGTAAAGTGGATGATGTTGTAGTCAGTCCAGGTGAGTCCAGTGACGTGTGAGAACTTGATGGTTAAGTGACTATATATATCTATATATATATATATATATATATATATATATATATATATATAGATATATAACTTTGTGCCCCCATTTCTCACTTTTTGCTGGTGTTTTCCTCACCCTGATGGTGCCCTTGGTACTGCTAATCAGTCCCAGGGCCTGTGTAAAATGAGTGTACAAATTAGGCTAACTATAATTGGCTATGTCAACCTACCTATAAGTCCCTAGTATATGTTAGGTTATGCAGCTTAAGGACCCCAGCATACTGAGTACCCCCGTAGGTGCAGTGCTGAGGTGGCCAGTGACATTATAAAGCAGGCCTGCCTTGCTGGCTGCTCTTAAACTAAAGTTAAATGCAAATTCGACTTTGGAATTAAAAGTACTTCCAAAGCCTTGAACTACCTTATGTTTACATATAAGTCACCCCTAAGGTGTGCCCTATGAACCCCTAGGTTTGGATGCCATGTAATTACAAGCAGGGACCTTATAAACATTGTTTTATAAGTTCTGGTGAGGTATAATAGCCAAATGTGTTTTTCTCTCACAGTAGCGAATGGCCTCCATAGGCTAAAATGGGGATACTTTATTTTAATTAACAAAGTCCTCATAAGAGCCAGATATCTTGAGTTTGGTATAAAATTAATTGTTAAAGGTAAAGAGTTTTAAAACTCTACCTGAAAGTTGCCAACTGTATCTCTGTAGTGCCCTTCTCTGATGTGCAAGACAGGCCATGGTGTCTTGATGAGGTGTGAAGTGACCTGGGCTGAAAATAAAGGATGTGCCTGGGGGAGGAGATCTGCCTCAGCAGATGGAGAAAGGAATGGGGTAGAGCTGCCAAACTGGTCCTCAAAGGCAGGGAAGGACATTTGGAGATGCTCGGGACCTCCCCCATTAACCAGACAATTAGGTGCCCTCTTGATTAGATTAGGAGACGGCAGGACAGGAGAGGGGTGTGCTTAGCATTTTTAACCACAGCAGTGGGTGGGCTCAGCCAGATCTAACCTCCAAAAATCAGCCATGTTGGATTTTTGAAGAACGTTGCTCCCTAGGATTTATTTTTGCCACACTTCCCGAGAAGTGGTCATCAAAGGAGAAGGTGTCAACATCAGGACAGTGCGCGCTCTACAGGCGACGTAAATGCAAAAACCCAGTCCTTATGCAGAGGCATATTTCATGCATTGTGTTTCTATGCAGAACGTTAACCTTTTGCATTGCAGATCTTTCACCTTGAAAAGACATTAATGCTGTTTGTAATTCATTGTTAATTTGTAAGGCTTGTTTGTAGGACTACAGGATGTGGTCCTTTATTCTAAGAATTTCTAGAAGCCTTTCTTGCAGCATGGTTGGATGTGGCTCGTGGGCGGGCCTTGGCTCTATATAAGGGAGCCAGCCCAGCTCCAAGTGCTCACTATTCAGAGGTCCTGGTGCAGAGCAGCAGCTATTTTCCAGAGCTTCTGTCCCAGAGGCCTAACCAGCCATTTCCAGGCCTGCTTTTGCTTATTTGGTGATCTTCAGGCAGGGCGGTAAGGCAGAGGTCGGGTTAGGCCCCCGACTCCGTTTTCCATTAACATTCGAGTTTTGGGCCTAAACTTGAAATCGAGTGTACACGATCATTTCATGGCATTTGCATTGTGAATTACGAATCGGCAACAGTGTGCGCGATTCTTTCCATGCATTTATTTCTTGGCATTCAGATCGTCAGTGCGCACGATCATTTCATGGCATTTACATTGTGAATTCCAAATCGGCAACAGTGTGCGCGATTCTTTCCAGGAAATTATTTTGTGGTATTCAGATCGTCAGTGTGCGTGATCATTTCATAGTCTTTGAATCGTGAATTCTGAATCAGCAGCAGTGTGCGCGATTCCTTTTTAGGCATTTACTTCTTGACATTCAGATCAGCAGTGTGTGCGATCATTTCATGGCATTTACCTTGTGAATTCCGAATCGGCAACAGTGTGCGCGATTCCTTCCAGGCATTTACTTTGTGACTTTCAGATCGTCAGTGCGCGCAATTATTTCATGGCATTTACATTGTGAAATCTGAATCGGCAACAGTGTGCACGATTCTTTCCAGGCAGTTACTTCATGGCATTCAGATCGGCAGTGTGTGCAATCATTTCATGACATTTGTATTGTGAATTCTGAATCAGTATCAGAGAGCGCAATTCTTTTTCCCTGCATTTCAATCTTGAATCATAGATCAGCGTTATGCACGATCGTTTCATTGCATAATAATATAGATGTTCGAATCGGCAACAGAGTGCGCAATTCTTTCCTGATGCTTTAACTTTTGAATTACAGATCAGCGGGGTGCGCGATCATTTCTAGACATTGAAACTTAGATGAGCGGTTTGATTAAAGAGCATAATATTCCCTGAACATTTAACTCTTGAAACTCTAAATCCGAAAATGACATAGGAGTGTATTTCATGGTATTTGTTATAGTTCATTCATGTAGAGAAAAAATGTGTTCTTTCATTCTTGCTACAATGCAGAGAGCGTTCTAAGCAGTATTTTGGAGAGAGCTTTATTGTTCAAAATATAATATGCTAATTCTGGAATGTTCATGTAAAATCCTGGCATAACCTTTTCTTGATTTCCAGGTACCTAGATTCTTGAGGCCTAGTTATAATGAAGTCTTAGGCCATTCATGTTTTCATCATAACTGTTTTATTTGAATCAAAACTTATTGAAAGTCATTGTGATTAATCTTGCAATTGTTGTAGGAGGCTGGCCTGGCTTATAGTGGTTACCTTGTGGTACTTACACCGTTGTGCCAGGTCCAGTTATCCCTTATTAATAGAATAGAAGTGTATCTAGCAGCTTAGGCTGTTAGAGGTAGCTATTGCAAAGCAGCTTAGGCTGAACTAGGAGACATGCAAAGCTCCTACTATACCACTTTTATCATATAGCACCATGTCATAAGAAAACACAATACTCAGGTACTTTATTTTAGTGACAATATGCCACAAGTATCTCAGAGGATACCCTCACTTAGGAGGTAAGTAATATACACAAATTATATGTACACAAACCCAAAACAGGTAAGTAACAGTAAGAAAAGTAGTGCAAACAATGTAGAATCACAATAGGATGCAATAGGTAGACATAGGCCTAGGGGCAACACAAACCATATACTCCAAAAATGGAATGCGAATCATGAATGGACCCCAGGCCTATGGGAGGTTGTAGAGGGTTGCTGGGACTGTGAGAAAACAGTAAGGGTGTCCAAAATACCCCACCCCAAGACCCTGAAAAGTAGGAGTGAAGTTACCCTACTACCGCAGAAAGACAGTATAGTTGAGAAAGGGGATTCTGCAAGAACCACAACTGCTACCAAAGCACTGAAGATGGATTCCTGGACCTGAGGACCTGTCAAAGAAGGGGACCAAGTCTAAGAGTCACGCAAGTGTCCAGGGGGGCATCAGCCAACTAAACCCCGGATGAAGGTGCAAAAGGCCTTCCTCCGGGTGGAAGAAGCCGAAGATTCTGCAACAATGGAAGGTGCCAGGAACATCTCCTTGGGTCAGAAGATGTCCCACGGCGTGCTGGAGAATGCAGGAGTGTTTCCACGCAGAAATACCGCAAACAAGCCTTGCTAGCTGCAAGAGTTGCGATTGAGGATTTTGGGTGCTGCTGGGGACCAGGAAGGACCAGGATGTTGCCCCTCGGAGGAGGAGACAGAGGGGGCGCTTAGCAACTAAGAGAGCCCCCACAGAAGCAGGCAGCACCCGCAGAAGTACCGGAACAGGCACTTAGAAGACCTGAGGACAGCGATCGACTCAGAGTCACAAAGGAGGGTCCCACGATGATGGAGTCCAACTCAGTGAGTTGGGCAATGCAGGACGGAGTGCTGGGGACCCAGGGTAGGCTCTGCACAAAGGAAGTCCTGGAAAAGTGCACAGAAGCCGGAGCAGCTGCAAATCTCGCAGTACACAGGTTTGCTGTCTGGCGTGGGGAGGCAAGGACCCAGGTCCTGTGTTCCAGGGACCACGCTCGTCAGGATGAGAGGGGACCCAGAGGACCAGTGATGCAGAAGTTGGTGCCTGCATTATCAGGGGGAGGATTCCGTCGACCCATAGGAGATTTCTTCTTGGCTTCCAGTGCAGGGTGAAGGCAGACAGCCCTCAGAGCATGCACCACCAGGAAACAGTTGAGAAAGCCGGCAGGATGAGGCGCTACAATGTTTCTGGTAGTCATCTTGCTATTTTGTTGCAGTTTTATAGGCATCCTGGAGCAGTCACCAGTCAATCCTTGGCAGAAGTGGAAGAGGGAAGTGCAGAGGAACTCTGGTGAGCTCTTGCATTCATTATCTGAGGAATAGCCCAGAGGAGAGACCCTAAATAGCCCAAAAAGGAGATTTGGTTACTGAGAAAGGAGGCTTGGCTACTAAGAGAGGTAAGCACCTATCAGGAGGGGTCTCTGACGTCACCTGCTGGCACTGGCTACTCAGAGCTGTCCATTGTGCCCCAACACCTCTGAATCCAAGATGGCAGAGGTCTGGGACACACTGGAGGAGCTCCTGCACCTCCCCTGGGAGGTGCTGGTCAGGGGAGTGGTCACTCTCCTTTCTTTTGTCCAGTTTCGCACCAGAGCAGATCTGGGGGATCCCTGAACCGGTGTAGACTGGCTTATGCAGAGATGGGCACCATCTGTGCCCATCAAAGCATTTCCAGAGGCTGGGGGAGGCTACTCCTCCCCAGATCTTCACACCTGTTTCCAAAGGTGCAGGCAGAAACCTGTCTGAGGGGTTGGCAGCAGCAACAGCTGCAGAGGTGACCCAAGAAAGCAAGTTTGGCAGTACCCGGGTTCTGTGCTAGAGACCCAGGGATGCATGGAATTGTCCCATCAATACCAGAATGGTATTGGGGTGACAATTCCATGATCCTAGACATGTTACATGGCCATGTTAGGAGTTACCATGTTGATGCTACATATAGGTATTGACCTATATGTAGTGCACGTGTGTAATGGTGTCCCCGCACTCACAAAGTCAGGGGAATTTGCCCTGAACAATGTGGGGGCACCTTGACTAGTGCCAGGGTGCCCACACACTAAGTAACTTGGCACCTAACCTTCACCAAGTGAGTGTTAGACATATAGGTGACTTATAAGTTACTTATGTGCAGTGAAAATGGCTGTGAAATAACGTGGACGTTATTTCACTCAGGCTGCAGTGGCAGTCCTGTGTAAGAATTGTCTGAGCTCCCTATGGGTGGCAAAAGAAATGCTGCATCCCAGAGGGATCTCCTGGAACCCCAATACCCTGGGTACCTAGGTACCATATACAAGGGAATTATAAGGGTGTTCCAGTGTGCCAATGAGAATTGGTAAAAATTAGTCACTAGCCTACAGTGACAATTTTAAAGCAAAGAGAGAGCATAAACACTGAGGTTCTGGTTAGCAGAGCCTCAGTGATACAGTTAGGCACCACACAGGGAACACATACAGGCCACAAACTTATGAGCACAGGGGTCCTGACTAGCAGGATCCCAGTGACACATATCAAACACACTGACAACATAGGGTTTTCACTATGAGCACTGGGCCCTGGATAGCAGGATCCCAGTGAGACAGTAAAAACACCCTGACATATACTCACAAACAGGCCAAAAGTGGGGGTAACAAGGCTAGAAAGAGGCTACCTTCCTACACAACCCCCCACCAAATGAAGGACAATAAGGCTAACCTTGGCCAGTTGAGTATTTTCTAAGTGGTGATAAGTGGAGAGTAGCTCTGCAATAGATTGGTTACTCCCTTTATCATCCACTATATGGTTACTTACCTGTGCGGATGTAAACCACCCTGTTTGAAGTTTTTTAGCTAGCCAACAACGTGAAGTTATATTCTCAGAGTTCCTATTAGTACGTTTAAGTTTAGAGCAGTGGGAATTGTCCACTGGACCTATATCAAGTGATGAGAATGCCAGACAGGGATGCTGTCTCAGTAAAGCCATAGCTGGGCAAAAACTTTGTCCATATGGCTGCAAGGGAGAACAGGGATGCTGTTTCTCTTGAGTTGGAGCAGGGCAGGGATGCTGTCCTATACGTGCCACACTAGGGCAGGGTTGCTGTCCTAAGTGTTGTGAGGCAGTGCAGGGTTTCTGCACTAAAGTTTCTCTGGGAGGGTTGGAGGGATGCTCCATGTTAACTAAAATGGTGCACTTTTTCTCACCAATATTAGTTATCCCACAGAGAGGTAATTCTACCTCAGGGAGTTCAGCTGTGGTACAGGTGCCACCCCAGGAGAGGTTTCTCCCACCACTGGAATGATATCCTGAATGGCAGGGTGGGTAGGGAATACTTTGATGCCCTTTTTACCTGTTGTTGGAGAAGGATCCTGAGTTTTCAGGCCTTTTTCTCTCCTTTTTCATTTCAGCTGATCAAGCAAATCCTCAGGGATACCCAGCATGGCTGCATGGGTATTAAACTCTACCACAGCCCAACCTGAGGCCTCTAGGTCATTACCTAAGAGACAGTCTACAGGTAAGCTAGATGATACTACCACCTGCTTAGGGCCAGTAACTCCACCCCAACTAAACTGAATTATAGCTAAGGGCAGGAACTTAGTAGAGTTATGGACATCAAAAATCTTGTACTCTTGTCCAATGATGTGTTGTGAAGGAGACACTAGGGGCCATATTTATACTTTTTGACACAAAACTGCGCAGTTTTGCGTCAAAAAAATTAGCGCCGGCTAACGCCATTCTGAAGCGCCATGCGGGCGCCGTATTTATTCAATGACGTTAGCCGGCGTTAGCCGCCGGCGCTGCCTGGTGTGCGTGAAAAAAAACGACGTACACCAGGCAGTGCCGGCGAAGGGGGATATGGAGCTTGGGCACCAAAAAATGGGGCAAGTCAGGCTGAGGCAAATTTTTCGCCTCAACCCGATTTGCGCCATTTTTTTCGACTCCCCAACCCCCATTGAAATGACTCCTGTCTTAGCAAAGACATGAGTCATGCCCCCTTTGCCCAATGGCCATTCCCAGGTGACTTATGTCCCCTGGGCATGTTCATTGGGCATAGTGGCATGTAGGGGTGCACAAATCAGGCCCCCCTATGCCACAAAAAAATTAAAAATAAAAACTTACCTGAACTTACCTTAATGTCCCTGGGATGGGTCCCTCCAGCCTTGGGTGTCCTCCTGGGGTGGGCAAGGGTGGCAGGGGGTGTCCCTGGGGGCTTGGGAGGGCACCTCTGGGCTCCTTCCGAGCCCACAGGTCCCTTAACGCCTGCCCTGACCAGGCGCTAAAAAACGGCGCAAAAACGGCCGGACGTCATTTTTTTTGACCCGCCCACTCCCAGGCGTGAATTTTGCCCGGGAGGGTAAATACGGCGCACATGCCTCGGAGTAAATTTTTTAGACGGGAACGCCTACCTTGCATATCATTAACGCAAAGTAGGTGTCCACGCAAAAAAATGACGCAAACTCCATAGACTTTGGCGCTAGACGTGTCTAACGCCAAAGTATAAATATGGAGTTAGTTTTGAGTCGGAATTGCGTCAAAAAAAAACGACGCAATTCCGGCGCAAACAGAGTATAAATATGCCCCTAGGTTTTCAGTCACCAAAGTGATACTGGCACCTGTGTCCCTGTAGGCCTGAGCCTCAACACCATTTATTGAAACTGTCTGCCTACCATTGTAAGGGGAGAAGCAGCCAGTGTGGCAAGGGCAATGCCACCAGGTGTGACAGAAACAGTCTTGGGACTGACTACTCCAGTTTCTATGATGGACCCATAAGTGAACCCAACTACACCCTTATTTTGACTGCTGCCAGCAGTCCCACCACTATTACCACTACTGCAAGGGGCTCTAGAGTTTGATGTATTGGAGGTGGTAGGCTCAGGTGGTTTACCTGGGCAGGATTTATCCCCTGGCCTATGGCCTTTATTTTTAAACACAAAGCACCAAAGCTTTTTAATGTGTGTGGGTTGTGAAGAAGAGGAAGAAGATGATTTATCCCCACCCCCTGAAGAGTGTTTAGGATTTGAAGACGGATCCTTAGTTTTACCTTTATCCGAATGCTTATCCTGAGATTTCTCACCATCTTTCTTCTTGCCATCCTTGTCACCCCCTGTAGAAACTTTTCTGTTCACTCTTGTTCTGACCTATTTGTCTCCCTTCTTTCCCAATTCTTGGGAGAGGTCAGATCTGAGTCTACCAAGTACTAGTGCAACAAATCAGACACACAATTGTTAAGAATATGCTCTCTCAGGATCAGATTAAACAGACTTTCATAGTCAGATACTTTATTGCCATGTAACCAATCCTCCAAGGCCTTCACTGAACAGTCAAAAAAATCTGTCCAGTCTTGAGAGGATTCTTTTCTGGTGTCTCTGAACTTAACCCTGTATTGTTCAGTGGTTAAGCCAAATCCATCCAAGAGTGCATCCTTCAAAACTTTGTAATTATTGGCATCACCTTCTCTGACAGTAAGGAGCCTATCCCTACCCTTTCCAGTGATAGCAGCCCACTGCCTTTGAGGGACCAACTGTACCATACAGGCCCACTCAAGTGCAGCAAACCACTTGTTAATGTCATCCCTCTCCTTGTAAGGGGGGACTATCTTATGCAGGTTTCTGGAATCTTGCTCTCTAACAGGATTACAATCTGAAACACTGCTGCTGCCACCATGGGGAACTAACACCATTCTCTGTCTTTCCCTCTATGTCTAGGGATTCCCTGTCTAAGGCCAGCTGCTGCTGTTTAAGCTTCAGTCTGGTCCCTTCCAACCTCAGCTTTCTGAGTTCCCTTTCCATTAAGTTATCCTTAGGGTGGGAGGCTTGGGAATGGTTGGATACAGAGGAGAGTTGGGAATTGGCAGAGAGAGACCTGTCCCTAACTGGCTGGAACCTAGTAACCTGGCCTTTAGGAGTGAAAGATGCCCTACTAATGTGTGACCCTCTAACACTACCAGTGTCACTAGGTGGCCTGTTAGAAGGCAGGTCTTTGTAAGAACCCTCCCCAGCTTCTTCAGGGAACTCCTCTGAGTCTGACTGGGAAGCTTCCCCTCCTACCTCCCTTTTCTGAGATGGGCCAGACTGGTTCTGGTCATCCTCCAAGGGCAGGTTAAAGAGAAACTCTTTTGTTGGATTCTTACCAAGGCTTAAACCTCTTTCTAAGCAGAGACCCCTCAAAAGTTTGTAGTTTAAACTCTCATAAGTTACCTGAACAACTTTGGGAGTGACCTCTACTGAAGCCATGATAGAAAAGGTTTAAGACAGAGAGAGAAAACGTTTTAGAACTTTTTAAAGTACAGAGAAAAAACTTTTTCCAACTTTTAGAAAACTTTAAAAAGTTTTCAGAACTTTTCAGATACTTAGTAAAAAGTTTTAGAGCAGAAAAGTAAACTGTTTTGGTTCAATGTACATATACTGAACTATTTGGTATAGGATTGACACTAGCCTGGACGATGAACTGCCCACCACCTCCGCCGGCGCTAGTGGACAGGAGGCACCACCACAGGACCATGACACCAGCACCACACCCCCTACAGATGGAGAACCACCCCGCAAACAGTCCCTGAGATCCAGGACAAAGACAGAGAACAATGCCAAGACCCCCGCCAAGAAATGAGACAACCCTGAATGTCATCCTTCTGTCCCACTTTGTCACCCTGTCCATCCTTAAACTGCCCTAGCTCCACTTCCTATGCCCCTTTGGAAAATGCACCTGTGAGACAAATAACTGGACTTTGCCGTGGACATTCCTCCACCATCACCACTAACCATTTTACAACCCCCTCCACTATTTTGCACTTAAATAAACACCCTTAAATCACAAAACAATCTGGAGTCAGTCTGTGCTTTCACAAATGTGTATTTGCTATAACTGAGTAAAATAGCAATGTCCATTGTATTGTCAACATACCTATGTCACACAGCTCTACTCCATGAGGTAACATAGCAGAGGTCACACAGTGGGACCCACATCTGTGAAATGGAAAGGCAAAGTGACAGGTCAGGGTCCATGCACTGGGTGAAAGTGACAGACATATGATAGGTCTAACAATTGTATGAGATGAAGGAGGCAGTGATGTCTTCATACCTGTGTCTCACTGGAAGTATTGCTGGATCACGTTGTTTCTGTTGTCGATATCCTCTTCTTCTGCCTCCTCTTCTTCACTGTCCACAGACTCCACAGCTGCCATAAGACCGCCTTCTGGACCATCCTCCTGCAGAAAAGGCACCTCTTGTCACAAAGCCAAATTGTGCAGCATACAGCAGGCCACGATGATCTGGCACACCTTCTTTGGTGAGTAGTACAGAGAACCACTGGTCATATGGAGGCACCGGAACCTGGCCTTAAGGAGGCCGAAGGTTCTTTCTATAATCCTCCTAGTTCGCCCATGTGCCTCATTGTAGCGTTCCTCTGCTCTTGTCCTGGGATTTCTCACTGGGGTCAGTAGCCATGACAGGTTGGGGTACCCAGAGTCACCTGGAAATGTCGAGGGACATCTGTTAGACACACACTAACCCTTAGGGACAACCCCAGACCCAGACAACTATTCACAGGGTATAGGGTCCTTGTCCTCACCTATCAGCCACACACGGTGCCTCTGGAGTTGCCCCATCACATACGGGATGCTGCTATTCCTCAGAATGTAAACGTCATGCACTGAGCCAGGAAACTTGGCATTCACATGGGAAGATGTACTTGTCGGCCAAACCCTCCATCTGCACATTCAATGAATGATAGCTCTTCTGGTTTCTGTATTCCCTGTTCACTCCTGCGGGGGTACCAAGGCCACATGTGTCCCATCAATGGCACCTATGATGTTGGGGATATGTCCCAGGGCATAGAAGTCACCTTTCACTGTAGGCAAATCCTCCACCAAAGGGAAAACGATGTAGCTGCGCATGTGTTTAAGCAGGGCAGACAACACTCTGGACAACCCGTTTGAGAACATAGGCTGGGACATCCCTGACGCTATGGCCACTGTAGTTTGAAAAGACCCCTTGCCAGGAAATGGAGTACTGACAGGACCTGCACTAGAGGGGGGATTCCTGTAGGATGGCGGTTAGCTGAAATCAGGTCTGGCTCCAACTGGGCACACAGTTCATGGATTGTTGCACAATCAAGTCTGTAGGTGACTATTACATGCCTCTCTTTCATTGTCGACAGGTCCACCAGCGGTCTGTACACTGGAGGATGTCGCCATCTCCTCACCTGCCCCAGCGGATGTGCCCTATCGACGAGAACAGCGAGCACAGAGTCAGCCAACACTGAGGTAGTAAAAAAAGAATTTATTGCACACATTTGTCAATCCGCTATGTGCCTGTCTCTGTGTGTATTCAAGGCCTAGATATGTGTGAAGCATTAAAAAATAATGCCATGTGGCCCCCTGAAATGGCGGCTGCCTGACCTGTAATGTGGGACAAGGGGATACGAGGTAACTGCGCTGGCGTTCTACACCGTAGTGGTAGGCGGTCGAAGACCGTGGCGCAATCCTGCATTGGTTAACATTGGGCCCTATGGGTCCCAGGAGCCAATGACGATGCACGCCGGGGGTGACGGTACGCACTGCCATGGACGTGACCGCCATTTTCACTCTGTTCCACTCACTTGATACCTGACCTTCGACAGGAGAGGACCTATACTGCAAGTGCTGCTGTGACCTCAGTCTGGAAGCGACGATGGCTCATGTGTCTGGGGAAAGGGCCCCTGACTTTACTTCGGAGGAGCTGGACATGTTAGTGGATGAGGTCCTCCCCCAGTACACGCTACTCTACGGTCCTCCAGACAAAGAGGTGAGTACATTGTGAGCATGCTGTATGGGCAATGCCTGTTTGGAGTGGTGTGGATGGAAGATCCAGGGGGGTGGACTGAGGCCTGCATGAGCGGACAGTGAGTGTATGTGCGTCAGGGCAAGGGTGGGAACGTGGGCCAATGAGTGTGATGGTCCGGACGGTTAAAGTTTTTCCTTTTCCCCTGTACTATTCCTCTAAGTCAGCGCCTACCAGAAGAAGGATATTTGGCATGCCATCGCCAAGGAAGTCCGGACTGTGGGGGTCCACCACAGACGGAGCACCCACTGCCGGAAAAGATGGGAGGACAATCGCCGCTGGAGCAAGAAGACGGCAGAGGCCCAGCTGGGGATGGCCTCCCAACGTGGGAGGGGTGCCCATCACACCATGACCCCCCTGATGTTCCGGATCCTGGCAGTGGCGTATCCGGAGTTGGATGGGTGCTTGAGGGCATCACAGCAGCCAAAAGGGGGTGAGTACACTCTCATTCAGCTGACTCTGCGCACATTAGGAGGTGTCTGGTTGGGGGAGGTGGGCAGTGGGTTCCCCTAGGCCAGGGCGAGCTTTGTAGGCAAGGACCCTTTGTGAGGCCGGCTATGTGGCACCCCAACCCTACCAGTGATAAGAGCCATCTACACCTAGTCAGGCTCCTGTGACCTCCATGTGTGCAGCAATCGGGCATAGGCCTTGTACCCCATGTTTCTGTGATTAATTAGGGAACTCTAAGTGCATGGCGTAGTGCAGAGGGCTGCTGTGTCTGTAGTGTCTGCCAACGGTAGCGGTATTGCATGCACTGAACATGTCTTTCTTCTTTCCCCCCCCTTTTTGTGGTCTCCCTTTTCTTGTGTGCATTAGCATCATCAGGCAGAGGAGCAGTACCACCAGAGCAGGAGAGAGCTGCATCCCACATGGCCCTGGAGGGTGAGACAGCGGAGTCTGAAGTCACCAGTGGGATGGAGGGCGAGGGGAGCTCCATGGCGGGGACAGGAGCAAAAACCAGCGACACCGACTCCCCTCTAATGGGAGCTCCCTTGCGGTGGCGGGCCCCTCTGTGCCCACCGCATCAACAGGTATAGCCACCATCCCCCCTACCAGCACAGCCCTCCCAGCAGCCCCTCAGCGTGTGTCCCGTGGCCGCTCACCCAGGAGGGTGGGCATCTCCTTCGCCCCAGGCACCTCAGGCCCTGCCCCAGTCAGCCCTGCTGCCCTCAGTGAGGAGGCAATTGACCTCCTGAGATCCCTCACTGTTGGGCAGTCTACAATTCTGAATACCATCCAGGGTGTAGAGAGGCAGTTGCAGCAAACAAATGCATACCTGGAGGGCATTCATTCTGGCCAGGCAGCCCAACAGAGAGCATTTCAGGCTCTGGCCTCAGCACTGATGGCAGCCATTGTCCCTGTGTCCAGCCTCCCCCTCCAACTTCCTCCACCCAGACCCAATCCCCTGTACCTCAGCCTATCCCAAGCACACCATCAGACCAGCATGCACACAACTCAACACACAAGGGTGGCTCAGGCAAACATAAGCACCACACATCCCACAGGCACTCACACAAGCATCATACCAATGCACACATACCAACATCCACTGCCTCCACTGTGTCCCCCTCCTCCACGTCTCCCTCCTCCCTCCCAGTCTCGTCTCCGCTAACACCTGCATGCACTACATCCTCAGCCACTACCTCCATCACCAGCATGCCCATCACCACACACCGCTCATGTGCACTCACCACCCCCACTACCATTCACACATCCCCTGTGTCCTCTCCCAGTGTGTCTGTGAGCCCTCCTCCCAAAATACACAAACACAGTCACACACCCACCCAACAGCCATCCACATCACAACAGCCTACAAACCATGCACCTTCACCCAAAGTCACCAAACAAACACCTCCTACAACCACTACCTCTTCCTCCACTCACATACCCTCTCCATCTACCCGTCCCAGTGTGTCTAAAAAACTTTTCCTATCAAATGTTGACCTCTTCCCTACACCTCCCCCCCGTCTGTCCCTTGGGGCCCGCCTTTCCAGGTCCCAACCCAGCACCTCAGCCACCACATCACCGGGCACAGTGGTGCCACCAATAACGGGATTTTGGAGTGCACCAAGCAACAGGTGTGCCAGTGTCCCAGGGAGCGAGGGCAAGGACATTCCGCCACCTCCAAAACAGAAAAAGTTGCCCACATCCCGGAGGTAGAAGGCCAAAACACCTGCTACCAAGGGCTCAGTCAAGACAAAAATTGAAAGTGGCAAGACAGCTGTGCCACCATTCAAGGTGGGGAAGGGCCTGAAAATCACAGGCAGGTCCACGTTGACGTCAACCTGCACGGTGGACAAGACCGCCACCTGCACCGCCGGCAGAGACACCGCCGCCAGCACCCCAGACACTGAGCCCTTCACCAGCACCGCCGTCAGTGAGCCCGCCACCAGCACCGCCGCTACTGACACCACCACCAGCACCACAGACACTGAGCCCTTCACCAGCACCGCCGTCAGTGAGCCCGCCACCAGCACCACCGCTACTGACACCGCCGCCAGCACCCCAGACACTGAGCCCGTCTCCAGCACCGCCGTAAGTGAGCCCGCCACCAGCACTGCCGCTACTGACACCGCCGCCAGCACCGCAGTCAATAAGCCCGCCACCAGCACCGCCGCTACTGACACCAACGCCAGCACCGCCAGTGGCCCCACAACATCCTGAGCAAGTGGCACCACCGCAAACATGGCTACCTGAGTCCTTGGCAGGATGAAGCACTCTGGGCACAAAGCCCCCTCCAGAACCAGTGGAGTATCACATCCACTACCTCAGTCCTTGGCGGGATGAAGCACTCTGAGCACAAAGCCCCCTCCAGAACCAGTGGAGAATCACATCGACTACCTCAGTCCTTGGCATGATGAAGCACTCTGGGCAGAAAGCCCCCTCCAGAACCAGTGGAGAAAGGCATCCACTACCTGAGTTCTTGGCAGGATGAAGCACTCTGGGCACAAAGCCCCCTCCAGAACCAGTGGAGTATAACATCCCCTACCTCAGACCTTGGCAGGATGAAGCATCTTGAGCACAAAGCCCCCTCCAGAACCAGTGGAGAATCACATCGACTACCTCAGTCCTTGGCATGATGAAGCACTCTGGGCACAAAGCCCCCTCCAGAACCAGTGGAGAATCACATCCACTATCTCATTCCTTGGCAGGATGAAGCACTCTGGGCACAAAGCCCCCTTCAGAACCAGTGGAGTATCACATCCACTACCTCAGTCCTTGGCAGGATGAAGCACTCTGGGCACACAGCCCCCTCCAGAATCAGTGGAGAAAGGCATCCACTTGTGATACTGTTGCTTTGCACTCCCCAGGATAAAGCAGTGTGCAACCCACCCACTGGAGAGACTTGAGAGACTATGGCTTTGCACTCCCCAGGATAAAGCATTGGGCAAAGCACCCACTGGAGAGACTTGAGAGACTGTGGCTTTTCACTCCCCAGGATAAAGCAGTGGGCAACCCACCCACTGGAGACACATGAGTGACTATGGCTTTGCACTCCCCAGGACAAAGCAGTGGGCAACCCACCCACTGGAGAGACTTGAAAGACTGTGGCTTTGCACTCCCCAGGATACATCAATGAGCATGGAGCCCCCTCGTGGAGCTGGTGCGTGCACTCATCCGGCTGAGGTGCCCCCTTTCCCTTCCCCCTGAGGTGCCTGTTTCATTTTGATCTGATACCCCAGCAGTGTTCTCTCCGTTTCGAGTCTGGTATCTAGTGTGGGCCTCGCCCATGCATTTTGGGCCCAGTGGTCCATGGACTAAGAATGGTGCACTACCCGGACTTGATTGGTTGGTGTACATAATTGTTTATACTGTATATAAAGTTTTGACTAATGGATTTTTATTGATTACAATCGTTCAACTCATTTCCTTATGTCCTTGCGTTCTTCCCGAGGGGTGGGGGGTGTAAATGTAATGTTGCGGCATGTATTGGTGTGTATGTTGTTGTGAGTGAGGGTGGGGGTGTTGCGTGTGTGTGTCACTCTCTTTTCCCTCCCCCCTCCCCTGTGTTGTAGGTGCAGTAATCACTGTGGTCGTCAAAGCTGTCTTACGTGCTCCTGGTAGAGGAGCAGGAATACTATTGCAGGGAGTATTTGGAGTTCAGGCTCCATGTCGTCCTGGTTCCCCGTGGGTTGTGTAGAGGTGAGTGTTTTCCCTTCCAAGTCCTGTTTCCACTGTGTTTTTATTTGTGTTAAATCCGCACCGCAAAAGGTGGCGGATTGGCATGTCATAATACTGTGGGCGGTACATTGTCTTCCGCCTGTCTGTTGGCGGTGACCTCCGCTGTGTTTGTTTGTACCGCCGTGGCAGTCGGAGTGTTAAAGTGGCTGTCTATGTTGGCGGTTTCCACCATGGTCGTGATTCCATTTTTTTGTTACCGCTGGCCTGTTGGCGCTCTTACCGCCGCTTTAACATCAACCGCCAGGGTTGTAATGAGGGCCTATATCATAAGAAAACACAATACTCAGAGTTACTAAAAATAAAGGCACTTTATTTTAGTGACTGTATGAGGCTGGCCTGGCTTATAGTGGGTACCCTGCATATTGCTGGTAGTCATCTTTCTACTTTGTTGCGGTTTTGCAGGTGTCCTGGAGCAGTCAGCGGTCGATCTTTGGCAGAAGTCGAAGAGGGAAGTGCAGAGGAACTCTGGTGAGCTCTTGCATTCGTTATCTGAGGAATAGCCCAGAGGAGAGACCCTAAATAGCCAGAAAAGGAGGTTTGGCTACCAAGAAAGGAGGCTTGGCTACTGAAAGAGGTAAGCACCTATCAGGAGGGGTCCCTGATGTCACCTGCTGGCACTGGCCACTCAGAGCAGTCCATTGTGCCCCAACACCTCTGAATCCAAGATGGCAGAGGTCTGGGACACACTGGAGAAGCCCTGGGCACCTCCCCTGGGAGGTGCTGGTCAGGGAAGTGGTCACTCCCCTTTCCTTTGTCCAGTTTCGCGCCCGAGCAGGGCTGGGGGATCCCTGAACCGGTGTAGACTGGCTTATGCAGAGATGGGCACCATCTGTGCCCATCAAAGCATTTCCAGAGGCTGGGGGAGGCTACTCCTCCCCAGCCCTTCACACCTATTTCCAAAGGGAGAGGGTGTAATCCTTTGTTCTGCCTTCCTGGGACTGTGCTGCCCAGGCCCCAGGGGGGCAGAAACCTGTCTGAGGGGTTGGCAGCAGCAGCAGCTGCAGTGGAGACCCCGGAAAGGCAGTTTGGCAGTACCGGGGTTCTGTGCTAGAGATCCTGGGATGCATGGAATTGTCCCCTCAATACCAGAATGGTATTGGGGTGACAATTCCATGGTCCTAGACATGTTACATGGCCATGTTCGGAGTTACCATGGTGACGCTACATATAGGTATTGACCTATATGTAGTGCAAGTGTGTAATGGTGTCCCTGCACTCACAAAGTCTGGGGAATTTGCCCTGAACAATGTGGGGGCACCTTGGCTAGTGCCAGGGTGCCCACACACTAAGTAACTTTGCACCTAGCCTTCACCAAGTGAGGGTTAGTGGTGGAAGGTGGGTCATTAGTTGTGTGGCCTGCACAAGTAAGGAGTCCGCACACGACCGCCACTGGGAACCAAACACCCCATTGTAGCGCTTGACTCTCATAGGGTAGCGTTGCAGAGCAGTCCAAAGCTTACTCAAGGGAGGTGGTGTGGGCTAGTAATCCCCATTCACGAGCACACAAGCATGACTCTCAATAAATGAATGTCCAGTCTGTGCTTTTTCTTTTGATAAAGTAAAAGTACATTTATTATTCACACACACTACTCAATACTATGCAACAGTCTACAAATATACACAAAGTGATAGAATCACTCTGGGCAAACATTACGTAATCTCTCAGGTCTCCTCAAGGGAGAGTATAATCCAATAATCCACATGGCTAAACAATCCCAGTTCCCCGTTGCGACATTTGAACATTTGACAGTATTCAACATTTTGACAGTACAGTGCAATGATGACACCTACATTTGTGATTAAATACTTCCCTCTTGCCAACAGGTGGCTGTCAGTATCATTATTCAAATTAGCCTAATCAGGGAACATATGGGACCAAATTCTAGCACTATAACCATCAGGATTACTTTTAAATTACTTTTGGATTACTCTTAATTGACCATAAAATAACAGTACAATACATGGGGCAATACCAACCTACACCTATGGTAGACACCCTTGCACAAGCAGGAACATAAGCTCACTGAAGCTTGTGGTTCATATGCCAGTCCAACCCTTGAGGGGTTATCTCTCATGTGTCCCACCCTACCTAGGGTGGGGACACCAACCGATGTTGGGGGGAGGCTGCGCTGCTCCTGCAGCTTCCCCTGTCTCCTGGTACTCCTTTGGTGGTGGCCCAATTTCCCTGGAACCACCACAGCCGTTTTGGGGGCTCCAATGGCAGCCCCTGCCCCGCAAAGCATGCTTGGGCAGCCGCATACATGATGAGCGGCTCTCCTGCTGAGCTGGGGAGAGCCGCTGTGCCTCACTCTGCGCTATTTCTTCTCTGGGGTGCTGGTCGGACACCCCCACACCAAACATGGAGTCCCTCGTTGGAGGGCGGCCCAGGGAGCCCACTCCTGGCCGCCCCCGTCGGCTCCCCTCACGGCCAGCACCTCCGGGTGCTGCCGCAGGAGCCGGCCTGTTGCTTTGCTGTCTGCCCGCTTCAGCTTCAGCGGGCAGACACAGGAATACTCGCGGTCAGACGGGCCGCACGGGGGAGTGCAGTGGCATTCCCCCCTTCCTCCAAGCATCTTCGGGGCCCCAGGATGGGGTCTGGGGCCCCTCCTCCTCATTGCGGGGAGCGCTGTTGTCTTCTTCTCGGGGCCCCGGGATGAGGTCCGGGGCCCATGTGGGCCACCTTCACTAGGAACGTGACAGCGCTCCCCGTCTTCCTCTTTCCTCTTCGGCTGGGGGTGCGCGACACGCACCCCCACTCCTGCCTCTTCACGGAGCCCCGGGATGGGGTCCGGGGCCCCTTTTGGCCATCTTCACGGTGAGCGCGACGGCACTCCCCGACTTCCCTTCTGCTGGGGGGTGCGCGACTGCGTGCCCCCCATTCCTCACTTCTTTGTGGGGCTCCCCGGCTTGTCTTTGCTGCTGGGGGCCCCGGGATGGGGTCCGGGGTCCCTTCCCATAGCGGTATGGGGGTGCGCAACGGCGCCCCCCCAGCTGATGACAAACAATGGACCACGCTTCACGGGGCCCCGGGATGGGGTCCAGGGCCCCCTTCCTCTTCAGAGTGGGGGAGTGTGACGGTACTCCCCTTTGCTCCTCTTCCTCCTGGGCAGCCCCCAGGCCCTGGCCCACCCTGGGGGCACAGTCTCAAGTAGCTTCGTAGCTGCTTTCCCAAAGGTCAAAGGTCGCCATCCTTTGTCCTGTAATATCTCGGGCCCCCTGTGTGGTGCCTACCTGTATCACCAAGGCTCTGCTAACCAGAACCTCAGTGTTTATGCTCTCTCTGCTTTTAAAATTGTCACTGCAGGTTAGTGACTAATTTTACCAATTCTCATTGGCACACTTGAACATCCTTATAATTCCCTTGTATATTCCCTTGTATATGGTACCTAGGTACCCAGGGTATTGGGGTTCCAGTAGATCTCTATGGGCTGCAGCATTCCCATAGGGAGCTCAGACAATTCTTACACAGGACTGCCACTGCAGCCTGAGTGAAATAATGTCCACGTTTCCCCGAACTTTGTGAGGGCGGGGACACCATTACATGCGTGCACTGCACATAGGTCACTACCTATGTGTAGCGTCACCATGGTAACCATGATAACTCGAACATAGCCATGTAACATGTCTTAGATCATGGAATTGTCACCCCAATACCATTCTGGTATTGGGGGGACAATTCCATGATCCCCCGGGTCTCTAGCACAGAACCCGTGTACAGCCAAACTGCCTTTCCGGGGTTTCCACTACAGCTGCTGCCAACCCCTCAGACAGGATTCTGCCCTCCTGGGGTATGGGCAGCCCCGGCCCAGGAAGGTAGAACAAAGGATTTCCTCTGAGAGTGGGTGTTACACCCTCTCCCTTTGGAAATAGGTGTGAAGGGCTGGGGAGGAGTAGCCTCCCCCAGCCTCTGGAAATGCTTTGATGGGCACAGATGGTGCCCATCTCTGCATAAGCCAGTCTACATCGGTTCAGGGATCCCCCAGCCCTGCTCTGGTGCAAAACTGGACAAAGGAAAGGGGAGTAACCACTCCCCTGACCAGTACCTCCCAGGGGAGGTGCCCAGAGCACCTCCAGTGTGTCCCAGACCTCTGCCATCTTGGAAACAGAGGTGTTGGGGGCACACTGGACTGCTCTGAGTGGCCAGTGCCAGCAGGTGACGTCAGGGACCCCTCCTGATAGGTGCTTACCTCTTTCAGTAGCCAAGCCTCCTTTCTTGGTAGCCAAATCTCCTTTTCTGGCTATTTAGGGTCTCTCCTCTGGGCTATTCCTCAGATAACGAATGCAAGAGCTCACCAGAGTTCCTCTGCACTTCCCTCTTCGACTTCTGGCCAGTGCCAGCAGGTGACGTCATAGACTCCTTCTGATATGCTCTTACATCTCTTAGTAGCCAATCCTCCTTCCTAGGTAGCCAAACCTCCTTTTCTGGCTATTTAGGGTCTCTGCTTTGGGGAATTCTTCAGATGCCAAATGCAAGAGCTGACCAGAGTTCCTCTGCATCTCCCTCTTCACCTTCTGCCAAAGGATCGACCGCTAACTGCTCAGGACGCCTGCAAAACTGCAACAAAGTAGCAAAGACGACTACTAGCAACCTTGTATCGCTCATCCTGCCGGCTTTCTCTACTGTTTCCAGGTGGTGCATGCTCTGGGGGTAGCCTGCCTCCTTTCTGCACCAGGAGCTCTGAAGAAATCTCCTGTGTGTCGACGGAATCTTCCCCCTGCAACCGCAGGCAACAAAAGACTGCATCACTGGTCCTCTGGGTCCCCTCTCAGCACAACGAGTGTGGTCCTTGGAACTCAGCAACTCTGTCCAAGTGACTCCCACAGTCCAGTGATTCTTCAGTCCAAGTTTGGTGGAGGTAAGTCCTTGCCTCCCCACGCTAGACTGCATTGCTGTGTACCGCTTGATTTGCAGCTGCTCCGGCTCCTGTGCACTTTTCCAGGATTACCTTCGTGCACAGCCAAGCCTGGGTCCCCGACACTCTAACCAGCAGTGCACAACCTTCTGAGTTGTCCTCCGGTGTCGTGGGACTCCCTTTTGTGACTTCGGGTGGACTCTGGTTCACTCCTCTTCTAAGTGCCTGTTCCGGTACTTCTGCGGGTGCTGCCTGCTTCTGTGAGGGCTCCCTGACTTGCTGGGCGCCCCCTCTGTCTCCTCATCCAAGTGGCGACATCCTGGTCCCTGCTGGGCCACAGTAGCATCCAAAAACCCTAACCGCAACCCTTGTAGCTAGCAAGGCTTGTTTGCAGTCTTTCTGCTTGTGAACACGTCTGCAAGTGGCCAGTGCCAGCAGGTGACGTCAGAGGCTCCTTCTGATAGGCTCTTACCTCTCTTGGTAGCCAATCCTCCTAACTTGGTAGACAAACCTCCTTTTCTGGCTATTTAGTGCCTCTGATTTGGGGAATTCTTCAGATAACGAATGCAGGAGCTCACCAGAGCATCTCCCTCTTCACTTCTACCAAAGGCTCGACTGCTGACTGCTCCAGGACGCCACTGCAGCCTGAGTGAAATAACGTTCAAGTTATTTCACAGCCATTTTCACTGCACATAAGTAACTTATAAGCCACCTATATGTCTAACCCTCACTTGGTGAAGGTTGGGTGCCAAGTTACTTAGTGTGTGGGCACCCTGGCACTAACCCCCACATTGTTCAGGGCAAATTCCCCGGACTTTGTGAGTGCGGGGACACCATTACACACATGCACTACATATAGGTCAATACCTATATGTAGCATCACCATGGTAACTCCGAACATGGCCATGTAACATGTCTAGGATCATGGAATTGTCACCCCAATATCATTCTGGTATTGATTGGACAATTCCATGCGTCCCTGGGTCTCTAGCACAGAACCCGGGAACTGCCAAACTTGCTTTCTGGGGTCTCCACTGCAGCTGTTGCTGCTGCCAACCCCTTAGACAGGTTTCTGCCCCCACCTTTGGAAACAGGTGTGAAGAGCTGGGGAGGAGTAGCCTCCCCCAGCCTCTGGAAATGCTTTGATGGGCACAGATGGTGCATAAGCCAGTTTACACCGGTTCAGGGATCCCCCAGCCCTGCTCTGGCGTGAAACTGGACAAAGGAAAGGGGAGTAATCACTCCCCTGACCAGTACCTCCCAGAGGTGCCCAGAGCTCCTCCAGTGTGTCCCAGACCTCTGCCATCTTGAATTCAGAGGTGTTGGGGGCACACTGGACTGCTCTGAGTGGCCAGTGCCAGCAGGTGACGTCAGAGACCCCCTCTGATAGGCTCTTACCTCTCTTGGTAGCCAATCCTCCTTTCTTGGTAGCCAAACCTCCTTTTCTGGCTAATTAGGGTCTCTCCTCTGGGGTATTCTTCAGATAAAGAATGCAAGAGCTCACCAGAGTTCCTCTCCACTTCCCTTTTCGACTTCTGCCAAGGATCTACCGTAACAAAGTAGCAAGACGACTACCATCAACATTGTAGCGCCTAACCCTGCCAGCTTTCTCGACTGCTTCCTGGTGCTGCATGCTCTGAGGGCTGTCTGCCTTCCCCCTGCACTGGAAATCCCGAAGAAATCTCCCGTGGGTTGACAGAGTCTTCACCCTGCTAACGCAGGCACCAAACTTCTGAATCACCAGTCCTCTGGGTCCACTCCCATCTCGACGAGCGTGGTCCCTGGAACACAGGAGCTGGATCCAAGTGACCCTCACAGTTCAGTGGTCCTTCAGTCTAAGTTTGGTGGAGGTAAGTCCTTGCCTCCCCACGCCAGACAGCAGACCTGTGTACTGCGTGATTTGCAGCTGCTCCGGCTTCTGTGCACTTTTGCAAGACTTCCTTCGTGCACACCCTAGCCCAGGTCCCCAGCACTCCGTCCTGCATTGCCCAACTTGCTGAGTTGGACTCAGACGTGGTGGGACTCTCCTTTGTGACTCTGAGTAGACCGTTGTCCTCAGATCTTCTAAGTGCCTGTTCAGGTTCTTCTGCGGGTGCTGCCTGCTTCTGCGTGTGCTCTCTGAGTTGCTGAGCACCCCATCTGTCTCCTCCTCTGAGGGGCGACCACCTGGTCCTTCTTGGGCCCTAGCAGCACCCAAAATCCTCAACCACGACTCTTGCAGCTAGCAAGGCTTGCTTGCAGTCTTTCTGCGTGGAAACAACTCTGCATCCTTCAGCACGCCGTGGGACATCTTCTGACCAAAGGAGAGGTTCCTAGCGCCTTCCGTTGTTGCAGAATCTTCGGCTTCTTCCACCCGGAGGCAGCCATTTTGCACCTTCATCCGGGGTTTAGTGGGATCCTGCTCACCCAGACACTTGCGTGACTCTTGGACTTGGTCCCCTACCTTTACAGGTCCTCAGGTCCAGGAATCCGTCTTCAGTTGTTTGCAGTCAGTTGTTGTCCTTGCAGAATCCCCTATCTCGACTTTACTGTCTTTCTGGGGTAATAGGGTAACTTTACTCCTACTTTTCAGGTTCTTGGGTTGGGTATCTTGGACACCTTAGTGTTTTCTTACACTCTCAGTGACCCTCTACACAGTACACTAGGCCTGGGGTCCATTCGTGTTTCGCATTCCACTTTTGGAGTATATGGTTTGTGTTGCCCCTAGGCCTATTTCTTCCTATTGCATTCTATTGTGATTCAACATTGTTTGCACTACTTTTCTGTTACTTACCTGTTTTTGGTTTGTGTGCATATAATTTGTATATATTACTTACCTCCTAAGGGAGTGTATCCTCTGAGATACTTTTGGCATATTGTCACAGTAGGAAGGTAGCCTCTTTCTAGCCTTGTTACCCCCACTTTTGGCCTGTTTGTGAGTTTATGTCAGGGTGTTTTCACAGTCTCACTAGGATCCTGCAAGCCAGGGCCCAGTGTTCATAGTGAAAACCCTATGATGTCAGTGTGTTTGTTATGTGTCACTTGGATCCTGCTAGCCAGGACCCCAGTTCTCATAAGTTTGTGGCCTATATGTGTTCCCTGTGTGGTGCCTAAGTGTATCACTGAGGCTCTGCTAACCAGAACCTCACTGTTTATGCTCTCTCTGCTTTCTAAATTTGTCACTGCAGGCTAGTGGCTAAATTTACCAATTCTCATTGGCACACTGGTACACCCATATAATTCCCTTCTATATGGTACTTAGGTACCCAGGGTATTGGGGTTCCAGGAGATCCCTATGGGCTGCAGCATTTCTTTTGCCACCCATGTGGAGCTCAGGCAATTCTTACACAGGACTGCCACTGCAGCCTGAGTGAAATAACGTCCACGTTATGTCACAGCCATTTTACACTGCACATAAGTAACTTATCAGTCACCTATATGTCTAACCTTCACCTGGTGACAGTTGGGTGCCAATCACGAATGGACCCCAGACCTATGGGAGCTTGAAGAGGGTTGCTGGGACTGTAAGAAAACAGCCAGGGTGTCCAAGATACCCCACCCCAAGACCCTGAAAAGTAGGAGTAAAGTTCCCCTACTAGCCCAAAAGGACACAATAGTCATGATAGGGGGATTCTGCAAGAACCACAAACAACAGCAAAGCACTGAAGACGGATTCCTGGACCTGAGGACCTGCAAGGCAAGGGGACCAATTCCAAGAGTCGCAATACTGTCCGGGGGGGCAAGAGCCCAGGAAACCCCGGATGAAGGAGCAAAAGGGCTACCTCTGGGTGGAAGAAGCCGAAGATTCTGCAACAACGAAAAGGGATAGGAACTTCTCCTTTAGAAGAAAGATGTCCCACGACACGCGGGATGCTGCAGAAGTGTTTCCACACAAAAATACTGCAAAAAAGCCTTGCTAGTTGCAAGGGTCGCAGTAGAGGTTTTTGGGTGCTGCTGGGGACCTGGAAGGACCAGGATATCGCCCCTTGGAGGAGGAGACAGAGGGGGTGCTCAGCAACTCAGAGAGCCCCCACAGAAGCAGGCAGCACCCGCAGAAGTACCGGAGCAGGTACTTGGAAGATCTGAGGACAGCGGTCGACTCAGAGTCACAAAGGAGGGTCCAATGAGGTCGGAGTCCAACTCAGCAAGTTGGGCAATGCAGGACGGAGTGCTGGGGACCCATGCTAGGCTGTGCACAAAGGAAGTCCTGGAAAAGTGCATAGAAGCCGGAGCAGCTGCAAATCACGCAGTACACAGGTTTGCTGTCTGGTGTGGGGAGGCAAGGACTTACCTCCACCAAACTTAGACTGAAGGACCACTGGACTGTGGGGGTCACTTGGATCCAGCTCCTGTGTTCCAGGGACCATGCTTGTCGAGATGAGAGGGGACCCAGACGACTGGTGATGCAGAAGTTTGGTGCCTCCGTCAACCCACGGTAGATTTCTTCTGGATTTCCAGTGCAGGGTGAAGGCAGACAGCCCTCAGAGCATGCACCACCAGGTATCAGTCGAGAAAGCCGGCAGGATTAGGTGCTACAATGTTGCTGGTAGTCGTCTTGCTACTTTGTTGCGGTTTTGCCGGCGTCCTGGAGCAGTCAGCGGTTGATCCTTGGCAGAAGTCAAAGAGGGAAGTGCAGAGGTCTTGCATTCGTTATCTGAAGAAAGGAGGATTGGCTACCAAGAGAGGTAAGAGCCTATCAGAGGGAGTCTCTGACGTCACCTGCTGGCACTGGCCACTCAGAGCTGTCCAGTGTGCCCCCAACACCTCTGAATTCAAGATGGCAGAGGTCTGGGACACACTGGAGGAGCTCTGGGCACCTCCCCTGGGAGGTACTGGTCAGGGGAGTGGTCACTCCCCTTTCCTTTGTCCAGTTTCGTGCCAGAGCAGGGCTGGGGGATCCCTGAACCGGTGTAGACTGGCTTATGCAGAGATGGGCACCATCTGTGCCCATCAAAGCATTTCCAGAGGCTCGGGAGGCTACTCCTCCCCAGCCCTTCACACCTATTTCCAAAGGGAGAGGGTGTAACACCCTCTCTCAGAGGAAATCCTTTGTTCTGCCTTCCTGGGCCGGGGCTGCCCAGACCCCAGGAGGGCAGAATCTTGTCTGAGCAGCAGCTGCAGTGGAGACCCCGGAAAGGGAGTTTGGCAGTACCCGGGTTCTGTGCTAGAGACCCGGGGGATCATGGAATTGTCCCCCCAGTACCAGAATGGCATTGGGGTGACAATTCCATGATCTTAGACATGTTACATGGCCATGTTCGGAGTTACCATGGTGACGCTACACATAGGTAGTGACCTATGTGCAGAGCACACGTGTAATGGTGTCCCCGCACTCACAAAGTTCGGGGAAATTGCCCTGAACGATGTGGCGTCACCTTGGCTAGTGCCAGGGTGCTCACACACTAAGTAACTTGGCACCCAACCTTCAACCCAACCTTCAACAATTGAGGGTTAGACATATAGGTGACTTATAAGTTACTTATGTGCAGTGAAAAATGGCTATGAAATAACGTGGACGTTATTTCACTCAGGCTGCAGTGGCAAGCCTGTATAAGAATTGTCTGAGCTCGCTATGGGTAGCAAAAGAAATGCTGCAGCCCATAGGGATCGCCTGGAACCCCAATACCCTGGGTACCTAAGTACTATATACAAGGGAATTATATGGGTGTACCAGTTTGCCAATGAGAATTTGTAAATTTAGTCACTAGCCTGCAGTGACAAATTTAAAAAGCAGAGAGAGCATAAACACTGAGGTTCTGGTTAGCAGAGCCTCAGTGATACAGTTAGACACCACACAGGGAACACATACAGGGCATACACTATGAGCACTGGGGTCCTGCCTAGCAGGATCCCAGTGACACAAGGGCAAAAACAAACATACATACAGTGAAAATGGGGGTAACATGCCAGGCAAGATGGTACTTTCCTACAGGTCCTGGCTAGCAGGATTCCAGTGACACATATCAAACATACTGACAACATAGGGTTTTCACTATGAGCACTGAGCCTGGCTAGCAGGATCCCAGTGAGACAGTGAAAATACCCTGACATATACTCACAAACAGGCCAAAGTGGGGGTAACAAGGCTAGAAAGAGGCTACCTTCCTACACAGGGGTACTGTCGCCCTCAGGGAAGGCAAGGTCTTACCTCCTCCAAATTGCGTCAGCAGGACCTCAGGACAGTCTGTGTCGATGGGGTCCACCCTCTGTGTTCCAAGGAGCACGCTTGTTGCTGTGAGAGGAGTCCAAGAGAACCGGTCATCGACTTAGAAGGTGCATTTGTGAGCAGGGAAGTGACTCCGTCACCACACTGGAGATTTCTTTGGTGCAGGGTGAAGACAGGGAGTCCTCAGAGCGTGCACACCATGTAAACTGTTGCAGTTGCTGGCTGGAGCTGAAGTTGACTAAGAAATTATCCCTTGTGGTTACTTTGTTACTGTTACAGGGGTTCCTGGAGCAGACTGCAGTTGATCCGAGGTCAGAGGACAAAGTAGCAGTTGCAGAGGATTACTGCTGAAAACTTGCAAGTAGAATCTGAAGAGAATCCACAGGAGAAACCCTAAATTGCCCTGAGAGGGCTAATGGCTACCTTATCAGGTAAGGACCTATCAGGCGGGGTCTCTGATGTCACCTGCTGGCACTGGCCACTCAGTGCCCTCCAGAGTGCCCGCACACCTTGCAAAGCAAGATGGCTGAAGTCTGGGACACACTGGAGGAGCTCTGGGCACCACCCCTATGGCGGTGATGGACAGGGGAGTAGTCTTCTTCTTTAATACTTTATTCGGTTCATATAGACCATAAAAGACATACAATAAATATATATATACAAAAATCTTAGCAGAGGATTAACAAATAACATTATTAATACAAATTTTGGATTCTAAAAGTAGCATATATATAATTTAAAACAGCCTATATCAGCTCTACGTCACCCTGTTTATGTAAATGCAAAAAAGCGAGGTGGCTAGTTCTAATGCTTTTAGAAAGAAAAATGGGCCGTAAAAAACTTTTTCTTGGGATATCATAAAAAGTGCAAAAGAGTATAAAGTGCAGAGTGCTTTGAGGTGTTTTTCCATCACAGCAACACAGTGGAAGATTCTTAAACCAAGTCCCGCAAATAGGAAATGCTATCAGATAATGTATTAAACTCAAACGTAACCTGGTAAGTAGGAACCTTTGTTGTTCAAGGTTAGTAATAACCAAGTATAACTTTGGATGTAATTGCTGGGGCTGGATCCTCTCCTGATTTTTATCTGTCCCTGTATTTTGCTTTAAATCATGTATTTGCTGCCAATACATTTCCTTTACCCTTTTAATGTCCAGCTTTGTCAGTAGATCCGGCTTGAGGAAAAACTCCCCTAGTCCAAAGGAAAAGAAAAAAGATTGAACATATCTGAGCCAAGGTATGTCCAGTGATCGAGATAGTAAAAGGCAGTCCTGGATCACCGTTCTACATAAGTGGGCTTCAGGTTTTGACCAGATTTTTAACCATCACAATACAGGTTGAAGCTTTATGTAATCAGATATACCTCTAAAGCCCACTTCTTCATGACAATATGTTACTGAAGTTGATTGCGGGACTGCTAATAACCTCCTTAGGAACTTATTTTCCACAACCTGGAGGCTCGAACATTCAGCATGACTCCAGACCCCTGCTCCAAATGTCGCAATAGAAAGAAATTTGCTAATAAAAACAGTCACCATCTCTTTTACAGGTTTATGTCCCAAATTTTTCAAAAATCTAAAAACGGCAGCTATGGCTCTTTGGAATAGTGTTAAGCGTATATTTACTTAAAATTTCCAATTAAAATCAACATCAATGGGGATCCCCAAGTACGTAAAATGTGGGACCTTGAGTATTTCTTCCCCTTCCAAAATATTTTTTTTAGTTTTTGCTAACTTTGGCCCACAATTCATCACAAATGACTTTAATCTGTTGGTTTTAAGACCAAGGTATTAAATGTATATGTAACATAAATGTATTAAAAGCATTTAATAAAATTTGAAGACCATTCGCTGTCCTTGAGATAAGTACGGCATCATCCGTACACAAAAGTACTGGCATTGGTGAGTTATTGATAATTGGCAGATCCTTCCCAATTTCACAAAGAAACTTCTCTAGCCCATTTATATAAAGAAGGAAAAGAAAGGGGGCCAGCACACAACCCTGCCTAACCCCCTTTAATGAGGGGAATTTCTCTGTTAAATCCCCCTTCTGGGAGTATTGTACTTGCGCAGCAGTGCAGGTGTGAAGTCTACTAAGTAAAACTATTATATCTTTATACACCCCCATATTTAACATAACCATCCACAATTTCTCTCTGTTGACTGTATCAAAAGCACTAGACAGGTCCATGAATGCTAAGTGAACACATCCCCTTTTAGCTTTTGTATATTTTTGGACTACCAAAGTCAGGTTGAGTGTTTGTTCGACTGTACCCAGCCCTGGCTGAAACCTAAATTGCACCTCTGACAAGCAGTTTGTCTACATTGCCCAGTTTTCCAGTTTATTTAAAAGCACTCGCCCTAGAATTTTAAATGAGCTGTCCAGAAGGGAGATTGGGCGACAACATACAGGGTCTGCACTATCCCCCTTCTTAAAGATCAAGAAAATGATCGTCCCTCTCCAAGTGTCTACTAGTGGGCCAGTCATGGCAGATCTCAAGACGTTAGTAAGCACTGGTCCCCAAAAATCTGGGAGCGCTTTGTATAAATCAGATGGGATTCTGTCCGGTCCCGGGGCTTTGTCAGAGGGGCAATCTTGAATAGCCTGTTTTACATCAGCTACACTTATCTTATTTAAAATTTGACAGCCAAAACTGATCTATCAGCGTGTGAAAAACAATAAAAGAAAGAAAAAAAAAATAATATAAACAAACAAAGATAGGCCCGGCCTCTTCCGGTCACGGATGGGTGCAGACGGGCCTGCTCTTGGCCCGGTCTTCACCCGGGCGCGCCCGCGTGCGTCCCACACAGCGGAGGGCTGATCTAAATTTATGCGCCTCCTGGCGCCAAAGAAAACAGTGGCCACAGCTTCCTGCTGCAAGGGATCCTGGGTGTTGCAGTCTGGGCCCCCTCCGTCTCCTCGATATGTGCGTCCCGTGCAGCGGAGGGCCGATCTAAATTATGCGCCTCCTGGCGCCAAAAAAAACAGCGACCGCGGCTTCCTGCTGTAAGGGATCCTGGGTTTTGCAGTCTGGGCCCTCTCCGTCTCCTCGATATGCGCGTCCCCTTTCCTTTGTCCAGTTTCGCACCAGAGCAGGGGACAAGGGGTCCCTGAACGGGTGTAGACTGGCTTTTGCAAGGAGGGCACCATCTGTTCCCATTCAAAGCATTTCCAGAGGCTGTGGGAGGCTACACCTCCCCAACCTGTAACACCTATTTCCAAAGGGAGGGGGTGTAATACCCTTCTCCCAAAAGAAATGCTTTGTTCTGCCTTCCTGGGACTGAGCTTCTCAGACCCCAGGAGGGCAGAACCCTGCTGCGAGGTGGCAGCAGATGTAGCTGCAGTGCAAGCCTCAGAGAGCTGGTTTGGCAGTACTGGGAGTCCATGGTGGAGCCCCCAGAATGCATGGAATTGGCTCCACAATACCAGACTTGGAATGGGGGGACAATTCCATGATCTTAGACACCTTACATGGCCATATTCTGAGTTACCATTGTGAAGCTACCTATAGGTATTGACCTATATGTAGTGCACACGTGTAATGGCGTCCCCCAACTCACAAAGTCCCGGGAAATGGCCCTGAACTATGTGGGGGCACCTTTGCTAGTGCAAGGGTGCCCTCACACTTAGTAACTTTGCTCCTAACCTTCAGCAAGTGAAGGTTAGACATATAGGTGACTTATAAGTTACTTAAGTGCAGTGAAAATGGCTGTGAAATAACATGTGCGTTATTTCACGCAGGCTGCAGTGGCAGTCCTGTGAAAGGGTTTTCTGAGCTCCTAATGGATGGCAAAATATATGTTGCAGCCCATAAGGATCTCCTGGAACCCCAATGCCCTGGGTACCTAGGTACCATATACTAGGGACTTATAAGGGGGGGGGTCCAGTGTGCAAATTGAAATTGGTCAACAAAGTCAGTAGCCTACCGTGACAAATTAAAAAGCAGAGAGAGCATAAGCACTGAGGTTCTGATTAGCAGAGGCTCAGTGACACAGTTAAGCACTATACAGACACACACATTAGGTCATAAACTATGAGCACTGGGGTCCTGACCAGCAGGATCCCAGTGAGACAGGCAAAAACATACTGACATACACGTAAAATTGGGGGTAACATCCAAAGAAAGATGGTACTTTCCCACACCCAGAGAATCCACCTCCCACCTTTCACCTCCATTCCCCCGGGCTCATCCCTCAGCCCCATGCTCTTCAAAGCATATATGACCCTGCTGGCCAACATTGTCAGATCCTGCAATCTCAACATAATTTCCTATGCATAGGACACCCAACTTATCTTCTCACTCACTGACAACTCCTCTACCACCAGAACTAACTTCCACAAATGCATGACAAGTGTCCCTGACTGGATGAAGAACAACTGCCAGCAGCTGAACACAGACAAGACAGAAGTACAGATTTTTGCAACATCAGCAACTCATGGAATGTTTCCTGATGGCCATCAGACCTTGGCTGTGCATCTACTCCCTCAGACCACTCCAGAAACCTCAGAATCATCATTGACAACAACCTCACCAAAAAATCACAGATCAACGATGTCTCTTTCTTCTGCCTCCTCACTTTGTGCATGCTATGTACGATTTTCAAGTGGCTACCCCCACACACGAGACACAATGATACAGGCCCTCATCACCAGCTGACTGGACTACAGCAACACCCCTTACGTAGGAATCACCGTACACCCCCTACAGAGACTTCAGATCATACAGAATGTTGGGGGCAGACTAATCCTCTGCCTTCCACATCATACCCCATCTCAGGCAATTCTACTAGCTCCCCATACAGAATAGATGCCAATTCAAGCTGCAGACCCACGCATACAAGGCTCTACACAACCAAGGACCTGCGTACATTAAACACCACCTGAACTTCCACCAACCATCCAGAAGACTACATTTTGCCTCCTTTCACTTGCCCATCCTCCTTGCATCTAACAAGGCAGAAGTGGAGGTCGCTCCTTCTCTAACATCGCAGCAAAAACCTGGAACATTCTACTTACGCACCTCCAGACCATCACCTCATTCCCGGAATTTTAAATGGCCCTCAAACTGGCTGTTCGGATAAGCCTCCAGGACTTGCAAGCTCCTGGATACCCTAATGGGTGACTAGCTTTGCTTTATAAATCCTGACTGATTGATTGGCTGATTCCATTGTAAAGGCATGCGTGACAAAGGCATATGCATGGTAAAATTGTGCATGGTAAAGATATGCATGGTAAGTCATGTGCATTGTATTGGATGCATGGTAAAGGTATTACTCTGCCCAAAGGCCTACCTGCTGCAGCAAGACAAAAAGCATCACCTACAAAGACAGGCCTTTATGAGAAAAAAAGGAAAACATAGATAGTAAGATGGTTGATAAAGTTGAAAGTGGGCCCTTCACATGTAATAATTGGAAGTTCATATTTCAAATCTCAGCAAAAACGTCTTCCTTGTCCATCGTAGTTTACACATTAAGGGGGTCATTCTGACTCCTGCCGGCTGCGGTAACCGCGGTGTTGGCGGGAAGACCGCCGCGGTTATTCTGTGTTTCCCGCTGGGCTGGCGGGCGACAGCCAGAAGGCCGCCCACCAGCCCAGCGGGAAACCCCTTCCCGCGAGGAAGCCGGCTCCGAATGGAGCCGGCGGAGTGGGAAGGGTGGGACGGGTGCAGTAGCACCCGTCGCGATTTTCAGTGTCTGCATGGCAGACACTGAAAATCTTTTAGGGGCCCTGTTACGGGGGCCCCTGCAGTGCCCATGCCATTGGCATGGGCACTGCAGGGGCCCCCAGGGGCCCCACGACACCCCTCACCGCCATCCTGTTCCTGGCGGTCGGAACCGCCAGGAACAGGATGGCGGTGAGGGGGTCGGAATCCCCATGGCGGCGCAGCAAGCTGCGCCACCATGGAGGATTCCTCAGGGCAGCGGAAAACTGGCGGGAGACCGCCGGTTTTCCGTTTCTGACCGCGGCCATACCGCCGCGGTCAGAATGCCCTTGGGAGCACTGCCAGCCTGTTGGCGGTGCTCCCGCGGTCCCCGGCCCTGGCGGTCCATGACCTGAGGCCTTTTTCCTGTCTATGGTCATGGAACCCTCTGTTGAATTATGTAATATGTTTATAATGTAATGACAGGGGTACATTAGCCTGTATATAATACTGCTACCAGCACAGCACCACATGTATTGTATATCTTTTGCGGATCACACGAGGCACAAAAGCCTCTCTTTTGGATATTTTTTTAAAGATCTGGGGAGAAATTAGCTTATTTTTTAATATTTAATTATTTTTAAAAACTAGAAAGACAAATTGTGCACTGTGCAATGTCGGCACCATGAAATATAATCAGAAAGTACTTCAATTGCAGTTTCAGATCACCACAATATGGCACTGTCTGAAGTGTGTAATTTAACGAGACGTGCAACACTCCAGTTATTTTTGTTTGTGTAAACCTTTTCTTTGTAATACTTTTTGACTCTTTGTGCCCAGTTATGCTCATGCCCTATTAACAGGTTACGCAGGGGACTTTGTATCCTCACTCGTCCACGCCTTATCTCCAAAATTCATTGCTTATGCTAATTTCACAATGCTGGGAGGCTTTAATATCCACGTCGGGGCGGTGGAGAACTCATGGACTTCTCGATTAGTGGAATCCTTGGCCTCTCTGAACTTAAGTAAAACTAAGACTGGCTTGACACACAGAGCCGTCACACTATTGATGGCATCTTTTCTAACCTTTTATATAAGAGGAAACTTCCCACCCTGTGTCATGGTCTGACCACTTCTGGCTCCCATTCTCCTGGCAGCCAAATAGTAGGAAAGAACAAAGACCGCCTATTCCTTTGAATGAAACAAGGAGTTGGGGTAAATTCTTAGCAGACGACCTTAGGAAGTTCTTGTTAGACTCCAATCTGGTGAATCCAGACTCTGTTGTGGAGGGAGATATAGTTATTAGGTCTTCACTCAGGAGAGTAGCCGATGCTGTAGCCCTGCTTAGAGTGTAATACAACTCTAAAACTAATCGTCATAGTGGTTTAATCAGGAGCTGGCGCAAGAAAGAGCTGCATGTAAAAAAACTTGAAAGAATTTGGGGCACCACTACATGGAAGATGACTAGGTTTGTTATAAACTAGCGTTGACAAACTATCACCAGAATCTTAAAAGCATTCGCTGCACTTTTTACTCTTTGTGCATCAACGAAGCGTATAACAAGGAGATTTAATATTTTGTTGCCAGTTTTACGGACCCCAAAACTATGTCACCACCTTTGGAGCCTAGTCAGTCACTTTGCCCTCATCATAGTGGCTTTTGTGAGAGTAAAATCCTCAAATTCAGGCCAATCTTTTGGAGAAGAATCTGGAAGCATTAAGTTTAGGGGAGGGAGATTTTTCTGGCCCTTCGGCAGATGCCACACTGTCAGTTTTTCAGGTTCCATCTTTGGAGGAGGTCACAACAGCATTTGCAAAGTGAAAATCAAGGTCCCACTTCGGTCACATGCCACTTCCTACCTTGAGGTCTATCTCAGACATCATTACACCGCTGTATCAGGAACTATTTGACTTATCTCTCTATTCTGTCACGTTGTCTGATGAATGGAAGATGACCAATGTGACTCCTCTGCTCAAAAAGGCGTATGCAGATCCTGAGTTAATAGCAAATTTTAGACCAGTATCTTTGCTCCTAGTGGCTTCCAAGGTCATAGAAAAAGCAGTGAACCAAAAACGTATAACCTTCCTGTCTGAGAATTACCTGCTTCATCCTTCCCATTCAGGGTTTAGACCCCGCCATAGTACAGAAACTACTCTTTTAGAATTGTCAGAATACATAAAGTTCAGTTTGGACTCTGGATTTTGCGTTGCAGCCATGCTTCTAGATCTGTCCACCGCGTTTGACTGGTAAGTCAAGTATAATGCGGCACAGGTTGGAGAATCTGGGAGTTACCAGTTCAGCCTTAAGTTGGCTTGGTTCCTTTCTTTAGAACCACGAGCAGGCTGTCTGGATGAAGCCTTTTGCCTCAGGAGCTAAAGGATTGACATGGGAAGTGCCTATGGGCCCTTCCTTAAGTCCCACTCTATTTAACATATATATTACTCCGTTGGCATATTGTTGGAAAATGGGTTATTGGTAGGGCAGGTAGGTACCTACACCTAGCAACAAGCCACTAACCTCCACATAGGTACAGTTAGGTATCAGTAAATTAATCCCAGCTCAACCCTTGGTAGCTTGGCAACGAGCGTCAAGGCTTAACTTAGGAGACAAAGTGTAAAGCATTCAAATATCACAAAACAGTAATTAAATAAAACACAGGAAACAGTTTAAAAATCCCAAACCAATTTATAAAAATAGTTTATATTTTTATCTTTAAAATGACACAAAAACGATTAAAATCGGTTCAGGGGAACCGGAGATATGAATTTTTAAAGAATTATTACTTTTCTAGCGCTTAGAAACAAAAAGCGCCAATCGGGTCATCTGGTTGCACCTCGACCGGGGCAAAGTCAAACTTTCAGGCCGACCGCGATGGAGCCCTGCTCGGCTACAGGTCGCGGGAGGCCTCGGTTAAAAAGTTACCTTCTGACTTAGTCTTTATTTTGAAGTTTTTCTTCACCGGGACGAACCTGCCAGTTGAATCCGACCTCCTGGAGCCCTTGTCCGGATACGCGATGTGGGTTTCCTCGGTGGAGACTTTTACCTTCGGACTTAGTCGTTTTTTCGAGATGAAAATCCTTCGACCGGGGTAAACCTGGATCTTGATCCGACGTCCATGGAGCCCTTCTCGGATACGATGGCTGGGAGGTCCCGGTCAACTTTTTACGTTCGGACTTAGTCTCTTTTTTGGATGTTTTTCTTTACCGGGACGAACCACGAAGTCAGGCCGGGTCGCGGTTGAGGCAAGCCGGCTAGAATTTCCGCGGCGGGTCGGTCCCTCTCTGGAGCTTTTTTCCAAAAATTCTCAAATCTTTTCCAAACTTCTGGGGCTTCACCCAGATGTTCTTTTAAGGTTCTTTTGGGGTCCACAGCTCACCCCAAGGGTCCAGAAGTTCTGTGATGGTCCTTGGGGGGTGCGGACTTCAACTCCCAGAATGCACCTGGCGCAAACTCCTTTTTGGCCACTGGACAGTGGTCAGCTGGTCGCTTTCTTCAGGAGTTGGTGCAGGGGACTCTGGTTAGCAATTTTTCACCTGTAGCAAACAGGGAGTCCCTCCTTGAACCAGTTGAAGCCAGGCAAAGTCCTTCTTGTGGTGAAGCCCAAGTGTGCAGCTGGTGCAGTCCTTCTGAGTGCAGGTTCCAGGTGCAGGCCAGGGGTCCAGCAGGGCAGTCCTTCTTCTTCTTTAGTTCCTGGGATCTGAGGTGTGGGTGCAGGTCTGCCAGTTTTATCCTTGCTCCTGGGTGAAAAGCAGGGGGGCCCTGGTTCTCCAATCCGGGACAGGGTCGTCCCCCTGTGATGACCACTTCCTGGGAAGTGTGGCAAAAATCCATCCCAGAAGGCAACAGTCTCTAAAAATCCAACATGGATGAATCTGATTTTTGGAGGTTACATCTGGCTGAGCCCACCCACTGGTGTGGCTAAAAATCATAAACACACCCCTCTCCTGCCCTCTCCTAATCTAATCAAGGGGGCACCTAATTGTCTGGGGTTGCAGGATGTGGGGGTGTTGCTGGGTGTTCCAAATGTCCTTCTCTGCCTTTGAAGACCAGTTTGGCAGCCCTCCCCCTTCCTGCCTCACCATCTGCTGAGGGGAGATTCTCTCCCCCAAGCACATTCCTTTGTGTGAAGCTAGGCCACTTCACACCTCATCAAGGCAGCCTGGCAGAATCTGCTGCAGGCTGGCCAATCAGAGCACAGCAGCAAAAACAATGCAGAGCTGAAATTGGCAACTTTTTAGGTAAAGTCTAAACTTTTTACCTGGACAAGTTATATTAAATCCAACAACTGGAAGTTGTGGGATTTATTACAACAATCAATTTGATACCAAATTCTTGGTATGTAACATTTAAGGAGACTTTAAAATTTAAAATAAAGTCTGCCCATTCTAGCCTATGAAGGCCATTTACTTCAATGAGGGAAAAATGAATTTGGCTGTTTTTACCTCACCAGGGCTTATAAATCTATTTTTATAAAGTCCCTGCTTATAGTTACATGGCACCCAGCCCTAGGGGCACATAGGGCACACCTTAGGGGTGACTTATATGTAAAAATAAGGTAGTTTAAGACTTTGGAAGTACCTTTAATTCCAAAGTCGAATTTGCATATAACTTTAATTTAAAAGCAGCCAGCAAAGCAGGCCTGCCTTTAAAATGACACTGGGCACCTCAGCAGTGCACCTAGGTGTGCACCACCTATGCTGTGGTCCCTAAACCTACATGCCCTACCATATACTAGGGACTTATAGGTAGGTTAACTTAGCCAATTATAATTAGCCTAATTTGCATATCCATTTTACACAGAGCACAGGCCCTGGGACTGGTTAGCAGTACCCAGGGCACCATCAAAGTCAGGAAAACACCAGCAAAAAGTGGAAAATGGGGGCAAAAAGTTCTGGGGCCTCTGCAATCAGCCCTGTTTTCTCACACATATTTAGTGGAGTCCTCTGGTATCAAAGTCATATCATACGCAGATGATACGCAGCTTTTAATCACATATGACAGGGATTCTGCAAAGGCTAACAACGCTTTTAAATAATGTATGGTTGTGCTGCTTTACTGGCTAAAGGATAATAAAGTGCAGTGCAATCCAGACAAAACAGAAATTCTCCTGTTTGGGATGAGTCCCCTCCAAGGTTTGGAGGTAGTCTGGCCTAATAACATTGCACTCCCCCAACCCTACAGCGATTGCTACAAATCTGGGTATATTTTTGATTCTCAACTTTCATTCTGCTCTCAGGTGTCTGCTGTAGTGAGATCATGCCACTGAAAGGCAAAATATGTAATTGTTGCAGGTTTGCGTGATATTTGAACTCAGCAACTGTTAGAAATTGGGTCTCTAGTTGGCAGAGGTATGCACCCTGTCCAATTAGGGACCCTAAGCCTAGTCAGGGTAAGTCACAATACAACCCAAATTATTCTGTGCTCACCCTCTGGTAGCTTGGCACAGAGTAGGCTGGCATAAATTAGAAGGCAATTTGTAAAGCATTTGTGCAATAACTCATGCAGTAACACAATGAAAACACCACAAAATACACCACACATCTAAAAATAGAAATATTTATCTGAATAAAATAAGACCAAAATCACATAAATCCATTATGTACAATTTGAGATATCACTTTTTAAAGGGTTAAATTAATCTCAATCCTTAAGAATCGGTGGTTATGTCCTTGTAACATACAGTACCTGGGATGCGTCAAAAATAACGACGCACAGGGGCCACAAAGGAGAAGGTGCATTGCAAAATAAAGTGCTGCACTGGATTTTCTGGCGCTGCACAGACAATACATGGTTTCTTTCCACACTGCAAGGAGATGCATCAATTTTCAGGAGCACAGCCTTGTTTCCCCACTGAGGTGCAGGGATATTTTGATGCCCAAGGACGAGGCGTTGAAAATCCTTGATGCGGTGGTAGAAACAGCAAGCGTTGCGTCGATCTGGTAGGCGATGCAATGAAATTTCAGCCACAAGGCAGAAGCGGCATCGATTTCTGCTGGTGCTGCTTTGATTTTTCAATGCGCCAGGCAGGACCCCAGTGCTCATAATGTATGCCCTGTAGGTGTTCCCTGTGTGGTGCCTAACTGTATCACTGAGGCTCTGCTAACCAGAACCTCAGTGTTTATACTCTCTCTTCTTTCTAAATTTGTCACTGCAGGCTAGTGACTAATTTTACAAATTCTCATTGGCACACTGGTACATCCATATAATTCCCTTGTATATGGTACCTAGGTACACAGGGTATTGGGGTTGCAGGAGATCCCTATGGGCTGCAGTATTTATTTAGCCACCCATAGGGAGCTCAGACAATTCGTACACAGGCCTGCCACTGCAGCCTGAGTGAAATAACGTCCACGTTATTTCACAGCCATTTTTCACTGCACATAAGTAACTTATAAGTCACCTATTTGTCTAACCCTCACTTGGTGAAGGTTAGGTGCCAAGTTACTTAGTGTGTGGGCACCCTGGCACTAGCCAAGATGCCCCCACATTGTTCAGGGCAAATTCCCCGAACTTTGTGAGTGCGGGGACACCATTACACGCGTGCACTGCACATAGGTCACTACCTATGTGTTGCGTCACAATGGTAACTCCGAACATGGCCATGTAACATGTCTAAGATCATGGAATTGTCACCCCAATACTATTCTGGTATTGGTGGGACAATTCCATGATCCCCCGGGTCTCTAGCACAGAACCCGGGTACTGCCAAACTGCCTTTCTGGGGTTTCCACTGCAGCTGCTGCTGCTGCCAACTCCTCAGACAGGATTCTGCCCTCCTGGGGTCTGGGCAGCCCCGGCCCAGGAAGGCAATACAAAGGATTTCATCTGAGAGAGGGTGTTACACCCTCTCCCTTTGGAAATAGGTGTGAAGGGCTGGGGAGGAGTAGCCTCCCCCAGCCTCTGGAAATGCTTTGATGGGCACAGATGGTGCCCATCTCTGCATAAGCCAGTCTACACCGGTTCAGGGATCCCCCAGCCTAGCTGTGGCACGAAACTGGACAACGGAAAGGGGAGTGACCACTCCCCTGACCAGTACCTCCCAGGGGAGGTGCCCAGACCTCCTCCAGTGTGTCCCAGACCTCTGCCATCTTGGATTCAGAGGTGTTGGGGGCACACTGGACTGCTCTGAGTGACCAGTGCCAGCAGGTGATGTCAGAGACCCCTCCTGATAGGTTCTTACCCCTCTTGGTAGCCAAACTTCCTTTCTTGGTAGCCAAACCTCCTTTTCTGGCTATTTAGGGTCTCTCCTCTGGGCTATTCCTCAGATAATGAATGCAAGAGCTCACCAGAGTTCCTCTGCACTTCCCTCTTCGACTTCTGCCAAGGATAGACCGCTGACTGCTCCAGGACGCCTGCAAAACCGCAACAAAGTAGCAAGACGACTACCAGCAACATTGTAGCGCCTCATCCTGCCGGCTTTCTCGACTGTTTCCTGGTGGTGCATGCTCTGGGGGCTGTCTGCCTTCATCCTGCAGTGGAAGTCAAGAAGAAATCTCCTGTGGGTCGACGGAATCTTCCCTCTGCCAATGCAGGCACCAAACTTCTGCATCACCGGTCCTCTGGGTCCCCTCTCATCCTGACGAGTGTGGTCCCTGGAACACAGGAGCTGGGAGCAAGTGTCTCAGTGGCCCTTCTGTCCAAATTTGGTGGAGATAAGTCCTTGCCTCCTCACTCCAGACAGCAAACCTGTGCACTGCGTGATTTCCAGCTGCTCCGGCTTCTGCGCACTTCTCCAAGGATTCCTTTGTGCACAGCCTAGCCTGGGCCCCCAGCACTCCATCCTGCATTGCCCAACTCGCTGAGTTGGACTCCGACATCGTGGGACCCTCCTTTTGTGACTCTGAGTTCACAGATCTTCTAATTGCCTTTTCTGGTACTTCTGCGGGTGCTGCCTGCTTCTGCGGGGGCTCTCTGAGTTGCTGAGCGCCCCCGTCTCCTCCTCCAAGGGGCAACATCCTGGTCCTTCCTGGTCCCCAGCAGCACCCATAATCCTCAACCGTGACTCTTGCAGCTAGCAAGGCTTGTTTGCTGTATTTCTGCCTGGAAACTCTTCTGCAACATCCAGCACACCGTGGGACATCTTCCATCCAAAGGAGAAGTTCCTAGCCCTTTTCATTGTTGCAGAATCTTCAGCTTCTTCCACCCGGAGGCAGCCCTTTTGCACCTTCATCCGTGGTTTAGTGGGCACCTGCCCCCTCTGGACACTTTCGTGACTCTTGGACTTGATCCCCTTCCTTCACAGGTCCTCAGGTCCAGGAATCCGTCTTCAGTGTTTTGCTGGTGCTTGTGGTTCTTGCAAAATCCCCTATCACAGCTATTGTGTCTTTCTGGGGTAGTAGCGTAACTTTACTCCTACTTTTCAGGGTCTTGGGGTGGGGTATTGTGGACACCCTTACTGTTTTCTCACAGTCCCAGCGACCCTCTACAATCTCCCACAGGTCTGGGGTCCATTCGTGATTCGCATTCCACTTTTGGAGTATGTCGTTTGTGTTGCCCCTAGACCTATGTCTACCTATTGTATCCTATTGTGATTCTGCATTGTTTGCACTACTTTTCTTACTGTTACTTACCTGTTATGGGTTTGTGTACAAATAACTTGTGTATATTACTTGCCTCCTAAGTGAGGCTATTCTCTGAGATACTTTTGGCATATTGTCACTAAAATAAAGTACCTTAATGTTTAGTAACTCTGAGTATTGTGTTTTCTTATGATATTGTGCTATATGATATAAGTGGTTTAGTAGGAGCTTTGCATGTCTCCTAGTTCAGCCTAAGCTGCTTTGCCATAGCTACCTTCTATCAGCCTAAGCTGCTAGAAACACCTCTATTCTACTAATAAGGGATAACTGGACCTGGCACAGGGTGTAAGTACCACAAGGTACCCACTATAAGCCAGGCCAGCCTCCTACACCATTCAGTATGCAGATTAATGCAGATGTGACTGAGAGTCCTGTGTTTATGGCTATCTGGGTGGAATGCACAAGGGGAGCTATCAACCAGCATAGCCCAGACGTGGATTGGAGACAGGCTGTAAGGCACAGGTGGCAGTAAGTGAAGAGAAATGCCCACTTTCTAAAAGTGGCATTTCTAAAATAGTAATATTAAATCCAACTTCACCGGTAAGCAGGATTTTATATTACCATTCTGGCCATACTAAACATGACAGGGCTACTCCTTTCAAATTATAATCTACCTCTTAAAAGTATATGAGGGCAGTTCTAATGCTGGTCTGTGAGAGGAGAAGGCCTCACAGTAGTGGGAAATTAATTTGTAACTACTACCAGGACATGTGAAACACATAGGCGCGGGAAGCAGCCTGAAACACAGCTCCCTAACTACTGAGACGTGGAAAACGAAAGCGGAACAACGCTTTCATTAACCACAACTTCCTTGTTTGGGGCCTTAACCACGCATGTGTTGAACCACGCACATGCGTGATTAAGGCACAGAAGAAGGGAGTCAGCTGAGGAGGAGGACCCGATCAAGGAGGAGGTAAGTGGGGCTGTTTTAGGGATAGGGTTGGGGATGCCAGGGTATTTTTCGTTTTAGGGGTGGGGGAGAGGGTGGGGGTCAGGGTGGTTTAGGTGCGGGGAGTGGGGGTCGGGCATTTTCAAGTTTTAGGGTCGGGGGCTCGGGGTATTTTTTGTTTTTGGGGGTGGTGGAGTCGGGGTGGGGGTTGGGGTGGTTTAGGTGCAGGGAGAGGGGGTCGGGGCATTTTTAGTTTTAGGGGCCAGGGGTCAGGGTGGTTTAGGTTTAGGGGTGGGGAAGGGGGGCTCAGGCATTTTTAGTTTTAGGGGCAGGGTGGGGGGTTCGGATATTTTTAGTTTCAGGGGCGGGGTGGAGTTCCGGGGAATTTTTACTTTTTGGGGGTGGGGGTTGGGGTGGTTTTTGGTTTTAGGTGTGGGGTCGCGGTCATTTTAGGGGCGGGTTGGGGGCTTGGGGTGGTCTTACGGGCGCGGTGGGGGTTGGCATACTTTAGGTTTTAGGGGCAGGGTGGGGAGTTGGGGTGGTTTTAGGGGCAGGGTGGGGGGTTGGGGTGGTTTTAGGGGCAGGGTGGGGGGTTGGGGTGGTTTTAGGTTTTAGTGTCAGGGTGGGGGTCACAGTAATTTTAGGAGCGGGGTTGGGGTAGTTTATGGGGTGGGGGTTGGGTTGTTTTAGGTTTTAGGGTCAGGGTCGCAGTAATTTTTAGGGGCAGGGATGGGGGGCAGGTGAGGTTGCATGCTGGAACCATGCATGCTGTTCACTAATGCCTTTACCAGAAATGCCTTTACAACGAAAAATCATTGTTAAGGCATTCGTGGTAAAGGCATTAGTGGTAATAACGCGGTCGTTGTTCCGACCGAGTTGTTCAGGCATGCGTGGTTCCAGCATGCGTTGTTCCAACATACATTCCATAGGCGCATGCCCTGCCTTTTACTTACATAACACCCTGCCCTATTGGTTACCTAGGGCCAGATGTACCAAACAGTTTTTCCCATTCTGTGTCTATGGGAAAATGTGTTCGTACATATGGCCCCTAGTGCCTACCATAGGGTTGACTTATATGTAAAAAAAGGGGAGTTAAAGGCTTGGCAAGTAGTCGTAAATGCCAAGTCGAGGTGGCAGTGAAACTGCACACACAGGCCTAGCAATGGCAGACCTGAGACATGGTTAAGGGGCTACTTATGTGGGTGGCACAATCAGTGCTGCAGGACCACTTGTAGTATTTAATTTACAGGCCCTGGGCACATGTAGTGCACTTTACTAGGGACTTACAAGTAAATTAAATTTGCCAATTGGGTATGAGTCAATGCTACCATGTTTTTAGGGAGAGAGCTCATGCACTTTAGAACTGGTTAGCAGTGCCAAAGTGCCCAGAGTCCTAAAGCCAACAAAATTAGGTCAGAAAAAGAGGAGGAGGAAGGCAAAAAGTTTGGGATCACCCTGCAGAGAGGGCCATTTTTCCAACAGCAACATTATGTATAATGTAAGGACATAGGGCCACATGTATGAAGATTCTGTTTTGCGACTCACAAACTGCGAGTCTTAGCGACTCGCAATTTGCGATTCGCAAAACCGGATGTACAACACTGTCAATGACACTGTCTGCAATTCGCAATGGGGTCGCAAATGACCAACCTCATGAATATTCATGGGGTAGTTCGCAATTTGCAACCCCATTTGGAATAGCAGCACTCAGGGCTGGTGGCTGCTGGTGTCAGCAGACCACCATTTTTGTGACGGCTTTTAAATAAAGCAGTATTTTTTTTTTAAATGCAGCCTGTTTTCCATAGAGAAAAACAGAATGCATTTTGAAAACAAAAATGAAAAGTTTTCTTTTCATTTTTTCAGAGCAGCCAGTGGTCCGTGGGAACACTGCCTGCTCTGAATTTTTTTTTCTTGCATGCATTCACAAAGGGGAAGTCCCATGGGGACCCCTTCCCTTTTGCAAATGGGTTAACTGCGATTAGTTTGCGACCGCATTCGCGGTCACAAAACAATCATACATACCATTTGGATTTGGTATTAGGAAGGGACGTCCTTGACACGCCCCTTCCTAATACCGAATGGCAAAACCCAAACTGCAATTCGGTAACAATTATATGATTTATAGTAGCAATCTCCCACCTTTATGTTTCTATTCAAATATAAAGTAGGGAGCTTTTCCCTCACCTGCTGTGAATTTGAGGACAAATAAAGAAAGTGGCACAGAGGGCACAGTTTGACGCAAGTGTTTACGCACAGGTTTTACACATTATCAGAATTCTTTGTATTCTGTCAGAATCATATAGCGGATGCTCGTTAGCTGTATTGTACAAAATGCTGTTTTACTGTTTGTGGGTAAATGGATAATAATGCACACCTACTCTGAATTCAAGCGTTGCTTTGGAAATATGGCGCTTTTTATTGACGTAAGCCTTAGTGCTTCTGTTTCCGGTGTCGTTCTCAGACCCTGCAGCGCAGCGCCAGGTAGGAAATGTTATGCGAGAACGCCATGCAATACCGAAACAAAGAGAAGTAATTAAGGAGTGGGATGACAGTGACACATGAACAATACGACGTGAATGAGTAATTAGTTTAATTGAATTCTCACCACAATGTTTGCCGGTGTTCTAGGAACGTTATGGAGCCCTCAAATATATTCCTCATTTACAATCATTTTTAACTATGCTGGCCTTTGGCTACTTCAGAGACATTTTCACGCTCAGTGCGTCTGATACATTATTGTCACAAATTAGCAATTCAAGGGCATGTTATTCACAAATAGAGAGTTTTTTCAACTTTGTGTATAGCACTGTTCGGCAGGAACATGTGCATGACATTCTGAAAATTAAGGAATTTCATACCTTTGTTTTGATTAATAGGAATTCAGATGCAACTTAAATGTGTATGCAATTTTCGGGAAATAAGTTGTGTTAGAAATGGGAGTCTCCACTTGGCAGTGGCTTGCCCCCTATCCAACTAGGGACTGTTCTTCCTAGTCAGGATAAGGGAGTCACACACCTAGGGTAACCTCTGCTCACCCTCTTGGTAGCTTGGCACAAGCAGACAAGCTTATCTCAGAGGCTATATAAAGCATTTGCAAATAACACACAGTAATAGTGAAAACACTACAAAAGGACACCACAGTGTTAGAATAATAGCCAATATTTATCTGTGTACAACAAGAGCAAAATGAGACTATTCCACATACAGTAATAAAGATATGAATTTTGCAAGAATTACTTAAAAAGATAAAAATGTAGTTCCCAGAAGTCGATAGCTCCATTCGGGACTATCACAGTGTCATAAACAACAAATCCAATAGTTCAGGCTATGGTGTCTGGAAGACCCACAAACAGTACCTTGTAAATTCAGGGTAACGCGGTCTTTGCAATGAGATCATTGCATTGCTGGCGTCGGCGGGCGTTGGTTCTGGAAGTCGGTGCAGGCTTCATTGCGCCCTAGAATTCACATGTGTTGCAGATCGAACTCTGTGCTGATGACGAAGTCAGGAGCACTGGCGTTGATGGCATCGGGCTGCAGTGCAAAGCAGGACAATACGACATGCTGTGCCCACAGGTCACAATGCAGACAGCGGCTTGGTGATGGCGCCCTGTGGTGTCGGTGAGACTAGGGCTGCGGTGTGAAGCTGGGTAGTGAGACGTGCGTTGTCTCCAGATAGCGGTGCAGTCAGCGGAATCATCGTCCCTGAAGTGCTGTCATTGGTATGCCCAAGGCTGCAGTACAATGGAAGGTGGGCTGTGTACGGCACCCATGGGTTGCGGTGCAGACAGGCGTGCCTGTTGACCATCCTGGAGTCGATAGCGCTGGTGTCGGTGTACCAGCACTGCAGTGCGGGACAGGACCGTGCTTCGTATACCTCGTGAGCGGTTTCCTCAGGCCATGTTGCAGGCAGTGGCGTCGGTGTCAGCGTAGAGCGTTGTCTTCGGGGATACCAAGGCTGTGGTGTGAAACGAGGCAATGTGTCATGCAGGGTCCACAGGTCACGGTGCAAGCAGCGGCTCGGTGACGGCTTCAAGTGGCGGTGAGACCAGCGTTGCGGTGCGAAGCAAGGCATGACTCTGTGGTGCCGTCAGATCACGGTGCAGGCAGCTGCACAAAATACACAGTTCCCAGTGCTGTAGGCAAATGAATTTGAAGTCTTTGATATTTCTGAGACTTCTAACAGGAGGCAAGCTCTACTTCAATCTCTTGGAGAAACTTCACAAGCAGGATACACAGCAAAGTCCAGTCTTTTCTGACTTTGAAGTAGGCAATCTTCAAAGAAAAGTCCCTGTTGTTCACAAGATCCTGCCTTTCCAAGGCCTGGCTCCAGATGTACTCCAGGAGGCAGAGCCTAGATTGTGTGTGGAAAGGAACAGCCCTTTCTGGTGCATGCGTCATCTCCTTTCTCCCACTCTAGCCCAGGAAGACCCATGAGGACATGTAGGACACACCTCAGCTACCTTTGTGTCATTGTCTGGCGTGAATTCACAACCAACCTAACTGTCAGTCTGACCCAGACGTGCAATACCGCAAACCTAATTTAGCAGTATTTCACTATCAGGACAAGTAAAACAAACCAGTACATGTCCTACCTTTTAAATACACTGCACCCTCCACATGGGGCTACCTAGGGCCTACCTTAAGGGTGCCTTACATGTAAAAAAAAGGGAATGGTTGGGCCTGGCAAGGGAGTTCACTTGCCAGATCAACATAGCAGTTTCAAACTGCACACACAGACACTGCAGTGGCAGGTCTGAAACATGTTTGCAGGGCTACTCATGTCAGTGGCACAATCAATGCTGGGGCCCCACTTGTAGCATTTGGTTTAGAGACCCTGGACACACATGGTTCCCTTTACTAGGGACTTACTAGTGAATCTCATATGCCCATCATGTATAAACCAATTACCGATGCAATTTACATAGAGAGCACTTGCACTTTAGAACTGATCTGCAGCAGTAAAAGTGTGGAGAAGCAATAACCCAGCATAGACCAAGTCCAGCATGTCCTAAAAACAGAAGATTAGAAAGGCAAAGAGACAGGGTGGGGGGTTCCATTATAGCTGTGCTTCTCCACCCACCCAACAGTAACCCCAAAGAGGTTTTCAGAAAGACTTATAAGTAAAATGCTCTGCATTTCAAATCAGCTTTCTTTATTGATTGTATATCTTTTGTTTTGAAAACCTAAATGGGTTTTACTTTCACCTGGTCGACCAACCGGGCCTTTCATTGCATATATTTCCTTTAATAACTTCCCCTAGATTCAGTGGTGAATGCCTATGTATGGTTCAAGTGTAGAACTACTGTTGCATAGCCTCAGTAGCCTGCTTGTTAGTACACGATGGTCAAGGAGATTAAATGGATGCACTCCTGTTTCTTGCTTGTGAATCCGGAGTAATATATGTAATTATAAGTAATGTACTTTTCAAGACGTGCTCCAAACGTACCCTGAAAATGGCTCTGTAGTGAATCCTATCTTGTTTTAAGCGAAAACATGAGTTAGCTTAGCCTTTGGCTTGCAAACTCGTGCCCCTGTCACCTAGTGACTTTTACCCTACTTAGTTTGCTCTGTTTTAGCACATTTATTTAATTATATCTTTAAAATGGCTGCCTTGTTTCTAGTTAGTCCAATGTTTTAGTTTCACGTTATCAGTGCCACCACACTAACGCTTCAATATCAAGCGACAAAGATAAACAAACTGTAGGTGTTCACATTAGGTACTTTCCCTCTTCACGCCTTCGAGGGAATTTTTTACATAAATTATCACCCAGGCATGTCTTGTTATCTATTGTTTGGAAACAGACCTACGTCAGGGGTTCGAGCAGATTTGTATAAATGCACCTCACTTGGACAGAAAATTATTCTGACCATATGCCATTGGTACTATCAATGCTGCACGTCGGCTTGACGCTGATCCAGTCTTCATGTCTATATGGAATCTCAGCTAGAGAGCTCATTCCAAAGTAACGATGGTTGGGGGCTCTTCTCATGGACATGGCATTGGCAGATTAGGTTTAACACACCTAGCTCTCTTTCAGGCTAGATATTAGGTACATGTCATTAGGGTATTGTAACATATTTCACATCACATGTCACTTTATGATGGTGGGCGTCTTTGTATTAAGGACTCTTGTCTTTACCATTCTGTTTCTTGCATTATTCATTAGCCTAGTCATTGCAGCCCATGCAACCTATCTTAGATTGAAGTTTTGTTAAATAAAACCAAACCTATTGAAAACTTTACTGCATCTTCTTCATTGCCTGTGTTTGATTGAGACATGTTGTTTATGTGAGAAAGGGGTAATCTCCGTTTAACCACAAAACTCCCTGAGATGTCACACTCTTGAGTCCATGCATAACGGCTGCCACAAATCACCTTTTACTGTTTAGGGTTTGGTGAGGTGCTGCTTGTGAGCCGGGAGGGTTAAGACGACAGTTACGATTTGTTGTAGGATTAGCATAGTCACCTACAAACATAAGTACTGCCATTCTTGAACCAGCAGTTGTGCCTAGAGCAAGAGTCAAAATATATATATTTTTTTTAAAACCTAAGTGGGTTTTACTTTCACCTGGTCTACCGACCGGGCCTTTCATTGCATATATTTTCTTTAATAACTATCCCTATATTCAGTGGAGAATGCTTGTGTATGGATCAAGTGTAGACCTACTGTTGCATAGCATAGTAACCTGCTTGTTAGTACAAGATGGCATGGAGATTAAATGGATGCACTCCTATTTCTTGCTTGTGACTTAGGAGTAATATATGTAATTGTAAGTAATGTACTTTTCAAGACGTGCTTCAAACGTACCCTGGAAATGGCTCTGCGAACAGGCCTTAGAACGTTGTGTTAACCGGCTACTAATTAAAGTTTTGAGAATAAATTTAATGAGTGCATTCAAGATATTGGTTCTAGTGCACAAATGTTTGTCATGGACAGGTGTGACTTACTCTTGAGGTACTCCTCTTTTACAGGATCCTGGAGTACTGCATGAAAAACCTAAGCTTTCCTACTTTTGTGTTTTTACATTATGCGCTTAATCACTAAAATATGTTAAAAGTATAACACTTGATTGGTGCACTGTACAAGGACTAGAGATTGTTCCTTGCATATGTTTGCCTGAGTCTAGAATCCAGACCTGGAGTAATTTACAGACTGGACTCTTTCATATATTTGCACATAAAGTAATGACATTTTCTCTTGATTCACCTGGCTGGGTGATGCTAAAGGCTTTACTTCTTAGATGGATGTTTAAATGCCGTGTAGACAAAAGGCATCGCATGATTAACTCTGTTGCTAGAGGAGAGGGTGAGTTGTGATTTTTAGAATCTGATGGCAGCGTCCTCCTGTTACATCAGGTGATGGTACTAGCCTAAACAATGAATGGCTTATGTCTTCAGTGCAACTTATGAACCCTCTTTGAAGTTTGAGAGAGCCTACTTCCCTGAAAGGACAGGGAAGTAGGCTGCAGAGCTGATGTGGACAAATGTCTGAAAGTTTAGTTGTCCTGCTATTTTCTCAGCTAAGTATAGGTAGAACCATTAGCGGCAGAACCCTAATAGTTCAAATTATAGGTGGAGGGATGGCGTGGCAATAGCAAGTTAGGTTGAGTCCCTCCAGTGACCGGACTCTTTCCCTTGATTCATAGGTCCCCTGACAGAGGAGAGAAGATTGCTTGCTGTTCAACCTCTGACAAGAGGCCTTGTGGCTCCTGGCTTGTATCCCTGACTTTCAATTAGACTCTGTCCATTTCTGAGTGCCCCAGCTTCCTGATTCTCCCCCGGGCCAATGCAAAGTGGTCCTGCCAAGCTCCCCAACTAGTGGGCACTGTCACTACAGACTGGCACCTAAAAAAGCATGTGTTTGGCAAGTGCTGATATTGAGTGTGGTGTGATGCTGAGGTGATCTGAGAAGGAGCAGTGGTTCAGGTTGTACAGGGCTGGAGACATCCTCTAGCAGTGAGGGAGGAAGCAGTGCTTGCCCTCGCTGAGGAGAGCTCCCTGTAGCCTTTGTCCATGGGGCACTAGCTGTGCGAGTTGCAACTGTGCATGCCACTGATAATGACGGTAAAACCAGCCCAGTGGATGTGGATATAATCATGTATATTCTTTTTTTAAATCCTCCCTTTGTGGAGCCTTTCTGTGGCCCACCGTGTCTTTCAAGGTTCAGGGGGCGCTAAGGGTACATGAAAACTTGACTACAATTAGCAGTTTATTTTTATGTTCCAAAAAAATGTAAGTTGTCCCAAAAAGTGCATGGTTAAAAGATAAGTAAAATTCAGGTCTGGTGATGGTAAAGCTTTTTACTACTTCACGATGTGTTGGAATTATCTTCTTTTATGGTGTGGCTGTTTACAATACTGTACCTTGCGGGAAAGCAGTAATTCTGTATTTGGCAACTCATCCTCTGGGAGCATATGCTGAAAAAGGGGGAGGGAGGCTGTGGTGTGGCACCTAATAGACACAAGAATACTCTCCTAAAGCTCGGGCATGCATCTGGAGTCCTCCCTGCTGTTTTCCGCCCTCCAAAGGACCCTGCTTTCACATCCTCAGTTTTACCTGCTCCTATTTCTTTCCAACTTCACACTTCTCTTTTCCTAACAATCTCTGTCACTCTAGCTTTAGATGCTGATCATCATTAGTGCCATTGTGTGTTTGTGATCTTGATTCTGTTTAGTGTGTTGTGGTAGGAAACTCGGTTGGTTTTGATGCTTTCCCGAGCTGAGTTGTTCTTAGATTTCTGCTTTTGATGCACCTGAAGAAGAACAATCACCGTACAACCTTGCTGCGGTCAAATATTTTAGAATGTGTCATCTGTTGGGTCATAATTAAAGTCAGTGGGTCACATGTAATTGGCATGCTAAGGGCACACCAAAGTAAAGCCCATAAGTGCCAGTCCTCATTTGGTCAGGACTTCTGTATGCCCTTCCATCCATAGCTCTCTGTTACTGAAGCAAGTCATTTGGGTTCTTGAGAACCTGTCTGCTACCCAAGATTATGATAGCAATAGGTGTCTCTGCTTCCTGGATATCAGACAGGCTACTCATGTCAGGATAAAGCAACAAGATGAAGCAAATATTACTCCCCTCTCCTTAGTGCATGGTTTAGAGTACTGCCTGATAATTGCCCATTCACTCCTTAGGCATTTTTCTGAACATTTCAGTCATATTACTGACAGGTGTTGCAATATTTTGCTGGTCACTGAATCTTAGGAGGAGAAGACTATGCGTGGGTGAAGTTTAAAATATGCTCATAATTTGCGTAATTTTGGCAATTTCCAATTACACCTGTTATGCAAAATTCCTGAAATTATCCCATGACCTCACTTTGTGTTGTTTTGCAGTAAAAATGTAAGTGCATATTTATGAGAGCCTTGCATCACATTTGCACCACGTAAAGTGGTACATGCGTGACACAAGGCTCTGAGCCAGATTCATGAAGCCATGTAAAGACAGATTGCGTGGCTTTGAGTGGCCTCATAAATCTTGAGTAAGGCAATGCAGCTCAAATCTCTGCGCCACCTTATTCTGTGCAGGAGAAGCGTTCCATGGGCATTGCAGTAGATGTTCCCATGCAACTCATATGGGTTTTGACACATTCCCAGAGTTGCAAGGGCTTGTTTTTTTCTCTTCTATGCAGCACACATAAGAAGAGGGCAAATGCCTCTAGAATTAGTTTTGTGCAAATGAGTGCCCCTTCTTGCACAAAAACAATACAGCCCTCGATGCAGACACCCTTGAACTATGGTATTTGGGTGCCTGTATTGGCGCTAGACAGCCAAAACAGCACTAACACAGTGGGAAAGGAGAGGAATGCGCTGTATTGCATAGATACAGCACATTCCTGCCCTTACCTTTTGACATAGGACAGCACAGCAAAGTGACCTGCTGTTCTGCCCTGCATTAAAAGCCAATAAATCTGGTCCTTATTGCGATGAATGCAAGTGAACAAAGAACACAAACAGCTGTTGTTTGCAGTGCTTTGCTTAAATATATGTTCACACCAACAATTTACATAAAGACGCATTTCACAATGATGGATGTGCATTTGGCATAATTATGAGTAATTTTTCATAGTTTTGTTGAAATTTTGCATAAATACACACAAATAAATTCCACAAATTCCACAAACTGCTAGAGAAAACCTCAATCCCCAACCATGGAATTGCTATTCAAGAGGATTTTAATAAAATATAGGGTGGGGAAATTTGTTGGTGGGGTGGTAATATTTTTTTGAATTTCTCTGAATCTCTCATTAGCATCCAGGTCTAACGTGACCATCCTTGAGGTTCCTGTTTGCCAACTTCTGATCTCCCAGAACTCAATTATGACCTTGTTCCATACTTTCTACCCTATTGATGCTAACGCCAGTTGGCTCAAGAGATTTCTGAGCTTGGTAAGTAAGGCAGTGCTTTTGTCATCCAACATCTTAGCGATTCCAACGTCCATGCCTTTTGATACCTCTGAGGTTAAATGACTGTGGTTTACTCAAGACTTTACTACACTCACCCTTGCCCAGTGAATTACAGAAGATACTCATCCTGTGGGTAACCCTCTTGATTTGATCTTTGCACCACCCTTTCTAATTAAGGACCTTGATGTCTCTCTAGTTACATATCCAATTCACTATCTGGGCTTCCTCAATGTAATGAGACTGCTTGCAAACCACAGCGAGTGATGAATGGATGTTGAAGGAACCTGACTCTAGGCCTGCTCTACCTGGCCTGCCTTAATCACATTAAGTTATGATTCTGAGAGTAACAATGTATAATTGAATCATTATATCACTCTAATCATAAACGTGACCATAGCTAATTATTTGACTGAAAAATGGTTTGTATTTTTAAGTAGATCTTTGACATGCTAACAGGTGGGAGAAGACTGAGAATGCCTTTCAAGATAAAGAGATGTAACGTTTATATTCCCTTATGTGCTACAAATTATTGATTAAAAACATTTAACTCACAAGTAATGTTATTCTGTAGGTCACATCCTGTTGTCATAAAATCAGAGAGGATAGATTTTAAAATACTGCCAAACAAATACACTTAATATTTCTCTACAGCATATGGGTAGTGTTTTCCCACCAAGTACACTTTGCATTGAAAAATGTGAGGACTTTTTGAAAAATGAAATATTGAAAAATAAAAAAGAAGGAAAGTATCCAAAGGCAAATTATTTATATTATATGAGAGTACAGGAATTAGCAGCTATTGAGAATACATCACAGAAAGATGCAATTGCATTGCTGACCTTACATTAAAAATGTGGACACTCACAAGTCAACTATATATAGGATTATATGATCATTGTTAAATGGAACTACCAATGGTATTGAAGACTGAACATGAATTTAATTTGATCCTATACTGTGTTACGAAAACTTCTGAATGACAGGGATAGGATTGTGGACGTTATGAGGATCCAATTGAATATTGTAACATGATTGTTACACGATTTATTTATAAACACATTCTATAGTAGATAAAGTTATAGTCTAGCTGTAGAGCTTTAAATATACTCAGATGCTACTCACTAACTTCTGGCTCTAGATCTACACCCACTCCATTTTACCTGCTGTGTCTCTTATGTGTGGGATTACCTGCCATAAGTGTGAGAACATGGAAGGCACAGGTTCTTTTTTTATTTGAAAGTGGAAGGAGAGATTGTGAAATGGGGTCTAACACTAAATCGATGGAATAAAGGGTAAAACAAGGAGGGGCATTACATGGCACACACAAATAATAACGCACACACACACACACAAGAGTAAGAGGGTTGCCATTCACCATTCTTGCACCCACATCTGCTACAGTAGAACTACTGACCAAACAGGGTCAAATCTGCAAAAGCCACATCTTGGAGTAAGTCAGACTGCACACATTGCCTTGTCACATGTATTGCAATGCAGCTTTATAGAAAGCAATGTAGGCAAGAAATAACACAAATAATGCAAATGAGAAAATCAGAAATAAAAGGGAAAATATGTTTTTAAACAGTCTCTTTCTCTTTGGAAATAGAGTTAAACACAAGCACACAACTGTAAACGTAGCTACAATTAGTGAACTACACATCTAACAACAATATGGCAATCATATGCAACACATCTACAACTGAAAAGGAGAGAGTGAACAATCAGGATGACACCATACTCATCAGCACACGAAACCCACTACTAGATCAATCAACCACACATATACTGCTCAGGCAAGAAGGCAAGCCACCAACAAAACAAAACTATTTTTAACAATGCTGGTAAGTAGCTTTATTGTTTTAGCCCTCAATTTGAGGGACAATTACTTGGGGAGAAGAGAAAGTATTTACTGATAGGGCATTAACATCTTTGTTATGTCCAGTGAAGAGGTAATGACTAGGTAGCATTGTCTCCAGGTGTAATCCTTGACTTAGCATTAACATCTTTGTTATGTCCAGTGAAGAGGTAATGACTAGGTAGCATTGTCTCCAGGTGTAATCCTTGACTTAGTTGCAGGTTGGGAGCAGGTGCTCAGTTCACCTACAAGCCTTCCCTGCACATTTCTAAATGCTGACTAAATTCCATTTCACAATCACTAGATATTTCCAGAGGGTAATTGGGGACACCATGGGCATCTCACAGCCATCCAATTATAGTGCTTGAGACACATACTGAGATGCATTCACCAGCTGAGTATACCACATTATCACCAAGTCACAGCCATTGGAGAAAGGGCAACAAGTGGCAAGGTAATTGGCACTGTCCCCTTCCCTCTTTTAGGGTCGAGCCTGCGTCGCATACGCTTGCGCATGTGTTGCGCTTGCGAGACGCTTAGTAGTTAGAAAGGGCTCAGAGCCCCGTCCATGTCACGTCAGTGTCTTTCATTGGTTCGCGGGCTTGCCTTTCAAAATCTGATTGCTTTCATTAGTGGAAGACACGCATACGTCATGCCTTTTCCGGTGGTTAGCCCTCCTCGAGCGCAGCGACCAAGTACTGAAAACATGCGAGGCTTGTTGTTTCCCATCAGGTTTCTGGACTTTTTATCTTTTTTTTTCGCAGCGAGATCTCGCTTGGCAGAAGTTGAGCGCTTTGCATGACATCGACCCTGTTACATAGTTAATTGCACTTTTGCCGGTTACGTAGATAATTGCACTTTTGCCGATAGGTTTCACTACGAGTGAACTGTAGCAGCGCGATTGCGCTTTTTTTTCCCATTTAATGTGGCACAAAAAATCTGGTTGTTTTGTTGCTGTTAAACACATTCTCTCCTCAAGGAATCAATTTGGCGGTCTGGTCCGTATCTAGTTGCCATCTTTTGTCAATGTGAACTTAGCAGCCCCAAACTCCAGATAAAGTGCTTTTAAACACATGCTACTCCAGTTCACACTTCTTTGAGAAAAACCTCCCATGCATCTGCATTCTTTCCAGGATACTTTTATTTTCATTCATTAATGGAAAAACAAACAAATTCAGATTAAAAAAAACATGGTGCATTTTATAGGATTTGCTGTTTCGGGTGCTATTTAATAATATATTGATAAAAATACCTATCATTTTGCCGAACGATATGGCAAAAAAAAAAAAAACTTTACTTGGGAACTGTAACCACTTTTCTAAATACAGCTTTATTTTACACAGGTTTTACCTTTCTCTATAGGTTTGATTGCTACAATAAATGTGCATTCTTTGCGAAAAACATAGGTGTACTAAACAAATACCCATAAAAACGTGCTTTGGGTTCCTTCGTGTTGTTTCTTTTTAACTTAAGAAATACATGGTATGTTTAGTTTGATTTGCTGTTTTTTTGGCTCATTTACTTTTCTAATAGGGACTCTCCTTTTAATCCACAAGAGGAGCGCTCTTTCACAAACATTGCTATTGTGGAGCTGAATTGTAGTTTTTAACTCTTTATCTATGGTCCCCCTTCACGACAGATTTGGGTGCCTTCGCTTTGCTTTTATTTCACTTTTTACTCTCTTTCTGTTTTTATCCCTTCTCTCCCTCTCTCTCTTCCTCTCTTCTCTCTCTCACTCTCCCTCCTCTCCTTCTCTCTCTCACCTTCCTATCTTTCTCTCTCTCCCTCTCTGTCTGGCTTTCTCTTTCTCCCTTTTTTCTCTCTCTCCTCTGTCTATCTTTCTCTCACTTTCTTTTTTCTCTCTCTCATTTTGTCTCTCTATTTCTCAGTGTCTCTCATCCTCTTTCTCTCCCCCTCTCTTTCTTCTCTCTATTTGTCGTTCTTTATTTTTCTCTCTCTTTTTTCTGTCTCTCTCTTTCTATATTTCACTATAACTCATCCTTTCTCTCCCACTTTTTCTCTTTTTCTGTCTTTCTCCTTCCTCTCTTTCTCTCTCTTCCCTTTCTACTTTTCTCGCTTTCTTCCTCTCACTTTCTTCTCTCTCTTTGTGATAACTCTCTAATTCTATCTCTCTCTCTCCCTCTCTTTATCTCTCGCTCTCTGATTTCTCTCTCTCTCTTTCCCTCACTTTCTTCTCTCTCTCTCCCTGTCTTTCTCTCCAACTCTATCTCTCCCTCTCTTTATTTATTTCTATCCCTCTCCCTCCTTTCTCTCTCTATTCCCTCTCTCTCCCACCATCTCGCTTGTCTCCTCTTCACTCTTTCTCTTTCTCTTTTTATCTATTTCTCTTTCTCTCTGTCTTAATCTCTCTCACACTCTGCTTCTCTCTCATTCTGTCTCTCTCTTCTCTCTTTCCTTCTCTCACTTTCTCCTCTCTCTCCCTCTCTTTCTGACTCTCTAACTATGTCTCTCTCTCTTCTCTTACTACATTTCTCTTTTTCTTTCTCACGCCCCCACTTTATCTTTTTATCTCTTATTTCTAATTGGATGTCTCTCTCCTTCCTCCCTCTCTCTCTCTTCTGTCTTTCTTTCTCTTTTTATCACTCTTTCTCTCTCCTCTCTCTTTCTATCTCTCTTTATATATTTGTCTCTAACTCTTTCTCTTGCTCTCTATTTCTCCCTCTATCTGTCTCTCTGTCTCTCTAACTCTCTCTCTCCCCCTCCCTTCCTCTCTCTTTCTAACCCTCCCTCCTTTCTCTCTCTCCATTCTTTCTTTTCATCCCACTTTCTTGCTCTCTTTCTTTCTTTCTTTTTCTTTCTCTCTCTCTTTGTATCTATTTCTTTCTATCTCACACTCTCTCTGTCTCCTGTACCAACTGGGAGTAGTTTCTGTTTTAAGGGCATTGTTTAAAAAAAAAATTCTAGTAAGCCTACTACCCCTTTTGTTATATGCAGGGCCACTGTAATTATGTGGCAGAAAGGACCAAAATATGCAGCAGGGTTAACCAATTAATGTGGCCGATAGCTCCAGCTCAATTAAATGGGAGACCTATTGCATTGCAAATGCTTGTTATTAGGTATGATCACTTCTAACCACCTAACACTTCAACCATCCCACCACATGGAAGACTATTTCTGCAATAGAAGACATTTGTTTTTATGTTTTACCCACCATTCTGTTGCTTCATTTTCATCTGTCCTTAAATCTTTTTTTTTACTTTAAACTTTCTTCATATTTTTAGATAATATGATAGGCTGATGCACGTTTGGGAATGTAGCAGTGGAGCTACTAGTGTATTTTTTTACTTTAATTACAATTTTGGAATGCTGGATTTTAGAAATGGAGCCTCTTGTTGGCAGTGGTTTGCACCCTGTCCAAGTATGGGACCCTCATGCTAGTCAGGGCAAGGGAGTCACACAGCTAAGATACCCCCTGCTCACCCCTTCGTAGCTTGGCATGAGCAGTCAGACTTATCTCAGAAGCAATGTATAAAGTATTCGTACACACACACAGTAACACAGTGAAAACACCACAAAAGTACTCCACTGCAGTTTAGAAAAATAGTCAATATTTATCTGAACGAAACAGACCAAAAGGGCAAAAAATCAACATCCGCAAGCGAAGATACAATTTTGTAAAGATTAAATATCTGTAAAGTGCTTAGAAACACATTAGCTCAAACTGTGGCTATCATAACGTCTTGACGGAGGCATTTCCAACATCCTGACGCCACTTGTGAGGGAGTCCGGGCAGGTCATGGAGTCATACGGACCCCAGGCACAGTAACTTTGAAAATAATGAGAAAACAAAAATGTTTCACAGAGTCTGTGAGGTGAGACATTGCTGGAGCCGGTGCTGCATCAGTTCCTTACTGCTACTAGGGAGGTGAGACACCTGTTCCCTACTACGAGGCAGGAGAGGTGGGTGTTGGTTCCTTACAGTTGCAGGGAAGGTGATGCAACAACGGTGGTGAGTCGTCAGTTCCTTCTGACCCGGCAGGGTCGATGAATCCAGCAGGTCAAGATGCGAGGCGTCGACTTTGCGGTGTCACTATCACACCATGGAGCCTCAGGTGCTGCCGCAGAGTCAGAGTCGGGTGTCATGGATGTCAATGACACAGCACTCAGAACTCATGCTGTGGCAGGACTTTGGAGGTGCTACAGCGGCGTCAGGCCTGCAGCATCAGTCATGGTCACTGCACTCAGTGGGGACCATGGCTCCAGTGCAGGCAGCAGTGCGTAGTAAGACAGCTGCACCAGTTCCGAGTCACTCTGGAGTCAATGTACTTGTTTTTTGTGGCACCAGAATTTACTTCCAAGGGCCCAGGAACTGGATTTGGTACCACTTGGCGAGTCAGGCCTCTCAGCAAGAGAACCTAGGTGTTGGCAGATGAAGTCTTTGTTGTCCCTGAGACTTCTAACAGGAGGTGAGCTCAGTCCAAGGCGTTGGAGAACCTTTGGAAGCAGGATGTAGAAAGCAAAGACCAGTCTGTTCACTCCCAGGACAGAATCATCAAGCATGCAGCAGCAATAGGCAAAGTGGCTGTCCCTCCTACAGCATCAAGCTCTCCTTCCAGGCAGAATGTCCTCAGTCCAGAAGGATTCTAAAGTTGTGGTCTCAGAGGTCCAGTGTGGATACCCATTTCTGTGTTTGGAGGAGGTAAACTTCAAAGAAAAGTATTTATAGTGCACAAGGCCCTGCCTTTCCTGTTCTGGCCCCAGACACAATCCAGGGGGTTGGAGACTTCTTTGTGTAAAGACAGGCACAGCCCTATTCAGGTGCAAGTGTCAGCTCCTACCACCATTCTAGCCCAGGAAGACCCATCAGAATATACAGGGCACACATCAGCTCCCTTTGTGCAACTATCTAGAGTGAATTCACAAATAGCCCAACTGTCCGCCTGACCCAGACGTGTATTCCACAACCAGATAGAGGCACAGAATAGTTAAGCAAGGAAATACCCGCTTTTTAAAAGTGGTATTTTCAAACTTACAATTTTAAAACCAACCTCACCAAAACATGTATTTTTACATTGTGAGCTCAGAGATCTCAAACTCCATATCTTTATCAGCTCCCAATAAGACATTGCACTTAAAAGATATTTCAAGGCAACCCCCATGTTACCCTATGGGAGAGATGCACCTTGCAATAGTGAAAACTAAATTTACCAGTATTTCACTATCAGGACATGTAAAACAAACCAGTACATGTTCTAACTTTTAAATATACTACACCCTGCCCATAGGGGTGCCTTGGGCCTAATGTGGGGTGGCTTACGTGTAGTAAAAGAGAAGGTTTGGTCCTGGCAAGTGGGTACACATGCCAGGTCAAACTGGCAGTTAAAACTGCACAAACAGACACTGCAGTGGCACGTCTGAGACATGGTTACAGAGCTAATCATGTGGGTAGCACAATCACAGCTGCAGGTCTACTAGTAGCATTTGATTTACAGGCCATGGGCACACACTGTGCACTGTATTAGGGAGTTACTAGTAAATCAAGTATGCCAGTCATGGATAAACCAATCACCAATACCATTTAGACAGGGAGCACTTGCATTTTAGCACTGGTCAGGAGTGGTATAGTGCCTAGAATCCTTAAGCCAGCAAAAAATGAAATTCGGCACAGGATAAAAAAACAGGAGGTCAGATGCCAAAAAAGTCAAAGGAAACCCTCCGGAAAGAGCCATTTCCAACACTGGAGAGTAGTGACAAACTAGGGACTAAGTTAAAATGGCTCACCAAAAGCCAGATTTGACTCTTGCCAACTGCGATGCAGTGCACCCAACAGGAAGCATACCACCACAGTGAAGACATAATGGTCCATGAAGGAGTCCTCTTAATGCAATTGGCATCAAGGTGAAAACACCCATAGTCCGGTTTGGAAATTAATTATGTTATTTAATAATTATTTTTATTAAATTACTTCATTTTGGATTTACTGTGTGGTATATGTCTGTCGTGTGTGTGGGTTTTAAGTCTATGAATCTCATAGTAGCATTCTGGATATTCATGTACCAAAGTGCTCATTATGAATTATGATACAATGTGAGAACTTGGTGACTCTCAGAACCGTTTTGAAATAGTCCTAGTGCTGATAAGACAACAACATTTTTAAACTGTTTGAAGACTTATGGCATAATATTGTCACACCTCTGCAATAAATAGTGCTGCACCTCTCTAGTTAAAGGGGACATCACACTCCAGAGGAAATCTTGTATTTGTTGCTTTAATAACTCTTGTCCCCAGTTTTCACCAGAAGGCTGAATTTGGAATAGATTTACCACAATTTCAAAAATTATAACGGAGGTCTCAAAACGTGCCTCCTGTCAAATTAACATGAGTTTCTCCTGATAAAATTTTGCTTGCACACAACATGACATGAAAGCTCACCTAATGTAATGGATGAAAGCACACACAATGTTAATAGAACAGTTGCCATTTCATTATTATGTGCCTTTTTTGGGCTTTGGTGACTTTTTGTCCCCAGGTCTTCCTGAGTTATAAAGTGGACTGTGAGTTTTAAATGGGTTAGTTATGTATATTTCATTTTATTCCCCCAAATGCTTGATACAAAAAGAGAAATTCATTGGTGACAATGATGCTGCAGGATGTATAAGTGGACGTACCTTGGCCCACCCACTTATGCAGATCTCTCAGTAGAATGTGATATAGGCCGGGAAGTGATATACCAATAAGGGGGGCCTCCACCCCCGAACCCATGGCCTGGCAAGGACCACAGCAGGTACAAACTGTTCTACAACTGACCCTCCACAGACTTCCCAAGCAGCCAGAGTGGGGATGTATTTGAAATGCCCACCCATTTGGTCTAAGGTATGGGGATCTCATTCTTCTTTCACCAGCCTTGCTTAAGCGCTGGAATATAGTACTTATAGCCAACAACATTATGCCTGAATACATTTTATATGGACTGGGATAGCAAACTGCCGCCCTCTTGTTATTGCACCCTCTTGACTTTGCCTCATGGCTGATTAGGCTACCTGCCTTGCCTAAGGGGTGGCTGCTTACAACCCCCTGCATTTCCAAAATATGCATGTACATTTTCTCTCCTTTTCCTTTTCTTGCCTTGCCCCAGTGTGGGAAAGCAGTCCTTAGTTCGTAAAAGTAAAAAAAAAAGTAAGTGCCAGGGCTCTTCAAGGAGGCCACTGCAGCTTCGACCACCCGCTGCCCCGGCCAGCACTGCCAATGATAGTACCAACACAACTACTACATACCACTCTCTTACAAGTGTGACAATTCAGACTATGTCAGGCCACACAAAGCTATAAAAATGGTGTGGGAAGCAGGTCAAAAAGGTGTCCAGATTCCATGCCCATGCAATCCGGGTCATTTCTGCTGAGTGCACAGATAGATGGTCACATAAGTCCCAAATGTAATTGGCATTTAATGTGCAAGTGTGTGAAGGAGTATCCCCAGCTGTAAAATATTGATAATCTCAAAGGAAAAGAAAATGCTGTTTTTACAGGTGGGTACCGAAGTAGAGGATTATCACATGCAGAAGGACCGAACGAAAAGGCACTGTTAAAGAGAAAGGAGATGTGTGAGGTATGCAGATAGAGGATTTCAAAAATATGTGGGGAGGAAAAGGGTGCAAACTTTTACCTGAGCGAAAGACTGCGAAGAAAAGTGGTGTTAATGGGAGAGTAGGATTGACAGAGAAACTCTGAAGACCACTGCCTTTCCCACAGACCTTTGAGTTGTTTAACTCACAAACTTTTCTCTTTAGAATTGAAACATTTACAATTCTCATTATTTGCAACATTATTGTTTTTACATGTTAATTGAGTACTATTAAAAAGCATAGGCAAAGCCAGCAGTTTTGGCTCATTTTAGGCATATGTTTATTATTGCATGTCATAGCTGGATACAGTTCTTGAAATGAGGGGGATACTGGATTCCATATCCGTCAGCTAATATTGAGCCAGTTAAAAATGTGCTGAATTTGTACCCTGTGTAATTTGCCAATACTGGGAGACATTGAGCAGTACATGCACTTTGTCTGCTTTCCGTTCAGAGCAGCAACTTACAAGTGTTCCAGGGATTTCCTATATTCACTTCAAAGACCTCACTTTAAGGGACAACAGCCCTCCTTTAGTTATGTAGGAGCTATCTGGAACCTAACTAAAAGATTCAAGGGCAATGTCGGAAAACAAAGGCTCTCAGCTTGTTATGACTTCTCAAGTGCATAAGAAAAACTATGATTTTGTGGTAGGTTTTTGACCCCTATATGTAAGGTACAAATGCACTGTAATAATGTCAGTTGTATGAGTATGAGTAGTAAGCCTAATAAAAATGTAAGTAACACTAACTAACTGTTGTAATTTATCATAAGTAATGTTTTGTATAAAATGTACATTCTCTATTTCCCCCTTCCTTTCATTGTGTGCCCACCTGCCCATAGGGATCCAAGTGTAACATTCCATTCCTCCCCATTTTCCCCTTGTCTTCCCAGTTGGTTCCTACCAGCATTCTATAACTGTTGCTGTGACAGTTGACAGCTGTGAGGAGAAATGCTCGCTACCGGTTGTGGCTGGAGGCTGTTGTTAATTCATCTTGCCAATAAATTATTTCTTAAAGAACATCATCGGAATTAAGGAATATTTATAATACTGGCGACGAATTGCTGGTGGGGGACAGCAGTCTCAGCCTCCTCCCCTACAACTTATAGCCACCTGTGTCACAGACAGATGCTGGAAATAAACAACAGGAGATCGAGAATAATTCCCTGAGGTGAGCAGAACTTTCAGTCTGGAAATAATTTGAGAAAGTACTGTCTGTTTCTACATTTCACCTGCCATGCTGCTAACGCAGGTTATTATTATAAAATATACTCTCAGCATAAACACATAACGGCAAGTTTATGTTTAACTTCAGAATTTCCTCTGTATTTTTTTCAAATTCAACCTGTCAGAGCAGCAATTAAGAAAAATGTATAGCCCTTTGCTGGACAGGCACAGCTTTAAAATAGCCTGTCAAAGTTATCACCAATTGCATTTCTAGAAAGAAATCCTTCTTTTACCTCACCTTCTGACTGGAATCCCTTCAGCAACCGAAGTCTTTTTCTTCATAAGTCTGAATGGAGGGATGGGACAAGGAAAGCCGGTCCCTCCTGCAGGAAACTAGAGAGTGAAGACTAGAGCGCACACCTTAAGGAAACACTAACAAAATATAGCGCCATCTTTGATTTACTACTATCGAGAGCCAGCACATAATCTTCACGCTGATGGGCACAGCTGTTAAACCTTCCTGAGCAAATCTGAATCTTATGTCATTCACTGGCAGACACAGTTTGTTTTTTTGCATATCTGCTCTATTGCACTGTGAGGCTAATGACACAGCCTCAATATCTTATATCTGAGCTGGCTTGATATTCTGTGTCTACACGCTGATTGGAAAAGCTCCTTCATTAGCATCTTCTACCTACTTTACAAGAAGCCTGTCACGCTGATGGGCACAGCTTATTTAACAAGTTATAGTAGTTATTAATTGCATTTGTTTATGCATAAGTTTATTATGTTTATTCCCTTCCATTTAAAAAGAGTATATGTCAGCTGAGGGCACAGATCAACAATTAACCCCTCCATTGTTATAGTAACATATTATAGATGATTTTATATGTCTTTCTATTGCTGAGGTAAACAGTGAACTTTAAACATTTACGAATATATGCCAGTGATACTAATTCTTTTCTGAGAGTATATTGAGTATATTGTTATCTGTTAACTTTATACATGGCGGCAACAAATATGTCTCAACCCCCACCCTTTTTGGATGAAGCAGGAGAACCAACCATACCCTGGAAGGAATGGGAGAAAATATTCATCTCATATCTGATTGCAATAGGAGGAGAAAAATTCTCTCCCTTAAGGAAACAACACATATTACTTCACAACTTAGGTATTCAAGGGAGAGAAGTTTATGAGAATCTGCCAGATCCTGAAAGTGAGGATGAAGATGCAGATAGCGAAGCAGATGTTTACTATAAAACTTTCAACAAATTAGAGAACCATTTTGGTCAAAGAATAAACATTGTATTAGAAAGGCACAAGTTCTTTTCTAGAATACAAGGAAAAACAGAGAAAATTTCTAGTTACATTGCTGTGTTAAGAGGTTTGGCTAGTATGTGTGACTTTGGCCCATTGTGTGATTCCTTAATTAGAGACCAGCTAGTTCGTTGCACGAACAACCACAAGATTCAAGAAAAACTATTAGCAGGAAATCCAGACTTAAAAGAAGCAATAGAAATAGCTAAAAGTATAGAACACACAGAAGAGTGCATTAGAGAAATGAAACAAAACAACAATTCAGACACTATCCACTTAGTGAAAGATCACCCAGGCAAAGAAGTACAAGACACAGGAGAAAGGAAGAAAATTCCAGACTCTCTCAATAAAAAGGCATTTGAAGAAGAGAGAAGAGACAAATTAAAATGTTTTCGATGTGGAAATTTTAACCATTTAGCCAACAATATCAATTGTCCTGCACGTTCCGTAGTCTGTAGGAAATGCAATAAGAGAGGGCATTATGCTAGACTATGTAAAAACCTAAAAGATGAAGAAAAAAGTGTACATGTTGTGGGACATGTGGGGGAATGTACTAACAAATATGTTTTCCAAGTGGTAAGTGAAGTATCTACTACTGGGAGTAGTTATCCCACTTGTGACGTTTTGCTGGATGGAGTATTGTTCAAAATGTATGCTGACTCATGCTCTCCCTACACGTTGATCGATTACAACAATTTTCAAGAAAAATTTAAGGACAAAACGTATGTTATCTTACAACCTGATGTAGAACCTGGGTGGTACAACAATGATCCCATACCATTAGTAGGAATGGTGAATATGATTATAACCTTTAAGGACCGTTCCACTGCGGGAAAGATCTATCTAACAAAAAAAGGATCTAATTTATTAGGTTGGGCTCACCAAAAAGCTTTAGGAATCAAACTTGATCCTAACAGCCAAGAACCTGTGTTATCAATTTTGGAAGGAAGAGAGAACTTAAGACGGTATGAGAAACTATGTGAAGAGTTCTCTGAAGTATTTAATGATGATTTAGGCCATCTTAAAAATTTCCAACATAAAATCAAACTAAAAAACAACGCAGTACCAGTAATACATAAGGTAAGACCAATTCCCCATTTAATGCGTGACCCTTTACAAGAGGAATTGGACAAACTGGTCAAGCAGAAAATTATAGAACCTATAGAAAGTTCTTTATGGCTCGCTCCAATTGTAGTCACCCAAAAGTCTGGAGGGAGGGGTCTTCGTCTCTGTGTCGACTTAAGAGATCTCAATGCAAATATTTGGGTGGATAGATTTCCTCTGCCCAGAATAAATGAAATGATCAGCGTAATTGGAGAGGCAAACCATTTTAGCGTAATTGATCTCTCCTCAGCATACCACCAAATAGAATTACACGAAGATTCCAAATCCTTAACCTCATTTATAACTCCATTCGGAGCATACAGGTACTGCAGAATGCCATTCGGTCTTGCTTCAGCAGCTGCAGTGTTCCAGAGAGTCATGCAAAATTTTTTGGAGGGGATAAAGAATGTTTTATGCTTCCAAGATGACATACTTATATATGGCAACTCTACAACTAATCATGACAACTCATTAAGGGAAGTTCTGTCAGCACTCAAAAAAGCAGGTCTAACCATAAGAAAAGACAAATGCCAGTTGGGAGTCCAATCAGTTGATTACCTAGGACATACGATTTCCAAACATGGAATTAAACCTAAAATTGATTTAGTCAACGCTGTAAAAGATGCTCCTCCTCCAACAAATAAGGAGGAATTAAAATCCTTTTTAGGGTTAGTTGAATACATGACTAAATTCATCAAGAATTTTGCAGATATTGCTGCACCATTAAGAGCCCTCTTAAAAAAAGGTACTCATTTCAAATGGGACGGGGAATGCCATGAAGCCTTTGAGTCTATCAAAAAAGCCATTGTTAGTGCCCCTTCCTTGGGAAATTTTGACACCAGACGTAAAACCATCCTAACTACTGACGCCAGTGGGAAAGGAATTGGAGCATCCCTAACTCAAATGGTGGAAGGCGAGGAAAAAATCATAGCGTTTGCTTCCAGAGCATTAAAAGATACAGAATGTAATTACTCCACTGTAGAGCGTGAAGCACTTGCATGTACTTGGGCTATTTCACACTTTAAATACTTCCTTTGGGGATTACCATTTACTGTACGCACTGACCATAAGCCTCTGATTTTATATATTTTCAACAAAGGGGAGGGAGACCACCACTCCTCGAATAGCTAAATGGCTCATAGGTATGGAAGGTTACAATTTCAAAATCGAATATGTTCCTGGTATAAAAAACTCTGTAGCGGATTGTCTATCCAGGCTACCATGTGTACAGGAGGAGGAAAATGCAAATAAATCTGAAGAGCCTGTATTAATGATTGATATCCCTAGTATTACAAGGGAGGAATGGAACACTTGCATGGAAAACGACCATACTCTATTAAATGTGAAGGTAAGGATAGTCCAAGGATGGCCCCCAAAGTCTAATGGCCTAGATCAGGATTTAAAACATTTTTGGGCTGTGAGACAAGAATTAAGTATTGTTGACGACAAAGTCATGAGAGGTGAAAGGATAGTACCACCTAAGGGCTTGTGGGATAGGATTACGGATTTGGCCCATGAAGGTCACTTAGGTAGAAGCTTAACCAAGGCTAAAGTCAGGGCCACGTACTGGTTCCCGAGCATGGACCGCATTGTGGAAAATAAAGTCAGGTATTGTTTGACTTGTGCCATGAGCGACAAAAGCAAGAATACCAGGTGCGCACCACTATCCCCCGTAAGTGTGCCATCCAAACCTTGGGACAAACTGGGTCTCGACATTATTGGTCCATTAAAACTTTCCACGTGGGCTGGTAAATTTATGTTAGTACTGGTGGACTATCACTCTCATTGGATCACCATCAGAGTAGTTAGCAGCATCACAACCCAATCTCTAGTGAATTTCTTAACCGATACATTCATGACAGAAGGTGTGCCTAGCACTATAGTAACAGACAACGGGGTCCAATTCACTTCTGAGGAAATGCGTGAGTTTTTACAAAGGTTGTCTATCATACATCACAAAACAGCATTGTATTGCCCTAGAGCAAATGGTTTGGTGGAACGCGTTAACCGTATGATCAAAGAGTGTATGCAAACCGCACACATATCAAGGAGTCCTCCTGATAAAGCACTTCAAAAAATGATTTGGTCCTATCACACAACCCCTAATTCAGTTACCAAGGTATCACCCTTCTTAGCGCTCAAAGGGAGGTTACCAGGCACCAAATTGAACCCCAACTGGCTGGGTGGAGGAGAGCCTAAATGGGTTCGTAGAGATAAAATGAAGAATCAAGTCAAAACACATCAGGAAGGGTACAAGAAAAGATATGACCAAAAGCATGGTTCCAAGTTAGGAAGATGGAATGTTGGCGATCGGGTAATGGTTAAACTACCAGACAATCGCCAAGGGTGTGAATCTAAATTCTCCAAACCTATAAAAATAACAGAGGTGAAGAAAAATGAAGTAACATTAGAGGATGGCAGAACGTGGAGCATGGATAGATTAACACCCCATTGTCCGTCTCAGAAGTATTCAGGTATGGATGGAAAGCCAAAGGATGTCTTGAAATATGATGGGAACAATCGCAGAGCTAGGGCTCGTGCAGTTCCTGTCTGGCACAAAGATTACATGCTCACTTGATTTCCCAACAGGATATTACTTTCAAACATTCTATGAAAGTCTTTTATGGGAAGGAGAAGTGTTGTAATTTATCATAAGTAATGTTTTGTATAAAATGTACATTCTCTATTTCCCCCTTCCTTTCATTGTGTGCCCACCTGCCCATAGGGATCCAAGTGTAACATTCCATTCCTCCCCATTTTCCCCTTGTCTTCCCAGTTGGTTCCTACCAGCATTCTATAACTGTTGCTGTGACAGTTGACAGCTGTGAGGAGAAATGCTCGCTACCGGTTGTGGCTGGAGGCTGTTGTTAATTCATCTTGCCAATAAATGATTTCTTAAAGAACATCATCGGAATTAAGGAATATTTATAATACTAACACTTACTAGTCTAATTGTTTTATTTCATTTATTTTATAAGGCTACTAATCTCAATGTAGGGGATCACCCATAGGGCAGGTTACATTTCATGTAAAAGGTTAGACATGTAGTAGTTTTACACGTCCTGGCAGGTGAAAAAATCTAAAATTTAACTTTCACTACTGCAAGGCCTACCTCTCTCATAGGATAATATTAGGTAGCCTAATTACATCTAAATAAGTACTAACTTTTGCTTGAAAACAGGTGGAAGTGTCAGGGTGGTCTCCAAAGAATAATAATTTAAAATCCTCCTTAATGGCAGCGTTGAATTTTAAGTAACAATGCTGAAAATAACATTTTTAAATAGTTGCCATCATATTGTCCTAACTATTTGGTATCTGCAGCCTGTGTCCTGGGTCACATAAGTAGGTGTAGTTGATAGTATATCCTCCCAGACATGAATACAAAGGGGGATTAGGTGTCAGGGTGGGCCATCTTGTCACAATGGGAGGGCTGAAGCTGTCACCTGCCTCATTTGCACTTCATAGGGACTTTAAACTAGTCTATTGTCACCTCAGACATTATGGGACTAGGGAACGGAAGGAAGACATTTCCAGAACCATATATGGGGAGGAAGTTTAGAAGTTTCTCTCACTTCAAAGTTGGCATCAAGTGTTAATATTGGACCCTCAGACCAACTCTTCCGAACACTCCTGGACCTCTGGATACTATAGAAGAAGGATTACCCTACTGCTTGATGTCTGTCCTCTGTCTGAGAAAGAAGACTCGGTCGGCTCCCTTTATTCCAGGCTACTAAAAGCTCCAAGGGTCAGTGGACTGACCTCATACTCAGAGCTAAAGGGACACAACAAGTTCCAGATGCCTCCATGTAACTGTTCAGGTGATCTACTGCAACAGGACATGCCTGAACCCTGTTAGTTTCTGCTGGAGTGAGTTTCTGATCCCCATGAGGTGCCTCCCAGGTCCTAGACCCGTGATTTGGCATCAGTTGAGCTTCTACTGGAAGCAAAGGAGAAATCCTGCAATTTTGGAATCTTCTTGACCATGAACGAGCCCATGCATACCAAGATTTTGCCACCTGCGACAAACGCCAGCACGAAGCGCCAGTGTACCTGACTCTTCACGCTACAGCAACTGTCAGCAACAATTGGCAACATGAGATCTGCACTTTGCACTACAGTATCGACAGCCGGCAATGACCACCATAGAAAAGCTCCAGAAACTTCTGACCACGATGCCCAACTGAATCTTAGTTCTGCAGCACCGGCCGGTCACGATGCCTGGCCAGCTTCTCAGACTACAATGATGACCATCTGCGATGCTCTCCCTGCTCCCCGCTGCCTATTCCACAGTGAACTGTACTCCTTGCACCGGACTTTAAGAAGGTAACTTTTTCAGGGGACCTGACCTAGTCCCGTATCTAGCCTGCACTCCATTGCGGTGAGCCTGAACTTGTGACTTTCCACTGGTATAGCATGAGTTGATGACAGTGTGTGGCGCTTTGTGCTTTTAGGTGCGATACCTACCTAATTCTTTAAAATGCATATCTCCACGTCTGCCTATTGGATCTTTGAAATTTTGGTGCCAGATAAAGTATTACATTTTCCTCTATTTTTCTAAATTGGTGCAGGATTTTTTTTGTATTTTGTTTACACGTTCTTACTGTTTGTGTGCTGCACAAATACTTTACTCATGGACTCTAAGATAAGCCTCACTGATTTTGAATCAAGCTACCAGAGGATTAAGCACAGGTTAGTTTAATGACTTTTACAATTCCTACTGGCAAGTATTGTGGCTGTTGCTTGAGAAAGACTCACACCAACCCTCAGCCAACAACCCCATTTCTAACAGTAGGCTTTATGTGTTATGAATTCTTGGTGTGGGGAAACACAAATTAAGGATTTAAAAGTAATGTAGTGGTTGGTGTTGTCTATAATAATAACATTTTATCTACCCAACAAAACCCTTTTGCAACCTTCTTTTGCACCGGTTGTGAAAGATTGAAAATAAAGCAAGTAAGGTTCTCTATCTATGCATTGGAATTTCCATGTAATTCCATGATGCCGGTTGGGAACTCACTGTGCTATATTAAAATGACTGTAACTTATTAAATGCAAGTAACAAACTGATCTGTTACAAAAGTAACAATCCAATGAACTATCTACAGGAAATACAAATCTGTGATCAGTATGCTATGTTGTGCTGTGCAGCAAGCATATTAACCCTCTATGCTACAGATATGACCAGACAAAACACAGATAAACCAGCAAGTGCAGTATCAACCACAGTTATCTTACCATTTTTATCTACTCAAATTTGCTGGTTTCTCTAAGACCACTGCAGCAGCTGCCTTAGCTGCGTACAATAATTTAAAATGCAGCATGTTTGTGACTAATTATGTAAGCCAGAACAAATTTACTGATGATTAATCCTTAATAACATGACTGCGCCACTTGCAGCTCTGCTCCCTTTCTGCTGCCATACTTCATCTCTTAATTTACAGGCTCCTGGAGTAAATTGTTTCTATTACCACACTGTCTGGATCTGATAGTTGAGCGCACTCTCTGAGCTGTATTTAACCACGGTATACAGGGCCTGATTTTATGTTTGGCAGATGGGGTTAGAAACATGACAGATAGCCCATCCCCCGTATTTCGATTCCATTCATTCAGATATCCGTCATGTTTGTGATGGAGTAACCCATCCACCAAACTCTAAATCAGGCCCATAGTCATTATCTTACCCTGGCTTGAATGTGCCTCCATGGACTTCTTCTCCTGGATTAATTTCACAATAGGTCTACTGGTAGTGCAAAGGGTCCTCCAAAGGTTGGGCTCGTATCAAAACTTTGATCACTCCATTAAGTAGTCTACTGGTGGTCTAATAGGGCCTTTTGGGTTTGGACGAATTTTGTTACAGGACCAGCTCTGACCATTTCCCCCTCAGGGGGCAGCTTCTTTTGTCCTGCCTTGGCACATCTTGAATCTCACCCAGGTGTGCTCCGATCGCATTCTCATAAACAATTATGAATACCAAAGCCAATGGTATGCGGACCACTGACAAAGAATTGGGCTCTCCTAAAAGCCACTCAGACCACCCTGTGAATGGCAATAACGCTCACATTTTTATACCACCTGATGTGTCAAGCATGTTTATATGATTTTTGACAAATTTGAAGCACACTCTCAGTACACTCACACACAACATGAAAACTCAACATTTTAGATGATACCACATGCAACATCCATCTACATCCTTGCTCTCTAAGATTGTGTCCTACCTAAAGCCTACTTGGAAAGTACTTTGAGGTCTAAATAAGAATTCCAGAAGACACTACAGAAATGCAAAAATACTAATTGACGGTTAAAGATAGTTTTATTACAGGTTATATTGTATTCTGAAAAGCTGGTAGGTTGAGTCAGAGCCCTTCACATCACATGTCATATTATACTTCAATTATATTGTTGCTCAACATGTGGCTGAACCAGTCCAGGGTTATCCCAACTTTTCAAGAGATCAACCCGTTATAAAATCACCCTATTTACAAGCACATTTAAAAAATATTCTCTTTTGTGCCTTTTCCTCTTACCCAACCAGTTGGTGTTCAATGCCACTGGTCCAAGTGCTTTACAGGCATCATGCCTTTTCTTTAAATACATGAAAAGGGAAACTACAAGTCCAAAGTAAAATTCTGCTTAAATCCTATTGCACTTTTCCACAGTGTGACTGACTCAGTTTTCTCCAAAATCATGAGAGGAAGTCTGCCGCCCCATAACTATAAAATATATTTTATTTTGATCATAGTTTATTGCCCACGCTGTTTAAAAAGAAACTCCTTTTCTCATTCATGCTTCCTAACCTACCCAAAGACAAACTCTAACTCAGTATAAACGTTTCTTTAAATATTCTCAATTTATGACGAGTAACACTGCTGAATAATTTCAAATTAAACATTTGCTATGGATGTTCGGATACATTTTGGGAGAGAACTACCAAAGGATCCCGCAAGTCGTCTTTCTCCAGGGTCGCACAAAATCTCCTGAATAGCCTGTTGGGTGAGTTAATTTGAGTTCAGTGAGGAAGAAAGATGAAATCACACCATCCATCAACACAAATAAATAGCGGGGCATCCAACAACATTCACTGCAACTAAAGACAGAAAATGCAAGCTTCCATCAGTGGGTACCTTAAAGTCAACGACAGAAATATGGCCACTGGGCAGGGCCACGGGTGGTAACTACTACATTCAACATTACAAAAGATATTACTTTCACTTCGTAGACATGTCTGTATTCATCAGATATTGTCGGGGTCTAATAGAGCACAAATATTCCTGATTTTGCTGCTTCATGCATGTATCTTCACTACCCACCCAAGCTTATTCACAACGAGGGCCAAACTGGCCTATAGGACAATCAGGCAGTGTCTGATGGGCTGGCCTGAAAGATCATTGTGTGGGCCGTTTAGTAGTAGTTTGTGGGCTTGTTTATGACCAGGTGGGCCGGTTTTCACTGTTTCTTTCCCTGATATTGACACAAACGTTGCCTGTAAAATACCATATAGGGCTTTACAAGTTCAACACTGATCTGGTGTGCAAATGTGGACCACTTTTTTAGTTATTTGGTTCACTAATGGGAGGAACTTACATATAGATGTCAAATTGGTTGTCCGGTACGGCCCTGTTCTTAGCCTTCGGCGATCCAGAATCCTCGAGCCCAGGCCTGCCGTGCTTACTCGTCCAACTTGTTTTCCATTCCCTCCAATAAGTGCTGCTGGGTGGTGATACGTCATTACACCTGCAACGATACTTCAGGAAGATGGTCACACAGAAGATGTAACAGTCCTGGGACACTCGTTTTAAAATACCTGCTCACGTCGTTTCAGGTAAACTTCAAAGTAAAAGAGAAAACAGTACTGTTTTTATCAAACATCAGAAATCTACCAGAAAGTAGTGGATATGCCGACCCATTATTATTGTGGTATGTGTTCCACACATCTAATTCTTACAAAAAAGCTAAATCTTATGAATACGCACACAGGGGCATATTTATACTCTGTTTGCGCCGGAATTGCGTTGTTTTTTTTTACGCAATTCCGACGCAAAACGAACTCCATATTTATACTTTGGCGTTAGACGCGTCTAGCGCCAAAGTCCATGGAGTTTGCGTCATTTTTTAGCGTGGACACCTACTTTGCGTTAATGAGATGCAAGGTAGACGTTCCCGTTTAAAAAATTGACTCGGAGGCATGTGCGCCGTATATACACTCCCGGGCAAAATTCACACCCGGGAGTGGGCGGGTCAAACAAAATGACGTACGGCCGCTTTTGCGCCGTTTTTTAGCGCCTGGACAAGGCAGGCGTTAAGGGACCTGTGGGCTCGGAAGGAGCCCAGAGGTGCCCTCCCTTGCCTCAGCCTGACTTGCCCCATTTTTTGGCGCCCAAGCTCCATATCCCCCTACGCCGGCGCTGCCTGGTGTACGTCGTTTTTTTTCACGCACACCAGGCAGCGCCGGCGGCTAACGCCGGCTAACGTCATTGATTAAATACGGCGCCCGCATGGCGCTTCAGAATGGCGTTAGCCGGCGCTAATTTTTTTGACGCAAAACTGCGTTAGCGCAGTTTTGCGTCAAAAAGTATAAATATGGCCCACAGTGCGGCTGACAGCCCACAAGACGATGCTCAGACAACATCAGCCAGGCAAGTCTGCAAATGTAATTTAATTGGTGACTTTCTGTGACATTACACACAAAGCGGATCCTTCAAGCTGAGCGCTGGGCAGACCTCTATTACGCTCAACGGGTTCCGACTGTCAAGAAATCTATGTGAACTGCCAGCTTTCTACTCCAAACATACTCTGATCCGATTCTTGAAAACATAATCTCATGTCTCTAGCAAGCTCGGTAATGTCTGTATCTAGGATACAGAGGTATTAGCAGGAAACATCAATACTTCGGTGAAGAATGACCGGAATTGCAACAGCGAAGAAATCCAGACCGATTAAACGTTACAGTTTGAAATGGAAGTAACTGAGGCAAAAAAGACAAATAATGGCAAACTGTCTCTGTGGTTAGCGAAGTGTTACGCTTCCAGTGTGCGAAGGAGGGGGGGTCGAAAAGACGGGAAGAAATACCGACTTCTCCGACAGCCAAGAAAAAAAGACAGCTTTAAAAAACATCAAGTTGTCTGCAATGAATATTTTTCTTTGGTAGTGGAACCATTTTGAAGAAGCGAGGCTGTTGATTCGATTTAATGAAGCACAACTCAAGCGCCTTGGGGCGCGTCAAACAGCAGCAGCGCTTTTATCTTGTGACCAAATAAAGGTCTTTGAGATGGGTGTGTATTGATTCGAACCCAACGTGACCCCCAGACTTTCAGAGGTATTGCGCAGGTACATTGGTTAATCTCCCAAGGGCCACTTTAGTAATTGCCTGCGATTTAATGATGGTGCAGGAATGTGTATCTAAAGCTGAGAGTTCGCAATATTAAACCCCACAGCGCAAAAGCAATTAGAGCGCTGGAAGGCGATTTCGGAGTACGTGGGGCTTCCGAGCGAACCACTAGGTCACGCCGAAGATGAAAAAAAAAGTGGTAACTGGATGAAAAATTGAAAATCTATTTGGATCTAAAATCAACAACCATTTTAATTTGATTGAACAACCTTAGCACACGCGGTGGACATTGCCATTAGATACTTTTGTGCAGCAGAATATTGAATTAGTACATATGGCTTCCTTTTCTTTTAATGACCCTTTAATACCCAGTATTATATTTCAAAAACCTGCACAGTGGTGGTAGAGTTCTCTGCAAAACTGGTAGTTTTAAAAAAAATATAATGGGATTTACAGGCAACACATTATACTCTCTCTTGGACTGCAATTTTAATGGTTTGAAAGGTGAGGCAGAAGCCCTTGATGGCTAGAAATGTTGTCTCCATTTCCAGTCATTTTGGCCCAGAATGATCAAGCGCTTACATTGCTTCTTAAGGGCTTAAATTATATTTATCGAGTGACGCACAAGCCTTCCTGTGTCGTTTTCAGGAGCTTTGTGTTGCATATGCTGCGCTGCATCTGCCAGTGTGATGCAGGAATGAATGTATGCATGATAAATGTTCCAGCGCAAAATCTAACGCAACGTTTACATAGGACTTACCAGCACAGCACTGTGTGGCGCATCATCGCACAGTGTAACGCAGCAATAGCAATGCTAAAGAATGCTACGCATTGTCAACGCAGGTGCATGCAACATCACAAGGCCATCAGCATAGAAATATATCTAACTCAAGCTCTCTGGCGAGCTCATCCACGCAATGGAAGCAGTTATTCTGCAATTAGGAGTTGGTGTGACGTAACAACAGCGACGGCAAAGGAGAAAATGGCATACATTCAGACAAAGAATCAGCCTTATTGATATCAGATAGGAGGAGGGGATTCAGCTATACCGTTTGAAGAAGGAGAGCATCCTGGAATTGCTGGAGAAGGTCTGCTCAAATCTACAGCTAGCAACAGGAAGGACCCATGCCATCCCACCACATGTAAAATCAATGGCAGAAGTACACATGTGGGTCCCTGGCTCCTACCAGAAGACATCTACAATGTTGGCTAGCATTTCCCAGGGTGCCTTTCCTCACATCTGCCATCTGTGTTGGATGCCATCATCAAGCTTATACCAGAGTACCTGTGATTTTCAAAAACCATCCGGCAACCACAAGCCACCAAGCAGGGTTTTTATGACGTTACAGGATTCACTCATGTGCTTAATGCTATTGAATTTATCCATGTACAATTGATGTCACCTCCACCTACAATGCACATTTTCCGTAATTACAACCCCATCAACGTGCATGGAATTGTGGACCATAATGGACTGTTTACCAATGTCCAAGAAAGTACCCTGGAAGTTCCGATAGTGCCTAGTCAGGCGTAGTACCATCAATGAGCATTTTTAGAATGGAAGGTATGTAAACAAGCTACTAATTGGTAGGTCAAAATGCACATATTATTAATCCTGTCTTTTTCTGAACTAAATTTTTTAATACATAAATGTAGCTTATAAAAATTCTGTATGTACACAGAGTGGGTGCATTGGAACCAATCAGATAGCCAGTTGTCTTTCACTGGGTGTAAAGTTTACTATTGTCTCATGCGATGCTGGACACCAAACAAACTAGTTGTCCTGTGTGATGTCAAAGTGAGACAGGACACATCCACCATACCAGCACAGTTATTGACATTCTTTCATTACCTGTGTGCTGATGCACCGTATGCATTCTACCAACAAGACATCAACCGTTGCACCATAGTGGGTCTGTGTTATGATTTAGAAAATCCTTATTGGTAGGAATTGTAAAAACTGTAAATATAAAGAAGTCAGAATTAATTGATCCACTTACCATGTGTGTTGCAGGCGGTAGTATATATAGGCAGATAAAATGACAAGAAGTACAAAATCTGTGTCTTAATCTTATGTCTGCTTCTGGGATCTACAGCATTTAATACAAGTATAGAGTTATCAGCTGCTATCAGTCTAGTAGACATAGCAAAACTTTCAGTTAATGCTTGTGAATGGCCATAATCCAACAATGGAGACCTTAACAGCCTGAAATGTCATGTAAGTCCACATAAGGACGGCTGCCTCGTGTGAAAGTGATGTACAAACACACTCAAACTACCTTAAAGATTGGCTTGATTGCAAACTAACACATAACTATTTACTAGCTGCCCCTGTTATCTTGTGAGGCACAAGGGCAAAGGAAAGGCTCAGTTATTACATATTATAACATTGGAATGTTGGTAGCTCCATTGAAAACAATGGAGTGCTGCGGGCTTTTACAGGCCGGTAAAAGCCTGCAGCGCCAACATTCCAATGTTCCCTTTGTTCACAGCCATTGCTGTGAACAAAGCCTCACGGAGCCCGAGGGGATTTTAATCCTCTCGGGCTCCGTGATTTTTTTTTTTTTTAATAGAACATTCTGCCCTGAGTGGCAGAATGTTCTAATAGCCTTAGAACCCGCCGTAGCGGGCTCTACCGGCTTTTAAAGTCCCTCTCCCTTGTTAAATGCCCTCGCCTTTGGCTCGGGCATTTAACGCGGGGAGCGGGCCTTTAATAGCCGGTACAGCCCGCTACAGCGGGTTCTAAGGCTATATTAAGGCCTCACAGTTGTTGCATTGTTCGAGTAACTGACATATCCTTGTAATAAGAAATCGTAAAAACTTGTGTGTCATGACAAACCATGTTTCTAACCAAATAAGAAACGTACACACACAGACACATCAAAATAGTGATGTGGACATGTGTGTAGATGACTACTGGTTCGCCAAGCATCAAATTGTATCAACTAGTAATGAACTACATTGGTTGAGACATGTTCTCTGTAAACATTCTTGCAAATATATAGCATATGTAGCATATTGCTTCAGTATGAAAAAAGTGATTTGAAGGAGTACACAACATGGATAATAATGGTCCAAAAAAGCTAATTTTGTGTATTCACATATGTGTACCTAACCTACAATAACAATTTGCTCTGTTAATGTAGCTATTTGTCTGTTTATAAACCAAAACATTGTATGTGTGACTCAGATTGTTACTGTTAGCGAAATACATAAACCACTATATGTTATGTGTGTCAAATAAACCCAACCCAACACTAACTCATTTATGTGTCAATCTCAGTATCCCAATGTTGTCATGTTTTAAATAGGCAAAACAGAACCAACTCCCATTGTGATATGTAACTATGGATGTTGAATAGAAATTCATTTAACACTGTTAAAAATAATTCCATACAGCTATATGTGTAAAATAGGTCTCACCCCAACTATGTTCACACCAATTTAATACATTCTAAGATTAAAAAGTATACATGCTTTTTACTTGTTCAATGTATATCATTAACCCAGCATGCACATTTTAGTTGTCAATTACTTCTAACACGTTATCCTATCTCTTACTTCAGGTGAACAATTTTATGTCCTACAGCCATGGAGGATGACTCAATTTACTAATATAGAGAATGCTGAGGACAACCTACAATGTTGTGGAAAGGATGTTTGGTGTCCTGAAATCTCATTTTCGTAGACTGGACCAATATGGCTGAAGGTGACTCTACACACCCCAAATGGTGGGTAAAATCCACCTTGTTTGTACTGTTTGGCACAACATGTGTGTCAAAGCCCAAGTACAATGGCACTCTGAATGTCTAATTATATCTCAGGATGAGGATGATGATTTACAGTGAGAAATTGTGCAGTCAATGGCAGTCCGTGCCAACAGAGACAATCTTGACTAATTTGTTTTTGTATAAGGCAATAAAATAAAAAATACAACTTTTACCTAATTTTGCACTGTCAAAGGATGGTCATGTTGTTGCTTTTGTATAAATGTCAAACACAATTTGTGCTAAGTATGTTAAAAAGACCCACACTTAAATATATATGATTAATGTTATAACAGTGTGTGGAGTCGTTGTTATGCAATGTCAGACATCCCAGTCATGAGCAAAGCAAATAACTGTAATCTGGGGATTTATGATAATAGCTAAGTAGAGTTACCTAAGTCACATCAACTTATGTATATAAAAATGTACTCTAAATCTAAAGCCATCATAGTAGTATAGCTGTCATATTGTCAGTATCAAAATAGCCTGTCCATGACACTGGTCGGCATTTCATGATTCATGCACAATGTGTATACCACTAACAAAGGATGACAGGTGATGTCTGTGAGTGCATCTATGGGGTATCCATAAAAAATCACCTGACTTTTATTTCATAAGGACTTTTATATAAGATTTGTAGTATCAAGTATGGACTCGTTGCGACATGTAACAAAAAAATTGTAAACATATTACTTTAGACATATACGTGTATGTATTGTTCATGTACACCCAAAGATATGTATCAAACTGTGGTAACACACTTAGCATTGCAACATGTGTTTTGTGTAATCAAAAACAATGTCATCCAAGGGCTGTTACTTCGTTTTGCAAGCTTGTATTGTAACATTGTACCTTAGAAAGATTATCAGTGCACCTATGTATTGACCCTTGTATGTGTTAAGAATATTGATTTTAAAGGAGGGATGAAGTAGGTGAGGAGCTAGTACAAAGTGTAATCTTAGCGTCACCAAAGGGACTATGATGAAAGATGAATCAGTGACTTTTTTCCCTGATGTAGAATGTGTCGTTCTTGATCTAGGGAAAGCTTTTGATGCCCTCTACTGGGGCGATATGTACAGAGTGCGTTGTTTATTCAGGATAGACTTGTACTGGCAGAACTAGATAAATATTCTTTACTCTGCTCCCTCAGGGAGGGCAAACATCAGGAAATGCTTCTCAGCCTTGTGGGCACTTGGGAAGGGTACCCAACAAGCCTTTCAGCTCCTGCCTCTAACATTCCCCATGACCATGGACCTACTGGCAGCTCCACTAAGACTCCTGAGGACTACAAGGGGGATACGGATCCATGGTATGACTCACTCAGTATCCTTATATGCTTATGACTCAGATTTAGGTGATGCAAATGCAGTCTTTCTACTATTACTCAGGTACTATCTTGAGTTCACAACAGCCTCCAACCTTAAAGTGAATTTAGGGAAGTCCTAATGATCTTTAGGCTTTCTCTTCGACTACACTTAAACCCCAGACTAATGAGCAAACTGGGTTCATTTTCGTACCTTGTGATGCAAGCGCGTCACACTCAGATTTCCTTTTGGTCCTCTCTCCCATTATCAATACTGGTCACATTTCTCTGGTGAAGATGATAGTACTACCGTGCTTCCTGTATTGTTTCATTAACCACCGTCCACTGCTTATTTCATGTTACTTCTCAAGACAACTTGACTCATCCTTTTAACGCTGATCTGGGGACTGGGATAACAGTGTGTAGCCCTAACTACACTTAAACTCCCAGTGATGGCAGGTGTGCTGGCCCTTCCTGACTTTGAACGTTATTACTTGTCCAAGCAGCTACAGTGGCCAGCTTGTTGGCTTGCTGGGCATTCCCGGTATGAGTCGGGACTCACAGCTGATACACTCAGGGAGGGCCTATTGCACTACTCCTTGGTATGTAACACCCGCCCTGGCCTGCACACCACAAAGCTCATTCACATAGATTCAGCTTGCCTGGCCCGGGCCAATAAATTTACTAACATTACAGCACCCTATTCCCCTGTCATCCATCTACTGGGACTTGCTACTAAAACTGGACGATTACGAAAAAAAGACAATTGCACCGCTGGTAGAACACAGGTTTGTCCACAGTGGGAGTCGTATTTGTCAATGATTAAATGGTGGACTTCCCAACTCAAGTAGCAGAATATGGCGTCCCTCCTGGACAATTCCTCACCTGTGGAGGTATTCCGCAGGTGTTCACAGTCTGTTCACTTTATCATATCCACCATATGCCACCACCCACACAAAGTGTATCAAAGTCTACTGCTGCCATGGGTAGTCAACTGATAAAATGGTTCTACAGGGCATTTCTATCTCAGGGAGGCACCACTAGACTGCTTCTACAGACCTCTTTGGAAATTATCCTAGATAAGCCGTTTCATGGTACTAAGTGGAAAAGGGCACTACAATACCATTGTAAAATATCCTGAGGGACACGATTCTAATACATCCAACTAATGTCCTTTATAGGGCATATCTCAAGCCATCCCACCTCAATAAAATATTTGCAGTAGCAGATGCAAAATGCCCTTGATGTTCACTCCCCAGTGCTAATCTACTGCATGAGATTTGTTTGAGACTGTCCAGAACTCGGTCTTACTGGTTATGTCTATTACACACACTGTCATTACACACACACTGTATGATATGACAAAACTCACGGTAAAAAATTACCCTATGGAGGTATTACTAGACCTTTTCTCCTGCCCAAAACATGAAAGACCAGCTATACAGTTCTTTGACTTGGCTCCTTTCTAGGCGAAACAGAACATCACAATGCCCTGGAAAAAATGTACTACTCTACCACTGAAACCTGGCCTATAACCACTCTCTAAAGGGCCTGTTATAAGAGCATCCTGCTCAATAGAGACGAAAGTGCAGGATTGAGAAAGTACCTTATTGCACAAGCCTGGGACATATAGGTGGGGCATTTCAAAGAAGCTACCAAGGACGATATCCTCTCTAAAGTTATCCTGACCTACAGTATTATTTCCTCCCCTTGGACCACAGTGGCCACTTGGCTTCATTTGTTCACAAGTCCACCATTATTGAGTGTGGGGCATTCACAGGAAAATACCTGGCACAGGGTAAGGAGCGTTGATGAGGAGGGAGGACAGTTTTGGGGCTGTTGTATAGAAAAAATACCATATGGATTTCCACTAAGGATCCTTTTCTGTCTTTGCGCAAATACTTACAATCTCACAGGCCCATTTCTAACACAGGCCCGCTGTGATATATTGTAGATACAACTTAACTATCCATATGCACCCATAAAAAGATTTACAAAAAGACAAACAAAGGGACTAAATCAGAACAGTATGTCCTATATGCAAATCACTATGGCCCTCATTATGACCCTGGCTGTGGGTGATAAAGTGGTGGTAATACTGGCAACAGGCTGGTGGTAAGTACCAAGAAAATTATGACGGTGGCAGTGATATCTCCAGAAGACATCCAATGTACCACACAGACTGCCAGGGCAGAAAGAACAGTCACCACAGCGGTAGCCACCTCCAGCCAGGTGGAAGATAAAGTTCTGCCCACCATATTATGACGCTACAGTCCGCCAACTTTTCCGGGGCTGTACTAACACCATCAAAAGCCTGGCAGAAACAGAGCACAAAAGTAAAAGGACTCACCATTGGAGACACATGGAAGAACTACGCCACCATGGAACCCGAACTGCATGTATTCCCGATGATCTTCTACATTGTGCTCCACCTGGAACACTAAAACCGGCAAAAACGACTACAGTGAGTACAGTTGCCTAGCACACAAGGGAGGGTGGGAGGAAAAAGAGAGTGACACACACACACACACACCATACACACAACCAGATGCATTATAAAAACAATTTGACCCCAAAAAACAGCAGAAAAATGCAAGGACAACAATAATTGATGCAAGTGATTGTAATCAGTCCAACAATAAAATCAACAATCCGATTTGGCCATGAAACAGATATGTACATTTGTATAAAAAAAGGGACACTGCCCAGTCCATAATTCAAAGGTTCCACATGGCCACCGGGCAGAATCCAAGGCCCCACTTGAATCCTGCATCAATCTTGATAAAACACTGCAGGGGCATCAGCTATCAAATAGGCAGGCACCTCAAGGAGAGAGGGGGCACCTCAGCCAGATGCGGCAACAAGCCCATTGGTTGTGGAGGGGGCAACATTCCCTGTGCTTTGTTCTGAGGAGTGTAAGGCCACAGTCTCTCAAGTGGGTGTCATCCCCACTGGTTCTGGAGTGGGCAACATGCCCTGTGCTTTGTCCTGGGGAGTGCAAGGCCACGGTCTCTCAAGTGGGTGTCTTTCCCATTGGTTCCGGAGGGGGAAACATGCCCATTGCTCTTTGTCCTGGCGAGTGCAAGGCCACAGGCTCTCAACTGGGTGTCTTCCACACTGGTTCTTGAGGGGGCAGGCCGCACAGTATCCCCTGGAGGCTGGACTACATGGCGTCTGCTGGCGGTGACGGCTGCACTGTAGTGGTGGATGTGGGAGGCTCCTGGTCAGCCCCTGCACTCTCTGATGGCTGCACTGTGGTGGTGGTTGTGGGAGGCTCCTGGTCAGCCCCTGCACTCTCTGATGGCTGTTCTGTGGTGGTGGTTGCAGGAGACTCCTGGTCAGACCCTGCACTCTCTGATGGCTGTACTGTGGTGGTGGTTTGGGGAGTGTCCTGGTCAGCCCCCTCACTCTCTGATGGCTGCACTGTGGTGATGGTTGTGGGAGGCTGCTGGTCAGCCCCTGCACTCTCTGATGGCTGCCCAACTATGGTTGGCAGTGGGGGGCCTGTGACAGCTGCTGGTGGTGGCGTTGTTTGGCTGACAGCTTTAGCTGGCGTAAATTGCCTCCTCTCCTCCTCGTCATGAGTTGGGAATCCCTTACCCTTCCTGGCAGGAGTGGATGGGCTCTTCCCTCCTCTGCCTGGTGTTGCAGGCTCCTTCCCCTTCGTTCCAGCTGGTGCAGGCTCCTTCCTCTTCTTTCCAACTGGTGCAGGCTCCTTCCCCTTCAGTATTGTTGGTCTTGAATCCCTACCACCAAGAGTAGGTGGTGCCACCACTGGCCCGTGGACTGTTTGGCTCAGGTGCTGGGCTGCGTCCTTGCTACCCTGCCCATATGTGCAGGACTGGCTAGGGATAGGGAAGAGGTCACATGGGGAAAGGAAAAGCTTTTTAGGGACATTGGGGTGGGAGGAGGGAGGAGTAATGGGAGTGGAGGATGAGGGAGTGGTTGTTGGAGGTGTATGTCTGCTGGATTTGGGCGCAGGTGCATGGGCTGTATGCTGTTGTGAGGTGGACGGCTATTGGGTGTCTGAGGGCTTGCGTTTGTGTCCTTTAGGAGGGGGGGGACAGATACTGTGGAGACGACACAGGGGACACGTGCATGATGTTGTGGAGGTGTCTGCCAGTGAGGTGTGTGTTCTGCTTGGTGTGGTGATGATGGTGGTAGCAGATATTGATGTAGGGCATGCAGGTGTGAGTGTAGACGTAACTGGGTGGCAGGTGGAGGAGGAGGAGGAGGGGGAGACAATGGAAACAGTGGATGTTGTCGTGTCTGCAACTGAATGGTGTTTGTGTGAGTGCCTGTGGGATGAAGTGTGGTGCTTGTGTTTGCCTGTGCCACTCTTGGGTGTTGTCTTGTGTGCATGCTCGTCTGGCTGCGTGCTTGGGATGGGTTGGGGTTGAGGAGTATGGGACTGGGAAGTGGAAGTTGGAGGGGTGACGGCTGAAAGAGGGTCAATGGCTGCCATCAAAGAGGAGGCCAGAGCCTAAATCAATCTCTGTTGGGCCCACAATCCACTGTGAATGCCCACCAGGAATGCAGTGCATTGCTGCATCTGGGATGCCAGCCCCTGGATGACATTTACAATGGTTGATTGCCCTGCAGAGATGGATCTCAGGAGACCAATAGCCTCCTCACTCAGGGCAGCAGGGCTCACTGGGACAGGGCCTGAGGTGCCTGGGGCACAGGAGATGCCCACCCTCCTGGGTGAGCGGGCACGGGCAATGCGCTGAGGGGCTACTGGAGGGCGGTGCTGGTACTGGGGTGGCAGTTGTACCTGCAGCTGAGGTGGTCACAGAGTTGTCCTCCACCACCAGAGAGCTCCCATCGGGGGAGGGATTAGAGTCTGTGTTGTCCCTTACAGTCTCCGCTGTGGTGCTCCCCTCTCCCTCTGTCCCACTGGTGCCCTCAGCGTCAGACTCTGCCTCCAGGGTCCTGTGGGATGGAGCTCCCTTTGTCGCTGGTGCCTCTGCTTCTTCGCCAAATGATGCTAATGCAGATAAGGACAGGATGACAAAACAAGAAAGAGGGGGAGAGAGACAAAGGATACACTGGGTCAGTGACTGCACCAACCCCACCGTTGGCATACACAGCGCCCAGACACTTACCTATGGGTGGCTCCACCCACTTTAGTGACCAATTCCTGTGGGAAGGGTTACTTCCCTAAACCTGATTGGCTGTTTTCCTGCCATCCAACATGGAGGAAAATGAAATGGAGAGTTCACGTCAACTGTAAGCCCCTAGACATGGTGCATGTTTAGTGAGACCCCTCCTCCTACCCTTTGTGTGGTTTTCCCGCCTTTGCTCCCTCCAAAAGTGGGGGTCTGCAAAAGGGGAGACCATCAGTTGCTAGCAGCAGGCCTGGGGATCGAGTTTCAACGGCGGTAGCCCTTTTAAGCTCACTGCCAGGGCAGTGCACATTCCTGAGGGAGGGGGGTTTAGTTCCTCCACCCAGGAAGGACATTGGCCCTCATTACGACCCTGGCGGTTGGTGGAGAAGTGGCGGTTTTACCGCCAACAGGCTGGCGGTAAAAAATTTGGAATTATGACCATGGCGATCAGACCACCAGGGCGGAGACTACCGCTGGGCTGGAGACTTGGGTCTCCAGCCCGGCGGCCGTCACAATACCGCCAGCGGTATCATGACCTGGCTCACCGCCATGGATTTCATGGGGTTGGGAACCGCCATGAAATCCATGGCGGTGAGCACTATCAGTGCCAGGGAATTCCTTGCCTGGCACTGATAGGGGTCTCCCCCAACCCCCACCCGAGTCCTTTCTCGACACCCCCCACCCATCTGCCACCCGCCAAAGGTGGAAGGACTGTTAGGGTTTGTACACAGCAAAGAGCATGTCCCCTCTCACTGCACTAGTGGGTTCTGTAATAGCTCCCTTTTAAACTTACTATTGAAAGCCTTTCTTGTTATCTCACCTTCCCCCCCCCCCCTAGGATTCTGTGTATGTTGTTTAATGTGCTGTTTTGTTTACACATTGGGCCTTGCTTTTACCAAGGCTTCTTTAAAACACTCCTCCCTAGGCCATGTGTTAATCCAACTCATTTGCATAATAACTAAAACTCTGCACACCTTTCAAGAACATATGCAGCATGTGAGGACCACACCCAGCTCTTCAAACCACACCCAGCTCTGCACACCTTCCAAGAACATGTGCAGCATGTGAGGACCACACCCAGCCCTTCAAACCACACCCAGCTCTTCGAACCACACCCAGCCCTGTCTATAAAAGGCATCCCCCGAGCCTCACCCAGTGCTTGTGCTCGTCTACCTCCCGCTTACCTGAGAACAGATCCCTCGGCGCTGGCACTCCTGCTCTTTACAGACTTTCTTTGACTTCAATGGGCGCAGCTGCTGGCTCTTCCTTCTTCTGGTTTCCGGTTCCTCCTTGCCTCAGCCTCTCTCCTACGAGTAACCTGCAAAAGAGAAAGAAGACAAGGTTAGACTGATCAGTATCTCTTGCCAGCAACAAGTAAGTGCAAAACTTTTTATTACCTGAGGGAGCTTTGACGGCAATTTCTGGATTCGTGTATAGACAGTTTGAGGCGAAGTGCCTTCCACGAGCATTGTGATTCAGGCTCTTTGTTGCAGGAGTATTTTGCAGGACTTTGTGAAGCGGACATTGTTTTTTTTCATGGAACTTTTGGGAATCGAACAGTGGAAACCATTGACAGCAAGGCAAACAGTAAATCAAGGACTTGCACAAATTACATGCTGTATTTTGATGTAAAAGTACAATATTTGTTTTATAAAAGATTCTGGAAATATGCGAAAAGTGAGTCTGCTATTGGGAATTTAGGCTTTAGTTATATTATGATGAATGTTTGATATTGGTAATTCTGATAATGGTATTTGTTTAATGTTTTAGAAGCTTTACAGTAATAGAAAACACATCCCAGAGCAGTAACACATTCCAAACCTGGAAACTAGAGACCAGGATCCAAGAGGTACTTTTAGAAGAGAATTTCTAATAAATAAAGGGATAGTTAGGAACCCATTTAGGAATAGGTTGCACTTATCTGTTCTTTGTTTATGTTTCATTAGGCACCAGTTTCTACAGAAGTCAGAAAGGGCCGCAGATTTGTGCAGCACTTCAACAGTGGAAACGCAAGAACGGTGTTGTCTCTTTTTTTTTAATTTTATCCACTTCCCCCCTTCCCTTGAGCTTCTGTTCTTAGTGCACTGTTTTAAAAACTAGTGTGCTGGAACAAGCAGTTTCATGGTGGGGTCGGATTGTCTTCAACCTCCATCAGAACTGAACAAGAACTCAGGTGAGCTGGGCTTTGACAGAAGCACAAGCCTTACAAAATTTCAGTTCTGGTGGAGGATGAATACCGGGGAAGAAATAGAGGGCATTGACGTCACGGATATGGAGCAGGCCCTAAATGAGGACTTGGCTCATAATGAATCAGTGTCTGGCATCTTGCAACATATGCAAGAGGAAATAGAGAGATTAAAGATGGAGAATACCTCTTTAAAACAGGATTTAAGCAGGTATAAATTTAGGGGATCTCAGTGGAAAACAGCTTCTACGCCTTTGTTTAAAACCTCCTCAGAGACAGGGGTGCCATCAAAACATACAACTTTGCCTTCCCCAGTTGAGGTTACTGTTAATGTTCCTAATGTTGTGCCCTTAGCAGCACCTGAACGTTTTCATGGAGATAGTAACAAATTCCATGTTTTTATCAATCAATGTCAATTACACTTCATTTGTAAGCCACAACAGTTCCCTACTGATGATACGAAAGTGGCATTCGTCTTGTCTTATTTGGGTGGCACAGCAGCCAATTGGTCAATTCCTTTCGTGGATAGAGATGATCCCATCCTCCATAATTGGAATCAATTTAAACGTACCATGACCAGCCTTTTTGCAAAACACACTTTCATGCAGGCAAGTGATAATGAGCTTTTAAATCTTAAACAAGGTAACAAGGATTTATTGACCTATCTCACTAGTTTTAATCGTTTACTCACCGAGACACAGTGGCCAGAAGAAAAGCGTGTCTCCCTTTTTTATAAAGGTTTGAGAGACGAGTTAAAAGACGCGCTGGCTCATATCGTTGATTTGCCAAAAGACTATTCGGACTTTGTAGATTTAGTTGTGAAATTAGAACATAGACTAGGAGAAAGAAAGAGAGATAAATACAAACTGGAATCACGGTTAACTTTTATTAGACACGAGAAGAAAGACACAGATAATAAACTCCCTGAACCAGAGCCTATGCAAATAGGGACACTCAGAGGTCCACTCACATCAGAGGAAAAAGAAAGAAGGAGAACATTTCAATTATGTTTATATTGTGGCAGGGCAGGTCACTTTGCCAGAGAATGTCCAGTAAAGCCTAAAACTCCACGAAAGGGTGCTGTTTCCTCCACCTCCTCAACTGAATCGGGAAACGATTAAGCTCGACAAGGGGAGAGGTTACTTGTTCGAGAAAACATCTTAATCAAACCTCTAATGCTGCAGCCTTCAGGGTACCGCACATACCTAGACATTTCATAATTCAGGTCGTTTTAATTGTTACTACCCAAGTGAGGCATTCTCTCCCTGTCCTACTGGACTCAGGCGCGACAGGAAATTTTGTGGATAATAAGTTAGCTGAAATCTTAGGACTTCCTATGTGCCTAAAGCCTTGTCCAGAAGCAGTATGTGCAGTGGATGGGTCAGAATTGACCTCTGGATTAATCACAAAACAAACAAGTCCACTTGTTATGGTCTGTCAGAACGGGCACACAGAGGTGATTAGCTTTGATCTGATAGATACTCCTAATTTTGGTTTGATTCTCGGGGTACCCTGGTTAACAACTCATAACCCAAAAATTGATTGGGTGAATAGAACTGTTACTTTGGATTCCTCTTTCTGTAGAACCAATTGCTATCAAGAAGCAGGTACAGAACAGAGCACAGTATTACACTGTGCTAGTGTTACACAAGATGAACCAAGTCTCCCTCCTGAATATTCTGACTTTAAAGACGTCTTTGATCCAGTAAAGGCTAGTGTGCTGCCCCCACATCGGTCTTATGACTGCCGTATAGATCTTATCCCAGGGGCCCCTTTACCTAATAACAGAGTATATGCTTTGACTGACGAAGAAACCAAATACTTAAGAACCTACCTAGATGATCTACTACAGTCTGGGTTCATCCGTCATTCCACATCTCCAGTGTCATCTCCACTCTTTTTTATCCCGAAGCCGGATAAATCCCTGCGCGCGTGTATCGATTATAGAGGACTAAATAAGGCTACAATAAAGAATAAATATCCTCTTCCTCTAATACCTGTGTTGTTGGATCAATTAAGACATTCTACTGTATACACTAAACTAGATCTGCGGGGAGCTTACCACCTGGTCCGAGTAAAAGAGGGGGATGAGTGGAAGACAGCTTTCAAGACAAAGTTTGGTTTATTTGAGTACACAGTAATGCCCTTTGGGTTATGTAATGCCCCTGCGGCCTTTCAGTTCTTTATAAATGAGGTCCTACACGAATTCCTGGACGTTTGTGTCATAGTGTACATAGACGACATCCTCATTTACTCTAAGAACTCAGAAGAACATAGCCAACATGTTCGTGCAGTATTATCAAAGTTAAAAGAAAATCATCTTTTTGCTAAGTTAGAAAAGTGTACTTTTAATGTCAACAAGGTGGACTTTTTAGGATACTGCCTGTCACCTCAAGGAATAACTATGGATGTAAAGAAAATCAGTGCTATTGCTGATGGGCCAGAACCATCCTCTGTAAAAGATATTCAGAAATTTCTGGGTTTCGCCAATTTTTAAAGGAGGTTTATTGCACATTTTGCAGACATTGCGGCCCCAATAACTACCTTGTTGCGGAAAGGGCAACGATTTCTTTGGACTGATGAGGCGGCACACGCCTTTCAACTCCTAAAACAAAAGTTCACTTCAGCCCCAATTCTGAAACATCCTGATCCTGACTTGCCCTTTTTTGTTGAAGCGGATGCTTCACAAGTAGCTTTAGGAGGAGTTCTCTCTCAACGAGATGCAGTAGATGGCCAGTTACATCCTATAGCCTTCTATTCCAAAAAGTTATTGCCAGCTGAACAAAATTACACTGTGGCTGAAAGGGAACTACTAGCTATCAAAGTAGCCTTTTCAGAATGGAGGCACCATTTAATGGGAGCCAAGTACCCAGTTACAATCTTTTCTGACCATAAGAACCTACAGTTTTTTGGATCACTTAAAGCACTAACACCACGTCAGATGCGCTGGTTAAATTTTTTTAGCACATTTGACTTTGTTATAACCTATAGACCAGGTGCACAACAAATTCAATCTGATGTGTTATCTAGATACGGACATACCTCAGACATGAAACAAGATAAAATAGGAGAACCCATTATTCCTCCCCAAAAGTTGTTGGCACCAGTACAACAGAAGGATTTCATCACAGATCTATATAATGCATACATGCAAATAGCACCTCAGGATTGGTTAAAGGATTCCCATAACACAATACAACGAGGTTTATTGTATCACGACAACATGCTGTTAGTGCCCACCTCTGAATTACAAACACAGGTGATAATTTGGCATCACGCCTCACCGTTGGCAGGTCATCCTGGTTGGGTAAAAACCCTGGAAAATGTGCAAAAACACTTTTGGTGGGACACTATAAGAAAGGACATTAAGCAATTTGTCACCACCTGTCCAATTTGTGCAAGACATAAATCTTCTCATAAGGCTCCTGACAGCTTGTTAATACCAATGCCAACACCCAAACAACCTTGGCACACTGTGAGCGTAGACTTTATTGTAGGTTTACCACCTGTAAAATCCTTCACAACAGTGTTGGTTATAGTGGATTTTTTATCTAAAATGGCACATTTTGTACCATTACGGAAATTACCCACGGCAGCAGATTTTGCCGATATTTGTATAAGGGAAATTGTGCGTTTACATGGTTTGCCAAGCAAAGTGGTGTCAGACCGAGGGAGCCAGTTCAACTCCAGATTTTGGAAAAAATTATGTGAAAAACTGAAAATAGATGTGGCCTTATCCACTGCTTTCCACCCAGAGACAGATGGACAGACTGAACGACTGAACCAAACCTTACTTCAAACGCTACGTTGTTTATTGGCTGATTATTCTAGTGAATGGTTGGAAGCTCTTCCTGTAGCAGAGTTTGTTTATAATAATACTGAGCATTCAGCTCTACTTTGCTCACCATTCTATTTCTTGCAGGGGTATCATCCAAGAGCTATACCCATTTTGTTAGAAGATTCCCTGTTGCCTACAGTAACGGATAGACTAACGAGGTTAGGTGACATACAAGACAAAGCCAGGAAACATTTATTTAAGTACAAGGAAAGCATGAAAAGACAAGCAGACAAACACAGGTCTGAGGCCCCAATGTTTAAAATTGGTGACAAGGTATGGCTCTCCACAAAAAACCTAAACATAGAGGGATCCCGAAAGCTGCAACCACGTTTCATTGGACCCTTTAGTATAACTGCCATAGTAAACCCGGTAACAGTAAAATTAGATTTACCAAAAGTATATCCAGTACATACTACATTCCATGTGTCCTTGCTTAAGCCGTACAACTCAAAAACCCGACCTGAACCACCACCTCCACCCATACCAATTAAGGGAAATCTGGAATATGAAGTGAAAAGCATAAAAGACTCAAAAATAATTAGTGGACGTCTGTTTTATTTAGTAGAATGGAAAGGATATGATGAATCTGAGAATTCATGGGAACCAGCATCATATGTACATGCCCCACAGCTGATTAGACGGTTTTATTTAAAAAATCCAGGAAAACCCCGTCCTGTAGGAGGGCCTTTGAGGGGGGCAACTGTTAGGGTTTGTACACAGCAAAGAGCATGTCCCCTCTCACTGCACTAGTGGGTTCTGTAATAGCTCCCTTTTAAACTTACTATTGAAAGCCTTTCTTGTTATCTCACCTTCCCCCCCCCCCTAGGCTTCTGTGTATGTTGTTTAATGTGCTGTTTTGTTTACACATTGGGCCTTGCTTTTACCAAGGCTTCTTTAAAACACTCCTCCCTAGGCCATGTGTTAATCCAACTCATTTGCATAATAACTAAAACTCTGCACACCTTTCAAGAACATGTGCAGCATGTGAGGACCACACCCAGCTCTTCAAACCACACCCAGCTCTGCACACCTTCCAAGAACATGTGCAGCATGTGAGGACCACACCCAGCCCTTCAAACCACACCCAGCTCTTCGAACCACACCCAGCCCTGTCTATAAAAGGCATCCCCCGAGCCTCACCCAGTGCTTGTGCTCGTGTACCTCCCGCTTACCTGAGAACAGATCCCTCGGCGCTGGCACTCCTGCTCTTTACAGACTTTCTTTGACTTCAATGGGCGCAGCTGCTGGCTCTTCCTTCTTCTGGTTTCCGGTTCCTCCTTGCCTCAGCCTCTCTCCTACGAGTAACCTGCAAAAGAGAAAGAAGACAAGGTTAGACTGATCAGTATCTCTTGCCAGCAACAAGTAAGTGCAAAACTTTTTATTACCTGAGGGAGCTTTGACGGCAATTTCTGGATTCGTGTATAGACAGTTTGAGGCGAAGTGCCTTCCACGAGCATTGTGATTCAGGCTCTTTGTTGCAGGAGTATTTTGCAGGACTTTGTGAAGCGGACATTGTTTTTTTTCATGGAACTTTTGGGAATCGAACAGTGGAAACCATTGACAGCAAGGCAAACAGTAAATCAAGGACTTGCACAAATTACATGCTGTATTTTGATGTAAAAGTACAATATTTGTTTTATAAAAGATTCTGGAAATATGCGAAAAGTGAGTCTGCTATTGGGAATTTAGGCTTTAGTTATATTATGATGAATGTTTGATATTGGTAATTCTGATAATGGTATTTGTTTAATGTTTTAGAAGCTTTACAGTAATAGAAAACACATCCCAGAGCAGTAACACATTCCAAACCTGGAAACTAGAGACCAGGATCCAAGAGGTACTTTTAGAAGAGAATTTCTAATAAATAAAGGGATAGTTAGGAACCCATTTAGGAATAGGTTGCACTTATCTGTTCTTTGTTTATGTTTCATTAGGCACCAGTTTCTACAGAAGTCAGAAAGGGCCGCAGATTTGTGCAGCACTTCAACAGTGGAAACGCAAGAACGGTGTTGTCTCTTTTATTTTTATTTTATCCACTTCCCCCCTTCCCTTGAGCTTCTGTTCTTAGTGCACTGTTTTAAAAACTAGTGTGCTGGAACAAGCAGTTTCAGGGTGGGGTCGGATTGTCTTCAACCTCCATCAGAACTGAACTAGAACTCAGGTGAGCTGGGCTTTGACAAGGACCCCCTCCCCATCCCCACACCCAACATCACATTACTGATTCACACCGGACACGCACGCAGGCACCACCAACACATATACCCGCACACACACCAACAAACATGCCAACAGCCACACACACAGTCATACACACACCCACATTCAGACATACACGCACGCACACATCCATACAGACAGACAGGCACACATTTCCAAACACACAACACCCCGCATGCACACAGGCACTCACACACCCCCTCTACATACTCACACGCACACCCCCATGCACACACACAACACACAACGCCCCCCCACACCCCTTCCCTAATGGATGATCAATTTACCTGGTCGGTTGATCCTCCGGGAGGGGACGGGATCCATGGGGGCTGCTCCGCCGCCAGCACCCCGTCAACAGAACACTGCCACGCGAGTCACAGAACATGATTCAGTGGGCTGTGTTCTGGTGACGTGGCGGTGGAGGTGGAGCAACCTCCACTTCCCCGCCAACCACCAGTATGGCTGCTGGCGGCTCTCCATCCGGAAAAGGACTGCCAGCAGTCATAATGCGCCGAGCCGAAAACCGCCTGCACTGGCGGTCTTGTAAAAAGACCGCCGAGGTTGTGATGACCCCCTTTGTTTTACAAACCAGAGAGACATGGTTCTCCCCCAAGGTTTAAGTATTGGCCTTCTGGATGTGGCAAGCTGGCTGGAACCAGTCAGCAACTATGCCAGGATAGTTACCTTTTGCAGGGGGCACCTCTGAGGTGACCCCTGGGTACATTTGATAATAAATCCAGTGATGGTACCAGTGTGGATTTATCATTCTGAGTTGTTTGATACCAAACAACCCAAGGTTCAGAGTAGCCATTATGTAGCTGGGAAACTTGTGTTGACCAGTGTCTAGCACATGCGTTAAAATGGCTGCTCTGTTCACTCACTATGTCCCAGGTTTGGCAGGGACACAGTGGGACATATTGCTTATGCATCTATGCCCTCACATATAATATGGAGCACCCTGCTTTAGGGCTGTAAAGCCTACTAGATGGGTGTCTTACCCATAGTAAATGCAGTTTATGGTGAACAGGGCACACAGGTAGTGTACCAAGTGGAGCTTGTGTGTTTGAACCAGAACACTCAGCCTGCTATGGCAGTGCTGGGTGCATCTGGATGCATGGACCTGGCGGGTGGTACAATCAGTGTTGCTGCCCTCAGGGGCTTACCCATAGTACCCATGCCCTGGGTACCTAAGTACCTTTTACTAGGGACTTAGGGCCAGATGTAGCTAGAAAAACTTTTGTGACTTGCAAATTGCGAGTCATACCGACTCGCAAATTGCAACTCGCAAAAGTGCATGCAGAAAGGTGTTTCAGACACCTTCTGCGACTCGCTATGGGGTCGCAAAGACCCACCTCATGAATATTTATGAGGTGGGTCGCAAATTGCAACCCCATAGCGAGTCCATGCACTCACAGGGATGGTGGCCTGCTGGAGACAGCAGACCTCCATGTCTGTGACTGCTTTTTTAATAAAGCAGTTTTTTTTTTTCTTTTTGCAGCCCATTTTCCTTAAAGGAAAACGAGTTGCAAAAAGAAAAACTTCCGAAACCATTTGGTATCGTTTTTTTCGGCATTCACAAAGGGGAAGGGGTCCCATGGGGACCCCTTCCCTTTTGCGAATGGGTTACCACCCACTTCAAGTGGGTGGTAACTGCGAGTTGGTTTGCATCCGCATTCGCGGTCACAAAGCAACTCAGCATGGCGATGCGGTCGCAAATAGGAAGTGAACACCCCTTCCTATTTGCGAGTTGCAGCCTCAAATTGCGAGTCGGTACCGACTAGCAATTTGAGGTTGTGCATCGCGTTAGGCCTTTTGCATGCCACAAACTGCGTTTTTCGAAGTTTGCAATGTGCAAAAGCCTTCCTACATCTGGCCTTTATAGTGGTATCTAAATGTGTATCCAATCACTTTTACAATGTTTTAGGGAAAGAACACTAGCAATGGAAACCCTGTTAACAGGATCCCAGTGCACTCCAGTCCAAGTTGCATTCAGAAACCAGGCAAAAAGTGTGGGGGGGAAGGGTTCTGCACCAAGGTGCTAGTTTCCCACAAGTACTAAATCGAAATACAATTCAACACATCCCACAACATCTGTGACTAATTGTATGTGTCCAGTGACACTGACACTGACACTGTTGTGGTCTGTCCACAGTATGGAGAGAAATATTTATGTGCACTCTGCTAAGTTACATAGGCGTCCATTTTAAACAAGGTGATGCGAGTCAACTTTGCCATTCCATTTGCTGTGGTTAGTAGCATCACTAAGATAGTGCAGGAATAGACCGTATGCAACAATATTTGGGGCATTTCTGACATATTACTGCACTGTACCAATGAGTCCACTATAGTGCCAATGCAGGCACCCTTGCTCTGTAATGCAAGTGTGCATGCATTACAGGCAGGATTATGTTTTTGTACAGAAATGGACACCTTAGTGCACAAAAACAATCCTTTGAGCCTTTTTACTCTAAGTGTGTTACAGAATCCAAAACAGGAAAGTACAAGGAAAGATGAAGCTATCACACCACCTTGAGCATCACCTGGAAGGGGTCACATGTTTTATGCATTTCCAAGGTTACCATGCTGGATACATTTGAGGATGGGACAAAATTGATGACTGAATGCATGAGATCAACCATGCTCAACCCGTGGAACACAATCTCAGGGCAGAGTAACGCAAGGCAGACTTATACTGATTTGCTTTACTTTTGATTTAACAAACAACTCAGGGCTGCACAAATTGGTGTTGTGTTTAAGTTTGAATCTGACTCAAAGATTATGTTACGCTTGCAACACCATATGTGACACAAGGTCAAGGTAATACAATGAAAAATTAGGGACATTGTGTGCAGGAATGAACACCTTCATGCTAAAATAACAAATAAATGTGAAGCCATGAGCAGTATGTTGTAAGCCTGTCTCATTTTACACTAGGCAATACATAATGGCACACAACTATGTGGAGCATAAAATGTAGTTCTCCTTGTGCAACGATGTACAGCAGGATGCATTGCTGTGTTGCGTAGAGTCACTACAGATTGATTGTCGATTAAATTGTATGTGATGCCCTGCTTTGATGTACAGGTAGATTGATACCACTTTCAACCCCTCTTCTATCTTGGAAGTATCCAATATTTGCGATAATTGTACCTGTGTGGTAAAATGGTATGCTGCATGAAACAAACATCTTCATTGGCCCCTGAGTGGTTAAAATAGTATGCTCCGTAGCACAAACGTGCCTTGTGTGGCCCCAGCATTGTAAATTGCAATGTTGCGTAGCACAAATATGTTTTGCTTGGCCCAGCATTGTAAAATGCAATGCTATGTAGCACAAACGTGTTGCTTGACTCTCGCGTCAGAAAATAAACTGCAAATCTATGCAAATACGGTGAACACACCCAGAAAATGATGTCCAGACTGGCTGCAAAACTAGGAAGAGTGTGAAATGTTCTTACAATTTCTGATTGTTGTTGGTACGTGGGAGGAGTTTGGCGTTGTTGATTGTCTCTTTGATTTTGTTAGTCAAGATGAATGCTTGTTACTGTGATTTGTTTGCAAGCTATGGGGGTCATTCCGACCCTGGCAGTCCAAGACCGCCAGGGCCGGGGACCACGGAAGCACCGCCAACAGGCTGGCGGTGCTTCCCAGCCCATTCTGACCGCGGCGGTAAAGCCGCGGTCAGAAAAGGGGATCCGGCGGTTTCCCTCCGGATTTCCCCTGCATGGGCTGAATCTCCATGGCGGCGCTGCTTGCAGCGCCGCCATGGAGATTCCGACCCCCTTCCCGCCATCCTGTTTCTGGCGGTTTTTACCGCCAGGAACAGGATGGCGGGAACGGGTGTCGTGGGGCCCCTGGGGGCCCCTGCACTGCCCATGCCACTGGCATGCCACTGGCATGGGCAGTGCAGGGGCCCCCTAACAGGGCCCCATAAAGATTTTCACTGTCTGCTTAGCAGACAGTGAAAATCGTGACGGGTGCATCTGCACCCGTCGCACCCCTGCAACTCCACCGGCTCCATTCGGAGCCGGCTTCCTTGTTGCAGGGCCTTTCCCACTGGGCCGGCGGGTGCTCTTTTGGCGGTCGCCCGCCGGCCCACCAGGAAAGCCAGAATGGCATCCGCGGTCTTCTGACCGCGGAGCGGCCATTTGGCGGTTCCCGCCAGGCGGGCAGCTACCGCCGCCGGCCAGGGTCATAATGACCCTCTATGTGTCCATAGGTGTATAGTCTTTGTGAATTGGTACTATTCTGTATGATTTGGGTAGTAAAGGGGTTTAGAGTTAGGGGGTGTTTTTTTTTTTTTTTAGTATTATTGTTATACATAGTGTGTGTTTCTGTGATGTCTGTTAAGAAGAGAGAGAACTTTGAGGAGAGGTGGATAAGTGCTTTAATATGGCTCATTGTGCACTACCACCCTAGCATGCTTGGGGTAGGAGGGAGAGTGAGCTAAGGGTATGGCTCTAAGGAGCTATGTATTTGCCTGGAGTGAGTCAGAAAATACCTGCTTCCTTTCGCAGGGTGGACAGAAACTTCCACCAAATCCAACATTGTTGGGCAGATTTTGTGTTGAGAAAGGCTGAATTGCTGGACCTTCTAAGGCTGGATATCACTGGACCAGACGGTATGTATTCTGACCTTATCTCTTTATAATTTGCATAAAATGTTAATTATCCTCTTTATATTTTTATATCCATTTAACAACAAACAGTACGTACATATCCTCAACTATTTACATTGAGAAATCAGTGTGTTTGTGGTACAAATCCATGTAAAGATGTGTGACATCACGTGTTGTTCACAAAAATCTGACGATGTAGGCACTTGTAGTGTTCCATGGAGTGTCAAATGTATTGATGACAAAAACGAAACCTCTCTCAAATATATTACACATCACTAACTATGGCAAAGCATCCCTACGTCTTAATTTGTAGACGTTTAGCAGATGAATGTCTATTTATTTATTGGTTTTTGCTTGGTTAATTAAAACCGTTGCAAGTAGCATCCACATTCCAGAAAGCCAACAAAGATAAAAATATGAATCATTACACAAAAAAAATAATACATAATTATTTCAACCTCCTTATTGTATAGAACAGAACTAATTTCACAATACAACAGAATTCATGACATAGTACTATGTGAGGCACTGGTGAACCTCCGAATGTCTCAGTGCTTGGCTAGTGCAACGATAGTTGTAAATTCTTATTGCATGCCATATTTAACCCAGGACCGGGCCATCTAAATTAAAACTATGCAGATCCTCGTGCAAAGGTTTGTAATGACAATATTGCCAAGTTAGTACAGTTTCTTATGTTGCCCAGGATTGTATGTTATGGTTACATATATACCTAATGATTTCATTTTAGTTATAAATCACTTAAAATTGGTATAGTGTCAAATTGTTAAAAACACGCAATGGATATAACTAAAACTGTGAGGGAATGTTAAACTATTAATCAATGCCCTCAATGCCTTTTTGTTTTCTTTCATCTATTTTCAGGAACTGTGCCAAGTAACAGTTTAGTTCCAAGTCTTCTCCAGAGAAGCATGCTTTGACCACCTGTTTGCAGCTGCAAATGCCTCTCAACTTGAATAGGGGCGAAGAACAGTTTCAGGCAAGAGGGCTCTGCATATGCAGTTCATTTGTTTTGCATGTTTTCGCCTGCTTCGCTGCACAACCTGCACATTGTTACAACTGGTTTTCATTTCCATGGTTGAAGGTGGAAGAGCATAAAAAGTATCCCTAAGCAATAATGCAGGTAGTTCTCTTTCTTTGTCTTGGTGAATCCCATCTGTAAATAGGCTTGTGGTGTGGCCCTAGTGTAGCTGTGAATGAGAAAGCAGACACGTTATCTGCTCGCTAATGTTGCTTTATCGGCTATCAATAAGATTGTTTTATTTAATATCCACTTGTAACAATGATGGGAAGCAGAGGCCGCCCCTCACCGGTTCTCAGCACCTGCGATCCTGAGTGAATCTTGAAGATAACTCCTTGCGAGTCAGCCTTCTCTAGTCGAGAGTTCAGCCCATAGGTAGGCATTCAGAGTACCCGGCAGAGCTCTTTTTATCTAGTGCCAGTACTTGGCGTAGGTGGCTCATCTTTCAAGGTCTTGCTTCAAAAGACCAAACTCCAGTCTGATTTGTGCAGGGAACGTGAACCTGGGGAGCCTAAAAATCATTCCTTAGGCACCCACAGCTATATTGTCAGGTGGAGGCGTCCCTGCCTCTCATCAGTTCGCTCCCATAGGTGACTGTTGACACAATAGTATGTGCTTAGATGACTTTGAGAAGTGGAGTCAGATTAGAGCTGTCTAATGTGTTCTTTAAGTTTTTGAGAGTGATTGCTAGCATAGTTCCTCTCCTCCTCAGTTCCTCTTTTTGTTGTGCAAAATAACCCTTATCATTCATTAGCACTCTCACATATTCACACTCGTTGAATCTCTGTAGCTGCATTTTGAGTAGGAACCAGCTGCACCTCCTCTTACGCTGACTGGAGTTTATGATCATGATCTTTGATTTGTCCAAATTGATGGTGATAGAGCGTTCCGTCCTAATAAATTACCTGTATCTGGACGCTCTTGGGTCGATGAATCTTTTGACCAAGTGGGGCTCTCTTCACCCGAGAGTAATCAATTTAATCAAATCAATAATCAATAACGAACATAAGCAATGCCCTGATCAACATAACACTTCACAATTAATCCAGAAAACATCTCGGCGAACCATGACTTTTCGGCCATGAATAACCACACCAGTTTATTCAAAGTTAATGAATTTATTTCCCTATATTAACAAAGCTAGCACGATATAAATGTGTCTCAACACCAAATGATATATGTAAATGAACATTAATAGCTGTCCATAACGGCGAAAAAGATGCAATCTATGCAGCATTTGAATAACAATGCATTCGATGATAGCAACGCAAACCACTAAAACGATAATCTGTTATAGGCTAATTGCATACATTAGTCAGCATAACAAGGTCTCAAATTGCATCGTGCAACAAATGAATCCTCATCTAACCTCAAATTAGCATCTGCATGTGGGATTTCATGCAAAAAAAACAATTTAGCAACATTAATTTGGAAAAACTCCTAACTAGGGTTCTTATCAAAAATCAGCAGTTGGTTACCTAAAAAGAAAACACAATGCAATTGTACATTTTTATCCTTTCATATTTACCAAATTCAATCAGCATTCAAGGAAGTCTTCGTCTCACAGGTACCGGATTCGATCAGCATGGGACGGGGCAAAGGGGCAGGGTGGACGGGGCAATTGCCTCACAGCGGCAAGATAAAAGGACAAAACTACTACTTTATGCAAAGGGACAAATCAAAGTTAAAGTCTCTAGGGTGAGAATTAATTAAAGTCTCTTTCTCTCGATTAGAGAAAGCATCAAAGTCTCATTCAAAATGGCGTCGAACATCAATTGGCATCGTAGAAGATGGCAAAATGACGAGGTCGGCAAGATGGGCCATAATGGCTGCAATGTCCTGCAAATGGCGGGTAATGGCTGTAATGGCTGTAATGGCTGCTTTCTTCTTGTGCACCAGGTTTAAATAAACAACAGTTCAAATCCACTAGGGTCTTCCATTGGAGGGTTCATAGGTTGGCTTCAAATTGTCCAATCAAAAACAACAATTCACAAGCTTCTACCTAGGCATACATTATCCTTGGAGTCGGGAACGTAAGCTGCAACATATTTTACCAATTAACTCACTTTCAGAGCTTCCATTGTCTGCACCTGCAGATTGACCTTGGAGCAAAGAAGAAGATGCCAGGCTGGCACGAAACCTTAAAGATAAGCATGTGAACCGATCTCACTGGAAAAGTACAGCTTCAAGCAAGAATACACGTTTTATTAGCACATTAGAAAAATACGAGCATCTAAACCGTGAGACAAGGCAACTAGGCCGAAGCCTCCACTAAAGTTGTGCTAAGTTAAAACATTTCAAACAAGCAAATCATGGCACACGTTTACGGTTATGTCAGATTAGTACAATTCTAATACATCACGTTATATAAAGCACGCTTATAAATGTTGGCAAACTACTCTGAGGGCACATTTGCCCCCGTACAATCTTTATTAGTTCGGTTAAAGTCACACTTGATTATTGCGGCACTACGTTTATGCGCTAATAAATGTAAAACCTTCGTTTCTGCGTCATCAATGGTTAGACAATTTTGTTCTGAGTACTGCTGAGTAGTATCTAATAGATGTTTCAAGCAAACTGGAGTTCAACGTTTGAGGACCAGGTCAGCTGCATATAGTAAATGTGAAAGCTGCATTGTATTCAGCCCAGTTTTGGTGCATAGGAGTTGCAGAAGTTAAGCCTGCATGTTAAATTGGCCATACACAAATTGAACAGAGTGGCGTCTAAAACAAAGCCTTGTTTTAGACCTTTGGAGGTCGAAATCTATCTTGAGAGATGAGAGTCGGACCCCAACGTAACTTGCACCCAGGTGTTTGCGTGTAGCTGAATCCGAATATTTAAAAGGACCAACGGGATCTTCCAGTTGTGCAGTTTAGTGCACAATTTCGTCCTGTCTATGTGATGAAATGCAGCTTTGTAGTCGATAAAGCAAAGAAACAGTGGTGTCTTTGTCCCCTTTGTACCATCAATTAATAGGGAGAGGGGATGGATGTTAGTAGAGAATCCTGTCAGCTTACCGAAGCCAGTGCGATTTGGAGTAATACAGGGCTGGCTCTAGGGTGGTGCGACCGGTGCCACTGCACCGGGTGCTGACTTTGAGAAGGGGCGCCGTGTTTGAAAGCATAGTATAGTTTTAAAAGCCCCTGCTGCAGCCTTTTTTCAGGCAACAAAACAAATGTCAAAATAACTCTGGTGATCAATGTTCTGCCTGAAGAGAGTTCTGAGTTTTCTCTAGTGGAAGTTTCAAGGTAGTGCAGGGGTTAATATGCCTCCTGCAAGGAACAAGTACCATGCAGCTCACAAAGTACATGCAATTCAAATAGGTCAGGGGTTACTGTTTTTGCCAAAGAAGGTCTTTTGTACCTACAGTTTAGAAGTAAAAATCCTAAATTAGAACAGTAAGCTTTTCACTCTCATCAAAGAATTACATGCATTTTGCAAGGTTTAGATCAGTGTTATTATTTTTTCTCCAGTCCCATATTATCCTTATGTTGCAAAAAGGGTTCCGTTCTTTTGGGTCATCAATTCTTAGTAAACAGAACCCCCAACAATGGTGTTCCATTTCAAATTCTGAGTTTGTGAATCTCCAGACCAAGCACTCTTAAACTATACAGCCTACCAGTATAGAGGACATGTAAGTCCTACATCTTGTGATGCTCTGTCTTATGTAACATTTCTTATACACTGATTTACACACCCATAGTTGATTGTCTCAGTGCAATGTGTGTGCGATTTAAAATACTCTAACACCCTACACTGGAATGAGTGGTGCTGCAAAACAAATTAAGTGCACCTGAGAGAGAATAATTATGGAGACATGAGCAGCACTGTTAAAGGGTGGTAGTGAGGGTATCCATGTTGGAGGTGGTCACTTGGGGGAGCCAACAAACATTGAGTCGGCCCCTGAGGAATCACAGCATTTTTGTTTGTCCAAATGCTTAGCTCTTCCATGACTACCCTGGCATAGTACCTGGCTTCATTGTCGATAAGCCTCACAAGTCTATAGTTTTTGGGATTATACATGTACCCATGCTTGTGAATGGGCGATATGACAAAGCCTCTCCAAGATGCCGGGATTGCCCCTTTGTTAACAATCGATTGAAAGACTATAGCCAGGCTATCTGCCCAGAAGAAAGGGTCTGCCCTAAAGAGTGACAGAGGTATTTCCCCTACTGCTTTCCCTTAGTTATCTGCCTCTTAATTAGATCCTTTGTCACTGTGAGCTGGTTTGCTTGCAATCCCAAGTGCAGTTTCTTGTTTGGCATGCTTATCTCACCTCTCACACCAGATGATCCCTCTGCATTGCTGTTGAAGTGATCCTTTAGGTGCTTCTGCTACACTTCTTCAGTCATGTGTGCGTTTACTCCACTGTGGAGGGCCGCAGAAGGTAGTTTACACCTTGCCAAACATGAGCACTGTTACTACAAGTGGTTTTGTAAAGAAACTTGCCCCATTGTGAGTCTCCTTTGATCCTTTTTACTAGCCAAATTAATCGATTAAGGGCAGCCTTCTGATGTCTCAACTCCGTTTGCAAGATGGTGTTTGTAGCTCAGAGGCAAAGAGGCAAAGTTTTCTTGAGATTTTATTTATGATTTTTTTAAAAGACTTGATTTGCCTTTACTGGGCCGGAGTGCCCCTCACCTGGAAATCCACTGCTTGGGGAATCTCTCCTTGATTGACTGTGGTGGCAAGGGCTTTAGTCAAATTGCCTGTGAAGCACTCCCAGGTCGTCACTGGGTTAATACCCGCTTCTTCTTGTTTCCTTATCGAGGTTCTTGCCAATCTCTTCCGGGTATCAAGTGCACCTAGTGTTAGACCTGGCATCTTTGGCGTGGTTTTCCCTGTCATTTTTGCCTCTGCTTCCTAAGTTTTGACTGTGTGCTGGACTCTGTTTTTGCTGTTTTTGGTACTCTGGGCACTTTACCACTGCCGACAAGTGCTGAAGAGCAAGTGCTCCCTGTGTATTTGCATGTGTAATTGGCTTTTCCATGACTGGCACATTTGATTTACTAGTAAGTCCGTGGTAAAGTGCACTAGAGGTGTCCAGGGCCTGTAAATCAAATGCTAGTGGGCCTGCAGGACTGGTTGTGCCATCCACACGAGTAGCCCTGTAAACATGTCTCAGACCTGCCACTGCAGTGCCTGTGTGTGCAGCTTTAAACATCCAATTTGACTTGGCAAGTGTACCCAGTTGCCAGGCCCAAACCTTCCCTTTTTATACTTGTAAGGCACCCCTCAGGTAAGTCCTAGGTAGCCCCATGGGCAGGGTGCAGTGTATGTTAAAGTTGGAACATGTACTGATGTGTTTTACATGTCCTAACAGTGAAATACTGCCAAATTCTGTTTTCACTGTTGCTGGGCCTATCTCCCTCATAGATTAAAACGGGCGCTGCATTTAAATATCCATAAAGTGCAGTTGTCCTTTGAGAGAAGATGGACATTTGGAGTTTTGTGTCTCTGAACTCGCAATAAAAAAAAAGACATCTTTTGGTAAAATTGTTTTTTTAATTGTCAGTTTGAAATTGCCACTTTTAGAAAGTGGACAAATTCTTGCTTAAAACCATTCTGTGACTCTGCCTGCTTGTGTATTCCCTGTCTGGGTCAAACTGACAGTTGGGCTATTTGTGAATCCCCTCTAGACAATGACACAAAGGGAGCTGGGGGTGTAGCCTGCTTTTCCTGAAGGGCCATCTGAGCTAGAGTGGACGGAGGAGTGGTCACTTACACCTGAATGGGCTGTGCCCACCCTTACACGATGCAGTCTCCAACACCCTGGCGTGTGTCGGGGCCAGGTCTGGGCAAGGCAGGATCTTGTGAACACCAGATACTTTCCTTTAAAGTTTACCTACTTCAGAGGCAGACTGGGGTGTAAGCACTGGACCCACAACCCTAGATTTTAAGATTTGCTTCTAGAACCAAGAGGATCCTCTACAAGAAGAAGAGATGAGGAGAAGTGCTGCCTCTGTCTGTGACTGTGCTTTGTTAGGCTATCCTGCAGTTGCTGCTTATGCATGAGGAAGGGGACAAAGACTGGTTTTGTGGTATATTTCTGCTTGTGAAGAATCTCCAAGAGCTTGGACTGAGCTTGCCTCCTGTTTTGAAGTCTCAGGGCCACCAAGGAGTTCCTCTGCCAGCACCTGGACTCTATGCTGAGACTCCTGCCAAGTGGTGCCCCATCCAGTCCCTGGGCCCTTGAGAGGTGAAGTTTCACAGAACAAGAACTGAAATCCACTCACAGGACACCGTGCAGGGAAAATTTTGACGCACCACTTGCAACACGGCTGAAAAAACGACACACCACCCGATTCATGGCTGAAATGATGCACCACCTGCATCGCGGCTGGGAAATCAACACATCACTTGCATCGCAGCTGGACAAATGGTGCAACACCAGCTTGCGGCTGCTGATAATGATGCAAACCTCATGCAGCATAATTTCCCAACACAGTGCGGCTGGATTTCTCATGCATCATCACTGGGCGTCAAAAATCAATGCAAGCCTGCGCGGATCCGAGGTGTCCTATCCGGAAATTGACGCATTGCTCTCTTGCGGTAGAGGAAAATGACACATCGCCTACCCAACCAGAGAAGAAACAATGCAGGGCCTCACTTGTGAGTAAGGAATCGACGCATCACTGACTTTTCCAAAGCAAGCTCACCCATGAGGCTTTATTTTTGACGCAAACCAGGTACTCTGTGTAACAACAATGTGTCCATTGTTTTCTATAGAGTGACAATCTATTCTATTGAAAATTCATAACTTTACTTTTGTATGTTGGATTTTTATCATTTTGGTCTTGTTTGATTTAGATGAATATTGCCTAAACTGGTGTGGTGTCCAATTTGTAGTGTTTTCACTGTATTACTGTGCGTGTTGATACGATTGATTTACACATTGCCTTTGAGATAAGCCTGACTGCTTGTGCCAAGCTACCAAGGGGGTGAGCAGTGGTTGTCTTCGGAGTGTAACTCCCTTACCTTGACTAGAGTGAGGGTCCCTGCTTGGACAGAGATCAAACTGACTGCCAACCAGAGACCCCATTTCTAACACCTGGTATCACATTTAATTATTTTGTTATTCACAGTATAAGTAGAATCAATGGCTTTTACTTGTTGTGCTGTTAATATTGCATTTGTGAGGATAGTAGTTTCTAGGGGGAGATGGTGACTATTGCCTCTGCTGCCTACTTGAAATACAGTTATTGCCTGGAAAATTGAAACACTTGCAAATGTTTAGTCTATTGTTGTACTGGCCGTGGCAGAGTGAAAAGTTGCTGCTGATGGGCGATCTTTGCAGAAGCATCCATTAAGGATTCTGAGACCAAGACAGTCCAATCCTTCAATAGCTTTGTTGCAACTTTGTTCTTTTTTCCCATTGACGTATTTCTTGTGGCCAATGTCCCAGTGAAAGGATTTATTAGCTATTAGCTCATCATCATTGTTTGATCCAAATAAGTGCATGTTAAAGTCTCCCATCATAATAATGTTGTATGTTGTCTGCACTTCCAGCAGCCCTTGTCTGTGACCCATGTTTAGCCTCCCACCTTGAGCTTTGGATGCAAATATACATTTATTATGATTTGATGTTTCTTCATGATCATTCTTGACTGTTTTTCTAATGGCCTGTAAGGAATTAGTCAAAGAGACTGAGAATTGTAACCTTTTGATCTTACCAGTGCTCACTATGGAAGTGTATATGGCTAGTCCACCTTATAAGTGACGAAATCACAAGGCTTTGTGAGTGTGATAATGAAAGACAGTGAACCCTTGTAAATGCAGTGGCTGATCCAGCCACATCTTCTGTAGTTCAATGAGGTCAAAGGTATGAAAGTATGATAAAAGTTCTTGATCTTGGATTTTGTTTCTTAATCTGTTGTTGTTCCAGGATCATATACTTAAGTTTTTTTTTTGAGCTGTGCCTTGATTTTTCTTCTTGTCACTGTATCGTGTTCCAAGCGTTTATAGAGCTGGGGAGCCAGGACCAGTCTGTTGCTTTCTTCCTTTCTGCCAGAGGAGGCCCAGGTTGTGGAACAGTTGTTATGGATGTGGTAGTAGGTTTGGAAGATGTCTGCATGCCCCTTTAGGAACTGAGTAAAAATTTCTCTGCAAAAGCTCCAGAGGGGATCTTTGTAATTCTTGACGCTTCATAAAAAGTGGCTCAGGATAACCAGGAAATATAGGATGGCAACAGCTTAATTCCCCACTGTCTGAGCTGCTATTGTGACTCCAGGATTCATCTTGCAGTGTCTGTGTTTGACCATGTTGCTCTTGTCATCTCTATTCCTGGTTACTTGCCGGAGCAGATGAATTCAATGCTTTTCAGATCAGAGGATGTTAGGTCCTCCTTTTATTGCCCTTAGTAAGCGTAGGATGTTCCCCTATTCAGAATGACCTTTGGACTCATACTACCGGGTAAAGAGGGTCATGCTAGTTCCTTGTGTTCTTTCTGTGGGCTGATTATATTTATGTGGGTGTCCGCCAGGCATAGATTTACTGGTAGCATTATCACACCTGATTGGCTCTAAACTGAGGTGCATGGACCTGGGGCCTGGCATCGGATAGTAGTGATGTTGAAGATGTTATGTTCTCGAGCAATGTAGAGGCCAAAGATGTAGCAATCTCTGTTTTGGCTAATTGCTTTTTTGATATATATCTCCTTCTACTAGTCTTGTATTTTGCTCTTGATCTTCTTCTCTGTAGGCTCATATCACACTTGGTGAGCTATGCTGTTTAACAGCTGTACGTTGCTGTGAGTCTTGGCTTCTCTTTATGTCGAAGGGGTTGGCTCTGCATGCTTCCCTCCACTTCAGTACGAGTATTGGTGTTCTTGCATGCTAATGTGGCTGGATCTTGTGGGTTCTGTTGGACCTCGTGTTTTGTTTGGTTTCTGCAAGATTGGGACCCTTTAGTCTTTTGGTCTCCCGAGCTTGGTTTCGATGCAGCACTAGTCAATATCTTTTCATCACTAGTGAGTGACACATTTATGGATATTTGATGTTGACTGTTTGTTGGTTACATAACAGAACCCGGGCTAAAGTTTGCTGTAATGTTAATCCTCTGTTTCCAGCCATTCCTTCTTTGTTCCTGCCAGCGTTTGGGATCGCTCCCCACCATTTGTGTGGCCATGTCCACCGTTGGATATGAGGGTAAGAGTTGTCCTGATTCAGATAGTGATTGATCTCTCTCTAGGGGAGACCTTTTAGTAACTCCTGCATTCTAGATTTGCCTTGAGTGATCTTGTGCATGACTTACTTTCTGTTGTCCGTGCTCTGCGTGCATTTCTATCACTCAGGCATCCTCTCTGAGTAGAGTGACGCCCAGAAGTTGTCCCTTGCACACCATGCTGATAGCTATTCTATCTGTTGATGCATGTAATTTAGTCGATTGTTTTAGCTATGCCAAGAGGTTGCCCAGCATCATTGGCAGAGTTGATAGTTTTTCCAAAACTGGACCGCATGGGCAGCTTGGTGTCAGAGCCTGAGTATCTTTCTGTGCCCTCAAAATAAGATTATTTAAATCCCCCATCTTGTCATCGATGTACGAGACAGAATTGGCTAGGGTGTTCAACAGCGAGAGCTGTATATGAATCTTGTCCGATTGATATTGCAGCTCATTTACCGAGAGCTGCATGGTATTCAGCATTGTCATCCTTGTGCTCAGTATCCTGTTTCTCTATCATTTTTGGTGAAGATTTGATTTCCTCCAACAGTACATTGGGTGTGTAGGAGGCTACCAGCTTCTCCCATTCTTGCACTGTGAGATAAAATGTATCACAGTGTTGTTCCTGTACCTTTAAAGTCTTGAAGGTGGGTCTGCACCTGGGTGAACTATCAACATGAGTATGGTCCAGTTCTCTTAAGTTCTCGGTAAGTGCCGCTCTCTGAGGGGAGCCTTCAATAGAAGGTTGTAGATCAACTTCACTTGTTTGCTGGATGTGCGATTGAGAAGGATTTACTTCTTCTGAGACCTTTACCGTCGTGTGTGTGGAGTGCCAACATTTGCAGTCCCTTGCCCAGAGGCGAGTAAAGTCGATTTTCCATTGTTAATGTCAACGGGAGTGGGCCCCAGCTCTTTCTCTATTAATAGCGCGGCTTGTTCCATTGCACCAACTGTTGAAATGGAGTTCAGTGGACTTTTAACGGCCATTAGACCTTCCTTTGTTTGCCCTTTTTCATCTACTTCAATTCTGTCTTTAACCCATGTTATCACCCCTTTTTGCGCTAATTTGCCTGACTGCATTGTTGTTCTTTTGCCGGGCTCCCTCTCAAGCAGCCCCCGGGTGACTTCCTGACCCACCCTGCTCTCTGTCAAGTGTATGATTGTACTTGCTTGAGGTTATGACAAATCTAACTCAAAACGGGGCATTGTAGAGGCACTGTAGAGGCACTGGGTCAGATGAAATGCTAAGATGTAGCTGCCTCATTGATTACGAGAGCGATGGGGCAGACTTAATAGCAGCTTCAATTGTGTTAAGGCACCAGGATGGTACTGTGGTGGGTCTCGCTTGGTAAATGTCTAAGCAGCAACTGCCTCAGACATGGGGGATGGGGAGGAGCTCCTAGGAGAATTAGTGAAGCAAGCCGCACTGCCACCTACTGTGGCCAATTCCTCCACCCACTGCAATCTCCCTGGCCATGGGAGCTCTAATGACACCTGCGCCAGACAGTCCACTCGCCCCAGCTGTACTCCCTCCCGCTTCCCTTTGGTGGTATTGATTGCTGTGGCTGTGACTGAGGACGAGCTGGCGGGCCAGTGGGAGTCACAGGATAAAAATGACTGACTAACAGCAGGTGAGAAAGCAGGCTCACAGACTGCTGATAACTCCAAGGCTGCCAGGCCCCCTGAGTTTAGGAAGAGCTTTGCTTACCACCATTTCCTTCAGCGTGCACTAAGCTGAGCGGGGCGGCTGGCTCAACCTTCAAGAGAGCGACACTGCACCCTTACTGCAGCCCCCAGTTTCAGCTCCACTTCAGCTCCATCAGTATTCTGCGGTTCAGTTCTGCCAAAACCGAGCCAGGTGTAAAAATTTGCAAACCTCTTTGCCGCTCTGTTCCTGCTTCGCGACTCCTGCCTTGCCCCCCAGCACAACACAGCTTCCACTTCCAAGTTTCCATCACCACTATATTGGATGAATTTATCCCATCAGAATTGTGCTTTGGGGTCATTTATAATAACATTAATGCTTACCATGTAGACAGTCATAACACATACTCTACATCTCAAGCCATAATTTATAATTTCAATTTATGCGATTATGGCCAGAATTTACTCTGATATTCAAAAGTGTTCAGATACTGTGCATCCGACCCCTACTTACTTTAGTTCATGCTTCAAGGCCCAACATATGTAACATTATTTTCAGTAAGACATAAACCATGTGATGCAGCAGAAATGTATATGTTCTCTGATCCAAAAGTCAAGGGTAAGTCTCATAAATCCTGTACCATTTGAGGCTGATGAGTGTGTGTCTGTTACATTTTTGAGAGTTAGCAATGAATAGAATATATTCGTCAAGCAAGATTACAAAATATAAATGTTGTTATCACCATGAAGAAAGTTATGTATGAGGTGTGACTACACCACCACACAAGTCACTTACAACATATCACAGTTCACTAGCATCTTTCTTGTATGAAGCATGGGCCTGAGTGATTCAAAATACAACCTCATCAGTCCCTCACCATTACTCACATGGAAAATTATTACGTCTTCACTTACATATTTCTGCACACTGTCTTTTTCTCATCCAGCATTGTACAAAATGCCTAGTTCTTTATATATCAAAATTTCTGGCAGCACAACCAAACTACACACGGCTGTGTGTTGCACTGCTAGAAAGGGCAGGAATGTGCAATATCTAACAAGTGCCGACATAGCCACCCTTGTATCTCTTAGAAAAAGAAAATCACTAGAATAAAATGTTACATTTCTCTTAACTGTGGCAACCCCAGAAAGGTGTAGTATTTGACAAATTCCTATGTTTTACAGTGTTTTAAAGTCTTGAAATTTACCAGAGTCAATGTGTGGATGCGTGGGAACACCCACCATTCAACCACAGAATGACTACCTTTGGAAGAGTTCTGCAAGGCAGTGACTTGCTCCGTATTGCTTTACTCCAGATTTAGCAAATTGCACTTCTTCATGCCAGGCAGCATTGTGTTGCATGTTAATGCTGACTTAAGAATTTCATTAGGCTTCCAACTCCATGCATGAGTCAAGAGCAACACCATACAAATATCACTTTGAGTCCTAGTATATATTCTGGAATCATAAGACAAATTATAAGGCTTACTACTGCTCTTTCATAGCATCAATGCACTTCATACATTCTAGTGTGAAATCACCCATCCTTGAAACATGGTGAACCATGGTGAAATGCTGCATGCTTGCCAGGCTTACCCGTGTTTGTACAGGTTGAGGAGCCTTCTTGGCCAATATAAATAGCTTGTATTATGTTTTTCATTCTATGTGTGTTACTGCACACATATAGGCGGTCATTCTGTCCACGGCGGGCGGCGGTAGCCGCCCGCCATGCGGTCACCGCCATTTGGCCGCTCCGCACCCGCCAAAGGAGCGCCCGCCGGCCCAGCGGGAAAGGCCCTGCAACAATGAAGCCGGCTCCGAATGGAGCCGGCGGTGTTGCAGGGGTGCGACGGGTGCAGTTGCACCCGTCGCGATTTTCACTGTCTGCAATGCAGACAGTGAAAATCTCTCTGGGGCCCCCAGGGGCCCCACGACACCCGTTCCCGCCATCCTGTTCCTGGCGGTAAAAACCGCCAGAAACAGGATGGCGGGAAGGGGGTCGGAATCTCCATGGCGGCGCTGCTTGCAGCGCCGCCATGGAGATTCAGCCCAGCCAGGGGTATTCCGATGGGAAACCGCCGGATCCCCTTTTCTGACCGCGGCTTTACCGCCGTGGTCAGAATGGGCACTGAAGCACCGCCAGCCTGTTGGCGGTGCTTCCGTGTCCCTCCACCCTGGCGGTCCATGACCGCCAGGGTTGGAATGAGGGCCATAATGTGGTAGTATTGTTTCTTGATAATACATGAAATAGCTTTTTTTTAATATTGTGGGAAAGAAAGAGATATGAAAAAGATATGAGGCAATTTCGGCAGTACTCACCAAATGTAGTTTGGGAGTATGTGAAATCCATAGCTTAATGCTCATAAAGCAAATAACCTCCACACATGAATTGCCTCAAAGAGACTAAAGTCATGAATTACAGCACAACCAACTTTTCTGCATTATTTTTCATTAGCCAGCAAGACAACAAAACACAAATGGGCCATAGCGTTGCTGTGTAAATATGTATTTGCTTATTGGATTATAGTTGTACTACTGTGATTGGCCAAACATGATGCATCATGTAGGTTGATGTGTGTGCAATTGTATTTGTACATGTTTATATCTCCGGTATTGGAAATGGCCCTTCTTTGAGGATTTCCCTGGAATATTTTGCATTATTCTCCCTGTTTTTTGGTAACTTTCTGTGCGTGGCCTTAGGACTCTGGGCACTTTCCCAATGTACGGCAATAGGAAAGTGTGCACGCCCTTCCCACACATGTCAGAAAGGGACTCTCATGTGATTGGTTGAGATGCTGTCCCCAGGAGTGCACTGTAAAAAGTAACACCCCATACCCGAGACGGGTAGGGCCCTGGCTACTGGTGGGACACTGCACTGACTGTGGCACCAACCAGATTAGCCTGACAAACGTGTTAGTCCAGACAGTACAGTGATGGATATTCGAAGGCCGGATACAAAGTGAAACTAACGGTTATTATATTCAGAGGATTATTTTCACAAGACTTGGGGGTCATTCCAACCCTGGCGGTCGGTGTTAAAGTGGCGGCTAACCCGCCAACAGGCTGGTGGTTAAAAAAATTGAATTCCGACCCTGGCGGAAACCGCCAACAGAGACCGCCACTTCAACACTCCGACCGCCACGGCGGGACAAACAAACAGCGCGGCGGTCACCGCCAACAGACAGGCGGGAGACAATGTAACGCCCACCCTATCACAACCCACCAATCCGCCACCTTTTCCGGGGCGGTAGCCCCGCTGATAAAAACACGGCGGAAACAGCCATTTCACCTCCATACACCCCACGAGGAATCTGGACAGCATGGAACCCGAACTCCACATCCTCCCAGCTATTGTCTTCCTGCTCCTCTACCAGGAGCACGAACGCCGGCGCAGAAGACAACAGTGAGTACTGCACCTACGACACAGGGGAGGGGGGAGGCAAAAAATTACGGGGACACACATACGCGACACACCCACCCCCACCCTCACCCACTACAACACACACATCAATGCAAAGCAATACATCACAGTTACACCCCCCAAACCCCCCGGAAGAATGCAAAGACAAAAGGAAATGATCATAAACAGTCGAATATATTGTATCACTGGCTTTTAAATATATCACACATCTAAAACTATTATATACATAAATATTAAAAGTCCGATAATTTTTGCAGGCATTGTCCGTGGACCACAGGGCCCAAATCACATGGGCAAAGCCCAAACAGGATACCTGACACCAACGGAGAGAACACTGCAGGGGCATCAGATAGCAAAACTACAGGCATCTCAGGGGGAAGGGAAGGGGGGGCACCTCAGCCAGATGAGTCCACGACGCCAGATCCACAAGGGGCCTCCATGGCCACTGTTCCATCCTGGGGAGTGCAAAGCCACAGTCTCTCAAGTCTCTACAGTGGGTGGGTTGCCCACTGTGCCATCCTGGGGAGTGCAAAGCCACAGTCTCTCAAGTCTCTACAGTGGGTGGTTTGCCCACTTTACCATCCTGGGGAGTGCAAAGCCACAGTCTCTCAAGTCTCTACAGTGGGTGGTTTGCCCACTTTACCATCCTGGGGAGTGCAAAGCCACAGTCTCTCAAGTCTCTACAGTGGGTGGTTTGCCCACTTTACCATCCTGGGGAGTGCAAAGCCACCGTCTCTCAAGTCTCTACAGTGGGTGGTTTGCCCACTTTACCATCCTGGGGAGTGCAAAGCCACAGTCTCTCAATTCTCTACAGTGGGTGGGTTGCCCACTGTGCCATCCTGGGGAGTGCAAAGCCACAGTCTCACAAGTGGATGACAGTCTCCACTGGTTCTGGAGGGGGCTTGGTGCCCAGAGTGCTTCGTGCAGCCCTGCCCGACACAGATGAGGGCCTGCCCCTTCTGCCAATGGGCCAGCGGTGCTTGAGATGGCGGTGCCCTGTTCAGCGGTGCTTGAGATGAAGGGCCCAGTTCAGCGGTGCTTGAGACGGCAGTGCCCAGTTCAGCGGTGCTTGAGACGGCGGTGCCCAGTTCAGCAGTGCTTGAGATGAAGGGCCCAGTTCAGCGGTGCTTGAGACGGCGGTGCCCTGTTCAGCGGTGCTTGAGACGGCGGTGCCCAGTTTAGCGGTGCTTGAGATGAAGGGCCCAGTTCAGCGGTGCTTGAGACTGCGGTGCCCAGTTCAGCGGTGCTTGAGATGAAGGGCCCAGTTAAGCCGTGCTTGAGACGGCGGTGCCCTGTTCAGCGGTGCTTGAGATGAAAAGCCCAGTTCAGCGGTGCTTGAGATGAAGGGCCCAGTTCAGTGGTGCTTGAGACGGCGGTGCCCTGTTCAGCGGTGCTTGAGACGGCGGTGCCCAGTTCAGCGGTGCTTGAGATGAAGGGCCCAGTTCAGCAGTGCTTGAGACGGCGGTGCCCAGTTCAGCGGTTCTTGAGATGAAGGGCCCAGTTCAGCGGTGCTTGGGACGGCGGTGCCCTGTTCAGCGGTGCTTGAGATGAAGGGCCCAGTTCGGCGGTTCTTGAGATGAAGGGCCCAGTTCATCGGTGCTTGAGACGGCGGTGCCCAGTTCAGCGGTGCTTGAGATGAGTGTCCAGGTCAACGGATCCGGCCATGGCATGGATGTCACTCGCCACCTGACATGTGGCTGACGGGGCCTTCCTGCCCATCTGTCTGGTGGCTTGCGGGGCCCTCCTGTGCTGCAGTACCGGGCCTGTGGGTGTCCTCCTGCACACCTGGGATGGGGCTGGTGGGGCCCTCCTGGCCAGCTGGCCTGCTGCCGGACTTGTCGGGCGTGCTGCCCTTTCCACCCTTCCCTGTTCGCCTGTGGCCCTTTCCCACCTTTGGCGGTGTGCCAGGTGGCACCCCACTTCCTGCCGGAGCCATGGTAGGGATTTTGGTCCCTGGTGTCTTTGGCCTCTCACGCCGGGCACATCTTCGGATGCTTTTCCGGGGGTGGGCTGGCCGTGCCTTGGCTCCTAGCTGAACTGGCTGCCCTTGAGGGTGGGGGACTCCACAGTCCATGGCAAACAGTCTTTACAGGTCCTGGTTTTGTGGTGGCTGAGGTGCTGATTGGAGTCCTATGAGATGGACGGGGTGGGGAGTTGTTGGAAAGAGGTCAAGTTTGGAAAGGAAAAGCAATTTCGAAAGAGAGGGACGGGTAGGTGTAGTGGGTATGGGAGTGGAGGAAGAGGATGTGGTTGTAGGAGTGTGAAGTCTGGTGTCTTTGGGTGCAGGTGCCTGGGCTGGAGGCTGTCGTGAGGTGGATGGCTGTTGGGTGGGTGGCTGCCTGCGTTTGTGTAGTTTGGAAGAGGGGGTGACAGACACACTGGGAGAGGACACAGGGGACGTGTAAATGGTAGTGGGGGTGGTGACTGCACGTGTGCGGAGTGTTCTGGTGGGTGTGCTGGTGATGGACGTAGTGGCTGAAGAAGTTGTGCATGCAAGTGTGAGTGGAGATGTCACAGGGAGGGAGAAGTGAGACGAGGAGGAGGGGGACACAGTGGAGGGAGTGGGTGTTGGTATGTCTGCATGTGGATGTTGCTTGTGTGAATGCTTGTGTTATGTGTGGTGCTTATGTCTGGATGAGCTTCCCTTGGGTGTTGGGGTGTGTGCAGGCTGGTCTGATGGTGTGTCTGGGATAGGCAGAGGTACAGGGGATTGGGTCTGGGTGGAGGAAGTTGGAGGGGGGAGGCTAGAGACAGGGACAATTGCTGCCGTCAGTGCTGAGGCCAGAGCGTTGAACAATCGCTGATGGGCAGCCTGACCAGAATGAATGCCCTCCGGGTATGCATTACTCTGGTGCACCTCCCTTTCTACACCCTGGATGGCATTCAAAAGGGTAGACTGCCCAACAATGATGGTCCTCAGGAGGTCAATGACCTCCTCACTGAGGGCAGCAGGGGTGACAGGGGCAGGGCCTGAGGTGCCTGGGTCGGAGGAGATGCCCACCTTTCTGGGTGAGTGGGCACGGGGCAAACGCTGAGGGGCTGCTGGGAGGGCGGTGCTGGTGTGCTGGGTGTCGGCTGTACCTGTTGTTGCGGGGGGCACGGATGTTGCCGCCACCACAAGGGAGTTCCCTTCAGAGGACAAGTCGCTGTCACTGACATCAGCACGAGTCCCCGCTGTGGAGCTCCCCTCGCCCTCTGTCCCACTGGTGTATTCGGACTCCGTTGCATGGCCCTCCAGGGCCATGTGGGATGCAGCTCCCTCGTGCTCCGATGCCACTTCTCCTCCGCCTGATGATGCTAATGCACACATGAACAGGAAGACCACAAAAAAGGGTGGGGGGGAGAAATAAAGACATGTTGAGTGCATGCATTGGCAACACCGTTGGCGGAGAGGACAGACACAGAAGCCCCCTGCACTACGCATCGCACTTGGGGTCCACTACGCAATCCGTGGGACATGGCCTACAAGCCTATGGACGACAACTGCACACATAGATGACACAGGGCCATGGATACCTGTACTTGGCACCCTACAGAGGTGGGGGCGGGGGCACAGGGCCATGCCTTACGGAGGGGCCTAGCCTACAGAAATCGCCCTGGCCTAGGGATACCCACAGCCCTCCTCCCCCACCCAGACACCTCCACTGTGCGCAAAATCAGCAGAATGTGTTTGTACTCACCCCCTTGTGTCTGCTGTGATGTCCTCACGCGCCCATCCAAATCGGGGTAGGCCACCGACAGGATCCGGGACATCAGTGGGGTCAAAGTACGACTGGCACCCCTCCTACGTTGGGAGGCCATCCCCAGCTGAGCCTCCGCCATCTTCCTGCTCCAGCGTCGGATGCCCTCCCACCTCTTCCGGCAGTGGGTGCCCCGTCTGTTGTGGACCCCCAGGGCCCGGTCGTCCTTGGCGATGGCACGCCAAATAGCGACTTTCTGGTGGGCGCTGACCTATGTGACATGTACAGGGAGAGAAAAATAGTCATCACCTTCTGCATGCTCAATGTGAGTGGCCCCCCATCCCCACCCTTGCCATGTGGCACATGCTCTCATCTGTTGTTTGATGCATGCCTCAATCGCTCCCCTCCCCACCATCTTTCATCCACCCCACTCAACCCAGGCATTGCCCACTAAGCATGGTCCCTGTATACTTACCTGTTGGTCTGGAAGACCGTAGAGTAGCGCATACTGGGGGAGGACCCCATCCACAAGTTTCTCCAACTCCTCCGCAGTGAAGGCAGAGGCCCTTTCCCCAGTCGCATGAGCCATTGTCTCTTCCAGACCGAGGTCACAGCAGCACTTGCAGTGTAGGTCCTCTCCTGTGGAAGATCAGGTATCGAGTGATTAAGCAGATAGAAAATGGCGGTCACGCCCGCGGCGGTGCGTACCGCGGCGGTGCGTACCGCAACCGCCGGTGCACATCGTCATTGGCTCCTGAAACCCATAGGGTTCAATGTTAACCAATGCGGCTTTGCGCCGCAGTCTTCGACCGCCTAGCGCCACGGTGTGCCACGCCAGCGCATTGACCTCACATCCCACTGTCGCACTTCACAGGTCAGGCAGCCGCCATTTCAAGGGCCCACATGGCTTAATTTCTACTGCGTCACACATACCTAGGCCTTGCATCAACTCTCATACAAACCTTTCAATGCATTGGGAATCGTGTTATGTGCAAGCTGTGGTTACGTACCTGTGGGTTGATTGACTCTGTGCTCGCTGTTGTCCTTCATAGGCACCGTCCACTGGGACATGCGAGGAGATGGAGGAATCTTCCCGTGTACAGACCGCTGGTGGACCTGTCGACAATGGAGGAACAACATGTCATACTGACATACAGGCTTGACCGAGCCACTATACAGGAACTGTGTGCCCAGCTGGAGCCAACCCACAGGGATCCCCCCTCTAGTGCAGGTGCTGTCAGTACTCCATTTCTTAGCAAGTGGGTCTTTTCAAACAACAGTGGCCATATCATATGGGATGTCCCAGCCCATGTTTTCCAAGGTGTTGTCCAGAGTGTTGTCTGCCCTGCTCAAACACATGCGGAGCTACATCATTTTCGCTGAGGTGGGGGATTTGGTTACAGTGAAAGGTGATTTCTATGCCCTTGGACATATTCCCAACATCATTGGTGCCATTGATGGGACACATGTTGCTTTGGCCCCCCCCAGCAGGAGTGAACAGGTGTACAGGAACCGGAAGAGTTATCATTCCATGAATGTACAGATGGAGTGTTTGGCTGACCAGTACATCTCCCATGTTAATGCCAAGTTCCCTGGGTCAGTGCATGACGCCTACATCCTGCGGAATAGCAGCATCACGTATGTGATGGGTCAACTCCAGAGGCACCGGGTGTGGCTATTAGGGGACTCTGGTTACCCCAACCTGTCATGGCTACTGACCCTAGTGAGGAATCCCAGGACAAGGGCAGAGGAACGGTACAATGAGGCCCATGGGCGGACTAGGAGGGTGATCGAGCGAACCTTTGGTCTCCTGAAGGCCAGGTTCAGGTGCCTCCATATGACAGGTGGATCCCTAATGTACTCACCAAAGAAGGTGTGCCAGATCATCGTGGCCTGCTGTATGCTTCACAACCTGGCTTTGCGACGCCAGGTGCCTATTCTGCAGGAGGATGGTCCAGATGGTGGTGTTGTAGCAGCTGTGGAGAGTGAAGAGGAGGAAGCCGAAGAGGACGACATAGAGAACAGGAACACAGTAATACAGCAGTATTTTCAATGACACACAGGTAAGAGTACACACCGGCATATTACATTTACTTAAAGACTCCTACCTCTCTACTGTCTGACTTTTTCCCCCCGGTGTATGGTAACCGTGTTGTGACTTTGCCTTCCGCTTTCAGAGATGTGGGACCCACTGCGTGACATCTGCTTTGTTTCCCCATGGACTACAGCTGTGTGACAGCGGTTTGTTGGCATCACAATGTGAATTAACATTTTGGCACGGTCATGTCTAATACATTTTTTAAAAATCACAGCCAGACTCCAGATTGTTTTGTGCAATAAGTGTGTTTATTCAAGTGCTCTAAATTGGATAGGTTGCAAATCGGTGAGGGGTGATGGTGGAGGATTGTCCATGACGGAGTCCAGACTATCAGTATCACAGGTGCATTGTCCAAATGCCTGTGGAAAGTGGAGCAGGGGCAGTTTAAGGTTGGACAGGGTGACAATGTGGGACAGTGGGATGACAATCAGGGCGGTATCCTTTGCTGGCGGGGGTCTTGACATCTTACTCTGTCTTCTTCCTGGATCTCAGGGCCCGCTTGCGGGGTGGTTCTCCTTCTGCAGGGGGTAGGGTTCTGGTGGCCTGTTGGTCTTGTATCGGGGCCTCCTGTCCACTAGCGCCGGCGGATGTGGTAGCCAGTTCTTGGTCCATGCTAGTGTCAGGGGCCCTTTGAGGTGCCACAGTGTCCCGCAATGTGGTGACTACCTGATTCAGGGCCACTACGACGGTACCCATGGCGGAACTGATGTTTCTTAGTTCCTCCCTGAACCCCATATACTGTTGCTCCTGCAGAAGCTGGATCTCCTGAAAACTGGCCAGGACCGTCGCCATCATCTCCTGGGAGTGGTGGTATGCTCCCATGATGGAGGAGAGGGCCTCGTGGAGAGTGGGTTCCCTGGGCCTGTCCCCCCCCGTCGCACAGCAGCCCTCCCAGTTCCCCTGTTTCCATGGGCCTCTGTCCCCTGGACCGTGTGCCCACTACCACTGCCCCCAGGTCCCTGTTGTTATTGGGGTGTTGGGTTAGCCTGGGTTCCCTGTAGTGGTGGACACACCGCTGATTGACGTGTCCTGGGGACAGAGGTATGGGCCCGCTGGGTGGGTGCTGTGCTGGTGTTCCCAGAGGGGGGAAGGTCTGCTGTGGCCTGTGGCTGTCTGAGGGGAACCGACTGTCCCGAGGTCCCCGATGGACCGGGCTGGTCATCTAGATCCAGGGAGACAGAGCTGCTGTCCTCACTGTGGGCCTCTTCTGGGGGTGGAGTGGACATTTGTGGACCCTCCTGCGCGGTGACCTGGCGTTCGGGTCCTGCAGGGGTATAAAAGTATGGTTATTGCTTCTGTATGTGCCATAGCGTGCAATGGGTGGGTGCCCATGTACCCCAGTGCTAGCATTCCTTTGTGGGGGCTGTTGTGAAGGTGGTTTGGGGTGGGGTTGTATGTGTATGTGCAGTGGGCATGCTTTGGTGATGGGTGTCCATGCTTTGTGGACGCATGCAAGGCTTGGTGTTGGGATGGGTGGGTTGTGATGGTGAGACATTTGCAAGGAGTAGGTGTGATGGGGTGGGGGTGAGGGTGGGGGCATGAGTTGGCATGCAGGTGGGGTGGGGGGGATGAAGTAGTGAAGATGAGACTTACCAGAGTCCATTCCTCCAGCTACTCCTGCGAGGCCCTCAGGATGCAGGATGTTCAAGACCTGCTCCTCCCATGTTGTAAATTCTGGGGGAGGAGGTGGGGGTCCGCCGCCAGTCCCCTCCACCGCGATGTTGTGCCTGGATACCATGGAACGCACCTTCCCCCGTAGGTCATTCCACCTCTTCCTGATGTCGTCCCTATTTCTTGGGTGCTGTCCCACAGCGTTGACCCTGTCCACTATTCTGCTCATAGCTCCATCTTCCTGGCAATGGTGGTGTGCTGCACCTGTGTCCCGAACAGCTGTGGCTCTACTCGTACAATTTCCTCCACCATGACCCTGAGTTCATCATCAGATAACCTGGGGTGTCTTTGCGGTGCCATGGGGTGGTGTGGGTGATGTGTAGGGTGGATTGTGTGGTGCTAAGTGTGGTGATGTGTATTGTTGTGTTGTGTGAAGTGCGTGCAAATATTGCTGGGTGACAGTGAATTGGGCGTCTGGGTGCTCGGATGTCTTTTCTCGGTGCGTGTTCACGAATCTCTAGGAGTGGAGGTTTGTGGGTGATGTGGGTGTGTATTTTATATTGTATTGGGTGTGTGGGAGTGGTGTGTGTATGTGTATCAGGTGTGTGTATTTTGAATTGTCCATTGTACAAGTGTGTGTATTTCGAGCTCGGCGGTGTGTACCGCCAATGGAATACCGCGGTTGAAAGACCGCCGCGTGGATTAGTGTGTCGTGATAGTGTGGGCGTATTTCTGTTGGCGTGAGGGTGGAGGTTTGGTCATCGCCAGTTTCTTGCTGGCCTTTGGTGTGGCGGACGTTTGTGGATGTCTGTATTTTGGCGGTTTGCCTGTTGTGGGTCAGAATGACGTGGCGGTTTACCGCAGCCGCGGCGGTGTTATGGCGGTCTTCTGAACGGCGGTAAGCGCCTTTTACCGCCGAGGTTGGAATGACCCCCTTGGTGTTATTATGAAGAAAGGAGGATATTTCATTGTGACTGGAATATGAGGTGACGCAAAGTGATACTGAAGAGGACTGTGACCTCAAGAATGAAATTGTTATAAGTTGGTCCCTTATCGTTTTAGTCCTGTAGAAGACCCGTGCGTGAGCCCGGAATTAGCCTGAGAGCAGAGGGGGTCAAAACGTTGACGATGATGTTTGAGCCTGGATGTGTTTTTTCGTTTTTCTGATGAAAGAAGGACTCTAATGGGGATTTAATACTCTTGTAACTATATTAATGATTCAATGTGGTAAAGGTTGAACCAACAGGCTTTCCTTTAAATCTCTGCTTATATTGGTTAGGTGTGAGATTTACATTACTCTTTTTTTCTTCTAATCACGTGCACTCGTTCTTTTGGCACTCTTTCTTGTCCTTCTACTTCTTTGATAGGGGATTTTGTATGTGAATATGTAATATATTTTTGTACATAAATAAAATACGTTTTTCAAATAACTGTGCATGTAAATTTTACTGTTTTTTTATGTTGTTTTAAATTGGTTCAAGAGTGGGCAATGTAGTCCCTTAATAATTTCTACCCAGCCCCTCTTGGGTTTGGCAGGGTTATCTCTGTGGTTTATATCATAGTCCCGACAGTACAGGCCTGTGGATGTGAGGTTGCACTTGCACTCAGGGTGGCATTTCCCACTCCGTGGCCAACCCAGAATAGGTCTTATGCTACCCCTAGAGCATCCTCTGAAGGGCAGAGCAGGTGGTAGGTGGAGCCCAAGGTAGGTACCCAAGGGCTTTCTATGCCCTGGTAGGGAAGAATCTACATCTAGGTTTCCATACCTAGGAGGTCAGCTCTTCCCGTAGGTTTTGCTCATTCTCTTTTAGTGGCCTTAGGGCCCTGGGCACTTTCGTAATGTAAGAACAGTGTGAAAGTGCATGCACCCTTCCTACAGATGTTAGGAAGTGGCGCTAACCAGTGTGTGCGCACTAGCACAATGGTGGTATAACATGTACTGAGCCTGCCACTTTAGGCCAGTGTGCGCGCTCTTACACAATGACGTTTTAGCATGTACTGAGGTTATCACTGAAGGCCACTGTGTGCGCACTTGCATAGGTGTGTTTTAATATGTACTGAGGGTGTCACAGCAGGCCTGTGTGGGTGCACTTGCTCATTTGAGTGTGTTTAAACTTGCATCCAGCCTGCCCGTGCAGGCTTACGTGTGCACCAGGGCTCATGTGCCTAGGGTCTATTTTCAATTTCAATGAGAATTGCTCTGTCCATAGGTTAACATGGGGAAAGTTTACAATTACTCCTGATTGCATTAGTTAATTGCATTGGAGCAGCCTCATAATGTTCCCTATCATTGGAATCATCCTGACAATCCCCTTCCGATGGTAAAGGTGGCTTTGTCAATGAGCACTGAGAAATGCCACTTCTACAGGAATTTCCCTGCTTTAACATTGTTGTCCCTTTTTAAATTCGCTGTATTCCACACTGGAAGATGGGGAGCACATCTGTGGATTCTGCAGGGACAACTATAAACCTTGGGCACCCAACTGGAATGACAAACCTCTGCAATTTGAGGGCCTGGTTGGATAGATTGGTTGGAGAGGTTTTGACACTTGGCCTCTCGGAGCCAGACCATGGCCCCACTAAATGTCAGCATTCCACAGCCACATGGCAGACAGAACAAAAAGTTAGGGGAGACATCTGTGGTTCAAAGGGAATCCCTCTGAACCACTCCAAACTTCAAAGGCACACAACAGTATAACTACTGGCGCCGCACTGCAGCAAAGGAGAAATATGCTTGTGGGGGTGCAGAACCCAAGGTACGGGACTGCATTGTGCACACTCTCAGAGGAATCTGTAGTGCACAAGGAGTGATTACTGTACGTGGAAGGGACTGCATACCCTTCCTGAATTGTGGCTGTCCTGGCCTGATTGCTGCTGTGCAGCACCCCAAAGCTTCCTTTCCAAGGGCTTGTTGGATTGCTCCCTGTTCTCTGGTGGAGGCCTCAGGGACATGAAAAAGACCTCCTGTGAGGGACCTACTCCTTCTGCCTGTGTCATCTGGAGAGCAGTGCACTACTAAGTCCCTACATCATCTGCTGGATTCCACCTGGTAGCAGCTGTGTGGGCGTGGAAGTAAGTATTGTGCTTGGAGACCGGATTGCCTGGTGCAAAGCCTTTAAAGTACTGCCTACATACAAGGAATGTGGACCTTCATTGTGGGGTCATGACAGACATAAGCATCTTGTTGCTGGAGAGTGGATTCACCAGTTTTATGACCCCGCATGGGCTGCTTTGTCGATTGTGTTGCATTACTCTTGTGTGACACACCGACTGCACGCATTACATGTGGTGTATGATTCACAGGTTGTGACCCTCAGAGGTGGGGAGCAGTGCAGCATTCTAGCTCGTTTGGTACCACTGAACTTGCACCTTTGTGTGTGGCAGTAATTGTCTGGTGTGATTCAAGTCATCACGCACCAGCCGCTGTGCATCATTCCAGGGTCCTATGGAAGTTGGTAACTCTTCATGTATGCAGAATTGTCTGGTGCGAATCAAGTCATTGGGCACCAGACATTATGCCTCATTCCAGAGAGGTACGGAAATTGGTAACTTTCCATGGGCGATCGGAATTGTCTGGTGCGGCTCAAATTATTGAGCACCGGACACCAAGTGGTGTGCCTCATTCCAGGGAGGTTGAGCATTGGTAACTTTCAATGTGTGATCGGAATTGTCTAGGGTGACTCAAGTGAATGTGATTCAGATGTTGTTCTCCCTTCCTGGGAGGTATAGACTTAGTGAATCTTCGTGTGCGAACAGGATTGTCTGGTGCGACTCAAATCATTGTGCACCTGACATTGTGCCTCATTCCAGGGAGGTGTGGAATTGGTAACTATTTGTGTATTGGAGTGCCTGGCCTGGTTAGGCACTATTGTGAACAGCATATGTCCTAAGGTTGCCCTCCCCATACTTTGCAGACCAGAGCCCGTGCCAGAAGGCATGGTGTGGAGACCTTTGAATGAACTTCCCAAGTGTTGGACAAACCTCCATTTGTTGACTGTTGCCTGATCAGCCTGATATCTATTCTTTTCCCCCACCTTTCCCCTGGGACCTTGAATAAGTGTGACTCCAACCATGATCAGTCTCCTATCCGAGGTAAGGGGTACTTTCTTTTCTAATTCATGGGGGTGGGGTTTTAAGGATTAGATTAAAGGGTAGAGGAAGGTTGAGGCCCACGGAGTCTGTGAGTACAGTGACAACTGATCTCCACGATATTAGTGCACCACATTAGGGTGTTGAGAGTGAGTGTGTGCGAGTGCGTGCTATACGGATCTGCCTGATATCTGTGGCACTGTGTGGCGTTGTGGAGTGAGTGTGTGGGATTGTCTGCCTTTGATTGACATTACACATGGAGAGAGGAAGAGGGAGGAGGGGGGATAACTATGGAGGAACACTCCGTACTTAGCTCCCTATAATTCAAAGTACACACGAAAGTACGGGGTTCTCTAGAAGCGGACGTCGCGGATATTAGCGTAGTCCTAGGTTGTATGTATTCCTATTTGGAAGGGTAAAGTCAGTGGAATGTCAGTTGGAAATTACCGAGTGGAACAGCGAGGGGTGGGAAGAAGGGAATTTCCTTTTACGGACTAGGTGGTCTCACACACTATATAGTGTCATGCTTCATCATTTGACCACCTAGACCCACCCAGGTAGGACAGTGCCACCTGGGCGGACTCAACCTCACTGTTAAAGGAACAGGAGGGAGTGCGTAAATAAACTTGTTTCTGGAAAGATCGGGATCCAGCTAATCTACTGAAAAACTAAAAACACCTAAGCAGACACCTGTGCAGAGCAACAAATTTAATGGTGGTGTCTGTCTGGTGTAGTTAAAAAGGGGGGTTGGGACACCTCTGTGAGGACAAGGACTCACAGGGTCACCTAACTAATTACTAGCCAACATGTTTCTGCCCTCAAAAGTGAGCCAATGAAGGTCTCGGGGCATTCGTCATGCACAGGTGTCTGCTTAGGTGTTTTTAGTTTTTCAGTAGATTAGCTGGATCCCGATCTTTCCAGAAACAAGTTTATTTACGCACTCCCTCCTGTTCCTTTAACAGTGAGGTTGAGTCCGCCCAGGTGGCACTGTCCTACCTGGGTGGGTCTAGGTGGTCAAATGATGAAGCATGACACTATATAGTGTGTGAGACCACCTAGTCCGTAAAAGGAAATTCCCTTCTTCCCACCCCTCGCTGTTCCACTCGGTAATTTCCAACTGACATTCCACTGACTTTACCCTTCCAAATAGGAATACATACAACCTAGGACTACGCTAATATCCGCGACGTCCGCTTCTAGAGAACCCCGTACTTTCGTGTGTACTTTGCCTTTGATTGACTACACCGGAAAGCAGTGTTACTGTCCACGGTTTTTTTTGCCAAAAAAACTGTCACAGTTGACATTGGGGTTTACCTGTGCGGCTTAGGCCATGGAGCTATTTAAAAGTGCTGGAATTCTCTGTTAGTACACATTGCTGCTAATGTTGTGAACTGTGGTGCACCCCATAACTGTGTGATACTGATTTGGGATAAGTGCTGGGGTGGGCCTCATGCTGACAACGGTTTGCACCACATTAGGGTGCTGGGAGGGAGCAAAGGATTTTTCCTGAGTGTACATATTGCTAATATTGTTTTTAACATGGTTGGTCCTAGTACTACTAGTGATATTTCAGAATGTGATTTATGCCCAGATTGACCTAATGTTCATGTTGTGTTAACTAATGTAAGTGCTGAATACAAACTTTCTTTACATACACCCCGTTTGAAGTCTCTTTTGTGAAGCTCAGTGTATTTGTTGTGCAAGAGAGCTGTGCCAATGCTTTAAACCTTGCTCCTGTGAAAAGCCTGACTGCTCAGTGTCCTTCTACCCAAGGTTGAGCTCAGGTTATGCAGTGAGTGTAATCACCCACCCCTGATGGGAGTGATAGGTTGTGCCTAGCTATGGCCTCGCCTCGCCAATCAGACCTTGCCGCCTCCAACATCCCTTAATCACAACAGAATCCTAAATAGTCAGCTAATGATTTCCATTATGGATGTTTGAAAATGTAGTACATGAACTGTTAAAAATATGAAGGTACTGTAGTGTAATTGATACAGATGAGAAAAGGGAATTCTTACAAGACACTGTGAAACTGCGAGTAAATGGTTGTGTATCACATGCTACATATATGGCTTTTCATTCTCACATTATGCCACTACAACTTATGTTTAATATTGTGTACAGTCATCAAATAGTCACCCTTGCCAGTTGTGACATAATTGTCCCTATATATTGAAGACAAATATATGGCAAACATAGGCACCCTCCAATGCACATTCCTAACATTTGTACACAGGGCTTGTAGTAGTACTGAATGCTGTCATATGTCCATATCATAACATAACTGAAACATCATCTGTATCTGAGAACCGCTATGGGCTATACTGCATAGTCCAGTGATCATATGTTAGCATTACTATTTCAGAAGATGTAATGCTTTGAAGTTAAAGTGATGCATGTGCCACATGATTTTATAAATGCTATACTGCTTGTTGCACAGCCCATATTTAGCCAGTCTAGGTCCATGGTGTAGGTTTTGCTCCTTTCTAATGTGCATTTTTTATGTCACTGAGGGCATGCTGTCATGACAGTTGGCAATATGATGGACAATACAACTAGGTGTATCTTACAAAGATGTTTATGTCAGATCTGCCCTAACTGTTTCACAAATCTCCATGTATATAATCATCATCCCGAAACATGTCAATGGAGTATTGCACAATTAAAAATCCGAGTTTGCCACTTCAGTTTTATAAGTTTTGGAAAAACATCATGTTTTTGTGGATACCCCAAAGCCAAAACCATCATGTTCGATATTGTCATATGTGATGCCTAAGTTCGGTGATGGACTAAGTTATAACCAGTGAGATAGTGGTGGAGTGATTTCCTAGCTGCAGGCCTACCTCTATCATGTGTGATCTAGGTAAACAATGTAGTGTATTCAGTCTACACACAACTCTACATGATGGTTGCTCATCCACGTAGATATATGGATGCATATATGTTGGCAGAACATGGACTTGAGTTTAGAAACTATCACTGTCCATGTTGGATATACATTGGTAAAACGAGTGTGTTCCTGATGAAGAAGGACCTGAGACATGTCAACACCATAGAGTATGCAATATATATCTCATTAAATATTTCCAAGTAGCTTACATTACTGGTATGGCCTTGTAGGTGGCAGGAATGATGACAATCCAACATCCAATATATTGTACCAGATTCAAAATTATGTTGATAAACCTTGACATAAGTAGTGAATTGAGTGTTAATGAAATCAAGTTAGAGTATATACGGACTAGGGATGTTGGCATTGTGCCTTTATAGTGTTGCATATTAAAAATTATGTTTTTCGTTAACATTTGTACAACTAATATAAATCCTGAGGTGAAGAAATTATATGAATCAAGGAAGGTACAGTATAAGAAGATTGTTAAAACCTGGCTTCCAGCGCACGTCCAAAATCTATGAGAAAGGAAGGCGGCAGGATCATGGTTCTCGTTTGGTGCTAGTCAGCAGCCAAGTACATCAACAGGAGCAGCTACCCCACATGGCAGCAGCAAGAAGAGTGGGGAAAAACTACCAACAACAACGGCAACACAGAAAAAGATGTGCCTGAGAATGTACAAAATAATTGCAAAACAGTAAATATCTTCGGAAAAGCTAGACAATAAAATGGACAAGAACAATGCAAACAAACCACCATCTTTATGGCAGTCAGCAGGCCCCTTTATAGCATCACGTAGCAGATTTAGGACCTTTTCTGTCACAAGCAGCCCAATTCGCAGAATTGGGACATTTGTGACCACAAAAATGTACTTTAGTATGTATTAATCCCAAATTTCGATTTGTAACATGTTACCGAATTGCACTTTGGAGCTGAACATACCGATTTTGTATTAGGAAAGGGCGTGTGTAGGATGTCCTCTCTTAATACTGAATCATAATAGGATGTATGAATGTTTTACAACCTAAATACTTCCGCAAAACAGTCACACTTTACCACTGACTTAAAGTTGGTGGTAACCCTTCACAAACGTGAAGGGGTCCACAAGGGACCCCTTCCTCTTTGAGAATGTTTGAAAAAGTTTTTTTTAAGAGATGACAGTGGTCCCATGGACCACTGCCTATTCTCAAAAAAATATTTTGGAATGTTACATTTTTAAAATATTTTTAAACACAACTCATTTTCCATGAACGAAAATGAGATGCTTTCAAAAGAAAAAATGCTTTGTATAAAAGTATAAACATTACCATTAGCTAAAAATGATGCTTAATGAGAAGAACATATAATCAAAATCAACTACATGTCACCAACAGATAATATAGTTGTTTGCAAAGAAGTTGCAAGAAGTTGGGGTGATGCCAAACGTATGACAAAATGGATAACAAGCTGGAACACACTCACTAATATTCATTGAGAAATTTGAGTTCTTACACTTGGGAACTGTATCTCTTCATACTCTGACGAATGTTTAGACTTGGGCTGGAATCAGAGGCTGAGTAGTCATGGTATTTGACTCTGATGCAAATACATCAGAGGGTGAAGATTCAAGGTGCACTTTCCCAAGAACATTTCCAAGGCAGCATGATAGGCCCTGGTAAGGGATTGCTAGTTCTGCAACACAGCAACTACGTTGTTGTTGAGGGCATGAGTTGCTGCCATGAAGGAGTCCATCTTGGACTCCAATCAATTGCCAAAGTCCTCTGGTCCTTGTTCCAAGCACTGGATAGATTAATTCATGGCTCAGAGTTGGTTGGCAATATCACTGGTGTTAGATGTTGAAGGATTATCTGCTTTGCCTCTCAACATCAGTATACCGGTTCCTTGAAGCCAAGAATGAGTGTCTCATAATGGCCACTCCCCTGTCCATCACCACCCTAGGGGTGGTGCCCAGAGCTCCTCCAGTGTGTCCCAGACTTCAGCCATCTTGCTTTGCAAGGTGTGGGTGCACTCTGGAGGCCTCTGAGTGGCCAGTGCCAGCAGGTGACATCAGAGACCCCTCCTGATAGGCCCATCCCCGATAAGGTAGCCAATCCCCCTCTCAGGGCTATTTAGGGTCTCTCCTGTGGGTTCTCTTCAGATTCTGCTTGCAGATTTCCATCAGGAATCCTCTGCAACAACTTCTTACTCTTCTGACCTTTGATCAACCGCAGCCTGCTCCAGGAAACGCTGTAACTGCAACAAAGTGTCTACAAGAGACACTTTTCTTCAGCAACCTCAGCTCCAAGTCAGCAACGGCAACAGTCTCTATGGTGTGGATGCTCTGGGGACTCCCTGTCTTCATCCTGCTCCAAGCAGGCACCTTCCAAGACGACGACCGGTACCCTGGGACTCCTTTCACAGCGACAAGCGTGCTCCTAAGGACACATAGGGTAGACATCATCGACATAGACTGTCCTGAGGTCCTGTGGATGCAATTTGGAGGAGGTAAGACCTTGTCTTCCCCCAGAGCGACGGTACTCCTGTGTACTGCGTCTTCTTCACCTCTTGAGGCCTCTGTGCACTCTTGGTAAAATTCCTTCATGCACAGCCTGGCCCAGGTCCCCAGCACTCCATCCTGTGACACTCAACTCGCGGCGGCGTGGGACCTTCTTTTGTTGTGCTGCTTTAACCATGTTTTGCACCTCCTTTTAACCCAGATCCTGCGACTCCTGGTGGTGCTGGCTGGCATCTTGAGGTCTCTCTAAAGTGATGAGAGCCCCCTCTTCCTCCGCACACAGAGTTGAGGCCCCCAGGTCCCTCCTGGGTCTGTCCAGCGCCATCTGGATGCAAAATGCACTTTTGTCGTAGCCAAGGCTTGTTGGTGACTCCAACATGAAATCTCATCTGCAACAATCTTCACGCAGTGGCATATCTTTTGCAACATGCAGGAACCCACTGGCATTTTCCTAGGATGCATTCCTGCAGTCTTTGACTAACTGGGGACTCTTTTTTTGCACCCACTTCTTGGTTGGCAGGGGCTCCTGTCCTTCCTAGAACTTCTTTTGACTTCCTTTGCCAGTCCTCAGGTCCAATAATACAGCAGTTGTTCTTTGCAGACTGCATTGGCTGCTGCTAAATCCCCAAAACGAAGTGTAGTGTGTCCTAAGGAAACTTGCAGTACTTTACTCCTGCTTTTCTGTGCTCTGGGGTGGGGTAATTTAATTACATTTACTGTATTCTTACTCTCCCAGCAATTCTGCACACACCACACTTGTCTAGGGGGGAATTCGTGATTTGCATTCCACTTTCTTAGTATATGGTTTGTGTTGCCCCTAGACCTGTTTTCTCCCATTGCATTCTATAGGAGTTCCTACTGTTTGCATTGTTCTGTGACTATTTACTTGTCTAATTTTGGTGTCTAGTGTATATATTATGTATAATACTTACCTCCAGAAGGAGTATTGTCTCTAAGATATTTTTGGTACTGTGTCACCCAAATAAATTCCTTTATTTTTGGCAACACTGAGTATTGTCTTTACTTGTGTATAAGTACTGTGTAATTATAAGTGGTATTGCATGAACTTTGCATCTCTCCTAGTGCAGCCTAAGATGCTCTGCTATAGCTACCTCTATCAGCCTAAGCTGCTAGAACACTCTACATTTCACTAATAAGGGATAACTGGACCGACCTGGTATAAGGTGTAAGTACCCAAGGTACCCACTACAAACCAGGCCAGCCTCCTACACCTGCCCTCACAGAATGGACTGCCAAACCCCCTATTGGGACCCTGGCAGACAGGGTTGTACTGAAAGGGAACCTTGTGCACTTCAAAACCACTCTTTGAAGTCTCCCCCACTTCAAAGGTACTTTTTGGTATATAAACTGGGTCCCTGACCCTACCAACTTAGACACTTCTTGGGAAAGACACTCTGCACCAGAACCTGTAACCTGTCAAGGGAAGCTTCCTGGCTGCCCAAAAGACTCACCTGGACTGCTTTGCAATAAAGGACTGCTGCCTTGTTGTTGCCTTGCTGCCTTGCTGGCCTCTGGCTCTGCTGAGAAGTGTTCTCCAAGGGCTTGGGTTGAGCGTGCCTCCTGTTCCTGGAGTCTCAAGGCCAAAAATAATTCATCTCTGTACAGAAACTCCTTGTGCAGTGAAAATCGATGCACAGCCTGCCGGAATCGATGTCCAGCCTGCTTAGCGGTGAAAGAATCACAGCATCGCCGAATCAGAACGACACTGCCCGGCTCCCCGAGTGGAGATTGACGCAGCACCAGCATTGCAACCGAAATTTCAACGCACAGCCCACTGGATCAAAGCCATGCCGAGCTGGAATGACGCAGACCCACTTTCTGTGGGAGGAATCGACCCAGCTCCTGCCATGTGACAGAAACTCCGACACACCGCCCTCCGGACCAATGCAGCACCTGTGACTTCGTCCTGCACGCCCAGGATTTCCACACATCATCCCTGGGCATCAAAAGACCCTGCATCGTAAAGATGAGTCAGGTCTGAGCACCGGAATTCAATGCAAAGCCCTTGTTGAATGGAAAAGAAATCAACGCATTGTCTGTGTGCACCCGGAAAACCAACGTACACCTACTGTTTTCCACACATCTCCTCGTATGCGGTTTTCGTGCATGTAATTTTGGCGCAAACCAGGTACTTTGAGCTTGCAAGAGACAATTGTTGCTATTAAAGACTAAAGGCTCTTCTTATCATTCCAAAAGTGATATTTCAACTTGTGATTATCAATTCTTGATCATTTTGATCCTAATTTATTCAGATAAAGATCTCATATTTTTCTAAAATTGTGTGGTGTATTTTTGTGGTGTTTTCACTGTGTTATTGCATGATTTATTGCAGAAATACTTTACACATTGCCTTCTAAGTTATGTCTGACTGCTCAGTGCCAAGCTACTATAGGGTGGGCACAGGATAATTTGGATTGTGTGTGACTGAGCCTGACTACGTTTGTGGTCCCTACTTGGACAAGTGTGTATACCTCTGCCAATGAGAGACCCCATTTCTAACACCCCCAAACTTGTGTCCCGAGGACTGTGATAACCATATTGTGCCCCACAAGTCCAGGATCCTGAGTCACAGCAAAACACCTCTGACAATGATGGTCCTGGAACCAGTGGTAGAGGCAAAGCTGTACCAAGGATGCAGGCATTTGGTGTAGGGTACGTGGGAGGGATGGTGTGGTCCTGTGGCATGAGGCTGCTGGGGATAGTCCTGGCCAGCACACCATCAGTCAAGTGTTGGGAGCTTACCAACAATCCTAAGGTGTTATGGGCCAGGTACATGCTGAACCCCAGGAGATGAAGCAGCTGCAGAAGGACTTTCTTTGTGAGTCTCTGGAAAAGTGGAAGGTTATCAACACCATCCTGGCCTTCCTAAAAAAGGGTGTTCAGGGAGATCAGTAGTACCCTGATCAGGGACCGTGAACAACACCATACCCCTTCCTTTGGTCAAGCAACACCAGGCCCTTCAACATATGTGGCAGCCATTGGAAGAGAGGACCTGTCAGGAGAAAGACCTACCTTGGATACTCCTGCCTCCCGCCCCCCCAAAAGGGGGCGTCCACACAAGACTCCCGAAAGTGCAGATGGCATGACATCAACCATTGTCTGCAAGTGACCTCTTCCTGAAGTAACTCTTTGTGTGTCACAGATTTACTTTGTTGACTGTTCTTCAACTACTTTCCATTTTCCATCATAGTAGGACACTGGACTTTGAACTTCATATGTTGTGCCATCTATTAATTTGGTTTCATCCACCATGACTGATCCCTTCACTTTACTTCTTTGTTGAGTCTCATAATTTTGTCCTGTATGTTCGCAAATTAAACACACATATCACAAAACACTGCTTTCTACCAATTTTTCAACATTTGGAAAGGTTAAATTGTAAACCAATGCGATGCTCATGAGGGAGACATAAGATGGTAATGGAAGGAGGGATATGTCTGAGGTAGTGTCATGCTGAGGAGAATTATCAACACCATGACACACGTGTTTGGTCACACCAACCATCTTATTGCACAGTACAGCACATAGACGTTTAAAATATCTGGACTGTCATAGCCAAGAATGGCAGAACAATTTTGAGTCAGGCTAGATATCACAAAGGTACCATCTCCCAGACCAAAGAAGAAAGGGCTTTGTCAGACCTTGCCCCATAGAATAGGCCAACAAATTAGTGCATCTTATCACTAGCTAGAGCCTTATCACATACCAAAACCATGTCTGCAACTTAACATACTCCATGGCACAGACAGTGGGCAGTAAAACAGTCATGATCATAGGTCCACCCTATTACAATGAGCAAGCATATGGTGGCATGACACAAACCTATGTCAGTATTGAGGCACAAGCACTGTTGCCTGCAATAAGGAAACACATCGACAGCTTCACAAAGTTCATATGGGATCATTATCAACACAATTTGAACAGAGAATGCATGGATTGCACTGGATGACATGTTTCAAGGCCACATGATCACACACTTGAGACAAGTGGACCAACTCACCACATCAAACAAGTATACTGTGCACTTCAAAATTCCATCCACCCACTGTCCAAGCTGCTTTGGCACAGGACTCATACACCCCATATCTGTGACCAACATTACCTGGATCAATTCATGCCCACTTCATATGTCAGAACAGCAACAGCTACCTGCCAATGTCACAGTTCTGAAAAGCCCACATGAGGATGGCATAGTGAAGAGACCTTGATAAAACACAATACAAGGAGTTTAGGCAGGAAAAATGTATACATATGACCCAAACCTCATATCAAACTTCAGTAGATCCACTCACATTGCAGACTGACACAAACAAAGCAGATCATCAAGGTAGTGACATTTTCAAGTCTGACTTAGCAAGCAAAACTTTGCTGTATACTGCACTGCATGAGATCCTGTCTGTTGGAAAAATACCATACTTAATACATCCTGACCCCTACAGTTTCCCATACAGTCACAGTAATCACATGGCATTACATGCTTGCACTCACGTGAATTAGTGATTGACAAGATCTCCCCCAAGTCTTCACCTTCCTCTTCATCACTGTCATCCTCACTTGGCATTTCAGGATTCTCACTGGGTGGTACTGCTAGCTCCCCATCATCTGGAATATATGGGATAACTCTCCTCAGGGCAATGTTGTGGAGCATGCAGCAGGCTGCAATGATCTTACATACTTTTTTGCGAGAGTAGAGGAGTCTTCCACCTGTCCGGATACCTAAATCTGGCTTTCAGGAGCCCAAAAGCCTGCTCTACGACACATGTGTTCTTCTATTGGCACCGCTGAAATGGACTTCCCATGGCTTAGTTGGGTTCCTCACTGGTTTCAACAATCATGGGTGGTTTACGTATGCAGAGTCCCCTACAGTGGAATGGGACATATGTGCAACTAGGAGCCCCTCTCATATGAATTTTTGCAGCAGACATTGCATATAAACAAAAATGACATATCTGAATTACCATCCAGCCAGGCCCTCTCTGGGTAATGTTGTGACATTAGTTGTGGAATTGCGCTGTTCTGCATGATGAAGGCATCATGGACTGAATCTGGAAAACAGGCATAGACCTCTGGAATGTAGAGGTCCGCCAGACAAACAACTTTTATTGAATGGAAGTTCTTCCTGTTACAATAGACTTGTTCATTGCCATGCAGTTGAACCATGACAACATGTGTACCATCACTGTCTCACACAACATGTGGGATGTGTGGCAAAACCGTAGAAATCAGCCTTCACATGGGTGAAACCCCATGTTGAGGAAACCGGATGTAGCTGTTCCGGTGTTTTACCATTGCTAAGAGTACATCCTTCAAATAAAATCTGAACATAGGCTTAACATCCCAGCAGATAGGGCCATTTTCTTTTAGAAGGACCCTCTGGCCAACAAGTGCAACACTGCCATGACTTGTGTAAAGGGTGGTATGCTATTTGGATGACAAATGAAATGCCCTGAAAGTTTGGCAGTGGACGGTAGACAGGAGGATGTCTGATCCTTATCCTCCCTGGGTACCTATGTAGGACAAATAATGAGTTTAGCCATCACTCAATTTGACCCTTGAAGCACACATTATGCATGTCAATGACAAACTGTGACAAGGCATGTCATAAGTTGAGGACATGATACACTGTACACACCACCATTGTCAATGACACAGATTCAACATGTTTCTCCCTTTCTTTGCCACAAATGTGTACACATCATCTATCTGGGCAGCTATAATTTGTGAATGAAACTTGCCACTTAGACAGTCACTTGATGTCCCAAGATTTAAATGATCTTGTGGGGGAGGGTCTGGGGGGAGGGGGTGCCACAAAGCAAGTTGCCATATATGCCAAGCAATGCATCAAAATGGTGTCCAAGTTGAAGGACCCACATGACAGGACAAGACACGCAATTATCATTGGTATTAACAACATTTTCATAGTTGTGATACATGTTTCTTAACCATATACCACATTTTATGCCTCTAAAATCGCAACTGCCTGACCTACTCCACTAGACATTAGGAACTGCCCATGAGCGCCGGCGGAAGTCGTCACGGCGGTAGGTGGTTGGTACCGCAGTGGACACAGCCGTAGGTAACATATTGCCAGTGGGGGTCGCAAGCCCATGGCTGTGTCCCCTGGTGGTGACGGCTGAGTATGAAGCGGATGTAACTGCCATGTTCTGAAAAATCCCTCACTTGACTTCTGACACTCTGCCAGAAAAGACCTCCAGAACCTGAGCTGCTATGCACTGCCTCTGGGAGCAATCATGCCACATCCAACAGGTGATAAGTCCCCGGCCTTCTCCCTGGAGGAGCTGGTAAAGCTAGTGGAGGAGGCCCTACCTATGTATGAACAGCTTAATGGTGCACCAAAGGAGCAGGTAAGTACCTCAGGTCCACTGTACTTCACCATATTTTCCCTCCTCACAAGCTCGATTGTGCCCATGTGTGCCAGAATGTATTCAAGACCATGAAGGTGGCGTCGGTGTGGCATAAATAGGAGAGTCAATGTGCATGTAACTCTGTTCAGTCCCAGATATTGAGTCCTTAGGCTTTGGTGTGCATGTCTGTTTTGAGTGTACCCTGTTGTACCTTATGTTATTCTGTTATTCTAAAGGCATATTCTGACTCACTCTGCCCTTCAGGTTGGCACATACAATCCACATGCCAAATTGTTCTTGGCTGCATCATGCACTGCCATTCATGGAAGTGATAGGAACAGAGTTCCATGTAGGTTCTGTCTGCTCAGCCTAAAAATGTATCTCTCAGAACTGGTCCAGGTCTAGGCTGGTATCCCAGTATGTCCTATTATTTGAATCAATCCATGCTCTGTGATAAATTGCAGCTTTTCGAGGTTCTTTCTCTGATGAGTATGTAAATTGTTTTGGCAGGGAGCCAGTGATCTCTGCCATCACTGCCAATCTGTGTCTCTGACCCCTGACAGGTCTCTTACTCCAACATCCCTGTTGACATCATCACACGTCCTAATTGTCCTGTGCAGACTTTTTGCATTAGTGATAAACACACAGAGCAGACAGTGTGATGAATACTGGGAATCCAGGATATGTGACTCATGTGTTTGGTCACATAACAGTAAATGGACAATGCATGCCTTTGCTTGTTGGATGCCTTTTCTATAGGATGGACACATATGTCAAGAAGTATGTTCTGTGGCACAGGTAAATGATACAGAACCCCACCCCTTGAGGTGGCATGAGCATTTCTCAATCCACATGTCCACACATGGACAGGTTATACACCATCCATACCCACCATACCAGCCCCTTCATCGATACCCCGTGTAATGTTTAAGCTTGCAGCAGCCTGTAGAAACTGTATGTAGGGAATCATTCTCACAGAGAGTGAGTGGTTTAATGAATTCATGCCTAAGGAGTATACCATTCAAAATCCACAGAGGTGTGATGTGTCCTATAGTTCCTCAGCTCTTAGTCAGATTGCCAGAGCATGTCCCACAAGATGTCAGTTGGCCTCCCTAGTCAGTGGAGGGTCTGAGCAGGGTGGGGGGGTTGGTCTGCAGATTGGAAGGTGTTTGTAGTCAAGTCCCTGTACTCAGTGGCTGGTATCTGGCAAACTCTGGCAGTTTGGGCAAAAATATTTTTTATAGCTTTGTGTACTGCCATGTATGTGACTCAGCCATTTTGGATGGGACTTCTGGCCAAGTAGAATTATGTCCCATGACTGAAGCCAACATTCCTTGTGCTTACATGTCACCATGTGTCCTTCTCTTTTTAGGGAATATCCTTATTCTTCAATTTCATACATGTTCTACCCATGTTGATGGGATGATGCCTGTATTTCCTCACATAAATGTGGATGGAAAACTGTTAGTGGAATAGTATATTTACAATGCTGGTCCATTTCATGTCGTGCTACAGACAGGGGTGTGTCAGCTTTGTTTATTGTCTGACAAATACCTGCATGTGTCATAGTATGTCATTTGGCATGTAGGACTGCAGTGGCAAAGAGGGACATGACAGGTAGGCTTAGATTGTGAAACCACTCTGTGTTTATCTATGCCTTTGATGTGGCATTTTGTGGAAAAGTGCACTGCACATGTTTAATGATTAAGGCTTGTTCGCTGATTGTTGTCATCCGTCATGGAGTGACATGCAGTGATGTTGACATCTCATGTGTTTGGGTTAAGGCATTAACCCCTTCGCTGCCAGGCCTTTTCCCCTCCTGGGCCGAGCCTTTTTTGGGCTATTTAAGGAAGTTCGCACTTAGGCCCTCATAACTTTTTGTTCACATAAGCTACCCATGCCAAATTTGCGTCCTTTTTTCCTACATCCTAGGGATTCTAGAGGTACCCAGACTTTGTGGGTTCCCCCGAAGGAGACCAAGAAATTAGCCAAAATACAGCAAATATTTTGTTTTTTTTAAACAAAATGGGAAAAAGGGCTGCAGAAGAAGGCTTGTGGTTTGAAAATGGCATCAACAAAGGGTTTGTGGTGGTAAAACCACCATCTTCCTAGCTTTCAGGAACTGGCAGAGTTGAATTAGAAAGCCCCATTTTTCAACACAATTTTGACATTTTAATGGGACATATCCCATTTTTACTATTTTTGTGTGCTTTCATTCTCCTTCCAGTTAGTGACAGAAATGGGTGAGAAACCAATGCTAGATCCCAGAAAGCTAAACATTTCTACAAAGTAGACAGAATTCTGAATTCAGCAAGGGGTCATTTGTGTAGATCCTACAAGTGTTTCCTACAGAAATGATAGCTGAAATAAAAGAATATTGAAATTGAGGTGAAAAAAACAGCCATTTTTCTCCACGTTTTACTCTGTAACTTTTTCCTGCAATTTTTTAAAGCAATATACCGTTAGGTCAGCTGGACTCTCCTGGTTGCTGGGATATATTGGGCTTGTAGGTTCATCAAGAACCCTAGGTACCCAGAGCCAATAAATGAGCTGCACCTTACAATGGGTTTTCATTCTATACCGGGCATACAGCAATTCATTTGCTGAAATATAAAAAGTGAAAAGGTATCAAGAAAACCTTTGTATTTGCGAAATGGCCACAAGCTAAGGTGTTGAGAAGCAGTGGTTATTTGCACATCCCTGAATTCCGGGGTTCCCATACTAGCATGTGAATTCCAGGGCATTTCTCAAATAGACGTCTTTTTTACACACTGTCTTACATTTGAAAGGAAAAAATGTAGAGAAAGACAAGGGGCAATAACACTTGTATAGCTATTCTGTGTTCCCCCAAGTCTCCCGATAAAAATGGTACCTCACTTGCGTGGATAGGCCTAGGGTCTACGACAGGCAACACAAAATGGACACATCACATTTTCACAAAGAAAACAGAGCTGTTTTTTGCAAAGTGCCTAGCTGTGGATTTTGGCCTCTAGCTCAGCCGGCAACTGGGGAAACCTAGCAAACCTGCACATTTTTTAAAACTAGACACCTAAGGGAATCCAAGATAGGGTACCTTGTGGGGCTCTGACCAGGTTCTGTTACCCAGAATCCTCTGCAAACCTCAATATTTGGCCAAAAAATACTTTTTCCTCTCATTTCGGTGACAGAAAGTTCTGGAATCTGAGAGGAGCCACAAATTTCCTTCCACCCAGTGTTCCCCCAAGTCTCCAGATAAAAACGGGACCTAACTTGTGTGGGTAGGCCTAGCGGCCGCGACAGGATATACCCCAAAACACAACGTGGACATTTTCAGAAAGAATACAGAGATGTTTTTTACAAAGTGCCTAGCTGTGGATTTTGGCCTCTAGCTCAGCCGGCACCTGGGAAAACCTAGCAAACCTGCACATTTTTGAAACTAGACACCTAGGGGAATCCAGGATGGGGTGACTTGTGGGGCTCTGACCAGGTTCTGTTACCCAGAATCCTCTGCAAACCTCAAAATGTGGCCACAAAAACACCTTTTCCTCTCTTTTCGGTGACAGAAAGTTCTGGATCTGAGAGGATCCACAAATTTCCTTCCAATCAGCCTTCTCCTAAGTCTCCAGATAAAAATGGTACCTCACTTGTGTGGGTAGGCCTAGCGGCCACCACAGGAACTGCCCCAAAACACAACATGGACAGACTAAATTTTCAGAAAGAAAACAGAGCTGTTTTTTACAAAGGGCCTAGCTGTGGATTTTGGCCTCTAGCTCAGCCGGCACCTGGAGAAACCTACCAAACCTGTGCATTTTTTTAAAACTAGACACCTAGGGGAATCCAAGATTGGATGACTTGTGGGCTCTGACCAGGTTCTGTTACCCAGAATCCTTTGCATACCTCAAAATGTGGCCACAAAAACACCTTTTCCTCACTTTTCGGTGACAGAAAGTTATGGATCTGAGAGGATACACAAATTTCCTTCCAACCAGCCTTCCCCTAAGTCTCCTGATAAAAATGGTACCTCACTTGTGTGGGTAGGCCTAGCACCCGTAACAGGAAATGCCCCAAAAAACAATGTGGATACACCATAATTTCTGAAAGAAAACAGAGCTGTTTTTTTACAAAGTGCCTAGCTGTGGATTTTGGCCTTTAGCTCAGCCGGCACCTAGGGAAACCTACAAACCTGCACATTTTTAAAAACTAGACACCTAGGGGAATCCAAGATGGGGTGGCTTGTGGGGCTATGACCAAGTTCTGTTACCCAGAATCCTCTACAAACCTCAACATTTGGCCAAAGAAAACACTTTTTCCTCTAATTTTGGTGACAGAAAGTTCTGGAATCTGAGAGGAGCCACAAATTTCCCCTCAACCAGTGTTCCCGCACGCCCCTTGATAAAAATGGTACCTCACTTGTGTGGGTAGGCCTAGCGCCCGTGACAGGAAATTCCCCAAAACACAACGTGGACACACCATAATTTCAGAAAGAAAACAGCTGTTTTTTACCAAGTGCCTAGCTGGGGATTTTGGCCTCTAGCTCAGCCGGCACTTAGGGAAATCTACCAAACCAGCACATTTTTAAAAACTAGACACCTATCCAAGATAGGGTGACTTGTGGGGCTCTGACCAGGTGGGGCTCTGACCAGGTTCTGTTACCCAGAATCCTCTGCAAACCTCAAAATTTGGCCCAAAAAACACTTTTTCCTCTCACTTCGGTGACAGAAAGTTCTGGAATCTGAGAGGAGCCCCTATTTTTCCTTCCACCCAGCGTTCCCCCAGGTCTCCTGATAATAATGATACCTCACTTGTGTGGGTAGCCCAGGTGCCTGCAACAGAAAAATGCCAACAACCTGTAGAGATTAAAGGGATAGCACAGCGAGTTGATAAGCACATATTGTTCTTTTATAGATCTTTTAGGCTGACTCTGCTTTGGGGAACCATGCAAGTGAGGTATCATTTTACTTGGGAGACTGAGGGGAACGCTGGGTGGTAGGACATTTGTGCCGCAGTGGTGATCCTAAAAAGAAAAGTGAGGAAATATGATTTTTAAGCACATTTTGTGGTTTGCCTTGGAGTCTGGGTAAGAAAATGTTGGAGGATCCAGGCAAGCCACACCTCCTTGGACTCCTTGGGGTGTCTATTTTCTAAACATGTCTTTGTTTGGTAAGTTTCCCTAGATGAAAGCCGCACCTGGGATCAAAAACATAGGTGCCCCCCCAAACACAGGTAGTTTTGCAATAGATCATTTTGGTGTGTCCACATACTTATGTGATGTTCCAAACACTAAAATTGTGAAAAGAAACACTTAGGTTATGTTAAAAAGACCCCTCACCCACCAACCAAGTTGGTGGCATGCTTCATCATCGGGGTCCCACCCGAGACACCTAGAGTGTCACAGATGTGCTGTGACGCCTGATTACAGCAGAGCAGGTTTTGTCATTTTTGCCACACATACTGTTTGGATTTGGCACGAGGGTGAGTGATGGTTCAGTGGATCACATTTTATTAACAAGAGATTTCACAAAAATGAAATGCACTGTTAATAACTGAAAAGCCAAAACACTGAACCAGTGACTCACAGCTTGTGAGCTGTAAAGCCACGGCAAGGCAGCAACCGCTTTACAGTCCATTCACACACCTTTCATACATGACATGCACAAGACCATTCACGCCGCCAGCCACGGGCCCACTACATTACAACACTCGTATCGACAGGCAGCGCCACTCAAGGGCCCATCACTTACATATGCCCACATGCCTGATACAGCAATCACACCAGCTGATGGGAGTGTGTGGACTGGCATTTGGCTGGCAGTGTGTTGCAGTAGCCAACAGCAAGTCAATATGTACACCGTCAGCCAAGCGCCACTCCACACACAATGGCATCACTTTTTTTTGTTTTAAAAACAAAGAAACCACTAACTAATTAGAAATACCTACAAAACTACAAACAGAAAAGCTCTAACTAAGTACATGACAGAAATGCCAACCATGAAACTGAACACGTGAAAATATAAAACAGTTAGTTTACATTCATGGTAGTTCCCAGTAATTCTTCTGGGTGTGGTAATTCTTGAAACAACCACCCACACACAGCCCAGGCATTGAAGTACAATCTGGGCAGTACATTTGAGTCTCCTTCCGGATAGCTCTTTGGGCATACACTCTATATTTCTTAGCTGGAAAGTCTTTTTTGGGCGTGGGGGGAATGAGCTCAGCAAAGTGGCAATCTTTCAATCTAGCCACGTCCTCCACCACTGCTTCTCTAGGAACTCTTGCCTGTTCCACCACAATAAGGCTCTCTATCCCTGACTCCTGAAATTTCACAAATGTCATGTTTGACTTTGGAGACCTATCCTTAAACACAATAAAAGCATTAAAAGTTGCTAAGTGGAAGAGGTGACTTGCTAACTTCTTATACCAAACGTAAGACTTACGAATAGCAGTAGAAGGTTCCAACCTCTGATCTACTCTATCTACACCTCCCATGTGCTTATTATAATCTAAAATGCACACAGGTTTGTGCACTTCAGCAACCTGGCCCCAAACAGTCACGGGGGAAGTACTCTCTTAATGGATGGTACTCAGCATGTAGACATCACTCTTGTCTGAAAATTTCAAAGCTAGCAGCTCATCATTCCACATGGCAATGCACTATCCCCTCTCAAGTTTTTTACTGACAAGCTCCCTTGGATAGCCTTTCCGGTTACAACGAATTGTGCCACAAGCAACAGTGTCCACTCTAAACAATTCCTTGAACATACAAATGGTGACCTTTGTTGAACAATTGTCTACCAAGTTCCCAAACAATTTTCTCAGTAACTCCAAAAGTGAGAGAACAACCAGGGGGGTCAATACTCAAATCCCTACCAGTGTAGACACAGAAACTATACACAGATCCTGTACTAATTTCAGACAGCATAAACAATTTAATTCCATATGTGCCCTCTTGCCAGGAATATACTGCCTAAAAACCAAATGACCCCTGAAGAGGACCAAAGACTCGTCCACAGCTACTTCTTTGCCTGGAACATAGACCTCTGAAAACCGATCTACAAAATGATTAAGTACAGGCCTAATCTTAAAAAGACAGTCAGAATCATGGTGATCTCGTGACAAGGTTAATGCATTGTCAACAAAATTCAGCATCCTAAGAAGAAGCAAATACTGATTACGACTCATGGTTGCAGGAAATATAGCTGTTGCCATCAGGGACTAGTAGACCAATAAGAAGCCAGTGACGGCTTCCTTGTGAACCCCATCAAGAGAGTCAAACCCAAAAACCTTTTCAACTCCTCCAAATTTGTGGGAATCCACTGGGTAGCTCTAGAGTGTGGCCTAAGGCTAGCAGCGTTGTCCCTCAAATGCTGCTCCGCATACAAATTAGTCTGCTCAACAATCTTTTCCAAAAACACATCCTCCACAAATAACTCAAAGAAATTGACAGGCAAAAAGTTCTCTGTATTGACTCTACACCCCGGGAGACCAGTAAAGGCAGGCAACTCTGGCTGCTCCATGTTTGGGGCAACTCAGAGTTCAGGTCTTCTAACGGGAAACCTTTCAGCCCTAGGTTGCTGCACTAATGGCACATCACTGTCCTCCTCTAAAACAGGCCCTTCATCTGCACTGAGTGTGGCTTCCTCATCAGAAGATTCCTCTCCGACAGAAACTTGACTGCCAGAATCTCTCACTTCCTCCTCTGCCTCAGATGCAGAGTCCGTCTCATAATCATGATCAGACAATGACTCCAAAAGCATACCAACCACCTGCTGAGCGGTCATCCTGCGGTTAGCCATGATCTTTCCTACGAAAATTAACTGGACAAATGCATCACCAACAACCAGCACTGTGTAAGATAAGTAAAAAGTGTAGCTTTATCAGTAATAGTTATAAACTCAAAAACTATACTGCTCACTTGCCTGAAAAAGCTTGACTCATCAGCAACTACTCTGCACAGACACAGCAATCACCAATGATATCCCACTAAAAAGAAATAAAGAAAGAAAAGCAAATTAGAAATAAGACAACACAAATATCATTGTGCACAAATCTAAGGAAAATTTCACACACAATCCTGCATTTAGTACACCACCTACAAACATGTCATTCATGCATGGCAACAATACTCCTTTGGAGTAAATTGTTTTTACTTACCTAAAACATGCAACTATGCAAACCGCAGCACAACCACCACCAAAACCGCAAGGAGCCACAGCGAAGAAAGCAAAAGCTTTGAACTAGAACAAAAAGGAGATTTTTTTTATCACAAATGCAAACACTTCGTCAGTTGACAAACACCCCACCTTCAAACATTTAGAAATTGGTGCCTAAGTGGATTCTGCCATGGGGCAGATGGGCCTACTACAAAATAGGCCTACCTGCCACAAGGAAGGCAGAAAATACCTTTAGTGGTGTGTCCCCAGGGGGAGCGACCCTTGCCCAAGGGGCCACCCCCGACCAAAAAAAAAAAAACACACACACACACGCACACACTATCCCTGGTGCCTAAGTGCCTTCTGCCCCTCTTGGGAGCAGATGGGCCTAAAAAGAAATAGGCCCATCTACCCCCAAGGGCGGCAGGAAAAGCCAACAGTTCACTGCCCCCCTTGGGGACACCTCCCCACATAAATAAACATATTTTAAAAATCCCTGGCGTTCTAGTGGTTCTTGCCCCGCTTGGGGGCAGATCAGCCTAAAAATAATAGGCCGATCTGCCCCCAAGGGGGGCAGAAATGGCCTTGGTACACGTGCCCCCAAAGGGGGGGTGACCCTTGCCCAAGGGGCCGTGCCCCTCATCCACTAACGCACACACACTATCCCTGGTGTCTAATTGGCTTCTTTCCCCCTTGGGGACAGATGGGCCTAAATAAAATAGGCCCATCTGCCCCCAAGGGGGGCAGAAATGGCCAACAGTTCAATGCCCCCCATGGGGGTGCACCCCCTTCCCAAAGAGGATGTCCCCCCACATAAATAAACATATTTTAAAAATCCCTGGCGTTCTAGTGGTTCTTGCCCCCCTAGGGGGCAGATCAGCCTAAAAATAATAGGCGGATCTGCCCCCAAGGGGGGCACAAATGGCCTTGGTACAAGTGCCCCCAAAGGGGGGGAACCTTGCCCGAGGGGCCGACTCCCCATCCACTAACACACACACACACTCACACACACACACTACCCCTGGTGCCTAAGTGGCTTCTGCCCCCCTGGGGGCAGGAGGGCCTAAAACAAAAATAGGCCCATCTGCCCCGAGGGGGGCAGAAATGGCCAACGATTCAGTGCCCCCCTTGGCGGGTCACCCCTTACCTAAGTACCTAAGAGGACCCCCCCCCCACATAAATAAACACAGAAAAGAATCCCTGCCATTCTAGTGGTTTCTGCCCCCCTTGGGGACAGATCAGCCTAAAAATAATAGGCTGATCTGCCCCCGAGGGGCACAAATGGCCACAGGTAATATGCCCCAAAATGGGAGTGACCCTTGCCCAAGGGGCCGCTCCCATACACCAAAATCATGCCTTATAAAACAAACAAAAATCCCTGACATCTAGTGGTTTCTGCCCCCCTTGGGGGCAGAAATAGCCACAACAAACATTGCCCAAGGGTCCGCTCCCCGATACAAAACACAGTATAAATAAACAACAACAAAAATCCCTGGCGTCTAGTGGGCATTCCTGCTGCCCGATCGCAATGCGATCCAGCAGCAGGAATGCTCAAAGAGACACCGGGGGAAAGGAAAAGCCTTTCCTTTCCCCTGGGGCCTTTTTGTTTCAAACCCCCCACCCGCCGGAGAAGAAACTCACTGGTTTCTCCCTCAATCACACTGGAAGCAAATGGCTTCCAATGCGACTGGCACGCTGTAATGATGTCAGCGTGCGATTGCCTGCTGACGTCATTACAGTGGGAGTGGGGGGTTGGGGGTAGAAGGGGAAGGGCTTCTGTAGGAGGCTGGCCTGGCTTATTGTGTGTACTTGATGGTACTTTCACCTTGTGCCAGGTCCAGTTATCCCTTATTAGTAAATTAGTAGTGTTCTAGCAGCTTAGGCTGATAGAGGTAGTTATAGCAAAGCAGCTTAGGCTGAACTAGGAGACATGCAAAGCTCCTACTATACCACTTATATCATATAGCACTATATCATAAGAATCACAATACTCAGAGTTCATAAAGGGACATTATTTTAGTGACAATGTGCCAAAAATATCTCAGAGGATATACTCCCTTAGGAGGTAAGTAAAATACACAAAATATACACACAAACCAAAATCAGGTAAGTAAACAGTTAAAAAAGTAGTGTAAACACTGTAGAATACAAAAGGATGCAATAGGCCTAAGGACAACACAAACGATGTACTAAGAAAGTGGAATGCGAACCACTTAGGGACCTCAGGCCTAGTGTAGTGCGTAGAGGGTCGCTGGGAGTGTAAGAAAATACTAAGGGTGTCCAAGATACCCCACCCCAAGACCCTGAAAAGTAGGAGTAAAGTTACCCTACTTCCCCAGAAACACACTAAAGTTGTGATAGGAGATTCTGCAAAGACCGCAAAAGACTGCAAAGCACTGAAGATGGATTCCTGGATCTGAGGACCTGCAAAGGAAGGGGACCAAGTCCAAGAGTCAAGAAAGTGTCCAAGAGGGGCAGGAGCCCACTAAACCCCAGATGAAGGTGCAAAATGGCTGGCTCCTGGTGCAAGAAGCTGAAGATTCTGCAACAACGGAAGATGCCAGGAACTTCTCCTTTGCACAGAAGATGTCCCATGGCAAAGGTCACGGTTAAAGAAAATGGGTGCTGCCCGGGCCCAGGAAGGACCAGGAGGTCGCCCTTTGGAGAAGGAGACAGAGGGGGCGCTCATCAACACAGAGAGCCCATGCAGAAGCAGGCAGCGGCCACAGAAGCACTTTAACATGGCTTCAAGAAAACTGAGCGTGGCGGTCGTCCCAACACTACAAAGGAGGATCCCACGAAGCCGGTGGTAAACTCAGCGAGTTGAGCAATGCAGGACAGAGTGCTGGGGACCTGGGCTGTGCTGTGCCTGAAGGATTCCTCGCAAAAGTTCACAGGAGCCCTAGCAGCTGCATTTCACGTAGTACACAGGATTACTGTCTGGCATGGGGAGGCAAGGACTTACCTCCACCAAATTTGGACAGATGGACCACTGGTCTGTCGGTGTCACTTGGACCCAGCTCCTGTGTTCCAGGGACCATGCTCGTCACAATGAGAGGGGACCCAGAGGACTTGTGTAACAGAAGTTTGGTGCCTGCGTTAGCAGGGGGAAGATTCCGTCGACCGACTGGAGATTTTTTCTTGGCTTCCAGTGCAGGGTGAAGGCGGACAGCCCCCAGAGCATGTACCACCAGGAACCAGTCAAGAAAGCCGGCAGGATTAGCCACTACAATGTCACTGGTAGTTTTCTTGCTACTTTGTTGCAGTTTTGCAGGCGTCCTGGAGCAGTCAGCGGTCTATCCTTGGCAGAAGTCGAAGAGGGAGATGCAGAGGAGCTCTGGTGAGCTCTTGCATTCATTATCTGAAGAGAAGCCCACAAGAGAGACCCTAAATAGCCCTCAGAGGAGGATTGTCCACCTAGACAAGTGAGCACCTATCAGGAGGGGTCTCTGACGTCACCTGCTGGCACTGGCCACTCAGAGGCCTCCAGTATGCCATCACACCTCTGCATTCAAGATGGCAGAGGTCTGGGACACACTGAAGGAGCTCTTGGGCACCACCCCTGGGGTGGTGATGGACAGGGGAGTGGTCACTCCCCTTTCCTTTGTCCACTTTCATGCCACAGCAGGGGCTAGGGGATCCCTGAACCGGTGTAGACTGGTTTATGCAAGAAGGGCACCGTCTGTGCCCTTCAAAGGATTCCCAGACGCCAGGAGAGGCTACTCCTCTCAGGCCCTTAACACCTATTTCCAAAGGGAGAGGGTGTAACACCCTCTCTCAGAGGAAATCCTTTGTTCTGCCTTCCTGGGACTGGGCTGCCCAGACCCCAGGAGGGCAGAAGCCTGTCTGCGGGTTGGCAGCAGCGGTAGCTGCAGTGAAACCCCATAGAGCTGGTTTGGCAATACCCGAGGTCCATGCTGGAGCCCTGGGGATGCATGGGATTGGCACCCCAATACCAAATTTTGGCATGGGGGGGACAATTCCATGATCTTAGACATGTTACATGGCCATATTAGGAGTTACCATTGCGAAGCTACATATAGGTATTGACCTATATGTAGTGCACACGTGTAATGGTATCCCCGCACTCACAAAGTCCAGGGAAATTGCCCTGAACTATGTGGGGGCACCTTGGCTAGTGCCAGGGTGCCCTCACACTTAGTTTCTCTGCACCTAAACTTCACTAAGTGAGGGTTAGACATATAGGTGACTTATAAGTTACTTAAGTGCAGTGTAAAATGGCTGTGAAATAACATGGACGTTATTTCACTGAGGCTGCAGTGGCAGTCCTGTGTAAGAATTGTTTGAGCTCCTTATGGGTAGCAAAAGAAATACTGCAGCCCATAGGGATCTCCTGGAACCCCAATACACTGGGTACCTAGGTACCATATACTAGGGAATTATAAGGGTGTTCCAGTGTGCCAATCAGAATTGGTCACTAGGCTGCAGTGACAATTTTAAAAGCAGAGAGAGCATACGCTCTGAGGTTCTGGTTAGCAGAGTCTCAGTGACACAGTTAGGCACCACACAGGGAACACATTCAGGCCACAACTATGAGCACTGGGGTCCTAGCTAGCAGGATCCCAGTGAGACAGGCAAAAACAAACAAACACACAAGTAAAAAATGGGAGTAACATGCCAGGCAAGATTGTACTTTCCTACAGCTTCCCCTTCCATCCTTGTCTTGGCTGGGTGGGAGGGAAGCCCATAGAGGGAGCGCTAGCGCTCCCACTGAGCTCAGATCCCAGGACGTAATGGTTATGACCTCAGCACATGAGCACTGTGCCGTTGGACATAACCATTATGTGCATGGCACGAAAGGGGTTAATCCATAGATATCAAGGTTGGCATGTCTAAGGTGTGGATAGTGATGCTGCTTTTCATTTTACAACAGGTTGGGGTCTTTCTATTATTCCTTCAAAGTTATGTGTCTCTCCAACATGCATGGTACAGATGTGCACAGATGTGTACCACAGACACACTCGGATGATGCCATTGTAAAGTGTGCCAGACATTAGTGGTGACTATCCTGGGGCTGATTCATTCATTCTGGAGACATTTCTCCCTGACATATTGGACCTGATGTCAATGTTGTTCCTTTCAATGATACATGTGAGGCCAATCTGAGTGACATTGATACTACTTCCTTGACTCTATCAGGACAGGTGTCACTTTTTGAGCTGTGCATTGTTGAAATGTGGCCATTGTGACATGGGTATTTCTATGTCAACTACTCCGCGATATTTCACTTTTGTATCTGAAATAGTTGGATTTCATTGGCATCATCTCAACTTGCTGGTACATCATGTAAGTGCATAAACTTGTGTATGAACTATGGGAAGATACTTTACAAAGAGATAGTATTGGTGGCTGCAAGTTAACTGAGGTCTGCTGCATGTGGCGCAGCTGTGAGGATGGAGAGGTCAAGTAGTTATTGTATGGTTACTGTTGTTGCAAAACTTCAGCCATACATTTGTAATTGTCTAGAATCCTGATTAGCCTGTGGGTAACTTAAATAAGCCCAGAAGGCATGCATGTATATGTTATGGCACATGAATGGCCACTTACTTGAAAGTTTTTGATAGAGCCTATTTGACATGATGGTATTGTTTGTCTCCAGAGTTGTGATTGAAGTGTTGTCATGTAAATGTTATGACCTAATTTCTCATTCTTTTTGCAGCATCAGCACAGGCAGGCGAAAGAGAAGGGACACAGCTGAGTGGGGAAGCATCTGGCCACAGGTTTTTGGGTCAAGATTCCACCAACACAGAGGGATCCAGTGGCTTGGAGGCGAGGGGGGTGTTACAGGGGAGATGGGATCTACATCTACATCATCGGATCCCTTCTCTAGTGGCACCTGCCTAGTGGTGGTGGATCCATCGGGGACCCACCCAGTACCATCCTTTTCTGCCACTCCCCATTGTATCACCGCTTTCCCTGTTACTCCCCACCTAGTTGGCCACGCCCACTCACCCAGGAGTGTGGGCGTCTCCTTTGTAGCAGGCACCTCCACCCCAGCCCCTGTTGCCCCTGCTGCCCTCACTGAGGAGGCTACTGACCTCCTGAGAATGATGTCTGTGGGTCATACAGCCATTGTGAATGCCATTCAGGGATTGGCAAGTCAGCTACAGCAGACTAATGTTAATTCCTGTAAGGCATTCATAGTGCAATGTCTGGCCTACAGAGATCTTTTCATGCTCTGGCCTCGAAAGTGATGGCAGCCTTTTATCCTCAGCTTCTGTTACCCCCTCTCCTCCCTCTTCGCAATCCAAACCCCTCCTTTCCATATCTACCCAAAGCACATAAACAGATCCTCATTCATTCACATCAACAGACAAACAAAGCACACACAAACACAAGCACCACAAGACACAACAGCACACACACAAACAATATCTATGTCAGGAATCTCCAAGGTGCCTCCTGCGTTATCTGTCAGCATCCCCAGGGATTAGGGTTAAATCATATCTCTGTTCTTGGTTAAACCTTCCTGTTTCTAAGCAAACATAATGTGCTGTGTTACACAATTAGTTTTATCAATGCTTGTTTTACCAATGCGTGTTTGCTAATGTGAGCAGGTTTAGACATGTGCTTCTAATTGGGTGTGGTGTAGACATGTGCTTCTAATTAGGTGTGGTGACTCATCCACATGTGGAAACTCAACTGCTTTCCTAATTTGCCATAAATAGCAGAGTGAAGCATGCCTCCCTGCTTGGCTTTGTTTTGATTCCTGATCTCAGCATCTGATTTGGCAGTCCAGCCCCTGCTGTTATCCTCTTATTCAGGACTTTTGAGGCAAGACTTTTCTTCATTCCTGTACCGGCTGACACCAGGCAGTCCTCCAGCACTCCAGAAAAGTCTGCAGCTAAGTGACTAGCATTCTCCATGGAGTTTGTTCTTTGAGTGCCGCTCTTTCCTAGAACAGCTGGTGCATTTCAGACCTCGTATTCTGGCAAAGTGCTTATCTTGAAGAGACAAATGCATTTCTGAACATTCTACATTATCATTGTAGTTACTTGCCTAAATGTGCCTCAGGTATTCAGCTTGAGCTCAAGTACTACAAAAAGTGACAGTGCAATTTTAAAAGAGCTTTTATGTGACTTTTCTTTCTCTAATGGCACAACTCTTAGATTTAAATTGTGTCATTCATGCCTGTGCTTCACTTTTGAAGAATTTGCTTTTGAAGGGTTTTTCACACACATGTTGAAACCAAACCAAACTGTGCAACCCTACCTGTTTAAACCCAGAATGGACATTTGTATTTCTTGGATTGTTTTTGTTCCTTTTAGTTTCACCCCTTCGCTGCCAGGGCTGTTCCCCTCCTGTGCCGAGCATTTTTTTTCTATTTGGGGCAGTTTGCGCTTAGGCCCTCATAACTTTTCCCCACATAAGCTACCCATGCCAAATTTGCGTCCTTTTTTTCCAACATCCTAGGGATTCTAGAGGTACCCAGACTTTGTGGGTTCCCCTGAAGGAGACCAAGAAATGAGCCATAATACAGTGAAAACTTTTTTTTTTCAAAAAAATTGGAAAAAAGGGATGCAGAAGAAGGCTCATGTTTTCTTCCCTGGAAATAGCATCAACAAAGGGTTTGTGGTGGTAAAATCACCATCTTCCCAGCTTTCAGGAACAGCCAGACTTGAATTAGAAAATCCAATTTTTCAACACAATTTTGACATTTTACTGGGACATACCCCACTTTTACTATTTTTTGTCCTTTCAGTCTCCTTCCTGTTAGTGACAGAAATGGGTGGGAAACCAATGCTGAATCCCAGAAAGCTAAATATTTCTGAAAAGTAGACACAATTCTAAATTCAGCAAGGTGTCATTTGTGTAGATCGTATAAGTGTTTTCTATATAAAATAACAGCTGAAACAAAAGAATATTGAAATTGAGGTAAAAAAACAGCCATTTTTCTCCACGTTTTACTCTGTAACTTTTTCCTGCGATGTCAGATTTTTTAAAGCAATATACAGTTACGTCAGCTGGACTCTTCTAGTTGCGGGATATATAGGGCTTGTAGGTTCATTAAGAACCCTAGGTACCCAGAGCCAGTAAATGAGGTGCAACTTACAATGGGTTTTCATTCTTTACCGGTTATACAGCAATTCATTTGCTGAAATATAAAAAGTGTAAAATAGGTATCAAGAAAACCTTTGTATTTCCAAAATGGCCACAGGATAAGGTGTTGAGAAGCAGTGGTTATTTGCACATCTCTGAATTCCGGGGTGCCCATACTAGCTTGTGAATTACAAGGCATTTCTCTAATAGACGTCTTTTTTACACACTATCTTACATTTGAAAGGAAAAAATTTAGACAAAGACAAGGGGCAAAAACACTTGTTTTGCTATTCTATGTTCCTCCAAGTCTCCCGATAAAAATGGTACCTCACTTGCATGGGTAGGCCTAGCGCCCACAACAGGAAATGCCCCAAAACACAAGTGCCTAGCTGTGGACTTTGGCCTCTAGCTACGCCGGCACCTAAGGAAATCTAGCAAACATGTGCAGTTTTGAAAACTAGACACCTAGGCGATTCTAAGATAGGGTGACTTGTTGGGCTCTGACCAGGTTCTGTTACCCAGAATCCTCTGCAAACCTCAAAATTTGAGCCAAAAAAACACTTTTTCCTCTCATTTCGGTGACAGAAAGTTCTGGAATCTGAGAGGAGCCACACATTTCCTATCACCCAGCATTCCCCAAGTTTCCTGATAAAAATGGTACCTCACTTTTATGGGAAGGCCTACTGCCCGCGAAAGGAAATGCCCCAGAACACTATCTGGACGCATCAAAATGATCAAATACAATTTTTGCGGGGGCACCTGCGTTTTTGGTCCTGGGCTCAGCAGAAATCTTGGGAAACCTACCAAACCCCAAAATTTCTGAAAACTAGACACCCAAGGGAGTTCAGGGAGGTGTGACTTGTGTGGATCCCCCAATATTTTCTTATCCAGAATCCTCAGCAAACCTCAAATTTAGCAAAATAATCAAATTTTTCCCACTTTTCTGTGTGGGATCACCTGACCGGGACAAATTTCATACTGCTCAACGTTCCCCTCAGTCCCTGGCTAAAATGATACCTCATTTGTGTAGGTGGGGCAAATGCTTGTGACAGGGAAGAGCCAAAATCATGTTGAAATTGAGGGGGAACCAAAGCAGGTCCAAAAGGGTAGTGTGAAAAAAAAAATTTTTAGGCTGACAAGTGCTCCAGAATTTGTATCGGTATAGATGAGACAATACTGGGTGGTTTGTGGATTCCTGCAGATTCCAGAAGGTTTCACCATAAAAAACGTGGGGAAAATGTGTGATTTCCAGCAAAGTTGGAGGTTTGCAGGGCATTGTGGGTAAGAAAATGGTGCGGGGTGCATGTGAAACACACAACTCTGGAATCACCCAGATGATTAGATTTCAGATGTGTCTAGGTCTTGTGGATTTTTCTACATGGCAATGTCCCAAAGTCCATAAAGTGCAGCCCTCACTATTCCAAGTGGGACTGTTATGAAAGTTAGGTAAGCTCTCCTGGCCCAAATGTAAAACCAAAACCCAAAATAATCAAATGTCTTCTTGCTTGCTGTGGGATAAGATGTTTTAAAGTGTGGGGGAGAGCTGATAGACTGTTATCCCCTTCATTTGGGGTGGGTGTATAACCAGGCCCAAACTGGTTGGTAGCCACCACCCCACAGTTTTTTTTTTTTAATATCCTGGCATCTAGTAGACTTTCTGCCCCCAGAGTGTGGATCAGGGTTAATTGCCCCATCTGCCCACTGATGGGCAGAACAACTTTAGCCCCATTAATTTGGGGTGGGAGTTTCTGCCCTCCCCTTTGTGGGCAGATGGGCCTTCCAAAAATAGGCTAATCTGCCCCCAAGGGGGCCAGATATGGGCAACAGTAATGTGTCCCCATGGGGAGCGACCCGTACCCAAGGGGCTGACCACCTAAAGAAAACACAAACATACACACACACCAATCCCTGGTGCATAAGTGGTTTCTACCCCCCGGGGGCAGATCGCCCTAATAGAAATACGCTGATCTGCCCCAAGAGGAGCAGAAATGGCCAAAAATAAATCCCCCCCAGGGGAGCAACCCGTGCCTACGGGGTCGCCGCCCACCTCTAAAAAACAAACAAAAACAAAAAACAAATAAATTTAACCCTGGTGCCTGGGGGTTTCTGCCCACCGGGTGAAGATCAGCCTAATAACAACAGGCCAATCAGCCCCCAAGGAGGGCAGAAATGGCCTAAAATAAATCCCACACCCCCAGGGGAGCTCCCCTTGCCTAAGAGGTCACTCCTTTTGTGTGAAATGGGCACAAAAAAAAATCCCCGTGCCTAGTGGTTTCTGACCCCCTTGGGGGGCAGATTGGCCTAACAAAAATAGGCTGATCTGCCCCGAAGAGGGCAGAAATGGTCTAAATACAACTTGCCCAACAGGGGAGCAATCCTTGCCTAAAGGGTGGCTCTCCACCTCTAAAAAACTAAAACAAAGAAAAAATGATCTCTGGAGCCTTGAGGTTTCTGCCACCAAGGGTGGCAGAAATGGGCTAAAATAAATGTGCCCACCCCGGGGAGCCACCCTTGCCTAAGGGGTCACTCCCCTTGAGTGAAATCGGTGAAAAAAAAAAAACTTTGCCTAGTGGTTTCTGCTCCCCTTGGGGGCAGGTTGGCGTAACAAAAATTGCCCAATCTGCCCCCAAGGGGGGCAGAAATGATCTAAATACTACTTGCCCCGCAGGGGAGCGACCCTTGCCTAAGGGGTCGCTCCCCACCTCTAAAAAACAAAACAAAAAAAATGATCCCTGGCGCCTAGAGGTTTTTGACCCCCCCCCGGGTGCAGATCAGCCTAAAAACATTAGGGGCAGAAATGGCCTAAAATAAATTTGCCCCCGCCTCGGGAAGTGACCCTTGCCTTAAGGGGTCGCTCCCCTTCCGTGAATTCGCCATAAAAAAAAACCTCTCTGGTGTCTAGTGGTTTAAGACTGGCCTCATAAAAATAGGCCGATCTTCCCCCAAGGGAGGCTGAAATGTCCTAAATATAATGTGCCCCTTAGGGGAGTGACCCTTGCCTAAGGGGTCGCTCCCCAACTCTGAAAAAAAATGATCCCTGCCGCCTTGTGGTTTATGTCCCCCTTGGGGGCAGATCGGCCTAATAACAATCGCAGAAAAGGCCTTGAAAAAAATTGCCCCCCTGGGGAGCGACCCTTGCCCAAGGGGTCACTCTCCTAATGCCAATTGAATTTCTTTAAAAAAATCCCTGGTGTCTAGTGGGCATTTTAGAAGCCGATCGCTTCACGATCCGGCTTCTGAAATGCTCTGAGAGACTTCAAAGGGAAGGAATTTCCTTTCCTTCCCTTTTAAGCCTCTCAGGCCCTCATCACATGATCGTAAGAGAAATCCTAAGCACGATGGGGAAGTGGCCTCTGATGAGGTCAGCGCGCGAATGCGCGCTGATGTCATCAGACATCACTGAGGGGTTCGGGGGTGGAAGGGGAAGGGTTTCCCCTTCCATCCCTGCCTTGGGGGGTGGGAGGGAAGGCCACAGAAGGAACGCTAGCACTCCCTCTGAGCTCAGTGCTGAGGACGTAATGGTTACATCCTCGGCACAGGAGCACTGTGCCGGTGGATGTAACCATTACGTCCCAGCACAGAAGGGGTTAACCCTGTGCATGCAGGAAAGTTATACGTGATATAATTAATGCCCTTGTTTGTATTTCTTGTGTTTGATAAGTGCACCACAGTCCTAATTGTAGTGTGCAACAGTGATTTTTTGCGAAGCCAGCCCTAGTGTCGCAGCATTTATTGTTATGGTATTCAGTTTGGGTTTTTGGTAATGCAGTTAGTAATTGTGCCAACAGTTATTATTATCCAAGGAAAGTACTGGAGCATCCGGGTGTTCTTCTACCGCTCCCTTGCCCATATCAGAAGGAGAGTTTCAGTTTCAAGGAAGTTGAGTGCACTAACTCTACTATCACTCTGTCAAAAACAACCTGCCCTCCCCCCCCCCCCTTGAAGATACATGGTGCCTGGCTGGACCGGCAAGATGTGGCAGTGTTTTGTCTCTTTTTCTTCCACTCCCCCTTTTCTTTTGGGACACCTGCCATGGTTTCTGTGTCCACCAGGAAGTGCTGAGAGGGGTTCCAGGAGGTCGGGGGGCATACCATCGCCCCTGCAGACATTCTGCTTTTCAGGTGAGTGGCCCCATCTCGACAATCTACCCACAGACACAGCAATATTCACAACTTCTCCTGACACCCGAACCACTCCCAGCATCCCACACAATGACATCAAGCATACATTTAGACACCATTTCAACAGTCATTGACACAGCCACCACACCCATCTTACCTACAGCCACCACCCCAGCAGACCCTCAGATATCCACCACAGGCACCACAGACACCACAACTACAAGCACACCTACATCCACCACATCCACCACACCTGCAGTCATCACCCCAACAGACAAAGGCCCTCATTATGGCATTGGCGGTCAGCTGACCGCCGCACCAGTGATGGCGGTAGTATTGTCACCAGGCTGACGGTGAACACTGCCAAATTATGACCATGGCAATGATCCCTCCCATAGACAGCCAAGGTACCACCTGAACCACCAGTGCGGTCGGTCCACTGACCACGACAGTAGCCATCTTCAGGCAGGCAGAAGACAATGACCCGTCCACCATGTTGTAACATAGCAGACTGACAGGATTTCTGGGGTGGGACCACTACCACCAAAATCCTGGCAGAAGCACATCACATAAAAGGAGACACTCACCTCCAGGGACACAGAGGAGTTCACGGCCGGCGTGGAACCTGAACTGGAAGTCCTGCCGATGCTGTACCACGCAAAGGCAGTCCAGGAGCACCAACACCGATGAAGACGACGACGCTGAGTACAGCCATCTAGCACACAAGGGAGGGAGGGGAGAGTGACACACACACATGTACAACACATACCAAACACACATACCACACACCAAGAACAATCTGCAGAGTAGATCAACATCAACATATCCCAGGAGCAAAGAAAGTTAGGACACATACATCTGGTACAACTACTGTAATAATGTGGGAATAAATAAATATATACATATGTACATATATACGGCAAGGGCCATTGGCCAGTCCATAGTCAACAAATGGCTACAGGACAACGTCCAAGGCCCAACTTGACTTCTGGCAGCCCAGTCACTCCACTGGGCAGGGGATCATGATAATGGGGGTTATTCCAACTTTGGAGGAGTGTTAATCCGTCCCAAAAGTGACGGTAAAGTGACGGATATACCACCAGCCGTATTACGAGTTCCATAGGATATAATGGACTCGTAATACGGCTGGTGGTAAATCCGTTACTTTTCCGTCACTTTTGGGACGGATTAACACCTCCTCCAAAGTTGGAATAACCCCCAATGTTAGGCAGGCACCTCAGTGGGCAGGAGGGGTGGGGTGGTTTCTTCTTGGGAGGGTGGTTCTTGGGCTTGGGAAGGGGTGGGTCTTTACCCTTCTGTTTAGGGGCAGAGGAGTGGGCTTGGTGCCGGGGGGGTTAGAGTGCCACTCTTGTACCCCTTAGTGGCAGGTGTAGTTTTAGGGGGAGTAACAGGAGTCGACTGGGAGCTGGACATGCTGGGCTATGAGAGAGGGATTTTTCTCTTACGGGCAGGACAGGGAGGAGGGAAGAGGTCAAGGCGGGAAAGGAAAAGCTTCTTAGGACCAATGGGGCGGGTTGTGGGAGGAGTATAGGGAGTGGAGGTAGAGGGATTATTTGTAGGACGAGTGGGTGTGCTGGACTAGGGTACAAATGCATGGACAGTGTGCGTGTGTGAGGTGGATGGCTGTTGAGTGTCTGAGTGAGAGCGTTTCTGTGTTATTTGAGGGGGCAGACAGGGTGGGAGAGGACAAACAGGACGTGTGTATGTATGTTGTTGTGGTGTCTGCAAGTGAGGTTGGTGTGCTGCATGGGGTTGTGATGGTGGTGGTGGTGACTGCGCATGTGTTGTGTGGGGTTCATGTCTGCGTGTCTGCTGTTATAGTGACTGTGGGCAAGGCCGTAGAGGTGGAAGGATCTGGGACTGATGATGCATTGAAGATGCAGTAAGTGTTGATGTGACTGTGAGGGACGAGGGGGAGACAGTGGAGGCAGTGGCTGTTGTAGTATGTGCATCTGTGTGTTTGCGGAGTGAAGTGTGGTGCCTGTGTTTGTGCGAGTCTTGTCTGTTGTTTTGGGTGCATGCTTATCGAATTGCGTGGGATGGGTTGGGGGAGAGGGCTTTGGGACTGGGAACAGGTATTTGGAGGGAGAATGGAAGAACCAGGGACACTGGCTGCCATCGGAGAGGAGGCCAGAGCCTTAAACGATCTCTGTAGGGTAGCCAAGCCACCGTAGATGCCCTCCAGGTAGGCATTGCCTGCTGCATCTGGGATGCCAGCCCCTGGATGGCATTCACTATGGTTGACTGCCCTACAGAGATGGATTGCAGGAGGTCAATAGCCTCCTCTGTGAGGGCAGCAGGGCTGACTGGGGCAGGGCCTGAGGTGCCTGGGACAAAGGAAACGCCCACCCACCTGGGTGATCGTGCATGGGCAACTGGGTGGGGGTGCTATTGAGAGGGCGGTGCAGGCACGGGGTGGCAGAAGATCTTGTAGCTGGGGTGGTCCCAGAAAGGTCCACCACCACCAGGAACCATCCATCGGAGGAGGAATCTGTAGTCATCGCTCCTGTCTCCCCCGTGGTGCTTCCCTCGCCCTCCAACCCCCTGGTCCCCTCGGCGTCTGCGCACTTCCACCTGGATCCCGTGGTCTGCAGCTCCCCCACTCACCGGTGCGCTTGCTCCTTTGCCAGATGATGCTAATGCACACAAGGAGAGGATAAGAAAAGGATAGAGGGTGGGGGGAAAAGAAAGGGAGCACAGGGTCAATCACAGCAACAACAGAACAAATGGCATACACACCACAATCACACACTGGAACCAACACTGTGCAGTATGGACCACAAAGACAAATCATTACCTGGGTACAACAGCAGTAAATAACCCAAACACTACCATCTGCACACCTACTGGGACTCACTAAGCCCTGTTTGCTATGGTATGCTAGCTGCTTACCAATACCAAATATATATAACATCCTACATAGCTAAGCAGGATCACACAGGAAAAGCTATGCCAGCATGTTGGGGCATCCACAGACTAGAACCTTGCACCCAAATCCTGTGGCAGGCAACAAATAAAGGATACCACACAGTCTGTGCCCAACCCCTTGTGGGTGCTGTGATGCCCTCAAGCGCCCATCCAACTCAGGATTGGCCACTGCCCGTAAGCGGCCCGTTACTGGGGTCAGGCTCTGAAGGGCAGCCCTCCCTCAGTGGGAGGCCGTACCCAGCTGGGCCTTCGCAGTCTTCCGGGCCCTGCGTCTCAGGTCCTCCCCCTGTTTCCAGCAGTTGGTGCTCTGCCGGCTATGGACCCCCAGGGTCCACACATCCTTGGTGATGGCACACCCCAACCTTTTCTTCTGATGGGCACTGACCTGCAGAGGAGAAACAGACAGAAGGACACCATGAACTCAAAAATCCATTCTGTTACACAAATGGCTTACATACTGCATATGATCCACATTAGGCACACACATTACCCATACTTCTGCATACACATTGCATACAGCCAACCCCCCCTAAAAGACACACTGTCAGAACATACATACATCTTCATGCAGCCCTGTGACGTCCAACATACCCATGATGTACTGACTTGTCGGTCTGGAGGCCAATACAACTGCTCATACTGGGGTAGGACCCTATCCACAAACTTCTCTAACTCCTCTGATGTGAAGGCTAGCTGGGGCCCTCTCCCCTGTTGCATGGGCCGTTGCAGGATCCAGACACAGGTCACAGCAGCACAAAAAGTGGAGATGTTGAACCCTAAAGAGTCAGGAATCAAGTGAAATAGTACAGAGAAAATGGCGGTCACATCCGTGGTGGTGAACACAGTCACCACCGGCGTCGCAGTCATCGTTGGTTCCTGTACTCCTTAGAGCTCCATGTTAGCCTATGAGGAGTGGCACAGCAGTGCAGACTGCCTTCCACCATGACGCCAAATGCCAGTGGAGTGAGGTCACTTCCACCTATCCCTGCATACAGGACAGGCAGTTGCCATTTCCTAATGCTTGTACTCATGTTGGACAAATGTATGTGTGTCACTGTTATCAATTGTACACACATAAACAATTCCAGTCTTCTACATACATAAATGCTTTGAGTACTGTGATATTGTGTGTCCATACTTCCTGTAGTCACACACATTTAATTTTTGGCTCACTTAGATACCAACCACTGCGGAGGAGGAGGAGGAGGAAAGCACCCATGTATGGACCCCTAGTGGACTTGGCTACACTGGAGGACCAGCACATCATACTGACCTATCATCTGGAAAGGGCCACAATTACTGAGCTGTGTCAACAATTGGAACCAGATCTAAGTCCTGCTATCCGTAGCACTACAGCAATTGCCCTTTGTAGTACAGGTACTCTCAGTGCTCCACTTCCTGCCAAGTGGTTCATTCCAGGTGACAGTGAGCTTAGCTGCAGGAATGTCACAGCCAATGTTTTCAATAGTGCTTGGCAGGGTTTTGGCTGCCTTGCAGAAACACGAGTAGCTACATCTCATTCCCCCAGAGTGAAGATTTGCCCACTGTGAAGGCTGGATTCTACTCCATGAGACACATACCGCAGGTGATTGGGGCCATTGACGAGACCCATATTGCCTTGGTCTCTCCCAGGGCAAATGAGCTGGTCTACAGGAATAGGAAGAATTCCACTCAATAAATGTCCAGATGGTGTGCCTTTTTGATCAATACATCTCACACGTCACTGCCAAGTTTCCTGGATCTGTGCAGGATGCCTATGTATTCAGAAATAGGCCCCGTCCCACAGGTGATGGCTCGAATACAGAGGCACAGAGTGTTGCTCATAGGTGAGCGTGAGTCTTCACACAATGTATGTCAGTGTATGCCAACTGGCTGGAATTGTACTCCATGCCATTGTACAAGGGTAATGTCTGTCCCTCACTACTTCCAGATGATTCCAGCTACCCAAACGCTTCCTGGCTATTGACCCCTGTTAGGTATCAGAGAACAGGGGCGGAACATCGGTACAATGAGGTACATGGCCGTACCGAGAAAGGTTGTATAATGCACATTTGGTCTACTGAAAGCCATGTTCAGGTGCCTCCATTTAACAGGTGGGTCCCTATGCTACGCCCCTAAGAAAGTCTGCCAGATTGTGGTGGCCTGCTGCATGCTGCACAATTTGGCCCTCATACGCCACATGCCCTACCGCTAGGAGGAGGGGGGAGACAGTGCACCTGTGGCAGTAGTGGACACTGAAGACAGGGAGGAGGAAGATGTTGACAAGAGGACACATACCATACAGCTGTACTTCCATTGACACTGATCATATCTACATTTCAGTTAAGTGCTGTGTGCCAGCTGTGTTGTGCCAATTACTGCCGTTACATTTCAATTGACTATCACTTATGCCTTCTATTTTTGCAGATGTTGGTGTGGTCACAACTGTGTACTGATGTGATGACTACAGACTTCTTAAACCCATTTGTTGGATGGATTCACACATTATAGGAAATTTGCACAGGATAATACAGTTCAATACATTGTACATTTCTGTCTGATAAAACACTGTTACTCCAGTTGTGTTCAAGGATGTTTATTGGTGTGACCATAATGAAGGGATAGTGCAATGGAGTGGGGTTATGGTTGATGAAAACTTCAGTATAGTGGCCCTGTTGGTTTGTAGCACAGAACCAGGGTCCATGGGGCCATAGGAAGAGGAGCAATGGCAGTCCAAAATGAACAAGGTGACTTAGTGGCAGACAAGGGGGACATTCTGACATTCTGAAGTGGCAGTGGTCTTGGCAATAATCTATGGTGTCTGTCTGTGTCGCAGGGAATGTTTGTGGGGTGGTTCAGCTTCTTCAGGGGGTGCCGTTGGCCTGTGGGTGGTGTTGCAGGTCCTCCTGTCCACTAGCGGCAGCTGATGTTGATAGCTGGTGAGTGGATTGGCTAGTGGAAGTGGGCAGCATGGTGTTGGCACCCCTACAAAGGAGGCCTTGTTGGCATTTAGGCCCTACAACTGCTGCATGACCTCCTGGTGGTGTACCCCTTGCAGCCGCTGGTTCTCTTGCATGATGATGACCACCTGCGACATCCTGTCCTGGGATTATAGGTATGCCCCCAGGACATGTGTGAGTGCCTCCTGGGCAGTCGGTTCCCTGGGCCTGGCCTCCCCCTGGCACACAGCTGACCGCCCACTGTCCCTGGCCTCCTGTGCCAGTGTCCCTTGAATGGTGTTCCTACTCCCACTTACACCAGGACCTTTATCGTCTTGCCTGTGTGGTGTTGACTCAGGTCCTTATGGGCTGCAGAATTTCTTTTGCCACCCATAAGGAGGTCATGCGAACAAGCCTTCAGGACTTCCACTGCAGCCTGACTGAAATAGTGCACACACTATTTCACAATCATGTTTCACTGCACTAGGTACTTGTATAAGTCACCTATATGTCTAACCTTCAGTTACTGAAGGCTGGGTGCAAAGTTACTGTGTGTGAGGGCACCCTTGCACTAGCAGAGGTGCCCCCACATTGTCCAGGGCCAAGTCCCTGGACTTCGTGAGTGCATGGAAACCATTATAAGCATGCACTACATAATCTCAATACACATATGTAACTCTGAATATGGCCATGTGAGGCGTCCAAGATTGTGAAATTATACCCCAATCCAAATCTGGTATTGGGGGGCCAATTACAGCAGGTGACGTCAGAGACCCCTCTTGAGAGGTGCATAACTGGGTAGGTGGCCAATCCCCCTGTTTTGCTTTCACTAAGACTGAGCTGACAAAAATCTCTGGAATGCACGTCTCAGTTCAAAGAAGACATTTATTATTATTTCATCAAGGGGTTCCTAAATGGAGATTAGCATGTTGAGAGCACACATTTAAAAATAGTCACAACAGTGAAAGGAAAATGTACCAAAATGATTCTCCACTGCAATGTACACAGCAAATATATGTATTCATAGTATATTATACTGCAAAGCAAATAAAGAAGTAAGAATTCATCACCGTAGGGCCTGCCAAGCTCTTCATCTTTCTCATGCCAGCAAGAGGATGACCCTGTTCGACTGAGAGAAAGGGATCTCCACCCTCAAGGGACAGATGTCAGGCATTTAACGTCAAGAATCCTGATTGAGGCCACTCACTCTCTCTCTCTCTGTCGCACTGGGTCTTTTTATATCTTAAAGAACCAAAAGGAGCTTAATGGAAAACAAAAACCCTCATTTCGTAATTCAAACATGCTGGCTAGTTTAAGTATGCTTTGAAAATAACACATTGGGATTTGGCCACAATCCCAAGGTGTCAAATCAAAACAAGGCCATTCCCTGCCATCTGAGTACATCCTTATCAACCAAAGCTCTTGGTGAGAAAAAGCACGAAAACAAGCACAGTTTACAACGTGGAAAAGTACGAGAAGATTTAACATGGCAGTGTCTAATGCTACGATAAACTTAATAGGCAGCTAAACTGAATACAAAATGTAGTCTGTAACTGGTGAACACTAGATGGCTAATCTAGTGCAAAGTGATGCAACACAAAGGGGGTTATTCTAACTTTGGAGGAGTGTTAATCTGTCCCAAAAGTGACGGTAAAGTGACGGATATACCACCAGCCGTATTACGAGTTCCATAGGATATAATGGACTCGTAATACGGCTGGTGGTAAATCCGTCACTTTTCCGTCACTTTTGGGACGGATTAACACCTCCTCCAAAGTTAGAATAACCCCCAAAGTCAGTTGTCAAAAACATATTTCACTACACCACCTCTCAGGGCTATTTAGGGTCTTCCCTCTGGGTGTTTCCTCAGATTTGGTTTGCAAGACTCCACCAGGACTCCTCTGCACCTTCTGCTTCAGGTTCTGACCGTGAGATCAACCGCAGACTGCTCCTGGAACCGCTGTAACTTCAACAAAGTATCTAGAAAGGCTACTGTGATCTGCAACTTCAGCTCCAGCCAGCAAATGTAACAGTTCCAAGGTGTCTACTCTCTGAGGACTGCCTGTCTTCTCCCTGCACCAGAAGAACCAAAGGAATCTCCTGTGGAGTGAGGGAGTCACCTCCCTGCTTCAGCAGGCACCTCTCTGCGACAACGACCGGTACTCTGAGACTCCGCTCCTGTCGACGAGCATGATCCCTGAAACACAAGTGGTGGACTGAAGTGACCCTGTCTGTCCAAAGGTCCAGCTGTCAAACTTTGGTGGAGGTGAGAGCTTGCCCCCGTGCCAGACAGTACCCTGTGCATCGCGTCTTCTGCCGCTCTTTGGGCACTTCTTCCAAACGTTCTCCATGCACTGCGTAGCCCAGGATCCCAGCACTCTATCCTGCAATGCACAGCTCTCTGAGTTGTTCTCCAACAGCGTGGGATCCTCTTGTGTAGTGCTGCAACAACCGAACTTTGCAACACCTTTGTCACCATGTCCTGGGACTCCTGTGGGTGCTGTCTGTTCTTCTGAGGGCTCACTGAAGTGCTGAGAGCCTCCTCTGTCTCCTCAGTCTGAGTTGAGACCCCCAGGTCCCTCCTGGGTCCGGGCAGCTTGTTGGCAGAATCCAGCAATGCAAACAGCCTGCATCCAACAACTCGATGTATGACATCTCTTGCACCAAGCAGGAACTCACAGCTATCTTCTTTGGTGCATTTCTGTACTTTTCTTCCAACCGGAGAATCCACTTTTGCACCTTCTACCAGGTGGGCAGGGGCTCCTGTTCTTCCTGCACTCTTCATCGACTTCTGGACTTGGTCCCATCCCTCCACAGGTCTTTAGGTCCAAGAATCCATTGTTGGTTGCTTGCAGTCTTGCTTGGTTCTTGCATAATAACCACAACTTGTAGTGTGTTCTCGGGAAACTTGCTGTGCTTTACTCCTGCTTTCCTGGGCTCTGGGGTGGGGTATTTTACTTACATTTGGTGTTTTCTTACACTCCAAGTGCACCTCTACACACTACACTTGACTGGGGGAATCTGACTTTTGCATTCCACTATTTTAGTATATGGTTTGTGGTTCCCCTAGGCACATTGCAACCTATTGAATTTTTCACTATTTGCACTATTCTATGACTGTTTACTTACCTGATTTTGGTTACTAGTGTATACATTGTGTATAATACCTCCAGAAGGAGTATTGCCTCTAAGATATATTTGGCCTTGTGTCACTAAAATAAAGTGCCTTTATTTTTGGTAACACTGAGTATTGTCTTTTATTGTGCATAAGTACTGTGAGACTATAGTGGTATTGGAAGAGCTTTAGCCTTGGCTGCTCTGCTGCAGCTACAACTAGACAGCCTAAGCTGCTAGACACTGCCTACATTTCACTAGTAAGGGATAACTGGACCTGGTATAAGGTGTAAGTACCTTAAATACCCACTACAAACTAGGCCAGCCTCCTACAGATGTGTCCTGGAGACAGGGATCTGGGGATTTTGACTGGCTGCTGTGGTGTTGGAGTCAGGGGGGGCTGTGAATGCAGAAGCCGACTGAACTGTGGTCCCAGATGGGCAAGGGAGTTCATCCAGCTCGGGACATCCAGAGTTGCTGTCATCACGAGGGCATCTTCTGGTGGCGGGATGGATTGATGTGGCACCTCCTCGCCACTGACATTTGCTGGGGCACCTGTGGGGTTTGATGCTATACTTCCACCTTTGTTAGTGAAAGGTGATGGATTGTGGAATTGGTAGGTCTACAAGGTGTCCATGCATTGCTGGTAGGCCTGCATGCAGAGCTGGGAGTGGTGTGCTTGCAGTGGGTAGGGCATGCAGGGGTACACATTCAAGTGTGGTCATTGGGGTAGTACACTGTGTGGGATGGAATAGGTTGTAGGGAGTCAGGGTGATGGGGTGACATGCCATGCCAGTATCAGTGAAGGTAGGTTAATAACGGTGACTTACCAGTGTCCAGCCCTAAAGTTAATCCAGTGAGGCCCTCAGGATGCAAGACTTGCTCCTCCCATGCTGTCAACTGTGGTGGAGGAGGTGGGGGCCCACCGCCAGTCCTCATGATGGCGACCTGGTGCCTTGATGGAATGGAACACACCTTTCCCCATAGGTCATTCTATCTCTTTTGGATGTCGTCCCTTGTGCGTGGATACTGACCCACGGAGTTCACCCTGTCCACGATCCTCCGCCATAGCTCCATCTGCCTGGCAATGGAGATCTGCTGGACCTGTACACCAAACAGCTGTGGCTCTACCCTTACGATTTCCCCCACCATTTTCCGCAACTCCTCATCTGTGAAACAGGGGTGCTTTTGTGGGGATATGCCTATTGTGTGTTGTGTGTGTTGTACACAGGGTGTTCAATGCTGTGGTAGGGTGTGTGGTGTGTGATGCGTGATGGATGTATAGGTAGATCTGGTGTGTGAGCAGTACTCTAAGGGATTGGCCTGGCAAGGTGTAGCAGTCTTTTCGTGTTTGCAAAGGATTGTGGGTTATGTGGGGGGGTGTTTTATAGTGTTGTTGGTGAGTGTGTAGGGTGTGTGTATATGTGTCAGGTGTGGGTTTTTTGTTCTGGCCAATGTTAGCTTCACGTAGTATTGGGTACTCAATTCCACTGCGGCAGTGTGCATCGCCAATGGCTGACCACCATTAAATGCCCACTGTGGTGATTCCGGGGTCATAACTTGGAAGGCAGTGTATTGCTGGTGTAGCGGTGAGGGTAGTGGGTCTGACAGTTTTTCGCCTTCGTTGGGTCTGGTGGACTTGCAGTTGTGGCTGGTTTCTGTCAGTTTTGTGTTTGTGTGTCATTATCTGGTGGGCAGATTACCGCCTCTGTGGCGGTCTGCTGGTGGCAGTCACCACAGCTGTCTTCAGAATAGACCGCCAATTCCATAATGACCACCAAAGACACCACTTAAGCCCAAGACACATAAACGTCCTCACTCACCCAACAGATACCCACTACACACAACCATACCTCCCATAAGCATGCACCTAAGACATCCACACCTCACAGCCTACTGCCACTACCTCAACCTCCTTATCCCATCCCCCTTCTGATGACGGTCCCAGTGTAGCCAAAAAAACTTTTTTTTACCTTAACCTTTCCCCTGTTTTTCCCATCCGAGACCCAGAAGGATCTCACCCAGCTTCCAGTCCTTCCGTTCTACCTCCAAAACCTCTCCTGCCCACCCTACAAGTAGCCATTCCTCTTCCCCCATGAAGAAGCCCACCCTTGCCAAAAAGACTATCCTTTCCCAGCCTAACCCCCACCTCCCAAATGGGATCCACCCTTCACCTCTGAAAAATTCCCGAGGTGCCTGCCATCCCCCTTGATGCCTCTTCCTGTGGAGGTTAAATGGCAGTCAGAAGTCACGTTTGGGCACAACAGTTTGCCATTAATGGAAATATTCATGGACAGGCCAATGGCCTTTGGACAATCATATTTGTTCCAGTTAATAAACCCATTAGTTGTTTTGTTTTGGGTACACCTTTGCCCTGCAGTTCCTTTTCTGTTGTCCATGAGTATCTTTGGTTATTTTCCTGCAGTTGTGTCTGTTTGAGCCTGCTTGCTGCTCCAGCTGCTGTTGTTAGCAGTATTTGAGTTTGTGTGAAGTGCTGCTGTCCCCAGGAGAAGGGTATATGTTGTGTGTATAGGTATGTGTGGGTAAATGCAATGGTGATGTCATTGCATTGTGCACTGTTTGGTCTGGTAAGTATTTCTTATTGTGATGTCCAATGTGAGAATGTATGGTGTTGGACTTGTTCTCATGATCTGTCTTATGTATACATGTGATGTGTTTTATCTTGAGTTTTGTATTTGCAGACATGGAGTGTGTTGAATTGTGCTACCTTTGTTTGTATTTGCCTGTGCATGTGTCCATTTAGGTGTGTGTCCCTTGCAGATGGTTCCTTTAGAGGTATGTCCCATGCAGTGGGAGTTCTGTGTGCTTTGTTGACTTTCCCTTCCCCATTATTTAGATGTGCATGACAGTTTGTTTTGGTAGTTTTTGTCCCTGAGACCCATGTAGGGCTATTTCCTGTGGACATGTTGTTTGGGGGTTCTGTTCAAAGTGTAACATGTCCCAGTGCAGTCTCCTTCCCTGTGTGTCCTAGATGGCCCAATACAAATTGTATAGGTATAGTTGTTATGTTGTTATTGGTGTATTTGCCTCTCTGTGTTTTATGCATGTCATTGTGCTTCCAATGTGAGGTAATGTGTGTGTCCATTGCAAGGCTGTTCACTGGTGGTGTTGTTTTGTGTTCCATGCCACATCAATAGATATGTGTGTTGTATGTTTGGAATGTCCCTGATCAGGGTGGAATGTGAGTGTGTGAGCTGTATTTGTATATGTGCTGTAGGTGTGTTGTTGTTACTGTGTGAAACAATGTTGTTTAGCATTGGGTGTCCCTGTTCCTGAGCTGTGTGGCTGTGTGTATTTGTGTAGTGTTGCAGTGCCGTGTGAGGGTGCTGGCCAAAGTGTGCATATTGTGTGTGTGTACATGTCCGTGTTGATGTATGTCAGGGAGTGTGTGTTGTCTGAGATGTGTGCCTGCTTGCAGTGGCTTACCCCCCTATGATGTGTTTGCTGGCACTAAAAGCTGTTGATGATACAGATAGGTGTGTGTACATACGGATGCTGACGTCCACGTCCATGTCAACATTGCTTTCGTTGCCTTTTCACCATGGCGGTAACGAGACCGCCAAACTCGTAATGAGGCCATGTGTCTCTGTCAGGAAGCTCTGGCCCTGTACCAAAATAATGTGCAGGGGTCTGCCTGTGATCTACTGGCAGTCCTCCCAAGTGGCTGGAGTGACGAGGCCAAGTACAGCAAAGCTGCAACAACATGGCACAACTTAAGATAGCTGGCTGGAAGTCCCCTCTTACTTTATTTTGCCAGTGTGGTGTTTTTATAATAAAACGTGTAGTTTTTTAAGAACTAGCCTCACGTGAAAATGTGCCTTTCTTTGTAAGGTTGAGTTTGCATTATTGGACAGGAAATACATGGTATATTATAATTTGCAACCTTGAACAGAGGCACAAGATGAAATGTCAGGCCAATGGACCAATAACAAATGTCTGCGTAAATAGATAGCTGATAAAAGTAATAAAACACCCGTGCTCAAATGAAGCCATGCTATAATCATAAAAAGAAATACGTTAAATAAACTAGGTAAAAGGGCACTGGCCGCAGGCCAGAGACTACAATATTTGTGCCTATGAAAACTGCTAAAATGAACCCGAAACAGTGTCATGGGGTCTGTGTCTGTTTTCTACATGTGCCATTTGGGGAGGTAGAAGACTATCCTGCACACACATAGAAACCTGAAGTGCAAAAACCTTTCCAGAATGTTAGAGCTATGTAAGATGTGTAACTTCGCAGAACAGAATACACTAAAGGTAACTGGTATATGGATTGCGTGCCTGTATTATCAATGTTTATCTGGAACTGTGCAATCCAGGCCACTCTTATCAAACACTTTCTTAGTGCTTGCATCACACAAGGTGAAACATGGGCAACGCAAGGCCTTACACAAGATTTAATATGCCACACAGATCCACCTTGTAACATAGTAAACATGAAGTAATTCAAGACAGCGCAATTCACTGCTGTGCCTTACTCGGCCTTGGGGAAGCGTCCCATGGGTAGAGCTTGATATTCAGACATATACACCAATGTTTTTTGGCACATTGGCAGGTTTATTTACACTTGTAAAGTTGGGAAAGCGCAACATAGTATGCAGTCTGAAGTGAGACGTCACAACAAGATATATCTTTATTTCTTCTCTCAATTTACACTTCACATGTGCTGTGATAGACTTGGCATCCTTGGTGTGGTCTCCCCTAACTTGTTATCTCTGTTTCCCAGGTTGTTGATGGGCACCTTACTACTGCTATCCAATGCTAAAGTACAAGTGCTCCTATGTACATTTATGTGTAATTGGCTTCCCATGATTGGCATATTTGATTTACTAGTAAGCCCCTAGTACAATGCACTAGCGGTACCCTGTAAGTCAAATGCTACTAGTGGGCCTGCAGCACTGGTTGTGCCACCCCATCAATAGCCCAGTAAACATGGCAGACCTGCCAATGCAGTGTCAGTGTGCAGTTTTAAACTGCCAATTCGACTTGGCAAGTGTACCCATTTGCCAGGCCTAAACCATTCCTTTTCTTACCTTACAAGGTAGGCCCTAGGTAGCCCCAGGGACAGGGTGCAGTGTATGTTTAAGGTAGGATATATACTAATGTGTTTTATATGTCATGACAGTAAAATACTGCCAAATTCGGTTTTCACTGTGCAAGGCAGATCTCTCTCATAGGTTAACATGGGGGCTGCCTTTAAATATTATTAAAGCGTAGATTCCCTTTGGGAACAGATAGAAAAATTGAGCTCAAGGTCTCTGAACTCACAATTTACAAATACATCTTTTAGTAAAGTTTGGTGTTAGATAGTGTGTTTAAAAATGCCACTTTTATAAAGTAGGCATTTTCTTGCTTAAACCATTCTGTGACTCTGCCTGTTTGCGGGACCTGTCTGGGCCAGTTTGACAGTTGGGCTTTTTGCACCTCTCATCTAGACAGTGACACAAAGGGAGCCGGGGTGTAGCACACATATCCTGATTAGCCATTGTTTGTGAGAGGGAGGAGAAGAGTGGTCACTCACACCTGAAAGGGCTGTGATTGCCCTCACACAATGCAGTCTCCAACCCCCTGGTGTGTGTCTGTGGCCTGGCCTGGGGAAGGCAGGATCTTACAAACAAGAGAGACTTTCCTTTGGAGTTTGCCTACTTCAAAGGCAGAAAGAAGTAGTGGACTCAAAACCCCTGAAGATTAAATCATTTCTGGAATCAAGAGGTACCTTTGCCAAGGAGAAGAAGTGCTGCCCCTGCCTGTGACTTTGCTTTGTTAGGTTATCCTGCAGTTACTGCTTCTGCCTGTGAAAGGGGACAAAGACTAGACTTTGTTATGCATTCCTGCTTGAGAAGAATCTCCAAGGGCTTTAACTGCGTGTATTGCTACATACACTACGTGCATGTGACAGCACTACGTGCAAGGTAAACAGTGGTGCAGAGTGTGGACCATTGGCCTCTGCTTTCATTGGCCTTCGCTTCCATTTTGGTTCACGACTCCATTTTGTCGAGTCTGGTTCGGTGCGTAAGGCACTGTTCTGTGTTTTTCCACAAGCTTCGGCAAGCTGAAGGGTGGGGTGTTTTTCTGCTCAATTTCGCTCCATCTGCCTGGCACGAAGGGCGCTATTTACATTCCATGAGCTATCAGTTAGAACAACAGGGGGATGCGCCTGTACACAAGGAGGAATGCAAGATTCACCTTGGAGTCCTCTCCTGGGAACTTGGCCCGTTCTGAGGAGACGTCTCGAAGGGTGAACAAGGTACCGCCGATTGCACAATTTGTAAAGGAGGGGGTCTTTTTCTAGAAAAGACTCCTGGGCGTTAGTAAATACTATAAAAGTTGGGGGCCTGGATGGGCTGGTTTAGGAACTCTCTTCTGGGTTGGACGCAACGCCAGGAGGACTGATTGTCCCGAACAGAGGCTCCCTGTGCCAGCTGATTTGGGTTCCCCAGCTTTGTGTACGGCGGAGGGATGCAGACGCTCTTTTCGGTGAAGCTTTTCAATTTATTAAGTGTATTGTGTGTGCGCGCGTAATATGTACTTATTCTTGCAGTCATTTTCATGCTATTGAGCATTGAAGTATATTGTGTGTGCGCGCGTAATATGCACTTATTCTTGCAGTCATTTTCATGCTATTGAGCATTGAGGTATATGGTGTGTGCTTGTATTATATGCACTTACTCTTGCAATTATTCACCGAGTGCTTATATCTTTATCATTATTCTCATGTTATTCTCCTGATGTATATATATATATATATATTAGTGTGGTTTAGTTTTGCTAGCTGAGAACTTGTCCCTTAAATAAACTTGATTATTCTACTTACGAAGGTGTTTGAGAGTGATTGCTTTACATTGTGCCTTAAAATATCCTGAAGTGCATAGCTTTGATATTCTGAAGAGTAAAGCAGCACAAATTGGCGTAGTCGGCAGGATTCGAAAAAAAAAAAGGGGAAAATGCTTAATAAGATCAGAGCGAGCTCAAAAGCAGGTTCTCAGGTAGCAAATCCAGACATAGAAATACCGGGATGGGAAACTGCCCCGTATAAACTTTTAGCTCAGGAATGGTCACGTTGTGCTGGTTTGTGTGAAAATTGGAATGCGTGTATGTTGAATGTGGAACCTGAAGATCTTCTTATATGTTTACGGAAAGTTTCAATTGACAAGGGAAGGGAGATTTGTGCGTTGGGGAGGCGAGGCTGGATCTTGCTTTCTGCGTACCGAAAGTTGTATGAAAAATGTTTACAGTTACAAAAAGACCACGAGCAGCTGGGGAAGGAGTTAGTAGAAGCCCGAAATTCCTCTACCATGCTAGCTTGTCAAAATATATTATTAAGTGATAAGTTGGAAATGTACCAACTGGTTGCAGAGAGAACGGCCGTTAGCGTAGCTAAATATAAACACAAGAAACGAAGAGGGAAAGTTAATAAAAAGAAGGTGCATTTAGCTATCTCTCAGGCAGGATTAGCCTTTGACCCTGAATTTTGGGATGGAAACATCTGGGATACATCTGATTTTTCAGATGGGTCCGGGGGCGATGACTGCCAAGATGTTAGACAGGAGAAGACAGAGCGCAGGAATGTTGTCCGTGCGCAGCCCATATATCGGCGAAAGTTACAGCATAGCCCAGCTAATCCTGGAGGGGTGATGTTGGATGCCCTGGAGGATTATACACAGCAAGAACTAAGTGATGTGATAGACAGATTTCGACAGAGGTGTGGGGAAACATTGCTTACGTGGTTGGTGCGGGTGCACGATATGGGGGGCCAGGGGGTCCAATTGGATCACGGCGACGCCCCGAGGCTTTGTATGTTAAGTACAGACCCGGTTATTCAAAATGAGTTTAGAACCTATCCAGGGAATGGTCCCATGACCAATTTGTTAGAGCTAGCTGCGCAAGGGTGTGCTCAGAAGTATCCGACAGAGTCAGATTGGCCGCCTAATGATAAACCTTGGTATACTTTGAGAGATGCAGTACAGAGATTGAAGGAAGAAGGGATGAAAACAGCTATCTTTATGGGTAATGCCCATGATTTGATGAATGGAATTTTAAGTGTGTCTGTGCGAAACCGGCTGATTAGGGCCGCTCCTCCTGCATATAAGCATGTCATCATGACTTTGTTAATTAATCAGACGGGTAACCCATTGTCTCAGGTGGTAGAAGCGGTGCGTGAGTTAAGTGATTTAGGACAATGGGCTAAGCCAGAGAGGAATTCACGGTCTGAGAATCGTACTGATAACAACAGGGTGACAAGGCGAGACATGTTTCAGGCCTTGCTGCGAGATGGGGTGACCAGGAATGAAATTGATGGGATAAGCACCAAGGACATGTGGGAAATGTACCGCAAACGCGGTTTGGATAAAAAGGAGGGGAGCAGGACAGGGAACAAGAAGGATAACAAAGTGGTGAACCAGAGAAAGGCAGGAGGGGAGGAGCGTGAGGGTGAAAAGGGAGAGAGAGGGAGAGAACCCCACCGTAGAGAGAGATCCCCAGAGGACGGAAATTGGGAGGAAGAGCACCGAAGCGCAGAGGGAACCCGGAGCAGGGAGAGAGACCGGGAACTGACAGGTTCTGGGAAAACTCGAGGAAGAGAGTGGGAGAGGGAGCTGGTAAGCTCAGAGAGGTTGCGAAGCAGAGACAGGGAGGAGGAGTTCCCTGAGAATTACCGCAAACTGTATCCAGATTTGACTTGGGCAGACTCTGATGTGCGCAGAGTGAAAATAGATTAGGAAACAGGCCAAACTCCGGTGCAGGGATGGGCTCGCAAAGATAACAGACCTCATGTCAAAGTAGAAATTTATTGGAAACGTGGAAATGTTCAAAAAGTTCGAGCCCTCGTTGACACCGGAGCGGAGGCCACTTTGATTCATGGCAATCCAAGAAAATTCAGGGGACAGTACTTCACCATTACGGGATTGGGCGGAAAAGAAACCCCGGCAGTGCAGATAGTGGTTGCCATGAAAATAGGGGCACTTCCAAAGAGAGAATACACTGTCCTGATTGTGCCCATTCCCGAATACATTATTGGAATTGACATTTTGAAAGGGATGACCCTACATTTGGAAGATGGATGTTATCAATTTGGTTCCAAAAGATTTATATCAATAGCCGCCGCAAGGGTGGGGCTGTTGAAGATTCCTCCGGTAACACTTCCCCAAGCTACTAAGGTGATTCAAATGAAACAGTACAGAATACCGGGAGGACATGAGGAGATTAGCCAGACTATACATGATTTACTAGAGGCCGGGGTAATAGTTCCCATCACCACTGCGTGGAATAATGCCCTCTGGCCTGTTCGTAAAAGTGATAACAGTTGGAGGATTTGCATTGATTCTCGCCAATTGAATAAACATACACCTCCTCTGACTGCAGCGGTCCCAGACACCATTACCTTGATTGAGAACATACAGAAACACAGTGGGACTTGGTATGCAACCATTGACATTGCCAATGCCTTCTTTACGATACCAATAGCTACTGAGAGCCAGCCTCAGCTGGCATTCCAGTGGGCGGGGCGTCAGTACACCTTCTGTAGATTACCCATGGGGTATTTACATAGCCCCACTATCTGCCACCGGCTGGTGGCAGAGCATTTGGATGAAGTACCAGTGGTTCCTGGAGTGCAAATTTCTCACTATATAGATGACGTGATGATGCAGGGAGAGACACAAGAACAGGTGCAAATTCAGCTAGACAGGGTGGTGGAACATTTGCAGAATCAAGGGTGGGAGATTAACCCCGAGAAAGTGCAGGGACCGTCTCAGAGCGTGACATTTTTGGGCATTCAGTGGAATCAGGGAAACAGAGAAGTGTTGCCAAAAGTGAAACAAAAGATTAAGGAATTCGCAGTACCGCGAAATCGGAAGGAAGCCCAGAGTTTTATTGGACTATTCAGGTATTGGAGACAACATATACCCCATTTGTCTCAGATTTTGGCCCCATTGTACAAAGTTACACGAAAGAAAAATGCGTTTGAATGGGGAGAGCAGGAGCAGCGCGCGTTTGAATTGGCAAAAGACGCCATTCAGCATGCTTTGGATTTGTGGCCGATTCGAGAGGGAGACATTGAGTTGAATGTGACAGTCCAGGGGCAGTATGCCAATTGGAGTTTATGGCAAAAACAAGGAAGAAAGAGGGTGCCCCTGGGATTTTGGACAAAGAAGTTACCTGAGGCAGGAGAGCGGTATACTCCCTTTGAGAAGCAGCTGCTGGCCTGCTATTGGGCCCTGGTTGATACTGAGCAAATTACACTGGGACACAATGTGATTTTAAGGCCTGAAATTCCCATCATGCAGTGGGTGATGAGTTCCCCTAAAACTCATAGAATTGGACATGCGCAAGAAGCCAGCATTATAAAATGGAAATGGTATGTCCAGGACAGGGCACGAGCGGGTTCAAAAGGGACCGCCGTTTTGCATGAGCAGGTAGCGCAGGCTCCAGTGGAGAATTCCGAAATGTTGCATGATGTACCTTCAGTGTGTGAATCCCCAGTAGGGTGGGGCCAGCCGTTCGCAGACTTGTCTGCAGATGACAAAAAACATGTGTGGTTCACAGATGGTTCAGCAAAATATGTTGGAGCGAAAAGGCACTGGAAGGCAGTGTCCTATAATCCTGTTACCAAGAAGCTTTTGACAACTACAGGACAGGGAAAAAGTAGCCAGTATGCAGAGCTTTATGCCGTGTATCAGGCTTTAAAACAGGAGCTACCCGGAAAATGTCACATTTATACAGATTCCTGGTCTACCGCCAATGGGTTAGCTACTTGGCTTCCCACGTGGCATGCACATCAGTACAAAATCCATAACAAAGAGGTATGGGGGAAGGAGTTATGGCAAGAGATCTGGGAAATGTTACCTCAAAGCACCGTGACTGTCTATCATGTGGACGCTCACTGTCCAACTGATTCATTAGACCGATGGTTCAATTGTCTTGCAGACGATCGAGCCAAGATTCAAGAGGCTGAAGTGGAGGCGCAGAGTTCTGATTTGGTGGGAATGGCTAAATGGGCACACCAGAAATGCGGACATCTTGGAGAAAAGGCTACTCACAGGTGGGCTGAGATTAGAGGGATGCATCTTCCCCTAGATTTGATTAAAACAGCGATCATTGAATGTCCCATTTGTCAGCATGCACAGCATAGACCGGTCCCACAGGTGGTGAGAGGCCAGCTAGGTAGAGGTAAATTGCCAGGACAGATTTGGCAGATTGATTACATTGGACCAATGCTAGTGAGCAGAGGGTGTCAGTATGCCTGCACTGTGGTAGACACTTACTCTGGTTATCTCATAGCCTTACCCTGCAAGCGCGCAACCCAGCAGAGCACCCTGAAAACACTAGATCTGTTGATTCTGTACTATGGGGTGCCACTCCAGATTCAAAGTGATAACGCCAGTAACTTCAAGGGCAGACTAGTGCAGGACTATTGTGCACAACGCAATATTGAGTGGATTTTTCACATACCTTACTACCCACAAGCAGCGGGACTGATTGAGAGAATGAATGGGTTGCTGAAAGAACAATTGCGTAAACTGAATGATGGGACACTGAAGGGGTGGAGGGATAATTTGTATGATGCTTTGCAAATTTTGAACAACCGACCCCTTACAAATGCTGAGACACCTCTCATGAGAATGCTCACACCTGCTTTACAGATTAATCCGTTTACAACGAGCAATACCATTGTGTATTGGAAAACAGCTCCAGGAGCTTTGGCCCCATATCGAGCTACACCAGAATCTGCAGGACTTGACTTACATGCTTTACACATGCATCGATTGAAACCTAGAGACATCACTCTGATTGAAACTGGGGTGGGAATTCAGATTCCCCCTGAGCATTACGGTCTGATCGCCCCTCGATCTGGGCTTGCCTTGAGGGGCATCCAAGTTTTAGGAGGCGTGATAGATGCAGACTACCAAGGCGAGTTGAAAGTCATTCTTTTGAACAGTGGTGACACAGACCTAGTGGTGCAACCTGGTGATCGCGTTGCCCAAATTGTCATTATGCCGGTTTATGGAGGTGTTGTTAAGAAGGGGAGCGCCCCAGCTCTTCTCACTGTGAGAGGCAAAGGAGGGTTCGGATCTACTGACAAGAACCCAGGGGCCAAAGTGTGGATTGAATCCCCAAATAACCCTCCTCAACCCGCTGATGTCATCGCCACTGGACCAGACAATGTCCTGGTAGTTATGCGACCTGGTCAAGACAAATGGGAACATGTTCCCGCTGACAAATGCTATCTGCGAGAATGATAATACGTGTTTTGTCCTTTGTTCTTTTCAGATCATCCTGTGGAGTGCCTGTGCCATGAGTGTGGTGTATGGAGCCCGTTCGGGAGACTCCACCGGAGAGCGGGAGGGGCTCATAGCCCAAAAATTCAACCGTCAGCCGCAGATGCCAACGCTGCTGCATCAACCGAACAATGTTTGGATTCATCTAGCGCAGGAAGTGCTGAATATATCTCACTTCTGTATGAGTAACATGCAAAGCGTTCAAGATTTGATTACCACTTGTCTAGTGGCAGTGCCCACTCCTGCTGCTGTATTATTACACATCTTCAACAATACAAACCAGGATGGAATGGTGGATGTGAGTGACGTTCGCTCCCATCTGTCACTCTATGAGTACTGCCGTCATTGCCCGGAGGTGGGCAGGCGGTTGTGGAGGAACATGACATCTATACTCACGTTTAACATCTCAAATGGGGATGTGTGCTATTCATTGACCTGTGATCCTATGAAAATAGGTAAATGTGCTCAGCTCAAATTGGAGAAAAGAGACAAAAACTTAACTGCTGCACAACGGACGTTGTGCCACTCACGGAATGACCTAACCTGTTTGAATGTAAATAATTCAATGTTTTGCCAACATGTGGTGCCTGCTGCCAGCCACATTCAAAATGTTAAGTTGCCTAAAGGTTGGCTCTTTTCTTGTGGTAATCTTTCTTTTACTTATATTCCAGCCAATCTAACCGGAGGGCCTTGTGCCTGGTCACGCTTAGGCTTTCTCATGTTTCCTATGGATACTGCTCTACACCCTCGCTATACCAGAGACACTATTCAATTACCTACGGACTGTGATTCTGAAATTTCATTGCTGTCCAAAACAGAATATGTTAGTTTAGCTGGTTCTATCGTAGGGGTGCCAGGACTTGCAGTATATAATACCAGAGTTATTAATAAACTTGCATGTTTAGTAGTCAAGAATATTAACTATACATCAGCTGCCTTAGCTGAGCTGTTATTAGATGTACAGGGAATAAGAAGAGCTGCTTTGCAGAATCGCGCTGCTATTGATTATTTACTGCTTAAACACAACCATGGCTGCAGTGATTTTGAAGGATTATGTTGCTTCAATTTATCCGACCACTCCATATCAATCAACTCCCACATAGAGGCCCTGCATAAGTTGGTGAAGGGGGTGCAGCAGAATGTTGACAAGGGGTGGTGGGATTGGGCTTTTGGATGGCTGCCTAATTTAGGCCAACTGCGTTATATCTTTGGTGTAATCATTATCATAACAGTTATTTTAATTTCATTATGTTGTTGTATTCAGTGTGTGCCTAACCTTCTATCTCAGTTTCGCCCAAGAGCATTGCCATTTCAGCTTATAGGATATACTTAGTTGTAAGTTGGCTAAATGGTCCAAGGGTGGAAATGTATTGCTACATACACTACGTGCATGTGACAGCACTACGTGCAAGGTAAACAGTGGTGCAGAGTGTGGACCATTGGCCTCTGCTTTCATTGGCCTTCGCTTCCATTTTGGTTCACGACTCCATTTTGTCGAGTCTGGTTCGGTGCGTAAGGCACTGTTCTGTGTTTTTCCACAAGCTTCGGCAAGCTGAAGGGTGGGGTGTTTTTCTGCTCAATTTCGCTCCATCTGCCTGGTACGAAGGGCGCTATTTACATTCCACGAGCTATCAGTTAGAACAACAGGGGGATGCGCCTGTACACAAGGAGGAATGCAGGCTTCACCTTGGAGTCCTCTCCTGGGAACTTGGCCCGTTCTGAGGAGACGTCTCGAAGGGTGAACAAGGTACCGCCGATTGCACAATTTGTAAAGGAGGGGGTCTTTTTCTAGAAAAGACTCCTGGGCGTTAGTAAATACTATAAAAGTTGGGGGCCTGGATGGGCTGGTTTAGGAACTCTCTTCTGGGTTGGATGCAACGCCAGGAGGACTGATTGTCCCGAACAGAGGCTCCCTGTGCCAGCTGATTGGGGTTCCCCAGCTTTGTGTACGGCGGAGGGATGCAGACGCTCTTTTCGGTGAAGCTTTTCAATTTATTAAGTGTATTGTGTGTGCGCGCGTAATATGTACTTATTCTTGCAGTCATTTTCATGCTATTGAGCATTGAAGTATATTGTGTGTGCGCGCGTAATATGCACTTATTCTTGCAGTCATTTTCATGCTATTGAGCATTGAGGTATATGGTGTGTGCTTGTATTATATGCACTTACTCTTGCAATTATTCACTGAGTGCTTATATCTTTATCATTATTCTCATGTTATTCTCCTGATGTATATATATATATATATTAGTGTGGTTTAGTTTTGCTAGCTGAGAACTTGTCCCTTAAATAAACTTGATTATTCTACTTACGAAGGTGTTTGAGAGTGATTGCTTTACATTGTGCCTTAAAATATCCTGAAGTGCATAGCTTTGATATTCTGAAGAGTAAAGCAGCACACTGCGCTTGCCTCCTGTTGTTGAAGTCTCAGGGCCATCAAAGACTTCCCCTGACAGCATCTGGACTCTCTGCTTAGACTCCTGCCCTGCCAAGTGGTGTTCTATCCAGTCCCTGGGCCCTTGAAAAGTGAAGCTGGCAGACAAGAACTGAAAATCCATGCACAGAACGCCGTGCGAGGAAATTTACGATACACCTTCCACAACGCGGCTGATAAACGACACGTTGCCGGATTCAAGGCGGAAATCGACGCTCAACTTGCATCACTGCTGGGAGATCGACGCAATGTGGCTGGAGAAATGACGCGCAACACCCGCTTATGGAGGCAGATAATGACTCAAACCCCATGCAGCACAGTTTTCTAGTACCAGGCAATTAGATTTGTCATGCATCGTCCTTGGGCATCAAAGTCAACCCAACTCTGCGAGGATCTGAGGTGCCCCGTCTGGAAATCAACGCATCGCTCGCTTGTGGGGGAAAAATATGACGCACTGCCGACCCGACCAGAGAAGGAAATGATGCACGGCCTCACTTGCAAGTAAGGAAATGACGCATCGCTGACTTTTCCAACACAATCTCACCCGTACGGCTTTATTTTTTATGCTAACCAGGTACTTTGTGTGACAACCTCACCCTCACTGTTTTCTAAGAAATAAGACTCTTAGGCCCTCATTATGACATTAGCCATGCTGACTGCCTCCAACATACCACCGGCGTGGTCACTATACAGCCACACACACAAGTCTGCCAGTGATAAACTGGCGATAGCAAAACCCACACCGTTATGCCAACAGAACTACCTCCATAGCATTATGACCCACGAATCACGTGGCGGACATTCAACGGAGGTAAACCATTGGCGGTTCATACCACTGCGCTCAAAATACACACACACATACAAAACAACACTACATTGGACAATTCAAACTACACACACCTGACACACATACACACACCACACCCACACACCCACACCAATATAAAACACACATCCACATTACCCACAGCCCTTTACAACTAGAAAGAATTGCCACCAAAGAGCGAGACACACCAAGAACACCCACAGAACCAAAGCCATAGAACACCATCACCCGTACACCATCCACGCACCTTACAGCACACACCCCAACACATCACCCCACACACCCTCACACACACCACACACACTACACCCATGGCACCACAAAGACACCCCAGATTCTCTGAGGAGGAGCTAAGGGTCATGCTGGAGGAAATCATCAAGGTAGAGCCACAGCTATTCGTATCACAGGTGCAGCAGACATTGATTGCTAGGAAGATGGAGCTATGGTGGAGGATCATGGACAGGGTAAACACCGTGGGCCAGCACCCCAGAACAAGGGATGACATCCGGAAGAGGTGGAACGACCTACAGGGGAAGGTGTGTTCCGTGGTAGCAAGACACCAGATTGCAGTAGAGAGGATTGGCGGTGGGCCCCCACCTCCTCCCCCACAACTAAAAACATGGGAGGAGCAAGTCTTGGCAATACTGCATCCTGAGGGCCTGGCAGGAGTAACAGGAGGACTGGACTCTGGTAAGTCAACTCTTTACTACTTTGACCTCCCCTACCTGATGCCATCACATACCCCCACCCCTACCCTCACTCCCATCACTCCACCACCTCACATACGCCCCACCATCACAACCCACTCATCCCAATACCAAGCCCTGAATGCACCACCAATGCATGGACATCACTCACAGTCCTGCATGGACACCCATCACTAAAGCATGCACATTAGAGAGAATCATCTAGTCCAAAAAATCACTACTCACACTATGCAAAGCTGACAGGGCAATCACAACTGTAGAGGGGCAACATACCCATGCATAAGATGTCACACGTAGAAACAATGACACTGCATTTACATCTTCACAGGTCCCCCACACAACGTCACCGGAAAGGAGGTGCCAGCAACATCCAGTCCGCCCACAGAAGAGGCCCACAGTGATGACAGCAGTTCTGGACACCTGGATCTGGATGACCAACCTGGCCCATCAGGGATCTCTGGACAGTCGGTTACCCAGGCACAGTCCCATACCACTACAATGCCTACCCCCTCAGGAAACACCACCACAGAACCCACCCAGCGGGCCAATACCTCTGTCCCCAGGACACGTCAATCAGCAGTGTGTCCACCACTACAGGGACCCCAGGGCACACCACAAACACAGGATGATCAGGGGCCTGGTTGTGACTGTAACAGTATTTTGTTGGATAGGCCCAAATGGTGCCTATGTGTACTGTGACGCAGTTAGGTGTCATGGCCTGCCCCTACCCCTTGAAATGGCGTCCGCCTGTCCTGTGTGGATGGACATGTGGAAATGAGGTAATTCCGCTGTTGTTGTGCGCTGTTGCGGGAGGCGATCGAGTACCGCCATGCAACTCCTCATTGGTTGTCATTGGGCTCTATGGGTTACAGTGGCCAATGTTGATGTACGCCAGTGGTGACGGTACACACCGGCGTGGACGTGACCGCCATTTTCTATCTGTTCACTCACTTGCTTCCTGACCTTCACCAGGAGAGGACCTACACTGCAAGTGCTGCTGTGACTTTTGTCTGGAACCGACCATGGCTCATGTCACTGGGGAAAGGGCCCCTGCCTTCACCGCTGCAGAGTTTGAGAGACTGGTAGATGGGGTCCTACCCCAGTACAGAAGCTGTATGGGCCTCCAGACCAAGAAGTGAGTACACTGTGAGCAGGATGCACGTGGCATGAATGCATGGAGTGCTGTGTGTGAGGCACTCATGTGTGGGGGGTTGGTGGAAGGTTATATGTCAGAACCACGGGTGCTTCAAGCACCTGTGGCTCAACAATGAAGTCGAAACAACGACCTCGTTCTAACCACCAATCCCTTTACCACTAATGCATTTACAATGATTTTACCATTTTAAACGCATTCCTGGTAAAGGAATTAGCAATCAGCATGCACGATCCAACATGCTTCCCCCCTAGCCCCCACCCCCAAAAATTACCGCAACCCACCATCCCCACAACAACCCCAGCCCCTCACCCCCAAAATTACCAGAACCCCAACCCCCTCCCCTAAAACCTAAACCACCCTAGCCCCCCACCCCACCCCTTAAATCTAAACCCCTCCCCACCACTAAACCCTAATCACCCCAGCCCTCACCCCACCCCAAAAACTAAAAATAGCCTGAGTCCCCACCCCACCCCTAAAACCTAAACCCTGTTCCTAATCACCCCCAGCCCCCCACCCCACCCCAAAAACTAAAAATACCCCGCGTCCCCACCCCGTCCCTAAAACCTAACCACCCCAACCGCCGAACCCACCCCTTGAACCTAAACCCTGCCCCCCTAAGCCCTAATCACCCTAAGCCCCCCACCCCCAAAAAAACAGCCCCAGTCCCAGCCCAACTTACCTCCTCCTTCACCGTGTCCACTCCGACTCCCTTCTTCTGTACCTTAACTACGCATGCTTGTTGTTCAGACATGTGTGGTCAAGATACCAAAACCAGGAAGTTGTGGAACACAAAAGCGTTGTTTCGCTTTCGTTTTTCACAACTTCGTGGTTCCGGACTCGTTCTTCTGGATGTTTCCCTTGGTGGAACGGTTCTGGGCAGCGTGGTGCATGTATGATGGGCAATGTCTGTACATAAGGGGATGGTGGACCATGAGTGTAAAAGCCCATACGGTCTCACTGATACCCTTTTCTATGTTTATTTTTCTGAAGTTAAGCACCCATCAGAAAAAAGGGTATATGGTGTGCCATCGCCAAGGACGTGTGAACCCTGCGGGTCTACGGCAGGCGGAGCACCCACTGTCGCAAACAGTGGGAGGACCTGAGACGCTGGGCAAGGAAGATGGCGGAGGCCCAGCTGGGGATGGCCTCCCAACGAGGAAGGGGTGCCCGTCCAACTCTGACCCCCCTGATGGCCTGCATACTGGCAGTGTCCTATCCGGAGCTGGATGGGCACTTGAGGGCATCACAGCAGCCACAAGGGGGTGAGTACAGTTTCCCTATATACTACTTGCGCATGGTGGGGTGGTCTCCGGGTGGGGGATGTGGGCCTGTGGGTACCCCTAGGCCAGGCTGGACATTGCAGGGAAGGTCCCATGTTGGGCAGGGGCTGATGAACACCGCCTCCTACCAAGCTAGTATGCATCCACTACTGGGCAGTGGTCTGTGGATTCCAGGTATGCTGCTATTGGCGCTAGGTATTCCTGTCCATGGCCTGGTGACTAGCATTGTGGCTGGTAGTGCATTGCCTAGTGCATAGGGATGTTCCCTGTGTGTGTGTGTGTGTGTGTGTGTGATGTTTGCCAACGGTGGAGTTGCCATTGACCAAGTGTATCCTTTGTCTCTTCCCCCCCTTTTTGTTTTGTCACCCTGTCCTCATGTGCATTAGTATCATCTGGCGGAGGAGCAGAGGCACCGGCCATGGAGGGAGCTGCATCCCCCAGGGCCCATGAGGCTGAATCCACTGACGGTGAGGGCACCAGTGGGACAGAGGGTAAGGGGAGCACCACGGCGGAGACAGGAGGAGACAGTTCTGACAGTAATACCTCCTCCAATGGAAGCTTCCTGGTGGTGGCGGACACCTCTGTCCCCAGCAGTCCCTCAGCGAGTTTCCCAGGCCCGCTCACCCAGGAGGGTGGGCATCTCCTTTGCCCCAGGCACCTCAAGCCCTGCCCCAGTTAGCCCTGCTGCCCTGAGTGAGGAGGCTATTGACCTCCTGAGATCCATCTCTGTTGGGCAGTCAACCATTGTGAATTCCATCCAGGGGCTGGCAAGCCATTTGGAACAAACAAATGCATTCCTGGAGGGCATTCACTCCGGCATGGCGACTCAACTGAGATCACTCCAGGCTCTGGCCTACTCTCTGATTGCAGCCATTGTCCCTGTTTCTAGCCTCCCCATACAACTTCCTCTACCCAGTCCCATTCCCCTCAACCCCAACCTATTCCAAGCACACAGGCAGACCAGCATGCACACAAGACAACACACAAGAGTGGACATAGCAAACACAAGCACCACACATCATCCCACAGGCACTCACACAAACACCATCCAGATGCAGACATACCAACATCCACTGCCTCCACTGTGTCCTCCTCCTACTCATTCTCCACCTCCCTCCCAGTAGCATCTCCACTAACACCTGCATTCACTACATCCCCATCCATTACCACCATCACCAGCACACCTATCAGTACACATCCCTCACTGGCAGTCACCACTCCCACATCACTGCACACGTCCGCTGTGTCCTCTCCCACTATGTCTGTGCCCCCTCCTCCCGAATCACACAAACGCAAGCGCTCAGACACCCAACAGCCATCCACCTCACAACAGCATCCAGCCCATGCACCTACACCCAAACACAGACAGACGCCTCCTAAAACCACTCCCATTTCCTCCACTCCCAAACCTTCACCCTCTTCCCTGCCCAATGTCCCTAAGAAGCTTTTCCTCTCCACTGTTGACCTCTTCCTTACCCCTCCCCCCGTCCTTCACGTCGGGCTAGGGTGATCTGAACCCAGGTGAGCACCTCAGCCACCCAGTCCACGGCCACAGTAATGTCAACAGCTACTGCAGGTGGGAGATGTTCTAGGGTACCAGCCATCAGCACTGAAAGTGTGCCTGCACCAGCTGCCAAAGGGAAGGGCAAGGAGGCACCACCAGCTGCCAAGGGGAAAGGCAAGGAGGCACCACCAGCTGCCAAAGGAAAGGGCAAGGAGGCACTACCAGCTTCCAAAGGGAAGGGCAAGGGCTTGCACCGACAGGCAGGAAGGACAGGAGGCCTGAAGCTGATTCTGGGCCCCCACCATCAACCATGGCAGTTCAGCTGTCTGAGGCTGCAGGGGAAGGGCTGGAGCCTCCCCCCACTGCCACCAGCACTACCACCAGCATCAGCAGCCCTAGTGGGCAGCTGTCCAAGGCTGCAGGGGATGGGCTGGAGCCTCCCCCCACCACTGCCCGCACCACCACCACCAGCAGCAGCAGCCCCAGTGGGCAGCCGTCCAAGGCTGCAGGGGAAGGGCTGGAGCCTCCCCCCACCGCGACCAACATGGCCACCAGCATCAGCAGCCCCAGTGGGCAGCTGTCCGAGGCAGCAGGGGATGGGCTAGAGCCTCCTCCCATCCCTGCCAGCCCCAACACCAGCCCTGCCACTGTCACCACTGAGCAGCAGTCACTGCGGGCAGGCAGTGTGTAGTCCTGCCTCCATGGGCTGTAGTGTGTCCTGGACCCTGCAAATCCTGTAGGAGTGACACCCAGGTGAGAGACTGTGGCCTTGCACTCCCCAAATGCTGCATCACAGGGCACAATGCCCCCTCCAGAACCAGTGAAAGAAGCCATTCACTCACCGCATCCTTGCCAGGATGAAGCACACTGGACAGAAGGCCCCCTCCAGAACTAGTGGAGAAGCCATCCACTCACCTCATCCTTGCCAGGATGAAGCACACTGGGCACTATGCCCCCTCCAGAACCAGTGGAAGAAGCCATCCACTCACCACCTCCTTGCCAGGATGAAGCACACAGGGCACAAGGCCCCCTCCAGAACCAGTGGAAGAAGCCATCCACTCACTGCATCCTTGCCAGGATGAAGCACACTGGGCACAAGGACCCCTCCAGACCAGTGGAGAAGCCGTCCACTGACTGCATCCTTGCCAGGATGAAGCACACTGGGCACAAGGCCCCCTCCAGAACCAGTGGAAGAAGCCATCCACTCACCGCATACTTGCCAGGATGAAGTACACTGGGCACAAGGCCCTCCAGAACCAGTGGAGAAGCCATCCGCTCACCACATCCTTTCCAGGATGAAGCACACTGGGCACTATGCCCCTTCCAGAGCCAGTGGAGTAGCCTTCCACTTGAGAGACTGTGGCCTTGCATTCCCCAGGACCGTACAGTGGGCAAACCACCCACTTGAGAGACTGTGGCCTTGCACTCCCCAGGACCAAGCAGTGGACTAACCACCCACTTGAGAGACTGTGGCCTTGCACTCCCCAGGACCAAGCAGTGGACAAACCACCTTCTTGAGAGACTGTGGCCTTGCTCTCCCCAGGACCAAGCAGTTGGCAAACCACCCACTTGAGAGACTGTGGCTTTGCACTCCCCAGGACCAAGCACTAGGCAAACCACCCACTTGAGAGACTGTGACCTTGCAACCCCCAGGACATCGCACAGGGCATGTAGCCCCCTCCAGGACCAGTGGTGTTGTGCCATCTTCCAGCTGAGGTTCCCCCCATTCCACATCCCCCTGAGGTGCCTGTGTATTTTCAACCTCATCCCGCTGCAGTGTTCTCTCCATGTTGTTGCAGGAGAGAGGTGGGGCCTTGGCCTATGTGTTGTGGCCCTGTGGCCCATGGACATTAAGGACTGGGCAGTGTCCCTCCATTTGTATATACTGTTTTGATTTAGAAGCATTTATTTCTACTATTTTATCTTAGTACACTCACTTTAATCAATTCCTTTTGTCCTTGTATTATTCCTGAGGGGTACGGGGTGGATATGTAATGTTATTGCATCTGATTGGGTATATGGTGTTGTGGGTGGGGGGGTGTTGCGTGTTGCATGTGTATGTCGCTCTCTTTTTCCTCCCCCCTCCCTTGTGTGCTAGGCGGCAGTACTCACCGTGGTCGTCTTCGCTGGCATTGCTCCTTGTAATGCAAGAAGAGGTAGACAAGCATTGGGAAAATGTGCAACTCGGGCTCCATGGCATCGTGGTTGTTCGCTGAGTGTCCAGAGGTGAATCCTTTGACTTCTGTGTTCTATCTCCATCGTGCTTTTAATGTCGTTGGTACTACCACAGAAAAGGTGGCAGATAGGCCTGTTTAATATAGTGGGCGGAACATTGTCTTCTGCCTGGCTGTTGGCTGTTACCGCTGTGGTCCTTGTTGCTACTGCTGTGGTGGTCGGTGTGTTAAAGTGGCTGTCTGTCTGAGTGGTTTCTGCCATGGTCATAATCCCTTTTTTTTTTTTTGTTACCACGGTATTACCGTTGTTTTATCACCAACCACCAGGGTTGTAATGAGGGCCTTATGCTTTTGAAAATTCATATCTTGACTTGTGTATGTTAGATTTTTGTCATTTTGTTCTTGATTGATTTAGATGAATATTACCTATTTTTCTAAACTTGTGTGGTGTCCATTTTGTAGTGTTTTCACTGTATTACTGTGTATGTTGGTACAAATACTTTACACATTGCTTCTTAAGTTAAGCCTGTCTGCTCATGACAGGCTGCCAAGGGGGTGAGCGGGGGTTAATTGAGGATGATTATCCTTTACTCTGACTACAGTGAGGGTCCTTGCTTGGACAGGGTGTAACCTGACGGCCAACCAAAAACCCCAATCCTAACATGCTGCATTCTTCAGCACAGTTAGAAAGAGTAATATGCCTCTAAGGATTATTTTTGTGCAGGAAAAAGTTCCTTAGTGCACAACAAATATCCTGCCAGTAATGCAGACATTATTGTACTATGATGAAAGGGTGCCTGCGTTTGGGCTAGGCTACACACAGTGCACCAAAGCAAGGAGTGTTCAGAAATGCTCCATATGTTTGCATATATTGAGCATTTCTGCTCTCTCCATTTCATGCAACAGAGCACAAAAACATTACTTGCTGTCCTGCTTTGCATGAATGTTTAGTAAGTGTGGCTTATGTTTGTACTTTTTTATATAGGAAAGATTTACATACATTTTGCATGCATTATGTTATCATTCATCCTGTACATTTTGTTGGTTATTTACATCAGGACTGTCCACATCCTCGACTCCGACATCCACTCCAGATGATATAATTGATGCCACCTGCTCCTCCAATAGGTTTATCTCTTCCTAGACATCTGGTCCTCCTCCAGTCCTCATTTCAGCCTTAAGGTTCCTGGCCTGTGTATCTGTTGTGCTGTGCTTGTGGTAATGCCATTGTTTTTGTACTCAATTACAGTCCTCATAGTTGGTGCCACACAGTTGTCCTTGTTTACTAGAGCTTAAAGCATCCTTTTGGATAATGGCAATTTTGAGATGACAAACAAAAGATGTTCATTTTTGGTCACCTCACTTGTCAATATTTGGCTTTCCCGTACTTTTCCCCTGGATTTGAAGAAAATCTTCAGGTTTGATAAAGAATTGATGTTTTAGAAGGTTGTGATACCTTTTGTCACAAAGTAGGTTGTTCCACAAAGATGGGTGCTCTTCTTTCCAGGATTAACCATGCCAACCCCCAATTCTCAAAATAATACATCAAAGAAAACACGTGAAAAGGGCTCACCACATAATTCGTAAAAATTAAGTAAAGTCCATTCATATATATTGAGCAAAGTTAGTCCAAAGGATTAATGAGTCTATATCACTGTATATATTTCTAAAGGTATCCTTTATTTCGCTTCAAAGTCAAATGAGGAAGACAGCCAATGTGTTTCATTTTGTGAAACAAGAGGGAATTCCTCAGAACAATTAAATTTTTGTACCATTTATTTCTACATTACATCAAAGATCGACACATAAGCATCTCCCGATACCTATCATCAAGAAGCAAAAGTCCCTGTGTCACAATCCAACTGGTATATTACTTCTGCAACAAGGCATGTCTGAAAAGGACTTCAGAGTTGATGCCCTTCTGCCCTCCTGAGACTCCTTCTCTGGTGCAAGATGGTGGTGTGTTGATACAACAATTGCACCACACTTTATGGCTATTTTTTATACTTTCCTGCCACACATTGCACTCTTGTGTGACACAATGCTGACTTGTGGCTCATAAAGGTGTCTTGTTGCACGCAAATCAGCTTTGTGTCATATAGGTAGTAATTACGCTGCAGTGCATTGTCCTGTAACAACTTGTGTCACGCTGTCTATCGGCCTTACCTCCTGAAGCACCACATAGTAAATACAGTGCATCCAAGTCACAGGAAAGCGGCGTAATGCAGTGCAACACATTCTCCTACGCAACACTGTGCAACACATCACGGCTTGACTCTTTAAAAAATCTGGCCCTTAGTTTCGTAGATATCACATGATGTTGGATAATTCCCATTAGATACTCGTTTGAACACATCAGTGTTAACCAGATGGCCTGGTAATAAGCTTAGAGAACTTAAGCTCTTAAAATGGGGGTTAAAACCAATCAGAACATATATAATTCTGAATTACAAATGAAATGGAGGAGAGGTGGGGAGAATGCTTAGAGCTGTTGGGTCGGTGACTCGGCCCAAGGATTGGTGCATGAATGGTCCCACAATAACGATACACACCAGTTGGTGGGTTATTAGCCAGGAGGCGGAACCGCCCAGGCCCTTTATTATCTCTCCCGCCACACATCATGGATCATAAAAAATGTCCCAACATAACAATCGCAACCTCAGCGCTGGGCTCAGCATCCAGTGATTTCCGGCCAATCACTTTATATCCTCTGCCAAAGAAAATTGTGATGTGTGAACGTAATTGTGTAATCCCTTCTTGCGCGTGATAAAATCATCTTCCAATCCCCCACCCTCATGAAATGTGCAACGCTCATTGCTTCCTAGCAGTATGCAAATACGATATATTCACATTCAAAAGGTAAAGAGTATCACCAAAGGAAAAGAGGAAGTCTTCTACTTTATTTGTTGATTGCTGAAAACTTTTCATTGTTAACTGGCTGACATCAAATGCTGGTACTAGCTGATTTTTTTTCGACAACAATTTTTTTGAAGATACCAACTATGGAGCACATTTAAGAAAAATGACGCACAACTGTGCTAGCCCAGTTGTGTGTCAAAGAATTTAATGCAAGCTAACGCCATTCCCTAGCGTCCTCCATGCACAATATTTTAAAAAAATGATCCACGGTTGTGCTAAAGAATGGTTAGCTCCAAACAAAATGACATGCCTTAAGTAAAAATGGCGCTAATGCTCCAAATGTTGTGCTAGAATGTTTGGCAGCACTTTTTTTAATGCAAAACGGGTTAGCACCATATTTAACACCATTAGCATCGAAAAACATGCACGAGTAAGAAACAAAAAATAGAGGAGACTGCAGCCCAGGAGAGAACCCAGAGAGCCAAGCACCAGCCAGGAGGGTCCAAAAAAGTCCCAGGAGAAGTGGAAGTGTCGCTTTAGTTAGTAGGAGAATGACATCTTGGTCAGAGAGGTGACAGAGCATCAACCTCAGCTCTTCGTCGCCTCCAAAATGCCAATTAGTAGGAGAGAGGCTGTATGGCAGGCTATAGTAGATAAAGTCAGATGCGTAGCAGAGGTCCAGAGGACTGCCCCTGATTGCAAGAAGTGCTGGCACGATTGCAAGTGCAGCACAAAGGAGAAACTGGCCAGGAAAATGAAAGGCAGCACCGCAGACTGGAGGCAGAAGTTCTGCACCCCAGGAGGACCTGGATGATCTGGAGGAGATGGTGGCAGCAGTTATCCCGGAGGAACTGGTCACTGGAATCGCAGGGCAACTCAGTGCAGACTACCAAGAACTACCACAAATGCAGGGTAAGTTGCGGGGGCTATCTGGAATCTCACAAATGGTAGAAAGGGGAAGCACATAGGACACACTCAATGCATGTTAAAGGGTTGCATTGGGACACACAGGGCCTGAATCAAAAGGCCCCATCGCCACCCAAGCTTCACTTGTAGTGATGCTCTGGTGGCACTATGCACTCTGACATATACACTAGTGGTCTTAAGCCACTTAGGGGTTCATTCTGACCTCGGCGGTAAAAGGCGCTTACCGCCGGTCAGAAGACCGCCACAACACCGCCGCGGTCGCGGTAAACCGCCACGGTCATTCTAACCCACAACTGGCAAACCGCCAAAAACCTGACATCCACACAAGTCCGCCACACCAAAGGTCAGCGGGAAACTGGCGATGACCAAACCTCCACCGTCACGCCAACAGAAATACGCCCATACCGTTCCGACCCACGAATCCACGCAAATCTCAAAATACACACACCCTTACAAAACACAACCACATTGGACAATTTGAAATACACACACCTGATACACATACACACACCACTCCCACACACCCAATACAATATAAAACACACACCCACATCACCCACAAACTCTTACTACCACAATTGTGACTGAAGGCCAGAGAGAGACTGAGCAGCTTAGAGTAGACCATAACACAGAGGCTAAACACAACATCACCCACACAATTACAACGCACAAAACACCATACACCACCACACACATCACACTCCACAACACATACAACATCCCTCACCTCATCCACACCACCCCATGGCACCCCAAAGACACCCCAGGTTCTCTGACGCAGAACTCAGGGTCATGGTGGAGGAAATAGTACGTGAAGAGCTCCAGCTATTCGGGACACAGGTGCAGCACACCACAATTGCTAGGAAGATGGCGCTATGGCAAAGGATAGTGGACAGGGTCAACGCGGTGGGACAGCATCCACTCAATCGGGACGACATCAGGAAGAGATGGAACGACCTACGGGGGAAGGTGCGTTCCATGGTATCAAGGCACAACATTGGGGTGCAGAAGACTGGCGGCGGACCCCCACCTACTCCCCCAGATTTCACAGCATGGGAGGAGGAAGTCTTGCACATCCTGCATCCTGAGGGCCTCGCAGGAGTACACGGAGGAATGGACTCTGGTAAGTCAATTCTTAACTACTACTTCCCACCCCCACCCCACCTGCATGCCAGCACATACCCCCACCCTCACACCTACCCCCATCACAACAACTCCTTGCAAATGTCCCACCATCACAACCCACCCATCCCAACACCTAGACCTGCATGCGACCACAAAGCATGGACACCCATCACCAAAGCATGCCCACTGCACACACACATCACCCCCACAAGCCACCCTCACAAAAGCCCCCACAAGGGAATGCCTGCACTTGGGTACACGGACACCCACCCATCACACAATATGCCACACACAGAAACAATAACCATACCCTTATACCCCTGCAGGACCCGAACGCCACCACACCGCCACGGAGGGTACAGAGATGTCCATCCCACCCCCAGAAGAGGCCCCCAGCGATGACAGCAGCTCTGTCGACCTGGACCCAGATGACCAGCCCGGCCCATCGGGGACCTCTGGACAGTCCGTTCCCCACACACAGTCACAGGCTACAGCAGACCCAACCCCCTCTGGGAACACCAGCACAGCTCCCACCCAGCGGGCCCATGCCCCTGTCTCCAGGACACGTCAATCAGCGGTGTGTCCGCCACTACAGGGCACCCAGGTTGACCCACCACCCCAACAACAACAGGGACCTGGGGGCAGTGGTAGTGGGCACACCGTTCAGGGGACAGAGGCCCAGGGAAACAGGGGAACTGGGAGGGCTGCTGTGCGACAGGGGGGGGACAGGCCCAGGGAACCCACTCTCCAAGAGGCCCTCACCACCATCATGGGAGCATACCACCACTCCCAGGAGACGATGGCGACGGTACTGGCCAGGTTCCAGGAGATCCAGGCACAGCAGGAGGAACGGTACATGGGGTTCAGAGACGAACTCAGGACATCGGTTCCGCAATGGGGACCATAGTCCTGGCCCTCAACCAGATAGTCACCACATTGCGGGACCATGTGGCACCCCAAAGGGCCCCTGTCACTAGCCTGGACAAGGAACAGCCTACCACCTCCGCCAGCGCTAGTGGACAGGAGGCCCCCACACAACGACAGGCCACCAGAACCCCACTTCCTGCTGAAGAACAACCACCCCGCAAGCAGAACCTGAGATCACACAAGAAGACAGAGTAGGATTGCAAGACCCCTGCCAGCATAAGATACCCCCTGATGTCATCCCACTGTCCCACATTGTCACCCTGTCCAACCTTTAACTGCCCCTGCTCCATCCTTCCACAGGCATATGGAAAATGCACCTGTGAGACTGAGAACTGGACTCTGCCATGGACATTACTCCACCCCAACCTATCACCGTTTTACTATCATGTACCTATATGTAGCACTTGAAATAAATCACTTATTGCACGTACAATAACAGGAGTCTGCTCATATTTTACTATTATGTATCACACATAACGGATGCTATTATGTTCTGTGACATTGTGATGACAACATACCAATGACAACAAGGTGTAGTCCATGGGCAAACAAATCAGAAGTCACGCAGTTGGTCAAACAGCTCTGAAAAGTGAATAGAAAGTCACAATTCAGTTACGAGGAAATGGTGGGGAACACAGAAAGTAGAGATGCAGGAGGCCTGAAGTAAATGTAAAATGGCGTGGCTGATTCTTACCTGTGTGCTACTGAAAATACTGTTGAATAACTGTGTCCCTGTTGTCCGTGTCGTCCCCGTCGTCTTCCTCCTCTTCACTCTCCACAGGCTCCACAGCTGCTACAACACCACCATCTGGACCATCCTCCTGCAGGAAAGGCACCTGGCGTCGCAATGCAAGATTGTGAAGCATACAGCAGGCCACGATGATATGGCACACCTTCTTTGGTGAGTACATTAGGGATCCACCTGTCATATGCAGGCACCTAAACCTGGCCTTCAGGACCCCGAAGGTCCTTTCTATTATCCTCCTAGTTCGCCCATGGGCCTCATTTTACCGTTCCTCTGCCCTGGTCCGGGGATTCCTCACTGGGGTCAATAGCCAGGAGAGGTTGGGGTAACCAGAGTCACCTAATAACCACACACGGTGTCTCTGTAGCTGTTCCATCACATAAGGGATGCTGCTATTTCGCATAACATACACGTCATGCACTGACCCAGGGAACTTGGCATTTACATGGGAGATGTACTGGTCAGCCAAACAGACCACCTGGACATTCATTCAATGATAACTTTTTCTGTTCCTGTACACCTGCTCACTGTCTTTGGGGGGAACCAAAGCCACATGGGTCCCATCAATGGCACCAATGATGTTGGGAATATGTCCAAGGGCATAGAAATCACCCTTCACTGTAGCCAAATCATCCTCCTCAGGGAAAACAATGTAGCTCCGCATGTATTTCATCAGGGCAGACAACACTCTGGACAAAACCTTAGAAAACATAGGCTGAGACATCCCTGATGACATGGCCACTGTTGTCTGAAAAGACCCACTTGCTAAAAAATGGAGCACTGACAGAACCTGCACCAGAGGGGGAATCCCTGTGGGTTGGCGGATGGGGGACATCAGGTCTGGCTCCAGCTGGGCACACAGTTCATGTATAGTGGCTCTGTCAAGTCCTTATCGAAGTATAATATGTCGTTCTTCCATTGTCGACAGGTCCACCAGCGGTCGGTACACGGAGGATTCATCCTTCTCCTCGCAAGTCCCAGCGGACGGGGCCTAGGAAGGACAACATGGAGTACAGAGTCAAGAAACCCACAGGTTCGCACACACAGCTCGCACAGTAATTGTATCGTTATGCAGTGAAAGGCTTGTATGAGTGGCAATGCAAGGCCTAGGCCTGTGTGACGCAGTACAAATTAAGCCATGTGGGCCCTTGAAATGGCGGCTGCCTGACCTGAGAAGTGTGACAGTGGGATGTGAGGTCAATGCGCTGGCGTGGCACACCGTGGCGGTAGGCGGTCGAAGACCGCGGTGCGAAGGCGCATTGGTTAACATTGAACCCTATGGGTTTCATTAGCCAATGACGATGTGTGCCGGCGGTCGCGGTACGCACCGCGGCGGTACGCACCGCCGCGGGCGTGACCGCCATTTTCTAGCTGATTAATCACTCGAGACCTGATCATCCACAGGAGAGGACCTATACTGCAAGTGCTGCTGTGACCTCGGTCTGGAAGATACAATGGCTGCTGCGACTGGGGAAAGGGCCCATGCCTTCACTTCTGAAGAGTTGGAGAAACTTGTGGATGGGGTCCTCCCCCAGTATGCGCTACTCTACGGTCCTCCAGACCAACAGGTAAGTACACTGGGTGCACGTTGAATGGGCTATGCCTGTGTTGGGTAGGGTGGTTGTAAGATGGTGGGGAGGGGAGCGAATGAGGAGGGCAACGCACGACAGATAAGAGCATGTGCCATATGGCAAGGTTGGGGAGGGGGGGCCAATCACATCTTACATGCATAAAACTGATGATATTTCCTTTCCCACCCTGTACATGTCAAATAGCCAGCGCCCATCAGAAAGTCGACATTTGGCGTGCCATCGCCAAGGACGTCCGGGCCCTGGGGGTCCACAACAGACGGGGCACCCACTGCCGAAAGAGGTGGGAGGACATCCGCCGCGGGACCAGGAAGACCGCCGAGTCACTGCTGGGGATGGCCTCCCAACGTAGGAGGGGTGCCAGTCGTATCTTGACCCCCCTGATGTCCTGGATCCTGGCGGTGGCCTACCCCGATTTGGATGGGCGCGTGAGGACATCACAGCAGACACAAGGGGGTGAGTATCAGCACATTCTGCTATATTTGCGCGCAGTGGAGGTGTCTGGGTTGGGGAGGAGGGCTGTGGGTGACTTTAGGCCAGGGCGCTTTCTGTAGTCTAGTCCCCTCCTTTAGGCATGGCCCTGTGCCCCAGCCCCCCACCTCTGTAGGGTGCCAAGTACAGCTAACCATGGTCCAGCATCATCCATGTGTGCATTTGTTGTCCATAGACCTGTAGGCCTAGTCACAAGTACTGAGTAGTGTACCCCGATTGCGCGGCGTAGTGCAGGAGTCTTCTGTGTCTGTCCTCTCCGACAACGGTGTTGACAATGCATGCACTCAACCTGTCTTTATTTCTCCCCCCACCCTTGTTCTTTATCTTCTTGTGCATGTGTGCATTAGCATCATCAGGCGGAGGAGAATTGGCATCGGAGCACGAGGGAGCTGCAACTCACATGGCCCCAGTGGGCCATGCTACAGACACCGAGTTCACCAGTGATATGGAGGGCGAGGGGAGCTCCACAACGGGGACCCGTGGAGATGTCAGCGACACCGACACGTCCTCGGAAGGGAGCTCCCTTGTGGTGGCGGCAACATCCGTGCCCCCCACCACAACAGGTACAGCCGCCACCCAGCGCACCAGCCCCGCCCTCCCAGCAGCCCCTTTGCCTTCGCTCCGTGCCCGCTCACCCAAGAAGGCGGGCATCTCCTTCGCCCCAGGCACCTCAGGCCCTGCCCCAGTTACCCCTGCTGCCCTCAGTGAGGAGGTCATTGACCTCCTGAGGACACTCATTGTTGGGCAGTCTACCCTTTTGAATGCCATCCAGGGTGTAGAAAGGGAGGTGCATCGGAGCAATGCATACCTGGAGGGCATTCATTCGGGTCAGGCTGCCCATCAACGATCGTTCAATGCTATGGCCTCAGCACTGACGGCAGCCATTGTCCCTGTTTCCAGCCTCCCTCTTCTAACTGCCTCCACCCAGTCCCAGTCTCCTGTTCCTCAGCCTATCCCATCCACACCATCTGACCAGCCTGCACACACCTCAACACCCAAGGGCAGCTCATCCAGACATAAGCACCACAGATCCCACAAGCATTGACCCAAGCAACATCCACATGTAGACATGGCAACAGTCACTACCACCTCTGTGTCCCCCTCCTCCTCGTCTCCCTCCACCCTCCCTGTGACGTCTCCACTCACACCTGCATGCACACCACCATCAGCCAGTACTTCCATCACCAGCACACCCTCCAGTACAGTCCACACACGTGCAGTCACCACCCCCACTGCCATTTACACGTCCCCTCTGTCCTCTCCCACTGTGTCTGTCACCGCCTCTTCCAAAACACACAAACGCAGGCAGCCACCCACCCAACAGCCATCCACCTCACGACAGCCTACATCACATGCACCTGCACCCAAAGACACCACACCTGACTCTCCTACAACCACATCCTCTTCCTCCACTCCCATTATCACTACACCTACCCGTCCCTGTCTTTCCAAATTGATTTTCCTTTCCAACCGTGACCTCTTTCCAACCACTGACCCACCCCCTTCATCTGGTAAGAGCCCTAAGAGCACCTCAGCCACCACCAGCCCTGCATCGAGGGCGAACAATGTGCACGGGTATTGGAGTCCACCTTTTCCCAGTGCAGATACATCGGCCAGCAGCATGGGGACAGCCAGCCCACCCCCTGGGAAGAGAACCCGAAAAACAAAGGGCCGGCGCGAGAAGGCTGACACGGCTGCCCCCAAGGAGCAAAGTCGTGGGCCGTCACCTGCCACAACATCAAGGGGAGGCAAGGGCCAGAGTGCCTCATCGAAGGAGGGCAAGGGCAGCAGGACGGAGAAGTCAGCCAGCAGGCGCGCTCGGTGGGCGACTAAGCAGGGAGTCCTGGCCAGGTCGGCTCCCTTGAAAGACAGGACAAGCACCGCTGAACAGGGCCCCGCTGTGAAGAAAGGCACCGCTGAACAGCGCCCCGCCGTGAAGAAAGTCACCGCTGAACAGGGCCCCGCCGCGAAGAAAGGCACCGCTGAAAAGGGCCCTGCCGTGAAGAAAGGCACCGCTGAACAGGGCCCCGCCGTGAAGAAAGGCACCACTGAACAGGGCCCGCCGTGAAGAAAGGCACCGCTGAACAGGGCCCCGCCGTGAAGAAAGGCACCGCCGAAAAGGGCCCTGCCGTGAAGAAAGGCACCGCTGAACAGGGCCCCGCCGTGAAGAAAGGCACCGCTGAAAAGGGCCCCGCCGTGAAGAAAGGCACCGCTGAACAGGGCCCCGCCGTGAAGAAAGACACCGCTGAACAGGGCCCCTTCCTGTCAAGCACCGCTCCGCTGGGCCCTTCCTGTCAAGCACCGCTCCGCTGGGCCCTTCCTGTCAAGCACCGCTCCGCTGGGCCCTTCCTGTCAAGCACCGCTCCGCTGGGCCCCGCCGTCTCAAGCACCGCTCCACTGGGCCCCGCCGTCTCAAGCACCGCTCCACTGGGCCCCGCCGTCTCAAGCACCGCTCCGCTGGGCCCTTCCTGTCAAGCACCGCTCGGCTGGGCCCTTCCTGTCAAGCACCGCCCCGCCGTCCCAAGCACCGCTCCGCTGGGCCCCGACATCTCAAGCACTGCTCCACTGGGCCCTTCCTGTCAAGCACCACTCCGCTGGGCCCTTCCTGTCAAGCACTGCTCCGCTGGGCCCTTCCTGTCAAGCTCCGCTCCGCTGGGCCCTTCCTGTCAAGCACCGCTCCGCTGGGCCCTTCCTGTCAAGCACCGCACCGCTGGGCCCCGCCGTCTCAAGCACCGCTCCGCTGGGCCCTTCCTGTCAAGCACCGCACCGCTGGGCCCCGCCGTCTCAAGTACCGCACCGCTGGGCCCCGCCGTCTCAAGCACCGCTCTGCTGGGCCCTTCCTGTCAAGCACCGCACCGCTGGGCCCCGCCATCTCAAGCACCGCTCCGCTGGGCCCCGCCGTCTCAAGCACCGCTCCGCTGGGCCCTTCCTGTCAAGCACCGCTGGCCCATTGACAGTACCGGGTCTGTGTCGAGCTGGTGTTCACGCTGCACTCTGGGCACCCTGCCTCCTCCAATACCAGTGGAGTCGGGTATCCATCCGATGGACTGTGGCTTTGCACTCCCCAGGATGGCACAGTGGGCAATCCACCCACTGTAGAGACTTGTGAGACTGTGGCTTTGCACTCCCCAGGATGGCACAGTGGGCAAGCCACCCACTGTATAGACTTGAGAGACTGTGACTGTGCACTCCCCAGGATGGCACAGTGGGCAACCCACCCACTTGTGAGACTTGAGAGACTGTGGCTTTGCACTCCCCAGGATGGTACAGTGGGCATGGAGGCCCCTCGTGGATCTGGCGTCGTGGACTCATGTGGCTGAGGTGCCCCCCCTTCCCTTCCCCCTGAGGTGCCTGTAGTTTTCTCATCTGATGCCCCTGCAGTGTTCTCTCCAACGGAATCTGGTCTCCTGTGTGGGCTTTGCCCATGTGTTTGTGGACATTGGCCCACGGACTGTGGAACTTTGACAAACTGAGCAGGACTTATTGAATATGTATATAGCTTTCGCACTGTTCATATTTTTTTTTATTTAAATTTCATAGAGATAATTTTCCATGACTTCAATGAACCTATTTTATACATAAATTTAAATTATCATTTTAATTATGTCTTTGCATTTTTCCAGGGGGTTTGGGGGGTGTCACTCTGACTTGTTGCTCTGCATTGGTGTGTAGATAGTTGGGGGGGCTGGGGAGGTGGGTGTGTCGCGTATGTGTGTGGCCGTAACCTTTTCTCGTCCCCCCTCCCCTGTGTCGTAGGTGCAGTACTCACCGTTGTCGTCTGCGCCGGCGTTCGTACTCGTGGTAGATGAGCAGGTAGACAATAGCTGGTAGGATGTTCAATTCGGGTTCCATGCTGTCCTCCGTCCTCGTGGAGTGTGTAGAGGTAAGCGTTTTCCCGTTCGTAGTCTGTTTCCGCCGTGTTTTTATCGGCGGGGCTCCCGCCCCGGAAAAGGTGGCGGATTGGTGAGTTGTGATAGGGTGGGCGGTACTTTGTCTGCCGCCTGCCTGTTGGCGGTGACCGCTGCGCTGTTTGTCTGTCCCGCCATGGCGGTCTGAGTGTTAAAGTGGCGGGCTGTGTTGGCGGTTCCCACCAGGGTCAGAATTCATTTTTTTTACCGCCTGCCTGTTGGCGGGTTGGCCGCCGCTTTATCACCGACCGCCAGGGTTGGAATCACCCCCTTAATGTGACTTAACACCACCTTGTAAATATGGCCCCTATACATACAGCACATTGCCTGGAAGGGGTGTGCAATCATTGTGACCGTGCCACAACAACACCCATTGCATAATGGTGTTGCCCCCGATCCATTAGAACATGCTTACCAGAGACTGTGACTAAAGTCAACACCACCCCTGGGGTGGTGTCAGGAAGGCTCAACAAGGCAAAGGCTTCACATCCTTCTTGTGTCCCGGCCTTGCTCATGTGTGCTGCATCCTACAGCACACATAGAAATGCCACCTTGCCATAATAGCTTGTTTATGTGCAGGAAGGGACATCTTCCTGCATATCAACAATCTATACCTCTTCACCCAACCACTGTTGACTTATCTGTTATAGACTCTCACAATCTCAATTCCTACCAATTCCCACCAATATCAATTTGGATGCCTCCTCACTAATGCACACTTCTCCTACCCATGTCTCATGAAAAGTACCTCACCCTTGGACTCTGACTGTAGTACACAAGGCTCTGAATCTCTCATGGGGTCTGTGAACTGGACACTGTATTGCATTGGTCAATACACTTGCACCTGTAAATAAATGTCCTTGTTCACATGTATCATGTCAACTTTTACTGTGATCCATCAACTCAGCTAAATGTATGCATTGTGAGAAGCTATGTCAATGAGAACATAACCTAATTACATGTGTGCCTTACTGTCAGACACAAAGCCACACACTAGGATTCTAACATGAAAAAGGTGACAGATGGCGTTGTGGGCTACAACCATCTTATTGAGTCTTAAATACATATATTGAACAGATATCCATATAAGTTAACATATGGCACTTATGGGTTAGAACCAAGTGTCTAGAATTTTCCAGATGAGAGCACAATTACAACTAATATGTGTTGTTCAGAAGAGGCACGTTTCATCACTGATGGGCAGCTGTCAGTGTGCCACAATACATATCCTAAAATGGCTGATTTTATATGTGCCACACTTTGCACCAATAATTCTGACAGACCTCAGCAATGACAGTTGAAGTTCCATACTTACCTGTCAAAGATTCCATATACATACACAATGTGAATGGTTGGAACTGTGGATGACAAATGTGTTGAGTAGCTGATGTCATTTTTCAGACATTCTGACAGCTCATTGGTCATAGGGGATGCACATGGTCATCCATGAAATTAAAGACAGGAAGCATACCCTAAGGCATTCCTCCTACTTGGCCAGTGCACACATGAGAACACCCAGACACTCAATCAACATGGAGAAATAATTAGGAACATCATGTTAAAACCTAAACTAGACACTACCCTACACTAAACTGACCTAAACTAACTTATCTTAACTTACCTCTACAGCTATCTATCCTAATCTAAACTTATCTTAAACATGTAATGCACACTCTAAACATTGTCCCCCCTACCCGTCTTAAGAGACAAGATACGAGTAGGACAACATAAACTACGGCTACACATGTACTTACTTAACCCATATCCTAAACATATATATATATATTTTTGTAATTTTTTGGGACATTTTTTGTAATTTTTTTTATAAATATAGAAAACCATACAAAACCCCCCACCGCATCCCCAAATAAAAATGTACTAAAAGCAACCACCCCAACTATACGTACATTAACCCACAACTAACCTAAACTATTTACCACCTAAAACCCACTGAAAAAGCGAGAAGGAAAGGAACTGGGAGGCTGTGCCATAAATTGTTTGCATCCTCTTAATTTTCTTTTGCAGTACTTCAGGAATTTATAGTTCCTGGCAGTGTCTTTTTCTTATCTGTCCAGTCTTACCATTATGACTGCCATGTCTTGTCTCATGTCGGCTTCAAAGTTTGAGGTTGTGGCTGAAGCAGGTGGCTGTTGTTGTGCCTGACTGTAGATCAGTACATATGTGGTGAAGAGGGTAAGACCAGCAGAGGCCCCCCTGGCCCTAGCTTTTTTCCCCAATGTGCCCAGCACAGTTGTGGGCTGTAGCATAGGTTCCCCATGAGAAAAGGCAAGCCGAGCCCCAGTGGATTTCTCTCTCCGATATTTGTTGCCATCCTTCGGTAACCAGCCTGTACCTCCATGATGTGCCTGTATCTGTCAGCCATCTTCTCCAATGCATGTTTCTGTGCTGAGGTCATATTGGCAGCTAAACATGAGGAGAACATGGCATCACATATAACATTGGGTGAAGGTAGAACAGACATACAATGTACACAGCATGCTCAGATGACACATGCTGTCCACCACACATTCCACAACACTGTCATACCCCAAATCAATGCTAAATTCCTACCAGCCGTCTACGGTATCATGTACCTGTCACTGGGGTAACAGCTATGCATTGTTGACCTTCAGCTCCCAGTAGGTAAGTGGACTACTGCGTCCTTATGCAACATTTGTGTCATCATACTAGTGAGGATCAAGTGGCCCAACAAGTCCCACATCCTTGTGCCATGGTCAAGAAGTGGCGCAATGCATGCAATCCACCACTTTGACACCCCTAGTGCTATATCAAGCCTTGGTCAGGCATTGTGTATGCAATGTGAGGGTCATCTGATAGGGGGACAGGAAACAAGCCACCGGCAATTCTAAGGTTCGCCAAAGCATCATTCATGTGTCCTTGGTATAACACCTGCTCAGAGCACGCGTGCATACCGTTGCTCACAATGGGACCCCATGTACAGGTCAGGCTTAGTGCCCATATAGTTTGGCCAAAGCTTGAACAGTACATCTATGCTGTCTACAAACTTTGTACCTATAGTCCCCTACTCTCTGTTATGGTATTCAAAATGTGTAGTGTAGCACACACATATTGGCTGTATGGGTTCCCTAAGAGGCACAGGAAGATTGGCACTGCACTGGGTGCAGCCACAGTATTCCTATTTATTGAACTACATGTGCACAGACATTTCCTAAGTACCAGGTATGCACGAATCATTCACATTCTATGCACATGTGATGCGACCAAGATCACTCACAAATATCTTGATGGGTACACCATGTTGGTAATTCTGCACACATCTAGCTTGCTACAATCCATAGACATGCCCCACATCCATCTGGAGCAGAGTTGTATTCTCATTGTGAACTCAACTGACTGTTGGCCAGCACAATAAGGCTCCTTGCATGCCCGCTGCCTCACTTAAAATATGAAGAGTAGTGAGGCACTAGTGGTAAAAGTGTCTCCTACATAAGCCCCCTAGAGACCTCAAGACATGTACATCATCTGTACCGTTTCCTGAGCAACTGGAAGCTACGAGTGGCACACAGTGCTGTAACAATTTCTGTGACATATATGTTGGCAACAGGCATGCTATTTTGATAAACAGCACCTCTGACACATATCTGGAATGACATCACTGTGTATGTGGACATGCTTTACTTTTCCTACTACCCACAATTCCATAGCAGAAAACGTTGGCACTTATGCAACAATCAACTAATTCTTTATCCTCAACATAGCATCAGACATGATGTTCATATCCTAACTCAGATGACGTCATCTCATTGGCCACACAAAACATTTCATCATTGTATTGAACATATCATACCCTCTCACACAGAACCCTGGAATGATACATGTGGCGCTCAAGGTGACACTTACTGGCTGCATCAGGGTATCCAAATTGGGAAACATTTCCACTGGATAAGGGTAGAGGCCCATCTGAAATATATGACAAAAAAAACATAGCTTAGTGATTCTTTGACATTTCTGTGCATGGACAACAGTTGCACATTCAACTTGTTAAGCTGAGTAAGTAAGTCAACTTAGTGGTAGGTCAGAACAAATGGAAAACATAAAAAATCTCTCTGTGATACAAAGGGCCAGGTAATGGAGGCCCTGGAACCACCAAAGGGTCACTTTCCCTGACACACCTGCGGTGCATTTTACTGCACCATTTGTACATGGATTTGTAATGCAGCAGTTTTGTTGCATTACACCTCCATGTGCATATGGGGCAGCATGACACAGTATTCTGCATCAGAGGGGCATGCAATGGTTTTTGCAGTGGCCGTCCTATTGTAACAATCATTGCTTTTGTCCCTGCCCCTGATGTTGAAGACATTTTACTCATTATCAGCTCCAAAAGACTAACAAATGCCCACAGTTGGTGAGAGGATAGCAAGGTTTTGAGGAGTGCATTGATACATCCTTGTTTCCATTATGTGTGCACTATTTGAAGGCACACACACTAGAGCTAAAACGCCATGGCAGTTTCCTTCTGTTCACATAGTTGTCCCTTCCTGCACATTTACTGAATAAAATTACAGATGTCTTGCCACTACTATGTGGTCAGCTATTGTTACCATAGTAGATGATTTATGTCCAGGGATGGACATCAACCGGCACGTATACCCTCCCCTCAACACAGACAAACTTGCACTGCGGTCCAAGTATTTCTGCATTGGTGAAGACTGCTGAGTAATTTGCTAGTGCTGGCGCAGATGCGGGCCTGCCCCATACTGTTGGTAATATGGGGCAGGCCTGTGGTACAAATTCAGCACGTGTGTCTGATAAGTGAAACCTAATGGAGTGTATGTGATACACAATGTACACAAAGAAGAATGTGCAAGTAGTCTGAACCCTGTGCATAGTTAAGCTCCATTAAAAGCCGTTGGCCGAAGACACAACGGGGAAGATTGAAAGAAAGTTGCGCTGCACCTAGTGCATCGCAGCTTTCCTTGCGACCCTTAGTGCCCCCCCTTCCCCTCTATGTGTGCACCATATTTAATATGCAGCGCACCATGGTGCAGGGTAGGGGGGAATCGTTTCATTTTATTTAGACACAATTGATGCAACTCCGGCAGAGAACATAGGGGATCATCATATAAAATGGTATTAATTTGGCCAGTAAAGTGGCTTTCATGGGTGCATAGAAATTCTGATCATGTGGATCTAGTGTAAGGAGTGTGTCCCTCCCCACTGCTGGTACATAAAACCACAAGGCCACCCCCCATTGCTCCTCAGAGGTCCCATGAGCCCTTAGTGCAACTTCATAGGCAGCCAACCACTTATCAATGTCATCTCCCATCACATAACATGCACCACATTCTTGGGTATTCAAACCTTTTTCTTCCCAACAGGTCCTGCATGTATGCTGCCACCATCACTGCTAGACTCAGACTGTCTTGCCTTGATCTCCAGCTCCTTGAGACTCAGTTCATGAGCCAGCAAAAGTTTATTTTCAGCCAAGTCTCTCTCAGCTGCTTTTGCTTCTCTCTCTTCTCCTCCTTTCCTACTGTTGAGCTTCAATTTTTAACCTTGCCATTTGCAATAAAATTTCTCTCTACTATCTCTTTTCCTCTGCGGTCAGGCCCTGATCACAGACAATGCTCCTTGTCTTGGCAGGGGGCACAATTGCAGTTGTAACCTCATCCACTGATGGCAAAAAATCCTCTGAGTGGCCATCCTATGGACCCTCTTCCTCAACATTCTCCTCAGAATGGGCTTCTGCCTAGGCCCTCACCTCTATTTGGAATTCCTCCTTCCTGGAGGCTTTCTGGGTAGGTACTCCCATACCCCTACAGAACTCCTTCAGCTGTTTAACAGTGTAGGTCTCCAGCATGGCCAGATCAAAATCTTCATCTCCTGCTTGAGACCCAGCCAGAGACATGTTGAATGAGGGTTTTAGTCAAACAATTGTCAGGTAGAAAAACAAAATTGAGAAAAAAAGATAAAAATCAAGTTGGCCTTCAACTGCTGGTAGGCAGTGAACACTTAGCTATTGTATGTCACTGTACAAATACAAGACCTATCCCACCTCGGCCACTAATGTTAGAAATGGGGTCTTTGGTTGGCAGTCAAGTTACCCCCTGTCCAAGCAAGGACCCTCACTCTAGTCAGGGTAGGTCACACACAACCCAAATTATCCTGTGACCACCCTCTGGTAGCTTTGCACTGAGCAGTCAGGCTTAACCTAGAAGGCAATGTGTAAAGTATTTCTGCAATAAATCATGCAATAGCACAGTATAGCACCACCAAAATACACCACACAGTTTTTAGAAAAATATATAATATTTATCTGAAAGATGCAGGTCAAAACGATTAAAATGCAATAAGTATATGTTGAAATATCACTGTAAAAGTGATTTAAAATGTCTTTAGTCTTTTAAAAGCAATAAATGTGTCTTTGAAGCACAAAGTACCTGGTTCGCGTTCAAAATCTCCGCAAAGAACCGCAGAGGAGGAGAAGCTTGGAAAACAAGGGGGTGTGCGTCGATTTCTCGGGCTACACACAACGATGCGTTGTTTAGTTTTCACGCAGGGATGGCTGTGCATCAATTTCCAGCGCTCAGTTGTGGATCCTCTTCAGGTTGCAGGGTTTTCGAATGCCCCGGGGACGATGTGTGGATTTCCAGCGCTGACAGGGCAAAGTCACAGGGGCTGCGTCGATCCGGTGGTTATTGTGTGGGAATCTCTACTGCACAGCAGGTGCTTTTTGGTTCTGAGACTTCAGGGAACAGGAGGCAAGATTTATCCAAGCCCTTGGAGAGCAGTTCTCGCCACAGTCAGAGAGCAGCAAGGCAGCAGAGCAACAGCAAGGCAACAGACCTTCACAGAAAGCAGACAGGTGAGTCCTTTGGGCAGCCATGCAGTTCTTCTTGGCAGGATGCAAGTTCTGGTTCAGGTTCTCTTCTCCGGGAAGTATCTGAGTTGGTAGGGGCAGAGGCCCTGTTTAAATACCCAAATGTGCCTTTGAAGTGGGGGAGACTTCAAAGAGAGGCTTAGAAGTACACATGATCCCCTTTCAGTTCAATCCTGTCGGCCAGGGTCCCAGTAGGGGGTGTAGCAGTCCTTTGTTTGAGAGCAGGCTACTGTCCTTTGATATGCAAGTGTCTGGCCCTCCACCCTCCCAGCCCAGGAAGACCCATTCAAAATGTAGATGTATTCAAGTGAGGCTGAGTATCCTGTGTTTGGGGTGTTTCTAAGTGAATGCACAAGGGAGCTGTCAACTAACCCCAGATGTGGATTGTAAGTACAGAGAAAAGCTCACTTTCTAAAAGTGTCATTTCTAAAATAGTAAAATTAAATCCAACTTCACCAGTCAGCAGGATTTTATATCACCATTCTAGCCATACTAAATATGCACTTCCTACTCCTTTCAGATCAGCAGCTACCACTCAAACAATATATGAGGGTAGTCTCAATGTTAGCCTATGAAGGGAGCAGGACTCAGTGTAAAAACGAATTTTGGAGTTTTACACTACCAATGCATGTAAGCGTCACAGGTACATGTCCTGCCTTTTGTCTGCACAGTACCCTGCCTTATGGGTTACCAATAGCATACCTTAGGGGTGACTTATATGTAGAAAAAGGGGAGTTTTAGGCTTGGCAAGTACTTTTAAATGCCACGTCGAATTGGCAGTGAAGGCTGAGACAAGGTTAAGTAGCTACTTAAGTGGATGGCACAACCAGTGCTGCAGGCCCACTAGTAGCATTTAATCTACAGGCCCTGGGCACATATAGTGCACTTTACAAGGGACTTATAAGTAAATTAAATAATCCAATTTGTTATGACCCAATGTTACCACGCTTAAAGGGAGAAAGCATATGCACTTTAGCACTGGTTAGCAGTGGTAAAGTGTGCAGAATCTTAAAACCAGAAAAAACAGTATCTAAAAAATGGAGGAAGGCAGGCAGAAAGTTAGGGGTGACCACCCTACGGCTGTCAGGTCTAACATTTATGCTCTCTTTTAATGCCTGCTCTAATCAGGCGTTAAAAGTGTGGAAAAAAATAGTGCAAGGAAATCTTAAATATTTCAATGCACCATTTATTTAGCCCCTCCTAACGGGGTTAAGCTCCCTCACAGGCATAATCTTGTGCAAGGCTTAACAAAGTGGAGCTATGAATGCATTGCACCCTTTTGTAAACATGGCACAAGGAAAATTCCTCTTTAGCGCTGCTTTAGCATAATACATTTTGCAATGTCAGCGCTAAGGTGGCTCTAGGTTCTCTTAACTAAGGCCCACAACAACCTGTCCTGAGCCTCGACAAAGAATGCTGCTGTCAACTTTAAGTATGCCTGTCATGCAAATAAGGATTTTGCTATACAAATGGGGTACTTACCAACTGGTCCACCAATCTGAATCCCCAGGTGATCCAGTAGATCTTTATCCTGTTCTATGGGGTCTGCCCAACAGTGTTTTAACTGGTGGTCGGTGCACACAACACTGAAAATTCTGCATAGGTAGTGAAGCACCTTACCCTACTGAAGCTTCCCTGCCTATGTGGGGTAGCCATGTATTACCCGGCCACCCAAAACTAGCATCATGGGGAGATAATGATGCATCAGCCAGATGAACCTTCCCAGTTCATCTCCACTCATCTTCGTTGCTCTCCCTTTCCCAGACATTTTGCAGTATAAGCAATAATATCACAGTCTCCGTAGCACTCAGTACCAATTGGTGTACTCAATGGCAAATCAAGTAAATCTCAGTCCATAGTTAATTTGATAGTCAATGAAAATCTATATCTTCTTGTGGAATTGTGCAGGGCAGCCAATCGTGTTAGATTAATCAATTTTACTTTATTCGAGATGCACAGAACCAAACAGATATATATGAACAGCAAATATGTGTTTTGTCACAACATGTGACTTTTTCAAGGCTGCAAAGTATAAAATATACACATAAACATATTACGGGCAATATTGTAAGGGAATTAATGGCATCCTTACTGGGTAGTTACATCTATTACCACCGAAAGTGTAGTGTTTCAAAGAAATCTGAAATAGATGTAGATAGCAAAAAATTGCCAAGATTCACCTAGTGGTGGTGTTTCAGGAAATTTCATCATGAAACTCAAAATTCTATGGTGCCTAACATAGAAAGAGAAATGGAGAAGAACAGAGAAGTGTGTGTGTATATAGACCACAGAGCCTAAAATTGTGCCATTGTCTCAACACGAGGAACAACCTAACAGTAGAGGTATTTAAAGATGAATGCCACCTCATGGGCATAGGGATAAAATAATCATTATGACTATAATAAACAAAATTCAGTAAGTCTCTAGTGCTATTTAATGAAAACTTGTCAAATAAAATAAAGATTACCAAATTCCAAGTACCTGTGATAGATACTCCGGAGTCCTTAACTGCAGCATCTATTTATAAGCTCAACATAAGTCAGTTTGAGCAAAATTTCAAGTAGGGATAGGATATTAATTAGTCCAATCACATAATATTGGCATATTCAAGCCGATACCATGATATGTCCTAGAACCTGATTATGAAAAGTATATGCAAACAATGTAAGATGCCAGAAGCCTACTAAAACCTGTGTAAAACAAAAAGAACATAAAATACCATCCAAGACTCCTGTAAAAAGTGCATCTGAGATAGCACGTGCCAAACACTGGAATACGCAAGATACCGTCCAAAACTAATGTGATAATGCAAAGGTAATTGTGCATATGAAGTAGCGTGTTCTGAATCCCTAATTTAAATCAATATGGCTGGAAAGCCGATCTAAAATAAATAAGGTGGCCAACTTAGGAACATCTAGGTGCACCTTAAATGTCACACCCTTAATGAGGTGACACGGATGCCAAAAACAAGTCACTCAAAACCACCCACACACAAGCGCAATAAACATACAAAACAACATATGAATATTACACCCGTAATTGTGTACCTATCTTATGGTCAGCGTCGCAAACTCGCACAAAATTTTGTGCGTTTAAAATCTGCCATGCAACAGAGACGGGCTCAACATATACGTTATTGCTGCAAGTGCAAGAATTCTAATGCTTGGTACCTGTCCTAACCATAAATACCAATAGTCAAACTTATAGTACGCAATGTTACCTAATAACATGTACTTCCTGGATTTATGGGTCCTTCTAGCACTGAAGTTTGTGCATTCTAATAAACCGCCAAAGTAGACGTGCTCAAGTTAACAAGAGTAGAAAATGGACTAGCCATATTAGAGGGCCTATTGCGACCATCTTGGAATGACAATTTATCCATATTGTACCACGCTTGCCATGCAGCAGAGCCTAGCTCAATACATACGTTACCGCTGATAGTGTATGAGTTCTGGTGCTCTCCAAATAAACAATTCAAAAGTCAAAGAGCGGTAGCTGTCCTGACCATACAAACCAAGTATCAACATATAGTACGCAAAGTTATCTGATAACATGTACTTTCTGGATTCACAGAAGTTTGAGCATTCTAATAGACTGCCAAAGTAGGCTTGCTTAAATTAACAAGATTGGAAAACCGACTAGCCATATTAGAAGGCTTATGGCGGCCATCTTGGAATGACAAATTATTCATATTGTACTGCAATTAAGTACAACCAAAAAATGATACAGCCTGTCCAGTCATATGTATTTAGAGGTTAAGATAACTCGCATAAACAACTGTCCACACGGGAATGCATATATCCCTAAAGAAATTCCCATACTCGAGTGCCTGAAGTGGCCATCTTGGAATATAAATAAATCCGAGGTGTACCATCGAGAAGTATCAAAGGATATAAAGTGTACACATATGCCAAGAGTATGAATGTCTGAACCCAAAATAGTTAAATCACTTGAGTATTAAATGCCCAAAATAAATCTAAATAGAGCTGATGAAAATTACCAACCCTGTCGGTCACCCTAAAGTATCAAGGCATAACAAAAGAGTCTGATTAGTTGTGTAACTGCCCAACATTGTCTCTTAAGTAACCAAATGAAACCAATGTATAGATTGTATGGCAAAGTAAAGAAGTAAAAAAGATAGGACCACAACCAAGATGAGGCAGACAGTTTATTAAAGACTGCAAGATTCTATAAATGTACTTGGGTACAAAATTGAATATTTGGAGACATACTACATCATATAGCGTGCAAAGTAACATGATTATGCGGATTCACATAAGGTAGGTCACAAACAAAAACCACCCCTAAACCTTAATACATTGGAGTTGTGGGAAGAAAAACCATAATGCATATAACATGTAGGGCAGAGTCCCTGCAGTATTACATTATAGTACAGCACCACCTGTGATATGCCATTTATGACAGGAATCAACATATAGTCCAACATGTACATCCTGTAGTAATGTATGTAACAAATGAACCATTTGGAAAATAGATTTAAAGTACATGTTTTGAATGAACTGTGTTACAATATTGTACGATCTAACATGTTTACACTGTACAAACATATGATTGAAATATGTTTAATCAGTAATCCAGAAATGCGTGTAATCCCTATCCATGTGGAGTCCTTTCTCTACAGCCCGTTATTTAATAATCCATTTCGGGAAACATCCTGAACAACTAGGTCTAAACCACTACTTGCCTGAACCACTACTGCTAAACAACTAAAAAGTCTCTACAACTAAGTACTGAACAAGTACTGTCTGAACAACTACTGTGTCTGAATAACAATTGCCTGAACAACTAATTTTAAGGTAAGGTTTTCCCTTTGGTTTTTATGGTTTATTAGTTGTTTAGAATATATATATATATATATTAGTTGTTCAGGCAATTGTTATTCAGACACAGTAGTTGTTCAGACAGTAGTTGTTCAGTACTTAGTTGTAGAGACTTTTTAGTTGTTTAGCAGTAGTGGTTTAGGCTATAGTTGTTTAAGACCTAGTTGTTCTGTCACATATTCATCCATTTCACCTCACATTTTCTTAGGGCTCCATTCCTGTCCCCACCCCTGGTGTGACCCCCAACCTGAGTAATACGATGAAATTTGATGTTCAACAATTCTGAATAATTATGTACAGAATTCTGATGTACGGCTAAAGGATAATTATATTTATTATTCCTAATGGCTCTTATATGTTCCTTTACCTATTCCTTAAGAGGCCTAATGGTACTGCCAATGTAAATCTTACCACAAGTGTAGATAATACAGTTAACAGTATATCTAGTGTTGCAATTAAGAAAATTGTCTAACACGATAGACCTTTATATTATATGAAAAAGACAACGTTGTGTCTAATGCAAATTGACAGGTTATGCATCCACCACATTTGAAAAAGCCATCCGGTTTCCTTGGCAACCACATCTGAGGTTTTTTGTGTGTATTTGGCATAATGTAATTGTGACACAATTTCTGCCTCAAAGTATGACCTCTATTGTCGGTATTAGAAGGTCACTTCTTAAGTATTTTCCCAAGAGTGGTGTCCAATAAGAGTTTATGCCAGTGCTGTTTTAGAATACGAAATACCGCAGGACTGGAAGACTGTACTAGTAATCATGGAAGGTTATAGATTATCCCTTATCTTGTGTTTCTGTCGCACTAATAGAGATTCTCATTTAGTGTGGGTGACACAAGTTCGAGCTTGAGAGATGACCCTCTCTTGGTACCCTCTATTCCTAAATCAACATTCTAGATCTTCCCAATCCTGACAGCAGATCTTGACATCACTGCAATTCCATCTTGTCCTGATCATTTCTCTAAATGGTATAGCATTTATTTGGAAACTAGGATGTGCACTATGGGTATGTAGAATAGAATTACATGCAGTGTGTTTTCTATAAATCCTGGATAAAATTCTTACTGTATACAAGATCACACCCAGAAATTCAATCTGTTGGATACCCACATGGTGTGTAAATTGGAGATTGTAACAATTCTTGTTAAGATGATTGATTGAGACATTTAAATCTGAATGTGTACCCTTCCATAAGTGATATCTTTCAAATTGTCCACATGGAGATTGATATACGAAGGAGAACCAGGCATACACCAAATCGGGCTTTGCGTAATTTATTAGGACCGGTTCCTTAATGTGCGTCGTTTCAGTGTTGGGGAGTGAATGTGGCCCTGGAGGGCTAGTGTCATTGTTTAGAAGGGAACACCTACCATGCATATCATTGTCACAAAACGATGCAAGCTAGGTTGGCGTGCCCCAAGAACTACGCTAACTCAGATATTTTGACGCTAGATGGGTCTAGCAACAAAATATAAATATGGCGGTATGTTAGCGTTGCTTTCACGTCAATAAAATGGTGCAAAGGCAGCACTTTTTTTTTATATGGCCTATATTCATTTGTGAAGTGTCATGAGTTTCTCTTTTTTCTCTTCACAAAAATGTTTTCTCCCGGTGCTACCAGTTAAGCAAGGTATTTTTCACAAAAACATAATAGCAGCTGAAAGAATGGAAATATTTTTTAATTGTAACCAGATGTGCAAATATTATTCAAGCTTTGTACCTAAACATTTTTAGCAGAAAATCTTAAGCGTGTGGCTTTTCTAAACTGGATGTATGTGTCGAAACGACGGTAGATTTCGCGCTGGAAAATTAATGTTGTGTTTTTTGGGAGGAATTTCTAATTCTAATGTATTGTTTGTGAACTTAGTTGTCACACAATGCTCGTAATTAACAACCAGAGGATAAATGCTGGGCTAATTGAAGGAACAATACCATCTTCCTCTGGCTTAAACTCTGTGTGATGAATTGGGATTTGCACATGTGATTTTTCTTGACATTCGGATCCTGAATATAGAAGTTATCCCAACTCAAGTATCAATAAACTAAAAATGGAAAAGGAGCTTTCAGAAGTTGTATTTTTGACCGTACTGTGAGAAAATGTGGATAATAAATGTGATGGTGCATCCTCACTGCCCCTGCTGTCATCAAGCTCAAGGCCCAACCCATCCTATGGACTTGGACTTTGAGAATGTTAAACCGCCACTAGGAGAGCCCTGGTCCCTCTATCTGATCCATGGTCCACGTTATATCGCAGATGGCCTGAACTTGTGAGTTGACCTAGTCTAATGTGACCATATAACCTTAAGGAGTGCTTTGTGGTTCTGGACTCTATTTTTACCTGTAAAATTAAAAATGAATAGCTCCGGATTAATAATTGGATTTTTGTCGCTTTGCTGTCATTTGTTTTATTGAATGGCACCCTATATCTATTTATTTGTTTTAGTTTTCTTTTGTTGTGTTCTTGCTTTATTACTGTTTGAAGTTCTGCAAAAATACTTTACAAGTTAAGCCTGACTGCTTTTGTGCCACTCTATCCGAGGGTAAGCATAGATTGATTTATTGACTTCACGTGGTTCACCCTGGCAAGAGCTGTGTTCATTACTTGAGTGGAGATCTCAATACTCCCAACTAATAATCCAATTTCTAACACCAATGATTTCTTCCTTGTGGTAGAGTGGGTTTATTGTGGGCATACTAAATGAGCCTCTTCTAGGGGCTGTCATTTTAGGGAGGCAGCTCTGTCCAGTCATGGTGCCTTCACATTCCACACAGTAGCTTCACTGATGGCTGCTCGTAGGGGCACACAGTCAGACAGTTTTACCAGACTGGATCACTCACATGGCAGTTGGTTTTAACTATCTCTGGTGCTCCTCTCCCCTCAACCACTCTCCAATATCTCAATGCAGTGCTTCACCTTTGAAGCAGTTTCACTTGACTGGCTCACTTATATTCCAGTTGGGCTATGAGTGGATGTGCTCATTTTAGATACTTATGTTGACAGTATGTTGCTCTCTATGCTGCCTTCTTTTTTCAATTAAGATGTCCAATTCTGGAAGGGTCATCTGTATCTTTCAAAAAATTCAAGATGGATGTATCACCATTTCCTTATGTGTGCATATCAAGGAAAGACAGCACCCAACCACCTTGGTGACATCACTTCCTTTCTCCTGCAAATTTAAGGTGGTTGAGTACATAAGGTCTCAAAGTTTCTTTTGTCATATAATCAGCTACTTGCTCCTTTTTTATGTCAGTTTTTTCCTTATGTTTTTTAGATGGTCTGTATATTAGCCTATGACTCTGCCTATCATTTTTACCCTTGTAGCACCACAGTCTGCTGCATGGGATTTCTTCAGTAATTGATCATTTCTGGACTGAGAGTCTTCAGCTCTTCTTGTCAAGTTTTGCCAATCCTTGCCAACCATAGCAGGCTTTTATGCCCTTTGGACTTTTTTCCTGTTGTTAGATGACTCTTGATTAGAAACGTCTGTTGTCTTATTTATTTGCTTATACCAAGGCCAGCATAATGGCTACAGAATCTAAGCACATCCATTTCTGTGATCAATGCCAGCATATTGCTATGCATTCTGAAAGAAGCTATTTTTTCCCCTGTCACAATGGATTATTCCTTTTGTTCATGGTTCTGATATGGTTCAAGTTATGTGTAGGAAAGTACCATGGTGCCTGGCATTTTACCCCCATTTTTACTAGTATGTATGTTTGTTTTTGTCTGTGCCACTGGTTTCCTGCTAGCCAGGACCCCAGTGCTCATAAAGTATGCCCTGTATGTGTTCCCTGTGTGGTGCCTAACTGTATCACTGAGGCTCTGCTAACCAGAACCTCAGTGTTTAAGCTCGCTCTGCTTTTAAAATTGTCACTGCAGGCTAGTGACTAATTTTACCAATTATGATTGGCACACTGGAACACCCTTATAATTCCCTAGTATATTGTACCTAGGTACCCAGGGTATTGGGGTTCCAGGAGATCCCTATGGGCTACAGCATTTCTTTTGCCACCCAGAGGGAGCTCAGACAATTCTTACACAGGACTGCCACTGCAGCCTGAGTGAAATAACGTCCACGTTATTTCACAGCCATTTTACACTGCACTTAAGTAACTTATGAGTCACCTATATGTCTAACCCTCACTTAGTGAAGATTAGGTGCAAAGTTACTTAGTATGAGGGCACCCTGGGACTAGCCAAGGTGCCCCCACATTGTTCAGGGCAATTTCCCCGGACTTTATGAGTGCAGGGACACCATTACATGCGTGCACTACATAAAGGTCAATACCTATATGTAGCGTCACCATGGTAACTCCAAACAGGGCCATGTAACATGTCTAGGATCATGGAATTGTCCCCCCAATACCATTCTGGTATTGGGGGGACAATTCCATACATCCCCGGGTCTCCAGCATAGAGCCTGGGTACAGCCAAACTAACTTTCCGGGGTTTTCTCTGCAGCTACCGCCACTGCCAACCCTCAGACAGGTTTCTGCCCCCCTGGGGCCTGGGCAGCCCAGTCCCAGGAACAGAACAAAGGATTTTCTCTGAGAGAGGGGGGTTACACCCTCTCCCTTTGGAAATAGGTGTGAAGGGCCTGAGAGGGGTACCCTCTCCTGGCCTCTGGAATTGCTTTGAAGGGCACAGATGGTGCCCTCCTTGCATAAGCCAGTCTACACCGGTTCAGGGATCCCCCAGCCCTGCTCTGGCGTGAAACTGGACAAAGGAAAGGGGAGTGACCACTCCCCTGACCTCCACCTCCCAGGGGAGGTGCCCAGAGCTCCTCCAGTGTGTCCCAGACCTCTGCCATCTTGGATGCAGAGGTGTGAGGGCACAATGGACAGCTCTGAGTGGCCAGTGCCAGCAGGTGACCTCAGAGACCCCTCCTGATAGGTGCTTACCTTTCTCTGTAGCCAATCCTCCTCTGAGGACTATTTAGGGTCTCTCCTGAGGGTATGTCACCAGATAACGAATGCAAGAGCTCACCAGAGTTCCTCTGCACTTCCCTCTTAGACTTCTGCCAAGGATCGACCACTGACTGCTCCAGGACACCTGCAAAACCGCAGCAAAGTAGCAAGAAGACTACCAGCAACATTGTAGCGCCTCATCCTGCCAGCTTTCTCGACTGTTTCCTGGTGGTGCATGCTCTGAGGGCTGTCTGCCTTCACCCTGCACTGGAAGCCAAGAAGAAATCTCCAGTGGGTCGATGGAATCTTCCCCCTGCCAACGCTGGCACCAAACTTCTGCATCACTGGTCCTCTGGGTCCCCTCTCATCCTGACGAGCATGGTCCCTGGAACACAGGAGCTAGATCCAAGTGTCCCCAACAGTCCAGTCGCCCTTGTGTCCAAAGTTGATGGAGGTAACTCCTTGCCTCCCCACGCCAGACAGTAATCCTGTGTACTATGTGAACTGCAGCTGCTGGAGCTTCTGTGCACTTTTGCAAGACGTCCTTCGTGCACAGCCTAGCCCAGGTCCCCAGCACTCCGTCCTGCTTTGCCCAACTCGCTGAGTTGGACTCCAACTTCATGGGACTCCCTTTTGTTGTGCTGAGTCGACCGTCGTGCTCATATCTTCTGAATGCCTGTTCAGGTGCTACTGCAGGTGCTGCCTGCTTCTGCGTGGGCTTTCTGTGTTGCTGAGCGCCCTCTCTGTCTCCCCTCTAAGGGGCGACCTCCTGGTCCTTCCTGTGCCCCGGCAGCACCCAAAACCTTCAACCGCGACTCTTGCAGCTAGCAAGGCTTGTTTGTGGTCCTCCAGCACGCCTTGGGACATCTTCTGACCAAAGGAGAAGTTCCTGGCACCTTCCGTTGTTGCAGACTCTTCGGTTTCTTCCACCCAGAGGCAGCCCTTTTGCACCTTCATCCGGGGTTTAGTGGGCTCCTGCCCCCCCCCCCGGACACTTGCGTGACGCTTGTACTTGGTCCCCTTCCTTTACAGGTCCTCAGGTCCAGGAATCTGTCTTTAGTATTTTGCAGTCAGTTGTAGTCTTTGCAGAATCCCCTATCTCGACTTTACTGTCTTTCTGAGGTAGTAGGGTAACTTTACTCCTACTTTTCAGGGTCTTGGGGTGGAGTATCTTGGACACCCTTAGTGTTTTCTTACACTCCCTGCGACCCTCTGCACACTACACTAGGCCTGGGGTCCATTTGTTGTTCACATTCCACTTTTGGAGTATATGGTTTGTGTTGCCTCCAGGCCTATTGTCTCCTATTGCATTTTATTGTGTTCTCCACTGTTTGCACTACTTTTCTAACTGTTTACTTACCTGATTTTGGTTGTGTGTTGTATATTTTGTGTATATTACTTACCTCCTAAGGTAGTATATCCTCTGAGATACTTTTGGCATATTGTCACTAAAATAAAGTACCTTTATTTTTAGTAACTCTGAGTATTGTTTTTTCTTATGACATAGTGCTAAGTGATACAAGTGGTATAGTAGGAGCTTTGCATGTCTCCTAGTTCAGCCTAAGCTGCTCTGCTATAGCTACCTCTATCAGCCTAAGCTGCTAGAACACTTCTAATCTACTAATAAGGGATAACTGGGCCTGGCACAAGGTGTAAGTACCACAAGGTACCCACTATAAGCCAGGCCAGCCTCCTACATTATGAATTGATGATTTTTCCGGCGTGGCACAGGTGATGGATGGCAAAACTAGGTTTTAACCAGTTCTGGATTAGGGGAGCCTAAATCACATGTTTATAGAGGGACGTTTCTGTTTGAAAAATTAATATTTTGATTCCACCATTACATTAGATGTTAAAAGCATAAAATAACTTTGCAACAGTTTTCAAGCGTTTTCCTAAGGAAAGATAGGAAAGTAAGATTTTAGTCCTATCTAAGCCTATTTATGGAAATGCATGCAAGTCCTAAAGAGTGAAATGGTTTTGGCTCTTATTGCTCTGTAAGGTCACACTAACGGCAATGGGTAATGGGACCTATTTTTATATATGAGCACCCTGTCCTATGGACAGACACTGTACATTTTAGGAGTGAATTATCAATATATAAAAAGCAGACTTCTCCTACATGACAATGTTATGTTTCCCTGCCATGTGTGCATTTAAACTGTAGCCAATTCAGAGAACAGCTGTGCTCATGGCAGACAGATATTTCTGTCATATATGCAGGTAGTCTTTTTGTTAAGTTTTACCAATTTACACCACAAATGCAGAGGTACTGCCACAACATAGAACAGCACTGATCATTAACATTGAGTGCCAGTAAGCACCAGATGAGTAATATGACTAGGGTATATTTTGAGCATCACAACTTAGAGACATCACCACATTATTCAGTCCTCGGATTCATCAGACCTGGACAGTAAATACAATGTAAACGGGCCCCAAATGTCCTTAGGCCACAAGGATCTCAGTAGTTCCTCTGCATATCGTTTAAGTTGCTCATGACAGTATGCCATGTCTTTGAGCCAGTGTTTAACAGTGGGCACAGATTTCACACCCCAGTGTATCGCAACCCTACATTTCACCAATTGAAGCACCACCACCACTACTTTTTGATTCGCAGGTTGCAATGGCTTAACTAATCCTAGCAACCACCAAAAGATGTAAATTCAACCAGATCCAGCACCTTTCCCAGATGCAGCAGTCACCCTTTCCCAGAACCTCCCAATCCACTCAAACTGCCATGCCAAATGTAAAAAGTCTGAATTCTCCCCCCTACAATGCACACAGCTTGCATCTTCATGCAACCCATATTTAAATAGCTGCACAGGAGTGTAATACATTTATTGCAAGAATTTGAACTTAATAAATCTCAGATTGCAATTGGAGGTGAGCATGCCTGTTAGTGCACAGTGGAATATCCACTCATCTAGACTTAAGAGAGTATCCAGGTCTGCGCTCCACTTCTCCATGGCATTACACACCATGGGCCAGATGTAGCAAAATGCAAATTTGCGACTTGCAAATTGCGAGTCCCTGCGACTCGCAATTTGCAAGTCGCAAATTGGTATGCAGTACGGTGTCTCAGACACCGACTGCAACTCGCTATGGGGTCGCAATGACCCACCTCATCAATATTCATGAGGTGGGTCGCAAATTGCGGCCCCATAGCGAGTATAGGCACTCGCAAACATGCAGGCCTGCTGTCGTCAGCAGACCTCCATGTTCGTGACTGCTTTCAATAAAGCAGTTTTTTTTTTTTAAGTGTAGCCCGTTTTGCTTAAAGGAAAACGAGCTCCACTTAAAAAAGAAAACCGAAACCTTTAGTTTCGGTATTTTTTCAGGGCAGGTAGTGGTCCCTTGGACCACTCCCTGCCCTGAAAAAATATTTGTGGGTCCAGTCACAAACTGGAAGGGGTCCCATGGGGACCCCTTCCAATTTGCGAGTGGGTTACCATCCACTTGAAGTGGATGGTAACTGCGATGCCATTTGCGACCGCGTACGCGGTCGCAAATGGTATTGCATCCCACTGCGAGTCACAAATAGGAAGGGAACACCCCTTCCTATTTGCGAGTCGGAAATGCATTTTCCGACTCGCAAAATGCATTTCTGCATAGGAAACTGCGTTTTGCGACTCGCAAACAGCAAATTTTGCCGTTTGCGAGTCGCAAACAGTTTCCTACATCTGGCCCCATATGTCTATCCCTCTGAGAGGTGCTGTATAGGAGCGTCACTAGTTTTCGTCGGGTTGAATGATCAATGTTTTGAGTGCACTGAGAGTCGGGGGTTCTTTTGGAATTGGGGGTACAGGGCCTTCAAAGCAACCCGCAGCCTATGGTAAGGGAAAAACAGGAGGGGATTTAGATCCTCTAACTAAACAAATGTCCCTCCTGTATAGGCATCTCCCCTATGTTTGTAGCTAGTGTACCTTCAGTGTTGTGAGGGCACTGTGTTCAAAAGTGTCTGAGAGATTGGAGTGGTAGCGAAGTGGGAACGTTGGTGCGTACAGTGGGAGCTTATTAGTGCAGGCGCCTACTGCCCTCCAGGCCTTAGCGGTGCAATTGATAATATTAATCTCCACTCGCAGACACTCTTGTGAGGGAAAATTGCAACAAGCGGTATAGGATGTGTATCATCACTTTCTATTGCTAAATATGGCATGTTCTTGGGAGGGTAGAACAATAGTGGCCAAAGTGGGCCTGAGCAAATAGGTAATACAGATATGGATCCAGGGCTTCAAATCTGCCCTGGTGGTAAGGCAGTGTGAGCATGTCCCAGCTAATTTGTGGTTTATTGTCTGCCCATTGTAAGGTTATCAGGTGTGATTTGAGGCTTTAAAAAAACTGATGTGTCAGTGTAATAGGGATGTTAGTGAAGAGATAAGGAAATCCGGACAATTTTGCCATTTTCAGTAATGCCACTCTATAGGCCAGCGATATTGACAAACCCGCCCATCTGGTAACTTGTTCCTTAAGCATTGCGATCACTACACCGTAATTGTTATGGATTCCTAAGCCTGCATCTCTTTGTACCCATATTCAAAGACATTTAACAGGGTCAGTGCTTCACTCCAGTGGGAAGTCCAACAGATATGAGAGAGTGGTCTGAGTCAAAAGGAGAACTATGAACTTCGACCAATTAAAGCTTAAGCCAGAGTACCGTTTATAGCAGATATAGAGGGTCATTCTGACCCTGGCGGCCGGTGGCCGCCAGGGCCACCGACCACGGGAGCACCGCCAACAGGCTGGCGGTGCTCCAATGAGCATTCTGACCGCGGCGGTTCAGCCGCGGTCAGAAGCGGAAAGTCAGCTATCTCCCGCTGACTTTCCGCTGCTCAATGGAATCCTCCATGGCTGCGGAGCGCGCTCCGCAGCCATGAGGATTCTGACCCCGCCTACCGCCATCCAGTTCATGGCGGGAAAGCCGCCATGAACAGGATGGCGGTAGGGGGGGTCGCGGGGCCCCTGGGGGCCCCTGCCGTGCCCATGCCAATGGCATGGGCACGGCAGGGGCCCCCGTAAGAGGGCAACAAAATGTATTTCACTGTCTGCCTTGCAGACAGTGAAATACGCGACGGGTGCAGTAGCACCCGTCGCACCTTCCCACTCCGCCGGCTCGATTACGAGCCGGCATCCTCGTGGGAAGGTCGTTTTCCCCTGGGCTGGCGGGCGGTTTAACTGGAACCGCCCGCCAGCCCAGGGGAAAACTCGTAATACCCGCCGCGGTCTTTTGACCGCGGCGCGGTAATTTGGAGGGCGGGATCCTGGCGGGCGGCCTCCGCCGCCCGCCAGGGTCATAATGAGGCCCATAGTCCGTTATGACTGGTGCCAGGTATATGCTTGGGCCTCGAACATAAAGTACCATATCGTTGGCATACAAATATAAGGCAAGGGGGAAGCTGTCAGTAGCGCAACACAGTTGTGGCATGTCATTGCCTAATGACGCACACCAGATACTCCAGAGTTGAGGTAAATAGTATGGGGAGAGTGGACAGCTCTGCTGCATACCTTTAAACACTTTCAGTAGTCCATGTTTGAGGCCATTAATCTGCAGGGACGTCACAAGGCCCGAAGAAAGCAAGTGCACCGACTGAAGTAAATCCTGGGGAATCCCCATATGGTGCAAGTATGTCCATGCTCAAGAGTCAAAGGCTTCAGCAGAACCCAGAAGGACTGCCGCTCCTTCCATGGAGGGGTCCAAGTAGTGCAAGGTGGCAAACAGGGTGTTCAAATTGTGTGTCATTGACCGAGTGGGAATGAATCTGGATTGATCTGGTAATACCATGTTTGTTAGTAAGGGTTGGAGACTGGTGACTAAAATTTGGGCAGTATTTTAGCATTTGTATTTATAAAAAATAGTGGCCTATCCAACTCATCTTTCTCAAGCAGTTGGTCTGGCTTGAGCAGGTTTAGGAGTTGAGCCTCCCTTAGCGATGGGGTAACATCAGCTTTGCAGACGCTTTCTCACACATTGCATTTACTTGAGGTGCCAGAAGCTCACCAAATTCTTTGGAGAATTCACCTGTGATGCCATCCACTCTGGGAGCCTTACCATTGGGTAGGTTGCGTATAGCCTCCTTAACCTCATCTACAGTGATAGGGTGCACTAAATACTCTCTTTGCCCAAAAGAGAGCCAAGCTAGAGAGATATTTTCTAAGTAATCCGCTACCTCTACTGCAAAGGCTGAGGTGAGTATGTCATGTAACATAATTTAATAGTCAGTGAGGGTAGCTAGAATATGTAGGGCACTATGACAAAGTGTACTGTCAAGGGCTGCAATTGTTGTAATGCGCATGCAAGCTCTAGATTTGGTCAGCTTGGCTGCCACAATGTGGCCTGGGTGGCCTCCCTCCCCATAGGAATGTGCTATGTGATGCTTCAGAAGAAAATGTCCCTTGTGTGCCACCTCCTCTTTCTATGTTGTGACCTGATCTTTAATAGCAGCTAGTATATGTGTGTCAAGTGTAGTGTCATATTTGACTTCAAGGATCAGAATGTTTTGTTCTATGATTGGCATCAGTATGTGTATGGCCTTTTAAACACCCACCTGCGCACCAATACAGAACTCCCAGATGGTAACCTTAAAGGCTTTTTAGACAGTGGCAGCTCCCTCCACTGAGCTATCGTTGTGCTCAAAGTATTCTACTATTGCCGCACACAGGTTGTCTCTAAATAGGGGGTCAAGCAAGTCTGCGGGTCAAAACTTCTAACTGAACAAGGCTGGGATAATTTCTGGCATCTCCACCACCAGTTTTACTAGGGCATAATCCAATAGTGTATGAGGCATATGACATATCTCAACCACCCAGTTACCAACCTCCCGGGTTCCAAATAATAGTCCAGTCTGGACCATGTGCCATGGACCAAAGAGACAAACATACCCCTCCGGCTAGTTGGGTACCTCAGTCACCACAAGTCTAACATCCCATGTTTCTCGTATCACCAGAGTAGAGTGCAGTTTTGGGTCTAGGTACATGTTTAAATAGCCCCACCCCCTCTCCCCAAAGAGAACAGCTGCTGGTTGGGTCATGTGTATGCGGTTCCATAATCGTGTATAAAATTCTGGATAATCTGCATTTGGCCCATAAGTATTCACCAAGACAACCAATCTACCACAGAGGTTGTCCTTTACCACCATCCAGTGCACCTGATCGTCTGTGTCTGAATGAGTAAGTGTAAATGGCAGTCCTTTCTGAACCAATAATAACACCCCGAAGAGTATGAGGAATAGGAAGAGTCTATCTGAGTTCTCACACAGTGTGCTCCAATGTCCCCTTCTGTATGTCTGGTGAGCTGTGTCTCCTGTAGTAGGGCAATTTGAACAAGATGCCTATCTATGTATGTCACCACCTGTTTCAATATCTGCAGATTATTCAGTCCTCGTACATTCCATGTCAATAATGTGATGTGCCCCTTATGGGAAGACATTGTAGATGAGACATGCTGTGTCCAGCAAGCTATTACTCCTAGGTGCCCCCTGACCAGCTGCAAGTGACAGTACGGTGGTGGCATAACAACAACAAACATAAAACCCCACCCCCACTTACTTCAACAGTTGACATGTGTCTTTTGAAATAGTGCAGTGCATACCAGACAGCATTATACAACAGAGAAATAAGAATTGGAGTGTTCCCATGTGGGGGATAGCCAGAGGTGCCATCAACATCCCGATGAACAGAGGTGGCTGGGAGTCAACTTATCGTTGGCTGTGAAACATAACTTAGGAACCCTCGGCACCAGGGCAACCCTACCACCTCAAGACGACTGTCACAGCGCAGGCCACCCAGGCTGTTGACGCCGTGGGCATGCACTGTCAATGTAGCACATCCACTCCATCTCCAATGATTACTATCTATTGCCCATGCTCATAAGAGGCGAGGGTCCAGACACCAAAGATAGTCTCAAAGCTGTGTCCCCCATCTGATTACGTGCAATGGATGGCTAAGTAATGAGTGTAGCAGTTCACATAGTTAGTTATTGGGTTCATCTAGCTCTGACTCAGGTTGCTTCCCATGTTTCAGTGTTTTAACAAAGTCAGGAGCCCCCTTTGGTGTGTTCAGGAGTTTATGTGTCCCTCTGTGCTTGATGCGCAGCCAGGCCTGGTAGAGCATGGCATTTGCAGCTGATGAAGCCTCTTTTTCACTGGAAGGTATTACTTATGGACCTCCTGCACCACTGTCGTAAAGTCTGGTGAAAAGACTAATGTTTTTCCCCCGATATTGGGTGGTCTTTTTCTCCTGTGCAAGGCAGAGTATTGTATCCCCCTTCTGATAGTTGAAGAGTCTTGCTATAATGGCACATAGTGGCACACCCGGGGGGCTGAGCCATCAATGACCTTTGAGCCCCCTCCACCACCAGCATTACTGAAAGATTTTCTGCACCAAAGACATCACCAAGCATGTTCCCCACCAAGTGTTCCTTTTTACTGTTTTAGGTAGATTCGGCCACCCATGTAATCAGATTCTTCCGGCGGGACCGGGCTCCAAAGTCTTCATTCTTGACTTGAATCACCACCAGGACTTTTTCCATGTTAAGGCATTCAGCTACAGCAGTAAAAAATACGTTGCTCCACATCTGTTATACTGTAGGTGTACTCTTCTTATCCAACTTGGCCGCCATTTGGTCCACACAAATATTGAGAGTGTCTATTTTCCCATCTATGGATTGCAGACTTTGCTCCATGGCCAACAGCGCTGTCTCAAGTATGGTCGCCTCCAGGGGTGTCGGCTGAGAACTAGGGAGCCACAGGGTCTCAAAGTTAAGGTGTGATTGATGCTTATCAGCTTTCCCCATCTTGATGAAAGGACAGCAGCAACATCTAGTAGGGCACAGAATTGTGGTCCCAGCACATAGATGTCAAAGCAAATGAGACCAGTTCCAGGAATGGGTGAGCAGCCCAAAAATTGTTCCCAAAATGCTGCCAGATCCCTTGTACATATGCGCGCTGCTCATGTTCTCTAGAAACTGCAGTGGTGGAATGCCAGATGATCATAATGTCCACTATACTTGTGAAATCCTCACACAGACGTGCTCTCTGGGGGAAATGGGGTGGGCATGCCTTCACCAGGGGGCCTGCTATGTCCTACGCGCTACAGGGCCCAGAATGCGGCAGTGTCCAAGGCCCTTCACACAAAGCTGGCTTTCCAGTGCAAACAGATCAGGCCCATTAGAGAGGCCTTGCTGCAGGCTCCACGCAGCACCTCAACCTGCCACACGGAGAGTCAGGATGATCTCTCGAGAAGAAGGCATTACGTACCTCTCAGCACAATGGTAAAGGGCAGGTGTGTCTCAGCAGAGAGTCAGAACACAGAGGGCTCAGCAATACGTGTAAGACAGGTAGTTGGTGGCAGCCAGCAAGAAAGCCTCCCACCCTCCAGGCACAGCACAGCTCTGCCAACCACCGCAGTATGCTATTGCTCACCTCCATGCAGCCCCAGCTCTAGATGCACTCCCCAGAATCATCATCTCAAAGGGCCTCCACTCCCAGCTTCTCAGGGGTGCGCACTCACCTCACCAGCCCCAAACAACTAAAGCCACAGGTCCATGGCAGCAGTTGGCACCATGTGCCCTAGGAGAGTCAGAAATCAGCCTTCACCTCTACTGCGGCTAACACTCTCACGTTGATTCAGTGCCCCACAGCGGTAGCACCAAGGATGGCAAGCAGCTGCCACTTGGCCTGCTCTCAATGCAGCACCAGGCAGGGGCCCGCCAGTAGCTTGGTCACTGTCCCCAACAGTTCACACAGCCACCATCTTAGCCCTCACCCGCGAGTGCTGCACTTAGTTGCTCCGGACCTTCCACAGTGTTTTGCTCCTTCATTTGTCTGTCCGATGGGGTGAGCAAAGCCACATGAGTCCCCCGCAACCTGAGACGTCAGTATGCTGGGCGGATGGGTTCCGATTTTCAGGATGATAGGCAGATTTAAAATCCCAGCCAGTGAAGCAGCTGGCCATCTTGTTATGGACTCACTAGTGCCCCCCATACACACAGCAGGTCATATTAGACATTCAGCTTTCCATGACATAGGTGCACTTTAGACACTATTTACAATATATTTAGTTGTATAGGGCAAATAGAGAGTTTCATCATACAGCACATTTTTAAAGGGAAAGGACAGGCAATTTACCACTACTTAGCAATGATAAAAAGTGCAGAGTTCTACAATCAGCAACAATAAGGTCCATAAAAAGCGAAGAAAATCAGGGGTGACCATGCAGTAACGACAGATTTTTACACTTAGTTATATCTATTGTTTTAAATTACTTTGGTGTTATGCATGTCCGTTTCCAAAATGTATTTATTGCATGTTTAAACAACAACAACACAGTGCCCAGAAAGGATCAAAAGGGCATTGTGAGACATGTTTTGGGAGAACTATAAACAGATATCAGGTGTTATATTGCTAGATGTTTTAGCTGTAAGTCTGCATATATCATTCTGGTCTTTCTCCTCCTCACCATTACTTTCCCACTTTTCTCTACCTTACATGGTGCACATCGTGTATTTTATTATATCTCTGTGTACTTTAATTATTCATTTCCTGGTGGAAGTGATATCTTTGAAAATTTGAAATGTTCAACTGGAAATTATGTCCATGAGCTTTTGAATGTCATTGCCTCTGGCATATTGCAGGAACTGCATACTTGCAGCCTCAAAAGTATCAACTGCTTCCCTAAATGTGAACATATTCAACTTAAATATAGATCCCCAAATGTTGGAGGAGGGCTACACTTTAGTGCATAATCCCTATTTTACTTCTATATAGAAGACTCTGGAGCATATTAATAAATAAATGGTACGTTTTCGCAAAATTATCTCTCTTGACTTTGAGCTTGTCTAGTAATACATACTTTTTTCTCCTTTGTCTTGTCTGTATGCAGTAGAAGCTTCTGCACTTCCCTGTTCTCAATCATATCTTACATGAGTGACTATTCTCATGTTCCTCATCTATCAAGCTTTTTTATGTACTGCTAACTATCCATTTCTGGAAAATCCATCCATCCATCCTCTCTGTTCCTCTGTAGCTTGGCTAGAGTAACTCTATTTTCTTTTGAATGCTCATGGTAATCATTGTAGCATGTCGTTTATTCTGCTAAATACTTTTCTGACATTGTTGACCACACAGCCATGAAAATGAGGCAACATGGAAGCTTTAACACTTACACCAACACCATTCTGGCAGTTAGTGACAGAGGATTTGTTAAATAGAATTCCACTATCTTTTCTAAGGAACTTAGGGGCATATTTAAGAGCCCCTAGCACCACTGGATCGTCACTTTTTGTCACGCTTCGGTGGCGCTATGCCCTGCACTGTGTTAACACTTTTTGTAGCTTATCGCCACCTTGAAAATACATTCCCTACACATGCAGCACTGTGTCAAAGGGGCATACAATGGGTGTTTACTGTGGGTGTGCCAGAGCCAACACCCTTTGCATTTTGACAATGCCTCAGATTTACGAGTTTTTGTGAACCTGAGGCAGCGCCAAAATCTAACACCACCCCTTGGGTTCATTTCTCCTCAATTTTTGCTCTGTTTGGCTCTCAGAATGCAGCACACATAGAATGAGTAAATCACCATTTAAGATTGTTTTTGTGTAGTGTAGGAAGGTGTTCCTTCCTGCACAGAAACAATCTCCCTCTCAATACAGCCATCCTAGCACTACGGCGCAAGGGTTGCTGCGTTGGTGCACAGCAGCAAATTTAGGACTGGCACAGGAGAATCACATGGGTGCACTGTATTCTAGTAAATACGGCTCATCCCTCTGTTTTGAAAATGACGGTGCACAACGCTGCCAAATTTGGCACACCGTAAATGTTGGTGCATTGTTCAGCTGTACTGTGGCTATCATTTTCTTGTAACCATTATTTCTAGGTATTGGCTCCTTGTACCGTCTTTAGAACAGTTGCAGGGTTCTCGTTGCTCCATCTACCCCTTTTGTATTCAGTAGGTAGCTTAGTGATTTGTCCTATTCTAGCTTAATGTCAGACGTTTGTGCAACTCTTCCTGCCCTCCTAAACACTGTGTATCAAGGTTGCTGGGCTGCTGAAATATAAAAACATTTACTCAGCATCTAACAATACTAAATGAATAGTTATTCCTCTTCTATTTTCATATTGTCACAACCATGCCCCTGATTCTATTGCTAAAGTCAATAGCATGTGGGGAAAAAGTCAGCCCTGCCTTGTAGTACTGTCCCTTTCTCATTTTCAGGCTCTCCTAAAGTGTATCTGCACTATTCTGGTGAAGACTTATAGAGCAGCTTCACGCAGCTTCAGGCAGGAGATATCGCTCTATTTGAGTTTTTTTTTAAAGATGCTAGCAGTTAATTGTGTCAAAAGCATTTTTTGTGTCTTTTGCCTTCCATAGATATTCATTACATTTGTGCTTATTGTTTACATGCACAGCACCCATATTTAGGTAAGTTCTGCCCAGTATTTCTGAACAGTACTCACCTGCATTGATCATGGTCTATTATTTTCACTATCACTTGTTTTAGACTATTTGCCAATACAGTCCTGAACATTTTAGTATCTGTATTTAACATTAAGAGTGGATTGTTAGCTTTGTGATTAGTAGGTAAGCCCTTCGGTTACATAAACAACAATGTCTTAGCTTCACTTGTAGGGCCTGATTACTAGATGGGGGGGGGGGTAATTCCATCCTGTGCCAACCACTGTTTACACACGGTACGGAATTATGAGTTTGATTTTATGTAACACATCTGCTAATTATCAGATGTGTTCAATAACCCAATTTTCATTCAATTTCAGCAGGTCAAGCCTGATGAAACTCAACAGGGGGAAACATACAGTATTTACAGTGGCACGCAGATTTTGGTGTCTTGAATTTTAAAACCAATGTTATTCCCCGTAAACTTGTAATAGTTTTGTTAGAAATCGGGTCTCTAGTTGGCAGAGGTATGCACCCTATCCAAGTAGGGACCATAATCCTACTCAGGGTAAGTCAGATGCACACCCTAAATTACCCTGTGCTCACCCTCTGGTAGCTTGGCACAGAGCAGTTAGGTCTAACTAAAGAGACACTGTGTAACTTATTTGTACAACACTTAAAACGGTAAAATAATGAACAAACCACACAAAAATAATCCATATCAAATTAGAAACATATATCTTAATGTAATGAACAAAACAAGACCAAAATGACAAAAATCTACTGAGTAGAGGTTTAGAGAATATCTGCAATAGTAGTAGTTAGGAACTTAAAGTGTCAATCAGGGCTATCTGGGTAAATCCAAAGTTCAGACCAACTGCGATGGAGTGCGGGCTGGCTACGAGAACCAACCTTGTCCTGCTAAAACAGTATCTTGGATGAAGAGTTGCGCTGACGTCGAGGTGACGATGCAAAGGCGATGTTTCAGTTCTGATCCATGCAATAAGGGGACGCTTCATCGCTGAGCCATGCAGTCGCCATTGCAATGTCCTCAAGGTGTGGCGTTGAACCTTTTGCGATGAAGGAGATGCACCACCGTTGAGCTGTGTAGCCGTCAATGCAAAGCTGATGCACTGGGGCTGATGGTGATTCATTGATCCTGAGCCATGCAGTCAGTGTTGCGAAGTTCTCATTCTCAGAGGCAGCGGTGATGCATCGACGTGAGGAAGGATACATTGGTTCCAATCAGCTCAGTGATGGTGCTGTGTGGATTTTCTCAAAACACAGCTGCAGCACCCATTTTCAAGTGCCCCGGACTGGATTAGAACTACTTGACAGGGTAGGACTCATAGTTGGCAAGAGTCCAAACACTGTAGAATAGATGCAGGAAGTCTTTGATGTCCCTGAAAAGCAGAACAGAAGGCAAACCAGGAAGTCTTTTGAGTCACGTCGGTTCTCGGGATGTAGTGATGTAAGTCCAGTCCTTCTCACTCCCAGGGAAGCAGGCAGCAGGGCATGCACAACAAAGCAGGAGTCCAGCAAACTCCAGCAGAGTTTAAAAGAGTGACTGTCCTTTCAGCAGCAACGCATTCATTCTTCCTGGCAGAATCCCCTCAGGTCCAGAAGTGTATTGATTTGGTGAGGTTTGGGGTCCAGTACGAATACCCAGTTGTGCCTTTGAATTGGGGGAAAATTCAAAGAGAGGCCTTTGAAGTACTCAAGGTCCCTCCTCATCATTCCCTGGTTCCAGATATTCGACAGGGGGCTCTTTGTGTAGGGACCAGCACAGCCCCATTCAGGTGCAAGTGTCAGCCCCTCCCTCCCAGCCAACCCAGAAAGACCCATCAGCCTGGTGATGGGCCGTTAGAATGTAAGGGGCACACCTCCATTCCCTTGGTGTGTGGCTATCTGAAGGGAATGCACAAGAGCCCAGCAGTCACCCACCCAGACATATTATTCAGAGACAGGCAGAGGTACAAAATGGTTAAAGTAAGAAAATTACAACTTTCTAAAAGTGGCATTTTCAGACTTCCACCTTAAAATCCAACTTCACCGTAAGTTGTGATTTTAAATTGTGAGTCCAAAGATAGCAAACTCTAAATATATTTCTGGTTCCAATCTGAGATTGCATGTATAAAATGTAATTAGGCAATTAGGCAAAGGAGCAATTTATACATTTTCACTGAGCGATTAAACTAATATTGCACTTAAAAAAGACAAAAAAGGTCTTCCATATCAGGAAGGGGAGGATACATTCTATGAATCAAAAAGCAAAGTGCAACCTAAATGCTGCAGGGGCAGGCCAAATACAATAATAATAAGAAAAGACATTGAGTCAGGAGTGGGGAATTCAAATGGACAGTAACCTATTCATGAGCAGGCCCAAGACCCACTGTAAGTATATGCTAAAGTACGGGTTAGAGTGCTGCCTGCGACAGAGAGCTAAGGCTGTCTATATTGAGACCGCAAACCAAAAACATTGTATTACTGGCAATGTGAAGGAGGTTTGCAAATGTGTGCACAGGCTACCTGGTTTGCTTGAGTGTGAAGTATTTCATCACAGTGACTATGGGCGTTAAATCACCCATGTCTTGTTTCCAGTTAGTTTGAGAGGCGATCTAGTTTCCTGTGTTTCTTGATTTTAGGGAAACAAGTAATTTGTTCACGTTGGTGACTTCTGATAAGTCTGTACATGACTAGACATCCCAGTTCTCAGTCAAACGCTTGGGTCAAGGTGCAATTTGTTTTAGATTTTTGTGGTTGTTTGACTGGAGACCCAGGTTTGGTTTCATTCATTCATTCATTACTTTATTCGGTACAAAAAGACCATAAAAGACATCAAATAAATAGGACATACAAATTTCTCAATCATAAAATTACTAAAAAACATTATTAGTACATTTTCCGAATACCATGAGCAGAATATATAAAATTTAACACAGCCTGAATTATGTCCATGTTTCCCAAATTATGTAAGTGAGAATAAGCAAGCTGGCTAGTTCTAATACTTTTAGACAAAAATAACAGACGTAAAAACCTTTTTCTCGGAACAGTATATAAAGTGCAAAAAAGCATAAAGTGCAATGTACTCTGAGATGTCTTTCCATCACAGCGAAAAGGAGGAAGGTTCTTGAACCTAGGTTCCACATACTGGGAATGCTACCAGGTAGTTTAAGGTATTTAAACGTAGCCTTGTAAGTTAAAACTTATGTCGCTCTTGATTGATAATACTCAAATATAGCTTTGGTTGAAGTTGTTGTGTATCATGCCTCGTCCATGATCTGATTACACCCGAGGCTTGCTCCATGGCCTGGTTTTTCTGCCAGAATATGTCTTCAACCTTCCTAATGTCCTGTCTTGTTAAAGTATCCGGTTTAAGGAAAAGTTCTCCTAATCCTAATGATAGAGGGAGAGATAGACATATCTAAGCCAGGGTATATCCAAAAATCGTGATAAGAGAAGACAATCCTGTATCACCTTTCTACATAAAAACGCTTCTGGCTTAGTCCAGATTTTTAACCACAATAATACAGGTTGAAGCTTTATATAGCTAGATATGTATCTCAAGCCTACTTCCTTATGACAAAAAATTACTGGTGTAGATTGGGGGACTGCTAATAACCTTCTTTAAAATTTATTTTCTACAGTCTGGAGTCCTGTACATTCTGCATGCCCCCAAACCCCAGCTCCAAATGTCGCAAGAGAAAGACACTTAGAGGAGAAAACAGTCATCATTTCTTTAACAGGTTTATGTCGAAGTCTTTACGCAAACCTCAAAACTGCTTCTATGGCTTTTTGGAATTGTATTAAACGTATATTAACAAAAAATTGCCAATTAAAATCTACATCAATGGGGACCCCCAGATACGTAAAATGTGGGACCTTGAGTATCTCATGCCCATTTAGAACAAATCTTTTTGTTTTTGCTAATTTGAGTCCGGTCTTCATCACAAATGACTTAGTTCTGTTAATTTTAAGAACGAGGTTCCCCATAAAAGTATTAAAAGCATTTAATATAATCTGGAGGCCATTTGCTGTCCTTGAGATGAGTACAGCATCGTCCGCATACAAGAGTACAGGAATTGGGGAATTATTGATGACTGGGGAGTCTTTCCCTGATTCACAAAGAAATTTCTCTAACCTATTTATATACAAAAGAAAAAGAAAAGGGCCAAGGACACAAACCTGTCTAACCCCCTTTAGTGAGGGAAATTTCTCTGTCAAACCTTCCTCCCGGGAATAGCAGACCCGAGCCTCTGTGCAGGTGTGAAGTTTACTAAGTAAGATGACTATATCTTTATCCAAGCCCATATCCAGCATTACCATCCTCAGTTTCTCCCTGTTAACTGTTGTAAAGGCACAGGGCAGATCCATGAATGCTAGATGTATACGCCCCCTTTTGACTTTGGTATATTTCTGGACTAGGAGGGTCAAGTTAAGAGTTAGTACTACTGTGCCCACACCTGGCCGAAAGCCAAATTGTATTTCTGAAAGGGAGTAAGATTCAGTCGCCCATTTTTCTAGCTTATTTAGGATCGACCTAGAATTTTGACTGAACTATCCAATAAAGAGATTGGGCGATAGCACAGAGGATCTGCCCTGTCTCCCTTCTTGAAAATCGGGACGATGATCGCCTCTTTCCAAGAATCTACTAAAGGGCCTGCCACAGCCGATCTCAAGACATTGGTAAGCAGTGGTCCCCAGAAATCTGGAACCACTTAATATAAATCGGCAGGAATTCTGTCTGGGCCAGGGGCTTTCTCAGAGGGGCAGTCTAGAATGGCTTGTTTGACATCGTCCACGCTTATAATATTGCTAAAGGCCAGACTTAACTGATCATTTCCTATAAGCTTCAAACAATTTGACATTTCTAATTGAACATTTGTCTCTGTAGCAAAAGTTTTTTTTAAATAATCCACCCAAGTCTTGGCTGGAATGACAGTATCCATGGACATCTCATGTTTATCATTCAGCAGTGAAGAGTTAACCACACGCCAGAATGCAGTTGTATCTTTAATTTTACTTGCTTCCATCAGTTCCTCCCACGCAGACTCACTTAGTTCGACTTTCGTCTTGGCAAGTGCTTCCTTATAATTTTTCCTAGCAATTTTAATTGTTTGTCGATCTTGGGGAGATGCATTGATTATTTTCTTTAGCTTGCTTAAGGATGTGGTGCATGCATGGTTAATCCATCTTGAGCCATAAACTTTGTTAGTGCCAGAGGGCTGTTATTTCTCCGCCATGTACTTTGTCAAAGAGGAAAATGCACGGACAATTTCATGGGGGGGCCCTATCTTCATCCAGGTATGTCATAACGTCTGACCATTTATTCAACAATAGGTCTTTAAAGAAGGTATTGCTGTTTATCTTTCCCCATTTAATTGTGAGTCCATTTTGGGTTGAGAGCTTCATAGCAGGGTGTCGCTTCCCTCTTCTTGAATCGCTCGTCAAGTCCAAGTTATTCACAATAGATAAGGGGTTATGGTCACTAATACAGGTCAGGTTCACCCTGAATAGCCCTGCAATAGAGGATAATTCTCTAGAATAAATAATATAGTCAATGGTAGTATGAGTATCCCCCCTTACAAATGTTGGTATCCCTATAATAACTGTTATGGGGAAAAGTAGAGAATTTGCTGTTATCAGAGAGTTAAGAGCATTCCCATATGGAGTGTTTAAAATGTTGAATGGGGTTAACATTTTCATCCAAGAGTCCGCAGCAATCCAAGAACTCTGGCTCACACAGGTGGGCATTAAAATCACCGGCCCAGACTATTCGTAGGTCCTTTTTACTAATAGTTGTTACCTTATGTATTAACATCTCCAGGCTACCAATCACAGTTGTGTCAGAAGTGTCAAATGTATTATTATAATAGTTGATCAATAGTATATCAAATGGCTCTACTAATTTAAAAAATAAAGCCAGAAAAAAAGGAGATGTGCCCACAACAAGTGCTTCCATCCCTCCGGCCTCTACAGATAGAAAAGTAGCCAAGCCACCCTTAGCTCTGCCTACAGAGGCCTTATTTGCAGGAACACTATCTGTGGTATAACCATTAATATGCAGGGATTCTATGAGCCAGGTCTCCTGGCAGCAGATAAAAAGATTTTCCGTCACTAATTTTATCCAGTCAGGGTTTCCAGTTTTTTATTTCAAACCTCCAACGTTCCAGGAAATAATCCCTAGGGCTGTCATACCCTGTGTGTCATGTATATTGGAGACTCCCTTGGATTGCGAGAGGGACTGTGACAGTATGTTTGTCTCCAGGGGCCCTTGCAATAAAGGACCAGTTACTGATGGTCAATCTAGCTGCTCCAGTGAGGCCAAAGGCTCATATCTGTTAGACAATGCCAAGACAGTATCAGGGGAATTAGAGGGACCAGGGTTGCTGAAATTCTGATTCCCAGGACGAGTAGAATCAGGACAACATGGATTTAATGTCGGGAGAATAAACTTGTTAGACGTTGTACTCTTATAGGCCCTACAGATGGTCTCATAGTCGAAAGATGGTAATACAAAGCATTGACAGTCCAGGGACTCCTAAAGTTTATTATAATACAATCCCCAGGTGATGCTTTAGGGGATGAGCCAACCCAAGGGACCCTTCTTACAGTTAAAATGTCCCTGTAGAAATCTACCCGCCCTCCCGAATGCTTTCCTACCCAATGTGTCACTTTGTTTAACAGTGACACATGGGACTCGTGGTGAGTATTTTCTAATAAAGGGACATTTTCCAGGATTAAAATATAGGGGGCACATGCCAGTGGGATCCTCGGGCAGGTTGTTTGAGTTCTTGTGATCTCCTGACCCACTAAGCCTTCACGTTTAATTGTACCCCACTGAGACTGTAAATTTATAGAATCCTGGAGTACTTCTGAATTCCAAGGTTTTAAGGTTGGGTTCTGGGCAGGAATCAATCTGTAGTTTTGGTGCTGGTGAATGGGCGGGGCTGGTAAGCGTTCAGGGACGGAATGATCATTCTGAGGTTCTGCCTTCGATGGTATAGGGTTTATATTTGTTATAAGCTCAACCTTCTGCTCAAGGATAGCCACTCTCTCCAGAACCAATGAACACAGCTTTTTTATATGTCTGAGTTGGTCTTCAATCTGAGAAAAACAAGTAATAATTGGATCCGGATTTTTACAATCTTTTGGCTGTTTCCCTATAGTTTGTTTTTTCAGAGGGTTAGATAGGCATTTCCTCTTTTTCTTCTCTGTTCCTGTTAGAGGCTTTCCAAATCCATAACTGTCTGTAGGAGATCCAACTGGACCTGTGGGAGTTACTGCAGTATGGAGGGGAATTACTTGCCTACTTTTTTTTGGGGTGGACTCTCTGGAGTTGTGGGAGTAATTAAATCAATTTCCTTTGTTACACAAGGGTTTCCTGTCTTTGTCTTGCCTAATGAAGATATTACAGGCGTAGTCCTTCCCTCCCCCGCCCTTTCCTACTTTCTCAAGAGACGACTCTAGAGTGGCCTCTACTCTCCCTATCTCCGACTCAATGGCACCCATTACTGAGGTTAAGTAGCTTGTTATCAACCTGGGTGGGGGGCCTCCTGAATGGGATCTCTTCCCCCACTGTCTCCCTTATGTTTTCCCATTAAGGCAGCTAGTCCTTTGTCCGAGAAAGAGGACCCGTATATTTCTTTAATAGATGTGTTGGTCTCAGTGCCCAAGGCTAGGGAGGAGTGAAGCCGAGTTATACTCAGGTCCTATTCTCTGTCTTAGAGGAAATTGCCAGCCACAACCTCCTGCCACACCAAACCCCCTCCGATTGTAGCACAGTGGGACATGCTGTCGCCTGACGCGAGTGTAAATCAGCAGGGTACAAGAGGCGAACTAAATTAAAATGAGTTTAAATACCCAAGACGCAGATGGCGAGGACTCCTCTCCGCCTCCCTTAATTCAGCAGCTCTCCATAAATCCAGACCCTCCAGTAGAAAAAATGAAAGGGAGGGGGCCCAGCCCAGTCTCTTCCTGGCGATGACGGGCGAAGGACGGGCCCAGGTGCGTCCCGATCTTCAATTTAAAGGGCTCCTGCCCTCCTCCTGGTGGCCCCAAACAACGCGCTTCCCGCGAGGCGGGAGTGCAATCTTCAATTTAAAGGGCTCCTGCCCTCCTCCTGGAGGCTCCAAACAACGCGCTTCCCAGGTTTGGTTTAAAAAATTTCTGTAGTCTAGACTTATGCACTCCTAGGTGACTAGTGTTGGAAAATGGGTTGTTGGTAAGGGCAGGTAAGTACCTGCACTTAGCAATAGGCCACTAACCTCCACTTAGGTCCAGTTAGGTCTCAATAAATTAAACCCAGCTCAACTTAGGAGACATATGTGTAAAGTATTTAAAAATCACAAAACAGGAAATAAGTAAAACCCAAAACACAATAAAAATCTAACACCAAATTTATAAAAAAAGATTACATTTTTTCTTCAAAATTACACCAAAACGATTAAAATCAGATAAGGGGAACCGAAGATATGAATTTTTAAAGAATTAAAGCTTTTTAGCGCTTAGAAATGAATAGCGCCAATCTGGTCATCTGGTCGCACTTCGACCCCGACTGGGGCAAAGTCAAAGTTTGAGGCTGACTGCGATAGCGTCCTGCTCAGCTACAGCTCTCGGGAGGCCTCGGTCAAAAGTTTACCTTCGGACTTAGTCGGCTTTTTGAAGATTTTCTTCAGTTGGACCAAATCACCAGGCCAATCAGATCTCCTGGAACTCTTCCTCTGATACACTTCGCGGTAGCCCTCGGTGGAGATTTTTCCCTTCTGACTTTTTTTTTAGATGAAAATCCTTCTACAGGGGCAAACCTGAATCTTGATCTGACGTCCCTTGAGACCTCTTCGGATACACTGCCTGGGAGGTCCCGGTCAACTTCCTACATCTGGACTTAGTCACTTTTTCAGACATTTTCTTCACCGGAACAAACCTGCAAGTTAGGCCGGGTTGCGGTTGAGGCAAGCCGGCTAGAGTTGGTCCCTTTATGAAGCTTTTTTCCAAAAGTTCTCCAAACTTCTGGATCTTCTTCCAGATGTTCCTTTAAGGTTCTTTTGAGGTCTACAGCTCACCCTAAGGTTCCAGAAGCTCTTAGATGCTCCTTGAGGGTGCGGACTACAGATTCCAAAATGCACCTGGCGCAAACTCCTTTTTGGCCACTGTACAGTGGTCAGCTGTTTGGTTTCTTCAGGAGTGGGTGTAGGGGACTCTGGTTAGTAAGTTGTCACCTGTAACAAACAGGGAGTCCCTTCTTGAACCAATTGAAGCCAGGTAAAGCCATTCTTGTGGTCAAGCCAAAGAGTGCAGCTGGTGCAGTCTTCCAGAGTGCAGTGTCCAGGTGGAGGCCAGGGTCCAGCAGGGCAGTCCTTCTTCTTCAGTAGTTCTTCCTGGTAGGGACCTGAGGTGTGGGTGCAGCTCTGCCAGTTTTATCCTTGCGCCTGGGTGAAAAACAGGGGGGTCCTGGTTCTCCAATCAGGTGCAAGGTCCTTCCCCTTGTGATGACCACTTCCTGGGAAGTGTGGCAAAAATCAATCCCAGGGAGCAACAGTCCTAAAAAATCCGTCATGGCTGAAAGTGATTTTTGAAGGTTACATCACAAGTGTGGCTAAAAATCTTCAGCACACCCTTCTCTTGCCCTCTCCTAGTCTAATCAAGGGGGCACCTAATTGTCTGGGTTTGCAGGATGTGAGGGAGGTGCTGGATTGCTCCAAATGTCCTTCCATGCCTTTGAAGACCAGTTTGGCAGCCCTCCCCCTAGTTTGGCAGCCCTCCCCCCTTCCTAACTCTTATGCCGACAACACCTAACTGGTGGTATACTTCTCAGATAACATCAATCTGGATGGTTCTTCACTGTCCTCTTGCTTACAGGCAGTCACAGGATGGATGATGGATAGCAGACTACAACTTAATGGTGACAAGACAGAGCTTATGATTCTGGGGCATGATCCTGGCCCAGGTAAGTCACCCACGATTCCAAGTGCCCTAGCTGACTTTCCATCCCGAAGAAATGCATTAAGAGCTTAGGGATATGGCTGGATCCTGGGCTAACGTTGGATCAGCATGCCAAACATATATCGGCCTCTTGCTTTGGCATACTAAGACTTCTGAGGAAAGTGTTTACAATTCTTCCATATTTGGCAAAAGCTTATTATTCAAGCTACCATTCTTTCGAGACTTGATTATGGCAATGGTATATTTCTTGGCTCTCCCTTATATGTGATAAAGATGCTGCAGAGTGTACAAAATGCAGCGGCCCACCTTCTGTTAGACATCCCTAGACATACCTCTGCGAAACCAGCATTAGTCTCATTACATTGGTTGCCGGTTAACAGCGGATCAAATTCAAAGCTTTGTGTTGTATCCATAGGTCTCTTCACAATTGTGGGCCACCGCTCTTAAGAGCCCTCGCCTCTTTCTACAAGCGGAATAGAGCTCTCAGATTAGCCTCCTCACCAAGATTTAAAAAAGTTAGATGGGGCGGTACCACAATGGCCTATTTGGGGGCCAAGCTGCGGAATTCCCTTCCTTTTAGACTCTGTCTCATAAGCCAGGAATACATTTTCCATAAGGAACTTAAAACTTGGTTGTTTTAGAATTGACTGTCATCTGGGTAAGCCTTGGTCTGGTCCGCTAGCCCTGGGAAGCCTCAGGGTAGCCATGTGCTTTACAAATCGCATAACATAACATAACATAACTTTCCATCTGCTGAGTGAAGAGCTCCTCCCCCAGGTACATCTCTTTGTGTGGAGCCGGGCTACTTCACACCTCATAAAGCCAGCCTGGCCAGGCTGCCAGAGGCTTGTCAACCAGAGCAAAGCAGCAAAAACACTGCAGGGCTGAAGTTGGCAACTTTTCAGGTAAAGTTTAAAACTCTTTGCCTGAACAAGTTATATTAAATCCAACAATTCTAATTTGTGGGATTTAACATGAAAATTAATTTGATAACAAACCTGAAGTATCTGTTTCTTAAGGGGACTTTTAAAATTAAAATAAAGTGTCCCCATTCTAGCCCACGGAGACCCTTCACTACAATGAGGGAAAAACAAATGTGGCTGTTATACCTCACCAGGGCTTATAAATCTATTTTTATAAGGTCCATGCTTATTTTTACATGGCACCCAGCCCTAGGGGCACACAGGGCACACCTTAGGTGTGACCTATATGTTGAATTAAGGTAGTTTAAGACTTCAGAACTATTTTTAATTCCAAAGTCGAATTTGCATGTAACGTTAATTGAAAAGCAGCCAGAAAGAGAGGCCTGCCTTTACAATGACACTGGGCACCTCAGCAGTGCACCTATGGGGGCACCATCTATGCTGGGGTCCCGGAACCTACATGCCCTACCATATACTAAATACTTATACGTAGGTTGACTTTTATAATTAGCCTAATTTGCATACTTATTTTACACAGAGCACAGGCCCTGGGACTGGTTGGCAGTACCCAGGGTACCATCAGAGTCAGGCAAACACCAGCAAAAAGTGAAAAATGGGGGCAAAAAGTCAGGGGGCCTCTGCAACCAGGCTTGTTTTCCCACAACTACCTACTTCTTTTTGCTGCTTGAAGTTGAACCTCAGATGGATAATTGTGTGGATGTTAATTAAGTGTAGATTCTGAATATAACCTTAGCCCAAACCTTGAATTTAATCTCAGATTGAAAAAGTAGCCAGAGGATTTATTTCATGGTTGATTTTGTGTAGTTGTATCTTTTCCGTTTGAAGAACATATATGTCATTTATTTTATATTCTTTGAACTATGTAGATGAGATTTTGTTTGGCTATCCATTTACACACTATTTGTAGGTTGTAGCCCTCTCTGCAGGGTTACCACCAACCCTTTTGCGTTCACCCCTCCTATTTTGCTGAATTTGTTTTTGTTGGCCTTAGGACTCTGCACAATTTACCTCTATTAACCAGTGCTAAAGTGATTGTGCTCTCTCCATAGAACATGGCAAACCAGGCTTACACCTGATTGGCATATTTAATCTCCTTATAACTTCACAGTAATGTGGTACACCATATACCTAGGGTCTGTAAATGAAATTCTACTAGTGGGCCTGCAGTACTTATTGTGCCACCCAGTTAAGTAGCCCGTTAAAACCTGTCCCAGGTCTGCCATTGCAGCCTGAATGCAGTTTTAAATATTCCTTTGACTTGGCAAAGTAACCCCTTGCCTCCCCTTTTATTACATATAAGTCACCCCCAAGGTAGGCTCTAGGTAGGCCATTGTAATTAAAAGGTTGGTCATCTACTTTTAGGTTTACTTATCCTGGTAGTGAAAACCTCTGACATTCATTTTTCACAGTAGGATACCATTTGGTTGACTTATTACATGTAATAATTGCACACTTGATTGGGAACAGGTAAACATTTCATATGTGGTGTTTGAAAAATTATATTTTAAAACATTTATACTGGTAAAGTCAAATTTTCATTTACAATTTCACAAATGCCACTTTTAGAAAGTTGGCATTTTCCTGCCCTAACTCTTTGGTACCTCCAGGATGTTCCCGGGTCACATGTCTGAGTGTAGTTGGCAGTTGTATTTTGTTTATTCCTCCCTGGCAACCACACAATAGAGAGATTAGGTGAGCCTGGATGGGCCATCACTGGTAAAATCGGGGGCGGACCTGGGCACAGCCCCACTTTCAACTGAATAGGCTGTGCCATGTCTTCACACAAAACACTGGTCACCACTTCATTGTTCATGTAGCAAGTTTGGAACCGGTCCAGGGGAGAGAGTAACATTCAAAAATGTCAAAGAGGAATTCTCTGGAAGCATATTCTACTTCAAAGAAGCCACGACGTATAAAAATAGGACCTTCAGGCCCACTCGTCAGTTCACTTTCTCGACCTCTGAAAGGTCTCTCAGAGGGCTATCTGCTGCTGTGGCCTGCTGTTTACTACAGAAAACTGCTTAGCTGCAGCTGGAAAGACAGTTCTGCTGCCTGAAGCCTGTCTTGAACCCTCAAAGGCCCGCCCCGCTGTTTGAGCCCTGTTCTACGTCTTACACTCAGGACTACAAAAGTGATTCCAAGGGCTGGTTGACTCACCTCCTGATCAGAGTCCAATGAACAGAAAAGCAACCAACTGCATTGTACCTGCACTTGGACCCTGCCTAACCACTTTCCCAAGTGGTTCCCTTCCAGACCTGGAACCTTGGTGGTTGTGTTAAAGTTGCCCAGACAGCCAAAATCCCAAACTTGTGACTTAGTAAAATTTTGGCTGAAAACTGCTCTGAGAACCGAGGAGACAGGGACTGACCTGCTCGTCTATCAGCCCAAGATTCATCAACAGTAGGCAAGACTTTGCACCAGCTCCTATTGCGTCCTTCTCTTCAGCAAAAAATTCTGTTCAGTGGTCCCTCGGTAGGGGTATACAACCTCATGGAGCTCTCATCGGCTATTCCTCCAACCTCAACGCACTGGTGATTTTTTACTTCCAAAAAAGAGAATAAATCTGAAGGTGAAACTTTTTACCCCAGCTTCATCAAGCAGCTCCCCGATGATGACACCTTCTCCTTTGAGACCACCTGAAGCCTTGCCCTGCTCAACTTTTTCCTCGCAGACAAATGTTTGCTGAAATGTCTTCTAAGTTCGAAGGCAAACGGAGATCAAGCCCAATCCACTTTTTTGTATTCGATTCATGCTAAATCAAGGTCTGCCATATTTTTTTACTTTTACCCAATCTTGCATGACTAGAGCCACTTTGAGCTTTTAGGTGTTAGTTTTTATTTCAATTCACAACTCAAGTTCTACTGATTCGATGTTTGTCATTTGGTGTCAGTGTATTCAAATTTAGACCATTTAAAAAAAAGATTGGTGTGGGATTTTTCCGGTGTTGTGTTTTCACTTTATTGCTGTTTGTGTGCTTCATAAATACTTTGCACACTGTCTCTAAGTTAAGCATGATGGCCTTTGTGCTGGGCTTCCAGATGGTTAAGCACAGGTTGATTTAGTAACTTTTGTAATTCCCCCTGGCAGGCATTGTGGCTGTTGCTTGAGGAGGGTTAATGCTCCACTCAACCAACAACCCAATTTCTCACACCATTAGATTTTTCCAGTCCTACTATTTATAAAGATATGTTTGACTACACTTAGGGGGTCATTCTGACCCGGCGGGCATCGGGAACCGCCAAATGACTGCACCGCGGTCAAAAGACCGCGGTGGCCATTCTGGCTTTCCTGCTGGGCCGGCGGGCGACCGCCAGAAGCCCGCCCGCCGGCCCAGGGGGAAACCCCCTGCAACAATGACGCCGGCTCCGAATGGAGCCGGCGGAGTTGTAGGGGTGCGACGGGTGCAGTGGCACCCGTCGCGATTTTCAGTGTCTGCAAAGCAGACACTGAAAATATTTATGGGGCCCCTGCACTGCCCATGCCAGTGGCATCTGCATTGCAGGGGCCCCCAGGGGCCCCACGACACCCGTTCCCGCCAGCCTGTTCCTGGCGGTCAAAACCGCCAGGAACAGGATGGCAGGAAGGGGGTCGGAATCCCCATGGCGGCGCTGCAAGCAGCGCCGCCATGAAGGATTCCCTGGGCCAGGGTAAAACCGGCGGGAAACCGCCGGTTCCCCTTTTCTGACCGCAGCTTTACCGCCGCGGTCAGAATGGCCCAGGAAGCACCGCCAGCCTGTTGGCGGTGCTTCCGTGGTCCCCGGACCGCCAGGGTCGGAATGACCCCCTTAGTGCTCCATTTTAAGTAGCGCTAAATTGATACAGGGCATGACGGCCTCTTTGAATACTTAATTTATTTACAATTCTTATTACCAGGCATCGTCTTGCTTTTGGAACTCATAATATTTGTTAGAGATATTGTTTTGTAGCCATTTTAGTTATAGCTCCATGCACGTTATTTTAACACACTAGGCCGCTGTCCACTTTAACCTAGATATATTTTATTCGGCTTCGTATTGTTAATATTACAATAACCATTTTTACGGTCTTGTTTTATTTTCATCTATCTAACTGTTTTTGCCTAGCCCAGCACTCTGTTCTCAAACAAGACAGTCGTGATCACTCTGTGCTTCATTCAAGGCTACAGTTCGGTACATTGCCGGTGAAAGTGGTAGAAGTTTAGTCTCCAACATTCGTAGAAAATACACATCCTTACGTAGGGACATTTTCTCAGAACATCAGCTGTATTATTATATAAACACTTCCTCTTCCATTACACGTTAGAGGGAGATTCCAGCCAGGGAACCATGACTGTATGCTGATTGCTGAATGCTTTGCTACAGATGCTAACGCAGACCACAGGCCTTTGCTCAGGTATGGAGGTTGATGTCTTCCCAGGGGGCCTAAAAGGCAGTTTCACATGCTGTGCTCAAATTACAACCTAGATAGGAAATAGTCCATCGATCATAGTGACAATATGATAGCGTTGTTTTTATGCTTCACTCTTCTAGTCACAATTTTAATACTGTCATGTTGTGTCATCCTGGTTATTGCAGCTCACGCTTTGCCATCTAAGATTCAGTTGTTTAATTAAACTCATTATTGAAAAATATACTGCCTCTGTTTGTCGTTTATATATGAGACTGAATTGTAAATGAGAGAACCGGATGCGACCTGAGTGACCCCGACTTCCCTGAGAAACCTAATATGTCATGCGCTCGGCTGCCCAATCATCACTATCGTATGGTAGAGATGAGGCACTGCTAGTTAGCCGGAGCAAAACCCGTATTCAGAGCGACAGGTGTTACCCGCAGTGGGTTAGATTCAGTCTCCCACACCGTGGATGATCCTGCTGCTCAAAATCCAGTAGTCTCATTAGAATAATGAGAGCCTACGCGTCATGGCGCCGCCAACGTTTGGTCAGGCTCTAATTTTCGGGTCCTCTGGAGTATCTCTATCTCATTATATATAATGACGCCTCAATACTATATGCGGAGATGTCCATCGTACTGAGGACTTCCACCACAGCTGCGTAGGATATCCTACTGCAGCTGGAGGTTGTTCAGGCTTGAACTTTAAAAGAAAATCCCTATTAAGTGTGCTTTCTCTGAACTCATAGTGACACTACAATGGCGAATTCACAGCAGGTACAAATAGAGGTTAATATGAGACAAACTCTAACTGCCCATTTATTAGCGAATGGCCTAACGGCCCAGCGGGGATCCAGTCACATTTGTGGTGGATGCCCATACAGCTTATAGAACTGAATTTTTCTATTCTTGGGTCACATTTCCAGCAGTTGATGGGAACACGAAAACATTTCACCAATATACACCTGCAAATGCACCTGGACAATACAGAGCATATGCAGATTTGGAAATAATTCTATATTATTAAGAACATAATAATTGGCTTGATGGCGCCCTACCCCATACAATATTACCAGTAAGGTTAGGTCCTCTAAGTAATGACGGTCCTACCTGGCCTTTATTGGCCACCTATACACACATCCTGCGGTTGCTAATTTAGCGGTAGCTGAGGTTCGTCGTTTATATACTGAACTAAAAGCGATATATAGACGATTAGTACAATTTGCGATGCAAACACTAAATACAAACCCAGCATGTGCTGCTCCAGCACATTCACATGCAGCAACGCCAGGTATAAATCCTGTGACTGTACATTTGATTATGGGTAAAGTACCCGCCAAACGAGAGGAAACTCTGTTTGGTTAGCACAAAAGATTAATGAGCTGCAGGCAGTATTTCCCCATACGGGACCTCAGGATAAACATAGAATAATAACAATGTGCTTGCCCTTTAGGATGGTCCCTACAGTAGATAACTGTAATACCTGGGGCACGGTGTTTGCCATGCTCTATACAACCGCACATGGAACACCGACACTTGCCAATTTACTGGAGGTGTTGAAACAAGATGAATACGGGGCTGCCCCGGCCCTAGATTTAGGGATGCAATTGATGGGCAATTTTGCCACAGTATCCTCAATCATTTTAAGTAATCTTAAAGGGGAATGCTGTGGCGCTTGCAGTGTGCATGTGGCTCCGTGATGTTCCACAAAAGGATCAGGAATGTGAGCTGCCTAAAATAATAGCAGAGACCTATTCAAGTATTGGTCGAGATAGTCTAGTGGCCAGACCACAAAAAACACAATTTCAGGGTAAATCGAGTAAAGATTCCCCTAAGCAAGCACCTGAGGGTAATAATAAACGCAGGGATTAAAAGTAACAAACTCCTAAAAAAAAAAGGGAAAATATCTGCGTATGGAGACCCCGCCGAATAGGTATACAGTCTCAGAAATAGAGATAACATAAAAACGGCTGATAGATATCAATATACTGATACACGCCAATCTTGTTCCTTTCAGGACTCATCGGAAAAAACAAAATGAGAGAGGTGGGCGATCAGAGCGAAGGACAGAGTACGTGAAACCGAAACAGGAATCACAACGCTCTTCGGAGGTTACTGTTAAAAAGGAAGAGAAACCCACCCAACAAAAACCACAATTCAAAAGGAAAAAAAATGTCAGCAGTCACAGTCCGACATGCCAAGCAGGAAGAGGGTCCTCTGGAAGAACAAGAATTGGGCTCTAGCATTGCTAGACAGCGCAGCAGGGGTCACAATAGTTCACCAGAATCTTTTAGAGCATCTGGAGGAGAAAGCAACTGATGACTTTATACAAGTAGAGACTGTGGACATGCGTGTCTCCACGCCTGATAGGGTGTATAAAGTAAAGCTACAATTAGAAGGAGACGTTGAATGCATAATAGACGCAATCTTTTGGGATCGCGTAGTAAACATATATGATGTCTTGTTAGCCGAACCAGATTGGCCACCAGAATTTGTCCGTACCTGCCCATATAGAGAAGAAGTCATTAAGCCTTCCTTCTCGCCCCTTGTTCAGAGGAACTCGCTGAATCATATTCCATTGAATGGGCTTTAGCACAAGCACCCGCATTATACAGAAATCACGTAGGATGGGATAAAGAATTCCCCTACCATGTAAATCCACTTAAAAGTGAACCTCAACCACAACCGCAGTATCCTATAAAACATGAAGCAAAAGCACCAGTGAGAGAAATACTCAAGCAATTAGAGTTCCATGGCGTAATTGAACCCTGTGTCTCACCAATGAATAATCCATTATTCCCAGTAGCTAAGCCAGACCATTCATATAGAATAGTCTTAGACTACAGACATTTAAACAGTCATACACGCACTTATGCTATCCAAAACTCGCACAGCACAGCACTAATGAACAACGTAGCGCATAAAAAATACAAAACAACACTGGACATTTCCAATGTTTTTTTCTGCCAGAATATAGCACCCGAGAGTAGGGACTTTACAAGTTTCAGTGCACTAGGCTCCAAGAAAAAATTCTGTTGTTTACCTCAGGGGTATAAGAACAGCCCAGGACTGTTTGCAGCTCGTGTTGTTGCAATTTTGCACGAGATTGACCCTGAAGCATTATCCTATGTAGATGATATCTATCTTACGGATGATGAATTACTACAACATTTAAGATGGGTAGCCCACATTGTTGTCGGATTTGCTGAATTTGGCTACAAATTCAACTTCCAAAAAACAAAAATAGCCTTCCTCAGCGTCCTGTTTATAGGATATGAGCTGTCAAGTGAAGGAAAGAGCCTAGCGCCACAATTCTTAGAGAAATGCGCACAGATACAACCATCAAATATGATTAAAAAACTCCAATCTCTAGTGGGCTTCCTAAATTTTGGCAGAACTTACATTCCAGTTTATGCTACATGCATAAAACCTTTACATGATCTAATACTTCCCAATTTTTCAATTAAATTCTGGACAATTGAACATACATGCATTCTTCAAGAGTTGCAAACAGACATGCTTGTGGCACAACACTTACACACGAGGGACAACAAAACACATCAGAGTAATAGCCGGGGCCATCAGTTTTACCTATGTGACATTTAATGAAGGTGAGACAGTCCCGATTTCATACAATTTACACTTATATTCAGCCGCAGAACAACACTTTGCTCCCACTGAAAAAATTCTCACTGCTGTGCAGATGGCTGTCATTAAAGAAAGACCTCTTGCCCAAGGAAAACGCATTATTGTTGTATCTCCGATCCCAGTCCTAAAGGCTGTTACAAAAGCTTGCTTTCCAAATGCAAAAGCATTACATCCTCGTTGGAAACAATGGGCTATGTCTCTGACAGCCACTGACGTAGACTACATTTTTGACCCAAAGTTACAAACTCAAGAATCTTTACAATACGAAATAGAATACCCAGTTCCAGAAAATACATTGCCTATTGAACAATATTATAGAGTCATGTACACCGATGGCTCAGCACAACCTGCAATTGGAACTAATCACCAATATTCTGCTGCTTGCGCAGTCGTAAGTGGCTACATGGAGGGCAATACATTCTGCCCTCTACATACCTTTACGCAAACCCTAGGGGATTGCACAATACAATTGGCAGAACTAAAAGCTCTGCTGATGGCACTGGAACACACGGATCCTGCACAGCTTACACTGATTGTTTGTGATTCGTATTATTGTGTCCAGTCCTTTAATGAATACCTGCATTACTGGCACCAAAATGAGTTCAGAGATTCCAAAGGCAACACCATTAAACACAGACTTCTGTGGGGGAAAGTAGCAGATCTGAAAGAGACGCTACCAAATGTCCACATTGTACACACACTTGGACACCAGCGCCTTGGAATACATGTTGCTGAAATACATTGGCTGATGAAGCCGCAAAGTCAGCAGTGGCAGTGGCTGCTGTAGCTGCAGTGACTCGTTCGAGTTCCAAACCGGACTTAGAAATTTGGACCGCCATGACAGCTACAGCTGATGGTAAGCCCTATCCTAAAGGATTTCCTAATAAATATTCCTACCGAATGGGAGACCGCCTGAACGCTTAAGTTAGAATACCAGGTGTAGGCGTAAGGGACATTCCCAACAAAGACATAAGCCCAAGGTTGATTAAAGCAGCACAAGAGGGGATGGCATCTGCCGATGCTGGCGTGGCGGCTCCAATTTTGATCGTGCAGGCCCGTTATTGGTGGCCAGGTCTTTACAAAGATACCAAGCAGTATGTCCTTTGTTGTGACATCTCTCAACAAATTAAAGTTTCCACTGCCAAGTGCCCGCCACAGATACCCCTCTTAATTTTCTACCAAACCATTACAATGTGTGTTCTTGGACCACTGTGGTCCCCTAACACCTGATAGTGCATACAAATATATTCTAGTCGCTGTTGATTCATGCTCCAGATTTTTATGGGTGTGGCCACAACGCTCGGCTGACGCTCAGACTGTTATTAAAGATTTGCGAGTCTTTATTGGTACATATGCAGTTGCGGCTTTCCATTCGGACCAGTGCCCTGCTTTCACCTCAAGGACATTGAGGGACGCCATGGCTTTGTTGGGGGTCCAACTCCAGTACTCGTCTCCATTTCATCCCAAGGGAAATAGTGTCATGGAGCGACTAAACTGTGATTTAAAGCAATCCTTAACAGCTAGAGTATTAGGTAAGGGTTGTAATTGGCTTAACCACCTATATTGAGTCCAGAGAGCGCTAAATAATCTGCCTAGAAGGTCCCTGGGGGTCGTACTTCATATGAGTGCCTGTTCAGAACTCGAATGTATGTTCCAGATCTTGATGGTCCTGGCGTGGATGCAGCAGAAACACCTTTTGACATATATGAACGTGTCACTGCCTTACTGGAATTGCAACAGTTCTATGATGATAATTCTTCTAACAGTGCTGCCTCCACAGGAATCAAGGATGTGCTTGTAACATCTACCAGCTGGATTCCCAAAGTTGCGGATCTTGTATGTGAGAAAGTCACTGTGAAAAAGGAATTTGTCCCTTCTTATCGAGTACCAGTCCCAGTACTAGGGATACACAGTACCAGAACTGTAATTCTACCACCGTTGGCAGGTGCCAAAGAAAATTGTTTTGTCCCCATCGACAATGTCAAACTACACCATGTGGCCGATCCTGCACAGCCGACCAAGAGGAACATCCAGTAGTTCCGGAATCCCTCTCACTACTGGCGAAGAAGTTCCTCTACAAGTTGTATATACCAACACCGACACCTCTCCCAGCTTGAGGAGGGTGGAAGATGATCTTGCATTAGTTCCACTAACGTCAACTGATTTAGAAACATTGACCAAGTTAACTCAACTCCAACACAAATGGATGGTGCTATAGTGTGCCACCACAGGAAACACCAACTCCACCACTGACAATGACTCCGCATTTGCACGAACTGCCTCTGGATATTTTGCCGACTTCAACGATGACTTCTCGGATTCATTCACCTCTTCGGCAGCTGACTTGTCAAGTACACGTAAGCTAAAAAAACTGGCTTAAAGAAACGTATTTTATTTTTCCATGGAACTATCTATAGCTCTCTTTGACTGTCTTAGCCTTTCTACTTTGGATTGGTTTTGTCATCACCTTTTTCTTATTAATACATGGTCACTTTCTTCCTGAAAGATCAACAGCTGAACTGGTGGAGGAGGTTTTAAAGGCACATTTTTCATCACATAAAGTCCGAAGAGACTTATCCTTTGTGAACATTTCTGCATTGCTAATTCCTGATGGGATTGTTTGGGACAAAGTAATGTTTGATATATATGGTCCCACAGAAGTTATTCAAATACTGTATGTGTTCAAATTATCAATGAATGATATAGTAATTCCAGGCATTGTTTCTGATGATTAGGATGTGAAGACAGTTGATTCTATGATGACTGAATTGCAATATTATACTGTCTTTGAAGACGAAAATGTTTACCAATTAAAAAAACATTATGGTGATACGTTTTGCTGTAATTATTATGGCACCATTTCATACATAGAGCGAGCAGCCGCAGAACTGTTTTTAATTACACGCAATGGGAACATTGCCCGACTCCGCCACAGGGGAGTTCCAAAACATATTCTGAAAAGTTTGGATATTTTTCTGGGAACAATGTGAAAAATGCTGAGTCATATTATTTTAAAGTATCACCCACTAAGGATATACCTATATCATGGGTACTTGCAAACATTTTCCCAGGGGCCAAAACGCTTGGTCTGTGACACGCCTGGGGGCCGCATTGATGCCAGGGCTGTGGCGGTCATGTGGGGTGCCTCGGGGATTGGTGGCAAGGTAGGTGTAGAAGAAGCAAATGATATAGATCTAGTGGCTGAAATAAACAATGGAAAACCAGAAAACCTCGAATGAATCCCGGCTTACCCACTTTTCCAAATTGTGTGATCCTAGGCAATTGTTTAGTCTCACTTCACTCCTTTTTCTGCATTATCAAATTTAAGATGACCTCGAAATACATGATTCATGGTATGCACTGCACAAAACCTGCCTCTGTTTGATTTAATAAACTATAATGTAGGAGAGGAACCCAGGCCACCGATAAAGTGCACATACCAAGTGACTGGCCTCTTCAATTTACTATTGGTTGTGTTCTCAGGATAAGGGAAATAATGAATGTTTCAAAATGTATGTTTCCAAATGTATGTTTGAAACTATCACTTTTAAAGGAATACATCTCAGTGTACTGATAAAATGTACTAAGGCAAAAAGGTTCTGCATGTTAACTAACTTCACGTTTTTAATTTTAAAGAGACTGTCTTAGTTTTTCACTTGTGCTGCAAGATGTCTTTAAAAATGAAGGCGCTTCTAAAGTTAAGTGCAGGAGTCCCTAGTTAGTTCCTTTCTTTAATACCAATTAAGTTTGAAATAAATGATTGTGTGAATATGTAATATTTTTATTGTTAGTGCAGAGTCGAGCAAACAGCTGCCAGTGCTCCTTTTGCCCAAGGGGCCGCATGTAAAGGTCAGAGGGGCCGCATGAGGCCCGCTGGCCGTACTTTGAGTATCCATGACCTATATTAATGACCAATATGAAATTTATATATTGGGAATCCTTTGTTTCCCGATTATCAATAGAAGGCTATGAATATTGGCTGAAAACAATTGATCTGAAAAGTGTGTGGGGAACAAGAAATTGGCAAATTTAGGGAAAGGAAGCCTTGTTTAGAGCATGCCTTATTCCTGTACAAATTATCTTTTTAAACGAAACAGTACAACAGACAAGGTGTTAAGGCTTAGCTAAAATTAGGGAATTAAACATGCCCAGTATACCTGTCCCCACAAAGTTTTATAAATGGCAACAATATACAAATGCAACTCAAAATCAGCTTGATGAATGGGTCCAGAATGGTACATTTAATGCATCACTGACACGTCCTGGCAGGTGGGTATTGTGGCCATTAGATACCAATGGGTGTCATCAATGTTTTATTAACTCCTCAGGGGGGTTTGAGGAACAGTATGCCAAACCCTCGCTATATATCATCAGAGCATGCGGGTATAATTACAACATATAGTGTGAGAAAATTGTGCCAGCAGTAGTTAAAATCATCCTCACTGGATGCGGTTGGAGAACATCTCAGTCTCCTGTCTAACATCACTGATTTAGAAGATTTACTGTTAGGCTCCAGTACACCACATTGGAAGCATTTCTTATATGCAGTTTATAATGAAATTTGAAAACTTTCCCAACAAGATGCTGCTGCCCAGTTAAGGCAAATAGATCAGGAAAATCTAAAAAAGGCATTAGCTGTTGTGTATAATGGGATTAACACCTTGTCCGACAGGATATTTACCATAAATAATATTGTCTCTTCTGCTATAGACATTATACAATCCGATATGTCTTCTTTACACCATGTACAGAGTCAGATCATGTCCATTATGCAGTTGGATTGTACGCTTCAAACATTGAAGGCGGGTCGCGTTCCCTGGCAGCATGTCAGTGCAAGGGAGATATTTTCTTCCTTTAATTTAACGCGACAACAACAACTAATGGCTAAGAAGGAAGAGACTTATGTCATGCTTAACATCGAGAAATTGGAAAAGTTGCCTTTTACTGTGGCCGAAATACCATCTGCTGAGTGGTTAATACATAGGGTTATTAATCTGGCTATTTCAACACTTCAATTCACCTTCTGTTTAAAACACTTTCTGGTAGGCAGATATAAAAAGCTAGGAGATAGTTACATTCATGAGGTAAGTGAGCTTCCCCTCTCGTACAAATGCTTCAGTGGCATGAAAGAAGTCTTTCTTAGTGGTAGTGAATGCCAGACTTCAGTCAGCCATTTTATGGTTTGTAAACAGCTGTCCTTGCATGGGGAATGTAATGCCTCTGCTGTGAACTAGGCTTGTTATCTGAAGTGAGTTCCAGTCCCCTTGATTAGACTTACGTTACAGGTGCTTTCAAATGGCAGCTAGGTCCTCCTCAATGGTGAAGACTGTTGTGGCATGCGGGCCGGAATAGTTCACGTTGTTTCGGTCTCTAAGGTCGTTACATGCTGCAGGAACATACTCTTTTCCCACACTAAAATTAGGGAGGTACCTGATATTTGGCCTCAGATTGCTACTTCAAACGTGAATTTTGACAACTTAAGCAGACTCAAGGCTTTACTGTTTCAAAAGCATGTGGCCCTTACATCTGCGAGAGAGACCTAGGCACTTCAAGTGGCAAGGTCATCGGCAGAAATATAGTCCCTGTTAAATACAAACTTTCTGAGACACTTTGGTGAACTCGTGGGACGAATATTCAATGCGTCCAGTACAACTGGAATCGCACAATATTTCAAAGCTGTTGGTTCTGGTTTCATTCACACCTTCTCCTCCGTATTCGGTTTGATACCTTCAGCTATCCACTCAATTTTCGGTATTATTTTCGGGGGATTTCTGATAACTTTGGCTTTATTAGCTGGCATCCTGCTGTTGCTGTTGTTTATGCGCAATGACTGTCCCGCCACAACGAGGACAAATGACTGCGCTCCCATCAGTGCAGCTGTGTTGTGAGCGTATGATGCAGTATTTTGTAGTGACAGTCCTGGAGCAATTGGAGTGTGGCTGGTCTTTGTCATTCAGACCGGTTTTGCATTGTGGGCAGCCCGTGTTTCGGTGCCTCTGGTGCTCTTTTGAACATGCACCGGAGATCTGCCTTTCATAGCAGTGCTTGCCTGCAGTAGACGCTGATCTGTTGATGTACAATAATAATAAGAAAAGACATTGAGTCAGGAGTGGGGAATTCAAATGGACAGAGAGCTAAGGCTGTCTATAGTGAGATCGCAAATAAAAAAAATTGTATTACTGGCAATGTGAAGGAGGTATGCAAATGTGTGCACAGGCTACCTGGTTTGCTTGAGTGTGAAGTATTTCATCACAGTGACTATGGGCTTTAAATTGCCCATGTCTTGTTTCCAGTTAGTTTGAGAGGAGATCTAGTTTCCTGTGTCTCTTGATTTTAGGGAAACAAGTAATTTGTTCACATTGGTGACTTCTGATATGTCTGTACATGACTAGACATCCCAGTTCTCAGTCAAACGCTTGAGTCAAGGTGCAATTTGTTTTCAGATTGTTCTGGTTGTTTGGCTGGAGACTCAGTTTTGGTTTAAAAATGTTCTGTAGTCTAGACTTCTGCACTCCTAGGTGACTACTGTTGGAAAATGGGTCATTGGTAAGGGCAGGTAAGTACCTACACTTAGCAATAGGCCACTAGACTCCACTTAGGTCCAGTTAGGTCTCAATAAATTAAACCCAGCTGAATCCTTGGTAGACTGGCAACGAGCGACAAGGCTTAACTTATGAGACATATGTGTAAAGAAATTAAAAATCAGAAAACAGGAAATAAGTAAAACACAAAACAGAATAAAAATCTAACACCAATTTATAAAAATAGATTACATTTTTTCTTTAAAATTACACCAAAATGATTAAAATAAGATAAGGGGAACCGAAGATATGAACTTTTAAAGAATTAATGCTTTTTAGTGCTTAGAAACAAATAGCGCCGATCTGGTCATCTGGTCGCACCACGACCGGGGCAAAGTCAAAGTTTGAGGCTGACCGCGATAGAGCCCTGCTCCCGGGAGGCCTCGTCAAAAGTTTACCTTCGGACGTAGTCATTTTTTTGAAGATTTTCTTCAGTGGGACCAAGTCACCAGTCCAATCCGACCTCCTGGAACTCTTCCTCTGATACACTTCGTGGTAGCCCTCAGTGGAGATTTTTCTCTTCTGACTTAGTCTTTTTTTTTAGATGGAAATCCTTCTACAGGGGCAAACCTGAATCTTTTTCCGAAGTACCTTGAGCCCTCTTCGGATACACTGCATGGGAGGTCCCTGTCAACTTCCTACATCTGGACATAGTCACTTTTTGGACTTTTTCTTCACCTGAACAAACCTGCAAGTTAGGCCGGGTCGCGGTTGAAGCAAGCAGGCTAGAGTTGCCGCAGCGGGTCGGTCCTTTTATGGAGCTTTTTTCCAAAAGTTCTCCAACCTTCTGGATCTTCTTCCAGGTGTTCCTTTAGGGTTCTTTTGAGGTCTACAGCTCACCCCAAGGTTCCAGAAGCTCGGAGATGCTCCTTGAGGGTGCGGACTACAACTCCCAGAATGCATATGGCGCAAACTCCTTTTTGGCCACTGGACAGTGGTCAGCTGGTTGGTTTCTTCAGGATTTGGGGTAGGGGACTCTGGTTAGCAAGTTTTCACCTGTAACAAACAGGGAGTCCCTTCTTGAACCAATTGAAGCCAGGCAAAGCCCTTCTTGTGGTGAAGCCCAAGTGTTCAGCTGGTGCAGTCCTCCAGAGTGCAGTGTCCAGGTGAAGGCCAGGGGTCCAGCAGGGCAGTCCTTCTTCTTCAGTAGTTCTTCCTGGTAGGGATCTGAGGTGTGGGTGCAGCTCTGTCAGTTTTATCCTTGCGCCTGGGTGAAAAACAGGGGGGTCCTGGTTCTCCAATCAGGTGCAGGGTCCTTCCCCCTGTGATGACCACTTCCTGGGAAGTGTGGCAAAAATCAATCCCAGGGAGCAACAATCCTCAAAAATCCATCATGGCTAAAAGTGATTTTTTAAAGGCTACATCTGGCTGTGTCCACCCACAAGTGTGGCTAAAAATCCTCAACACCCTTCTCTTGCCCTCTCCTAAACTTATCAAGGGGGCACCTAATTGTCTGGGTTTGCAGAATGTGAGGGAGGTGCAGGGTTGCTCCAAATGTCCTTCTATGCCTTTGAAGACCAGTTTGGCAGCCCTCCTCCTTCCTGCCTCTCCATCTGCTGGGGGAAGAGCTCCTCCCCCAGGTACATCTCTTTGTGTGGAGCCAGGTCACTTCACACCTCATCAAGGCAGCCTGGCCAGGCTGCCAGAGGCTGGCCAACCAGAGCAAAGCAGCAAAAGCACTGCAGGGCTGAAGTTGGCAACTTTTCAGGTACAGTTTAAAACTCTTTGCCTGAACAAGTTATATTAAATCCAACAATTGTAAGTTGTGGGATTTAATATAAAAATTAATTTGATACCAAACTTGAAGTATCTGTTACTTAAGGGGACTTTTAAAATAAAAATAAGGTCTCCCCATTCTAGCCTATGGAGACCCTTCACTACAATGAGGGAAAAACTAATTTGACTGTTATACCTCACCAGGGCTTATAAATCTATTTTGATAGTGTCCATTCTTATTTTTATATGGCACCCAGCCCTAGGGGCACATAGGGCACGCCTTAGGTGTGACATATATGTAGAAATAAGGTATCTTAAGACTTTTGAACTATTTTTTATTCCAAAGTCCAATTTGCATGTAACTTTAATTGAAAAGCAGCCAGCAAAGAAGGCCTGCCTTTACAATGACACTGGGCACCTCAGCAGTGCATCTATGGGGGCACGACCTCTGCTGGGGTCCCTAAACCTACATGCCCTACCATATACTACATACTTCTAAGTAGGTTGACTTAGCCAATTATAATTAGCCTAATTTGCATACTTATTTTACATAGAGCACAGGCCCTGGGACTGGTTAGCAGTGGCAAGGGTACCATCAATCAGGAAAACATCAGCAAAAAGTGAAAAATGGGAGCACAAAGTCAGGGGGCCTCTGCAATCAGCCTTGTTTTCCCACAACTACCCACTTCTTTTTGCTGCTTGAAGTTGAACCTCAGATGGATAATTGTGTGGATGTTAATTAAGTGTAGATTCTGAATATAACCTTAGCCCAAAATTGAATTTAATCTCAGATTGAAAAAGTAGCCAGAGGATTTTTTTCATGGTTGATTTTGTCTAGTTGTATCTTTTCCGTTTGAAGAACGTATATGTCATTTATTTTATATTCTTTGAGCTATATAGATGAGTTTTTGTTTGGCTATCCATTTACACCCTATTTGTAGGTTTTGGCCCTCTCTGCAGGGTTACCCCCAACCCTTTTGCGTTCACCCCTCCTATTTTGCTAAATTTGTTTTTGTTGGCCTTAGGACTCTGCACAATTTACCTCTGTTAACCAGTGCTAAAGTGCTTATGCTCTCTCCATAGAACATGGCAAACCAGGCTTACACCTGATTGGCATATTTAATCTACTTATAACTTCCTAGTAATGAGGTACACCATATACCTAGGGTCTGTAAATGAAATTCTACTAGTGGGCCTGCAGTACTTATTGTGCCACCCAGTCAAGTAGCCCGTTAAAACCTGTCCAAGGTCTGCCATTGCAGCCTGAATGCAGTTTTAAACAGTCAATTCGACTTGGCAAAGTAACCCCTTGCCTCCCCTTTTATTACACATAAGTCACCCCTAAGGTAGGCTCTAGGTAGGCCAAAAGGCAGGGCGCATGGTAATTAAAAGGCTGGTCATCTACTTTTAGGTTTACTTGTCCTGGTAGTGAAAACCTCTGACATTCATTTTTCACAGTAGGATACCATTTGGTTGACTTATTACATGTAATAATTGCACACTTGATTGGAAAAAGGTAAACATTTTATGTGTGGTGTTTGAGAAAGTATAATTTAAAACATTTATACTGGTAAAGTCCAATTTTAATTTACAATTTCACAAATGCCACTTTTAGAAAGTTGGCATTTTCCTACCCTAACTCTTTGATACCTCCAGCATGTTCCTGGGTCACATGTCTGAGTGTAGTTGGCAGTTGTATTTTGTTTATTCCTCCCGGGCAATCACACAATAGAGAGAATAGGTGAGCCTGGATGGGCCATCACTGGTAGAATCGGAGGGCGAAGCGGGACACAGCCCCACTTGCAACTGAATAGGCTGTGCCATGCCTTCACACGAAACACTGGTCACCACTTCATTGTTCATGTAGCGAGTTTGGAGCCGGGTCAGGGGAGACAGTAAAATTAAAAAATTTCAAAGAGGAATTCTCTGGAAACATATTCTACTTCAAAGAAGGCACCACGTATAAAAATAGGACCTTCAGGCCCACTCGTCAGTTCAGTTTCTCGACCTGTGAAAGGCCTCTCAGAGGGCTATCTGCTGCTGTTGCCTGCTGTTTACTTCAGAAAACTGCTTAGCTGCAGCTGGAAAGACTGCTCTGCTGCCTGAAGCCTGTCTTGAACCCTCAAAGGCCCGCCCTGCTGCTTGAGCCCTGTTCTATGTCTTGCACTCAGGACTACGAGAGTGATTCCAAGGGCTGGTTGACTCACCTCCTGATCAGAGTCTCATGGACAGAAAAGCAACCAACTACATTGTACCTGGACTTGGACCCAGCCTAACCACTCTCCCAAGTGTTTCCCTTCCAGACCTGGATCCTTGGTGGTTGTGTTAAAGGTGCCCAGATAACCAAGATCCCAAACTTGTGACTTAGAACATTTTGGCCGAAAACTGCTCTGAGAACCGAGGAGACAGGGACTGACCTGCTTGTTTATCAGCCCAAGCTTCAGCAACAGTAGGTAGGACTTTGCAGCAGTTCCCACTGCATCCTTCTCTGCAGCTAAAAATTCTGTTCAGTGGTCCCTCGCTAGGGGTACCCAACCTCATGGATCTCTCATCGGCTACTTCCTCCAACCTCAGCCCACTGGTGATTTTTGACTTCCAAAAAAGAGAATAAATCTGAAGGTGAAACTTTTTGCCCCAGCTTCATCAAGCAGCTCCCTGATGATGACACCTTCTCCTTGGAGACCACCTGAAGCCTGGCCCTGCTCAACTTTTTCCTCTCAGACAAATTTTTGCTGAAATTTCTTTTAAGTTCAAAGGCAAGTGAAGATCAACCCCAATCCACTTCTTGTATTCCATTCACGCTACATCAAGGTCTGCCATATTTTTTACTTTTACCCAGTCTTGCATGACTAGACAGATGTCTGTTGGTGCCGCTTTGATCTTTTAGGTGTTTAGTTTTTATTTCAATTCATAACTCCAGTTCTACTGATTGGATGTTTGTCATTTTGGTGTCAGTTTATTCACATTTAGTCCATTTAAAAAAACAAATTGGTGTGGGATTTTTCCGGTGTTGTGTTTTCACTTTATTGCTGTTTGTGTGCTTCATAAATACTTTGCAGAATGTCTCTAAGTTAAGCATGATGGCCTTTGTGCTGGGCTACCAGATGGTTTAGCACAGGTTGATTTAGTAACTTTTGAAATTCACCCTGGCAGGCATTGTGGCTGTTGCTTGAGGAGGGCTAATGCTCCACTCAACCAACAACCCAATTTCTCATACCATTACATTTTTCCAGTCCTTCTATTTATAAAGATATGTTTGACTACACTTGGTGCTCCATTTTAAGTAGCGCTAAATTGATACAGGGAATGACGGCCTCTTTGAATACTTTATTTATTTACAATTCTTATTACCAGGCATCGTCTTGCTTTTGGAACTCATAATATTTGTTAGAGATATTGTTGTGTAGCCATTTTAGTTATAGCTCCATGCATGTTATTTTAACACACTAGGCCGCTGTGCACTTTAACCTAGATATATTTTATTCGTCTTCGCATTGTTATTATTACAATAACCATTTTTACAGTTTTGTTTTATTTTCATCTATCTAACTGCTTTTGCCTTTCCCAGCACTATGTTCTCAAACAAGACATTCTTGATCACTCTGTGCTTCATTCAAGGCTACAGTTCGGTACATTGCCGGTGAACGTGGTAGAAGTTTAGTCTCAAACATTCTTAGAAAATACACATCCTTACGTAGGGACATTTTCTCAGAACATCAGCTGTGTTGTTAAATAAACACTTCCTTGTCCCTTACACGTTAGAGGGAGATTCCAGCCAGGGAACCATGACTGTATGCTGATTGCTGAATGCTTCACTACAGATGCTAACGCAGACCACAGGCCTTTGCTCAGGTATGGGGGTTGATGTATTCCCAGGGGAACCTAAAAGGCAGAATTAGAGCTTAACATGCTGTGCTCAAATTACAACCTAGATAGGAAATAGTCCATTGATCATAGTGACATTATGATAGTGTTGTTTTTATGCTTCACTCTTCTAGTCACAATTTTAATACTGTCATGTTGTGTCGTCCTGGTTATTGCAGCTCACGCTTTGCCATCTAAGATTCAGTTGTTTTATTAAACTCATTATTGAACTGTTAACGTGTCCTTCTATGTTAATTTATACACATTAGGACTCGTTTTAAGCCAATGAATCTTGTGACCCAGTGGTGAGACACCGTAGGCCGAGATAACTGATCAATATGTCAAGCAATATATCAATAATGTCATCAATATTTACCACCACAATGCACTTTACTTTGGATAAATACATTAATCATATTGTCGATGCAACCATGACCTTTCAGCCATGAATAACCACACCTTTGATAACATTTTATGAATTTTATTCCCTATTGATTACAATCTACGAGCAAAAGAGTTAATCTTAATACCAGGAAGCATAAGAGCATAGTCACAATATGGCAACTGTGGTATGATTTCATTAATGCAAGAATCACAAACATAAGAACATAGCATGGCGTGAACATAGATCAGAATACAGCCAATGTCATATCCGTCTCAGTTCAGCATAGCGTAGCGTCAGTCACTTGTCTATTTGCGTCAGTTGAAGTGACCTCCTGTCCTAACCACAGATCAGCATCAGCATGTTGGGCTTCATGCGAAAACAATTTAGAACATCAATTTAGAAAGCATCTAAAAATGGACTCTATCAAAATGAGCAGTTGGTACCTAGAAAGGAAAAGCAAACAGACAAATTACAATTTGCATCGTCATAATTACCCTCCAAGGATTAGGTCAGCACACAGGATCAGTCTTCGTCTTCAGGACATCAGTCAAAACGCCATCAGTCTAAACTCAACTATACGGCATAAGGGACACTTCCCTCATAAGGAGGAGAAGCGTAGAGGGCAGTCTATGGGTGAGGATGGTTTTAATAATCACAAAGTCGCCGAACAGAGTGACAGAGTTTCTGGATAAAATCAATAGCATTCCCTTCCTCGTTCTTCTACCCTTCTGTGACATGGGTTTTTATCCCTTCTTCGTAGTACATTCCCCCAAAATTCTATTGGACATTTGCTATACCCCACTATCTTTAACCTATCAAATTATACATTAGGTAATTCAAATTGTCACCCCACATTTATTCATAACATTTTGATTGGTCTTCATAATTGACGTCTTCGGAGGTGGCACATCCGGGGGTTATTCCATCACTTGCCATGTTTCCTCGGGTCATGAGTTCCTTTGTCCATGGTTTAAACGTCCTTGTACATTACATTAATCTACATTTGTTTTAATCTTGTGCATAAAATGTATACTAAAGCAGCAAGCATGCGGATGAGAACAGGGTTGTACTGATACATCGGGTTGAAGAAAAAGAACATTTGCAAGGTCATGGCCCTTTGCGAGTCAGCACACTGAAAAACAGAAAGATGCTTTTAATATGAGAGCCAGGAAGCTAAAACCCACAGCTCACGCTAACTTAAGGCCTATAAGACTTTCAATATAAATGCAATATCATAATCGTTAATATAAACTTAATTAATCATGACCGTGAACATTTCACTCATTATTATTAGTTTGCGTTTACATTGGTAGCCATTTACCGTGGTTACAATTTAGGTGCACGTTTAAGCAAATTTGTTATTATTGTTGTTTTCTATGCTGCATCATCACACACTAATATAAGCATTTCATTTTAATCTAGGTTATGTAAACTACGCTCTCTCAGAAACATACACTGCCTCTGTTTGTTGTTTATATATAAGACTGAATTGTAAATGAGAGAACCGGATGCAATCTGAGTGACCACGACTTCCCTGAGAAGCCTAGTATGTCATGCGCTCAGCTGCCCAATCATCACTATCCTCTGGTAGAGATGAGGCACTGGTAGTTATCCGGAGCAAAACCCGGATTTAGAGTGACAGGAGTCACCCGCAGTGGGTTAGACTCAGTCTCCCACACCGTGGACGATCCTGCTGCTCAACATCCAGTAGTCTCATTAGAATAATGAGAGCCTACGCGACAATGTAAAGCGTGGTTTAATTTGTTTAATGAATGGCATGTTTCAGACATTTGTGATCTTATGTTCATACATAATTATGGACATAGTTTTGCTTGTAATATCCTCTTAAAATAAATTGTAATTATGCTAGAGTAACTTTGATAATTCCAAGTTACTTTTTGATGCCAAATTACTGATAATAACACAGTTGTTCCCACTCACCTAATTAACAGTAATTTGGTGCATAAATCCTACTACGGAAGTACATTTAGCGAGAGAAGCTGCTCACTCTGCTCATCATGTTTTGCTGCATTTAGTGTTACTTTCTTAGCTCAAAAGGCATCTTTGTATCCATTTCAGAACTTTTCACAATTATTCTTTTTCAGTTGGCAATGTTTAAATATGTCTAGACTTATTTAAACATTGAAGTTAAGTTTTGTTACCTTTTTAAAAATGCAAAAAATTATTCTCTGCTTAAAAAAAGCAGTGTTATCTGCATAATGCCTTTTTTGGCCAGAGCCTGGCGTCCCCCCTGGGATCACTTGAGGCCCCGTAGGGGAGCCCGCCCCCCAGTTTGAAGACTCCTGTTTGAAGACCCCTGTTCTATTGTATGTTGTGCTATTTCTCAGAGCAAAATGCATCCTTATGTCTATTTTGGTGTAAATAGTGCTAAACGCAGAATTACTTTTCTTACATAATTCTGCATAATCTTACTGCATTTTTAGGTAATTCCAAGTGATTACCCCACACAAAATTACGTGAGTTATACCCACTCCTAACCTGTTCTCTGTGGTGACTCACTCATTAATTAGGGACAGTAAAAATGAAAAATGTACGTGGTGAAGTGGTAATTGTCTTCCTGCATTACAGCATTCCTTGTGGTCTCTTGATTTAAGATGTGCGATTATTTCTCCCTTACTCATTAAAAGAGGCTGGGGGGATTCTGGACATATATGGCTTTTGCTTTTCGACACTTCCACATATGCAGCACTCTAATATGACCAGAAGTTATAAGATGTCAAAAAAACTATCTCTTTACCGAGCTCATGCTGCTTTATACACACTAAGAGAGAACCCTAATATTGAAATACATAATACAAACATAGAGATCTGAGTGCTAGTAAACCTTATAGACCGTAGTAGGTGTGTTACTTATGTCACACAGGTGCAGCCTTACAACAATTTGGAACTTCCTAACTTTTTTCAGACTATGCATGGAGTCCTGTTCTAGCCTAAATCTTTGAGATGGTTTAAGAATTCTGTATTTTCAAGCAAGTAAAAACCATTCTACTATACCATCAAAAAGTCAGAGAAAGCTCTATAGCCCTTACTCCCAAGGGAAGGTTTTTACTACTGCCCTCATCAAGAAACATTCTCTGACCATTTCCATGGTGATGGTGTCTTGAAATGGAGTTTGAGAAAACACACAACATGGAAGTTAGTAGGTGTTGGCAAACATCAAGGGCAATAATATTATGAAACACCCACTCCTCTGCAACAGCTGATTTACTCATCCACAAAGGCCTATGTGAGTATAGCCTATTGTAAATCAGGAAACTGTACACTAACAAAACGGTTGCAATTCAGTTGTCCCCTAATTAGTTGATATCTACCGAAGAGAGTCATAGCTAGTATCTGAGACTTGCCTCATTACAGTTTCACCCAACATAAACTTTCTTCCCCTTACAGCTTCCGTCAATATCACCAATTTCTGAAAAATAACTAGATTGATCTACCTCAAATAATGCCTGCGCTTGGAGACACACTGATATTGTACTGGGTGCTTAATACATACATGTAATCGTTCTTATTACTGCTGCTGCAGGTCCCTCGGATAAACAAGCCCCCATAAACATTTATTTCCATGTGCTTGTACTCCATATTAAAATTGCTCCGAGTCTGTGAAAATTTTGTAGACTTTGACAATTGTCGATATGTTTTAAAATAGGAGTCTAATTTGTCTGTTCAATTAAATGGTTACTTATTTTAAAACATGGTTTAAATAATTAACCTTGAATGAAATAATGTATACATAACACAAAGAAACATGTTTCAAATATGATCACTACCCATTGAAGCACAAACCTTTTTGCTTTAAATAATTTCCTACACCTCTAAAATTATCTACCACCATATGTTTAAAAAACATTCAAAACGTTCAACGTTTACCAAAATGTAACTATTTTAAAATAGGGGAAGAACTAAGTGACATAGAAGATGGGTGGAACGATTGAACAAATGTGAAAAGAGGATGCTGGACTTAGGTAGGGATCACTCATATAATAACTATTTGTAGCCCCTTTAAAATATACTGTGCCATAAATTACTACAACCCCATAGATCCACTCACATTTTTTAAACGGGCTGGTTTTATATCAAAAGCACCATGCCCATTTACTTGAACCTGCTCCACAGGAAAGGCTTTAAATTCCACAACTCCTAGTCCAACAAAATATATTTAGGAGAGCCTTAGAAGTGTTTTGAATGATAATTTTAGCACTTTACTTGTTCATTCGACAACAGTCACCTGAGAGACTGCTGCTGGTGAATTGTGTGTTCCATTCAGCAGGCAAGACTTTTTTTCTGACATGCATTATGAAGGTGTTTGAAAATGTATAGAAACTGTTTCTCTGTTTTAGCTTTCTGGACTATCACTCATCATTTTAAAAACAAAAAGGAACCCCTCATTTTTGTCCTCTACTGCAGTCTCCTCTGTAAGAAATGATTTCCTTTCCACAAATTCAAGGAATGTGGCATTCAGAAGTTCCTCACTTTGTCATGATCACAGAATATTAGCGCTCTAGTTGTTCACTAAAACTCGGTGGTGAAGCTGCAGCAGAATGCTCAGGGCAGAGTTTTACTGATGTTGGAAGCACTGGTTTTACTCATAATGTCAGACATTCATCTCACATGGATGAGGAATACATTTGAGAAATTATTTTAAAAACTCTGTCTTTCTTTTACTTTCTGGAGCACTTCCATAATTTCTATGCAAACCGGACGAGAGAAAACAGTTTTCTTTCAAGCGTTGTTCATCAAATCCCAGCAGAGGATCAGTATTATTTATATGTTAAAATCACCTCAAAACTCACCACAATTCCTTAAGACAGTATGATACTACCAACAAAAGATTTACATGGTGACTAGAATCTGCTATCACTCTTTCCAAGTCCCTTTTTGTGCTCTCAAATCCAGTCATTTATTAACATATATTAAAATGGGACAAAAATGGCAGAGCTTTGCCACTAACAAAAATCCAACAGGTATGATTCTTGTAACATTCCACCTAAATAGTCCCAGAAAAACACACCATCTAACAATTTTGTGAATTTCACCCCAAACTTTAAAGGCCAGGTTCACAATAACAATATTATTGAAGGGGAGAGGACCCCCCAGGTAGCTATTTACGATTGTGGATGAGGACTCTTGGCTTCTCCTCTGGCACTCTTACTACACCCTACTCCATAACTACCTAGGAGTAATTAGAACATTGGACTGATGAGAGCTCAACTAGTGAGAATTGACTGGCTCAACATCAATAATGGGTGGGATAGGCCTTCTGCTTCAACACTCACAGGTTTGCCTTTCTTTTTCTCCCTTTTTAATGAACTCATTCTACCCTCGGAGGGTGGAATGTCCTTATACCCTTTGGCTCAGGCTAACAACTTGATCTCAGGGCCATTAGCAACCAGTATATGCCTGGGCAGTGTGCTATACTACTGTATTACAAGAGCATAAGCTAATTTAGGGAATTGCAAATCCGTACTAGTAAAATAAGCTATTTACTTTTTTTATGTGAAACTGACGTGCAAAAAGCTTTACAAATAGGGCCAAATACTATTTACAGTTGCCAGCCCTTACCGGGCGCCATCAAAAAAAGTATTACAAATTCTGACTACAAGGTTGTTGTACATTAAACACAGTTACCTAGTAGGTCTAGAGGTTTGCATAGGGGCACGAAATAAGAAATCACTATTTAATAACGTTTTTTAGACTTGAATATGTGTTTTAACCTCAGCCCTTCTAATAAAGCTAATCACTCACATTCACAAGGCTACTATTAGCACTACCTTCAAATCTAAAACTGTAATATTGCGTGCAATAAAGAAAACAAGGCAAGCTGATTATCAAAGCCTATCAGTCAGTTTGTAGCCGCAGGAAATGCTAATATGACATTTTGGAAAGAAATGTGATTAAGCATACCGTTTTACGTAAACGTGCTCCGGGGTTGAATATAAAGGTAAGCCTTTTCTCTAACAATCGATCTATATCTGCAGTAATTGCTTTTCACATGACTGGAAAGCAATTTCTCCAAAGTTTCATGGAATGTTATTTGTTAGATGAAAATTTGCAGATTTCAACAGAACGTAGGATGATAATGAAAACTGCTTGTTTTCGCGTTCCTTTAAAGGGAAACTATTTTTGCCTATCCTAAACATGACTTTTCCAATCTTTCTAAAAAAAAAAAAAGTGCTGACACACACAGGTTCGTGCTATATACAGATAAAGGTTTATGGGCCCGATTCACAAAAATGCTGCCATTACTGCCTATTGCTTTTTCTTGTTCAAACCCTGGTATATTACTGAAGTCTAAACGTAAGCTATGAGTAATGGAAATTACTTTTCTTTTTCTTGGAATTTAGTAGTAAACCATTATTATTATAGCAACAATAAGTTTAGGTAAATCTTTGTGACTCGGCCTATATAGCCTACAGAGTAGCTTTACATTTATAAACCAGATGTTATTTCCAAAAGGTAGGATTGCTGTCAGAAGTGCCAACTGTGTCTGCAAAAGATATTCAAATAATGAAGAGGTCTTGTGATTACAGATGCCATTTTGATAATTGTTATCCAAAGGAAGTATCAGAGGTCGAGACAATAGCAGGGGACCTACTGGCTGAGCCAGAAGCTGAAAAATAATACGGTCAACCAGCATGTGCACGGAGGGGCGAGGCTGGTCCATGGGAGGGGGGAGGAGGAGTGCTCATGTCAGTTTGGCGAAACCTACATGGACACTTAGGTTTCTCCAACCCAGCTGTGCAACACAGCCAAGTTGGAGAAACTGCACAGACCCCAGTGCACTGTCTCAGCGCAGACCAAGCCACTCAGACCAGTCCTGACAATGCTCTCATGCTAGGTATAGCACGAGAGCAACACCAGGATTGCATGGGAAGCCTGTGCTAATGTATCAGAGACTGATGGGATACCAACATCATTGAGGGAAGAGAATCGAGGCCGCCAGAGGTGATAGCAGACATAAGTACTTTTTTTGTAGATTATTATTTTATTTCCCTCTGTTCCCCCCTGCCGCCCCTCCCCTTGAGTTTTGTGGCAGCTGCCACTGACAATGAGGCGGGGTCAACCTCAATGTAATAAATCGGAGGTATTAACAAATATTTGTAGTACATTTAGCACACTTACCTACACATTTTAATTACACCTGATACAGACGTGATCAGTGCAGAACGAGTCTGAACTGCGTTGGTATTCCTTGCAATCACAGAGCGGGTAGAAGAAGGGAATATATTTAATGGGAAACAATTTTCCCTGAAGCAAGAAGTTATGAAAATATATTTATGAAATTTCACTACTTCTCTAGATTCTGATGTGACTTACTCCTGTACCACTCCTTCATTGCTGGAGTAAGCTATGATTACTCCTGAATGTTCCTGCCTTGCTTCTGCAAATAGTAGGTAAACCAGGATTACTATAATAGTAAGTCAAAGGTATTCATACACAAATCTGTGTGAATCAGGCCTAAATAATTTCTGCAAGTGGAAACTACAAACACGTGGAAGAGCTCACTATTTCAAGCAATCTGTGATTTATGAATGGATTTGTAATGACTAAAGCTTTATATAATGGTATCTTCTGTGAAGTTAACAACAGTGAGTCGTGATAATATCACAATGGTGCACCATGTTGCTCTTCGTTCAAGTTGGCTTTTCAAACATGCTATATAGCTTTTGTATAATGAACACATTTTTAATAAAGCAAATCAAATATTTTGTACTGCATCATAAATTTAAAGAGGGCAATGGAAACTAAAAGAGTAATTCTTGCCAAAGAAACTTAAATATACCTACTAAGGGGCCTATTCACAAACTGCTTTTTGTATTACGTTTTATAGTACGACAAATAATACTACTAGAAGCTATTCACAAACCTATGTTCACACTTTACGTCTACACCTCTCTTAACCTTTCCGTGCAGAGATCTCCTTCTCGTCAGCGGAGTCTCTGCAAACATAAATATATATGTTTTCATGGCAAATGTGGAAGGGCTGGCAGTGAAGGCTGGAAAACGGGGAATACTTGCTAATGAGGAAAGAATAGGGAGGACAAAAGATGGGTTAAGGGAGGATTAGTTTGGACTTTAGAGAGCAATGTGTACTGACTCACAAAGAGTAAGCCCTATGCTGTTCACAAACTACACTTCCAAAGTTACAGCAGCCAAAAAGGGACCTAAAATGGTAGTAAAATACATTATAGTTAGAGGAGATGAGGTAATAAGCAGTTCTTAATTGGAGTGCAAGTCATATTTTATTAACTAAACTATACCTGATATATTTCCATGGTTTTGTGGTTTAGTTATTGTCTCAATGTAAGACACTCTAATAGAACATCTTATATACATATATATATATATATATATGTGTATATATATATATATATATTTTTTTTTTCCTACTGGCTATCGCCAATAAGTAGTTATAGTTAAGGCCATGTTTCCATAGAAAAAGCCTTTTTTGACTTGCCTATATTTTGGGCACCGTTAGACAAATCTTCACATAAGTTTCCAAAAAAAGTGCGCTGGTGGTTCTTGTTGCACACAGGACGTTTTGGGGTAATTAGTCAAGTAGAGGCCAAGAAAAAGGGAGTTAAAAAAAAGTTGTATTTCACATGTTAATTCCCATAGGACCTTCAGACATGACTACGGCCCAAACTACTGGATGGAATTACACAAAATTTGGCAGACAGGTAGCTTTTGGTACTCAGATTATGCTTTTGCCTAAATATCCATTCAGTACTGGAATATGAAAGGAAAAACAAATTTGTATATCTGGGCTTGCGAATAATTAGCAAATATTCACAAATGCTTGTGCGAAAAGAAGCGATGTAATTGGCTGGCTGCAACCTGACTAGAAAGTTTCAGCCACTATTTTATTTCACGGGACATGGTCTCCAGGGGTGAAAATCCTAATTAAAATGAAAAGTGACATAAGGCGTCAGGTTGTGATATAGGTGTGTTTTAGGGGAAAATTATGGATTTAAAATAATTTTGCGTCACCATGTGCAATATTCATGAAAAATTTAGAATTTTTGCAAATTTCCCTGAGTTATTCACAAAACGCTTGTGAATATGAAAGCATACCCCACATACTCATTCATACACTAATTCATTCACTCATTCACTTTTAGATGCACTCAGAGATTCATGTGCCCACTCACAGACCCACTCAGACATTGATGCACCCACTCACAGACCCACTCAGACCCTCACACACCCACTCACAGACCCACTCAGACACTCACACAGTCACTCACAGACCCACTCAGACCCTCATGTACCCACTCACAGACCCACTCAGACACTGACGCACCCACTCACCAACCCACTCAGACCCTCACACATCCACTCAGGGACCCACACAGTCCCTCATGCACCAACTCACAGTCCCAGTCAGACCCTCATGCATCCACTCACAAATCTACCCAGACCCTCATGCACCCACTCACAGACCCACTCATACACTGATGCACCCACTCACAGACCCAGTGAGACACTGAAGCACCCACACACAGACCGACTGAGACACTCATACACCCACTCAAAAGACTCATACACCCACTCATAGACCCTCTCAGGCACTGAAGCACCTATTCAATGACCCACTCAGACCCTCACACACCCACTCCAACTGTCACACACTCAGCCACAGACCCACTCAGACACTCACTCTCCCACTCACACACCCACTCAGACACTAACTCTTACACACCCACTAAGGCACTGATGCGCCCACTCACCGTCCAACTCAGACAGTGACACATCCACTCACAGACCCACTCAGACACTGACACACCCACACACAGACCCATTGAGACCCCGATGCACCCACTTACTAATCCACTCAGACTCCCATGCACCCAGTCACAGACCCACACAGAAACCTAACTGACACATCCACTCACAGAACCACTCAGACCTTCATGCACTCACTCACAGACCCACTCAGGAACTGTTGCACCCACTCAAAGACCAACTCAGACCTGTGCAGACCCATTCACAGACCCACACAGACACTGATAAATCCACTCACAAATCCACTGAGACCCATGCACCCACTCACAGACCCACTCAGACACTGATACACCCACTCACAGATCCAGTGAGACACTCATACACTCACTCACAGACCACTCAGAGCCTCATGCACCCACTCATAGACCCACTCAAACACTGACACATCCACTAAGACACTGATGCATTCACTCACACACTCAGACAGAGACTATCGAAGCCACTCCCTCCTCGGATAAACCTTATTACACCTATTCTTACACCCAGAGAGGCTCCCTAAAGCCATGCACGATGGTGCTTGGATTAATGTATAGTAATAAAAATTACTATACGTTAAAAAAAACATAGAAATTTACTGAAAAAAACGAAGGTTACATGGACGTTGTAGTCAGGAAAAAGAAGTTAAAAAAACATAGAAATTCAGTGCAAAAAACAAAGGTTTTAAGGATGTTAAAGTTAAGAAATAGAATTAAAATAACCTTGGAAAATCACTGAAAAACAAAGGTTACCTGGATGTTATAGTAAGGCCCTGAATTTATTTACACAAAACAAGAGAAAGTTAGCAGTTATAGTTACCTGAGCTAACTATAACTTGCACCCCTGTAATGCACTGCTTATGACATAGTCAGTGACATCACTGATGACATTACTGATGACATCTTAAATTACATCACTATAAATGGTATAGTTAGGTTCTGAACTGAGTCTTAGAAGACCATAGAAATTCAACAGTGAGAGTTATTTCAAGTAACAATAACTTGCATCCTAAGGTAACTATAACGTGTGCCCTCACCATGCACAGTTTTCCCTTCAAAAATGTGACTGCTAATGTTTCACTGATATTTTTAATGATGTGATAAAAGTTGTCATGAATACTGAAATATCTGGGGTAATTAGAAGTGCATGGTGAGGGCGTGAGTTATAGTTACTTGAAATAACTCTAACTGTAACTGCGTAAATTCTGAACCTAACTATGATATCCTTGTAACCTTTGTTTTTTTCAGTGAATTTCTATGTTTTTTAAATTCTATTTCCTAACTTTAAAGTCCCTGTAACCTTAGTTTTTTTCAGAGAATTTCTATGTTTTTTTAACGTAAAGTTATTTTAATAACTATAGGTTAATACAACCAACGTCATGTGTGGGTTGGCCACAGGGCCTGGCCTGCAGCCTAGTTCTTCGGCCAACCCCCTATAACCAACCTATCCTGTTTCCACCTTTTTGCTTCTTTCTTACCTTCTGTTTGTCCGTCTCTGCCCATTTCTTGTCTTCTTCTGCTTTTCTGTCCATTTTCTGCTTGTTTCTTGCCCTCTGTTTGTGCCTTTCTGTTCATCTCTTGCCCTCTGTTTGTGCCGTTCTGCCCATTTCTTGTCCTCTGTTTATGCCTCTCTTCCAGTTTTCTGCTTGTTTCTTGCCCTCTATTTGTGCCTTTCTGCCTGGTTTTTCCCCCTGTTTGTGTCTTTCTGGTTGTTTTATGCTTGTTTCTTGCTATCTGTTTCAGCCTTTCTGTTCATTTCTTGACCTCTGTTTCTGACTCTCTGCTCATTTCTTGCCCTCTTTTAGTGCCTTTCTGCTCATTTCTGACCTCTAGTTATGCCTTTCTATCAATTTTTTGCAATAACCAATGCATGTTAATTGTCTCATTTATTATAACCAATTCTTGTTGCTTATGAACATTGTATCCCACCTGCTAAACTTGTGCCAACTGTAACTGCTAAAACATGTGCTCTTCACAATGTGATCTGTATTGAATATGTGCCACAATCAGGAGGATAATTGCTCATTTCCTTAACAAGCAACCATCTGTCTTTTCACCTGCTCCAACTGTAACTGCCAAAACATGTGCTCTTCACAATGTGATCTGTATTGAACATGTGCCACAATCAGGAGGACAATTGCTCATTTCCTTAACAAGCAATCAACTGCCAAAAGGCACATGTGCACATTTAAATATGCACATTTAAATATTAAAGGATCCTTGTGACTCTGAGGGCTTGCATGGCTTCATATCTACTGCTCGGCTTACCTGTTTCCAGTCAAGTCAAGGTCTGTGTCCTACAGCCTGCCTTCAGTCGAGTTCCAGTGACCCTCATTCTCTGACCAGATTCCAGTCGAGTTCCAGTATTTTGTGTCCTCCAGACAGCCTCCAGTCGAGTTCCAGTTATTCTCGCCCTCCGGTCGGCTTCCTGCAGAGTCCTAGCTCTCCCCTTCCACCTTCTGCTGATGATCTTGTAGTACTTGTAAAAGAAAGAAAATAAGAAAGGTGAAAAAACCCAGTTTGGCTTCTTCTGAAGTTTTCAAACAAGTAGCTTCACTTCAGGTAAGGAAAGATTAATAGCGTAATGCAAGCTGCACTAAAATCAATGCAACAAACCAGAGCTCTTTCTTTTAATTAATTTATCACAACAAGAACTAGCATGATTTATCATTTTGGTGGGAATCCACAATACCTCTACACAGACATTAAGGAAAGGCATATTTCCTGTAATGAGCACTCCCCTGAGAATTAGGAAATCAGAAATAGAGCAAGTTTATCAAAACTAATATTGGCAAGAGATTATGCTAGAACGCATAGAAGTCCTTTTATCGACATGATTGTTTTTGAGTTTGGACATTGCTTCAGATAGTCTGTGAAAATATTGTAAAAAGAGGAAAAGGCTTGTTCAGTCTCATAGAAATGTATGTAAGGAGCGCACTATGTGTCAACAATAACTGACATTATGCAATGTATAATTTTGTAATAGTTTATGCAAGTTCAATGTATTAATTAAGTAATAATTTTACAGCCCAGAATCCTAAAAAACAAGAACCTAGTATTCTGAGAAATCAGAAGTCCTGATGCCCAACACAACACGGAGTCCGGGGTCCAGCAGTCCGATTCTGCAGTCTACAAAGCAGAAGCTGGTATTTTCTCTTTTCTCTTCCAAAACGCGCTTCCCCTTGAGGAATAGCTAGAGGGAGGGCAATATACTGTTCATCTCTGTCAGGTTAGTCCTCACTGGTATTAGGGAATTCTTATCGCCCCATCGGAACCCCTGGAATTCAGGTAGTGGCTCGCACAGATCAGCGGCTTAACACTTGCTGACTGTCTTGCTACAGTGCATGGGTGGCAAAACAAATCTAATACCTTCTCATTGTGCTGCTTGCTACAGACTAATAATTGCCAGTAGCACCTTCTCCAATCCATAGTTAATGTACTTTTAGCACGTCATGATCATAGGCCTAAGTTAAACGGGAACTAGGTTAGTGCCCTTCAATTTCTAGTACTTTGCAGCTGTTAAGATCTTCTTAGACTTTCTCTTTGCTCAAGTGGTGTAATTTCTTATATTTATATGTTTGCCTCATCTTCATCGCTTGATTTTGCTCAAGAGAAACCATCACACATAGTTGTTGAACGTCACTCATAATTTCACTAAAGTTATGAAAATACCAAACATAAGCAATGTAGGAAAACGCCACTGTTGGCATGATTACCCCCTCACTTTTTGCTTAGTGTTGATGCCAGCTTTGATTGGGAGTGTGCTGGGATCCTACTAACCAGAACCTAGTACCAGGGTTCTTTCCCTAAACCTGTACCTTTGTTTACCCAGTTGGCACAGACCTGGCATACAGCTAAGTCTCTTGTAAAAAGTACCCCTGGTACCAAGGGACCTGTGACCAGGGCATGTCCCTAAGAGCTGCAGCGTGTATTATGTAACCCTAAGGGACCCCTCACTCAGTGCATGCACGCTGCCTGCAAGCTTGTGTGTGCTGTTGGGGAAAAAAGACAAAGTCAACATGGCACTCCCCTCAGAGTGCCCTGTTCCTAAACAACTGCCTGTGTCATAGGTAAGTCACCCCTCTAGCAGGCCATACAGCTCTAAGGTAGGGTGCACTATACCACAGGTGAGGGCATAGCTGCTTGAGCAATATGCCCCTATAGTGTCTAAGTCACATTTTAGACATTGTAAATGCAGGGTAGCCATACTAAGTATATGGTCTGGGAGTTTGTCATTACGAACTCCCCAGCACCATAATGGCTACACTGAATACTGGGAAGTTTGGTATTGAACTTCCCAGCACAATCAACCCACACAGATGCCAGTGTGGGATTTATTGAAACATGCACACAGAGGGCATCTTAGAGATGCCCCCTGTATGTTAGCCCAACTGCTAGTGTAAGGCTGACTGGTCTATGCCACCCTGCCACTTCCTGACGGGTTTCTGACCATATGGGGTTAGTGCCTTTGTGCACTCTCTTGTCAGAAACAAAGCCTGTCCTGGGTGGAGGTGCTTCACACCTCCCCCTGCAGGAACTATAACACCTGGCGGTGAGCCTCAAGGGCTCAGACCTGGTGTTACAGTGCTCAGGTGCCCTCCAGCCATTGGAGATGGCAGCCCCACAGACGAGCCCCCACTTTTTGGCTGTAAGTCCAGAGGGATAACAAGAAAAACAAGGAGGAGTCGCTGCCTGAGCCAGGACCACCCCTAAGGTGTCCAGAGCTGAAGTGACCCCCTCCTTCAGAAATCCTCCATCTTGCTTTGGAAGATTAGGACAAATAGAGAAAGGAATGTGCCCCCCTTCCCAGAGGGAGTGAGCACATGAGGGTGTAGCCACCCTCAGGGACAGTAGCAATTGGCTACTGCCCCCTGACCCTAACACACCCCTAAATTTAGTTTCTATGGGCGACCCTGAACCCAGTTCTCCAGATTCCTGATGTCCTCAAGAAAAAAGGACTGCTGAGCTGAAAACCCACCAGAGAAGAAAAGGAGACAACAACTGACTCGGCCCCAGCCCTACCGGCCCATCTCCTGCTTCAAAAAGCTGCAAAAGAAGAAGCAATGCGTTCTGCAGGACGAGCGACCCCTGAAAAGCCTCCAGGGGACTTCCTGCATCACCAAGGACCAAGAAACTCCAGTGGACAGCGGACCTGTCTAACAAGAAGAAAAAGAAACCATCTTTAAAGGGACTCCCACCTCACTCTAGAAGCGTGAGTCCAAACTACTCTGCACCCGACGTCCCTGGCCCACGTCCAGAGGAACCAAAGAGCCAGAGAGGACCCCCCAGGGAATTCCGACCAAGTTTCCACCCTGGGCTGACCTCTCCACCCCTCCATGATAACGCCTGCAGAGGGAATCCTGAGGACCTGCCTGACCGCGACTGCCCGGGACAAAGATATCTGACGCCTAGAGAAGCACTGCACCGGCAGCCCCCAGACTTGAGAGAAACCAGCCACCAGTGCAGCAGTGATCAGCAGGCGGCCCTTCTCATTGCCCAGTCAGACGCTTCCCCGAGAAGCCTCCCTGTGCTCTGCCTGCAGCGCCTGGATGACCCCCGGGTCCGCCCTTTAAGTTCTATTGGGAACGCGATGCCCTGTTTGCACCCTGCACCCTGCCGCCCCGTGCCGCTGAGGGTGCGTGTTTGGTGCCTACTTGAGGCCCGTCCAATGCTTCTTTTAATCCCCCTGGTCTGTTCTCCGACAGCACCGGTACTTACCTGCAAGCAGACCGGGTCCGGAGAACCCCGTCTCCACAGGCACCCATGTTATTTTGGCTTCTGTGTGACCTCTGAACCTAACCAGCCCTGTGTTGCTGGAGCTCGGTGTTTGGGGTTATCTTGAACCCCCAACGGTGGGCTACCTATGCCCCGGAGACTGAACCCATAAGTTTGTCACTTACCTCAAAAACTGTACTTTACTTACCTCTCCCAAGAACTGTTGAAAATTGGCCTGTCCAATGTTAAAATAGCTTTTTGCCATTTTTAAGAAAACTGTGTACATTGTTGATTTCATTCAAAGTTTTAAGTATTACTATGCAAACTACCTTTCACTTAATGTACTTACCTGCTAAATGAATTATGTGGTTCTAGAAATAAATTAACAAAAGATATTTTTATATATAAAAATCTATTGGCCTGGAGTTAAGTCATTGAGTGTGTGTTTTCACTTATTTCTTGTGTGTGTTGACAAATGCTTAACACTACCCTCTGATAAGCCTAACTGCTCGACCATACTACCACAAATAGAGAATTAGTATTATCTGTTATTGCCTTCGTCAAGCCTCTTGGGGAACCTCTGGACTCTGTGCACACTATGGCCCTCATTCTGACCTTGGCGGGCGGCGGAGGCCGCCCGCCAAAGTCCCGCCGTCAGGTTACCGTTCCGCGGTCGAAAGACCGCGGCGGTAATTCTGACTTTCCCGCTGGGCTGGCGGGCGGCCGCCTTCAGGCCGCCCGCCAGCCCAGTGGGAAAGAGGCTTCCACGATGAAGCCGGCTCGGAATCGAGCCGGCGGAGTGGAAGCTGTGCGACGGGTGCAGTTGCACCCGTCGCGTATTTCACTGTCTGCGCAGCAGACAGTGAAATACATTTAGGGGCCCTCTTACGGGGGCCCCTGCAGTGCCCATGCCAGTGGCATGGGCACTGCAGGGGCCCCCAGGGGCCCCACGACCCCCCCTACCGCCATCCGGTTCCCGGCGGGCGGACCGCCAGGAACTGGATGGCGGTAGGGGGGGTCGGAATCCCCTCGGCGGCGCAGCTAGCTGCGCCGCCTTGGAGGATTCCAATGGGCGGCGGTACACTGGCGGGAGACCGCCAGTGTTGCCGGTCCGACCGCGGCTTTACTGCCGCGGTCGGAATGCCCATTGGAGCACCGCCGGCCTGTCGGCGGTGCTCCCGCGGTCCTCCAACCCGGCAGTCATGGACCGCCAGGGTTGGAATGACCACCTATATCTCATTTTGATATGGTACATACAGAGCCAGCTTACTACAAGCAATATGAAACCCTGGCATCTATGGCGCCATTCTTCTCATTTTTAGCCCTTTTGGGCTATATGGTACAGTGGAGGCAACGTCCAGGCCCCACCTGCGGTCCCGGCCATGTCCCACCTCCTCGTATTGCTCCAGCAATCAAAGAGCTGCTTTAAGTTGCAGCTCCCTTGTTGCTGGAGCATTGGTTTCATCTCTCTTCCCTGCACGCAAATCTACATGCAGGAAAAAGAGATGAAAACTCTGCTTTCTGGCAGTGGGACCTTCTTGATAGATCCCGCTGTCAGAGAGCAGGCTTTGTCAAAAGCAAACAGCTATGACCTGGGGGTGGGCACCTTGGGAGATAGCAGGGGCCGCCCTGGGGGTTTGTGGTCTCCAGGGCAAGGAGGGTCGTGCGTCTCCGGGACCTGTGGGTCTGAAACAGACCCCCTTCACTTTTTTGTTTTAGATCTGGGAGGTGGCAACTGTCACTTGATCATATATTTTTATAATAGTGGTGGTTGCCACTAGGTAGTTAAAGTTAGGACCCAGTTTCTATAGAAAGAGCATTTTTTTGTTTTGCTAATAACTTTGGCACCGGTTGATGAATCTTCACAACATTTTTCCAAAAAAATACGATGCTCACTTCAGCTGCTGCCAAGTGGGGGCTAAGAAAAGGTGGGTGGTGAAAAAAAATACCCCGTCACACTCCAGGGCTGAGAAAAGATGATGAAGGGGGTCTGTTGGAGACCCCCAGACCTGCTGTCCACCACCTCGAGGAGCCAATAATGGCCCTGGGGACCGCCACTCCCCCAGGGCCAGTTCCTACTTTGTCCCAGGGTACCCATCCCTGGGGCATAGCTTTTTGCTGTGACTCAGTGGGAGCTTTGACAGCTCCCGCCAAGACAGAGCAAACACTCCGATCCCAGCAAGCGAGAGCTGTCGAACAGCTCTTGCTTGCTGGAAGCTGAGGTTACCTCTGTTTCCCTGCTCGCAGATATGCAGGCATGGAAATAGAGAAAACAATTGCAGACAGGGAGCTGCATGCTTAGCAGGCTTCCACAAGTAGTAGAGAGCTGGCTAGGACAGCGGAGGCCTTCAGGCTTCCCGTGGTCCCATTGTACTCTGGGTGCCTGCGGGGCACCCAGGACAGATGAGTTCGCTGGTGCCGAGATCAGCCCAGGGAGGGCGCCGCTTGGCCCCTTCCCCGAGAAAAAAAATGATAAAGGATGGGTTTCAGGCCACAAGAGGAGGAGGGCTGTGTGGCCCCCCTCCTCCATTTAATGAAGACCGGGCCTTGAAGAATGGGGTTCTCGGGCTGAGATCGAATTGTAGTAGGCCCGGGGGATGGGGTCCCCAGGGCCAAAATAGGTCAGGGTAGGAGGGGCTGCATAGCCCTGCACTCCCACATTGGACATTTACCCAACAAGGTAGCACTTTCTAACTAAACAGTAGAAAGTGCTCCAGTTGGATAGACATTTTGTGCAAACCTGTGGACTCTTGTTAGATAAACAAGCAGGTGAGCTTCCGTTCTGGCCATGATAATAATTTCACAGAAATTAAACCTCAACAGAAAGAACTTACAGATATAAATGTGGCAAGTGCCCCAGGTGAAGCTCCACTTCTGGAAAAGACATATGGTCCTAACTCCTGGACTTGGTGAAGGCAAAACAAGTGTGTTTACTCCACAATTCTATATTGAAAAATTATCTGAAATCATTTGTGGTGATGAATGCATCTTTCATCTATTGGAGTACAGTGAGACATTCTCGCATTAACTCTCGGTCCCACATACACACTCTCACACCCAGACAGACACTCTTACAGCCTCTATCACTCCAAGACACCCTCTCACAGCCATTCTCATACCCAGAGAGACAGGCTCTGTGGCCAAATCCCAGTGCACATGTTTAAAGGCTGTGCATGGAGTTAGGGGGTTATGCAAGGTTGCCCCGGGTAGTTCAATTAATGTGTAGTAATGAAAAGTATATTTATGTTAAAAAAACATCAAAATTCACTGAAAAAAACAAAGATTACAGGGATGTTATAGTTAGGAAATAGATTAAAAGAAACATTTACGTGTCAAATTTGTAATTCTTTTTTAATAATCGCCTGGGTGGGCCAGATCCCGTGGCATTGCTTTTTTTTAATGGAGGGGGCTCCTGGACCCTCCCAAAGCTAAGAGGGCCTCCACCTCCCATGGGCATTTACTGAGTTTGGTGCAGGGGGGGCGTGTTGCCCCCTGTGCCCCAGGGACCACCACCTCCCTCGGGCACAATTATTTTCTGAGCTTTTAACTAATATACTATGGGGCTTTACCACCACCCCCACCACATCCCAAGGGACACCAACTTTCCTGGGGCATTGAAGAAATTGTATTGGCGGGTGCGCAGCTCCTCTGCAGCCCGAGGGCCACCACCTCACTGAGGAAAATACTAAAAAATGTAAAGGGAGTCCCTTTCAGACTCCTAAGCCCTGGGGACCACCACCCCCCCAGGGCTATTTCCACATTAGAGCGAAGCCACTGATGGCCCTAGGGACTGCCATGATCTGAGATTCCCACCCCCTAGACCGCTCCCACCAAGCAAAAGCAAACTTAACTCTACTTTCTGACAGCAGGATCTGTCAGAAAGCAGAGTTTTCATCTGTCTTCCCTGTGTGCAGGGAAGACAAATGAAAATATTGCTCCTGCAAGCAGGGAAGACAGATGAAAACATTGCTCCAGCAACCAGGGAGCTGCTATTTAAAGCAACTCCTTGCTTGCTGGAGCAATGCGGCTCACGCAGGAGTTGGGAGCCGGCTAGGACCGAGTGGGGGGCCTTGTGACTCCTCCTCCCCGTGGTCCCAGAAAGCTCGTAAAGGGCCAAAAAAGGGTAAACAAAATATGTAGCCTATTGGTGAAGTTCACAGACTTTCACGAGTGTTAGACTCCAGGTGTATCCATAGACATTTCCCTCCTTTATTTCCTTTCCAACTGCAAATGTTTAAGGCTCATATTGAAACATGATCTTACTCTTTTTAATTGACAAATACATTTTTCTTTTCAATTTGTGCAGAAACATCTCATTCTAAATATACCATCCATCAAAGCCTAAAAACTCTCTCTCTCTATTCCTCTCCCTCTCGTTCTCTCGTTCTCTCTCTCTCTTTCACTCTCACACCCACTCAGACCCTTATGCACCCTCTCACAGTCCCATTCAGATACTCACACAGCCACTCACAAACCTACTCAAACCCTCATGCAACCACTCACAGCTACAGTCAGACCCTCACGCACCCACTCACATACCCTCTCAGACACTCATGCATTCACTCACAGACCCACACAGACTCTTACACGCCCACTCACAGACCCACTGCCACACTCATACACCCACTCACAGATCTGTTGAGATACTGAAAACACCCACTAAGACACTGATGCACGCATTCCCACACCCAGACAGAGACTCTCACAGTCACCTTCACTTTCAGATACACCCTCTTACATCTATTCTCACACCTAGAGAGATAGGCGGTGACCAACTCCTTGTGTGTGTGGTCAAAGGGCTGTGTGCAGAGTATGGTTTGGTGGTTAGGGAGTTTGGCCGCAGGGACTAGCTACAGGCCAGGCCTTGCGGGCAACCTCTGCTGCTCACAGAAGAAGGCCATGCAAGCGGGCCTGCGCTGCGGTGGTTGGATGAAACTATAGTAATGAAAATTACTACACATTAAAAAAAACATAGAAATGCCCTATAAAAAACAAAGGTTACATGGATGTTATAGTTAGGCAATAGAATTTAAAGAAACATAGAAATTCACTGAAAAAAACAAAGATTACAGGGACATTATAGTAAGGCTCACATTTTAAATGTTCAAAACCACAGAACTTCACCTGTTATACTTAGAGTTATCTCAAGTAACTATAGCTTGTGCCTTAAGGAAACTATAACTTGCACCCTCACTGCTAATTACTCCACAAATTACGGCACTCATGACAACTTTGATAACATCAGTGACAATATCACTGTAATATTTGCAGTAAAATGTTTGACGAAAAAACTGAGCAGTGCCAAAGTTATTGTTAAAACAAAAAACGTTCCATCCATCTATGGAACAATGGTCCTAACTATAACTATCTAGTGGCGACCACCACGAGGTTATATATATATATATATATATATAAACCTCTAATGGACATACTGCAAAGGATCTAAACCTATGTCCATGCTTCACGTGTCAATCTCAGCTACATATGTCTTTCTGTAGTTTATACCATGAAAAGGGAAGAAGGGCCATTCTAATTCTTTTCCTCAGTGCCCAAAATATTAGGTGCAGTAAGGAAGCAATGATACATCTGCAGTTGTTGCAAACTGATGTATTATGTGATACCATGTACTACTTTATCTCATCTTTGTGAAAGCCAGAAAAACTGTTAGCAAATGATTTGTTATATGGATGAGATGAGCTGTATTAACCTGCACTTGTTGCACTTTGATATTTTAGGTCTATGTTATTTATTATGTATTTTATTGAAGAATTAACTCTAGCTGGCTTTTGGCATTAACTGGAATAGACCTTTTATGAAAAGAAATTTTGTTCTTTCTTTTTGTGAAACATTTTTTTAAACCAGTGACGTTTTATGGCCTTTCTGGACGAAATAAAGTTTCTTTTCTTGATATATATATATATATATATATATATATATATATATATATATATATATATATATATATATATATATATATATATATATATATATATCACTGATAAATATATATATATATATATATATATATATATATATATATATATATATATTTCACTGATAAAACCAAAGGTTACAAGGACATTATAGTTAGGTTCTGAATTTACTCATACAAAATCATAGAAATTCAGCAGTTATAGTTAAAGTTCTTTCAAGTAAGTAAAACTTGCGCCCTAAGGTAACTGTAACATGCACCCTTGCCATGCACAGTTGTCTCATCGATAATTTTATTGAAAATGTTGCAGTGAGAATATGAAAGATGGCATAGAATATGTCATCAATGATATAACATTGTGGGAAAGTCCTCCTTTTTGCCCTGGTCATCCCCAAACCTTTTGGACAGATACTGGTAGTTACTGACTCTTGGCTGTGCCCTGGGTACTGCTTACCAGTCCCAGTGCTCTGTGTAAAATGGATATGAAATTAGGCTCATTATAATTGGTAGTATTGACCTTCCTATGAGTCCCTAGTATATGGTAGGGCATATAGGTTTAGGGACCCCAGGATAGGTAGTGCCCCATAGGTGCATTGCTGAGGTGCCCAGTGTCATTTGAAAGGCAGGCCTGCCTTGCTAGCTGCTTTTAAACTAAAGTTATATGCAAATTTGACTTTGGAATTAAAAGTACTTCCAAAGTCTTAAACGACCTTATTTTTACACATCACCCCTAAGGTGTGCCCTTAGTGCCCCTAGGGCTGGGTGCTAGGTAACTATAAGCAGAGGCCTTATAAGAATAATTTTATAAACCCAGGTGAGGTAAATAGCCAAATTTGTTTTCCCTCACTTTAGTGAATGGGCTCCATAAGCTAAAATGGGGAGACTTCATTTTAATTAATAGAGTCCCAGTAGGAGCCACATATTTCAAGTTTGGTATCAAACTGATTGTTATAATAAAGTCCACAACTTGCAATTGTTGGATTTAATATAACTAGTTCAGGTAAAAAGTTTTAGAACTCTACCTGAAAGTTGCCAACTTCAGCTCTGTAGTGCCCTTCTCTGATTGTCCAGCCTCTGGCAGCCTGGCTAGGTTGCCTTAATGAGCTGTAAAGTGGCCTGGGCTGAAGACAAAAAATGTTCCAAGGGGATGAGATCTGCCTCAGCAGATGGAGTAAACAGGATGAGGGGGAGAGCAGTCAAGCTGGACTTCAAAGGAGGGAAGAACATTTGGAGCAGCTCAGGACCTTTCCCATTTCCTGTTACCCCAGAAAACCAGGTGCCTTCTTGATTAGATTAGGAGAGGGCAGGAGAGGGGTGTGTTAATGATTTTGAGCCACACCAGTGGGTGGGCTCAGCCAGCCTAACCTCCAAAATTCGGTTTCAGCATTTTGGATTTTTAAGGAATGTTACTCCCTGGGATTGATTTTTGCCGCACTTCCCAGGAAATGGTCAGCCAAGGGGGTAGTGGCCGGCCTGTGATTGGACAGTTGCCCCCCTTGCTTTCCACCCCAGGAACTATGATAAATATGACAGAACTGTACCCACACCTCAGATCCCTACAAGGAACAGCATCAGAAGAAAAGGACTGCCCTGCTGGACCCCTGACCTGTACCTGAACACTGCACTCTGAAGGACTGCACCAACTGCACACTTGGGCTTCACCACCAAAAGGACTTTGCCTGGCTTCAACTGCTTCAAAAAGGGAGTTCCTCCTTGCTACAGGTGAAAAATAGCTAACCAGAGTCCCATGCATCATACCCTTAAGAAACTGATCAGCTGACAACTGTCCAGTAGTTATTTTGGAGTTTGAGCCAAGTGCATTCTGGGAGTTTGAATTATAGCCCTCAAGGAGCAACTCAGAGCTTTTGGAACCTTCAGGTGAACTGTGGACTCCTAGAGGACCTTTAAAGACCTCCTGGAAGAAGATCCAGAAGTTTGGTGAAGATTGGATAGCTTTTGGTAAAAAGCTTCATAAAGAGACCGACCTGGACAAGCCGGCTTACATCGAATTCGACCCGGCCTGAATTGCAGGCTCATTCCACTGAAAAACTCTGGCACCCCAGACTTCCAGGATTTCACTAGGGGCTCCTGGAAAGGCAATCTGACAATGTCAACTCTAAATCGACTTACTGCGGAGAGTCGTCCGACGTCAGAGAGAAAAAGCTCCAAAAAAGTGACACAGTCCGAATGTGAAACATTGACAAGGCCTTCCTACGCAGTATATCCAAGGAGGGGTCCTGGGACTCAGCTATAGCCCAGACGAAGATCTATGTCCTAAAAAATTGTCTAAGTCTTAATGTAGAATTCTTCACCGAGGTCTCCTGCAAAGCATATCTGAAGAGGGCTCCAGTGAAGTCGGATTGGATTGGTGACTTCGTCCCACTAAAGAAAATCTTCAAGAAAAAGATTGAGTCTGAAGGTAAACTTTTTACTGAGGCCTCCCGCTTGCTGTAGCCGAGCAGAGCTCCATCGCGGTCAGCCTTAAACTTTGACGTTGCCTCAGTCGATGTGTGACCAGATATCCTGAGTGGCAGTTCTAGTTGCTAAGCGCTAAAAAACATTAATTCTATAAAAATTCATATCTTCATTTCCCCTTATCTGGTTGAATTCGTTTTGGTGTCAAATTAAAGATAAAAATATTTCCTAGTCTTGTAAATTGGTTTTGAATTTGTAAACCTTTTCCTGTGTTTTATTTTATTACTGTTTTGTGATACTTGAATGCTTAACACATTTTGGCCCTCGTTATGACATTGGCAGTAAATGTCACTTATTGCCACGGTGATGACTGCCAACATACCACCGCAGTGGCGAAAATCCATTCGCCATTTTATGACACACACACACCGAACTGACAGAATACTGCCACATACACAAATCCACCAGCCCAAAGGTCAGTGATAAAGTGGTGGTCCCAACACCCATACCATTACTCCAACAGAACAACACCCACCACGTTATGACCCACAAATCACCACGGCGGACATTCAATGGCGGTAAACCAGTGGCGGTACTCACTGCCACACTCAGAATGGACACCCACATACAAAACAACACTATATTGGCCAATACGAAAACCACACACCTGACCTCAATACACACACCACACCCACCATCCTACAACACAATAAAACATACACCCACAGTACCCACAACCCTTTACGAACAACAATTACTGCCAGGAGATTGACAAAGACAGCAGAGAGACAACTAGACACACACAAAACATATACCCATACGTCCCTCAAGCAACCCACATCACACACACCCTCACATTACTCAACACACTCTCACCAACACACACAACACAACAACCATGTCCCCACAAAGGCACCCCTGTTTCACTGATGAGGAGTTAAGGGTCATGGTGGAGGACATATTCAGGGTAGAGCCACAGCTGTTTGGAGCACAGGTACAGCAGATATCCATTGCAAGGAAGATGGAGCTATGGCGGAGAATCGTGCACAGGGTGGACGCCGTGGGATAGCACCAAAGAACAAGCGACGACATCAGGAAGAGGAGGAATGACCTACAGGGGAACGTATGTTCCATTGCAACAAGGCACAAGCTCACCATCCAGAGGACTGGCGGTGAACCACCACCTCCTCCCCCACAGCTCACAGCATGGGAGGAGCAAGTCTTGGCACTACTGCATCCTGAGGGACTCGCTGGAGTAGCCGGAGGACTGGACGCTGGTAAGTCAACATTTACCACTTATCACCCCCCATACCTGCATGCCATCTCACACCCTCACTCCCTTCACTCCACTCCATCCCACACACTGCACCTACATATATGACTAACCCCAATGCCAAGCCCTGCATTCCATAACAATGCATGAACACCCCTCCCAGCCCTGCATGGACACCCATCTCCTAAGCATGAACAGCATAGGGAAACTAACAATCACACAATACATCACCGTACACAAGCCAAAGGTGGAGGGCAACAACAACGATAGAGGGGAAGCCAGGGATGTACAATATGCCACAGACATGAAGCATGATACATTACTTACATCCCCACAGGTGCCCCAGCCAATGTCAGTAGAAAGGAGATGCCACAACAAACCAGTCCCTCAACAGAAGATTCCCCCAGTGATGACAGTAACTCTGGACTTCAGGATCTGGACCAACAACCTGACCCATCAGGGACCACTGGTCAGTCGGTCCCCCAAGCCCACTCACAGTCTACTACAGAGCCTGCCTCATCAGGATCCAACACCACAGCACCCACCCAGTGTACCCTCACCTCTGTCCCCAGGACACGTCAATCACCAGTGTGCCCACTTATACAGGGACCCCAGGCCACACCTCATACCAAAGACAATCAGGGCCCTGGGTAAGTGGGCACACCATTCAGGGGACAGAGGCACAGGCCATCAGGGACACTGGGAGGACAGCTGTGTACCAGAGGGAGGACAGGGCCAGGGAACCGACTCTTCAGAAGCACTCTCAGAGATCCCGGGAGCCTACCAACATTACCAGGACACAAAGGGACAGATCCTCCTTAATGTGTAGGAGAATAGGCGGCTGCAGGAGGGACAGTATCAGGGGATCAGGGAGGACTTGCAGGCCATCAACACCACCTTGATATCCATAGCAGGGGTGCTGGCAGATATGGCCAACATCATGAGGGAGGCGACAGCACAGCTGCAGGCCCCTACCACTAGCCAGTCCATTGACCAGCCCTCCTCCTCCCCTGCAGCTAGTGGGTAGGAGGCCCCGCAACAGGACCCACAGGCCACCAGCACCCCTCCCCCTGTAGAAGGTGAATCACCCCACAAACGTTCCCTGCGAGCCAGACAAGGCAGAGACACTTGCCAAGACCACCGGCAGGAAATGAGACTCTCCTGATTGTCCCCCTTGTGTCCCACCCTGTCACCTTGTCCATTTTGAACTGCCTTTCCTCCCTTCCTATGTCCCCTTGTACATAGTGCATCTATGTGATGAACAGTGGGAATGGCGAGGTATGTGCTAATCTAGGCTGTGACGCAGTTAAGGCTGATATGACTGTTGTCCATCACCATGAAATGGCGACCGCCTGTCCTATATCTTGTGACAGACGAAAGTGAGGTAACTCCGCTGACATTGGGCTTCGTGGCGGAAGGCAGTCTTGCACTGCCGTGCAATTCGTCATTGGATATTATGGGGCTCTATGGAGTACAGTGGCCAATGGGGATCTGCGCCGGTGGTGACGGTGTACACCGCCGCGGACGTGACTGCCATTTTCTATCTGATTCCTCACCTGTTTCCTGATCTTCAACAGGAGAACACCTACACTGCATGTGCTACTGTGACCTGTGTCTGGAACCTACCACGGCCCGTGTGACACTGAAAGGGCTCCTGCCTTCACTTTGTAGGAGTTGGAGCAATTGGTGGATGAGGTCATACCCCAGTACGGACTGCTGTAGGGGACTCCAGACCAACAGGTGAGTACACTTTGGGCATGGTGCATGTGGGAAGGATGCATGGAGATGTGTGTGGAAGCATCCTGTCATCGGGGGGAATGTCTTGTGGTGGTGTACATGGTGTGAGCCGGCCCATGTGTGTGCCAACGGTGATGGAAACGGAATTTGTGGGCCATATGTGTGAAAGGCTGGATTGTATGGTTAATGGTGTTCTCCAGTCTGTATTACTTCTGCAGGTCAGCGCCCATCAAAAGAAGGGATTATGGCGTGCCATCGCCAAGGACATGTGGACCCTGGGGGTCTATGGCTGGCGAAGCACCCATTGTAGGTAATGATGGGAGGACCTGGGACGCTGGGCACAGAACACCATGGAGGCCCAGCTGGGGATTCCTCCCAGCGAGGAAGGGGTGCCCGTAAGAACCTGACCCCCTGATGGCCCACATCTGGCGATGGCCTACCCAGAGCTGGATGGGCGCTTGAGGGAATCACAGCAGCCACAAGGGGGTGAGCACAGTTGGCATTATTAAAAAAGTTGGTAGATGGCATGGGATCTAGGTGGTGGATTTGAGTTAGTGGCTGACCCTAAGGCCAGGCCAGCAGCGTGAGTCAACTCTAGGGGAATGGGTGTATGGCAAATGCAGGTAACCTAGCTTGTTAGCATTCCAGGTCAGTCAGGGCTTTGTGGGTCCCAGGAGGGGTGCAGTTGGAGGTGTGTGGCCCTCATCTTGCTGTGGCATCTACCCAAATCACTGGCAGTGCAATGCATAATGCTGAAGCCTGATCTCTCTGTGTGACGGTGCTGTGTTTGCCAACTGTGGTGTTGGTGCAGTAAATGACCCAGTGTTTCCTTTTTCTCTATCCCCTCCTTTTTTCTTCTGTCATCCTGTCCACATGTTCATTAGCATCATCTGGCAGAGGATCAGGGGCACCGGTGACAGACGGAGCTGCATCCCACCGGACCCAGGAGGCAGAGTCCACCGACACCGAGGGAACCAGTGGGACAGAGGGCAAGGGGATCACCACGGCAGAGAAAGGAGGTGACAACACAGAATCAGATACCTCCTCCAATGGAAGTTTCCTGGTGGTGGTGGACTCCTCTGTGACCACCCCAGCTGCAGGTACGGCCGCCACCCCCTTACCAGCACCGCCCTCCTAGTAGCCCCTCAGCCAGTTGCCCGTGCCTGCTCACCCAGGAGGGTGGGCATCTCCTTTGCCCCAGGCACCTCAGGCCCTGCCCCACTGAGCTCTGCTGCCCTGAGTGAGAAGGCTATTGACCTCCTGAGATACATCTCTGTAGGGCAGTCAACCATTGTGAATGCCATCCATGGGCTGGCATCCCAGATGCAGCAATGCAATGCTTTCCTACTGGGCATCCACAGTCGATTGGCGGCCTAACAGAGATTGATTCAGGCTCTGGCCTCCTCTCTGATGGCAGCCATTGTCCCTGTTTCTGTCATCCCCCCTCCAACTACCACTTCCCAGTCCCAGTCTCCTCAACCCCAACCCATCCATTGCACACATTCAGATGAGCATGCACACAAGACAACACCTAAGAGTGGCACAGTCAAACACAGGCACCAAACTACATCCCACAAGCACCCACGCAAACACCAGGCATTTGCAGACACAACCACATCCACTGCCTCCACTGTTTCCCCGCCTCCTCCTCCACCTCCCTCACAGTCACGTCTAGACTCACACCTGCATGTAGTGCATCAACATCCACCATTAGCATTACCATCCCAAGCAGCACACACACCTCACTAGCAGACACCTCCACAACAACCATGCACGTGTCCCCTGTGTCCTCTCCCACCCTGTTTGTCCCCCCGAAAGGACACAAATGCAAGCACTCACACACCCAACAGCCACCCACCTCACATCAGCACACTGCCCATGCACCTGCACCCAAATCTAGCAGACATATACCTCTTACAACCACTCCCTCAACCTCCACTCCCATCCCTCCTCCTTCCTCCCTCCCCACCATCCCTAAGAAGCTTTTCCTTCCCCAACTTGACCTCTTCCCTCCTCCTTGCCCCCAGTCCTGTCGGTATGAGCAGGGTCCCAATGACCCAGCCCAGCACCTCAGCCAAACAGTCCATGCAGATAGAGGTGGCACCACCTAGTCGTGGTGGCAAGTCAGTGAAGGATCCCACTCCTGCACAAAAGAAGGTTAAGCATCCCATACCTCCTGCCATGAAGGGAAAGAAGTCTGCACATCCTTCCATGAAGGGGAAGAAGCCCTCGACTCCTGCCCAGAAGGCTAAGGAGCATGCACAACCTGCCATGAAGGGGAAGAAGCACTCAAGCCCTGCCAGGAAGGGAAAGTATCCCACGCCTGATGCTGTGAAGGGGAAGAACCCCTCAATTCCAGTGGAGGTTGCCAGGGTGACCCCCCCCCACCACCAGTGGTCAAGGGGCCCCCACCGCAATCTGAGGAAGTGCATCACTCACCACCTGCAGATGCTGCCCACAAGACACCTCCACCTGCCACCACAGTTCAGCCTTCAGCACCAGCAGAGGTTCACCAGGAGGCACCTTCACCTGCCACCACAGTTCAGCCCTCACCACCAGTAGAGGGTGCCCAGGAGGCAACTTCTCCTGACACCACAGTTCAGCCTTCACCTCCAGATGACAGTGCGGCCATCACCACCAGTGGAGGACATGTAAGCCACCATCCAGGGGCTGCTGTATGAGGGGGCCCCCTCTAGGAGCAGTGGGCATGTTTCCCACATGAGAGACTATGGCCTTGCACGCCCCAGCACTGACAAATGGGCATGGAGCTCCTTCCATAACCAGTGGGGAAGACACCCACTCCAGAGACTGTGGTCTTGCACTCCCCAGCACTGACAAATGGGCATGGAGCCCCCTCCAGAACCAGTGGGGAAGACACCCACTCCAGACACTGTGGCCTTGCCCTCCCCAGCACTGACAAATGGGCATGGAGCCACGACCAGAACCAGTGGTGAAGACACCCCCTCCAGAGACCGTGACCTTGTACTCACCAGCACAGAGTAATGGACATGGAGCCCCCTCCAGAACCAGTGCGCTTGTTGCCCAACCCCCCTTCCCCTGAGGTGCATGCCCACTTGCAAACTGATGCCCCTGCAGAGTTCTATCCGGATGAAGTCAGGATTCGAGTTGGGCCTTGGAGTGTATCCTGTGGCCATGTGGGCCCTTAGTATATTAGACTGGGCATTGGCCCTTTGTGTACATTTATACATATCTGTTTCACGTACAGTTGGATTATTTAGTAGCTGTTTATATCAATACATTCTCATTAGTGCATTCTTGCATTATTCTGCTGTGTATCGTGTGCCATTGTTGTGTGTGTCCTGCATGTGTGTGTCACTCTTGTTTTCCTCCCTCCCTCCCATGTGTGCTAGGTGGCTGTACTCACCGTTGTTATCTTTGTCGGCGTTGGAGTTCCAGGTGGAGCATGACGTAGATGAGCATCGGGAAGACTTGCAGTTCCGGTTCCATGGCGGCGTTGTTCTTTCCTGTGTCTCCAATGCTGAGTCCTTGCTCTTCTGCGATGCGTTTCCGTCAGGCTGTTGATGGCGTTGGTACGGCCCCGTAAAACATGGCGGACTGATGGGTCAAAATATGGTGGGCGGTACTTTGTCTTCCGTCTGGCTGTGGATGGCTACCGCCGTGGTGAGTGTTGTTTCCGCCCTGCTGTCAGTGGGAGTTATCACCGCTATGGTCATAATTTGGCAGTAATTACCGCCAGCTTGTTGGCGGTATTACCACCACTTTATCACTCACTGCTAGGATCATAATGAGGGCCTTTGTCTCCTAAGTTTAGCCTTGTTGCTCGTTGCCACACCACCAAGGGTTGAGGTGGGGTTAATTTATTGAGACCAAACTCAACCAAGTGGGGGTTAGTGGCCTATTGCCAAGTGTAGCTACTTACCTGCCCTTACCAATAGTCTACTTTCCAACAAACATGTGGAGTAATTAGCTGTGCATACCTTAGGATGCAAGTTTTGGTTACTTCAAAGAACTCTAACTATAACTGCTGAATGTCTATGATTTTGTATGAGTAAATTCAGAAACTAACTATAACATCCCTGCAACCTTTGACTTTTTCAGTGATTTTCTATGGGCCAATCCCCCATAAGCACCCAAGCTTGCACAATGCACAGCCTTCTCCTGTGCAAAGCATTTGTTGCATACAGGAGCTGAACTGCAGCCAGTCAATGCTGCCAACACCCCTAACCACCCAACCCGATGCTGTGCACGGCCCTTTACGCATGCACTGTGAAAGTTGTCTGTGGCCCCTCTGGGAGTGAGAAGAGGTGTTAGAGGCTGTATCTGGTGGTACGAGTGTCTGTCAGAGTGTCTGTCCGGGCTTGAGACTTCATACATCATGCATCAGTATGTGCGTGGGTCTGTGAGTGGGTACATCAGGGTCTGATTGAGTCTGTGAGTGGTTGTGTGACAGTCTGAGTGGGTGTGTGAGTGGGTGCATAACTTTCTGAGTGGATCTGAATGGGTGTGTGAGGGTCTGATTGGGGCTCTGAGGGAGTGCATGAGGGTCTGAGTGGGACTGTGAGTGGGTGCGTGAGTGTCTGAATGAGACTGTGAGTGCATGCGTAAGTGTCAACTGAGTGGGTGTGTGAGTGGAAGAATTGATTGAAAGAGAGACAGAGAGTGCGAAAGGAAGTGTGAGGGAGAGAGATAGAGTTTTTTTAGTCTTCGATGTCTGATATACTGTAGGAAAGTACGATCTTGCCTGGCATGTTACCCCCATTTTTACTTGTATGTATGTTGTTTTTGCCTGTGTCACTGGGATCCTGCTAGCCAGGACCCCAGTGCTCATAAAGTATGCCCTGTATGTGTATGTGTTCCCTGTGTGGTGCCTAACTGTATCACTGAGGCTCTGCTAAACAGAACCTCAGTGTTTATGCTCTCTCTGCTTTTAAAATTGTCATTGCAGGCTAGTGACTAATTTGACAAATTCTGATTGGCACACTGGAACACCCTTATAATTCCCTAGTATATGGTACCTAGGTACCCAGGGTATTGGGGTTCCAGGAGATCCCTGTGGGCTGCAGCATTTCTTTTGCCACCCATAGGGAGCTCAGACAATTCTTACACAGGACTGCCACTGCAGCCTGAGTGAAATAAAGTCCACGTTACTTCACAGCCATTTCACACTGCACTTAAGTAACATATAAGTCACCTATATGTCTAACCCTCACTTAGTGAAGGTTAGGTGCAAAGTTACTTAGTGCGAGGGCACCCTGGCACTAGCCAAGGTGCCCCCACATTGTTCAGGGAAATTTTCCAGGACTTTGTGAGTGTGGGGACACCATTACACGTGTGCACTACATATAGGTCAATACCTATATGTAGCGTCACCATGGTAACTCCGAACATGGCCATGTGACATGTCTAGGACCATGGAATTGTCACCCAATACCATTCTGGTATCAGTGGGACAATTCCATTCATCCCCGGGTCTCCAGCATAGAGCCTGGGTACTGCCAAACTAACTTTCCGGGGTTTTCTCTGCAGCTACCGCTGCTGCCAACCCTCAGACTGGTTTCTGCCCCCCTGGGGCCTGGGCTGCCCAGTCCCAGGAAGACAGAACAAAGGATTTCCTCTGAGAGAGGGTGTTACACTCTCTCTCTTTCGAAATAGGCCTAAGCTGCTCTGCTATAGCTACCTCTATCAGCCTAAGATGCTAGAACACCTCTAATCTACTAATAATGGATAACTGGACCTGACACACGGTGTAAGTACTACAAGGTACCCACTATAAGTCAGATCAATTGATCTCTTCTTCACCTCTGAAGCTGACGACTTAGCGGAGGGAGTAGTACTTACAGATTGTCTCACTGCTAAGCAGAAAGATAACTGTATAAATCTTTTAAGTCAATTTTCTGAACTCTTCTCACTGATATCAGGCACCACTACTTGGTGTGAGCATACAATCAACACTGGAGACAGTTTACCTGTCAAAAGTAAGACTTGGGAGTGATTGAGCCTTCAGAAAGCCCATGGGCTAGCCCAGTGGTGCTGGTTCCAAAACCTCACAGTAAGGATGGAAAAAGAGAGATGAGGTTTTGTGTTGACTATAGAGTGTTCAACCAAGTAACCAAGACAGATGCTCACCCTATACCCATGGCAGATGAGCTGATTAATACACTGGCTTCTGCCAAGTATCTGAGCACTTTTGACTTAATTGCAGGTTATTGGCTGGTTAAATTATCAGAAGATGCAAAACCTAAAACTGCATTCTCAACCATTGGAGGGCACTATCAATTCACTGTGATGCCCTTTGATCTGAAAAATACACCAGCCACATTTCAAAGGTTGGTGAACACAGTCCTGCAAGGGTGGGAAGCTTTTAGTGCAGCATATCTGGATGATATAGCTGTCATTAGCTCTACCTGGGATGATCACCTGGCCCACCTGTGGAAAGTTTTGGAGGCCCTGCAAAAGGCAGGCCTTACTATCAATGCCTCAAAGTGCCAGATAGGGCAGGGGAAAGTGGTTTATCTGGGCCACCTGGTAAGTGGGGAACAGATTGCACCACTGCAGGGGAAGATCCAGACCATTATGGAATAGGCTCCCCCTCAAACTCAAACCCAGGTGAGTTCCTTTTTAGGCCTCACAGGGTACTATAGGAGGTTTATTAAGAATTACGACTCCATTGCAGAACGTCTTAATGACCTCACTACTAAAAAGATGCCTGAAAATGTGTTGTGGATAGCTAGCTGTCAAAAAGCTTTTGATGAGCCCTAAAAAGCCCTTGCTACTCCAAAAAGTTCATAGTCCAGACTGATGCTTCTGAATTGGGGGTTGGGGCAGTGCTATCACAGCATAATACTGAGTGCCAGGATCAACCTTTTGCTTTTTTCAGCAGGACGTTGACCCCTAGAGAAAAGTGTTGGTCTGCCATAGAGAGGGAGGCCTTTGCTGTGATCTGGGCACTGAAAAAGTTGAGACCATACCTGTTTGGTGCTCACTTTATTGTTCAGACAGACCACAAACCTCTACTTTGGCTAAAACAAATGAAAGGTGAAAACCCTAAATTGTTGAGGTGGTCCATATCCCTACAGGGAATGGACTATACAGTGGAACATAGACCTGGGAGTACCTACTCCAATGCAGATGGACTCTCCAGATATTTCCACTTAGACAATAAAGACTCATCTGGGCAAGGTTAGCCTTATTATCCATCGTTTGGGGGGATTGTGTAGGAAAGTACCATCTTGCCTGGCATGTTACCCCCATTTTTACTTGTATGTATGTTGTTTTTGCCTGTGTCACTGGGATCCTGCTAGCCAGGACCCCAATGCTCATAAAGTATGCCCTGTATGTGTTCCCTGTGTGGTGCCTAACTGTATCACTGAGGCTCTGCTAACCAGAACCTCAGTGATTATGCTCACTCTGCTTTTGAAATTGTCACTGCAGGCTAGTGACTAATTTGCCAATTCTGATTGGCACACTGGAACACACTTATAATTCCCTAGTATATGGTACCTAGGTACCCATCGTATTGGCGTTCCCGGAGATCCCTATGGGCTGCAGCATTTCTTTTGTCTCCCATAGGGGGCTCAGACAATTCTTACACAGGACTGCCACTGAAGCCTGAGTGAAATAACGTCCACGTTATTTCACAGCCATTTTACACTGCACTTAAGTAACTTATAAGTCACCTATATGTCTAACCCTCACTTAGTGAAGGTTAGGTGCAAAGTTACTTAGTGTGAGGGCACCCTGGCACAAGCCATGTTCAATATGAGGGCCATAGTGATAGAAAAAGATAGAGAGAAGAGTAAGAAGTTAGCAAACTATTTCACCTAACTTTTTTAGAAGAAAAGAAAAACTTTTCAGAACTTTGTAAAACTTTTAAAAAGTTTGGAAAAACATTTTGGAGGTGACAAAAATGACTGCTAGGTATAATTGTTTATAGCTCTCCGAATTGGAGTACATTTTTCTTGTGAAAAGCACCAGCGACAAAGTGGTAAAGCAATTGCAAGTACTTATCCCAACGCTGTACTACCAATGTAGGAGGCTGGCCTGGTTTGTAGTGGGTACCTAAGGTACTTATACCTTATACAAGATCCAGTTATCCCTTATTAGCGAAATGTAGGCAGCGTCTAGCAGTTTAGGCTGTCTAGAGGTAGCTGTAGCGGAGCAGCCAAGGCTGAACTAGGAGACATTCAAAGCTCTTGCAATACCACTATAGTCACACAGTACGTATACACAATCAAATACAATACTCAGTGTTACTTTATTTTAGTGACACAAGGCCAAAAATATCTTAGAGACAATACTCCTTCTGGAGGTAAGTATTATACACAATATAAACACTACTAACCAAAATCAGGTAAGTAAACAGTCATAGAATAGTGCAAACAGTAGAAAATGCAATAGATTGAGGTAGGCCTGTGGCAACACAAACCTTATACTAAAATATACTAAAATAGTGGAATGGAAATGTCGAATTCCCCCCTAGGCAAGTGTAGTGTGTAGAGGTGCGCATAGGGGTGTAAGAGAACACCAAAGGTAAGTAAAGTACCGCACCCCAGAGCCCAGGAAAGCAGGAATGAAGTACAACAAATTTCCTCAGAACACACTACAAGTCATGATGAAGAATTATGCAAGAACCAAGCAAGACTGCAAGCAACAATGGATGGATTCCTGGACCTGAAGACCTGTGGAGAGCGGAGACCAAGTCCATAAGTCTAAGAAGAGTCCAGGAAGAACAGGAGCCCCTGCCCACCTGGAAGAAGGTGCAAAGGTGGATTCTCCGGTTGGAAGAAAAGTACAGAAATGCACCAAAGAAGATAGCTGCAGGTTCCTGCTTGGTGCAAGAGATGTCCCCAGTCGAGTTGTGGGATGCAGGCTTTTTGCGTCACTGGATTACGACAACGAGCCTTGGTTCACCCAAGTATGCAGTTTGCATCAAAGAGGAGCTTCCCGGACCCAGGAGGGACCTGGGGATCTCAACTGAGGAGGCAGAGGGGACTCTGCGCACTTCAGAGAGCCCTCAGAAGACCATGCCACACCCATGGGAGTCCCAGAACACGGCGACAAAAGAGTTCGAAATTGCAGTTGTTGCAGCATTACACAGAAGGGTCCCACGCTGCTGGAGAACAACTCAGAGAGTGGTGCATCACAAGATGGAGTGCTGGGGACCTGGCTACGCTGTGCATGAAGAACTCTTGGAAGAAGTGCACCGAAACCCAAGGAGTTGCAGAAGACGTGGTGCACGGGGGTACTGTCACTGCATGGGTAGGCAAGCTCTTACTTCCACCAAATTTGGACAGCTGGACCTTCAGACAGTCATGATCACTTCGGTCAACCACCTGTGTTCTAGGAATCATGCTCGTCGACAGGAGAGGAGTCCCAGAGTACCAGTTGTTGTCGCAGAGAGGTGCCTGCTGAAGTAGGGAAGTGTCTTTGTCACTTCATGGGAGATTCCTTCTGTTCTTCTGGCGCAGGGTGAAGACAGGCAGTCCTCAGAGCATGCACTACTTGGAAACTGTTGCAATTGCTGGCTGGAGCTGAAGTTGCAGGTCACACAAGTCTTCCTGGATATTTTATTGCAGTTACAACAGTTCCTGGAGAAGGCTGCAGTTGATCCGACAGTCAGAAGCTGAAGCAGAGGATGCAGAGGACTCCTGGAGGAATCCTGCAAACAGCATCTGAGGAAACACCCAGTGGAGAGACCCTTAATAGCCCGAGAGGGGGATTGGCTACCTACCCTTGTATGCACCTATCAGGAGGGGTCTCTGACGTCACCTGCTGGCACTGACCATTCAGATGCTCCCAGATGGTCCCCATACCTTAGATTCCAGGATGGCTAATGCCAGGGACACTCTGGAGGAGTTCTGGGCACCACCCCTGGGGTTGGTGATGGACAGGGGAGTGGTCACTCCCCTTTCCTTTGTCCAGTTTCGGGCCAGAGCAGGGACTGGATTATGCAAGGAGGACACAGTTTGTGCCCTTCAAAGCATTTCCAGAGGCTCTGGGAGGATACCCCTCCCATGTCAGGTAACACCTATTTCCAATGGGAGAGGGTGTAACATCCCTCTCCTAAAGGAAATGCATTGTTCTGCCTTCCTGGTATTGAGCTGCTCAATCCCCAGAAGGGCAGAAACCTTTCTGTGAGGTGGCATCAGCTGGGGCTGCAGTGGAAACCTCAGAGAGCTTGTTTGGCAGTACTAAGGGTCCATGTTGGAGCCCCCAGGGTGCATTGAATTGGCCCACTAATGCCAGATTAGGATTGGGGGTTCAATTTCACAATCTTAGACACCCCACATGGCCATATTCGGAGATACCATTGTGAACCTACATATATGTATTGACATATATGTAGTACATGCTTATAATGGTGTCCCCGCTCTCATGAAGTCTGGGGAATCTGCCCTGGACAAAGTGGGGGCACATCTGCTAGTACAAGGGTGCTCTCACACACAGTAACTTTGCACCTAGCCTTCAGTAAGTGAAGGTTAGACATATAGGTGACTTATAAGTTACCTGGTGCAGTGAAAAATGGCTGTGAAATAGTGTGTGCACTATTTCACTAAGGCTGCAATGGCACTCCTCAAGGAGCGTTTGTATGAGCTTCTTATGGGTGGCAAATAAATGCTGCAGAACATAAGGGTCTCCTGGAACCCCAATGCCCTGGGTACCTAGTTACCATATACTAGGGACTTATCTGTGGGGTCCAGTGTGCCAATTTGAATTGGTATATGGAGTCACTAAACTATAGTGACAAATTTGGTACACAGAGAGAGCATAAGCACTGGTTAGCAGAACTCCAGTGACACAGTCAAGCATACTGACAACACACATAGGCCACAAACTATGAGCACTGGGGTCCTGGCTAGCAGGATCCCAGTGAGACAGTAGAAACACACTGACAAACAGGCCAAAAATGGGGGTAACCATGCTACAAAGAGTCTACTTTCTCACACTCCTCTTTTATAATATAATGTCCTTTGGACTGAATTATGCCCCAGCTACATTTCAGAGACTGGTGAACAGGATGCCGTCTGGGCTGGAAACATTTAGTGCAGCATATCTTGATGACAGCAATGTCTTTAGCTCCATCTGTCATGGATACATGACCTACTTCAAAGAAGTGCTATAGTCCCTGTACCATGCGGGACTCACTTTATTCTGGTACAGTATTCTGGCTTGTACCTCAAGTGGTACGGTTCGCTCCTGGACCTCCCGGACGTCGGCAACTGGCTCGGCCCCACACCAGGCATCTCAGCTCTCGCAAAGGGGTCCCCCGTCTGCACTGGTGCCGGAAGAGACACATGCTCCTGCTGGCTCATTGTAGGTCCCTCAGCGGTGGACCTCTCTTGTCTGCGCTCTCAGGAAGAGTTGGGATCACTCCAGGATCGGTCCTGGTGCCAGTCATGACAGCACTATTTTTTGTATGGTCCTGGGGGGTGGAGTGAGGAAGACATTTGAACTGTGCAACGTTGCGGGTTACAGTTTCCAGCCTCCAGCTGGCTGTCACCATGGTACCCTTCACGGCGGTCACTGTCCATGGTTACGACTTGAAAGGCAAACGGAACTTGCCTCCTGGGTGGCGGTTCTTGACCAGGACAGCATCTCCCACTTGGACGTGAGCCATTCGGGTCCTCCGCCTCTGGGAGGCATAGGCATTGGTGTGAGTTCTTCTTGTTGTAGACTGACTCTGGGGCTGCGGCTGTGCTGCCCATGAGAGGTGGTGTGGAATGGTGTCTGTAACTGTTCTCCCAAAAAAGAGTTGGCTTGGGGTCACACCGGTGGTAGCGTGGGGGGTGACCCGGTACTCCCAGTGGAAGGCATAGATAGCACACTCAACGTTCCTGGACTCTGCTGTGGCAATGCAAATCACTTTGTTCGGCGTTTTGATGAAACGCTCCACCTCCCCATTCGCCTGTGGCCATCGGGTGTGAGCGGCGATGCTTCATGTTGGTGGAGGTCAGAAAGTCGGGCCAATCCCGGTTGTTGAATGGGCCCATTATACGTGTGGATTTCTCCAAAGAGGCCATGGGTAGCCATCAGTTTCTCAATTTTCGGGATGACTATGGACGCGAATGAGGACTGCACCAGCTCTACCTCGGGGTATCGCGAGTAGTCATCTAAAACCACTACTATGTACGAGCCGTCAGGCAGTCTCCCGAAATTGGCGCTTATCCTTTGCCATGGGGCTGAGGGACCTTCTTCCGTGATGACCAAGTGGCTTGGCAAACAAGGCACCCTTTGGCAGTGTCTTCCACTAGCTGGTCTAGCCCCGGAAACTAGACTTTGTTCTGGAGTCGGTTTTTGAATTTGACAATACCTTGGTGGGCCCCATGAGGTAGGGATACGGCTCGGGCAGTCAGGCTAGATGTTATCACCAGACGGAGCCCTCTCAGCAGCCAGCCTTCCTCACTCACTGAGAGTTCATGCCTGACATTAAACATGGCTTGAAGTTTGGCTTGGGCATCGATCGTGCGAAAGGTCTCAGGGCGCTGAAGTGGGCACCAGTCCCCCGACCGAGTGGCCACTATCGCAATCTGCAGACATTCGTCCCGTTCTGTGGCTTCCACTACCTCACTGAGCGTCAGGGGCCTGTCCTGATCTACTACTAGCCGCACATATTCCTCAGTCTCCTGAGCTTCTGCCACCTCTTCAGGGGTGGCCAGGTGGGCACGGCGCAACAAGAAGTTGGCAGGGTTCCGATTTCCCGGCTGGTACTCCACAGTAAAGTCAAACTCTTGAATTTGCAGTATTGATTTTTTTATTCTTGGGGGTGGTTTCGACGAGGACCCTCTGAAAAGGGGCAGCAGTGGCTTGTCATCAGTTACTACTGATTTGCCATACAGATATAGGTGGAAGTGACAGGCCTCCCAATGGATGGAAATGGCCTCCTGTTCAATCTGGGAGTACCTCTGCTCCGTGGGCGTGAGCGTGCGGCTGGCAAAGGCAATGGGTGCCCACTCACCACAATCTTGTTTCTGTGCTCAGGCCTGTGGGGCTGGCATCAACAACCAGCTGCGACTCTCGCCAGGGATCGAAAAACGCTAGCGTGGTGTCTGCAGAGAATGCATTCTTGGTGGCTTGGAAAGCACGCTCCTGTTCCTCGCCCCATAACCATTGGTAGTCAGCTTGAGTGAGTCGTCTCAGAGGGCCGGTGATGTCGGACAAGTTCCTCATAAATCGGCCATAATATGTGACCATCCCAAGGAAACTTCAGATACCTGAAACAGATGTGGTAGCAGGAGCATCTTGAATGTCTTTAACTTTGTGTGGGTCTGGGACGATTCCGTGCTTGGAGAATCGGTACCCGAAGAAGCATATCTCCTGCTTGAGGAAGTCACACTTGCCTCTGTGGAGCGTCAGCCCGTGTTCCTGTAGCCTCACGAAGACTGCCCTCAGCAAGGGTTGGAACGTGCACCAGGATGTCGTCGCTCATGTTGAAGACTCCAGGGAGCCATTGCAGGACCTCTTTGATGGTGTGTTGGAACACCTCTGATGCACTGGAGATACCTAAGTTGAGCTGTGTGTACCTCCAGAGACCGGTGTGGGTGGAGAAGTGGTTATCGGCTGTGAGTCTGGGTGTAGTACGATCTGGTGGTACCCTGACCTGAGGTCCATTTTGGAGAAACACCGGGACCCAGATAGTTTACCTACGATGTGGGTCATTTTTACCTCAGCGGTCTTTTTCCAAGACCGCCGAGGGACCACCGTGCGGAAGACCGCCAGTGGTGGCGGTTTGCTGCTCGGCCTATTATGACCGTTGGCAGCTCTCTGTCCTTTTACGGATAGAGAGCCGCCAACAGCCATACTGGCGGGGTACGGGGAAGTGGAGGTTGCTCCACAGCCATGCCAAAAGAACACCAACCAGCGAATCACGTCCTGTGTTCTGTAGGCGGTGTGGTGTCGGCGGAGCAGCCCCCATGGCTCCCGTCCCCTCCCGGAGGATCGTCAGACCAGGTAAGTCGATCGCCCGTGAGGGGGGCGGGGGGTGTTGTGTGTTGTGTGCGTGCATGGGGGTGAGTGTGTGTGTATGTAGAGGGGGTGTGTGAGTGCGTGTATGCTTGCAGGGGTGTTGTGTGTATGGGAATGAGTGAGTGTATGTCTGTAGGTATGTCTGTATGGATGTGTGCGTGTATGTTTGAATGTGGGTGTGCGTGTCTGACTGTGTGTGTAGATGTTCTGTATGTCGGTGTGTGTGCGTGTATGTGTGTTGGTGGTGCCTGCGTGCGTGCCTTGTGTGTATGAGTGCTGTGATGTTGGGGATCGGGGTGGGGAGGGGGGTCCTGCCACCTTTGGGGGGTGGCAGGGGTGGTGGGGGGTGTAGGGGAGGGAGTCGGGGTGGGAGTGGGGGGTGTGGGAGACCCCTATCAGTGCCAGGGAAAGAATTCCCTGGCACTGATAGTGCTTACCGCCATGGATTTCATGGTGGTTTCAAACCGCATGAAATCCATGGCGGTCAGCCAGGTCCAAATACCACCGGCCGTATAGTGACGGCCGCGGGGCTGGAGACCCTGGTCTCCAGCCCCGCGGTCATCTCCGCCCTGACGGGCGGAACGGAGAACCAGCGGATGACCATGGCGGTAACCTCCATGGTCACAATACACAAAGAAAAGACCGCCAGCCTGTTGGCGGTCTTACCGCTGCTTCTCCGTCTTCCGCCAGGGTCATAATGACCCCCGATGTCATCTATAATCAGGGTCAAATGTCTCTCCCTCTTGATCGCCTGATTCAGTAGGCGCATGTCCACACAGATTCAGCAGCTTCTGGTTGCTTAGGCTTCCGAGCGATGACAATCGGGGACACCCATGGGATAGGGCCCGATACCCTTACGATGATGCCTGCCCGCTCCAGGAGCTATAACTCTCACTCTACCTTTGGATGCAGGTGGAAGGCCACCCTCCGATGTCTGAGGGCTACGGGAGCTACTGATTCATCTATGCGGAGCTGGAGGGGTGGTCCTTTCAGGCAGCCAATACCGTTGAAGAGGGAACTGAACTCTTTCACTAGGTCCTCCAGAGCGCTAACGTGAATGCCAAACGCGAAGTGCACCAGGTTGAGATCTTGGGTGGTCTGGCAGCTGAGCAAGAACCCTGAGCCCTCTTTGGATACATAGACTCTAGTGAACCTGCTTGTGTCGTCGTGGGCTACTTCTGCAGTAAAGACCCCAGCTATTTCCAGTGGTTGGGTGTTGCCGAACGCATAGACTTGAACACGGGTGGGTTTGAGTGGCGGTAGTGGCTTAGATAGCCTTTGGTACTCATCCATGGCCATAAAGTTTATTGAGGCGTCTGTGTCAACCAATGCTGATATGAGTAGGCATTGTAGGAGTACTTAACATGTGGGTAGCCACCGACCGCCGATGGTGTGCACAATATGGACTACCTGGTGGTCATTGTCCATATCACTGTCCGAGTCTGGGGTTGGGGCAGCATCAATTGCTCTGACTGTCCTCTTCGGGTGCGGGCTCCTCCGTTCTTGGCATGGAACGGCAGACTTTCACAAAGTGGTTGACTTTTCTGCACGCGCTGCAGGTTTTCCTTTGGGTGAGGCAGCTGCCGGGGTGTGGTATTGGTCCGCCGCACCATCTGCAGGATCTGTCCTTTTGCCTCCCTTTGTGGCTTTCAACTTTTGCCCATGGCGTGTTTTCGGTCACTGCATTGACTGGCTCAGCTTTGACTTGTGCTGTCGGCGTCTGCTCCATGGGTGCGGTGCATGCCTTCGACAGTTCCTGGGACCGCCCAAGAGTGAGGATATCCTCATCAGCATGTTTGGTTGTTGCAGGATGCGCTCCCTGAGTTTTGATGAGGAGCATCCCTGGATGAACTGCGCCTGGATTTTGTCTTCTTCGTCGGGCAGCGTGCATGTGCTGGCTAGCTCCTACAGCCGTGCATAGAAGACGTCAACTGACTGCACAGTGATTGTCCCCTTTAAAGTGTCATATGTGTGTGGCCTTGCTTCTAGCACTGACTTGGACACTTTATTGATGTCCGCCCCTCCAAGGTGAAGGAGGAGAGGCCTCTTGCGCTCAGCTTGGATGTCCAAGGCCTCGAAATAGGTTTTGAAGCACTCCACCCATGCCTTCTACCTTGCGGCCTGTGTGGGGGGGGCTCCTGTGATGGTGAATGGTTCCAGGGCAGGGATGCCAGCCATGGCGAGGGAACCTGCGGGTGCTGGAAGGTGTGCCGCATGGTTAGTGTCTGGGGTACCGGCCTCCTCACCTCATGGAATGAAGGAAGGTCGTCTACAGCTGACATGGCCTCCACGGGCCTCCAGGGAAGTCCACGATGTGCAGCCAGGTAGGTGTGGGGGAGGAGGACCCAAGACCATTGGGCTGCTAGAGGCAACGATGCCACCATAATCTGCTGCGTGGGGACTATGGCTGAGCAACCTGCCTGGATCTTCCTCAGCAGCAGGTAGAAAAATGTTCAGAGGGTACAGCAGGGCATGGCGCTTATGCGGGCATCAGCTGCAGTCTCCAGAAGAGATGAAGGCAGAGTTAGGAGGGCATGGTGGTGCACCGTGGGCTGCCGGCAACAGAGCTGTGTCTCCTCCACAGTGCGGCGGGGGGCTCGCCAATGGGCGGGCCCAGTAGGGCTTTCTTCAAAGAGCCGAGGTCTGGATGAGGAAGGCGCACCGCTGGCGCCAGGCAAGGTGCTGGGCTAAGGCGGCACGGAGCCAGAGTGGTGCCACGCGCTGGATCACAGGCGCTACCTCGTACAGGTAGGCCTACCCTCTTCACTAATTGTAGAGTCACGCAGCAGAGAAAGAAGACGCGGACTCTACATTGCTTTTAGGGAGGAGCGCTTTTTGTATACACCGCTCCCAAACTAAAACTCCCGTCCTTAGCTCCTCTTTTTATTATTTGCCCCTCGTCACTCTAGGCATGCTCACTGGGGCACGGTATCACAGGGGGTGCCTGTCAAACCCTGACTCAACACGGAGGAGTGGGCTTGCCCACTCCTACATCAACATCAACATCTACATCAACACTACAACATTCAGAGAGCCACCCAGTAGTAGTACTATATAAGATGAGCTAGGGTTAGAGCATTGGCACACCTCCGATGTGGTTAGTGTACTACACGAACAGAATTTCGAGGTTCTCATTGGCTTGCAGGGGTTAGCAAGCCAGTAAATTCTGGTCTGCCACCAGTTGGGGAGTTTTTACAAAACTCAGCACTCCAAAAAGATCACGGAGTGGCTAAAGGTCTGCAAACTCCACCAGTAGAGCAGAGTTCAACACCCGCCCCAATCATAGAGAAGTTATGCACCCTCCTTGGGTCCTCTTCAGGTAGAGCCAGAAGTCAAAGTAAACTCTCTGACTGGGTGAAATCTGGTTGCTGTTTTCAAACCATGCTCAATTGCATTCTGCCTGAAATCATGCCTATGTCCCTGTCTACAAAGATTATTTGCATTTTTGGCACTATTTTCACTTAAAATGTCATAGCCACATCTCTGGTTTCAGTGATTGGAATCTGTTGTTCTGTTGTCTTTTTGTTCATTAAATTAATGTTTATTATAATACATTGGAGTTGTGTGTTGATTGTGCTGTGCTTTTGACTTTTTCACTGTTTTGGTACTTCAAAATGCTTAAACATTTTGTTAAATTTTGCCTGTCTGCTCTGTGCCATAGCTACCAGGGTCTTAACTCTGGTTTAGATTGCTGAAACATTTTACTAGGCCTATCATTATAGTGCCTTTATTACATGTGTTAGACCTTAATCCACTCCAGCTAATAAACAACTTTGTTACATTGCTGGGAGCAGTGGGATCTACGTGGTGTGTTTAGCATTGCTCCTCTACTAATCAGTTGAAAATTAAAAATCTCAACATTTATTTTGAATTGGCCTCAGGTCTCTGATTAAGTCACTTCTGATCTCTCCATATTATGTTTGGTTCCAATTTTAGCAATTTTTTAAAAGTCTATGGTAACATGGAGTGGATCTGGCTACACTGATGACTCACAGTGGTGGAAATGAAGTCCTGACGGGACTGGAGTTGGGCCAGAATGTCAGGAAGGCAGATTATGAAAAGCTCCTCAAGGCCAGAGAAGTCTACAAAGCTAGATGCCCTCTGAGGATGAAGCAATGGATGCAGCCCAAAAGAATGAAGGGACAGTAGATCACTTGTCTGAAAAATGGAATGTCTGGTGTCCTGTCCAGTGCTGGGACCAAAGCAGGCTCTGCCAGCTTGAGTCCTGAATTGACTGTCAGTTGGAGCTGGAAATTCTGTAGCTGTTCATTACGTCTTGAGGTGAAGGGTGTACGTCGTAGGGCCATGGACTCCTAATGGGGTTTAGCTGTGAGGAGGGAGAAGGCTCTCTGTAATGACTTCTGTACAAGGTGAAGCCTGTGCATGTTAGCTGCTTGGCCACGTAATGCAGCTTGGGAGTCTGGTATGACTGGCCTCCCAAGTTCCTCTGGCTGCTGCTGCCTCTGCCTTTTGCCTGGGATGAACTGAGAGCCTCCCGACTCTCAGTTTGATGCCCTCCTCCACCAGCAGGCTCGTCCCTGCGCCTCATCCCTGGTGGTCTAGTGGCCATCACAAGTAAGTATTTTCTCTCTGTCTCTCTTTAAGTCTTGCTTTTTCTGCATTTTTTCACTTGTTTTTCCTTCTCTCTCCATCTCTGTTCCTTTCCTCTGCCCCCCTCCTGTGCTGCTCCAGCCCCTGTGGCCCCAACACTATCTGCCTGCGAACCACCTTTCCCACCCTCCTGCCTCCGAGCTGACCGCTCCCCCACCTCCTCCCTTCTTAATTGCAGCCGCAGTGATGTGAGAGGGCAACTGCACTGACCACCTGGTCAGCATCTGCTGCCCTCCCCAGCTCCTCTGTCTGCTGCTTCTGCCTTTTGTCTGGGACTAACTGCGAGCCTCCCGACTCTCAGTTCGAGGCCCTTCTCCAACCGCGGGCTCATCCCTGCGCCTCACCCATAGTGGTCTAGTGGCCATGACAAGTACGCATTTTCTCTTTGTCTTTCACTCTTGCTTTTTCTGCCTTTATTCACTCGTTTTTCCTTTTCTTTCCATCTCTCTTCCTTTCATCTGCTCCCCTACTGCTCCCATCCAACCCCTGCAGCCCCACCCACCCTCCCCTCCTCTCCACGAAGCACCTTTTCCACCCTCCCATCACCCAGCTGACCGCTCCCCTGCCCCCTCCCCTTGTAATGGCGGCCGCATTGAGGCCACGCCACTGGCACACCAAAGTTAAGCCTATCTGTGCCCATCCACGCCCAGACTGTCCCCAGCACCAGGAACCCTGGTTCTCAGTTAAACCACCGCCTGACCAACCTCCGTTGCAATGCCGATACCCTCTTCCGCCTCAACACCGGACATCTCAGCAACTGCTACACCATCTCCCCCAAGGAAACCTACGTACCTTTCACCTGCAGGAACTGCAACTTCAGCGCCAGCCTCTACAAGTTGAAGGTACTCTCAACACACAGAGAGGCCAATATCCTCCACAACCCCATCAACTGCCTGCTCCTGAAAATCTGCTCCCTCCACAAACACACCACCAAACTCTGGAATTTGATTGACACCGCCCAGCCAGACATCATCTTCCTTACCGAGACCTGGACCAACCCCACCTCGGGACCAGACATTGCCATTGCCATTCCCGATGGATACAGGATCCTAAGGAGGGAGTGGCCCTCCCACCCTGGCAGAGGATTCACCATCATACACAATTCCTCACTAGGTATCAAGGCCATCCTAAAAGAACAATGCACCACCATGGAACACCTTCACTTCCTGGTCCACTCCAACCACAACTTCTTCATCTGCAGCACCCTGGTGCACAGGCCACTTGGCCCCCTCCCAGCATTCAGAGACAACGTCTTTGACATCACTACCCCCCAGGCCCTGGCGTCAGACGAATACCTCCTCCTCGGCGACCTGACTTTCCACCTCGAGGACTGTGCCGACCCAAACACCACCGCTCTACTTGTCTACAGACAGCTGTTCTCGGCTCCCACACACATTACAGGGCACACACTGGACCCCATCTTCACCTCAAGTAACTGGATCGCCATCAAGACCATCTCCATCCCAGACTGGGCTGACCACCGCTGCATACACTTCTCATTGACCGCATCCAGCAGCCGCACCTGCACCCCCAGAACCCCCAAAAGGAAATGGAAAGAAATCACCACTGAGCAACTCATCTCCTCTCTTGCCAAATACCTCCCTCCTCCCTCCGATGATGCCAACACAGCAACGCGCAATCTCAACACATGGATCACAGAATGTGCCAACACTCTAGCCCCCCTCGGCAAACATTGGCTAACCGCGTACCTAAGAAAGCCAGCTAGTTCACCACCAAACTCCAAGAATCAAAGTGTACAAGCAGACGTTTAGATAGAAAATGGATGAACAGCCAAACCAGAGAAGACAACACCTCCTTCAGAGCCGCAACCACTGCCCACCGCTGAAACATCAAAAACGCAAGGAAGGACGCACTTCGGAATCGCATCAGCTCCTCCACACACAACTCTAAGGAACTCTTCTCAGTCATCAATGAGTTCACAAATCCCCCTCCCCCTCAGAAGCCACTATCATCCCCATTACCCACCACCTTTTTCCACCGCAAGATCCAGGATATCTACAACAGCTTCCTCCTGGAAAATCCTGGCACCGGAACTTATGAACAACCCCCACCCTCCTCACAACCCACCCAGACCATCCACAGCTGGTCCACGCTGACCACAGAGGAAACAGTCAGAATTATGAACAGCAACCACAGGCCCCTGCCCACACCACATATACATCAGAGCCAGCACATCCATTGCCCTGAGCTCCAAAACTCAATGAACTGCTTCATCAACACTGCCACCTTCCCCTCGGACTGGAAACACACCTAAATACAGCCTCTCCTGAGGAAACCTTCGGCCGACCCATCAGAACTAAAGAATTTCCGGCCCATCTCGGTGCTACCCTACCCCACCAAAGTAATGGAGAAAGCAATCAGCGCACAACTACGGAATTTCATCGAGGGCAACAACTCCCTGGGCAGTTCCCAGCCTGGTTTCCACAGCAACCACAGCACGGAGACAGCCCTCCTGGCAACCACTGATGACACCCCATTACTCCTAGACGGCGGCCACATCACAGCACTCATACTCCTCGACCTCTCAGCAGCCTTCGACACGGTCTCCCACGGCACTCTACGCACCAGACTTCAAGACATAGAAATCTGCAGAAGAGCCCTGGAATGGATCCACTCCTTCCTCCCTGGGAGGATTCATAGGGTGAGACACCCGCCCTACACATCCAGACCCACAGGAGTCAACTGCAGAGTCCCCAAGGATCCTGACTGAGTCCCATACTGTTCAACATATACATGGTCCCTTACACAGCCATCGTCAGAAGCCACAGTATGAACATTGTGTCATATGCCAATGACACACAACTCATCATTTCCCTCACCGAAGACCCGGACACGGCCAAAAGGAACTTCCACTCAGGAATGGAAGCTGTCGCCACCTGGATGAGAGAAAACTGACTCAAGCTCAACTCCGACAAGACTGAGCTTATCATCCTTGTCCATGCCATCTCAGTTTGGGACAACTCCTGGTGGCCCACATCCCTCAGCGCCCACCCTGCACCGACTGAGCACGCCCACAATTTAGGCATCATCCTTGACTCCTCCCTATCCATGACCCGCAAAGTAAATTCAGTCTTCTCCTCCTGCTGGCATACACTCCATAAACTTCAGAAGATCTTCAGACGGATACCAGCAGACTGCTGCAGGAAAGTCACCCACTCCTTAGTCACAAGCAAGCTCGACTACGGCAATGCCCTCTACACCGGCTCCTTGACTAGAAACATTAAAAAAGCTATGACTCATCCAGAACGCCACTGCAAGACTCATCCTGGACCTCCAATGCCAAGAACATATCTCCCAACACCTGAGGACCCTCCACTGGCTCCCGGTCAAGAAACTAATCACCTTCAAGCTACTTACTCACACGTACAAGGCCATACACAACGCAGTACCAGCCTACCTGAACAGACGCATCTCCTTCCACAACCCCACTAGACCCCTCCACTCCACCCAGCTGGCCCTGTCTACCATCCCTTGCACTTGTATTACCACCACCGGAGGACGATCCTTCACCTACATCACAGCAAAGAGCTGGAACAACCACCACCTGCACCTCAGACAAAGCCCATTGCACCATATTCAGGAAGAAACTCAAGACATGGCTCTTCGGATGAGGCTCCTCCCACCAGTGCCTTGAGACCCTCAAGGGTGAGTACACAAATTGACTCATTGATTGATTGATCTGTGAAGAGGTGTGCACAGGGTGGTGCTAATGGTATTGATTCACAAAGGTATGTCATACTTTTGAGTAAGTTTACCTCGCATAGTAAGCTTACTTCTGTCAGTATTCACAAACTCTGAGTATAAATTTACTACTAAAGGTGAAACTACTTGTCTCTACCCCCTTCAGTTTACAATTGGCTTTCTATTCTATGGGTGGGTGTCCCTAACTAAACCCCTCTTACTCCTCCCTAATCCCATTTCCTTTAGGAGTAAGTCTGCCCATTTACTTAGACACTACCATGTATCACTACTGCATGCTTCTTCCCTCCTGTTGGGACACAGAAGTCTAGATCTTCCCCCTACTGGTCTTTAGGGTGTGTGAAGGAAACAGCCTCAGCAGACCAAAGAGACCTACTGGTCCTGGGGTCAGCATTAAGCAGACTCCTTAGTCCATTAGGGAATCAGTGGGCTTGTCTTTTCAGCTTTACTTGGCTTTGTTGCCATCCAATTCCAGTGTCTAACTCTCTTGCTGCCCTTCTCCTTTGCTGGCACCAAAGCTCTAGGTTCCACATTTGTTCAGTGGATCTGGGCTGCCCAAACCTGGTACAGAGTGACAACTAGTTAACAAATGCAGATTTTCTTCCCAACCCCCTTTCTCCTCGGGAGCAGAGTGAAGCACTGTTACTTACTTCTTTTATGTGGGAAGGCCTTTGTTCCCTCTGCTGTGGAGTAGAGTAATTAACATAGGCCAACAGGGTGGCAAAAGGTCTGGAATCTGGTCCTGAGCTCAGTCAGAGAAATATACCAATTCTGGTCGACCCACAAGGTGAACATGTAGGTTCTTAGGACCTGAGTATTCAAATGTGGTGTACGTTTCACCCCAGTTTGATGCCTTACTGGGCTTTATAGTCCTAAAGGAAGTGAAAATGTACTTTAAGGCAGATTCACCCAGATGAATATTAAACAGTGGCACAGCAGATAAACCATTAAACCAAACTGACCTTACCTATGAATGCCCAGGCTACCTGTGAGCAGATAACGGGTTGCACACAACAGTAGTATCACACAAGCAGCCTGCACATGGGTGCCCACATGTTCACACTTAACAAGTCAAGTGCCCATTACCCTAGCTGTGTCTCTAGAGCCTTATATTAAAAGGCAGATGCTGGCAGTAACACACATAATTCATTTACCGTGTGATTAACGTGGGTGAAACACAAGTAGTCAGATTCACTCAAAATAAAAAAGTCCTAAACCAGGTGATCAAAAGCTAAATATTTGGGCACACTAAATGGGCAGAACCCATTTGCAACACATGGCATGAAAAGTCACATCACCTGTGGACTTCAGCACTCATTGCACCATCTACTATTGTGACAGAGGAAAACCAGGCATAAGGCCTACCATTGTAGCCTGGCTGCTATAGTGTAAAATATGTGGTATGACATGTTAAAAATCTTTTTTTCTTTTTCTTTTTAAAAGTCTACCTTTTAAATATTACTAAGTCACCCCATGTAAGACTTGTGACCAGCTTGAAAGGATGCATGGGATTTAAAAGTGTGACATGTAGAAAAATAATGTTGCTGCATCCCTATAGTAAAAAGACACAAAAAGCTTTTTCACTGTGGCAAGCCTAGCTTTTAAAAAACCTGAGTTCAGAATACATAAATTAGATAACTTTGGAAAGTGATCTGCCCCACAAATAATTAATCCACTGCTTTTAATATTTATTTAAAATCCAAATCAGGGGAAAAGTAACTTTCCCCTTTGCCTGCTAGAGTTTTCAGGAGGTTAATTTGCACTAGCTCTGCGTCTACTATGACATGGTCAGCCTTGGATGAGGTGTGAAATTCTACCCAGCAAGTCACAATAGCTTGACCTGAATGGTCATATATGACTCCTCTGTGATCTATAGAATATGCAGGGTGAGGGTCCGTGCCTCTCCTGTTGACACCCTAGTGCCAAATGGTACAATGCCCGTCCTTTCTGAAGCCCATATAACACTTTAGCACTTTTCAAAGGTAGCAAACAGAATGGCACTACAATGTTTGTGTTTCCTGTGTCTGGTTTTGCCCCACCAGACATTTTTGTCTAGTTTTGTTGGGCGTGCAGTGCTGGTATCAAACTTTTTTTTAGTGTTAGATATGGGGAGACAACATGGTTATCACAGTACTCTCTCCACTCACACCCACAGCCTTAAAGCCCAAGTTTAGTGTGGCTGAAGGCCTTCGCAATCTTAGATTACCCTGACTTATTGCATATGGGGCCTGTTTACAGTCATGTAAATAGGCACTACTGCAAAAGTAGGTAGGCCAGGGCCTTGAAACCGTTACTCCTTGGTAATAGAGGAATTAGAAGTGTATTAGGTTGTCCCCTACCCAAAGCCTTCCTCAGAACACTGCTAGACTTGTGAAAGGATACCAGGGGGACTGAATCTGCTGCTCTTGGCATATGTGACCTGTGAAATGGGCCTGAGCATGTTGGACCCCTTCCACTTGAAAATCAAAGACAGAAAGATATACAAGGATCAAAAAGCTGATCTCCCTAGGTGGCTCCAGGAAAATAATAGAGCTAAAAAGAACATCCCCATGAAGAATCCCCATGAAGAATCCCAGCTGACCAGTGTCAACTTGACCTGGACTTGACTTTGCTCTTGCCCTCTGCCTGACACCCTGACAGTCTCTAAGTGCTTCATCTAAGATCCTGGGGCATTGGAATTGTAGTCTTGTGGCCTCTTGTGTGCTAAAAGAAGCTTGGGATATATTTCAAACCTTTTTGCCAAAGAACTTCTAGGGCACCAACTACAAACCACAAAAAAGTATCCAACCTGCAGTTCTATGGCATCAGATTGAACTTCAGGTTTGTCCAGCATGGAGAAGATTTTTTCTTCAAAGAAATGACAAAGACCCTTTTCAGACTGGAAGTTAGCAATGTATTCACACTTCCCATGTACCAGGGCCCAACAGGGCCAATCTCATTGGCATATCAGACCTCTGCTCCATCACGGTTAGCCCCAAATTGAGCCTAAGTCCTGGTCTACCACAAACTTTAACTATCATTGGCATTTGCGCTTTTTAGTGCTACTCTTACTCAAATCTTTTCTTTTTTTTGCATCAGGGCTGTTTTTGGCCCATATTCTTTTTATTTCATGTATTATTTTCAGAATCTTTCATTAAAGGTTTTATCTTTGCACATGCAGACCTATACCCGTGCAGGAAACAGAACACATTTGTGTGGATCACACGAGCCATCAACAATATACTTTAAGTGACAATCTGTACACAGTACATGTAAATATAATGAACCTCTGGTATACAGTAGTCTTTTATCTCCTGCAAAAACCTGCATGATACCCAAGTATGTAAGTGTAATGCAATGGGTACCTTAAGACCCTCCCACCCCTACATTGTCCCCACCCGGGGTGCAACATCATCAGTAAGGTGACTGAGTATGTAGAGGGGAGCCTCAATCTTAGTTATGTGCCATGGATGGGTTAGGTAAGAAATGCAGGGGCTGCATTACAACATAGTACTGCCGACTTGCAGTGTACAGAATTAACTGAAAGGTTACATTGATTGTTTACATCATCTCCTGTGTATTAACCACATCTCTGTGTCTTCAGCGAATCCTGTATCTCTCAGTTGGGCTGGATCAGTGTCAATATGATCATTCAAACAATAAATCAACGTTCGTATGCTTCTGTTTTATACGTTTCTTCAGTCCACGTCTGGATCATAGGAAGAAGATTTGTTTTCCCCTGTTGCACTGTGACAAACCATTGGATTTTCTGGTATGTGAAGTCCGAGTGCATGCCTAGATCATGTAGTAATGGCACTTGGCTCCCTAATTGGCAAGTGATGTCTAGCATGTTCTTAAGTGTGTCAATGACCGACCTTTAGTATTGTGGCATGTGGGAGCATTCAAACAAAATATGGACTATATTACTTCTTGGGTTACCGCATGACCAGCATGATGCACCAGGGGGGACCAGTGTCACCTTTGTAGGATCTTGTAATAGCTCAGTTTAAGGTGTGGCACACTAACAGCCTTATTTCGATCTTTCAGAAGGTCAGACCAAATGGATTCCTCATAATCTACATGCAAGTAGGTTGACCACCAAGATCTCAATGTTGCAGAAGTGGGAGTTGAGTGTGCGTGGTTATTGAGCAGTTTGTGAATGCTATGAACTATCTCTTTAGACTTTCTCCATTTTCTGAGGTATTGCAAAATTGTCAGACAGACCGAGATGGTAGGGTAGGAGAGCGCTTGTTGAACAAATTTGTAGTCTCTCGTCGTCCTAGAACATAGATGGGGGGAGGTTGTAAGGCTCCTGCAATTTGGAAAAGGTCTTCAATTGCATGTGATCAATAAGTTGCTCCAGAACGGCTCGTTCCCTGCTATGAGAAGGGTTTGGGAGCCCCAAGTGGGAGTCCCCCTGTATATGGGGCAATATTCCCCTAGTATCTTATGTCCATTCCTCCAGGCCAAGATTGTTGCATGGATAATGGGATTGTACAACACCATCCATATCTTATTGGCTGCAGCCTGTATAGCCTACCCACCTCCCCCATAGTTTCCTTTCCAGGTAGGCCCAGTGTGGAGTCTCTAAGGAATCATGTATCATATACTGCACATGTGCTAGTGGGAACCCTAGCCAATAATAATCTTTGTGTGGCAGTCTCAGACCTTGTAGGAAGGTAGCCTCTTTCTAGCCTTGTTACCCCCACTTTTGGCCTGTTGTGAGTATATGTCAGGGTGTTTTTACTGTCTCACTGGGATCCTGCTAGCCAAGGCCCAGTGCTCATAGTGAAAACTCTATGTTGTCAGTGTGCTTGATATGTGTCACTGGGATCCTGCTAGCCAGGACCCCAGTGCTCATACGTTTGTGGCCTATATGTGTTCCCTGTGTGGTGCCTAACTGTATCACTGAGGCTCTGCTAACCAGAATCTCAGTGTTTATGCTCTCTCTGCTTTTCACAATTGTGACTGCAGGCTAGTGACAATCTTCACCAATTCTCATTAGCACACTGGAACACCCTTACAATTCCCTTGTATATGGTACTTAGGTACCCAGGGTATTAGGGTTCCAGGAGATCCCTATGGGCTGCAGCATTTCTTTTGCCACCCATAGGGAGCTCACACAATTCTTACACAGGACTCCCACTGTAGCCTGAGTGAAATACCGTCCACGTTATTTCACAGCCATTTTTCACTGCACATAAGTAACTTATAAGTCACCTATATGTCTAACCCTCACTTGGTGAAGGTTAGGTGCAAAGTTACTTAGTGTGTGGGCACCTGGCACTAGCCAAGGTGCCCCCACATTGTTCAGGGCTAATTCCCCAGACTTTGTGAGTGCCGGGACACCATTACACACGTGCACTACATATAGGTCACTACCTATATGTAGCGTCACAATGGTAACTCCAAACATGGCCATGTAAAATGTCTAGGATCAAAGAATTGTCACCCCAATACCATTCTGGTATTGGGGGGACAATTCCATGCATCCCTGGGTCTCTAGCACAGAACCCGGGTACTGCCAAACTGCTTTTCCGGTGTTTCCACTGCAGCTGCTGCTGCTGCTGCTGCCAACCCCTCAGACAGGTTTCTGCCCCCCTATGGTCTGGGCAGCCCAGTCCCAGGAAGGCAGAACAAAGGATTTCCTCTGAGAGAGGGTGTTACACCCTCTCCCTTTTGGAAATAGGTGTGAAGGGCTGGGGAGGAGCCTCCCAAGCCTCTGGAAATGCTTTGATGGGCACAGATGCATAAGCCAGTCTACACCAGTTCAGGGATCCCCCAGCCCTGCTCTGGCGCAAAACTGGACAAAGGAAAGGGGAGTGACCACTCCCCTGACCTGCACCTCCCAGGGGAGGTGCCCAGAGCTCCTCCAGTGTGTCCCAGACCTCTGCTATCTTGGATTCAGAGGTGTTGGGGCACAATGGACTGCTCTGAGTGGCCAGTGGCAGCAGGTGACGTCAGAGACCCCTCCTGATAGGTGCTAGTAAGTATTGTGATTATGTTTCTGCTACAAAAGGGTCAGACTTGTCTAGTGGCAGTTTTAGTGCCATAAAGAAGCGCAGAAGGTTTATATGCCTACTGCAAAGAGCAAATCTGTATTTTATGTAAATAGCTGAGTACATTAGTAAAGTCAGCCATTACCTGCGCTATAATACAAATGAAATGTATGTGCGGGGTGGAGGGCGGCTATGGAGAGATGAAGGGCACTTTTGCTGGGTGGTAATGAGGGAATCCGAGGAGGAGGGAGTGGGAGCACCAATAATGATTTTTGAACTGGGCGCAGGAGGTGCTAAAGACTGTGACAAATGGTATGTGACAAAGTGTTTTTTGAGTGTCTTGAAAGAACGTGCTGATTGAGGGAAGAAGCGCAGGTAAGGTGGCCTCTACTGTTGCACGTATCTCACACACACCATCAATTTTGTGACTGTCTACGTAGGCTAGTGTTTTAGAGCAACAGTTTAGCCAATAGCAGAGATGGCATCTTGATGGATGACTGCTGCCGTCACTCGGGTTATAGAGGACAGCTCTGACATAGGATCAGAGACTGAGACATCAGATACTGAGACAGAATCTGAGGGATAGCACAATGGCGCTGACTCTGGGAGTGATTTTTCAGTCGGAGGAGTCCCATTCGATAACTCCTCTTCCAGTAAATTATGAGGGAGGTGATGAGGACAGTCCTGCTGTCCCTTCGCAAGCAGCCTGTGCAACGGGGTAATAGTGGGTTAGCCCAACCCAGAGAGCAGGTGAATGCGGCGGCAAGCAGAGAGAGAGAGTGCTCTCTTGGAAGCTCCCCAATTTAGTTCAGCCCCAAATTCCACCGCCCAAATCGTATTGTGGAGACATAAAAATGATCTATTGCAAAACAAACTGGTTTTGTAAGGCAGGCACCTGTGTTTTTGGTCCTGGGTTCGGCGGGCATATAGAGAAACACACTAAACCCAAACATTTCTGGAAACTAGACATTCGGGGGAGTCCACAGAGGTGTGACTTGTGTGGATTCCCCAAAGTTTTCTTACCCAGAATACCCTCCAAATCTGAAATGTTGAATAAAAACTCTATTTTTCTCGCATTTCTGTCACACAAACTACAGGAATATGCTGGGATCCACAAAATTCCTACCACCCAGTGATTCCTCACCTGTCCTGATAAAAACACTACCCCATTCGAGTGCCTACACCTAGTGCCTGCGTCAGGAATGGATCACCCCAGGGTCAACAGCTGCCTCATATAAGGACCAACATTGACAGTTGTGTGATCTATTCCTGCTGCGGGCACCAGGCCTACCCACACAAGTGAGGTACCATTTTTATCGGGAGACTTGGGGGAACGCTGGGTGGAAGGAAATTTGAGGCTCCTCTCAAATTCCAGAACTTTCTGTCACCAAAATGTGAGGAAAATTTGTTTTTTTAGCCAAAGTTTGAGGTTTGCAAAGGATTCTGGATAACAGAACCTGATCAGAGCCCCACAAGTCACCCCATCTTGGATTCCCCTAGGTCTCTAGTTTTCAAAAATGCACTGGGGGGGGGCGGAAGGCCCAGCAGCTAAGAGGTTAATGGCCAGGAGGTATTTTAAATCTGCCTCTGAGTATGTTGGTTTATACCTCAGAAGAATAGCCGGTGGTTTTAGTTGGGCTCTGGGCTGGGCCATGTCACATTTTCATAAGGCAGAATCCCTCATGATCTTACCGCTTATGCTGGCCTTTTTCACAGCCCACAATATGAGGTGGGAACTGGTGAGCGTTCATTGTCAAATATGTCTGTCTGAAATAAGGAGTTTAGGGCCAGATGTAGGAAGCGTTTTGCAAATCGCAGTTTGCGCGATGCAAAACACGCATCGCGATGCACATTCCCATTTTGCGAGTCGGTAGGTGTCCCCTTCCTATTTGCGACTCGCACCGCGATGCAGAATTGCTTTGTGACCGCGAACGCGGTAGCAAAGCAATTCACAGTTACCACCAGTGTCACACTGGTCGTAACCCATTCGCAAAAGGGAAGGGGTCTTCCCCTTTGTGAATGTCGCCATTAATGTTTTTTCAGAGCAGGCAGTGGTCCAATGGACCACTGCCTACTCTGAAAAACCGAAACCAAATGGTTTCGTTATTTTTTTGTATTGCAACTCGTTTTCCTTTAAGGAAAACGGGCTGCAATACAAAAAAAAACTGCTTTACTTAAAAAGCAGTCACAGACATGGAGGTCTGCTGTTTCCAGCAGGCCACCATCCCTGTGAGTGCAGGGAATCTCAATGGGGTCGCAAAATGCCACCCACCTCATTAATATTAATGAGGTGGGTCTTTGTTACCCCATTGAGATTTGCAGATGGTGTCTGAGACACCGTTCTGCATCCGATTTTGCGAATCGGATTTTGCTACATCTGGCCCTTAATCTCCATTTGTCCTGAGGTCAGTGGTAAGACATGTTGAGTTTCCAATGGGCAAGGGTGGTCTGGCAATATCAAGGTCCAATAACACGTGGATCTTGTCATGATCTAATATCCCGGTCAGGGGGATGGACCTCTATTCAAGAGGGAGTGTTGACTAAGCAGGAGGCAATCCTGGAGTTCTTGCCATGGGGACTGGAAAGAAATGTGAATTCCCTGTCTGTGGGGTGGAGTAAGCACATACATTATGTAAGGGGAAATCCTGCTGAAGGTCATATATTAGATCTCTATGAAGCTGAGAAGGTATTGTAGAAGGATGGGACTTGTTTAATTTCAGGTCACAGGCTACATTCCAGTCAGCACCTAGAAGTACTTCTGTGTGTGGATGTTGTAATATGATTCTTATGAGGTCTTGGAAGGTGTTAGCTTTGGAGGTCACTGAGACCCACTGATCTATGTTTGGCTTTATATTGTGATATTGACTAGGATGCAGTGCCCTTTGTGGTCTTGCCATATCAGATGTCTTTTGAACATTAGCCCTTTCTTGAAGAGGATCAGTACTCCCTCTCAATGATACCTCTATGACTAGGTGGCAGGGATGCAGGAAATGGGCTCTTTGCATGCATGATATTCTTTCCCTACCAAATCCCTACGTAGTATCTGGCTCTCATTGTCAGACAAGTGGGTCTTCTGTGGTAGGGAGAAATGTGTAAGTATAATAGTACCTTTTTTCACCTAAGATAGTGGGTCAGTCCAGTCTTGTTAAGGGATAGGACATTAAGATCTGACATCTTCCACTATGTTGTATACAAATCAGGTATTGCTGAAGTGGGGGTGGGGTGGGTCATTTGGAGTAGAAGGTCAACAAAAGTATCAAAGTTTTTCCATTTATAGAGGCCCCAATGTATGGTAGTTGGAATCAAACAGAAGAACTCGGTAGCAGCTCTCAATGGTAGTATGTGGGTTGCAGAGAGATCTGGCTCAAGACCAGGGTTCAAGTCCCGCTTCGGCAGATCTTGGGCTCAATTCCCTTGGACCAGATAATTCTCGCCTCGGTGCCTAATCTAATTAATGGGTCCCACTCTACAACTCTGGGCAATAGCTTGCTTAATCTCCACAACGGCCCCACCAGAGCTTGGATGCCTGGCTTCACCCTGGGGGTGCCCAGGAGTGGGCACCTCACAGGGAAAAGCCAGGAGGGGTTCCATAGCGGTATGAGTACAGCGCCTTGAGACCCTAACGGGTGAGTAGTGCGCTATACAAGTGCAAAGTTTACAGTTTTACAGTTTTTACAGTCAAAGTTAGGATTAAATAATTAACCTAGAGGGAAAGCTGTAAGTAAATGTCAGTTGTACCATGGGGCAAAAAGGTGTGGCTGAAGGATTAAGGCCCTGATTTATTCTTTTTGGGGCAAAACTGCACTACTGCAATTTTGCACCAAAACGTTTAGCACCCGCTTGCACCATTTCTGTGCACCAGCCAGGCACCATATTTATGGAAGAAGGGGGTTTTGCACCAAAAAATTATATTACACAGATTAGAGTAAAAAAAAATGACTCTAACCTGCCTAGAGTCATTTTCTAATGCAAAACCATCCATAACACAGGACTCCTGTTAGAAAAGACAGGAGTCATGCCCACCACCCCAAAGGCTAGCACAGGGGACCAGAGCCCCCTGAGCATGGCCATAGCACCCTGTGCCATGCATGGGGGCTCATTTCAGGGCCCCCAATGGCACTTAAAAAAAAAAAAAACTTACCTGTACTTACCGAGGATTGGGTCCCCCATCCTCCGTTGTCCCTCTGGTGTGGGTGGCGGTGTCCCTGGGGCCTGGAGAGGGCACCTGTGGGCTTATTCCATTGTGTTCCATGGTGGAAATAGGCCCATAGGTCCCCTAACGCCTGCCCTGAACCAGGCGTTAGAAAATGGGGCAAAGCAAGCTTTGCACCATTTTTGACCCCTCCCCGCTCACCTGCACCATTTTTGCACAGAGTATAAATATGGCGTTAAGGCCATAGAGTAATTTTTTGCAAGGGAACACCTACCTTGCATCTCATTGAGGCAAGGTAGGTTTCCACGTCCAAAAATTGACTTTAACTCCATATATTTGGCGCTAGAATTGTCTAGGGCCAAAATATAAATATGGAGTTAGTTTTGCACCGAATTAGAGTAAAAAAAATTACGCTAACTCAATGCAAACAGAGTATAAATATGCCCCTTGGTGTGCATAGCACTGATACAGTGTGCACCGGAGGGCCTATGGTTGGGCTTGGAGCCCTCATGGTATAATGCCTTGGAGCAGTATCATTATTGGTTGTGGAAGGGAATGCAGCAGGTGAAGCATGGTCAAAGTCCTCAATGGCGGTGTCCCCCAGAAGTAGTGGTACTAGGAAGTGGATGAGGGGTAGTGCTGAGAACCACGGCAGAGCAGAGAGGGGTGATCCGTTTTACCCATGGTCATAGGTTTTAACGGTGATCTCAATTTGTCTCTCAGGGTTTGTTTTTTGGCTATTTATGGGAGCATCGAACCTGAGGCCCAGCATTGAGTCACTTCTTCAAGCCTCTCATGCTCAGTCAGTTGCTAAGTAACATGACCACCCCTTCCCTGTTCTATGGCAGTCTCTCTGGAAGTATGTGGCAGAGTGGTATCCATCTTCTTGTCCTCCAAGGAGTTCAGCAGTTCTTCAAGTAAGGCAGGGACCTCATATTCGGTTGGCCTATCATTGTAGGTGATCAGCATACAAGCAGGCTCCAGGAGGCCATGAAGAATCATGAGCATTTTCAGCCATGGTCTAAGCATTAGGAAGCTTTTAATTCATGGGACAATTTCATGCGAAAAGTCTTGCGTGACCATTAGTTTCATATTACCATTCGAAAAGGGGCCCTGGCACTTTGCTTCAGTGTTTAAGATCTGACAAGCATGGTGGTGTCTAAGGATGCAGGCTGTGATTTCGTGTGGTTCATTTTTCACCATGTCCCATTGGGATAAAGTCCTATGGACCCTCTGTAGTTCCAGAGGTGGAGTGGAAGGACAGGTTGGTGACTTCTGGTGTAGAAGAAATTAAGAGTGAGATTGTGTCCATGTCTTCCAACTGTTCAGGATCCTCAGAAGTGTAAGTTGTTTTATCTGTTCCTGTCTTCCAACTTCACCAATTATGAGAAACCAATGGTCCTGTTCCCAATCAACTGACACTCCCAGTTTCAGCTCCACCTGTTGAAGTCTGTTTTCCATTTGTTGCATGCAGATATTAAAAGAGGCAAAATCCAAGCGTATGGATGCAGTATTAGTAGAGATTGTTATAGTTGTACCTTCAATAGTAGAGACAGATGGCCACAGCACAGTGAGTTTTTTGTTTAAATGGTCTCCATTGACAGGCAGGGTGCATGTGGTCCTTGGTCCGGTATCATTGTGGAAGGCTTGCCCAAAACTTCTTCAGTGAACAGTAATTGATGGGTAGTTTTGTAATAGCACTGGCCTCCCAGTGGATGGCAGAGGTGAGGGGCCTACTCATCATGCAAGGAGGTACTTAGATCTGAGTGCGAGAGTGTTGCAGTGTTTGAGTGTCTGTCTCTATGGTGGGGCTGTCTCGCTGCAATTAGTTGTCAAAGGTCCTAGCCAGAATATGGGCCTAAGCAATGATATGTGTCTCAGAAGTGAAGTCAGCGTTCTACTACATGCTTTACCATGAGCTACCCCGACAGCTAGGTGCAGGTGGGGGTGATTTTTAATATTGTGTGCAGAGGTCTATGTGTAGCAGATTGCAATGAGCACAGTGACTGGGATCTGGAGGGCTCTAAGAGCCCACAATGCTCTAGTAAGGGTCCCTGTATGGCCTCAGCAGCTTCTAGTATCTATCATGGTTAAACAGTGCCTCTAGGGAGTCAGTCAGGTGGGGGAGGCACCAGTCTGGGAGTCTCTGGTGTCTAAAAGCTATTAGCGTGGTGTGGGAGCACTGTCATGGCCAGTACATTGTCTATGGCTATGCTGCAGGAACAACCAGGTCGACCCTGTGTAGTGTATCCCTGGCCCTGTGTAGCTTCAAAAATGTTTCAGAGGTCACAGGCGCACACCACTCACTATGGCCACTGCTGAATAATTGCCTGGGCTGTGAGGGGGCCACCAGAGGGTGCGGTAAATGACTGATCCATGTTGCTGTGAATCGCAGTGTTTCCCCCTCTTCGTGCTTGTTGCTGCCACTCACCACTAGACTGTCTCCATCTCTGTAGCTGCTGCAGCCTGTTCCGATGCTCCCTGCCTCCTCCCAGGACTCTCAGAGGCAGTTCATGAGGTTCTCCATGGTTTCTGGCATGATCAATAGGCCGAGCCTGTGGGTCACAGATGAGCTTTATAGAAATGCCACCATCATTTTGGTCATGCAGCTCAGCCCCTTTATTCAAAACTTTAAAAATTCTCAGCTTCCCCTTATTGGAGTTTTTTGTTTTATTGTCAGTTTGCTCATTATATTTTTCTCTATTTTCATACTTAGGAGTGCAATTTTTATTGTGTTGTGTTTTTGACTTTGTAACTCTATTAGTACTTTTAGTAAACCATACATATTAGGAGTTGAGCTCAGGTTTGAATTACTTGAAACTTTGATTAGATCTAATAAGAGAGTGATGCACATCAATTTGTCCCAACTAATAAACCTTTTTCTCTCATGATGGAACTCTGTTGGCTCATCTTGCCGGCAACACCATTTTCAAAACCAGCTATGTCATTAATAAAGTTATTTTGACTAGTAACAATGCTTAATGTGCAGACAACCTCACCACCTCTAATGTTTCTCGATAGGCCTGCAGCCAGTACGCTATCAGATTGCAGACTAAGAAAAGTAAAAAACAAAAAAACAAGCAGCAGGCCTTTAAGATCTCTGCACCTTGAACAACATCCCTGTATCCACTGGGATCACCCCAACGCTGCTCCAAGTTGGGAACAATTTGAAGACGCTTTTTTTTGAGGAATGCTGCATCACATTGCATCAAAACTCCACAAACCCACAAACTAGCTCCTCACCCTCATTGACTTTATGCTGAACTTTGACCTTGTACAGTGTCTGCTGCACTTATGTATAGGTTTGCACTATGGGAATATCACCCATATGCATGCATGTATAGATACATGTGTTTGTTAAAACATCTCACAGTGCACTTAAATTCATTCACAAGTAATAGAACCCACCATGAAAATCCAAGTGATACCTGAGAAAATCTCTCCTCTGGCCTTGATAAATCAGTCATCTGGGCCCAGTGAAGCTTGGTTCATAGAACAACCCAACCAACCAAGAAAAAATGTAAACAATGGTGTGATGGCGGTGTTTAAATATATTCCAAAAACTCTCTACACAATTATGTTCATAATTATAACTTGGTTAGCATCACTCAAGCGAAATCCCTTTCTTTCAAAAAGAAGCACAAGTAGATTTTAAGTACCACAGATAATTATTCATCATAATCTGAGACAATGGCAATACTAAAGTTAACTGTGATCAGCAAGCTTCCAATGAGAACGCACTCAGTTGTTAAAAAACTTCTTTAATGACAAAAACACTTGTATCAGGATTGACAATCAATGACGTCCTCCTAAATTCAAGCACAAATGAATAAAAGTGTTCTCAGTATTCTAAGAAAACCTTAAGATATCAGCTCTAAAACCACCAGCTACCCTTAAAGATCATCAAGCCCTTGTTCTCCCTTTTGACCATTGCTTAGCTCCAAATAATAACCTCCTCTCTAAATCAAGACTGCATTGGTGAACTGGCCCCACTCATCGAAAAATACATATGTCTGTCTCATTGCACAATAATACTTTACTTGAAAAGATTATTGGTGTGCAAGGAAGGTCATTTAGATGGTCAATTTGAAGACAAGCACCTATGCCTGCTTATCGGTCAGTACATTAAAAGATCATCTCAGGAGTAAAAAAAAATACCTTTTCCTTGGTGGATTAAGAAGATGTGTGCCCCTACATCATTCTGTATTTATCTAGACTGACAAGCACAATTTACCATAGAGACTAAGCAAAATTCTCGATGTCGGCATGAGCATTTGTAGTAACGTTTTCGACTGGCTCACTTTCATGTATTGTATCGCGAGGATCCATTGTGGATCTATTTCTTTTAAATCTATATATTAACTTGGTAGGACTAAAATAGGAAGCATTGGGAATATTAAGCATCAAGATTAGAATGGCATCCTACCATACCTGAACATTTCATGCACCAATGACCTAACACAATCATTACAAGCATCTCACAAAATCTTGAAAAAACTAAAGCTAAAAATGACTTTTCTAATGTGTTACGGTTGCTTCTTAAATTTACTTCAGAAATGTCAACCATGAAATCTACCCTCAGAAATCCATGAATTTCTCTTAACTTGGTTTCACTTGTGACGCACATTTTTTCGCTTTGTCAGTGTTTGTTCACTTTTGTCATCATTTATGGCAAAAATGATATGCATGCACAAGTGCCCATATTTCTATAGTTTGTTTTACAAAGTATAACAAGAAGCACTCCAAGGTAGATTACCCTGAATGTACTCACATGCACATGCCCAGGTAGCCATCTTGTGAAGTGTTCTTGTAATGAAGTATAGACCATTTTTGAAAGATGACTGTCATTCATGCACATGTACACACACCATCTTCCAATAGTTTTTGTTTTAATGTATTGTAATTTAGAATTGGTCTACATCACACTTTTATTCACTGGAAATGAGCATTGGGGAAATGTAGGCATGGAGGAGAGCACAAAGCTGTGGTAAGGAGGGAAAGCTGAAACATTGTAAACAGCAAGCAGAGAGGAGAGAGACTGAGGAAAAGAAAGGAGTACTTCATGCACTGTGGTGCACTGTAAGGGCAGCAGAAAGACATAGAAACAGTGAATAGAACAAGCCCATCGCCTGAGGGCTTATCTATGTTGTGATTGACAAGAGCAAAACAATACAGTGGTTAAAGTGAGCAGACCCAAAGCCTATTATAGGTAAATGCTGAAGTATTAGATACAAAAGGGATGTTGATGACAGAAGCTAAACCTGCTGCAAGGTGAGACCTAAAGAAGAACTTCATTGATTAGCTCTGGTGGCAATTTCAAACTAAAACCTCAATACTTCAAGAAACCATAACCTGACCAACTTTACAGCTTTTGTGTTTTCAGGTTTCCATGAGTAAAACATTCTTCATTTTGGAAACAGCAAAGAAGATATCAATCTTTCGCTTCTAGAGCATATGTCAAGTTTTGGAACACTTTGCTTGTAGACTCCTACACATCAGTCCCTACTCTAATTTTTCTAAGAGATGTGGAATCTTTCCACAAATGCTATAATGGTTGACCACACTACTATAACCTTAATCTACCAAATGGCTCCCTCTCTTAAGGCTCTTTTCCTTTGCTTTATTTATAAAGCTACAGTCTGTAGAATCTTTAACTACCTGTCTTCTAAAGTGCTCTATTATCTTTTTGGTCTGTTGTGATATGGAAAATAAATACATAAATACATAACTACAATTGTTTCTCCTTTGAATTAGACTTTTTTTCATAAGCAGCTGGGTAAAATATAGTTTGTTAGTGTAGGAGGCTGGCCTGGCTTATAGTGGATACCTGATGGTACTTACACCTTGTGCCAAGTCCAGTTATCCCTTATTAGTAGATTAGTAGTATTCTAGCAGCTTAGGCTGATAGAGGTAGCTATAGCAGAGCAGCTTAGGCTGAACTAGGAGACATGCAAAGCTCCTACCATACCACGTCTATGATATAGCACTATAACATAAGAATCACAATACTCAGTGTTACTAAAAACAAAGGTACTTTATTTTAGTGACAATGTGCCAAAAATATCTCAGAGGATATACTCCCTAAGGAGGTAAGTAAAATACACAAAATATACACACAAACCAAAATCAGGTAAGTAAACAGTTAGAAAAGTAGTGCAAACACTGTAGAATACAATAGGATGCAATAGGCCTAGGAGCAACAAAAACCATATACTAAGAAAGTGGAATGCGAACCACTTAGGGACCCCAGGCCTAGTGTAGTATGTAGAGGGTCGCTGGGAGTGTAAGAAACCACTAAGGGTGTCCAAGATACCTCACCTCCAAGACCTTGAAAAATAGCAGTAAAGTTACCATACTTCCCCAGAAACACAGATAAGTTGTGATAGGAGATTCTGTAAAGACAACAACTGACTGCAAAGCACTGAAGATGGATTCCTGGACCTGAGGACCTGTAAAGGAAGAGGACCAAGTCCAAGAGTCACGAAAGTGTCCGGGGGGCAGGAGTCCACTAAACCCCAGATGAAGGTGCAAAATGGCTGCATGTAGGTGGAAGAAGCTGAAGATTCTAAAACAACAGAAGACACCAGGAACTTCTCCTTAGCACAAAAGATTTACCATGGCGTGCAGGAAGATGTAGAGTTGTTTGAAGGTGGTGGAGTGAGGAAAAGGAGAGTGGCATACACGCACAACACCCACCATTCACACTCACAACCAGCTGCAAATGCAAACCAATGGCACAGGACACTCGGCATAATAATACAAGGACTACAGGTCGGCAGTACTGAGATTGTAATTGCATGGCAACAGCCACCATATGAACCAATTGGAGAACAAAGATATGTGAACAATTGTCCAGAAAGGGCCAATGCCCAGTCCAAAGTACAAAAGGCGCACATGGCCACAGTCCAAGCCCCAACTTGATCATGACTAACTCTGCACAAAACTGTGCAAGGCCAACATCTCAGAAGTGGACAGGCACCTCGGAGGTAAGGGGGTGGGGTGTCATCTCAGCTGAAGTCAGAAACTTGCCCACTAGTTCTGGAGGGGGCTCCATGCCCATTTCTCTGTGTTGGGGAGCGCAAGGTCACAGTCTCTGAGGTGGGAAACCTGCCCACTGGTTCTGGAGAGGGCTCCTTGTACATCAGTCCCTGGAGGGTGACCTACATGCCCTCTGCTGGAGGTGAGGGCTGCTGTGTCTCAGCAGGGGATGAGGACCCCATCCCCACAGGTGCGGACTGCTGTTTCTTAGCTGGGGAAGGTGCCTTCTGGGCAGCCTCTGCTGGAGGCAAGGGCTGCTGTGTCTCAGCAGGGGATGAGGGCTCTGTGCTCTATCATGGTGGGGGTGTTGGTACCCTGTCAGCCTCTGCAGGAGGTGAGGGCTGCTGTGTCTCAGCTGGAGGTGAGGGATTCTTCTCTTTCCTGGCTGGTGGAGTGAGATCCTTCCTTTTCCTGGCTGGTGAAATGGGATCCTTCCCTTTCAGGCTGGTGGAGTGGGATCCTTCACTGTCTTGCATCCACGACTAGGAGGTGCCTCCACTGTCCCTGTGGACTGTTTGGCTGAGGTGCTGTGTTGGGTTTTTGGAACCCTGCTCTTACGGGCAGGACGGGGTGAGGGGTAGGGAAGAGGTCAAGTTGTACAAGGAAAAGCTTCTTAGGGACGGTAGGGAGAGATGAAGGAGGAGGGATGGGAGTGGAGTTTGAGGGAGCAGATGTTGGAGGAGTACATCTGCTGGACTTAGGTGCAGGTGCATGGGCAGTGTGCTGATGTGAGGTGGATGGCTGTTGGGTGTCTGAGTGCCTGCGTTTGTGTCCTTTAGGAGGCGGGAGACAGGCAGGGTGGGAGAGGACACAGGGGACGCGTGGATGGATGTTGTGGAGGTGTCTGATAGTGAAGTGTGTATACTGCTTGGTGTGGTGATGCTGGTAGTGGCTTTTGAAGCAGTGTATGCAGGTGTGAGTGTGGATGTGACTGTGAGGGAGGTGGAGAAGGAGGAGGAGGAGGGTAGACAGTGGAGGCAGTGGATGTAGATGTGCGTGCAACTGTCTGTTGTTTGTGTGAGTGCTTGTGGACTGAAGTGTGGTGCCTGTGTTTGACTGTGCCACTCGTGTGATGTCTTGTGTGTATGCTTGTCTGGCTGTGTGCATGGCATGGACTGGGGTTGAGGAGAGTGGGACTGGGAAGTGGTAGTAGGAGGGGGGACGGTAGGAACAGGCACAATGGCTGTCATCAGAGAGGAGGTCAGAGCCTGAATCTCTCTCTGGTGGGCCACCAATCCACAGTGGATGCCCTCCAGGAATGCATTGCATTGCTGCATCTGGGATGCCAGCCCCTGGATGGTATTCACAATGGTTGACTGCCCTACAGAGATGGATCTCAGGAGGTCAATAGTCTTCTCACTCAGGGCAGCAAGGCTCACTGGGGTAGGGCCTGAAGTGCCTGGGGCGAAGGCAATGCCCACTCTCCTGGGTGAGGGGGCACGGGAAACTCAATGAGGGGCTACTGGGAGGGCAGTGCTGCTACGGGGAGGTGGTTGTACCTGCAGCTGGGGTAGTCACAGAGGTGTCTTCCACCAACAGGTAGCTTCCATTGGAGGAGGAATCAGACTCTGTGTTGTCACTTCCTGTCTCCGCCATGGTGCTCCCCTCGCCCTCCATCCCACCGGTTCACTTGGGATCAGTGGACTCTGCCTCCTGGGTGCTGTGAGATGCAGCTCCCTCTGTCGCTGGTGACCCTGTGTAGGAAAGTACCATCTTGCCTGGCATGTTACCCCCGTATTTCACTGTATATATGTTGTTTTAGTTGTATGTGCCACTGGGACCCTGCCAGCCAGGGCCCCAGTGCTCATAAGTGTGCCCTGTATGTGTTCCCTGTGTGATGACTAACTGTCTCACTGAGGCTTTGCTAACCAGAACCTCAGTGGTTATGCTCTCTCTTTGCTTTCCAAATTGTCACTAACAGGCTAGTGACCAATTTCACCAACTCACATTGGCATACTGGAACACCCTTATAATTCTCTAGTATATGGTACTGAGGTACCCAGGGTATTGGGGTTCCAGGGGATCCCTATGGGCTGCAGCATTTCTTTTGCCACCCATAGGGAGCTCTGACAATTCTTACACAGGCCTGCCACTGCAGCCTGAGTGAAATAACGTCCACGTTATTTCACAGCCATTTACCACTGCACTTAAGTAACTTATAAGTCACCTATATGTCTAACCTTTACCTGATAAAGGTTGGGTGCTAAGTTACTTAGTGTGTGGGCACCCTGGCACTAGCCAAGGTGCCCCCACATCGTTCAGGGCAAATTCCCCAGACTTTGTGAGGGCGGGGACACCATTACACGCGTGAACTATCCATAGGTCACTACCTATGTATAGCGTCACAATGGTAACTCCGAACATGGCCATGTAACATGTCTAAGATCATGGAATTGTCTCCCCAATGCCAGACATGGGTACTGCCAAACTAACTTTCCCGGGGTTTCACTGCAGCTGCTGCTGCTGCCAACCCCTCAGACAGTTTTTTGCCCTCCTGGGGTCCAGCCAGGCTTGGCCCAGGAAGGCAGAACAAAGGACTTCCCCAGAGAGAGGGTGTTACACCCTCTCTCTTTGGAAAAAGGTGTCAGGGCTGGGGAGGAGTAGCCTCCCCCAGCCTCTGGAAATGCTTTGATGGGCAGAGATGGTGCCCATCTCTGCATAAGCCAGTCTACACCGGTTCAGGGATCCCCCAGCCCTGCTCTGGCGCGAAACTGGACAAAGGAAAGGGGAGTGACCACTCCCCTGACCTGCACCTCCCAGGGGAGGTGCCCAGAGCTCCTCCAGTGTGCTCCAGACCTCTGCCATCTTGGAAACAGAGGTGCTGCTGGCACACTGGACTGCTCTGATAGGCTCTTACCTGTGTTGCTAGCCTATCCTCCTTCCTAGGTAGCCAAGCCTCCTTTTCTGGCTATTTAGGGTCTCTGCTTTGGGGAATTCTTTAGATAACGAATGCAAGAGCTCATCATAGTTCCTCTGCATCTCTCTCTTCACCTTCTACCACGGAATCGACCGCTGACTACTCAGGAAGCCTGCAAAACAGCAACAAAGTAGCAAAGACGACTACTGCAACCTTGTATCGCTGATCCTGCCACCTTCTCTACTGTTTTCCTGGTGGTGATGCTGTGGGGGTAGTCTGCCTCTTCTCTGCACTAGAAGCTCCGAAGAAATCTCCAGTGGGACGACGGAATCCTCCCCTTGCAACTGCAGGCACCAAAAGAACTGCATCACTGGTCCTCTGGGTCCCCTATCAGCACAACGAGCGTGGTCCCTGGAACTGAGCAACTCTGTCCAAATGACTCCCACAGTCCAATGACTCTTCAGTCCAAGTTTGGTGGAGGTAAGTCCTTGCCTCCCCACGCTAGACTGCATTGCTGGGTACCGCGTGATTTGCAGCTGCTCCGGCTCCTGTGCACTCTTCCAGGATTTCCTTTGTGCACAGCCAAGCCTGGGTCCCCAACACTCTAACCTGCAGTGCACAACCTCCTGAGTTGTCCTCCGGCGTCTTGGGATCTCCTTTTGTGACTTCGGGTGAGCTCCAGTTCACTCTTCTTCGTAGTGCCTGTTTCGGCACTTCTGCGGGTGTTGCCTGCTTCTGTGAGGGCTCCCTATCTTGCTGGGCGCCTCCTCTGTCTCCTCACGCAATTGGCGACATCCTGGTCCCTCCTGGGTCACAGCAGCATCCAAAAACCCTAGCCGCGACCCTTGCAGCTAGCAAGGCTTGTTTGTGGTCTTTCTGCGTGGGAACACCTCTGCAAGCTTCTTCACGACGTGGGACATCCATCCTCCAAAGGGGAAGTTCCTAGTCCTCTTCGTTCTTGCAGAATCCACAGCTTCTATCATCTGGTGGCAGCTTCTTTGCATCCTCAGCTGGCATTTCCTGTGCATCTGCCCAATCTCAACTTTGTCGCAACACTTGGACTTGGTCCCCTTGTTCCACAGGTACTCTCGTCCAGAAATCCACCTTTGTTGCATTGCTGGTGTTAGTCTTCCCTGCAGAATTCCCCTATCACGACTTCTGTGCTCTCTGGGGAATAGAGGTGCACTTTATACCTACATTTCAGGGTCTTGGGGTGGGCTATTTTTCGAACCCTCACTGTTTTCTCACAGTCCAAGCGACCCTCTACAAGCTCACATAGGTTTGGGGTCCATTCGTGGTTCGCATTCCACTTTTGGAGTATATGGTTTGTGTTGCCCCTCTACCTATGTGCTCTCATTGCAATCTATTGTGACGGTACATTGCTTGCATTGCTTTCTATTGGTATTACTGCATAAGTTTGGTATTGTGTATATATATCTTGTGTATATTTGGCATCCTCATACTGAGGGTACTCACTGAGATACTTTTGGCATATTGTCATAAAAATAAAGTACCTTTATTTTTAGTATATCTGTGTTTTGTGTTTTCTTATGATATTGTGCATATGACACTAGTGGTATAGTAGGAGCTTTGCATGTCTCCCAGTTCAGCCTAAGCTGCTCTGCTATAGCTACCTTCTATCAGCCTATGCTGCTAGAAACACCTCTTCTACACTAATAAGGGATAACTGGTCCTGGTACAGAGTGTAAGTACCCCTTGGTACCCACTACAAACCAGGCCAGCCTCCTACACCCTGCTCTCCAGATTATACTAATGCACACATAAACAGGATGACAGAAGGAGAAAGGGGGGAGGGAGAGTAAGGGAGCACTGGGCCAATAACAGCACCAAGACCACAGTTGGCATACACAATACCATCACACATAGGGATCAGAATTGAGCACTATGCATTACACAGGCATTCAATTGGCTATATGCCACAGCAAGATGAGGGCCAACCACCGGCAACTGCACCCCCTCCTGGAACCAACAAGGCCCTGACTGACATGGAATGCAACTGAGCTAGGTTACCTGCTCTTGCTATACACCAATTACCCTTGAGCTGGATCACGATGCAATGTCTGTCCTGGCATGAAGGGGCACCCACTAACTCACACCCACCACCCGGTTCCCATGCCACCTACCAATTATTATAGTGACACTCACTGTACTCACTGTGGCTGCTGTGATGCCCTCAAGTGCCCATGCAGCTCTAGGTAGGCCACCGCCAGCATGCGTGTCATCAGGGTCGTCAGGTTCTGACAGGCACCCCTTCCTCAATGGGAGGCCACCCCCAGCTAGGCCTCCGCAGTGTTCTGTGTCCATTGTCTCAGCTCCTCTCACCTATTCCTGCAGTGGGTGCTCTGTCTGCTGTAGACCCCCAGGGTCAGCACGTCCTTGGTGATGGCATGCCACATTTCCTTCTTATGATGGGTGCTGACCTGCAGAGGTAGTACAGACAGGACGACAGAATTACACATACAATCCAGCCTGTCTCACATATGCCCCACAAATCCCATTTCCAACTCTATTGGCACACACATTGCCCAGCACCCACCATGTACACTACCACCAGACATCCCCCTCAAATGAGATGATTCCTGCACACATATCTCCATGCAAACTTCCCACATGCATTGTGCCCAAGATGTACTCACCTGTTGGTCTGGAGGCCCATAAAGCTGTCCATACTGGGGTAGGACCCCATTCACCAAGCAATCCAACTCCTTCGAAGTGAAGGCAAGGGCCCTTTCCCCCAGTCACACTGACTTGGTAGGTCCCAGACACAGGTCACAGCAGCACACGCAGTGTAGGTGTTGTCCTGTGGAAAGTCAGGAATCAAGTGAGGATTCACATGGAAAATGGTGGTCATGTCCGCGGCTGTGTACACCGTCACCCCCGCTGCTGATCCCCATTGGCCACTGTACTCCATAGAGCCCCATATTAGCCAATGAGGAATTGCATGGCGGTGCAAGACAGCCTTCCGCCACGACACACTACGTCGGCAGAGTTACCTCACCTTCACCTGTCCCTTGATACAGGATAGGCAGTCCCCATTTCATGGTGGTGGACAACATTGAGATCTTTCATAACTGCGTCATTGCCGAAAATTGCACATGAATTGTCAGTCCCACTGTCCCATCACATTAATGCTGTATGCACACTGAGGTGGTGGTTCCATTGTTGAAATTGTGGCAGCCTACTCACTCTTGTGTCCCTTAGATACCTACCACTGCAGATGAATAGGAGGAGGAGGAGACAACCCCCGTGAACAGATCCCTTGTGGACTTGGCTACACTGGAGGACAGTCACATAATACTCACCTATAGACTGGACAGGGCCACAATCACAGAGCTGGGTGCCCAATTGGAGCCTGACCTGATATCAGCTATCCGTCATCCCACTGGGATCCCCCCTCTTGTGCAGGTTCTATCAGTGCTCCATTTCCTTGCAACTGGTTCTTTCCAAGTGACAGTGGGCTTGACAGCAGGAATGTCACAACCAATGTTCCCAATTGTGCTGGCAAGGATATTGTCTGCCTTGGTTGGTGCATGACGCCTTTCTTTGAGGAATAGCACCACCCCAAATCTGATGGCCCAACTACAGAGGAACAGGGTGTGGCTAATAGGTCAGCCACAGTCCCCACCCACTGACTGTCAGAGTATGCCTTCATGTGTTATCCCCATAGCATTGTATAAGGCTAATGTTTGTCCCTCAGTACTTGCAGGTGACTCCGCCTACCCAAACCTATTGTGGCACCTGACCCCTGTGAGGAATGCCAGGATAGGGGCTGAGAACCGTTATAATGAAGCACATGTGCGAACCAGGAAAATCATCGAAAGGACCTTTGGCCTCCTGAAGGCCAGGTTCAGATGCCTGCATCTGATAGGTGGATCCCTGTGCTACTCACTCAAGAAGGTCTGCCAGATATTAGTGGCATGCTGCCTGTTGCACAACCTGGCCTTTTCTGCAGGAGGAGGAGCCTGGAGATGACCCGGTGGCAGCAGTGGACCCTGAGGACAGTGAGGATGAGGAGGCAGGGGATGATAATGTGGACAACAGAACATCAGTTATACGTCAATACTTCCATTGACACACATGTGAGACAGTGGAACTGACCATTGCTCTGACTATTCATTTTATCTGTGTGGCTGTAGCATGAAGGCATTCACTTCCTTTGCATCTCAACTTACTGTTACCTAAGGCTTGTCATTTTACAGATGCTGGTGATATGATAAGAGTGTCCTGATGTGATTACTACAGACAGCTACAGGTCATTATTTGAATACTATCACAGTGTTCAGATCATTTGCACTAGATGTGTCTGTTCCCATAAATGCACATTTTGAACACATAAAACAGTGTCACTCAAGTTGTGTTCAAGGGTGTTTATTTTAGTGCAAATAATTGAGGGAAAGGTGCAGTGGAATGGGATCATGGTAGAGGAAAGTCCAGTGTATTGTTCCAGTCTGTTTGTAGCACAGGTCCAGTGTCCAAGGGGCCATAGGAACGGGAGCAAAGGCAGTTCAAAGTGGACAGGCTGGGACACAATGAGGACAATCAGTAGAATCTCATTTCCTGGCTGTGGTCTTGCTCTTGGCAAGTGTCTCTAGCTTCATTATGGGTCGCAGGGAATATTTGATGGCTGGTTCACCTTCTGCAGGGAGAGGGGTGCTGGTGGCCTGTGGGTCCTGTGGCGGGGCCTCCTGCCAACTACTGTAGCTGCAGCAGAAGTGAATAGATGGGCCAGTGGTAGGGGCCTGCTACAGTGCTGTTGATTACCTCATGATGTTAGCCATGTCTGCTAGCACCTCTGCTATGAAGATCAAGGTGGTGTTGAGGGCCTGCAAGTCCTCCATGATCTCCTGATGGTGTTTCTCCTGCAGCTGCTTGTTCTCCTGCATGTTGGTAAGGATATGGCCAATCGTGTCCTGGAATTGTTGGTAGGCTCCCAGGATCTTGGTGAGCGCTTCCTGGAGAGTCGGTTCCCTGAGCCTGTACTCCCCCTGGCGCACAGCGGTCCTCCCACTGTCCCTGTTGCCCTGTCCCTGTGTCCCCTGAACGGTGTGCCCACTGCCACTGGGCCCAGGTCCCTGATTGTCTTGGGGGTGAGGTGTGGACTTGGGTCCCCATACAGGTGGGCACACTGCTGATTGATGTGTCCTGGGGACAGAGGTATGGGGACGCTGGATGGGTGCTGTGTTGGTGTATACTGATGGGGGATGCTCTGTGATTGACGAGGAGTGGGCTGGGGTGACCCACTGACCAGTGGTCCCTGATGGACCAGGTAGTTCATCCAGATCCAGAATTCCAGAGTTACTGTCATCAATGGGGACATCTTCTGTTGGCGGAGTGGTTTGTCGTGGCACCTCCTCACCGCTGACATTGACTGGGGCACCTGTGGGGATGTAAGTGATGTATTATGCTTCATGTCTGTGACATATTGTACATCCCTAGCTTCCCCTCTATCCTTGCTGTTGCCCTGCCACCTTTGTACGTGTATGGTGATGTATTGTGGGATTGTTAGTTCTCCTATGCTGTGCATGCTTTTGTGAAGGGTGTCCATGCAGGGCTGGGTGGGATTTCCATGCATTGGTATAGCATGCAGAGCTTGTCATTGGGGTTAGTCAGATGTGTAGGTACAGTGTGTGGGATGGAGTGGAGTGATTGGAGTGAGGGTGAGGGAGTGAGATGCCAGGAGGCTGGCCTGGTTTGTAGTGGGTACCTTGGGTACCTTGGGTACTTACACCTTATACCAGGTCCAGTTATCCCTTATTAGTGAAATATAGAAGCATTCTAGCAGCTTGGTCTGATAGAGGTAGCTGTAGCAGAGCAGGTTAGGCTGAACTAGGAGACATGCAAAGCTCCTGCATCACCACTATACTTACACAATACTTATACACAAGTAAAGACAATACTAAGAGTTACCAAAAATAAAGGTAGTTTATTTCAGTGATACAAGGCCAAAAGTATCTTAAATGTAATAATCCTTCTGGATGTAATTATTATACACATTATATACACTAGACACCAAAATAAGGTAAGTAATTAGACACAGGGTAGTGCAAACTATAGGAAATGCTACAGAATGCAATAGGAGAAAATAGGTCTAGGGGCAACACACACCATATACTAAGAAAGTGGAATGTGAATCACAAATGTGAGAAGGTAGCCTCTTTCTAGCATTGTTACCCCCACTTTTGGACTGTTTCTGAGTATATGTCAGAGTGTTCTTACTATCTCACTGGAATCCTGCAAGCCAGGACTGCAGTGCTCATAGTGAAAACTATTTGTCAGTGTGTTTTATATGTCTCACTGGGACCCTGTGTAGGAGGCTAGCCTGGCTTATAGTGGGTACCTTGTGGTACTTACACCTTGTGCCAGGTCCAGTTATCCCTTATTAGTAGATTAGAGGTGTTCTAGCAGCTTAGGCTGATAGAGGTAGCTATATCAGAGCAGCTTGGGTTGAACTAGGACACAATGCAAAGCTCCTACTATACCACTTATATCACTTAGCACTATATCACAAGACAACACAATACTCAGAGTTACTAAAAATAAAGGTACTTTATTTTAGTGACAATATGCCAAAAGTATCTCAGAGGATATACTCCCTTAGGAGGTAAGTATTATACACAAAATATACACACAAACCAAAATCGGGTAAGTAAACAGTTAGAAAAGTAGTGCAAAAACTGTAGAACAGAATAGAATGCAATATGGAGAAATAGGCCTAGGGGCAACACAAACCATATACTCCAAAAGTGGAATGCAAACCACGAATGGACCCCAGGCCTAGTGTAGTCTGTAGAGGGTTGCTGGGAGTGTAAGAAAACACTAAGGGTGTCCAAGTTACCCCACCCCAAGACCCTGAAATGTAGGAGTAAAGTTACCATACTACCCCAGAAAGACAGTAAAGTCGAGTTAGGGGATTCTGCAAGGACAACAACTGACTGCAAAGCACTGAAGACAGATTCCTGGACCTGAGGACCTGTAAAGGAAGGGGACCAAGTCCGAGAGTCACGCAAGTGCCTGGGGGGGGGGGTAGGAGCCCACTAAATCCCAGATGAAGGTGCAAATATGCTGCCTCTGGGTGGAAGAAGCCAAAGATTCTGCAAAAACGGAAGGTGCCAGGAACTTCTCCTTTAGTCACATGATGTCTCACGGTGTGCTGGAGGATGCAGAGTTGTTTCCACACAGAAAGACCACAAACAACCCTTGCTAGCTACAACAGTCACTGTTGAGGATTGTGGGTGCTGCCAGGGCCCAGGAAGGACCAGGATGTCACCTCTTGGAGTCGGAGACAGAGAGGGCACTCAGCAACACAGAGAGCCCATGCAGAAGCAGACAGCACCCACAGAAGCACCTGAACAGATGCTTAGAAGATCTGAGGATGGCAGTTGACTCAGCACAACAAAAGGGAGTCCCACAAAGTCGGAGTCCAACTCAGCGAGTTGGGCAATGCAGGACGGAGTGCTGGGGACCTGGGCTAGGCTGTGCACGAAGGAAGTCTTGCAAGAGTGCACAGAAGCCCGAGCAGCTGCAGTTCACGCAGTACACAGGATTACTGTCTGGCGTGGGGATGCAAGTACTTACCTCCACCAAATTTGGACAGAAGGGCCACTGGACTGTGGAAGACACTTGGACCCAGCTCCTGTGTTCCAGGGACCACGCTCGTCAGGATGAGAGGGGACCCAGAGGACCGGTGATGCAGAAGTTTGGTTCCTGCGTTAGTAGGGGGAAGATTCCGTCGACCCACAGGAGATTTCTTCTTGGCTTCCAGTGCAGGGTGAAGGCAGACAGCCCTCAGAGCATGCACCACCAGGAAACAGTCAAGAAAGCCATCAGGATGAGGCGCTACAATGTTGCTGGTAGTCTTCTTGCTACTTTGTTGCGGTTATGCAGGCGTCCTGGAGCAGTCAGCAGTCGATCCTTGGCAGAAGTTAAAGAGGGAAGTGCAGAGGCACTCTGGTGAGCTCTTTAATTTGTTATCTGGTGGGATGCCTACAGGAGAGACCCTAAATAGCCCTCAGAGGAGGATTAACTACAGAGAAAGGCAAGCACATATCAGGATGGATCTCTGACGTCACCTGCTGCCACTGGCCACTCAGAGCTGTCCATTGTGCCCTCACACCTCTGCATCCAAGATGGCAGAGGTCTGGGACACACTGGAGGAGCTCTGGGCACCTCCCAAGGGAGGTGCTGGTCAGGGGAGTGGTTACTCCCCTTTCCTTTGTCCAGTTTCGCATCAGAGCAGGGCTGGGGGGATCCCTGAACTGGTTCAGACTGGCTTATGCAAGGAGGGCATCATCTGTGCCCTTCAAAGCATTTCCAGAGGCCAGGAGAGCCTACTCCTCCCAGGCCCTTCAGAACTATTTCCAAAGGGAGAGGGTGGAACACCCTCTCTCAGAGGATATCCTTTGTTCTGCCTTCCTGGGACTGGGCTGCCCATGCCCCAGGGGGGCAGAAACCTGTCTGATGGCTGGCAGCAGCGGTAGCTGCAGAGAAAACCCTGGGAAGTTAGTTTGGCAGTACCCGGGCTCTATGCTGGAGACCCGGAGATGCATGGAATTGTCCCCCCAATACCAGAATGGTATTGGGGTGACAATTCCATGAGCCTAGACATGTTACATGGCCACGTTTGGAGTTACCATTGTTACGCTACACGTAGGTATTGACCTATATGTAGTGCACATGTGTAATGGTGTTCCCACATTCACAAAGTCCAGGGAATTTGCCCTGAACGATGTGGGGGCACCTTGGCTAGTGCCAGGGTGTCCATACACTAAGTTACTTTGCACCTAACCTTCACTAAGTGAGGGTTAGACATATAGGTGACTTATAAGTTATTTAAGTGCAGAGAAAAATGGCTGTGAAATAACGTGGACGTTATTTCACTCAGGCTGCAGTGGCAGTCCTGTGTAAGAATTGTCTGAGCTCCCTATGGGTGGCAAAATAAATGTTGCAGCACATAGGGATCTCCTGGAACCCCAATACCCTGGGTACCTAGGTACCATATACTAGGGAATTATAAGGGTGTTCCAGTGTGACACTCAGAATTTGTAAAATTAGTCACTACCCTGCAGTGACAATTTCAAAAGTAGAGAGAGCATAAACACTGAGGTTCTGGTTAGCAGAGCCTCAGTGATACAGGTAGGCACCACACAGGGAACACATACAGGGCATGCTTTATGAACACTGGGGTCCTGGCTTGCAGGATCCCAGTGACACAGGCAAAAACAAACATACAGTAAAAATGGGGGTAACATGCCAGGCAAGATGGTACTTTCCTCAGCTGTGCATGAAGGATTCTTGCAAATAGTGCACTGAGGCATCAAGAGGTGAAGATGACGCGGTGCACAGGGGTACTGCCGCAAACGGGGAAGGCAAGCTCTCACCTCCTCCAAATTTGGACAGCAGGGCCTTAGGACAGTCTTTGTCGAAGGGGTCCACTACCTGTGTTCCAAGTAGGATGCTCGTCACCAGGAGAGGAGACCAACAGAACCGGTTGTTATTTTAGAAGGTGCCTGCAGGAGCAGGGAAGTGACTCCATCACTTCATTGGAGATTTCTTTGGTCCTTCAGGTGCAGGGTGAAGACAGGGAGTCCCCAGAGCATGCACACCATGGGAACTGTTGCAGTTGCTGGCTGGAGCTGAAGTTGCAGTGGAAAAGTAGCCCTTATGGATACTTTGTTGCTGTTACAGCGGTTCCAGGAACAGTCTGCGGTCGATCCAAGGTCATAGGATGAAGTAGTAGTTGCAGAGGATTCCTGCTGGAAACTTGCAAGTAGAATCTGAGGAGAGACCCTAAATAGCCCTGAGAGGGGGATTGGCTACCTCATCAGGTATGGACCTACCAGGAGGGGTCTCTGGTGTCTCATGCTGGCACTGGCCACTCAGAGGCCTGCAGAGTGTCCCCACACCATGGAAAACAAAATGGCTGAAGTCTGGGACACACTGGAGGAGCTCTGGGCATCACCCCTAGGGTGGTGATGGACAGGCGAGTGGTCACTTCCCTTTCCTTTGTCCAGTTTTGCACCAGAGCAGGAACTGTGGGTCTCTGAACTGATGTAGACTGGCTTATGCAAGGAGACAACCTCTGTGCCCTTCAAACCATTTCCAGAGGCTTTGGAAGGCTACCCCTCCCAAGCCTGTAACACCTTTTTCCAAAGGGAGACGGTGTAACACCCTCCTCCCAAAGGAAATGCTTTGTTCTGCCTTCCTGGTACTGGGCTGCTCAGACCCCAGGAGGGCAGAACCCTGTCTGTGAGGTGGCAGCAGCTGTAGCTGCAGTGCAAGCCTTAGAGAGCTGGTTTGGCAGTACTGGGGGTCCATGGTGGAGCCCCCAGGATGCATGGAATTGGCTCCCTAATACCTGATTTGGAATGGAGGGACAATTCCATGATCTTAGACACCTTACATGGCCATATTTGGGGTTACCATTGTGAAGCTACATATAGGTATTGACCTATATGTAGAGCACACATGTAAAGGTGTCCCCACACTCACAAAGTCTGGGGAATTGGCCCTGGATTGCATGGGGGCACCTTTGCTAGTGCAAGGTTGCCCTCAAACTTAGTAACATTGCACCTAGCCTTCAGTAAATGAAGTTTAGACACATTGGTGACTTATAAGTTACTTAAGTGCAGTGAAAATGGCTGTGAAATAGTGTGCGCTCTATTTCACGCAGGCTGCAGTGGCAGTCCTATGAAAGGGTTTGTCTGAGCTCCTTATGGGTGGCAAAAGAAATGCTGCAGCCCATAAGGATCTCCTGGAACACAAATGCCCTGGGTACCTAGGTACCATTTACTAGGGACTTAGAAGGGGGGTCCCGGTGTGCCAATTGGAATTAGTAAATGAAGTCACTAGCCAAGGGTGACAATCTTAGAAGCAGAGAGAGCATAAGCACTGAGATTCTGGTTAGCAGAGCCTCAGTGACACCGTTAAGCACTGCTGACAACACACAGATTAGGCCATAAACTGTGAGCACTGGGATCCCAGTGAGACAGGCAAAACACACTGACATATAGGGTTTCCACTATGAGCACTGGGGTCCTGGCTGGCAGGATCCCAGTGACACAGTAAAAGCACACTGACACACACTCACAAACAGGGCAAAAGTGGGGGTAACCAGGCTAGAAAGAGGCTACTTTTTCACAGGCAAGCAGGTACGGGGGTGATAAGTAATAAATCTTGACTCACCAGTGTCCAGTCCTTTGGCTACTCTAGTGAGTCCCTCAGGATGCAGTATTGCCAAGACTTGCTCCTCCCATGCTGTGAGCTGTGGGGGAGGAGGTGGGGGTCCACCGCCAATCCTCTCTATGGTGATCTGGTGCCTTGCTACCACGGAACGTACCTCCCCGTAGGTCGTTCTACCTCTTCCTGATGTCATCCCTTGTTCTTGGGTGCTGTCCCACGGCATTCACCCTGTCCACAATTCTCCACCATAGCTCCATTTTCCTGGCAATTGATATTTGATGTGCCTGTGCTCTAAACAGCTGTGGCTCTACTCTGACTATTTCCTCCACTGTGACCTGCAACTCCCCATTTCTCTTTGTTGGGACATGGGTGTTATATTGTGTGGGTAGGTGTGAGGGTGTTGGGTGATGTGGTTGGGTATGTGAAGTGGGGTGAGTGAGCGATGTATGGGTGTATGTGGTGCGTGTGTCTAGTTGTCGCAGTGGTCTTGGCGTCAGTCTTGTGGCAATAATGTGTATTCGTAAAGGGTTGTGGGTAATGTGTGTGTGTGTTTTACAGTGCTGAGGGTGGGTGTGTGTGTATTGGTGTCAGGTGTGTGTTTTTGGTATTGGCCCATGTTGTGTGGTTTAGTATTTGGGTGTCCATTCTGAGCGCGCCAGTGTATACCGCCAATGGCTCACCTCCACTGAATGTCCGCTGTTGTGATTCGTGGGTCATAATGCCGTGGGTGTTGTTTTGTAGGCGTATCAGTATGGGTGTTGGTACCGACACTTTAACAATGACCTTTGGGCTGGCTGATTTGTGAATGTGGCAATATTCTGTCTGATTGGTGTGTGTGTGTGTCATTATTTGGCGAACGGATGTTCACCTCCGTGGTGGTATGTTGGCAGCCGTCACTGTGGCGGTCCGCGGGATTTATCCCTGATGTCATGATGAGGGCCTTCTTGTCTTCATGTTGCATTTTGAGGACTATTGTGTTGTGCTAGACGCAGTCCCCTACGTTTCTAGCAGTTTTTATCTGGAGAAATGTGGGAACACTGTGTAGTAGGAATTTTGTGTCCTACTGCAGATTCTGGAACTTTCCCTTACAGAAATGTTAGTAGAATGATTGACCTTGTGGCAACATTTAAGGTTTGGAGTACATTCTAGACAAGACATATCAATGGGATCTACTCAAGTCACAACACCTTGGACTACGTTGGGTGTCTAGTTTACAAAAATGTCTGGGTTTAGTAGGTTTCTCTGCATAGAGGCTGAGCCCGGGCTTAAATGCTGCAGCTACCTACATTGCCATAGGGCATTGAATTTGAAGTAGAAAACTTGATGCTTCCATTTTGTTTTTGGGTGTGTTTTCTATTGAGGGTGATAGGTCAAGCCACACATGTGGGTACCATTTTTTATTGAAAGATGTTGATCTTCACAGATTCTGCAACTTTCTCTCACATATATACAAGGCAAATTATTGATTTTAGCTGAAGGTTTTGGCTTTCAGGGTATTTTAGGAAAGAAAAAGACATAGAATCCACACAAGTCACACCATCCAGGACTCTCCTGTGAATGTAGTTCTCAGCAACATCTAGGTTTTGTAGGTTTTCTTGGCGGCGGCCAAGTGCCCTTCCCTGAACCACTCGGATCTCCAAATTGTGGGAAATTCAAATTGTAGCACTTTTGTCATCAAATTAATTTCTCTCTGTTTGTGCCGAATAAATGTAAGCCAATGTACAAGAAAGAAAACATTTGACAAAATGCCCTCTCAATCATGTGATAGTATGGGTAACTCCAAATTCACAGATATACAAATAACCTCTATTCTTTAACTCAGTCATATGGCCAAATTTCAAGAATGTATAGGTTTCTTTTATACCCATTTTTCATTCATTAGATTTTACCACATGAATTGCAACATTTTAGGTACACAATGAATGTAGCTAATGGGTTCTGCTCATTTATTCCCCCGAGACACAAACTGAGTCTCACTCATGGCAAATTCACTGCAATTTGACTAAGAGGTGAAAATACATGTGCCCACCTTTTAAGATTAGGTCACCACTGTACAGCTAGGGAAAGGGGCTTGGGGCTGGTTGCACATGAACACATGGGCACATGCATTTGGGCATGTGTGGGCTTCATGTGTGAGGCTACCATCTTGTACAGCCTGTATCTGCAAACAGGTAGCTTGGTAGTGAGCTGGGTAAGCCTTATAAAGTATGTGGGCATTCAAAGTGTACTTCTGTAGTGCTTACTGAGGGTCTGTGGCGCTTACACTCTGTACACAAAGTATAGATCAAATCTCCAGAAAAGTAAAATTGTGTCCCACTTAGGTCTACAGGGACCAGCGAGGTCTTAATCTGACGTTAAACATGCACACTGAGGATGAATTTACCCTAACATCCCACTTACATTCTTCATAGCACTTTACAATGTGTCACATTTCCCTGGCTCAGGTCAGAAGCAGATCTTAGGCCTTTATCCTATCTTCTCAGCCAGGTTAATTACTCCGCTCCCCAGAAGAAGGATCATAGGCTTCCCTAGACAATGGAACAATTATCAGTGCTTGACCTAGTTCCTTGGAAAGGAATGGGGGAGGAAACCTACATCTGTTAACTAGCTGCCACACTGCTCCTGTCCTGGGACAGCCTGGGCCCACGGTACAAAAGAAGGAAGCCCAACCTCTGGAGCCAACACCAGATGGGCTTGGCTTTGACATTTTGAAGTCTTGAATTCCTGAAGAATGATATGAAAACAACTCAAACTAATTCCACATTTCAACACAAAAACGAGCACATCGGTCTCTGCTGATTTTCCTACAATTATCCCGGTAGTGGGCCTGGTTCCAGAAATCAGCTCATATCTCTTCTTCTTCAAGACCCAAGGGGGAGTGCTTACGTGGGGGTGCTCTCCCTAAGCCAACTTGTGTCTCTGTGGGATGGTGTCATATCATCCAAAATAGTTGTCAGTCAGAAATTGCATCAAATAGTAAAATATTTTTTCACAGATGCACAAATAACAGGATGAGAAATAACTAGTCCTGGGCGTAGAATTCCACTCCGCTTGCAGAGTTTGCAGAATTCGGGAACTCTGTGCTACACAATATAGCGCATGGATCCCAAATTGCGCCCTTGGAGCGGAGCAGAGTTTGTTTGCGCTCGGAATATTGGGTTTCGGCACTCTCTCGCAAGCACAACAATTCTCCTTGGCCACTTGCACAGTCCTTCTGCAATAAGCCAACGAAATACCCTCACTGCTGCACTCATCCAGGGAGTCTCCTGCCTTCTTGAAGGGTGCCTGTGGGTCTAGGAGCAGTCCACGGTGGATGCCCAAGCAGGTCGATTCTCCTAACTGATTCTCGGGGACCATGAGGGGCAATACTCACTCACCCTGGGGAAATCCAACTCTGAAGGGTTCCAGCCAAGTTCTGAGGCCAACTGGTGTTAAAGTCCCAAAGTCCACCCTTGCATTGCATCACTTAGCTGCTCGTATATTATATGAGATGGAGTAGAACCCCGCAAGGTCCGGAAGATCCCAGGAGAGGCAAGGGAAAAGAAACATTCCAGAAAGCCTTAGAATCATATAAGGGGATGTTGACCAGGATAATGACAACACACTCATTGTAGAAACTGGCACAGAGAAGCTCGACCTTACTATCCAATCTGCTCCGAGAGATGTGGCACAGACAGCACTGCCAGCTCCCATATTTGTAAGGCCACATTAGAGACCTGCACAAACCCCTACCTCAGTACAAGGATGCCCTGCAGAGAGGCAATCAACACACACTCACGACCACCTACATTCAGTTTTACTTCAGGTATTGGCCCAATAAGAAAGTACTCCTCCTCAGTTTGGGACTTTTCATGATTAGCAAACAGGAGGAGAACATTGCCATATGTTCCATTTGCCATTCAAGTGTTCGTAGAGGTAAGCCTGGTTCACATTATGGTACTGGATGCCAGACAACCCATTTGAAAAAACATCACGCAATCCGGTGGGAGTAGCATCTTGAACAAATGGCTCAAAGTGGTCGGAGCAGAGAAGGTGAGCAGAGCCAGCAAACGTCAGCCAAACCTGGTCAAATTACGGTGGAAGGTGAGGAAGAAGAGAGTGACATCATACTCATGCAAAGCAGCCCTGTCCCCAGTTGTGCGCCAGAATCACCTGCCTCAGTAACCTCACAATGGCACAGGAAAACTCTGAGTCGATTTGATTTATACATTCTTTGCAGCAAATACGAAATAGCCATAAAAGTACAAGAAGAAATAAATTGTTGTGCACAATCGCAATCACGGTCATAAAACCAGTTTTCATAAATAATTAAAACAAAACACAGCTCATGCAGTTACTCATATCCAGACGTTACAAATTCTAAAGAGAGAGGCTTTTCCTTACATGGATGGTATTTAAAGTGTATAGCGCCACCTTGTAACACAAGTGGGTGTTATTTAGATCTAATAAAAATTCCAGTGCTGCCAGATGAGTTCTTATATTCTGAGCAATTAAACAAGATTTGAGATAAAAATTCCTAATGTGTACATATAATTTGCAGAATAGCATAAAGCGCATGTTTCCCTGTTTGCTAGCCCCATCACAAGGGCAACAGATCGTTTCAGTAGGGCAAGTCCTCATTTTAGGGAACATTACTAAGTGATGCACCATTACCAGCCTCAATCTTGTCAGGGCAAAATGATGCTGCATGTTAGTAATGCTTCATAAATATCCTTTGCTACTTTCCTCAAGGGAAAAGGACATACATAATCCAATTGTAGATTTTGTCATTCCGATGGCTTTCCTGCCATCCACCCTATATTGTAGGAATGTATCTTTGATAAGCTTCTTTGAAAGTGTCAACACTCGTTCTGGGACTGATTTTATGGTTATATTAAACAAAGTTGTAAGGCAGGAAACAATATAAGCAGGCCAGGGGATACATAAGGCATTGTCCAATTTTAAACAATCTAAGATAAGCTGTTTAGTTAAAACTGTTTCATCTTTGGTCCAAGTACTGTACCATAAAACCAAGGGGCTCCTTTGCAACACACCGTCCAAATACTGGCGGCCCACCTCCTGATGTACAATCCAGTTGGATGCTGAGGTAGGAAAGCATAGCAACCGTTTTAGGAGACAAATGTCCTCTATTTGAAGGAAGGTGCACTTAGTATGACCCCACATCCCTGCCTCATAGACTACCATAGATAAGAGTCAGGCCCTATAAATATCCTCCATAGCTGTTATAGGGCGACTTCCCAGTTTACTGACAAATCTGAAGATGCCATGTGAGTTCCTACACATTTTGTTTCTACCCATGTGAATATGCTGTTCCCAGGAACCATTGCTTAAAAACAGGACACCCAGATAGCTAAAGAAACTAACGGTGCCAATTTGCATGTTCTGGATAAAGAAACGTCTACATTCCTGGGCCTTTAGTCCACAAGCCATAGTGAAAGTTTTAGATTTGTGAATCATCATATGCTTTTGTGTCATAAATTCCTCAAACCCATTCAATAATTTCTGGAGTCCCAGTGGAGTCTTAGAGATCAAGACCGCATCATCTTCATATAATAACACAGGTATACGACACCCTGCCACCTGAGGTGGATCCACCTGTATGGTCTGCAATAAATTATCCACCACATTGATAAATAGAGAAAATAGTAACGGGACGATAACACAGCACTGGCGGATACCTCTCCTGCCTTAAAGGGAGGGGTGCATTCTCCCCTTAGCCCAAAACCGCCTTTGCTTGTTAGATTTTTGTATAGACAGGCCAAAGAGTCAATTATATCCTTATGGGTACCCAGTTCCAGTAGTGTAGGCCACAAATGGGCATTCTCTACTAAATTGAAGGTACTACTGAGATCCACAAAACAAAGATGTAAAGCCCCTGGTGTAGCCTTTGTATATTTCCCTATAACTAGGCCTAGATTAACACATTGCTCAATAGTAACTAATACACCATATGCCCTTGAAAGCATCACAGAAAGTCTCTTTCTATCCCCAGGGCCCATCCCCACCAGCACTCATGACATCAACATCACACACAGGGCATTGCTTATCTTTATTGGGGACAATATATATTCTCAGGCTGCTCTGCTAACTTCATTAGAGCTTTTTTTTGTCTTTGTTTGTGGGCACTGTTGTCAAAAGATGACAATTAACTTGTTTGAAATGTGTGAAACGTATTGCATTGCAAATGCTTGCTTTTTTTGAGACAGCCCTTTGGGCTGCTTTCAGAATATCTGCCAAGAGATGCCACAAAAAATCTTATTGCGTTTATCTTTTGCGAGGAACAGGCGTTCATGTAATCCTGCCCAAATGTTGCTGGTGCAGTGAGGTTGTGTGAGGGTACACAGCTGCCTGGGCGGGCAGGGCTCCCCAGAAAGGGAGGGTGGACACAGCTGGTGGATGTTGTCATCTCAGTGCCCCAGGTCCCTGCACATCTCGCAGGTGGAGGGAGAGCAGGCTGCACAGCACCGTGAAGTTTCTGAGGCCCCCCTCTAGGCATTCGTGAAGTGGACTTGTAGTAACATTCCGCAATCAGGCAGAGGCCGGATATGAGACGGATCAAATTGTTCGCAATCACACAATACTTTCTAATGTGAAATACCAGAGCAACTCTAGTTTCATGCTTCCAAACTGACAACTAAACTGGGGAGGCAGTGGGGATGTAGGGGGACGCAGTGCCCCATGTAAGGGGTGTGTCCCCTGGCCCAGAGAGCCTGGGAAGTTCTCAATCCTCTCTCTCCAGCATCCGTATTGCTCGGCCCTCCCTCGTCCTCTGGGCCTGTTTACAAGTTTCAGACGAGACACACGACCCTGAGCTAGGACAGCTCTGGCATCACATGGGTTATGTGTGCTGGGGTAAGTGGCCAGATACTACTTTAACGAAGCACTAACCTGATGTGGATGAAAGGCCTTGAGGATTCCCCGACGGGGTGAGATGGAGTGTAGACGCCCCACCAACATCACAAGCTACCTGTGCACTGCTGTTTACTCTTCAAGGTGTCTTTGAAAAGGTAAATATTTATGGACCTTGTATGCCTTGCTTTATATTTAAAGACCACAAAAGCTGGTTACTTTTATGGTTTTTGGGGTGTTACTGTCAGTTATTTTAATTTTGTTGTGTGTTAGAGAAAAATAAATTACTTGTAACCTCCGTCTTTGAAGGCACAGCAAATGTGCCAGCATGAATACTAATTCTAAAGGCGTTTATTGCTCGTTCACGTTCTGAACTCTAGCCTGGTTATTTTGGGGGTGCTGCAGCACCCCCCAGAGCCCCTACTTTCAGCTCCTATGCACCAGTAGATACAGTTCGTGCAAATCTTCAATTTTGTCAATTTAGTCCTTAATACTAGAGTCACTATTCTTTGCTTATCCAACTTTTGCTAGAGTTTGACAGGAGCACACTTTTTATTTGACAGTAGCCAGGATTTCATACAATGTCTAAATTAATGCGCCTGCTTTTATAGTTCATGCTGCGAGCTCCGTCAGCTCTTGACAGTCTAATATTGGGTAGATAAGAGGCAACTCGGGTCTCAAAGAGGAGAAATAAATTGTGCAGGACCACAATGTTCAGTTGAACGGGAAAGCTGGGACCCAAAATCTGCCATTGGCTCACATCTCCTGCTGAATTTATAACCTGGCTCCACAAAGCTCCTCGGAGATATTGAAACACAAGCCTGCTCCATTGTTTGATGTCCCTGCTGGAGGACAGGGAACAGTCCCTCCATCAGTCCTTAGCTGAGCCTAAAGATGCAGTACCCATGTTTATAGTGACCTATGTTTCCCACTCAAAACCCCAAACCAGGACTATTCTCTAAGAATGACAACACCATTTATTTTGATCTTATGCAGATTTTTTTCAAGTAGAAAAGTACCCACAAAGTGCTTACATTTTATGTACCACGGATTGCTGCACACAGTGAGGACCTCCCCGCCATCCAACCCACGTGAAGTATGGAGCAAACAATTAACATAATAACAGAATGTGTCTCAGTACAAATCTAAAGATAACACACTAAATTAGACATTTGACATACCCTGGACTGCGAAATATGATAGTAAACTACTGTTGCGCTTAAAGGCTATCACAGAAGCACCTGTGTTAGACAAAACACCGATGCTCAAAAGCTTAGCAATTTGTTCTTCAGAATTTTCTTGGAAGGTTAATGAAAGGCTTTACTGCTTGTAGATGCATTTTTTTAATTAAATTGCTCACCTACACCCCACGTGTACCACAGCAGTGCAGTTGTGCCACTGAACTGAGTAAGAACAAGCAGTTGGTATGCAGCGCCAAGATGTCCCAATGGGTGAGCACGGTGCAGAGCATATGCTACTCCTCAGACAAGCATCCCTCACAGGGCCAGCACAACATGTCAATAAGATCAGACCACCAGCCTCACATGCACAACACTGCACCAAATTCAATTTGCAGGCAATTTAATCACTGCAACAAAACACACCTGCCTGGACAATTAATATCCTGTTGTGCACGAGGTCTCCTGGGATTCTAAGCAGGCAAACTATGTGGGTCACGTGACTTGCTCCATCACTGTGATATACTCAGCAGAGATGACACTGAAACACCTCACACTCACACATGCATCTGGGCAGCAGGTAGCAATGACCCACTCGCCAAAACACAAGAAAACCCCAGTATCCAAGACAGCACCTCGCTGTATTATACAGCCATGGTCCCTCTGCATGGAGGCGTACAAATGAGCCTTTCCGGCACTTACATACATCTGTGAAGAAAAGCACTATGGGGCAAAGTTATTTGAGGAAATGTGTGCTATAAAAACATACGATTTCTCACTGATAAATATCTCTTTTTAACATTAGACCTACAGCACCTTATATGCACAGTACAGCACCATAACATACAGCTGACGTCTTGTCCCTCACCCCACCACCCATCACAGAGCCAGCACACTGGTGAATGAGACCAGCAGTCTTAGGTACAGCATACATTACAATGCTGGCAAAGGGATGTCTCCAAAGACGTTAATATACAGTCAGTTGTCCATCCACCTTTGTGGAACAAGATAAACAGCAATGTCCTACCCTAGGGTCACTCATCCAGGCACAGACACATGCCAAAGAACTCCCTGATAGCACTTAGGATCATACTATGGACCTCCTGTAGAAGAAATAGGGATCTTCTGCAAACACTGTGCAGAAAGGATCCATTGCTACACAGACCAGGCACAATGACTCTGGTCAGAGAGAAATCCCGAACCAGTGGGGACAAGCAACCTGGGCTTGCAATAGAGGACATGCAAACAGCAGGAATGTGCTATGCAAAAGTATTTTTTTTGGAGTTAGCCATAAAACAATCCAGCTATTTAGAAAGAGAGTAAAGTTCAAGGCTCTGACATGATTATATAGCGCATCTCATTTAGGGTGATGGTAAAGCAGGTATACTGTAAGCCCATGGCGTGGATCAACTGTCCTTCAAGATAATGTAATCGAGGAAATCAAGGTGGCTGAAGATATTACCATAAACTGAAGCTGGACTCTAGGTCATCACATTTTGTGCAGGCTCATCAGTTATCGTAATGTTGGACTTTTCATGCAAAGGTTTGTTGTGATAACAGATGAGGTTAGAGGTGATTCCGTGCTTTCAAATTGATCCGATAAGAAATTAAAAGACTGAAAATTAAAGATTTTAAAGCAAGGTTTCTGCTGACAGGCAGGGTTATTGATGCTTGCAAACCGCTGTGGCCAATAATGCCAAATAGTCTCCAGAAAAGTACTTGTCCTGACAGATTGTAGTGAAAATACATCACCAGCATCCTGGATGGTCAGACACACTTCTTCCACAATTCAAAAGAGGGGAAACAAAAATAAAGCAATGTCAGACTTAATTTCAGCTTCTTTAGTGTCGCTGTCTTATGGCCTGAAGATGTTTGTTTTTTATATAACATGCACTCATCAATTGCTTGGTCTCTTACGCTTTGCGCCAGGATCTTTCTAAATGTCGACAGGGAGCCAAGACACCTCACCAGGAAGCAGGCTTTGGTCGTCCCTGGTATTGTTGGCCGCAGAGAGCTCTCATACTGCTACGCTGACTGGTACATCCAAAAGGTCTTAGCAGAGCCGGGGTGACGCCCAGTGCGACAATCATTTTTTACTCACCCTCAAATGACCTTCTACTCAGATTCTGTCACTACCACTGGGCGGGAAAAGTGGCCCTCATCTTTCCTAGCCCTTCTCTCACATACATTTCACTGTTCTAAAACACTGGTAAAAGCTGGCTTTACCAACAAGAATGTATATCTGTCCAGACTAACTCTTTTTAGCAACATCAGGAATAGAGCTTCAAAGGCAGGGGGAAACATAACTTCTAACCTGTTTTATGCACTCTGCATGCAGCTCTATGATTACAGTTGGTAACAGTTACTGCTATAACAAGACAATCTCTGTGACAAAAGCAGTCATCCACTCAGCTATTCACATAAAATACAGATCTCGTCTTTGCAGCAGGCATATTAACCATCTACGCTACTTTATGGTGAGTCAAAACGGCCATTAGACAAAATTCCATCTCTCTCTCTAGCAGGAACATTATTTACAAGAGTTATATTGACATTTTCATTGCTGTCTGAAAGCTGGAATCACAACAAACTCTACAGCAGGTGTTTTTATAGAGTACGTTTTTGATAGTCATAGAGCCCCCATGATGTCAGCACCCTCTCCCCAGGTCAGCGCCGCGTTCGGCTGCACCAGTCGCACTGTCCTAAAGCTGGCTCTGGATCTTAGTTAAGCACTCAATGGATAGGCCATCACAGGTGACTGGCACAACCTGGTGGGATTTCTTGCACTTAGTTGTCAGTTATCCTTTTTCACATCAATGGAAGGTGAGAGTACAACACACAGTGGCACCCTTCACCCCAACATTTCTGGCCCCAGGTACTGTTAGTATGAGAGGAAATAAACTCTCCAACATATGGACACCTGTTAAGACTGAGCCCAATTTCTCTCCTTGCCATCAGAGCTGGGGCATGGACATGACTCACCAATGAAGCCTGGGTAGCTGGAGAGGTAAGGGGCATCACAAACACTGTGATACTCGCTGCCCTCACCTGTTGCTGGTGCCTGGTCCCAGACTAAACTCCTCACCAGTCATCTATGTGCTTCCAAAGAGGGGGTGGGGGCTATAAACTACAGAAAGAAAACTAAAGCTTTTTGAACTTTCTACTTCCGCCCTCATAGCCCTGCAGACCATAGGTAACAAGAACAGTGCCAAGGCCACAAGGTTTTAGTAGCTTCTCTTCCCCACTGTAGCACAAAACATGATGAACCCAAAGATATGCAGTACTCCAGGGAACAGGGGCTTCAAAGCCCTATAGCTGTTCATTGAAAGGTATGACACTCATGCATAAGTCTATAGTGCTGAAAGGGTATCTCGGGGTGATAATGCACATGCTGTCTGGATGTGAATATGCGCTTGCGTTTGAGTCTCTGTGAAGTCGGTTCAAACTTTTATCTTCCCAAAATTAATGCTTGGAACGCAGTTCAGACGAGAAGAAATAAATCCTGGAATTTAAAGCGCAGTCAAGCTGCAAGGGTGTTGCATCAAGTGCTATATCAAACAATCTAATGTTATTCAATTTAACAAACAGACTGACAGGGATGCTACGGTCTGTTTCCCACACTCTCTATCCAGTCTGTTCTCGTTTCAGTTATAACTATTGTCTGTGCAGCACTTTCTCAGCTGTGTCTCAGGATTCAATAATACATGCTACCTCACAGATAAGTGGTTACTCTTTACTTGTCGAGGATGACTGTTTAAGTCGGCCCTGCCAGGTTTCCCAGGTCCATGTGTGATGTGCTGCTCTAGTCCAGGATTATTATTGGAATTCTGGGGCTTGTAGTCTTGTTTATCCCATTATAAAACATGATTTCAGGTTCCAGAATTCAAAGGAAAATACCTGGCCTTGAGCAGCAAATCAAGCATGTACCTGGGAATCTTGACAGCTATGTTAAGCTTCTTAACCTGTGAGACTAATGTTAATCTGAAACATGCAGCAGGTGTATTGACCCTACAAGCTTTCTCACCAGCTTCTTCTCTACTCTAGGATTGGACATTAGATGTAAGGATAATATTAACAACCACTTATATTGCACACAACACAAACAACATTGTTTCTAGGCGCTGAGCAATGGGTGGCATCATTATACAACTAAGGTATACTTATTTTGTTGAACATGGAAGGATGGTGTTGAAAGCACATCTTGACGGCATTCAGCCCTCTAACCTGTGGATTTTTTGCAGCCTTTTGGCCCACTGCACTATAAGCACTTGCTGAAACCCCATTGATGGCTTCTCCTTTTTTTATATCATAACTTTCATAGGAAAAAGGGTCTTACTTTAAGAAAGTGAATATCACAAGTAATTCAAATGATAACATACAGACTGGAGGCATCTTTTAGGTCGAGCATAGCAGCGTGCAAGAGCTGATTTTGCGACTGCTGGTATCTATGCACGCTTTTAACCACACCCACCTCACACCCATCACGTTCACTTGTTCGTGGGCTTTCCTTTCAAAAATCTTTTAATGACATTGGTAAATGCTCTACATTTGTCCCTCCTTTGGATGGTTTTGTTACCCATTTGGGGACTGACCCTGTTACATGGAATATTGCACTTTTGCCAATATGTTCGACTGCGAGCAAACTTCTTTTTCCTTTTGTGTCTCACCTTCGCGCTCACGGCGGCAGTGCCGCTTTGAATCGCTCGCTTATGTCAACTGTTTTACTTTATATTTTCAATTTATGTAGCAAGAAAAGTCCAGTTAGGAATTTGGAATGCTAATAGCTCTAACTCGATGAAGCGTGAGACCCATTGCATTGCAAATGCTTGTTTATAAATGGGTACAATAATGGAAGAAGTCCAGGATAATGGGATATCACTACCACGTTAAACACCCTAGTGAGGATTGGGGCCCAGAGGTTAGTATTAGATTTGAAAAAATCCACCGGTACCCCATCAGGACTAGATGCCCTACCCCAAGCCCTAGCTGAATTGGCCAGGAGTACCTCCTGCATAGTGCTATTTAAATAAGTGGGATTCACACACCACAGCTCCTCTTGTCCAGCTATGTCTACCACCCTTCTCTGTTGCTTGAACACCTCGGAAAAGTGGGCCACCCAAGCTGAGCAGGACATGCTGGAGCCTAATTCAGTAAGGGCCATATTTATACTTTTTGACGCCGGCTAACGCCATTCCAAAGCGCCATGCGGGCGCCTTATTTATGGAATGACGTTAGCCGGCGGAGCTGACTGGTGTGCGTCAAAAAAAATGACCCACACCAGGCAGCGCCGGCGTAGGGGAAAATGGAGCTTGGGCGTCAAAAAATGGGGCAAGTCGGTCTGAGGCAAAAAATCTGCCTCAACCCGATTTGCGCCATTTTTTTTTACTCCCACCCTCCATTGACATGACTCCTGTCTTAGCATAGACAGGAGTCATGCCCCCTTGCCCTATGGCCATGCCCAGGGGACATATGTCCCCTGGGCATGGTCATTGGGCATAGTGGCATGTAGGGGGGCACAAATCAGGCCCCCCTATGCCACAAAAAAAAATATATATCTACTTACCTGAATTTACCTTAAGTTCCCGGGGATGGGTCCCTCCATCCTTGGGCGTCCTCCTGGGGTGGGCAAGGGTGGCAGGGGTTGTCCCTGGGGGCATGGTAGGGCACCTCTGGGCTCCTTCCGAGCCCACAGGTTCCTTAACGCCTGCCCTGACCAGGCGTTAAAAAATGACGCAAAAGCGGCTGGACGTCATTTTTTTTTGACCCGCCCACTCCCGTGCGTCATTATTGCACAGGAGTTTAAATAAGGCGCACATGCCTTGGAGTCATTTTTTAGACGGGAACGCCTACCTTGCATATCATTAACGCAAGGTAGGTGTCCACGCTAAAAAATGATGCAAACTCCAAGATCTTTGGCGTTAGACGGGTCTAACGCCAAAGTATAAATATGGAGTTAGCTTTGCGTCGGATTTGCGTTAAAAAAAATGACGTAATTCCGGCGCAAACAGAGTATAAATATGCCCCTAAATGCCTTGTTAGACAAAAAGGACTCATTTACTATTTTGTTTTTTATCATTTGTTTCTGTGTCCAAGGCTAAGTTGGACCAGGCCTCTTTCCTCAGCAACTTCTTCCTTCACTCCAGGGCTTACTTACGTTTGCCACATAATGTCCTGATTGCCACAGGGTCTCTAGGGGAGATGTGGAGGGCTGACTTAAGTTCCCCCCGGGCTTTAGTACATGCGCGATCAAACCATCCTCTTTTGCTCTCAGGGTGCCTGGCTTTTGGTTGGCATGTCAAAAGGGCCTTGATACAAGAAATGACATGACAAAACAACTAAGCGACCTTATAGGGTCAATTTAATTTTGCAAACAATAATTGAATAGAGCAGACAGCCCTCTACAATATTCTCCAGTAAGCCATCTGGATCAACATCACTACATTTCAATCTCACCCCATTAGTCCTATATGCATCAACCTGATACATGATAGTATGAGACTCACGCTTTGGGCTCCAAAGTAGGGTCGTGAAGATAATCAGGTCATGGTCAATCATTGATGATTAGGCAATGAAGAGGGTGTCACATACATTAATAGCAGCTGAAGACACTAATATGTTATCAATGTCAGACAAGGAGTTATTACCTCTAAAGGATGGAATCTCTTCCCCATTATATCAATGTTTACATCTTAATAGCATCAGGTCATATTTGGATAGGGATTATGTTAAGAACATCTCCATAGTCATTATGGCAAAAGTAGTCATAGGCTATTAAACTCGCAGGTCTGGGGTACTGGCAAGAAACAGTGTTGCATATTAAAATCTCCGGCCCATAATATAATAAAAGTTGAATGGTTTGGGCGCAAAAATGTATGCATACTGTGAACCGGAGCATGGGCTATTCTGCAATGAGTAGAGTCGAAAACGTTATAAAAGCTGATTAACACCACATCCACTATGCTCCGGGAAGTTAACCACAATAATTGAAAATTTCGTTTTTTTAACCAAAATAATTGAAAATTACGTTTTTTTAACTGCTACAGGGAGTTTATTTAAGATAAGTACCTGAAGCCCGCCCTTAGCCTCCCTGATTGGGAAGCGATGGCGCATAGGAAATGTGAGGTAAATCCTTGTACATGGGTAGGGGCGACACACCACGTTTTTTTTGGATACAGATGATATCAAGGTCATTAACAATATTACACCACTCGACTGCCTCAATCCTGTTGTGTAGACCTTGCACGTTCCACGTTGCAAATTTATAGCACTCGCTATTGCTCTCACTACATTCACTGCCCCTAGGTTCCACCTCAGGTAGACTGGTAGTGAGTAGGTTCTCCCCCAGTGTTTCCCCCTCAAGCTGTTAATACATGTTTTACTATCAGCCCCAGCTGATCCTGGAGTAATTGCGGGGCACTACTATGACAGCTAGACATAATATCCCCAGTAGACCCCTTCATAGTAAGCCCCCCATCCGTTTATCCACCTGGCCACTATATGTTTGTCAATCTATTACTTATAGACACTGGTAAGATGTTATGTGGCTCAATGTGAGAGTGAACCAGGGGATGCACAGATTGCACAGATTACAGATGTCAGTAAAAGAAGCCCAGAGGGAACAATAACGGGGAAGTACCACATGGTGGATGTAAAACGCCCCTCACATATCTAAGATTCCGAAAGTTAATAATTACACAATCATCCCTGAAGATGTTCGCAGATGGACCAACCCAACCTACTCTCCTACTTAAAAGGATTTGGTGAACACTGTCAAGTAGCAATAGGTTATTTCGGGGCAGCCAGTATATGACTTTATTCTTCAAGGTCTCATGGGGTTCAATCTGACCTGGCTGCAAAGGGGGGACATAAGCCATAATGAGTACATAAGGGCAACAGGCTGGTGGTAGATTAATGATGGGGGGTTGCCCCGAGGGGAGCATGGCGGCAGGCCCAGTCTTCTGACTGTTACAAGGCTGAGGTGGGATGATATCAGTGGGAGTTATATTAGATCTTGGGTTACCAGTGACAGATCACGCAGCTTATTGTTGGAGATTATGGACCACCCAGTGATATGCTTTACTTCACATTCCTCCATTAATTGCCCAGTGTCCAAGGCCCTCTGACTAGGACGCTTGATATTTACAGCTGCAATATCTATGGCCTGTGGGATAGCAGTAGGGCCTAGCCCATTTTGTAAAGTGCCTGCTGAGCTGTTAGGAACCATAGTGGACAAGAAAAACATCTGGCACATGGCAATCATTTTCTCTATCTCCCCTTTGAGTCTGTCCAACGTATCTTTAAGTGGCATAAGCAAGTTACTAATGGCAGATAAAAAGGTGTTCCAAGATTTAGCTTAATGGTTGGCTGGTGCAGGGGGGCCCAAATCACCATCAGCCCCCTTTCTGGAGTGTCTCTTCCTTTTAGTGGCAGGTGAATGTGTGACTGAGATGAAAATAACAAGAACTGGGTCCATGGGTCATAAGGGTTCTTTGCCACTCCTCCCAGCGTCAGTTTCCAAGCCATGATGAGCATCAGAGACTATGTTCACTGGGCTAGAAGGTGCTCCTGTAGCTTCGCTGAGCCCAGCCACCCCCAAAGATAGGCGCCTTTCTTCCAGGTCTATTTCCTTGGTGATAAGCACCAGAGCCCATACTAAAAAGGAGTCAATAGTAGAGCAAGTTGGCTCAGGGGCTGGCTTCTGGTTTTACTCTTGCACATATTTGCGTTAGGTGTTGGCACTTAATTCCACAATTCAAGCTAATGTGTATGGTGAACAGTCAAGGAGCCTCTGCTGCTTCTGTGCCCGGGCAGAAAGCAGCAGGAATGACACAATTTGGCATCAAAATCACTTACTCTGCTTTTCTTATTCCCCATCACTGAGGGCATACTTACACAGCAATAATAGTAGAGATTTGTTGACCGAGTCCAGGAGCCAAGAAGGCAGGCTCAGTCTATTCTCGGCCAGCCACTCTTGGCCCTGTTTTGGGCCGGGCATTTGCCTGGGTGTGTTCCATGCAGCAGAAGCATGAGTGCTGCTTTATGCACCTCTGGGCATGGAAGAATGGCATTGGCGGCCTCCTTCCGCCAATAAGCCTGGGAGGTGTAGTCCTCTCAGGCCCAGGTCCCCATGTAACTTGCAGAGTGTTCAGTGCAGCGCTAGCGTGAGTGCTTCTTTATGCACCTCCGGATGTGTGCAGAATGGTGTTGGTGGCCTCCTTCCGCTGATATGCCTGGGAGGTGTAGTTCTCTCTTGCCCAGGACCCGGTGTCAACTGCAGAGTGTTCCGTGCAGTAGAAGCACATGTGCTGCTTTATGTGCATATGGGCACAGCAGAATAGCATTGGCGGCCTCCTTTCGTTGATATGCCTAGGAGGTTTAGTCCTCTTGGGCCCAGGTCCGCCGTGTCAATTGCAGAATGTTTCGTGCCGCAGGAGCGCGAGTGCTGCTTTATGTGCCTCCGGGCTCATCAGAATGGTGTTGGCTGCCTCCTCCCACTGAAATGCCTTGGAGGTGTAGTCCTCCCGGGCCCAGGTCACCTGTGTAAATTGCAGAGTGTTCCGCACAGCAGCAGCGCAAGTGCTCTTGACCATGGCCAGGAGCCAAGGGAGCAGGCCCGGCCCAGTCTCGGCCTGCCACGCACGAGCACAGAGGGGTCCCACTCTTAGCCTTGTCTTGGCCCAGGCACGCTCCCGGGCATGTTCCACGCAGCGGAAGCGTGAGTGCTGCTTTATGTGCCTCCAAGCACAGCAGAATGGCATTGGTGGCCTCCTTCCACCAATATGCCTGGGAGGTGTAGTCCTCTCAAGCCCTGGTCCCCATGTCAATTGCAGAGTGCTCCGTGCAGTGGAAGCAAGAGTGCTGCTTTATGTGCCTCCGGATGCAGCAGAATCGCATTGGCGGCTTCTTTCTGCTGATATTCCTGTGAGGTGTAGTTCTCTCGGTCCCAGGACCCTGTATCAACTGCAGTGTCCCGTGCAGTGGAAGCAAGAGTGCTGCTTTATGCTCCTCCAGGCGCGGCAGAATGATGCTAGTGGCCTCCTTCCACCTATATTCCCCGGAGATGTAGTCCTCTCAGGTCCATGTCCCCAGAGTCAATTGCAGAGTGCTCAGATGGAGACACTACGTCATATGGGGACTGCTCCACCACCACGTACATTGAGTCTACCACCACCTACGTCTGAAAAGTTGCGCACGTCAGTGGCCCCACTGAAGAACAAAATCCAGACTACAATTACAGGCATGTTTAGTGTGGAAAGCTGGCCTGGTTTGTAGTGGGTACCAATGTTACTTAAACCTTATACCAGGTCCAGTCATCCCTTATTAGTAGAGTGTAGAAGTGTTCTAGCAGCTTAGGTTGATAAAGGTAGCTATAGTAGAGCAGCCAAGACTGAACTAGGAGACATGCAAAGCTCATACAGTACCACTATATCACATAGGTACAATATCATAAGAAAGACAATACTCAGAGTTACTAAAAATAAAGGTACTTTATTTTAGTGACAATGTGTAAAAAATAGCTCAGTAGTTATACTCCCTTGGGAGGTAAGTAACATACACAAAATATACACAACTAACCAAATCAGGTAAGTAAAACAGTCTGAAAATAGTGCAAACACTGTAGAACACAATAGAATGCAATAGGCCTAGGGGCAACACAAACCATATGCTAAGTAAGTGGAATGTGAACCACAAATGCACCCCTAGGCAAGTGTAGTGTGTAGAGGGTCACTGGGAGTGTAAGAAAACACAAAGGGTATAGAGGAGATCCCACCCCAGGACCCAGGAAAGCAGGAGTAAAGTACTACTATTTCCCCCAAAACACACTAAAATCGTGTAAAGGATTTTGCAAGGACCACACAAGACTGCAAAGCACTGAAGACGGATTCCTGGACCTGAAGTCCTGTAAAGAAAGGGGACCAAGTCCAAGAGTCACTAGAGTGTCAAGGGGGGGCAGGAGCCCACTAAAACCCGGATGAAGGTGCAAAATGGCTGCTTCTGGTTGGAAGAAGATGCTGGTTCTGCACCAACGGAGTGAGGTTCTACTTTGTGCAGAAGATGTCCCATGACGTGCTAGCAGATGCAGGGTGGTTTCCTTGACAAAGTACCGCAAACAAGCCGTGCTACATGCAAGAGTCACGTTCGAAGAAAAAGGGTGCTGCCCGGACCCAAGAAGGACCAGCATGTCGCCACTCAGGAGGGGAGGCAGAGGGGGCCCTCAGCAACATAGAGAGCCCACTGGAAAGAGGGAAGCACCCGCAGAAGTCCTTGAACACAGGTTCAAGAAGACTGAACATGGTGGTCATCTCAACACTGCACAAAGGGGTCCCACGATGCCGGAGGTCAACTCAGGGTGCTGAGCATCGCAGGACGGAGTGCTGGGGACTTAGGCTCGGCTGTGCATGTAGGATTTCTTGGAAATGTGCACAGAAGCCCTTGTAGCTGCAGATCACACGATGCACAGGAATACTGTCTGGGGAGGGGAGGCAAGGACTTACCTCCTCTAAATTCAGACAGTTGGACCTCTGGACAGTCTGGGCCACGTGGGCCCACCACCTGTGTTCCTGGGACCACGTTCGTCAGGATGAGAGGGGACCCAGAGTACCGGTGGGGCTGTAGTTTGGTGCCTGCTGGAGCAGGGGGAAGACTCCCTCAACCCACAGGAGATTTCTTTGTGGCTTCCAGTGCAGGGTGAAGGCAGACAGCCCTCAGAGCATGCACCACCAAGAAACAGTCAAGAAATCCAGCAGGATTAGGCGCTACAATGTCGCTTGTAGTCTTCTTGCTACTTTTTTGCAGTTTTGCAGGCGTCCTGGAGCAGTCAGTGGTCGATCTGTGGCAGAAGTTGAAGACAGAAGTGCAGAGGAGCCCTTGTGGATTCTTGCAAGTCGAAAATCGCAAGAGTAGACCACAGGAGAAATAGCCCTGAGAGGAGGATTGGCTACCTACCCAGGTATGCACCTATCCGGAGGGGTCTCTGATGTCACCTGCTGGCACCGGCCACTCAGAGGCCCCCAGAGTGTCCCCACACCTCTGAAAACAAGATTGCAGAGGTCTGAGATACACTGGAGGAGCTCTGGGCACCACCCTTTGGGTGGTGATGGACAGGGGAGTGGTCACTCCCCTTTCCTTAGTCCAGTTTCATGCCAGAGCAGGGACTGGGGGTTCCCTAAACCTAGACTGGTTTATGCAAGGAGGGCACCATCTGTGCCCTTCAAAGCATTTCCAGAGGCTCTGGGAGGCTACCCCTCCCAAGCCTGTAACACTTATTTCCAGAGGTAGACGGTGTAACACCTTCCTCCCAAGGAAAATACATTGTTCTGCCTTCCTGGGACTGAGCTGCTCAGACCCCAGGAGGGCAGAACCCTGTCTGTGGGGTGGCAGCAACTGCAGCTGCAGAGAAAACCCCAGAGAGCTGGAGGAGCACCCAGGATGCATGGAATTGGCTCCCCAATACCAGATTTGGAATGAGGGACAATTCCATGATGTTAGACATGTTACATGGCCATATTCAGAGTTACTATTGTGAAGCTACATATAGGTATTGACCTATATGTAGTGCACACATGTAATGGCAATTGGCCCTGAACTACGTGGGGGCAGCTTTGCTAGTGCAAGCATGCCCTCACACTTAGTAACTTTGCACCTAACTTTCAGCAAGTGAAGGTTAGACACATAGGTCACTTATAAGTTACTTAAGTGCAGCGAAAATGGCTGCGAAATAACATGTGTGTTATTTCACGCAGGCTGCAATGGCAGTCCTGTGTAAGGGTTTGTCTGAGCTCCCTATGGGTGGCAAAAGAAATGCTGCAGCCCATATGGATCTCCTGGAACCCCAATGCCCTGGGTACCTAGGTACCATATACTAGGGACTTATAAGGGGGGGTCCAGTATGCCAATTAGAATTGGTAAATGTAATCAATAGATCAATAAATTTAATTTAAATGTAATCAATAAATTTAAAGGCAGAGAGAGCATGAGCACTGAGGTTCTGGTTAGCAGAGCCTCAGTGACACAGTTCAGCACTACACAGGCATACACATTTAGGCCACAAACTATGAGCACTGGGGTCCTGGCTAGCAGGATCCCAGTGAGACAGGCAAAAACATACTGACATACATGTAAAATTGGGGATAACGTGCCAAGAAAGATGGTACTTTCCTACATTTAGGCAGGGGGGGCCATACAAATGCACAACCGCACAATTGTACAATGGCAAGCTGGAAAAAATGTTAGTGCTGGACCTCCTCCCTTTTTCGTTTGTAGAAGGAGTGGGATTCTTAGAGTTTGTAGCAGCCCTCTGCCTGAAATGGATGGTTCAAAGCCAGACCTATTTTGCAAGAGCTGCTGCTCCAGCACTGCATCATGATGTGCTACAATTGGTTGGGCAAGCTTTGCAGCAAAGTGTTGTCCACACTATCAACCTGATGGCAGACATTTGGACCAGTTGTCAGGTGACTGATAACATGTGCTTCACTGCACACTGGATCTCTTTTCTGGGGGTAAAGCAAAAGCTATCTACAGGTCTTGGCCCTGAAGAACTTTTTAAGAGCGTTCAGCAGCATGCAACAGTAGCCAGGTTCGCAATGGAAAAGTCACACACAGCTGCAAACATCTTGGAGGAATTTAATAGCAAAGTGTCTGATTGCTGTGACCTAGAGGTCTTCAAGTGGGATTTGTTGCCACGGACAATGGCAGTAACATAGTCAAGGCATGGCAGACGGTGGCTATTTCAATGCCCTGTGTATGGTGCACTGCATCAGCCTGGTTGTGAAAGACTCCCTTAAAAAAGAAGACATAGTCAGCAACATACTGACCATCTACAGACACATTTGCACTCATTTCAGCCATTCTTTTAAAGCCCGGGAAGAGTTGCAGATTATTCAACATCATAACAGACTACCAGTTAAATCCCTGATTGAGGAGGTGGCAACACGTTGGAACTCATCCTATTATATGTTGCAACGTCTGCTTGAGAAGTACATACAGATCAAAGACTATATCACTGAAAGAGAAGCTGATGCAATTGGGAGAGCTATGACCAGAGATGCGGACAAATGGGTCCTAGTCAAACGCCTCACACAGATGCTGCTCCCTTTTGAGGTTTTCACTGCAGAAGTTAGGAAGGAGGACAATACAATGAGCCAAGCTATTCTGTTATTGCATGGGCTACAACAGCAGCTAAAGAAGGTGTCTGAAAGGGTGGCATTCGGGGGTGTAAACGAAAACTAAGAAGTGCGTGCCTTTGTTGCTAGCCTAAGTTATCGCATGGTTTGTAATGCAAGGCTGCAAAATGACACCATCTCGTCCAAAGAGTACATCTTTGCCAGCCTACTTGATTCACGCTACAGAAAATTCTTCCCATTTTCATTCCTTTTTCTGAAGAAGATGTTTCACGATGCAAGAGGTGTATTGTTAAGCATGCAGGAGAACTGGAAGAAGAATGGCTGGAACTTAGAGTCCCACTCTGCAGTTCTGGGGTTCTGCCTTCAACTTCCAGAGAGGGCAATCTTGTCTCACATCCGCCAACACACCCAAAAAGAAAACCGGTGACAACAGCAACAGAAGAATGTGACCCAAATCTGACCCAACCTCTGAATTGGCTTGGTTTCAAGTGGCAGCTCTTACGTCCAGTGCAGAGGTGAAAGAAAAAGCGGTCAAGCAGGTGGCATCACCAATGACTGTTCAGAGGATGTTCAAGGAGTATCGGGATGACCCAAAAGAGGTGTATGTGGATCAAAACCCATTGGTGTATTGGTATGGAAAGATGCGCCAATGGGCAGAGCTCAGCAGGCTGGCAATAAAGTTTCTGGCTTGTCCTGTAGCCAGCTTGTCTGCTGAATGTGTGTTCAGTGGAGCTGGTGCAGTTATTACAGTTAGAAGGACCAGTCTCTCTCCTCAGAACATGGGGGAATTGACCATGATTAAAATTAATCAGCATTTGATACCATCTGATTACACTTTCCTGAAACACCACAGGAGGAGGAAGAGGATGAGTGGCCCAAATCAAGCGTGTTAGCTGACCAACCTCTGGGTGAACCAGCAGAGTTTGAGGACAGACTCTACTTCCAGAAGTGAATAAGCCAATGCCACCACAGAACTTTTCATTATTTCTTGTTCAGCTTCTTTTTCTCTTTCTTTGATTGCAAAAACATAAAATAAAATACTAACAACATTATGTTTGTGTTGGATTTATGCTGCCCCACCATTGATTCTATAGTCACATACAAGCCACGTTGCACCCATGTGCAGCAAAGAAGCCTCCACATGCCCTTCAGGATGTTATAGATGCTAGCTCCCTCACATGCCATGGCTTATCCTATTTTTATATCACCTAGCAGGCTGCTGTAGGAGATCATTGATTAAAAGTCTGCCAGTGCTAATGTCTAATCCCAATGTGTGGATACCATCCAAGAGGAGGTATTGTGTTCAACCACCGTGCTTGGATTGGAAAAGGTAACTAAGTAACCATTGCACCAATAAGTGGTGATATATTGATTGATTGTGAATTTGTGAGTGATGACTGATGTATGTGGTATCTGATCGTGTGGGAGCCAGTTCAACAAAATTATAAACTTGCTTCTGATGATTCGCAATGCTTAGGGGTGGATGGGTGATCATTTTTTACTAGAAATTAATGGTCTTTTCAAAAGTAGTGAAATTTACTTGCAGGGTATACTCCTTCTTTCTGGTTCCTCGTAACAAACCAGCCACTTTAGTTACCAAACACAAATCTACACAAAAAAAATACTCCAGTCTGTTTCTCTATTTCTTCTTCAGTAGTAACGCATTCCATAAGTTTGACTTGCTCCGTTTGGAACTGGGATGGAGTTGCTCTGAATCTGGAGAAGGACGATGGAAGGCGGGACTACCTCAACAGCTAGAAAGGAGAAAGTTTTCAACTTCAAAGAGAGCCCATGACGATGGCGGAGGCTCTGAGGCCTAGTACTCACTCAGCTCTGTAAACTGGAGAGAGGGGCATTGATTTGGAAATTCTGCTGAGTATCTGGTTGCTGCATTTGTACCTCAAACTTGAAACTTTTCTCATGCTGTTGCTCTGCTTCCAAGTCTTCTTGGAACACTCCTGAGTCCTGATTTCTCATGAAGCTTATCTTGCTTTCTTTTGTCCTTTTCCTTTGCTCTATAATACATCTACTGTTTTGTTTTTTTTCATTACGCAGGACTTCAAGTTCTCTCCTGCATGAATAAAACTTTGAAAGCTTAAAACTCCAGCTTACCTATCGGACAGGTTCAGATAGGCACCAGAGTGATGGACATTCCAACAAGAATGGAGGTGCATCGCCCAATTTGGCAATACAGTATCATTTTAGTTTTAACAATCATATTTTTTAGAACTGGGTGGCTTGTATTCAATCTTCCATATTTCAAAACTAAAAAAAATAACACTGAGGATATACTATCCGGGGTCTCTCTGGAGCAGAAGGACTGTTTCCAATTAATTTACTAAACTGTAACTGTGTCGTACTTTTTGTTTCCTTCCAACAGATTGATGATGGTGTGCTGCTCAGTGCCCCAATGACTATTGGTGTGGTTTCTTTTGTATACTGTTTGTTTTTGTCACACCTTTCCCCAAATCCCCTTTCCCACCTATTCATTGAGCCCCTAACCCTCTTCCCACGGGCTGTGTGATTTATTGAGTTGTGACCTAATTTTAAACCATAAATGAATCACACACTTGCTGGGGCGGATATGGTGAAAGCAACACCAGCTCACTCCATGACCTTCTACCTTCTATTTCTTGAGCAATATTCCACACCAGCCCCATTAACATCTTCATTCATGCCCTGTGTATGTGTGTTCTGTAAATGCTTAACCCGGTCGAAACACTCTTGAGTCTGAGCCCACTTCTGACTCCATGATCTCATTTGCTAAGTTTCGTTTTCTACTATGGCTCCCCACCATTGCTCAGAAGAAATTGAAATTCCTATATTTTATTATCATATCAGGTCTTCTTTGGTTTGTGTCAATACTGTAATTGTGGTAGTCTGGTCTCAGTCTTCCTACAGTTATGATATATGATGATGAGCCACTAACTCTCTATTTTCTTTCAATCGAGCTGACAGTGATGAATAACCCTTTAAATTATCCTGTAGCTGGAGTTTGCATAAGTGGGAGTGGCACTTTCTGTCAAGTTCTGTCTTCCTTGTTAACGTGTTAGCATGCTACTACTACCTACCTACCACTCTCTTAATATACCATCTTGGGAAAACCCTGCAGTAAGAAGAAGACTCCTCTGCTTAATCTATTCATGTAGGAGAAGAACTTTGGATTGAAGTGAAATTGTTTGGCTAGTTTTTAACTCCTACTGAAGAATATGTTGTCTGTGTATATTGGGCTTTTGTAGGCAAAATAGGCAAGGGCAATCATCCCCTAGTGTTCAGTAATAATTGCAGAGGGCAATAGAGCAAGGGTCTAGGTAAATGACATACTTTATTTATCAAATTAAACATAAGTCTACATTAAAAACAGCAGTGCTACCTAAAAGTCTAAAACACCAAAATGAAGACTTGAGACGCAAACAAAGTAAAAAAAAAATCCCCTTTATTATTTACAAATATAAAACCCTCCCTCTCCACCCACAACAGTACCACCCCTCACCCGAACAAATATAACTCCGTCCCTAAAATGTCCAACAAAAATGAAAAGTCCAAATTTGAAGCCCAGCCCAAATCCCTCCCCAACATCTCCACCCACAAAAAGTCCCTCCCACCAAAACAATTTTTTTTAAGAAAGGCTTCAAAAATGGCACTGTCTATATTGATTGGTCCAGAGCTGGTCGATGCTCTGCTCTATCCTGAAGAGCCAGCTCTCCATCAGCTGCAGGATGCATTATTGAAATGCTCTGGTGGAGCGGGAGGGTGCAGCAGTAGGTGCAGACAGGGACCCTGACTTCTGGTGGCAGTGCCGGTGATGTACTGGCTGGGAGGCTGGGGGCAGGTGTGCTGTTCTGCTGGGTTCTGGGTCAGAGGAAGCTCTTTCTGCCTCTTCCTCCTCCAGGATCACCAGGTGCTGCTACTCGACTGACCCGAATGTTCCCCAGCTGATGGGGCGCTATCTCCTGCCTAGTTGGTGGTGGTCATCGAGCAGGAGTAGATATATTGAGAAAAAGAAGATTAACAAAGGACCAATTCTAAACCATGATCTAAACAAACACTTGTCAAAATGATAGATAGTGGGTGTCACAGTAGCACTACATTGCTGGTCTCCTAGGGATGATGACATTTCATGTGAATATTATTTATGATTGGGAGAGTCACAGAGCCAAAATTATATTTGTATATCTACACATGCCTCACATAAGAATCCCTAACTATCTGATAGAAAATAATTAAGGCAGAATAAGACAAGATTAAAAAGCTGGTGATTTCATTTTTTTTCTTTTAAAAGCTTTTCTAGTAATCAATTAGACACATTTAGTGGAAAAGCAAAACAAGAATTACCTCACATTATGATGAGTAAGGCATTATGCACCATGGAGCACAAGTTGCTGTGGATGCATGCTAGCCAGGCACATTGCTACTGTCTGCAGCTCGGGCAGCTGTAGTGGACAATAATTTCTCTTTAATTCCAATGGCCCTGCTATTCCCCACACGCCTTTCACTTAGTTTAGTTTCTACCCTGACTCCAAAGAGGCAGATGAGTAAATAAGATACATCACACATGTCATGCCTTAAACATGTATATATTTTATCCTATCTGCCGTAAGTAGATGCGGGGAAACAATGCACTGAACTACAGGGCAAGGAGTGGGCTATATAGATTGTATTTGTCACACTTTTCACAGAGAATCCAAACTTGAAATCAAATTGGACATTTACTAGTTCAACTTTACTCACTGGTCTTGCCCACCATCCCAAATTCTTTCCAGCAAATTGATTCACTGGGCAATAAGGAAAGGAAAGAAACTTGACCCTTGACTGACTCTACTGCAGAGTAAGACAGATGGATTAGGCAGGTAGGTAGAGTTTTCACTATAGAAGAACAGAGGGGTGTCGCAGATCTATCTACAAAAGAAGAGCTCCCTGCTTTATTCCTCCAAGCAATTATTCAACAGTCCTTTCATTCTTCCCATATATACACCCTTAACCACTATGATTTAAAGTTTACATTCTCTCATCCAGTCTTCCACCCACATTCACAATACCTTATCCATCCATTCAGTACCCACAATATCCACCCTTTCTTTCAATCATCCTTTCACACATCTATTTACCCAATACCAATACTCACCCACGCATCCTTTTTCATTTACCCACGCATCCTTTCCTTGCACTCTTTTCACCCATATTTTGTTTTTAAACTTCAGTTCTTTCCCGTTCTCATCAAGCCATCATTTTCAGTATACATTATGTGTGCTTTTGCTGAGTTGCTGATAGAAGAGGCCATAGGTAACCCACCCCTTGCTGTAGCTGTAATGCAGGGGGTTCATTAATCTGATCACAAAATGCCCTTGTAGCTAATGAGTAACATTATTTGTCAATAAGCAAGCAATTTGACTTACCAGCGCCCTTCCCTGCCACCATGTCCCCACCTGCTCCATCTGCTTCTTCAGCGGTGGAACTTGAGCTGGCTCCTCCTATTTCACTGGTGGTTGGTGTGGCTATAAAAAAAACAGTATACAGTTTTTAGATGCCAGTTCCCATTCTTGATTTTTAAAATACAAAAATACAACTGCAGTCATTACAGTTTGATTAGGACTGCAGTATCTTCTGTCAAAAATATCACTCTGGGCATTATGTTAGAATGTTATAAAAGCCAGGTAGACAGGCCATCCCAAAGCTCTGCAGAAAAGAGGGTAAGACAAGCCAGTGAAAAGCTATAGCCCATGACTGATGATGACTCAGAATCATTGAAGAGCAGCTAAGGGGTGGAATGCAAAATGGTCAATGAAAGACAGAAAAAAAGATAACGCAGGAATAACAGGAACTAAACAAAACCTAGGTAGGGGAGTTGGAACAAAAGGGAGACAGTATAAAAATAGTAAACAAGGCAAAATTAAAAGTAGTATAAAGTGGGGTGAGGTAAAAGTTAGGGAAATAATAATTATAATATGAAATAATAGGACCTACTGGGATAAGCAAAACCATCAGCATCAGTGCCGGACCCTCAGGTGCAGTGCCTTTCTTCTTGCCTTTGCGTGCTGATGTAAGATTAGAAGGAAGATAAAAGAATACATTAGTGGCATCTTTAATCTCCACAAAATTATTATGTAGCAGGCAAATGCAATAACATTGTGCTTAAATCAGATTGCCTGTGGTACTATAGTAGTATTATCAAATATCGTTAAGTTGGCTATACTCCTAAAATCCCAATTCAAAATTTCCTTAAGAAAAACAGAAAATAGAAAATCTACATTTAGAACTAATGTATTGCAATGAATGATCTTTCATTCTATTTCATTTCCCAAGTCCCTTGATGGACCAACTCAGCCTCCTTTTTTTGCAATGCATGCATACTCGCATCACTGTGAAATTGCTTGGAACTGTACGTGCTACATAAGTTCACAGAGAATGCTAACTCACTGATGTAATTAATTCACAATGGAGTTAGGAGGAGGACAGAGGAGTTTGTGTTGCAATGGCTTCTTAAATAATCAGCCAAAATTAGTGCCTCCCTAGGTGTATGAAAAACAATGATGTAACACTTGGCACCTGCCTACCTCTAACTGGATCACATGATAAATACTAATCTTAATGTAAACTAAACGTAACTTTCCTCTGAACCGATGCTGCATGCTGTTCAGAAAAAAAGGTTAGCATTGTAGAACACAAGCACCATAAAAATACAATACTCACCAAGCCCCAGGATCTCCACGCCTAGCAGGTTGAGCAGCTCCTGAACGTAGTCGATAATATCCACCCAGTGGATCATCAGCTGTTGGGTGGTGTGCTACCTGGGTAGTGGCCCTGACCAACTGGTGCACACTAGCCCGGTGCTGCCTATGCTCTCGCAGGGTCTAACCGCTCCCATGCCTGCTGTTTGCTGCTACCATGGAGAGGAGGGGAGGGGGCGCTGCACATAAAAAAAAGTTAGTGCTGTCACCTTCTCCTCACTGAAGATCGGATGAGGCTGCACCCCTTGATGGCGATGCCACCCACAAGGCAGGTGGCTGCTGTTCCACAGTGCTCTTCCATGGTCTGGGTGGATAGGGTAGGAGAAAAGAACTGGAGGAAAAGGAAGGAAATAAGAGAAAAATAAACAAAAATACAAAAAGTCATAGAAAAACATAAAAAAATTGAAACAACCTAAAAATAATGAGACACAAAAAGAAATACTAACACACTGAATACAAATAGGGGAAGATGAAGTATGGGGTAGAGGATTAAAAAGATTGAGGGCAGATTAAAGTAGAAGTCCTAGCACCATAGAGTGAATAATAAGATGGCTACACCTTTGCGAACTGCGTGGTGCCATTAGCGCAAGATTTTTAATGCTAGTACATATTTTGTGTGGTGTGTGATATCAAATGCAACATGAACGGGTGCAACGGAGAACTCCGCCTGCTAGTGGAACTCCATGTAGCGCGGCAGAGGATTTTTGCCACTTCACAGAGTTACGCATGGCACTGCTCCACGCACTCTTCATAGGCCTAGAAATAACTACATACATTTGGACAATAAATGAGAATGATATGAGCTTACATAATTTAGGGCTAGTATAGTGAAATATATGAGCTTATTATTTTGTCTTGATAATTTGATATGGATTTATGATATACTTCTACTATTGCTGACTTGAAGGAAATTTAATGAATGTATTAATAGGAAATAATTAGTATGCATACTATTGAATCATGAAAAATTAAAGGAATACCTTAGTGTTACAAAGTCACACTATATGGATTTATGCATTGTCATATATTGAATAATGAGGTTGCACTACGACTCCCAGTATTCAGAGGAGTTGATCTTGTAGGGACACTCTATATAGTCCACTCAAAGTAATGAGAGACTAAGGTCCAGATTTATGGTGGCCTAGCACCATTCCAACTCCACATTAGTGTCATTTTTTGATGCTATTGTGGTGTTGGAAGGACAAGTACGCCGTGCCATATTTACAAAGTTGATCCCCGCTTGCATTGCGCCATTTTGCAACCACTTGCGCTACATTATGCCTTTACCAGATATTATGTATGCAAGGGGGTGTTCCGGCACTAGGGGGAGGTCGTAAAAATGGCACAAAAGAATCTTTGAGATTCCTTTGCGCCATTTTTATCTGCATTTTTTGATGCCTGCTAAGTGCAGGTGTTAAAAAGAGGCTCCCGTTGCTTGCAATGGGCCTCTAGGTGCTTTGCAGGATTAATGTAGTAATTGTTGTTGTTAATGCTGCAAAGAACTGGACTAGAAAAAAAAAATATGACTTTAGTCCCCCTGTCTACCGCCATGGTGCTCCGTATAAATACGGTGCACACAAGATGTGGGCCACTAAGAGGCAAAAGCAAAGTAGTGCTGCACTAGGTGCAGAGCCACTTTTCATAAATCTGCCCGTAAATACACGAACAGGACACAGTCAAATGTGTTGTGTTTTGTTAGTGTTCAGTACTCTGAAAACTAGAAAATTACCCCCAACGTGATGTGCTGCCTCGGTTTTGGGAGATTACATGGTTCATAGCGATTCCTCTAGGAGGCAGCAAGGCAAGAGCAGCAATATGTCCCGAAACGTGGACATATAGACATAGCCCCATACTCAGGCAGACAATAAATACTAAAAGGATGGCAAGCACACCGTTAGAAAGAGTGATAAAACCAATTAATACATCATGTTATATCGGGGGTTTAGTTGACATTTATAAATCACTCCACTCAAAGCCCAGTATTTACAAATAGCCATAACAGCAAGCAATGCAAATTAATTTGTTATTAATTTGTTATAAAAAATAAATAAACACACTATAAGGAACGAGAGTAATTCCACCATCACCGTGCATGGTCAGATTCTTTGTAAAACATACCCGGGGTGTCCTGTAATACATATGCCATCGAAAAAGTATATTTTGCATGACCTAGTTGTCTCTGTTAGTTTTCATAACGTGTCACACTGATTGAAATGTAGTTATGTATCTGTTGATATTTCTTATACCCAAAGGAAGTAATTATTTAATTAACTATAAAAATATATATGATAAATGTCTAATTTATCACAGGCACAAATGCCTAATTCATCTGCTGGATTTGACTTTTTGAGCAAAATCTTGTGCTCAGCTTAGCAGAAAGTAAGCTATATTAAAGTGCATTCACACGAGTCCACTGCGCAAGATGCACATAAATACATGATATGAGATAATGAGCTGTAAAGTAAAATTCATATGCGCTAACAATACATGCGAAGCAAGCAGTTATTGTGCAATGATTTAAAAAGCTCATTTTAAAACCTTTTGATTGTATGCCATAACACTATTATTTCCTCAATCATTGCTATTTACAAAGCATCCTTAAGACTGGCGTGTGACACACACCATGATAAATAGCACCACTTATCAAACACACATCCCTTATCACCTCTTTGCCGTGTTGTTTACCTAGATAAAGCAAATTAAGCATAAGAGGATGAACTCAAGCAAAGATGGATCTTCACCCTTCGACACCTGCACTTTACACACCTTGAATGGTTCCCAAATAGTGCAAGTATGCCCTGAGAGTGGGCGCTACAACCTTACTCTTGGATGGAGAGATGCAACTCTTGATCCTTTACAGCAGTAGTTCTTAATCTTTTGACTTCTGTGTACCCCAACTTAATACTGGAATCATTGTTGAAATCCAGGGACCTGGGTCTAAGGACTTTACATTTTTTGAACTGCAAAACAATACACAAAAAGTATCGAAACAAGCATTCATCAAACAAATACACAAATTATGAAATATTTTATTTAGTTCGCAAACAAATATTCTAAAAAATGTTGATGGGAAGGTTGAATGTTTTCTACATTCGTATAACACCACTCATTGACCACAGTATGGCCCTCATTATGACCCTGGTGGTGGGTGATAAAGTGGCAGTAGTACCGCCAACAGGCTGGCGGTAATTACTGCCAAATGATGACCATGGCGGTGATATCTCCCATAGGCAGCCAATGTACCACACTGACTGTCAGGGTGGAAAAAACAGTCTCCACGGTGGTAGCCGCCTACAGCCAGGCCGAAGACAATGTACCGCCCACCATATTTGACGCAGAAATCGGCCACCTTTTCCGGGGAGGTACCAACGCCATCAAAAGCCTCACAGAAACAGAGCACAAAAGTCAAAGGACTTACCATTGGAGACACAGGGAAGAAACACGCCGTCATGGAACCCAAACTGCAAGTTTTCCCGATGATCTCCCATGCTATGCTCTACCTGGAACACCAACACCTGTGAAGACGACGACGGTGAGAACAGCTGTCTAGCACACAAGGGAGGGTGGGAGGAAAACAAGAGTGACACACACACACACACCTGACATACACACTCCAGACACACAACCATATACATTACAAAAACAATATGACCACGAATGCAGGGACAACAGGAACTGAACAAAGTGACTGTAATCAGTCCAACAATAAATCAACAATCCAATTTAGCCATGAAACAGATATGTTGTCTAAAAAAGGGATACTGTCCAGTTCATAGTTCAAAGAGCCCACATGGCCACAGGGCACTGTCCAAGGCCCCACTCGAATCCTGCACCAGTCCAGATAAAACACTGCAGGGGCATCAGTTGTCAAATAGGCAGGCACCTCGGGGGGCACCTCAGCCAGATGTGGGAACAAGCCCACTGGTTCTGGAGAGGGCAACATGCCCATTGCTCTTTGTCTTGGGGAGTGCAAGGCCACAGTCTCTAGAGTGGGTGTCTTCCCCACTGGTTCTGGAGGGTGCAAAATGTCCTGCGTTTCGTCCTGGGGAGTGAAAGCCACAGTCTCTCGAGTGGTCTTGCACTCCCCACTGGTTCTGGAGGGGGCAACATGCCCGTTGCTCTTTGTCCTGAGGAGTGCAAGGCCACAGTCTCTCGATTCGGTGTCTTCCCCACTGGTTGTGGAGGGGGCAACATGCCTTGTGCTTCGCCCTGGGGAGTGCAAGGCTACTGTCTCTCAAGTGGGTGTCTTGCCCTCTGGTTCTGGAGGGCGCAACATGCCCATTGCTCCTTGTCCTGGGGAGTGCAAGGCCACAGTCTCACAAATGGATGTCTTTCCCACTGGTCCTGAAGGGAGCAACTTGCCCATTGCTCTTTTTCCTGGGGAGTGCAAGGCCACATTCTCTCAAGTGGGTGCCTTCCCCACTGGTTTTGGAGGGGGCAACATGCCCTGTGCTTTTCCTGGGAAGTACAAGGCCACAGTCTCTCAAGTGGGTGTCTTCCCCACTGGTTCTGGAGGGGGCACCATGTCCATTGATCTTCTTCCTGGGGAGTGCAAGGCCACACTCTCTCAAGTGGGTGTCTTGCCCACTGGTTGTGGAGGGGGCAACATGCCCATTGCTCTTTGTCCTGGGGAGTGCAAGGCTACAGACTCTCAAGTGGGTGTCTTCCCCACTGGTTCTGGAGAGGGCAACATGCCCTGTGCTTTGTCCTGGGGAGTGCAAGGCCACAGTCTCTCAAGTGGGTGTCTTGCCCACTGGTTGTGGAGGGGGCAACATGCCCATTGCTCTTTGTCCTGGGGAGTGCAAGGCCACAGTCTCTCAAGTGGGTGTCTTCCCTACTGGTTCTGGAGGGGGCAACATGTCCATTGCTCTTTGTCCTAGGGAGTGCAAGGCCACAGTCTCTCAAGTGGATGAATACCCCACTGGTTCTGGTGAGGGTAGGCCGCACAGCAGACTTTGGGGGCTGGACTATATGGCATCAGATGCTGGTGATGGTTGCACTGTGGTGGTGGTTGTGGGAGGCTCCTGCTCAGCCCCTGCACCCTCTAATGGCTGCACTGTGGCGGTGGTTGTGAGAGGCTTCTGCCCAGCACCGGCACCCTCTGATGGCTGCACTGTGGTGGTGGTTGTGGGAGGCTCCTGCTCAGCCCCTGCACCCTCTGATGGCTGCACTCTGGTGGTGTTTGTGGGAGGCTCCTGCTCAGTCCCTGCACTTTCTGATGGCTGCACTGTGGTGGTGTTTGTGGGAAGCTCCTGCTCAGCCCCTGTACCCCCTGATGGCTGCACAACCAACTGGCAGTGGGGGCCCTGTGACAGCTGGTGGTGGTTGCGGTGTTTGGCTGGCAGCGTCTGCTGGCGTAGATTGCCTCCTCTCCTCCTGGTCATGGGCTGGGGCTCCCTTTCCCTTCCTGGCAGGGGGAATGGGCTCTTCTTCCCTCTGCCTGCTGGTGCAGGCTCCTTCCCCTTCTTTCCAGCTGGTGCAGGCCCCATCCCCTTCCTTCCAGCTGGTGCGGGATCCTTCCCCTTCTTACCAGCTGATGCACGCTCCTTCCCATTCTTTCGATTCTTTCCAGCTGGTGCAGGCTTCTTCCCCTTCATACCAGCTGATGTAGGCTCTTTCCCCTTCTTACCAGATGGTGCAGGCTCCTTCCCCTTCTTTGCAGCTGGTGCAGGCTCCTTCCTCTTCAGTATTGTTGGCCTGGAATCCCTACCAACACAAGTAGGTGGTGCTCCCACTGGGCCCGTGGACTGTTTGGCTGAGGTGCTGGGCTGGGTCCTTGCTACCCGGCCCATACGTGCAGGATGGGGGGCGAGGTATAGGGAAGTGGTCAATCGTGGAAAGGAAAAGCTTTATAGGGACGTTGGGACAGGAAGAGGGAGGAGTAATGTGAGTGGAGGATGAGGGAGTGGTTGTTGGGGTTGTTTTCTAGATTTGGGTGCAGGTACATGGACTGTATGCTGTTGTGAGGTGGATGGCTGTTGGGTGTCTGAGTGCTTGCGTTTGTGTCCTTCAGAAGGGTAGACAGACACAGTGGGAGAGGACACAGAGGATGCGTGCATGGATGTTGTGGAGGTGTGTGTCAGTGAAGTGTGTGTTCTGCTTGGTGCGGAGATGATGCTGGTAGTGGATATTGATGTAGTACATGCAGGTGTGAGTATAGACGTAACTGGGTGGGAGGGGAAGACAGTGGAGATAGTGGATGTTATTGTGTCTGCAACTGAATAGTGTTTGTATGAGTGCCTGTGGGATGAAGTGTGGTGCTTGTGTTTGCCTGTGACTTTCTTGGGTGTTGTCTTGTGTACATGCTCGTCTGGCTGTGTGCTTGGGATGGGTTGGTGTTGAGGAGAATGGGACTGGGAAGTAGAATTTGGAGGGGGGACGGTTGAAAAAGTGGGACAATGGCTGCCATCAGAGAGGAGGCCAAAGCCTTAATCGATCTCTGTTGGGCTGCCGTGAATGCCCTCCAGGAATGCACTTGATTGCTGCATCTGGGATGTCAGCCCCTGGATGGCACTCACAATGGTTGTTTGCCCAACAGAGATGGATCTCAGGAGGTCAATAGCCTCCTTACTCAGGGCAGCAGGGCTCACCGGGGCAGGGCCTGAGGTGCCTAGGGCGAAGGAGATGCCCACCTCCCTGAGTGAACAGGCACCGGCAACTTGCTAAGGGGCTACTGGGAGCGCGGTGCTGGTACGGAGGGTGGTGGCTATCCCTGCAGGTTGAGTGGTCACAGAGGTGTCCGCCACCGCCAAGGAGCTCCCATCGGAGGAGGTATGAGAGTCTGTATTGTCCTCTCAAGTCTCCACTGTGGTGCTCCCCTTGCCCTCCGTCCCACTGGTGCCCTCAGTGTCGATGGACTCTGCCTCCAAGGTCAGCTGGGATGTACCTCCCTCTGTCGTCAGTGCCTCTGTTCCTCCACCAGATGATGCTAATGCACATAAGGACAGGATGACAAAACAAGAGAGCAGGGAGAGAGACAAAGGATACACTGGGTCAGTGACTGCACCAACACCACCGTTGGCATACACAGCACCCTCACACACAGGGAACAGGCCTACGCACTATGCATGGCACTACAAGTGAAATGGCTACTCACCAAGGAATAAGGAGGGGCACACACCGCCAACTGCAGCACACCTGGGACCCACGCAGCCCTGCCCAGAAGTGAATACTAACAAGCTAGGTAAGCTGTATTACACATACAAACCCTTAGCCACCGCAGGACCTACACTGCAATGTCTGGCCTGGCCTAGGGACACCCAAGAACACACAACCACCACCCAGATACCACCCCACCAGCTGCAAGTTGTAATGATACCCACTGTACTCACCCCCTTGCGGCTGCTGTGATGCACTCAAGCGGCCATCCAGCTCAGGGTAGGCCACTGCCAGTATGCAGGCTATCAGGGGGGTCAGGGTCCGACGGACACCCCTTCCTTGTTGGGAGGCCATCCCCAGCTGGGCCTTCGCGTCATCCATGGCCGGCATCTCAGGTCCTCCCACCGTTTACAACAGTGGGTGCTCTGCCTGCCATAGACCCCCAGGGTCAGCACTTCCTTGGCGATTGCATGCCATATTCCCTTCTTTTGATGGGCGCTGACCTGCAGAGGAAATACAGACAGGAGAGCACCATTAGTCAAACAGTCCAGCCTGTCACACAAATGGCCCACCAAACTCCTTTGCCTCACCATTGGCACACACAAAGCACAGCCCACAACATGTATACTGCCAAGAGGACATCCACCCTCCCCCTTACATGAGGCCTTCATACACAACTCCATGCATTCATGCCACATGCATCGTGCACAAGGTGTACTCACCTGTTGGTCTGGAGGCCCATACAGCAGTCCATACTGGGATAGGACCCCATCCACCAGTCACTCCAACTCCTCAGAAGTGAAGACTGGGGTCCTTTCCCCGGTCACATGGGCCATGGTAGGCTCCAGACACAGGTCACAGCAGCTCATGTAGTGTAGGTCTTCTCCTAAGGAAGGTCAGGAAACAAGTGAGGAATCAGATAGAAAATGGTGGTCACGTCCTCAGCGGTGCATACCATCACTGCTGGCGTGGATCACCATTGGCCACTTTGCCCCATAGGGAGCAACATTAACCAATGAGGAATTCTACGGTGGTTCATGACCGCCTACCGCCACGGCACACAACATCAGCGGCATTACCTCACTTCCACCTGTCCCTACACACATGACATGAAGTCACCATATCAGGGGGGGTGAACAGGCATATCGATCATCGCTGCATCACAGGATAAATAGGCACATACTTCAATAATTACACTGTCCCATGAAATGTTTGCACATTCCGGACTGCTGTTGTGGCTCCCTTGTTCAGTTTGTGACAGCCTACTCACTCTTGTATCCCTTAGATACCTATCGCTGCGAATAGGAGATGGAGACATACCCCCATGTACAGACCCCTTGGTGGACCTGGCTACACTGGAAGATAGGCACATTATGCTCACCTGTAGACTGGACCGGGCCATAATAACGGAGCTGTGTGCCCAGTTGGAGCCTGACCTGATATCTACTATCCGTCACCCCACTGGGATCCCCCCTCTTGTGCAAGTGCTATCAGTGCTCCATTTCCTGGCATCAGGTTCTTTCTGAGTGACAGTGGGCCTGGCAGAAGGAATATCACAGCCAATGTTCCCAAACGTGCTAACAAAAGTCTTGTCTGCCCTAAAAAAACACATGTGCAGCTACATTGCTTTCCCCCAGGTTGAGAATTTGGTAACTGTAAAGGCCGGATTCTATACAATAGGACATATCCCCAATATAATTGGTGTGATTGACAGAACACATATTGCATTTTTACCCACTGCCAGTATGAACAGGTGTTCAGGAATTGTAAGAGTTTCCACTCCATGAATGTGCAGATGGTGTGCCTGGCAGACCAGTACATCTCCCACGTCAATGCTAAGTATCCTGGGTTGGTGCATGATGCCTTTGTCCTGAGGAATAGCAGCATCCCAAATGTGATGTCCCAACTACAGAGGCACAGGGTGTGGCTAATAGGTGAGCCCTGGTTCCCACCCAGTCTATGTTGGTGTATGCCTATGGTGTTGGCCATATGTGATATGTGTGGCTAAATGTTGTCCCTCAATATTTGCAAGTGACTCTGTTTGCCCAAACCTATCATGGCTGCTGACCCCTTTGAGGAATGCCAGAACAAGGGCAGAAGAGCGTTATAATGAAGCACATGGGGAACCAGAAGGATCATTGAAAGGACCTTTGGCCTCCTGAAGGCAGGTGCCTCCATCTGACTGGTGGATCCCTGTGCTACTCACCCAAAAGGTCTGCCAGATAGTAGTTGCATGCTGCATGTTGCACAACCTGGCCCTCAAATGCCATGTACCTTTTCTGCAGGAGGAGGAGACTGGAGATGCCCCTGTGGCAGCAGTGGACCCTGAGGACAGTAAGGATGAGGAGGCAGAGGATGAGAATGTTGTCAACAGAACATCAGTGATACATCAGTACTTCCAATGACACAGAGGTGAGACAGTGCAACTTCAAATTTCAATGACTATTGGTGTATTCTGTGTGGAATTGTCATGCTGGAATTACCCACTTCTTTCCCCTACTTACTGTTACCTATGGACATTCATTTTGCAGATGTTGGTGATGTGACACATTCTCCTGGTGTGATCATTACAGCCAGCTACAGGTCATTAATTCAATGCTCATTCTATGTACGGGTCATTCACAATGGTTGTAGCTGTAGCTCAATCAATACAAATTTGCAATACATGAAACACTAGTAGTTGAGTTTTATCCAGGGGTGTTTATTGTTGTGCCAAGATGTAGAGGGAAAAGTGCAATGGAATGGGTGATGATGGAGGAAAGTCCAGGGTATTGTTCCAGTCTGTTAGTGGCACAGGCGCAGTGTCCATGGGGACATAGGAAAAGGGAGCAATGGCAGTTCAAGGTGGACAAGGTGACAGAGGGGTCACAAGGTGGACAATCAGGAGAGTCTCATTTCCTGACTGTGGTCTTGGCAAGTGTCTCTGGCTTCTGTCTGGGTCGCAGGGAATGTTTGCGGGGTGGTTAACCTTCTGCAGGGGGAGGGAGGCTGGTGGCCTGTTGGTCCTGTGGCAGGGCCTCGTGGCCACTAGTGGCAGAAGAAGTGGACGGATGTTCAGATGACTGGCTAGTGGTAGGGGCCCACTGGTGTGACCATGTCTGCCAGCACCCCTGCTATGGAGACCAGGGTTTTGTTAATGACCTGCAAGTCCTCCCTAATCCCTTGATACTGTCCCTCCTGCAGCCGCCTGTTCCCCTGCCCGTTGTCTAGGATCTGGCCCATCGTGTCCTGGGAATGTTGGTAGGCTCCCAGGATCTCAGAGAGTGCCTCCTGGAGAGTCGGTTCCCTGGTCCTATCTTCCCCCGGCACATAGCAGTCTTCCCAGTGCCACTGTTGGCCTGTGCCTCTGTCCCCTGAACAGTGTGCCCACTGCCACTGACCCCAGGTCCCTGATTGTCTTGTGAGCGATGTGCGGCCTGAGGTCCCTGTACAGGTGGGCACACTGCTGATTGACGTGTCCTGGGTGCTGATTGACGTGTCCTGGGGACAGAGGTCAGGGTACGCTGGGTGCGTGCTATGGTGTTGGATCCTGATGGGGAGGCGCTGTGGTGGTATGTGACTGGGCTTGGGTGAACGACTGTCCAGTGGTCCCTGATGAGCCAGGTAGATCATCTAGATAGAGAAGTCCAGAGTTACTGTCATCACTGTGGGCCTCCTCTGTTGTTGGACTGGATAGTGGTGGCACCTCCTCTCCAGTTACATTGGCTGGGGTACCTGTGGGGATGTAAATGATGTATTATGCTTCAGGTGTCTGAGATTTGAACTTCTGTAGCTTCCCCTCTATGTTTGTTGTTCCCCTGCCAGCTTTTGCTTGTGTATTTTGGTGTATAGTGGTTATTATAGTTTCACTATGCTATGCATGCTTTGGGGCTGAGTGTCTATGCAGGTCTGGGAGGGGTGGCTCTGTGGTGGTCTGTGACTGGGCTTGGGTGAACGACTGTCCAGTGGTCCGTGATGAGCCACGAAGATCATCTAGATCGAGAAGTCCAGAGTTACTGTCATCACTGTGGGCCTCCTCTCTTGGTGTACTGGATAGTGGTGGCACCTCCTCTCCAGTTACATTGGCTGGGGTACCTGTGGGGATGTAAGTGATGTATTATGCATCAGGTGTCTGAAATTTGTACTTCTGTAGCTTCCCCTCTATGGTTGTTGTTCTCCTGCCAGCTTTTGCTTGTGTATGTTGGTGTATAGTGGTTATTATAGTTTCTCTATGTTGTGCATGCTTTGGGGCTGAGTGTCTCTGCAGGGCTCGGAGGGGTGTCCATGCATTGGTACAGCATGCAGCTCTTGGCATTGGTATTTGTGTGATGTGATGATGGAGTGTGTGGGATGGAGTGGAGTGATGGGAGTGAGGGTGTGTGATGGCATGCAGGTATGGAGGTGATAATTGTTAAAAGTTGGCTTACCAGTGTCTAGTCTTCCTCCAACCCTGGCCAGACCCTCAAGATGCAGTAATGCCAAGACTTGCTCGTCCCATGATGTGAGTTGTGCGGAAGGAGGTGGGGGTCCACCGCCAGTCCTCTGTATAGTGAGCTGGTGTCTTGCTTCTATGGAACGTAACTTCCCCCATAGGTCATTCCACCTCCTCATGATGTTGTCCCTTGTTCTTGGATGCTGTCCCATGGCATTGACCCTGTCCACAATTCTCTGCCATAGCTTCATCTTATTTGCTATTGATATCTGCTGCACCTGTGCTCCAAAGAGCTGTGGCTCTACCCTGATGAATTCCTCCACCATGACCCTTAACTCCTCCTCAGTGAAACGGGGGTGCCTTTGTGGTGCCATGGGTGTTATGTGATGTGTGTTGGTGAGGGTGTGTTGGATAATGGGTTTGCATGTGCGATGTGGAGTGTGTGAGGGGTGTATGGGTGTGAGTGGTGTTTGTGTCTAGTTATCACAGTGGTCTTGGTGTCAGTCTGGTGGCAATGATTTGCATTCATAAAGGGTTGTGGGCAATGTTCCCTCTAATTCTTTTCCACTGTGTGCGGCAGTGTGCGGTCTCTGTGCGCTGCAGCCAAGGATACGTGTGCCAAGAAATTGACAATTCACACGCACGCAGTGCATAACTAGCCAATATCTTTGGCATTAGCCTCTCCATACCACTAAAGCAAAAAAGGGATATCATTGCTCCATGCAATAGAGCATCAAGGCAGTTTTGTGTCCTGGTTTCACACCCCAAGGACATGACCTGCCAGGTATATTGCTCTAAAAGGCTTATTTAGGCTTAGAAAGTGATAACGCATATAAACTACCACAAAGTATAGGAATGGTGGAACATTTGATAACAGCACATTTTCTACTGTTCTGAAGCATTTCCTAGCTCATGAACCATTGATTTTCAAGACAAATATCACTTGCTCGCTTGTATGCTAAAGCATGCCAAATGATGTTTAAAACACTCCCGCGGTATTTAAAAGTTGTTTTCATTGACTTTAATCCAGATTCAAATATAAGCATTATCTGCCTTAGGGGAGCACGTATATCGCTCAAAAAGGCTTATTTAAGCTTAGAAAGTGATAAAGCATATAAACTACCACAAAGTATAGGAATGGTGGAACATTTGATAATAGCACATTTTCTACTGTTCTGAAGCATTTCCTAGCTCATTAACCATTAATTTCCAAGACAAATATCACTTTCCCGCTTGTATGCTAAAGTACGCCAAATGATGTTTAAGACACTCCCCGCGGTATTTAAACGCTGTTTTCATTGACTTCAATCCAGATTCAAATATGAGCATTATCTGCCTTAGGGGAGCACGTATATCGCTCTGAAAGGCTTATTTAGGCTTAGAAAGTGATAACGCATATAAACTACCACAAAGTATAGGAATGGTGGAACATTTGATAACAGCACAACGTGCGCGCTTGCCAAAGGGGCCTGCGCGATGGGGGAAGGAAAGGTGTGCACGCGCGCCCACGCCTTACAGAGAACATTGGTTGTGGGTAATGTCGGTGTGTGTTTTATAGTGGTGTGGTCTGCGGGTGTGGTGTGTGTATGGGTGTCAGGTGAGTGTTGTTTGAATTGTCCAATGTGGTGTTGTTTTGTCTGTTGGTGTCCATTGTGAGTATGGCGGTATGTACTGCCAATGGTTTACCGCTATTGAATGTCCGCCGTGGTGATTTATGGGTCATAATGTGATGGGCATTGTTCTGTTGGCGTGACGGTATGGGTTTTGGGTCTGCCACTTTATCACTGACCTTTGGTCTGTCAGATTTGTGTATGTGGCTGTATTCTGTCAAATTGGTGTGTGTGTGTCACAATATATTGAACGGATATTCGCCAGCACGGCGGTAAGCAGCATTTACTGCCAATGTCATAATGAGGGCCTATGTTTTGTTTGCGGGACTTGAACTTCTCCCACTAATCAATCTGATGCTAATAACTTAATTTTTAGCCTTCAATTTTGAATGACTTCAAATTTACAGACCGCATTAAAGTTTTTAATTTTGCATTTAGCTTCTTTTTTTATGGACACTATTAATCTGTTAAATTATTTCATTTTCTAGCAGTTTTGTAACAGTTGAGTAGGCTTTACGGATGCTCAGATTTCCCTGGACCACACGTTGAGAATCACTAATTAACAGGTAAGAGCTGTAGCCTAAAATGATTCCAGAGGCCGCAGTTTGATCACACATTTATATTTCTTTACGTTTTCATGCTGTTCTGAGAAGTCTTACTGCCATGTGCCTTCAAACTCTGTCTCTCCTGCATGCACTGTCAAACTGTGTAGCCAATTTGTTTTTTCTGGGATTCAGCCCCAATTTAGTGAAGGTAGCATCCAGAAGCAGAAACGTTTCAACCACAACATTTTTAGAGTACATGCTTTAAATACCCAGTCCTACCCGGATGTCTTTAGTTTTTGACCGCAAATGTGAATTTTAAAAGATGCTTGCTTACAAAACTCTCGCCTCCATCTTGGATGCCTTTTGGTCATACTGTAGCCCTTTTCACCAGTATCTGTAAAGATTTTGTGCGCTATTTACCAATCTTTTCTTAATATCTATATGTTTTCTTGTGTTCATGAACATATACTTACATGAACATGTAGCTCTGGTTCCACATAGGAATGAAAATAATTTTTTCTGATGAGACTTAACATTAGGGAACTTTAATGTAACTAGATATTAATCTCCAGGATATTTGTGCCCAATAAGCACTTTGATGCTTACACCTTCCATTAGGCCTAAAAAGTGGCACCAATGAATCCGGAAATATTATTTTCAGCTTTATTTCAAGACAGGTTTATTAAAAGTTGTTTAATCTGTTCACATTTTTTAGGATATTCACGGAGGCAATTTACACTTGTGAGTTCTTTAGATGTGTAGTTTACTCTTAGACATTTGAGTAGGCCCAAGCAGAAAATTTGGCTTCGCTTGCGGTGTTTTTTTTAAATTCAAGCACTTTGCGCTACGCAGACTAGCACAGAGTTCCTGAATTCCACAGTATCTGGCTCAAAGATAAGTTTTGTTCCAGTCACATGCACTGGATTTTTTTTTTGGTGCTCATGAGCGAGCACCAAGATACTGTTGGGCTGCTATCAAGTGTGCACAAGACTTCGCTCCCGCTCGTGCGACTTCCCGTCACAATAGTGGCCAAAACAGTGCCACTCACAAGTGTAATGCACCTCGAGTAGATTTTCTACTCAAGATGCATCCAAATCTAGCCAAAAATAGGTTTTTGAGTGGATTTTCTTCTCCAATGGACCCTTTCAGTTGTTATTTAGTGTGAGAAGTCTTTTTTCTTTTTAAACAGGAAGGAAGTGCCCCTGAGACTCCAACTTCCTGTTCTTGTACCGCAGGTTCCCCAGTACAGTAGGCCAAGTACTAGTAATCAGTAGTGCATGAAATAAATGTGCCAGTGGTATATGTTTTTAAAGCTTCATTCAGGGAAGGGATGGCATTGAATTAATTAAAAAATGTTGGGTATTGTTTGCATTTAATTTGTTTTGCTACAAGCAAATATGTTGCAGGGTAATATTTGATGGCACAGGAGCAGAGGATGTATGTTGCTCTCAAATGTTTACAGCTCAGTTTATTTACATGTTTTGCTTTGCTGAAATAATGTTAATGTTTTCTTCAGTGTTACCGCAATGCCTTCTTTTCCTGGCCAGTGTGTTTCTGTGTGTGTTCGTCATCATCGACTATTTGTCTTTGTTCTCCATGCCATGTGGCCAGGGGCCATTTTGTGTAGTCCTTGCTCGCAGCTGTTGTGTGACCATGTGAATGGCAGCCATTTTGTGCGCCAGCCACTGTGCTGTTGCCCTAGGTTTGCATATGTTCTGTGTTCCCCATGCCTACTTGCTCCTTGTTGTTGTTTGACTGTTTGTCTGACGGCCAATTTGTGCATCCAGTCGGTGTGCCTTTGCCATAGGCTTGCATGTGTTCTTTGTCCCCCATGCCTTATTTCTCCTTTTCATTGTTGTTTGACCATGTGGCTGGCAGACATTTTGTGCATCCAGTCAGTGTGTCTTTTCTGTAGGCTTGCATGGTTCCCCATGCCTCCTTGCTCGCTGTTGTTGCTTGACCATGTGGCTGGCAGCCATTCTGTGCATCCAGCCAGTGTGTATTTGCTGTACGCTTGCATGTGTTCTTTGTTTGCCATGCCTCCTTGCTCCTTGTTGCTGTTGCTTGACCATGTGGCTTGCAGACATTTTGTCCATCCTGCCAATGTGCCTTTGCTCTAGGCTTGCATGTATTCTTTGTTCCTCATGCATACCTCCTTACTTGCTGTTGTTGTATGGCCATGTGGGTGTCGGCCATTTTGTGCATTCAGCCAGTGTGTTTTTGCCATGGGCTTGCATGTGTTCTTTGTGCTCCATGCCTCTTTGCTTGCTGTTCATTTCTCCATCCATCTATCCATCCATCCACGATAGGTGCACAGCCGTGCTACAGCATTCAGTTTCTTTAGCTGTATAATTCCACTTCCTCTTGGACACCCTGGTTGCGGTGCACTGCACACACATCAGCAGCATAATTCATTTTTTGTGATTATTCCATTTCCCCTGGACCACCTTGTCACCAAAGGATTTTTTAAGGATTATTCCATTTCCCAATGCACCTCTCTCTGACTACCCAAGGTGTCTCATTTAAAACAAATGGATATAAAGTAAAGAGCTATGTATGCATGTTGTGCTGACTGATTTGAAATGAAATGTGGGTGTAATTTGACTTTACAATGTTTGATTAAATTGGTATTTATTACATAAGCAACCAACCACACTGATATTGCATTTGTCTGTACTATTTTAATCTGCAACAATGCCATGTTTCCCTAACAACATGATTGTCTTGCTTGGTTGGTATTAGGTGCACAAGAGAATAAGAAACATCACCTGCAGTACTGCCAAAACAGAAGGCATGTGTAGTATTGTGTTTATTTCTTTAACAATATTGTAGGTAGTGGTTGTGTAGTATATTAATGTATGTTTGTATTTTATGTTTTAGGGTTATTGGTATTATGTAGATTTCATTTGGTATCTTCCAGTCCCACCTGCGGCATTTAGTATCTCCCTCAGCTGGACAGCATTCCGTGCTGGACAGTTGATTGTGCTGGAGGTTTTACTGGAGGCTGGAGTTCCTGTTATTTTACCTGTGAAGTTTTACTGAATAAAAGGCTTTTATTATCATCTCCTGCGTGGATCTGGACTCTTCCTCAACTTTGATACCACAGCGTGTACAGTGATTTCACTCCTACAATCTCTTCTGCTTGTGCAGCTTAATGCCATTGCCAACTAAGAGCTTTAAGATGGTCCCAAAGAAAGTTGCTCCCAAGAAGTGGTCAGTGAGAAGAAGCAGCTTTCTACCAGTGGCATGCCGACCACAACCTTTTTTGGGAGACGTGTTCCTGCCACGCTGGCCTCAGGGAGGAACCTTGGCGACTCCCATTAACAGTGGCGTTGAATTAGATTTTTCCCATTCGGAAAGTAGTACCCAATCATTTCAGGAAATACAAATACTAAACTGTAAAATGTACCCTCTCCACCCACAACAGGCCCACCCCCTTCCACATCTTTACCCATTCCAAACCAATGCCGAAAATAAAAGTTCAAGTCCAATGTCCAAGAAAAGCACTTCCCAAACTCCCTCCTTCTCCACCCACAAAAACTTCCTCCCTCCAAAAAAATAAATATGAGCTAAAAGAGGTAATTTACAATGAGGTTTTCCAAATGACAGCTCACTTGCGCCAGTTCATGCAGCAGGTGGTGGTGGTATAGCCTGTCTGAAAGGGGGGGGGCAGCACAGGGACGGGCAGCCACAGGCTGGCAATAGCACTAGTATGGCCTAGAGGCTGAAGGCGCAGCCAGTTGGCTATTGGAATTAAGCCTGGGTCTGGGTGTAGGGGCATGTGCCAGGCCCTCCTCACCCACCAACCACTGGTAATGTTGCCTGGTAGTCTCCAGCCTCTGCCGCTAATGCTGGGTTGTCATCTCCTGCCAGGTCGGTGGTGGAGGTGGACCAACATGAGTAGCTATGTCAAGAAAGAAAAGAAAATAAGAAAGAAAGACAAATTGTAAAGAATGTTCTGTGTAAACACTTTTATTTTAATTACATTGCTGCTGGTCCCTTAGGGCCATTGGAATTTCTGATATGATAATTGCGAAAGTCAGTCACAGGGATGGACATGCCTTTGAAAACCCCTGGCTGGCTGAAAGGAGACAATGTTTATTTTCTGATAAAGGATTTCCTAAAACAATTAAAGCACACAGACACTTTGTGTGTAAAAAAATAAAAAGAACTCCATTTAATAAGTGACGCATCATCCACTATAGAGTACAAGTATTCTATTCTTGTTGTGCTAAATGGCTGGAAGCGTGCTAGGTAGCGCATCAAGTATACTACAAATGTGCTACTCTGTGCAGTGTGCAACTGGGGCAGTTGCAATGGACAACAGATTATCTTTGATTCTAATGGCCCTGCTCTTTTTCAAATGCCTTTCAACTCTACCCTGACTACAACAGGCAGATGGTAATTATATGTCACACACTTCATGTATAACATGCAGATACTACATATCCTGTTTGGATTAAGTAGACAGTGGGAAAAACAGACACTGCAGTACAGGCAAAGGAACAAGATATATAGATTTTTTGGGGCACATTGGTCGCAGAGTATCTCATCTGCAAATGATGAAAACACAAACACTTAATCCCACGTTACTAACTAGCCTGGCCCTCAAACACAATTTATTTACATCAAATACATTCACTTGGCAGTTAGTGAAGGAAAAAGAAAGGAAACTTCAGTTAAGGACTGATTTAGTTTGGCACTTCATCACAAACTTGGCAGATATCCCATACGTCATATGACAATTTGTAATACGGTTAACAGGAACTCTCTCATATGTGTGATGGAGTAAACCCCTCTTTCAATCAGGCCCTCAGTCTGCTGCAGCAGGGTAAGGTACAGGGAAAAGTCCAGGAAGGTAAGGTAGAGGTTTTTCTTAGAATACTGGGAAAGGAAGGGTCCACTGAAGATGTAGCTTAGGCTTAGTCAGTCTCTGTAGTTCAAACTGAAAGTTGATGAATGTCAGATTGGAACAGGCGTAAGTCCATTATGGAAGCCGAACGAAGCATGACCACTTGTCCGGGCCTTAACAGTTTGCACACATGTCAAAAATGTTCTTGCCCGAATGTGGACAGAAGTTAATGGCGTATATGGTCGGTACTGCTAGGGAAGGTGATGGAGTGGGAACTGGAAGGGAAGAGAAAGGCACCTTGTTTTTGTTTCCATTTACAATACATTGAAAGTTTTGTAATTATTACATTAAAAGAAACAGACACACATTGCACAGACAACACTGCAGTGCCAGATTGATCCATGCATGCAGTTAAGTGGGGTCAGCATTATCTCTTCATGGCTCATGGGTCACACTCTTGATTTAAGAAGTGCCATGGCAGGGAGGTAATGGATGATGACAGGTGGGTGGACTTAACAAATACAGTGGATATACTAGTAATTGTCAGTAACCAAGCAATATGACTTACCATCACCCATCCCTGCCACCGCAGACTCCCCCTTCAGGTGCTGATGCATCCGGCAAACTGGTGGTGGCCCCAGAACTGGTGGTCTGTGCGGCTTGAAAAACATTGCACATTTTAGATGCCACATACACCTTCCCCTTTTTCTAACAAAATACAACCAGTCTATTGCTGGTTGACAATGTTAGAAAACTACAAGCAGTAATCAAGTCAATCTTAATGGAGGAGCAGAGATAGGATGATGACTGTGACTCATTTCAAGCGAATTGAAAGTTAGAATAAAGAGCATATGGTTTGGTTTTGTTGACAATTTTGGCAAATGCAATGGGACCGGCCTCATACTACTTTAATGCCATGCTGCACTATCATCGAAACTGTTAGGATAATTTAACACAGCATTGGAGGGGGCCACTATTAATTTGGCCACTCTCTCACCATTTGAGCATGAGATAGAAATAGAAATTCTTTTTGTGAGAAATAGGGTTGTTGGTTGACTGGAGTGTGAGCCCTGGACAAGCGACAGCCACAATCCCTTGAAGGGTGAACCACAAAAAGTCACTAACTTAACTTGTGCTTTACCCTGGGTAGCTTGGCACAAAAAACAGACAGGCTAAACTAAGAGGCAGTGTGTTAAGTATTAATGTATTAATGCAGTACACAAATAGCAACACAGTGAAAAAACAACAGAATAAAAATCACAAACCAAATTAGAAACATAGAGAAAAGTTTAATACGTTATTTGACACCAAAACCATTGACAACCAATTAGTTGAACCAGAGATATGATTTTGTAAAGTTTAAGGTTCAAGATAGCAGGTTCTTAGTTTCAGAAAATGGCCACCTGGGCACCTTCAGTCCCACAAACAAGAGTCCAGGAGTAAATGGACACCTCTTGTGGGTGCAAGACTCACTCAGGCTTGGCCAGGTGCGGGTTAAAGATGGTGGGAGCCTGTTATGTCCCTGTTACTCAGAACAGGAGACCAGCTAAACTAGCCCTTGGAGTCACTTCTGAAGTCCTGGGTGCAAGTGGTGATGAAGGGCTCTACTGCTGGACTGGTCTCTTAAAGTTCAAAACAGGCTCCGGGCAGCAAAGCAGTCCTTTCAGGTACAGAAGCAGTCTGGCATAGTGCACAGCAGGTCACAGCATCAGGTAGGCCTCTAAGAGTCCTTCAGTAGGTCCAGTAGTGCACTGAGAAGCAGGTCTGAGAGCCCTATTTTTATACCATGCTCCTAAAAGGTGGGTGAAGTTTCCAGAAAGGGTCTTTGAAGTTTCAGAAATGTCCTACCTACCCTGCCCTGGGTCCCAATAGAGGGTCATTAAGCCTCTTGTGTGGTGGCCAAGTGTAGCCTATTCAGTTGCAAGTGGGGCTGTGCTTAGCTCTGCCCCCATCAAGTCAGATAATGGCTCTTTCAGGTTCTGCTAATCCCCCTACTCTGTGACTGTCCGGGGTGAAGTCCCAACTGTTATTTACACTCAGTCATGTGACCTAAGGCAGGCTGCAGGCACAGAGAGCAAAGGGCAGGAAAATGCCAACTTTCTAAAAGTGGCATTTTCAAATTTGTAATGATAAATCCGACCTTACCATTAAAAGGGTTGCCAAACATGCTATATCTACTACCTTTGATTTAGGAATTACAACCTATTAAATATATTAAGGACTCCCTAATGTTATTCTATGGCAGAGGTAGGCCTCACAGTAGTGAGATAACAAATTTGGAAATCTTTCACTACTAGGACACAGAAAACTAAACAGTACATATCCTACCTTTTATTTACACAGCACCCTGCCCTCTGGGCTACCAGGGGCATACCTAAAGGGTGGCATATGTAATAAAAGAGGACTTTAATGCTTGCCAAAGGGTTTTTAATGCTAAGTCAACATGGCTGGGAATTATTTTAAGGTGCTACTTCAGTGGGTGGCACAATAAGTGCTGCAGGCCCATAAGTAGCATTTACTCTACAGGCCCTAGGTATATGGTATACCACTCTACATGACACTTATATATAAATTAAATATTCCAATAAGGTATATGCCAATAAGAGAGTGAGCACAAGCACTTTAGCACTGGTTAGCAGTGGTTAGGTGCACAGAGACCTAAGGCCACCAAGCAAATAGCCACCAAAAGTAGAAGGAGGAAGGCAACAATTTTCAGGGTGACCCTGTAGAGAGGGCCATTTCCAATGCTTCTCAACAAATACACAAAAAGAGCTTGCTTGGGTCTGAAAACTCTGCAGTGCTCACAGTTGACTACCTAATCCAGTGTCTTAGTTTTACAGTACCAGGCCACAGGGTATAATAAAAGTTAGAGGAGAGAGACAGCATAACCAAGCAGAAGAAAGCTTAAGCTGCAGATAACAGAATCAGGAGGATTTCATGTACAGAAATAAGAAGTATAAAAAAAGAATAATAGAGGGTTGGATAACATGATTAAACATTGAATAGAATGAAGACCATTTGAAAAAAGAGTCACAATATAAGAGAAAGGAGGAAAAATTCATCTAATTTGGGAGAGTTAAAAGTTAGAGAAATAAATAATAACAAGAATTTACTGGGATTATCAGAGCCGTCTGCTGTGGTGCTGGTGATGGAACTTCCACCGGCCACAGCACTGGTGGTGGCATCCTCGTCAGCCTGACCCTCCAATCCACTCTTCTTGTCCTTGGTTGGTGATGTAAGAAATAAAGAAGTCAACAAAAATAGATTAGTGGTCTGAGTCAGATTGCCTAATACAATATGATCGAGTTGACCTATTCCTAATTTCCGACATCTTACCTAAGCCTCTTTTTCAAATTTCTTAAACTACATTTGGAAATACCAATGCACTGCAATGAGTGATCTTTCACATTCGCAAACCCACTTTCATGGGCCATTTTAGTCAGTTCCCCTTTTTTCAATGCATAGATGCTTGCATGCATCACTGGAATAATGCTTGTGACTATACAAGCTACATGAAAAGAAAGACATAGAGAGCACTAACTCACTGATATATATATATATATATATATACATATATATATATATATATATATTACTTACTTCTATTACTATCACAGCACCACTATCCTAGTGACAGGAGACAGAGAAGTCAGCACAACCAGCACAATCAGCATAATGAGCAACAACCAGAACTAGGTAGCATGGAACACCTGGCTTGCTAAAATTGTATGACATAATATTTGTAACATTACATGAACTTAATTTGCCTCTGACTGTGAGCAGTATGCTATTTAAAAAAAATTATCATTATAGGACAGGGCACAATAACATTGGTAACAATTGATTACTGGGACTCATCAAGCCCCTCAACCTGGATGCCCAGCAGGATGTGCAGGTCTCTCTCCGGATCAATGATATCGGCCAAGTGGTGCAACAGCTGCTGCTGGGTGTGCCGAACCCAAGTGCATCTGAGGACGCAATAGAGCACATCTCCTCAGAGTTGCTGATGCTCTCACAGGCCATACCCACTGCCGGGCTTGTCGCTCGGCAAAAAAAGCTAGTGCTGCCACCTCTTCTTCACTAAAGATGGCACAGGGCTGCACTCCTTGGCGGTGCAGAGCCAGCAGGGTGTACAGGTCACCGCCCCCCTTGGACTGGAACTCCCTCATCCCCCACATTCTGCCATGATGCTGGGAGTGAGATAAAAAAAAGACTGGGGGAAAAGAAAGAATTGAGCGGGAGAAAAAAAAGGAAGTTAGGGGAAAACTAATAATGGGACAAAAAAGTCACAGAAAATAAAAAAGAAGTAAAAACATAAAATACACAAACACAAATACCCACACTAAGGAAATAAATGTAAAACAGGGGAAGATTAGTTAGTTAAAGACAGGATGGTTAAGTTACAGTTGGAATTAAAGTAGGCCCAGTACCATACACAGAATAGGAAAAATAAGATGGCTGCTCGCAAGGGCAACCACATGGTGCAGTTCATACTCAAGCTTGCAACACGGAGCCCGTGACTTGCACCAATCAGCGTGAATAGGCAAAAAAACACAACTCCACACACTCACGAGGAGTTAGGCGGAGTTCCTGGAGTTTTTCTTTACTCAGCATAGTTTTGCATAGCAAAATTAACCCAGGCCTACTTTTGAGTAACTTTACTACTTTTGGCTATTCACAAAATCAGAGTGTAGAGTTTCTCAAAAGTGTAGTCTTGCATGCCTCCACCACCATAGTTTAGCAGGACGGGTCAGAATTATCATAATTTATGACTGTGTATCAACTACATATAATCTACGACTGTATCTTGCATCTGGTGAAAACTTCACATCAGGTTGGACTATGCCATCAGAGCAGAGGTTCCACATGGCAGTGAATAGGAGAACTTTTCATGGCAGTGGTAGGAAAAATATATACACCTGAAATATATCAGACAAGCCTGACACACATTCCCTTACAAACACATAAATAATACCCACACCATAGGTTTGTTTCTTTCTTCTTTAATTTTGGATCCTGAAGCCACAACTGTCTGTTTGCTCCTCAAGGATGAAGAGCAAAACAATACTTCAACGAGTAGTCAGTCCTTGAAGTTAAATCTGTGGCTAAGTGCTATAAGAAACTACATGGGCTTACTCCACTCTCCATCAGAACCCGGAAGGAAGCTATATGGCGGGAGATCACTTGCTTTTTTAATACATTTGAGAGAGGAGGTCCATACCATGGGAGACTTTGTGGAAAAATTACAAGGTGAAAGGAGGTGGATGAAGAATACATTCTTCAGTAACCAGCTGGCTCAAGTTCTTCCTGCAGGGCCAACTGAATCATGTTTCTGTCTCATCCCCCTCAAGAGTGACGTCCTCCCCACAATGCAACCCACCTGTTATATGCAATGTTACTTCAAGACAACACTAATGTGGTGCCCAGTAAGCTTATGACCATCCCATGAGCCCCTATTCTCCATAGCTACCAGGTCCATGTGTGACTAGGGAGATGAGACTTATAGTCTTGGTTTTGAACTGGGTTAAGTAGGATTACAAGTCCCAAGAAAGTCTAAGAAAACAACTGCCACCAGCTTAATGGGCCTGCAAAAGTTAGACCAAAAGTCTAACTTTATTTGTAGTAAACCTAGACCAAAAGTCTAACTTTACTTGTAGTTAAGTAAAGCTAGACTTTTAGTCTAGGTCTAGACTTTTGCTCTGAGTTTATCTTTGGGAATTGTGCCCCATAAGTCCAACTTCTGCTTTTTCATCTAATGATTTCATATCTTAATTATTGACAGGATATCTGTAGCTCTTTTCTCGCACATTCATGTTGGCACCATGCTCAATATGTCAGCTTATTGTTTTACAGATTTTTAGTGTCATCCCAATTTACAGTGACATTTTGGCAATTTAAGAGTAGCACAAGAAGATACAGTAGGTCTTGATTTATTTGTATGCCTCTCAAAATGAGTAGTGAAACAATGCATGTTCTTCTTTGATTTATTTACCCCCTCCCCTATGTATGTCTATCTCTCCTGTCAGCTTCTGTTAGACAACAGCCTCTGGTGTCCACCTTCAAGACACCCTCAATTCATCAGGGGACATCTTGGCAGCAGCAATTAGGCCACCTACCATCTGTCCATCAGCTAAGCATGGCAACCTATGATCTAACGTTCACATCTTATCAATTTCCCTTTCACTAGCCCCTTTTTCTATTTTTTGGCAGTATATTGGATGTTTGAAGATTTGTTTCAAGGTGGCATACAATATCCTGTATGTTTCTCTAAAGTAGCTACATTTGTGGTCAAGATGACTTAAATATATATCAATTTGACTTACATCATATCTCGGTTGCTACTTGATCTGAGCATATTTCCAAAACACCATTTAAACAACTGACCTGGCTGGGGATCTCTAAAAGAATCATCTCTATAGCTGGACCTGGCGAGTTCACAATATTGAGTTATTTTAATCTCATCCATGAGTCAACCCTTAATAGCATATGTTGACTTAGGCTCACATGGTGGTAACTCTATTCTTTATTTGCTGAAAACTGTTTATTAAAGTAGCATCTTGAGCATTTGACAGCATACTTAATGTGGAATACTTCATTAGTTGATATCCTCTTTTTCCGGGTAGTCCACACATTGAGTTGGACAATGACAGTGAACCATTTATAGTCAGACGACGGTGGGCAATCCGAGGAGAGATCCTCCTCTTATCAACACTATCTGAACAGTATTCCTCACCAAGAAGAGAAAACTGTTCACAAAGAAGATGGATCAGCAGAAATTGGTCCAGGAAGTGGGAGACCTGACAGAAGAGGCAGAAATTGTTGAAGCCACACATAAAACCCTAAAGAAGACTGCTTCAGAGCCAGGCAGTAATTAGTTAAGTAGCCACACATGCTATTTTTTTCTATACAGCAGCCACCACCACACAACCCTCGAATCACTCTGTAGAATCCCCTACACACTCTTCCCATGAAGTTGCATCTCTGGTCTTCTGTCAATCATCTTAGGGAAAGCACACCCCTGGTGAGGAGCAGATGTTCCCCATCCATTACCATCCATTATTCTACGCATAGGAGAGAGAGGATGTCATGAACTATGTGATCACTGGGAGGCTTTAATAAAATACGTAAACTTTTACAATACTAAACTCTATCAACCTTTTGTTTGTGTTGAATGTTTTATGTTTCATTTATCACGAAGGATGATGGTACTTATGTTACCATCTCTCTTTATTTTCTAAGTGTAAAGAATTCAAAAACTGCTTTGTGATATAGAAAGCATCTTCTAAAAATCCTTTGCCTGACATAAAATGCATCATACATTATGAATTGTAAATGCAAGAAAAATATTTTTTTTTATAAACATGTATAAATCAGGAAAAAATACTAAAACTGAAAAACTATATATCAGGAAAGGATGAGGTATGTCAAGATTCGCTGACACACCGACACACACCAGAGTGAACACAAAGCAGTGAGTCACACAAGGAGCTGGGAGCGGAGTTGTCTGGTCGGATCAAGGTCAGAGCCACAGAAAGCTGCAGATCATTAAGGAAAGAATGCGAAGGAGTGAAAAACGAATGCTCCTAAGCTCCTGCCACATCATTGCGTCAACACAGCTCCAGCCACTCCATCTGCATCTGCAGTTCTACAGCGTCACCATATGGGCCACATCACTCAGGCATAGCTGAGCCTGAACTGCTCTAGCCTGCTCTAGCATGCCATTAACTGTTCATTGCTTATCGTATCTGCCCTGGCCCCTCAGCTAAAGGGAGGCAAGAGAGAGTCATCAACAACAACAGCACTAGTGGCTGTAGTGGGGGAGCCTGCCTAACTGTTGAACATGCATGCAGGTCTACGCTTAGCTGCTGCACCTACATTCACCCACGCCACTCTGACACTGCTCACCAACTGCTAGCTGCCAACCAGTAACTGCCAACTGCCTACTTCATTGGGTCTGCAGCCCCATCACTGAGAACGAAACTGAGGGGAAAATGAGTGACCCCTGCTGCGTGACTGTGTCTCTCTTTACTTTTCTTTGCCTCCTTGCACTGGTTGCTGAGGCATGCATGCTCGTACCCCCCTAAGTCACATGATTTCACATGATGGATGAGGTGGTGCACCGTAGGCGTTGCACATAAGAAGGGAATATTGCCCTGGAATAATCTTGAATACTCTTGAGAAATAGACATTGAGAAGCCAATTTGGGTTCTGAGCTCTGTGGTCACTTCAGTGCACTATATAACAGTTATTTGATGATAAAGGAGGCTAAATGAGTCCAGGACACTTGGTAACAGTAGTGGCCTCATCCTTCAGCTTTTCTTGGTTGCCTGAACCAATAGAGACCCTCCAGAAACATAGGGGGTGGGAAAATACTGAAAACACAGAGCACAGAACCCACAGCCTGGCCACTAGTACAAAGAGGAGTACACCTAGGGCAAAGTCATGCAACAACCAAACAAAGATATACACAAAATACTTATCTTTAAAGGATGCTGGTTCATTGTTATACTCTAGCAATGATGGTAACAGGTCTACCTTTACCTCTGTAGCCCAAAGTTATTGGCTTCTCTAAGGAGGCCAGCGTCATGCCAGACTCCCCAGGCAGCAGTGAAACAGTAGAAAGCATAGCTAATAGTGGAACAAAGAATCCACCATAGTCCATGCTCATAATAAGAAAAAATGGAAGGAAGCACATTGCAGAAGCAGTAGCATGAGACAATGAGGGTCCCCCAACTCAACACGCAGCCGCAATACAGAGCTGTCCAGAAAAAATAGCTCCAGCAGCCCCTACAACAACTCTTGACCCCAATCCCTCCTAGCTAAGTAATCTGGGAAGCCCTAAATGTCAAGCTACAGCTTTGGGTGCCCCCAGACAGAGGAAGCTATGAGCCCAGGGGTGGTGTATTCACCCATACTTCCATTAAGTACCAATAATTGGATTATCAGCTAAATCAAATCTCCTGAGCCCCATTCTGCATGCATAAGCTGCAACTACCAACAAGTAGAAGAGCCTCAAAACTATCCCTATGAACAGGAGGAATTAACAGCATCTTATAACCAGAACACCCCTGAGAAAATAACCAGGATACTCTCAACAGCAATCTATGAATGGAAAAGTAACAACAGACAGATACTATTTGGTAAACACTCTTAAACACTTTGCAGCTTACAAAGTCTTTGTTTTCTCAAGTACGTTTATTCATGTAACAGGACGAGGTCTTCCTCGCCGGGCTCCCTTCAACCTTCCTCCTCTCATACCCACATTCCAATTCCAGACCTTCTGTTGAGTCACGTGCTTGCACGTACGACAACAAGCCTGAGACTCGGCAGCACATGGCTGAAGGCAGAACGCAAGACCATAGCTCTCAGTGAATGGCCTGCAGTACCAGTCTGATACAACGGACATACAATTAACACTTCTCAATTCCATAGCAGTATTCGTCTCTGGAATAGATGAAAAGCTTGTCCAACTGAATAGCCTGATCAAGTGAGCCCAAACCGATATCCAGATGATGCAAGTTGGCTGCACCTGCAGTTCTTGAAAAATTCACAACTCTGCTCATCATACTGAGTGACTTATTAACAGGCCTAAAACAAACTTCAAGCTGTGCCCAAAGCATCAACCCTCCCTAACCAAGCCTCCATCTAGGATGTCCAGATAGAGGCTCTGAACTGTGCAAGCTGGAAACCGAAGAGACGGGGGACATGGTGAACCAAGATCGAGATAAACCTGAGCCAACAATTCTTCTCTTTATCTTTACTTGTTTTCACCTAATTGCACACTATTTTTCTTTGTGATTGACTTTATAATAACTTATTCTTTTTTTACATTAACTTGATCAACCAGCATTTGGTGTCACAGCCTAAATAAGTAGACATAGTTTTATGAGATTATTCATTTCATATTGAATTTGGGGTTGTATGATTACATTGGTGAATTACATTGAATATTCCCTTTATTGGGTTTTCCTTTTTTTAATGATCCTTACACTGATTAGAAAGAGGAAGGTTTATATTGTTTATGTACTTAACGGAGGGAATATACAGCCCACCGTTTCTCTGGTCGGAGTAATGTTCATATAAAGTAGTAGTCCCATTTCTATGTTTATGCAAACACGAGGAAAGTGGTCCTTCTTTAATTTCACTGAAGGTTGACCTCTTAATAGGGGTCCAAGGATACGCCATAAACGGCATCTACGTACGGGACGGACAACAATTACACGAGCTGCCGCCTATCGTGTATTTCGGCGTTCTTGCTGTCGGGAGTCAGGACGTGCAATGAGAAAATTACGGGGAGAGTCTGTCAATAGACTGCGCTCTCATTGATACTCGGTTGGGTGATTGTGAAGAGGTACGATTAATGAAGTGGACATTATATTTGAGGAGGTTTTAATAAAAATAAAGGAAACAGTAGGCTTTCTAATTGACAGGGTAGTATCTGTAAAAACAGATCGGACGGGGGACGTTTAACCAAAAAAGGTGTCTATTGTAGTTTAGAGGCATTATTTTGTATTTGGGAATGAGGGGAAAGTGATTGAAGAGGTATTCACGTCCCTTCCTCACAGGTTAATCTCTTACGAACAGGTCGAGTGGAAAGACCATTCGTGGATTAATCCGGACAACGGGGGAATTGACCCTTTGGTTATACACATAAGAAATTTTTTTGATGGAAAGATGTAAGGTAGTTTGCTTTCATTCTTTGGGTGAGTTTTTGATTTCCTGGGACACTTATCTGTCTGTTCATTTAGTGACAACAAATAGATATGGTTGTATAACTTCAATCTCCTTTTTTATATTCATTCTTTCTATGGTCCTTAAATTTAATATAACTTGATAAGGATTGCACACTGCTTTTTTCCTTTACTTTTGTGACACTATAGGGGTATGCATGATAAGGCAAGTCACTCTTTGGTGGTGTGTTTAAATTAACACCTGAATGATTTTGGACTGATTAGGGTTTTGATACTAATCAACCACACTGAGTCTCTCTCTTTGGACATTGGCTTTCACGTTGGCACCAGTACTCTACATATCCATTTTTTGAACTCATTGTAATTAAACTGAGTTAATGTAATGTGCTTATGATGACTCTTGGGTTCCAGAAATTATATTAAGAGGAGCAACTATATCCCAGCCCTGAGGAAGTCGAATGACGAAACACGTGTTGGCTGAGAGGCTGTTGCAAGAAAATTGGACATTTCGGGGGTGATTCTGACCCCGGCGGTCCTTGACCGCCGGGGCCAGGGTCGGCGGGAGCACCGCCAACAGGCTGGCGGTGCCCCGCAGGGCATTCTGACCGCGGCGGTTTGGCCGCGGTCAGAAGAGGAAAACCGGCGGTCTCCCGCCGGTTTTCCGCTGCCCTTCTGAATCCTGCGCTGCCATGGGGATTCAGACACCCCATACCGCCATCCTGTTCCTGGCGGTTCGCCCGCCAGGAACAGGATGGCGGTATGGGGTGTCGTGGGGCCCTTGGGGGCCCCTGCAGTGCCCATGCCAATGGCATGGGCACTGCAGGGGCCCCCGTAAGAGGGCCCCACAAAGAATTTCAGTGGACCCGTCGCACCCGTCTGCACCCGTCGCACCTTCCCACTCCGCCGGCTCCATTCGGAGCCGGCTTCCTCGTGGGAAGGGTGTTTCCCACTGGGCTGGCGGGCGGCCTTTTGGCGGTCGCCCGCCAGCCCAGTGGGAAACCCAGAATCACCGCAGCGGTCTTCTGACTGCGGTGCGGTATTCTGGAGGGGGGAACTCTGGCGGGCGGCCTCTGCCGCCCGCCAGAGTTAGAATCACCCCCTTTGTTTTTTACTGTGGATTTCTATTCGAATTAGACGTGATGACAAAGAGTACAGGAACATTTGTGTTTGAATTAAACGGACTCTGGAAACCAATGCAACAACTCTAGTGTATTCAGTTTACTTGGAATCAGATGGACTGCTGAAATTGGACTTGTGCAATGTACTATTGACTGAACTTTATATTAGTTATTTCAAATTATAGAAAGTCAAGACTCAAGATATTTTTAAAACGTACTCATCAAATAATTACTGATTGAAGTGAGTGGGTGCTTTTGGCATATTTGTAGGGATACTCACATGTGAAGAAAATGGAGTACTTACTTTAGGGAGTTTACTTTAGGTCAACGGGTGCCACAATTCGTACATAAGTAGTCTGACTGATAGTACAGTCAGCGTTTGGGGTAAGGGTGTATTCCCCATAGTTGTGCACCGTTGCATACAGTGAAGTCAGTTTTTTTACCTATTGTTGAAATTTTCCTTGGTGCACCACGTTTCCCCTCTAAATACACCTCATTGTGTTCAAATACAATGCAAAGAATAATCAACTTGTCTTCTTTTCATTACAAGACTGTTATAGCCTGAAGTAAACATTTGAGTTGTTTTGAAGTGCCGCAAGTTTGACTATTTTTTGCATTGTATATATATATATATATATATATATATATATATATATATATATAGATATACAGAGCCTTCTGTGAGAAAAAGGGCAACATGCTTGTGAGAGTATCTGGCTGTAGTATTAGCAGAGTTTAAGAGCTCATAACAGTCATATGGGGAATGGTGCCGCACATGTAAAAGTACTAATTGCGGGGTTGCGGGGTATATAAATACGGAAAAACCGCCAGCGTGAGGTGAAGGGGGACACGTGCTTAACAGATAAAATTAGCTAAACGTTATCTGTGTGGACTCTTTGAGTGCAGGGGCACCCTGATATCTATTGTTTACTTTCCTCTTACTCTAAAATGACATGATTGGAGCTCTAGTGATGTCTCCTTCATGATACTTCACACATGTATATAGAGTGAGACAGAGGTTTTACTAGACAACAACGGTTGTTTTGGGACATGGAGTAGTTTTCTAACATGCTATCCTTTCAGTATGTAATTGTGTATGGTTACAGGGAGATGCCCCCAGTTGCACACTAGTAAGCGTTAATGAGCTTCTCTTTTCATAGTGTACCATATTGGTCCTTTTCACTTTTGATATGGGTGGCTTCTGACTGATGGTGATGGTTTTGTGGTTTGGGTTTCTCCCCCACCATTACCATATTCATGAAGGCTTAAGTCCTCTGCAGCAGGAAATTCTCCAATTAAGTACAGTGGTGAACCAGAAACAACAATGATAGAAGTCATTGTAAATGGGCTGCACATAGCTATCAGTGTAAGAAAACCTGTGGTTCTTAAATGTTTTGTTGACTTTTCCTTACGTTGCCATTACAGAATAATGAGAGTGTGTCTACCGATGGATGACGAATAGAGTTGTCCTCTGATGGAAAAAGGTATACTTGTCTCCCCCTGCATTAGGACAATCTGTCTAGGGTGACACTCTATAGGGATCTTTAGTCCTGAGAAAGGCCAAGTGACCCAAATCAGCAGAGGCCATAAATGTGATAATAGTGATGAAGGGGCTTCAAATATCCCTCGATCATCACTTCCAGTGATTTTAATCCTATCCAGGGGTTCCAGAAAATAAAGAGGAAGTAGGACTCCTCAGAGGTAGTTTTAAACAGTAGTAGTTGTAGTACTGCAGAGTAGATCCCTGAGTATATGTGTATATATTGTCTTCCCCATTCTCTTATGCTTCACCCCTGATGTTGGTCTGTGCAGGGGTGTAAAAGCAGGCCCCATGATTAAGCATGCCAAGATTAGTGGATGAAGGTACTTTTTAAAGAACCATGTGTTTCTTCACCGGGACCCTTTGAATTTATTTGAGTCTGGCTTGTTCCTCCTTTTCCTGGTTTTGTATACATATAGTTGGTGTGAGAGGATGGAAAAGGAGAAGTATCTCTTTTCTCCTTTGTTTTGTGTTGTGGACAACTGTAGAGATAGCCAGGAAGATTTTAAGCAAACAGGCACTTATTAAGACCTGGAGTATAACCTTGACACTGCACTATATGCCTGGTTATCCTCCAACCCTGTTAGCTAATCCTGAACAGCAAACTTCTAAAGCCAATTTCTCGATACTTAAGGGGGCAAGAAGCACTTCCATCTTAGGCATGACTAAGCAACAACACATCAGTTCAGAACTGGAGCAGGATATCAAGCACAATAAATGGTGTGAGCAGTATCCCTTGACAAAACCTGCAAATCGCTAGAAGACCCGTGAACCATCTCAACCCCACTATGGATGTGTTTGTGTAACATAAATGCTTGGGAATCAAAACAACAGAAGGCCAAATGCCAATTTTTTTAAGATTGTTTGATAATACTCTACAACAGGAATCATGGCTTGAACATCCATTCCACTTGCAGGGCTCTGTGGGCTACCACGTCCCAGTACATGAAGGAGCTAGATTTGACCATCCCAAGGGAAGCATGTCAAATTACATCTCAACATCAAGCACCGGTGTACTGAAGGAATTGCAGGTGAAGTCAACAGGAAAAATTGAAATTGAAATTATTAAAGCAATAAGTGCAGTGGCCTGCTTTGAGGAAAATCACCTGAAAATAGTGATTATAAACATGTACCTGCACCCTGAAGGTAGGGCAAAGGGCTCGGAAATACTGGTGATTGAAACAAAAAGGCTCCTAGGTGAAGAACAAACCCCCGATTTATTCTATCTGGGGACTTTAACCAACACATACCTGGTACTGCTGACAACGATCTTACAGCCGCTCCATCCTTATACTGGGATATCCCTCAGCAGGGGGAGAATGCAATAAGAAAGCAAACAAAAACAGGTAAGCCACTTTTTCTAGAGTATCTCAGATTTCAGGGTCTAAATGGTAGTTGTTTAGAGGACAACACACCCTCAGCAATGTTCCATTTCACGACTGCCACTTCAACGTTGGACTATGCCTTTCTCATCCTACCACTGTACCACTGTATATCAACTGGCCAAGGATGAATCAAGTGACCACTTCCCACATGTGGTCATGCTTAAAGCGAGACTTGTAGCTGCCTGATACCCAATTGAAGCACTATGCTGTGTTCACACTATGAACAATCAAAGGAGGAAATGCAACACTGCTTTCATAGACCGACTAGGGGGCCGCTAAGGATATATTGTAAGGCAAGCAAGATACCTTCACAAACCCTTTAGCCACATGGGAGGCCTTTACAAAAGCACGAGGGGGACATATGTGCCTCCGCAAGGATGAGGAAAAATGGGCCAAGGCAAGGAAATCGACAGGCTCAATCGACACTCACACAAGTAGAGCAAGTAAAGCTACTCAAGAGAAATATCAATTCAAGTCTTAGCAAACTGCGCTCGAGACCGTGCGTGGACAATCTGTAACAAGAGTTGAGACAGAACAAAGCAGCATTAAAAAAGCTTACTTGAACAATAAAAAGTGAAGGTGATGAGTTATTTTGGGCTAAATTCCTTTTTTAATATAAAGTATAATGACCCGCTCGGTTTTAGTCCACAGTAATACACTACAGTGTCCTACCCACTGCTTCAGTAGCTCACATTTGACTGAAGAGGCTCAGACAAAATTCCTCTATGAGCATTTTAACCGCCATGAGAGTCAAATCCATACATGCGTGCCAGGGAAACTCTCATTTGATGAGCTTAATAACACAACTAAAAAGGTAGTTGATGATGAAAGCTCGCCCCAAGATCAGACCATGGAACCCTTCACAGTGACCAGCCAGTTAATACAGAGGCAGATCTCTAAAGGAAGACGGCAGGGCGGCCCGGGCCCAATGGGATTCCACCTGCACTGCTCAAGCAGGATGCAAGTTACTGGTTTGAGAAATTTGAATCTTTATTCCAGCAGATTTCAGATGACGCTGTAATTCCGGTTTCATGGAGAGGGTCGATAAAATCACCGATCCATAAGCACGGTAACAAGAGCAGTGCAAAGATTTACTGACTTGTGGCACTTATCGACAATGAGGCCAAATATTTTGCCCGTACCATTTTAGAGGAGCTAACATATTGGGCCTCATTCAATTGCATAATTCAGGTGAATCAAACTGGGTTCTGTAAACATATGGAAACCACAACCAACATCATGGCCTTCTACCTACTATGAGATGGGGAGCTGGGTGCTAAGTTACCCCTGTACCTTTGCTTCGTTGACTTTAGGGCTTCATTTGACCACGTTGACTGAGGCAACATGTGGTCAAAACTGGCTAACCAAAATGTTCCACCTGCTCTCCTTAAGTTATTGATCTTGTTACACACAGAAACAGGGTACAGGTCAAGGTAGGGTTGGGGACTCATCTTTCAAGATGCATTCCTACCTTTACAGGACAGAAACAAGGCTGCGTCCTTGCATCTACTTTGTTTAATCTCTTTCTAGCTGATCTAACAACAACCTTGCACTGCTGTAACTCTCATGCCTAAGGACCTACCTCTTCAGTCATGATGAGGTAGGTCTCATTTTGAAAACCCCTTGGGAATGCAGGCCTGCTGAGCTCAGCAGACCACCATGTCTGTGACTGCCTTCCTATTGAGATGTTTACATGTGTTGAAATGCAACAATATTTCAGCAGGGGTGGACAGAAAGTAATTTAACAACCTATTTCATCATTAATATAAAATTATGGAAGCAGTCAGTGGCACCTTGCTCAACTCATGATCAGAAATAGTTTGTGGCCATGCATTCACAAAGAGGAGGGATCCCATGCTGACCCTTTCCCGTTTAAAAATGGGTTGACACCAATGTTACACAGATGGTAACTGCAATAGCTCAGTCCCGGCAATTGTGCCCAATAAAAAAATGTCATAGGAGCCTGCGACTCAGTGATAGGATTTCAAAGCCTCATCCTAAATGCCACTAGAAGATCCTGTTTTGTGGTTGTGCAATCTGGTAGCAGAATGGGCCATTTGGGTTTGTCCATGTGAATGATTATTTGTCCTGATGTAAACACAAGAAATTCAATGAACTTAGGCCCAGATTTATACTTTTTTTAGTGCTTCATTTGCGTCATATTTTTATGCAAAAGCGGCGCAAATTTGCAAAATATATTTGTATTTTGCAAGTTTGAGCTGCTTTTGCATCAAAAAATGACACAAATGCTGTGCTAAAAAAGTATAAAAACCTTCGATATTAGTGATGGTTACAAGGAGCTTGGTACATATGGCCCTGAATACTGTTCGGACATGGCTCAACAAAACTGTGGACTACATTGTTACCATGTATTACCATGTGTATTACATCACATTCCTGGTACACTTACAGTTTGATCAACTTGCATTCCACATAGCCACAAACATTGCATGCAGCATGTCACAACATCTGCTACTGTCACCCAGGAGCATTGAACTGTACATATTTGTCAATGTGATACTCACCAACAGGGCCACCAATCACCACACCCAGGTGGTCCAGCAGGTCCTGCTCTCAGGCCACCATGTCAGCCCAGCGATGCTTGAGCTGGTGCTCATTCCGTGTGGTGGTAAATATCCTTCTCAGGTGGAACAGCATCTTTGCCCACTGCAGCCGTCTTGCCTCTGTGTGATACCCCTGGATCACACAGCCCCCAGCCTCCAACATCATGGGAAGGAAATGGCACACCAGCCACACAAATGCACCAAGCTCCTCCTCACCCACGCGCCCCAGCCGTGCCCTTCCCCGCATGATACAGACCCCAGGAAGATGACAGCAGACCAGGAACCAGCCAGGATGATCCATACAGGAACCAAGACATATATAGAAAAAAAAGAAAGTGTCACTTCAGTGCAGAGAAGCAGGAAATCCTGGTTAAAGAGGTGACGGAACACCAGCACCAACTGTTCATCACCTCTAAGTTGTAAATCAGCAGGAGAGACGCCATATGGCAACAAATTGTTGACAAGATCAACAGTGTGGCTGCAGTACGCAGGACAGTCACTGAGTGTAAGAAACGCTGGCATGACTGCAAACGTAGGACAAAGGAAAAAATGGCCAGGAACAGGAAGGCAGCACTGCAGACTGGAGGTGGGAGTCCAGCACACCAGGAGGCCCTGGACCACATGGAGGAGATAGTCGCAGCCATCATCCCTGAGGAGATCGTCACAGGGATTCAAGGACAGGACAGCGCAGACTACCACGAGACAACGCACATGCAGGGTAAGTCGCATGGGGAATTAAAATGCAATAATGTTAACAGCAACCGGGGGGGAATACCTACTACACAATGCATGTAAGTCAGCATATATATGGAGTGGCATGGGTAAAGGGGCACGGCAGGGGGGCATGGCCAGCACAGACAGAAGCTGGGGCACAACATAACACAGCACCAACAACTGTCCCATGGGGGCATCCTGTCATGACAACAATAGAGCTAAGGGAAAGTCGCGACAGGTGGGAAGGCCACTACGTCAAACTTACATCCTGGCACTCGTCAGTCAAAATAGATCCTACATCAACTAGGTCCCTATCAGTAATCCAGTAGCCAAAACAACAACTGCAATGTAACTGCAACAACAGTTGAAACTAACACCTCTGATCTCGGCAGTAACCTCCCCTTGGAACATACATACCTAAATTAGGGGGTGAGGATGACATCTGCAACAATCTCCAGAAATAAGACAAAGGCATCAGTACACTCAGATGTCAATGCCCATAGTTGACACATATATCAGCCAAAGTAAATAGCAATAGGAGCCACACAGCACTAAGGACACACACATGCTGCATACGTCAGGGTCCCTCACGTGCCTGGCTAACAAGGCAACATCACTAATGTCATACTGCTCAGACAACAACATTGAGGAGGGGACACATGCAACTGGTCACTGAAACACACCAGCACAGTCAGAGGACCAAATAGGACATTGTTACGATAAACAGGGCAATCCAATTAAACACACATTACCCAACATCAGCTGGAAACATCAACAATGTCTACATCCATATCACATCGTAACATTGCCATGCATAGGATATGCCACATAACAATTACAATTAGGTCAATGTGAACAAACAGATTTTGGGGCAGGTCCTGAGAGGCAAGTGTGCTGCCAGGGCAATCACAACACCCACAGCCAGTGAAAGGTCTCACCATAAGAATAGATATACACGGAGGGTCGAGTAGGACAAAAAGATGGCTATTCCCTAATTGGTACAAAGCAACACCTAGAGGCGATTAGGCAGACAAGTCTGATAACTCTATATCATACATGTGACACACAGGTGGGGCATAGGCCTATAACAATGCCCATATGAAGGACAGCAGATACCAATACCAAACAAGATCACAAAGTAAAGTCATCAAAAGGCTTGCATGTTACGTCAAAACTGTCACAACACAGACACACTAATTGTACCCTGTTTCATTGCAGAGGAACATGGATCTCCTGCCGATATGCCTGTCCCTGATTTCCCTGATGACATGGATGACAAGCCCATAAACATTTCCCAGGAGACCATCCAAAAGGTCCTTGAAACCCTCCAGACCCCACCTTCAGTCACAAGGAGGAGCACAGAACAAGCAGCCATCACAGAAGAACCACCCACCACCCCAATTCTAAGACCTGCCAGCTCCAATACAGCTGAGGACTCTGACGACACTGGCACCAGCTTTGAAAGAACTGTAGTTGGTGTACAGCGGGAGCTGGCCAAGGAGGTGCGGGTGGGAATGCAAAATATGGCAGCCAGCCTTGACGGGGTGCGCTCGTGCATGTTGTCATCTGCAGATCAGGCAGCAGCTATGCAAGCCCTAACATCCATACTGCAAGGACTACAAGAAACCATAAAGGAATTCACCACTGCAGTAAGGGAGTTGCCACAACACCTCGCACCCCAAACTTTCCACTGCATGCACGAATGCAATCATGACCCCCTCAGGGCTGACCTGGATGCCTACCATTGTGATGTGGCTGCTATTCTCAAAAACCAGCAGGCCCTCCTTGCAGCAGTACTGCCCTTAAGAACTTCACAGGGAGCAGCCCCCGGGATGTCTGACTCTACGTCTTCTAACACTGAGGTATGTGTTGCCCCTTCACAACCAACAACAAGGACAAAGCAGGCAACACACACATCAGAAGAAGAAGACATGGAACATATCACATTCTCACGGAAGAGTACCCGGAAGCACTAGTCCCTGCACCATGGCCTACATTGACCAAGGTCCTACGTTTTGTCAAATGCCAGTCTCACTACAACTATACTCAATGACTGTTCTGCTAACCACTGTATGACTTGTCAGCATTGCTAGTGAATGTCTCTCTCCTACTATTCGGCAAATCCTGTCCCTCTGCACTGTCTGTTACATCACCCCAGCATGTCAGGAGCATCATCCACACCCCTACTGTAGGATCACCATGTAAGAATGTACCAGAACGGACTCAGCAAACATGGACAATGTACATTTGGCACTACAGCACCTATCATTAAATAGCACTTGCACACCTAATATGTCTCTGTGTAATTTGACACTTCAACTGTGCAGTAGGTAACTCTAAAGTGCCTGTGTGACAACCATGTAGCTTGTCAATACAACTGTCCTGACATCATGTAGTCTGAGACATCTGTGCAGTGGCCAGGATTGCATCATAGCCTGACCATCCTGAGGAGAATAACTGATGAAGGGACAAAAAACACACAATTATGCTGTGTTGGACAGAATAATGCTCCAGCTATAGCAATCCAAGTCAACTAATGGTGTCTGAGAAATGTAGGCACCATGCAATAGTAAAAAATGAATTTATGCAGCATAATCTAAGCAAACACAACTAAACACTGCATCAATCACCCTTTCTGAGTATACTTCCATGAAGGGAAGTCATGCTGAATTTATACACACATGATCTATGTCAGCAATGAAGACAACAAGACAAGAGTGTTAACAACACCTCATCTACAAAGATGTCCCTGAACATCACACTGCAGTCCGACCTAATAAATTTACCACAATACCAAGTCTGGAAGCACACTTTGGCCCTGATTCTAACCCCGGCGGTGCTCCCGAAGGGCATTCTGACCGCAGCGCTTTGGCCGCGGTCAGAAAGGGTAAACCGGCGGTCTCCCGCCGGTTTACCGCTGCCCTTAGAATCCCCCATGGCGGCGCAGCTTGCTGCGCCGCCATGGGGGATTCTGACACCCCCTACCGCCATCCTGTTCCTGGCGGTTCGCCCGCCAGGAACAGGATGGCGGTAGGTGGTGCCGCGGGGCCCCTGGGGGCCCCTGCCGTGCCCATGCCAATGGCATGGGCACGGCAGGGGCCCCCGTAAGAGGGCCCCGCAAGGTATTTCAGTGTCTGCCTTGCAGACACTGAAATACGCGACGGGTGCTACTGCACCCGTCGCACCTTCCCACTCCGCCGGCTCGATTACGAGCCGGCATCCTCGTGGGAAGGGAGTTTTTCCCTGGGCTGGCGGGCGGTCTTTTGGAGACCGCCCGCCAGCCCAGGGAAAAACTCATAATACCCTCCGCGGTCTTCTGACCGCGGAGCGGTATTATTGGGGCGGAATTCTGGCGGGCGGCCTCCGCCGCCCGCCAGAATTAGAATCACCCCCTTTGTGATGTAGAATACCTACTCATCAACACAAATCCTTGATGATCTATGTAAACTACTAATGGTGGGTCTACCAAATGGTGGATACTTACCAAGTTTGCACAGGGTTAGCTGTCATGTTAAACCTCCATTTTCTGTGGTGTGTAGCATAGGACACAAATGTCATAGAAAAACATTCACCTACACTGATGTCAAGCCCATGATCAAGTAGCAGTTAACGCATAAAGCTAAGGGTTAACTATATCTTTATTCATATGTATTCACACCAGAGGCAACTAAGGGAAAAGTCATACCTACACTAATCTAACCTGACTACTCCTAACCCACAACTGTCCCTAACTAACCTAAGCTAAACTTACTCTACACCTATAACGAATCGATCTAAACATCAACCTCCCACCCACCATTATGAGACAGGACACATGCAGGACAACATATACTAACCTACACACATACTATACTATCCTAAACAAACATATATTTTTTTGTAATGTTTTTAAAAAAAAAAATTATATATATATATATATTTTTTTTTTACAACCAGACAGGAATCCCAACATTGACACCCACCCACCCATCCACACAAAAATGAAAAATAGAAAGAATAAGGATCCCCCCACCCTCCTCCCTAACAGTAACTAAGCTAACAACCTACACTAACCTAACACTAATCCCCAAAACCCAACTATCAGTACAAAAAGGAAAGAGGAGAGAGGGGAGGGATAAATAAAACAAGCAATAAAGTCCTAGAGGTTGGCCCTCCGTAGGGTCCGCCTGATGGACCGAACCTTTTTCTTAATGTAGGCCACATCCTGGCTTAGCTTGTCCACCTTGGTAATAAACCTGTCCATTTTCTTGTTTAATGCCAGGAATGCTGCAGGGTCAATAGGAGGGGCTGCTGCAGTCTGTGTGCTGGCAGAGGTGCACGGTGTGGGAGTTGTTGTTTGCCCACTGGACTGTCCTGCAGCTCAGAAATCGCTGGGTCCAGGTCGCGCTGCAGAGGCAGGGTCAACTGTCCCCGCCGTTGCTGGGGCCACTCGGTTAGAACTGGTGGATGTGGTGGTGGTGGCTGTTGTGGGCAATGTTGGGCCACCCTGTGGTGAGGCCCACCATGCTCCGGAGGCCCGATCTGCTTGGTATTTTCGGGCCATCCTTCTGAACCCCAACTGCACCTGCAGGATGTGCCGGTATCTCATTGCACGCCTTTCAAACTGATGTCTCTGTGCGGCACTCATGTTTGCAGCTGTGAAGAGAAAGGGCAACTATTTACCATAGGAAATGCATTGGTTAGAATAGCACAATGGGTCAATTGCACATTACTTGTACTGTATTTGTAACAGCGATTTTCACAACATTGACCATTGAAAGTCTCAGAGGAAGTACATGGGAAGCCTGCATACAGAGGGCATCTCACACCTAGCATATCCATGTCTCTACATGATGGGTGACATCAGCCTAAACTTCTCATCCAAATAATGGGTAATGCAGCTGACATTATGGCTGAACCTCTTCCGCCTACTGACTTCACTACATATGTCACTCTATGTGATAACAATCACAACCCTCAATATATGCCATTTGTAAATGTTTTTTGCTAATATAGAACTTATGTGCCATAACCGAATGTGTACACTAGGTTCAAAACAAAGTTGCAAAAGGTCACAAGTATGTGTAACATACTGGTTGCTACAGTCCTAGGTACCCTATTCCCAAACACATGGCAGCCTTTGAGGGTGGGGTGGGAAGAACAACCAACAATCCCATATTCAATGCACACCCAGGAGTGTATAGAAAGCTCAACAAGTATTTGCCTCCACACACAACACCAATGAAGGGCTAGCAACAAAATGGAGTCAGCCAAACCTTGTCCTATCCAAGGTCCACACATGTCAAAATGTACTGACTTAGGCCAACATCACATACTACCAGTGAGGCATATTTTACCACACACACAGAGGAGCAAGAACACTCATGATCATGAGTGGAATTAACACCTAGGCCATTGCACTCTAGTCCCACACACTTCTAGTTCAACTTGTGGTAGTACATGCCCCCGGAAGATCCAACCCACAGTGTACTCAGTCCATCCTCAACTAGGGAAGCTGAATATTTAAGACAAGCCTTTTGCAGAAGCTATCTGGGAGAATGTCAGTCTGAAATGCAGACTCAGTCCAAGGCAAGTCCCAGAGCAACTCTTATATTAACCAGTGTATTCCACATGACTCATCCCATTCCCCATAGCAGGCCCGACTGGAATGGCCTACAGACCCTAAATCTGTGAGATGGATAAGCATAGGTCTACTGAAACTGAGGTGATATTTGAAATCCCACTAATGGAACAATACTAATGAATGGGCAGCGCATCAAACCTTGAATTCTGTTGAACACACAGTAGTCCATCATGCATCACTAGCAAACAATAAAAACAGCAAACATGCAACACTCACTGTAGGTGTCCTCAAAATGAGCCACCTCTCCCACGGTGTACGGTGCAGGTCCACCTGTAAAGCATGGAAGGAAGAATATACTCAGACTCCGTGCACTGACAAACAATTGCAATTACAAAGACAATGTGAGAATATGACATGCGTATTTAAACACTTTGACACATGCTCATACTGCATGGAATAATTCTTAATCAACATTTACATTGGATGAGTCTCCTGCTACAGTTACACACCCTACTACACACATGCAGTGGCCAGGACAGTCATGTGGTGTCAAAGATGCACCTCCATTAGTATGCCCCAACAATATCGGGGTGCATTCATCTCATCATGTGCATTCCAGAGAGACATCCAAAAGCTGGTTACTTGAGGACTGCATGACCCCTCAAACTCAAACAGCCTATGTGGTCATTTTCAACACACACCAACCAGACACACATGTGACATATGTGTGGACAACATAGCTAACTTCAATTGACGTGAAGGCAGCACTCATTTATAGCATCATTTTGGGTTTACAAATTTCAGTCTAGCTATGGAGTCTACATATGTAGGTATGATGTTTCAACATCCATTTTTCACTGGCTATTGTGACCTGTAGACTTCAAATAGAGGCATTAACGTATTGCTTGTCTGACACACAGGCAACACTACATTACATACAGCTACAGGCAACCGGTATGTGTAGAAAACATGAGCTACCTGACTGCTAGCATTTGTCTTCCTACACATTGTGCAACAATTACCCAGTAGGTTTCCCTAGCATTACACACAGTCAGCTATTTATCTAGTAGATTGGGTAACAATCATCACATGTCCCCACACAGCTTTCAATTGTTCACATGTAATTGATTTGTACTCACCAACATAGCCACCAATCCTGATTCCCAGGTGGTCCAGCAGTTCCTGCTCCCTGGATATCGGATCAGCCCAGCGGTGCTTGAGTTGATGGTCATTGCTCAGGCTCCCATAGACACGGACAAAGTGATGGGGCACCTTCCCCCACCGGACTTTACGTGCCTCCGTGTGATACCCCTGTATCACACGACCCCCAGCCTCCAGCATGAGTGGGAGGAAATGGCAAACAAGCCATACAAATCCCCCCAATTCCTCCTCACCCATCCTGGCAAGCCGTGGCCTACCTGACATCTCTGCACTAACAAAGTGGAAAAAGTAGGAAAAAAAGAAAAAGGGGGAAATGGGGAAAGGTAGAGTAGTGAAAAACAAAGAAAACTTAAGAATAAGAGCCCAACTAACCCCAAAATTACACTACCCAGAACAGACTCCCACAGACAATAAAAGAAACACTGGACTTGACAAAAGTATACAATACACACTCAGACAGTATTCAACAACAAGACAATGATGACAAAAGCACAATAGAGAAGTACACTGGACACAAAAGCACTAAAACACAGGACAACACTTTCCACACAGCCACACAGTCTAGAATAATCTGAGACTGCAAAGTGAAAGTGAAAGTACACCCACAATACAGAATCTTTAAACAGGATATCCTATTACATCACATCCTGCCTAAAATGGCCGCCGTTTTTATTTTTCCGTTATGCGTCATTTTTTCACGCATACAGATTGTGTGTCATATTTTTTGACGCATAAGAGTGCACATAATGCAAAGTCAAAAATGTTTTAGTCATTTTTCACTTATATTTGTGTGAGGCTTATTTTACAGTTCTAGAGTTGAAATTTAAGCCGCTGGCAAATATGATGACCAAATATGAAATATAATTTTGACTCTGCATTATATGCACTCCTGTGCGTAAAAAATTTATGACGCCCAAGCTGTATGCGTGGAAATATGACGCATTATATAAAATATGGTGGTCATGTAATGCTGGTTATTAACATATTTATTATAAAATGAGATTTTTTGACTCAGCATTATGTGCACTCCTTTACATCAAAAAATGATGACGCCCAAGCTGTATGCATGGAAATATGACGCATTATATAAAATATGGTAGCCATGTAATGCTGGTTATTAATATATTTATTATAAAATGAGATTTTTTGACTCAGCATTATGTGCACTCCTGTACGTCAAAAATGTATGACGCCCAAGCTGTATGCGTGGAAATATGACGCATTATATAAAATATGGTGGCCATGTAATGCTGGTTATTAATATATTTATTTTTAAAAGGAGATTTTTTGACTCAGCATTATATGCACTCCTGTACGTCAAAAATTTATGACGCCCAAGCTGTGTGCGTGGAAATATGACGCAATATATAAAATATGGTGGCCATGTAATGCTGGTTATTAATATATTTATTTTAAAATGAGATTTTTGGACTCAGCATTATGTGCACTCCTGTGCGTCAAAAATTATGACGCACAAGCTGTATACGTGGTAATATGACGCATTTTGACAAATATGGCCCTCATTCTGACCCTGGCGGTCGGCGGAGAGACGGCGGTCGGACCGCGAACAGACCGGCGGTATTAAAAATGGCATTCTGACCGCGGCGGTCCCCGCCGCGACCGACCGCCACTTCTCCACTCCGACCGCCACGGCGGTCATGACCGCGGGGCTGGAGTTTGCGCACTCCGGCCCGGCGGTCGTCCCAAGACCGCTAAGGGTATTATGACCCTGCCTACCGCCGCGGTTTCTTGCGGGCGGGAACCGCCGTGCGAACCATGGCGGTAAGCACTATCGGGGCCAGGGAATTCCTTCCCTGGCACTGATAGGGGTCTCCCCCACCCCCCACTACCCACCCGAGTCCTCCCCCCACACCCTCCACCCCCCTGCCACCCCCCAGAGGTGGTACGAACCCCCTCCCCACCCCCACCCCGACATGCACATACATGCACCCCGACATGCACACACCCCCAACATGCACATATACACACCCCCTACACACACATACACAACGGGGACACATACCCGCACACATACATGCAGACACGCGCACCTGCCGAACAGCACACATTACCCATAGACACAGCAGCACCCCCCGCCCGCATACACGCACTCACACACCCCCTCTACACACTCACACGCACACCCCCATGCACGCCCACATCACACAACACTCCCCCACCCCCTCCCCTCACGGACGGTCAACTTACCTTGTGCGTTGGTCCTCCGGGAGGTGACAGGAGCCATGGGGAGGTGACCGCCAACAGAAGACCGCCAACAGAAGACCGCCACACAGAAATGTGGGTCGTAATTCTGTGGGCGGTGTTCTGCTGGCGTGGCGGTGGAGGTTGACCAGTCTCCACTTTCCCGCCGACCGCCAGTGTGGCTGCTGGCGGTTTTCCGGCGGAACGCTCCCAGCGGTCAGAATGCGCACAGCGGCATACCGCCGCGGTCGGCGGTCTTCACCGCGGCGGTAACTCGGCGGTCTTGCGAAAAGACCGCCAAGGTCAGAATGAGGGCCTATGTCTTTATTTTGTCAAATTGTGAAAAGAATTTAGTCATGACCAAACGGTGCTAAGTGATACACATTTGGGGTTAGCTATGGCACATGTCCCTTATAGGATGTATAGAAGGCATTAACAGTGTAATAGTAATGATTGCTCCAAATGGTTGTAACCCATAATTGTACACATATTTTGTGTAATTGCTGATGGCTAATTTGAAATGATGAATGGGATACCAGGATGTATTCCTTAGCAAAAATGTGTCCACATTTATCACGGTAATCCAAATTATCTATGGGCCAAATAGGTAGTGCAATTGTCAGCTACATTTTTTATGGGGGTAACCATATCCTAATTATGAATTTGTGTATCTTATATGTGTTTTACTTTTGACATGTAGGCCACACATGCGCCTTATGCATGTGTGTACTTCACATGTGCATATTTCATGTATATTTGGGGGGCGGTAGAGATGGACTTAGGCCCCCAGCACCCTAGGATTTGCCCTTCCAGATTTGCACATTTATCCAAGGATTTCATTTATTCAGTAATGCTAAACCTGCAGCAGCAGGCTCACGGAAGCCCATAGGGTATGATTCACTGTTTGCCATTCAATAATCCCATTTGCCCATTTGACGTTTGCCCTATTGATTCTTTGGAGCAATCTGACATACCATTTTGCATTCATATTTTTTGCTAAATCTCGACGTTCCTCATGTGCTGATGACAAATAGGTTGTTGATATATGTGGCCCTTTATGCATTACCTGGTTTAGTGGCATGTTTCATTATTCCTGCTAGGTTCCAACTGGAACACTACTGTGATCGGCTGCTTGCATATATGTTGTTGATTGGATGGCACATGTTTATATGTGTGGTCCAATGTAGATCCACTATCAGCTGTCAGGGAGTATGTTGTCACTGTACCTTCCAGGTCTCCTCTTGAGTTAGTGACAGCTAATGTTCCAATTGGGCATTGTTTGTAGAAAAAATGGAGAGAAGCCATTGAGGACATGGTCACCTACACATGGATGGTCCCACCCTGTCACTGAACACGTGTAATGAGACTTTCAAATGGGCAACCTTTTTGTGCTGAGTGAGAGAATGTCTCAGGTGTCTGGATCTGGCATGTGTCATTGCCACATTTGTACTCCAGTTGGCCTCGGTGGATGGTAATGTATCATGAAACATCATAGCCTCTGTGCAGACGTAAATGGGTGGTATTCAACACACGACTCATCTTTATCATTTGAAAAAGTGTTACTCAGAGTTTTGAACAGCCAGGGTTCTCATATGTGTTGACTTTTCATGGACATTATCTGAGGTTGCTGGTTTTTATGGAGGCCATTTACACCATCATACACCATCATACACTATGGTCCTAGTCCACTGTCACACTTTTAAGTTTAGGCATTACAGAAGGTCAGACAACGGAAAGGCCAAGATTTGCCTATTCATGGGCACTGTCACAAATCTGATGCAAATGACAGTCAGATGATGCACTACTATGTATTTGAGTATACATTGATGAGGCTAATGACAAATTATTGTCTGAGGTACAAAAGGTATTGGACAGCATGTGTGGTCCATAGGTGGACCTCAGGCATCTGTAGAGTGACCCACAGACAGGTGCCAGTCAGGCTGACAGGATGCTGGGTCAATCAGGTGCAAGCTCTTTCAGCAATCACAGGATCACGTGTTCTGACTAGGACTGGTCAGAGGGATCATTAGACAGTTGAGATGTCACACTGTGTATGTCCTGTGTTGCTTTGAAGGTGACACATGAACCCTGATAAAGTGTTACACGGCAACATCAGTGTCAAAGCTTAATGATGTAATGGCTCACATTCAAACATGTATGCAGTAGGAGGCATCTGCAGGGACAGGGCATGTATATTTGGGTGGTGTGCATGGAGGGGATCACAGGTGTGGCCTCCATCTGTGTCTCACTAGTCCTGTCAGATGGGATTAGCTGAGAAATAGCCTACAGTACCTTTCACAGAAGAATCAATCTACAGGTGATACCAGGCCTTATGAACTCCAAGGCAGTGTATTATATGAGCTGTGTTCCATGCAGTGAGATGGTAGTATGACAATGGTCGGCATAGTAAAGGGTGTGGCACACTGGATGACTCTTGTGAGTGTGTGTGTGTAGATGAGGGAATCTGAGTGTACACAAATCGGACTTCCAGGGACCTCTTCAGACAGGTGGGGTGTGAGCAGCTGCAAGTGTGTGTATTGTTTTTAGAAAAGGCCTGACATGTAGATGGGATGTGAAGTGCTGGATGCTTGTCATAGGTATAGCACTTGTGCTGTGTATGTTCTGCTTATGTGTAACTCTAGTGACAGATAGTCATTGCAATGATAGTAAGTAATTGGAATTACTGTTGGCAAGAGTCTAGTACTACATTCCTGTTCCTGAAGCATTAGCATGTGAACTGGCTTATGTATGAGGCCTGTTTTCCCCTAGTTGAGTGATGGTGTTTTAGTTGTGTGCCATCTGCTGCGATGATCCATGTTTCCTACATGTATGTGAGTCATATGTGTGGTCCTCAGCTATTGCCCTTCAAAGGTGAACTGTACAGGATGTCTGTCATTTACATGGTGTGTGTATTTGACCATTGTATGGTGGCCATTACATTTGTGGTGTATATTTTTTGTGTGATGATTGTTATGTCATTATTGCTCAATGAGACGACATTCTTCTTCAGCTATTTCAAACTAAAGGTGGGCAGAAATGAATAGGCCAAACCATGATGTGGTGTTTGTTATCTGTGTTTATTTACAATTGTGCATTAAGTGGTGATAGTGAAAATTAAGAAAATAAATAATTTACAATCTGTTGGCGCCTACGCACTCCAGCAGCCGTGTTTGGTTGTTCCCCCTCCTGTTGCAGGCCAGCATCCTCCTCTTCGTCGTCTTCAGGCATGTATGGGTCTGGTTCGAGGAGGGGAATGTTCCTTTTTACACAAATGTTATGCAATATGGCATAAGTGAGTATGATCCTACAGACCATCTCTGGGGAATATAGTAGGCTACCACCAGTGTTGTCAAGGCAGCGGAACCTTGACTTTAGGATCCCAAAGGTCCGCTCGACAATGCTGCGTGTCCTCTTATGGGCGTCATTGTATGCCCGCTCTGCAGCAGTAGTCGGGTTCCCAAATGGTGTCATTAGCCACGGCTGGATGCCATACCCCTGATCAGCTGAAAGAAAAACACAGAATGGGATCATGTAGATGTAGCTGGCACTATTGAAAAGACCTTTACTGGCAGTAGTTGGCTTGTGTTGTCTGGGACTCTTTTGTGTACTAATGTGACAACCTATACTTGTAGGCTATACCTTCTGCATTGTGTTTTTTCCTTGGCTGAGCAAGTGTTTGTCTGCTAACCGTTTGTCAGCAGTATGTTTTGGAAATTGCATTAGAGTGTGTCCTCCCTAGCATTGTGACTTGTGATACAGGTGTCCGTGTGTCTTCACTGGGGGTGAGATGATTGTTCTATGCAGAGTTAAAATTGGAAGTGTTGTTAACACGTTCATATCAAAGTACCCTGGACATCCCATCCCTTTGAAACTTAGGCAATGTATTAATGTAAAGGTTATTGTGACACTAACAATTTGCAAGGTGACATTTAGGCAACCACACTCATTGATGTCTTTACATTAAGATGTAGAGTAAATTCCAAAGTGTGACAGGTTCAATGGTGAGTTAAGAAACATGGCTAGTGATGTGAGGACCTCAGTGTGTTCCTATCTAGGTGTTGCTGTTGTGGTGTATGTGTTGTGTGTCCTAGAGGGTTGCTGTGCAGTGCGTATATATGTAGGTTTCTGTACTTACCAACAAGTATTCCATTGCCATACCGTCCATCCTGGAAGTGCTGGTTGATGGTGCTGTGACGGAAGATGAATGAGTCATGTACACTCCCAGAATATTTAGCCACGATGTTGCTGATCAATCCCTGGTGATCGACTATGGCCTGCACGTTGATTGAATGTGTGTGCTTCCTGTTGCGGTAGAGGTGTTCTGTTGCAGCAGGTGGCACAAGGCATACGTGTGTGCAGTCGATTGCACCAAGGACGTGTGGGAAGCCACTGATGGCGTAGAACCCCTGTTTAGTTTCCTGCTGCTTCTGCAGTGTGTTAGGGAAGCAGATGTGGAGGGGTGTCAGGCGAATGATGGCATCCAGTACTTTTGGCAGAAAGGCGGAGAATGATGGTTGTGATATTCCGCCAACCAGGGCACCAAATGTTTGAAAGGAGCCACTTGCCAGCAGGTGTAGTACGGCAAGCAGCTTTGTTTCTGTTGGGATAGTGCGGGGTGTCACCAAAGTGGGGGCCAACTGCTGTTCAATGTTTCGCAGCAGCTTGAATGGCCTGCCAGTTCAACCGGGACCTCTGTATGATGTTGTGTTCCCTGAGGCCATGCAGGGTTGTTCTTGGGCGGAATATCCTCTCCTGCCTTCTGCGCTGCCTTTGGGGTCCCTGCTGTTGTTGTTGTAGCTGCTGTTGTTGCTGCAGGGCTCTGCGTCTACGTGCACGCTGGATAAAAATCACCTCCATGTCTCCCTGTTGCTGTTCTGCTACTCTGTTGTTTGTTCTTTGTGTTCTGATTCAATACAGGTGTGTTTGCCCCATTTTAACGCCTGCCCTGACCCAGGCGTTAAATTTTGATGCACATCGGGCTTTGCGTCATTTTTTTGCTCCGCCTCCTGGCCGAGAGTCATTTTTGCCCGGAAGCATAAATACGACGCACGGCCGTATGCGTTGTTTTTTTAACGGGAACGCCTACCCTGCATATCATTAACGCAGGGCGGGTTGCCGCATCCAGAAAATGGTGCACACGCGGAGTTTTGTCGTCCACAGGCTCGGGCGTCAGGGTTTAAATATGGGGCACCGTTTGCGCTGATTGTGCGTCAAATTTTTTGACGCACAATCGGTTCAAACAGAGTATAAATATGCCCCTAAGTATCCCTGAAACTGCTCTTTGTTTCCACAGTGTTGTTCCTGCTTGTTCCAGTTAGACTCTGGTCCCTGTTTATCTGCCTTATTCATGTTTGTTCCTGACAGAGCTTGCTTCCTGTTAGCCAGACTGGTTCCAGTCTTTGTGTCAAACAGAGCCATTCCCTGTGCCTATATTTGCCTCATAGTTGGTTTCCATGCCCTCTGTTTCCTGTTGGGGTATTGTGTCTGGTAAGTCTATGATCAGTCCTCAACTGTATAGAATAGTTTTTATAAAAAATTTGACCGCCACATGTTTTCCAGGGGGCAAATCTATTCCCCATCCTTTGTCTGGTTTTGCATGTATTCATTAGTGCCAAACAGTGACAGTGTGATATGGCTGTATTCCTGGATTTGGTACTGTGCCTCCAGCCCAACAAACAAGGGCTGGTAATGTGTATGTGAGGACAATCCATGTTTGTTTCCTGACGGTCCAGACACAGAATCGCTTCTGCCGCCACCTTTTGATGGGGCTTGCGTGGTGACTAGCGTTGAGATTAATCTGAACGGAGGCACTGATGTTCCCTGTTGCTGTGGGAAGTTCAGAGCCCTACCCTGTGTACAAATGTAGTAATGAAACCTGCATGTTTGTCCATTGCTGATCCGTAACATATTTGTCCACAACAAGGTTGCTCTGTCTTCACTCTTCTATATTTTCTGCTGTACCATAGCTGCCCTCTCCCCTTGTATGCCTTTAGCTGATCTTTGGCTTTAGGTCAAATCTGCCTTGAAAGATACTCTGTTAACTCAAGGGTTGGCTCCACAGACTCCTGACAAGACCTGCACATAACCGTTATACCATGGAGGCCAACACTGACACAGGGTATACACGGCCACTCACTTGAGCGGGACACTTTTGTGCAATGAACCTCTGAAAATATGTGAACACATGCAGTCTGGACTGCTGAGCCACCACAGCCACAGGAGGAACATAGGTCATTTACATTAGTCAAACTGTTGCGTACATAACAATGTTATGATTGGAATTGAGGATGTGTGTCGCAAACACTGTACCTACCAAACATGTTCAAATGCCTGACTCATGGGTAGTATACACACAAGTGACCATGAAGTGGTAGCCAACAATTCATGACGTGAGATGTAACATATCCGACATAGCCCTCATCAGCCATCCTCGATCTTCCCTGTGTATTGTTAGTCATGAAAAGTCTATTGTCCCCAAAGTCAACCAACTACACACAGCAAAAGAGGCAACCCATATTACAAACACATCTCATGACTGTTGCACCTCATTGATTGGCATCTCATGGTTATACCCATTTGTATCACATTCATACATGAACAGTACACCAAATGTATTGCATGCCATTCCAACAGAAGCACACAAATAGTTTTAACAGTCAATTCACACAGAAAACACACAGGCCATGATTCATATTTTTGTAGCGTAGCCTTGCTGTCCTCTATTGATGCAACACCTGCGCAAACTTAAAAATTCCATTTTAATTTCCAAAGTATACCCATCTGTTGAATCAGTTAAGAAAGATAATCCTGCACAACGATATTATGTGGACCTCAGTAGCATGGTCTACCAATTGTGGCCAAACACTCAAACACACACTGCAGGTCACACCTGTAGGAAAGTAGCCTCTTTCTAGCATTGTTACCCCCACCTTTGGCCTGTTTGTGAGTGTATGCTATGGTGTTTTTACTGTCTCACTGGGATCCTGCTAGCCAGGACCCCAGTGCTCATAGTGAAAACCCTATTTGTCAGTGTGCTTTATATGTCTCACTGGAACCCGGCTAGTCAGGGCCGCAGTACTCATACTTTGCGGCCTGTGTGTGTATCCCTGTGTAGTGCCTAACTGTGTCACTAAGGCTCTGCTAACCAGAACCTCAGTGCTTATGCTCTCTCTGCCTTTAAAATTGTCACTATAGGCTAGTGACCATTTTCACCAATTCTAATTGGCACACTGGAACACCCGTATAATTACCTAGCATATGGTACCTAGGTAACCAGGGTATTGGGGTTTTAGGAGATCCCTATGGGTTGCAGCATTTATTTTGCCACCCATAGGGAGCTCAGACAAATCTTACACAGGACTGCCACTGCAGCCTGAGTAAAAATAACATGCTCGTGATTTCACAGCCATTTTACATTGCACTTAAGTAACTTATAAGTCACCTATATGTCTTACCTTCACTTAGTGAAGGTTAGGTGCAAAGTTACTAAGTGTGAGGGCACCCTGGCACTAGCCAAGCTGCCTCCACATCGTTCAGGGCAAATTCCCCGAACTTTGTGAGTGCGGGGACACCATTACATGTGTGCAATACATATAGGTCAATACCTATATGTAGCTTCACAATGGAAAAACCGAATATGGCCATGTAACATGTCTAAGATCATGGAATTGTCGCTCCATGCCAAATATGGTATTGGGGTGCCAATCCCATGCATCCTCGGGGCTCCAACATGGACCCAGGTCAGCCAACCCACAGACAGGGTTCTGCCCTCCTGGGGTCTGGGCAGCCCAATCCCAGGAAGGCAGAAAAAAGAATTCCCTTGGAGAGAGAGTGTTACACTCTCTCCCTTTGGAAATAGGTGTTAAGGGCTGGGAGGAGTACCCTGCCCCAGCCTCTGGAATGTTTTTAAGGCACAGATGGTGCCCTCATTGCATAAGCCAGTCTACACTGGTTCAGGGAATCCCCAGTCCCTGCTCTGGTGGAAAACTGTACAAAGGAAAGGGGGGTGACCACTCCCCTGTCCATCACCACCCCAGGCGTGGTGCCCAGAGCTCCTCCAGTGTGTCTCAGACCTCTGACATCTTGAATCCAGAGGTGTGAGGGCACAGTGGAGGCCTGTGAGTGGCCAGTACCAGCAGGTGTCGTCAGAGACCTCTCATGATAGGTTCATACCGGATAAGGTAGTCAATCCCCCTCTCAGGGCTATTTAGGGTCTCTCCTGTGGGTTCTCTTCAGATTCTGCTTGCACGTTTCCTTCAGGAATCCTCTGCAACAACTTCAGACTTTTATGACCTCGGATCAACCGCAGCCTGCTCCAAGAAACGCTGTAACTGCAACAAAATGTCTGGAAGTGAGACTTTTCTTCAGCAACCTCAGCTCCAAGTCAGCAACTGCAACAGTTTCTATGGTGTGCACGCTCCGGGGACCCCCTGTCTTAATCCTGCACCAGAAGAACCAAAGAAATCTCCTGTGGAGTGACCGAGTCACTTACCTGCTCCAAGCAGGCACATTCCAAGGTGATGTCCAGTACCCTGGGACTCCTCTCACTGCAACAAGCATGCTCCTAAGGACACAGAGGGTGGACATCATTGACATAGACTGTCCTGAGGTCCTGCTGACACAATTTGGAGGAGGTAAGACCTTGCCTTCTCCAAGAACGACAGTACCCCAGTGTTTTGTGTCTTCTTCGCCTCCTGAGGCCTCTGTGCACTCTTTGCAAAATTCCATCATGCACAGCCTGGCCCAGGTCCCGAGCACTCCACCTTGTGATGCTCAACTTGCTGAGTTTTTCTCCAGTGACATGGAACCTTCTTTTGTTGTGCTACATCAACTGCATTTTGCACTTCCTTTGAACCCAGATCCTGTGGCTTCTGGAGGTGCTAGCTGACATCCTGAGGGCTCTCTAAAGTGCTGAGAGCTCCCCTTTCCTCCTCACATAGGATTGAGGACCCCAAGTCCCTTCTGGGTCCATCCAGTGCCATTTTGATGAAAAATTTATTTTTGCCATAGCCAAGGCTTGTTGCCACCTTCCAACGCGAAATATCATCTGCAATGATCTTCACACTTTGGACATCTTTTGCATTATTCAGGAACCCGCTGGCATATTCCTAGGGTGCATTTCTGCAGTCTTCAACTCACCAGGGACTCTTGTTTTGCACTCTCTTCTGGTGTGGCAGGGGCTCCTGTCCTTCCTGGAACTTCTTTCGACTTCTGGACTTGGTCCCCTTCCTTTGCAGGTCTTCAGGTCTAATAATCCAGCAGTTGTTCTTTGCAGACTTGGTTGGCTGCTGCAAAATCCCCAAAACGAGGTGTAGTGTGTCCTATGGAAACTTGCAGTACTTTACTCCTGCTTTTCTGGGCTCTGGGGTGGGGTAATTTACTTACCTTTACTGCATTCTTACACTCCCACTGATTCTGCACACACTACACTTGTCTAGGGGGGAGTTTATAATTCACATTCCACTTTTTTAGTATATGGTTTGTGTTGCCCCTAGACCTATTTTCTCCCATTGCATTCTAGAGGATTTCCTACTGTTTGAATGTCTAGTGTATATATTGTGTACAATTATTACCTCCAGAAGGACAATTGTCTCTAAGATATTTTTGGTACTATGTCACCCAAATAAATCTTTTATTTTTGGTAACACTGAGTATTGTCTTTACTTGTTTATAAGTACTGTGTAACTATAAGTGGTATTGCATGAGCTTTGCATGTCTCCTAGTTCAGCCTAAGCTGCTCTGCTATAGCTACCTGTATAGCCTAAGCTGCTAGAAAACTATTACATTCACTAACAAGGGATAACTGGACCTGGTGTAAGCTGTAAGTATCCAAGGTACCCACTACAAACCAGGCAGCCTCCTACAGTGACTATTGTTGAAAATATTTTCAAACTATCTGTTGCCTGCGATGCGTTCCTGCAGCTGTGTTAGGATGTTCCCCCTCATTTTCCCAGGCAGCATCCTCATCTTCCTCCTCTTCAGGCAGTTCTTGTTCAGGTTCATATAGGTAGATCTTCTTCCTAACACAAATGTTGTGCAGGATGGCACAGGTCAAAATGTTCTTGCAGACAATTTCTGGGGAATTTAGGAAGCTGCCTCCGGAGATGTTCAGGCACCTGAATCTGGACTTCAGGGTGCCAAAAGTCTGTTCAACAATGGTGCATGTCCTCCGATGTGCCTCATTATAGGCACGCTCTGCTCCTGTGCTTGGGTTGGCAAATGGGGTCATGATCCATGGCTGGGTCCCGTAACCCTGATCAGCTGAAAGAGAAAATAGGGGTAAGTATTTTGTTGTTGCTTGCACCAGGAATGTCATTTTGCATGGCAGTTGTTATCTTGTGTCGTCTGTGGTTCATATGTGTTTATGGTATTGTGGGATCCTGGGCTTCTGTGAGGTTCTTTCTGCACTGGGTTGTTTGAATCGAAAAACTTTGCTAATTGACCTGATCTCACTGGTATATTTTCAAACTTGCAGTTCAGTGTGTATCTCCCATGCGTTATGTAGTGAGCAAGATGTTTTAGTGTGCGTTCACTGGAGGTGACATAATACTTTCACACAGAGAATAGACTCCAGCGTGGTGGTAACATGGTTGCACTACATAGCCTGGACATCTCATCCGATTAGACATGTGTCATTGCAGATGAAATGCAACAGTGAGGCCCTTTGATTCGGCTGGGTGAAAATGCACAACACATCTCCATAAGTTGGCAGCACTGAGGTGTTCAGTACTGACGATGCACAATTGTCCCATGTGTGACTAGTTCCCTCTGCCAGTGGCTCATGTGCAACCGTACACCTATATTACTGAACTTGCTCCAGGTGAGCTGGCTAACTTGGTTGTGGAGGTGGATGTAATTGTGCAGGAAGGTCCTTCTCTCTGTACCTTTGTTATGTAGATGGGGAATTGTCGCTTTCAGTATGTGCAGCAGTGTGCACTTTGCTTTAGTGTCATATCAACATGTTTTCATAGCATAGTCCATTTCCTTATTGCTAGCTGGCAATGTCACCCCAGGAGTGATGTGAAATGTTGGGCCCTGCCTCAGTAATTCCATGTCACCTTCAATTGAGTCAGCGTCATCGTGCTATGTGTCTCATGGTGTTTGACCTGCAGCAACACACATTGCACACCCCTTACACAGTACATATTGTTTGGAAGGGTGTGGGATAGACTATGTGGCCTTAGGTGATATTGAATGGTTAATCTTCCAGGTTGTACTGCCAGTGCAGGCCATGTCATTGTCACTGTGTGTTTTTAAATTGGTCCCTTATGGCTCTAGAGTGGTATCTATTGTTAATGGCAGCCGACATTTGTCCATAGGTGTGAATCCCATTGGGTTAGGATATCAAACATAACTACCAGTGTCACACCTCAGTGTCTTCCTGCCCACGTGTCATTGTAGTGGTGTATGTCTTGTGTGTCCTACAGGGTTGCTGTGCTGTGTGTATATTACTAGGTTTCTGGACTTACCAACAAGAAGGCCATTGCCATATCGTCCATCCTGGAAGTGCCGATTGCTGGTGCTGTGGCGGAAGATGAAGGAATCATGTATACTCCCAGAATACTTTGCCATGATGTTGGTGAACAATCCCTGGTGATCAACAATTTATGGAGTGGGTGTGCTTTCTGTTGCAGTATAGGTGCTTGGTTGCAGCAGGTGGTACAATCCGGACATGTGTGCAGTCAATGGTACCAGGCACATGTGGGAAGCCATTTTTTTGGTAAAACTTGTTTGGTCTCCTGCTGCTTCTGTTGTGTGTTGGGGAAGCTGATGTGGCGGGGTGTGAGGGAGTTGTTGACATCAAGAACCTTGGGAAGGAAGGCAGAGAATGAAGGCTGTGAGACCCCAGCCACAAGGACACCCATAGTTTGGAATGAGACACTTGCCAACATGTGTAGGACAGCTAGCAGCTTGGTCCCTGGTGGAACATTGTGGGGTATCTGCAGGCTGGCTGTTAACTGTGGCTCAATTTGGCGCAGCAGCTGCCGTATGGCTTGCCAGTTGAGTCTGTACCTCTGGATTATATCCTGTTCCCTGAGGCCCAGGAGGGTTTTCCTGGTCCTGAATAGCCTCTCCTGCCTTCTACGTTGCCTTTGGGGTCCACGTTGGTGTGGTGGTTGCTGCTGCTGTTGGTCCTATGCTCTTCGTCGTCTAGGATGCTGCATGAGTAGCACCTCCATGTCGTCCTTCTTGAGCAATGATGTTGCTTGTGTGAGTTTTCCTCAAGGAGTGGTGTGTTTGCCCCATTTTAATGCCTGCCCTGACCCAGGCGTTAAAATTTTATGCAAATCGGGCTTTGCGCCATTTTTCGGGTCCACTTCCCAGACGTGCGTCATTTTTGCCCGGTTGGATAAATATGGTGCACAGGTGTTTGAGTCATTTTTTGGACGGGAACGCCTACCTTGCATCTCCTTGACGCAAGGCAGTTTCACTCATCCAGAAAATGACACAAACTCTGAAATGTTGACGCTAGATGGGTCTAGCGTCAAAATATAAATATGGTGTTAAGATTGCACCCGATTAGCATAAAAAAATGACGCTAATCCGGTGTAAAGGGAGTATAAATATAGGCCTAAATACCTTGGCAACACGTTTAGCCATTCTCAGCCTGCAAGTCATTGAAATCTTCTGATGCTCTCATGTCGACGCAATGTTAGGCGTACTATTCATTTCAGCCGATCATTCACATATTTAGCCTCTAAGACCAGTTCAGATCACAACTCAAAACGTGATTTACTGACTAACATTGCGTTTTTTCATGCCTTGCATTCTGCTTGTAGCACCAGGATACCCAAAGAGCAGCTGTGCACTTTATAGATTTGACTCAATTTGATTTAGAGGTGGCACCTGTTTATTTATGATTAGGTCAGATTTTCCAATGAAAAGGCATTTTTTGATGCAATTCAATGAATCTGCATAGCAAAACTTACATTAAACGTTCATCCACTTTGAATTCTTCTTAGCAGGTTTTGTTCAGATCCATTAAGCATGGCCAAAAAACATGGGAGGGTTCCCAAATGTGCCATTTCCCATTTTAATTCTCAAAGGAATCTTTGCTCTTCTATAAAAAACAAAATAGCTAATGGAACTGCACAAAAGATGCCGTAAAAGTAGAACTTTTTTCAAGGAAGCACCACTGCTTGATTTGGTTTAAATTTGTTCAGTAGATTTTGACAAATTAGCATTTAAAAAAAGATCTTGTCTGCCCATTGAGAAGTTACTTTTTAGATACCCTTGGATTATGAATCTGCTGAATGCCAAGAGGTTTATAACTCTCACTAGAGCCTTAGATGGCCCTACAGAATCATATAACACATGATACTCATTATGTATTTTTTAATTCTTATTTTGGGTTATTTAGTTTGGAAAAAGCTTTTTATTAAAAAACCTTTACTAACAATGGACAAACATTGGAGCTAGAATATTTAAGTTATGTTTACCTTTCTGGACTAAATTGTTAATCAAAAAGTGGGCAAAGGTAAGAGGCACTGAATTTAGATGGCTTTGTGGCTGCAGCGTTTACTGCATCATTGTGGGTGTACAACTTTTACCACATAGTTTGTAAAATTTCCAGATTTCACCAAAAATAGTGTTTCTATCTCAAGTGAATAAAATAATACTGACAGAGATTGTTTTGCATAACTTGTATTTCTGCCATATCATTTAGAGAGCCTTGCTGCATAATTTGGTCCCCCAGATTCCATACCCCTCGTAGCAATGACAATCTTAAAACTCAGCAGAGAGGTTTTAGACCTATTTTTAAGATGATGAAATCTGTATTTCACAGGCAACTGTGAACTATTTTCCATTTCTTATATTAAGGGCAAAGACTGTGCACAGTGGGGCAGTTAGTTGTCGAAGGGCAGTTGGGTGCAGGGCTTGGTCTGAGGCCAGGTTCTGCAGCCAATGTCCTGTTGCTGACTTCCAAAGGCCATGCACATATGGTGGTTGGCTGCTTGTGGACAGTTGGCGCTACATGACACTAGGACACAGCTAGCCTACCAGTTACGGTATAGTGAACTTTGAGATGTTTTCAGTGAAGTTATCAATGATATTATTTAACATGTCATGAGTGATGTAATCTGTGCGGTCAAAAACAGTGCATGAAAGGGTGCAAGTTATATAATGTGCATCCGGTCAAGTTATTTCACTAAACATTAACTAGTGCTTTTGCTTTTTTTCCAACATTAATTTTTGTATCAACACTTAACAATGTTGTCACTTTAACCTTTGTTTTTTTCCTGGCATTAAAGAATTCAGGACTCAGTCCCCATGCGCAGTGGGCTGTCAACTGCCCACAGGTATGTTGGCCACATGAAGCAGGGGTTGGACACGGCCTGGCCACCAATGATAGTTACACTTGAGCTCTGTTACCACAGGGGGTTGGCTGCCTGAAACACAGGTTTGGCTATAAACTCTTTCCAGAGCCAAGGCCCTACTATGCATGGGGCTGAGTGCAATGGGCAGTTGGGTGTCTGCCAGGGGTTGGTCACCCATGGGGAAGGGAGTTGAGGCCAGGCCCTAGAACCACCCCTGCTATGTATGGGCTTACGCCTTGTGCAATGGTGAGTTAACTGCATGCAGCAAATTGGGTCAGGACTATCTAGAGCCCAGGTCCTGTGACCAACATCTGCTGTGCATTGCCAAAGGCATTGTGCAGTGAGAGGCTGAACACCATGGCAGGCTGAGTGCAGGCCCTGGCCAGATGCCTGGTCTGCTACAAAGCACACCTGGGCATGGCCAAAAGATGTACTCATCTGAGGAATTGGTTGAATATGATCAAATAACCCTAGAAATTCATTGGAAAAACACATTTTAAAGTGATGTTAGAGTGGTAATAAGAAATTGAGTTATTCATTGCGAAGGGTGTGATTCCTTCACATGTAATAGGTCCATAATTGTGTTTTGATTGGCAAGTGCCCCATCGTTCCATTTGACTCTCTCAGGGTAGTGAAGCAGAGCAATGCAAGGCCTACCCAGGGGAAGTGGTATGGGATAGAACCTAATTTGTTTGTATGCAACAACAATACTCAAGAAATTATTGTCCAGTCAGGGCTTTTTCTTTTAAAAAGTAAAGGTCCATTTATCACACACACAATTAAATACTCTGAGTTAAATTACAAATATGTACAATAGGTTGATGGAAATACATTCAGTTAAACCCTCATATCACATTTCACCCCAGTGGCTCTTGAACACCATAATCACAATTCCCCACCTAGACCACATGCAACATCATAATAAAAGATGTGTCTTTTTAAGTGAGGCAGGTCTACTGGCTTTTTCAAGGGGTCACCACATCTATGTATTTAGGGCAGGCACCTGAATAATAGATAAGGAATGCCTACTACCTTTGTAAAGGGATTACCACATCAATATAAATAGGACCAACCTATTGCTTTGTGAAGGGTACCTCTACATCATAATACGTAAGGTAGTAATAACTTTAGGATTCATCATTTTAACCAATTGAATGAATAACCATATTCAAATGTATTCATTATTAATTTAGGCATGGCAATGTTCATTAATATTCTTTGTCAATAAAACATGCATATTCAATCAGTCACAATCATAAGTGTCAAAGTCTGTTTTTAAACTCTTCAGGTCTCACATTGCAGCCATAAGACAAATCACTTGGTGTTCCATGCACTTCAGAGCAGAAGAGCAAATGTTACGGCTCTTGGAGTACTTAACACATAAAAAATGACTTCTGGGGCCAAATTCAGAAGGGCATGGTAGATTCTGGGTTGTTTTAATTAAAACCCTTTGAAGGGCTGTTGTGCATCATGAAGCCCACTTACAACATTTTCACAAAATGGTGGTGTACTCATGCCTCTGTTTGGGGCACCATAAAGGGAAAAAGTGGGCATGTAGGCCCACACCCTAGGTATTAAGGGAAACACCACTACAAGTATTTATATTCTTTATGATTGGACAAGGAAGCTATGATCATTTTTGGCTTTAAGTTGTTGGAGCACCTGGGGCACCCACAAGCACAAGGTTGATGTTCAGGACCATGGGGGAGCCACAGCTCCGGACACAGTGCCTGGAAGCTGATCTCCCATCTGCTGCTTCCATGTCATTGCGGGACCAAGCTTTGCTTCTGCTACTGCCAATGGGCTGTAGTCTTCCACTCTCCCCTACCCAAACATGGAGACTATAGGTTGACGAGACCCACCCCCCAACACGGGCACAGAGGATGGGCAATATGCCAGCTTAGCTCTTTGGCTCACTGACACTTGTCCTTTTTAGTCACTGTCCCTCTGTATGGGGTTTGTGGGCCCCTCTGACATTGGACTCCAGGGGATGAGGACCCCAGGGCTAAAGTTTGGCCTGGAGACAGGACTTCATTCATACCCCTCCCAAGGATAATTAAATAAATTAAGATATGCCGACCCCTAGATTCTTCCTATCTGGGCGAGTGGAAATCTTAAATATACATTGGAGTGACACAATCTCACTTTTTAGCTTCTCCTTGCTTAAGAGGCAAGTTCTTGTTGGGCCACATTTCCTCATGGGCTTGCTTTGCTCCTGGTAGCCAAAACTAGCCACCAGGGGCATTTCTTTGTGGGCAAGTCTTTTTTTGGGAGTGGGAGGAATGTGATCTGGAAAGTGGCGATTTTTCAATCTAGCCACTTCCTCCACCACTTCTACTCTAGGAACTCTTGCCCGTTCCAACATAATAAGGCTCTCTATCACTGACTTCTGAAATTTAACAAATGTCATCCTTGACTCAGGTGAACAATCCTTGAACACAATAAAAACATTAAAAGTTGCCAAATGAAATAAATGTAGGGCCAACTTTTTATACCACACGTAAGACTTACGAAGAGCAGTGTAAGGTTCCAACCTCTGATCTACTCTATCAACACCACCCATGTGCCTATTGTAGTCTAAAATGCACGCAGGTTTGCGCACTTCCGCAACCTGACCCCAAACAGTCACAGGGGAAGTACTCTTATCATGGATGGTAGATAGCATGTACACATCCCTCCTCTCTGAAAATGTCAGAGCTAGCAGCTCATTATTCCGCAAGGCACTGCACTGTCCCCTCTCAAGTTTTTTACAGACAAGTTCCCTTGGATAGCCTTTCCAGTTAGAATGGATTGTGTCACAAACGACAGTGTCCACTCTAAAAAACTCCTTGAACAACTGCACTCCAGTGTAGAAATTATCTACGTACAAATGGTGACCTTTGTTAAACAGTCGTCTACCAAGTTCCCACACAATTTTTTCACTAACTCCAAAACTGGCCGGACAACCAGGAGGGTCAATACTAGAATCCCTACCAGTGTAGACCCGGAAATTATACACATATCCTGTACTGCTTTCTGATAGCATATACAATTTAATCCCATACCGTGCCCTCTTACTAGGAATGTACTGCTTAAAAACTAAACGCCCCTTGAAAAGGACCAAAGACTCGTCCACACTTGTCTCTTTGCCTGGAACATGGACCTATGAAAACCGATCTACAAAATGATCAAGGACAGGCCTAATCTTGAAAAGATGGTCACAATCAGGGTGATCTCGTGGTAAGGCTAAAGCACTGTCTACAAAATGCAGCATACAAAGAAGAAGCAAATAGCGATTACGTGTCATAGTTGCAGGAAATATAGCCGTTGCCATCAAGGGACTAGTAGACCAATAAGAAGCCAGTGATGGCTTCCTGATCAACCCCATCAAAAAAGTCAAACCTAAAAACTTTTTCATCTTTTCTAGATATGTGGGAACCTACTGAGTAACTCTAGACTGAGGCCTACATCTGGCAGCGTTGTCCCTCAAATATTGCTCTGCATACAGTCTCTTCCAAAAATACATTGTCCATAAACAAGTGAAAGAAATGGACAGGCAAAAAGTTTTCCGTATTGACTCTACACCCTGAGAGACCAGTAAATGCAGGTAACTGTGGCTGCTCCATGTTTGGGGCAATCTAGGTGTCAGGTCTTCTAATGGGAAACCCTTCAGCCCCAGGCTGCTGCACTCTTGGCACATCAATGTCCCTTTCTACAAAAGGCCCTTCATCTGCACTGAGAGTAGCTTCCTCATCAGGAGAATACTCTCGGACAGAAAACTCACTGCCAGAATCTCTAACTTCCTCCTCTGCCTCAGATGCAGAGTCAGTCTCGTAATCATGGTCTGAAGACGACTCAAAGAGCATGCCAACAACCTGCTGAGCGGTCACTCTGCGGCTAGCCATGATCCTCACTAAAAACAAATGGGATTGCCAACAACAAGTAGCACTAAAATAAGTAATAAACAAAGTGTAGCTTTATCACAAAGAGTTATGTACTAAAAAACTATACCACACAATTGCCTGAAAAAGCTACTCACCAGCAACTACTCTGCACAGACACAGCAATCACCAATGACATCCCACTAAAAAGAAAAAAGAAAATTAGACATATGACAACACAAATATCATTGTGCTCATCTCTAAGGACAATTTCACACACAATACTGCATTTAGTACACCACCTACAAACATGTCATTCATGCATGTCAACAATACTCCTTTGGAGTATATTGCTTTCACTTAACTAAAACATGCAATTATGCAAACCACATGACAACTACTGCCAAAACCGCAAAGATCCACAACAAAGGAAGCAAAAGCTTTGAACTAGAACAAAAAGAAGAAATAAACTGTTATAATCACAAATACAAATACTTTGCCAGTTGACAAAGAACTTAGAAATTGTCCCTGGTGCCTAAGTGGCTTCTGCCCCACTAGAAAGCAGATGGGCCTAACAAAAATAGGCTGATCTGCCTCCAAGGTGGGCAGAAATGGCCCTCACTAATGTGCCCCCTTTGGGGGGGTGACCCTTGCCAGAGGTGACGCCCCCCCACACACATAAAACACACACGATCCTTGGTGCCTAAGTGGATTCTGCCCAGGCGTTAAAAAAAATGGTCGATCTGCCCCCAAGGGGGGCAGAAATGGGCAACAGCTCTGTGCCCCCTTTAGGCGGCGACCCTTGCCAAAGGGGGCACTCCAGCACAAAACAAAAAAAGGGGGGAAAAAAATCCCTGGCGTATTGGTGGTTTCTGCCCTCCTTGGGGGCAGATGGTCCTATAAAAATAGGCCCATCTGCCCCCAAGGGGGGCAGAGATAGCCAATACGAAATTTCCCCACTTTGGGGGGGCGACCCTTGCCCAAGGGGTGCCCACAAACATACAAAACACACACACACACCACACAATCCCTGGCACCTAGTGTGTTTCGACCCCCCCCCGGGCGCAATATCATCCAAAAACATGGCTGATCTGCCCTCAGAGGGGGCCGAAATAGGGGAAAAAAATGGCCCCCCATGGGAGCGACCCTTTCCCAAGGGGTTGCTCCCAAAATACATATGAACAATGAAATCCCTGGTGTCTAGTGGTTTTCGCCCCCAGGGGCAGATCGGCAAAAAAAGCAGCCGATCTGCCCCTGGTGGGGAGGCAAAATAGGATAAAAAAAATAGCCCCCCATGGGAGCGACCCTTGCCCAAGGGGTCGCTCCCAAATTAATTGAGAAAAACGAAATCCCTGGTGTCTAGTGGTTTAAGCCCCCCCCAAAAAAAAATCATCCGATCTGCCCACGGGGTGGGTGGGCAAAATATGAAATAAAATAGCCCCCATGGGAGCGACCCTTGCCCAAGGGGTCGCTCCAAAATCAAACACATAAACAAATCCCTGGTGGCTAGTGGGGATTCGGAATCCAGTGAAAACAGGCACAGGGGGAAAGAAAAAACCCTTTCCTTTCCCCGTGTCTGTTTTCCCCCCCAAACCCTGAAAAAGGGAAGGACTTACCTCTAGGAAGTCCTCTTCCCTCGACGCGCTGGAAGCAAATGTCTTTGCGCCAGCGTCATCAGATTGCCGGGGTGTTGTCCGGGGTGGAAGGGGAAGGGATTCCCCTTCCATCCACGACTGGGGGGTGCGGGGCCCATTGGGGGAGTGCTAGCGCTCCCTGTGTCCCGGGTGTAGGACGAGGTGATCTCGTCCAAGGCACCCGGGAACCAATGCCTTGGACGGGATCACCTCGTCCAAGGCACCCTACGGGTTAAATGAACTAGCTGCTGTAGGATAATTTGAGGAGCAGTAGGTGGCATGATGTCATCTGTGACGTAATTTGAGATATTATCAGTGAGGCTGTCGATGTCATTTAACATGTCATGAGTGCTGTAAAATATGAGCTCATAAGCAGTGCATGATGGGGACCAAATTATATTTAGTGCAGTAAACCATAACTTGTTAATTTCAGTTGTTTTATTTTTTAATTGTTTTTGTGTTATTACAACACCTAAATTTAACATAATTTTTGTGTGTGTGTGTGTGTGTGTGTGTGTGTGTGCATCATCATTGCTGTTCATTGAAGTGAGCAAGAGCTTCTGAGTTGAAATAAACTATGCAGGGATGTTAATATAGTAGTAGCAACACAATGACACATCAGCTCATATTTTAAGCACAACCAGCTTGGTATAAAACAAAGGCCTCTGAGACTGTTTTGTCAGTCAGCATGGCCTGTGTTGCTAGTAAGTTTTAAAACAGAATTACTTCTCTACTTCTTCTAAAGTTATATGTAGGAATCTGATATCCTCATTCTTCCTGCACTCTTAGAAATATTAACATTGGCATGTTGGCAGCACTATGACTCTCCATAATAGAAGTAGTAACCTCTTACTGTGGTGAGCTAGTAAAGATGAACAAAGAGTTGTCAAAATATGTTGTGAAATGGGTAAGGAAGAATTCCTGAAAGAGAGAATATTTACAGACAAGAGTATTTACAGAGACAAATAGGAGAGTAAAGAATCTTTAGAGGCAAAGCAATGGTGTGCCAGACTCATACAAATGAGTTCATGAGCTGCACAAACATTTCTTCAAATTATATGCATTACATGAAATAAACTTCACTGGTATCTGGAGTAACCTTTTTCTGTAAAGGTATACCTTGCACAAGAAAGTCATGTAAAATGTCAGCCTGGTTAGAAAAGAAAATTAGAATGATTAAGAAGAACATCTTTGGATGAGATATTGCAAGACTAAGGGTGTCATTACAACCCTGGCGGTCGGTGTTAAAGCGGCGGTAATACAGCAAACAGGCCGGCGGAACAAAAAAGGGAATTATGACCGTGGCGGAAACCGCCAACATAGACAGCCACTTTAACACTCCGACCGCCACGGCGGTACAGACAAGCAGCACGCGGTCACCGCCAACAGACAGGTGAGAGACAAAGTACCGCCCACGGTATTACAACAGGCCAATCCGCCACCTTTTCCGAGGCAGATTCTCCGTGGATAAAAACACGGCGGAAACAGATTTTGCAATGGGAAAACGCTCACCTGAACACACTCCACGAGGAAGGAGGATAGCATGGAGCCAAAACTCCAAATACTCCCTGCGATTGTGTTCCTGCTCTTCTACGAACATCAGCAACGGCGGTGCCGAAGACAACGCTGAGTACTGCACCTACTTAGGGGAGGGGGGAAGGAAAAGCCAGGGACACACACACTTCACAGGAACAACCCCCAACTCCCCCGGAAGAATGCAAAGACAAAAGGAAATGAAGTACAACCATAGTAATGTATCAAAATACAGTAAGCACATATATACATAAATATATACACATTCCAAACATATGCATCACAATTAGTAGTGCAGGTATGCACATTTCAATGTCCGTGGACCACTGAGCCCAAAATGCATGGGTGAGGCCCAGACACAATACCTGTCCAGAAATGGAGAGAACACTGCTGGGGCATCAGATAGAAATACAACAGGCATTTCAGGGGGAAGGGAAGGGGGGCACCTCAGCCAGATGACAGCACCACGCTAGATCCACGACGGGGCTCCATGCCCATTGATGTATCCTGGGGAGTGCAAAGCCACAGTCTCCCAAGTCTTTGTAGTGGGTGGTTTGCCCACTGTTTCATCCTGGGGAGTGCAAAGCCACAGTCTAACAAGTCTTTGCAGTGGGTGGGTTGCCCACTGTTTTATCCTGTGGAGTGCAAAACCACAGTCTCACAAGTGGATAACAGTCTACATTGGTTTTGGAGGGGGACTGGTGCCCAGAGTGCTTCATCCTGTTAAGGACAGACGGAGTGGATGCTGTTCTCCACCGGTTCTGGAGGGGGACTGGTGGCCAGAGTGCTTCATCCTGTTAAGGACAGACGGAGTGGATACTGTTCTCCACCGGTTCTGGAGGGGGACTGGTCCCCAGAGTGCTTTATCCTGTTAAGGACAGACGGAGTGGATGCTGTTCTCCACCGGTTCTGGATGGGGACTGGTGCCCAGAGTGCTTCATCCTGTTAAGGACAGACGGAGTGGATGCTGTTCTCCACCGGTTCTGGAGGGGGACTGGTGCCCAGAGTGCTTCATCCTGTTAAGGACAGACGGAGTGGATGCTGTTCTCCACTGCTTCTGGAGGGGGACTGGTGCCCACAGTGCATCACGCTCCCCGTCACGGTCCCAGTTCAGTCACTGCCCCTGCCGCACATGGGCTAACGATGCTTGAGTTGGCGGTGCTTGCCCTGTTCAGCGGTGCTTGCCCTGTTCAGCAGTGCTTGCCATGGCGGTCTTTGCCCTGTTCAGCGGTGCTTGGCCTGTTCAGCGGTGCTTGCCCTGTTCAGCGGTGCTTGCCATGTTCAGCGGTGCTTGCCATGGTGGTCTTTGCCCTGTTCAGCGGTGCTTGGCCTGTTCAGTGGTGCTTGCCCTGTTCAGCGGTGCTTGCCATGTTCAGCGGTGATTGCCATGGCGGTCTTTGCCCTGTTCAGCGGTGCTTGGCATGACGGTCTTTGCCCTGTTCAGCGGTGCTTGGCCTGTTCAGCGGTGCTTGCCATGGCGGTCTTTGCCCTGTTCAGCGGTGCTTGGCCTGTTCAGCGGTGCTTGACTTTGCTGTCTCTGACCTGTGCAGCGGTGTGTGCCATGGCGGTCCCTCTTTGTCCAGCGAGGCTATGGCTGCCGGGGCGCTCCTGGGCACTGACTCTGGCGGTGGTCTTCTGACCAGTGACAATTGTGCTGCCCTCCTGGGCACTGACTCTGGCGGTGGTCTCCTGACCAGTGACGATTGTGCTGCCCTCCTGGGCACTGACTCTGGCAGTGGTCTCCTGACCAGTGACGATTGTGCTGCCCTCCTGGGCACTGACTCTGGCCGTGGTCTCCGGACCAGTGACGATGGGGCTGGTGGTGGCGTCCTGGGCAGCGGGGAGGATGGCGGCCTTCTCCGCCGTGCTACTCTTCCCAGACTTTGGCGACTTCTTCTGCCCTTTCCCCACCTTGGAAGGAGTCACAGCTGACTCGACACTCCCCCCGGGACACTTGTGAGCGGCTTTGCCTGCAGGAGTCTTCACCCTCTCCCGTCGGGCACTGTCCAACTTCTGGTGCTTCACAGGGGGTGGACTGGCAGTGCTTTGGCTCCGTGTCACACTGGCTGCCCTGGTGCCCGGTGCACTCCACATACCTCTAACAGCCACCACTGGTACCGGACTTTTTTTGGCTGAGGTGCTACTACGGGACCTATGAATTGGAGGGGGGGTGGTGGGACAGAGGTCAAGATTGCTCAGGAAAGGTTTCTGACAAACACTGGGACGGGTAGCTGGAGGGGGTCTGGGAGTGGAGAAAGAGGAGGTGGTTGTAGGAGGTGTAACTTTTGATGCTTTGGGTGCAGGTGCATGTTCTGGAGGCTTTCGTGAGGTGGATGGATGTTGGGTGTGTGTGTGCCCGCGTTTGTGTACTTTGGGAGGGGGCGTCACAGACACACTGGGAGAGGACACAGGGGACGTGTAAATAGCAGTGGGGTGGTGAGTGCAGGTGAGCGGGGTGTGGTGCTGGGTGTTCTGGTGCGAGTCCTAGTGTCTGTAGTGGTAGTGCATGCAGGTGAGAGTGTAGACGACACTGGGAGGGAGGAGGGAGACGACAAGGAGGGGGATACAGTGGAGGCAGTGGATGTTGCTGTGTCTGTATGTGGGTGATGCTTGTGTGAGTGCCTGTGGGATGTGTGGTGCCTATGTTTGCCTGAGCTGCCCTTGTGTGTTGACATGTGTGCAGGCTGATCTGATGGTGTGCTTGGGATAGGCTGAGGTCCAGGGGATTGGGTCTGGGTGGAGGAAGTTGGAGGGGGAGGCTAGACACAGGGACAATGGCTGCCATCAGTGCTGAGGCCGGAGATTGCAGGGTTCGATAATGGACAGCCTGACCAGAATGAATGCCCTCCCGGAATGCATTAGTGTGTTGCAACTCCCTTTCTACACCCTAGATGGCATTCACAATGGTAGACTGCCCAACAGTGAGTGACCTGAGGAGGTCAATGGCCTCCTCACTGAGGGCAGCAGAGGTGACAGGGGCAGGGGATGAGGTGACCACCGTGAAGCTCCCCTCGCCCTCTGTCCCACTGGTGTATTCAGAGTCCGTGGTGTGACCCTCCATGGTCATGTGGGATGCAGCCCCCTCATGCTCCGGTGCCCCTGGACCTCCGCCTGATGATGCTGATGCACAAGAGAACAGGAAGAGCACAAAAAGGGGGTGGGGACAGAAGAAAGACAGGTTGAGTGCATGGCTTACCGCTACCGTTGGCGGACAATACAGACACAGCAGCCCCCTGCACTACGCCACGCTCTTGGGCTCTACAGATGCAGTTCCTGGGATATCGCCTACATGGCTGTGGTGGACATCTGCACACATAGATGACACAGGGGCATGTATACCTGTACTTGGCACTCTACAGAGGTGGGGTGGAGTGCCACATGGCCTGCATTATGGAGGGGCCTAGCCTACGGAACTCGCCCTGGCCTAGTGAAACCCACAGCCCTCCTCCCCCACCAAGACCCCTCCACTGCACGCAAAGTCATGAGAATGTGAGGGTACTCAGCCCCTTGTGCCTGCTGTGATGCCCTCATGCGCCCATCCAACTCAGGGAAGGCCACCGCCAGGATCCGGAACATCAGGGGGGTCATGGTGCGACGGGCACCCCTTCCACGTTGGGAGGCCATCCCCAGCTGAGCCTCCACGTCTTCTTGCTCGAGGGGCGAATGTCCTCCCATCTTTTACGGCAGTGGGTGCTCCGTCTCTGGTGGACCCCCAGGGTCCGGACGTCCTTGGCGATGGTACGCCAAATATCCTTCTTCTGGTGGGCGCCGACCTATATGACATGTACAGGGTAAGAAGAGAAGTCATTACCAACTGCACCGTCGAAGTGAGTGGCCCACATCCCTGCCCTTGCCATGTGGTACATAGATTCACACTCCTTCATGCTCGCAGAACTCTGCCCCCTTCCTACTTACATCCAGCCCTCTCCACCCAGGCATAGCCCATACAACTTGCACCCTATGTACTCACCTGTTGGTCTGGAGGACCGTAGAGTAGCGTGTACTGGGGGAGGACCCCGTCCACGAGCTTCTCCAACTCCTGTGCAGTGAAGGCAGGTGCCCTTTCCCCAGGCGCACGTGCCATTGTCTCTTCCAGACCGAGGTCACAGCAGCACTTGCAGTGTAGGTCCTCTCCTGTCGAAGATCAGGTATAGAGTGACTGAACAGATAGAAATTGGCGGTCACGTCCGCGGCGGTGACGTCTGCGGCGGTGCGTATCATCACCGCCGGCGCACTTCGTCATTGGCTCCTGGGACCCATAGGGTCCTATGTTAACCAATGCAGCATTGCGCCACGGTCTATGACCGCCTACCGAGACGGTGTACAACGCCAGCGCAGTTACCTCACATCCCATTGTCCCACTTTAGAGGTCAGGCATCCGACATTTCAGGGGCCCACATGGCTTAATTTTCAACTGCTTCACACATACCTAGGCCTGGAGTCAACACACATACAGAAAGTATTTTGTATTTTGTGTTGTGTTCTGTGTAGCTGTGGGTACATACCTCTGAATTGGTTGACTCTGTGGTCGCTGTTGTCCTTTCTAGGCACCGTCAGCTGGGACATGTGAGGAGATGGCGGAATCCTCCGGTGTACCGACCGCTGGTGGACCTGTTGACAATGGAGGAGCGACATTTAATCATCACCTACAGGTTTGACCGTGCCACAATCCAGGAACTGTGTACCCAGTTGGAGCCAGACCTTATGTCACCAATCCGCCATCCCACAGGAATCCCCCCTCAAGTGCAGGTGCTATCAGTGCTCCATTTCATAGAAAGTGGGTCATTTCAAACAACAGTGGCCATGGCATCAGGGATGTCCCAGCCTATGTTTTCCAATGTGTTGTCCAGAGTGTTGTCTGCCCTGCTTAAACACATGAGGAGCTACATCGTTTTCCTACAGGTGGAGGAGTTGGCTACAGTTAAAGGTGACTTCTATGCCCTTGGACATATCCCTAACATCATAGGTGCCATTGATGGGGCACATTTAGCTCTGGTCCCCCCCCCCGCAGGAGTGAACAGGTGTACAGGAACCGGAAGAGTTATCATTCCATGAATGTACAGATGGTATGTTTGGCAGACCAGTACATCTCCCAGGTAAATGCTATGTTCCCTGGCTCAGTGCATGACGCCTAAATCCTGCGGAATAGCAGCATCCCTTATGTGATGGGTCAACTCCAGAGGCACCGGGTGTGGCTATTAGGGGACTCTGGTTACCCCAACCTGTCATTGCTACTGACCCCAGTGAGGAATCCAAGGACCAGGGCAGAGGAACGCTACAATGAGGCCCATGGGCAGACTAGGAGGGTGATCGAATGCACCTTCGGCCTCCTGAAGGCCAGGTTCAGGTGCCTGCATATGACAGGTGGTTCCCTATTCTACTCACCAAGGAAGGTGTGCCAGATCATCATCATCTGCTCTATGCTTCACAATCTTGCTTTGCGACGCCAGGTGCCTTTTCTGCAGGAGGATGGTCCAGATGACAGTGTTGTGGCAGCTGTGGAGCCTGTGGACAGTGATGAGGAGGAAACTGAGGAAGAAGACATTGACAACAGTGACTCTGTCATACAGCAATATTTCCAGTGACACACAGGTGAGAACACTTTCTTTACTAGTACATTTACTTTCACACTTCTACCTCTATCCTGTCTGTCAATTTGAAGCAGTATTTGGTAACTGATTTGTACATTTCCATTACGGTTTCACAGGTGTGGTTACCAATGTGTGTCATCTGCTTGCATCCTTCATGGACTTGTGATGTGTGACATAGGTATGTTTACATTACAATCTTCGAAAGGATTTTGTCATTGTCATAGATAATACAAATTTTAAAAATTCCAGACTGACTCCAGATTGTTTTGTGGTTCAAGGATGTTTATTGACGTGCTAATTATTGGAGGGGGTAGCAAAATGGTGAGGGGGATGGTAGAGGAATGTCCATGGCAGAGTCCAGTCTATTAGTCTCACAGGTGCACTGCCCAAATGGGCATAGGAAGAGGAGCTGGGGCAGTTCGAATTTGGACAGGGTAACAAAGTGGGACAGTGGGAGGACATTCAGGGTGGTCTCATTTCTTGGTGGGGGTCTTGCCATCGTGCTCTGTCCTGTTCCTGGATCTCAGGGACTGCTTGCGGGGTGGTTATCCGTCTGCAGGGTGTGGGGTGCTGGTGTGGTGGTCCTGTGGCGGGGCGTCATATCCACTAGCGCCAGCGGAGTTGGTGGGCAGTTCATCGTCCATGCTAGTGTCAGCGGCCCCTTGGAGTGCCACGGTGTCCCTCATGGTGATCTGTATGTCCTTCAGCACCCCTACGATGGTGCCCAGGGCGGAGCTGATGGTTCTGAGCTCCTCCCTGAAGCCCAAATACTGTTCCTCCTGCATGTGCTGGGTCTCCTGAAACTTGGCCAGGACCGTAGCCATCGTCTCCTGGGAGTGGTGGTATGCTCCCATGATGGAGGAGAGGGCCTCCTGGAGAGTGAGTTCCCTTGGCCTGTCCGCCCCATGTCGCACAGCAGCCCACCCAGTTCCCCTGTGTTCCTGGGCCTCCGTCCCCTGGACCGTGTGCCCACTACCACTGCCCCCAGGTCCCTGTTGTTGTTGGGGTGGTGGGTTATCCTGGGTTCCCTGTAGTGGTGGACACACAGCTGATTGACGTGTCCTAGGGACGGAGGTATGGGCCCGCTGGGTGGGTGCTGTGCTGGTGTTACCAGAGGGTGGAAAGTCAGTATTGGGCTGTGCCTGTGCGAGGTGAACCAACTGTCTCGAGGCCCACGATGGTCCTGGCTAGTCATCTGGATCCAGTTGGCCAGAGCTGCTGTCGTCACTGCGGGACTCTTCTGTGGGTGGGGTGGAGATGTCTGGACCCTCCTGTCTGGTGACGTTAGGTAGTGGTCCTGCAGGGGTGTAAAAGCATGATTATTGCATCTGTGTGTGTCATGGTGTGCAATGGGTTGGTGAGCGTGTACCCCAGTGCTAGCATTCCTGTGTGGGGGCTTGTGTGATGATGGTTAGGGGGTGTTATGAGTATGTGCAGTGGGCATGCTTTAGTAATGGGTGTCCATGCTTTGTTGTGTCATGCGGGGCTCGGTGTTGGGATGTGTGGTTTGTGTTATTAGTACATTAGTGAGGATTTGGCGTGATAGGGGAGGGGGTGAGGGTGGGGGTGTGTGATAGCATGCAGGTAGGGTGGGGGATATGATAGTTAAGATTTGACTTACCAGTGTCCATTCCTCCACCGACTCCTCCGAGGCCCTCAGGATGCATAATGGTCAAGACTTGCTCCTCCCATGTTGTTAGTTGTGGGGGAGGAGGTGGTGGTCCGCCGCCAGTCCGCTGAACCGCAATGTTGTGCCTGGAGACCACGGAACGCACCTTCCCCCGCAGGTCGTTCCACCTCTTCCTGATGTTCTCCCGATTTCTTGGGTGCTGTCCCACTGCGTTGACCCTGTCCACGATTCTCCGCCATAGCTCCATCTTCCTAGCTATAGAGGTGTGCTGCACCTGTGATCCAAATAGCTGTGGCTCTACCCGTATGATTTCCTCCACCATAACTCTGAGCTCCTCCTCCAAAAACCTGGGGGGTCTTTGGCGTGCCATGGGGTGGTGTAGGTGATGTGTGGGGTGGTGTATGTGTGATGAGTGTGGTGATGAAGACCCAAGCAAACAGAAACAGCCACAAGAAAAATTCCTGGTTTACCCCCGACCTCAAGGACTCCAAAAAAGAATGCCGCACCCTCGAGAAGACTTGGCGCCTCAACCAGACCGACGAAAACATGTCTGCTCTCAAAAACGCCACCCGCAAACACCACCAACTCCTCCGCGCAGCACGAAAATCAGCCTTCCAGAACAGACTAGACAGCAACGCCCACAACAGCAAGGAACTATTTGGCATCGTCAAAGAGCTCTCCAACCCCGACGCCGAAAACAACTCCATCCCTCCCTCACAGGACCTCTGCGACTCCCTCGCAGCTTTCTTCCACCACAAGATCACCGACATCTACAACAGCTTCACCACAACCAACTCGAACCCTCCACCGGAACCCGCCACCGACAACACCACCATCCACACCTGGAACTCAACCTCCACTGAGGAAACCACCCGCGTCATGAACTCCATCCACTCAGGATCACCATCCGACCCCTGTCCGCACCACATCTTCAACAAAGCCGACAACATCATCGCACCCCACCTCCGAGACGTCATCAACACATCTTTTTCCACCGCCACCTTCCCGGAGAACTGGAAGCACGCTGAACTGAACGCCCTCCTAAAGAAACCAACAGCAGACCCCACCGAACTCAAAAACTTCCGGCCCATCTCGCTCCTACCGTTCCCCGCCAAAGTGATCGAGAAAATCGTCAACGCTCAACTCACCACCGCCCTGGAAACCAACGACTCACTCGACCCCTCACAGTTCGGCTTCAGAGCTAACCACAGCACCGAGACCGCCCTCATCGCAGCCACGGACGACATCAGATCCCTGACCGACAAAGGAGAAACCGTGGCCCTCATACTCCTGGACCTCTCTGCAGCATTCGACACGGTCTGCCACCGCACCCTGATACGTCGTCTAAGCAACGCCGGCATCAGAGGCAAGGCCCTGGAATGGATCACCTCCTTCCTCTCCGGAAGAACTCAGAGAGTCCGCCTCCCCCCCTTCAGATCCACGGCTACGGAGATCATCTGCGGCGTCCCCCAGGGATCCTCCCTCAGCCCCACCCTCTTCAACATCTACATGACCCCCCTGGCGAACATCGCACGCAAACACGGACTCAACCTCATATCCTACGCAGACGACACCCAGCTCATCCTATCCCTCACCAACGACCCCACCTCAGCAAGAACCAGACTACACGAAGGCATGAAGGAAGTAGCGAACTGGATGACAGACAGCCGGCTTAAACTGAATACAGAGAAAACGGAGGTCCTCATCCTCGGCCCTACACCTACCGCCTGGGACGACTCCTGGTGGCCTCCTGCCCTAGGCAGCACTCCCCAACCCACCGACCACGCACGCAACCTCGGTTTCATCCTGGACTCTTCCCTCTCCATGACCAGACAGGTCAACTCGGTGACCTCAGCATGCTTCAACACCCTCCGCATGCTCCGCAAGATCTTCCGCTGGATCCCCACCGACACCAGGAAGACCGTCACCCACGCCCTCGTCACCAGTCGCTTGGACTATGGGAACGCTCTGTACGCCGGCATCACCATCAAGCTACAGAGGAAACTACAACGAATCCAGAATGCTGCTGCACGACTTATCCTGAACATACCCCGCCACAACCACATCTCCGGACACCTGAGGAAACTCCACTGGCTCCCAGTCAACAAGAGGATAACCTTCAGACTCCTCACCCACGCACACAAAGCCCTGCACAACCGCGGACCAGAACTCATCAACCACCGCATCTCCTTCTACACTCCTCCTCGCACCCTACGCTCGACCGGACAAGCCCTGGCAGCCGTACCACGCATTCGCAAAGCCACTGCCGGAGGCAGGTCCTTCTCTTACCTAGCAGCGAAGACCTGGAACTCCCTTCCCAGCCACCTTCGCGCCATACAAGACCACCTTCACTTCAGACGGCAGCTCAAGACCTGGCTCTTCGAGCATTGAACCCCCCCCCCCCACAGCGCCTTGAGACCCTTACGGGTGAGTAGCGCGCTTTGTAAATGCGACTGATTGATTGATTGATGTGTAGTGTGTGGTGTTTTGTGCGTGGATGTTGTGTGGGTGATGGTGTTGTGTGCCTCTGTGTGGTGGGGTTGTCTATTGCTGTGCTCTCTGTCTGTCGCCTTCATCTCTGATTTTTGGTCGTAGGGGTTTGTGGGTGATGTGAGTGTGTGTTTTATATTGTGTTGGGTGTGTGGGAGTGGTGTTTGTATGTGTATCAGGTGTGTGTATTTCGAATTGTCCAATGTGGCGGTGTTTTGGAGATGTGTGTGTATTTTGAGTGCGGCGGTGTGTACCGCCAATGGAATACCTCGGTTGAAAGACCGCCGCGTGGATTCGTGGGTCGTGATAGCATGGGCGTGTTTCTGTTGGCATGACGGTGGAGGTTTTGTTTTCGCCAGTTTATCACTGACCTTTGGTGTTGCGGACTTGTGTGGGTGTCTGAATTTCAGCGGATTCAGAGATGTGGGACATAATAGCTGTGGCGGAATTCCGTCACCCGCGGCGGTGTATTGGCGGTCTTCTGCACGGCGGTAAGCGGCTTTTACCGCCAATGTTGTAATGACCCCCTAAGTCTCCCACAGACAATATTTTACATGAGAAATGTGAGAATTGTACAAGATTATGTCAGCTTAATGAAATGTTCATACAAGCCTAGGACAGAAGGTGCAGGAAATTGCCAAAGAGGAAAAAGGATACAAATGGGATAAAGCTGAAGACTTGTTAGAGGTCAAAGAGAAGAGAGCTCCTCTGGCACCGTCAAAACTCTTTATATATGGTCTAGATATACATTTAGGTTTCTCACACAGTTTGTCAGAAAGCTAAAGCCGACAAGGGGCAACAGCTTGGTTACTTTCAGTCATTGCTTGTTAGAAGTTTGATTCACATTTTGGATTAGCCTACAGGACAGCCATTGAAAGTGAACATTGCCAGTCATAACAGATGTAGTATTTCCTCTGTGTTTGCATGCAGCAGTATAATTGGTGCAGTAGTGATACAAATCTACATAGAAAAGGCTGTCCTGTTTTTCCCCATTATACTGGCAATACCTTAATATGGAGAATAGCATGCTCTGCTGCACATCTTCACGATGTGAGTTGGTGCCATCCGAGAGTTGGACCAAGAGAGGAGCAGCAGCCTGAAAAAGGTTAGGAGATTATCAACTGGTAGAGCCAGGTGTTGCCTAAGATGGTGTTTCCGTGTTGAAGCTTTAATGCCCAGGACAACTCTCTGCTTTCAAAATATGCTTTGTTGCAGAGTCGTGTTGCCTGAGTAACTGTTTTTTGAGAAGGGATCCTTCAAGGTATCGAATGGTATGCTTCAGACTGGAGAGGTGCCCCAGAGCTGCTTTGGAGCTTTGTGTGTGGTGTCTCACCCCTCATCTATCGTTCAGAGGGATCACGGTGCATTTCACTGATCCACGGAAGAATGCTCACGGCCCCAGGGGATGAGGATTGGAGATGTGGATGGCACTTTCAGGTAGTGTGACAATCTGATCACTGGTCGGCCTTGTCTGTTGCCGCGGTGTCCTAAATCCTGATTGTAAGAAAAGGGTGCCACCATCTTATATAGCCACCCAACCCGAGATATAATAAACCTCGGGACACGTGAGAGGCACAGGATATCTTGTAATACTGAGAGAATTGCGGCCCTTATTTTGCTGATCAACATGCCAGATATATTTTTCTCACTCCTGGATTTGGCCGGCTTCCTTTGGCATATGGAGTCAGAGGTTTGGAGACGTCATGTTGGGGCTCTGTAGTTTTTTGATTCCTTAGACCACATTATTGGTCTATGCTCTCTTCTCTATAATACCTGTCAGGAGACGGTAAACTGTTGGGGAATGGTAGTTGATTACATGGCAGCATATGGTGTTATGCCCCGACACAGAAGAGTTATGATATCCTCCTGTGGAGGCCTATCCCCCTCCTGTGACAGATGCTAAGTGAGACAACAGGGAGACAAGGGGGGTGGAACTGGATCACTCTGGGGCTGATTTCTGGAGATTATGGTTTTAATGGCTACCTTCACAGGATGCTTTTGATCATTCTTGGTCCATAGTTCTAGGGAGAGTGAATGTTGCTGTAGAGGACTATGATTTCAGAGTCTTTTTTGTAGTTAATTTCTTTTATACCTGTGAAGGGGAAATCCCGCTGCTTAGTTGATTGTTAATTATGCATCCATTTGAGTTTTTGTTTCTTTTTATGTCCAGCTCCAGAATAGTCCATCAGCTAACATACACTTCCTCCAGGGGTGACAACATGGCAGAGGGAGGTCAGATGTTTCCTGGGGCTGCACCAGGCACATTGGCCTCGATTCTTCGGGTGATCACAAAAATGTACTTTAAGATTTCCATCTTTGATACCACTATGACTGATATTGCCACTGATATTAAGTCATTGAGATTGGAATTGACCACTATACACCAGGGCATAAACAAGACCAATAAGAGACTTGATGAGCTGGATCAGGTCAATGGGCATCCCAAATGGAGTCAGATTTGCCCTATTATAATCTAAATTCACTGAGTTGGAAGACAGAGCAAGAAAGGATAGTGTTGGAATACATGAGTCCGTGATGGACGAGAAGGGTATGATATGGGGGGGTTTCCTGCAGCCGTTTATCTCAGACATTCTCAAGGTCTCTTTTGATAGCCCCCTTGAATTTCAGAGAGCTCACAGGCTTTGATTATGCACTACTTCACGTCAAACACATATCCCGAAAACAATAATTGCATGCTTATCACAACATCAGCACACTAGACTACAGACTAAAGAAAGATGGCCTATTTCCATATAAGGTACACTCCATTAACATTTGAGCAGAATTTTCAGATGAAACAATGGTCAAGAGGAAGATGTTTTTGTTGTTCAGCCCCCATCTCAGGAAGGCAGACATTAGATATGGCTTGTTAGATACTGCCACAATGATAATCACTGTAGCGGGGAGAACAATCAAATTTTCTGACCCAGATTCACTGAGTGATTTCCTGGATCTTAGGGAAACTACTACCATGGAGGTTAAACCATGTCAGTCATTGGAAGATTAACCACCCCTGTGTGCATGTGACCATCTTTCCAGGAAGGCACAAAAGTTTTTTTTCTCAGCAGGGGTCTAACTACCTGACACTAAACAGGAGTTCAGATCGTGAGAGGTGGGGTAAACTCATTCATGTTCTGTCCTCGGAGGAGGGTAGAGACAAATTGGGATTGCCGTTTAAAGATTGCCTGGTTGGGAACATAGATCCTCTTGAAAAATAAATGGTTTCATGGTGCCTGTATATATATTCTGCTCATGCAGGGGTCTCCTGCTGCAAATATGTTTTGTTATGCTTTGGTTAGAAGTTATGACTCGAAGGGGAATGTGGCTCCACACGTGGGAGCAATGGCAGGAGGGAGGAGGGAAACAGGGGGGCTGTATACAAGTGTTACCTATCAGTAATATTTAACTATTGAGGAAAATGTTTAGCCATGTTATCATGATGTTGTTGACGCAGTGTGAAGCAGCTGTAGAACATGAGGGGGGAGGCCCAATAAAATGGTGGAGGCCAGAGTATGATTTCTCAGTTGCTGAGGTGGTGGGTTCACATAAGCACCTCTTGTAATGTTGCCTTCTTAATTTCTCTGTTTGTATGGACTACAAGATGGGGGTCCCAGGCCACCGCCCTTCCTGCAGGTTTGTCCCACAGTTTGAAGTTCACTTGGGTGCTTCCTATTGGTGCTAGTCACCTGGTTTTTGGACTTGTTACTGTATCGGTCTGTTGCATTTCACTTTATTCCTTTCTTATCCACTTTCCTTCTCTTTACTTAGAAGCTATATCACTCACAAAAGAGGCTTAGGGTCCATGGCCTCTAGTAGAGATGCTTTAGTCAGAGAGCAGCCATCCAACCTACTCCACCTGCTTCAGATTGTGTCTCAGTTTGTAAACAGTATGGCAAGTTATGTGAAGAGGAAAGAAATCCTTGCAGTTCTTCGTCATCACCATACTGATATTGCTTTAATTCAAGAAATGCACTTGCCCCTGACAGAGATAGATGAATTGCAGAGAGAGTGAGGTGGTAGCATAACAGGGAGTAGTTGCACTAGGAGTTCACAAGTTGTAGCGCCTATCAACTCTGCAGGGGCCGCTGAACACCAGAAATGAAGAGTTGTAATTTAGTTACATAAGAAGCTGTCCTATAAATGTTTCAGTACTTGCTTCAATCCTGAAGGTCATTGTGTCCCTCATTATGATCATGGCAGTGTGGGCCGCCATGCCGGCGGTGGCAGGAAATCCGCAAAACTTGGCATGGGCAGTGCAGGGGCCCCCGTGCAGTGCCCCTTCGCGCAGGTCACTGCCTGATTTACGGGGAGTGACCTGCGCAACGGGTGCAGCTGCACCCTCCGCACAGAGGCATTGACGGCGGCTCCATGTGGAGCTGCCAGCAATGTCCCGGCCATGCATTCTGCTGGGCCAGCGGGTGTCAACAATGTTTCCACCCGCTGGCCCAGCAGAATGTTCATAATAATTGCCGGCAGGGTCCCAGGGGGGCTGGCAGTCACTAGAAAGACCGCCCGCATGAATACGGCGTTGAAAACCGCTGTGTTCATACTGAGGGCCAATGTGATTATAACGGGTAAAAATAGTGAATAAGTCTTGATTATAGGATCCATTTACACTAAAAATTCAAGAGAGACTTTTTCATTACTCTTAATTGTTTTTTGCTTGAATTTGGCAGGACCAAAGTGTTGATAAGTGGCGATTGGAATATTGCACCTGACCCCATTGTAGATAGGATTGGTGTACCGGATAGGTGCAATGCTTCTGGCAAGGCACACCTTAAGGACATTTGTAAGCATCATGGTATTGTAGAGCCGTGGAGAATGTACCAATGGGAGGGTAAGGAATACACATACATGTCTACTGTCTGTAACACCTTGTTGTATATCTATTTTAGCCATGTTTTAGACACGTTGTTTTAAGCTAACTAGGCCTGCCGCTGTGCACTTTAACCCTGTTACATTTTATTCAGCATTTCTTTATTTGTCTAGCAATGGCAACATTTGTGGTGCTGTTTTATTTTCTTTATCTTATTGGACTTTCGCCTAGGAAAGCAGTACATTCTTAATAGGATATTTATATCACTCTGTGCTTTCTCCAAGGCTACAGTCAGATAGGTTTGCCGACAAACGCGGTATGCTGTGTCTCCAACATTCAGAGAAAACACACACTCATACGTGGGGACCATTTCTTAGAATATCAGCTGTTTTATTTTAAAAACACCCCTTTGTCCCAGACATGTTAGATGAGCATGACGGCATGCTGATTGCTGACTGCTTTGCTGCAGCTACTTGCTTAGACAGCCGGCTCCCTGAGCCATATGGGGACGGTGTCTCTCTAGACTACAGGCTTCCCACTCCAGGTATAAAGGATCATGTAACCCCCCAGGGGGAACCTGAAGGGCAAATTGGGCTTATTATGCTGTCCACAGACATAGGCCCTCATTCTGACCCTGGCTGTCCTAAACCGCCAGGGCCACGGGCAACGGAAGCACCGCCAACAGGCTGGCGGTGCTTCAGTGCCCATTCTGACCGCGGCAGTAAAGCCGTGGTCAGAAAAGGGGATCCGGCGGTTTCCCGCCGGATTTCCCCTGGGCCAGAGAATCCTCCATGGCGGCGCTGCTTGCAGCGCCGCCATGGGGATTCCGACCCCTTCCCGCCATCCTGTTCCTGGTGGTAAAACCCGCCAGAAACAGGATGGCGGGAACGGGTGTCGTGGGGCCCCTGGGGGCCCCTGCACTGCCCATGCCACTGGCATGGGCAGTGCAGGGGCACCCTAACAGGGCCCCACAAAGATTTTCACTGTCTGCTATGCAGACAGTGAAAATCGCGACGGGTGCTACTGCACCCGTCGCACCCCTGCAACTCCGCCGGCTCCATTCGGAGCCGGCTTCCTCGTTGCAGGGGCTTTCCCGCTGGGCCGGCGGGCGATCTTCTGGCGATCGCCCGCCGGCCCAGCGGGAAAGTCAAAATGACCCCCGCGGTCTATTGACCGCGGTGCGGTCTTTCAGCGGTTTCCGCCCGGCAGGCTGTGCCCGCCGCCCGCCGGGCTCAGAATGAGCCCCATAGTGTAGGTAGGAGAAATACATACATTACTCTTAGTGACAGTATGGTAGGACTATTCTTGTGTTTTACTCTGCTAGTCACCTGTTTATTTTTATTGTGTTTTATCATCCTAGTTTTTGCAATACATGCCTTTTTATATAAGATGCAGTTATTTCAATAAATATTTATTGAACCATATTCTGCCTCGGTTGTCTTTGCATGTATGAGAGCCACTGGTAACTGAGAGAAAGGGAAAGGGATCTGCTTGACCACGATTCCCCTGAGGAGTCTTCTTGTCATGTGTGTGGTTGCCACAATCATCTCACTCAGAGATGAGGTGCTACTGGATAGCCGGAGAACCCAGATTAGGCCGACAGGCCTCATGTGGTGTGGAATTCTACTTAGTACCCACAATCCATGTGATCCTGCCTCCCAAATCCAGTAGCTTCATCACCATAATGAGAACCTACGTGACAACATCTTCTGGAATAGATTATTTTATGGGTTCCCAGGCCTTACTATCTCAGATAGGTGTTATTGACAGACGTACTCCCGGGAGGTGTCTCTGATCATTGCTCTGTGTGATTATCATTAGCCCTTGGATTTTGTCCTCACCCTATGCCACAATGGAGGATGTTGGCAGTGAACTATTGTTTCCCTGATGGTAAAAAGATACTTAATGGGCATGTCATGATTTTTAGAGCAGAAAATTAGTCCTCAGTGGATTCCCCACAGATGGTATGGACGACAGGTAAGGCAGCTTGGAGAGGTCTTGTAATGAGGGATAGCGCTTTTTAAAAAAGGGAACATGCTTCCAGGTATAAACAAATGCAAATCTCCATACCACAAATACTAATGAATCTCCGACATTGGTGAACTGCCAAACTTTGGAAAGCCAGAACTTCACCAAAAACTCCCTCTTCACTCCGGTGGCTGAGAAATCTATACAGAATTTGAAATGACGGTACTATGAAAGAAGAGAAAAGGCGACTAGAATGCTAGCCTATCAGTTGAAACAATGGGAATCTCAACTGACAATACCTGGTTTCTGGTCTGAGAGGGGTAGGGTGATTTCACATCCATCGGAAATCCTGAGGTGTTTTTGTCCTTTTCCAAGAAATTATATGACTCTCAGACAGAGGATGTAACCTCAGATGAGGAGACTTTCATGGCATCTACTACTTTGCCCTTCCTGACAAAAGAAGGTCCTCCTTGGAGGAGGACATATTTTTGGAGGAAATTGGGACGCTATTACAGACCTCCTGGCAAGTAAGACCGTGGATGAAGATGGGTTTCCTGGTGAATTTTATAAGAAGTATAAAACTTTGGTATCTCAGATGTCTTTCCGGGGTGTTTAAAGAGGCAGAGATAAAGTGCTACTTGGGTCCGTTGTCCAACAAAGCTATTATTGCTTTTCTCCCCAACGAGGGAAAAAATCCTTAGAAGTGCAGCAGTTATTGTCCAATATCTGTGTTAAATGTAGAAATACAAAGTTTTGTATAAGCTTCTGGCTAACAGACCACATAGAATGATTCCCTCATTGATACATGAGTCATAGGTAGATTTTGTAACAGGACAATCATCGCGGAACCACTTACATAACCTAATACATTCGTTGTGGACTGCATAGGGTGACAGGGAGGGGGCCTCCCTTGACACAGAAAAGGCGTTTGACAGGGTGGAATAGTCTCACCTATTTAGGACTATGCATGGTTTTGGGTTGAGGACTAATTTAATTAACAAGGTAAAGTGGCTTTACTGTTCAACAACTGCGCATGACAATTGTGGGGGGCACCTTTCACTTGAAATTCCCATTCAATGAGGGCAGTAGGCAAGGCTGTCCATTGTACTCGTTACTTTTTTATCATCTTAGATAACATGCAGCTGCTGATAACATTCGCACAACTGGTAATAGCACCTCAATGTAACTATGTTTTTGGCATGCTTCCTATTCAGATACCATATTCCCTCTGGCAGAGCATTGACAGTATGATACGGAGGATAAGGAGGTGGGAGGGTTGTGGCTCCTACATAATGTTTCATATTATATTGCTGATCTCCTCTCGCTAATGATATATTGGTTAGAAGGGGTTAGGATCCACTTATGTGGATAATGTTTGAGGAACGGGAGTTACAGTGCGATCCCACAATCTATGTATTCTACATAAATAAAGGAGATATAGGGCAAGTGGATAATTTGATTATTGCACAGTTGATGAGGATTTGGAGGTTTGCACATAGATGGCTGGAGGTTCCTCCATGGATGCATGCCCTTGGTCCTGTATGGAATAATGCTATTATTCTGGCATAGAGGGGAGTCATTAATTGGTGGTCTTGAAGAAATTATAGCATTCTAGTGGTGGATCAGTTAATAACGGACAATATTGCTTTCAAGTCCTTTCTGATCTCCACATGGAGTTTGACTCACACAATGGATACCATTGGCAATACCATAGGCTCCAAAATTGTATACAGGATCAGATAGGCAGAGCAAAAAGCGTGCTTCCAAAATCTCCAATGATGCAGTACCTTTAGGACAGGAGAACTAAAAGGGGTTCCATATGGGACTATGCAATACACTTCTTCAAATTTCTTTCTCAAACCTTTCCTTAGATTTCTCAAGACATTTTTGGGAACCAATCATAGGACATATTATACACCTAAATCATGGTCCAATTTCAAAGAGTCCCATGACACACTTCGGAGAGAATCCTGTTTCAAATTATCATATTTTAAAACACTCCACAACTAGTTTTGGTCCCCAGTGTAATTAAGGCCCATCTTGTACCAGACTCCAACTTTTGGAGATGTGCTGGGGAATAGTGTGACATGGGTCATATCTTTTGGAGTTGCCCTAAACTTGTCTCTTTCTGGTGAGACGTGTGGGAGACACTGGGGCCCTGATTTATACTTTTTGGTGCAAAACTGCACTAACGCAGTGTTGCACCAAAAAGGTTAGCACTGGCTTGTACCATTTCTGTGCACCAGCCAGGCACCATATTTATGGAATGCTGCAAGCCAGTGCAAAGGTTAGGCTAATGTAAAAAAAAGTGACATTAGTAGGGGTGGGGCTGGTGGTATGAAAGAAGGGGGTTTTGCACCAAAAAATTACGTTAGGCAGGTTAGAGTAAAAAAAAATGACTCTAACCTGCTTAGATTCATTTTCTGATGCAAAATCATCCATACCACATGACTCCTGTCTTAGAAAATACAGGAGTCATGCCCACCACCCCAATGGCCCCAATGGCCAGCACAGGGGACCAGAGTCCCCTGGGCATGACGTTGCACCCAGTGCCATGTAGGGTGCCCATTTCAGGGCCCCCAATGGCACTTAAAAAAAATACTTACCTGTACTTACCTGGGATGGTGTCCACCATCCTCTGCTGTCCCTCTGGTGTGGGTGGAGGTGTCTTTGGGGCCTGGAGAGGGCACCTGCGGGCTGATTCCATGGTGTTTCACCATGGAAATAGGCCTACAGGTCCCCTAACACCTGCCCTGACCCAGGCATTACCAAAATGGAGCAAAGCAAGCTTTGCACCATTTTTCGAACCCTCCTCTCTCCAGTGCGTGATTTTAGCACAGGGGATAAATATGGCGCTAAGGCATTTTTTGCACGGGAATACCTACTTTGCATCTTATTGACGCAAAGTAGGTTTCCAAATTCAAAAAATGAATTTAACTCCATAAAGTATAAAAAATTTAGTTAGTTTTGCACCAAATTTGCAAATAAAAAAGTATGCAAATGTGGTACAAAACAAGTATAAATATGCCCCTGGGCACCTATGAGGACATAGGAATCACCTCCTCCGTACGTATGGCATCATTGCATGATATTTCTGGAAGCAAAATCACTTCTGAGCATATGAGGAGGTAGGTGGCAACGGCTCTCGCAATTTTGAAGCTCTGCATCCTCTGACATTGGAGAATGCATATGGCGCCCTAAACATAAAATGGGTTTCGGAGATTGCAAGAATCACTGATTGTGAATGCATCCCGTATAAATTGAGTGATTAAAGGGACATATATCATCAAGTCTGGGAATCTTTCGTTCATCCAGGGTTGGTGTAGGATGAGTAGAAGTATACTGAGTACATTGTGGGGCAATGGCTTATCATGGATCTTGACAGCACTTTTTTCCATCTATTTTACCTAGCGTACTCTCACCTTCCTATCTTTTTTCTTCTTTAGTTAATTATTTTTTTCTACTAAAAACATTGGGTTGGGTAGAATGGATGGGGGATTAAATGGATATACTGTTTACAATGGTTATGGATACTACTTTTATAGAAAGGCAGATCTGATGTACCTGTGGATTTGTTCTTTTTGTGCAGTGAAATGGTATATATACTCTTGGTTTACTCTTTATGGGAATGTAAATTGAAACATTTAAGAAATAAAGGAATGTAAAAAAATAAAACAAGAGAGATTACCAACTGTGACTGAACTACTTGAACCAGGAGCCATTTTGAAAAATATACTTTCTTCTCTAAAGGGGGCCCTGGTTTTGTGAGATTAATGTATCCACACACCCAATCATTCACCAGTGAATGCTCTCTATACTATTTATCTACTAATTTTCTCCTCTTCTTCCATCATTATCATCACCACCCATGTTCTCAATCACTCACATTATCACCCGTCCATAAAGGTCCCGGGGAGGATCGCCGAAGCCATGTGGAAGGTGGTTCAGCCCACAGATGCCGTTTTGGGCGCTGTTTGGGCTTGTTGGGTGGATGGGGCGCTTTTTATGCAAGGGGAGACATTTTGTAGCGACCACTATTTTAGCTGGCAACACAGTGGCTGGTGGGCAGCAGCTTTTTTGGGCAGTAGCTTTTTTGGGCAGCAGCTTTTTAGCAGCTTTTGCAGCTTTTAGCAGCAGCTTTGGGCATTTTCTGCTTTTCAGCAGCTTGTGAGCAGCAGATTTTGGATTGTTTACAGGCTGAGTGATAGTGCTTCGTTTACTGGCGGCTCGATTTGAAGCATGCTAGTATTTTCCAATAGCACTTTGGTGCGAGAACACGTGTGTATTTTCTTAACTTCTTTCACCATGGACGAGCAGGTCGCCCAGGTGCTGCAGCTTCTTCGCGAGGCCAGAAGCCTCGATTTGCTGGTGGCGGGTGTTGACAGTGGTGCTTGGCCGGCGCACCGAGCGGCAAGCCAGGGGGCGGCAGCCGTGGTGGCCTGCTTGCACCACAGAGTCCCAAGAGGAGAGTGAGGCAGGTGAAGATTGGGATTTGGGGATGGGGGAAGAATGGGGGCATTGGCACAGCCCCCCAGGGGAGGAGTGTGAGTGCTGCAGCCCATCTATTGAATTCAGCTGGCCGGCCGTGCTTCAAGGGCGTGTTTGTGTGGGCAGGGGGAGGGGCGGGGAGGATAGCGAGGCAAAGAGAGGAATGCCGCAGCAACACATCAAAAAGAGAGGAGGGGGAAGGGCTTCGGGGAGCCGGGAATGACTGGCCTTTGCGGACAGGGAGTCCGGAGAGCCTGCAAGGGGGGTATGGAGCAGTTGAGAGAGGAGAGGGTGGGGGATCAGGACCACAGAAAGGGGAGCTAGGAGGGGAGCCACAGAGGACCTAGAGTCAGGAATAGGTTTTGGCCTGGTGTAGGGTGATGTGGAGGTAGAGAGAGGGGTGTTAGTTTCGGGGGAGGGATTGGGGATAGAGTCCGTAGTGGTAGCATCGGTGCAGCTGGAGAGAGGGCAAGGTTTGGCCACCAGTTTGGAATGGAGCGAGGAGGAGGGGGAAGGTGGTTGGGGGTCCTTTGGTTTCGTGGTGGGAGGCTATGTCGGATCAAGGGTGGAGCGACACGGGGGAGGAGGTGGAAGAAGTAGAGCAGCAGGAAAAAGGGGGGCGAGTTTTTGGTACACGGCTCACCAGCACATTGGGCCTTGTTTGGCAGGAGCTACCGCAGGGGAAAAAGGTGACTCAATTGGGCTTGTGGCAGCCCAGGAACCTTGGGAGAAAGCAAAGGTGGTGCCAGCGCGGCCAGCTGAATCACATCAACGCGACCAGAGGAGCAAAGAAGAGGGACGGCCAAGATTAGTATGAAAGGGTGCCGCGCCGGACAGGGTTTTGAGCCCTCCGGCGGCGTGGCTCCCGACGTTCAACTGCTTGGCCCTATTGAATGGCCGGGAAGGTTCCAGACGGCTTCCAGGCAGCCGTTGTGTCCGGCAGCGGGAACAGCAGTAAGCTTCTAGGGGGAGTAAGAGTTTGTTAGTTTTTGCAGGTAAGTAAACCACCTATGGGGTTCAAGTTTGGGTCCAAGGTAGCCCACCTTTGGGGGTTCAGAGCAACGCCAAAGTTACCACACCAGCAGCTCAGGGCCGGTCAGGTGCAGAGGTCAAAGTGGTGCCCAAAACGCATAGGCTTCAATGGAGAAGGAGGTGCCCCGGTTCCAGTCTGCCAGCAGGTAAGTACCCGCGTCTTCGGAGGGCAGACCAGGGGGGTTTTGTAGGGCACCAGGGGGGACACAAGTCCACACAGAAAGTACACCCTCAGCGGCATGGAGGTGTCCGGGTGCAGTGTGCAAACAAGGTTTATAATAAAAAGCAATGGGAGACCAAGGGGTCTCTTCAGCGATGCAGGCAGGCAAGGGCGGGGGCTCCTTGGGGTAGCCACCACCTGGGCAAAGGAGAGGGCCACCTGGGGGTCGTTCCTGCACTGGAGGTCGGATTCTTCAGGTCCTGGGGGCTGCGGGTGCAGTGTCCCTACCAGGCGTCGGGTTCTTAGAAGCAGGCAGTCGCCGTCAGGGGGAGCCTCGGGATTCCCTCTGCAGGCGTTGCTGTGGGGGCTCAGGGGGTGCAACTCTGGCTACTCACGGTCTCGCAGTCACCGGGGAGTCCTCCCTGAAGTGATAGTTCTCCACAAGTCGAGCATGGGGCGTCGAGTACAGAGTGCCAAGTCTCACGCTTCCCGCGGGAAACACGAGTTGTTTCAAAGTTGCTTCTTTGTTGCAAAGTTGCAGTCTTTGGTGAACAAAGCCGCTGTCCTCGGGAGTTCTTGGTCCTTCTAGATGCAGGGCAGTCCTCTGAGGCTTCAGAGGTCGCTGGTCCCTGTGGAAAGCGTCGCTGGAGCAGTGTCTTTAGAAGTGGGGAGACAGGCCGGTAGAGCTGGGGCCAAAGCAGTTGGTGTCTCTGTCTTCTTTGCAGGGTTTTTCAGCTCAGCAGTCCTCTTCTTCTTAGGTTGCAGGAATCTGCATTCCTAGGTTCTGGGGAGCCCCTAAATACTGAATTTAGGGGTGTGTTTAGGTCTGGGGTGTTAGTAGCCAATGGCTACTAGCCCTGAGGGTGGCTACACCCTCTTTGTGCCTCCTCCCTGAGGGGAGGGGGGTACATCTCTAATCCTATTGGGGGAATCCTCCATCTGCAAGATGGAGGATTTCTAAAAGTTAGAGTCACCTCAGCTCAGGACACCTTAGGGGCTGTCCTGACTGGCCAGTGACTCCTCCTTGTTTTTCTCATTATCTCCTCCGGCCTTGCCGCCAAAAGTGGGGCCGTAGCCGGAGGGGACCGGCAACTCCACTAGCTGGAGTGCCCTGGGGTGCTGTAACAAAGGGGGTGAGCCTTTGAGGCTCACCGCCAGGTGTTACAGTTCCTGCAGGGGGAGGTGTGAAGCACCTCCACCCAGTACAGGCTTTGTTACTAGCCACAGAGTGACAAAGGCACGCTTCCCATGTGGCCAGCAACATGTCTGGTGTGTGGCAGGCTACTAAAACCAGTCAGCCTACACGGGTAGTCGGTTAAGGTTTCAGGGGGCACCTCTAAGGTGCCCTCTGCGGTGTATGTTACAATAAAATGTACACTGGCATCAGTGTGCATTTATTGTGCTGAGAAGTTTGATACCAAACTTCACAGTTTTCAGTGTAGCCATTATGGTGCTGTGGAGTTCGTGCATGACAGACTCCCAGACCATATACTCTTATGGCTACCCTGCACTTAAAATGTCTAAGGTTTTGCTTAGACACTGTAGGGGCACAGTGCTCATGCACTTATGCCCTCACCTATGGTATAGTGCACCCTGCCTTAGGGCTGTAAGGCCTTCTAGAGGGGTGACTTATCTATACTGCATAGGCAGTGTGAGGTTGGCATGGCACCCTGAGGGGAGTGCCATGTGGACTTTGTCATTTTATCCCCACTAGCACACACAAGCTGGCAAGCAGTGTGTCTGTGATGAGTGAGGGGTCCCCAGGGTGGCATAAGATATGCTGCAGCCCTTAGAGACCTTCCCTGGCATCAGGGCCCTTGGTACCAGGGGTACCATTTACAAGGGACTTACCTGGATGCCAGGGTGTGCCAATTGTGGAAACAAAAGTACAGGTTGGGGAAAGAACACTGGTGCTGGGGCCTGGTTAGCAGGCCTCAGCACACTTTCAAATAAAAACTTAGCATCAGCAAATGCAAAAAGTCAGGGGGTAACCATGCCAAGGAGGCATTTACTTACTAACAGTGACTGGGCAAATGGAAGTGACCCATTATTTGGATGATTTTTTCTTTGTGGGACCTCGGTGTTCCGACTGCTGTAAAGTGGTTCTGCACCAATTTCAGGAAATCATAGGGGACTTGGGTGTACCCCTAGCCCCCGAGAAAACAGAGCACAGCCTTGGCCTTTTTAGGCATTAAGTTGGAAACGGTAGACATGGTTGCCCGGTTGCCTACGGAAAAGCAAACAGTCATGATTGAGACAGTGCAAAGTATAGTTCAGAAAAGGAAGGTGACGGTCAGGGTCTTTTAGGACACCTTAACTTTGCCTGCAATGTTGTCAGAGCAGGAAAGACGTTTTTGCAGGAGACTAGGTATGGCTTTATCAGGGTACAGCTTGCAGCATCACCATGTGCGGCTTGGCACCGGCGTGCGGGAGTACTTGAGGATGCGGTGTGTATTTTTGGAGTTGTTTAATGGGATTCCAATTCAGACATAGCCATTGTGTGAATGGGATGTCAAAAAAATTTCAGATCTGTCGGAGCGTCGGGATTTGGCCTGTAATGGCGGGGGAGATTTTGTGCAGAAGATTGGCCGATGGCGTGGCGGAACAGAGGGCGTAGCATTGCATTTCTGGAGTTATTTCCTTTGGTAGTAGCTGTGCGCCTTTGGGGTCATTTATTGATGCATAAGAGTGTTGTTCTGAGTGGATAACCTTGTGGTCATCCAGGTGGTGAATCGTCAGTCTGTCAGGGATGTACAGGTTTTGCAGCTGTTGCTAGTTTTTTGTTTTAGAATGTTTGCACCGTGACATATTTTTCAGGGCGCGCCATGTGCCAGGGCTCAACTATGACATTGCGGATGGGTTATCTCGTTCGCAGTGAGAGAGGTTCCATGGGTTGGTTGCGGACGAGGCCCTTTTCAGGACAGCTATGCCGACAACTTTGTGGACCGTAGGAGATGGGGGATGTTGCGGTTGGTGGTGAACTGGTTGGCTCCCTCCACACGTAAGATGTATGTCAGAGCGTGGCATGAATTTTTGTGATCTGGGGCGCGGAAGCGACAATTTGACAGAGACAGAGTGGACGATGTGGTAAACTTTAATATGGATTTGGTGGGAAGACGTCTATCGAGGGTGTCCATTGCTGGGGAACTGGCTGGTATTGCATTCATTGGTAAACTTCTGTGGGGTTATATGCCATCGGCGGGTGAATTGGGGCACAGAATACTGGAAGGCTGGAGCAGGGAGGCGGGCGCAGCAGTGAAGGTGAGACAGCCTATAACATTGAACCTCTTTAAAAGGGTTATGCAGGCATTGAAGTTGGTGTGCGTGAGTGAGCCAGAATGTTTATTGTTTAGTACTCTCATGTCTTGGATATTCTTTGGGGCATTTGGAGTTTCGGAGTTGTTGGGGTCTAAAAGTGCACTGGGGATTCGATGCAGTGATGTTTCCATCAGGGCACAGGGTGTGGAGCTGCGTTTACAGAGATCAAAGACAGATCAGAAGGGGAGGGATAGGACTGTGTTTTTAGCGGCGTACCCCATTTCTGATATTTGCCCGCTTCAGCTAGGCCTTAGATTACAGGACATTACACAGGAGAAGATGGAGCAAAGTTTTTGTCATTTACAGGGCCGGGCGGTTTCAGCATATCAGCTGTTAGCGGTATTGAGGGCAGGACTTAAGGAAGTTGGGCAGGATGCTGCACAATTTGGGCTGCATTCCTTTAGGATAGGTATAGCGACAGAGGCAGGGGCTTGAGGGTGAAAAACACAGGAGATGTTAGTCATTGGGTAGATGGAAACAGAATGCTTATAAAAAATATGTGAGAAGTGTATTTAATGCTACGGGATGTAATACGTTTTTCTCCTGCTACAGGTTCTGTGCCCGGACCAGCAGTGCAATTCATCTCCATCTGGGTCGTTGGCCATTCCTTTGTCAAGTGGGCCTGGAGACAAGCGCGGAATACAGCTATAGGGGACAACTTGGGTTTAGATAGGGACAGGTACCACATGCAATGTGATGGTAAAGGGGGGATGGTATGGCACAAATTATTAGGGACTTTGCAACGTGTTCGGGCGGGGTTTTTGTCCTGATGTATTGCTTATACATTTGAGAGACAATTACTTGGTAAAAAGGACGGGTTTGGACATTATGAAGCATATGAAAATGGACTTGTATGAGATACAGCAACAATGGCAGGGTTGCCATGTTATGTGGACAGTATTCATCCCTCGCAGAGTATGGAGAGGACAGAGGAAACCGGGTACAATAGAAAAGGCGTGTAGGAAAATTAATAAGGGGATGCGATTGTTTTGCAAGGAGAAGGGAATGACTTATGTGGAGCACAGAGATCTACGTTTCGAGGACAGGGAATTTGTTTGGGGCAATGGCGTACACCGGTCCTTTATGGGCATGGAGTTGTACCTGCTCCAGCTTAAAGAAGTTTTAAAAGGTTTTTTAGGGAACCTTAGGTTGTGGGGGCTTTTTCTTCTGAAGGGTCCAGCAGCGAGTGACGGACAGAGGAGGGGGCAGAAAAAGGGGGGGTGTTGCTCCCTCCCCCCCCCCACAGGGGGGAGCGGTGCAGTTAGGACATTTTATGTATACTAAGGTGTTTAGTTTTGTGAGGCTGGAGGCCAGGGTATTTGTTTTGTGAGTGCACCTGTTTCCAATAAAAGCATCCTTTTACACACAAAAATGGGGTAGTGGTGCTGTTTTCCCTTTTCCACAATAAAATCTTGGCTACTTTTCGCATTCAACAACTGAACTATCCACATGCCCACAAAAACAAAACTTGCTAATGATGGGAAAATTCATTTATTTATACGCCAGATTGACTTTCCCAAATGGGTATTATGTCTAAGGCCACGATTTGTGCTAACAAAGTATCCACTGTGAAAAAATTTTTGTTTTCAGACAGCGAGCCTGCACACTTATTCCTCCGATCACTGCTAATAAATCAATTACAAGATTCATTGCTTGTATATTTCAATCACAGGTTTCTGCCCCCTTGCAGAAAAGGTGTTACGAACTCTGTCCATGTATGCTATTCTGAAATAGAAGAGAGTGCTGACTATGGACTAGCCTTAAAGAGAAATAAAATAGTCTCATCCTCGTGTCTAGACTATTTTCTAATACGTAGAGGCTGGATTAAAATTCAGCGCTGAAATACAGCTTCTTCTGCAAGCCTATTTTTCGGTTCTGGCATATACCGATAAGAGACAAAGCCAGTGCTTAATTTGCAAAATAATGAGTGCCAGTCCCCAAAAGCTTTTCTCAGAAGCCCGCTGCCAATGCAATTAGATGTCTGCAGGGAATGTCAAGGCTGTATTGCCTTAAAACGCCTGATGCATCTTTAATCCACCATCAGACACTCCCTTCCCCATTGTCTCACTTTTCCAGGGCCTGGCTTTCTCCCATTATGAAGTTTTTTTTCATTTTTAACTTTCTTTGGTCTCCCACGTTGTGGGGCTTATTTACAAGAGGCCTGCGTCGTACATGAGTCACTTTTTTGATGCACTCGCAGCGCAGGCTCATATCTACAAGGCCATTTTGCATGGGTTCTCATGGCCTTCTAGTTATGGAGTAAGGCAACGCAGCTCAAGTCGCTGCGTTGCCTTACTTTGCATCAAAGAGACATTCTATGGGTGTTGCGTGGATGTTCGCATGCAACAACCATGGATTTTGACTCATTCCTTGATTTACAAGGTTTTGTAAACCTGTCAATGCATCAAGAGTTTACATCACCCCAGGGGTGGCATAAGGGTGGCTCCTTTTTTCCTGTATGTGTGCTGTATTTTGCAGCTCACATGGAAAGAGGAAAATGCCTCTCATGATTGTTTTAGTGCAGGAAGGTGTCCTTTCTAGCACAAACAGAATCATCTCCACAACGTAAGCACATTGCACCACAGTGCAAGGGTGCCTACGTTGGTGCATGGCAGCAATTTGTGTGTCAGTACAAGGGAAAGGGACAGGAATGTACCTTGTACCTGCCCTTTTGTTTTGACACAGGGCAGCGCAGCAAGAAGGCTTATGATGCTGCCCTGCATCAAAACACATTGTGACAAAATGAGGCCCTGTGTTTTTATCCCTTTCTTGCTGTTGATTAATGTGGGATACAGAAAAATAAATGCTGGTCTATAAAAGTGGCCGCCATCAACAACCACTGGCCAAAATTAAACACTGGACAGCTCCCCTCTCCCATATATAAACTGGCTTATCAGTGGTTCAGAAACAAATATGCTTGGAAGCTTGCCAGCGGATTAACATTCAATGAAGAAATTCACTGTTAATATTTCCAGCTGTGATTATATCTAAAATTTACGATCAGGGCTTTCACAAGTACATTTAATGAGAAGATAAAATCTCATTACTCATGCTCTCTTTTATATGGACCTTCTGAGAATGATTTCCTTTAGGAAAGATATTGGGGTATATTTATGTGCCCCTAGTGCCACATTAGCACCACCATAGCATCATTATTTTGACGCTAAGGTGGAGCTTATGTGGACTTTTCCCCACAACATATTTACAAAGTGGCACAATGCATGCACTGCACCACTTTGTAAACCCTTGTGCCATTTATGCCTGTGCCATGCATAATGTAGGGGAGAGGGCATTCCCTCATTGCGGAGTGGGGGTGAAAAAATGGTGCAAGGAAATCTAAGGGATTTCCTTGCGTCGTTTTTTTTGGGGTACTTTAACACCTTTAAAAGGGGGCACACCATTATTAACTCCCGCAGAGTACATCAATAGCGTAAAAATAATGACGCTATTGCCCCTACCCTGTGCCATGGAGCACTGTATTTTAAATATGGCGCACACATGGTGGTGTTAGGGGCTACTAAGGGGTGCAATCAAAGTGGTGCTGAACTGGGTGCAGTGCCACTTTCCTTAAATCTGCCCCATTGTCCTTCAGCTTTATCCCTTATTTATCCCTTGCTTACAAGGTGAATATTTTTGCAGAGTCGACTGTCATTTGTGCAAAAAATAGCAGGGAAACTTTAGAGCTAACATAGTGGAACGTTCTCTAATAGGGGTCTCGGTACAGTGCTTAATTTGTAAAATATTAGTGCTGGGCCCAAACGTTTGCCCAGCCGAATACCAAGGATGGGTGGTCTTAATTCCCCCTCATGCGTTTCTAATCCATCAGCAGACACTCCCTGAATGTCATTTTTTCGTCTCTGCTTTCTTCTTTGGTCTCTACTTCACTTCCTCCTTCTTTCCCATATTTTACGTTTTTGGCTCTCTTGTTCTGGGTCAAAGTTTGACTAGGAAAAATAAGTGCCAGTGCGCCGAAATAAGTGCCGGTGTAATGCTTGAGCTAACTCAAACCTTTAGTGCAGCTGGGCCCAAGTAGTAAAATAGTTTGTGTGGTGTGTTTTGAAGTAGCAACTATATATTTCGCCAGAAAATGAAGCAACTATTTTAACAAATACTCAAATTCCCTATTTACCTATTCAAATATAGGAGCACTAAAACATTGCATATTTCCATTGCACTAAACACAATAGTCAGGTCTTTATAAGTCTGAAAATTATTCTTTATATCAGCTTTCACTAATAGTGTGAACCCCTACTTTGCAACCATGTCATAATTACAAATTGGCACAAGAAACTGTTTGGGCTTTAATTATCACATTATCAGGCTAATGTCCAACATGCACGGATTGTAACAACACGCCCTGTATGTTAATTGTGAACAGAATGCTTCAACAGTAAATTTGACCTAACTAGTGACGTATGTTTCAGCTTCTTTGGCCAATTAAGAAGCCATGGTATTATTTGATGTCGACTTTTGCCTCAGGCTAGGCGATAATGCCATGCTTGCTGGAGCGTACACTGCAATGTTCCAATTTAATTTACAATGTGTTCATTATAGCCACCCATGCCCTTATTAAGTCCTTAACTTGACGTTTCAAAGCCGCCTTGCTGTATTTTATTTAGCCGAAAACAAATCAGTTGAATGTGCTTTCATCATTCAATGAGGCTGGTATGTTGTATGACAATCAATTATTTCTCAAAGTTATAGCATAATCATCCTCTAAATACAAAATGAAATCTTAGCCGTCACAATTAATAATGTTTGTTGTCGAAATGTAACATTTTAGGGAAGCTTTTGTGTTAGATACTTTAATCGTTAAACTTTAAGGTATGATTTACTTCAGCATTTAACACAGTGCTAGCATGTAATCATTTATCCATTTCGGACCGAAATCTATAGGAATATAATGATTTTGAGTTCGGAGGAAATATCCGATCCTTGAGCAAAGAGGTATTTCAAAGCGGATCAGAATTCCGAATGTTGCTGTAATATCACACCCCGCAATTTTCCCTTGCCAAATATTGGCAGATCAAACCTGCCCAAGTTAAAGTGGAAAATGTGTTTTGCAAATTTGCTACATGCAAATTCAGTGTGTTGAAAACCTATTCTGCATGTGATTCCCAATTATAATCGCAACAATTCATGTATGTATGAATTATGAGATTAGTGTGAATTTAGACAAAATACAACAGAGTGCTGTACAGAGTCAAATGATTGGGAGGAAACTGGATACTGAGAGTGGAGTTTAACTGTAATTCATTGTTAGGATTTTTAATTAGGTGGCTCTTCAGCTCTTTCTAAATTGGAACAGGCTTGGAGCAGTCTAAATGAATACAGTGTTGGCGCTCCATATGCAGACTATATACCTGAAGACAGCCTATTGCCTGCACTTGTTTGTTTCTTTTACTACTTCCTCTTCAGGTTGATAGTGTCCTGGATGTGGGTGTGGCAATAGTCACCCTTAGAATTGAGCACATTAGCCACACGAGGTGGTGCAGGTCTTGATTTGTAGATGATGCTGCTGCCTTTCATGATGGAGCAGGCTGCCACGAGGAGGCAGTGGAGTTGCATCAAGTTGTGGTTAATGTTGTCATTTTCTTCAAGCCTATCAGGCAGGCTGCATAATGAAGGATTCCCTTAATGAGGGAGGGAGTCTGGAAGAGCATGCAGCAAAGAGTTGCCTCAGTCTATATGTGAGAGTTTGAGGGCTTGAACAGCAGTTCTGTGCTTGCTTTCAGTTGAAAAAGCTGGTACAAGACTATCTTGGTTTAATTTGTGATGTGTTCATTGAGTGTCCAGTCAGTGTCCAGGGTGAATCGAAGTGACCTTGTATTGTGGGACAGATTTGGTTAGAATCTATCCAGAATTCTGTCATTGAGCTAGGTTTAAGAAGAAAAGGTAGGAGGCAGGGCTTAATGCCAACAAGCATAGCCACACCCCCTTGAAGCTCCTGAGATGGGACTGAACCTGAGCTGTGCCACGTCTCCTGATGGCTCACACTTTCCTCCATAAGTGCCTGCATATCTGGTGAACACCCAAGGCTCCTTTACAACTGAGCCGGCTCCGGACAACGTCATATTGTGGCCTGCTGGGCCGGGCAAGGTGAGCTTGAAGCCCCTGGATTATTCTGGTCCTCCCATAGGGACCCACCTGTGCCCGCTGCTGGTTCATATTTGATGCAGCCTGATTGTCCCTCTGCAGTGAATTGGGAAGCTGCTGATTCCTGCACCATGGAGAGGGCAGTTATGTTTGCCACAGCAACATGGAGAGGGAGCCAGGGGTAAACTGGACCTGACCCTCTTGAGGACACACCCTGCCTTGCTCGATAATAGATTCCCTATACCCCCCACACTGTCATGGAACGAAGACTGCACAATTTGCCCCCAAATCGTGATCATCTTGGATTGGGCAAACTGTAGAAAGAGAACTCTCCTACTTGTGGAAGCCATATTGGATTGGGCCTATTCTCTTTTCCTTCATGCTTGAAGCCTGTCAAGTGGAGCCTCTGCAACAAATGCTTTGATGCTCATCACCCTAATTACAGTGAAGCCTGCTGCCTAGATCCTCTTTCCTGCCCCACTCTTCTGGCCCGTTGAGGCCTACCATGAACTCAAACTGCTCCACCTTCATGGATCTCCCTAACTTCTTCAATTCTGACCTTGGTCACACATATTGCATCACAAACCCAAGTCGGCTAGACAATTACTTTTCTCAGAGTCAGTGGCAAAGCACCCACAACCCACACCCACAATCACTACGGTAGCTCCCACACATGGATTCTGGAAACCACTTTATCTGTGCTGCTGAAAGAATTGACAGGCGTTAAGGTATCCTGTGCCTTAGTTAACTCAGTGGTTAAAGCCACAAAGGTGGAAATACAATCTCTTCAGGGGGACAGAACCTCCTTCAGAGTCCAGCTTACTTCCCAGGCGAGTAGGGTTGCAGACTGCGATGACAGAGGAGATGGTATCCCTGACTGGGGAGTGAAATCTGGTGGTTACACTAGAAGACCACTGACACAGAAGATTATAGGTGCAGAGACAGTATGCGTATTATTGGAGTCCCCTGAGGTGTGTAAAAGAATGGCCTATCTACAGTTCTACAACTCTGCATTCTGGCAAAGTTAAAACTCATCTTCTATCCTCTATTGGTATTCCATGGGGTCCACCACATGGGACAGTGCTCAAGTTAAACCTTCACCCTGCCCCGCCACATTCTGATCTGAGGTACCTAACACCAATGTGCTTGCTGGATCAGAACTACAGCTATGAAACACAGACCGTACAAAACTCTTTGGCCTTCTTTGTGTTGCATTTCTCCCAAGACACCAACACTAAGAGAAAAGTGTTTACTTCTGTGCACCCGAGGATTCAAAAACTGGATGTTAATTTCAGTCTTCTTGAGCCCAAGTTTATGATTGTCACATTGACAGCATCTAGCGCCCCCTAGCGCCTCGAAACCCTAACGGGTACATAGCGCGCTTTATAAATTATTGATTGATTGATTGATTGATTGAACGATCGCACACATGCCTGAATGCTGCAGAAGTCTCAACCATAGAAATTCCCAAGAGCCTAGGTCAGATGACTTCTCCATAACTCCAGATTGGGATATAGAAAAGAATGCCAACTAAACTGAACAAAAGAGATTGGAGAGAGTGACACAAGAATGGGAAAGTGGTGGACAACTATGTGCATTTAAACCCACAGTGCCAGGAGACAAATCCTGATCACCACTTAAGACTTGTCTTAGGATTTAACATCCATTTGTCTGTGTGCCTCCTTTTTCTTCTCATTGTACAGACTGCCTGAAGATTAAGTTGCACACCTTGGACCGGTTTGAATGCTTGTGATAACTATTTTGCCCTATTCTGGCAGACATTGTACACTGTATTATCATGTTCAGAGACAATGTGGTAAAGCTAGTTTGATATGATCTTTGATAGTTTCATAAGTAGGCTCTTGTAGACCTTCTTAGAGAACCATTCCTTTTCGCCATCCACTAACTTTACTGCCCTGTCTCTCTTACTCTTTGCATGCACTAGCCGCTCATCATCTTTGGGGAGCACACTGTGAATTTTGCTACCACACTCTCATAGGCTCTCTCTCTTCTGATTTCATGTGGGTGCCACAGTTTCTATCTGGTTCTCTGATGAGCTTGAAGGCCCAACCATCATTGGTTGGGTTGCCACTCAAACCCTCCAGACCACTGTTAGTGACATCTGGCGCACCACATTGGTACCACCTTCCGTCTTCCCTGGTTGCCCAGCTCTACCCACCCTAGTGGCCCTTTCTTGGTGAATAAGCATATTGTGCTTGTAGGAAAGTCCTCCTTTTTGCCGTGGTCACCACCAAACATTTGGGCTGATACTGGTGGTTATTGACTCTGACTATGCCCTGGGCACTGCAAACCAGTCCCAGGGCAAGTGCACTGTGTAAAAAGGAAATATGCAAATTAGGCTAATTATAATTGGCTATACCAACCTACCTGTAAGTCCCTAGTATATCGTAGGACATGTACGTATAAGGACCCCAGCATAGGTAGTGCACCCATTGGTGCACATCTGTGGTACCCAGTGTCATTTTAAAAGCAGGCATGCCTTGCAGGCTGCTTTTAAGTTAAAATGTTAAACCCAAAATATAATTTGGAATTAAAAGAGCCTTCAAAGTCCTAAGCTATCTTATTTTTACATATAAGTCACGCCTCAGGTATGCCCTAAGCGCCCACAGGGCATTGTGCAGTGTAACTACTGTATAAGCAGGGACTGTGTAAAAGATGTTTTATAAGCCCTGGTGAAGGAAAAATAGCCTAGTTCATTTTTCCCCATTGTAGTGAATGGGCTCCATAGGCTAACACGGAGGCACTTTATTTTAAAATAATAAAGTATTATTTTCCATAGGAAGGAGCGAAATATGGAAAGTTTAGTATCAAATGAAAAGTTGTGATAAATCCAACAACTTGCCATTGTTTCCCCCTCCATGCACTCTGGGGGTTCCTGAGAAGACCCCCTAATATTGCCATTACAGCTTTCTGAGGTTTCCCAGGCAGCCGTAGCTGCTGCCATCTCTTAGACAGGTTTCTGCCCTCCTGTTGCTTGAGAAGCGTAAGCCTAGGAAGGCAGAACAAAGGATTTCCTTTAGGAGAGGGGTGTTGTAGGAGGCTGGCCCGGTTTGTAGTGGGTACCTAAGGTACTTACACCTTAAACCAGGTCCACTTATCACTTATTAGTGAAATGTAGGCTGTGTTTAGCAGCCAGACTCTCTAGAGGTAACTCTATCTGAGCAGCGAAGGCATAACTAGGAGACATGCAAAGCTCATGCAATACCACTGTAGTCACACAGTACTCTCACACATGAAAGAAAATACTCAGTGTTACAGAAATAAAGGTACTTTATTTTGGTGACACATATTCCAAAAATACTATAGAGACTATACTCCCTTAGGAGGTAAGTAATACACAAATTATATACACCAGTATGCAGAAATAGCTGTAAAAACAGTTAGAAAACAGTGTAAATAGTGAAAATCACAATAGTTAGAAATGGGCCTGGGGTAACACAAACCAGACTCCAGATCAAGAGGCCAGTCAACTAGCCCAGTCACTCTTGGTTGAGCGTTCATGTGAAGCAGGTCCAGTCCTTCTCACTGAGGCAAGAGTGCAGTAGGCCAGCACAGCAGAACAGAAGTTCAACAAAGTAGCAATCTTGCAGCACATTAGTCCTTCTTTCTGGTAGAGTAGCCACAGGTCCAGAAGTGTTTTGAAGTGGTGGTGTCTGAGATCCAGTACTTATACATAGTGGTACTTTTGGAGTGGAGGAGACTTCAAAGACATGCCTTTGAAGTGCACAGAGGTCCTCCCTTCCTGCCCATTCTGTAAGAGTCACTACAGGTGGTTATGAACCCCTTTGAGTGGGGATAGGACGTAGACCAGTCAGTTGTAAATGGGGTTATGTCCAGCTCCTCACTCCCATCCTGCCAGGATGGCCCTTCAAGTCACATCTAACCTTTCATTGTGTGTGGCTGTCTAGAGCAATAAACAAAGCTTAACTGTCAACTACCCTAGATGTGATCAGAGAAAGGCTTCAGGCAGCAAATAGCTAAGTAAGAAAAGGCCCATTTTCCAAAAGTGGCATTTTCATGTTTGCAATTTAAAATCTAACTTCACTATTAGTTGGGATTTTAACCCCTTCGCTGCCAGGGCTTTTCCACTCCTGTGCCGAGCCTTTTTTTGGCTATTTGGGGCAGTTCGCATTGAGGCCCTCATAACTTTTTCTCCACATAAGCTACCCATACCAAATTTGTGTCCTTTTTTCCAACATCCTATGGATTCTAGAGGTACCCAGACTATGTGGGTTCCCCTGAAGGAGACCAAGAAATTAGCCAAAATACAGCAAAAATTAGTTTAAAAAAAACAATGGGAAAAAAGGGCTGCAGAAGAAAGCTTGTGTTTTTTCCCCTGAAAATGGCATCAACAAAGGGTTTGCTGTGGTAAAACCACCATCTTCCCAGCTTGCAGGAACAGGCAGACTTGAATTAGAAAACCCGATTTTTCAATAGCATTTTGACATTTTACTGGGACATACCCCATTTTTACTATTTTTTGTGCTTTCAGCCTCCTTCCAGTTAGTGACAGAATGGATCCCAGAAAGCTAAACATTTCTGAAAAGTAGACAAAATTCTAAATTCAGCAAGGCATCCTTTGTGTAGATACTACAAGTGTTTCCTACCGAAAATAACAGCTGAAAATAAAGAATATTGAAATTGAGGTGAAAAAAACAGCCATTCTTCTCAATGTTTTACTCTGTAACTTTTTTCTGCGATGTCAGATTTTTGAAAGCAATATACTGTTACGTCAGCTGGACTCTCCTGGTTGCGGGGATATATAGGGCTTGTAGGTTCATCATGAACCATAGGTACCCAGAGCCAATAAATGAGCTGCACCTTGCAATTGGTTTTCATTCTATACCGGGAATACAGCAAATCATTTGGAGAAATATAAAAAGTGAGAAATAGGTATCAAGAAATCCTTTGTATTTCCAAAATGGCCACAAGATAAGGTGTTGAGAAGCAGTGGTTATTTGCACATCTCTGAATTCCGGGGTGCCCATACTAGCATGTGAATTACAGGGCATTTCTCAAATAGATGTCTTTTTTACACACTGTCTTACATTTGGAAGGAAAAAATGTAGAGAAAAGCAAGGGGCAATAACATTTGTTTTACTATTCTGTGTTCCCTCTAGTCTCCCGATAAAAATGGTACCTCACTTGTGTGGGTAGGCCTAGGCCTGCAACAGGAAATGCCCAAAACACAACTTGGACACATCACATTTTCACAAAGAAAACAGAGCTGTTTTTTGCAAAGTGCCTAGCTGTGGATTTTGGCCTCTAGCTCAGCCGGCACCTAGGAAACCTAGCAAAACTGTGCAGTTTTGAGAACCAGACACCTAGGGGAATTCAAGATGGGGTGACTTGTGGGGTTCTGACCAGGTTGTCTTTTGCAGAATCCTTTGCAGACCTCAAAATGTGGCCAAAAAACACTTTTTCCTCTCATTTTGGTGACAGAAAGTTCTGGAATCAGAGAGCAGCAACAAATTTCTTTCCGCCCAGGGTTCCCCCAAGTCTCTAGATAAAAATGGTACCTCGCTTTCCTGGGTAGGCCTACTGCCCGCGAAAGGAAATGCCCCAAAACACTAACTGGACACATCAAAATGATCAAATACAAAAATACCTGTTTTTGCGGGGGGCACCTGCATTTTTTTGGTCCTGGGCTAAGCAGCCATATAGGGAAACCTACCAAACCCAGACATTTCTGAAAACTAGACACCTAAGGGAGTCCAGGGAGGTGTGACTTATGTGGATCCCCCAATGTTTTCTAACCCGGAATCCTCAGCAAACCTCAAATTTAGCTAACAAATCACATTTTTATCACATTTCTGCATGGGATCACCGCGCCGGGACAAATTTCATACCACCCAACATTCCCCTCAGTCTCCCGGTAAAAATGATACCTCATTTGTGCAGGTGGGCCAAGTGCTTGTGACAGGGAAGAGCCAAAAACATGTTGAAATTGAGGGGGGACCAAAGCGGGTCCAAAAGGGCAGTTTGAAAAAAAAAAAATTCGACTGAGAAGTGCAGCAGAATTTTAATCGGTATAGAGTAGACAATGCTGGTTGGTAGGAATTTTGTGGATTCCTCCAGTTTCTGTAAGGTTCCATCACAAAAACGTGGGAAAAATTTGTGATTTCCAGCAAAGTTAGATGTTTGCAAGACATTGTGGGTAAGAAAATGGTGCGGGGTGCATGTGAAACACACCATCCTGGAATCACCCAGATGTTTAGTTTTCAGATGTGTCTAGGTCTTGTGGATTTTTCTGCATGGCAGCATCCGAAAGTCCATAAAGTGCAGCCCTCACCATTCCAAGTGGGACGATTTTGAGAGTTAGCCAAGCTCTCATGGCCCAAATGTAAAACCAAAACCCCAAATAATTAAATGTCTTCTTGCTTGCTGTGGGATAAGATGTTTTAGAGTGCAGGGAGAGCTGAAAGACTGTTACCCCCTTCAGTTAGGGTGGGGGCATAATCAGGCCCATACTGGTTGGTAACCACCACCTCACAATTTGTTTGTTTTTAATTAACTGGCATCTAGTAGACTTATTGCGCCCCCCCAACTTTGACCCCATTTATTTGGGGTGGGGGTATGGCCATACCCACACCATCTTATTTTGGAGAAAAAAACTTCCCTGGTGTCTGGTGGGCTTTCTGCTCCCCATGGGGGCAGATGAGCCTTCCAAAAATAGGCCAATCTGCCCCCAAGGGGAGCAGATATGGCCAACAGTAATGTGACCCCATGGGTGGCAACCCTTATCCAAGAGGCTGCCCCCCTAAAGAAAACACACACATAATCACACACCAATCCCTGGTGCCTATCGGCCTAATAACAATAGGCCAATGAAATGGCCTCAAATAAATCCCCCCCCCCCCGGTGCCTAGTGGTTTCTACCCCCTTGGAGGCAGAGATTGGCCTGACAAAAATCAGCCGATCTGCCCCCAAGAAATGGTCTAAATACAATTTGCCCCCCAGGGGAGCGACACTTGCCTAAGAGGTCGCTCCCCAACTCTAAAAAACAAAAAAAAACAAAAGAAAAGGCCTTAAAAAAAATCCCCCCCCTTGGGACTGACCCTTGCCCAAGGGGTCGCTCCCTGTATGCCAATTTCATTTTCACAATAAATCCCTGGTGTCTATTGGGCATTTCAGAAGCCAGATCACTTCACCATCCGGGTTCTGAACTGCTCTAAAAGAGACTTCAAAGGGAAGGAAAGGAATTTCCTTCCCTTTGAGGCCTCTCAGGCCCACATCACATGCGAAGCATTTCTCTTCTGATTGCACTGGAAGCTGAGCTTCCAGCGCGATGGGGAAGTGGCCTCTGATGACGTCAGCGAACGAATGCATGCTGACGTCATCAGACGTCACAGGGGGGGTCGGGGTTGGAAGGGGAAGGGCTTCCCCTTTCATCCCTGCCTTGCGGAGGTAGGATGGAAGCTAGGACTCCCTCTGAGCTCCATGCCGAGGGCGCAATGGTTACGTCCTCGACACAGGAGCACTGTGCCGGTGGACATAACCATTACATCCCTGGCACAGAAGGGGTTAAATTGTGATTCCAGAGACACCAGACTTGGAGGATTTGTCTCTTCCCAAATGAGAATTACAATGATAATGTAATCCCAGTGTTATTCTATGGGAGAGGTAGGTCTTGCAGTCATGAAAAATAAATTCAAGATTTGTTTACTTCCAGGACATGTAAAACTTACACTTACATGTCCTGCCTTTTACTTACATTGTGCCTGGTCCTCTGGGCTGATCAGTGCCTACCCTAAAAGTGACATATGTGTAAAAAAGAGAAGGATTGCCCTTGCAAAAGGTTTATTTTGGCAGGTCAAAATAACAGTTTAAAACTGCCCACTCAGGCTTTGTAATTGCCGGCTCGAATGATGATCAAAGGGCTACTTCAGAGGGTGACACAATCAGTGCTGCTGTCCTACTAGTAGCATTTATTTTACAAGCCCTGCCTACCTGGAATACCACTTTCCTAGGGACGTATAAGCAAATTAAATATGGCAATTGGGGATAAAACCAATGTTTCTATGTTTTATGGGAGAGAGCACAAGCACTTTAGTAATGGTTAGCAGTAGGAAAGTGCACAAACACAGCCAGTAAAAGTGGAGGATGAAGGCAAACATTTTGTGGGTGACCTTGCAGACGGGGCCATTTCCAACAGTTACCATAAGTGGTTAAAGGAATCCCAGCTACAGTGCCACTATTATGAGGTCCTTAATAGATGGCACTAGTCTCCAGGGAACCTCTATGAAGCCAAACTCAGACACTAGTCTAGTTTTTGGATATGTGATGCACTGCATTGTGAAATAGTACATTTCCTGTGAAAATCACTGTACACAAAGAATGTTTGGCAATGTGTCTGGCATTAAATTACACCTACCTTACTCACATATTGGAGACTGACGTCAGTGATACCGTTCTTCATGACATGACTGAGCTCCCTACTCCCTCTGACCCACTCTCCAGGTGGCTTTCTACCATGAAGGGGATGCAAACGTTTGTTTCTTATGTCTCTGGCGCATTGCCACAGACCCATCCCTTTAATCCATGATGAAGGAGATGAATGAGGTCACATCAATTGAAAAGTTGAGCTGTAACTTGAATGAAGACTGCAGCAATTCATGATGATTTGGAAATCCTTCCTTACATGGTAATGAGGTCTGGCAGGATTCTACCGGCTTTGACTACCTGCCATTCCTTGGTAACTTCACTCTCCCCTTCCCCCATCCCACAGTCCAAATATCTGATGGTAAGAGTTCAGGCACTTTCTGCATTATGGGGATCCTGAAGGGTTTAAAATATTTAATTGTATATTCCTTGTTTGTCATGGGTGCTTTCTAAGGTATAAGGTCTTGTGGTAGTATATGCATTTGGTAATTGATACGTTTCTGAACTAAGTGTTCACAGTTCTTGCTTATGTTCTTCTTTTTTCACTTCTCTTGCTTCTTTGAAGAACTTTCTACAGCCTTGTTACTATGTTATGTGCTGTGTTGTTTAACATCTCTGACTGACTGATCGCCTGTACTTGAATTTAAATTTCATGTGCTAGGATGATGTCTTATGTAGCAATCTGTTGGAAGCAATAATATAGAGGGCACTTAAGTGAGAGGCAGGGGAATTTAAAATGAAAGCTAGTATTGACTGCAGCCAAAGTAGGATTTTTCTGGCAATGGTCATGGGATCTCTCAGATCTATGTTCACAGCCTTATTAGCAGGTGCCTTCTACATAATTTGCATTCAACTAATTTAGAAGGAGGATAAGCCATCAGACAAGTCTTAGCAAAGGGACAGATACAAGCAATTAACCGACTTACAAACAAAGCATCACAAGTGGCAGATTAAAAAGTGGTAAGTTTCTGTTGATGGCAAAAGCAACCCCTGACCACCAACCTATGCAGCAATGCTAATGAGATATCAGAATCAAATAAAACTATTAAGTTTCATACTTTCTTAGATTCAGAGATATCAGACCTGACATTCTCAGAGTGGTCTTCCCATCAACTTTTTGTCTAGCTCCTCCATTTTTTTTACCTTGTTTTTGCTGCTGTTAGGACTCTGTGCACTTTACCTCTGCTAACCAGTTCTAAAGTGCTTGTGCGCTCATCCTTCAACACAGTAAAATTGACTTATCCCAATTGGCAAATGTTATGTACTTATAAGTCCCTAGTAAAGTGCACTACATGTGCCTAGGGGCTGTAAATACATCGGTTATTATTGGACAGCAGCACTGATTGTGCCACTCACCTAAGTAGCTCTTTAACCATGTCTCAGCCTGCCATTGCAGCCTGTGTGTGAGCAGTTGCAACTTGCTATTTCGACCTGCCAAAATAAACCCTTTGACAGGCATAAACCTTTCTTTTTAATATATATAAGCCTCCCTAGGGTGGGGTCTGGGCAGCCAAGAAGACAGGGTGCAACATATGTAAAGGGCAGGAACAGCATTTATACGTTTTACATGTCTTGGTAGTGAAAAAACTCCCAAAGTATTTTTTCACTACAACAAGGTCTATCTCTCACATAGGATAACAATGACTTTACCTTAATACATTTTAAGTACAATTCACAATCTGGAGGTAAACTTTCTGAGGCTGGTGTCTTGAGAAAGACAATGTAAAATCACAAATTATGGTGAAGTTGGATTTTAAATAGCAATTCATGAAAAGGCCCCTTTTAGAAAGTTGCAATTTTCTTGCTTTAGCCATTGGTGGCTACTGTTTGTCTCTGATCACTTGTCTGTAGTTGGTAGCAGCAAGTCTTTGTGTATTCCTCCTAGACAGCCACACACAATGGAAGGTTAGGTGTGACTTGATGGGCCATCATGGGAGTATGGGAGGGAGAAGCTGGTTACACTCACTTACACCTGAATAGGCTGTCTCCTGTCCTCACACAAAGTGCTGCATAACCCCATGCAAAGAGTCTATAGCCAGGGTAGACACGGTAGGACATCTGTGCACTACATAGGCCTATATTTCAAGTCTCCTCCACTTCAAAGATCCAACTTGGTATACGTACTGGACCTCTAACACCTCTGCTTCTGTACACTTCTGGACCTGTGAATACTCTGCCCGGAAGGACTGCTGTGCTGCTGAAGGCCTGTCAATCTGCTGGACTGCTATTTTGCTGGACTCCTGCCTTGCAATGCTGACCTTCTGCTTGTTGTTCTCCTACCTGGGTCAGAAAGACTGGACCTGCATCACTTGAACCCCGAGTGACTTCAAGGGCTAGCAAGCTGGCCTCCTGATCTGCAGTCTCGGAGACAAAACACATTTCTGCACCTAGACTCCTCCCTCTGTGAGTCTGCCCTGCCACAGTGTGCCACCCCATTCTTGGACCCTTGGAAATTAGCCTAATATGTTTGGTACAGTGTAACAGATGCATCCTCTGCTGAACTGATACATAGCCTCAGCTGAGCGGAGCATCTTTGAGCAGAACTGATGCATTGCCACTGCTCTATGGATTTGACCCGACGCATCGCTTTTTTAACCACCACTGCATGATGCTTTTTCCCAGTACAAGGTCATTGCATCTCTGTCTACTGCAGCCTTGATGATGACACCAAAACTCTGCATTGTAGCTCCATTACTCATCAGAGCCAACACATCGCCTCAACTGTGCAACTCATCCTCAGCACCAGTCTGCAAATCGCAAGCACTGTCGACAGATTCCTCAAAGTTGACGCATCGCTATCTTGCACTACAGCCTCACTTCATCTCAGAACTGGTGCATCACTTCCGCTGGGGGAAGCATCTTCAACACAAATCTATGCAATGCTCAGCAACCTCGGATGAAGGTAATTTTGTTCAGTAGGCCTATATGGATCCTGGTAGCCACTCTCAGCTCAAATGCTGTCAGCCTGAACTTTTGACTTTGTCCCAGGCTTGTGTGATCAGATACCACTTTTAGCGTTTTAAGCTTCTTAGCACTATTTTTACTTTCAACCTTTAAAAATCAATATCTCAAGTTCTAAATATTGGAATTTTGTTGTTTTGGTCTTGTTTTATTTATTAAAAACGTAGGCCCTCATTATGACATTGGCTGTAAATCCTACTTACCGCTGCGCTGACTGCCGCCAACATCCCACCGCCATTGCAGATATCTGTTCACCATATTATGACACACACACCAATCCGTAACTATTCTGCCAGACACAAGTCCGCCACACCAAAGGACAATGATGAACTGGCGGTATCCAAACCCAGGCCATCACGCCAACAGAACAACGCCCATCACATTATGACCCACAAATCACCAGGACGGACATTCAGTAGCGGTAAACCATAGGCAGTACATACTGCAACACTAAAAATTTGCACACGCAAACAAAACCCCACTACATTGGTCAATTTAAATAGCACACACCTTACACCCATACACACACCACACCCACACCACTATAAAACACATACCCACATTACCCACAACCCCTTATGACTGCAAACCATTGTCAACAGACTGACATCATGACTACAGACAAGACCAAACCCACACACCACCATCACCTATACACCACCCACGCACCTTACATCACACACCTCAACACATCACCCTACACACCCTCACCCACACTACTCACACAACACCCTGGCACCACAATGTCACCCCAGATTTTCTGATGAGGAGCTAAGGGTCATGGTGGGGAAAATCATCTGCGTAGAGCCACAGCTATTTGGAGCACAGGTGCAGCAAATATCCATTGCTAGGAAGATGGAGCTATGGCGGATAATGGTGGGCAGGGTCAATGCCGTGGGACAGCACCCAAGAACAAGGGATGACATCAGGAACAGGTGGAATGACCTACAGGGGAAGGTACGTTCCATTGCAGCGAGACACCAACTCTCTGTACAGAGGACTGGCAGTGGACCCCCACCTCCTCCCCCACAACTAACAACATGGGAGGAGCAAGTCTTGGAAATCATGCATCCTGAGGGCAACGCAGGAGTAGCAGGAGGACTGGACTCTGGTAAGTCAGCCCTCTATTTCTATCACCCTCCTACCTGCAAACCATCACATACCCCCACCCTCACCCTCACTCCAATCATATCACCACCTCCCACACCCTCCACCATCCCATCACATCTCCCTTATCCCAATGTCAAGCCTTGCATGCCATACCAATGCATGGGCACCACTCACAGACCTGCATGGACACCTATCACTAAAGTATGCACACTAGAGAGAATCATCTAGCCCACCACATGACAAATCATACAAGTTAATGCTGCCAGGGCAAATACAACCAAACAGGGCAAGCCACCAATGCACCATATGTCACACACAGAAACAATAACACTTCATTTACATCCCCATAGGTATCATAGCCAATGTCAGCGGAGAAGAGGTGCCAGCAACTTCCAGTCCCCCCACAGAAGAGGCCCACAGTGATGACAACAACTCTGGTCGCCTGGATCTGGATGACCAACCTGGCCCAACAGGGACCTCTGGTCAGTCGGTTCCCCAGCCACAGTCACACACCACCACGGAGCCTTCCTCCTCAGGAAACACCACCACAGCACCCACCCTGTGTACCCATACCTTTGTCCCCAGGACACGTCAATCAGCAATGTGTCCACTACAGGGACTCCAGGGCACACCTCATACCCAAGACAATCAAGGACCTGGGGTCAGTGGCAGTGGGCACACAGTTGAGGGAACAGAGGCACAGGATAAAAGGGAAACTGGGAGGACTGCTGTGCACCGGGGAGAAGACAGGCCCAGTGAACCAACTCTCCAGGAGGCACCGAGATCCTGGGAGCATACCAACATTCCCAGGATACGCTGGGCCAGATCCTGGCCAACGTGCAGGAGAACAGGCGGCTGCAGGAGGGACAGTACCACGGGATCAGGGAGGACTTGCAGGCCATTAACACCACCCTGTTCTCCATTGCAGTGGTGCTGGCAGACATGGCCAACATTATGAGAGAGGCAGCCTCACAACAGCGGGCCCCTGCCACTAGCCAGACATCTGAACTGCCTTCCACCTCTGCTGTCGCTAGTGGACAGGAAGCCCTGCCACAGTACCAACAGGCCACCAGCACCCCTCCCCCTGCAGAAGGAGAACCACCCTTCAAATGTTCCCTGTGAACCAGGCAGAAGCCAGAGACTATTGCCAAGACACCCGCCAGGAAATGAGATTCTCCTGATTCTCACCCCCTTGTGTCCCACTCTGTCACCCTGTCCACCTTGAACTGCCATTGCTCCCCTTCCTATGTCATTGGACAATGCACCTGTGCTACAAATAGACAAGAACTATACCCTGGACTTTCCTCCATCATCAACCCATCCCAATGTACTTGCCCCCTACTCCTTAGCACTTAAATAAACATCCTTTGTAAAAATACAAGTATGGAGTATGTCAAATGATTTCAGTATATATTTGTTTAACCAGATTCAAAGATTGCATTTCAAATGTACGGTAATGGTCACATTCTAAAGTCCTGTAATTGGCTGCAGTGATCACACCAGGAGCGATAGTTGGGCGCCAACATCTGCAAAATGATTTACCAAAGGGTACAGTGAGTGGACATAGAAGTGGGAAATACCAGCATGCCAGTGACAAAGATAATCTAAATAATGACAATGAAATGTGAAGTAACACTGTCCTACCTGTGTGTCATTAGAAGTATTGTCTGATCACTGCAGTTCTGTTGTCCTCATCTTCATCCTCTGCCTCCTCATCCTTACTGTCCACAGGGTCCACTGCTGCCACACAGCCATCTCCAGACTCCTCCTCCTACAGAAAAGGCAAATGGCGTCTCAAAGCAAGGTTGAGCAACATACAACATGCCACGATGATCTGGCAGACTTTCTTGGGTGAGTAGCACAGGGATCCACCTGTTAGATGGAGGCACCAAAACCTGGCCTTCAGGAGGCCAAAGGTACATTCTATAATCCTTCTTGTACACCTGTGTGCATCATTGTAATGTTATTCTGCCCTTGTCCTGGGATTTCTCACAGGGGTCAGTAGCCATGATAGGTTGGGGTGACCTGAGTCACCTGCAAATATGGAGAAAAAACATTTAGCGACACACCATCCCATATGACCTACACCATACCCATACACCAACATCCACTGGGTTGGAACCAGGGCTCGCCTATTAGCCACACCCGGTGTCTCTGTAGTTGGACCATCACATTAGGGATGCTGCTATTCCTCAGGATAAAGGCATCATGCACAGACCCAGGATACCTAGCATTGACATGGGAGATGTACTGGTCCGCCAGGCACACCATCTGGACATTCATGGAATGATAAATTTTTTGATTTCGGAATACCTGTTCATTTTGCCGGGGAACACACATGCAATATCTGTACCATCAAGTGCCCCAATTATGTTGGTGGATATGTCACATTGCATAGAAGCCAGCCTTCACTGTGGCCAAATCATCCACTTGGGGGAAAACAATGTAGCAGAACATGTGTTTAATCAGGGCAGACAACACTCTAGTCAGCACTATGGAGAACTTGACTGTGATATTCCTGCTGCCTAGCCCACTGCCACTTGGAAAGAACCTGTTGCCAAGAAATGGAGCACTGATAGAACTTGCACAAGAGGGGAAATCCCAGTGTGGTGACGGATAGCAGATATCACGTCAGGCTCCAGTTGGGAACACAAATCTGTTATTGTGGCCCTATCAAGTCTGTAGGTGAGGCTTATGTGCCTGTCCTCCATTGTTGCCAAGTCCACCAGGGGTCTGTGCACAGGGGTATTTCTCCATTTCCTATTCATCTGCAGCAGTTGCAGTCGAAGGGACAGTGGAGTGAGGAGCTGGTCACAAACTAAACATTGTAGCCACAAAAGTATAATGCATGATGTCAATTTAAAATGTAGAAGTGCCATTTGTCCTGTATGTTCAATTGTGAGATGTGATGCAGTTATCTCCCAGGGCCTGACACCCCCCCTGAAATGGCATCTGCCTGTCCTGTGTGAAGGGACGGGTGGATGTGAGGTAATTACGTTGACGTGTGCCGTTGTGGGAGGCGGTTGGGAACCGCAGTGCAACTCCTCATTGGATAACATTGGGCCCTATGGGTACAGTGGCCAATGGTGATGTACGCCGGCGGTGACAGTATGCACCGCCACGGATGTCACCACCATTTTCTATCTGTTCTCTCACTTGCTACCTGACCTTCAACAGGAGAGGACCTACACTGCATGTGCTGCTGTGATCTGTGTCTAGGACCTACCATGGCACATGTGACTGGGGAAAGGGCCCCTGCCTTCACCTCGGAGGAGCTGGAGAGACTGGTGGATGGGGTCCTACCCCAGTACGGACTGTTGTGTTGGCCTCCAGACCAACAGGTGAGTACACTGTGAGCACTATGCATGGGGCACCAATACATGGAGTGGCGTATGTGAAGTCCTGGTGTAGGGGGGATTGGTAGATGTCTCCTGGGTGGCGTGCTTCTTGTGTGCTGGGTCAGTTCTGTGTGAATGGGGATTGGAAGGGGTATGCCTGGCCATGAGTGTAACAGGCAGGACGGTCTGACTAATACCTTTCCCTGTGTGTATTTCCTCTCCAGGTCACCGCCCATCAAAACAAGGGTATATGGCGTGGCATCGCCAAGAACGTACGGACCCTAGCGGTCAACAGTAGGTGGAGCACCCACTGTCAGAAACGGTGGGAGGACCTGAGACACTGGGCACAGAAGACGGTGGAGGCCCAGCTGGGGATGGCCTCCCAAGGAGAAAGGGGTGCCTGTCGAACTCTGACCCCCCTGATAACCTGCATACTGGCAGTGGCCTCTCCGGAGCTGGATGGGCTCTTAAGGGCATCACAGCAGTCACAAGGGGGTGAGTACAGTGCCCATCATTACTATTTACACCTGATGGGGTGGTATCAGGGTGGGGGGGGGGGTGTCTGTGGGTGCCCCTAGGCCAGGCTTGACATTGCAGAGTAGGTCCCATCTTGGCAAGGGTTCTGATGTGATAGTTATCCTACCTAGCTTGTAGGCATCCACTGCTGGGCAGGGCTGTGTTGGTCCCAGGAATGCCGCAGTTAGCTGTATGTGCCCCTCACCATGCCCTGGTGACTAGCATTGTTACTGGTAGTGCATTGCATAGTGTGTAGGGCTGTTCCCTGTGTGTGAGGGTGCTGTGTACATCAACGGTGGTGTTGGTGCAAGTGTATCCTTTGTCACTCCCCCCCTTTTTGTTTTGACATCCTGTCCTTATGTGCATTAGCATCATCTGCCAGAGGAGCAGAGGCACCAGCAATGGAGGGCACCAGTGGGATGGAGGGCGTGGGGAGCACCACGGTGGAGTCTGGGGGGGACAGTTCTGGCACAGATTCTTCCTCCGATGGAATCTCCCTGGTGGTGGCGGACATCTCTGTGTGTCCACCCCAGCTACAGGTACATCAGCCTTCCCCGTGACAGTGCCGCCCTCCCAGGAGACCCTGATCGAGTTGCCCGGGCCCGCTCACCCAGGAGGGTGGGCATCTCCTTCGCCACAGGCACCTCAGGCCCTGCCCCTGTTAGCCCTGCTGCCCTGAGTGAGGAGGCCATTGACCTGATATTTGCCTGATATTTACCCTGAATAAGATTGTGGTTGCTGTTTGACGATGCTTCACACCCCAGTCAACTAACAACCCAATTTCTAACAACAGATCTGATGCCCCAAAAAAATCATATTCATCTGCAACTATTTAATCTAAGGAATCACATAATATATGAACATGATAGGCTGATTATTAGTGTTAAAATAAAACGGCCTTGTTGATCTTAATTACCAAAAAAAACTCTGATTTGCAAATGTGTACAGGAGAATAATGCCTAATCTCACTATAACGTTTTTCCTATTCCTACAGAAATGTTCTCTTCCATCCATTTTACATTTCCCAGTGACTTAGAAAGAATACCATCTCTCCTGCCCTATTACATCTTGCTTATCATATAATGACAAGGTTGAAAATAGTACGTATGGTAAAAAAACATTATTTTCATGGTGGGTGTTTGACCCATTATTGGTTCAAGACATCAACATTACTGCATTCTTGAATACAAAACAGAAATGGTTTTCCAGACATGGTTATGGACAAATATCGTCAATACAGTTTAAGATTGTTTTGAAGTTTATATAAGTTTGTTATTACTCAATGTACCTTTACAAAGGTGTTTGGAGAAAATATTGAATCAAGAATATTGTGTGGACAAAATATCTTGTCAAGAATTATGAGGACAAAGACACAGTGAAGGTAAGTTTCAAAGGGTAAGGAAAGTGTTGCTATATTTAGATATATATACCTTAATAGCATATATAACTTAGAGGTACATAGATATCAAGTGAAGTTCAGAATACTAAAACTATACTTAGCTACTTGTACTTACCTTCTTGATATTTTGGCCCTTGATATTTTTGACATAATATGCTTTCCACATTATATTTCTAACATTGTTATTCTTTCACACAACCCTTACCAACTCATCCACATATAAGGGCTGAAGGACATAATTGGAGGAGAAGCTAATCACCCTCCAAAAATAACATGTAGGTGCATTACATCTATAAAAACTGCAGTACCTTTGTCCATGTCTATTTCAAATAGTATGCAGTAGTCATGTTATTACTCTCGGAAGCCACCGGATTCCTGAAAGAAAAGTTAAACTGTGCTGAGGATATGCTTTAGAGAGACTTGTATAGGGGCAGTGTAATTGGGGTAAGACCTCTGTATGAGCACACCAATAATTGTGGCACCCTTACATTCCATGCAAATCCCTCATAATAAAATTAACCCAAACCAACAGCCTTCACCAAATTCAAAAAATTGAAAACTGAATACCAGGACCAAGGCTAGTATCATGACTAAAGAGTTGGAACACATGATCTAGGCCCTTCAAAGGGTCAAACATGCAACTCATATACAACTTGGTCCTTCCTTTGCGAATGCTCAAATCCAATTAAATCCCTTCTAGTTTCCCTTAGTTCATCTCTGCCTATTAATTATTTTGCCAAAGTTATGGACTTCAAACTCTTGCATCACAATTGTACTGTGGCTAACCTCAAATATCTACCGCTTGTCAGCTACACCGCTGCTAGACATTTTATATACAATTTTTATAGCACATAAGGTTTCAAGTGACCTTTATACCTTCTTCATGTACTGTTCAATCAGGCTATCATCTTTCTCACAGCTGCTTTTTATTAATATTACACATAATTTCCATTTCATTCTCTTGTACCACTGCTCTACTTTTGGAAGCTAGATAGATAGATAGATAGATAGATAGATAGATAGATAGATACCTGATACGTGGTGTGAGCTAAACAAATGGGATTTCTCCTAAACAACAATGATATCCTACATATTATAGACTAGTAATGTAGTAGAAGAGGAGACCTGCCACCTTCACAACAAAGCTATATGAACATTTTAGTAATGGGGCTTTGACCAGTGAGAATGTGCTTAATTAATTTGCTTAATTACAGTGTATTTTGATCTGTATAAATAGTAAAGTAGTAGGAAAGTTAGTAGGTAGTAAAGTAGTATTTGCTGGAACATTTGATTATTTCCACTGACATCCATTTTAAAGTCGCTTAAGAAACTGTGGCTTTTAAAGTTGCACAAACAACTTTCGTATGTGCATGTTTTTCATCGTCTGTGTTTATCCTTTTATTAAATGGTCACAATGCGGTTCATTTCATGGTGTTGTGTTCCTGTACTCTACCTATTTGTGTGCCTTAGGAGGAAGGTATGATGAGATGTACTCATGTGTTACAATAATCAAGGCTATTGCGGCCTGAGCCATAACTGTATTTCTATTCAATTTAAAATGGCTTATTGTTTACTTTGCTTCAACAGTGCAATTTCAATTTCCCTATTTAATGGGATTAACGTTATTCTATGATTTATGTGTTTCTTAGAGTAACTTTTTTATTTAGCACAATTTCTATGATGTTGATTGGTATATTGTCCTGTATCTTTGTTTGTACAGCCCTAGGATTCCAGTTCACTCTATGTTGAATGTACTGTTTTTCACATCTCTTTTCTGGGATGTGTGCCAGTTGCTTTGTTCACTTCCACGATTTTCTTATATCAATTATGCTTAAACAATTGTCCTTGATTTCATATCTAGCAGTCCCAATGTGGGACAGTGATCTGGCTTAATTAAACATTTCTTTGCTTTTGAACCAAATGGACTTCACTTTAGACTGCCTTCTGATGAATTTCTTTGCAGACTACATCACAGTCCTCAATATTGATTATCCTAGTTTCACTTACGATCTTAGTAGACATATCCTATTTCATTACTACACCATATTTTGATTATGGCTAATTCACATATGTTATGACCTCTCCCAATCCGCTTCATTTCTATCCATTATTGAGGCTGATTTAAACCTGAAACACTAATTCTTGCCTTCTGTAATAATTCTTGATTTTGAATAAACCTTTATATCGTTGACTTTGAATGTTGTCCTTCAAAGTGTATCTTTATTTGTACTAGGGACTGCTTCTTTGGCTACTCATAAGGCCTGATCCTCTGTGTCCGCCCTTTGAACTTAAAATTAAAATTGGCAACTCATTTTTTATTGAGGAATGCATATTGCAAGTGGTGCAAATTTGAGTGCACATTAGTAGGTGCAAATGTAAGTGAAAAATGAAATTAAACATTTGCATTCAAAAGTTGTCAAGAGTTAGACAGTCCTGGAATTACATGGATTAATGCTGGGGTACCTGTTGACTCTATTAAGAGTTGCATTATGTAAGTATTGTAGGAAAACGGGGTTTTGAAGGTTTCCATGCAAATGTTTTCCCCCATTTGAACTACTAGCTGCTAGTTTAGCACTCTGAACATGCACCGGAGCCTGCTAATCAGGCCTCAGTTCCAGTGATGTCTCCCTAAATTGGTAAATGTGAATAGGGACACCCAATTGGCAAGTACTTTAACCCCCTTATAAGTTCCTAGTATATGGTAGCAATGGTACCAATGATACCCATGGTATGGATGTTAAAGGGGTCACAAGAGCCTGAAGCACTGTTTATGGTATCCTGAATGACACAAGTAAACTACTGACAGCAGACCTGCCATTGCAGGCTGCAGAAGAAGTATACACTCCTCAAATTGACTGTGACACACCATGTGTGGCACCGCCCAAGAACCATCTTTAATTCATGTCAATCACCCCTAATGGAAGACTTCCTGAGCCCAGAAGACAGGGTGTATTATATTAAAGGTGTGCACATAGAAGTGCTAGCTTATATGTCCTCATAGTTGTCTTTTCCATTAAAGGTTACTATAAGTGAATAACAGTATATAGGATAACATGGGCTGGCACCAGGGTAAACCAGAGGTTGCCAGCTCCACTATGATACTGAAGACGCGTGTCATGCTTGGTCTTATGTTGAGGACCATGTGACATGGACCCAGAGAGCAACCTTAGAGGTTGCCCTTCAGGTTGACACAGTTTACTTGTACTCTGGCTGCCAGCTCGCAGATGCTGCCACCAACACAGGATTCTGAACCCTAGGCAGTGTGAACACTCCCAGGAGTCAGAAAAAATGGCCTGGATGGGAAGGAGGTCACACCTCCCTCCCTCCCAGGAAGGCTGGTGAAGTGGCACATCAAGACAGTGAGTTTCAAAAGTTACCCCGGCTCTGATATGCAAGTAGGCTGTCCCACTAGTGGAGGTCAAAGCCTTCCAACTGCCACATGCACGTTTTCAGGTGGTCAGGTGAGAAAATTAGTTAGTCAGGAGGCCATCACCCCCAACGGGCTAGCTACACCTTTAGGATGTGCAGCCTGGTTTGTAAAGCAGAGGAAGGATTTTGCTATCTTGAAAAGTGGCAAAATAAAGGGCTCTGGTTACAAAAGGTGGCACAGCCCACCGGATGTGGTCACCTCAGGGGTGGATTAGTTACTGGGACTAGTAGGTCATTGACTACATGCACTCACATGCCTAACACCCCTAATTCTAGGATTTAAGGGGTGCCCTGGCATGAAAACCTCAGACCTGCAACAACTTGTGAAGAAAGGACAAGGGAAGGCCTGCACCGATGAGAACAGGAACCTGTACTAACAAAAGGCATGATTCCTTGAATCTATAGAAACCTTCCTGGAACTGCTCAACTGCAACTCGTCCTGGATGAAAGACTGATTCAGTCACCTAAAGGGATCCTTTTGCGATCCAAAGGCAAGACCAGACTCCCTTGGACTATTGGCACTAGTCCCCTGTATGTAAAAAGCACCTACCAAATCTAAAGAGGAGCTGCCCATCAGGCCCTCCAAGGGATCACCCAAAGGCTAGTCGTCTAGTGTTGGAAAATGGGTTATTGGTAGGGCAGGTAGGTACCTACACCTAGCAACAAGCCACTAACCTCCACCTAGGTACAGTTAGGTCTCAGTAAATTAATCCCAGCTCAACCCTTGGTAGCTTGGCAACGAGCGTCAAGGCTTAACTTAGGAGACAAAGTGTAAAGCATCCAAATATCACAAAACAGTAATCAAATAAAACACAGGAAACAGTTTAAAAATCCAAAACCAATGTATAAAAATAGTTTATATTTTTATCTTTAAAATGACATAAAAACGATTAAAATCGGTTCAGGGGAACCGGAGATATGAATTTTTAAAGAATTATTATTTTTCTAGCGCTTAGAAACAAAAAGCGCCAATCGGGTCATCTGGTTGCACCAGGACCGGGGCAAAGTCAAACTTTCAGGTCGACCGCGATGGAGCCCTGCTCGGCTACAGGTCGCGGTAGGCCTCGGTCAAAAAGTTACCTTCTGACTTAGGGCCTGATTCTAACTTTGGAGGACGGTGTTAAACCGTCCCAAAAGTGGCGGATATACCACCTACCGTATTACAAGTCCATTATATCCTATGGAACTCGTAATACGGTAGGTGGTATATCCGCCACTTTTGGGACGGTTTAACACCGTCCTCCAAAGTTAGAATCAGGCCCTTAGTCTTTATTTTGAAGTTTTTCTTCACCGGGACGAACCTGCCAGTTGAATCCGACCTCCTGGAGCCCTTGTCCGGATACGCGATGTGGGTTTCCATGGTGGTGATTTCTACCTTCGGACTTAGTCGTTTTTTCGAGATGAAAATCCTTCGACCGGGGTAAACCTGGATCTTGATCCGGCGTCCGTGGAGCCCTTCTCGGATACGATGGCTGGGAGGTCCCGGTCAACTTTTTACGTTCGGACTTAGTCTCTTTTTCGGATGTTTTTCTTTACCGGGACGAACCACGAAGTCAGGCCGGGTCGTGGTTGAGGCAAGCCGGCTAGAATTTCCGCGGCGGGTCGGTCCCTCTCTGGAGCTTTTTTACAAAAATTCTCAAATCTTTTCCAAACTGGGGCTTCACCCAGATGTTCTTTTAAGGTTCTTTTGGGGTCCACAGCTCACCCCAAGGGTCCAGAAGTTCTGTGATGGTCCTTGGGGGGTGCGGACTTCAACTCCCAGAATGCACCTGGCTCAAACTCCTTTTTGGCCACTGGGCAGTGGTCAACTGGTCTCTTTTTTAGGAGTTGGTGCAGGGGACTCTGGATAGCAATTTTTCACCTGTAGCAAACAGGGAGTCCCTCCCTGAACCAGTTGAAGCCAGGCAAAGTCCTTCTTGTGGTGAAGCCCAAGTGTGCAGCTGGTGCAGTCTTTCTGAGTGCAGGGTCCAGGTGCAGGCCAGGGGTCCAGCAGGGCAGTCCTTCTTCTCCTTAAGTTCCTTCTTCTTGAAAGTTGGTGGGGATCTGAGGTGTGGGGGCAGGTCTGCCAGTTTTATCCTTGCTCCTGGGTGAAAAGCAGGGGGGTCCTGGTCCTCCAATCAGGTACAGGGTTGTCCCCCTGTGATGACCACTTCCTGGGAAGTGTGGCAAAAATCCATCCCAAAAGGCAACAGTCTCTAAAAATCCAACATGGCTGAATCTGATTTTTGGAGGTTACATCTGGCTGAGCCCACCCACTGGTGTGGCTAAAAATCATAAACAAACCCCTCTCCTGCCCTCTCCTAATCTAATCAAGGGGGCACCTAGTTGTCTGGGGTTGCAGGATGTGGGGGTGTTGCTGGGTGCTCCAGATGTCCTTCTCTGCCTTTGAAGACCAGTTTGGCAGCCCTCCCCCCTTCCTGCCTCACCATCTGCTGAGGGGAGATTCTCTCCCCCAAGCACATTCCTTTGTGTGAAGCCAGGCCACTTCACACCTCATCAAGGCAGCCTGGCCAATCAGAGCACAGCAGGAAAAACAATGCAGAGCTGAAATTGGCAACTTTTTAGGTAAAGTCTAAACCTTTTACCTGAACAAGTTATATTAAATCCAACAACTGGAAGTTGTGGGATTTATTACAACAATTAATTTGATACCAAATTCTTGGTATGTAACATTTAAGGAGACTTTAAAATTTAAAATAAAGTCTGCCCATTCTAGCCTATGAAGGCCATTTACTTCAATGAGGGAAAAACAAATTTGGCTGTTTTTACCTCACCAGGGCTTATAAATCTATTTTTATAAAGTCCCTGCTTATAGTTACATGGCACCCAGCCCTAGGGGCACATAGGGCACACCTTAGGGGTGACTTATATGTAAAAATAAGGTAGTTTAAGACTTTGGAAGTACCTTTAATTCCAAAGTCGAATTTGCATATAACTTTAATTTAAAAGCAGCCAGCAAGGCAGTCTTGCTTTTAAAATGACACTGGGCACCTAAGCAGTGCACCTAGGTGTGCACCACCTATGCTGTGGTCCCTAAACCTACATGCCCTACCATATACTAGGGACTTATAGGTAGGTTAACTTAGCCAATTATAATTAGCCTAATTTGCATATCCATTTTACACAGAGCACAGGCCCTGGGACTGGTTAGCAGTACCCAGGGCACCATCAGAGTCAGGAAAACACCAGCATAAAGTGGAAAATGGGGGCAAAAAGTTAGGGGGCCTCTGCAATCAGCCCTGTTTTCTCACATCTAGTTCATTGTGGGAAGTGTAGTCTAGCTCCCTGCCAAGTTTCAGCTAGCTTCTCCCCCACCTTACCACTGCCAAAGCCTGTTTGTGGCCAGTTTGGTCATCAACACCTTTACTCGAAGCTGCAACTCAAGGGCACACAGCAACACCTTCATCCAATCTCACATGTGTCTCCGTTGTTGAGTTTTTGCATCTGCTTCCTTGTCCGCACAATCTCAGTGGTAAAGCCAGCATCTGCAGCTCACGTTCAATACCGAGGATAGCCAAGCACACCTCTGTACCCAAGAAGCCTAAGCTAGGTGTAGTTGCTCTGCCTGGTGAGTCCTGGTCCAGGGGTCCACACAAGCTTAACCCCAGTGGGCTCTCATGAACTTGACCTGCAAGTGACCGGGGTTCAAAAGTATTATTTTTCACCACCCATGGTACCCTCATACAGCACCAATGACAGCCTAGACACATCTATATCTGGGCCCCACGAGCCAGGTAAAATTAGTCTGAATGTTGCAGGTTGGTCTTGGGACTCGAACAACCTTAACCATCAGTAGGTTTCCCTGAACTCACCCCACAAGTGACCGAGTATCACTAGTAATTTTTCCAATTGGCCTCAATGGTAAAGTGTGACAGCTTGTAAATATACTGATTTTATTATCACTCTAAAATCCATAATTCAAATTATATGTATCAGGTTTACTTTCTTTTGATATCTAAATTTATATCAAATCTGCTTTATTTTGATAAATTGGTGTCAGATTTCTGTTGAGTATGTCAATTACTTATCGCCCATGTTGGTACTCTGAAATGTTTAGCACATGTTTCTCTAGTAAAATTGTATTCATGTTTGATTAATTAAAATCATTACATGTACGCATCAGAGCGCTGCAACTTCCCCGTATACCACAATAGAAAGGGTTTAAAATGATATACCAGGTACAATTTATAAAATTACTTAAAAGGTAGCAGCATTAGAGATCAATGTTAAAATCCCTTAAGGGGAGCAAAGTGCTCATGTTCCAGTGCAACAAGCCATCAGGGCCAAGCTGACTTTGCTTATGCTCCTTTGGGTGTTCGACAAGAGCTGAGTCTGGGCCCCTGGAAGGGATTAAAGAAGATGCTTTTATCGCATCAGGCAGGCCATTCATTTCATGTTGGTGCTTTGGTGGGTGCAGATCAAATACAGGCTGTTGGTTTCCCCAGCCTGGCAAAAATCTGTGGTGTGTTAGCATGGAAGCACTGGTCTGTGACAACACTGTAGTGTCTGAGCCGTTCTCACGCTGCTGGTATGTTGAGAAATGCAGATTGAAATGTGTCTGTGAATTTCCCCAAACTTGCAAGAGACTGTGGTGAATTGGTAGTGAAGCACAGATCCAAAGCTTCTCTGCAATATCTGATGCCATTAGCCCAGCGTAAAGGAGCTAACAGAAAATGTCAATCACTGAAGAGTTTAGAGTAGCAGCACAGCAGGTGGACCCAGGATTCTCTCCAATAGTTACATAAACAACAGGAAGTAGCCTCATCTCAGCACACCCAGGCTGGGTTAAAGTCCATAATCGACAAGACAGGCTGCTGAAAGAAAGGCTGGGCCTTCTCTGGGAAGTAGGAGGAGTCCAGTGCTGTGAAGAAAGTTCCAATGTCCTGATCAAATGAGATTTGCATAACCTGCCCAATCACTGCTCTTTTCCAGGCAGAGAACTGTATGTCCTAATTGTGGAAACTGCGGTCTTGCTATTCAAACAGCTGGATGCCACTGTGAGCTGTGAATACCATGGGTAGCCCACCTCTTCAAAGATTGATTTAAGTTTTACTTCAAGGGTAGCCTCTGGGGCCCACAGTGTTCTTATGTAGTATTTGACTAGGTCCCGAGGCTCAGCTCCAGTCTCAGCCTTGCTGTGCTGGTCTTCCAGATAGCATGAAATATTTTTGTACATGCTGAGGTTTGAAAGTTCATCAGGTGCATGTAAAGTGCGCCAGGGAAGGCTAAGTGACCATAGTTTAGAGCTGGAATCAGCTTTGCTCTCAGGACTTTTAACACTGGTTCCACAGCAGGACTGTATAAAAAGAAATTTAGGCATTTCATGCTATAGATGACCCCGGCCACCTTGCTTCTAAGGTGTTTTAGATAGGCCTCTGGTTTAGCCCCTTCTGTGAGCCAGGCGCCTAAATATTTGAATTGTATGGTTGTTGCTATTTTAAAAAATTACATTTATAGTCTTTCCCTGATTCACCAAAAGTGTGTTTGCTTGATTGAAGTTGTGAAGTGCTCTCTGTAAACCCATTCTGGAGTGATCCATAATTACAATGTCATCTGCGTACCGCAGAAGTGGGAGATGCACCATGACCAACCCTAGAGTTGTTGAGCTTCCGCCTTCCAGTTCTTTACCCAGGCTGGCCGTGTAGAGATTGAAAAAAACCAGGGCCAACAGGCAGCCTTGCTTGAGACCTTTATTGGTGGGGACCTTAATGGTGGCTGTGATTGGGTTTGTGTTTATCTGGAGCCCGGTCACATGGTATAGAGATTTAATGGCCTTGAGGAGCTGAGAAGGAATCCCCTGCAGTTAGTTTCTCCAACAGCATTCCCCAGTCGAACCTGTCAAAAGACGCACTGTAATCCATGATGCAGCAAAATAATGGAAGTTGCTTGCGCCGTGTGATTTGGCGTGACAGGTATGAAAATGTTGTCTATCGTGGAGTTTTAAGGCCTAAAACCGGATGTAAAAAAAGAAGGCTACTGTTCTCTGATGCCCAGGATCCAGCTCTGCCAATAAAATTCAGGCATAGAGTTTTGCTTCTAGGTCTAATAAGGCAATGAGCCTGTTAGTGTGCTGGGATTGAGTGGTCTCTGTTTCTGTGGATTGGAAAGAGATTAGACTCTATTCTTGAGGGTGGATAAATAACATGGTGAAGGCATAGTAAACAGCAGTGTGAGCAACCTGTTCCTGTGGAGTAGTAGTGCTGGATGGTTTGAAGGTGGACTCTTTCTTTATTTCACATCCACGCAGATAGTTTTACACCAATATTTGTTTACCATTTTTTTCAGAGAAGGACCTTGTGGTGTTCTTCCCGAGTTGATTTGTCAAGTGAAAGTACTTGCGGCAAGGCTTCGGTGATTAGCTGCAAGACTGCCCGCAAAGGCCTGTGATCGCTCTTGCCCCTACTGTCTTCTTCAAAGCTTGGGGGACAGTAATTATCTGTTGAAAATGTAATTGATGGTGGAGATATCCCTATAAGTTGGAAGAGGTTGCCATTGTGGATCATACGCTTCTTTTAGAAATTTCACAGAGAGTAATCTATGGATGTCAAGGAAGCTCCACAGAGATGCAGCTTTTGTAGGGGACCTGGTGTGTATGAAAGCCTTACCCAGAGTCCTGGTGTTGAAACCTCAAATGATTATGGGGGAGTGTGAGACATATTTGTTTAGTAGTTCTTCCACTTTGGATGCAAGGGAGTTTAAGGCCTGTTTTTTCTGATGCAGAGCAGGATTTGCATAGCAGTTAATTACCAGCAGTCGGCAAGACTGGAGTTTGATCTTTATCCCAATAATGAGCAGTGCTTGAAGTACAGGAGAGTTAGTATGCATTTTGGTGGCCACTATTTTTCGGGTTTGGGCATAAAGATGGAGAGTCTGCCGGAAGGTGGGCCAAAGATGTTGTGCTTTGTTGCTGGGGTGTTAAATTAGTAGTATCCTGTGAGCAGCGATGTTTCAGTAGTCTCCTGAAGGCATAGTTTATCTCTGTTGTAAGGGTAATTGAGAGCTGAGTTTGACGCAATGAGTTTCCTGAGGCCCTCATTGTTCCAAGAAATGATTATGAAGTGTGAACAGAGGCTAGCCTTCCTTATGTAGTTGTCTTGTGTCCTTTTGTTAGCAATGCTATGAATGCCGCTGTAGGGTGCTGCTGGGTGGAGCAAAATGACCTAATTCAGTGTCGGCCATGGAATTGCAGGGGTCCAGAGCTCCATGGTCATGTGTGCATGTAATTCTGAAAGCACTGAGAGACTTGAACTTGGTATGATTTCTGCGGGCCCTGAGGGTTACTGTATGTTCCTCGTACAACACAATGGGCACCCTTCTTCAGACAAGGCGTGATGAGCACATGTGGATATTTCTCTGGTTGCAGGATTTTGATGTGTATCACTCATTCTCCCAACAGAGGTGCTTCCTTGAGCATGGAGGACTGATGATGTTTGTGGAACTGTCCTCTCATTGTCAACTAGCTATGTGTAGGAGGCTGGCCTGGTTTGTAGTTGGTACCTATGGTACTTACACCTTATACCAGGTCCAGTTCTCCCTTATTAGTGAAATGTAGGCAGTGTCTAGAAGTCTGGCTCTCTAGAGGTAGCTATGGCTGAGCAGCCAAGGATTATCTAGGAGACATGCAAAGCTCATGCAATACCACTGTAGTCACACAGTACTCACACACATGAAAGAAAATACTCAGTGTTACAAAAATAAAGGGACTTTATTTTGGTGAAACAAATGCCATAAAATACCATAGAGACTATACTCCCTTTGAGGTAAGTAATACACAAGTTATATACACTAGTATACAGAAATAGGCATCAAAACAGTGCAATAGTGAAAATCACAATAGTTAGAAATGGGCCTAGGGGGAGCACAAACCATATACTAAGAAAGTGGAATGCAAAAGTTGGTCTCACACCTAGGCAAGTGTAGTGTGTAGAGGGGAGCTGGGAGTATCAGAAAACCACATAGGTAAGTACTAGGACCCAACCCAGTAACCAGGAAACCAGGAGTAAAACACAGTAACCTTCCCAGAAAACACACAGAAACATGAAGAAGAATTATGCAAAACCCAAAACAGACTGCAAGACACCAACAGTGGATTCCTGAACAAGAAGAACAGTGGAAGAAGGGGACCAAGTCCAAGAAACACCGAAGAGTCCAGGAAGAGCAGGAGCCCCTGCTAACCTGGATGAGGGTGCAAAAGAAGAACCACCGGTGAAGAAGAAAAGTCAGCACTGCATTCAAGAAGATGACGTCGGGTTCCTGCAGGCTGCAAGTGATGTCCCACACCAGATAGAGGATTGCAGTTGAGTTTGCATCAATTAGAGTCCACCAACAAGCCTTATTAAACGCAAAGCTTGGGGTTAGCGGAAATGGCGATGTCCGGGACCAGGAAGAACCAGGTGGACTCTACCCAGCAGAGAGGGTTCTCAGCAATTCAGAGAGCCCACAGAAGACCAGGTAGTGTGCACAAGAGTCCCACAGCACGGGGACAAGGAAGGCGCAAAAGAGGCCCATGCAGCACTACAACAAAGGCTCCCACGTCGCCGGAGAACCACTCAGGAAGCTGTGCGTCGCTGGATAGAGTGCTGGGGGCCAGAGCTACACTTTGCATGAAGAACTTGGTGGAAGGATGCCAACAGGCCTTCGCAGCTGCAAAAAGCTCAGTGTATGGGGTACTGTCTTGCGTGGGAAGGCAAGTGCTTACCTCCACCAAAGTTGGACAGTTGGACATGAGGACTGTTGGGACAACTTCAGCCTACCATCTGTGATGCAGGATCCTCACAGCTGAGCAGGAGAGGGGATTCACACAGACGGTTGTCGTTACAGTTGGTGCCTGCAGAAGCAGGGGAGTGATTCCTTCACCCCAAGGGAGATTCCTTTGCTCTTCTTATGCAGGCTGGAGACAGGTTGTCCTAAGAGGATGCATGACAGGGAAACAGTTGCAGTTGCTGGCAGGAGCCAGAAACACAATGTTGCAGAAGATGCCTTGCTTCTTTGTTGCAGCTTGTAGAGCTCCTGGATGGGTCCAGATGCAGTTTCTTCAGTGAGAAATTGAAGTGGAGGATGCAGAGGATTCCTGCTGGAGCCTTCCAATCCGAATCTAAGGAACCACCCAAAGGTGAGATCCTAAATAGCCCTGAAAGGGGGATTGGTCACGTAACCAGGTAAGCACCTATCAGGGGAGAGCTCTGACGTCACCTGCTGGCACTGGCCACTCAGATGCTCCCAGAATGTTCTGCCAACCTTGAATCCAAGATGGCAAAACCCAGGGACTCTCTGGAGGAGCTATGAGCACCACACCTGGGGTCACTCCCCTTTCCTTCATCCAGTTTCACGCCGGAGCAGGGACTTGGGATCCCTGAACCAGAGTAGACTGGATTGCGCAAGGAGGACACCAAATGTGCCCTTCAAAGCATTTTCAGTGGCTTGGGGAGGCTACTCCTCTCAAGCCTGTAACTCCTATTTCCAAAGGGAGAGGCTGTATTACCCCTCTCCCAAAGGAAATCCTTTGTTATGCCTTCCTGGTCTCAAGCTTATCAAGCAACAGGAGGGAAGAAAACTATCTGAGAGGAGACAGCAGCTGGGGCTGAATGGAAAACCTCAGAAGGCTGAAATGGCAATACTGGGGGTCTCTAAGGAGCCCCCAAAGTGCATGGAATCAAGCAACCAAAAGGCCTGGGGTATGATTCCAACATGTTTGATACCAAAAGTCTATGTTTGGAGTTACCATTATGTAGCGGCACATAGGTCGTGACCTCTGTCCAGTACACTCGTAAAATGGCATCCCTGCACTCATGAAGTCTGGGAAAATGGTCCTGGAGGTCATCGGGCACCTCTGCTAATGCAGGGGTATTTTGCACCCTGCCCTGAGGACTGTAGGGCCTGCGATAGGGGTGACCTATAAGTGACCTAGTGTAGTGTAAATGGCAGGGAAAGGGTGCCTGCACCTTTTCACGCAAGCTGCTATGGCAGTCCTACAGAAACATTTGCATGGACTCCCTATGGGTGGCAAAATATATGCTGCAGCCCATAGGGACCCCGGGAACCCCAATGCCCCGGGTACCTAAGTACCATATACTAGGGACCTACAAGGGGGCACCAGTATGCCAATTGGGGGTGCAATACAGATTTTTGGGCGAGAGAGCATAATCACTGGGTACTTGGTTATCAGGATCCCAATGAACACAGTCAAACACACTGACACAAGGCAGAAAATGGGGGTAGCCATGCCAAGAAAGAGGGTACTTTCCTACACCATGATAGTCATCAGGGGGAGCTCAAGAACCTGACCCAGACAAGATCATCTGATCAGATGTGGGCCAGGGATGGAATGTGCTTAATTAAGCACAGGATGTTGTCCAGCTTAGGATTTCATGTTCCCCTTTGATATGATATCTAGGATTTAGCACCTTCTCTATGGTGCACGACCCCTACCTTTGTGCTGACTGATTCAGTAAGATGTAACTTGGGTGTTATTTGTCCAGGGGGTGCTGGATAGGATGGATCAGAGGACCTCCACCACTGGGGGCACACTTTGAGTAGTAACAGAAGTTGGCAGAGCACGGGGCTCAAAGAGAGTCAATGCGGGCCTGATTGTGAGGCCCCAGGCCATACATATGCTCCTGCTTGTGCTGGACTCACAGGTTTATGTGGCCTGGTTAGTAGCAGCCTCCCTCTCCTTCCTTCCTTGTCAGTGGAAGCAGTGTGTGTTCATGAGCAAATGCATCCTGGGTGCTTGTATCCTTCCTCACCTTTGTTGTAGAGGTGGTATGTGCTCAGGGGTCAAGCTTGTTAATCCAGCACTGTGCCCTTACTTTGTAGGTTTTGAGAATGGAGAAGTTTTGACATTGAGCCCTCCAGTGGCAGAGACTATTAGGTCATTGGAGCCTGGCCTTGAGTCAAATATCGGGTATAGCTTGGCGGGACCATTTAAAACTAAGGAAGCTTGGTCAGGATGGTTAGCAAAGACGCCACTCTTTGAAATGTTATAACCCTTTTGTTTTGTTTTCTTAGTTTTTTCTTGGCCCTTCTGGAGAGTGGCGCACCAAGCTGCATTGGGTGAGATGGACCCTCCATGATGTTCCTGGTCTCCTTGCCTGGTGTCTGGATGCCAATGTGGGTACATGATTTCAAAGGAGTAGAGAGTGGGTTATCCTGTTAGGATTGGTACTGAACATCCAGATTAGGCAAAGGACTATCGGTTAAATTTATTATTGAATTGAGATGTGGAGCTTCTGAGTTTTCAGTCACCAAACTTTGCTTACCATAATAAGAAGGACTGCTGACTAGTAAAGAGCCTGCTTTGATTCCGATTGATGCTGCAAGTTCAGTTAAAACTTTGTGGGTAGTAGCCCGTTTATTGATAATGGCTGCACATGAGCAGGTGCACAACCAATTTACTTGGATACAGTGAATTCTACTCTTAATAAGGTCCATCTTGGAGCTCAAGTCCACTAGGACTTCAAGGCTGACTGGAAAAGATCTAGCTGCAGCCCCATTTTGGTAGATTACCATATCTGTGCTCTGGCTATGGAGTTTTGTGCTGCACTGATGGAGGTCAGTTGGAAGTCCTCAGTCCTGTTGGTATATTGAGTGTCAGGGGAGGATTTCATGGTTTCTTCTGGAGTTTGAAACAGCTTCAGAGTGAGCTCCACTGTTCTTTCAATTTTGGACTCCAGGTTGTGAATGAAGGACGCCGGGAAGTCCCGCCTGTATTGGTTCAGCTCGAATGCCCCAGTGCTGAGAGAACTGGCAGTGAGTAACTCCAGGGATCTAGCCTCTCATGGCCTTTTCAACAGTCTGCACAGTTTCTGAAATTATTTGTACCTCCCTCAGGGGCTCCAAAGTCTGGGTGTTGATAGATGCTTTATGAGACTGCAGAGATCTGTAAAGTAACTCCTTAAAGTACTCCGCTGCCTTGGGAAGGACTGGGACCTACATTCACCATAAAAACCACCCTGATCGTGCAGGTGGATGGCGTGTTTGGAATGGGGCAGCCCGAGGGAAGACCACCCTTTTCGTTGACCGGATAACTGATGCAAGTTGCAGACGTTACGGCTGGGGCAACTCCAGTGGAAGGTGATGCTTGAAAGAACAGCATGATGAAGCCTGCTGTATAGGGCCTTTAAGGGTGTCTTCAGGGCTGAGCGCACCAAGTGACCCAGATGCTCTGGGTGGCAGCAGGAGTGGTGGAAGATTTCCCCTCAGAGGCTGACTTAGACTGGGTGGAGGGTTTCCTTCTATGCATGCTGTATCTAGGGAAGTTAGCATTCTGCAACACACGTAGAAAGAAGAAAAAGACTCTCAGGATTGTTTCTGTACAGGAAGGTTTCCTCTCCTGCACAAAAAAATGCAGGCAGCCTTGCAATGTAGCCTGCATTGGTGAGAGGCTGCCCAAAGGGTACCAGCGCAGGGGAAAGGATAAGAAAGTGCAGCATTCTTTTATAAACCGCACATGGCTGCCTTTTCTCTGTGATTCAAAGCAGTGCCTCAACGCCCAAAAATGTAGGTCAAGATGTCCATGTTCAAAACATATGAATTGGAATTCCTGGGTGCAGAAGCAGGAAGACATGCTCATTGTGCATTTGAGAACCTTGAGGGATTGGCTACAAAATCCCAAGTGGATTTAAGACAATAGATGCTTTGTGAGTCGTATAAACTAAGGGGCATATTTATACTCTGTTTGCGTCGGATTTGCGTCGTTTTTTTTAACGCAAATCCGACGCAAAACTAACTCCATATTTATACTTTGGCGTTAGACCCGTTTAGCGCCAAAGATCTTGGAGTTTGCATCATTTTTTAGCGTGGACACCTTCCTTGCGTTAATGATATGCAAGGTAGGCGTTCCCTTCTAAAAAATGACTCTGAGGCATGTGCGCCGTATTTACACTCCCGGGCAAAAATGACGCCCGGGAGTGGGCGGGTCAAAAAAAATGACGTCCAGCCGCTTTAGCGTCATTTTTTAACGCCTGGTCAGGGCAGGTGTTAAGGGACCTGTGGGCTCGGAAGGAGCCCAGAGGTGCCCTCCCATGCCCCCAGGGACACCCCTGCCACCCTTGCCCACCCCAGGAGGACGCCCAAGGATGGAGGGACCCATCCCAGGGAACTTAAGGTAAGTTCAGGTAAGTATTTTTTTTTTTTTTTTTTGGGTGGCATAGGGGGCCCTGATTTGTGCCCCCCTACATGCCTCTATGCCCAATGACCATGCCCAGGGGACATAAGTCCCCTGGGCATGGCCATTGGGCAAGGGGGCATGACTCCTGTCTTTGCTAAGACAGGAGTCATTTAAATGGGGGTTGGGAGTCAAAAAAAATGGCGCTAATCGGGTTGAGGCAAACATTTTGCCTCAGCCTGACTTGCCCCATTTTTTGACGCCAAGCTCCATTTTCCCCTACGCCGGCGCTGCCTGGTGTAAGTAATTTTTTTTTTACGCACACCAGGCAGCTCCGCCGGCTAACGTCATTCCATAAATAAGGCGCCCGCATGGCGCTTTGGAATGGCGTTAGCCGGCGTTAAATTTTTTGACGCACAACTGCGTTGGCGCAGTTGTGCGCCAAAAAGTATAAATACGGCCCTAAATGTACATTTTTTGACGCAAACCAGTGCTGGTTTGCGTCAAAAAGTATAAATATGGGCCTTAGTGTTTCTGTCTCTGAATTCCTGTCTTTAAAATGTCAGATCTAGTAGTTGTTCCAGTCAATATATGTTTATGTCAGATTAACACATCTTTAGGAAAACTACTGAGAATGAAATATAAAAAAGATGCAGCATATAAAAAAAAAATGCTTAACATTTATGGCAATTAAAACATCTTAGTTTATAAAAGCAAACACATATAACAGCACAATTGAAATTAGCATAGCTGTTAAAACTAGTCACGTAAATAGTGACACATAGTACCAGCACTGAAAAAAAGTGCAAGAAGGCAAATTCGTAAACTAGGACAGTCCCATGCTGGGCAACCTGACCTACGAGGTCAGTGTTGAGGCCCAACCATGCGCAACTGTCATACATTTTGCTTTACAGTAGGGATACAGTTGATTCCAAAAGATTTATAGCCTGAAGGTAGCACAAGGTTCACAGTCATGGATGACATCATACCTAACGAGGGCGATAGCTACAGAGCGGCATCGTAAGCAATCCTTATTACCATCAAACTATAAAATAATAGTAAATACGTAACTGGGCTACACATCTACCTGTGCAATGTATCGGCACAAGGAGGTATCTCAGCATAGCTAAACTGCAAAAGAGATCTTAACTACTAAGAACATGCAGTGAGCAATGCGGTTGCTAGAGCCTTACATCTTATACTACCATGGTAAATGGTCAGATTGTACGATTCTCAAATCTGTTGCCCAGTTTCTTGTGCCTAGAGTTAGGTAGACAAACCTAATCCAGGTCTGTCTTCGATACAAATAGACTAGGCAAACAAACAAAACATGGGCGGTATTTTGCTTGTACAGTTTGCAGCTCAGGCAGACTGGTGAAGGCTCATATTAGGACGACTATTTTCCATTAAACATCTTGAGTGGAAAAGAGACTAACCTGACCTGGACAGTTCAAGTATTTTTCGTACATCGGACTTGACTTGAAAGGCACAAACTTCATAGAAAGAGTCTCTCTGGTGTTTCTAGCAAGTGCTTTTTGGTCTACCCAAAGACAATATAGCTTCTTAGTTTGGTCTTTTGCTGAAAATGTATCAGATGACGTAGACTCCCAATAGTTCAGCAGGCCTACAGAAGACAGAACCTTTCTGATGTTATTACACCATTCAAGTTTATGGAATTTTTCTAAAATAATTAAATCCTGGAAGGCAACTGCATAATTGGCTAATCCTGCCAAAACAAAATTGTTTTGAGCCCAGCCTTATCAACGATTTGCCTCCTACCCAACTTGAGATCTAGTGGGAGGGAAGGTGTGCCGGTGGCGGTAGTCATTAGGGTTCTCATAAACTTATCTTTGGATTTGCTCATATCAGACAAAGTGCCAAACACCCAAGGTCGGCACCATATAATGCCTCAGCCACAGCTTTGGAATCATAGATCTGAAAGGGTGGCACAATAGGTTTGAGGTATAAGATATAGAGCTCCTTCAAAATAGCACCAGAAATCTGTTTGTGCTTTAGGGTGGCTTTATCAATATAATGTTTATAGGACATACCAGATAACAGTTTGATGCCCAAATACTAAAAGGCATCCACCCTTTCCAGTTCCTCCCCATCCAGATACATTTCCCTGTAAATGATTTGTGTTGATTCAGTGTCATAAATTTGATCTTAGTTGCATTAACCACCAGACCTCCTGATGAACAAAACACATCAAAACATGTGAGTAAAGTTTGCAGCTCCTTCGGAGTTTGGGACACAAGGAGGGTATCATCTGCAAATAGAAAGGGTGGTACCTTCACATTGGCCAGGGACGGTGTGAACTATGAAAGGGCCAAGAGAAAGTGCACTACTTTGTTTAAGTAAAGACAGAAGAGGATAGAAGTAAGAACATAACCGGGCTCCCTACCAGATCGGAATTGGGTCTATGAGCTGTCCCTGATCTCCCCAAAGAATGCCAGCATGATTGTCTTCATGCAGGTGAATAAGAATGGTTAGTATTTTGAGAGACATTCCCATCTGTTAAAGTACCTGCCACAACTTTGGCCAGGGGACCAAGTTAAATGGAAACTTCAGGTTGACCAAGGCCACATAAAGGTGGCCTTTGCCAATAAGCATCGTTTACTGGTATAATAAAATAAAATGAAATACTCTGTCCACAGTGCTGATTTTTTCGATGAAATATGCTTGAAAGAGAGAAAGTCCTTACTCAGCATGTAGATGGATTTTGTCTAAGACAACCCGGCACAAGATCTTCTGCATCGAGTCAACCAGACTAATCGGTCCATAGCTAGATAGTAGGATATGACCCCTTTTTCATAAATGAGTATAGCACCTCAGCACCTTTTCAGGACTTGGGAAACGGTGCTCCTTTGCCTATAGCATTACTCAAGAGTAACATATACTCAGCCAACTTTGTTTTGTCAGAAAGATGGATGTCCCCAAGGATTGCTTTTCCCTGTACTTTTAGCATCAATTGAAAGTTGTGTAGATAAAATGTCATTATGAGATCTGTCTGGTGTATGTTGTTTGAGAACTTTCCATCTCTAATGCTAATAGTCAGTCTATCAACATACAGGGATTGGAAATACTCCGCCCACACCAGGTGCAAAATATGATTTGCAGGCCAAGCTTCAGCCCCTTCTCTTCCCCAAGTAACAAGTGACCACAATGCGGTCATATCGTTCTCTTGGCAGGTAAATAGAAGATCCATCCATTTTGTTTTTCCCATTTGCACTCAACTTTTGATTGAACATTAGTGCAGATCTTGAGCAAAATGCACGTTTCATTGGTTTTTACTCTTTATTGCTGCTTTAAGTTGAGTTTTTAAATTCTTGCACTCATCATTATACCAAGAACTGTTATTTTGCACTCTTCTTCTATTGTTGTTAGGCACAGAGCAATAGGTAGTTAGCTGGTTAAAAAAGCTTAGTTGGATATCTAAAATGCCCTTTGGGTTATCCTTAAAAACCATAGTGGCTTTAAGTTTGAATAAAGCAATCCATAATGCATTCTCAATAGAGGATAGGACATCCTCTTTCACTACCAATTGCCTCCACTTCAGATGTAGTTTGCTATTAACTAAGTGAACATCCTTAGTAGCATAATGAAGGTGATGTGATGACTCAATTTCTCCTGAATAGAAGTCATGGTAAAACATAGGGGGTTGTGGTCACTTTCAGTCCTACTTTCCACAACCATGTCATATACAAATCGCAACAGCCTTAGGTCAACTAGTATGTAACTGATGTAAATCTTGTGATATATTTTGCTAAAAGTGTCCACCTTTCTACAGTCAGAGCGTGTTTGACCAGTCAATGCCCTAAGAGGTGTCTTAAAGTACGACCTTTAATCTGAAGAGCAGCTTCTGTCTATTTTTTTGACTAGAGATAAGTCAAGTTGCAGGATAGCCCATATTTCATCTTCATTTGTGGCCACCATCCCCTCCTCTCTAATCCGGTGTTTAAATGTAGTATTGAAGTCACCACATTCAATACTATGTGCTGAGTGGCTTCTAGTTTCCCAATAAGCTTCCAGCTTCAGTACAGTGTCCAACGGCTTGCCACCTTGAATCTCCCTCGCATATACGTTGTAAATTTCCACATTATTATTCTTAGCTAAGTTGTAATGCTGCCCTAGAATGTCAGGAGAACCAATCAGGATTCTCTCAATTTTGTATTCAAAGAGACCGTCAAACAGACTGATAGCCAACTAGATGGGCAACCATGGGGATTGGCAATGACTTTTATGAAAAATATAGGCAACCAACTCTGATCATAGGTGTGGTAGAACACGTATCCTGAAATAGGCAGATTTTGAACCCATCAACAAAAGACCTAATTTTTGGAGATTAGGCCTGCCACATTCCAGGAGACAATGGAGACCCCATCATGGTCAATTCTCATTGAGATACTGTGAAACCCACCCTGCAACTCATGAAGAGTAGAGACAGTGTGAGAGGGAATAGCAATCTGGGCACTTAGTTGACGAAGGGATGGAAGATGACCTAGTGGATTGGGGCTCAAGTTATATCTACTTGCATTACGCAGTGATTCCACAGACTCCTGTAGACCTGATAAATAAGGGATACCTTCATCATTGAGTCAATACTGTCAACATCAGGACAGTGCGCGCTCTACCGGCGACGTAAATGCAAAAACCCAGTCCTTATGCAAGGGCATATTTCATGCATTGTGTTTCTATGCAGTATGTTAACCTTTTGCATTGCAGAGCTTTTACCTTGAAAAGTCATTTATGCTGTTTGTAATAAATTGTTCATTTGCAAGGCTTGTTTGCAGGATTACAGGGTGTGGTCCTTATTCTAAGACATTCTAGAAGCTTTTCCTGCAGCATGGTTGGGTGTGGCTCGTGGGCGGGCCTAGGTTCTATACGTGCTCACTATTCAGAGGTCCTGGTGCAGAGCAGAAGCATTTTCCTGAGCTCCTGTCCCGGAGGCCTATCAAGTCATTTCCAGGCCTGCCCTCATTTATTTGGTGATCTTCAAGCAGGGCGGTAAGGCGGAGGTCGGGTTAGGCCCCCGACTCCATTTCCAGTGACATTCGAGTTTTGGGCCTAAACATAAAACTGCGTGTGCGATTGTTTCCCTGGCATTTGTCTCTTGCCATTCAGGACAGCAGTGTGCACGATCATTTCATGGCAAATACATTGTGATGTTCAAATCGGCAACAGTGTGCGCAATTCATTCCTGGCATTTAATTCTTGGCATTCAGATCAGCAGTGTGCGCGATCATTTCATGGCATTTTCATCGTGAAGTTCGAATCGGCAACAGTGTGCACAATTCATTCCTGGCATTTAACTCTTGGCATTCAGATCGGCAGTGTGCGCGATAATTTCATGGCCTTTGATTCTTGATGTTCGAATCGGCAACAGTGTGCACGATTCATTCTTGGCATTTAACTATTGGCATTCAGATCGGCAGCATGCGTGATCATTTCATGTCATTTGGTTCTTGATGTTCGAATCGGCAACAATGTGCGCGATTCATTCTAGGCATTTAACTCTTGAATTACAGATCAGCAGTGCGCACAATCGTTTCATTGCATTTGAATCTAGATGTGCGAATCGGCAACAGTGTGTGCGATTCATTCCTGGCGTTTTAACTTTTGAAATACAGATCGGCAGTGTGCGCGATCATTTCTAGACATTGAAATCTTGATGTGCAGTTTGATTAAAGTGCATAATAATTCCTGAACACTTGAGTCTTGGAACTCTTAATTAGAGTGTGACGTAGCAGTGTTATTCATGATTCTAGTACAGTTCATTCATGCAGAGAAAACCAGGTGTTCTTTGATTTTTGTTGTAATGCAGTGATTATTCTAAGAACTATTTGGAGAGCGTTCATTGTTCAAAATATGATATGTTAATTCTGGAATTTTCATATGAAACTTTGCATAACCTTTCTTGATTTCCAGGTACCTAGATTCCTGAGGCCTAGTTATAGTGAAGCTTTAGGCCATTCATGTTTTCAGTATAAGTGTTATTTGAAACAAAGCTTATTGAAAGTCATTGTAATTAATCTTGCAATTGTGTTGTTTAACTCTTGCTTCCACAGGTCTCCTTCCCCGCTGTTCCCAACCCAAAACCCATTCCCCCACTTGGCCATTCTTTAACTCTGTGCTATAATAACTAGAGGAGTTTGCAGCTGCCAAGAGGTGGACATGTTGGAAACATGCGCAAGCCCCGAGGATCTGGTCTCCTTAACAGAATAGTGAGCCCACAAATGTTTAACCCTCCTGGTTTGCGCTAGGTTCTCAATATGGTCACATTGGATGAGTTAGTTCAAGTTATCACGCAGCTCCAATCGGATGTAGTAGCATCCAAAGACATAGCAACCAGCTTAGCTGAGAGAGTGAGTCAGTTACAAGACCGAGTAGAAAAGAAGGAGCAAGGTTCTTTGGGTGTGGGTTGGCTTGGTCCTCCTTCTCAAGGTTCAGGAGGTAATCCTCCAACTAACATTTCCCTCAACATTCCTTCAGCCATTCCTCTGGCTCCTCCAGAGTGGTTTTCAAGTGATCCTCTGAAAGCGCAATTCTTTTTCATTCCAGTAGAATTGCATTTTACCTGCCGACCAAGCACTTTCCCTGATGCCCAATCCAGGGTGGTCTTCCTGTTATCTTATCTGACTGGAGACGCGGCCACCTGGGCAATTCCTCTTGTGCGTAGAGACAGTCCCCTGCTTCATAATTGGAGAAACTTTGTCCGTGAATTTGAAATAGTGTTTGACGAAGAACAGTGACTCTAACAGCAGACTGAGAACTGTAAGAATTGTGACTAGGCAATAAAGATTTAGGGGGTCATTACAACATTGGCGGTAAAAGCCACTTACCCCCGTGCAGAAGACTGCCAATACACCGCCGCTGCCACGGTAGACCGCTGCTGCCGCGGTAGACCGCCACAGCTATTATGACATCTCGGAATCCGCCGAAATTCAGACACCCACACAACACCGCCACACCAAAGGTCAGTGATAAACATGCGGAAACAAATTCTCCACCTCCACGCCAACAGAAACACACCCATGCTATTACGACCCACGAATCCACGCGGCGGTCCTTCAACCGCGGTATTCCATTGGCGCTACACACCGCCGTGCTCAAAATACACACACATCTACAAAACACCGCCACATTGGACAATTCCAAATACACACACCTGATACACATACACACACCACTCCCACACACCCAATACAATATAAAACACACACCCACATCACCCACAAACCCCTACAACCAGAAATTATGAAAGAAGGCCAGAGAGAGAGCACAGCAATTGACAACCCCATCACACAGAAGCACACAACACCATCACCCACACAACATCCACGCACAAAACACCACACACCACTACACTCACCACACTCATCACCACATACACCACCCCACACCTCACCCACACCACCCCATGGCACGCCAAAGACACCCCCGCTTCTCAGAGGAGGAGCTCAGGGTCATAGTGGAGGAAATCATCCGGGTAAAGCCACAGCTATTTGGCTCACAGGTACAGCACACATCAATAGCCAGGAAGATGGAGTTATGGCGCAGAATAGTGGACAGGGTCAACGCCGTGGGACAGCACCCAAGAAATAGGGAGGACATCAGGAAGAGGTGGAATGACCTACGGGGGAAGGTGCGTTCAACGGTCTCCAGGCACAACATCGCGGTGCAGCGGACTGGCGGTGGACCCCCACCTCCTCCCCCACAACTAACAACATGGGAGGAGCAAGTCTTGACCATCTTGCATCCTGAGGGCCTCGGAGGAGTCGGTGGAGGATGGGACACTGGTAAGTCAAATCTTAACTATCAGATCCCCCACCCTACCTGCATGCTCTCACACACCCCCTCCCTCGCCCCCTCCCCTATCACTAGAACTCCTCACTAATGTACCCATGACACCAACCACCCATCCCAACACCAAGCCCTGCATGACACAACTAAGCATGGACACCCAGCACTAGAGCATGCCTACTGCATATACCCAGAACATCCCCCCAACCATCATCACACAAACCCACACACAGGAATGCTTGCACTGGGGTACACAAACACCCACCCATTGCACACCATTACACACACACATGCAATAATCATGCTCTTATGCCCCTGCAGGAACCCGAAGGACAGTCACCACACCAGAGGGTCCAGACAACACCACTCCACCCCCAGAAGAGGCCCACAGTGACGAGAGCAGCTCTACCCTACTGGATCTTGATGACCAGCCCGGACCATCATGGGCCTCAGGACAGTCGGTTCCCCTTGCACAGGCACAGCCCAACACCGACCTTCCACCCTCTGGTAACACCAGCACAGCACCCACCCAGTGGGCCCAAACCTCCCTACCCAGGACAGGTCAATCAGCGGTGTGTCCACCACTACAGGGCACCTAGGGTAACCCACCACCCCAACAACAACAGGGACCTGGGGGCAGTGGTAGTGGGCACACGGTCCAGGGGATGGAGGCACAGGAACACAGGGGAACTGGGAGGGCTGCTGTGCGACAGGGGGCGGACAGGCCAAGGGAACCCACTCTCCACGAGGCCCTATCCTCCATCATGGGAGCATACCATCACTCCCACGAGACGATGGCAATGGTCCTGGACAAGTTGCAGGAGACCCTGCGCCTGCAGGAGGAGCAGTATTTGGGGTTCAGGGAGGATCTCAGGACCATCAGCTCCGCCCTGGGCACCATCGTAGGGGTGCTGAAGGACATACAGCAGACCTTGAGGGACACTGTGGCACTCCAAGGATCAACTGCCCACCACCTCGCCGGCGCTAGTGGACAGGACGCCCCGCCACAGGACCACCACACCAGCACCCCACCCCCTACAGATGGAAAACCATCACGCAAGCGGTCCCTGAGATCCAGGAACAGGACAGAGCAAGATGGCAAGACCCCCGCCAGGAAATGAGACCACCCTGATTGTCCTCCCACTGTCCCACTTTGTTACCCTGTCCATATTCGAACTGCCCCAGCTCCACTTCCTATGCCCAGATGGGCAGTGCACCTGTGAGACTAATAGACTGGACTCTGCCATGGACATTGCTCCACCATCCCCCATCACCATTTTACAACCCCCCTTCATTTTCTGAGCACTTAAATAAACACCCTTGGAACACAAAACAATCTGGAGTCAATCTATGATTTGGTAATTTGTATTATCAATGACAGCGTCATAATGGCTGTACCATTGTAAGGCTAACATACCTATGTCACACATCACAAGCCCTTGAAGGATGCAAGCAGTTGACACGTAGGTTACCACACCTGTGAAACCATAATGGAAGGGTACAACTCAGTTAACAAATAGTGATTGAAATCGAGAAACAGGATAGAGGTAGACGTGTGAAAGTTAATGTCATGTTAAACCTGAAAATGTTCTCACCTGTGTGTCACTGGAAATATTGCTGTATGACTGACTCCCTGTTGTCGTTGTCTTCTTCCTCAGCTTTATCCTCATCACTGTCCACAGGCTCCACAGACTCCACAGCTGCTACAACACCGTCATCTGAATCATCCTCCTGCAGAAAAGGCACCTGGTGTCGCAAAGCCAAATTATGGAGCAGGGAGCAGGCGATGATGATGTCGCACACCTTCTTTGGTGAGTAGAATAGGGATCCACCTGTCATATGGAGGCACCTGAACCTGGCCTTCAGGAGGCCGAAGGTGCGTTCGATCACCCTCCTAGTCCGCCCATGGGCATCATTGTACCGTTCCTCTTCCCTGGTCCTGGGATTCCTCACTGGGGTCAATAGCCACGACAGGTTGGGGGTAACCAGAGTCCCCCAATAGCCATACACAGTGCCTCTGGAGTTGACCCATCATATCAGGGATGCTGCTATTCCGCAGGATGTAGGCGTCATGCACAGAGCCAGGGAACATAGCATTTACCTGCAAGATGTACTGGTCTGCCAAACAGACCATCTGGACATTCATGGAATGATAACTCTTCCTGTTCCTGTACACCTGTTCACTCCTGTGGGGGGGACTAGAGCTACATGGGTCCCATCAATGGCACCTATGACGTTGGGGATATGTCCAAGGGCATAGAAGTCACCTACGACTGTAGGCAAATCCTCCACCTGAGTGAAAATGATGTATCTCCTTACGTGTTTCAGCAGGGCAGACAACACTCTGGACAACATGTTGGAAAACATAGGCTGGGACATCCCTGATGCCATGGCCACAGTAGTCTGAAATTACCCACTTGCAAGGAAATGGAGCACTGACAGCACCTGCACGTCAGGGGGGATTCCAGTCGGATGGCGGATCGGTGACATCAGGTCTGGCTCCAACTGGGTACATAGTTCCTGGATAGTGGCACGGTCAAACTGGTAGGTGACGATGATATGTCTTTCTTCCATTGTCACCAGGTCCACCAGCGGTCGGTACACCAGAGGATTCCACCATCTTCTCATATGTCCCAGCTGACGGTGCCTACGAAGGACAACAGCGAAGAACCAGTCATTATTCCTCCAGGTATGTACCCACAGTTACACACAAGACTACACCAGACACAAAACCCTTCCTGTATGTGTGTTGAGTGTAGGCCTAGCTATGTGTGACGCAGTAGTAAATGAAGCCATGTGGGCCCCTGAAATGGCGGCTGCCTGACCTCTAAACTGGGACAATGGGATTTTGGGGTAACTGCGCTGGCGTTGCACACCGTCGCGGTAGGCGGTCGTAGACCGCGGCGCAATGCTGCATTGGTTAACATTGGACCCTATGTGTCCCAGGAGCCAATGAACAAGTGCGCCAACGGTGATGATGCGCACCGCCGCGGACGTCACCGCCATTTTCTATCTGTACAATCACTAGATACCTGACCTTCGACAGGAGAGGACCTACACTGCTAGTGCTGCTGTAACCTCGGTCTGGAAGCGACGATGGCTGCTGCGTCTGGGTAAAGGGCCCCTGCCTTCACTGCACAGGAGTTGGAGAAACTTGTGGATGGGGTCCTCCCCCAGTACACGCTACTCTACGGTCCTCCAGACCAACAGGTTAGTACACAGGGAGCACGTTGTATGGGCTAGGCCTGGGTGGAGAGGGCTGGGTGGAAGAGGGAAGGGCGCAGAGTTCATAGAACATTAATGCATGGGAATGAATGGGCCACATGGCCAGAGTAGGGAGGGGGCCACTCACATTGACGGTGCAGTTGGTGATGACTGTTCCTCTTCCCTTGTGCATGTCATGTAGGTCAGCGCCCATCAGAAGAGGGACATCTGGCGTGCCATCGCCAAGGAGGTCCGGACCCTGGGGGCCCACCAGAGACAGGGCACCCACTGCCGGAAGAGATGGGAGGACATTCGCCGCTGCAGCAAGAAGACAGTGGAGGCTCAGCTGGGGATGGCCTCCCAACGTGGGAGGGGTGCCCGTTGCACCATGACCCCCCTGATGGTCCGGATCCTGGCGGTGGCCTACCCGGAGTTGGATGGGCGCTTGAGGACATCACAGCAGACACAAGGGGGTGATTACAACCTCATTCTGCGGACTTTGTGTGCAGTGGAGGGGTCTGGGTGGGGGAGGTGGGCTGTGGGTTTCCCTAGGCCAGGGCGAGTTAGGTAGGCAAGGCCCCTCCGTAATGTAGGCCATGTGGCACTCAACCCCACCTCAGCAGAGTGCCAAGTCGAGGTATAGTTGCCCCTGTGGCATCCATGTGCACAGATGTCCACCATTGCCATGTAGGCCATAACCCAGAAATTGCGTGTGCAGAGTGCAGGAGCACGGCGTAATGCAGGGGGCTGCTGCGTCTGTCTTGTCCGCCAACGGTAGCGGAATGCCATGCACTAAAACTCTCTTTCTTCTGTCTCCCCCCCCGTTTTCCTGCTCTCCCTGTCCTTTTGTACATTAGCATCAACAGGCGGAGGTACAGTGGCACCGGAGCACGAGGGAGCTGCATCCCACATGGCCATGGAGGGCCACACCACGGACTCTGAATGCACCAGTGGGATGGAGGGCGAGGGGAGCTTCACGTCGGCCACCGGATCACCAACCAGCGACACGGACTCGTCTGCCGATGGGAGCTCCCCTCTGGTGGCGGCACCATCTGTGTCCCCCACTTCAACAGGTACAGCCGCCACCTCCCCTACCAGCACCGCCCTCCCAGCAGCCCCTCAGCGTTCGCCCCGTGCCCGCTCACCCTGGAGGGTGGGCATCTCCTTCGCCCCAGGCACCTCAGGACCTGCCCCAGTCACCCCTGCTGCCCTCAGTGAGGAGGCCATTGACCTCCTCAGGTCACTCACTGTTGGGCAGTCTACCTTTGTGAATGCCATCCAGGGTGTAGAACGAGAGTTGCAAAACGGTAATGCATTCCTGGAGGGCATTCATTCTGTTCAGGCTGTCCTTCAGCGAACCCTGCAATCTCTGGCCTCAGCACTGATGGCAGCCATTGTCCCTGTGTTTAGCCTCCCCCCTCCAACTTCCTCCACCCAGACCCAATCCCCTGTACCCCAGCCCATCCCAAGCACACCTACAGACCAGCATGCACACAAGTCAACACACAAAAGTAGCTCAAGCAAACATAGGCACCACACATCCCACAGGCACTCACACAAGCATCACACCCATACAGACACAGCAACATCCACTGTCTCCACTGTGTCCCCCTCCTCCTCTTCTCCCTCCTCCCTCCCAGTCTCGTCTACACACACACCTGCATGCACCACATCTACAGGCACCATGAATTGCACCAGGACACCCAGCACCACAAGCCGCTCACCTGCACTCACCACCTCCACTGCCATTTACACGTCCCCTGTGTCCTCTCCCAGTGTGTCTGTGACGCCCCCTCCCAAAGTACACAAACGCTGGCAATCACTCACCCAACATCCATCCACCTCACAACAGCCTCCAGTACCTGCACCCAAAACACCTAAAGTGACACCCCCGACAACCACCTCCTCTTCCTCCACTCCCAGACCCCCTCCAGCTACCCATCCCAGTGTTCGTCAGAAACTGTTCCCTGTGTAAAATTGACCTTTTTGCAACCACCCCCACTCCAATTCTTCAGTCCCGTCGTAGCGCCTCAGCCAAAAAGCCTCCAATACCAGTGGTGCGTGTTCAAGGCTTGTAGAGTGCACCGGCCACTAGGGCAGGCAGTGGGACCCAGAGCCAAGGCACTGGCAGCCCACCCCCTGTAAAGGCTCTAAAATTAGAGAGTGGACGACGGGACCGTGTTAAGACTCCTGGTGGGACAACAACTGACATGGGTTCGAAGGGGATTGTTGAGTCAGCTGTGACTCCACCAAAGGTGGGGAAGGTCCAGAGGAAGTCTGCCCAGCCTATTGTGAGTGTCACGGCGGAGAAATGCGCCATCATTTCCAGCGGTCCAGACACAACCGCCAGCACCGTCGTCACTGGTCCAGAGACCACCGCCAGAGTCACAGCCCAGGAGGGCACAAGTATCGTCACTGGTCCAGAGACCACCGCCAGAGTCACAGCCCAGGAGGGCTCAAATATCATCACTGGTCCAGAGACCACCGCCAGAGTCACAGCCCAGCAGGGCCCAAGTATCGTCACTGGTCCAGAGACCACTGCCGGAGTCACAGCCTAGGAGGGCTCAAGTATAGTCACTGGTCCAGAGACCACCGCCAGAGTCACAGCCCAGGAGGGCACAAGTATCGTCACTGGTCCAGAGACCACCGCCAGAGTCACAGCCCAGGAGGGCCCAAGTATCGTCACTGGTCCAGAGTCCACCGCCGGAGTCACAGCCCAGGAGGGCCCAAGTATCGTCACTGGTCCAGAGACCACCGCCGAAGTCACAGCCCAGGAGGGCTCAAGTATCGTCACTGGTCCAGAGGCCACCGCCAGAGTCACAGCCCAGGACGGCACAAGTATCGTCACTGGTCCAGAGGCCACCGCCGGAGTCATAGCCCAGGAGGGCACAAGTATCATCACTGGTCCAGAGACCACTGCCGGAGTCACAGCCCAGGAGGGCACCGGCTGCCACAGCCCCGCTGGGCAATGATGGAATGTCATGCCACACACCAATGCCCAGTGTCGAAAACGTCATGCCACACACCAATGCCCAGTGTAGAGAACGTCATGCCACACACCAATGCCCAGTGTAGAGATCGTCATGCCACACACCAATGTCCGTATCAGAACCGCCATGTCAAAGCACCGCTGAACAGTCCAGAACCGCCATGTCAAAGCACCGCTGAACAGTCCAGAACCGCCATGTCAAAGCACCACTGAACAGTCCAGAACCGCCATGTCAAAGCACCGCTGAACAGGGCAAAGACCGCCATGGCAAAGCACCGCTGAACAGTCCAGAACCGCCATGTCAAAGCACCGCTGAACAGTCCAGAACCGCCATGTCAAAGCACCGCTGAACAGGGTAAAGACCGCCATGGCAAAGCACCGCTGAACAGTTCAGAACCGCCATGTCAAAGCACCGCTGAACAGTCCAGAACCGCCATGTCAAAGCACCGCTGAACAGGGCAAAGACCGCCATGGCAAAGCACCGCTGAACAGTCCAGAACCGCCATGTCAAAGCACCGCTGAACATGGCAAAGACCGCCATGGCAAAGCACCGCTGAACAGTCCAGAACCGCCATGTCAATGCACCGCTGAACAGGGCAAAGACCGCCATGGCAAAGCACCGCTGAACAATCCAGAGCCGCCATGTCAAAGCACCGCTGAACAGGGCAAAGACCGCCATGGCAAAGCACCGCTGAACAGTCCAGAACAGCCATGTCAAAGCACCGCTGAACAGGGCAAAGACTGCCATGGCAAAGCACCGCTGAACAGTCCAGAACTGCCATGTCAAAGCACCGCTGAACAGTCCAGAACAGCCATGTCAAAGCACCGCTGAACAGGGCAAAGACTGCCATGGCAAAGCACCGCTGAACAGTCTAGAACTGCCATGTCAAAGCACAGCTGAACAGTCCTGAACCGCCATGGTGAAGACCGCTGAACAGGGCAAAGACGGCCATGTCAAAGCACCGCTAAACAGTCCAGAACCGCCATGGCAAAGCACCGCTGAACAGGGCTAAGACCGCCATGTCAAAGCACCGCTAAACAGGGCAAGCACCGTGTAGGAATGAATAGCCCGCCACATCAGGCATCCTTATCCCATGTGCAGCTGGGACAGTGACAGGACAGGAACATTCACGGGGAGACTCATCCAGTCTGGGCACCAGTCCCACCCAGTACCAGTAGAGAACTGCATCTACTTGAGAGACTGTGGCTTTGCACTCCCCAGGATGGCACAGTGGGCAAACCACCCACTGTAGAGACTTGAGAGACTGTGGCTTTGCACTCCCCAGGATGGCACAGTGGGCAAACCACCCACTGTAGAGATTTGTGAGACTGTGGCTTTGCACTCCCCAGGATGGCACAGTGGGCAAGCCACTCACTGTAGAGACTTGAGAGACTGTGGCTTTGCACTTCCCAGGATACATCAATGGGCATGGAGCCCCGTCGTGGATCTGGCTTTGCATTCATCCGGCTGAGGTGCCCCCCCTTCCCTTCCCCCTTAGGTGCCTGTAGTATTTCGATCTGATGCCCAGGCAGTGTTCTCTCCGATAGTGGTCAGGTATCGTTTGTGGGCCTCGCCCATGCATTTTTGGACTGTTGTTGCACAGACATTGTTGTGTACATATCTGCACTACTTCTCGTATTGTATATATAATTATGACTGATTTTCAAATATATATCTGTATATTTTTGTATGACATGTATATTGGTACATTATAATGTTTGACCGAATTTCGCATTGTCTTTTCATTCTTCCGGGGGGATTGTGGGTTGTTCTTGTGATTTTTGTGAATGCATTGGTGTGTATGTTGTAATATGCGAGGGTGGAGGTGGGGGTGTTTGGTGGGTGTCCCCCTAACTTTTGCCTCCCCCCTCCCCCGTGTCATAGGTGCAGTACTCACCGGTGTCTTCGGCGCCTACGTAGCTGTTGGTCGTAGAGGAGCAGAAAGACAAGGGCAGGGTGTATTTGTAATTCCGGCTCCATGGTGGCCTCCTTCCTCATGGGATGTGTTCAGGTGAGCGTTTTCCCATAGCAAAAGCTGTTTCCGCCGTGTTTTTATCCACAGTGAATCCGCCCCGGAAAAGGTGGCAGACTGGCGGGTTGTAATACTGTGGGCCGTACATTGTCTCCCGCCTGTCTATTGGCGGTAACCGCCGCGCTGTTTGTCTGTACCGCTGTGGCGGGCGGTGTGTTAAAGTGGCTGTCTATGTTGGCGTCATAATTCCGCCAGGGTCATAATTCCCTTTTTTTGTCCGCCGGCCTGTTTGCGGTATTTCCGCAGCTTTAACACCGTCCGCCAGGGTTGTAATGACCACCTTAGTTTCCTACCTGGCTAGTTTTAATCGGCTGATAGCAGAGACATCCTGGCCTGAAGAAAAGCAAGCAGCCCTGTTCTACCAAGGACTCAAAGAAGAGCTAAAAGACATTCTTGCCCAGATCGATCCTTAACCTACAGATTGTCAAGATCTGATAAACCTTGTTTTGAGAATAGACCATCGTCTTGCAGAACGACAGGGAACACGCAAAAAGACTGAGAAATGTTCCTGGCATGTTCACGAACGTAGAGAATCAAGAACTCAGAAAGAGAGTAATCATGAACCAATGGAAATTGGAATTATCAGGCGGCCTTTGACAAAAGACGAAAAAAACCTACGTAGAAAGAACGGACAATGTCTTTACTGTGGGCGCAAGGGCCACTTCGCTAAAGAGTGTCCAATAAAACCAAAGAGCAAACAAGGTCCTATCAAGAAAATTGCAGCGAATGTACAAACTGAGCAGGAAAACTAGATCACCCAAGATGTAAAGAAGGGTTGCTCTTGGGTGTCACCATGGACCCTTCACAGTCAATCTTAGGTTAGACATCGAAGTACAAGTAAAGAAGAAGAAATATCTTAAGAGAGCCTTAGTGGATTCTGGGGCCACTGGTAACTTTGTGGATGCACAATTGGTTCGAACATGGGGGATCCCATGCACCAAGAAGAAAACACCAGAAATAATACAAGCCGTAGATGGAAAACTCTTAACTGGAGGTCCAGTGACTCTGCAGACCGTCCCCTTGTCGGTGACCTGCAATGGGGGAAATCGGAATATCAAACATGAAGAGAAAATTATCTTTGATGCCATCCATGCTCCTCAGTATGGAATCATTCTTGGACTGCCGTGGTTAAGTTATCATAACCCTGAAATCAGCTGGTCAGAACGGAAAATTATATTCTCCTCCATCTTGTGTAATGAAAAATGTCTCCAGATATCAAGAGTCACAAAACCTTGCAATTCTCACGTAGCAACAGCTGCTGAAAAAGATGTAACGCTGCCCTGGCAGTACTCATCCTATCTAGATGTATTTGATGAAAGAGAAGCAGAAACCTTGCCACCTCACAGACCATATGACTGCCAAATTGATCTAACTCCTTGTGCCATACTCCCTAGTTGTCGTGTGTATGCCTTGTCAGAACACAAAAATCAACACCTAAGAAAATACTAGATCAATTTCTAGCTAATGGCTTTTGTTCATCCTTCTAAGTCTCCTGCAGCATCTCCTCTGTTTTCTGTCCCCAGGGCTAATGGGGATGTTCAAACCTGCATAGACTATAGAGGATTGAACAAAACCATAGTCAAGAACCAATACCCATTACCTCTGATTCCTGTCTTGTTGGATCAAGTTTAAAAAGCATAGATCTACACTAAGTTATACCTAAGAGGTGCTTACCATTTAGTCAAAATGAGAGAAGGCGATGAATGGAAAACTGCCTTTGAAACCTGATATTGTCTATTTGAATACACAGTCATGCCCTTTGGACTTTGTAACGCTCCAGCAGCATTTCAATTATTTCTGAATGAGGTTCTTAGAGAGTATCTAAATCTATTTGCAATAGTCTATATCAACGATATTTTAATCTATTCAGACAATGAAGTCGAACATGTACAACATGTCAAGAAGATTCTCACAGCCCTTTGAAAACATCATCTGTATTGCAAATTAACAAAATGTGAATTCCACGTTACCACAGTTGAGTTCTTAGGAGTCATCCTTACCCCTCAAGGTATGGTCATGGCAGAAAGAAAAGTACAAGCGGTGGCTGATCGGCCCACTCCAAAGACTGATCGAGATGTTCAGTGCTTCCTAGGTTTTGCAAACTTCTATCGCAGGTTCATAGATCATTTCTCTCAGGCAGTGGCGCCAATCACCAAGTTGCTATGAAAGAAAGACCCATTTGTATGGCCCCCCGAAGCTGACAGAGCCTTTTCAACCTTAAAAGAAGCCTTCTCCACTGCCCCAGTCTTCACTCACCCAGACGTTGAGTGTCCATTCATAGTGGAAGAAGATGCTTCAGATGTGGCAATTGGTGCAGTGTCATTACAACGCAGTAAAGATACTGGTAAACTACATCCTGTAGCCTACATGTCTCGAAAACTGAACGAAGCTGAACGAAATTATGTCATTGCTGAGAAAGAGGTTCTGGCAATCCGTGATTCCTTCAAAGAATGGAGACACCATTTGTTAGGCACCAAATATACTATTGCAGTATATACAGATCACCGCAATCTCCAGTTCATGAGTTCAGCTAGACTTTTGACTCCTCTGCAATTATAATGGATGCTGTTTTTCACCGAGTTTGATTTTGTGGTAACCTTCCATCCCAGGAAAGATAATTGCAAAGCGGATGCTTTGTCCCGTCAAGGCTTTACTATGTTCCCCGCGATCCAGTCTCCTAGGTCTATCATTGCTCCAGACAAGGTTCTTTGCATCATAAAAACCGAAGACTTTTTTGAAGAAATTTGTAATTCCTTCACCATTGAGCAATGGCAGACATGGGCTCAAGCAGATCCCAAAAGGTCAATCAAACACGGACTACCTTTCAATGATGCCTGTTTATTTGTTTCAACTACCAAGTTGCGCATGTTGGTATTTCATTGGTTGCATGTTATACCTATGGCAGGTCATCTAGGTATTCCTAAAACTCTTGAATTAATCCAACGCTACTTTTGGTGGCCTACTTCAATAAAAGACATCAAGCAAATGGTAGCTAACTGTGAAGTTTGTGCTCATATCAAGTCCAGTCAATCAAAACCAAAAGAATTGTTACATCCTCTCCCAACTAAACTTCCACCTTGGGAGCACATCTCATTAGACTTTTATTACTGGTCTACCCATGGTTCAACATCACTCAGTGATCCTTGTGGTGGTAGATAGTCTCACAAATCATGCACATTTCATTGCTTGCAAGAAATTGCCCACCTTCAGTGAACTGGCAACAATCCTTTTAAATCGAGTGGTCCGATATCACGGATTACCAAAAATGATACTGTGCGGTCGAGGATCACAATTTGCCTCTAACTTCTGGAAAACGTGAATCAAAAAGCTTCAAATCACTTCTACACTGTCTACCAGTCATCATCCTCAAAAGGATGGCCAAACTGAGAGACTAAATTAGACAATGAAAAAATATCTGCGTGCTTATGCTGAGAAAGCACTTCATTCTTGGACATCAATGTTTTGGTTAGCTGAACTAGCCTACAATAACTCGTATCATACTTCCACTGGTGTCACCCCCTTTTTTGGTCTGTTTGGCTATCATCCTGATACCCTGCCAATCACGAATCAACTAGAAAGTTCACTTACACCAGCCGTGTCAGAGACGATTCTACAACTCCATCAAACCCAGAAACAAATCCAGCAACATCTAGATAAAGCTAAACAAACGTATAAAAAGCACTATGACAAGAAACATTGTTAAGGACCCCAATATAAGCCAGGTGATAGAGTGTGGCTTTCCACACGTCAAATTGACTTCAAGCAAAGCATAGGTCCTTACACAGTCCTTCAGCAAATCGATCCAGTGACCTATAAACTGCAGTTACCAAGGTCACTGCGTATTCATCCAGTGCTTCATACTTCTCTCCTGTCCAAAACGTCTGCTCCCAACCAGCTCCAGTTCTAGTACAGGGAGAATTGGAATACGAAGTTAAACAGGTGCTGATTTCAAAATTTAGAGGTCGTAATCTCTGGTATCTAATATCTTGGAGTTTTCATCACCTATATCCAGACGAACCAGGCCCTAGAGCGCGTTTGGGAGGTGGGAGTACTGTCAACATCAGGACAGTGCGCACTCTACGGGCGACGTAAATGCAAAAACCCAGTCCTTATGCAAGGGCATATTTCATGCATTGTGTTTCTATGCAGTATGTTAACCTTTTGCATTGCAGAGCTTTTATCTTGAAAAGTCATTTATGCTGTTTGTAATACATTGTTCATTTGCAAGGCTTGTTTGCAGGATTACAGGGTGTGGTCCTTATTCTAAGACATTCTAGAAGCCTTTCCTGCCCTCATTTATTTGGTGATCTTCAAGCAGGGCTGTAAGGCGGAGGTCGGGTTAGGCCCCCGACTCAATTTCCTGTGACATTCGAGTTTTGGGCCTAAACATAAAACCGCATGTGCGATTGTTTTCCTGGCATTTGGCTCTTGGCATTCAGGTTGGCAGTGTGCGCAATAGCATTGTGATGTTCGAATCGGCAACAGTGTGTACGATTCATTCCTGGCATTTAATTCTTGGCATTCAGATCGGCAGTGTGTGCGAACATTTCATGTCATTTTCATCGAGAAGCTCGAATCTTCATCAGTGTGTGCAATTCATTCCTGGCATTTAACTCTTGGCATTCAGATCGGCAGTGTGCGCGATCATTTCATGGCCTTTGATTCTTGATGTTCGAATCAGCAACAGTGTGAGCAATTCATTCCTGGCATTTAACTATTGGCATTCAGTTCGGCAGTGTGCAAGTTCATTTCATGGCATTCGGTTCTTGATGTTCGAATCGGCAACAGTGTGTGCGATTCATTCCAGGCATTTAACTCTTGAATTACAGATCTGCAGTGCGTGCAATCATTTCATTGCATTTGAATCTAGATGTGCAAATTGGCAACAGTGTGAGCAATTAATTCCTGGCGTTTTAACTTTTGAAATACAGATCGGCAGTGTGCGCAATCATTTCTAGACATTGAAATCTTGATGTGCAGTTTGATTAACATACATAATAATTCCTGAACATTTGAGTCTTGGAACTCTTAATCAGAGTGTAACATAGCAGTGTTATTCATGATTCCAGTACAGTTCATTCATGCAGAGAAAACCAGGTGCTCTTTGATTTTTGTTGTAATGCATTGATTATTCTAAGAACTATTTGGAGAGTGTTCATTGTTCAAAATATGATATGTTAATTCTGGAATGTTCATATGAAACTTTGCATAAACTTTCTTGATTTCCAGGTACCTAGATGCCTGAGGCCTAGTTATAGTGAAGTTTTAGGCCATTCATGTTTTCAGTACAAGTGTTATTTGAAACAAAGCTTTTTGAAAATCATTGTGATTAATCTTGCAATTGTGTTGTTTAACTCTTGCTTCCACAGGTCTCCACCATGCAGTAGACCGCCAACACACCACGCGGCCGCGGAATTCCACCACAGCTATTATGACCCACATCTCTGAATCCGACATAATTCAGACACCCACACAAGTCCGTCACACCAAAGGTCAGTGATAAACTGGCGAAAACAAATCCTCCACCATCACACCAACAGAAATACGCCCACACTATCACGACACACGAATCCACGCGGCGGTCTTTCAACCGCAGTATTCCATTGGCGGTACACACCGCCGCGCTCTAAATACACACACTTCTACAAAACACGGCCACATTGGACAATTCGAAATACACACACCTGATACACATCCACACACCATTCCCACACACCCATTACAATATAAAACATGCCCACTGCACATACCCATACACCCCCCTAAACCATCATCACACAAGCCCCCCACACAGGAATGCCAGCACTGGGGTACACGGTCACCCACCCATTGCACACCATGACACACACAGATGCAATAATCATGCTTTTCCACCCCTGCAGGACCACTACCCGATTTCACCAGACAGGAGGGTCCAGACATCTCCACTCCACCCACAGAAGAGGCCCACAGTGATGATAGCACTGCTGTCCACCTAGATCTAGATGACCAGCCCGGACCATCGTGGGCATCGGGACAGTTGGTTCCCCTCACACAGGCACAGGACACCACAGACCTTCCCCCCTCTGGTAACACCAGCACAGCACCCACCCAGCTGGCCCATACCTCTGTCCCCAGGACATGTCAATCTGCTGTGTGTCCACCACTACAGGGAACCCAGGATAACCCAACAACAACAGGGACCTGGGGGCAGTGGTAGTGGGCACACGGTCCAGGGGGCAGAGGCCCAGGAACACAGGGTAACTGGGAAGGCTGCTGTGCGACAGGGGCGGACAGGCCAAGGGAACCCACTCTCCACGAGGCCCTCTCCTCCATCATGGGAGCATACCACCACTCCCAGGAGACGATGGCAACGGTCCTGGCCAAGTTTCAGGAGACCCAGCGCATGCAGGAGGAACAGTATTTGGGGGTCAGGGAGAAACTCAGAACCATCAGCTCCGCCCTGGGCTCCATCGTAGGGGTGCTGAAGGAAATACTCAACACCAGGAGGGACACTGTGGCACTACAAGGGGCCCCTGACACTAGCATGTACGATGAACTGCCCACCACCTCCGCCGGCGCTAGTGGACAGGAGGCACCGCCACAGGACCACCACAATAGCACCCCACCCCCTGCAGAGGGAGAACCACCCCGCAAACGGTCCCTGAGATCCAGGAACAAAACAGAGCACGATGCCAAGACCCCCGCCACGAAATGAGACCACCCTGATTGTCATCCCACTGTCCCATTTTGTCACCCTCTCCATATTTAAACTGCCCCAGCTCAACTGCCTATGCCCATATGGGCAATGCACCTGTGAGACTAATAGACTGGACTCTGCCATGGACACTCCTCCGCCATCACCCCTCACCATTTAACTTCCCCCTCCAATATTTTGTATTTAAATAAACACACCTAAAGCACCAAAAGATCTGGAGTCTGTCTGTGATTTCGAAATAGTGTATTTGCAATTACAGTGACAAAATTTACAGGAAATAGTAATGTCAACATACAAATGTCACACAGCTCTAGTCCATGAGGAGTCTAAGCAGATGACACACGTTGGGACCCACACCTGTGAAACCGTAAGGGAAAGTGACAACTCAGTGACCATACACTGGGTGAAGTTGACAGACAGGATAGAGGTAGAAGTGTAAAAGTACATGTAGTAGGCAGGAATGTAATCTCACCTGTGTTTCACTGGAAATATTGCTGGATGACTGAGTCCCTGTTGTCCATGTCTTCTTCCTCTGCGTCCTCCTCATCACTGTCCACAGGCTCCACAGCTGCCACAACACCGCCATCTGGACCATCCTCCTGCAGAAAAGGCACCTGTCATCGCAAAGACAAGTTATGAAGCATACAGCAGGCCACGATGATCTGGCACACCTTCTTTGGTGAGTAGAATAGGGATCCACCTGTCATATGGAGGCACCGGAACCTGGCCTTCAGGAGGCCGAAGGTCCGCTCGATCACCCTCCTAGTTCGCCCATGGGCATCATTGTAGCGTTCCTCTGCCCTTGTCCTTGGATTCCTCACTGGGGTCAGTAGCCATGACAGGTTGGGGTAACCAGAGTCACCTAATAGCCACACACAGTGCCTCTGGAGTTGACCCATCAAATAAGGGATGCTGCTATTCCGCATGATGTATGCGTCATGCACTGAGCCAGGGAACATGGCATTCACATGGGAGATGTACTGGTCAGCCAAACATACCATCTGTACATTCATGGAATGATAACTCTTCCGGTTCCTGTACACCTGTTCAATCCTGCGGGGGGTACCAATGCCACATGTGTCCCATCAATAGCACCTATAATGTTGTGGATATGTCCAAAGGCATAGAAGTCACCTTTCACTGTAGGCAAATCCTCCACCTGAGGGAAAACGATGTAGTTCCGCATGTGTTTCAGCAGGGCAGATAACACTTTGGACAATACGTTGGAAAACATAGGCTGGGACATCCCTTTTGCCATGGCCACAGTTGTTTGAAATGACCCACTTGCAAGGAAATGGAGCACTGATAGCACCTGCACTTGAGGGGGGATTCCTGTGGGATGACGGATTGCTGACATCAGGTCAGGCTCCAACTGGGTACACAGTTCCTGGATTGTGGCACGGTCGAACCTGTAGGTGATTATCAAATTTCTTTCCTCCATTGTCGACAGGTCCACCAGCGGTTGGTACACCGGAGAATTCCGCCATCTCCTCACATGTCCCAGCAGACGGTGCCTATAAAGGACAACAGCGATCACAGTCAAACAACTCAGAGGTATGTACCCACAGTCTACACAGAACACCATTCCTACACAAAATCTGGCCTGTATGTGTGTTGAAACTAGGCCTAGGTCTCTGTGACGCAGTTGGTAATTAGGCCATGTGGGCTCCGGAAATGGCGGCTGCCTGACCTGTAAAGTGGGACAATGGGATGTGAGGTAACTGCGCTGGCGTTGTACACCGTCGCGTTAGGCGGTCGAAGACCGCAGCGCAATGCTGCATTGGTTAACATTGCACCCTATGGGTCCCACGAGCCAATGACGATGTACGCTGGCGGTGATGGCACGCACCGCTGCGGATGTGACCACCGCGGACTTGACCACCATTTTCCATCTGTTGAATCACTCAATACCTGATCTTCAACAGGAGAGGACCTACACTGCAAGTGCTGCTGTGACCTCGGTCTGGAAGAGACAATGGCTCGTGCGTCTGGGGAAAGGGCCCCTGCCTTCACATCGGAGGAGTTGGAGAAGCTCGTCGATGGGGTCCTCCCCCCCTAAATGCAACTCTACGGTCCTCCAGACCAACAGGTAAGTACACAGGGAGCATGCTGTATGGGCTATGCCTGTGTGGAGAGGGCTGGTTGTAAGAAAGAAGGGGGGAGAGTTCTGAGTCCATGAAAGACGGTGGGTGCATGTGCCACATGGCAAGGGTAGGGATGGGGGCCACTCACTTTGACGGCGCAGTGGGTAATGACTTCTCTTCTTCCCCTGTACATTTCATGTAGGTCAGCGCCCACCAGAAGAAGGATATTTTGCGTGCCATCGCCAAGGACGTCCGGACCCTGGGGGTCCACCACAGACGGAGCACCCACTGCCGGAAAAGATGGGAGGACATTCGCCGCTGGAGCAAGAAGATGGCGGAGGCTCAGCTGGGGATGGCCTCCCAACGTGGGAGGGGTGCCCATCGAACCATGACCCCCCCCGATGTTCCAGATTCTGGCAATGGCCTACCCGGAGTTGGATGGGCGCTTGAGGGCATCACAGCAGACACAAGGGGGTGAGTACACTTTCATTCAGCTGACTTTGCGCGCAGTGGAGGGGTCTGGGTGGGAGAGGAGGGCTGTGGGTTTCCCTAGGCCAGGGTGAGTTCCGTAGGCTAGGCCCCTTCATAAGGCATGGCCCTGTGGCGCCCCACCCCACCTCTGTAGAGTGCCAAGTACAGCTCTTCATGCACCTGTGTCATCTATGTGTGCAAATGTCGTCCAAAGCCTTGTAGGCCATTTCCCAGGAATTGCACTGTAGAGCCCAACAGCGCGACGTAGTGCAGGGGGCTGCTGTGTCTGTCTTGTCCGCCAACGGTAGCGGTAAGCCATGCACTCAACATGTCTTTCTTCTGTGTCCCCCCCCTTTTTTTGCGGTCTCCCTGTTCTTGTGTGCATTAGCATCATCAGGCGGAGGAGCAGTGGCACGAGAGCACGAGGAAGCTGCATCCCACATGGCCATGGAGGGCCACACTACGGACTCTGAATACACCAGTGGAACGGAGGGCGATGGGAGCACCACGGCGGTGACAGGAGCTGAAACCAGCGACACAGACTCGTCCTCCGATGGGAGCTCCCTTGTGGTGGCGGCAACATCTGTGCCCCCCACTACTACAGGTACAGCCACCACCCCCCCTACCAGCACCGCCCTCAGCATGTGTCCTGTGCCCACTCACCCAGGAGGGTGGGCATCACCTTCGCCCCAGGCACCTCAGCCCCTGCCTCTGTCACCTCTGCTGCCCTCAGTGAGGAGGCTATTGACCTCCTCCGGTCCCTCACTGTTGGGCATTCTACCATATTGAATGCCATCCAGGGTGTAGAAAGGGAGTTGCAACAAACCAATGCATTCCTGGAGGGCATTCATTCTGGGCAGGCTGCCTTACATCGAACCTTTCAAACTCTGGCCTCAGCACTGATGGCAGCCATTGTCCCTGTGTCTAGCCTTCCCCCTCCAACTTCCTCCACCCAGACCCAATCCTCTGTACCTCTGCCTATCCCAAGCAATCAATCAATCAATCAATCGCATTTATAAAGCGCGCTACTCACCCATCAAGGGTCTCAAGGCGCTGGGGGGGGGGGTCAGTGCTCGAAGAGCCAGGTCTTGAGCTGCCTTCTGAAGGAGAGGTGGTCAGGTATGGCGCGAAGGTGGCTGGGCAGAGAGTTCCAGGTCTTTGCTGCCAGGAAAGAGAAGGATCTTCCTCCGGCGGTGGCTTTGCGGATGCGGGGTACGGCTGCCAGGGCCTGTCCGGTGGAGCGCAGAGTGCGCGGAGGGGTGTAGAAGGAGACGCGGTTGTTGATGAGTTTGGGTCAAAGGTTGTGAAGGGCTTTGTGTGCGTGGGTGAGTAGTCGGAAGGTGATCCGCTTGTTGAAGGGTAGCCAATGGAGTTTTTTCAGGTGTCCGGAGATGTGGTGGTGGCGAGGGATGTCCAGGATGAGTCTTGCGGCAGCGTTCTGGATCCGTTGGAGTTTCCTCTGCAGCTTGATGGCGATGCCGGCGTACAGGGTGTTCCCGTAGTCCAAGCGGCTGGTGACGAGGGCGTGGGTGACGGTCTTCCTGGTGTCGGTGGGGATCCAGCGGAAGATCTTGCGGAGCATGCGGAGGGTGTTGAAGCATGCCGAGGTCACCGAGTTCACCTGTCTGGTCATGGTGAGGGAGGAGTCCAGGATGAAGCCGAGGTTGCGCGCGTGGTCGGTGGGTTGGGGAGCGCTGCCTAGGGCGGGGGGCCACCAGGAGTCGTCCCATGCGGTGGGAGTGGGGCCAAGGATGAGGACCTCCGTCTTGTCTGTGTTCAGTTTCAGACGGCTGTCTGTCATCCAGTTCGCCACTTCCTTCATTCCTTTATGTAGTTTGGTCCTGGCTGATGTGGAGTTGTTAGTGAGGGATAAGATGAGCTGGGTGTCGTCGGCGTATGATATAAGGTTGAGTCCGTGTTTGCGTGCGATGTTCGCCAGGGGGGTCATGTAGACGTTGAAGAGAGTGGGGCTGAGGGAGGATCCTTGAGGTACGCCGCAGAGGATCTCCGTGGCTGTGGATCTGAAGGGGGGCAGGCGGACTCTCTGAGTCCTTCCGGAGAGGAAGGAGATGATCCATTCCAGGGCCTTGCCTCTGATGCCGGCGTTACTGAGGCGGCGTATCAGGGTGCGGTGGCAGACCGTGTCGAAGGCTGCAGAGAGGTCCAGGAGTATGAGGGCCACGGTCTCTCCCTTGTCGGTCAGGGCTCTGATGTCGTCCGTGGCTGCGATGAGGGCGGTTTCGGTGCTGTGGTTGGCCCTGAGACCGAACTGTGTGGGGTCGAGGGAGTCGTTGTTTTCCAGGGCGTTGGTGAGTTGAGCGTTGACGATTTTCTCAATCACTTTGGCGGGGAACGGCAGGAGAGAGATGGGCCGGAAGTTCTTGAGTTCGGTGGGGTCTGCTGTAGGTTTCTTTAAGAGGGCGTTGAGCTATGCGTGTTTCCAGCTTTCCGGGAAGGTGGCGGCGGTGAGGGAGGCGTTGATGACATCTCGGAGGTGCGGTGCGATGATGTCGTCGGCCTTGTTGTAGATGTGGTGCGGGCAGGGGTCCGATGGGGATCCGGAGTGGATCGAGTTCATTACGCGGGTGGTCTCCTCGGTGGTGGTAGGGTTCCAGGTGAGGATGGTGGTGGTGTCGGTGGCGGGTTCCGGGGGGGGCTCGTGTCGGCGGTCGGGAAGCTGTTGTATATGTCGGTGATCTTGTGGTGGAAGAAGGTTGCGAGGGAGTCGCAGAGGTTCTGTGAGGGAGGGATGGAGTTGTTTTCTGCTTCCGGGTTGGAGAGCTCTTTGACGATGCCAAATAGTTCCTTGCTGTTGTGGGCTTTGTTGTCAAGTCTGCTCCGGTAGGCTGTTTTTCGTGCGGCGCGGAGGTGTTGGTGTTGTTGGCGGGTGGCGTCCTCGAGAGCTGACATGTTCTCTTCGGTCTGGTTAAGGCGCCACGTCTTCCCGCGGGCGTGGCATTCTTTCTTGGAGTTCTTGAGGTCGGGGGTGAACCAGGAGTTTTTCTTGTGGTTGTTGGTGCTGGCTTGAGTCTTCAGGGGGGCCAGGAGGTTGGCGCAGTCGGAGATCCAGTTTGTGAGGTTGTTGGCGGCTACGTTGGGATCGGTGGTGCTGGTGGGTTGGTTCTGGGAGAGGGTTGATGCGAGCTGTTCCGTGGTGATACGATTCCAGTGTCTTCTTGGTGGTTGCTGGGTGTGGTGGAGCACGGTGGTCTTCTTGAAGATGAAGTGGACGCAGCTGTGGTCCGACCAGGTGAGTTCGGTGGTGTGGCTGAAGGTGATGTGTTTGCTGGAGGAGAAGATGGGGTCGAGCGTGTGTCCGGCGTAGTGGGTGGGGGTGTTGACTAGCTGATTCAGTCCCAGGTTGGCAAGGTTGTCCAGTAAGGCGGTGGTGTTGTTGTCGGTGAGGTTCTCCAGGTGAAAGTTGAGGTCTCCTAGGAGGATGTGGTTGGTGGATGAGAGTGCGTGAGGGTTGACGAAGTCTGCGATGTCTTCGCTGAACTTGGTGCGAGGTCCTGGTGGTCTGTACATGAGGGTGCCTCTGAGGGTGGTTTTGGGGTCGCTGTGGATCGTGAAGTGGAGGTGTTCGGCGTCGGGGAGTGAGTTGTCGGTGTCGGTCGAGATGCGGATGGAGTTTTTGTGTGCGATGGCGATGCCTCCTCCGATGCGGTTGGTGCGGTCTTTCCGGATGATTTTGTAGCCGTCGGGGATGGCTATGGCGATGTCGGGTGCCGAGGTGGGGTTCATCCAGGTCTCGGTGAGGAAGGCGATGTCCGGGTTCGTAGAGTTGATGAGGTTCCACAGTTCGATGGCGTGCCTGTGGATGGATCGGGTGTTGACCAGGATGCAGTGGAGGTTATTTCCGGGGGAGTAGTTCTTGGCGGGAGCGGAGTGGGTCCGGAGGCAGGTGAGGCGGCAGTTGCTGCAGGTGAAGGGTCCGAAGGTACGTTTCGGGGTGGCGCGGTAGCAGCACCTGCACATGAGGGGGGATTCCTGTGGGATGACGGATTGCTGACATCAGGTCAGGCTCCAACTGGGTACACAGTTCCTGGATTGTGGCACGGTCGAACCTGTAGGTGATTATCAAATTTCTTTCCTCCATTGTCGACAGGTCCACCAGCGGTCGGTACACCGGAGAATTCCGCCATCTCCTCACATGTCCCAGCAGACGGTGCCTATAAAGGACAACAGCGAGCACAGTCAAACAACTCAGAGGTATATACCCACAGTCTACACAGAACACCATTCCTACACAAAATCTGGCCTGTATGTGTGTTGAAACTAGGCCTAGGTCTCTGTGACGCAGTTGGTAATTAGGCCATGTGGGCTCCGGAAATGGCGGCTGCCTGACCTGTAAAGTGGGACAATGGGATGTGAGGTAACTGCGCTGGCGTTGTACACCGTCGCGTTAGGCGGTCGAAGACCGCAGCGCAATGCTGCATTGGTTAACATTGCACCCTATGGGTCCCACGAGCCAATGACGATGTACGCTGGCGGTGATGGTACGCACCGCTGCGGATGTGACCACCGCGGACTTGACCACCATTTTCCATCTGTTGAATCACTCAATACCTGATCTTCAACAGGAGAGGACCTACACTGCAAGTGCTGCTGTGACCTCGGTCTGGAAGAGACAATGGCTCGTGCGTCTGGGGAAAGGGCCCCTGCCTTCACATCGGACGAGTTGGAGAAGCTCGTCGATGGGGTCCTCCCCCCCTACATGCAACTCTACGGTCCTCCAGACCAACAGGTAAGTACACAGGGAGCATGCTGTATGGGCTATGCCTGTGTGGAGAGGGCTGGTTGTAAGAAAGAAGGGGGGAGAGTTCTGAGTCCATGAAAGACGGTGGGTGCATGTGCCACATGGCAAGGGTAGGGATGGGGGCCACTCACTTTGACGGCGCAGTGGGTAATGACTTCTCTTCTTCCCCTGTACATTTCATGTAGGTCAGCGCCCACCAGAAGAAGGATATTTGGCGTGCCATCGCCAAGGACGTCCGGACCCTCGGGGTCCACCACAGACGGAGCACCCACTGCCGGAAAAGATGGGAGGACATTCGCCGCTGGAGCAAGAAGATGGCGGAGGCTCAGCTGGGGATGGCCTCCCAACGTGGGAGGGGTGCCCATCGAACCATGACCCCCCCGATGATCCAGATTCTGGCAATGGCCTACCCGGAGTTGGATGGGCGCTTGAGGGCATCACAGCAGACACAAGGGGGTGAGTACACTTTCATTCAGCTGACTTTGCGCGCAGTGGAGGGGTCTGGGTGGGAGAGGAGGGCTGTGGGTTTCCCTAGGCCAGGGTGAGTTCCGTAGGCTAGGCCCCTTCATAAGGCATGGCCCTGTGGCGCCCCACCCCACCTCTGTAGAGTGCCAAGTACAGCTCTTCATGCACCTGTGTCATCTATGTGTGCAAATGTCGTCCATAGCCTTGTAGGCCATTTCCCAGGAATTGCACTGTAGAGCCCAACAGCGCGACGTAGTGCAGGGGGCTGCTGTGTCTGTCTTGTCCGCCAACGGTAGCGGTAAGCCATGCACTCAACATGTCTTTCTTCTGTTTCCCCCCCCCTTTTTTTGCGGTCTCCCTGTTCTTGTGTGCATTAGCATCATCAGGCGGAGGAGCAGTGGCACGAGAGCACGAGGAAGCTGCATCCCACATGGCCATGGAGGGCCACACTACGGACTCTGAATACACCAGTGGAACGGAGGGCGATGGGAGCACCACGGCGGTGACAGGAGCTGAAACCAGCGACACAGACTCGTCCTCCGATGGGAGCTCCCTTGTGGTGGCGGCAACATCTGTGCCCCCCACTACTACCGGTACAGCCACCACCCCCCCTACCAGCACCGCCCTCCCAGCAGCCCCTCAGCGTGTGCCCTGTGCCCACTCACCCAGGAGGGTGGGCATCACCTTCGCCCCAGGCACCTCAGCCCCTGCCTCTGTCACCTCTGCTGCCCTCAGTGAGGAGGCTATTGACCTCCTCCGGTCCGTCACTGTTGGGCATTCTACCATATTGAATGCCATCCAGGGTGTAGAAAGGGAGTTGCAACAAACCAATGCATTCCTGGAGGGCATTCATTCTGGGCAGGCTGCCCTACATCGAACCTTTCAAACTCTGGCCTCAGCACTGATGGCAGCCATTGTCCCTGTGTCTAGCCTTCCCCCTCCAACTTCCTCCACCCAGACCCAATCCTCTGTACCTCTGCCTATCCCAAGCAATCAATCAATCAATCAATCGCATTTATAAAGCGCGCTACTCACCCATCAAGGGTCTCAAGGCGCTGGAGGGGGGGTCAGTGCTCGAAGAGCCAGGTCTTGAGCTGCCTTCTGAAGGAGAGGTGGTCAGGTATGACACGAAGGTGGATGGGCAGAGAGTTCCAGGTCTTCGCTGCCAGGAAAGAGAAGGATCTTCCTCCGGCTGTGGCTTTGCAGATGCGGGGTACGGCTGCCAGGGCCTGTCCAGTGGAGCGCAGAGTGCGCGGAGGGGTGTAGAAGGAGATGCGGTTGTTGATGAGTTTGGGTCCAAGGTTGTGAAGGGCTTTGTGTGCGTGGGTGAGTAGTCGGAAGGTGATCCGCTTGTTGACGGGTAGCCAATGGAGTTTTTTCAGGTGTCCGGAGATGTGGTGGTGGCGAGGGATGTCCAGGATGAGTCTTGCGGCAGCGTTCTGGATCCGTTGGAGTTTCCTCTGCAGCTTGGTGGCGATGCCGGTGTACAGGGTGTTCCCGTAGTCCAAGCGGCTGGTGACGAGGGCGTGGGTGACGGTCTTCCTGGTGTCGGTGGGGATCCAGCGGAAGATCTTGCGGAGCATGCGGAGGGTGTTGAAGCATGCCGAGGTCACCGAGTTCACCTGTCTGGTCATGGTGAGGGAGGAGTCCAGGATGAAGCTGAGGTTGCGCGCGTGGTCGGTGGGTTGTGGAGTGCTGCCTAGGGCGGGGGGCCACCAGGAGTCGTCCCATGCGGTGGGAGTGTGGCCGAGGATGAGGACCTCCGTCTTGTCTGTGTTCAGTTTCAGACGGCTGTCTGTCATCCAGTTCGCCACTTCCTTCATTCCTTTATGTAGTTTGGTCCTGGCTGATGTGGGGTTGTTAGTGAGGGATAAGATGAGCTGGGTGTCGTCGGCGTATGATATAAGGTTGACTCTGTGTTTGCGTGCGATGTTCGCCAGGGGGGTCATGTAGACGTTGAAGAGAGTGGGGCTGAGGGAGGATCCTTTAGGTACGCCGCAGATGATCTCCATGGCTGTGGATCTGAAGGGGGGCAGGCGGACTCTCTGATTCCTTCCGGAGAGGAAGGAGATGATCCATTCCAGGGCCTTGCCTCTGATGCCGGCATTACTGAGGCAGCATATCAGGGTGCGGTGGCAGACCGTGTCGAAGGCTGCAGAGAGGTCCAGGAGTATGAGGGCCACGGTCTCTCCCTTGTCGGTCAGGGCTCTGATGTCGTCCGTGGCTGCGATGAGGGCGGTTTCGGTGCTGTGGTTGGCCCTGAAACCGAACTGTGTGGGGTCGAGGGAGTCGTTGTTTTCCAGGGCGTTGGTGAGTTGAGCGTTGACGATTTTCTCAATCACTTTGGCGGGGAACGGCAGGAGAGAGATGGGCCGGAAGTTCTTGAGTTCGGTGGGGTCTGCTGTAGGTTTCTTTAAGAGGGCGTTGAGCTCTGCGTGTTTCCAGCTTTCCGGGAAGGTGGCGGCGGTGAGGGAGGCGTTGATGACGTCTCAGAGGTGCGGTGCGATGATGTCGTCGGCCTTGTTGTAGATGTGGTGCGGGCAGGGGTCCGATGGGGATCCGGAGTGGATCGAGTTCATTACGCGGGTGGTCTCCTCGGTGGTGGTAGGGTTCCAGGTGAGGATGGTGGTGGTGTCGGTGGCGGGTTCCGGGGGGGGGGGGCTCATGTCGGTGGTCGGGAAGCTGTTGTATATGTCGGTGATCTTGTGGTGGAAGAAGGTTGCAAGGGAGTCGCAGAGGTCCTGTGAGGGAGGGATGGAGTTGTTTTCTGCTTCCGGGTTGGATAGCTCTTTGACGATGCCAAATAGTTCCTTGCTGTTGTGGGCGTTGTTGTCAAGTCTGCTCCGGTAGGCTGTTTTTCGTGCGGCGCGGAGGTGTTGGTGGTGTTGGCGGGTGGCGTCCTTTAGAGCTGACATGTTCTCTTCGGTCTGGTTAAGGCGCCACGTCTTCTCGCGGGCGCGGCATTCTTTCTTGGAGTTCTTGAGGTCGGGGGTGAACCAGGAGTTTTTCTTGTGGTTGTTGGTGCTGGCTTGAGTCTTCAGGGGGGCCAGGAGGTTGGCGCAGTCGGAGATCCAGTTTGTGAGGTTGTTGGCGGCTACGTTGGGGTCAGTGGTGCTGGTGGGTTGGTTCTGGGAGAGGGTTGATGCGAGCTGTTCCGTGGTGATACGATTCCAGTGTCTTCTTGGTGGTTGCTGGGTGTGGTGGAGCACGGTGGTCTTCTTGAAGATGAAGTGGTCGCAGCTGTGGTCCGACCAGGTGAGTTCGGTGGTGTGGCTGAAGGTGATGTGTTTGCTGGAGGAGAAGATGGGGTCGAGCGTGTGTCCGGCGTAGTGGGTGGGGGTGTTGACTAGCTGATTCAGTCCCAGGTTGGCGAGGTTGTCCAGTAAGGCGGTGGTGTTGTTGTCGGTGAGGTTCTCCAGGTGAAAGTTGAGGTCTCCTAGGAGGATGTAGTTGGTGGATGAGAGTGCGTGAGGGTTGACGAAGTCTGCGATGTCTTCGCTGAACTTGGTGCGAGGTCCTGGTGGTCTGTACATGAGGGTGCCTCTGAGGGTGGTTTTGGGGTCGCTGTGGATCGTGAAGTGGAGGTGTTCGGCGTCGGGGAGTGAGTTGTCGGTGTCGGTCGAGATGCGGATGAAGTTTTTGTGTGCGATGGCGATGCCTCCTCCGATGCGGTTGGTGCGGACTTTCCAGATGATTTTGTAGCCGTCGGGGATGGCTATGGCGATGTCGGGTGCCGAGGTGGGGTTCATCCAGGTCTCGGTGAGGAAGGCGATGTCCGGGTTCGTAGAGTTGATGAGGTTCCACAGTTCGATGGCGTGCCTGTGGATGGATCGGGTGTTGACCAGGATGCAGTGGAGGTTATTTCCGGGGGAGTAGTTCTTGGCGGGAGCGGAGTGGGTCCGGAGGCAGGTGAGGCGGCAGTTGCTGCAGGTGAAGGGTCCGAGGGTACGTTTCGGGGTGGCGCGGTAGCAGCCCGGCGGGCGGGCGGGTTTGAGGTTGGCGAGGAAGGTGGAGTCGTAGGTCAGGCGGGGGGAGCGGGGGCCAGGGGTTCGGGCGCTGGGCGCGGTCCAGGCGCAGACGGGCGCAGACGGGCTTGCCTTAGGCGCGCCCGCTGCGCGGCCTCGCAGCGGCCGCCATATAAGGGGTAGCCGGGGAGGCGGGGACAGCTGGGAGGCGGGAGGAGGGGGGAAAAAGAGCGGGAAAAGCGGCGAAGGGCCTTGGGGAGGCGAGGAGGCCCAAAAAAGCGGAAAAGTACCTAGAAGGGGTACAAAAAGCCGGAGAAGCGAGAGAAGAACGACAAAAAGCGGCGGAAGGACGGAGGGGGACGGCGGGGGCACGAGGGGCAGCAGGCAGACAGGGATAAAAAAAGCAAGGGGAGCGCGATTACAACGGGGAAAGCAGGCACTCAGGGATACAGAAGGCAAGGGGAGCGCGATCACACAGGGAAAGCAGGCACTCTGGGATACAAAAAAGCAAAAGGGGACGCGATCACACACAGGGGAAAAAGGCAGACACTCTGGGGGACAGTCAGCACAACAACAGAGCAGAGGGCAGGCACAGAGGATCTGGTGGCGCCGCGAGGGCAGGGGAGCGACCTACCCTGGGGTCAAGGGTCGCTACCACTGCCTCGCAGCGGCCGCCATATAAGGGGTAGCCGGGGAGGCGGGGACAGCTGGGAGGCGGGAGGAGGGGGGAAAAAGAGCGGGAAAAGCGGCGAAGGGCCTCGGGGAGGCGAGGAGGCCCAAAAAAGCGGAAAAGTACCTAGAAGGGGTACAAAAAGCCGGAGAAGCGAGAGAAGAACGACAAAAAGCGGCGGAAGGACGGAGGGGGACGGCGGGGGCACGAGGGGCAGCAGGCAGACAGGGATACAAAAAGCAAGGGGAGCGCGATCACAACGGGGAAAGCAGGCACTCAGGGATACAGAAGGCAAGGGGAGCGCGGTCACACGGGGAAAGCAGGCACTCTGGGATACAAAAAAGCAAAAGGGGACGCGATCACACACAGGGGAAAAAGGCAGACACTCTGGGGGACAGTCAGCACAACAACAGAGCAGAGGGCAGGCACAGAGGATCTGGTGGCGCCGCGAGGGCAGGGAGCGACCTACCCTGGGGTCAAGGGTCGCTCCATCAGACCAGCCTGCACACACCTCACCACACAAGGGAAGCTCAGGCAAACATAAGCACCACACATCCCACAGGCACTCACGCAAGCATCACACACATACAGACACACCAACATCCACTGCCTCCACTGTGTCCCCCTCCTCCTCGTCTCCCTCCTCCCTCCAAGTCTCGTCTACACTTGCACCTGCATTCACTACCACTACAGCCACTACATCCCGCACCAGCACACCCACCCCCACACCCCGCTCACGTGCAGTCACCACCCCCACTACCATTCACACGTCCCCTGTGTCCTCTCCCAGTGTGTCTGTGACGCCCCCTCCCAAGATACACAAACGCAGGCACACACTCACCCAACATACATCCACCTCACAACAGCCTCCAGCGCGTGCAACTGCAACCAAAGCCACAAAGGTTACACCTCCTACAACCACCACCTCTTCCTCCACCCCCAAACCCCCTCCAGCTGCCCGTCCCAGTGTCTCCAAACAACTTTTTCTGTCCACCCTTAGCCTATTTCCCACCCCCCCATCCAACTCATAGGTCCCAAACTAGCACCTCAGCCACAAAATCAACGGGACCAGTGGTGCCTGTTGTCACAGGTATGTGGAGTGTACCGGCCACTAGAACAGCCAGTGTGGCACGGAGCCACAGCACAGCCAGTCCCCCCCCCTGTGAAGCACCAGAAGTTGGCCAGTGCCCTGCGGGAGAGGGGGAAGACTCCAGCCACCCAAGCCACTCACAGGGGTCCCGGGGGGAGTGTGAACTCAGCTGTGACTCCTCCCAAGGTGGGGAAGGGGCAGAAGAAACCCGTCAAGTCTGGGAGGAGCAGCACGGTGGAGAGGACCGCCATCATCCCCGCTGGACAGGAGGCCATTGTCGCTGCCCAGGAGGCCACCGCCAGCCCCATCGTCGCTGCCCAGGAGGCCCCCGCCAGCCCCATCGTCGCTGCCCAGGAGGCCACTGCCAGCCACAGCCCAGCTGGCCAGGAGGGCCCGCCAGCCACAGCCCAGCTGCCCAGGAGGGCCCCGCCAGCCACAGCCCAGCTGGCCAGGAGGGCCCCACCAGCCACAGCACAGCTGCCCAGGAAGGCCCCGCCAGCCACAGCCCAGCTTCCCAGGAGGACCCCGACAGCCACAGCCCAGCTAACCAATGAAGGACCGCCAGCCCCAGCCCAGCTGGGCAATGAAGGACCGCCAAGTCAAGCACCGCTGAACAGGGCAAGGACCGCTGAACAGAGCAAGGACCGCCAAGTCAAGCACCGCTGAACAGGGCAAGCAGCGCTGAACAGGGCAAGGACCGCCAAGTCAAGCACCGCCGAACAGGGCATGCACCGCTGAACAGGGCAAGGACCGCCAAGTCAAGCACTGCTGAACAGGGCAAGCACCGCCAAGTCAAGCACCGCTAGCCCATGAGCGGCAGGGGCACTGATGCAACAAGGACCGTCACGGGGTGAGTGATGCACTCTGGGCACCAGTCCCCCTCCAGAACCAGTGGAGACATGCATCCACTATCTCTGTCCTGCACAGGATGAAGCACTCTGGGCACCAGTCCCCCTCCAGAACCAGTGGAGACATGCATCCACTATCTCTGTCCTGCACAGGATGAAGCACTCTGGGAACCAGTCCCCCTCCAGAACCAGTGGAGACATGCATCCACAGCCTCTGTCCTGCACAGGATGAAGCACTCTGGACACCAGTCCCCCTCCAGAACCAGTGGAGACATGCATCCACTACCTCTGTCCTGCACAGAATGATGCACTCTGGGCACCATTCCCCCTCCAGAACCAGTGGAGACCGTTATCCACTTGAGAGACGTTGGCTTTGCACTCCCCAGGATGCAGCAGTGGGCAAACCACCCACTGGAGAGACTTGAGAGACTGTGGCTTTGCACTCCCCAGGATTGAACAGTAGGCAAACCACCCACTGGAGAGACTTGAGAGACTGTGGCTTTGCACTCCCCAGGCTTGAACAGTGGGAAAATTACCCACTGGAGAGACTTGAGAGACAGTGGCTTTGCACTCCCCAGGATGCAGCAGTGGGCAAACCACCCACTGTAGAGACTTGAGAGATTGTGGCTTTGCAGTCCCCAGGATTGAACAGTGGGCAAACCACCCACTGGAGAGACTTGAGAGACTGTGGCTTTGCACTCCCCAGGATTGAACAGTGGGCAAACCACCCACTGGAGAGACTTGAGAGACTGTGGCTTTGCACTCCCCAGGATTGAACAGGGGCCAAACCATCCACTGGAGACACTTGAGAGACTGTGGCTTTGCACTCCCCAGGATGCAGCAGTGGGCAAACCACCCTCTGTAGAGACTTGAGAGATTGTGGCTTTGCACTCCCCAGGATTGAACAGTGGGCAAACCACCCACTTTAGAGACTTGAGATACTGTGGCTTTGCACTCCCCAGGATTGAACAGTGGGCAAACCACCCACTGGAGAGACTTGAGAGACTGTGGCTTTGCACTCCCCAGGATTGAACAGTGGGCATGGAGGCCCCTCGTGGATCTGGCGTTGTGTACTCTTCCTGCTGAGGTGCCCCCCCTTCCCTTCCCCCTGTGGTGCCTGTTGTATTTCTATCTGATGCCCCAGCAGGGTTCTCTCTGTTTTGATCTGGTATCGTGTGTGGGCCTCGCCCATGCATTTTGGGCCCAGTGGTCCACGGACTATGAATGGTTCAATACCTTGACTACTAATCGTGGTGTATATTTTGTTAATAGTGTAGATATGTATATTTTTGCATACTGAATTTTGATATATTACAATGGTTACACTCATTTCCTTTTGTCTTTGCATTCTTCTGGGGTGGTCGGGGGGTGTAACTGTGATGTATAGATATGCATTGGTGTGTGTGTTGTAGTGGGTGTGGGTGGGGGTGTTGCATGTGTGTGTCCCTGTTTTTGGCCTCCCCCCTCCCCTGTGTCGTAGGTGCAGTACTCACCGTGGTCTTCGCCGCCGGCGTTGGTGCTCCTGGTACAGGAGCAGGAAGCCTACTGCAGGAAAAATATGGAGTTCCGGCTCTATGGTGTCCTTCCTCGTGGAGGGGGTAGAGGTGAGCGTTTTTCATTCGAAATGCCTGTTTCTGCCGTGTTTTTATCCGCGGTGAATCCGCCCCAGAAAAGGTGGCGGATTGGCCTGTCATAATAGTGTGGGCGGTACATTGTCCTCCACCTGTCTGTTGGTGGTGACCGCCGAGCTGTTTGTTTGTACCGCCGTGGCGGTCTCAGTGTTAAAGTGGCTGTCTTTGTTGGCGGTTTCCCCCACGGTCATAATTGCAAAATGTTTACCGCCGGCCTGTTGGCGGTCTTACCGCCGCTTTAACACCGTCCGCCAGGGTTGTAATGACCCCCTTTGTCTCCTTCCTTTGCAGGTCTTCGGGTCCAGGAATCCACCATTTGTTGTTTGCAGTCTTGCTTGGTTCTTGCAATAACTCTAATCACAACTTGTAATGTGTCCTGAGGAAGCTTGCAGTACTTTACTCCTACTTTCCTGGGCTCTGGGGTGGGGTATTTTCCTTCCTTTGCTGTATTCTTACTCTCCCAGTGCTTCTCTACATACTACACTTGTCTAGGGAGGAATTTGATTTGTATTCCACTTTCTTAGTATATGGTTTGTGTTGCCCCTAGACCTATTTTCTCCCATTGCATTCTGTAGCATTTCCTATTTTTTGCACTATCCTATGTCTAATTACTTACCTTATTTTGGTGTCTAGTGTATATATTGTGCATAATACTTACCTCCAGAAGGAGTATTGCCTGTGAGATATTTTTGGCCTTATGTCACCCAAATAAACCTCCTTTATTTTTGGTAACACTGAGTATTGTCTTTACTTGTGTATACGTATTGTGTCACTATAAGTGATATTGCAGGAACTTTGCATGTCTCTTAGTTCAGCCTAAACTGCTCTTCTATAGCTACCTCCATCAGCCTAACCTGCTAGAACACTACTATATTTCACTAATAATGGATAACTGGACCTGGTGCAAGGCGTAAGTACCCAAGGTACCCACTACAAACCAGGCCAGCCTCCTACATACAACAACCCTTTTCTCTCTTACAGCCATATGGAAAAACTTTTTTTCCCAGCTATGGCTTTACTGAGATAGCATCCTTGTCTAGAATTCTCTTAATTTGACATCGGCCCAGTGGACCAGCCCCACTGCCCAACTTTAACACATACTAATAGAAACTCTGAGAATTTACACTCACACTGTTGGTTAGGTAAATATCTCCAAACAGGGTGGCTTACATCCCCACAAGAAAGTGACCATACAGTGGATGATGAAGGGAGTAACCACTCAATTGCAGATCTACTCTTCACTTATCATCACACAGACAATAAAGCCTCAACTGGCCAAGGTTAGCCTTATTGTCCTTCGTTTGGGGGGGGGCGGGAGGTTTTAGCATGGTTACCCCAACTTTTGCCCTGTGTAGGAGGCTGGACTGGCTTGTAGTGAGTACCAAGGGGTACTTACACCTTGCACCAGGCCCAGGTATCCCTTATTAGTGTAGCGGGGTGTCTAGCAGCTTAGGCTGATAGAAAAAGTAGCTTAGCAGAGCAGCTTAGGCTGAACTTGGAGACGAGTGAAGCTCCTACAGTACCACTAGTGTCATATGCACAATATCATAAGAAAACACAATACACAGATATACTAAAAATAAAGGTACTTTATTTTTATGACAATATGCCAAAGTATCTCAGTGAGTACCCTCAGTATGAGGATAGCAAATATACACAAGATATATGTATACAATACCAAAATATGCAGTAATAGCAATAGAAAAGAGTGCAAACAATGTATAGTCACAATAGAATGCAATGGGGGCACATAGGGATAGGGGTAACCCAAACCATATACTCTAGAAGTGGAATGCGAACCACGAATGGACCCCAAACCTATGTGACCTCATAGAGGGTCGCTGGGACTGTAAGAAAACAGTGAGGGTTAGAAAAATAGCCCACCCCAAGCCCCTGAAAAGTGGGTGCAAAGTGCACCTAAGTTCCCAAAAAGAGCACAGAAGTCGTGATAGGGGAATTCTGCAGGAAAGACCAACACCAGCAATGCAACAACGATGGATTTCCAGACGAGAGTACCTGTGGAACAAGGGGACCAAGTCCAAAAGTCACGATCAAGTCGGGAGTGGGCAGATGCCCAGGAAATGCCAGCTGTGGATGCAAAGAAGCTGCCACTGGATGGTAGAAGCTGAGGATTCTGCATGAACGACAAGGGCTAGAAACTTCCCCTTTGGAGGAAGAATGTCCCACGTCGTGAAGAGTCGTGCAGAAGTGTTTTCCCGCAGAAAGACCGCAAACAAGCCTTGCTAGCTGCAAGGGTCACGGTTAGGGTTTTTGGATGCTGCTGTGGCCCAGGAGGGACCAGGATGTCGCCAACTGCGTGAGGAGACAGAGGGGGTGCCCAGCAAGAGAAGGAGCCCACTCAGAAGCAAGCAGCACCCACAGAAGTGCCAGAACAGGCACTACAATTTGGAGTGAATTGGTGCTCACCCAAAGTTGCACAAGAGAGTCCCACGCCGCCGGAGGACAACTCAGGAGGTCGTGCAATGCAGGTTAGAGTGCTGGGGACCCAGGCTTGGCTGTGCATGAAGGTAATCCTCGGTGAGTGCACAGGAGCCTGAGTAGCTGCAAAACACGTGGTTCCCAGCAATGCAGTCTGGCGTGGGGAGGCAAGGACTTACCTCCACCAAACTTGGACTGAAGAGTCACTGGACTGTGGGAGTCACTTGGACAGAGTTGCTGAATTCAAGGGACCTCGCTCGTTGTGCTGAGAGGAGACCCAGAGGACCGGTGATGCAGTTCTTGGTGCCTGTGGTTGCAGGGGGAAGATTCCATCGACCCACGGGAGATTTCTTCGGAGCTTCTAGTGCAGAGAGGAGGCAGACTACCCCCACAGCATGCACCACCAGGAAAACAGTCGAGAAGGCGGCAGGATCAGCGTTACAGTGTTGCAGTAGTCGTCTTTGCTACTTTGTTGCAGTTTTGCAGGCTTCCAGCGCGGTCAGCAGTCGATTCCTTGGCAGAAGGTGAAGAGAGAGATGCAGAGGAACTCTGATGAGCTCTTGCATTCGTTATTTAAGGAATTCCCCAAAGCAGAGACCCTAAATAGCCAGAAAAGGAGGTTTGGCTACCTAGGAGAGAGGATAAGCTAGCAACACCTGAAGGAGCCTATCAGAAGGAGTCTCTGACGTCACCTGCTGGCCCTGGCCACTCAGAGCAGTCCAGTGTGCCAGCAGCACCTCTGTTTCCAAGATGGCAGAGGTCTGGCGCACACTGGAGGAGCTCTGGGCACCTCCCAGGGGAGGTGCAGGTCAGGGGAGTGGTCACTCCCCTTTCCTTTGTCCAGTTTCGCGCCAGAGCAGGGCTGAGGGATCCCTGAACCGGTGTAGACTGGCTTATGCAGAGATGGGCACCATCTGTGCCCATCAAAGCATTTCCAGATGCTGGGGGAGGCTACTCCTCCCCAGCCCTGACACCTTATTCCAAAGGGAGAGGGTGTAACACCCTCTCTCTGAGGAAGTCCTTTGTTCTGCCTTCCTGGGCCAAGCCTGGCTGGACCCCAGGAGGGCAGAAACCTGTCTGAGGGGTTGGCAGCAGCAGCAGCTTGGCAGTAAAGGCAGTTTGGCAGTACCCGGGTCTGTGCTAGAGACCCGGGAAATCATGGATTGTCTCCCCAATACCAGGATGGCATTGGTGGGGCAATTCCATGATCTTAGACATGTTACGTGGCCATATTCGGAGTTACCATTGTGAAGCTATACATAGGTAGTGACCTATGTATAGTGCACGCGTGTAATGGTGTCCCCGCACTCGACAAAAGTCTGGGGAATTGGCCCAGAACAATGTGGGGGCACCTTGGCTAGTGCCAGGGTGCCCACACACTAAGTAACTTAGCACCCAACCTTTACCAGGTAAAGGTTAGACATATAGGTGACTTATAAGTTACTTAAGTGCAGTGAAAAAATGGCTGTGAAATAACGTGGACGTTATTCCACTCAGGCTGCAGTGGTAGGCCTGTGTAAGAATTGTCAGAGCTCCCTATGGGTGGCAAAAGAAATGCTGCAGCCCATAGGGATCTCCTGGAACCCCAATACCCTGGGTACCTCAGTACCATATACTAGGGAATTATAAGGGTGTTCCAGTATGCCACTGTGAATTGGTAAAATTGGTCACTAGCCTGTTAGTGACAATTTGGAAAGAAATGAGAGAGCATAACCACTGAGGTTCTGATTAGCAGAGTTAGTCATAACACAGGTAACACATACAGGGCAAACTTATGAGCACTGGGGCCCTGGCTGGCAGGGTCCCAGTGACACATAGAACTAAAACAACATATATACAGTGAAATATGGGGGTAACATGCCAGGCAAGATGGTGCTTTCCTACACCCTGTTTGTGAGTGTGTGTCAGTGTGGTTTTACTGTCTCACTGGGATCCTGCTAGCCAGGCCATTGGTGCTCATAGTTAAAACCCTATTTGTCAGTGTGTTTTGCCTGTCTCTCTGGGATCCTACTAGCCAGGTCCCCAGTGCTAATAGTTTGTAGCCTAATGTGTGTGTTGTCAGTAGTGCTTAACTGTATCACTGAATCATGTGCTTATGCTCTCTCTGCTTTTAAATGTGTCACTGTAGGCCAGTGACGTTATTTACCAATTCCATTTGGCACACTGGACCCCACTTATAAGTCCCTAGTATATTGTACCTAGGTACCCAGGGCATTGGGGTTCCAGGAGATCCTGATGGGCTGCAGCATTTCTTTTGCCAGACATAGGGAGCTCAGACAAACCCTTTCCAGGACTGCCACTGCAGCCTGCGTGAAATAGTGCACACACTATTTCACAGCCATTTTCACTGCACTTAAGTAACCTATAATGCACCTATATGTCTAACCTTCATTACTGAAGGCAAGGTGCAATGTTACTAAGTGTGATGGCACCCTTGCACTAGCAAAGGTGCCCCCACATTTCCCTGGACTTTGTGAGTGTGGGGACACCATTACACGCGTGCACTACATATAGGTAAATACCTATATGTAGTTTCGCAACAGTAATTCCGAATTGTAGGAGGCTGGACTGGTTTGTAGTGGGTACCTTGGGTACTTACACTTTACACCAGGTCCAGTTATCCCTTGTTAGTGAATGTAGTAGTGTTCTAGCAGCTTAGGCTGCTACAGGTAGCTATAGCAGAGCAGCTTCGGCTGAACTAGGAGACATACAAAGCTCATGAAATACCATTTATAGTTACACAGTACTTATACACAAGTAAAGACAATACTCAGTGTTACCAAAAATAAAGGTATTTATTTGTGTGTCACAGCACCAAAAATATCTTTGAGACAATACTCCTTCTGGAGGTAAGTATTATACACAATATATACACTAGACACCAAAATTAGACAAGCAAATAGTCATAGAACAATGCAAACAGTAGGGGATCCTCTAGACCTATCCTAAAATAGGTCTAGGGGCAACACAAACCATACACTAAAAAAGTGGAATGTGAATCACAGATTACCCCCTAGACAAGTGTAGTGTGTACAGAATCACTGGGAGAGTAAGAATACAGTAAAGGTAAGTAAATTACCCCACCCCAGAGAAGCAGGAGTAAAGTACTGCAAGTTTCCTTAAGACACACTACACCTCGTTTTTGCGATTTTGCAGCAGCCAACTAAGGGCCTGATTACAACTTTGGAGGAAGGTGTTAATCCGTCCCAAAAGTGACGGATATACCACCAGCCGTATTACGCTTCCATTATATCCTATGGAACTCGTAATACGGCTGGTGGTATATCCGTCACATTTGGGACGGATTAACACCTCCTCCAAAGTTGTAATCAGGCCCTAAGTCTGCAGAGAACAACTGCTGGATTATTGGACCTGAAGACCTACAAAGGAAGGAGGCCAAGTCCAGAAGTCGAAAGAAGTTCCAGGAAGGACAGGAGCCCCTTCCAACCAAGAAGAGGGTGCAAAAGAAGAGTCCCTGGTTAGTCGAAGACTGCAGAAATGCACCCTAGCAAGATGCCAGCGGGTTCCTGCATGATGCAAAAGATGTTGCACGGCGTGAAGATCGTTGCATATGAGATTTTGTGTTGGAAGGTGGAGGGGGCTGTTACAATTTCAACAAGTAAACCACAACAGCAGTACACATGGTGCACTTATGTATTGGGACAGTGTAAATTTCAAAGTATGTGCCTATTTAATCTGTGACGCAGAAATTGTCGATAGGCCTGTTCCCCCCCCCCTGAAATGGCAACCGCCTGTCTTGCATGGAGGGACAGGTGTAAGTGAGGTAATTCTGCCAACGTTGGGCGTCGTGGCGGTAGGCGGTCATGCACCACCATGCAATTCATTGTTGGATGATATTGGCCCCCATGGTTACAGTGGCCAGTGGGGATGTACGCCAGTGGTGAAGGTGCACAATTCCGTGGACGTGACTGCCATTTTCTATTTCAATCCTCACTTGTTTGACCTTCAACAGGAGAAGACCTACACTGCATGTGCTGCTGTGTCCTGTGTCTGGAACCTACCATTGCCCATGTGACCGGGGAAGGGCCCCAGCCTCCGCTTCGGAGGAGTTGGAGCGACTGGTGGATGGGGGTCCTACCCTTTAATGGACAGCTGAAGGTGCCTCCAGACCAACAGGTGAGTACACTTTTGGCATGATGCATGTGGCATGGATGCACGGAGATGTGTTTGGAAGGCATTGTGTAAGGTTGGGGGGGATTGTCTTTTTGGCGGTGTACATGTTGTTGACTGGCCTATGTGTGTGCCAATGGTGATGGAATCTGGTATGGTGGGCCAGGCTGGACTGTTAGTTTAATATAGTTCTCCTGTCTGTATTACCTCTGCAGGTCAGCACCCATCAAAAGAAGGGATCATGGCATGCCATTGCCAAAGACGTGCGGACCCTGGGGGTCTATGGCAGGCAGAGCACCCACTGTCAGAAATGGTGGGAGGACCTGGGACGCTGGGCACGGAAGACCCAGCTGGGGATAGCCTCCCAACGAGGAAGGGGTGCCTGTCAGACCCTGACCCCCCAGATGGCCTGCATACTGGCTGTGGCTTACCCTGTGTATCATTACATATTTTGGGTGGTGGGGTGGTATCGGGGTGGTGGTTGTGTGTTAGTGGGTGCCCCTAAGGCCAGGCCAGATATTGCAGCATGGGTCATCTCCAGGGTAATGGTTGCATGGCAAATACAGGTAACCTAGCTTGTTAGTAGTCATTTTCAGGCAGGGCATTGTGGGTCCCAGGTGTGCTGCAGTTGGCGGTGTGTGCTCCTCTTCTTGCCTTGCTGACTAGCCATAACACTGGTAGTGCAATGCATATTGCTTAGGCCTGTTCCCTGTGTGTGAGGGTGATGTGCATGCCAATAGTGGTGTTGGTGCAGTCATTGACCAAGTGTACCCTTTGTCTCCCCCCTTTCTTATTTTGTCATCCTTTTCTTGTCTGCATTACCATAATCTAGGCAGAGAAGCAGGGGCACTGGCAACAGAGGGAGCTACATCCCACAGGACCCTGGAGGCAGACTCCACCGATGCAGAGAGAACCAGTGGGGCGGAGGGCGCCGGGAGCATCATGGCAGAGACAGGAGGAGATGACACAGACTCAGATACCTCCTCAGTTGGGAGCTCCCTGGTGGTGACGGACACCTCTGTGACCACCCCAGCTGCAGGTACATCCGCTTCCCCTGTACCAGAAACGCCCTCCCAGTGGCCCCCAGTGAGTTGCCTGTGCCCGCTCACCCTGGAGGTTGGGCATCTCCTTCGCCCCGGGCACCTCAGGGCCTGCCCCAATGAGCCCTGCTGCCCTGAGTGAGGAGACTATTGACATCCCGAGGGCAATCAACCATTGTGAATGCCTTCCAGGGGCTAGAATCCCAGATGAAGCAATGCAATGCATTCCTGGACGGCATTCACAGTGGATTGGCGGACCAACAGAGATCGATTCAGGCTCTGGCCTCCTCTCTGATGGTAGCCAATGTCTCTGTTTCCCTCCAACTTCCACTTCCCAGTCTCACTTCCCAGTCCCATTCCCCTCAACCCCAACCCATCCCAGGCACGCATACAGACGAGCACGCACAGAAGGCAACACACAAGAGTGGCACAGGAAAACACAAGCACCACACTTTATCCCACAGGCACTCACACAAACACCATACAGTTGCAGACACAGCAGCATGCACTGCCTCCACTGTCTCCCCCTCCTCCTCTACCTCCCTCCCAGTCACAACCACACTCACACCTGCATGTACTACATCAGCATTCACTACCAGCATCACCACACCAAACAGAACACACACCTCAATGGCAGACACCTCCACAAAAGCCATGCATGCGTCCCCTTTGTCCTCTCCCTCTGTGTCTATCCCCTCTCCTAAAGGACACAAACGCAATCATTCACACACCCAACAGCCAAACACCTCACTTCAGCGTACTGCCCATGCACTTGCACCCAATCTAACAGACATACACCTCCAACAACCACTCCCTCATCCTCCACTCCCATTACTCCTTTCTCCTCCCGCACCACCATTCCTAGAAAGCTTCTCTTTTCCCAATTTGATCTCTTCCCTACCCCTCTCCCGATCCTGCCCATATGGGCAGGGTACCAAGGACACAGCCCAACACCTCAGCCAAACAGACGACTGGGACAGTGGTAGCTCCACCTACTCGTGGTGGTAAGGATACCACACCTCCATTGCAGAAGGGGAAGGAGCCAGCACCACCAGGGAAGAAGGGGAAGGTACCTGCAACACCTGTGAAGAAGGGGAAGGAGCCTGCACTACCTGTGAAGAAGGGGAAGGAGCCTGCATCACCTGGAAAGAAGGGGAAGGGACCTGCATCACCTGTGAAGAAAGGGAAGGAGGCTGCATCACCAGGCAGAGAGGGGAAGAGGCCATCCACCCCTGCCAGGAAGGGTAAGGGATCCACGTCCCATGTATAGGAGGAGACGAAGTACTCTACGCCAGCGGATGCTGTCAGGCTGACACCACCACCAGCTGTCACAGGGCCCACACCGCCACCTGTGGATGTGCAGTCATTAGAGAGTGCAGAAGCTGCCCAGGAGGCCCCTCCATCCACCACCACATAGCAGCCATCAGAGAGTGCAGAGGCTGCCCAGGAGGCACCTCCAACCACCATCACAGTGCAGCTGTCACCACCAGCGGACACCATGTAGGCCACACTCCAGGGGCTGCTGTGCGCATCGCCCCCCTCCAGAACCAGTGGGCAAGCCACCCACTCCAGAGACTGTGGCCTTGCACTCCCCAGGACAGAGCAATGTGCATGTCACCCACTCCAGAGACAGTGGCCTTGCACTCCCCAGGACAGAGCAATTGGCATGGAGCCCCCTCCAGAACCAGTGAGCAAGTCACCCACTCCAGAGACTGTGTCCTTGCACTCCCCAGAACACAGCAATGGGCATGGATTCCCCTCCAGAACCAGTGGGCAAGTCACCCACTCCAGAGACTGTGGCATTGCTTTCCCCAGGACAGAGCAATGGGCATGTCCCCCCCTCCAGAACCAGTGGGCAAGTCACCCACTCCAGAGACTGTGGCCTTGCACTCCCCAGGGCAGAGCAAAGGGCATGGTCCCCCCTCCAGAACTTGTGGGCAAGTCACCCAGTCCAGAGACTCTGGCCTTGCACTCCCCAAGACAGCAATGGGCATGGAGCCTCTTCCTGAACCAGTGGGGAAGTTCCCGTATTCGGCTGAGGTGCCCCCCACCCCTCTAAGGTCCCTCCCCACTTGCAAAATAATGCCCCTGCAGTGTTCTCTATGGTTGTGTCAGGATACAAGTTGGTCCTTGGACTGTGCCCCGTGGCCCTGTGTTGCGTTTTGAATTTGGACTGGGTATTGGCACTTTATGTACACCTGTAAATATATTTGGTTCGTGCAGTGGGTTTTGCTATGCTAATACATTGTCAGTACTCCAGCAATGTGGTCCGTGTTTTTTTATGCCGTGTGTCGTGTGCCATTGGTTTACTTGTGCAGCTGGTTGTGTGGATGGTGTGTGTGTGGATGGTGTGTGTGTCACTCTCGTTTTCCTCCCTCTCGCCCTTCTGTGCTAGGCGGCTGTACTCAATGTCATCGTCTTCGTCAACATTGGTGTTCCAGGTGGAGCATGACATAGAAGATCATCAGGAAAACTTGTAGTTCGGGTTCCATGGCGGCGTGGCTCTTCCCTGTGTCTCCAATGGTGAGTCCTTTCACTTCTGAGATCTGTTTCTTCCAGGCTCTTGTTGGCATTGGTACCGTCCCAGAAAAGGTGAAGGTTTCGTGTGTCTTAATATGGTGGGCGGTACTTTGTCTCCCGCATGGTAGTTGTTGGCTACCGCCGTGGTGACTGTAGTTTCCACCGTGGTGGTTGTTGTGGTACATTGGCTGTCTATGGGAGTTATCAGCGCCATGGTCATAATTTGGGGAACTTACCACCAGCCTGTTGGAGGTATTACCGCCACTTTATCACTCACCGTCAGAGGCATAATGAGGGGCTGAGTATTCCGGGTTCCATTTATACACCAAGGCATTGTCCGCATACAAGAATATGACATGGGTCACATCGCCTACTCCACAGGGTCCAAGTTCCTAACGTGCCAACAAAATGAGTGGCTCAATTGATAGTGCTAATAGGAGCACTGACAGGGGATAGCCCTGATGACTACCCCTCAACTGTTGGAATCTACTGGAGATGACTCCCCCGAATGTGTACCCTGCTCCTGGATAAGTATATAATTATTTTATCCAGTGGCGCTGTATATGTGTACTTTTTGGTATAAAGCCACACTAGTCCTCATATACCAGTGCTGAAAGATGCGGTAACAGCCACACAGCCAAGATGCTGCTAAGGAATTTTACATCCTAGTTTAATAGGGAGATCGGCCTATAAGAGGAGGTGTCCAGTGAATTCTTCCCCGGTTTGGGAATCAGTACTACTAGATTTTCACGCATGGTGTTGGATAGGTGTCTCTTCTGGAAGGCCTCCTGAAATACTTCTAATAGTTTTTCCACAGCCAGATCTCTAAATTTCTGATAAAATTCAGCCGGGAGGCCATTGCCTGCCAGTGATTTAGCAGTAGACAGGTTTTTATTGGCAGGCAGAATCTCCTCTCGAGTGATAGGTTCTTCAAGTGAGGTTCTGTTGGTACCGGTCAGGCACGGAAGATCTCTTCTGGTTAAAAAGGTGATGCCCTGGCCACTGGCATCATCTCCCTTTGCTTCATAAGTTGCACTAAGGTGGGCACGGAAAGTGTCAGTAATGGCAATCTGGGAATAAAACAGGCTTCCCCCAGTGGAAAGAAGCAACAAACTCTGGTTCCTGGCCCTCTTATTATTTGCTCAGATGGGCTAGCATCGCTCCTCTTTTAACCATTTCGGCATATAACCTCTGGTGATGTGCCATATATGTGTGTTTTTCACGTCCACGCCAACCGTCTAGCAGGTCTTTACGTGTTAGTGTCCATTCCACAAGTTTCCACAAGTTTAGACTGTTGTGCCAGTAGCCTGTTTTTGAGGTTCCCAGACATGAGTTTCAATGAGTAAGGTCTCGTCCCATTGCCTTTTAGCGACATATGAAGTCTTGAGACATATGCCTCTGATAGCTACCTTCCTTACTTCCGAAGTCAGGAGCCCTGCTTCCCTCACTTCCCCAGTTCTCAATAAATGAGTAAATTAGTGCCTCCGTGACATCTGTCTGTGAGAGCTTCACCTCTGAGTCACCAAAGTGGGACCTCGGGGTGGCTACATCCATTTCCACTTATAAATCCAGAATACGAGGTGGTGTACAGATGGCCCCTTCATCTTTTCCAGAGACCAGAAATTCAGTCCCCCAGACATGTGTTTCATGCAAAAAGGCAAAGGAGTTACAATAGCACTTCAAATAGGCATACACTCAATGACATTTCTCCAACACTCTGGGACAGGCCTCTAACACTCCATGTCATAAACATAAACTTGTCATCTGCCATGCTCATGCTGCTCCAGGTCCAACAACCACTCAAAAACTCTAGAACAAGATGGACCACCACAATCTCACGGGGCCCAACCGAGGCAGGCACCAAACTTTTGAAAGATGAGTGGAACAATCAGTTCCCAAGCTTGTCAAACCTTAAAATAAAAGGTGCCCCCAACTCCTCACATCGTTTGGGCAACAGTGCTAATTTGCCCTGTCCGAAACTGGGCAGGTAGAGAACTTTCATCTCCCACCCCATACCTAAGGGTTTAAAGAACAATCAACACAAGTCTCTTAGTGTAAGAACTTTTAGCTGTGCTAGAAGCCAAAGCCCCGTAGGTGCCACAAGGCTGAAGCACTCAAGCAGCTCCCCTTTTGGCCGGACCGCTATGTATCTCTACTGTTCCTGCCGGCACAGTAATACCTTTTCATATGAGTGTAGTCCACCCCAATTTACATGATAACAACTTCGGTCTGCAGTGATGTATTCTCTCTGAGTGATCAAGAAGAAAAACCTACACTTACATAAACTTTCCCTCCCACAAACATGTATGCATTACTAACATTGCAGAGATCCGTGGAGGTGGGACCCCCTTTTAAATCTCATTATGGCTTCTGCTAGCCTGGGCCCTCCCCCTGTAGCAGGGTCTTACTCACAGTTTCAGAAATATCTGTTATGAGGAACTCACAATAGTTCTATCACTGTCTGTGCCTGGATCACTCTAGTGCCATTGAAATGAACTCCCGGAACTCTGCAACCCACCCTCATCCATAAGAGTGCCATCCGGAGAGGCAACAATTCAGCCTGTCAAGTTGGAGCTGCTCTGTTCCGTTGATAGTTTTTTTCATTTAATCAGTTGGGCTGAGGTCCTTGGTGCATTCATGACAGGGTAATATATTCAACCAGTTACTGACCTCCTAGGACATTAAAAAGAAAAAACCTTTTCCCTCATAGATTGCCCTTAATTTTGTGGGAAACATTAAACTATATTTTAAGTCATTTTAACCTCTACAAACGTTTTCCTTTGATTTTGCACTTTTTGGGTGTAGTCCAGGAATATTGAAATTGGATGTCCTTCATACTGGGGGGACAGGGACCTGGACATGCTGTAATATTGCATCCCAATCCCTGAAAATGAACTGGCATGCTATAAGAGCACACAGCAGTGCACCTGGCTCAGGTGGGGAGCCCAATGCCCGGTGAGCTTGCTACACTGTGAAAAACTTTGAGTCTCTTAGGAAGCAAGCCACCGGTTATCTAATCCTCCAGAAATAATCCCACAGATTGTCCTGCTGTCTTTTCTGGAAATACTGTAAATGGGGGTTATTTCTCTTCGTTCATAATCCTCTATCCGTTCTTCCATACGCACCATGAGCTTTTGTAGTTAGGACACTGTCTCTCATAACACGGTAAAGTCCCATTCTAGCACAATCACATTATCCTCTGTCTTCCACTTTCCAAAGATCCATCTGCAGGAGATTAACATCAATGGCCACTGAATCAATCTTGGTGGCAAGCTCAGCAAAGGATCCGTTAGTGGCTGCCATCAAATCTGACAGCAACGGTGATAGAGCTTGATCTGTGATATTAGTTGTACTGGATTCTGGGTCTTTAGAGCCTGTGTCGGTTGGTGCGCCCCCTGTCAGAACAGCTTGGGAGGAATCAACAATTTTATTGGACTGTGCCACTTTGTCCTTCACCATGGTCACTGAAGCCAGGGCCAGGGGCTACAATCTTCCACACCTACATAGCTGGTGGGCCCCTGCACAAGTGTCTATCAGTTGAGAGGTAAAGATGAAAAATACACCATCACCCCAGATACTGGGGAAGCTGTCCACCACACACACAATGAGCGTTTACTGCTTATCTCTCAGAAGGTGCCTCCTGGTCTCAAAAGAGGATATTTCTGCCAGGTGGGTGGCATCCCCTAACATCCAGGAATATAACAGGCTGTGCAAGGTAACAAATAGATCCTCCAGGCCCACCATGGCAACAGCACACAGTAAATCACTAGGCCCCATAGAAGGAAAAGGTTGTCGCCTAGGAGCGAAGCATCCTCACTAGTTTTATCAGGCAGGGTACGAGAAGGCTGTGAATGTGCTCAGGACCCCAGGTTGACAAAGTCATAAGAGTCGTGCATCAAAGGACCTTCCACCCCCTCAGGGCACTGCTTGCTGGGCAAATAACCAAGAGGGTGTCTAAGCTCATGCATATTATCAATTAGTTGAGCCTTAGCAGCTCCACCTGACTCCAGGGAGGCCCCCAGGGAACCACAAACAGGTGGCTCCAGGTGCCCACGTATTCATTCTCCAGCCGATTCCGCTCCACAACAGAGGGGCCGACTATTCAGAATCACCAGGGCCCTCCTACTGCATTATGGAGGGCCTGCCCATTGGGGACAGGTCTCCTTATTCAGGCAAAAATCTCCTTCAAAGGGCTGCACTGAAACTGGGTGGCATCACCAGCTTCAGCCTCCTCACACTGGGGGCCTGGCCACGGCCCACACCCAAAACAGGCAGCCCACAGTTTGTCGCACAGAGCCCAGCACGCAGCTTAGTCTTCTCTAGTTCCAGGCTGGCAGTCTACTTCTAGCAAGCCGCGCTGCTCAGCACCAGAATGTCACCAACTTGTCTGCATTTACCAGGCTACAGACCAGTATTTCGACACACTACCTAGAGTTTTCATCAAGCAACGAGGTTAGGCTGTCTTCAGCAGGCTGTCTTGGAGTCCCGCTCACCACGCAGGGCAGGCCGCACAATGGCTCCCTGGACATGCGTCGTTCCAATGGGTGAGCCCCAGTCCCTCACCCCTATTATACAGGCTAGTGTGGGAAGAGATGGCCCCAAATTACGACAGATAATGCAGGATGTTAGCAATGGTCGGCAGGAGTTCCTGAGAGGGTGAGTATTTGGCCATCTTGGTTGGTCATGCCCCCCATCAGATTGGGTTTAATGCCACAGTTAATTTAATACCCCCAGTTATGATGTCCCATTTACCTGGGGTGCCAGCCAGTAATCCTATATTAGCCAATCGGGCTGCTAACTTTCCCCCAGCAAAATGAAAATTTAGAAGAGTTGTTGTTAAAATATGAAAAATATATGTCTTACTTAACAATATATAGCTCTCTGTCATGGGGCTCCATAGGCCTTCCTCAGGGGAGACTTTAAGGTTAATGGAAGTGGTAGCTTTGCCACTGATTTAAATGGCTAAGTCAAAATAGCAGTCTAAACACTCCTCTACCAGTCTGCAGTGGCAGGCTGGAAGCCATTTTACCCTTTGTCACACTCAGGGTGCCTCAAACAGTGATGCAGCATTGAATGGGTACTCTGTCTTATATGTTTGGGATCCCCTGGGTACTATACACTAGGGACTTATAAGTAAGCAAGCATTTACCATTTGGGTATAGCCAATTCAAGATATATTTTATAAGGTCTTAGAACACTGTCACTGATGTGTGGTTAGCAGGCCTCATTGCACTCTTTGAGTCAAAAAACCAGCAGACTCAGCCCAAATATGTGAAGGTGAACATGCAAAAAGTGACATTTCCTTACACATATGAAGATCCTAACTTACTTAAGAACAATTGAATGAATTAATGATAATATACAGTATGACAACCTTAACTTGCTTAATAACAATTGTGTTCACTCCTTGTCTGCAGTTCTAGCTGGTGGTAAGTGTTTGTTGAAATCTGCATAAGGGATAATAATGCAAAATGAAAGCCGATAAGACAGCACCAGGGTAAATAGTAAAGTTGCTCTGTTTGCATTACTTCTGAACAAGTGGTACATACTGTCTGCTATTTAGCCAGCCACCAGTTGAATAATCACATTTATTTTCTATTTTTACGGCTGATGACCAAGCAGTATTTATAATCTGCTGTTTAGTCAGAGGCCAGGTAAATAATGACGTTTCTTTGCTATTTCCAAGGCCACCAGCCAACTGGTACATCATTTCTGGTTGACAGCAGATAGGTAAATACTTTAATTTCCTTGCTATCTGCAAGGTCACCAGCAAAACAATACATCATTTCTGCCAGTTAAATAGCAGGTTGGTAAACAATACATTTAGGGCCAGATGTAGGAAGGCATTAGCGCCTCGCAAACAGCGAAAAACGCCGTTTGCGGGGCGCTAATGCCCTCACGCGATGCTGAAACACATATTGTGAGTCGGTACCGACTCGCAAAATGTGTTTCAGACTCGCAAATAGGAAGGGGCGTTCCCTACCTATTTGCGAGTCGCACCGTGATGTAGGGTTGATTTGTGACCGCGAAAGCGGTCGCAAATCAACCCACAGTTACCATCCACTTGAAGTCGATGGTAACACATTCGCAAACGGAAAGGGGTCCCCATGGGACCCCTTCCCCTTTGTGAATGCACACAATAATATTTTTTCAGAGCAGGCAGTGGTCCTATGGACCACTACCTACTCTGAAAAAAAACGAAACAAAAAGGTTTCGGTATTTTTTTCTATTTGCAGCTCGTTTTCCTTTAAGGAAAACGGGCTGCAAAGAGAAAAAAAAACTGCTTTTGTTTAAAAGCAGTCACAGACATGGTAGTCTGCTGTCTCCAGTGAGGTGGGTCTTTGCGACCCCATAGCAAGTCGCAATTTGCAACTCGCAAATTGGTTTCTACCTACATCTGGCCCTTTGTTTGCTATTTGCATTACCCCTGGCCAAATTGTACATTATGGTCCTCATTACTACGCTGGCGGGTGGTGTAAAGTGGCAGTATTACCGCCAACAGGCCGGTGGTAACTACCGCCAAATTATGACCATGGTGGAAAGATCTCCGAAAGACAGCCAATGTACCACACTGACGGCCAGGGGGGAAACAACAGCCACCACAGCAATAGTCAATGTTCCGCCCACCATATTATGACCCAGGAAACCGCCACTTTTTCTGGGGCGGTACCAACAACATCAAAAGCCTGGTGGAAACTGAGCCTTGAAGGGAAAGGACTCACCATTGGAGACACAGGGAACAACCAAGCCGCCATGGAGCCTGAACTGCATGTCTTCGCCACGATCTAAGTTCTGCTCCACCACGAAAGCCAACGCCGGCGAAGATGATGACGGTGAGTACGGCCGCCAACCACACAAGGGAGGGAGGGAGGACAACAAGCGTAACACACACACATGAACAACACCCCCCGAACACCATACACACAATCAGCTGCATTACAAAAACTATTTTACCCAGTTGTTCGGATGAATAATGCAAGGACAAAACTATTTCGCAAAAGTGAATGTAATGAGATCAACACAGCATGAAAAATAAGTTAGGAAAGATAATAGATATATACATATGTACAGAAAAAGGGACACAGCCCAGTCCACTATTTGCGTAGTCCACATTGCCACAAGCCAGTGTCCAAGGCGACACATGTCACCTGCTTCAACACAGAGAGAACACTGCAGGTGCATCAGTTAGTAAATAGGCAGGCACCTCAGGGGGACAGGGGACGGGAGGGAACCTCAGCCAGGAGAGGTAACAAGACCACTGGTTCTGGAGGGGACAACGTGCCTTGTGCTTGATCCTGGGGAGTGATGGGCCACAGTCTCCAGGTTGGGTTCATACCCACTGGTTCTGGAGGGGGCAACATGCCCTGTGCTTGATCCAGGAGAGTGATGGGCCACAGTCTCTCTAGTACGTGTCTTGCCCACTGGTTCTGAAGCAGGCAACATGCTCTGTGCTCTTGGTCCTGGGGAGTGATGGGCCACAGTCCCTCAGGTGGCTGTCATACCCCCTGGTTCTGGAGGGGGCACCGTGCCCTGTGCTCTTGATCCTAGGGAGTATTGGGCATGTGGGTGTCTTGCCCACTGGTTCTAGAGGGGGCATTGTGCCCTGTGCTCTTGATCCTGGGGAGTGCAAGGTCATGGTCTCTCAGGTGGGTGCCATACAGACTGTATTTGCAGGGGTCAGGATGCACAGCAGCCCATGGTGGCAGGATTACATACCGTCCGCCGGTGGTGACAGCTGCTCAGTGGTGGTGCTGCTGCTGGGGGGGGGAGGCTCCTGCCCATACCCTGCAACCTCGGATGGCTGCTCAGTGGTGGTGCTGCTGCTGTTTGGGGGAGGCTCCTGCCCATCCTCTGCAACCTCGGATGGCTGCTCAGTGGTAGTGCTGCTGCTGGTGGGGGGAGGCTCCTGCCCATCCCCTGCAACCTCGGATTGCTGCTCAGTTGGGGTGCTACTGCTGGTGGGGGTAGGCTCCAGCCCATCCCCTGCAACCTCAGAAGGCTGCACAACACTGGTTGGTGGTGAGGGCTCTGCCACAGTTCCTGTCCCAGGCCCCTTGGTCTTCCTGCCCGCTGATGCAGGATCCATGTTCTTCCTGGCCGCTGGGGCAGGCTCCTTTCTCTTCTTGCCTAGTGCAGGCTCCTTTGTCTTCTTGGCAGGTGGGGCATGCTCCTTTCCCTTCTTGCCTGCTTGTGCAGGCTCCTTGGTCTTTCTGTCAGCTGGGGCAGGCTCCTTTCCCTTGAGGCTGCCTGGTGCAGGCTCCCTCACCTTCAGGACATGTGGCCTGGATCCTTTTCCACCACGAGTGGGTGTGGTGACGACTGGGCTCGTGGACTTTGTGGCTGAGGTGCTTGGCTGGGCTCTACCTACCATGCCCATATGTGCTGGACAGGGAGGGGTAAGGAAGAGGTCAATGGTGGAGAGGAAAAGCTTTTTAGGGACATTGGGGTGGAAAGAGGGAGATGGTGTGAGATTGGAGGAAGAGGGAGTGGTGGTAGGAGATGTCAGTCTGCTGTTTTTGGGTGCAGGTGCATGGGCTTGATGCTGTTGTGAGGTGGATGGCTGTTGGGTGTCTGAGTGCTTGCGTTTGTGTACTTTGGGAGGATGGGGCACAGACACAGTGGGAGAGGACACAGGGGACGTGGGCATGGATGTGGGGGTGGTGAATGCCAGTGAGGGGCGTGTACTGTTAGGTGTGCTGGTGATGGTGGTAGTGGATGAGGATGTAGTGCATACAGGTTTGAGTGTAGATACAACTGGGAGGGAGGTAGAGGACGAGAAGGGAGGCAGTGGATGTTGGTATGTCTGCTTCTGGATGGTGTTTGTGTGAGTGCCTGTGGGATGAAGAGTGGTGCTTGTGTTTGCCATGTCCACTCTGTGTTGTCCTGGGTGCATGCTTGTCTGACTGTGTGCTTGGGATAGGTTGGGGTTGAGGGGAATGGGATTGGGAACAGGAAGTTGGAGGTGGGAAGGCAGAAACAGGGACAATGGCTGCTATCAGAGAGTAGGCCAGAACCTGGATTAATCCATGTCAGGGCTGCCAAGCCAGTATGAATGCCCTCCAGGCATGCATTTGTCTATTGCATTTGGGCTGCCAGCCCCTGGATGGCATTCACAATGGTTGACTGCCCAGCAGAGATGGATCGCAGGAGGTCAATAACCTCCTCACTCAGGGCAGCAGGGTTAACTGGGGCAGGGCTGGAGGTGCCTGGGGGGAAGGAAATGCCCACCCTCCTGAGTGATAGGGCACGGGAAACTTGATGAGGGGTTGCTAGGAGGGCAGTGCTGGTACGGGGTGGTAGCTGTACCTTTAGCTGGGGTGGGCACAGAAGTGTCAGCCACCACCAGGGAGCTCCCTGGTGTAGGAGAGTAGGTATCCGTATACGAACTGTCCCCTCCAGTCTCCGCCGTGGTGCTCCCCTTGCCCTCTGTCCGACTGGTGCCATCACTGTCGGTGGACTCTGCCTCCTGGGTCCTGTGGTATGCAGCTCCCTCGGTCGCCGGTGCTTCTGCTCCTCTGCCAGATGATGCTAATGCACATAAGGACAGGATGACAAAACAAAAAGAGGGGGGAAGAGACAAAGGATACACAGGGTCAATGGCTGCACCAACACCACCGTTGGCGTACACACCATCCTCACACACAGGGAACAGGCCTATGCAATATGCCATAGCACCAGCAGAGAAATTGTTAGCAGTCAAGACATGGGGAGGGGCACACACCACCAAATGAAGCCCACCTGGGACCCACGCAGTCCTGACCAGTAGTGGATGTCTACGAGCTAGGTAGCAAGATTTTCCCTTCTGAACCCTAGCCACCAGGGGACCTACGCTGCAATGTCAGGCCTGGAATAGGGGCACCCCTGACACACATCCCCCACCCGGATACTACCCTATCATGCTTAAGTTGTAATGAAGGGGACTGTACTTACCTCCTTGTGGCTGCTGTGATGCCCTCAAGCACCCATGCAGCTCAGGATAGGCCACCGCCAGAATGCGGGCCATCGGGGCGGTCAGGGTTCAGCGGGCACCCCTTCCTCGTTGGGAGGCCATCGACCAGTAGCTCCAACTCCTCAAAAGTGAAGGCTGGGGCTCTTTCCCCGGTCACACGTGCCATGGTAGGTTCCAGACACAGGTCACAGCAGGACATGCATTGTAGGTCTTCTCCTGTGGAAGATCAGGTAGCAAGTGAGGGATCAGATAGAAAATGGCGGTCACGTCCGTGGCAGTGCATACCATCACCACCAGCGTAGATCATCATTGGCCTCTGTAACCCATAAGGTTCAATTTTAACCAATGAGGAGTTGCACGGTGATTCCTGACTGCCTCCCGGGACGGCACCCAATATCAGTGGAATTATCTCACTTCCACCTGTCCCTCCGCACAGGACAGGCAGATGCCATTTCAAGGAGGGGGGGGGAGGCCCTGGAAAATTACTGCATCACTGGTGAAATTAGGACATACTAGACAAATCACACTGACCCATTACAAGTTAACAGCATGCAAAGTTCTGTTGTAGCTCCATTGTTCAGTTTGTGACCAGCTCCTCAATCTTTGACTCCATAGATTCCTACCGCTGCGGATGAAGGGGAGATGGAGACATACCCCGTGTACAGATCCCTGGTGGACTTTGTAACACTGGAGGATAGGCACATACTACTCACCTATAGACTTGACAGGGCCACAATCATTGAGCTGTGTGCCCAATTGGAGCCTGACTTGATATCTGCTATCCGTCACTCCACTGGGATCCCCCCTCTTGTGCAAGTTCTACCAGTGCTCCATTTCCTGGCGACTGGTTCTTTCCAAGTGACAGTGGGCTTGGCAGCAGGAATGTCACAGCCAAGGTTCTCTATAGTGCTGACAAGACTGTTGTCTGCCCTGATTAAACACGTGTGCAGCTACATTATTTTCCACCAGGTTGAAAATTTGGCCACAGTGAAGGCTGAGTTCTATACAATGGGACATATCCCCAGTATAATTGGGGCGATTGATAGAACACATATTGCATTTGTCCCCCCCACCAGAATGAACAGGTGTTCAGAAATCGGAGGAGTTTCCACTCTACGAATGTACAGATGGTGTGCTTGGTGGACCAGTACATCTCTCACGTCAGTGCAAAGTATCCTAGGTCGGTGCATGATGCCCTTGTCCTGAGGAATAGCAGCATCCCAAATGTGATGGGCCAACTACAAAGGCACAGGATGTGGCTAATAGGTGAGCCGTAGTTCCCACCCAGTAGATGTTGGTGTATGGGTATGGTGTGAGCCATATTGAATAGTGTGTGGCTAAATGCTGCCCCTCAATATTTGCAGGTGATTCAGGTTACCCCAAAATCTCATGGCTGCTGACCCCTGTGAAGAATGCCAGGACAAGGGCATAAGAACGTTATAATGAGGCCCATGGGCGAATCAGAAGGATAATTGAAAGGACCTTTGGCCTCCTGAAGGCCAAGTTGAAGTGCCTCCATCTGACAGGCGGATCCATGTGCTACTCACCCAAGAAGGTCTGCCAGATAGTGGTGGCATGCTGCTTGTTGCATAACCGGGTCCTCAGACGCCATGTGCCATTCCTGCAGGAGAAGGAGGCTAGAGATGCCTGTGTGTCAGCAGTGGACCCTATGGACAGCGGGGATGAGGAAACAGAGGATGAGCACAACAGAAAATCAGTGATCAGACAATACTTCCAATGACACACAGGTAGGACAGTGTTACTCCACATTTCAATGAAATTTGTTTGATTTTCTGTGGCAGTGGCATGCTGATATTTCCCACCTCTATGCCCACATACTGTTCCCTCTGGCAATTAATTTTGCAGAAGTTGGTGACCTCACATATGCTCCTGGTGTGATCACTTCAGCCAGCTACAGGTCATTAATCTATGCTCATTTTCTGTACAGTTGAATTAGAATGTTTGTATCTGTTTCAATGAATACATAATTGATATTCATGACATACTCAAAACTTCTTTTTTTCCAAGGGTGTTTATTGAAGTGTTAAAATATAGAGGGGCAATTGCAATGGGATAGGGTGATGATGGAGGAAAGTCCAGGGTATTGTTCCAGTCTGTTTGTAGCACAGGTTCATTGTCCAAGGGCACATAGGAAAGGGAGCACTGGCAGTTCAAGGTGGACAGGGTGACAGAGTGGGACAGAAGGGTGACAATCAGGAGAGTCTAATTTCTTGGCAAGTGTCTCTGGCTACTGTCTGGATCGTAGGGAATGTTTGCAGGATGGGTCTCCTTCTGCATGGGGAGGGGTGCTGGTGGCCTGTGAGTCCTATGGCGGGGCCTCCTGGCCACTAGCGGCAGCGGAGGTGGAAGGCTGTTTAGATGTCTGGCTAGTGGCAGGGACCCACTGATGTGAGACGGCCTCCCTCATAATGTTTGTCATGTCTGCCAGCACCCCTGCTATGGAGATCAGGGTGTTGTTGATGGCCTGCAAGTCTTCCTTGGTCCCCTGGTACTTTCCCTCCTGCAGCAACCTTTTCTCCTCCACATTGTCCAGGATCTGGACCATTGTGTCCTGGGAATGTTGATAGGCTCCCTCGATCTCTGCAAGTGCCTCCTGGAGAGTCGGTTCCCTGGGCCTGTCCTCCCCCTGGTACATAGCACTCCTCCCAGTTTCCCTGTTGGCCTGTGCATCTGTCTCCTGAACTGTGTGCCCACTGCCACTGACCTCAGGTCCCTGATTGTCTTGAGTATGAGGTGTAGCCTGGGGTCCCTGTAGAGGTGGACACACTGCTGATTGACATGTCTTGGCGACAAAGGTGTGGGTACGCTGGGTGGGTGCTGTGGCGGTGTTTCCTGATGGGGAGGCTCTATGGTGGTGTGTCACTGGGCCTGGGTAACCAGCTGTGCAAAGGTCCCAGATGGGTCAGGTAGGTCATCCAGATCCTGAAGACCAGAGTTGCTGTCATCACTTTGGGCCTCTTCTTTTGGGGGACTGGATACTGCTGGCACCTCTTCTCCGCTGACATTGGCTGGGGTACCTGTGGGGATGTAAATGATGTGTTATGGATTCTGTGTCTGACATATTGTGAATCCGTGGCTTGCCCTCTTTGGGTGTATTTGCCCTGGCAGCTTTCACTTATGTATGTTGGCGTATGGTGGGATGATTAGTTCTCTATAGTGTGCATCCTTTAGTGATGAGTGTCCATGCAGGAGTGTGAGTGGCGTCCATGCATTGGTAGAGCATGCAGGGCTTGGCACTGGGGGAGTGAGATGTGATGGTGGGGTGTGTGGGATAGAGTGGGGTGATGGGAGTGAGGGTGAGGGTATGTGATGGCATGCAGGTAGTAGTAGGATAGTAGTAGGAGAGAGTTGATTTACCCGAGTCTTGTCCTACTTCTACTCCACGCAGGCCCTCAGGATGCAGGATTTCCAAGACTTGGTCATTGTTAGACTTTTTATCCTTGGCGTGGTATCTCTTAAATTCTTTCCTCTGTTACCCAGGTTGTTGATGTGTGCTGGACTCTGATTTTACTATTTCTGTTACTCTGGGCACTGCTAACCAGTGCCAAAGTACAAGTGCTCCTTTACAAAATATGTATGTCACTGGCTTATCCATGATTGGCATATTTGATTCACTAGTAAGTACCTAGTAAAGTACACTGGAGGTGCCAGGGCCTGTAAATGAAATGCTACTAGTGGGCCTGCAGCACTGGTTGTTTCACCCACATAAGTAGCTCTGTAATCATGTCTTAGACCTGCCATTGCAATGTCTGTGTGTGTATTTTTATCTGCAAATTTGACTTGGCAAGTGTACCCACTTGCCAGGCCTAAACATTCCCTTTTCTTACTTGTTGGACACCCCTAAGGTAGGCCCTAGACAGCCCCAAGGGAAGGGTGCAGTGTATGGTTAAGGTGGGACATATAGGTGGTCATTACAACACTGGCGGTCGGTGGTAAAGCGGTGGTAAGACCGCCAACAGGCCGGCGAAAAAGAAAATGGAAGTATGACCGTGGTGGAAACCGCCAACAAAGACAGCCATTTTAACACTCCGACCGCCACGGAGGTACAAACAAACAGCTTGGCGGTCACCGCCAACAGACAGGTGGAGGACAATGTACCACCCACAGTATCACAACAGGCCAACCAGCCACCTTTTCAGGGGTGGGTTCACCGCAAACAAAAACACGGTGGAAACAGGACTTTGAAGGGAAAACCCTCACCTCTACACACCCCACAAGGAATCCGGACGCCATGGACCCCGAACTCCACATCCTGCCAGCCCTTATCTTCCTGCTCTTCTACCAGGATGCATGAATGCCAGCGGCGAAGACCACAGTGAGTACTGCACCTACGACACAGTGGAGGGGGTAGAGAAAAAACAGGGACACACACACGCAATACGCAACACCCTCACCCCGACCCACACCCTCATCCACAACAACACACACACTAATACAGCATGATACATAACAGTTACACCTCCCAACCCCCCCGGGAAGAAAGCAAGGACAAAAGGAAATGAGTGTAACAATTGTAATATATTAAAATCCAGTACGCAAAAATATGTATATACACTATAAACAAAATATACACCAAGAATAGTAGTCCAGGTAGTGCTTCATTGAAGTCCGTGGAACACTGGGCCCACACGGTATGGGCGAGGCCCACAATCAATCCTTGAAATGACAAAGAGAACACTGCAGGGGCATCAGATAGCAATAAAACAGGCACCTCAGGGGGAAGGGAAAGGGGGGGCACCTCAGCTGGTTGAGTGCACGACGCCAAATCCACAAAGGGGGCCACATGCCCACTGTTCCATCCTGGGGAGTGCAAAGCCACAGTCTCTCAAGTCTCTACAGTAGGTGGTTTGGCCACTGTTCCATCCTGGGGAGTGCAAAGCCACAGTCTCTCAAGTCTCTACAGTGGGTGGTTTGGCCACTGTGCAATCCTGGGGAGTGCAAAGCCACAGTCTCTCAAGTCTCTACAGTGGGTGGGTTGCCCACTGTTCCATCCTGGGGAGTGCAAAGCCATAGTCTCTCAAGTCTCTACAGTGGGTGGGTTGCCCACTGTTCCATCCTGGGGAGTGCAAAGCCACAGTCTCTCAAGTGGATAACAGTCTCCATTGGTTCTGGAAGGGGCATTGTGCCCAGAGTGCTTCATCCTGCCAAGGACAGAGGTAGTGGATGTGATTCTCCACTGGTTCTGGAGGGGGCTTTGTGCCCAGAGTGCTTCATCCTGCAAAGTACTGAGGTAGTGGATGTGATTCTCCACTGGTTCTGGAGGGGGCTTTGTGCCCAAAGTGCTTCATCCTGCCAAGGACAGAGGTAGCGGATGTGATTCTCCATTGGTTCTGGAGGGGGCTTTGTGCCCAGAGTGCTTCATCTTTCCAAGGACAGAGGTAGTGGATGTGATACTCCACTGGTTCTGGAGGGGGCTTTGTGCCAAGAGTGCTTCATCCTGCCAAGGACTGAGGTAGTGGATGTCTTTCTCCACTGGTTCTGGAGGGGGCTTTGTGCTTGTGACGGACTCAGTAGCGTCAGTGACCTTGGTGCTCACGGGCCAGCAGTGCTTGTTGCGGCGGTGTTATTGGCAGCGGTGCTTGTTGCGGCGGTGCCCTGTTCAGTGGTGCTTGTGGCAGCAGTGCCCTGTTCAGCAGTGCTTGTGGCGGCGGTGCCCTGTTCAGCGTGCTTGTGGCGGAGGGGTCCTTTGTAGTGACTCAGCTGCTGGCGGTCCTTTCTGGCCCAGCGGAGCTGGTGCTGGCAGTCCTGTCTGGCCCAGCGGCGATGGTGCTGGCGGTCCTGTCTGGCCCAGCGGGGCTGGTACTGGTGGTCCTGTCTGGCCCAGCGGGGCTGGTGCTGGCGGTCCTTCATGGCCCAGCAGGGCTGGTGCTGCCAGTCCTGTCCTGGGCAGCAAGGCTGGTGCTGCCGGTCCTGTCCCGGGCAGCAGAGCTGGTGCTGGAGGTGGCCGCCTGGGCAGCAGGGCTGGTGCTGCCGGTCCTGTCCTGAGCAGCAGGGCTGGTGCTGGCGCTGGCGGTCCTGTCCTGGGCAGCAGGGCTGGTGCTGGTAGTCCTGTCCTGGGCAGCAGGGCTGGTGCTGGCGATGGCCTCCTGGGCAGCGGGGATGATGGCAGTGGCCTCCTGGGCAGCAGGGCTGGTGCTGGCAGTGGCCTCCTGGGCAGCTGGGTGGGTGGCGGTGGCCTCATGGGCAGCGGGGATGATGGCGGTCTTCTCCACCGTGCTGCTCTTCCCAGACTTGCTGACTTTCTTGTGGGCCTTCCCCACCTTGGAAGGTGTTGCAGCTGACACCACACTCCCACCTGTACCTCTGGGAGTGGATTTGGTGGCTGGAGTCTTCGCCCTCTCCCGCCGGGCACTGGCCAACTTTTGATGCTTGACAGGTGGGAGACTTCCCGTGCTGTGGCTCCGTGCCACACTCACTGCCCTGCTGCCAGGTGCACTCCAGATTCCGGTGGCTGTCATGAGGTGGATGGCTGCTGGGTGGGTTTGTGCCTGCATTTGTGTATCTTGGGAGGTGGAGTCACAGACACACTTGGAGAGGACACTGGGGACGTGTGAATGGCAGTGGGGGTGGTGACTGCACGTGAGTGGGGCGTGGTGGTGTGTGTGCTGGTGATGGAAGTAGTGGCTGTAGATGTAGTGCATGCAGGTGTGTCTGCATGTGTCTGATGCTTGCGTGAGTGCCTGTGGGATGTGTGGCGCTTATGTTTGCCTGAGCTTCCCTTGTGTGTTGACGTGTGTGCATGCTGGTCTGAAGGTGTGCTTGGGATAGGCTGAGGTAGAGGGGATTGGGTCTGGGTGGAGGAAGTTGGAGGGAGAAGGCTAGACACAGGGACCACAGCTGCCATCAGTGCTGAGGCCAGAGTCTGAAAAGCTTGCTGAAGGGCCGCCTGACCAGAATGAATGCCCTCCAGGAATGCATTTGTTTGTTGCAACTGCCTTTCTACACCCTGGACGGCATTCATGGTAGACTGCCCAACAGTGAGGGACCTGAGGAGGTCAATGGCCTCCTCACTGAGGGCAGCAGAGGTGACTGAGGCAGGGGCTGAGGTGCCTGGGGCGAAGGTGATGCCCACCCTCCTGGGTGAGCGGGCACAGGGCAAAGGCTGAGGGGCTGCTGGGAGGGTGGTTCTGGTGGGGGGTGACGGCTGTACCTGTAGATGCGGGGGGCACAGATGTTACCGCCACCACAAGGGAGCTCCCATCAGAGGATGAGTCCTTGTCACTTGTGTCAGCTCCTGTCCCCGCCGTGGAGCTCCCCTCCCCCTCCGTCCCACTGGTGAACTCCGAGTCCGTTGTCTCGCCCTCCAGGGCTATGGGGGATGCAGCTCCCTCCTGCTCCGGTGCCACTGCTCCTCTGCCTGATGATGCTAATGCACACAAGAACATGGAAACCACAAAAAGGGGGGGGACGACAGAAGAGAGACATGTTGAGTGCATGCATTACCGCTACCGTTGGCGGACACTACAGACACAGAAGCCCCCTGCACTACGCCACGCACTTGGGCTCCACTGTTCAATCCCTGAGACATAGCCTACAAGGCTATGGCTGACATCTGCACACATGGATGACACAGGAGCCTGACTAGGTGAACTTGGCACTGTACACAGGTGAGGTGGGGTGCCACAGGGTCTGTCAGAACAAGGGGACCTAACTAGCACACTCGCCCTGGCCTAGGGAAACCCACAGCCCACCTCCCACACCCAGATACCTCCACTGCATGCAAAATCAGCAGAATGAGAGTGTACTCATCCCTTGTGGCTGCTGTGATGCCCTCAAGAGCCCATCCAACTCCGGGTACGCCACCGCCAGGATCCTGATCATCAGGGGGGTCATGGTGCGACAGGCACCCCTCCCATGTTGGGAGGCCATCCCCAGCTGGGCCCCTGCCGTCTTCTTGCTCCAGCAGCGAATGTCCTCCCATCTTTTCCGGCAGTGGATGCTCTGTCTGTGGTAGATGCCCAGGGTCCGGACTTCCTTGGCGATGGCACGCCAAATATCCTTTTTCTGTTGGGCGCTGACCTACATGAATTGGGGGAAAAGAAAAGTTATTACCAACTGCACCGTCATAGTCATTGGCCCTCATCCCTACCCTTGCCATGTGGCACATGCACTCACTGTCGTTTCATGCACACCTCATTCTCCTCCCCATCTTTCACCCACCCCACTCCATACAGGCATAGCCCACACAGCATGCTCCCAGTGTACTTACCTGTTTGTCTGGAGGACCGTAGAGTAGCGTGTACTGGGGGAGGACCCCATCCATGATTTTCTCCAACTCCTCCGATGTGAAGGCAGGGGCCCTTTCCCCAGACGCACAAGCCATTGTCTCTTCCAGACCGAGGTCACAGCAGCACTTGCAGTGTATGTCCTCTCCTGTCGAAGATCAGGTATTGAGTGATTGACAGATAGAAAATGGCGGTCACGTCCGCGGCGGTGCGTACCATCACCGCCGGCATACATTGTCATTGGCTCCTGGGACCCATAGGGTCCAATGTTATCCAATGCAGATTTGCGCCGCAGTCTTCAACCGCCTACCGCGATGGTGTACAACAGCGCAGTTACCGCACATCCCATTGCCACACTTTACAGGTCAGGCGGCCGCCATTTCAGGGGCCCACATGGCTTAATTTTTAACTGCGTCACACATACCTAGGCCTTGCCTCAACACTCATAAAGGCCACATTTCGGATTATGAATCATGTTCTGTGTAAGCTGTGGGTAAGTACCTCTGAGTTAGTTGACTCTGTGCTCGCTGTTGTCCTTCATAGGCACCGTCCGCTGGGACATGTGAGGAGATGGCAGCATCCTGCGGTGTACAGACCGCTGGTGGATCTGTCGACAATGGAGGAAAGACATGTGATTATCACCTACAGGCTTGATCGTGCCACAATCCTAGAACTGTGTGCCCAGTTGGAGCCAGACCTGATGTCAGCTATCCGCCATCCCACAGGAATCCCCCCTCAAGTGCAGGTGCTGTCGGTACTCCATTTCCTTGCAAGTGGGTCATTCCAAACAACAGTGGCCATAGCATCAGGGATGTCCCAGCCTATGTTCTCCAGCGTGTTGTCCAGAGTGTTGTCTGCCCTGCTGAAACACATGCGGAGCTACATCATTTTCCCTCAGGTGGAGGATTTGCCTACAGTGAAAGGTGACTTCTATGCCCTGGGAAATATCCCCAACATCATAGGTGCCATTGATGGGACACATGTGGCCTTGGTCCCCCCCCCCGCAGGAGTGAACAGGTGTACAGAAACCGGAAGAGTTATCATTCCATGAATGTGCAGATGGTGTGTTTGGCAGACCAGTACATCTCCTATGTGAATGCCAAATTCCCTGGCTCAGTGCATGACGCTTACATCCTGCAGAACAGCAGCATCCCTTATGTGATGGGTCAACTCCAGAGGCACCGTGTGTGGCTACTAGGTGAGCACCTGGAACCAAATCAGTGGGAACAGTTGTCTGGGGATATCCCTACAAGTTAGTGTGTGTCTAACAGTTGTCCCTCGCCATTTGCAGGTGACTCTGGCTACCCCAACCTGTCATGGCTACTGACCCCAGTGAGGAATCCCTGGACAAGGGCAGAGGAACGCTACAATGAGGCCCATGGGTGAACTCGGCAGATAATAGAGCGGACCTTCGGCCTCCTGAAGGCCAGGTTCAGGTGCCTCCATATGACAGGTGGATCCCTATTCTACTCACCAAAGAAGGTGTGCCAGATCATTGTGGCCTGATGTATGCTTCACAACTTAGCTTTGTGATGACAGGTGCCTTTTCTGCAGGAGGATGGTCCAGATGGCGGTGTTGTTACAGCTGTGGAGCCTGTGGACAGTAAAGACAAGGAAGCAGAAGAAGAGGACATTGAACTCGGTGATCCTGCAATATTTCTAGTGAGACACAGGTAAGAATACAAACTTGCCTACTACATGTACTTTAACACCACTACCTCTCTACTGTGTGTCGTTTCCCCCCAGTGTATGGTCACTGAGTTGTCACTTTCCCTTACGATTTCACAGATGTGGGTCCCTCTGTGTGACATCTGCTGTGTTTCCTCATGGACTAGAGCTGTGTGACATAGGTATGTTGACATTACATTTGAAAGGGCATTTTGACACTGTGATTGCTAATACACTATTTTTAAATCACAGACTGACTCCAGATTGTTTTTTGCTTCAAGGGTGTTTATTTAAGTGCTCAATATTGGAGGGGGTTGTAAAAGGGTGAGGGGTGATGGTGGAGGAATGTCCATGGCAGAGTCCAGTCTATTAGTCCCACAGGTGCTTTGCTCAAATGAGCATAGGAAGTGGAGCTGGGGCAGTTTGGTAATGGACAGGGTGACAAAGGGGGACAGAAGGATGACATTCAGGGTGGTCTCATTTCTTGGCGGGGGTCTTGGCATCATTCTCTGTCTTTGTCCTGGATCTCAGGGGCCGTTTGCGGGGTGGTTCTCCCTCTGCAGGGGTTGGCGTGCTGGTGTGGTGGTCCTGTGGTGGGGCGTCCTGTCCCCTAGCACCGGCGGAGGTGGTGGGCAGTTCATCGTCCAAGCTAGTGTCAGGGCCCCCTTGTTGTGCCACAGTGTCCCTCCTGTTGCTGAGTACTTCCTTCAGCACCCCTATGATGGTGCCCAGGGTGGAATTGATGGATTTGTGTTCCTCCCTGAAGCACAAATACTGTTCCTCCTGCAGGCGCTGGGTCTCCTGAAACTTGGCCAGTACCGTTGCCATTGTATCCTGGGAGTGGTGGTAGGCTCCCATGATGTTGGAGAGGGCCTTGTGGAGAGTGGGTTCCCTTGGCCTGTCCTCCCGCTGTCGCACAGCAGCCCTCCGCCCTCCCAGTTCCCCTGTTTCCCTGGGCCTCTGTCCCCTGAACCGTGTGCCCACTACCACTGACCCCAGGTCCCTGTTGTTGTTGGGGTGGTGGGTTAGCCTGGGTTCCCTGTAGTGGTGGACACACTGCTGCTTGACATGTCCTAGGGACAGAGGTATGGGCCCGCTGGGTGGGTGCTATGCTGGTGTTTCCAGAGGGGGGAAGCTCTGTGGTGGCCTGTGACTGTGTGAGGGGAACCGACTGTCCCGAGGTCCCCGATGAGCCGGGCTGGTCATCTAGATCCAGTTGGACAGAGCTGCTGTCATCACTGTGGGCCTCTTCTGTTGGTGGTGTGGACATGTGTGGACCCTTCTATTTGGTGACGTTGGGTAGGGGTCCTGCAGGGGTATAAAAGTATGTTTATTACATCTGTGTGTTCTATGGTGTGCAATAGGTGGGTGACCGTGTACCCCAGTGCTTGCATTCTTGTGTGGGACGTTGTGTGATGGTGTTTTTAGGGGGGTGTATGGGTATGTGCAGTGGCCATACATTGGTGATGGGTGTCCATGATTTGTTGTTGCATGCAGGGCTTGGTGTTGGGATGTGTGGTTTGTGATATTGGGACATTTGTGAAGAGTTGGAGTGATGGGGGTGAGGGTGGGGGTATGTGATAGCATGCAGGTAGGGTGGGGGATGTATTAGTTAAGATTTGACTTACCAGAGTCCATTCCTCCATCTACTCCTGCAAGGCCCTCAGGATGTAGAATCACCAAGACTTGCTCCTCCCATGTTATTAGTTGTGGGGGAGGAGGTGGGGGTCCACCGCCAGTCTGCTGAACCGCAAGGTGGTGTCTTGAGACCACGGAACGCACCTTCCCCAGTAGGTCGTTCCACCTCTTCCTGATGTCATCCCTATTTCTTGGGTGCTGTCCCACTGCGTTGACCCTGTCCACTATTCTTCACCATAACACCATCTTCCTAGCTATGGAGGTGTGCTGCACCTGTGATCCGAATAGCTGTGGCTCAACCCGGACGATTTCCTCCACCTTGACCCTGAGCTCCTCCTCAGAGAACCTGGGGTGTCTTTGCCGTGCCATGGGGTGGTGTGGGTGATGTGTGGGGTGGTGTGTGTAGTGATAAGTGGGGTGATATTTAGGGGTGTGTTGTGTGAGGTGTGTGGAAGTTATGTGGGTGATGGTATTGTGTGCTTGTGGATGCTTGGTAGTTGTTTGTGGTGTCTCTCTCTGGCCTTCTCTCTGTGATTCTGGTCATAGGGGTTTGTGGGTGATGTGGGTATGTGTTTTATATTGTATTGGGTGTGTGGGAGTGGTGTTTGTATGTGTATCAGGTGTGTGTATTTCGAATTGTCCAATGTTGTTGTGTTTTGAAAAAGTGTATGTATTTTGAGCGCAGCAGTGTGTACCGCCAATGGAATACTGCGGTTGAAAGACCGCCGAGTGGATTCGTGGGTTGTGACAGTGTGGGCGTATTTCTGTTGGCGTGACGGTGGAGGATTTGTTTTCACCAGTTTATCACTGACCTTTGGTGTGGCAGACTTGTGTGGGTGTCTGAATTTTGGCAGATTCCGAGCTGTGGGTCATAATAGCTGTGGCGGATTTCCGCGGCCGCGGCGGTGTGTTGGCGGTAAGCGGCTTTTACCGCCAATGTTGTAATGAGGGCCACAGTAATGTGTTTTATATGTCCAGACAGTGAAATATTGCTAAATTCATTTTTCACTGCTGCAAGGCCTGTCCCTCTCATAGGTTAACATTGGAGCTACCTTTAAAAATCTATTTAAAGTGTAGTTTCCTTTTGGGAGCGGATGGACATGTGGAGTTTGGGGTCTCTGAGCTCACAATTTAAAAATACATCTTTTAGTAAAGTTGATTTTAAGATTGTGTGTTTGAAAATGCCACTTTTAGTAAGTGAACATTTTCTTGCTTTTACCATTTTACCATTTCTGTGACTCTGTCTGTTTGTGGATTCCCTGTCTGGGTCAGTTTGACAGTTGTGCTGGTTGAACCTCACACTAGACAGTGACACAAAGGGAGCTGGGGTGTAGTCTGAATTCCCTGATGAGCCATCTGTGCTAGGAGGGAGGGGAGGAGTGGTCACTCACATCAGAAAGGGTTGTGCCTGCCCTCACACAATGCAGCCTCCAACCCCGTGGTGAGTGTCTGGGGCCTGGCCTGGGCAAGGCAGGATTTCACATTCAAAAGAGACTTTACTTTGAAGTAGGCCTTCTTCAAAGGAGAAATTGGGTATAAGAAGGGCACCCTAAACCACAGACTTTAGAACACTTCTGGAAACAAGAGGAACCTCTGCCTGGAGAAAAGCTGAAGAGCTGAGGAAGAAGAGCTGCCCTGCCTGTGACTGTGCTTTGTGCAGCTATCTTGCACTTGCTGCTTCTGACAGAGTAAAAGGCAAAGACTGGTCTTTGTGTGCCTTCCATAATGAGATGAAATCTCCAAGGGCTTGATTTAGTGCTTGCCTCCAGTTGTTTGAAGTCTCAGGGACAGCAAAGACTTCTCTCTTCCATCACCTGGAGTCTCTGGAGAGACTCCTACTCTTCCCTGTGGTGCCGATCCAGTTCCTGGGACCCTGAAAGGAGAAGCTGGCAGCCTAAGAAGAGGAAATCCACGCACAGAAAGCCGTGCGGGGAAAAGATTAATGCAACTCTGATCTGCGGCTGAAGAAACAACGCACCGCCGGCTCTGCTGCTGAAAATCGACACTCGCCGGAAGCACGACCGAAGAAACGATGCACGGAGCTGGAGAAACGACAGGCAGCATCTCTGAAGGAGGCTAAGAGATCGCAACCAGCGCTGCGTGGTTTTCGGATCATTGTGTGGTTGGATTTCTGACGCAAACACCGATGGGCGTGTAAAAACAACGCAAGGCCTGCCCGGACCTGAGAGTGCTAACTAGATCAACGCATCGCTCTCCTGCGGAGAGAAGAAACGACGCGCCTGACCCGACGAGAGGAGAAACAACGCAAGGTGTCACTTGTGAGTGAAATCGACGCATCACAAGCCCTTTTTGACGCACACTCACCCATGCTGGGTTAATTTTGATGCACTCAAGGAACATTTTCACGCTAACAGTGTTAGTGTGTGTTTAAAACTACTTAAAGACTCTTTTTGATTTTTAAATGATAACTCGAATTGTGTTTTGTGGATTTTTGTTGTTTTGGTATTGTTTTGTTTAGATACATATTCCTATTTTTCTAAATATGTGTTGTGTCATTTTGTAGTGTTTTCATTAAGTTACTGTGTGTTGGTACAAATACCTTACATCTAGCACTCTGAAGTTAAGCCTACTGCTCTGCCAAGCTACCAAGGGGGTAAGCAGGGGTAAGCTGAGGGTGATTCTCTTTTTCCCTGACTAGAGTAAGGGTCCTTGCTTGAACAGGGGGTAACCTGACTGTCAACCAAAGACCCCACTTCTAACACTCCTGACATGCTGTTAGTTGTGTGGGATGAGGAGGGGGTCCACCGCCAGTCCTCTGTACATTGAGCTGGTGTCTTACTGCAATGGAATGTACCTTCCCCCATAGATAGTTCCACCTCTTTCTGATGTCATCCCTAGTTCTTGGGTGCTGTCCCACGGCATTGACCCTGTCCACAATTCTTCCCCATATCTCCATCTTTCTAGCTATCAATATCTGCTGCACCTGTGCTCCAAATAGCTGTGGCTCTACCCTGATGATTTCTTCCACCATGACCCTTAGCTCCTCCTCTGTGAAACAGGGGTGTCTTTGTGGTGCCATGGGTGTTGTGTGAGGTGTGTAGTTGAGGCTGTGTTGGGTAATGTTTTGGGGTGTTTGATGTGGGGTGCATGAGTGGTGTATAGATGTGAATAGTGTCTGGCTCTGGTTCTGTCTGTGGTCTTGATGTCCCTCTGCTGACTATGGTTTTGAATGGTAAAGGGTTGGTGGTATGTGTTTTAGAGTGGTGTGGGTGTGGGTGTGGTGTGTGTATGGGTGTCAGGTATGCGTTTTGAATTGTCCGATGTGTGTTGTTTTGTCTGTGAATGTCCCTTGTGAGCACTGCACTATGTACCGCAATTGGTTTACCACCATTGAATGCCCGCCATGGTGATTTGTGGGTTATAATGTGGTGGGCGGAGTTCTGTTGGCGTAACGGTGTGGGTTTGGATACCACCAGTTTATCACTGACCTTTGGTGTGGCGTTTTGTGTATGTGGCTGAATACTGACGAATTGGTGTGTATGTGTCATTATATGGTGAACGGATATCCGTGGCGGTGGCGGTAAGTTGGCGGCAGTCAGCGTGGCTGTAAGTGGGATTTACCACCAATGTCATAATAAGGGCCTATGTCTGCAATTTTTCTAGAAGGTGGGTAAAGAGTGAAGTTTCTTTTCTATTTGATGCACTGCTGGTCAAATTGATCAATGGTTAACATACACTTTTGTGTCAGTTTTGTTTTCATTCACAAACTGCGAGTTAATAGTAGGTTCACAACCATGGGGAGTCTGCAGTCGGGATGGAGAACTCTGCAAATAAAAATAAAAATATAGGCCTTTCCTATCCTATCTTTTTATTTGTAAAGTTCTCCTCCCGAACTGTGGAGTCTTTGCATCTGTAATCTTACTATTAACTCATAGTTGGTGAATGCCAAAAAAGTAAACCTACACAGAAATGTGCATTTACCTTGGTGAATCAGTTCATCTGTCTGCTGTTTTGGCAGCAGCCAGGTAAATAGTGAAATGTGTTTGCTATTTTGTGTGGTTGGCAGAGATATATGTGTCTGGGTTTGCCTGTCTGGACAAAGTTAGACCTCTCTGATGAGCTATAATCAGAACAAAACACCTGTATCAGGGTTGCTTTTATTCATTCTAGGTTAGCTTGGGTGGTGTTTTAGAAATTCTTGGCTGTAATCCTATGTATGGAATTGTAAAAACCTTTTGTACGTTTTTAGGTTCACGAGGATGGCACTTGCTGATCCTGTACTTAAAGACATTGCTGTAAAAAACGGCCAAAGGCTTTGTGACATTCTAGTTCAGAGTACATGCTACTGTGCTAATCCAATGCGTAAAAGTTGTGGTAAAAAACAGGATTTTGAGATGAGCAGATTTGGAGTGCAGTTGGTTTTGTAGTGTGTTGTAGAATATCCCCTACTATGGGGCTGATATCCAACTAAATTGTGGCAGCTACCCAGGGTTACCTGCTCCTTTTGGCATAATTTATGCAGCACTCTAAGCTTGAAACTTAATTGTTTTGACTTATCTCAATAGCTCCCATTTATCTGGGCACAGCTATACCTTTCTGATGAGCTCTACTAAGAGTGAAACACATGTCAAGAGTTGCATTTATTCTTTCCAGATTCTCTTGAATGGTATTTTACCAATCCAAAGCTGTAATACTGTGCCTGGAATGGTAAATGACTTTGTCATTTTTCAGCTTAACATCGATGGCACTCACTGATACTCTGTTTAAACACTTTGCAGAAAAAACGGTAAATTGTGCTGTTACTTTTTAGCTAGGAGTAAATGGCACCACACTAATCCTTTGTTTAGCACACTGCTAGAAAAACAAACATTTGATGGGAACAGATTTGGAGTGCTGTGGTGTTGCAGATTGTTCCATATTAAGGAGCTATTCTCCTCCTAAATTTTGGGAGCTGCCATTTCTCTCTGATTTCTTTGCCTCGTTTATGTGGCACTCTAAGCCTGTTAGGGCATTGTTTTAACTTATACTGGTTGCTCCCTTGTGTCTAGTAAAAGCTATACCTCTCTGATTAACCAAACAAGTTTTGAGTGCAACCACTCTCCCACTGGGATTGGTGCCTTGCTTTCTAGGGAAACAAAGGATGTGTGATGCTCAATGGTTAGGGGTATCTCCTGTGACAGAGTAGGCCTCTTTGAAGTTTAGTTTCTGGACATAGGCCAGATGGTCATCCTTTCAGAGGAACAGAACACTTACCACACCCAAGACCTTTGTTTCACCACTGGGAGCAAGCTCATACCTCAACAAAGAGCTGATCTGCTCCTGGGTGACACATGGCAGCTCATGCAAATGGACTTTTGGAGGCTTTAGTCAGGCAAACAATGCAATTTTTAAAGTACCTATCTTAAAACATTAAGGGGGTCATTGCGACCTCTTGTGAAAAGACCGCCGAGGGACCGCCGTGCTGAAGACCGCCAGTGGTGGCGATTTTCCGCTTGGCGTATTATGACTACTGGCAGCCCTAATGTTTAAAATGAAGGATTATGCCTGGCAAACAGGAATATATTGACAAGTCAAATTTGCTGTTGTAAAACTGCACAATAGGTTGCATTAATAGGCTTCAATTTAAGTTTTGCACTGTTACCCTATTGGTGGCACAATTTGTGTTGCAGTCCACTAGTGATATTTACCTTATTGGCCCTGGGCACACTTTGTCCCTTATAGTAAGGACATACATGTAAGTTAAATTTGGCAGTGATGAGTATAACTGTTTTCTCATGTTTTAATGGTCAGAGCACATGCACTGAGACCTGGTTAGCAGAGTCCAAGAGACCTGGTTAGCAGAGTCCAAGAGCACCCAATAAAAAAAGAGTAAATAAACCTAACAAGAAGGAGGTAACCACACAAAAAGTTATTTTCATACATCTAGCAAGTTTTTAGATTCTAGATATGTAGAGATATTTCTGTAAACTTCTTTTACTAGATTTTTAGCTGGGTGCAGGAAGAGAGAGAAAAGTTGGAAATTGCTGAGCAGGTTGAGTCTGCTGGTGGCTTTTCCAGTAAAGTAATGACCATTGCCCTTTCCAGTAAATCTGTATCTTTGCCTGCTATAAGGAAAAATTACAAAACTCCATGATAGAAGGGTGTAGTAATTTCTGGGGGTAAAGTGAAGATATCAGGGGGCAGGGTTTTAAAAGAGAACCAGTTTGATGATGCACAAGCAGGATTTCCTACATTCAATGGTAAAGTAACTAAAATCTGATACCGAGGAACATGTTGCAGAGGAGGAAGGGCTGTCAGGTAAAATAAGAGACTCAGGACCTGATTTAGACCTGCAGTGAAGGTGGCTGAAGACATTATGCCTGGCATGCTGATGAAAAACAGCCTAAAAGCAATTTAGAGATCCCAATGGTGATCTCTACATCTTCAGAAGAACTGTAGCCACTGAGGTTTCTCTCAAAGTAAAACATGTTTGGTGGACGGACACTGTCAGGGGTTGTGGGGTGAAATTGGACAGGATGTTGAGGATCATATCATACAAAAAATGTGCAAAACCCTAGCAATGTGTTTGTGATGAAGTAGTAAAATTAGAAGATGCCTTTGGGTGAGATGGACTGTTAACTAGAGAGAAAAATTATTTTCAGGATTTAGTGGGTGCCTCTATTGAGGCAGCAATGTAGCAATCAAAGGTGGACCAGACTGATCATTAATAAAGCTTCATTGCTCATTTGTACACAGTTTTAGCTTCAGGATTCCGGAGTGTAATTGCTTCTCTGAGCCTGTTCCACATGTTTACATGGCTTGCTTGGCCACATTAAGGGGCATATTTATACTCCGTTTGCGCCGAATTAGCGTCGTTTTTTTCGACGCAAATTCAACGCAAAACTAACTCCATATTTATACTTTGGCGTTAGACGCGTCTAGCGCCAAAGTTCATGGAGTTAGCGTCATTTTTTTGCGTGAACACCTTCCTTGCGTTAATGATATGCAAGGTAGGCGTTCCCGTCTAAAAAAATGACTGCGATACTATTGCGTCGGATTTATACTCCCGGGCAAAAATGACGCCCGGGAGTGGGCGGGACTAAAAAACCCGCATTTGCGCCGGATTTTAGCGCCTGGGTCAGGGCAGGCGTTAAGGGACCCGTGGGCTCAGAATGAGCCCAGAGGTGCCCTCCCAAGCCCCCAGGGACACCCCCTGCCACCCTTGCCCACCCCAGGAGGACACCCAAGGATGGAGGGACCCACCCCAGGGAAGAAAAGGTAAGTTGTGGTAAGTATTTTCTTTTTATTTATTTTTTGGCATAGGGGGGCCTGATTTGTGCCCCCCTACATGCCACTATGCCCAATGACCATGCCCAGGGGACAGAAGTCCCCTGGGCATGGCCATTGGGCAAGGGGGCTTGACTCCTGTCTTTGCTAAGACAGGAGTCATGTTAATGGCGTCTGGGCGCCAAATAAAAATGGCGCAAATCGGGTTAAGACCATATTTTTGCCTCAGCCTGACTTGCCCCATTTTTGGACGCCCAAACGCCATTTTGCCCTACGCCGGCGCTGCCTGGTGTACGTGTTTTTTTTTCACGCACACCAGGCAGCGCCGGTCGGCTAACGCCGGCTAACGCCATTCAATAAATACGGCGCCTGCATGGCGCTTCAGAATGGCGTTAGCCGGCGCAAATTATTTTGGCGCTAAACTGCGTTAGCGCAGTTTTGCGTCAAAAAGTATAAATATGGCCCCAAGTTCATCAATTGACCAGGGTGTGGCTGGAACTTTGAACTGCAAAAGGTGCAATTGTGCCCATGACAGAGGACACCCTATTGTTGAAATTGGAACTGTTTCAGACATGTTATGGTATAAGGAAACAGGTTTTAGCTAACATCTGAGCAAAATTAGCTTACTTGACTTTGGACAAAGAATGGATAATCCTGAGGACAGACACTATTCCATCAGCCTCTTGAGTTCTAAGAGCACTTCAATAGAAGGGCATGACAAAATTATTAGCCCATAGAAGGGGAGAGGTGTGAGGTGTGCTAACTGTGATGCCACTGTCATAATAGGTTTGAGGATATAACTGACACAATCATTAGGAGAAAGAGCTTTTTGTTGGAGATCTAACACTCTGAAAGAAACAATGCAAGTCTCTGAGTAAGAATCAGAGGATTTTTCCAGATGAAAGTTCAGATTACCAAGCAAAGAGAAATTGACACACTTAAGCATATAAGGAGCTAAGAAGACTGCCAGCTGATACTAATGCAGATTCTGGTGCCATGGGTGGGGTAAATAAGAGCCCAGAAAATGTGAAAGTTTTAGATAACAATGGTTCCATCTGAAAAGAAGTTAGCCTCAAAAATAGTGCAGGTGTATCTAAAATTAAAAACCATAGGTGCACCACCTCCTGGTCATCTGGCTGGTAAAAGCAAGTGATAGCGTGTCTTGTTGTAATGGTAATGTCTATATGTGGTTTTGAATAGTCTTTCTGTCAGTAACACAACATCAAGTCTATAGGAGGATTAACTATGAGATAGATCAAGCTGATATTTGGGTGACAAGTGTCAGTTAATTTATTAGCAATAAAGTAGTCTTCTATTTCAGGAGCATACCGGTATTTCAGGTGGATGGTATATCTGCACTTCAAACAGGAAACAAGGTCCTCGTGATGACATGGAAAAAGAAGGCAGTTAATATAGGTCTTACCTGATTTAGCATATGACAGCAGTAAATCTCTGGAGCATGTCAGCATTGAGGGGACAGTATAGTGTCAGGATCTGGGGTCCTGGTCCTAGACTTGGTCGTGACATGGACAGTTGCAAACTGGCTTACCTTTGGCACACTTGCTGCACACGTCTACTGTGCAGATAGAGAACTGTCATCTCAAGTATGTGGCAGGAGAAGAGAGTGTAGCTTCTTGGGACACAAAGAACTGGACCGATGAACAAGAGTGCAGGGTCCATATCTGAGCTTGAGAACCTCAGAAATTGAGGAAGGTCACAAATTAGACACTAACTGGAACCAAACTTCTCTGGATCTAGGTGGCAAGTACCTTTGCTGTGTTGGCCTACTGTGAATCCAAAATAAAATTAAAGCAAGGTGAGAAACATTGAAGTATACGTTTAAAAAAATACATACAAGTCCAACGTGCCAATAAGAGTAAGTGGACGTGTATGTAGCCAGGCAAGTCCCATATGTACATGCAAATGAAATCATAGAAATGTGCCCAAATTATTTTGAATAAAAGCCTAAGCAAGCACAGTACTTAAGGCAGTGTTAGTTCAAGTATGGATGCACAATCAGCTCAGTTAAATAGCCCATTTTGAGGAGAAGGCTTGGGTTAGTGAGAAACAAAGAGTTGGACCACTTATGTGAAGCACTGAGTCTGTGTCCAAGTCTCGGAGAAGTGGAGGTGGGGGCAAAATAAGAGACTAACTGTAGCACAGCTGCTCCAGATCTGTCTGGGTCTCATGTTCCCTTGCTGTCCAGATCTACTGACATCCAAAATGAAATTAAAAAAATAGATATTAAAGCATACAAGTGAAAACAATGCTAGTTCAAACATGCTACCAGTAATGTGAGTGATTACATTGTAATCACTCAAATTACTGCTCTTCACCCAAACCTCCAGTACCCTAAAATAAAGATCCATGTTATCAACCTAAGACTGGTGTGGCAGCTTCTGGCTGTCCTTGACCTTCAAACTATACTTCTCAGTGTGAGACAATATTTCCTTACAAGGGCCTTCTTCATGAGTTGGAACTTCACCCGGTCATCCTGCCCTAGGGCCAGCTGTCAACCCTCTCCTCATTGGGTATATTCCTCCAGAAAATTGCTCGACAATCCTCCTCAGGACCCTATGCGTCTCCATATCTAATTCATATGCATCAAACCACTTGTTTATGTCATCCTCCACAGCAGTGTTATGCCACAGATCTTTGGAAATGTGCACCCTTCTATGTCCACTGAACACTGGATTTCAATGCCAGCATTAATGGTGGACTCTGTTTGCTGTTTAAGACACTTCATGAGCCAACAAGGCTTTTTCGCCTGTAAGGATCTCTCAACTTTTGTTTCCTCTGGCAGCTTCTCTTTTAGGGCCAGTCTCCTTTCGCCCTAGGTCCTCCAGGCAGCTGCTTCTTCCTTGGCAGCCTCCCATTTTGTGGCTGCCTCCTCTTTCCCTTTCTCCACTTTGATTCTGGATAGCTGCAGCCTTAACTCCAATTCCTCCAGTTCCTTAGGGAATAGGTTGTGGGGGAACACAGTGATGCATGCTCAATATCTAGTAGTGCATCTCCATCCTGTTGCCTCTTCTCTCTTCTTAGAGTCTGAAGTTAAAGGGTTTTCAACCCCCCCTCCTCCAATACTTCCTCCTCCTGTTCCTCCACTTCCTCATGCAGGTGTAAATTGCATGCTCCATAATTTTCGGAACTCACAATGTGCAGAAAGTCTGCCCATGAGACATGTAGATGCTGAGCTCTGTAGTTTAAAATGTAAAAGATAAGAAGGATAAAAGTGCATTGCACAAAGGTTGGGTAAATACTAATGCATTTCTCTTACTTCTTTCTCTTGGCCTGGAGTTTAAAACAAACTTTAACCACCCAAATCAGCGCTATTGTGAAGTCCCAGATGATTGGTCTTTCTCCCAATGAAATGTCATCAGGCCCTCTTCTGTAATGTTTTTGGGGAAGGTGAACTGAAGCAAGAATTGTAACATGCTGATTTCACCTTTAAACTAGTTGTCTCTAGGTTTCATCAGTATTACACTTTTAGGTCCCCACTGTCACATCAATGTAGCTTCTGACAATGTGAGAGGTGTGAAGATCCCCTGTCTTCCATGGCTCTAATACACAAGAGTTAGGGCCTATTTATGACCCTGGGGATTGGACTACAATACCGACAATGCAGCAGTCGGGAGGACGCAGCCAAGCTGGTGACTTCCCAACCGGCTGTATTATGATTTTCCCATGCCACTGGCGGCACAGTCAGTGCGGCAGCATTGGCTTCAGCTCTAAAGGAAAGTTGAGGCCAATGCCAGTTCCACTGATTCCTCCACCCCCTCCTCTGTTAGAAGCCCGACTTCCCTTGTTCTAGGAGGTCTTCCGGCAGGGAACAGGAAGGGGCCCTGATACCACCAACAGTGTCCACCAGCAGAACACCACCAGGCCGTATCACAAGTCTCGGTACGTCTGGTGGCGTTCAACTGGCGGTGAGGTGCTCGTGGTAGCAGTGCCAGCTTACCAAGGTCCGCCAGTATGATCTCTGCATAATGAGGAGAAACATTTTCATTTCTCCTCATTTTTTCCTCTTTCCATGTGTGTTGTATTCTGCTGCACACATGGAAAGAGGAAAATACCTCTCAGGATTGTATTTGTTCCAGAAGGTGCACCTTCCTGAACAAAAGCAATCCTGCCTATGTTGGCGCTAGGCAGCAATTTGTGCGCCAGCGCAGGGGAAAAGGACAGGAATGCACTGTATTTCATAAATATGGTGCATTCCTGACCTTTTATATTGAGGTAGGGCAGTGTAGCAAGAAGTCTTGCAGTGCTGCCCCATGCCAATTCCTCATAAATGAGGACCCTTGTTTTTAGCCAGACCCTTGACCACGCCCCAGACTCACTGATCTTTGGTTTGCTAAACACTGTTTCATATTATTTCCTCATCGTAAAAATGATTTGCAGTGGGAATTGGGGATGCTTATGATTGTCAATGATGAGGATTACCAGGTTCTAGAATTGTTTGTCAGGAGGGGGTCCTTATGCCTAAAAAACTTTTGAGAGGGGGTCCTAGCATCAAAAAGTTGAATACTAATGTTGACAGAAAATTATTTAAAATATTCAAAAGTATAAATAAATATAATGTAATGTTAAAACAATATATAAAAATAGTACATCATTATATTTACATTGTAAAATATTTTATGACCCTTTTTTAATTTAAACATTATTGTACCAATACATTTCATTACTCTGCAACTTATCTTGTTCAAGAAAGGATGAAAATAGAGCCCAACAGAAGTGGAACTTGTATGCTAGTATTTAAGACCTAGGCCCTCATTCTGACCTTGGCGGGCGGCGGAGGCCGCCCGCCAAAGTCCCGCCGTCAGGTTACCGTTCCGCGGTCGAAAGACCGCGGCGGTAATTCTGACTTTCCCGCTGGGCTGGCGGGCGGTCTCGTTCAGACCGCCAGCCAGCCCAGCGGGAAAGAGGCTTCCACGATGAAGCCGGCTCGGAATCGAGCCGGCGGAGTGGAAGCTGTGCGACGGGTGCAGTTGCACCCGTCGCGTATTTCACTGTCTGCGCAGCAGACAGTGAAATACATGTAGGGGCCCTCTTACGGGGGCCCCTGCAATGCCCATGCCAGTGGCATGGGCACTGCAGGGGCCCCCAGGGGCCCCGCGACCCCCCCTACCGCCATCCGGATCTCGGCGGTCCGACCGCCGGGATCTGGATGGCGGTAGGGGGGGTCAGAATCCCCGCGGCGGTGCAGCAAGCTGCGCCGCCGCGGAGGATTCAATGGGGCCGCGGTACACTGGCGGGACCCCGCCAGTGGTGCCGGTCCGACCGCGGCTTTACCGCCGCGGTCGGAATCCCCATTGAAGCACCGCCGGCTTGTCGGCGGTGCTCCCGCGGTCCTCCGCCCTGGCGGTCAAAGACCGCCAGGGTCAGAATGAGGGCCCTAGTGTCCTAGGTCATCTAGACTGGTAACCAAATAAAGCACAGAAGGCAGGAATAGAAGAATAAATTCCAAACCTTTACCTGCTCACCTAGTTCTGCCTTTCAAACCAGTTCCCTAAACAAGTCTTGGTGCCAAAGAACTAATGCAATCTGAAATGTTATTGGGTCCTGGGGCTCAAGATGTACCTCTGTAAGTCTTACAAGAGGGAGAAGATTCTTATTGGAACTCACACAATCAGTAGAGAAAAGTGAGTACATTATATCGCTCATCATTTGAGCAGAGAGGGGACAGACAAGTTAAAGATAGCCGCACCTCTGCATCGTGTATAAATCAATGGCTTCATTGGACCTCCTTTGTAAATTTCAACTCCAGTCTGAACCGGCTTCAATAAGTAGATGTATCACAAACATCCTGGCATCTGAATAGTTTGCCCCTTATTTTATGCCCACATTTTAGAGGTCAGTTTGATGTAGCTCATCTTCAAGGCTTTTGTCCTTGAAACACAAACAATTGATGTGACTGAATGCAACATTTTAGTATACTATGGTGTGACATCTTCACTTTTCAACAGATATTTGCAGCTCTTGTTATTTAAACAACAAAGTTGATAAATGCTGGAAATTGATACTGAAATAGGATGTTGACTGCTGAAGTATCTTTCTACTGTCTTCTGAGTGAAATGACAGTGAGATGAAGGTTGGGTTAATTATTGGATTGTCTTCAATAAATCTATCCTGAGGGGCACCAAAGAGATGCTGAAGCAGAAGATAGGATTAAACATAACTGCTTCTATTTTGTTGCATACATTCATTTCTAATTTTCAGGTGTGCTGTTAACTTTTTTTAACCTTTTTTCTGAACTAGGAGCTGCACTCCTAGTTCAGTCCAGCTGTTTTCTCCTGCTCCTGTGTCGGACTTTCCTCTTCTTATCCTACTTCCTACTCCTGCTGTACCTCTGGATTTCCAATCTCTCCAAACCTGATCAGTCTCTTGGTCCCTCCTTAAGTCCTAGAAGTTAAAGTTCCAAAAACTTCATTCTAAAATGGCTCTAGCTGGCACCTTCTGTCAAGAAGTTCTCCAGCATCTCCAGAGCCCACATCTCCAGTCATAAGGAGGCTGTTTCACAATCAGCTTGTTCCTCCTCAGTGGCTCTCTCTGTAAGGCACTAACTGCTAAGTGCTTGTCTGTGTCACCTGCTTCTTGGCTTACGGAAGGGGTCTCCTTATCTCGGGAAGACCAAGACTGTGAAGACCAGACCAAGACTGTGAAGACCATACCACCCAGACTCAGAAGCATCTTTGGAAAATCTTTCTAGTGTCGAACTCTTGACAGGGTACTTCTGGGGAAATTAGTGTACAACATAACAGTTATGGCACATAAATTCAATAAGCTGTAGAAGCGAGCGCTAAAGTATCTTATCCCTGACAGAAGGGGACTTCCATGTCCAAAAACGTTGAGAGTCCTGGTCTTAATGGAGAGTGGTCAATACTTCATTTGAGGATGGAGAGCCAGAAGGTGGGAACTCAAGTGGAGATAAAGAATAAAGGGATGGTAAAGTTGATAGATGATTTGGGTAATGGGGGGTAGGATTAAGGGTGAATGAGGTACAGGGAGCTAGGGGGTTAGTGTGGTGGGTATGTCTGCATTATGTTGCATGAATACAAAACTCTATTGAAGATGGTTGAAACATGCAAATATCTTTCTCACTAATCCAAATTTTCATCACTGATTAATTACCTTTACTTGCCACATTCTTTGAGGACACACAACCTCCCATGAGATCAAGGTAACCCAAAATCAAAATGGTGCACCCATGACTCTGTAGGCTCTTATCTCTATTATTTCCTAACTCCTCCAGTGTCACTACTTAACCCAAGCCTCCTGCAGGGTGTGACTGAACAGATTGAGAGGCTCATTCTCTGAATAAAGTGTATCTTAGACCTGCGGAGGCTCAAATCACCCAATATAGAGCTGTCTGGAATACCTGTCTATCTTCCTGAGTATCCTACGACTTGTTCTTTAAAGCAGCAGCTAGCAAGCCCAGCTTACCAGATGATGCAAAAGAGGAATGCCTTTAGATAGGATTGTAGACGCCTTTAGAATGAAGATCGGTGAGTAGAAAAAAAATATTTCACATTTCCTGACCGGTAGGAGGTTTTGTGTTGCTACTTATCTAAACCCAATATGGGTCTGTTGAGTCCAGATCAGGGATAAACTGGTCATTTAATTTCCATAGCACTTTCCATTAAAATGATATTGATGTTAGGATAAAAACCTTTATGCATTGGCAGTGTGCCCAGCAGCAGAATGCTCGAGAAAAACAAAATCTTTCTTTTCCTGTTTTTCGGTTGTAGATGGGAAAAATATTTTCTTCCGTTCACCATCCAAAATCTGTACATCGCGTTGGTTGCTGAGTTAGCCGAACGACCATTAAGTGAATTTGGACATCATAGCAGTTGTCCATTTGAACACTCTGCTTATGTATACGGTTCGTGTATAAAACAAAGGGCATAACTCCGAAAATTAAGTGTTGATGTCATTAAGTGCCGTTTTATCCTCCTGCCTTAAAAAGCGGCCTCCAGTAGCTCTAGCCCACCGGCAAAATGCCCTGTTGAAAACAAAGGGTAGTCCGTCCTTGCAGATGAGTTAATGGGTGGGTTTGATAAATTATTCAAATAAATTAGAGAACGTGTTTGTCACTGTTTTTAGCATGACCCAACACTTATTAAATGATTCCTTTTTTCCTTGTGATTTTAGATATTTCTGAACAGGCAAGTATATATAGCTGTTTTCTATTTTTTTGTACATAATACAACGTCAGTGGTTTTACAAAAGTCAGGTTGCTCAAGCCAGCTGCGTCAAATATTGAGCTTGGAAATGTACCGAAAACGCAATCAAATTTGTTTTAATTCATTTCTGTAATGTAAAGAAGAACTGTCCAATTTTCTTCCGATTTGTTATACTTTGATTTGACTTAGTTATGCTATATATTATGTGCAGTGCACCCCGATAGCAACCTATGGGGCAGGAATGCGGGGCATAGGGGACCATGCAAATCTGAAAGGGAAAAAAATGGTTTCTGTCGGAGATTGTTATAAGCCCCTCAATCAATCTCCACCTTTATATGCCATAGTGAATTGGGCCTGAGCTATTTGTGTGATTTTATTCGGGCCAGACCGGTGGTATTGTGGCTGTCTTTCTGGAATAATGAGGAAGCCATATTGACTAGAGAGATTGTCTCTGATTGCCTGTCCTGTGATAAGGGGAATGCCATTCCGTGGTTAGCGTCTGTTAGTAAATCCGTAGAGTCGTTTGAGCGAGCAGACTTATTTACAGACGGCATGCAGAGGGTCTCGGCTGATAGATGACATGTGCAAGGCAACTGGAGAACCCTAAAGTTGCAGGTTGAGGAGCATAGGTGAACTGTGAAGAATTATTTATTCTTGAATTCTTGTGATATCTCTACTAATTATTTATGAAATAATAACATGGACAGGAGACGATTTTTTATTGTTCAGTTTTCGGGCAAGGATTGTGAAATATTCTTTATGTTTCCATAGTGGGTATCGGTCAAAAACTGGAATCCATGATATGCCCTTGTAGCACTTTGCACAGACAGATGAGGAAACGTGAACATGTGTTCTTATTCTCCAGCCTGATATTAGATTAGGCTGCATGCAATATTAGATGTTTGATTTTTAATTGTCGCTTGTAATTTTTATGTTATGGCATCTCATTCCATTTTATCATGTGGATTTATTTGTTTCTTTGTGTGAGTTATTTGTTTTTATTGCTGTTTTCAGACGAATAAAGATATTTTGAATTTGAAATTGACTTAATGACCTATTGTTGTTTAATTATTTTTATTTTTATTTTGCGTTCTGTTTTGATGATCCTATAGTATTGTGCGTATCTATTGAAGCATTCAATTATATGAACATTATCTGCGTTTTTCACAAAACACATGATTTTTCAAACAGTAAACCATTCCTTACAAAAATGAATCTAACAATATTCAGCTTGGACAAAACCATAATTAAATCAACTTGGTCACAGTCACACCTGGATCATGTCTAACTTCTACCCTTTATCTGAAAGTCGATAGGATTTATTTCGACATTGATTTCAGTCAGCTGTGTGGATTTAGTTCTCCCTGTTTCCTAGAAATGTCATTAGAAAAGCAAGGATGTTAAATTATGAAAGCAGTACAAATGTCACCACTTCCGCAAATATTATTTCTCCTAATCACAGTTAAATGTCAAGATTGAAACAGGACTGAATTAGGACGTATTTATGCAGTGCTGCTGAAGTAAATGTTGTTGTCTGGTCTTTCTAAATTAATGTAAACGTCTGATTTAATGTGACTGCCACCGTTGTTTTCTAAAATGCTTTAAACTGCAGAATTAGACAAATTCATTAATCCTGATTACTTTCCATCTCAACACTAATTGCCTTTCAACACTAACGCTTCAATTTATGAGAAATGAATGATTCCCCTAGCTGATATTTCAGGGTAACCGCTTATCCTAAAAATGGCAGCATGAGATTTTTTTAAATGTGAAAAGTGTTAAACTGAATGCATTTATCTTCACAGGTAGAAGGAACAATCAGACTTTTCTCTTCACATTAAAATAATTGGCTTGACCCATGGGGCTAACTGCACCATGAAATTCAATACTATTCATAAGCCCATGACTAGACTACAAATGGGGATTGTGCCATCAAATTAAAAGGACACCTCATTTATTGTGCTAGTCACATTACTGACCAACTCTTTCGAAACCTCCCTGCAATGATGTAGGAAAGGATAAATGTCATATCAACTGTCATTTTTGTTCGATTTTCGAACTTTACAAACATTTATAGAAATTACCAGTAATAACCAGGAAGTATGCTGTTACATCATAATTCACCTATTGATTTTTGGACCCAACTCTGGCAGCCCTTTGTTGCAAAGGATTTTAGCAGTGATGACTGCCATAAACAATATGCCATTCATGTGTATCCCAAAAACGTCATATGTATCCTGCTTGTTTATAGATTCTAAGAAAAAGTAAAAGTGTTGAGCTAGAATTAAAGTCAGCCACTGGTAACTACCCAAGAAGCTTTCTAGTCCATTGTGTTTTTTTGCACTCCGGCCACCACAAACAGCAACAAGCCATATGAAATCAGCCTTTGTCCTGCTCCAATAGGAACAGTTCAAGCAGAACTGGCAGACCAGGGCTCCTCTGAACAAAGATCACACGCACCCTGACTGATTTTGTCCTATTTGTGACTTATCTGTACGGTGCAGCTTGAGTTATGTGGCACATTGATCGCAGGCTACACGTTTGTGAATACCCATCACAATTAAGGCATTGCACTGAGGAAAGCGAAAAAGTAATGTGTGGCTGGTTGAATTAATGCCAGCCACTGGTAATCACTCCGGGCTGCAATTCAGCATATTGTTATTTTTGCCTTCCATGCCACCTAAGATAGGAAACTGTGTTTGTGCGCGTATTCCTGCTCAGATAGAACCTGGCCTGGCAGTTTGAAAATGAATGTTTCTATTGCAGCAGGTTTAACAGTGATTTGCTTATGGCTGGTTCCAGTCAGAGGAGGGATGGTGGGTGAAAAATGATGGACTGCAATGCAGCCCAGAGTAGTTTATAGAAGCTGAGATTAATTTTAGCCCTCCACCCATCCCATTTTCTTTTCCTCACTGCTATACGTTAAGTTTTGTGTGAATGACTAGACATGGGTCCTGTGCTCACTATATCATAGGATTCAAATTGCGCCCTACCAACAAGTTGCAACTAGGCCAAAACCATTCAGGGTTTGCTTGGGTCCCAGTTCTGAGGAGACATGGCCCAGCAGCTCCGCCTGGCCTGTTCTTATTTAAAAAGAACAAGGCAGATTTGCATATAGCTGGTTGAAGTCTTTGGTAAAAAGGTGAGCAAAAACATGAAGGACTGAAATGCAGCCCAGGCAATTGCTAGTATTTGAGATAACTTTTTGTAGTCCACCTAGCACTTTTTCTCAGTGCGACATCCTAAGTATGACAAATATGCCCAGACACGGGCCTCATGCTCACTGGGCCACAGAACTGAAGCAGCACCCTGCTGATCCTACTGGTCTGGTGATTTTTGTTTTCTAGTTTAGAGGGGAAATAGCCTTGCAGTTTGGGCTGCACTTTTCCTATTGGAGCAGGGCCCTGGCTGTTTTGCATATTGTTGTTTCCTCTCTTAGGTGGCATAGTCGGCAAAATAACAATGGATTTGCATGAGTTACAGATTAATTACCAGTGGCTTAGAATAATGCAAGCAATCTACCCATCACTTATTAGTTTTGCTTTGTGCAACACCATAAGCATCACATGTGTGACCAGATGTCCTGTCCCATTCTTACTGTACCATAGGACTCAATCCGCACCCTACTTACCAGGCCCAAATTGGCCAAACTGGTCTGTGGTTGTTTTTTCCCCATTCAGGTGGATTTCATGAAGTAATATAGTTTCTATATACCGTCCTGGATGTGACTCCTAGCACCTTTGGCATTTATGCACCAAAATAGCAAAATACCAGGGTTGTGAAAGTAACTTAATGCATGTTTTGACTGTTCACCGATTGAACCACAGGAAATTAATTTTGACCCTAATTGCTGAATGGGTTTTACACGACCTTCAGATGTTATGACTGAAGTTGAACAGGGTGCAGTATGTGCAGGATTAAAAAATAAGTGCACAATAAAGCATCAACAGAAGTGATAAAGTTAAATAGTGATTTGGATTTTAGGTAGGTTCTGGGCATTGAAGTAGCACATTATTATAGATACACACACACAACATTTGTAGAAGAAGGCAGAGCTGATCAGATCCCTTTGAGGAGGATCAACAAGGTTTTTACATTTTGTAGGGACCACTCTATCACTCTCCCAACTCACCAAAGTGACAACTGACAAATCTTAAGTCCGTAAACAATAGCAGTCATCACAAGAAATAATAGCAGCCGTCACACATGTTAACAGAGTGGAAGCAGAGACCAGAGGCAACCATGTTCAATTCGAAATGTGCAACAGAGCCAAGGAAGACAAGAATTACAGTGCAAGCAGGAAACACCCAGTGTAGTGACTGCTCACTCCTCTTTTTTTCCTGTAAAACACCATTTTATCGCATAGACTAGAGTAATAAGTTGCTTAGTGGGGGAGGTGGGATGCTAGCTGGCAGGCACTCCAGGAGTTTACAGGAAGGGGATGAATGTGGTAACTTGCAGCCCTGTCTGGAGGGCGAACATGTGACCAAGATAAGATGCAAAGCATGGCTGTTAGAGAGAGGTGTTTGCCTGCAGCGTTCCTGGAGAACCCAAGATATCCCAGATGCAAGGGTTCACAAGTGAGTCAATGTTATCAAGAGGCAAGCCAAAAATTGCACCTATTACTGAAAGTGCCCTATAAATGACGTGTGCTTTGATCATTGTTTTTAAAGGCATCAACACTAATGACACCATAAGAAATTATCAACCACCCCTTCGGTAAGGGCAAATAAAAATGGAATTTATTTTAGAAATCAAGAGAGTGGCAAACTGTAGAAACGGGCTTAGTTCCTAAAACACTATGTATAGATCACAGGATCGAAGCACTGCCAGTTTACTTGAAGCTTTTTCTTTGGGAAGGCTGTTTATGATAATGCTCAGCATATTTATAACCCACCAGTAAATAACTATAGATTAAGAATCAAATATGAATACGGGTGTCCTACCATACACACCTACATGTAAGCAGTAAATGTAACATGGCTTCTAGTTCATGAAGTCTGCATAATTTTATTTATTTAGGATTGTCAATTAAATAAAATATGTTATCATTTGTGTATGTGTTTGATGAATGTTTGTTTCTTTATTGTTTGTGTCTTGTTTTGAGGTTCAAATCATTGACAATATTTTGGCCGGGGTCCTTGGCTTCCAGTAATGACTCAATGGGAGTCCTTGGATTCCAATAATGATCGAGTGGGTGTTCCCGAGTTCCAGTAATGCTGCAGCGGACGTCCACAGAATAAAAAGATTGCGAACCACTGCCGTACAGCATCGGCATGCCCTAATATGTTTGGTATGACTTTTTAACCCCTTCGCTGCCAGATATTTCCCCCTCTTTTTTGGCTATTTGGGGCAGTTCGCGTTTAGACCCTCATAACTTTTTCTCCACATAAGCTACCCATGCCAATTTTGCGTCATTCTTTTTCCAACATCCTAGGGATTCTGGAGGGATCCAGACTTTGTTGGTTCCCCTGAAGGAGAACAAGAAATTAGCCAAAATACAGCAAAAATCTATTTTTTAAAAACAAAATGGAGAAAAAAAAGCTGCAGAAGATGGCCTGTGTTTTTTCCCCCCTGAAAATGGCATCAACAAAGGTTCAGTGGTGCTAAAATCACCATCTTCCCAGCTTTCAGGAACAGGCAGATTTGAATTAGAAAACCCCATTTTTCAACACAATTTTGGCATTTTACTATGAAATACCCAATTTTTACTATTTTTTGTGCTTTCAGCCTCCTTCCAGCTAGTGACAGAAATGGGTGTGAAACCAATGCTGGATCCCAGAAAGCTAAACATTTCTGAAAAGTAGACAAAATACTGAATTCAGCAAGGGTTAATTTGTGTAAATCCTACAAGTGTTTCCTACAGAAAATAACATCTGAAATAAAAGAATATTGAAATTGAGGTAAAGAAACAGCCATTTTTCTCCACGTTTTACTCTGTAACTTTTCCCTGTGATATCAGATATTTGAAAGCAATATATCATCATGTCTGCTGGAGTCTTTTGGTTGTGGGGATATATAGGGCTTGTAGGTTCATCAAGAACCCTAGGTACCCAGAGACAATAAATTAGCTGCACCTTGCAATGGGTTTTCATTCTATACCGGAAATACAGCAATTCATTTGCTGAAATATAAAAAGTGAAAAATAGGTATCAAGAAAACCTATGTATTTCCAAAATGAGCACAAGATAAGATGTTGAGAAGCAGTGGTTATTTGCACATCTCTGAATTCCGGGGTGCTCATACTAGCATGTGAATTACAGGCCATTTCTCAAATAGATGTCTTTTTTACACACTGTCTTACATTTGGAAGGACAAAATGTAGAGAAAGACAAGGAGCAATAACACTTGTTTTGCTAATTTGTGTTCTCCCACGTCTCCTGATATAAATGGTACCTCACTTTCCTGGGCAGGCCTAATGCTCGTGACAGGAAACACAACATGGACACATCACATTTCTACATTGAAATCTGACATGTTTTTTGAAAAGTGCCTCGCTGTGGATTTTGGCCTCTAGCTCAGCTGGCCTTAGGGAAATCTAGCAAACCTGCAAATTTTTTAAAACTAGACACCTAGGGGGATAAGATATGGGGTGACTTGTGGGGCTCTGACAAGGTTCTGTTACCCATAATCCTTTGCAAACCTCAAAATCTGGCCAACAAACACTTTTTTCCTCTCATTTCGGTGACAGAACGTTCTGGAATCTGAGAAGAGCCACATATCTCTATCCACCCAGTGTTCCCCCAAGTCTCCCGATATAAATGGTACCTCACTTGAGTGGGTAGGCCTAGCGCCTGCAACAGGAAATGTCCAAAACACAATGTGGACCCATCACATTTTCCCAAATAAAACAGAGCTGTTTTTTGCAAAGTGCCTAGCTGTGGATTTTGGCCTCTAGCTCAGCCAGCCTTAGGGAAACCTAGCAAACCTGCTCATTTTTGAAAACTAGACACCTAGGGGAATCAAAGATGGGGTGACTAGTGGGGCTCTGACCAGGTTCTGTTACCCAGAATCCGTTGCAAACCTCAAAATTTGGGGAAAAAAACACTTTTTCCTATCATTTCGGTGACAGAGAGTTCTGGAAATTGAGAGGAGTCACAAATTTCCTTCCACCCAGTGTTCCCCAAGACTCCCGATAAAAATGGTACCTCACTTGTGTGGGTTGGCCTAGCGCCCACAACAGGAAATTCCCCAAAACACAATGTGGACACATCACATTTCCCAAAGAAAACAGAGCTATTTTTTGCAAAGTGCCTAGCTGTGGATTTTGGCCTCTAGCCCAGCCAGCACCTAGGGAAACTTACCAAACCTGCACATTTTTAAAAACTAGACACCTAGAGGAATCCGAGATGGGCTGACTTGTGGGGCTCTTACCAGGTTCTGTTACACAGAATCCTTTGCAAACCTAAAAATTTGGCCAAAAAACACTTTTTCCTCACATTTCGGTGACAGAAAGTTCTGGAACCTGAGAGAAGCCACAAATTTCCTTCCACCCACCATTCCCTCAAGTCTCCCTATAAAAATGTTTTTTGTGGGGGCACCTGCGTTTTTTGTCCTGGGCTCAGCAGCCATATAGGGAAACCTACCAAACCCAGACATTTCTGAAAACTAGACACCCAGGGGAGTCCAGGGAGGTGTGACTTCCGTGGATCCCCCAATGTTTTCTTACCCAGAATCCTCAGCAAACCTCAAATTTAGCTAAACAATGACATTTTTCCCACATTTCTGTGTGGACTCACTGCACAGGGACAAATTTCCTACCACCCAACGTTCCTCTCGGTCTCCCTGTAAAAATGTTACCTCACTTGTGTAGGTGGGCAAAGTGCTTGTGACAGGGAAGAGACAAAAACATGTTGAAATTGAGGGGGGAACCAAAGTGGGTCCAAAAGGGCAGTTTGAAAAAAAAAATTTTTTAGGTTGACAAGTGCAGCAGAATTTTTATCGGTATAGATGAGACAATGCTGGGTGGTAGGAATTTTGTGGATTCCTGCAAATTCCGGAAGGCTTCAACACAAAAATGTGGGGAAAATGTGTGATTTCCTGCAAAGTTGGAGGTTTGTAGGGCTTTGTTTGTAAGAAAATGGTGCGGGTGCATGTGAAGCATACCACCCTGTAATAAACCAGATGTTTAGTTTTCAGATGTGTCTAGGTCTTGGGTATTTTTCTACATGGCAGCGTCCCAAAGTCCATAAAGTGCAGCCCTCACCATTCCAAGTGGGACAATTTTGAGAGTTATCCAAGCTCTCATGGTCCAAATGTAAAACCAAAACCCACAATAATTAAATGTCCTCTTGCTTGCCATGGGAAAATATGTTTTAGTGTGTTGGGGAGAGCGGAAAGACTGTTACCACCTTCAGTTGGGTTGGGGGCATAACCAGGCCCATACTGGTTGGTAGCCACCACCCCACTATTTTTTTTTTTATTCTGTGGCATCCAGTAGACTTTCTGCCCTCCTGGGGTGTGGCTTGGGGGTAATTGCCCCATCTGCCCACCGGTGGGCAGAACAGCTTTGACCCCATTTTTTTGCGGTGGGAGTATGTCCATAACCCCTCCCTCTTATTTTGAAAAAAAATAAATCTTCCCTGGTCTCTGGTGGACTTTCTGCCCACCTTGGGGGCAGATGAGCCTTCCAAAAATTGGCCAATCTGCCCCCAAGGGGGCACAGGGCAGATATGGCCAACAGTAATGTGCCCCCATGGGGTGCGACCCTTGCCCAAGGGCCCCCCCTAACAAAACACACACATACACACATCAATCCCTGGTGCCTAAGTGGTTTCTGCTCCCCGGGGGCAGATCAGCCTAATAGAAATAGGCCCACTGCCCCCAAGGGAAGCAGAAATGGCCTAAAATAAATTGCCCCCCCCCAGGGGAGCAACCTTTGCCTGATGAGTCACTCCCCTTGTGTGAAATTTGCCTTAAAAAATAAAGTTCCCTGGTGTCTAGTGGTTTCTGCCCCACTTGGGGGCAGAATTGGCCTCATAAAAGAAGGCCGATTCACCCCCAAGAGGGGCAGAAATGGCCTAAATATAATTTGCCCCCTAGGGGAGCGACCCTTGCCTAAGAGGTCGCTTCCCACCTCTGAAAAACAAACAAAAAAAACCAAAATAAAATGATCCCTGATGCCTAGAGTTTTCTGTCCGCCCCGGGGGCAGATCGGCCTAATAACAATAGGCTGATCTGCCCCCGGGGGGGGGGGGGGGGGAAGAAGAGGCCTTGAAAAAAATGTCCCCACTGGGGAGTGACTCTTGCCCAAGGGGTCGCTCTCCTTATGCCAAATTCCCATAACAAAAAAATCCCTGGTGTCTAGTGGGCATTTCAGCAGCCAGATCGTTTCACGATCTGGCTTCTGAAATGCTCTTTGAGACTTCAAAGGGAAGGACATTTCTTTCCTTCCCTTTGAAGCCTCTCAGGCCCCCATCACATGATTGGAAGAGAAATGCATTTCTCTTTCGATCGCGCTGGAAGCTGACCTTCCAGCCCGATTGGAGGTGGCTTCTGATGAGGTCAGCGTGCAATTGTGTACTGATGTCATCAGACGTCACTGGAGGGGGTCGGGGTGGTAGGGGAAGGGCTTCCCCTTCCATCCCTGCCTTGGAGGGGTGGAAGGGAAGCCCACGGAAGGAGTGCTAGCACTCTCTCTGATCTCATGTGCCAGGACATAATGGTTACGTCCACAGAGGACGTAACCATTATGTCCCCGGCACAGAAGGTGTTTAGTCTGGTTTGACAGTACAATACTGCAGTACTATTCTAAAATATACATACAGTGGTCTTTAGAGGAATAAACATCTCTCACCTTATATTATTGATTGTTTAGTGCATCATTTTTCTATCTAGGAAGTGTGTTATTGAAATACACTAAGGGCTCTCTTACATATGAAAAGTGCAATTAATCATAAGTACAGATGATTGCCTTATGATAGAATGAAAAGCGTTTCTTTTACCTGAGTTGTAATTACTGTGAAAGCATCCACTGAAAGTCTTAAAATAAATTCTTACTGGGGGAACAATCTGAGGAGCCCTTACTCCCCAGGCACTTTCCTATTTCTTTATAAACTGACAACCATAGTAACACATGTTCAAAGCGTGGCTGCCCAACAGCCTATTAGCTCCATGGAGTAAAGAAACACGGCTGTCTCATGCACGCCCACGTGAGGGACATGGAGGCCCATATACTAAAGTGACCAGTCAATATGCATGAGATAAACACCACCCTCCACACTAAGCCTTAACATCAAATTTTCAGTATGACTATAATAAAGACTGCTCATCCACTGTTTTAAATAAGCTTTACATTTTATTTTTTTAATTTTGTTAATGGACATTTTAGCAAAGAAAACAACTCTGGTGGGGAAGTATTCCCCCCAAAACTGCTTCAACTGAATATGAAACTCCTCATGAAAGGTAGGCTATGAAGCAGATGTTTTTTTTTTAATGAAAATCAGAATACATAATCTATGCAAATCAATTGCTCACAACAATGTAGGTATGCTCCGCATTTTCAAATAAATACTTTCTACCATAGAATGAAAAATCTGATTTAGGGAAAGTTTTCAAAACGTTTCCATCTTAAATTGAACTTTTGAACTTTAGTGGAAAGCAAACATGATTTGTTTGGCCAATTAATGTTTCTGCAAAAAATGTTGTGCCTGTTTTTTTTTAATCATTCGTACCCTGAAGACCATCCACTCAGGGACCCCGTCTGACCCGTGCGGCAACACTCATTCACCAAAGGAGTCCTACCAATCAGTAAATCACCAACAACCTTCCTCAATGCTTCCATCAACTCATCCAAATTTCCAGACACCTAGAAATATGCCATCATCATTCCCCTGCTCATGAAACTATCCATTGACGTAGCCACACTTTCCAACTACAGACCTATCCCGCTCCTACCACACCCAGCAAAGGTCTTAGAGAAACTAATCAACTGACTCCTCACCAACCACATCAGCAACAACCAGCTCCATAGTACAGAAACAACACCCATCGTTTCCACAGATGACATCCACATGATCCTCGACTGAGGATACATGACAGTCCTCATTCTCCTGGACCTCTCTGCAGCATTTGACATGGTCTCACACTTCATTTTCATCAGGGGCCTGCAAAAGATTGACATGCAAGGACCCACTCTCTGCTGGAACTGCTCCTACTCAACATATAGAACACAAGCTACCAGCCTGGCACCTTACGCCTCGAAAACCAACAAACTCATCTTTGCAGTGGCTCAAAGTTCATCACCTTCAATGCACAAAAAATCCCTCTGGCCAATATCATCCACACACATTACATCAGTATCCTTTCCGTGACAGCAATGACACACAACTCTTACTCTCCCTCTGGGATAAGACAACAACACAATAAACAAGTTCATCACCTGCATGACCAAAGTTGGTAACTATATGAAAGGCAACTGCCTCAAGCTCAACACTGATATGAAAGAATTAATGATCTTAGGTAAGAACACCTCACCCTGGAACTCCAGACAGTGTCCAGTCAAACACGGACTCACATAAAGCACCCACACAAGGCACCTGAGAACAATCATCTACAGTGAACTAGACATGATCACACATGTTAATGCCATCACTGCATCCTCCTTCCACATCCTGAAAATGTTGAGGAGGACCTTTAGATCATCACTCACAAGTAACAGGAAAAATATTGTTATCAGCAAATTGGACTACAGGAACAACCTATATGCTGGAATCATGAAACAACCCACTGGACGATAACAAACCATCCAAAACTTAGCAGCCACATTAATCCTTAACTTCCCACATAGAAGAGACATCACACCACACCTCAGGGAGCTACACTAGCTCCCGATACACAAATGCACTGATTTCAAACTCCACACACACACATGCAAGGCACTACACACCTTACGCCCCATCAACCTGAACGGTCACATCTCTTTCAACCAATCACCCAGACACCTTTGCTCCACAGGACTCCTACTTGCATACATTCCACACATACACAGAACTAGACCAGAGTACAAGCATTCTCATATATCACTCTTAAAGTGTGAAAACGGCTTCCAATGCTACATCAGAGCCTCCTCCTCTCTTCTTGAATTCAACAAGAAGTTGAAGTCCTGGCTTTTCAATTAACCTGCCATAGTCAGTGCTAGGCACACATGAGGAAACTGACTAATTAATCCATGTTATTATGTCTCCAGGCCTGACTTCTTCCTGTGATACTCAATTTTGAAAAGGCCTGAAACACATATGCGAAAGGTTGGATGACCTTTACTAAATTAACCCTGACAGACAGCTTGTAATGCAAGGCTTGCTTCAAAGAAGCACCCCACACAACATTCACTGCATCATTAACCCAGCAACAGACAGACATCTGAATGCCCACATAGGTCTGAGGAGAGGTTATGAGGAGACTGGTTTGGTGATTCTTGGAAAGTCCCAACCGTCTGAGAAATGTGCAGGTCACGCTTGTGATGATCTTGTATCACGTTGCCATCATGAAATGTTGTTCTACTGTGATTGGATAGATGCCTAATATATGTGTAACACTATGCATCATCTCATCAACATCATACCATGTACTTGAAGAAATGACCTCTCTGTTGTTCTGATTGGATGATGTATTTTCACATTTTTGTGGCCTTCATGCATAAAAGATTGTATTGAAGTTCCGCAATTCAGACTGCTTGGACTTGGCTTCTCAAGCCATCAGTGCCCATGTCTTTCTTTATACCCTAAGATTGGCTGGTCTCTGGTTTTGTTCTTGCTCTGAAGGAGGCTTCAAAACACACACCTGCTTAGTGCCAGGTGATCAAGAGCTTTACAAATACACATAGTATAACATAGCAGAACAGATTGGTACTTATATAGCACTTTTTGGAAATAATATATCCTGACTTGCCTAAAGTCAGGACTTGCAAATGTAAGAACTGTCTCTTTCTGTTAGCTATTTTCAAAATTATATCTAGGTCACATTGCTATACCATGGTATCGAAAAGCAGTTGCTCTTTTTTTTAATCTTGGGACACCTAGTAACACAGTGTGGTACTGCAGACCTCACTCTAGGGACATCTGGTAACATGTTTTGGTACTGCATGATTTTTCAGCTTATTCGCAGGACACTCGGGCAGATTTAATATTTTGTGCAGTGCAGCAAAGCAACCCCGGTTTCCATGCTACATTTAACAAGTAGGAGAAAGCAGAACTGAACCATGTTTGTTAAAAATAACCTTCTACTGCTCTTTACTCCTGCGCTGCACAATCTTTGTACCATGGTGCAGAGGTGTGTGTATGCTGTGAAGCATATCCTTCCAGTCCAAAATGTTATGCCTTGTGCTGCACATGTGTAATGTGTGGAATGTTTGGAGCAATTAAAACATTTCTGCTTGTTATCCCTTGCTCCAAAGAGACATTATTTTTTTATGCAAAGTCTGTCCTGCCATTTTGAATAGATTGGACTTTGCATCAAAAACAATGGGTGTTTGTGGTGGTCGACCAAAGTTGCCAACTTGATGCAAATGCCACACAACAATGAAAAGCAGTGAAAGTGCTATTTGCACTGAGAAAAGGGACTCTTTCTAGCATAAAATATATTTTGTACTGGAATGTAAATAAATATTTAAGAGTTCATATCACTTTACTTGACTTTGAGTGACCTTATCCTTGTGCAACACTGAGTAAATCTGGCCATAAGTAGCAGCCTCTAGCACGGCAGGCTTATCCTGCTCACTATCAGAACATCTAGTACCTGGCGTGTGCTACTCGCTCTTAGGACAATTAGCAGTGGCAAAGTAGCAGGTCTTGTTGAGTAAATAACACTTCTGCATGCCTGTGTTTGCAAGTATTAACACGTTATTACTGGGTATGGGAGGAAACTTAATTACATCAGTGAAATGTACAAAGTTTGTAAATTTCATGTTATATGAGTCTTGTGAAATTTCTCATTTTGTGAGGTCACATCATGTTCAGTTGTGGGAGACTGCTTAACTCAAAAATGTCTCTACTGAGGCACATAGTTTGCTTGAACCAGCGTCCTGCCAACCTCTTATGTGACATTTTTTATATGTGGTTTATCTGACATCAGGTTTTCACTCAAGATTCCAGCAAACAACATTTTGTTGCATTATTTCTGTACATTTCTAGAAAGGAAATAATGCAGTATCATACACTCCAATTTTAGGCCAGGCTGAGTGACTTTACAGATTATTTTGTACTATATTAACATATGCAAGTTAAATCTGCCACATTAATCTGTTTATCTCTCATCTGGAGTTTGGTAACTCTATTTTAGAAGGAGTTCTCCAAGTGCACCTAGCCCCACTAAAAATCATACTTCACTTTGTAGCCAAACTAGAGACTTCATGAGGACATTTAACCACAGTTGTGCTACTGATTTTGGCAACATCTTAGCACTATCTCTCATGTCACATTGAATGATGCACTGAAGTCGTGTTAGTGTGCATTTGCTCTAGACTAAACCCCTGTGGCATAAAACTTTGATGACATGTTTGGAGAGTTAATCTGTCATTATGTTATATTTTATAATCCTAACTAATAGTTTGCATTGAAACAATATTAGATTTTAATTGTTAAGAATTTTACAATCCTTATGCAAAAATAGAGACATGCAGTTCTGGGCCATACTATTAGAAATGCATTGACAAAGTTAGTTTGATTTAAAGTTATTGCAATATGAACACTAATGAATATTGATTTAGTAATGCTGAAGTTATAGTTTGCATATTAGAATGTGTTCATTTAAATGTATTAATGTGCTGCTTTATTTCATTTGCACTAGCCTAAGTGAGGCCTGCTAGGCCCTGTGTTTGTGACTGTACATACAATTTTGTCATCTGGCTAACTTGTACCTTTCCTCCAGACTTCGTTCCCATGAGAAGGATAGTTTGGTGATAGATGCCTATTGTTCTACACATAGAGAGTTGTATAACCATGTCTTTGAGGAGTGAACATTTAGGGCTGTGGACTGTTGAAAACATGCATTTGCTGTAATCCTGCATGGAAGATCACTGATAGATGCCAGTTTCATGACTGACTTTGGAAATCAAGTTAATATTTCAAATCGGAGTCTCATTATCGATTTCAATCAGATGTTGCCCCTTCAACGTAAGGTATACTAACTAGCTGATGAATCAGCTTGCCTTATGAACTTTAAAACATTGATACCTAGATGGACTTTGGTCAGATTCCCTAAGGAGAGTCAGAATCTACATTCTTCAATCGCTGAACCCCTTGAACTCAGAGGTATTGCCCTCTCAACCCCTGTCCCTTTGAAATGCCTTGCTGAGACTTAGAGATGTTTCCCTTGATCCCAAGTAGAAGACTCTTGACTAAGCTTCTGAATGTTGACGCTTTGCCTTTTTACTTACCTTTTGCCTATTCTAGTTAGTATCCTGATGTTCAAGATTTACTTTTTCCAAATTCTTTTTGCCCTTTTTATGTTTTTTGTGTTTTGCCTGCAAGTGTTCCGCCCAACACATGTTATCTCCTGATTGGCTAATTCGTAGGTTTTTCCATTGCCTAGACATTTTCACCCAGATGATTAAAATTGCTTTAATGCTTACTAGACCTGGGTAATGCTTGTTTTCTGTACTCCATTTTCTTTTATTGATGTTTTGTATAATTTGTGTAGAGTGTCTAGTTCCCCTAATGTTAGTTTGCCTTAACCTGTTTCATCGCCTTTGTCAACCCTTGTTGATACTGCAGCTTTATAACTTTATTTTGAGAGTTTCCTATATGACTTTGAGCTTAAGTTTGTAATAAAACTCCTCAACTTCATTCCTGACTGGGGTTTTCCTTTTATGGCCACATGGGTCATACTGTGTAAATTAATTGGTTTGTACTGAAATTTATTGTTTGGTTCTAGCACACCCTACAGATAGCTCCAAAGATCCATTTACCATGTCGAGGATGTATTCATGCAAAGGATGGAAATGCTCAAGCACTACCTCTGAGCTCTATATTAATTGTTAAATAATCATCATGCTCTGCTGTGTGACATACAAGGACTTACATACCAGCAGTCTGTCAGGAGATTACCCATTAAATCAAACTTCCACAGGAGAAGATACCTTTTACCCAACTCCCTCCAACAGATGCGTGCTCAGACTTTAACTGGTTATCTGAACCCTGCATCCACTATTGGGAAAGGGGAGTGGGAATAGAAAAAGAGAGACCACCTACAGATCCAGTTCCAGCCTATTTTTCCCACTTGAAGATAGGATATTCAGTGTGTGTCTCTGAAAACCTGCACCTTTCTTCTTATTGAGATTTCTTTAAAGGAAGGACCTGTAGGCCGTTGATGAGAGCATAGATAAGTACATTCCTACTGTGCATTCAGCTGTTCAGCCATTCACATTCACCCATTTCTATTGTTTCCCTAACCTGGATCTTTTGAGAGACTAGCTTTTATCTAAGAGAACAATGTTAACGTAATATTTTCTTTTCTACAGGAGTCAGAGGTTTCCAAGGTTCTCTGAAGAACAGTTCAAAAGTTCACAAATATACAAACTACTAATGTCTTTTACAGGTAACGAAAACTCCTTCTCAAGATTCAGTTTTCTCAATCACAGTCTCTAGGAATTAGTCTGAGCACTGATGTTTGTTTCTAAGACTGACAAGTCTGCAATGCAAAGAGTTCTTGAATATATATGTACATATATATTGGCAAGTCTGGAAATCATACAAAAGGATTCCTTACTGCAGTTGCTTGAAGTTCTGTTAAGCCAAAACAAATTCTCCTCAGAAAGCCGATAGCCAGTTGTTGGAAGAAGGAAAAAATTCAGCTTCTTCAAAAAGAAAAATGTAGCTAGTGTGCACACCGTAACAAAAAAAACAAAAAAAATTGCTCCAAACTGGAAGAATTCTTTATGAAATGAAGCGCCTCAGGAACACTGCTCATTCTACTCAGCATGACAGTTGAAATGCAGGGCTCCCAGCGAGAAACAGCTGGAGGGAAGCTTCAGCACGAGACTAAGGTGGAAACACTAGCACGCTGACCTCACAAGGATTTGGGACCACCATCCTGAGTGGTGGTTAAACTTGAAAAAGCTAGTTCTAAAAACAGCCTCCGCAAGAGCCACCGGGAGTGAGGATGCTGCTGCAACCAACGTGGGTTCAATGAAAAGGGGAATTCTTTTTGTTGAGGGTAAAAACTTAAAAACACTGGCAATAGTTTTCCTAACACAGTCCTTCATACTTAACTGTGCCATTTTCAATTTCAGAAGGACAAAGAAATCTATACATCTAAAACAACCTCAGACTAGAAATTCACAAACGCATAACTTCTTTTGACCAGCACAGATACTTTTCCAGAGATGCAATTTCTGCCTGGCAATCTAAACCTATATATGTCTCAGAGCCCAGCCTAACCTCCTCACAATCAGTATATGTCTAAAAACAGATGTATTCTGTCTTTTCCTTGATTAAATTCCTTTTTCTCTATGAAACATCATCCTCCGGAGTGAATTGCCACTGAGCCACTTATCTTCCATTTACCTCCTCTAAGCATAGACCCCACCATCTTCTGATTTAATCAAATTCTCTTGATCTAAATCTTCCAAGGTTACTTATTATTCTCCTCACTGCATATCAGTTTTGCTTTTTCGAATAGTAATGTTAGTTCTATTATTAATGCTTCAACGTCTAATGTATTGTGCTGCTTAGCTGTGAGGTACTTATATGCCTACATGGGTGCTAGTATGCACACAGAAACAAACCAACATTGCCTCCTATTAACAGCTTATTCTGCAGTGACACCCACTACCTTAGGTCATGCCTCTTTATCTTTGGGTATACTCAATAACCCAATATCTCCATTTAATGCTATCTTTAATTAAACATACTGTGCTTCACTTCTGCCTACAGTGCACCTAAATGATAACGTGTAATGAAACATTGGACTATTTATTTTGAGTAATGATTGATGTTACCTTGGTAACAAGGGATCTGTAAATTAAACACATTCTTCTTGTTTGTGTGAACAGCAATGTGGTTGAATGCATAAAAATCAGTCAGAGCTGATCCGGAGGTTCCAGCTTATAGTACATAGTGCATTTGATGTGACAATAGACTGAAAGGTCTTGTTTGAGCTAGCCACAATGTGGCAGGAGGTCAGTTCAAGCAAGCAGAGGGATAGGCAACGTTTCCTGCAGGTTTTCCAGAAAAGGCTTTTCTTCAGAGAAATTAGTCAAGGCTAGTACTTGCCTTAATGCACTGGCCAAACTTTCCCCCGTGGCAATCATGCTCCTGGTTATCATGCCTGAACTTGTAGAGCCACCCTTTCTGCCAGAAAAAGTACTTAGCTGAGAGTTATTCCCTATAATCTTAAGAATTTAGGTGAATTACTAGGACCTATGCTGGAACCAGTTGGCCAGTTGCTGAAGGTAGGACCGATGGCTGAGTTAGTTAAAAATATCTCAGTTCTCTCTGATGGAATCATCACACTACAGCACCATGTGAAATAGCAGGTAGTCCACACACAGGCTTGTAAACAACCAGGACTGGAGAAAGATCTCTAACAAAAAATGTGATGTGCATCTCAAAGGTAAACTATCAGCCAAGACAGTTTTCCATTCTAACTAGCGTAAAGTATTTTCTTATAAGATGCAATTAGAACTCACTCTCTTTTGTTTAGGGGCACACTGTACTGTAGAAGAACAGGAAAGAGGAGATGGAAGAGATGCATCTAGAGTGAATTAACTCATAGTGTGAACTATCCAGTCACAAAGAGAATCACTGGGTCAAGGACCACGTTATTTTACAAATACTAAGGGTCTGATTATGACCTTGTCAGATGGGATACTCTGTCACAAACGTAATGAATATCCCACCCACCATATTGCAGGTTCCATTATAAATGGCAAGTTCCATTACATCCTATGAAACTTGTAATAGGGTGGGCGGGATAGCCCTCATATTTGTGATGGAGTATCCCATCCACCAAGATCACAATCAGGCCTTAAGAATCTACACTAGTTTCAGGAAAATGTACAGTAAAATTGTGGCCCAAAAGGAATTCTCATTTAGGAACCAGGGACAGACTTGGACAGAGAATAGGACCACGAGCCAAAATAAAAGAAGTCTCCATTAGTAAATGGTAAAGAATAGTAAATGGCTTATGTTTACAAATTGGGGAAGATACACATGTTTTGCAACATATGGGAGACTGCGTGGATTTGAGCTTACTGGAGGCAGTGTTTGTTCAATTAAATCAACACTAATAAGCAATTGAAATGTAATAGGTCTCACATTTGTGAGAGTTAGAGCTATGGGTGGTCTAATTGACAATGGGGGTCATTACAACATTGGTGGTAAAAGCCGCTTACCGCCGTGCAGAAAACGGCCAATACACCGCCGCGGAATTCCGCCACAGCTATTATGACCCACATCTCGGAATCCGCTGAAATTCAGACACCCACACAACTCCGCCACACCAAAGGTCAGTGATAAACTGCCGAAAACAAATTCTCCACCGTCACGCCAACAGAAACACGCCCATGCTATCATGACCCACGAATCCACGCGGCACTCTTTCAACCGCGGTACTCCATTGGCGGTACACACCGCCGTGCTCAAAATACACACACATCTCTAAAACACCACCACATTGGACAATTCAAAATACACACACCTGATACACATACAAACACCACTCCCACACACCCAACACAATATAAAACACACACCCACAAACCCCTACGACCAAAAATCTGAGACGAAGGCGACAGACAGAGAGCACAGCAATAGACAACCCCACCACACAGAGGCACACAACACCATCACCCACACAGCATCCACGCACAAAACACCCCACACCACTACACATCACCACACTCATCACCACATACACCATCCCACACATCACCTACACTACCCCATGGCACGGCAAAGACACCCCAGGTTTTCGGAGGAGGAGCTCAGGGTTAAGGTGGAGGAAATCGTACGGGTAGAGCCACAGCTTTTTGGATCACAGGTACAGCACACCTCTATAGCTAGGAAGATGGAGCTATGGCGAAGAATCGTGGACAGGGTCAACGCAGTAGGACAGCACCCAAGAAATCGGGAGGACATCAGGAAGAAGTGGAACGACCCACGGGGGAAGGTGCGTTCCGTGGTCTCCAGGCACAACATCGCGGTTCAGCGGACTGGCGGCGGATCCCCACCTCCTCCCCCACAACTAACAACATGGGAGGAGCAAGTCTTGACCATTATGCATCCTGAGGGCCTCGGAGGAGTCGGTGGAGGAATGGACACTGGTAAGTCAAATCTTAACTATCATATCCCCCACCCTACCTGCATGCTATCACACACCCCCACCCTCACCCCCTCCCCTATCACGCCAAATTCTCATTAATGTACTAATAACACAAACCACACATACCAACACCAAGCCCTGTATGACACAACAAAGCATGGACACCCATCACTAAAGCATGCCCACTGCACATACTCATAACACCCCCTAACCGTCATCACACAAGCCCCCACACAGGAATGCTAGCACTGGGGTACACGCTCACCCACCCATTGCACACCATGACACACACAGATGCAATAATCATGCTTTTATACCCCTGCAGGACCACTACCTAACGTCACCAGACAGGAGGGTCCAGACATCTCTACCCCACCCACAGAAGAGGCCCACAGTGACAACAGCAGCTCTGGCCAACTGGATCCAGATGACCAGCCCGGACCATCTTCGGCCTCGGGACAGTCGGTTCCCCTCGCACAGGCACAGCCCAACGCTGACCTTCCACCCTCTGGTTACACCAGCACAGGACCCACCCAGCGGGCTCATACCTCCGTCCCTAGGACACGTCAATCAGCTGTGTGTCCACCACTACAGGGAACCCAGGATAACCCACCACACCAACAACAACAGGGACCTGGGGGCACTGGCAGTGGGCACACGGTCCATGGGACGGAGGCACAGGAACACAGGGGAACTGGGAGGGCTGCTGTGCGACAGGGGACGGACAGGCCAAGGGAACCCACTCTCCACGAGAGCCTCTCCTCCATCATGGGAGCATACCACCACTCCCAGGAGACAATGGCTACGGTCCTGGCCAAGTTTCAGGAGACCCAGTGCATGCAGGAGGAACAGTATTTGGGCTTCAGGGAGGAGCTCAGAACCATCAGCTCCGCCATGGACACCATCGTAGGGGTGCTGAAGGACATACAGAACACCATGAGGGACACCGTGGCACTCCAAGGGGCCCCTGACCCTAGCATGGACGATGAACTGCCTACCACCTCCGCCGGCGCTAGTGGACAGGACGCCCAGCCACAGGACCACCACACCAGCACCCACCCCCTGCAGATGGAGAACCACCCCGCAAACGGTCCAAGAGATCCAGGAACAGGACAGAGCATGATGGCAAGACCCCCGCCAAGAAATGAGACCACCCTGATTGTCATCCCACTGTCCCACTTTGTTACCCTGTCCATATTCGAACTGCCCCAGCTCCACTTCCTATGCCCATATGGGCAGTGCACCTGTGAGACTAATAGACTGGACTCTGCCATGGACATTCCTCTACCGTCACCCATCACCATTTTGCCACCCCCTCCAATAATAACACGTCAATAAACACCCTTGAACCACAAAACAATCTGGAGTCCATCTGTGTTTTTTAAAATTTGTATTATCTATGACAATGACAAAATCCTTTTGAAGATTGTAATGGAAACATACATATGTCACACATCACAAGTCCATGAAGGATGCAAGAAGATGACACACGTTGGTAACCACACCTCCTCATCACTGTCCACAGGCTCCACAGCTGCCACAACACCGTCCTCTGGACCATCCTCCTGCAGAAAAGGCACCTGGCGTCGCAATGCAAGATTGTGAAGCAAAGAGCAGGCGATGATGATCTGGCACACCTTCCTTGGTGAGTAGAATAGGGAACCACCTGTCATATGCAGGCACCTGAACCTGGCCTTCAGGAGACTGAAGGTGCGTTCGATCACCCTCCTAGTCCGCCCATGGGCCTCATTGTAGCGTTCCTCTGCCCTGGTCCTGGGATTCCTCACTGGGGTCAGTAGCCATGACAGGTTGGGGTAACCAGAGTCCCCTAATAGCCACACCCGGTGCCTCTGGAGTTGACCCATCACATATGGGATGCTGCTATTCCGCAGGATGTAGGCGTCATGCACTGAGCCAGGGAACATAGCATTTACCTGGGAGATGTACTGGTCTGCCAAACATACCATCTGTACATTCATTGAATGATAACTCTTCCGGTTCCTGTACACCTGTTCACTCCTGCGGGGGGGGGACCAGAGCTACATGTGTCCCATCAATGGCACCTATGATGTTAGGGATATGCCCCAGGGCATAGAAGTCACCTTTAACTGTAGCCAAATCCTCCACCTGAGGGAAAACGATGTAGCTCCTCATGTGTTTCAGCAGGGCAGACAACACTCTGGACAACACGTTGGAAAACATAGGCTGGGACATCCCTGATGCCATGGCCACTGTTGTTTGAAATGACCCACTTGCTAGGAAATGGAGCACTGATAGCACCTGCACTTGAGGGGGGATTCCTGTGGGATGGCGGATTGGTGACATAAGGTCTGGCTCCAACTGGGTACACAGTTCCTGGATTGTGGCACGGTCAAACCTGTAGGTGATGATTAAATGTCGCTCCTCCATTGTCAACAGGTCCACCAGCGGTCGGTACACCGGAGGATTCCGCCATCTCCTCACATGTCCCAGCTGACGGTGCCTAGGAAGGACAACAGCGACCACAAAGTCAACCAATTCAGAGGTATGTGCCCACAGCTACACAGAACACGACACAAAATACAAAAAGCTTTCTGTATGTGTGTTGACTCCAGGCCTAGGTATGTGTGACGCAGTTGAAAATTAAGCCATGTGGGCCCCTGAAATGTCAGATGCCTGGCCTCTAAAGTGGGAAAATGGGATGTGAGGTAACTGCGCTGGCGTTCTACACCGTTGCGGTAGGCGGTCGTAGACCGTGGTGCAATGCTGCATTGGTTAACATAGGACCCTATGGGTCCCAGGAGCCAATGACGAAGTGCGCCAGCGGTGATGATACGTACCGCCGCGGACATCACCGCCGCGGACGTGACCGCCATTTTCTATCTGTTCAATCACTCGATACCTGATCTTCGACAGGAGAGAACCTACACTGCAAGTGCTGCTGTGACCTCGGTCTGGAAGAGACAATGGCACGTGCGTCTGGGGAAAGGGCCCCTGCCTTCACTGCACAGGAGTTGGAGAAGCTCAAGGACAGGGTCCTCCCCCAGTACACACTACTCTACGGTCCTCCAGACCAACAGGTGAGTACATAGGGTGCAAGTTGTATGGGCTATGCCTGGGTGGAGAGGGCTGGATGTAGGTAGGAAGGGGGCAGAGTTCTGCGAGCATGAAGGAGTGTGAATGTATGTGCCACATGGCAAGGGCAGGGATGTAGGCCACTCACCCCGACGGTGCAGTTGGTAATGACTTCTCTTCTTCCCCTGTACATGTCATGTAGGTCAGCGCCCACCAGAAGAAGGATATTTGGCATCGCCAAGGACGTCCGGACCCTGGGGGTCCACCAGAGACGAAGCACCCACTGCCGTAAAAGATGGGAGGACATTCGCCGCTGGAGCAAGAAGACGGCGGAGGCTCTGCTGGGGATGGCCTCCCAACGTGGGAGGGGTGCCCGTCGCACCATGACCTCCGATGTTCAGGATCCTGCCGGTGGCCTACCCTGAGTTGGATGGGTGCATGAGGGCATCACAACAGACAGAAGGGGATGAGTACACTCACATTCTCATGACTTTGCGCGCAGTGGAGGGGTCTTGGTGGGGGAGGAGGGCTGTGGGTTTCCCTAGGCCAGGGCGAGTTCTGTAGGCTAGGCCCCTCCGTAATGCAGGCCATGTGGCACTCCTCCCCACCTCTGTAGAGTGCCAAGTACGGGCATACATGCCCCTATGTCATCTATGTGTGCAGATGTCTATCATAGCCATGTAGGCCATAGCCCAGGAACTGCATCTGTAGAGCCCAAGAGCGCAGCGTAGTGCGGGGGGCTGCTGTGTTTGTATTGTCCGTCAACAGTAGTGGTAATCCATGCACTCAACCTGTCTTTCTTCTGTTTCCCCACCCCCTTTTTGTGCTCTCCCTGTTCTCTTGTGCATCAGCATCATCAGGCGGAGGTACAGGGGCATGGGAGCACAAGGGAGCTGCATCCCACAAGGCCATGGAGGGCCACACCACGGACTCGGAATACACCAGTGGGACGGAGGGCGAGGGGAGCTTCACGGCGGTCACCGGATCAGCAACCAGCAACACGGACTCGTCCTCCGATGGGAGCTCCCCTGTGGTGGCGGCAAAATCTGTGCCCCCCACTTCTTCAGGTACAGCCACCACCCCCCCTACCGGCACCGCCCTCCGAGCAGCCCCTCAGCGTTCGCCCCGTGCCCGCTCACCCAGGAGGGTGGGCATCACCTTCGCCCCAGGCACCTCAGCTCCTGCCCCAGTCACCCCTGCTGCCCTCAGTGAGGAGGCCATTGACCTCCTCAGGTCACTCACTGTTGGGCAGTCTACCATTGTGAATGCCATCCAGGGTGTAGAAAGGGAGATGCAACACACTAATGCATTCCTGGAGGGCATTCATTCTGGTCAGGCTGCCCATCATCGAACCCTGCAATTTCTGGCCTCAGCACTGATGGCAGCCATTGTCCCTGTGCCTAGCCTCCCCCCTCCAACTTCCTCCACCCAGACCCAATCCCCTGTACCTCAGCCTTTCCCAAGCACACCATCAGAGCAGCCTGCAGAAACGTCAACACACAAGGGCAGCTCAGGCAAACATAGGCACCACACATCCCACAGGCACTCACACAAGCATCACCCACATACAGACACAGCAATATCCACTGCCTCCACTGTGTCCCCCTCCTCGTCGTCTCCCTCCTCGCTCCCAGTGTCGTCTACACTCTCACCTGCATGCACTACCACTACAGCCACTAGGACTTGCACCAGAACACCCAGCACCACACCCCGCTCACCTGCACTCAACACCCCCTACCATTTACAAGTCCCCTGCCTCTCCCAGTGTGTCTGTGACGCCCCCTCCCAAAGTACACAAACGCGGGCACAAACACACCCAACATACATCCACCTCACGACAACCTCCAGAACATGCACCTGCACCCAAAGCATCAAAAGTTACACCTCCTACAACCACCTCCTCTTCCTCCACTCCCAGACCCCCTCCAGCTACCCGTCCCAGTGTTCATCAGAAACTTTTCCTGAGCAACCTTGACCTCTGTCCCACCACCTACCTCCTCCAATTCGTAGGTCCTTTAGTAGCACCTCAGCCAAAAAAAGTCTGGTACCAGTGGTGCCTGTTAGAGGTATGTGGAGTGCACCGGGCACCAGGGAAACCAGTGTGACACGGAGCTAAAGCACTGCCAGTCCACCCACTGTGAAGCACCAGAAGTTGGACAGTGCCCGATGGGAGAGGGTGAAGACTCCTGCAGACAAAGCCACTCACAAGGGTCCCGGGGGTAGTGTTGAGTCAGCTGTGACTCCTCCCAAGGTTGGGAAGGGGCAGAAGAAGTCGCCAAAGTCTGGGAAGAGCAGCACGGCGGAGAAGGCCGCCATCCTCCCCGCTGCCCAGGACGCCACCGCCAGCCCCATCGTCACTGGTCAGGAGACCACCGCCAGAGTCAGTGCCCAGGAGGGCAGCACAATCATCACTGGTCCGGAGACCACCGCCAGAGTCAGTGCCCAGGAGGGTAGCACAATCGTCACTGGTCCGGAGACCACCGCCAGAGTCAGTGCCCAGGAGGGCCCCAGCAGCCACAGCCCCGCTGGGCAATGAGGGACCGCCATGGCACAAACCGCTGCACAGGTCAGAGACAGCAAAGTCAAGCACCGCTGTACAGGCCAAGCACCGCTGAACAGGGCAAAGACCGCCATGGCAAGCACCGCTGAACAGGGCCAACCCCAGCTGAACAGGCCAACAACCACTGAACAGGGCAAAGACCACCATGGCAAGCACCGCTGGACAGGCCAAGCACCGCTGAACAGGGCAAAGACCGCCATGGAATGCACCGTTGAACAGGGCAAGCACCGCTGAATACGCCAAGCACCGCTGAACAGGGCAAAGACCACCATGGCATGCACCGCTGAACAGGGCAAGCACCGCTGAACAGGGCAAGCCCCACTGAACAGGGAAGCACTGCCAACTCAAGCATCGTTAGCCCATGTGCGGCAGGGGCAGTGACGGAACTGGGACCGTCACATGGAGCGTGATGCACTGTGGGCACCAGTCCCCCTCCAGAACCAGTGGAGAACATCATCCACTCCGTCTGTCCTTAACTGGATGAAGCACTCTGGGCACCAGTCCCCATCCAAAACCAATGGAGACTGTTACCCACTTGTGAGACTGTGCCTTTGCACTCCCCAGGATAAAACAGTGGGCAAACCACCCACTTGCAGAGACTTGTGAGACTGTGGCTTTGCACTCCCCAGGATGGTGCAGTGGGCAAACCACCCACTGGCAGAGACTTGTGAGACTGTGGCTTTGCACTCCCCAGGATGGTACAGTGGGCAAACCACCCACTGCAAAGACTTGTGAGACTGTGGCTTTGCACTCCCCAGGATAAAACAGTGGGCAAACCACCCACTGCAAAGACTTGGGAGACTGTGGCTTTGCACTCCCCAGGATAAAACAGTGGGCAAACCACCCACTGTAGAGCCTTGAGAGACTGTGGCTTTGCACTCCCCAGGATGGTACAGTGGGCAACCCACCCACTGCAAAGACTTGTGAGACTGTGGCTTTGCACTCCCCAGGATACATCAATGGGCATGGAGCCCCGTTGTGGATCTAGCGTGGTGCTGTCATCCGGCTGAGGTGCCCCCCCTTCCGTTCCCCCTGAGGTGCCTGTTGTATTTCTATCTGATGCCCCAGCAGTGTTCTCTCCGTTTCTGGACAGGTATCGTGTGTGGGCCTTGCCCATGCATTTTGGGCCCAGTGGTCCACGAACATTGCAATGTGCATACCTGCACTACTAATCGTGATGTATATAGTTGGAATGTGTATATATTTATGTATATATGTGCTTACTGTATTTTGATACATTACAATGGTTGTACTCCTTTCCTTTTGTCTTTGCATTCTTCCGGGGGGGTTGGGAATGTTTGGTAATGCATTGGTGTGTGTGTTGTAGTGTGCGAGGGTCGGGGTGGGGGTGGGGGTGGGGGTGTTGCGTGTGTGTTTCCCTGACTTTTGCCCCCCCCATGTCGTAGGTGCAGTACTCACCGTTGCCTTCGGCGCCGCCGTTTCTGATGTTCGTAGAGGAGCAGGAACACAATCGCAGGGAGTATTTAGAGTTCTGGCTCCATGGTATCCTCCTTCCTCGTGGAGTGTGTTCAGGTGAGCGTTTTCCCATTGCAAAAGATGTTTCCGCCGTGTTTTTATCCATGGAGAATCCGCCCCGGAAAAGGTGTCGGATTGGCCTATTGTAATACTGTGGGTAGTACTTTGTCTCCCGCCTGTCTGTTGGCAGTGACCGCCGTGCTGCTTGTCTGTACCGCTGTGGCGGTCGGAGTGTTAAAGTGGCTGTCTATGTTGGCGGTTTCCGCCACGGTCATAATTCCCTTTTTTTTTCCGCCGGCCTGTTTGCAGTATTGGCTTTAACACCGTCCGCCAGGGTTGTAATGACCCCCAATGTCTTTTATCTATGTGTTTTGTTTTGGAGTGTAGTGGATGTGTGTGGTCTGGAGTGGAATTATATGGGTTGTATTGGAATTGCTAGTTGGGGAATTATGTGGTGTGGAATTGTGTGGTGTGGATTGTATTTGTGTTGTGGAATTATGCGGCATGGTGAATAGATAGGGTTGAGAGCTGCACAGAATAGATAGAAAGGAGAAAAGAGCGGGATATGTAGTTTGCTTAGGAAGTGGTGTATGAATGTGAGGCAGAAGAGCAGAAAGAATGTGTTTAGCCAGAGCAATTGGCTTTAAGCTATGTTGCAGACCATTGCGGCTGCTGCAGCTTGTTGAAAAGTTACAATAAAAGAGTGTGATAAGCATTTTTGTTACCTTATATATAAAGATGAAGACATTATGTACAACTGAATGGCCCTATTAAAACATATTAACATTAAAAATGTCTTCTAGTTTTTTTTCCTTACAATGCTTGGAAGTTCTTCCTTCCTGTTCTAATGCTTGCTTGTTATAGGTTTTTTTGTTTTGAGGAGGATAAAAACAACAGGTGAGTAGGGGTTGGGAAATAGTACCTGAATTACAACACGAGCAACAGACGGACATTAGGTGAAAATCAATGGATGCCAGATTCCGAGGGCAGCCTAAGGTGGTGCTGAGTGATGCTGAGGTGATGCTGAGGTGGTGATGTGCTGGTTCTGAGTCGGTGCTGAGTGATGTCACTGAGTGATGCAAAATGCAGGGCCGGGACATTGCCGACAGCTCCACATGGAGCTGTCGTCAATGCCTCAGCACGACGGGGCACTGCACAGGGGCCCTTGCACTGCCCATGCCAAGTGCCGGAGCACCCCTTCCGCCAGCCTTTCCCTGGAAGGGTAACCCGCCAGGGAAAGGCTGGGGGAAACAGGGTTCATTATAATGTAATCCACCATCATCAGGCTGCCTGTCTGCGGTAACCTGGCATGGTGGAGGGCCCCCACAGGCGGCCCTCCCTGTGTTTATTGTATGGCAGTTCAGACCGCTCTGCCAGTGGTGGTCTTTTCCGCCGCCACCGGCATGGCGGTCTGAACCGCTGGGTTTATAATGAGCCCCTAAATGATGGCATGTGGGCCTAACCTATTGACTGTGAGCTATACTGATTTTAGCTCTCTCTGGTGCTGAATGCTGCAAAGATCTGAAGCACCCACTGAAATTCAAAGCAGGGAGAGGACTTACTCTCAGCATCCACATTGAGTGCCATGGTACCAGCTGCTAGGGAAAGGCCAGTCATTCACAGAAGCACATATGGCCTTTTTTGGTTGCAGTGGCTCTGATAAAACTGAGTGAGGTTGATTGGACATCCCATGCAGCTAGTGTAGCAAGCCTCCAAGCTGGTAAGGGGCTTGCTCTGACATGATCTTATCATCACAGCAGCCCGGTGGACTTTACAACTGTAATCATTCCATGTTTGTGCCACAGAAATGAACACACTGCAGACAAAAATTAAAGCAGCAGCCAATAAACAGCACGCCCAATTACTACACACTGGGTCATGCAGTTTGATCCACTTATACATTCTTTCCTCTGGAAACGCTGATGGACACTAGAGTATTGAATAGGAACTGAAACGCCATGCCTAAGCTCAGAAACCCTGCTGTTCTCAGCCACCCCTTGTTTTACATCATAGCATTGCGTTGTCCCACCAATCATGAGAAATTAACATCACACAACTTGAACTTTCACAGAAATGGAACCGAAAGAAAATCAACATGACATCAAACTGCACATTCTCTTTATAAGTCAAACGTACTCAGCCATTTTGAAAAAGTATAATCGCTCTCTATTATGTGTTAAGTCCACATGTAAATCAATAAATCAGTGACTTCTAAAGCAGAGCTAGGCACCTGAAGGGTCTCAAGGCGCTGTTTATGGGTGTGCAGCTCAATCGGACAGCCAGGTCTTGCGGTCTGCCTGAGTTTGAGATGTAGCGTGTTCCATGTCCGAGCTACGAGGTAGGAGAAGGATCTTCCTCCTGCTGTGCTTTTCCAGATCTTGGGAATGGCTGTGAGGCCGAGCTAGGAAGAGTGGAAATGTCTGTTGGTTATGTAAAAGGCAAGGCAGTGGTTGAGGTATGACAGTCCTATATTGTGTAGTGCCTTGTAGGTGTGGATCAGGAGTTTGTATGTGATGCACTAGTTGACTGGGAGCCAGTGTAGGTCTCTGAGGTAGGAGGAGATATGGCTGTGATAGGGGATGTCCAGGATAAGTCTGGCTGCTGCATTCTGAATTCTTTGTAGTCTTGCTTGTAGTTTTGTGGTGATGCCGGCATAGAGTGCATTGCCGTAGTCCGGTTTGCTAGTAATGAGTGCGTGGGTGGCTGTCTTCCTCGTGTTGGAGGGGTTCCATTTGAAAATCTTTTGAAGGAGTCGGAGGGTGTGGAAGCATGACAGTGTGATAGCATTGACTTGGCGGGTCATAGATAGAGTCCCGGATGATGCCCAGATTGCATGCATAGTCTGTGGGAGCGGGGGTGTTTCCCATTGGGGTGAGCCACTAGTAGTCATTCCAGACAGAAGGGGTGGAGTAGACAATGAGGATCTCCATCTTGTCCGAGTTGAATTTAAGGCAGCTGACTTCCATACAGGTGGTGACTGCTCTCATCCTGTTGTGGAATTTTCTCTGTGCCTTTGCAGGGTCATTGGACAAGGGGAGGATCAGTTGGGTATCGTCAGCATAGGAGACTATGTTAAGCCTGTGTTGTTTGATGATCTTAGCTAGTGGGGCCATGTAGACATTGAAAAGCGTCGGGCTGAGTGATGATCTTTGGGGCACTCCGCAGCATGTATCTTTGGGTTCTGACGTGAACTGCAGTAGTCTGACACTCTGTGTTCTTCCAGTGAGGAATGACCTGATCCAATCCAATGCTTTATCTTGGATGCCGGTGTTGTGTAGTCTGGCAGAGAGGGCGGAGTGGGAGATGGTGTCAAACGCAGTGGAGAGGTTGAGGAGGATGAGTGCGCCATGCCTCCATCATCCTCATGCAAACCATCATCCTCGCTATGTTTGAAGTTATTGAAATATTCTAAAGTTACGTTTACAATAATTAAACTAAATAAAATTAAGTCCTACTCGTCGGTAATGCTTCATGGTGAATATGTTTAGTTCTTTATTTTACTAGGTTGTAAACACCAATTGTAGTTTGTTTTCATTTAGAAGATGACCCATTCTTTTCTATATCCTTGTGGTTCGCATCATGATGTTCATGGAAACCCTTTGTTTTCCCAGAAGTCGCACAACATTCTTAAGAGCCTCCGTGATGGTCTGTTGGTTGTGCTTTCATTGCCAGCGCTCTCACAAAGTTTTCAATGCCATGGCATACTTGAATAGCTTATCTGGGCCAGGTATATTCTTTGCATTCTGGGACTTGTAGTGCCTGAGTCATTAGTACTACAAATGACTGCTTGCAAAGTGAAGTAGTTGGACCGGGTGAAATACGTCCAGGACATAGACATGTTACAGAGCTGCCAAAGTATCTCATGGATTGTGAAGGCGTGGAACTGATAACGCGTCCCGCCCTAGGTAATTTACTTTTTAGGCCAATTAATATTTTGACCCTGATTGGAGACACCTTAAGACGAGATAACTACTCAGCATATCAATCAATAAATCAATAGTCTCATCAATATTCACAGTAATAAATCAATCAAATTAGTTAATCACTTCAATATGAATTTGAAACCAACGCGACCTTTCAACCATGAATAACCACACGAATTTAGTAATTTTTATTATATTTATTCCCTATTGGTTACAATCTACTAGCAAGTTTATTAGTCTCAACACCAGAAAAAACATCAACAATGTTATAATGTGGCAACTCGAATAAGATTTAAGCAAAGCGAAGATTATAAACATTAAAACAAAACACGGTGTCAACATGTATCTATTTAGCAAAGTATCATTAACGCATCTATTCAACACAGCAAAGATTCAGTCCTTTTGCCTGTTGCACCCAATATTACTGTAGTGAACTCCTTAACTAACCTCAAATTAGCATAAGCATGTTGGGCTTCATGCAAAACAATTTAGTAACACAAATTTGGAAAACGTCTGACTATGGTCTCTGTCAAAAGCAGTTGGTACCTAGAAAGGAAAGGCAAGCAGACAATTACAATGTCATCATCATATAGTTACCCTCTGTAATGGGTCAGCATACAGAGTCAGTCGTCGTCCTCTGGACAGTAGTCGATCCACCATCAGCCAGGATAGAACAGCAAAGTCTCAGCTAACGGGGCAGGACGTTCTTCCCTTTTAAGGAGGAGAAGAAATAGATATCAGGCAAGACAAAGTGAGGATGGTTTGAAGAATCAAAACAGCAAAGGCAAAGACGGAACGCCAGAGTAACAGCAGGGGTGTCCCTCAAATGGCCCATGTCTCCTTGTAATGCAACGTTAAATTGAATTTGCCAGACAAATCTCTAATTTCCCATTGGTCCGTAGTTGGTACACCACTATCTCTATCCAATGGTGGTGTGGTCACCTTACTAGAATTTTCACAGAAGACAGTTCTCATACAGTTCATTGGCTCCTATGATTTACGTCTTCATCGGGTGAGATGGCAGGTAGAAAAAGTTACACGCACAACTTCAGTCAGCAGCTCCATTGTCTTTACCAGTTCAGGCGACCTTGTACCTGTTGCAAATTACACTGTTGCACTAAACAAGAATGTTTCCTTGAGCAAGTCGGGTCTCATGAGAAAGAATTTACTACGGCTACACACATCTCTAGCTCCTGGAAAAGTACAGCTTATGTCCTTCAGGAAGACAGCACATTGCACGTTAGAAAAACACATTTGATATGAGACCAGGCAGCTAGGCCCAGGCTCTTGCTAACTAAGGCCTAATGATTTATTCAGCAAAACCTTAACACATAACTCTTAATGCTAAAACAGAATCATACATTAGTACATTAATAATTCATTATTAATCAATTTCATTAGTCATCGTATATATTGGTGGCCATTCCCCGTGGGCACATTTCAAATGCGTATATTAAACATATTAATGTGTTTCCTATGCAGCTTCATTGTACATTATTGTGCAAGCAGTTCATGTTAATTCTAATTTAAAAAGCTACACTCCAACAATCCCTCCTCTGATGACTCTTGTCATCAAACAATTCCTTCCTTAACAACCTTTTCCCTTGATCTCCTTCATCTCAATGTCTTCCTTTTGTTTTGCCTTTTCATATTTTGCTCTGAACATTTTCTCCCTTTTCTTTTCTTCCCTTCTTTCTTTATGTTTTGCCAAATTTGTTTTAATCCTGTTGCCAATTTTGCATGATAACCATAGCCCAAATAAACAAGCCAGAATAATCACTATCCCCTGTATTAATTTTCCCAGTAACCCATGCCAAAGACTACTAAACCAACTTCCCACTCTAGCAAGTCCTTTTCCAACCTTTTCCCAAACTCTGGGTTCCTTCAGTTCCTTCAAGTCTGCACTATCTCTTGTTAGGTTAGTAAGCATACTTCTAATCTCATTACTATTGTCAGGTATGTAGGCACAGCAGTGACGCTCATTAAGCATCTTACAGACTCCGCCACTTTTCGCTAAAAGAATGTCTAAAGCAAGCCTGTTTTGAAGAGTCATAGCCCTCTCCACAGTAAGTTCAGTATCCATCAGGAGTATAGCCCCTGTGAAGTTTGTCAACATGTTATCTACAATAGTAGACAACTTTTGAATCTTTATGGAGTTCAAGACAACTCCTACTGAAAGAATTATCGCTCCACATATGTCTCCAACTACATCAGCAGCAGTTTCTCTCTTTTGTCTAGCAAGTAATTCTGTCACTTTTGGAAAAAAATTTAAGTCCTCTGGCTGGTAAATCTTTGGGAAAACTATTTCCAAGTAACATGTCCCATACCATCCCTTTGGAAGATGGTAATAAGCATTAAGTCCACAAATATAGTAAACCCCTGGGATCGCTTGATCAATTCCATTTAGCATGAACGTCCATTTATTCTCAAACAAAAACACATGCTTACACTCACTCGTTCCCACAAACACATTGTCATAATATGACTTTGGCTGTGTTATGCAAAGCCTACCTACATGTTTTGCATCAAAAGCTAACTTCCCTTGTTCCCTAATCCCATTGTTGCTATTACTAAGAAATGATCGTTGCTGCAAGCCTTTTTATAATTTCTCTTTTGAAATCCTCCTTCTATCTTCAGTGTGATCTAGAAAGCTTTCCTCTATGGGTGTAAGCAAGCATGTTAAATTATTGCGGTGTGCACATGATTTACTGGTAGCTACTCTGGGTTCAAAGAACCCCTTAATTAGTTTTATGGCATAATACTTAGCTACACTATTCAGGTCTTCTATGATAGGCACATAAGAGAACACAAGGTCGTAGTTTGAGTAAAAATATTGCACTTCTTCTTTGTTATAGAAACGTGTTAGTAGCAGACTACAACTAATCCCACAGGATAGTGGCAAACTGTGATATGTAACTCCCTCTTGGACTGAAAGAGGAATTTGTGTACACACATAACAAGCCTTTGCATCCATAGTGTCAACATACTCACTCAGCAAGCGATAGAAAATGTTAGTAGACAGCTCCCCCTTTGAATTAGTTTCGTCATGCAGATATTTCGTATCTTGCTCAAACCTCTCCCAAGGTGTTAGTGTAGCAGTCTCAGAAACTGTAGCATTGTTAGCATCATTCTCATCCACCAATCGCATCTCCACAAACAAAGCTATAATGAATATCACGCACACAACACCCAAAACAACACCCAAATATTCACAATGCCTATTCCGTTCAATGTCATCTCCCGAGCTATGCATGATCTGTAAAGAATCAGAAGTGAAGTACTATAAATGCAAACAACTAATTTGAGGATGGTTAGTAATTCTTTTTTTTCTCAATAAGCTAAGCAAAGTCTTTCTTCAGCAAATATTTACAGCTTTCTCATCCACTACCAGGGTCCTTGTCAAATCAGGTTAGCAGCTTGTCACAATCGGTTTTCAAAAGTCAATTCAGGTTAACAGTGTCACATCTGGTAATTTATCAGTCTCCTTTTTAAGTTTCCTTAATTCAATTTCAGCTTAACACAGTCCCTTTATCTTGTGGCTGAACTCAGGTACCATAGTACTGACCTGGGACTTCTAGATCAAAGCAAAATGCTAGGAACTCTCATTGCCACTCAGCTGACATTGCATAAGCCCTTTCAGGACCTACATACCTTCGATTTGCTATTCTCTTTCTTTTCAACTTGCAGTCACCTTGCAATTCTCCTTCGCTCAGGTCCTCTTTTCTCATTGTCTCTATCTCCTCTTCAATTGTCTCATCAATGACTACTTTTCCTTTTGCTACCCGTGACTCTGGCCACTTATCTTCTTTATGTGTCCCTTTATCATTCGGCCTTTCGGGTAGCTGTTCAATGCCCTCCTCTTGTGCTATGGTGTTTTCTCTTGTTGGACCTGCAAGTGGTTCAGGAGGAGTCTGGATACTCGGACCTCCTTCTGTCTCAACTCCTTCGGCTTCTGGGTCAGTCAATGGTTTGACTTCAAATCCATATCCGTCTGCTTCTGGGAGAACCTCTCTCTGGGTCGGTTGTCCTGGTGCCTCAGTTGAGATAGGCCTACCGTCACCCCTCTGGATCTCGTTTACTGTTTGAGTGACCAGGCCGTCCTCAACGGGCTCTCCTCCAGTCTCAGTTCCCCTTTGATTACTCCCCGGCCCTGAGACTTCCTTTTCTGTAGCGGTTATTTTCGATAACTCAATTTCCTGATCAGTTGAACACGTCACCTTCTTTGTGTAACTGACATGGATCAAATTTGGAATTCCCTCGCACTTCACAGCAGTGGTAGTCGTTAGTATAACTTGATACGGCCCCTTCCAATGTGGCTCCAAACACGACTTCCTCACATGTTTCTTGACAACAACCCAGTCACCAGCTTTCAGGTTGTGACCTGGATCATTTATTGGTGGCAGTGTTGTTGCTTCCACCTGGTGAGAGAAAGAGCAGACCACGTCAGCCAGACCCTTGCAGTAGTCCAACACCATATCATCTGTGACATTCACAAGGTACTGCGGGCAATCGCATAGCTCGACCCATGAGAATTTCATGAGGAGACAGTCCTGTTTTCTTGTTGGGTGTGTTTCTCATTGACATCAACACTAAGGGCAATGCATCCAGCCATTTCAAATTTGTAGCCGCACACATTTTTGCCATCCTAGACTTCAGAGTACCATTCATTTGTTCCATTAGTCCTGACGCTTCAGGGCGGTAACTGCAATGCAACTTCTGTTCAATGCTCAGTGCGGCACACAAGAGCTTAACCACCTCATTGTTGAAGTGGCTTCCTCTATCTGATTCTAAAGAGATCGGAAACCCGAAACGTGGTATCAATTCCCTAAGCAGCAACTTCGCTACTGTGAGACTGTCATTCCTACGTGTAGAGTAAGCTTCAATCCAGTGACTAAAGATGCACACAATCATGTATCTCAGACCTCCACACACACAGGCATCTTAATAAAATCCATTTGCATCCTGTTAAATGGACCTCCAGCTCTCCCAATGTGGCTCAAATTCACCACTGTCCCGTTCCCCGCATTCATCTGTTGACAGATGATTCTTCTGTGACAGATCACTTTTGCAGTTTGTCTGAATTTTGGATTGAACCAATCAATTTTGAACAATCTGATCATGGCCTCTCTCCCAATATGTGCTTGACCATGGTAAAACCTCGGAAACTGTGACAAAAGACTGTTTGGCAAAACCATTTTCCCTTCGTCTGAAACCCACAAATCATCTGGTCTTTGTACACACTGCATTTTAAGCCAAGAGTGTTTCACTTCTCTGCTGGCATGTCCCTGCAACAATTTTAATTCTTCCATTGTGTCAACCACCCTCAATGCGTAACCTGTGCATGTCTCATTTTCTGTTTCAGGTAACAATTCCCACTGATCCTTGAACGATATACAGTTCAATGCGCAAAACCTTGCGACTTGATCTGAATATCCATTTCCCATTGACACAGAGGCCCTCATTACAACATTGGCGGTAAAAGCCGCTTACTGCCGTGCAGAAGACCGCCAACACACTGCCACGGCCGTGGAATTCCGCCACAACTATTTTGACCCACATCTCGGAACCCGTCAAAATTCAGACACCCACACAAGTCCACCACACCAAAGGTCAGTGATAAACTGGCGAAAACAAAACCTCCACTGTCACGCCAACAGAAATACGCCCACACTATCACGACACACGAATCCACGCAGCGGTCTTTCAACCGCGGTATTCCATTGGCGGTACATACCGTCGCGCTCAAAATACACACACATCTGCAAAACATCCCCACATTGGACGATTCAAAATATACACACCTGAGACACATACACACACCACTCCCACACACCCATTACAATATAAAACACACTCCCACATCACCCACAAAACCCCACAACAAAAAATCCAGAAAGAAGGCCAGAGAGAGACACCACCAGCAAGTACAACAGCATCCACAGGCACATAACACCATCACCCACACAACTTCCACACACCTCACACAACACACCACTACATGTCAGCACACTTATCACCGCACACTCCACCCCACACATCACCTACAACACCCCATGGCATGTCAAAGACACGCCAGGTTCTCTGAGGAGGAGCTCAGGGTCATGGTGGAGGAAATCCTCCGGGTAGGGCCACAGCTATTTGGATCACAAGTGCAGCACACCTCAATCGCAAGGAAGATGGAGCTATGGCGAAGAATAGTGGACAGGGTCATTGCAGTGGGACAACACCCAAGAAATCGGGAGGACATCAGGAAAAGGTGGAACGACCTAAGGGGGAAGGTGCGTTCCGTGGTCTCAAGACACCACCTGGCGGTTCAGCGGACTGGCGGCGGACCCTCACCTCCTCCCCCACAACTAACAACATGGGAGGAGCAGGTCTTGGCGATTCTGCATCCTGAGGGCCTCGCAGGAGTAGCTGGAGGAATGGACTCTGGTAAGTCAAAGCTTTTCTATTACATCCCCCACCCTACCTGCATGCTATCACATACCCCCACCCTCACCCTCACCCCCAGCACCCCAACCCCTCACATATGTCCCAACATCACAAACCACCCATCCCAACACCAAGCCCTGCATGCAACAACAAAGCTTGGACACCCATAACCAAAGCATGCCCACTGCACATACCCATACACCCCCCAAACCATCATTACACAAGCTCCCACACAGGAATGCAAGCACTGGGGTACACGGTCACCCACCCATTGCACACCATACCACACACAGATGCAAAAATCATGCCTTTCCACCCCTGCAGGACCCCTACTCAATGTCACCAGACAGGAGGATCCAGACATGTCCACTCCACCCACAGAAGAGGCCCACATTGATGACAGCAGCTCTGTCCAACTGGATCTAGATGACCAGCCCGGACCATCGGGGACCTCTGGACAGTCGGTTTCCCTCACACAGGCACAGTCCACCACAGACCTTACCCCCTCTGGAAACACCAGCACAGCACCCAACCAGCGGGCCCATACCTCTGTCCCCAGGACATGTCAATCAGCTGTGTGTCCACCACTACAGGGAACCCAGGATAACCCACCACCCCAACAACAACAGGGACCTGGGGGCAGTGGCAATGGGCACACAGTCCAGGGGACGGAGGCCCAGGAACACAGGAGAACTGGGAGGGCTGCCGTGCGACAGGGGACGGACAGGCCAAGGGAACCGACTCTGCACAAGGTCATCTCGCTCCATCGTGAGGGCATACCACCACTCCCAGGAGACGATGGCAACGGTACTGGCCAAGTTTCAGGAGACCCAGCGCATGCAGGAGGAATGGTATTTGGGCATCAGGGAGGAACTCAGAACCATCAGCTCCATCCTGGGCACCATCGTAGGGGTGCTGAAGGAAGTACTCAAAACCAGGAGGGACACTGTGGCACAAGAAGGGGCCCCTGACACTAGCATGGACGATGAACTGCCCACCACCTCTGCCGGCGCTAGTGGACAGGACGCCCCACCACAGGACCACCACACCCACACCCCACCCCCTGCAGAGAGAGAACCACCCCACAAACGATCCAGGAACATGACAGAGAACGATGCCAAGACCCCTGCCAAGAAATGAGACCACCCTGATTGTCATCCTACTGTCCCACTCTGTCACCCTGTCCATAATTAAACTGCCCAGCTCCACTTCCTATGCCCATATGGGCAATGCACCTGTGAGACCAATAGACTGGACTCTGCCATGGACACTCCACCATCACCCCTCACCATTTCACTACCCCTTCAATATTTTGCATTTAAATAAACACACCTAAATCACAAAATGATCTGGAGTCTGTCTGTGATTTTGAAATAGTGTATTTGCAATTACAGTGACAAAATGTTATTGAAATAGTAATGTCAACATACCTATGTCACACAGCTCTAGTCCATGAGGAATTTAAGCAGATGTCACACAGTGGGACCCACATCTGTGAAACCGGAATGGAAAGTGACAACGCAGTGACCATACACTGGGTAGAAACGACAGACAGGATAGAGGTAGTGGTGTAAAAGTATATGTAGTAGGCAGGATTGTATTCTTACCTGTGTTTCACTGGATATATTGCTGGACCACTGAGTCCCTGTTCTGCATGTCTTCTTCCTCTGTTTCATCCTCATCACTGTCCACAGGCTCCACAGCTGCCACAACACCGCCATCTGGACCATCCTCCTGCAGAAAAGGCACCTGTCTTCGCCAAGCTATGTTGTGAAGCATACAACAGGCCACGATGATCTGGCACACCTTCTTTGGTGAGTAGAATAATAATCCACCTGCCATATGGAGGCACCTGAACCTGGCCTTCAGGAGCCCGAAGGTCCGCTCGATCACCCTCCTAGTTCGCCCATGGACCTCATTGTAGCGTTCCTCTGCCCTGGTCCTGGGATTCCTCACTGGGGTCAGTAGCCATGACAGGTTGGGGTAACCAGAGTCACCTGCAAATGGCGAGGGACGACTGATAGACACACACTGACCTGTAGGGAGATACCCAGACAACCATTCCCACTGTCTTGCTTCCAGGTGCTCACCTAATAGCCACACATGGTGCCTCTCGAGTTGGCCCGTCACATAAGGGATGCTGCTATTCCGCAGGATGTATGCACTGAGCCAGGGAACATGGCATTCACATGGGAGATGTACTGGTCTGCCAAACATACCATCTGCACATTTATGGAATGATAACTCTTCCAGTTTCTATACACCTGTTTACTCCTGTGGGGGGGGGGACAAAAGTCACATGGGTCCCATCAATGGCACCTATGATGTTGGGGATATGTCCCAGGGCATAGAAATCACCTTTCACTGTAGGCAAATCCTCCACCTGAGGGAAAGCAATGTAGCTCTGCATGTGTTTCAGAAGGGCAGACAACACTCTGGACAATACGTTGGAAAACATAGGCTGGGACACCCCGGATGCCATGGTCAGAGTTGTTTGAAAAGACCCACTTGCAAGGAAATGGAGCACTGACAGCACCTGCACTTGAGGGGGGATTCCTGTGGGATGGTGGATTGCTGACATCAGGTCTGGCTCCAACTGGGTACACAGTTCCTGGATTTTGGCACGGTCAAACCTGCAGGTGATTATCAAATGTCGCTCCTCCATTGTCGACAGGTCCACCAACGGTCGGTACCCCGGAGGATGCCGCCATCTCCTCACATGTCCCAGCGGACGATGCCTATGAAGGACAACAGCGAGCACAGAGTCAAACAACTCAGAGGTACGTACCCACAGTTTACACAGAACAGCAATCATACAGAAAAGGTGGCCTGTATGTGTGTTGAGACTAGGCCTAGGTATGTGTGACACAGTTGAAAATGAGGCCATGTGGGCCACTGAAATGGCGGCTTCCTGACCTCTAATGGATGTGAGGTAACTGCGGTGGCGTTGTACACCATCACCGTAGGCGGTCAGAGACCGCGGTGCAATGCTGCATTGGTTAACATTGGACCCTATGGGTCCCAGGAGCCAATGACGATGTACGCCGGCGGTGATAGTACGCACCGCCGCGGACGTGACCGCCGCGGACGTGACCGCCATTTTCTATCACTTCTATCACTCGATACCTGATCTTCAACAGGAGAGGAACTACACTGCAAGTGCTGCTGTGACCTCAGTCTGGAAGAGACAATGGCTCGTGCATCTGGGGTAAGGGCCCCTGCCTTCACATCGGAGGAGTTGGAGAAGCTCGTTGATGGGGTCCTCCCCCAGTACACGCTACTCTACGGTCCTCCAGACAAACAGGTAAGTACACAGGGAACATGTTGTATGGGCTATGCCTGTGTGGAGAGGGCTGAATGTAAGAAGGAAGGGGGCAGAGTGCTGCATGCATGAAAGATGGTGAGTGCATGTGCCACATGGCAAGGGTAGGGATAGGGGCCACTCACTTTGACGGTGCAGTTGGTAATGACTTCTCTTCTTCCCCTGTACATTTCATGTAGGTCAGCGCCCACCAGAAGAAAGATATTTGGCGAGCCATCACCAAGGACGTCCGGACCCTGGGTGTCTAGCACAGACGGAGCACCCACTGCCGGAAAAGATGGGAGGACATTCACCACTGGAGCAAGAAGACGGCGGAGGCTCAGCTGGTGATGGCCTCCCAACGTGGGAGGGGTGCCCGTCGAACCATGACCCCCCTGATGTTCAGGATCCAGGCGGTGGCCTACCCGGAGTAGGATGGGCGCTTGAGGGCATCACAGCAGACACAAGGGGGTGAGTACATTCTCATTCTGCTGACTTTGCGCGCAGTGGAGGTGTCTGGGTGGGGGAGGAGGGCTGTGGGTTTCCCTAGGCCATGGCGAGTTCCGTAGGCTAGGCCCCTCCGTAAGGCATGGCCCTCCACCCCACCTCTGTAGAGTGCCAAGTACAGCTAGTCACGCCTCTGTGTCATCTATGTGTGTAGATGTTTCCCATTGCCTTGTAGGCCATTTCCCAGGAATTGCACTGTGGAGCCCAAGAGTGCAGCATAGTGCAGTGGGCCTCTGTGTCTGTCTTGTCCACCAACGGTAGCGGTAATGCATGCACTCAACATGTCTTTCTTCTGTCTCCCCCCCTTTTTGTGGTCTTTCTGTTCATGTGTGCATTAGTATCATCAGGCGGAGGAGCAGTGGCACCCCACGTGGCCTGGAGGGTGAGACTACGGACTCAGAATTCACCAGTGGGACGGAGGGTGAGGGGGGCTCCATGGCGGGGACAGGAGCTGAGACTAGCGACACGGACTCGTCCTCTGATGGGAGCTCCCTTGTGGTGGCAGCAACATCTGTGTCCCCCGCATCTACAGGTACAGCTGCCACCCCCCTACCAGCACCGCCCTCCCAGCAGCCCCTCAGCCTTCGCCCGTGCCAGCTCACCCAATAAGGGTGGGCATCACCTTCGCCCCAGGCACCTAAGGCCCTGCCCCAGTCACCTCTGCTGCCCTCAGTGAGGAGGCCATTGACCTCCTCAGGTCCCTCACTATTGGGCAGTCTACCATTTTGAATGCCATCCAGGGTGTAGAAAGGCAGTTGCAACAAACTAATGCATTCCTGGAGGGCATTCATTCTGGTCAGACGGCCCTTCACCGATCTTTTCAAACTCTGGCCTCAGCACTGATGGCAGCCATTGTCCCCGTCTCTAGCCTCCCCCCTCCAACTTTCTCCACCCAGACCCAGACCCAATCCCCTGTACCTCTGCCTATCCCAAGCACACCATCAGACCAGCCTGCACACACCTCACCACACAAGGGGAGCTCAGGCAAACATAAGCACCACACATCCCACAGGCACTCACGCAAACATCACACACATGCAGACACACCAACACCCACTGCCTCCAATGTGTCCCCCTCCTCCTTGTCTCCCTCCTCCCTCCCAGTTTCATCTACACTCACACCTGCATGCACTACCTCTACAGCCACTACGTCCCTCACAAGCACACCCACCAGCACACCCCGCTCATGTGCAGTCACCACCCCCACTACCATTCACACGTCCCCAGTGTCCTCTCCCAGTGTGTCTGTGACGCCCCCTCCCAAGATACACAAACGTAAGCACACACCCACCCAAAAGCCATCCACCTCACAACAGCCTCCAGCGCATGCACCAAACGTACACCTCCTACTTCCACCACCTCTTCCTCCACTCCCAAACCCCCTCCAGCTACCCGTCCCAGTGTGTCCAAAAGAATTTTCCTGTCCAGCCTTGACCTTTTTCCCACACCTCCCCCACCCCGTCCATCTCATAGGTCCAGAACTAGCACCTCAGCTACAACATCTCCGGGACCAGCGGTGCCTGTAGTCACAGGTATGTGGAGTGCACCGGCCACCAGGATAGCCAGTGTGGCACGGAGCCACAGCACAGCCAGTCCCCCCGTGAAGCATCAGACGTTGGCCAGTGCCCGGCGGGAGATGGGGAAGACTCCAGCCACCAAAGCCGTTCCCAGGGGTCCCGGTGGGAGTGTGGAGTCAGCTGTGACACCTCCCAAGGTGGGGAAGGGCCACAAGAAACCCGGCAAGTCTGGGAAGAGCTGCACGGCGGAGAAGACCGCCATCATCCCGCTGACCAGGAGTGCCCTGCCAGCCCCAGCCCAGCTGCCCAGGAGGGCCCCACCAGCCCCAGCCCAGCTGTCCAGGAGTGCCCTGCCAGACCCAGGCCAGCTGCCCAGGAGGGCCCCGCCAGCCCCAGCCCTGCGGCCTAGGAAGGCCCCGTCAGCCCCAGCCCATCTGCCCAGGAGTGCCCCGCCAGCCCCAGCCCAGCTGCCCAGGACGGCCCTGCCAGCACAAGCCCCGCTGGGTCATGAAGGACCGCCAACACAAGCCCTGCTGGGCCATGAAGGACCGCCAGCACAAGCCATGCTGGGCCATGAGGACCACCAACTCAAGCACCGCTTAACAGGGCACCGCCAACTCAAGCTCCGCTGAACAGGGCACCGCCAACTCAGGCACGGCTGAACAGGGCACCGCCAACTCAAGCACCGCTGAACAGGGCACCGCCAACTCAGGCACCGCTGAACAGGGCACCGCCAACTCAGGCACCGCTGAACAGGGCACCGCCAACTCAGGCACCGCTGAACAGGGTACCGCCAACTCAAGCACCGCTGAACAGGGCACCGGCAACTCAAGCACCGCTGAACCGGGCACCGCCAACTCAAGCACTGCTGAACAGGGCACCGCCAACTCAGGCACCGCTGAACAGGGCACCAACAACTCAAGCACCCCTGAACAGGGCACCGCCAACTCAAGCACCGCTGAACAGGGCACTGCCAACTCAAGCACCGCTAGCCCATGAGCGGCAGGGGCACTGACGCAACTGGGTCCGTCACGGGGTGATTGATGCACTCTGGGCACCAGTCCCCTCCAGAACCAGTGGAAAGATCCATCCACTACCTCTGTCCTTCACAGGATGAAGCACTCTGGGCACCAGTCCCCCTCCAGAACCAGTGGAGAGATCCATCCACTACCTCTGTCCTTCACAGGATGAAGCACTCTGGGCACCAGTCCCCCTCCAGAACCAGTGGAGACTGTTATCCACTTGAGAGACTGTGGCTTTCCACTCCCCAGGATGGAACAGTGGGCAAACCACCCACTGTAGAGACTTGAGAGACTGTGGCTTTGCACTCCCCAGGATGCAGCAGTGGGCAGCCCACCCACTGTAGAGACTGTGGCTTTGCACTCCCCAGGATGCAGCAGTGGGCAACCCACCCACTGGAGAGACTTGAGAGACTGTGGCTTTGCACTCCCCAGGATGCAGCAGTGGGCAACCCACCCACTGGAGAGACTTGAGAGACTGTGGCTTTGCACTCCCCAGGATTGAACAGTGGGCATTGAGCCCCCTCGTGGATCTGGCGTCGTGCACTCACCCGGCTGAGGTGCCCCCCCTTCCCTTCCCCCTGAGGTGCCTGTTGTATTTCTAACTGATGCCCCTGCAGTGTTCTCTCTGTTTTGATCGGGTATCGAGTGTGGGCCTCGCCCATGCATTTTGGGCCCAGTGGTCCACGGACTATAAATGGTACAATACCTGGACTTGTATTATTGGTGTATATATTTGTTTATAGTGTATATATATTTTTGATTACTGGATTTTAATAGATTACAATCGTTACAATCATTTCCTTTTGTCTTTGCAGTCTTCCGGGGAGCTTGGGGGGTGTAACTGTAAAGTATCAACATGTATTAGTATGTGTGTTTTAGTGGGTGAGGGTGGGGGTAGGGTGTTGCGTGTGTGTGTCCCAGTTTTTTGCCCCCCCCCTCCCCTGTGTCGTAGGTGCAGTACTCACCGTGGTCTTCGCCGCCGATATTCGTGCTCCTGGTAGAGGAGCAGGAAGACTATCGCAGGTAGAATTTGGAGTTCCGGTTCCATGGTGTCCTCATTCCTCATAGGGTGTGTAGAGGTGAGCGTTTTCCCTTCGAAATGCCTGTTTCCGCCGTGTTTTTATCCACGGTGAATCTGCCCCGGAAAAGGTGGCGGATTGGTCTGTCATAATAGTGTGGGCGGTGCATTGTCTCCCGCCTGTCTGTTGGCGGTGACCGCCGCGCTGTTTGTTTGTACCGCCGTGGCAGTCGGAGTATTAAAGTGGCTGTCTTTGTTGGCGTTTTCTGCCGCGGTCGTAATTGCAATTTTTTTACTGCCGGCCTGTTGGCGGTCTTACCGCCGTTTTAACAACATCCGCCAGGGTTGTAATGACCACCAGAGTCTTGTGATTTTACATGAGCATAGAAATTTCACCACGGCAATTTCAAGAGGTAACTAAATCGCGTGCAAGAACTCCTTATTCTTTCACCATTTTTCACTGGAGAGCCAGAAGAAGTCATGAAACCCCTCTGGGACCATAACTGGCCAAAATCATGGACAATCCCAAATCCGTATCTGCTATCGGTATAGATAGTCACTTTCAATTTGTCAGTGGTGTGGCATGCCCTAGTAAGAGCAATCAATTCAGCCACTTGAGCAGAGTATAGTCTTTCAAGCCAAGATGCTTCTAGAATACCAGTGATTGTACACACAGCGTATCTGGCTCTCAGTACTCCTACTGAGTCTCTCAGACATGAGCCATCAACAAAGATAATGTAATCATTTTCATCCAATTGGGTGTCTTTGATATCGGGTCTCGGTTTGGTGCACAGTTCTGTTACCTCAAGACAATCATGTTCTACCTCTTCGGCATCATCAACATCTGTATTTTCATTGGGAAGCAAAATTGCTGGGTTCAATACAGTACAACGTTTGAGTGACACGTTTGGTGACCCCAATATAATTGTGATCCTTGGTCAATCTAGCATTTGTCATGTGCTGGGTCTTAGTTCGGGTCAATAGTATTTCAACTGAGTGTGGAACCATTACTGTTAAGGGGTGTCCCATCACTATGCCTTCACACTGAGTGAGGCTTTGACCAACTGCTGCAACTGCACGCAGACAACCCGGTAAGGCTGCTGCGACTGGGTCCAAAGTAGCTGAAAAATATGCTACTGGTAGGTTTGCACCTACATGGACCTGTGTCAAGACAGACAAAGAACAAGCATGACAAAACAGGACAAAAGGCTTTGTGTAATCAGACATATCTAAAGCTGGAGCCCTGCACATACACTCCCTCAGCTCAATGAATGCCCTTATCTCTTTCTCGGACATAGTTAGGGTATCTGGGTTCCTTAACCTCCTTAGCTGTCAGTCTCACCAAGGGCTTGGAGATAATGGAGAAATTCGGGATCCATTGACAACAGTAGCCCACCATTCCCAGAAACATCCTGACATCTCTCCTGGATGTCGGTGGATTCATCTGTAATATGGCAGTCACTCTTTCCTTAGATATCTTCCTCGACCCTTTCTCAATCAAATGGCCTAGATACTTCACCTCTTTCTGACTGTACTGCAACTTCTTTGGGGACAACTCTTGTCCATTCTTTCCCAAGTGATTCAATAGGGCAATAGTATCGTACTTGCAATCATCTCTTGTTTTGGAGGCAATCAACAAATCAACAATGTACTGTACTAGAGTCGATTGGAAAGGCAGTTCCAATGACTCCAAATCCTTCTTCAGAATTTAATTGAAAATAGATGGTGACTCTGAAAACCCCTGAGGAATTCGACACCAACTGTAAACCTTATCCAGGAATTTGAAACTGAAGAGAAATTGTCTGTCCTCATGAAGAGGCACAGAAAAGAATGCTTGGGACAAGTCAACGACTGAGAACCATTCTGCGTAGCATGGAACTTGAAACATGATCAAAGCTGGGTTTGGCACTATCGGGCAACACTTCATCACTATGTCATTGATCTTTCTCAAGTCTTGAACAATTCGGACTTTCCCACAAGGCTTCCTTAGGCACATTATAGGTGAGTTCAATGGGCTGCTCATTACTTCCTTCAAAACTCCCTGCTTCACAAAATCTGCAATTATCTGTGTCACTTGTATAAGGACATCCTGTGCCATGTGGTACTGCGGTACCTGGGGAAACACCGCATTTGGCTTCACATCTACTTTGACTGGTTCTACTCCTTTTATCAATCCTACTTCCTTTCCTGTCAAGTCCCACACCTTCTCTGTGACTGTCTCCTGCCGATCTGCGGGCAAATCAGTCATCGTGAACATCGGGAAGAAGCTTATCAAGCGGGTACTCATCATCGGTAGTATCTGTTTCTGGCTCTGAGATCTGACCACCGTCTCCCTCGTCATCAATGTTTGTCTGCATCTCTATTCCCTCATTCGAACAGGTGATAGAACACCTCGTCTTACACAGTAAGGGCCATATGTACGAACACTTTTTCCCATAGACACAGAATGGGAAAAAACCTTTGCTACATCTGGCTCTAAGGGGGTCATTACAACCCTGGCGGACGGTGTTAAAGCTGCGGTAATACCGCAAACAGGCCGGCGGAAAATAAAGGGAATTATGACCGTGGCGGAAACCGCCAACATAGATAGCCACTTTAACACTCTGACCGCCACGGCGGTACAGACAAGCAGCGCGGCGGTCACTGCCAACAGACAGGCGGAAGACAATGTACCGCCCACAGTATCACAACCCGCCAATCCGCCACCTTTTCCGGGGCGGATTCACCGTGGATAAAAACACGGCGGAAACAGCTTTTGCAATGGGAAAACGCTCACCTGAACACACTCCACGAGGAAGGAGTCCACCGTGGAGCCCGAACTACAAATACTCCCTGCGCTTGTCTTTCTGCTCCTCTACGATCACCATCTACGTAGGTGCCGAAGACAACAGTGAGTACTGCACCTATGACATAGGGGAGGGGGAGGCAAAAGTCAGGGGGACACACACGCAACACCCCCACCCCCAACTCCACCCTCACCCACTACAACACACACACCAATGCATGTCCAAACAGCACAGTAACAAAAGGAAGAATGCAAAGACCAAAGGAAATCCGTTCAAACATTGTAATGTATCAAAATACAGTGAGCTAATATATACAGATATATATACACATTCCAGAATTGATACATTACGATTAGTAGTGCAGGTATGCACATATCAATGTCCGTGCACCACTGGGCCCAAAATGCATGGGCGAGGCCCACACTAGATACCTGTCCACAAACGGAGAGAACACTGCAGGGGCATCAGATAGAAATACAACAGGCACCTCAGGGGGAAGGGAAAGGGGGGGGCACCTCAGCCGGATTACAGCACCATGCTAGATCCACGACAGGGCTCCATGCCCATTGATGTATCCTGGGAGTGCAAAGCCACAGTCTCTCAAGTATCTACAGTGGGTGGGTTGCTCACTGTTCCATCCTGGGGAGTGCAAAGCCAAAATGCTTGATATGGTGGTCTTTTCCCTGTTCAGCGGTGCTTTGCCATGTCGGTCTTTGCCCTGTTCAGCGGTGCTTTGCCCTGTTCAGCGGTCTTCACCATGGCGGTCTTTTTCCTGTTCAGCGGTGCTTTGCCATGGCGGTCTGTGCCCTGTTCAGCGGTGCTTGACTTTGCAGTTTCTGACCTGTTCAGCGGTGCTTTGCCCTGTTCAGTGGTCTTCACCATGACGGTCTTTTCCCTGTTCAGCGGTGCTTTGCCATGGCGGTCTGTGCCCTGTTCAGCAGTGCTTTGCCATGTCGGTCTGTGCCCTGTCCAGTGGTGCTTGACTTTGCCGTTTCTGACCTGTTCAGCGGTGCTTTGCCCTGTTCAGCGGTCTTCACCATGGGGGTCTTTTCCCTGTTCAGCGGTGCTTTGCCCTGTTTAGCAGTCTTCACCATGGCGGTCTCTGCCCTGTTCAGCTGTGCTTGCCTTTGCTGTCTGACCTGTGCATTGGTATGTGGCATGACGGTCCCTCATTGCCCAGCAGGGCTATGGCTGCCGGGGCCCTCCAGGGCACTGACGCTGGCGGTGGTCTCCGGACCAGTGACGATTGTGCTGCCCTCCTGGGCAATGACTCTGGCGGTGGTCTCCGGACCAGTGACGATTGTGCTGCCCTCCTGGGCACTGACTCTGGCGGTGGTCTCCGGACCAGTGACGACAGTGCTGGTGGTGGCGTCCCGGCCGTCGGGGAGGATGGTGCCCTTGTCCGCCGTGCTACTCTTCCCAGACTGTGCAGACTTCTTCTGGCCCTTCACCACCTTTGGAGGAGTCACAGCTGACTCAGCACTCCGCCTGGGACCCTTGTGAGCAGTTTTGCTGCCAGGAGTCTTCACCCTGTCCCGTCGGCCACTTTCCAACTTAAGGTGCTTTACAGGTGGTGGACTGGCAGTGCTTTGACTCCGTGTCACACTGGCTGCCCTGGTGGCCGGTGCACTCCACACACCTTTAACACGCACCACTGGTACTGGACTTTTTTTGGCTGAGGTGCTACTACGGGACCTATGAATTGGAGGGGGGGGTGGTGGCAAACAGGTCAACGTTGCTGAGGAAGAGTTGCTGACGAAGACTGGGATGGGTAGCTGGAGGGGGTCTGGGAGTGGAGGAAGAGGAGGTGGTTGTAGGAGGTGTAACTTTAGGTGATTTGGGTGCAGGTGCAGGTGCAGGTACTGGAGGCTGTCATGAGGTGGATGGATGTTGGGTGTGTGGGTGCCCGCGTTTGTGTACTTTGGGAGGGGGCGTCACAGAAACACTGGGAGTGGACACAGGGGACATGTAAATGGTAGTGGGGGTGGTGAGTGCAGTTGAGCAGGGTGTGGTGCTGGTTGTTCTGGTGCGAGTCCTAGTGCCTGTAGATGTAGTACATGCAGGTGAGAGTGTAGACGACACTAGGAGGGAGGAGGGAGACAACGAGGAGGGGGACACAGTGGAGGCAGTAGATGTTGTTGTGTCTGTATGTGGGTGATGCTTGTTTGAGTGCCTGTGGGTTGTGTGGTGCTTATGTTTGCCTGAGCTACTTTTGTGTGTTGAGGTGTATGCATGCTTGTCTGATGGTGTGCTTGAGATAGGCTGGGGTACAGGGGACTGGGTCTGGGTGGAAGGAGTTGGAGGGGGGAGGCTAGACACAGGGACAATGGCTGCCATCCGTGCTGAGGCCAGAGATTGCAGGGTTCGATGAAGGGCAGCCTGACCAGAATGAATGCCCTCCAGGAATGCATTACCGTGTTGCAACTCCCTTTCTACACCCTGGATGGCATTCACAATGGTAGACTGCCCAACAGTGAGTGACCTGAGGAGGTCAATGGCCTCCTCACTGAGAGCAGCAGGGGTGACAGGGGCAGGGGCTGAGGTGCCTGGGGCGAAGGGTTTGCCCACCCTCCTGGGTGAGCAGGCACGGGACGAAGGCTGAGGGGCTGCTGGGAGGGCAGTGCTGGTAGGGGGGTGGCAGCTGTACCAGTAGAAGTGGGGGGCACAGATGGTGCCGCCACCATAAGGGAGCTCCCATCGGCGGACGAGTCCGTGTCGCTGTTTGGTGATCCGGTGACCGACGTGAAGCTCCCCTCGCCCTCCGTCCCACTGGTGTATTTAGAGTCTGTGGTGTGGCCCTCCATGGCCATGTGGGATGCAAACCCCCTCGTGCTCCGGTGCCACTGTACCTCCGCCTGATGATGCTGATGCACACAAGAACAGGGAGAGCGCAAAAAGGGGGGGGGACGACAGAAGAAAGACAGGTTGAGTGCATGGCTTACCGTTACCATTGGCGGAAAATACAGACACAGCAGCTCCCTGCACTACGCCTGCTCTTGGCCTCTACAGATGCAATTCCTGAGATCTGCCCTACATGGCTATGGTGGTCATCTGCACACATAGATGACACAGGGGCATGTATACCTGTACTTGGCACTCTACAGAGGTGGGGTGGAGTGCCACATGGCCTGCATTACAGAGGGGCCTAGCCTACGGAACTTGCCCTGGCCTAGGGAAACCCACAGCCCTCCTCCCCCACCCAGACCCCTCCACTGCACGCAAAGTCCGCAAAATGAGAGTGTACTCACCCACTTGTGTCTGCTGTTATGCCCTCAAGCGCCCATCCAACTCAGGGTAGGCCACTGCCAGGATCCGGAACATCAGGGGGGTCATGGTTCGACGGGCACCCCTCCCACATTGGGAGGCCATCCCCAGCTGAGCCTCCGCCGTCTTCTTGCTCCAGCGGCGAATGTCCTCCCATCTTTTCCGGCAGTGGGTGCCCCGTCTCTGGTGGACCCCCAGGGTCCGGACGTCCTTGGCGATGGCACTCCAAATGTCCTTCTTCTGGTGGGCGCTGACCTACATGACATGTACAGGGGAAGAAGAGAAGTCATTAACAACAGCACCGTCAAAGTGGGTGGCCCCCATCCCTACCCTTGCCATGTGGCACATGCATTCACAGTCCTTCATGTTCCCTGACCTCTGCCCCCTTCCTACTGACATCCAGCCCTCTCCACCCAGGCATAGCCCATACAACGTGCTCCCTTTGTACTTACCTGTTGGTCTGGAGGACCGTAGATTAGCGTATACTGGGGGAGGACCCCGTCCACGAGTTTCTCCAACTCCTGAGCAGTGAAGGCAGGGGCCCTTTCCCCAGACGCAGCAGCCATTGTCTCTTACAGACCGAGGTCACAGCAGCACTTGCAGTGTAGGTCCTCTCCTGTCGTAGATCAGGTATCGAGGGATTGAACAGATAGAAAATGGCAGTCATGTCCGCGGCGTTAACGTCCGCGGCGGTGCGTCTCATCACCACCGGCGCACTTCGTCATTGGCTCCTGGGACCCATAGGGTCCAATGTTAACCAATGCAGCATTGCGCCGCGGTCTCTGACCGCCTACCGCTACGGTGTACAACACCAGCGCAGATACCTCACATCCCATTGTCCCACTTTAGAGGTCAGGCAGCCACCATTTCAGGGGCCCACATGGCTTCATTTAATACTGCGTCACACATATCTAGGCCTGCACTCAACACACATACAGGAAGAGTTTTGTATTTGGTGTCGTGTTCTGTGTAGCTGTGGGTACATACCTGGGAATTTGTTGACTCTGTGGTCGCTGTTGTCCTTCCTAGGCACCGTCAGCTGGGACATGTGAGGAGATGGCGGAATCCTCCGGTGTACCGACCGCTGGTGGACCTGTTGACAATGGAGGAGCGACATTTAATCATCACCTACAGGTTTGACCATGCCACAATCCAGGAACTGTGTACCCAGTTGGAGCCAGACCTGATCTCACCAATCCGCCATCCCACAGGAATCCCCCCTCAAGTGCAGGTGCTATCAGTGCTCCATTTCCTTGCAAGTGGGTCTTTTCAGACAACAGTGGCCATAGCATCAGGGCAGTCCCAGCCTATGTTTTCCAACGTATTGTCCAGAGTGTTGTCTGCCCTGCTGAAACACGTAAGGAGCTACATCGTTTTCCCTCAGGTGGAGGATTTGGCTACAGTGAAAGGTGACTTCTATGCCCTTGGACATATCCCAACATCATAGGTGCTATTGATGGGACTCATGTAGCTCTGGTCCCCCCCGCAGAAGTGAACAGGTGTACAGGAACCAAAAGAGTTATCATTCCATGAATGTACAGATGGTATTTTTGGCAGACCAGTACATCTCCCAGGTAAATGCTATTTTCCCTGGCTCAGTGCATGACGCCTACATCCTGCGGAATAGCAGTATCCCGTATGTGATGGGTCAACTCCAGAGGCACCGGGTGTGGCTATTAGGGGACTCTGGTTACCCCAACCTGTCACTACTATTGACCCCAGTGAGGAATCCCAGGACCAGAGCAGAGGAACGCTACAATGAGGCCCATGGGCGGACTAGGAGGGTGATCGAACGCACCTTCGGGCTCCTGAAGTCCAGGTTCAGGTGCCTCCATATGACAGGTGGTTCCCTAGTCTACTCACCAAAGAAGGTGTGCCAGATCATCATCGCCTGCTCGATGCTTCACAATCTTGCTTTGCGACGCCAGGTGCCTTTTCTGCAGGAGGATGGTCCAGATTGCGGTGTTGTGACAGCTGTGGAGCCTGTGGAGCCTGTGGACAGTGATGAGGAGGAAGCTGAGGATGAAGACATAGACAACAGGGAGTCAGTCATACAGCAATATTTCCAGTGACACACAGGTGAGAACATTTTTTTTTTACTATTACATTCACTTTCACACTTCTACCTCTATCCTGTCTGTCATTTAGTAGCGGTATTTGATAATTGAGTTGCACCTTTCAATTACGGTTTCACAGGTGTGGTTACCAATGTGTGTCATCTGCTTGCACCCTTCATGGACTTATGATGTGTGACATAGGTATGTTGGCATTACATTAGAAAACGCGTTTTGACACTGTCATTGATAATACAAATTGACCAAATCACAGACTGACTCCAGATTGTTTTGTACTTCAAGGGTGTTTATTAAAGTGCTCAAAAATGGAAGGGGGTTGTAAAATGGTGATGGGGGATGGTGGAGGAATGTGCATGGCAGAGTCCAGTCTGTTCGTCTCCCAGGTGCTTTGCCCATATGGGCATAGGAAGTGGAGCTGGGGCAGTTCCAATCTGGACAGAGTAACAAAGTGGTACAGTGGGAGGACAATCAGGGTGGTCTCATTTCTTGGCGGGGGTCTTGCCATCTTGCTCTGTCCTGTTCCTGGACCTCAGGGACCGCTTGCGGGTGGTTTTCCGTCTGCAGGGGGTGGGGTGCTGGTGTGGTGGTCCTGTGGCGGGGCGTCCTGTCCACTAGCGCCGGCGGAGGTGGTGGGCAGTTCATCGTCCATGCTAGTGTCAGGGGCCCCTTGGAGTGCCACGGTGTCCCTCATGGTCTTTTGTATGTCCTTCAGCACCCTTGCGATTGTACCCCTGCTGGACCACTACGGAAGGTCACCACACAGGAGGTTCCAGACATCTCCACTCCACCCACAGAAGAGGCCCACAGTGACGACACCAGCTCTAGCCAACTGGATCCAGATGACCAGCCCGGACCATCGTGGCCTCGGGACAGTCAGTTCCTCCACCATGACCCTGAGCTCCTCCTCGGAAAACCTGGGGAGTCTTTGGCGTGACATGGGGTGGTGTGGGTGATGTGTGGGGTGGTGTATGTGTTGATGTGTGTGGTGATGTGTAGTGGTGTGTGGTGTTTTGTGCGTGGACTGTTGTATGGGTGATGGTGTTGTGTGCCTCTGTGTGGTGGGATTCTCAATTGCTGTGCTCTCTGTCTCTCGGCTTCCTCAAAATTTCTGGTTGTAGGGGGTTTGTGGGTGATGTGGATGTGTGTTTTATATTGTGTTGGGTGTGTGGGAGTGGTGTTTGTATGTGTATCATTTGTGTGTATTTTGAATTGTCCAATGTGGCGGTGTTTTGGAGATGTGTGTGTATTTTGAGCGCAGCGGTGTGTACCGCCAATGGAATACCGTGGTTGAAAGACCGCCACGTGGATTCGTGGGTTGTGATAGCATGGGCATGTTTCTGTTGGCCTGACGGTGGAGGAATTGTTTTTGCCAGTTTATCACTGACCCTTGGTGTGGCGGACTTGTGTGGGTGTCTGAATTTTGGCGGATTTCGAGATGTGGGTCATAATAGCTGTGGCGGAATTCTGCGGCAGCGGCGGTGTATTGGCGGTCTTCTGCACGGCGGTAAGCGGCTTTTACCGCCAATGATGTAATGACCCCCTAAGTCTCTTCCCAGTAGGGACACGGGACTGGAATCACCGACTACAAACCTGTGTAATCCCTGAAAGGTACCAATTTCGACTTCAACCGGATCTGTGATCGGATTGGTCAGGAGCTGGTTAGCCACTCCCACTACTTTTATGGTACGTCCTAAAAGGGGCAATTTCGGAACCTCTGCACTTCTGACCTTGTGTCCCATCACCTTCCCTTGCACCTAGGGTCCCCTCTGATCTACTTCTAGGGACGCTGCAAGCCTGCACTCCTCACTATCTGAACTGTCATCCAACCATTCAACGTTTATTCCATTCTCACCACGCAATGGGGACTGTTGTACTGGTACCACGGGAATCTGCTGTTGCACTTGCTGCATCTGCACTGGTTGCATACGTGGCATCTGCACCTGTTGCATGGGTTGGAGACCCTGCATTTGAACCATGTTATTCTGGAAATTTGGATTAGGACCCCTCATTCTTGGTCCTTTAACATTTTGGAATGCACTGACATCATTGCTTTGTTGAACAACACCCTCCTGCACCATCATTGGGCACTCCTGCTTCCAATGTCCCATGCCCCTGCACGAATGGCATGGTAACACCTTCTTCATCCCTTGCACGTCATTTTGTACCACAACGGTATTCAAATCCGGACCACGTTCACAACACCTCCTCGACCTCTTCCTCTCGTTTGCGTCTGAAACATTCTGTTGCCCTGTGGCTGTTGTACCCTCTGCTGTACTCCGTTTCCCTGCATCCCTGCTTGGGCTGCCTTAATTTGCATCACCATTACTTTCTCCTTCAACTTTCTCTGCTTCAATTCGATTTCATCACTACAGTATTTTGCATACTGTAACACCGCATCAATCGGCTTCGCTTGCCAACAAATTAAATGATTCTTGATCATCTGGTTAATTTCTTGTCTCAGCCCTTCAACAAACCTCAACACAAGGTGATTCATGTCTTTCGGCTCCATTACTTCCGTGCCACTGTAATGCTTGAATGCTTTCAACAACCTCTCATAGTAAGCATGTATCGACTCTTTGCCCTCTTGTGCTGTTCGATCAATCTTTTGCCAGTCAATATTCTGTGGCGACACTTTCTGCTTCAAGAACTCAATCACCTTATGGTAATGCTTCACTACCTCCAGAGAGGGTGCTCCAGTAGCCCTATCCCTTGCCGGTTCTGCAGTTGGCCAGTCAACACTTCTCTTGCATTCGAGACACAAATCAACAGGAACAATGATCTCAAACAATGTATTCAAGTCTTCCCAAAGACACTTCGCAAGCTTCACAAACCTGTCTGTCTGCTGATACCACTCCATTGGCTTCTCCCTCAGCCTGGGGTACTCATTGGTGAATGACAGAATGTCACCTCTGGACCATGGTACATGAACAAGAACCCCTCCAGCTGTTTCTTTCATGGGTAACATCTTTATGGTACCGGTATCTGGCATTGGGTTTGCCTGCGGCTGTTTCTGCTCCAAGCAGTCACTTTTCCTTTTGTCTCTCGTCTTTGCCCATCTGCCTTACCACTTCTCTAAGGCTACCCAAACCTGCGCGCTCTGTAAAATTTCTTTAAGGTGTGCTTTCATCCCAGTAGACCTCATGTGATCAAAATCTTTAGGTTCAAATTCTAATCTGTATCTCCTCTTTAGATGCTTAGTATTGTCCAAGTCTATGCCATATTTGTCTGCTAGATTTGCCAACCTCTGGTGCACCCTGCTCACTTCTTCAGTTATTTTTGGACACAGGTACCTCAATTCTGCTTCAGTGTACGACTCTAGCCTATTCACTTCCATGCTTCCTTCAACTAACTCAGCTGCTTCCACACCCAACCTGACAAAATTCAGGTATTCCTCTCTCTCTGACCGCTCTGCTGTAGCAGGGGTTGTCTGCGGTGAACCCAGTCTGTCTAACCACTCGTTCAGCTGTTGCACTGTCAAACCTTGCAACGAGATATTCCCAGCTTGCACCATCGGTATTTGTGACATATTTGCACTCAGTACCTGTGGGGTCAGTAGACCCAACCCTGCTTGTCTCATTGTCTCTAAAGGAACCCCAATCGGACTGAAGTCTAACAAGGATCTAGGCCACTCTGCTGTCTGTTCTCCCGGTGTCATCCAATGAGAGCTTTCTGTGAACCCTCCACTTAGCACCTCTTGAGTCATTACCCCTTGGTTACATACACTAGGCTTTGCCTGTGCATACAAAGGTAAGGGTGAACCAACTGTAATCGGCAAAGATATAGCAGCTTGCGCCTGCCTGTTTCCCAAACCCTGGGAGCATTAACTCCCATATGCTGATTCATTACAGGTGCTGGGATTGACTGCGGTCCTGTGACCAAAGCATAATTCAGAACCATCTGTTGCTGTGGCTGGGGCAGCAGAAGTGGAGTTGGCAACATCTATACCAACTTTGATCTTGCATATGCCTGATCGGGCGGCACAATCAAATTCGTATTGGTCTGTAATAGTGGGACATTGGGGCAGAGCCTCTGAATTGGTGGTGGCTGCAACTGTATTTACCTGAGCTGTATGCGCTGTTCCCTGATTCTGCGATGGACTTACAGGACCTGCACTAGTACTTGGTCTGTTGTCATTCATGGCATATGGTGGTGGACGATCATGTAACAACTGATTAAGGAACTCATCGTCATCTGAGTCATCTGCATCTGCCCAAGACTTGTTATTCCCTTTCCCTCTACTAGAACCCTTGTCTGTTTTACAAGTGGCCTTTCTTCCCTGTGTCTCCGTTTCTTTAGTTATTGCGGGAAACATTCTGACTCCATCTATTATTTCTCTTCTCCACATCTTGGTCTCGCTATCCCACCTTGCCTCCGCTGGCGTCTTTTCTGCTTTTCTCATTCTCCTTTCAAACTTTTGCTGCCTTTGTCGTATGGCCATTAATTCCCAGATTGCTAGCGCCTCAAACTGTGCCGGCCTCGGAGGTGGCTTTTGCTCGGTTAACGCCTTCCATAAATTCTCTAGAACCCCTAAGTTGAATGTCCCATTCTCTGGAATGCATGTGCGTGGATTCTCCTGCTTGTTTTCCGGCTGCGCGTCGTTCTGCGGGGCTGCGCGTCGAAGTTTCGCTCTCACGGCAGGCATCGCGTCGATTTCTCCTCTGAAGGTCGGGCGGCGTTGTCCTTGCGAGGCCGTGCGTCGAAGTTCCGGTCGTCCTGAAGGCGTAGCGTCGATCAGTGTCGGTGTGCGGCATTTTTCTTGCAGCGGAAAAAGCTGTGCACCGAAAATTTCGGCGCACGAAGCGTCCAAGTGAAAAAGAGAAGTCTTTTTGGTCCTGAGACTTCAGGGAACAGGAGGCAAGTTCTATCCAAGCCCTTGGAGAGCACTTTCACAGTCAGACAAGAGTTCAGCAAGGCAGCAGGGCAACAACAAGGCAGCAGTCCTTTGTAGAAAGCAGTCGGGTGAGTCCTTTAGGCAGCCAGGCAGTTCTTCTTGGCAGGATGCAGGTTCTGGTTCAGGTTTCTTCTCCAGCAAGTGTCTGATGAGGTAGGGCAGAGGCCCTGTTTTATACCCAAATGTGCATTTGAAGTGAGGGAGACTTCAAACAGTGGCTTAGAAGTGCACCAGGTCCCCTTTCAGTTCAATCCTGTCTGCCAGGGTCCCAGTAGGGGGTGTGGCAGTCCTTTGTGTGAGAGCAGGCCCTCCACCCTCCCAGCCCAGGAAGACCCATTCAAAATGCAGATGTATGCAAGTGAGGCTGAGTACCCTGTGTTTGGGGTGTGCCTGAGTGAATGCACAAGGAGCTGTCAACTAAGCCCAGCCAGACGTGGATTGTAAGGCACAGAAAGATTTCAGTGCAAATAAATGCTCACTTTCTAAAAGTGGCATTTCTAGAATAGTAATATTAAATCCAACTTCACCAGTCAGCAGGATTTTATATTACCATTCTGGCCATACTAAATATGACCTTCCTAATCCTTTCAGATCAGCAGCTGCCACTTCAATACTGTATGAGGGCAGCCCCAATGTTAGCCTATGAAGGGAGCAGGCCTCACAGTAGTGCAAAAACGAATTTAGGAGTTTTACACTACCAGGACATGTAAACTACACAGGTACATGTCCTGCCTTTCACCCACACAGCACCCTGCTCTAGGGGTTACCTATGGCACACATTAGAGGTGACTTATATGTGGAGAAAGGGGAGGTTTAGGTTTGGCAAGTACTTTTAAATGCCAAGTCGAGGTGACAGTGAAACTGCACACACAGGCCTTGCAGTGGCAGGCCTGAGACAAGGAAAAGGGGTTACTTAAGTGGATGGCACAACCAGTGCTGCAGGCCCACTAGTAGCATTTAATCTACAGGCCCTGGGCACATAGAGTGCACATTACTAGGGACTTATAGGTAAATTAAATAGTCCAATCAGGTATGATTCAAGGTTACCATGTTTTAAGGGAGAGAGCATATGCACTTTAGCACTGGTTAGCAGTGGTAAAGTGCGCAGAGTCTAAAAGCCAACAAAAACAGTGTCCAAAAAGCGGAGGGAGGCGGGCAAAAAGTTAGTGGTGACCACCCTAAGGCTGTCAGGTCTAACATGTGTCCCCCCCAGCTGAAAGTGGGGAGAGCTACCCGACCTCCTGGGAGCTCTCATCGCTAAGGCGGAAGTACCTGGAGAGACCATCAGCATTGGCGTGGTCAACCCCGGGGTGATGTTCCACTGTAAAGTCCACCCCCTGTAGGGAAATGGACCACCTCAAGAGTTTTGGATTCTCACCCCTCATCTGCATGAGCCATCTGAGGGGCCTGTGGTCTGTCTGAACCCGGAAGTGAGTCCCAAACAGGTAGGGTCTTAGCTTCTTCAGTGCCCAGACCACAGCAAAAGCTTCTCTTTCATTAGCACTCCACCTCTGTTCCCGTGGTAATAGCCTTCTGCTAATAAAGACTATTGGTTGGTCTAGACCCTCCTCATTTAGCTGTGCTAGGACCGCCCCTATGCCATGTTCTGAAGCTTCTGTCTGCACGATAAATTCCTGGGAGTAGTCAGGGGCCTTGAGCACGGGGGCCGTGCACATGGCTTCCTTCAGGGAGTCAAAGGCTTTCTGACAAGCCTCTGTCCAATTCACCAACCTAGGTTGTTTCTTGGAAGTGAGTTCTGTCAAGGGTGACACAATGATACCATAGCCCTTGACAAATCTGCAGTAGTATCCTGTGAGGCCTAAAAAGGCTCTCACCTCAGTCTGAGTTCTAGGTGGTTGCCAGTCCTTGATAGTTTCAATCTTGGCCTGGAGTGGCTGCACCTTGCCACCACCCACTAGGTGTCCCAAGTACACCACGGAACCCTGCCCAATCTGGCACTTACTAGCCTTGATGGTCAGGCCTGCCTGTTGAAGGGCCTGAAGCACTCCTTGAGGTGGAGCAGGTGTTCCTCCCAGCTGGAACTGTAGACAGCTATGTCATCCAGGTAGGCTGCACAGAAGGCATCCTTGCCAGCTAGGACCCCGTTAACCAACCGTTGGAAGGTAACGGTGGCATTTTTCAATCCAAATGACATCACCCGGAACTGGTAATGGCCATCAGGGGTTGAAAATGCGGATCTCTCTTTAGCCCCCTCAGTCAGGGCGATCTGCCAGTACCCTGAAGTAAGATCAAACGTACTCAGGAACTTGGCTGTGCCCAGCCTGTCAACAAGCTCATCAGCTCGGGGATGGGGTGAGCATCAGTCCGGGTGACTGAGTTGAGACCCCAGTAGTCCACACAGAACCGGAGTTCTGGCTTTGCACCTGGGGCAGTAGCCTTAGGGACCAACACCACTGGGCTGGCCCAGTGACTACTGGATTTCTCGATAACCCTTAAAGCTAAAATCTTGGAGACCTCCTCCTTGATGCTGGCTTTCACCTTATCCGATAACCTGTAAATTTTGTTCTTCACAGGGAGACTGTCACTGGTGTCAATGTCATGAACACAAAGGTGGGTCAGTCCAGGAGTAAGGGAGAACAGGGGGAGAACTGCTCAACAGCTCATAGCAGTCTCCTTTCTGGTTTAGGGTCAGGGAGTCAGAGAGGATGACCCCTTTCACTGACCCATCACCTTCTTGGGCAGAGATGAGGTCGGGGAGAGGTTCACTCTCCTCTTCCATTCCTTCATCTGTGACCAGAAGCATGTTGACCTCAGACCTCTCAAAATGAGCCTTTAGTCGGTTGACATGGAGCACCCTTAGGGGGTTCCTAGGGGTTTGGAGGTCCACTAGATAAGTGGCCCCCCCTTTCTGCTCCTTTACTTCAAATGGACCAGACCAGCGGTCCTGGAGAGCTCTAGGCTCTACTGGCTCCATTACCCACACTTTGTCTCCAGGTTGAAACTCTACCAGGGTGGCCTTCTGGTCATACCAGCGTTTCATTACCTCTACTTTGGGCCTCTTTTCAGAAGCGGGTCATCTGGTTGCGGAGGGCCAACATGTAGCTGACCATATCCTGAGGGGCGCCTTTGGAGCTCTCTCCAACCCCTCCTTGACAATGCTTAAGGGTCCCCTGACAGGGCACCCATAGAGAAGCTCAAAGGGACTGAACCCCACCCCCCTCTGGGGGACCTCTCGGTAAGCAATGAGAAGGCATGGTAAGAGGACGTCCCACTTACGCCTCATGGCCTCAGGGAGGCCACCAATCGTGCCTTTCAAGGTCTTGTTGAATCTCTCCACAAGACCTTTAGATTGGGGGTGATAGGGTGTGGTGAACTTGTAGGTTACACCACACGCATCCCACAGAGACTTCATGTATGCAGATATGAAGTTAGTGCCTCTGTCAGACACTATCTCCTTTGAGAATCCCACATGGGTAAATATCCCCATCAGAGTTCTGGTCACCACCGGTGCAGTTACGGTCCTCAGAGGGATTGCCTCTGGTAACGGGTAGCATGGTTCTCCAAAACCAGGATGAACCTGTTGCCTAAGGCAGTTTTGGGGTCCAATGGACCAACAATGTCGATGCCCACCCTTTCAAAGGGGGTGCCAACGACAGGAAGTGGGATCAGGGGAGTTTTAACCCTTTTCCCTGCTTTACCACTGGCCTGGCAGGTAGGACAAGATCTACAGAACTTATCTGAGTTTGTCCTCATTCTGGGCCAATAAAAGTGGGTGACAAGCCTGTCAAAGGTCTTGCCTTGTCACAAATGTCCTGCCAGGGGAATGTCATGAGCCAGACCCAGTAGGAAGGTTCGGTAACACTGGCGGACCACAAGCGCACGCGCTGCCCCAAAGGCCGGAACCTTAGGCTCACTGTAGAGGAGAGTATTCTCCCAATATATTTGGTGATTGCCAGAGGCTTCACCTGCCGCCTGGTCTGAGGCTTGCTTCCTCAGACCCTCTAGAGTGGGACATTCTTTCTGCGCCTTGCAGAATTCCTCCCTGGTGGGTCCACCCTCAACTTGCCAGCCAGCAAGCTCAGGTAGGTCACCTAGGGTGGCAAGGTCTTCCCCAGTTGGCTCGGGAGCCTCCTCCTCAGGAGCCCTGTCAACCACTGCGGGAACTTCTGGGACCGGTTTCCCGCGCCCCTTGCCCCTCCTCTTGGCAGCTCTCTGGGCCATTGTTCCAGGCTCCAGACGCCCTTGACTTCCCTCTCGGTCAGCCATAGACCGGGTGGTCATGCAGACCTACTCAGGTAACCCTAACATCGCCAGGTGAGATCTGAGCTCCACTTCTTTCCAAGCAGTATGCTCAAGATCATTGCCTAACAGACAATCTACAGGCATGGCAGGACTCACAGCTACTTTCAGAGTACCAGAGACCCCCCCCACTCAAAGGGAACCAGAGCCACTGGTACTTGACTCTCACGATTGTCAGCGACTATGACCTGGTGGAATGTATTAGGGACTATCTACTCTGTTGACACCAGCTGACTCTTGATAGTAGTCATACTGGCTCCTGTGACACGCAGAGCCTCCACCTTCTGCCCATCAATGGTGACCCACTGCCTGTACTTGGAAGTATTTTGGGGCATGTGGGCTTTGGGCACCATTTCTCCTTCTCCAAGGGACACTAGGGAAATCTTTACCTGTTCCCAAAAGCTATCTGGGTCCATCCTCCCCGAGCGCTACACTAGTCAACCCAGGTGTCTGTCCGGTAGTGGACGGTGCTCTCTTGGAGCACTGGGGGTCGCCTTTATAGTGACCATACTGGTAACACTCCATGCATTTGGGGTTTGATTTCCCTGACCTATCATATATCCCTGGCTTTTTCCCAAATCTGGAAAAGGAATGGTTGCCACCCCCTCCCTGGGAATTCTTTTGGGGGCCTTTGGAGAATTCCTTATCTGTAAGTTTATCTCCCCCCTCTTTCTTATGTTGGGAACCCTGACCACCTTTGTGGGTGTCACCCCCAGGTACCTTCTTGGACACTCTGGTGCTAACCCAGAGGTCCGCCTCCTCAGCAAGCTTCCTGGGATCAGTCAGCTTACTATCCACTAAGTGCTGGCACAACTCTGTAAAAGTAGTATTAAGCATATGCTCTCTCAGAATTAAGTCATATAACCCTTTACAATCATCAACTTTGTTGCCCCGCACCCATCCATTCAGTGCCTTACTGGAAAAATCAAAGAAATCTACCCATGTTTGTGTGGTTTGTTTGGTGCTGTCCCTGAACCTCTGACGGTATCCCTCAGGGGTCAGCCCAAACTTGGCAAGTAAAGTGGCTTTCTGAAGTGGGTATGTGTTTTGATCAGGTTGATCCAATGTGAGAAGTGTGTCCCTCCCCAATGGCGGCACATAACCCCACATAGCTACCCCCCATTGCCCTTCAGGAACCTCATGAGCCCTTAGTGCAACTTCATAAGCAGCTAACCATTTATCTATGTCATCTCCCACCACAAAACTGGGCACCACATTTTTGGGTATACAAACCTTCTTTTCTCCAGCAGGTCCTGTCAGTATGCTGCCACCATTATGTCTGGATTCAGACTGCTTTGCGTGGAGATCCAGCTCCTTGAGACTCAGTTCATGAGCCAATAACAGTTTCTTTTCAGCCAAGGCTCTCTCAGCTGCAGCTTCAGCTCTTTCAGCTTCAATCTGTTTGGCTGCTCTTTCAGCCTCAGCTTGCTTGGCTTCTCTCTCTGCCCTTCTTTCCTCCTGTTGAGCCTCAATTTTCAGTTTTGCCATTTGCAATTGGAACTCCCTTTCCTCTCTCCTTTCCTCTGCGGTCAGGCTTTGCACAGAGACACTGCTCCCTGGTCTGGAAGGGGGCACAATTGCAGTGGTAACACCATCCACAGATAGCAACAAATCCTCTGAGGGGCCATTTTCTGGCTCCTCTTCCTCATCATCCTCTTCTAAATGGGATTAGCGCCACTTGGAAGTCCTCCTTTTTGGAGGCCCCTTGGGTGGGTACCCTCATTGCCCTGCAGAATCCTTTCAGTTGTTTGACCGTATATGTATCCAACAGGACTCGGTCAAAGTCTCCTATCTGAGACCCAGTCAGAGACATGTTGAGTGAGGATTAGTTTTTGAAAATTGTCAGGAAAAAAACGAATTTGCAAAAAGAGATAAATATCAAGTTGTCCTTCAACTGTGGGTAGGTAGTGAAATACTTAGCTACTGTATGTTACTGCACAAATACAAGTCCTATCCTCACCGCTGATCACCGATGACTAGAGTGAGGGCTTTTGCTTGGACAGGGGGTAACCTGACTGCCAACCAAAAACCCCATTTCTAACACACGTGGACAATTTTTGAGCACAAAGCGCCACACCCACATGCAGTTTGCCGACTTCCCTACTCTCATACTGCGGAGTACGCCCTCTCCTACTAAAACATCACCTGGCCTAAAATTCTCACAGACTTCACAATTCACTTGCGGTATGCATAAGCTGTGCAAGCGGAAATCCTACTTCACTCATACCATCCCTAGAACGTCAAGAACATACCCAACTTACTTCGGCAATCTCCGGGGTCCCGGGAAAGACATTTGGGGTTTGGGGGAACATCATCTTTCCAATTTGCATTATTTCAAAAACAATTCTACAACAATGGTCCTTCGTCTGAGGCCCCAAATGGCCGAAACCATCCTCTGCTACCAGAACTGATAATGCGTCCGCCCTAGGTAATTTACTTAGTCTGGGACTCATTTTAGGCCAATTAATCTTTTGACCCTGATTGGAGACACCTTAAGACGAGATAACTACTCAGCATATCAATCAATAAATCAATAGTCTCATCAATATTCACAGTAATAAATCAATCAAATTAGTTACTCACTTCAATATGAATTTGAAACGCAACGCGACCTTTCAGCCATGAATAACCACAAGAATTTAGTAATTTTTATGATATTTATTCCCTATTGGTTACACTGTACTAGCAAGTTTATTAGTCTCAACACCAGAAAACACATCAACAATGTTATAATGTTGCAACTCGAATAAGATTGAAGCAAAGCGAAGATTATAAACATTAGAACAAAACACGGCGTCAACATGTATCTATTTAGCGAAGTATCATTAACGCATCTATTCAACACAGCAAAGATTCAGTTATTTTGTCTGTTGCACCCAATATTAGTGAACTCCTTAACTAACCTCAAATTAGCATCAGCATGTTGGGCTTCATGCAAAACAATTTAGTAACACAAATTTGGAAAACGTCTGACTATGGTCTCTGTCAAAAGCAGTTGGTACCTAGAAAAGAAAGGCATGCAGACAATTACAATTTCATCATCATATAGTTACCCTCCGTAATGGGTCGGCATATAGAGTCAGTCTTCATCCTCAGGACAGTAGTTGATCCGCCATCAGCCAGGATAGAACAGCAAAGTCTCAGCTAACGGGGCAGAAAGTTCTTCCCTCTTAGGGAGGAGAAGAAATAGATATCGGGCAAGACAAAGTGAGGATGGTTTGAAGAATCAAAACAGCAAAGACGGAACGCCAGAGTAACAGCAGGGGTGTCCCTCTAATGGCCGATGTCTCCTTGTAATGCAACGTTAAATTGAATTTGCCAGACAAATCTCTAATTTCTCATTGGTCGGTAGTTGGTGCATCACTATTTTCACCTAAGACAGTTCTCATACAGTTCATTGGCTCCTGTGATTTACATCTTCATCGAGTGAAAAAGTTACACACACAACTCCAGTCAATAGCTCCATTGTCTTTACCAGTTCAGGTGACCTTGTACCTGTTGCGAATTACACTGTTGCATTAAACAAGAATGTTTCCTTGAGCAAGTCTAGTCTCATGAGAAAGAATTTACTATGGCTACACACATCTCTAGCTCCTGGAAAAGTACAGCTTATGTCCTTCAGGAAGAACATTGCACGTTAGAAAAACACATTTAATATGAGACCAGGCAGCTAGGCCCAGACTCTTGCTAACTAAGGCCTAATGATTTATTGAGCAAAACCTTAACACAAAACTCTTAATGCTAATACAGAATCATACATTAGTACATTAATAATTCATTATTAATCAATTTCATTAGTCATCGTATACATTGATGGCCACTCCCCGTGGGCACATTTCAAATGCATATGTTAAACATATTAATGCGTTTTCTATGCAGCTTCATTGTACATTATTTTGCAAGCAGTTCCTGTTAATTCTAATTTAAAAAGCTACACTCCAACAACACAACACACTAAAGGTGCATTAGTGTAGAAACGTTAGGGACTGGAGGCACACAAAGGACACTCATTTCATTATTCCAAGCTCCACATGCAGCTCCACATGCAGCTTGCACCAGGATGCGGCAAAACCACCTCAAAGCTTGTGTGTGCTGGTTTAACTCCTTTAGCCCTGCTTGTCCACCTCATATTTGTTCATAGCCTATTACTTACAGAAGTTGATGCAAATACTAGAAAGATGTCAAGGCACAAAATGAGCATGTTCAATGGTTCAAAATCGGTAAGACGTGGCTGACCCATTGTGAATGAGAGCTACCTAAGCAAGCAAACACAACCAGTGATGGGTGGGATGCGGTGGTGTGGGGACGGCTCTGAATGGGGAGATTAAGTGAAGAAGTGGAAGCAGTGCCGGGTGCCAGTTACAACTCCATGTTTTTACCACATAAATGAAACATTTCCAACTGTGATGGCTTCTGCGTATAAGGAAACGATATATTGAAAAGGTAAAAAAAAGAAAAAAGAGAGGGCTGGGAAGCGGGTGTTCTATCCTGCAATAGCCGCCTTGCGCCGTGTGTGAGGCAGTGAAAAGAGACAGGCACACAGTAAATGCTTTTACACTGGAGTCGCAGGTAAAACTGAAACTCCTGCGCTCCACTTTTTATTCAGGGCTCGCCTCACCCCGGAAGTCTTTTCTCCTTCCGGGTCAGTGTTCCGTTGCTAACGCATCCTTTAATGTTAATTTATTACACAATAGGACTCGTTTTAGGCCAATTAATCTTTTGACCCAGTTGAGAGACACCATAGGATGAGATAACTGATCAATATGTCAATTAATATATCAATAATGTCATCAATATTTATCACCACAATATATTTCACTTTGGTCAAAGACATTAATCAAATTGACGACGCAACCATGACCTTTCAGCCATGAATAACCACACCTTTTAATAGAATTTTATGAAGTTTATTCCCTATTAGTTACAATCTAAAATTACGTGCGTCAATCTCAAAGCCAAGAAACACAACAGCATAGTTACGATATGGCAACTTTGGTAAGATTTCAATAAGGCAAGAATCATAAACATCAGAATATAACACGTCGCAAACATAAATCTGAATACAGCAAAGTGTCAAATACACGTCAGTTCAACATAGCATAATCTCAGTCGTTTGTCTATTTGCGTCGATTTAGTGATCACCTGTCCTAACCACTAATTAGCATTGGCATGTTGAGCTTCATGCAAAACAATTTAGAACATCAATTTGAAAAACATCTAGCTATGGTCTCTGTCAAAATTAAGCAGTTGGCAGTTGGTACCTAGAAAGGAAAAGCAAACAGACAAATTACAAATTGCATTGTCATAATTACCCTCCAAAGATTGGGTCAGCGCACAGGTTCAGTCTTCGTCTTGAGGACATCAGTCAAAACGCCATCAGTCAAAGTTCAGCTAAAGGACATAAGGGGCACTCCCCTCTTAAGGAGGAAAAGTGTAAATCGGCCGTCTAAGGGTGAGGATGGTTTTAATAAGTCTCAAAGTCACCAAACAGAGTGACAGAGTTTCTGGATCAAATCAATAGCATTCCCTACCTAATTCTAATGACCCTTCTGTGACATGGGTTTTTATCCCTTTTTCGTAGTACATTCCCCCAAAATTCTATTGGACACTTACTATACCCCACTATCTTTAACCTATTAAATTTAGCATTTGGTAATCCCAATTGTCACCCCACATTAATTCATGGTTCTTTGATTGGTCTTCATAATTGACGTCTTCGGAGGTGGCACATCCGGCGTTACTTCACTCTTTGGCACATCTTTTGGGTCAGCAGATTCATTGTCCATCGGTCTAAGTGACCTTGTACATTTCATTAATCTACATTTGTTTCAATTTGCTCATACTTTTTAAACCAAGGCACCGAATATGCGCTTGGGAACGGAATTAACATAGATACACTTGTCTTCCAAGTTGAAGAAAAAGAACATTTGCAGGGTCATGGCCCTTTGCGAGTCAGCACACTGGAAAAACAGAAAAATGCATTTAATATGAGAGCTGGGCAGCTAAATCTTGCAGCTCACGCTAATTTAAGGCCTATAAAGATTATGAATGTTAAGCTTAATTAAACATAACATAAACATTTTACTCATTATTATTAGTTTGCGTATACATTTGTGACCATTTACCGTGGTCACAATTCAGGTGCGCGTTTAAGCAAAACCACTATTATTATTGTTTTCTATGCAGCATCATTACCCATTGATATAAGCATTTCATTTTAATTTAAGTTATGTAAGCTACCTCTCTCACCGTGATCAGTCTCAAAACAACTAGACCGTCACGGAACACTACCGCATGGTCATTACAAAACACAAAAAGACAAGATCAGTCTGGTGCAAGTACACAGTACATCCAATAAAAAATAAGATGCCAATAACTCTTCTAGGAACAGATGCAAATTAATGCCATGTTTGTACCAAAGAAATTTGTGCGTTTCCGATGTAAATAATGTGGAGGCCATGAAAAAGCGCACCTTAAACACAGGAAAGGCATATAAGCCCTCAGGTGTGCAAAAACCAATGCAAACAAACTGCTAGTCGGTATCGAACAAGAAAAACATAAAAAAAGAGTTCCAAGAAACAAACACTTAAAGGTACTGGTGTAATCTTAACAGTAAAGCGGGACTAGAAAGAAAGATTAGCCCCTGGAAAGGAAGACACTTTATAGGACAATCCAAGTTACCAATCAAAAGCCATGGGCAGGATGTCGGCCCAAAAACTCATTAAAGCATGTCTCGAAGAGTCAACACGTGCACTGCCTATGCTCAGCTTAAACAGAGGACCAGAAGACAATAAAACATGCCCAAAAACAGTTAAAAAACTGGCTAATACACTGACCCGTCAGAACTGCCAGTCCTGGGGTTGCTACTTGATCGCCTTATAGACCCATCCGACCCTGTTGGCAACCGTGAAAGAATGCTATTCAACGTAAGCTAAAAATGTTCCCATATTATTGGGAATATGCTTTTTTTAATTGTTCTTACTGCCTAATCAGAATAAAATAATTTGAGTTCGTGTGTTGTTGAAGTTGGTATTGAAACTTAAATTTAAAAATCATCTTTATTAGGTGCACCAATATAGTAAAGCACTGTTGGAGGTGAAGTCTGTGAAAATAACGACTAAGGAAAAGGTATACTATGAAAAGGTTTCATGTTTCACCAACATATTTGGGAATCCGTGAACAATGATGTATGTGAACAACCATCTTGTTTCAGGTATCATAGAATGAAAATGAGCATAGAGAAGGGCTTAAGAATTCTGTCTCTGAAATGTAGAGTAGCAGACACACTATACCTGGTTTAAAGGCAGCCAAATAAAAATAGAATAGAGTGGAACCAAATAAGAAATGTAGACATTATCGGAGACCGACCTGAGCATTTTTACATGTAATTACATCAGCTATGGGGAACTGCAAGTAGACATGAATTTATTTTGTGGTGTTAACTGTGTGACACCGTATCCATGTTTTTAACACCCCACCACCTCCACTGGCAAATGTAAGCCTGGACCGTGCACCCACACTCAATTGAAAGAAAATTGCCCAAATAGTTCCATGTAATAAGTAAAACACAGGAATTTCACCACTCACTAGAAAGAAAATTGACCAAATAATTCCATGCAATAAGTAAAACATATGAATTTCACCACTTGCTACCTGCAGAGTGGGATTGAGGTTTATCTACAGCTCCCTGGGTGGAAAGAACACAGATGCTTATTTTAAGCTTTGCGAGACAACATGCAATTTATTTGCCCCAAATAGAACTGCATACATGTAGATACATTGCTTGGACACCACACAGTGCACATCAAATCAACTTCACCAAGAGGAAACTCTGTGCTGTGCCTGTCTGCAGGGACCTCCTAAGTCTGGCTGCCACAAACAAGCTCCCCAGTTGGGAAAGTTGCTTTGACGAGCACTGGAATGGATCCAGCCATTGTTATATACATTAATGTAATTGCCATTAGGTTAGATATATTGTCCAGTCACAGACAGTGATGGGTGCCAAGCAGCACAAGAGTTCGCTCCTTAGTGCCTGGAGTGCTATATTCTTGTTTTGCAGGTCATTTTGTCTTACATTCCTCCCTTTTTTCCCATTGTGGCAGGCAGATGAAGAAATGGCAGAATTTCACATGGTGAGAGAGAGAGAGAGAGAAAGAGAGAGAGACATAGGTAAAGAGAAAGAGAGAGCGAGAGAGGATACATAGCTGTATAATATGATGCAAATTTGCCATATACTAGTTCTTGTGGCATAATCCGATGAAGATGCAGGCCAAGTGGTTTGTATGTGTTACCAGAGCCCTGAGATGTAACATTATACATCATTATGCTATTTATATGATTTTTTTTATATAGAAACCTTGTCCCCAAGGTATCTCATTGTCTTTGTTTCTCAATTTCATAAAGAGTACAGATATTATGCAGGTTTGTGTCCCGTTTTCTTGATTTACCAGCTACATCTGCAGTTCCTCTGGCTGGCTTATTCCTAAGAATAAGAATTTTCATCATTCTCAATTTACAAACACAAGGAAAAACATTGATTCTCATTCCAAGATAGTCCCACCTGCTAACTAGACAAAAACACAGACCTATGCCCAATACCTGTCCCCCAATCCCAGTTAGTTCATGTTTTGATGAATTTATCAAAACTTTTAATCTCATGTTTCTCACTTTTATTGTATTACTTTTGTCTCTGGTATCTTCTCCTCCTTGGCTTTTTCTTTCTCTTTTTCTGATTACACTTCCACCTCTTAGTCACCACCTCTTGCTTATTGGTGGCTTATCGCCCTGTTGTACTGACATAAAGCCGTATTAAAAAAGAGCCCTTCCTTTGCTGCACTTCTCAGTCAATTTTGACTGAGTAGCTCAACCCCGTATCACAGCTCACTTCTAGGGTAGCCACTGTTATAACAATACCTTGTTTCTTGTTTCTGTCTGTTCATTAAACGGATCCCTTCCTTTCTTATGACACCAAAACCTTCAACAAAGGTCATAAGGCATCTGTCCTAAAAGAATGTCCTCAACTTTAAGGCTTTGATGTGCCTTTCTTTCATTCAATATCAAAATACATGATACATGACCCTGATCTAAATGTATATTGTCACTCAATAATGTCCTCAACTTTCAAGCATCAATGTTTTCCTTATAATCCTTGACCCTTTATATTTTAGCAGTTTTGAAGAGTTTAATCTATTTGAAAGAAAAGTGTTATTCAATTTCACTTTTAAGTGAGGGAGGGACTCACTTATACATGTAAGTTGATTACACCTCATTTATTTTCAGCTAGTATTGTATAAAGGGCTCTCATATCCACGTTTGTGGTTCTTTAGCCACAGTTCTCAGTATCATTTGGTGGTAGAAGGCCAACAACCTTCTCTGGCTAAATCCAGTTTATACAGAGATCATTTTTTCTTCAGCCTATGGGATTTTTGTGGAGAACAAAACTATATGGCCCAGTATAATGGCACCACCCCCTCCAATATAGTGAGTATTTTGGAGATAATATATGAGTAATTTGTTAGCCAACAATTTTTCTCTGCTCCTGTTCTTTCAACCTTTTAGATCTCCAAATCCTTGACTGCTTTCTATTCCCAGAGCAGACACGTTCACCTTGACTGCAGCTGCCAAACTATGGAATCCCTTTCATTTAAATCTCTGTGCTGAGTCAAATTTGCTTCAGACTGCAGTTGAAAGCTTCTTCACAACCAAACTCCTTACTATTGTTGCCTTTATTATCCTCTTAACTTTTAGTGGTTGTGTGTCTTCTGAAGTGACAGGGAGCATAGTGAGTGAGTGTTCTATAAATAGGTAATAACAGAGCAGGACAAAACATAAGAACCTTTAGCCCTTTGAAATTATTTACATTTTCAACAAAAGATAATCTGCAAGGCAATGTTGCTGGTTGCAAGATATTTTGTTCTCTTGCAGCTGCCATTTCAGGGCCTGAATATATCTAAAAATGTACAAACCAAATATATAGTGCAGCTAATGACCAATGCACCTCATCAATAATTTCCCTTTGTATTTATATCAAATTGTTGCTCACCTCTCTGGGTTAGGTGCCTAACATTCCAGTATTTAGAATTAAACAACAAAAAAGAGATGCAATGTTTTTTTCAATCAATTGCAAAGACGTTTGTTCAGAGTCCAAACAATAAAGATCCAGAAATTTTCAGATGATGTTGTTAGAAGCAGCTCTTTATTGGTTTTCTCATCATGATGAAACAGACAAGACAGCAAAGGCATTTCACTCATACAAGAGCTCCAGCAGGGATGTAATGTACAAAATTAGGAATCATAAAAAAAAAGCATAATTACAAATTTAAATCACAACATACACTGTTGATATGCCACTAGGAACATAAAAAATGGTCTGACTAATGAATTAGCTGGCAGAACCAATAGAGGATCAAATAGAGTACCCATGGTGTAGATATCATTACCAAGTTTTCTTCAATGTGCACAATTTGTCATTGCTACATACACAAAATATTATAAACCCAACACCGAACTAGTTGGAAACATTGCTTTTCCAAATTTGATTATTTTTCATTATTACGAGAGTGGTCATCCTCCTAGCATCGAAAAGACTACCCCTCTTTGGAAAATGACACAAGTGAGGCATAACTAGTGACAACAAGAAATTTGAACAAAATGTGCAACAGACGACATCTAGATTAAGAGTTGGAGGATATGATGATCATAATCCTTTAGCAAGCTGCTGAAAGGGTCAAAACATTTAGTTGAGCTAACATATTAGATTAAAGAGCAGGGGAAGCATCAAACAGATTATCCTTTGTGACTATTTATAACAACAATAGGCAAGAACTCTGCAAAGTCCTGAGGAACCTTTGAGATGTACTAAAGGGAAATTATCAGCCCAAGTTACACAATGCCCTGCGTGGAGTCAAAGGTTTCTTGGCAGGCTCAAGTACAAGGATTTGTTTGTTTGGGGCAATTGTACAATGTGTCCTTTGCTTATAAAAAAAAAAAATTGTTATAATACACCTAGTAGGTACAAGATCAGGCATTGTATTAATTGCCAAAGTAGTTATCATGCATATGTAAATAAATGTAATTAAATACAAATGTGAATACATTGATGTGGGAAGTACCACACAAGAGTTACGGGTGCGGATATGGAAACATTGGAGAACTTGCCTGAATAATGATGCAACCTATCGATTAGTAACGCACACATGTATATGTAATGCCATTAAGACTGCTTTTGGGTTTCAAGGAAGTGATATTGCTATAGTAGACCCAAGAATTGGGATAGAGGTATTTCTTTAAAGCAATTTGAAGCTAAATGGATTTCTACATTGAGAGTAGTTGAACCGAGGTCAATTTAGACATAGAATTCTATTATTTTTCAGAGTAACTGTATGATATTCCATCATTCATGTGTTCAGTTTTTCTAATATATGCTTATTTTCTCAAAAGGAACAGCTGATGTGTTATGTCAGGGATAGAAAAAGAGGAGAAAGACCCATAATTAATGTAATTGAACTGTTACTGCAGTTTGTTCTGTAGATTGTAACTTGTTTTAAGCCTGTCTATATTATAACTATAGGTCCTGTCCATGGCATTAAAATAGACAGTGTAGATTTGTCTGGTGTTCTGAATGTAAAAATAGTTGCTCAAATATTACTGGGAGCTGGTTATTGAAAATACAATTCTAGAATGATAGTCTGAATTAATGTTTATGCGTTCAGATGTTGGTTACTAAAAAATTAATTATAGGATGAAAGCCTGAACTAATGTTGATATGGCCTCATGTTTAATTCCAATCGGCACCAGTTGACATTACAAGATGGTGCCCATTGGGAAGATACAAGTCACAAATATTTAGCAACAGTATGACGATTTCCATCCAGAACATGGCGACTCTTACTGCCTTGAGCTAATTGGTAAATAACTAAGAATTCTTTGTAACAAGTCTGCAAAAAGAGAAAAAAAGAAATCCTATGATTACTCTGAAAGGTACTTCAAAAGGTTTCCCTGCTTAGCTTTTATTCCAAATGACATGGTGGCATTACTCAGATGCTTTCAGATGGCCCTGTTTTTGTGGTACAAACTGAAGGTGTTCTTTAAAGCTGTGGTTTTTAGATGAAAGTTAGTTTGCTGAGGTACAAACGCTGAGACTTCATTAACTCCTACGGTGCCTTGGACGAGGTGATCTCGTCCAAGGCACTGGTTCCCGAATGCCTTGGAAGAGATCACCTTGTCCTGCACCCGGGAACTGGGGGGAGCGCTAGTGCTCCCCCCTTGGCTTCCCCACCCAGACCCCCCGGTCGTGAATGGAAGGGGAAGCCCTTCCACCCCGACCCCTCCCTCGGCAATCCGATGACGTCGGCGCACGCGCCGACGTCACCTAATATTGCCGAGGGATGCGCTAGAAGCCATTTGCTTCCAGCACATCGAGGGAACAGGACTTTGAGGTGAGTCCTTCCCTCTTTGGGGGGTGGGGGAAAAACAGACACGGGGGGAAAGGAAAGGGTTTTTCCTTTCCCCCGGTGCCTGTTTTCAGTGGATTCCTGCTCCAGGATTGTGGGCGGGGCCTGCGATTATTTGGCCGATCTGCCCCCAGGGGGGGCCGAAAAACCACTGGACACCAGGGATATCATTTTTTGCATATATTTTGGGAGGGACTCCTTGGGCAAGGGTCGCTCCCATTGGGGGCTAATTTTTTTTCTTATTTCAGCCCCCAATTTTTGGGCCGATCTGCCCCCAGGGGGGGTGAAAACCACTAGACACCAGAGAAATTATTTCATTTGTTTTAGGGCCATGTTTTTGGCCGATCTGGCCCCCGGGGGGGGTCGAAACCCACTAGGCGCCAGGGATTGTGAGGTGTGTGTGTGTTTTGTGTGTTTTGGGCACCCCTTGGGCAAGGGTCGCACCCCAAAGGGGGGACATTTCGCATTGGCTATCTCTGCCCCCATTGGGGGCAGAGGGGCCTATTTTTGTAGGCCCATCTGCCCCCAAGAAGAGCAGAAACCATCAATACGGCAGGGATATTTTTGTTGTTTCCCCTTTTTTTGTTTAGTGCTGGGGTGACCCCCGTTTGCCCCCTTTGGCAAGGGTCGCCCCCTAAAGTGGGCACAGAGCTGTTGGCCATTTCTGCCCTCTTTTGGGGCAGATTGGCCAATTTCTTTACGCCCGTCTGCCCCCAAGGGGGGCAAAATCCAGTTAGGTACCATGGATCCTGTGTGTGTGTGTGTTTTGTGGGGGGGGCGGCGGCACCTTTGGCAAGGGTCGCCTCCCAAAGGGGGCACATTAGTGATGGTCATTTCTGCCCACCTTGGAGGCAGATCAGCCTATTTTATTTTTTAGGCCCATCTGCCTCCTAGTGGGGCAGGAGGGACAATTTCTAAGTTCTTGGTGCTGGGGTGTTTGTCAACTGGCGAAGTATTTGTATTTGTGATTATAACAGTTTATTTCTTCTTTTTGTTCTAGTTCAAAGCTTTTGCTTCCTTTGCTGTGGATCCTTGCGGTTTTGGCAGTAGTTGTCCTGCAGTTTGCATAGTTTCATGTTTTAGGTAAGTGAAAGCAATTTACTCCAAAGGAGTATTGTTGACATGCTTGAATGACATGTTTGTAGGTGGTGTACTAAATGCAGTATTGTGTGTGAAATTGTCCTTAGATTTGAGCACAATGATATCTGTGTTGTCATATGTCTAATTTGCTTTTTTCTTTTTAGTGGGATATCATTGGTGATTGCTGTGTCTGTGCAGAATAGTTGCTGGTGAGTAGCTTTTTCAGGCAAGTGAGTGGTATAGTTTTTTAGTACATAACTCTTCGTGATAAAGCTACACTTTGTTTATTACTTATTTTAATGGTAGTTGTTGTTGGCAATCCATTTGTTGTTAGTGAGGATCATGGCTAGCCGCAGAGTGACCACTCAGCAGGTTGTTGGCATGCTCTTTGAGTCGTCTTCAGACCATGATTACGAGACTGACTCTGCATCTGAGGCAGAGGAGTAAGTGAGAGATTCTGGCAGTGAGTTTTCTGTCCGAGAGTATTCTTCTGATGAGGAAGCTACTCTCAGTGCAGATGAATGGCCTGTTGTAGAGGAGGACATTGATGTGCCAAGAGTGCAGCAGCTTGGGGCTGAAGGGTTTCCCATTAGAAGACCTGACACCTGGATTGCCCCAAACATGGAGCAGCCACAGTTACCTGGATTTACTGGTCTCCCAGGGTGTAGAGTCAATACGGAAACCTTTTGCCTGTCCATTTTCTTTCACTTGTTTATGGATGATGTATTTTTGGAAGAGATTGTGGAGCAGACTAATTTGTATGCAGAGCAATATTTGAGGGACAACGCTGCCAGACTTAGGCCTCAGTCTAGAGCTACTCAGTGGGTTCCCACATATCTGGAAGAGATGAAAACGTTTTTAGGTTTGACTTTTTTGATGGGGTTGATCAGGAAGCCGTCACTGGCTTCTTATTGGTCTATTAGTCCCTTGATGGCAACGGCTATATTTCCTGCAACTATGACACATAATCGCTATTTGCTTCTTCTTCGTGTGCTGCATTTTGTAGACAATGCTTTAGCCTTGCCACAAGATCACCCTGATTGTGACTGTCTTTTTAAGATTAGGCCTGTCCTTGATCATTTTGTAGATCGGTTTTCAGAGGTCTATGTTCCAGGCAAAGAGATAAGTGTGGACGAGTCTTTGGTCCTTTTCAAGGGGCGTTTAGTTTTTAAGCAGTACATTCCTAGTAAGAGGGCACGGTATGGGATTAAATTGTATATGCTGTCAGAAAGCAGTACAGGATATGTGTATAATTTCCAGGTCTACACTGGTAGGGATTCCAGTATTGACCCTCCTGGTTGTCCGGCCACTTTTGGAGTTAGCGAAATAATTGTGTGGGAACTTGGTAGACGACTGTTTAACAAAGGTCCCCATTTGTACGTAGATAATTTCTAAACTGGAGTGCAGTTGTTCCAGGAGTTGTTTAGAGTGGACACTGTTGCTTGTGGCACAATCTGTTCTAACTGGAAAGGCTATCCAAGGGAGCTTGTCTGTAAAAAACTTGAGAGGGGACAGTGCAGTGCCTTGCGGAATAATGAGCTGCTAGCTCTGAAATTTTCAGACAGGAGGGATGTGTACATGCTATCTACCATGCATGATGAGAGTACTTCCCCTGTGACTGTTTGGGGTCAGGTTGCGGAAGTGCGCAAACCTGCGTGCATTTTGGACTACAATAGGCACATGGGTGGTGTTGATAGAGTAGATCAGAGGTTGGAACCTTACACTGCTCTTCATAAGTCTTACGTGTGGTATGAAAAGTTGGCCCTACATTTATTTCATTTGGCAAATTTTAATGCTTTTATTGTGTTCAAAGATTGTTCACCTGAGTCAAGGATGACATTTGTTAAATTTCAGGAGTCAGTGATAGAAAGCCTTATTGTGGTGGAACAGGCAAGAGTTCCTAGAGTAGAAGTGGTGGAGGATGTGGCTAGATTGAAAGATCAGCACTTTCCAGATCACATTCCTCCCACTTCCAAAAAAGACTTGCCCACAAAGAAATGTAGAGTATGTGCCCGGAGATCAATCCGGAGGGAGAGCCGGATGTACTGCCCGAATTCCCTTCAAAGTCTGGGCTGTGTGTGCCCGGCTGTTTTAGAAGTTACCACACAAAGAAAAACTTTTGGGAAATACCGTGAGCGTAAACTGCCTATTTTATATTTTCATATGTTCAGTTTTACGGTTGGCATTACTGTCATGTATTTAGTTAGAGCTTTTGTGTTTGTAGTTTTGTACTTATTTTATAATTAGTTAGTGGTTTCTTTGTTGTTTATAAACAAAAAAATAAATGATGGCAGTGTGCGTGGGGTGGCGCTTGGCTGGCGGCATGGGTGGGGTGGCGCTTGGCTAGCGGTGTGCTTGAGGTGACGCTTGGCTGGTGGTGTGCGTGGGGTGGCGCTTGGCTGACGGTGGGCTTGGGTTGGCGCTTGGCTGGCGTTGTGCTCGGGGTGGCACTTGGCTGGCTGTATGGGTGGGGTGGCGCTTGGCTGGTGGTGTGCTTGGGGTGGCACTTGGCTGGCGGTGTGCGTCGGGTGGCGCTTGGCTGGCGGTGTGCTTGGGTTGGCGCTTGGCAGGTGTTGTGCTTGGGGTGGCGCTTGGCTGGCTGTATGGGTGGGGTGGCGCTTGGCTGGAGGTGTGCTTGGGGTGGCGCTTGGCTGGCGGTGTGCTTGGGGTGGCGCTTGGCTGGCGGTATAGGTGGGGTAGCACTTGGCTGGCAGTGTGCTTGGGTTGGCGCTTGGCTGGCATTGTGCTTGGGGTAGCGCTTGGCTGGCTGTATGGGTGGGGTGGCGCTTGGCTGGCGGTGTGCTTGGGGTGGCGCTTGGCTGGCGGTGTGCTTGGGTTGGCGCTTGGCTGGCGTTGTGCTTGGGGTGGCGCTTGGCTGGCTGTATGGGTGAGGTGGCGCTTGGCTGGAGGTGTGCTTGGGATGGCGCTTGGCTGGCAGTGTGCTTGGGGTGGCGCTTGGCTGGCAGTGTGCTTGGGTTGGTGCTTGGCTGGCGTTGTGCTTGGGTTGGTGCTTGGCTGGCGTTGTGCTTGGGGTGGTGCTTGGCTGGCGGTGTGCTTGGGGTGGCGCTTGGCTGGCAGTACATGTGGGGTAGTGCTTGGCTGGCAGTGTGCTTGGGGTGGCGCTTGGCTGGCGGTATGGGTGGGGTGGCGCTTGGCTGGTGGTATGGGTGGGGTGGTGCTTGGCTAGCGGTGCCAGCCAAACGACAGTCCACAAACTCATCAGCTGGTGTGATTGCTGTATCAGGCATGTGGGCGTATGAAAGTGATGGGCCCTTGACTGGCGCTGTCTGTCGATGCGAGTGTTGTAATGTGCTGGGCCCGTGGCAGGCGGCGTGAATGGTCTTGTGCATGTCATGTATGAAAGGTGTGTGAATGGACTGTAAAGAGGTTGGTGCCTTACCGTGGCTTTACAGCTCACGAGCTGTGAGTCATTGGTTCCGTTTTTTGGCCTTTCAGTTATTACCAGTGCATTTCACTTTTGTGAAATCGCTTGTTAATAAAATTTGATCTACTGAACCATCACTCACCCTCGTGCCAAATCCAACCAGTATGTGTGGTACAAATGACAAAACCTGCTCCGCTGTAATCAGGCGTCGCAGCACACTTGAGACACGCTAGGTGTCTCAGGTGGGACCCCGATGATGAAGCATGCCACCAACTTGGTTGGTGGGTGAGGGGTCTTTTTCACATACATTTTTTTTCACAATTTTAGTGTTTGGCACATCACAGATGTATGTGGACACATCAAAATTATATATTACAAAACTACCTGTGTTTGGGGGGGAGGTGGCACCTATGTTTTTGGTCCTGGGTGCGGCCTTCCTCTAGGGAAACCTACCAAACCCAGACATTTTTTAAAACTAGACACCCCAAGGAGTCCAGGGAGGTGTTGTTTACGTGGATCCCCCAACATTTTCTTACCCAACTCCTCTGCAAACCTCAAAATTTGATTAAAAAAACATATTTTACTGACTTTCGTTTGTACAATCACCGCTCCAGCACAAAATTCCTAATCCCCAGCGTTCCCCTCAGTCTCCCAAGTAAAATGACACCTCACTTGTGTTGGTCCCCAAAGCAGAGTCAGCCTAAAGATGTATAAAAGAAGAATATGTCCTTATCAACTTGTTGTGCTATCCCCTCTATCTCTACAAGTTGGCCTTATTCTGTTGCAGGCACCTGGCCCACCCACACAGGTGAGGTACCATGTTATCGGGAGACTTGGGGGAGTGCTGGGTGGAAGGAAATGTGTGGCTCCTCTCATATTCCAGAACTTTCTGTCACCGAAATGTGAGGAAAATTTGTTTTTTTAGCCAAATTTTAAGGTTTGCAAAGGATTCTGGGTAACAGAACCTGGTCAGAGACCCACAAGTCACCCCATCATGGATTCCCCTATGTCTTTAGTTTTCAAAAATGCACTGGTTTGGTAGGTTTCCCTAGGTGCCGGCTGAGCTAGAGGTCAAAATCTACAGGTAGGCACTTTGCAAAAAACACCTCTGTTTTCTGTACAAAAATGGGATGTGTCCACATTGTGTTTTGGGCATTTCCTTTCACGGGCGCTAGGCCTACCCACACAAGTGAGGTATAATTTTTATCAGAAGACTTGCGGGAATGCTGGGTGGAAGGAAATTTGTGGCTCCTCTCAGATTCCAGAACTTTTTGTCACCGAAATGTAAGGAAAAGGTGTTTTTTTAGCCAAATTTTAAGGTTTGCAAAGGATTCTGGGTAACAGAACCTGGTCAGAGCCCCACAAGTCACCCCATCTTGGATTCCCCTAGGTCTCTAGTTTTAAAAAATGCACAGGTTTGGTAGGTTTCCCTAGGTGCCGGCTGAGCTAGAGGCCAAAATCTACAGGTAGGCACTTTGCAAAAAACACCTCTGTTTTCTGTAAAAAAATGGGATGTGTCCACGTTGTGTTTTGGGGCATTTCCTGTCGCGGGCGCTAGGCCTACCCACACAAGTGAGGTATCCTTTTTATCGGGAGACTTGGGGGAACATAGAATAGCAAAACAAGTGTTGTTGCCCCTTTTCTTTCTCTACATTTTTTCCTTCCAAATATAAGAGAGTGTGTAAAAAAGACGTCTATTTGAGAAATGCCCTGTAATGTGCAAATAACCCCTGCTCCTCAACACCTTATCTTGTGCCCATTTTGGAAATACAAAGGTTTTCTTGATAGCTATTTTTCACTCTTTATATTTCAGCAAATGAATTGCTGTATATCCGGTATAGAATGAAAACCCACTGCATGGTGCATCTCATTTATTGACTCTGGGTACCTAGGGTTCTTGATGAACCTACAAGCCCTATATATCCCCGCAACCAGGAAAGTACAGCAGACGTAACGGTATATTGCTTTAAAAAATCTGACATTGCAGGAAAAAGTTACAGAGTGCTGTTTTTTTCACCTCAATTTCAATATTTTCTTTTTCAGTTGTTATTTTCTGTAGGAAACCCTTGTAGGATCTACACACATTACCCCTTGCTGAATTAGAATTTTGTCTACTTTTCAGAAATGTTTAGGTTTCTGGGATCCAGAATTGGTTTCATACCCATTTCTGTCACTGACTGGAAGTAGGCTGAAAGCACAAAAAAATCATAAAAATGGGGTGTGCCCCAGTAAAATGCCAAAATTGTGTAGAAAAATTGGGTTTTCTGATTCAAGTCTGCCTGTTCCTGAAAGTTGGGAATCTGGTGATTTTAGCACTGCAAACCCTTTGTTGATGCCATTTTCAGGGAAAAAACAAAGCTTTCTTCTGCAGCCCCTTTTCCCCATTTAAAAAAGAAAAAAAAAAAAACATTTTCACTGTATATTGGCTAATTTCTTGGCCTCCTTCAGGGGAACCCACAAAGTCTAGGTACCTCTAGAATCCCTAGTATGTTGAAAAAAAAATACGCAAATTTGGCTTGGCTAGCTTATGTGGACAAAAAGTTATGAGGGCCTAAGCACGAACTGCCCCAAATCGCCAAAAAAAGGCCTGGCATAGGAGGGGGGAAAGGCCTGGCAGCGAAGGGGTTAAAATGATTACTATTTCAAGATGGTGTTACATTGTTAGTTTTAATTTTTTCAGCCTGAAAATGAAATCATTTTTTATTGATTGATAGATTTTCAAAAGAGGTAATGAACAACAAGACAAGTCTTTGGCAGTTCAAAACGAGGACTCATGGGCTGGATGCTGTACATTGGTATGCGAACTTGAGATTGTCAAGACAGTATTTTTTTTCTGCAAGGTATTTTTTTTGTTTTTATATGCGTTTGAGATTGCAGCATTTCGGCATGTTGCAAACATCCTTTTGTGAGAATATGCCCAATCGCCCATTTCGGAATCCGAAACATAGATTACTGCAGACTTCCAATCTAAAAATATGTGTGACCTATAAGGTAAACATAGAACTGTATGTGCTTTTCAGAATAAAATATATCTTGGTGGGGGACTACTATAATCACGGTTTTGTACTGTAATGTGATTTTTTTGTAGTATGTCAGAACAAAAGGATGTGCTATGTTAACTTAGGTTGTTGTGACATTTAAGAAATCTGTTTTAAATTCATAAAAATTGGTTAAACAAGTTAGGCCTCTATGCTCCTAACTCTACTTTGAAAAATAATCAAATTTCAAAAGGCAATATTTTGAAATAGTTTGGTGATGAGTTTGTTAGAGATTTTAGTAGAAAATAAAATCCATTATTAAATAACACTGTCAGTGAAAACTGGGCCTAAATAGAAGCTGCATTTAAATGTTCACTTTCCTTTCTAAACTTTGCATGACCCATGTTTGCTTAACTTGCTTGGTTTGCTAGTGTTGACAAATTCCGGCAAACTTTAACTTAGCAGAAATGTTTGTATCCTAACTTTTGCATCGCCAATGCATGACACAAACTTCCTACGCTAACAAAGAAAATTATATTATTTTATTCTTTCTAACTGCCTGGCCTGCATTGAAACTCCAAACCTTGCTAAACTAACCTAAAACTTTTTTAACAGGCTTTAGTGTGGAGATGTATGGAGAAGGCATGATTTATTTATTCATACAAAATATTTACATGAGTATTTTTTCTTTCAGAGACCAAAACAAGTGGAAAATTTGTCAGTTACAACAACTTGTGAGGAAATGTTAATAAGTGTATCCTGTAGTAGTACTGTCTTTGGTGAACATTCCCATTCCTACAGAAGCTGACCTAGTCGACTGAATTTCAGCATACTTGATTAGCTGTCTAAAATATCTGAGATTAAACTATGTAATATTTTGTGTATCCTCTGTATTTATGTATAAAAGTGTCCAAGGAAAGAACAGATAGTGGAGAATGAGGAGGTTTTGTCCTGGCCATTAGCTCTCAGACCCAGACTTTCTCTATGAGCTCTTGACACGGACAGATGTGTTTTCTGCGTAGACTATTCTCTACCAGAACTTTGTTACATTATTCTTTATGAGTACTGATAGCTTTGTATTTTAGATTGCTTCTTAAACTCTGTCCTGTTTGCTATTAATTGACTAAAATATTTTACTTTCACTGATTTAGAATATTAGAATAGGGATAGATTGTGGGACATGCCTAATGCAATGTTCTGTAGATTTTAGTTGACTAATAAAGACAAATTTAAAACTTATGATCAAATAAAACTTTAAATATTCAATTGAAACACTCATTATTGACTCCTGCAAGAATATTAAATGTATCCCTATGACAATTGCAGCCTGTACCACCAACACATACCTAAGATCCCCTCTTTGGCATCTAAGAGGTATGGAGTATTTTATAATTTTAAGATTCTTCGCTCTCTCAGGTCTATGAATATTTTGTGTATATAACAATATGAGATTGTGCACATGTTGAAGAAAATCTGATAATGATATCTCCTCCATGAGTACTCTGTTTGATTTTATATTGGTTCTGTACACTAATTCATTTGTCTGACCATTTGTATATGTTTCTGCGGGTGTGATATCCACAAAATCTGTTGTTACATTAATATGTGAATAATTTGTACATATCAGTCCTGAGGACACTCATGTGTGAGAGAAATGAGTTGACTCTCTTGGTTGTTTTGTCATGAAGAAGCAACTAATAGAGAATGGTTTTAACAACACCAGAAGAACATTTCTGGAGCTTTATTGCTTGGGCTTTGAACAAATTCCTTTGTAATTGGTATAAAGATTTACCCTTCCTTTGTGCACTTTTACTTGAATACTGAATGAACAACTGAAGAAAGCCCTAAATTGGCCTCTGTTATAGACATATCCTGTTTCTGTCTGTTTTCTGAACTGCTTTGATTATTTTTATGACGTCAAATCACATGGCAAAGGGTTGCCCTGTTCATAGTCCAAAATGTTGGCGACTATCAGGCTTTGATATATTCCGTATAATCCTTGAGGGAAGGCAGCAGTCCCAACCCTCCTGGGACCTCGGAGACTGAAGGTAAGTGTGTGTTTGATTTTTAAATGAATTTTTGGTGCTTGCATGTATGTTTGAATGTTAATGAGTGTTGTTAATGGATGTGCATGCATGTGTGTGTGTGTGTGCGTGAAAGAATGGGTATGAGTGTGAGTGTGCTTCTCGCCCGCCCCCTCTCCATCCAAAAACTGCCGGCCACCACTGAGTTCTGTAACCTTGGGATTCTTGCAAGTGTCCCGCAAACCCAGCGGTCCATATATACAATTATTTTAAACCTTAACTTCTCAATAACTTCTGAATGAATTTATATCAATCACAATTGGTAATTTTCTGGATTCAAATCTAGCTTTTTGGCACATTTTCTGTAATTTCATTCAAAGGGGTTGGCTACAGTGCTATTCAAAGTTCCATAACGAAATGGCATGGGGAAATGAATAAATATGTATATGTATGTATATATATATATATATATATATATATATATATATATACATAGATAGATAGATAGATAGATAGATAGATAGATAGATAGATAGATAGATAGATAGATAGATACATAGATAGATAGATATAAATACAGATAGACAAATACTATCTCAGTTTAGTCTCTTTCCGTCTCTTTCCGTCAGCACGAAATCTAGTAGCATAAACCGACTGTATTGTGCCATTACTGAATCCTATCTCCTGATGATCATATCAAAACGTTTTCTAAGCTATCAGAAATTACCACTGGTTAATGAGTACAAGTTTTGCACCATATTACAAACCCATCGGGGGCATTAGAAGGTTATGATCTTGCTAGAAGATTAGCAATTGCCTACTGAGAATATTGAAATCTATGTTAAGGTTTAATAGTGGAATGAATGCTGTTTTATTTTGTTCAATTTTGGCTCGCATGGAAAGTAAAAATGAGGCAAGACTGGCATTTTCTTTGGTGACTTTGTACAAGGCAAATGTTATTGATAAAAGTAAACCAATGTAAGGTGCATGCAATTAGGTAGGTTTTCCATCCAACCCATGTGTCTTTCCTTTGCCTAGGTCAGCATTTGTTTATCTTTTAATTTCTTGCTCTTTAAGTTACTTCTAATGCATTAATCTGGTCAGGCAGTAGGGAAGCCGACCTGGCATGATTCATGTATTCTTCCAAGGCACTGTCCATAATTATATTATTTTTTGTATATAAAGTGGAATACTCATTACTAAATATCTCATTAATCTCATCTTGGGTATACAATAATATCCCTACATAATATTTAGGGTTTAATATAGGAAACCTCTTATTTCTGATTTCATCAGCCAACCCAACAATCTGCCGGTTTTATTGCCTACAGAGTGCCCCTGACCCACACAATTCTTATAGTTTAGGCTTTTTAAGCATTCAATTTCCTTTTCAAGTATTTCAGTTTTCCCCTCCTTTTTTGAGGGAACTTCCACCCTAAATCCTGTCTAGCGCCGGTCCCCCTAGCCCTCGCTGCTCTGACCCCCGAGGCAGCATTACTCCTCCACCAAACTTCACCCCCTCAACCCAGGACAGCACCCTGCCTGCGCCCAGGCCAACCCCAAGCACACACATGGACCATTTACATGCCACTCATGCCATTTGTCTTGCTCTCACACAAACACCAACACGCACCACAACAACACCAACATGCACCACAACAACAACAACACCCTGCAACCACCTTAACTGCATACTCCTGAACACCCTCTCCGTCCACAAGCACCCCATTGAGCTCTGGGACCTGATCACAACACATTCCCCTGACATAGCCTTCCTCGCGGAAACATGGATGAACTCCTCATCAGAACCCGACATAGCCATAGCTATCCCAGAAGGCTACACAATCTCCCGTAGAGACGGCATAAACAAGCCAGGAGGAGGTAACGCCATCATACACAAAAACACCATCAAAATCTCCACCAACACCCACGACACCCTAGACAGCGCGGAACACCTACACTTTTTAATTCACACCAACGCCAACACCACCCTTAGAGGAACCCTCATTTACAGACCACCAGCATTCCTGATACTATCAGCTCCCACGCCCTCACCTCCTCAGACTACATACTCCTTGGTGACCTCAACCTTCACCTGGAAAGCACCCACAACCGCAACTCCACGACCCTGCTAGACAACCTCATGAACCTCTGACTCAAGCAACTGGTCACCTCACCCACTCACTCAGCAGGCACACGCTTGAAGCAATTTTCCCCTCCAGCAACCACGTCACCTTTACCCACACCACTGAACTCCACTGGACTGACCACTACTGCATCCACTTCTCCTTCATGAAACCCCCCCACCCACCACTGACAACACACCGCACCCTATTGAATGTGGGACCAGGTCTCCAAATAACACCTGAACGCCAAACTCACACAAGCTCCACCCCCCCATCACCAACGACCCCAACATTGCTGCCCACAACCTCACACAATGGTTAACAACTTGCACAGACTCCCTCGCCCCACTTAAAAGAAACAACAACACCCGCACCATCAAGACCACCCCCTGGTTCACCACAGAACTCCAAGCCTCCCAATGTGAGTGCTGCAAAATTGAGAAAGCATGGTGCCAAGAACCCTCAATGAGCAATTTCTCTGCCCTCAGAACAACCAAACGCAAACACCACCAACTCATACGGACCACCTAATAGTCACTCTACAAAGAACGCATAGATAATAACTCACACAACAGCAAGTAACTCTTTACCATTGTCAAAGAGCTCACCAAACGCAAATCCAGCTCCATCGACCCCCCCTCACACCAAAAACCTTTGCAATTCCCTCTCCAACTACTTTCACCTCAAAATCATAGACATACACAACAGTTTCACAGCATTTGCACCCACCACCACTGACATGACCGACAGCACAAAGTCCCCCCCACACCAACCAACTACACACCTGGGTCCCAACCAACAACGAAGAAACCGAAAAAAACATGAACTCCATCCAATCAGGCTCCCCCACAGACCCCTGCCCCCACCACATATTCAACAAGGCCAGCTAAATCAACAGCTCCTTCGACACCGCAACCTTCCCAGACACCTGGAAGCAAGCTGAAGTCAACACGCTCCTCAAAAAACCCAAAGCAGACCCGGAAAACCTCACAAACTACCGTCTCATCTCTCTTCTCCCCTTCCCTGCCAAGGTCTCTGAGAAGATAGTGAACGCCCAATTGTCTCACTTCCTAGAGGAAAACAACACACTCAACGCCTCCCAGTCTGGATTCCGCAAGAATCACAGCACTGAGACCGCCCTCATCGCCTGCACAGACGACGTCAGAATTAGAGTGGTCAAGGTCAAGACCGTTGCTCTCATCCTTCTGGACCTCTCCGCAGCGTTCAACACTGTATGCCGCCAAATCCTCCGTGGACGCGTTTTTGAATTAAGAATCTGACACAAGCCCCTAGACTGGCTAACCTCCTTCCTCACCAAAAGAACCCAAAGAGTTTGCCTCCCTCCCTTCCGGTCCCCAGCCACCAAGATCATCTGCGGGGTCCCCCGAGGATCCCCCCTCAGCCCCACCCTCTTCAACATATACATGCCCCCTATCGCCAACATCCTCCGGCCTCACAGAATCACCATCATCTCGTACGCAGGCAACACCCAGGTCATCATCTGCCTCACCAGGAACCCTTCCGCCACCAAGACAAACCTACACGCCGGACACCTCGACATCGCCAAATGGATGACAGCAAGCCACCTCAAACTCAACTTCAACAAAACAGAAATCATCATCTTCGGCCCCAACAAGACAGTATGGGATGACTCCTGGTGGCCCACCACCCTCGGACTACCCCCCACACCCTCCACCCATGCACGCAACCTCAGCATCGTCTTAGACTCATCTCTCTCCATGGCCCAGCAAATCAACACCATATCGTCCTCCTGTTTCAACACCCTTTGCATCCTATGGAAGACCTTCAAATGGATCCCCTTAGAAACAATAAAAATGGTCACTCATGGCCTCATCAGCAGCCGACTGGACTACTGCAACGCCCTCTACGCTGGCACCACAGCCAAGCTTCAGCAAAAACTCCAGAATCCAGAACACAGCCGCACGTCTCATCCTCAACCTTCCCCCCCACAAACACATCTCCACTCACCTCAGATCCCTACACTGGCTGCCTGTCAGCAAAAGAATCATCTTCAAAGTCCTTATCCACGCTCACAAATCCCTCCAGAACACTGGACCAGCCTACCTTAACGAACGAGTAAACTTCCACACACCTACTTCTCCGCTCTGCTGACCTCGCCCTCGCCACAGTCCCCCGCAACCAACGCACCACCTCCAGCGGCAGATCCTTCTCCCACCTTGCCTCCAAGACCTGGAACTCTCTCCCCACCAACCTTCGCAAGACCCAGGACCTCCTAACTTTCAGAAAGCATTTCAAGACATGACTTTTTGAGCAGTAAATGGCAACAGCGCCTTGAGACCCTAACAGGTGAGTAGTGCGCTTAATACATTTTTGGATTGATTGATTACAAGTCTCCTATTAGGGACCGCTCCACAGCTTTTCTTTTGTCCTTTTACCATCAGTGCTTTGCTCATTGGAGTCTGGAATTTAAATGCACCACTATACATGTAATCTCACACCCCGGTGTCCACTGAAAGCATGCCTTTCTGTGTACACTTCAATGAGGTGCTTTTTCGCATTCTTCCCTGCTGTCCAGGGTTGGAATGGGACAGAAAATAGACCTGAGCACCAACATAAAAGTGAACCCCATTTTCAAATCAAATTGTTGAAACAGAGGCAGCCATTTACAAATTAGGAGTGTTAGACCTGACATGCCTTAGGGTGGTCACCCCTAACTTTTTGCCTGCCTCCCTCCACTTTTTGGACCCTGTTTTGCTGGCTTTTAGACTCTGTACACTTTACCACTGCTAACCAGTGCTAAAGTGCTGATGCTCTCTCCCTTTTTAAACATGGTAACTTTGGATCATACCTGATTGGACTATTTATTTACTTATAAGTCCCTAGTAATGTGCACTATATGTGCCTAGGGCCTGTAGATTAAATGCTACTAGTGGGCCTGCAGCACTGGTTGTGCCACCCACTTAGGTAGCCCCCTTAACCTTGTCTCAGGCCTGCCATTGCAAGGCCTGTGTGTGCAGTTTCACTGCCACTTCGACTTGGCATTTAAAAGTACTTGCCAAGCCTAGAACTCTCCTTTTTCTACATATAAGTCACCCCTAATGTGTGCCCTTGGTAACCCCTAGAGCAGGGTGCTGTGTGGGTAAAAGGCAGGACATGTACCTGTGTAGTTATGTGTCCTGGTAGTGTAAAACTCCTAAATTTGTTTTTACACTACTGTGAGGCCTGCTCCCTTCATAGACTAACATTGGGGCTGCCCTCATACCTTGTTGAAGTGGCAGCTGCTGATCTGAAAGGAGCAGGAAGGTCACATTTAGTATGGCCGGCATGGTAATACAAAATCCTGCTGACTGGTGAAGTCGGATTTAATATTACTATTCTAGAAATGCCACTTTTAGAAAGTGAGCATTTCTTTGCACTTAAATCTTTCTGTGCCTTACAATCCAAGTCTGGCTGGGCTTGGTTGACAGCTCCTTGTGCATTCACTCAGACACACCCCAAACACAGGGAACTCAGCCTCACTTGCATACATCTGCATTTTGAATGGGTCTTCCTGGGCTGGGAGGGTGGAGGGCCTGCTCTCACACAAAGGACTGCCACACTCCCTACTGGGACCCTGGCAGACAGGATTGAACTGAAAGGGGACCTGGTGCACTTCTTAGACACTCTTTGACGTCTCCCCCACTTCAAAGGCACATTTGGGTATAAAACAGGGCGTCTGCCCTACCTCATCAGACACTTGCTGGAGAAGAAACATGAACCAGAAACTACATCCTGCCAAGAAGAACTGCCTGGCTGCTCAAAGGACTCACCTGTCTGCTTTCTACAAAGGACTGCTGCCTTGCTGTTGGCCTGCTGCCTTGCTGAACTCTTGTCTGGCTGTGAAAGTGCTCTCCAAGGGCTTGGATAGAGCTTGCCTCCTGTTCCCTGAAGTCTCAGGACCAAAAAGACTTCTCTTTTTTACTTGGACGCTTCGAGCGCCGAACTTTTCGACCCACAGCTTGTTCCGCGGCGAGAAAAATGCCGCACACCGACGCTGATCGACACGACGCCTTCGGGACGACTGGAACTTCGAAGCACAGCCTCGCAAGGACAATGCCGCCCGACCACCAGAGGAGAAATCGACGCAATGGCTGCCGTGAGAGCGAAACTTCGACGCACAGCCCCGCAGAACGACGCACAGCCAGAAAACATGCAGGAGAATCCACGCACAGACCCGAGACATCTGGTAATCCCTGCGACTCACAGAAAGAGACTGTCCACACGCCAGAAAATGACGCACAACTTCCCTGCGTGAAAAATAACAACGCAAGTCCGTTTGTGCTGGGGAGAAATCGACGCACACACCATTTTTCCACGTATCTCTTCTTCTGCGGCCCTCTGCAGAGATTTTCCACTCCAAACCAGGTACTTTGTGCTTGAAAGAGACTTTGTTCGCTTTTTAAAGACTTAAGACACTTTGGGGGTCATTACAACCCTGGCGGATGGCGGAAAACTGGCAGTAAGACCGCCAACAGGCTGGCGGTCTTACCTTGGTGTATTATGACCATGGCGGTTACCGCCATGGTCATCCACCGGTTCTCCATCCCGCCCACCAGGGCAGAGATGACCGCTGGGCTGGAGACATGGTCTCCAGCCCGGCGGCCGTCAGTATACCGCCAGCGGTATTTGGGCCCGGCTTACCGCCGTGGATTTCCAGCAGTTTCAACTGCAATGAAATCCATGGCGGTAATTCCCTGGCACTGATAGGGGTCTCCCCAACCTCCCACCCCCACCCCGACTCCCTACCCTACACCCCCCACCACCCCTGCAACCCCCCAAAGGTGGCAGGGCCCCCCTCCCCACCCGGACCCCCAACATAACATTACTCAAACACACCCGACACGCATGCAGACACCCCCAACACACACACGCACACACCCCGACATACATGCCTACATCCACACACACACTCAGACACGCACACCCACATTCAAACAGACATACCCACAGCTATACACGCACTCATTCCCATACACACAACACCCACGCAAGCATACACGCACTCACACCCCCCTCTACATACACACACGCACACCCCCATGCCTGCACACAACACCCAACGCCCCCCACACCCTCCTCCCCTAACGGATGATCGACTTACCTGGTCCGTCAATCCTCCGGGAGGGGACGGGAGCCATGGGGGCATCTCTGCCGACACCACACTGCCAACAGAACACCGCCACGGCGAATCACAAGACGTGATTTGCTGGGTGGTTTTCTATTGACGTGGAGGTGGAGCAACCTCCACTTCCCCGCTGCCCGTCACTATGGCTGTTGGCAGCTCTCTGTCGGAATAACGACGGAGAGCAGCCAACAGTCATAATACGCCGAGCGGCAAACCGCCTGCACAGGCGGTCTTCCGCACGGCGGTCCCTCGGCGGTCTTGCAAAAAGACCGCCGAGGTCGTAATGACCCCCTTTATTTCACTTTTCAGTGATATCTTTACAAATTCACATTGCAACTTTATTTGTTTTGACCTACAATTATCCTGATAAATATTATATCTTTTTCTAAACACTGTGTAGTGTATTTTTGTGGTGCTATATGGTGGTATTGTATGATTTATTGCACAAATACTTTACACATTGCCTTCTAAGTTAAGCCTGACTGCTCGTGCCAAGCTACCAGAGGGTGGGCACAGGCTAATTTTGGATTGTGTGTGACTTACCCTGAGTAGAGTGAGGGTTCTTGCTTGGACAGAGGGTAACCTGACTGCCAACCAAAAGCCCCATTTCTAACACTGGTGATCAGCGGTGAGGATAGGACTTGTATTTGTGCAGTGACATACAGTAGCTAAGTTTTTCACTACCTACCCACAGTTGAAGGTCAACTTGATTTTTATCTCTTTTTTGCAAATTCATTTTTTCCTGACAATTTTCAAAAACTAAATCCTCACTCAACATGTCTCTGACTAGGTCTCAAGTAGGAGACTTTGACCAAGTCCTGTTGGATACATATACGGTCAAACAGCTAAGAGAGTTCTGCGGGGCAATGAGGGTACCCACCCAAGGGGCCTCCAAAAAGGAGGACTTTCAAGTGGCGCTGAGGGCCTGGGCAGAAGCCTATTTAGAAGAGGATGATGAGGAAGAGGAGCCAGAAAATGGCCCCTCAGAGGATTTGTTGCTATCTGTGGATGATGTTACCACTGCAATTGTGCCCCCTTCCAGACCAGGGAGCAGTGTCTCTGTGCAAAGCCTGACTGCAGAGGAAAGGAGAGAGGAAAGGGAGTTCCAATTGCAAACGGCAAAACTGAAAATTGAGGCTCAACAGGAGGAAAGAAGGGTAGAGAGAGAAGCCAAGCAAGCTGAGGCTGAAAGAGCAGACAAACAGATTGAAGCTGAAAGAGCAGCCAAACAGATTGAAGCTGAAAGAGAAGCCAAACAAGCTGAAGCTGAAAGGGCAGCCAAACAAGCTGAAGCTGAAAGAGCAGCCAAACAGGTGGAAGCTGAAAGAGCTTTAACTGATAAGAAACTATTGTTGGCTCATGAACTGAGTCTCAAGGAGCTGGAGATCAAGACGAGACAGTCTGAATCCAGTAATAATGGTGGCAGCACACAGACAGGACATGCTGGAGAAAAGAAGGTTCGTATGCCCAAAAATGTGGTGCCCAGTTTTGTGGTGGGAGATGACATAGATAAATGGTGAGCTGCTCATGAAGTTGCACTAAGGGCTCATGAGGTTCCTGAAGGGTAATGGGGGGTAGCTATGTGGGGTTATGTGCCGCCATTGGGGAGGGACACACTTCTCACATTGGATCAACCTGATCAAAACACATACCCACTTCCGAAAGCTACTTTACTTGCCAAGTTTCGGCTGACCCCTGAGGGATACCGTCAGAGGTTCAGGGACAGCACCAAACAAACCACACAAACATCGGTAGATTTCTTTGACTTTTCCAGTAAGGCACTGAATGGATGGGTGCGGGGCAACAAAGTAGATAATTATAAAGGGCTATATGACTTGATTCTGAGAGAGCATATACTCAATGTTACCTATACAGAGTTGCACCAGCACTTGGTAGATAGTAAGCTGACTGATCCCAGGAAGCTTGCTGAGGAGGCGGACCTCTGGGTTAGCACCAGAGTGTCCAAAAAGGTACCTGGGGGGGACACCCACAAAGGTAGTCAGGGTTCCCAACAGAAGAAAGAGGGGGGAGATAAACTTACAGATAAGGAACTCTCAAAAGGCCCCCAAAAGAATTCCCAGGGAGGGGGTGGCAACCATTCCTTTTCCAGATTTGGGAAAAAGCCAGGGACATATGAAAGGTCAGGGAAATCCAACCCCAAATGCATGGAGTGTTACCAGTGTGGTCACTATAAAGGCGACCCCCAGTGCTCCAAGAGGGCACTGTCCACTACCGGACAGACACCTGGGTTGACTAGTGTAGCGCTTGGGGGGGAGATGGACCCAGATAGCTTTGGGAAGCAGGTAGAGATTTCCCTAGTGTCCCTGGGAGAAAGAGAAATGGTGCCCAAAGCCCACATGCCCTGATATACTTCCAAGTACAAGCAGTGGGTCACCATTAAGGGGCAGAAGGTGGAGGCTCTGCGTGACACAGGAGCCAGTATGACTACTATCCAGAGTCAGCTGGTGTCAACAGAGCAGATAGTCCCTAATACATTCCACCAGGTCATAATCGCTGACAATCGTGAGAGTCACCTACCGGTGGCTCTGGTTCCCTTTGAGTGTGGGGGGGTCTCTGGTACTCTGAAAGTAGCTGTGAGTCCTGCCATGCCTGTAGATTGTCTGTTAGGCAATGATCTTGAGCATACTGCTTGGAAAGAAGTAAAGCTCAGATCTCACCTGGAGATGTTAGGGTTACCTGAGTGGGTCTGCATGACCACACGGTCCATGGCTGCCCGGGAAGGGAGTCAAGGGCGTCTGGAGCCTGGAAAGATGGCCCAGACAGCTGCCAAAAGGGAGGGCCAGGGGCATGGGAAACCTGCCTCCAATGTTCCAACGGTGGTAGACGAGGCCCCTGAGGAGGAGGAGGCCCCTGAGCCAACTGGGGAGGACATAGCTGCCCTGGGTAACCTACCTGAACTTGCTGGCTGGCAAGTAGAGGGGGGGCCAACCAGGGAAGCATTCTGCAAGGCGCAGAAAGAATGCCCCACCCTTGAGGGTCTGAGGAAGCAGGCCACAGACCACACAGCAGATGACGCCTCTGGCGCTCACCATATTTACTGGGAGAATGATCTCCTTTACAGTGAGCGTAGGACTCCAGGTCCTGGGGCACACCGTGTGCTGGTGGTCCCCCAGTGTTACCGGAAATTCCTACTAGGCCTGGCTCACGACATTCCCCTGGCAGGACACCTGGGCCAAGACAAGACCTTTGACAGGCTTGACACCCACTTTCATTGGCCCAGAATGAGGAAAGCCTCAGATAACTTCTGCAGAGCTTGCCCCACCTGCCAGGCTACTGGGAAGGCAGGGAAACGGCTTAAAGCTCCCCTGCTCCCACTCCCAGTCGTTGGCACCCCCTTTGAAAGGGTGGGCATCGACATTGTTGGTCCCTTGGACCCCAAAACTGCCTTGGGCAACAGGTTTATCCTGGTTTTTGTGGACCATGCCACCCGCTATCCAGATGAAATCCCTCTGAGAACAGTGACTGCACAGGTGGTGACCAGAGCCATGTTGGAAATATTTACCCGTGTGGGATTCCCTAAGGAGGTCGTGTCTGACAGGGGCACAAACTTCATGTCTGCATACATGAAGACCCTGTGGGATGAGTGTGGGGTGACCTACCGGTTTACCACCCCTTATCATCCTCAATCCAATGGGCTTGTTGAGAGATTCAACCAGACCCTGAAAGGCATGATTGGTGGCCTGACTGAGGCCATGAGGCGTAAGTGGGACGTCCTCTTACCCTGCCTGTTGTTTGCTTATAGAGAGGTGCTCCAGAAAGGGGTGTGGTTCAGCCCCTTTGAGCTTCTCTATGGTCACCCTGTCAGGGGACCCCTAAGCATTGTTAAGGAGGGCTGGGAGAAAGCTCTCTAGGCACCTCTCCAGGATGTGGTCAGCTACATGCTGGCCTTCCGCAAACAAACCCAACGCTTCTGGAAGCTGGCCCAGAGTAACCTCGAGGCCAGTCAAGAGGTGATGAAGGAGTGGTATGACCAGAAGGCCACTCTAGTTGAGTTCTCACCTGGAGACAAAGTTTGGGTGATGGAGCCAGTAGAGCCCAGGGCTCTCCAGGACCGCTGGACTGGCCCCTTTGAGATCAAGGAGCGTAAAGGGGAGGCCACTTACCTAGTGGACCTCAAGACCCCTAGGCACCCCCTAAGTGTCCTCCATCACAACCGGCTCAAACCGGCTCAAACCTCACAGATGGGGGCATGGAAGAGGAGAGTGAACCTCTCCTCGACCTCCTCGCTGTCAAAGAAGGGGATGGGTCAGTAGGGGGTGTCATTCTCTCTGACTCCCTGACTCCAACCCAGAGAGGGGACTGCTATGAGCTGTTAGAGCAGTTCTCCCCCCTGTTCTCCCTTACTCCTGGTCTAACCCACCTCTGTGTGCATGACATTGACACAGGCGACAGTCCCCCTGTAAAGAACAAATTGTACAGGTTGTCGGATAAGGTGAAGGCCAGCATCAAGGAGGAGGTCTCCAAGATGTTGACTTTCGGGGTTATTGAGAAATCCAGTAGTGCCTGGGCCAGCCCTGTGGTATTGGTTCCCAAGGCTACTGCCCCAGGTGCGAAGCCAGAACTCCGGTTCTGTATGGACTACTGGGGTCTCAATTCAGTCACCCGGACTGATGCTCACCCCATCCCCTGAGCTGACGAGCTCGTTGACAGGCTAGCCGCTGCCAGTTCCTGAATACGTTCGATCTTACTTCCGGGTACTGGCAGATTGGCCTGACTGAAGGAGCTGAAGAAAGATCCGCTTTTTCCACCCCTGATGGCCATTACCAATTCCGTGTGATGCCATTTGGGTTGAAAAATGCCCCTGCTACCTTCCAACGGTTGGTTAACGGGGTCCTAGCTGGTAAAGATGCCTTCTGTGCAGCTTACCTGGACGACATAGCTGTCTACAGTTCCAGCTGGGAGGAACACCTGCTCCACCTCAAGGAGGTGCTTCAGGCTCTGCAACAGGCAGGCCTGACTATCAAGGCTAGTAAGTGCCAGATTGGGCAGGGTTCCGTGGTGTACTTGGGACACCTAGTAGGTGGTGGCAAGGTGCAGCCACTCCAGGCCAAGATTGAAACTATCAAGGCCTGCCAACCACCTAGAACACAGACTGAGGTGAGAGCCTTTTTGGGCCTCACTGCATACTACCGCAGGTTCGTCAAGCGCTATGGTACCATTGTGTCCCCCTTGACAGAACTCACTTCCAAGAAACAACCTAGGTTGGTGAATTGGACAGAGGCCTGTCAGAAAGCCTTTGATTCTCTGAAGGACGCCATGTGCACGCCCCCCGTGCTCAAGGCCCCTGACTACTCCCAGGAATTTATTGTGCAGACAGACGCTTCCGAGCATGGCATAGGGGCTGTTCTAGCACAGCTGAATGAGGAGGGCTCAGACCAACCAGTAGTCTTTATTAGCAGAAGACTATTACCACGGGAACAAAGGTGGAGTGCTATTGAGAGAGAAGCATTTGCTGTGGTCTGGGCACTGAAGAAGCTAAGACCCTACCTGTTTGGGACTCACTTCCGGGTTCAGACAGACCACAGGCCCCTCAGATGGCTCATGCAGATGAGGGGTGAGAATCCAAAACTCTTGAGATGGTCCATTTCCCTACAGGGGATGGACTTTACGGTGGAGCATCGCCCAGGGGTTGACCACACCAATGCTGATGTCTCTCCAGATACTTCCGCCTTAGCGATGAGAGCTCCCAGGAGGTCGGGTAGCTCTCCCCACTTTCAGCTGGGGGGGACACATGTTAGACCTGACATGCCTTAGGGTGGTCACCCCTAACTTTTTGCCTGCCTCCCTCCACTTTTTGGACCCTGTTTTGCTGGCTTTTAGACTCTGCGCACTTTACCACTGCTAACCAGTGCTAAAGTGCCTATGCTCTCTCCCTTTTTAAACATGGTAACGTTGGATCATACCTGATTGGACTATTTAATTTACTTATAAGTCCCTAGTAATGTGCACTATATGTGCCTAGGGCCTGTAGATTAACTGCTATTAGTGGGCCTGCAGCACTGGTTGTGCCACCCACTTAAGTAGCCCCTTAACCTTGTCTCAGGCCTGCCATTGTAAGGCCTGTGTGTGCAGTTTCACTGCCACTTCGACTTGGCATTTAAAAGTACTTGCCAAGCCTAGAACTCCCCTTTTTCTACATATAAGTCACCCCTAATGTGTGCCCTAGGTAACCCCTAGAGCAGGGTGCTGTGTGGGTAAAAGGCAGGACATGTACCTGTGTAGTTATATGTCCTGGTAGTGTAAAACTCCTAACGACGCACGACTTCCCCGCATGAAAAATAACGACGCAAGTCCGTGTGTGCTGGGGAGAAATCGACGCACACACCATTCTTCCACGTATCTCTTCTTCTGCGGCCCTCTGCAGAGATTTTCCACTCCAAACCAGGTACTTTGTGCTTTAAAGAGACTTTGTTCGCTTTTTAAAGACTTAAGACACTTTATATAACTTTTCAGTGATATCTTTTCAAATTCACAATGCAACTTTATTCGTTTTGACCTACAATTATCCTGATAAATATTATATATTTTTCTAAACACTGTGTGGTGTATTTTTGTGGTGCTATATGGTGGTATTGTATGATTTATTGCACAAATACTTAACACATTGCCTTCTAAGTTAAGCCTGACTGCTCGTGCCAAGCTACCAGAGGGTGGGCACGGGCTAATTTTGGATTGTGTGTGACTTACCCTGACTAGAGTGAGGGTTCTTGCTTGGACAGAGGGTAACCTGACTGCCAACCAAAAAACCAATTTCTAACAGGGAGGTTTTCAACTTGTAAAAAAACACTGTACTGGTGTTTTGCAAGGTATGGGAGCACATGCATTTTTAGGTATTCGCTATCTCTTCGAGACTGTTGTTATCTTACAATGGGCTTAGAGCCCGCCTGTTACTTACTCATTGGTTGTCTCGTTGTCACTCACATTACTTTGCTTTTTATTGGTTAGTTGCTGTAGGCGTCCTTCCTCTTCCTGTGTCTATCTCTCCCCTTTGTGGGTGTATCCCTCCCAGGATCATGGATGAATTACTTGTGTCCCTCCACTGCTCATTTTTTAGGCACCATTCATTTTTTAGTGTGTAAGCACTCTGCCAGAGTACGTCTTTTTCAGTAGGCTTCCTCATGTACTTTACCACCTCCTTGTTAACCCAACCCACCCGCTCCTGTTGTCTCTGATTCAAGCACCGGCCCTAGTTTCCTTGGTTTATCCGTGGTGTTGCCACCGTGATCGCTGTAACTAATACGAGTACCCTGTGGTCAGATGAAGCACAAAAGCAGCGCAGCTGCTCATCAGGTGGTAAATAGAAAGCTCTTGTTATTCGGAGGACATACAACTTTAACGGAGAGGACATTATAGCATGCAGACTGAGGCTCACATAACTCAACGTATGTGTATGGGTAAAGGCGCTGTGACGTGAGAAGCCAAGGGAGCAGAGAAAGAGGGCGACCTTGCACGGTGGTCCCAAGACGTCACAACATTATCTGCATGTAAAGAGACAAGGGTAAATCATAAATAGCGAGCTGCACCTCTGCACCCATCTCACTCCGTTTGAGCGTGGAGTAAACCTTACTGCGGCCATACCCCTCTTCTTAGCCACTAAGAGAGAAGATCTGACTGTTAAGGTGATTTCAATCTTTTAAAAGTTTTCAAACCGGAAAATGTTTTTTCATGTGATTTTCTTGTTTAACTAAAAGTCGCTCATGGATCAAGCTGGAATGATCATTATTGTGTTCAGCACATTTACTGCCGTTTGCATGCTGTAGTAACAATTTTGAATCTGAGCATATGAAATAAGATCTCAGTAGGAATGTGGCTGGGCTTCAAGTGGACTTTATGTTCATCTGCGGTCTTCCGCTATTTCTTAGGTGAGCACGGTCCCTGCTAGCTAGGGGGTCGAGACACGCTATGCGTGCACCACAGAATTACTTTCTTGGTATTCGACACAGGATTCAAAGTTTACTGCACTTAGAAATGTAAATTCATGCTGGGATTTGTTGGGAATGGGGTGCATGGGAGAGGGCAAGCGATTGAACTGTGGAACTAAAATACAAATAAAATAGCTCAAGTTTATAGAGTGCACTTTTCAAAACAAGAATGTGTGTTTTGTTTACAGTTTGGCCACTGCCTGTATCCTCCTCCGATCCCCCAGTCACCCACCCTCACTGTAGAACCGTGTAATAGTTTTTTTAGGGATTAATATGGTTTCCATCTCAGATTCGAGAGGTTTGCCCACTAATCGGAGGTTTGGGAGATTAAATATCTGTCACTCAAGTGGTGGGATCTGGGCTCCCTTGGGTCGGAGACTCTGCTGAACTTGTCCCCGTTTCACTCCTAAACGTGAGTATTGCGTAACCATGGCCAGATAGAGATAAAGCGTGGTAGCACTAGGATTTTATCCAGACTAGCACTGTTGGTTGAGCGCTTTCTGCAGCCATTCGTGCGTAACTGGTTCACTTCCAGGAAATCAGCTCAGCAGGTGTATGAACATGTTCTAGTGATGTAAGTGTAGCCGTACTCCTGAAGCAAGATGGTCTCGTTCAGGCTTTTATTATGCTAGGAATGATAACGTGAACTTCTCATTTCCACAATACCCGCTGTTGTAACACTCTCTCCTGTAGTACTAATTAGTTATAATTTATATATATTAAAGAGTAGTTACAATAGGTGGTCCCATTTCATAAACAAGACTTCCTTTTCTCCACAAGCTGCATGTGCTTATTATTATTAATATTCTTTTTTGTTGTTTTTTTCCTTATACTTTTGTATTTCTGTTCATTCTGTTGCAGATATCTGCACAGACATCTAGTTTAATCCCAGAAAGGTAACCTATCCGGTGAATGCAACTGTTGCAAAGATGTGTGTGCAACCTGCAGTTCACAAGTTGTAATATCGCAAGGATGGGATTTGCCTTTTGTACCTCGCTACTGCATTAGAAGGCGAGCCCTTAGACACAACGAGGCCAACAGGTATAATGGTGGGTTTAAAGTTCCCCAATCACAGCTTCTTTTTTACTCAAACAGGCACAGAATAGCCATTTTCCTTGTTTTTGGCCTATGGCACACTTGCTACAACTCTTGTCGATGGGCCGGTCTATAAACAGACAATTCGTTTTTCAGAGAGGCCTGTCCATTTATAACATCAGTTCATTCTCACGGAGCCAGTGTCATCCTAAACCATGCCCGCCTTCCAGTCATTAGCCCATCGAAACATCTCCCGAGCATCCGACTGGTCAGTCTGACCCTATCCACATCACTAGTATGTTTTTGTTGTGAATGGAAAATGAGTTAGCACTCTAAGAACTCAGCCTGCACAGCTGCCTTTCTCGTACTTATTTCAAGGTTATTACTAGTAGTATAAAAGTGCGAGCACAAGGGGGCATAGGCTAACATGTAAAACTGCCTGTGTTAGACAAAAATCACACCAACCAAAAGATGAACTCTAGTGTCAGGCAAAACTGGCTGGTCTGCTCTCTCAGTGAACATATCTGATCTAATCTCTCGATCTGTGCTCGATGTCAAAAATTCTCTTTTGCCCTAGACACCAACCATTCATTCTTACAAGCATCTCCATTCAGTTTCAGATTTCCCGAAAGCTGTCTTACATGCCTTGCTTGAACACAGACAAACATGAAAAACATTTTTTTCATATTTTGTTTCATAGTTGATTGTTTTTATTGATTGATTTTATTGTTTCAGTTAGTTAAAACCATAGCAATTATGCGACTTACTTAATAAATACATTACACTGCAATTACAATTTCTTTACAAATAAACAATTTTTAGAGCAGGGTGTGCACCGCAAATTTACATTTTAACTATCCACAGACTTCCTGGGCTCTAGAAGCCAAAAAGGGCAAGTGTTTGACTATGCTGACCCATTCATTAATTGCCTGAAAGTTAAAAACAGACAGAAAATGTCTCTTAAAGCTTCTAAAAGTTTGAACCAAACTAATATGCTTAGTTTACTTATCACCCCAACCTCTGCGATACAGCACATCATGTTTTTGGAGTCTTAAAACATGAAGCCAAACTAAAGGTGCTTATAGTGCATTATGCACCATAGTAGTACCGTAATGCAGATGCCCAAAGTGCAAGTGCTGTGACCTTAGCAAGTTCTGACAAAGATAGCAGCTATTAATTTAAAGGTATTGAAAACTGTTCTATTTTGATAATCCCTCCATTGTGCTGGAAACATGTGCATCACTGTTGCCGCAGTGCTGAAGCCAGGAACATGACAAACTTGCAGTTTAGCTGTGGATCGTGTGGACTGAAACAAGCTACTTTGGCTGCTCTGCAGGTCTGAACACCTCTGTCATTGAACATTCTCTTAAGAAACCTCCTTCGAAGGTCATTCAGACCTGGACAGACACAAGTTATATGAATGAGGTCTTCCTTGAGGCATGTGCAATGCTTACATTGCCCAGGACTTGCATTCCTCCATAATGGAAGGTTTGCTGAAGTTGACAAATTGCCCAATCACATTATCATTAGCTGATGTTTAATTAGTGGTGAATAGGGTATGAAGGGATATGCAGCCAGTTCTAGTTTGACATAGTGCCTTATGATCATCCACGCATGGGAGCGGAAGCTAAATTTAGCTTTATCTTGAGTGAACAACAAGGATTTACTAGCCTTATTAGTGCGTCTTTCGAATGAGTCGTATACAGGTGCTGCCACCCACAGGTCCTGGAGATATAGTTGACTGATGGGTGACCTTAGATATTTATTGTAAGCTGACTCCCAGTCAGTTTCCAAAGCCAACCAGAGTGTGCCGTTCAATTTATTGACTGACTGGCTGATTTTGTACCAAGTATTTACTGCCTCAACTTTTGCTACCAGGTCTTGCCAAGCTAACCCAAATTCCAAACAAAGCTGTGCTGGCGAGGTTGATTGTGGTCATTTGAAAACTCACCTGAATACTATTAGCTGGATTTTGTCTATGAGAGACGCATCCAGATGGCGCATTGCCAATCTGGCTTAAATAAGTGTAGAGAGCAGTCTGGACGAAATGACAGTTAACAACGGATGAAATGAGGGTCCCTCTAACCGTTTTGCCAAAGAAGAAAAAGCATAAATTAAAGCTGTTTCTTTATGAGATATATATTTTTTCGGTTGGCTGATGGTGCCAAAATTGTGTCTAAATTGACTCCCAGATATTTGTAATATGGCACTGTTTCCAACACAACATTGTTTGAAGCCAACATAGGTGTGGGAGTCTGCCTTCAAACTACCAGCATTATTTCAGATTTTGACACATTGATTTCTTTGAAGGCCAACCTTCGTGCAGCTAAACAGGACCAGGTCGTCTGCAGATAGTAGGTGTGTTAACGAGATCACTCCCAAACATGGAGGATGAACATTTCCAGCGTCCGGGCTGAGGAGACATCTGCCATGGATAAAGTAAATAAATGTGGAGCAAGCGCACAGCCGTGTTTCAAACCAGAGGTTGTAAACATTTTCCTCAAAAGCCTTGTGCTGTCTCCGATTTGTATTCATACTTGTGTGTCAGAATATAATAACATTATTGCATTCAAGAGGGGCACCAGGAGACTCCTTTGCTTTAATTTACTCCAGAGCATCTGTCTGTTCACTCAGTCAAAAGCGTCCTTGAAATAGATAAAGCAGAGAAATAACTTTCTATCTCGCCGTCTACTCTGCTCTGCGAGGACGGAAGTTATCAGTATATTCACCATTGTGCCTACCCCTTTTCTAAAGCCTGTTTGGTTAGGGGAAATGGTTTTATGTTTATCAGATCATGCTGTTAATTCAGCAAGAATCAGGGAATCATTTTTTCCTCTACATCAATAAGGGCAATTAGTCTGTAATAGGCTGGGCTATCTCTACCACCGCCCTTGAAAATCGGGTTGATTATGAAGACTCCTCAACTCACAGGGATTATCACTCGAAGCCTAACTTCCTGGTATAGGGAGCTCAGCGCCTCAGACCAAAAACTGCTTCTTCCCTGAAAGATGGCTTGTGTAAGGCCATTAGGTCCAGGGGCCCAGTCTCGGTGAGTCTTAAGGAGGATTTTATATGTAATGTCAGGTGATAGAGCAAGATCAGCAGCCTCTTCGTTGGTCACCGGGGAATGGGAATTATATCCCCTGTTTGTTGACCGTGATGTTAATGGAAATTGTCTTAAGATAGTTTGCCCAATCATTCTCAGTAATATTTGAGTTATTGATTAAGTTTCCTCCGATGTTTAGATGATTAATAATTTCCCAGAACTTTCTGGGATTTTTGTCTTTTTCAGTGTGTATTAACTTTAACCAGAAGAGACTCTTGCCTTCAGCTTTTTTCTTCCATATTTGCCTTTTGTATTCCTTTTTAGCATTCTTCAGCTGTTCCCAGAAATGTTGATTGCCTGGACATGCCTTCAAACGTCTTGCCAGTTTCCTTTGAGCTTTTTTAAGAGAGTTGCATAGTTTCGAATGACAGGCTGAGGTGGTTTGACTAGCCTGTAGGAAAGGCCATGATGGAATAAAGGAGGAGTACTGTTCAAACATTTTCATTCCAAAGTTTTCACAGGCTTCCACTATATGATCATGAGTATTAAGGCTTTCCTGCATAATCAGCTTGGTAGATGATGTTAAGGCTACTATTGTATCTGATGACCAATGCAGTCTCTTTAAATTTGTTGTTATAATGGCGCCCACGGGTATAGGAGCTTGAGGATGAACGGGTGGAGAAGACCGTAAGGTGAGTATTTGACAGGCGTGATCACTCGATGTACTACATTTTATTTTGATTTGCCATACTAGTGGGATCAGAGGTAATGTGACTAAGATGTAGTCTATAATACACCACAAGTTTGGGCAGTGATATGTGTGGTTGGTGGAGAGTCGTCTGGAAATCTTTCATTTAGGGCCCGCAATTTAAGATATTCCAAGGAAGTCCCTACTGGTCAGTGACATCTGTGTCGGAGCATTTCAGCATGAGTTGTCCATACGTAATATTTTATCATCCTCTTGGGCCTTAATTAGATTTGAATTAAAGCCTCCAGTCAAAATAATATCCCAGTCTGGACGATGGTGACAATAATTCGGAATAATTGCCAGTAACCTTTTTATTGCATCCCGCTTACGGGAAGAACCAGGGTAAATTTAAGGTCCAGTTACTAAGTTTTACCACTTGGCAGTCTAGGTCCTCTTGCGGGATCTCTCCTATATCCATCTTTGGATCTAGCGAAAAGTAAACTGCTAGACCTCCATTGGGCCTACCATGACACTTGTATTTGACTGTCTTTATTTGACAACAGGAGATACTGTTGTGACCAGGTTTCCGGAGGGCAATTATGTCCATATGATGCCAGGCTTTGGGTGGGAGGCCATTTTCTAGTAATGATTTTGCACCTGCTATATTCCAAGATAAAAGCCTTAAGAATTTCTGTTCTGCACATGCTTCAGATGGAGGTGCTATTCATGCAACAAATGGAGCATCAAAGGCACGAGGAAGGCAATCCCATTGTGTGTCAGCAGATGATTTTTGGGATTGATTAATTCTTTGATTTCCTGAGTAAGTGAAAGAGGTGCTTTGTGCACCCCTTAAAACCGACATTGTCTATTTGACTAATGCCGGGGAGGCATTATGGCTCAAAAGCGGAAGCGGATATCTAACCAGCTCTGGTCTACTTATAGTTATCCCCCAGTCCTCAAAGCTTGGGGTGAAGGAAAGGATAAGATCTACTATTTATGCTCATTCCCAGGTTGTTAAGGTGGCTTCTAATTGGTTATTACCCGTGGCTGGTTGGAACTCTACTGCGGTTAGTTCAGCTGAAGACAGTGTGTTAAGCTCTGGAATGTCTTTTAGGAGCCTCAATATGTTTCCTCTATTAAGAATTTCATGTCTACCCTGTGAAATGCATTGTGATTGGAGCAGTAGTTTGAGATGGGAGCCTTTGTGGCTAGAAGGCGAAATTGCTGCAAAATGGAATTTAGGACAGTCAGCTTATTCAATGTTATATGGCTTAAAGAAGGGCTGATACAAGGGTCTTCTGCGAACATCCCCATGCAAGGTTCATCTGGGGCTAGTTTTAGAGAGATTAAATTTGCTTGGGCGGAAGAAACTTTAAATAAAATTGAGTCTTGTGTTGACACTGTGGCTGGCTTAACAAGAACTGTGCGTCCTTGGCTTCCTGCATTCACTATTAGCAGACTTTTTGAAGTGGTTCCATATTCTAATTTCTCACTGTTAGCTCTTAAAGCACCAACGTCTGGAGTTCGAGGCCTTCGGCCTGGTACAGACCCAGGGACCAGTGATGTTGTGGTGCTGGTTCTTGTATTTGTTTATGGATTAGTAGAATCATCTTGATGGCTACTCCTAGGTTGTTTAATTATATTTTTGCCTTTTGGCTCCAACCGAGTGACTTGGGAGTGAGTCCCAACATTTAACAGTCTTTGGTCCTGTTTCCTGGATTAGTCAAGTTCTGCTAATGAGTTGTATGCTGCCTGATCTTGCAGAAGGATTGTTGCACTGTTTCAGAAGTAACAAATTAGTTTCTAAAGTTGTCTTGATAGCTGCTACTGTGTTGTTTATTTATATGTACTCCATGTAACTCCGGTTGAAAGACTCAAGTTTGAACCTGAGCAGTTGGTGATTTTTGATCCTGTTGTGAATCTAATTCACCCAAGATCTGCAAATGTATTGAGTTCTGCCTGCTCTTATTGAAGGGTTGTTGCACTGTGCCAGGGGTGGGTTGACTGATTAGCTCAGTCGTTGAAGCTGATGAGGATAATTCTACCAGATCCGAGGCACTACTGACCTCTTGTATACCAGTGTTTCTCAACATTCTTTTTGTCTTGCTTGTCAAACTGTTTGGTGAATATTGGCTATATATTTTTTCTTGTTTTATCCTTGTGATCTGACTGTTTCTTTATAGTTTTTATTAAATGTTTGTGTTGCCTCTTTGTTAGTTTATGAGGAGAAGATGTATTACTTGCTGGAATTAATACTTCCAATGAGATCTCCTTGGAACATTGCTGGATGATTGGGTTCATCTGGTTGGAGGGCGTTTGTGACTTGCGAGCCTGCTCAGATTGAACCAAACCCCCTTCTGACTTATGAAGAGGATTTATGGATTGTGGTCTGGTGATAAGTTCACTTTTACTGATGGTCTGTATAGATTTTTAAATGTTTGTCAATAAGTCCAGGAGAACAGATAGTTTATCAATGATGGGACCACAGGAACATTGCTCTTTAATCGGTATGTGACCAGCCTGGGATCTCATTATTATTGATGTTAGGATCTTCATTGTTTGATCAAATCCTGCTATTTGCTCAGCCATTAAATTCACAATGTTAATCTGCGTATCCAGCCTATGTGACTGGAAATTCAAGAATTCTATAGATGATTGTAAAGTTGCGATTAAGCTTAGGCCTATACTTAGGCATATATTTATACTTAAGTTGCACTGATTTTTTTCATTTTTTTTAAGCAAACTCAGCGCAAACCTAACTCCATATTTATATTTTGACGTTAGACACGTCTATCATCAAAATATAGGTGTTTGCACCATTTTTTAGATGCGTGCACCTTCCTTACATCAATGAGATGCAAGGTAGGTGTTCCCATCTAAAAAATTGGGCTATCTCCATAGCACCATATTTATACCTCCGTGCTAAAATGACTTACAGGTGGGAGGGGGAGCTAAATAATGGTGCAAAGCTTGCTTTGCGCCATTATTTAATGCCTGGATCAGACCATGCATTAAGAGACCAGTGGACCCTTTTCCATAGTTAAACACAGTGGTATGGGTCCACAAGTGCCCTCCCCAAGCCCCAGGAATACATCCACCCACACCATAGGACACCAGAGAGTATAGGAAAGTATTATTTTATTTTATTTTTTAAAGTGCCATCAGGGGCCTTAGCTTAGGTCTCCCTGCATGGCACACGGTGCAATGGCCATGCCCAGGGGACAATTGTTCCCTGTGCTGGCCATTAAGGTGGTGGGCATTACTCCTTTTCTTCCTAAGAAAGGAGTCATGTTTTTTGTGGTTGTGCGCCAGGAAATGGCGCTAGTCTGGTTAAAGGCATTTGTTTTACCTCTAACCAGACTAGCGTCATTTTCTGATGCAGAACTCCCTCCTTCCCTACCACCACCACCCGGCTAGTGTCTTCTTCTAAGACACTAGCCCAAGTTTAGCACAGGCGTGTGGCATTCAATATATATGCACCGGGCTGGCATTGATAAATGACGCAAGGCGGCGCTAAACATTGTGCCTCAAAACTGCGTTAGCACAGTTTTGGAGCAAAAAAACATAAATATGGGCCTTAATGATTGATTGGGTGCTTGGTTGGAATCTTTTGTGCGGATTTCATTGATGTGCTGCATGGGGGAAGAAGATTGCAAGAGATTTTTTAAGCACACCTTTTCATAGTCCTGCCTTACTGGCTGCTGCATTATAGAGGGTGCAAATGAAGCTTCATTTAGGGGAGAATTCCGCATTGCCCCTTCCGGAGACATAACCAGCGCATAATCCTTTTTCTCATACTCTGATGACAAGCACTGCGTCACCGTTTTGCTATGATTTTGTACTGCTGATCTTTGGGTCTTGTTACTTGAAACTAGGCCTCTCGATTGTGTTAGGGGCTTGGGGTATTGGTAACCCTCATAATGCATTATTTTAACTTCCAAGGCTTAAATCACATCAGCATTGCTTGAAATCTAGAGCGAGAAGGACCACGATGAATCGATATAAGATTCATGCTTAACAGGCGATGCTGGTAAATAATAGAGAATTGTGGGATCTAGAGCAGTATCAAGGGCTGAGGGCAAGGTGCAAGTATCTTCATTTACAATTGACGATGACCTATGAACCTGCACTACAGTTTCTAACGTTTTTGTAAGATCAAATTAAAACTTTGGAGTATAGTACCAGGAGTAACATAATGGTGTGATGTAAGCTCCAATTTAGATACTGATAGATTTCTAAATTGTAAAATTGACTTGGACATGTGATTTTTCACCAGTTGTAACCACCATGCTGTTCTTTTTGAGCGGAGTGATATGGCTGGGGAGGTCTGAGGTGTCATCCGATGTAGCATATATTATAGCCATTGGGTCTTTCAGAAAAGAGAGGATTTACTTTCCAGATTGCAATGGACCAATCTTCGGTGAAGGGAAATCCATCAAGTTGCTATTATTTGATTTTGTTTGCTTGCTAGCTGTTGGTAAGCGCTTTAAGGATGGTGTCTTACATGCTTTATTTGGAATTGGTTGCCGTAATTTTTCTGGATCCGATATTATTTCTCTGAGCGCTACTGCAATGCCTTTCCTGTGTTATTTGAAAGCTGCACCTGCATGCACCTGTTTTGTGTTTTGAGTTATCTTGTGAGTATATGGTGTGTTTTGTGCTTCAAGCTTCCCACTACTAGGGAAGGTGTGGTCTTCCTAAAATAAAGGGATGAGGATCAAAAGAGGGGGGGATGCCTGACCACAAGCCGCACCAGAACCTCGCATCGCTGCTTCCGTGGTGACAGGGCTCAACCTTCTTATAGGTGGCCTAATGCCTACCGTAAGAGATGAACTGTCTAGTTCGTAGAATGAGACGCTTGGTGCTGGATTTAGTTGACAACAAGTTAAGTTCAGGTTGAATATAAGTTAGGTAAAGCTTGTAGTGGCTTGATAGATTAATCCTTGTATTCAGTGAGGGGCTTGCATCAGATGTCACCACCCGTGCTGATCCTTTGCTGCAGTTCCTTCAGGAAGATTTCTGGCAGGTGACCATGATTAACAAACAATAGTCAAGAATGAGAATCAGAGCTTTTCCAGAACTGCTCCGGTCAGACTCTGGGCAAACATCAGGTGGAACACCAGATAAAGCCAGTGACGGTCAAATGGGAGGGGTAAAGTATTCCCATCTCACACTCTCAACAAGAGCGTGGTTAGATCATGGCCTGGAGCGTGAACATGTTTTGTTATCTAGATCTCATAGATCTCATAGAACTCTCAGAGCATTGCACACCCACTTCACACCCCTGCGCTGCCTCTCCTCCATCTTTGACCCCCCTCCTGGCGAGGAAGTGGAGGGGCACGAGCATGCAGTTTATTGTTAAATGCCTTGGAGATTGCTGCAACAGATCCTGGTAAATGTCTAGAGAGGCTGAGCAAACCTGTGTGTGTGATGAACAAGATGTAGCAGGTCTCGGAGCTACAACCCCTCCCAGCGCCTTCTCCAAACAGTCTCCACACTTTCTTGTGGCTTCTTGTGACCTACAGGCTCTATTTGGCCTACCAGTGCTTTGGGCTAACCAGGTCTCGGCTCACACACTCACCGTGTTCAACATGGGTTCAGTGGGGCTGCTAGCGGGGGCTGCTAGCCTGCCACACTTTCCACACTTCCTACGCCTTCAGTGCCTCAGTTCCGTCGCCTCTGCCTCCTCCTGCTCAGACCCCTCAGCCTCCCTCAGGACCCGTGGTGAGCTCAAAAGAGAGCTCGGCCCGATCCAGCTCAAAGCGAGCTGCAGGCCCCAAATGCGGCGGAAGATAGCGAGGGTAGTGGTGAGGGTGGTGGAAGGCAGTCTCCGACTTGTGACCAAGCAGCGGCAGAGGGCGGACAGCAGCAGGCTCCTCCTCAGAGTCATAGCTGATTATTAGAATGCACACTTGAAGGATTATACAATACAGTACACCATGGAACACCATGATTTGGAACATTATACCCAGTTTTACCCACAGTTAGGCGACTAAATAAAAGCCTTGTATTCTTGATTCCCATTTCAGTTGAGAAATTGTCAAAAACAGTTTGGCCCAGTCATTTCAAGTAATATCTTCTATTTTTTTCTTTGCTTAAATCTTGTTTTATAAGATCTTTTTGAGCGATTGTTTGTTCTTTTTAATGTTTTTTTATTTAATTATTTTCTAGTAACTGTTTTGCTCATTGTAAATTATTATTAATATCTTCACTTTCTTGCTTTTTCCGCAATTTGTATTTTTGTTCAGATGATGCCCCTTTCTTGTCTAGTATTTCTCTATTATTGTGTGTAGGCTGTTTCTGACCGTTTTAATATTTTTTTTCTATAAACCCTTGTATTTTTTATTTCACCTTTCTTGCCACTACAAACATAACAAGCAAAGCCGTAAATGAGACATGGCAGCTAGGCATATGTTAGGGCGAGTTCCAGTATATACTATGCAGAAGCACCTCACATCTTTTTAAAATAGAAGCATATTTTTTATATCACCTTCATGTATCCCATAAAAAACTCCTATCTACACAAGTACCCAGTAGTTCCCGCTACCACATCTGGGAGCTCACATTTAAAAGCTGCCTTAGGGGTATAAAATTATACAACAAAGCTGGTTACACTCTTTAAGCTCCAACTTGCTAATTTTTTTAATCTGTCTGCACTCTCTAAGTTTTTAGTTGGATAATATGAAGCAAGCCCCTTTTAAACTCCCTGAAGAAAGCAGGCTGCCATTGAACCACCCACGTCTGCAGCATAACACAGTAAATCGCCCCTGCGTAGTAACATCGAGATATGGTCTGAGGTCTCAGCACCTAATGCTTCTTGGGGTTAGACATCTTTTTCGACTCACTGACCATCCTTGAATGTTGGTACACCCTTGTTTTACACTCCAAATTATTTTTTCTATCTGTAACTAAAGGATGAGTTGAGGAATTGTGTGGCTAGCTTATTCCGTTATATTTCCTTAGGGGGACTCAGTTATTTAGGCCCTCATTATGAACAAGGTGGTAAACACTGTACCGCCGGCGGTGGCGGTAACAACCGCCAACAGACGTGCGGTCCGAACTGCCAAATAATGAACCAACTGAAACACAGGCATCGTGAAAATCACTCACCGCCAGCAGAGGAGTGCCGACAACGACGGCAAAGCTCGCCCACAGGCCGACGGAAAGGCCCTACCACCCATCAAATAATGAAGCACTAGACCGCTGTCAGTTCCGGGGCAGGAGCCACCACCACGCAAAACCAGGTGTAAACAAACCAAATATAAGAAAACACTCACCGGAGGCCCACACAACATGCCGAAGCAGAAATGGAGAGAGAGTTGCAGAGCATGCCAGCCCTGCTCCTTGCCATATACCTTCACGACCAAGACAGCCGACGAAGACGATGACCGTAAGTACCACAACCTACAATACAAGTGAAGAAAGGGCACAGTTACATACCCCCCACTCCACCCACCCTGCAACGCTCCCTCAACCCTTCACAGCAGCACAAGCCATACACTCCACAGCAAGAGGTACTTACCCGACACAAGGCAAATCCAACCTGCCCAAAGTACATACTGTACATGTGCCCCATACCCACAAACAATTAAACAAGAGACCACGGATCCAGAGTGTGCATCAACCAACACAGGCCAGACATTAACCTTTATTATGCTCACTGAGCAACAGAAGTGCATAGAAGGCCAATGGGCAGTCCATGTGGAAAGAAGTCCGATGGGCTACAATTGCCCCATCCTGACTCCCACCAGTGCTACGGTACTTCACCTCAGAGGGGCAACAATGGGACATCCAGGCACCTCAGTGAACAGGGGCGGGGGTTGTGGTGGTGGGGATTTACGACTGGGGGGCTTAGATTTACATTTGGAAGATGGAGGGGGTTTGGGTTTGCCCTTGGAAGGTGGGGTAGTGGGCTTGGACCGGGGGTGGCAGATGAACCTGGCTCAGCACGGGGCTTCTTCCTCTCTGGGGAAGGGGCACGGGAATGGGAAGGGCGGACAGGGGCGGGCTGTGATGTGGGAAGAGTGGAAAGGGCAATGAGGTAAGCACGTTTAGGGATGAGACGGGGGGCCATTGGGTTGGAATAGGTCAACACGGGAGAGGAAAAGTTTCTTGGGTGCCATTGGAGTGGACCTGGAGGAAGGCATGGGAGTGGAGGTAGAGGGAGTGGTCGTGACAGATGTAGGTGTGTGTGACGTGACTGCTGGTGAGTGGACAGTATGCTGGGGTGTGGTGGATATGTGATGGGTGTGTGTTTTGGTTCATTTGAGTGTCTTTGGAGGAGGAGGGGTGGACACAGTGGGGCAAGACAGGCTGCCAGTGTAAATAGATGTTGTCAGGATGTCTGCAAGTCTGGTGAGTGTGCTACATGTGTTAAATAAAGTCATTGTGGTGAGTGCAGGTGTGGTGTCTGGGGTGCATGAATGGATGTATGCTATTGTGGAGACTGCAGGAACAGGGTCAACAACATTGAATGAGGGTGCAGTGCCTGTGGGTGTGCATGTACAGGGGACAGACAGGGATGCAGAAGAGGAAGACACACCGGGGGAAGTGGATGTTGATGTGTGTGCATGTGTATGTTGGCTCTGTGTATGCTTGTGGTGGGAGGTGTGGTGCTTGTGTTTTGAAGTCTGCTTCTTGTGTGTTGGTGTGTGTGCCTGCATGTCAGAATGTGTGCTTTGGACAGGTGAAGGGAGTGGGGTGCTGGAAGGGGTAGAGGTGGTTGGAGGGGGGACGGAATGACCAGGGACACTAGCTGCAGTCCAAGAGGAGGCCAGAGCCTGAAAAGATCTCTGTAGGCCAGACACAACACCGTGACGATGGTTGTCTGTCCTACAGCGATGGTCCTCAGGAGGTCAATAGCCTCCTCTGTGAGCCCCCAGTCAGCCTGTCTGGCTGACTGGGGCAGGGGATGAGGTTCCTGGGGCGAAGGAGACACCTACCCTTCTGGGTGCGCGGGCACGGGCAACTCGGTGGGGAGCAAATGGGAGGGTGGTGATGGTATGGGGGTGGCAGAAGATGACACAGTAGGGGTGGGCCCACTAGGGTCCGCCATCGCCAGGGAGGTCCCATCTGAGGAGGTATCGGAGTCACTACCTCCAGTGGTAGTTGCCTCCCCTGTGGTACTCCCCTCGCCCTCCAACCCACTGGTCCCCTTGGCGTCGGACAGCTCTGCCTCAGAGGATCCGTGGGCCGCTGCATTCCCACTAGCTGGTGCCTCAGCTCCCTCACCAGATGATGCTGATGTACACAGACAACACAAGACAACAGAGATGGGGAGACAAAACAGGAGAGACACTTGTAAATAGCTGAATGGAGGTACATTAGTGGTTCACACATTCACCCACCCAGAAAACCTTCCACCAGGCAGCACCTACCACTATACGCATGGCTATGCCCCTGACTAGTGGCCAGAACCCTGACCCAAATAGCCCTACTCCCCGCGGGGGCCATTATGTAGATGGACATCAGTCAGAGTCCCTGCCACTAGACAGCCTAAATACGAATGCACACACACCCATCCATCAAGGGGCCAAAATATGGTATGTGTACTCACCCCCTTGTGACTGCTGTGCAGCCTTCAAGCACCCATCCAGGTCCGGGTATGCCACCGCCAGGATGCGTTGCATAAGGGCTGTCAGTGCCCGACGGGCACCCCTTCCTCGTTGGGAGGACTTCCCCAGCTGGGCCTCGCGGACCTTCCTCGCCCAGCGCCACAGGTCCTCCCACCTCTTCCTGCAGTGGGTGCTCCGCTGGTTGTAAACCCACAGGGTCTGCACTTCCTTGGCGATGGCATGCCAAAGTGCCCTCTTCTGGTGGGTGCTGACCTATATGGGACACACAGAAAAGTAACACTGAGGTCAGACACTGGCCAATCATATACAGCTGGCTATATGTCCACTATGGGATGGACATTTCAAACAGCCTAACAGCACACACACACGCAGCATGTCAGGAACCCTGGACCATACAGTGTCACAGGTGCACACATGTATGCAGCCAACACCCACCACTACACACATCCATGCCCCCCAAATCCTCCTACTCACCTGTACCTCTGGCCAATCGTAGAGCTTGGCATACAGGGGCAGGACCCTATTCAGGACCTCTCCAATTCCTTGTTGGTGAAGGCCAGGGCCCTTTCCCCTGCAACACATGCCATTTCCATGACCAGAGGCAGGACACAGCAGTACACTCAGTGGAGCACATGCATGCACGAGATCAGAGAGTCAAGTGAAGTTGGGGTGATGAGTTTACATACGCACCGCGGCGGTGTACCCCATCACCTCCGGCGGCGATCATGATATGATAAGATTGCCTATTGACAACCAGGTTAACCAATAAATTTGCGCACAGTGGTAAACACCACCTTACGCTATTACGTCAACCGCTAGCGGTATGAGGTCACATCCACCACAACACTTCTGGATTACAGGGGGCAGACATTTTGGCCTTAACTATGCAGTTATAAAACCCTCATCTGCACAATGCAGGCCCTATTGCACCCTAAACACCCATAGGCATGTAACAATATACATTACCTCACCTGACCAGTCCTGATATATCATTGTGGTCATGTTGCTGTAATGTCACACATACTAAGCATTAGTATTGTCTACAATCATGCTAGCAGTGCTGAGTGAAAAACATTGTGTGCAGATGTATGTGTGTTCCTCACACATGTTTTAAACTCTCCTAGGTACAACCTTTGTGGCGAGGAAGGGCCCCATCGGTGTACAGAACACTTGTTGATTTGTAGACCATGGTGGAGGATCACATTATTATCAATTATAGACTCACACATGCAACTATTGATGAACTTTGTGCATTACTGGATGCAGCACTGACACCGACAAATCGTAATCATCATGCGATCCCTAATGAAGTGCAGGTGCTCTCTGCACTCCATTTCCTGGCCACTGACTCATTTCAAGTGACAGTGGGCATGGGTGCAGGTTATTCACAGCCAGTGTTTAGCATAATGCTGTCCAGATTCCTGAATGCATTTGTACGACACCTACAGTCCTATGTGAAGTTTCCCCAAAGTACTGACCTCTCTGCCATCAAATCAGACTTCTATGCCTTTGCCAACATACTCCATGTGATAGGTGCCATCGATGGCACCCACATAGCTATCATCACCCAAGAATCAGTGAACAGGTGTATAGAAACAAGAAGAACTTTCATTCCATGAACATTCAATTGGTGTGTACTGCAGACCAGTACATCTCACATGTGAATGCCATGTTCCCTGGATCAGTCCATGATTCCTTTTTGCTGAGAAACAGTAGTGTGCTACAGAAAATGGAACAACTACAAGAGGACAGAGGGTGGATCATAGGTAGGTGTTTCTGACACTTATTGCCACATAGCAGAAGCCAGACTGTCTGCCTCTTAGGGTTTGTAGGAGGCTGGCATGGCTTATAGTGGGTACCAATGGTACTTACACCTAGTGCCAGGTACAGTTATCCCTTATTAGTAGATTAGTAGTACTCTGGCAGCTTAGGCTGATAGAGGTAGCTATAGCAAAGCAGCTTAGGCTGAACTAGGAGACACACAAAGCTCCTACTATACCAATTATATCATATAGGCACTATATCATAAGAAAGACAATACTCAGAGTTACTAAAAATAAAGGTACTTTCATTTAGTGACAATGTGCCAAAAACATCTCAGAGGATATACTCCCTTAGGAGGTAAGTAAAATACACAAAGTATACACACAAATCAAAATCAGGTAAGGAAAACAGTCAGAAAGTAATGCAAACACTGAAGAATACAATTGGATGCAATAGGCTTAGGGGCAACACAAACCATGTACTAAGAAAGTGGAATGCGAACCACGAATGGACCCCTAGGCTAGTGTAGTGTGTAGAGGGTCACTGGGAGTGTAAGAAAACACTAAGGGTGTCCAAGATACCCCACACGAAGACCCTGGAAAGTAGGAGTAAAGTACCACTATTTCCCCAGAAACAAACTAAAGTCGTGAGAAGGGATTTTGAAAAGACCACAACAGATTACGAAGCACTGAAGGCGGACTCCTGGACCTGCAAAGGAAGGGGACCAAGTCCAAGAGTCACGAAAGTGTCCAGGAGGGGCAGGAGCCCACTAAACCCCGGATGAAGGTGTAAAATGGCTGCCTCCGGATGGAAGAAGCTGAAGATTCTGCAATGAGATTCTGCAACGAAAGGTGCTAGGAACTTCTCCTTCATTCAGAAGATGTCCCACGGCATGCTGGAGGATGTACAGTTGTTTCCTTGGCAAAGACTGCAAACAAGCCTTGCTAGCTGCAAGAGTCATGGTTGTAGAAAAAGGGTGCTGCCTGGGCCCAGGAAAGACCAGGATGTTGCTACTTGGGAGAGGAGACAGAGGGGGCCCTCAGCAGCGTAGAGAGCCCACACACAAGAAGGAAGCACCCGCAGAAGTCCTTGAACATGGGTTTAAGAAGTCTGAACATGGCGGTCATCTCAACACTGCAAAAGAGGATCCCACGACACCGGAGATCAACTCAGGGAGCTGAGCATTGCACAACAGAGTGCTGGGGACCTAGGCTTGGCTGTGCATGCAGGATTATGTGGAAATGTGCACAGAAGCCCTTGTAGCTGCAGTTCACATGGTGCACAGGATTACTGTTTGGAGAAGGAAGGCAAGGACTTACCTCATCCAAATTTGGACAGTTGGACCACTGGACAGTCTGGGTCACTTGGGTCTACAACCTGTGTTCCAGGGGCCACGCCCGTCAGGATGAGAGGGGTCCCAGAGTACCAATGATGCTGAAGTTTGGTGCCTGCTGAAGCAGGGGGAAGAATCCTTCGACCCACGGGAGATTTCTTTGTGGCTTCCAGTACAGGATGAAGGCAGGCAGCCTCCAAAGCATGCACCACCAGAAAACAGTCTTGAAAGCCAGCAGGATTAGGCGCTACAATGTTGCTGGTAGTCTTCTTGCTACTTTGTTGCAGTTTTGCAGGTGTCCTGGAGCAGTCAGCGGTCGATCCCTGCCAGAAGTCCAAGAGAGAGGTGCAGAGGAACTATGGTGAAATCTTGCAAGTCGTTATCTGAGGAAAAGCCCACTGGAGAGACCCTAAATAGCCCTCAAAGGAGGATTGGCCACCTAGTCAGGTAAGAACCGATCAGGAGGGGTCTCTGATGTCACATGCTGGCACTGGCCACTCAGAGGCCTCCAGAGTGCTCTCATACCTCTGGATCCAAGATGACAGAGTTCTGAGACACACTGGAGGAGCTCTGGGCACCACCCCTAGGGTGGTGATGGACAGGGGAGTGGTCACTCCCCTTTCCTTTGTCCAGTTTTGTGCCGGAGCAGGGACTGGGGGTTCCCTAAGCCAGTGTAGACTGGCTTATGCAAGGAGGGCACCATCTGTGCTCTTCAAAGCATTTCCAGAGGCTGGGAGACACTACCCCTCCCCAGCCTTTAACACCTATTTCCATCTATTTCTCTCAGAGGAAATTCTTTGTTCTGCCTTCCTGGGACTGGGTTATCCAGACTCCAGGAGGGCAGAACCCTGTCTGTGGGGTGGCAGCAGTAGCTGCAGAGAAAACCCCAGAGAGCAGGTTTGTCTGTACCCGGGGTCCCTGGTGAAGCCCGGGGGATGCATGGAATTGGCACCCCATTACCAGATTTGGAATGGGGACAATTCCATGATCTTAGACATGTTACATGGCCATATTCGGAGTTACCATTGTGAAGCTACATATAGGTATTGACCAATATGTAGTGCACGCGTGTAATGGTGTCCCCACACTCACAAAGTCCGGGGAAATGGCCCTGAACTATGTTGGGGCACCTTTGCTAGTGCATGGGTGCCCTCACACTTAGTAACTTTGCACCTAACCTTCTGCAAGTGAAGGTTAGACATATAGGTGACTTATAAGTTACTTAATTGCACTGAAAATGGCTGTGAAATAACGTGTGCGTTTTTTCACTCAGGCTGCAATGGCAGTCCTACGTAAAGGTTTGTCTGAGCTCCCTATGGGTGGCAAAAGAAATGTTGCAGCCCATAGGGATCTCCTGGTCCCCCAATACCCTGGGTACCTAGGTGCAATATACTAGGGAATTATAAGGGTGTTCCAGTGTGCCAATTGAAATTGGTAAAAGTGGTCACTAGCCTATAGTGACAAATTTAAAGGCAGAGAGACCATACGCACTGAGGTTCTGGTTAGCAGAGCCTCAGTGACACAGTTAATCACTACACAGGTATACACATTCAGCCCACAAACTATGAGCACTGGGGTCCTGGCTAGCAGGATCCCAGTGAGCACAGGCAAAAACAAACTGACATACAAGTAAAAAATGGGGGTAACATGCCAGGCAAGATGGTACTTTCCTACACAACCCCTCCCCAATGAGGGTCAATAAGGCTAACCTTGCCCATATGAGTCTTCATTGTTTAAGTGGAAATATCTGAAGAGTCCATCTGCATTGGAGTGGGTACTCCCAGGTTTATGTTCCACTGTATAGTCCATTCCCTGTAGGGAGATGGACCACCTCAACAATTTAGGGTTTTCACCTTTCATTTGTTTAAGCCATAATAGAGGTTTGTAGTCTGTCTGAACAATAAAGTGAGTACCAAAGAGGTATGGTCTCAACTTTTTCAGGGCCTAGACCACAACAAAGGCCTCCCTCTCTATGGCAGACCAACGCTTTTCTCAAGGGGTCAACCTCCTGCTGATAAAAGCAACAGGTTGATCCTGGCCTTCACTGTGAAGCTGTGATAGAACTGCCCCTAACCATAATTCAGAAGCATCAGTCTAAACTATGAACTGTTTGGAGTAACAAGGGCTTTTTAGGACAGGTTCAGAGCACATGGCCTGTTTGAGCTCATCAAGAGCCTTTTGACAGCTAACTGTCCATAATACCTTTTTAGGCATCTTTTTGGATGTGAGGTCATTAAGATGGGCAGCTATAGTGCAATAATTCTTACTGAACCTCCCATAGTACCCTGTGAGGCCTAGGAAGGCTCTCACTTGGGTTTGAGTTGTAGGGAGAGCCCATTCCATAATGGTTTGGATCCTCTCCTGCAGTGGTGTAATCTGTTCCCCACCTACTAGGTGGCCCAGATAAACTACTTTCCCCTGCCCTATCTGGCACTTTGAAGCCTTCAGAGTGAGGCCTGCCTTTTGCAGATACTCCAATACATTCCACAGCTGGACCAGGTGATCATCCCAGATGGAGCTAAAGACAGCTATGTCATCTAGATATGCTGCATTAAAAGCTTCCAATCCTTGGAGGACTGTATTCACCAACCTCCGAAAAGTGGGAGGTGCATTTTTCAATCCAAAGGGCATAACAGTGAACTGATAGTGCCCTCCAATGGTTGAAAATGCTGTCTTGAGTTTAGCATCTTCTGACAACTTAATCTGTCAATACCCTGCAGTTAAGTGAAAAGTGCTTAGATACTTGGCAGGCGCCAGTGTATCTATCAGCTCATACGCCCTGGGTATAGGGTGAGCATCAGTTTTGGTTACTTGATTGAGACCTCCATAGTCAACACAAAACCTAATTTCCTTTTTACCATCTTTACTATGAGGTTTGGGAACATGCACCACTGGGCTAGCCCAGGGGCTTTCAGACGGTTCAATCACTCCAAGATCCAACATTTTCTGTACCTCTTGTTTAACCCCTCCGCTGCCAGGCCTTTTCCCCCTCAGGTGGCAGGCCTTTTTTGGGCTATTTGGGGCAGGGCATGCTTAGGCCCTCATAACTTTTTGTCCACATAAGCTACCCACGCCAAATTTGCTTCCTTTTTTCCAACATCCTAGGGATTCTAGAGGTACCCAGATTTTGTGGGTTCCCCTAAAGGAGACCAAGAAATTAGCCCAAAAAAAAGTGAAAATTTCATTTTTTTAAAACAAAAATGGGAAAAAGGGCTGCAGAAGAAGGCTTGTGTTTTTTTCCCTGAAATTGGCATCAACAAAGGGTTTGCAGTGCTAAAATCACCAGCTTCCCAGCTTTCAGGAACAGGCAGACCTGAATCAGAAAACCCAATTTTTCAACACAATTTTGGCATTTTACTGGGACATACCCCATTTTTACAATTTTTTGTGCTTTCCAGTCAGTAACAGAAATGGGTGTGAAACCAATGCTGGATCCCAGAAACCTAAACATTTCTAAAAAAGTAGACATGATTTTGAATTCAGAAATGGGTAATTTGTGTAGATCCTACAAGGGTTTCCTACAGAAAATAACAACTGAAATAAAAATATATTGAAATTGAGGTAAAAAACCAACAATTTATTTCTACGTTTTACTCTGTAACTTTTTCCGGCAATGTCAGATATTTGACAGCAATATACCGTTACATCTGCTGGACTCTTCTGGTTGCGGGGATATGTAGGGCTTGTAGGTTCATCAAGAACCCTATGTACCCAGAGCCAATAAATTAGCTGCACCTTGAAGTGGGGTTTTATTCTATACCGGGAATACAGCAATTCATTTGCTGAAATATAAAGAGTGAAAAATAGGTATCAAGAAAACCTTTGTATTTCCGAAATGGGCACAAGATAAGGTGTTGAGGAGCAGTGGTTATTTGCACATCTCTGAATTCCGGGGTGCCCATACTAGCATGTGAATTACAGGGCATTTCTCAAATAGACGTCTTTTTTACACACTGTCTTTTATTTGGAAGGACAAAAACTAGAGAAAGTCGAGGGGAAATGTAGGAAGTTGGCTCTGTATGCACTATTTCAAAGTAAGAAATAGCATGCACAGAGTCAAGGGTTCCCCTTAGAGGTAAGATAGTGGCAAAAATAAATAATTCTAATACTCTATTTTGTGGTAGTGTGGTCGAGCAGTAGGCTTATCAGAGGGTAGTGTTAAGCATTTGTTGTACACACACAGGCAATAAATGAGGAACACACACTCAGAGACAATTCCAGGCCAATAGGTTTTTGTATAGAAAAATATATTTTCTTAGTTTATTTTAAGAACCACAGGTTCAAGATTTACAAGTAATACTTTAAATAAAAGATACTTCACTTAGGAACTTTAGGAACTTTGAATTAGCAAAATAGCATATACAGTTTTCACACAAATGACATATAGCTATTTTAAAACTAGACACAGTGCAATTTTCAACAGTTCCTGGGGGAGATAAGTGTTTGTTAGTTTTGCAGGTAAGTAAACCACCTATGGGGTTCAAAGTTGGGTCCAAGGTAGCCCACCGTTGGGGGTTCAGAGCAACCCCAAAGTTACCACACCAGCAGCTCAGGGCCGGTCAGGTGCAGAGGTCAAAGTGGTGCCCAAAACGCATAGGCTTCAATGGAGAAGGGGGGGCCCCGGTTCCAGTCTGCCAGCAGGTAAGTACCCGCGTCTTCGGAGGGCAGACAAGGGGGGTTTTGTAGGGCACTGGGGGGCACACAAGTCAGCACAAAAAGTACACCCTCAGCGGCACGGGGGCGGCCGGGTGCAGTGTGCAAACAGGCGTCGGGTCCGCAATAGGTTTCAATGGGAGAACAAGGGGTCTCTTCAGCGATGCAGGCAGGCAAGGGGGGGGCTCCTCGGGGTAGCCACCACCTGGGCAAGGGAGAGGGCCACCTGGGGGTCGCTCCTGCACTGGAGGTCGGATCCCTCAGGTCCTGGGGGCTGCGGGTGCAGTGTCTTCACCAGGCATCGGGTCTTTGAAGCAGGCAGTCGCGGTCAGGGGGAGCCTCGGGATTCCTTCTGCAGGCGTCGCTGTGGGGGCTCAGGGGGGTCAACTCTGGCTACTCACGGTCTCGTAGTTGCCGGGGAGTCCTCCCTGTGGTGTTTGTTCTCCACAAGTCAAGCTGGGGGCGTCGAGTGCAGAATGCAAAGTCTGACGCTGCCGGCGGGAAACGTGTGTTGTTTCAAAGTTGCTTCTTTGTTGCAAAGTTACAGTCTTTGTGGAACAGAGCCGCTGTCCTCTGGAGTTCTTGGTCCTTCTAGATGCAGGGTAGTCCTCTGAGGCTTCAGAGGTCGCTGGACCCTGTGGATTGCATCGCTGAAGCGGTGTCTTTAGAAGTGGGGAGACAGGCCGGTAGAGCTGGGGCCAAAGCAGTTGGTGTCTCCGTCTTCTCCGCAGGTTTTCAGCTCAGCAGTCCTTCTTCGTCTTAGGTTGCAGGAATCTATCTTGCTGTGTTCTGGGAGCCCCTAAATACTCAATTTAGGGGTGTGTTTAGGTCTGGGGGGTTAGTAGCCAATGGCTACTAGCCCTGAGGGTGGCTACACCCTCTTTGTGCCTCCTCCCTGAGGGGAGAGGGGCACATCCCTAATCCTATTGGGGGAATCCTCCATCTGAAAGATGGAGGATTTCTAAAAGTCAGAGTCACCTCAGCTCAGGACACCTTATGGGCTGTCCTGACTGGCCAGTGACTCCTCCTTGTTTTTCTCATTATCTCCTCCGGCCTTGCCGCCAAAAGTGGGCCCATGGCCGGAGGGGGCGGGCAACTCCACTAGCTGGAGTGCCCTGGGGTGCTGTAACAAAGGGGGTGAGCCTTTGAGGCTCACCGCCAGGTGTTACAGTTCCTGCAGGGGGAGGTGAGAAGCACCTCCACCCAGTACAGGCTTTGTCACTAGCCACGGCGTGACATAGCCACTCTCACCATGTGGCCAGCAACATGTCTGGTGTGTGGCAGGCTGCTAAAACTAGTCAGCCTACACTGGTTGTCGATTAAGGTTTCAGGGGGCACCTCTAAGGTGCCCTCTGGGGTGTATGTTACAATAAAATGTACACTGGCATCAGTGTGCATTTATTGTGCTGAGAAGTTTGATACCAAACTTCACAGTTTTCAGTGTAGCCATTATGGTGCTGTAGAGTTCGTGCATGACAGACTCCCAGACCATATACTCTTATGGCTACCCTGCACTTACAATGTCTAAGGTTTTGCTTAGACACTGTAGGGGCATAGCGCTCATGCACTTATGCCCTCACCTATGGTATAGTGCACCCTGCCTTAGGGCTGTAAGGCCTGCTAGAGGGGTGACTTATCTATACCTATAGGCAGTGTGAGGTTGGCATGGCACCCTGAGGGGAGTGCCATGTCGACTTAGTCATTTTATCCCCACTCGCACACACAAGCTGGCAAGCAGTGTGTCTGTGCTGAGTGAGGCGTCGCCAGGGTGGCATAAGACATGCTGCAGCCCTTAGAGACCTTCCCTGGCATCAGGGCCCTTGGTACCAGGGGTACCAGTTACAAGGGACTCACCTGGATGCCAGGGTGTGCCAATTGTGGAAACAAAGGTGCAGGTTAGGGAAAGAACACTGGTGCTGGGGCCTGGTTAGCGGGCCTCAGCACACTTTCAAATCATAACTTGGCATCAGCAAAGGCAAAAAGTCAGGGGGTAACCATGCCAAGGAGGCATTTCCTTACACACCCCCCCCCAAACGAAAGAGGATGAGACTAACCTTTCCCAAGAGAGTCTTCATTTTCCAAGTGGAAGAACCTGGAAAGGCTATCTGCATTGGCATGGGCAGTCCCAGGTCTGTGTTCCACTATAAAGTCCATTCCCTGTAGGGAGATGGACCACCTCAACAGTTTTGGATTTTCACCTTTCATTTGCATTAGCCATCTGAGAGGTCTGTGGTCAGTCTGAACTACAAAGTGAGTACCAAAGAGTTCTGGTCTCAGCTTCTTCAGGGACCAAACCACAGCAAAGGCCTCCCTCTCAATGGCACTCCAACGCTGCTCCCTGGGGAGTAACCTCCTGCTAATGAAAGCAACAGGCTGGTCAAGGCCATCATCATTTGTTTGAGACAAAACTGCCCCTATCCCATGTTCAAAGGCATCAGTCTGCACAATGAACTGCTTGGAGTAATCTGGAGCTTTGAGAACTGGTGCTGTGCCATTGCTTGTTTCAGGGTGTCAAAGGCCTGTTGGCATTCTACAGTCCAGTTTACCTTCTTGGGTATTTTCTTAGAGGTAAGTTCTGTGAGGGCTGTCACTATAGATCCATATCCTTTCACAAACCTCCTGTAGTACCCAGTCAAGCCAAGGAATGCCCTGACTTGAGTCTGGGTTTTTGGAGCTGCCCAGTCCAGAATAGTCTGGATCTTAGGCTGGAGTGGCTGAACTTGGCCTCCACCTACAAGGTGACCCAAGTAAACCACAGTTCCCTGCCCTATCTGGCATTTGGATGCCTTGATAGAGAGGCCTGCTGCTTGCAGGGCCTTCAAAACCTTCTTCAGGTGGACCAGGTGATCCTGCCAGCTGGAGCTAAAGACAGCAATATCGTGAAGATAAGCTGCACTAAAGGACTCCAAGCCAGCAAGGACTTGATTCACCAACCTTTGGAAGGTGGCAGGAGCATTCTTTAAACCAAAGGGCATAACAGTAAACTGATAATGCCCATCAGGTGTGGAGAATGCTGTCTTTTCCTTTGCTCCTGGTGCCATTTTGATTTGCCAGTACCATGCTGTCAAGTCAAAGGTACTTACGTATTTGGCAGCACCTAGTTTGTCTATCAATTCATCTGCCCTTGGAATGGGATGGGCATCTGTCTTGGTGACAGAATTAAGTTCTCCGTAGTCCGCACAAAACCTCATCTCTCTCTTTCCATCTTTGGTGTGAGGTTTGGGGTCTAAGACCACTGGGCTAGCCCAGGGACTATCAGAGTGCTCAATGACTCCCAATTCCAGCATCTTGTGGACTTCCACTTTTATGCTTTCCTTAACTTGGTCAGACTGTCTGAATATTTTGTTTTTGACAGGCATTCTGTCTCCTGTGTCCACATCATGGGTACACAGGTGTGTCTGACCAGGGGTTAGGGAAAAGAGCTCAGCAAACTGTTGCAGGACCTTCCTACAGTCAGATTGCTGTTGGCCAGAGAGGGTGTCTGAATAGATCACTCCATCCACTGAACCATCTTTAGGGTCTGTGGAGAGGAGATCAGGGAGAGGTTCACTCTCAGCTTCCTGGTCCTCATCTGTTACCATCAACAGATTCACATGTGCCCTGTCATGGAAGATTTTGAGACGGTTCACATGGATCACCCTTTTGGGGGTCCTGCTAGTGCCTAGGTCTACCAGGTAGGTGACCTGACTCTTCTTTTCTAGCACTGGGTAAGGGCCACTCCATCTGTCCTGAAGTGCCCTGGGAGCCACAGGCTCCAGAACCCAGACTTTCTGCCATGGCTGAAACTCAACCATAGCAGCCTTTTGGTCATACCAAAACTTCTCGAGTTGTTGGCTGGGCTCAAGGTTTTTACTTACCTTTTCCATGTACTCTGCCATCCTTGAACGTAGGCCTAGTACATAGTCCACTACATCTTGTTTAGGCTCATGAAGAGGTCTCTCCCAGCCTTCTTTTACAAGAGCTAGTGGTCCCCTTACAGGATGGCCAAACAGAAGTTCAAAGGGGGAAAACCCTACTCCCTTCTGAGGAACCTCTCTGTAGGCGAAAAGCAGACATGGCAAGAGGACATCCCATCTCCTTTTGAGTTCTTCAGGGAGCCCCATGATCATGCCTTTCAATATCTTGTTAAATCTTTCAACAAGACCATTGGTTTGTGGATGGTATGGTGTGGTGAATTTGTAAGTCACCCCACACTCATTCCACATATGTTTTAGGTATGCTGACATAAAGTTGGTACCTCTGTCAGACACCACCTCCTTAGGATATCCCACTCTGGTAAAAAATACCAATGAGTGCTTTGGCTACTGCAGGGTGTAGGAAAGTACCATCTTGCCTGGCATGTTACCCCCATATTTCACTGTATATATGTTGTTTTAGTTGTATATGTCACTGGGACCCTGCCAGCCAGGGCCCCAGGGCTCATACGTGTGCCCTGTATGTGTTCCCTGTGTGATGACTAACTGTCTCACTGAGGCTCTGCTAACCAGAACCTCAGTGGTTATGCTCTCTCATTACTTTCTAAATTGTCACTAACAGGCTAGTGACCAATTTCACCAATTCACATTGGCATACTGGAACACCCTTATAATTCCCTAGTATATAGTACTGAGGTACCCAGGGTATTGGGGTTCCAGGAGATCCCTATGAGCTGCAGCATTTCTTTTGCCACCCATAGGGAGCTCTGACAATTCTTACACAGGCCTGCCACTGCAGCCTGAGTGAAATAACATCCACGTTATTTCACAGCCATTTCCCACTGCACTTAAGTAACTTATAAGTCACCTATATGTCTAACCTTTACCTGGTAAAGGTTGGGTGCTAAGTTACTTAGTGTGTGGGCATCCTGGCACTAGCCAAGGTGCCCCCACATTGTTCAGGGCAAATTCCCCGGACTTTGTGAGTGCGGGGACACCATTACACGCGTGCACTGTACATAGGCCACTACCTATGTATAGCGTCACAATGGTAACTCCGAACATGGCCATGTAACATGTCTAAGATCATGGAATTGTCACCCCAATGCCATTCTGGCATTGGGGAGACAATTCCATGATCCCCCGAGTCTCTAGCACAGACCCGGGTACTGCCAAACTACCTTTCCCGGGGTTTCACTGCAGCTGCTGCTGCTGCCAACCCCTCAGACAGGTTTCTGCCCTCCTGGGGTCCAGCCAGGCTTGGCCCAGGAAGGCAGAAAAAGGACTTCCTCAGAGAGAGGGTGTTACACCCTCTCCCTTTGGAAAAAGATGTCAGGGCTGGGGAGGAGTAGCCTCCCCCAGCCTCTGGAAATGCTTTGATAGGCACAGATGGTGCCCATCTCTGCATAAGCCAGTCTACACCGGTTCAGGGATCCCCCAGCCCTGCTCTGGCGCGAAACTGGACAAAGGAAAGGGGAGTGACCACTCCCCTGACCTGCACCTCCCCTGGGAGGTGCCCAGAGCTCCTCCAGTGTGCTCCAGACCTCTGCCATCTTGGAAACAGAGGTGCTGCTGGCACACTGGACTGCTCTGAGTGGCAAGGGCCAGCAGGTGATGTCAGAGACTCCTTCTGATAGGCTCTTACCTGTGTTGCTAGCCTATCCTCCTTCCTAAGTAGCCAAACCTCCTTTTCTGGCTATTTAGGATCTCTGCTTTGGGGAATTCTTTAGATAACGAATGTAAGAGCTCATCAGAGTTCCTCTGCATCTCTCTCTTCACCTGCTGCCAAGGAATCAACCGCTGACTGCTCTGAATGCCTGCAAAACCCCAACAAAGTAGCAAAGACGACTACTGCAACCTTGTATTGTTGATCCAGCCGCCTTCTCGTCTGCTTTCCTGGTGGTGCATGCTGTGGGGGTAGTCTGCCTCCTCTCTGCACTAGAAGCTCCGAAGAAATCTCCCGTGGGTCGACGGAATCTTCCCCCTGCAACCGCAGGCACCAAAAGACTGCATCACCGTCCCCTCTCAGCACGACGAGCGTGGTCCCTGGAACTCAGCAACTCTGTCCAAGTGGCTCCCACAGTCCAGTGACTCTTCAGTCCAAGTTTGGTGGAGTTAAGTCCTTGCCTCCCCACGCTAGACTGCATTGCTGAGTACTGCGTGATTTGCAGCTGCTCCGGCTTCTGTGCACTCTTCCAGGATTTCCTTTGTGCACAGCCAAGCCTGGGTCCCTGACACTCTAACCTGCAGTGCACAACCTCCTGAGTTGTCCTCCGGCGTCGTGGGACCTTCTTTTGTGACTTCGGGTGAGCTCCGGTTCACTCTTCCTCGTAGTGCCTGTTCCGGCACTTCTGCGGGTGCTGCTTGCTTCTGAGAGGGCTCCTTGTCTTGCTGGGTGCCCCCTCTGTCTCCTCAAGCAATTGGCGACATCCTGGTCCCTCCTGGGCCACAGCAGCATCCAAAAACCCTAACCGCGACCCTTGCAGCTAGCAAGGCTTATTTGCGATCTTTCTGCACGGAAACACCTCTGCAAGCTTCTTCACGACGTGGGACATCCATCCTCCAAAGGGGAAGTTCATAGTCCTCTTCGTTCTTGCAGAATCTACAGCTTCTACAATCCAGTGGCAGCTTCTTTGCATCCTCAGCTGGCATTTCTTGGGCATCTGCCCACTCACGACTTGAGTGTGACTCTTGGACTTGGTCCCCTTGTTCCATTGGTACTCTCGTCTGGAAATCCATCGTTGTTGCATTGCTGGTGTTGGTCTTCCTTGCAGAATTCCCCTATCATGACTTCTGTGCTCTCTGGGGAACTAAGGTGCACTTTGCACCCACATTTCAGGGTCTTGGGGTGGGCTATTTTTCTAACCCTCACTGTTTTCTTACAGTCCCAGCGACCCTCTACAAGGTCACATAGGTTTGGGGTCCATTTGTGATTCGCATTCCACTTTTGGGGTATATGGTTTGTGTTGCCCCTATACCTATGTGCTCTCATTGCAATCTATTGTGACTGTACATTGCTTGCATTGCTTTCTATTGCTATAACTGCATATTTTTGGTATTGTGTACATATATCTTGTGTATATTTGCTATCCTCATACTGAGGGGACTCACTGAGATACTTTTGGCATATTGTCATAAAAATAAAGTACCTTTATTTTTAGTATATCTGTGTATTGTGTTTTCTTATGATATTGTGCATATGACACCAGTGGTATAGTAGGAGCTTCACACGTCTCCTAGTTCAGCCTAAACTGCTCTGCTAAGCTACCTTTTCTATCAGCCTAAACTGCTAGACACCTCTTCTACACTAATAAGGGATAACTGGACCTGGTGCAGAGTGTAAGTACCCCTTGGTACCACTACAAACCAGGCCAGCCTCCTACAGTGTGGTCACACCAGGTAGTTGTACCTGGGATCAGTGAGAAGAGGTCAGAGAATTGATCAAGGAGATTTATGCAGTTCTCCTTCTGTTCAGCAGTAAGGCAATCTGCAAGTACAACTCCCTCCACTAAGCCATCAGCCTCAGTGGTGGGGAAGAGGTCAGGGAGAGGGTCACTCTCTTCCTCCTGCCCCTTATCAGTGGCCATGAGCAGGGTTAAGTCAGCCCTGTCATAATAAGGTTTCAGGCGATTGACATGAAGCACCTAAGGGGGCTTCTGGCAGTGCAAAGGTCTACCAAATAGGTGACCTCAACTTTTTTCTTCACTATGAGATGGGGTCCACTCCATTTGTCCTGGAGTGCTCTTGGGGCCCCAGGTTCCAATACCCACACCTTTTATCTTGGGTGGTACAGAGTCAGGACAGCCTTCTGGTCATGCCATTGATTTTGGAGCTCTTGGCTGGCCTGATGGTTTTTACTGGCCTTTTTCAGGTACTCAGCCATCCTAGATCTGAGGCCAAGTACATAATCCACAATGTCTTGTTTGGGAGCTTTTAAAGATTGTTCCCAACCCTCCTTCACAAGAGTGAGGGGACCTCTTACTGGGTTTCCAAAGAGGATTTCAAATGGGCTGAAACCCACTCCTTTCTGGGGTACCTCCTTATAAGCAAAAAGGAGGTATGGCAACAGGACATCTCATCTCCTCCTGAGTTTTCTCAGGGAGTCCCATGATCATGCCTTTGAGAGTTTTATTGAACCTCTCAACTATTCCATTTGTCGGTGTATGATAAGGGGTAGTGAACTTGTAAGTTACACCACACTCCTTCCACCTAGCTTTGATGTATGCAGACATGAAGTGACTACCTCTTTCTGATACCACTTCCTTAGGGAAACCCACTCTGGGAAATATGTTGGAGGGTCAAGGGGGGCAACAATGTCAACCCCTACCCTCTCAAAGGGCACCCCACCCACTGGGAGTGGAATTAAGGGGGCCTTAGGTGTGCCACCAGTCTTGCCACTGGCTTGGCAGGTCACACAGGAGCGACAAAACTCCTTGGTGTCCTCTGACATATGAGGCCAGTGAAACAATGGAACAAGTCTGTCCCAAGTCTTACTTAGGCCCAAATGTCCAGCCAAAGGAATATCATGAGCCAAAGTCAGAAGAAACTAGCTTTACTGAAAAGGGATGACCAATCTCCTGGCAGCTCCAGGTTTAGGGTCCCTTGACTCAGTGTACAGGAGCTTCTCTTCCCAATAGACTTTATAGCTATCAGTGATATCCCCATTCTGCTGTTTGACAGCTTGCTGTCTTAAACCCTCTAGTGTGGGACAGTTCTGCTATGCCACACTCAGCTCTTCCCTAGCAGGCCCCCCTGCACCCAAACGCTCAGCAGTGTCTGCTGCCAGCTCATCTAGTGTAGGTTCTGCATAGGGAGAGGATTCCTCTGCCTCAAAAGGGAAATATTCTGGAGAGGGAGGGATAGTGGGCAAGGATTTACCCTTTCTACCCCAAGCTTTTGGGAGCACTTGGTCCATTTTTTCAAAGATCCAAGTTTCCCTGTCCTCCTTGCTTCTGGGCCTGAGCCCTTGTGAGAGCAAAGATATGCCCTGGAAGGCCCAGCATTGCTGCATGAGCCTCCAACTCCACTTCAGCCCATTGCCTAGTAAGCAGTCTACAGGTAAATCAGTGGCTACCACAACTTTCTTTGGACCAGTAACCCCCCTCCCCCATCCCCCCAAGTTAAGAATTTACAAAAGCCATGGGGTGGATACAACTGTGGTAATGAGCATCAGTCACTTGGCACTGCTGACCAAGTAGGTGTTATTCAGTGCTATTACTAGGGGCACTAGAGGACGCAGTTGTGGTTGTGGTAGTGGGAGCCTTGGTGTTTTTCTTTGGGCAAGTGGAATCACTTGCCCAATGGCCTTTACTTTTACATAAATAACACCATGGCTTCTTTTGGTTGTTTGAAGAGGATTTGGACCCACCTCCCCCAGAGGATTTTTGTGGGCCTAATGAAGACTCTGAACTCTTTTGTCTTTGTCACCACCCTTGTCTGAAGACTTTCCATCCTTCTTCTTGCCATCCTTTTCACCACCTGTATGTGCTTTTCTGCTCACTTTTGTTCTGACCCATTTGTCTGCCTTCTTTCCCAATTTTTGGGGAGAGGTCAGATCTGAGTCTATCAAGTACTGATGCAACAAGTCAGACACACAATTATTCAAAAAATGCTCTCTCAAAATAAGATTATATAGGCTTTCATAGTCAGTCACCTTGCTGCCATATAACTATCCCTCCAAGGCCTTCACTTAAAAGTCTACAAAGTCTGTCCAGTCTTGAGAGGACTCTTTTCTGGTATCTCAGAACTTTATCCTGTATTGTTCAGTGGTTAAGCCAAATCCATCTAAGAGTGTATCTTTCAAAACGTTGTAGTTATTGGCATCACTCTCCCTGACAGTAAGGAGTCTGTCCCTACCTTTGCCAGTGAAAGATAGCCACAAGATAGCAGCCCACTGCCTTCGAGGGACCAACTGTACCATACAGGCCCTCTCAAGTGCAGAAATCCACTTATTTATTTCATCCCCCTCCTTGTAAGGAGGGACAATCTTATGCAGGTTTCTTGAATCTGTTTATCTCACAGGATGACTATCAAGATTGCTGCTGCTGCCACCATGGGGAACTGACCCCAACTTCTGTCTTTCCCTCTCTACATCTAGAGACTCTGGGGGTCATTCCAAGTTTGGCGGGCGGCGGTTGCCGCCCGCCAAACTTCCCCCGTCAAAAGACCGCTCCGCGGTCAGAAGACCGAGGGGGCCATTTCGACTTTCCCGCTGGGCCGGCGGGCGCCCGCCAAGGAAGCACCCGCCGGCCCAGCGGGAAAGGCCCTGCAACACAGGAGCCGGCTCCGAATGGAGCCGGCGGTGTTGCAGGGGTGCGACGGGTGCAGTTGCACCCGTCGCGATTTTCACTGTCTGCTAAGCAGACAGTGAAAATCATGCTGGGGCCCTGTTAGGGGGCCCCTGCACTGCCCATGCCAGTGGCATGGGCAGTGCAGGGCCCCCCAGGGGCCCCACGACACCCGTTCCCGCCATCCTGTTCCTGCGGTAAAAACCGCCAGAAACAGGATGGCGGGAAGGGGGTCAGAATCTCCATGGCGGCGCTGCAAGCAGCGCCGCCATGGAGATTCAGCCCAGCCAGGGATCCCCTTTTCTGACCGCGGCGTTACCGCCGCGGTCAGAATGGGCAGGAAAGCACCGCCAGCCTGTTGGCGGTGCTTTCCGTCGGTCACGGCCCTGGTGGTTTTTACCGCCAGGGTCAGAATGACCCCCTCTCTGTCTAAGGCCAACTGCTGCTATCTTAGCTTCAGTCTGGACTCTTCCAATCTCACCTTTCAGTGTTCCCTGTCTAGGGTGTTATCCTCAGGGAGGGAGGCTTGGGAATTCTCTGACACAGAGGTTATGTGAGAATTAGCAGAAGTGGACCTTTCTCTAACTATCTGAACCCTAGTGACATGGCCCTTTGGAGTGAAAGGTGCCCTGCTGATGTGTGACCCCCTCCCACTACCAGCTTCACTAGGTGGCCTGATAACTGGAAGGTCTTTGGAAGTACCCTCCCCAGAGTCCTCAGGGGCCTCCCCTGATTCTACAAGGGTACCCCCTCCTCAACCTCCTGATCCTGGGTTTGACCAGTCTGGTTCTGGTCACTTTCAAGGAGAAGGCTATGAAGGAGATCTTTGGTAGGGTTCTTGCCAATCCCTAAACTCCTTTCTATACAGAGACCCCTCAAACTTTTAAAGTTTAAATTCTCATAAGTTGTCTGCACAACTTTGGAAGTGGCCTCTACTACAGACATGGTTGAAAGAAAGAGTTCAGGGGAGAAATAAAAAGTTTAGAAAACTTTCAAAGAAAAGAAAAAACGTGTTCAAACTTTTCTGAAACTGTTTTGAAATTTTTTAGAAAGAAAGTAAGACTGTTAAGATTCCTTGTGTATATTTTTAAGTATGTAGAATATGGTTTTCTTATGGAAAGCACCAATGACAAAGTGGTAAAGCAGTTACAAATACGTTTTCGACCACTGCACCACCAATGTAGGAGGCTGGCCTGGCTTATAGTGGGTACCAATGGTACTTACACCTTGTGTCAGGTCCAGTTATCCCTTATTAGTAGATTAGTAGTGTTCTAGCAGCTTAGGCTGATAGAGGTAGCTATAGCAGAGCAGCTTAGGCTGAACTAGCAGACATGCAGAGCTCCTACTAAACCACTTATATCATATAGGTACTGTTGGACCTGGCTTTTTGACAGGGACATCCCCAAACTTTTTGCCTCCTTCCTCCTATTTTTTCTGACCTGTTGTTGTTGGCTTTTGACCTCTGAGCACTTTACCACTGCTAACCAGTGCTAAAGTGCATATGCTCTCTGTGTAAATTGTACTATTGATTGGTTTATCCATGATTGACTATTTAATTTACCTGTAAGTCCCTATTAGAGTGCACTACATGTGCCTAGGGCATGTAGATTAAATGCTACCAGTGGGCCTGCAGCACTGGTTGTGCCACCCACCTCAGTAGCCCCTTAACCTTGTCTCAGGCCTGCCATTGCAAGGCCTGTGTGTGCAGTTTCACTGCCACTCCGACTTGGCATTTAAAAGTACTTGCCAAGCCTAGAACTCCCCTTTTTCTACATATAAGTCATCCCTAATGTGTGCCCTAGGTAACCCCTAGAGCAGGGTGCTGTGTAGGTAAAAGGCAGGACATGTACCTGGGTAGTTATATGTCCTGGTAGTGTAAAACTCCTAAATTCGTTTTTACACTACTGTGAGGCCTGCTCCCTTCATAGGCTAACATTGGGGCTGCCCTCATACACTGTTGAAGTGGCAGCTGCTGATCTGAAAGGAGCAGGAAGGTCATATTTAGTATGGCCAGAATGGTAATCTAAAATCCTGCTGACTGGTGAAGTCGGATTTAATATTACTATTCTAGAAATGCCACTTTTAGAAAGTGAGCATTTCTTTGCACTAAAAACTTGTTGTGCCCTTCAATCCACGTCTGGCTAGGTTTAGTTGACAGCTCCTTGTGCATTCACTCAGACACACCCCAAACACAGGGTACTCAGCCTCACTTGCATACATCTGCATTTTGAATGGGTCTTCCTGGGCTGGGAGGGTGGAGGGCCTGCCCTCACACAAAGGACTGCCACACCCCCTACTGGGACTCTGGCAGACAGGATTGAGCTGAAAGGGAACTTGGTGCATTTCTTAGAGACTCTTTGAAATCACCCCCACTTCAAAGGCACAACTTAGTATAAAACAGGGCCTCTGCCCTACCTCATCAGACACTTGCTGGAGAAGAAACCTGAACCAGAAACTACATCCTGCCAAGAAGAACTGCCTGGCTGCTCAAAGGACTCACCTGTCTGCTTTCTCCAAAGGACTGCTGTCTTGCTGTTGCCCTGCTGCCTTGCTGAACTCTTGTCTGGCTGTGAAAGTGCTCTCCAAGGGCTTGGATAGAGCTTGCCTCCTGTTCCTTGAAGTCTCAGGACCAAAAAGACTTCTTCCTTTCACGTGGACGCTCCGTGCGCCGAAAATTTCGACGCACAGCTTGTTTCGCGGCGAGAAAAACGCCGCACACCGACGCTGATCAACGCGACGCCCTCGGGACGATCGAGACTTCGACGCACAACCTCGCAAGGACAAAGCCGCCCGACTTCCAAGGAGAAATCGACGCGACGCCTACCGTGAGTGCGGAACTTTGACGCACGGCCTCGCAAGGACAACGCCGCCCGACTTCCAAGGAGAAATCGACGCGACGCCTGCCGTGAGACCAAAATTTCGACGCACGGCCTCGCAAGGACAACGCCGCCCGACTTCCAAGGAGAAATCGACGCGACGCCTACCGTGAGATCGAAACTTCGACGCGCAGCCCCGCAGAACGACGCGCAGCCGGAAAATAAGCAGGAGAATCCACGCACAGACCCGGGACATCTGGTAATCCCCGCGATCCACAAAAAGAGACTGTCTGCGCGCCGGAAAACGACGCCCGACTTCCCCGCGTGGAAAAGAACGACGCAAGTCTGTGTGTGCTGAGCGGAAAACGACGCACACACCCCTTTTTCCACGCATCTCTTCTCCTGTGGCCCTCTGAGGAGATTTCCCACCAGAAACCAGGTACTCTGTGCTTGAAAGACACTTTATTGCTTTTTAAAGACCTAAAGACTCTTAATATCACTTTTCAGTGATATCTTTACAAATTCGTATTGCAACTTTGATCGTTTTGACCTACAATTATCCAGATAAATATTCTATTTTTTTCTAAACACTGTGTGGTGTATTTTTGTGGTGTTATACTATGGTGTTGTATGATTTATTGCACAAATGCTTTACACATTGCCTTCTAAGTTAAGCCTGACTGCTCGTGCCAAGCTACCGGAGGGTGAGCACAGGCTGATTTTGGATTGTGTGTGACTTACCCTGACTAGAGTGAGGGTTCTTGCTTGGACAGAGGGCAACCTATCTGCCAACCAAAAACCCCATTTCTAACATTGGTGGCAGCGGTGGGATAGGACTTGTGTTTGTGCAGTGACATACAGTAGCTAAGTATTTCACTACCTACCCACAGTTGAAGGTCAACTTGATTTTTTATCTCTTTTTTGACTTTTGGTCTCTGATGTCCTCCTGGATATACTATTGATATTTTGGACTTTGGATTTTGGTTTTTGCTGGTAAGATCCTATCAGAATGGGATCGCTTACCTACTTATTCTTTTTGCCTACTGACCACCTCACTAAGGCTGACCTAAGGAAGCTTTGCAGAGAATGTGGCCTTCCTGTAGCAAAGAGATCTACTAAAGCAGAGATGCTACGTGCCTACATAGTCTGGGAGGAAGACAGATGGGCAGAGAGAGAGGCAGCAAGAAACCAAATGACTAAGTACCCCTCAGAGGAGGAGGAGGACGACTCAGATGAGGAAAGAGACCCAGTGAAAAAAGAATGGCTCATGGCTCAAGCACGGTGGATGGAAGAGCTAGATGAGTTTATTGAAAGGGCTGAGGCAGCAAGTCTCTTAGCCCTGGAAGAAGAAAAGATTGCAGCTCAAGAGCTGAGCTGTAAAGAGCTGAAACTGGAGGCCGGAAGGGCTGAGTCCAGTTCAGATGGTGGCAGCAAAAATCTTGCATCTAGTACTGCTGAAGAAGGGCACAAGCCCAGAGATGTGGTACCCAACTTGAAGAAGAGAGTTGACACACCCCAGGCAGTTCAAGGGTATGAGGTAGTTCCCGTTATGCACAGGGTCCCTGAGAAGGATTGGGGAACTGGCACAGGGAGTCATATTCCTACTGGGGGGAGGGACACTTTACTGACTCTAGCAGAGAGTGACAGAGAAAAGGGTTCCCCCCTGGTGGACGTCCTGGATATAGAGTGTAGAGACATCCCAGAAGAGTTTGGGTTGAGTGTCAGGGACAGTCAGATACTGTCTCACCAGTCTCAGGAGGGTGAAGTAGAGTGCTTTTCCAAGGTTGAGTTACTAGGTGGTTGGGTGAAGGGTACTGTGGTTAATACATGTGAAGGGCAGAGTGATGTAATTGCTGGAGAGCATATGTCTGGTCCTTATTTTCCAGAGCTACGCCAACACCAGGTGGAGTGTGAGTTCTCTGACCCCAGGGAACTTACAGTGGAGGCAGACTTTTGGGTGAGTACCAGAGAGTCTGAAGAGGCATTTGGGGGTGCTCCTGAAGGGAGTGGTCTAGGTGATTCCCGACCAAGTGAGGTGGGAGAGGATTGTAGTGTCCCAGGTAGGTCTCAGAGCCTAACCTGTACCGTAGGGCCACCTTTTGAGGGAAGCCCCGCAGTGTCAGAAGAACTTGGGGGGATGACTGTAGACAGCATCCCAACAGTTCTGGTGTCTGGCAGTACCACTCCTAGTGGGGGGGTGCAGAAGTCCAGACATAGGGTTGAGAGGGGGTGGCAGACCCCAGTGGAGGATCTTGAAAGTCAGGGGTCAGCTCTGAGAGCAGAGCCCCCCAGGAATGACCCAGGTGAGACCGTTTCTGGTTTGGGGGAAACCCAGACTCTGCCGGATGGGCAGAGGTCGGGAGACCTGCGCCAACCAGACTCTTGTGTGGCCCTTGGGGACGGCGTGTCCCTTGTGGGGGGTGAGAGTGCCCCCCAGGAAGTCCTGGGGCGCCAGGCAATTGTTCAACTTCAGGGTGGTGACTCTGAGTTGAGTGGTCAGGTGCAGAGGTTAAACTCTGACCTGGTGGAGGGTCAGTGTGCCCTCCAGGAAGTCCTGGTGTGCCAGGCCATTGTTCAACTTCAGGGTGGTGACTCTGAGTTGAATGGTCAGGTGCAGAGGTTAAACTCTGACCTGGTGGAGGGTCAGTGTGCCCTCCAGGAAGTCCTGGCGTGCCAGGCAATTGTTCAACTTCAGGGTGGTGACTCTGAGTTGAATGGGCAGGTGCAGAGGTTAAACTCTGACCTGGTGGGGGGTAGGTGTGCCTCCCAGGAAGTCCTGGTTTGCCAGGCAGTGATCCAGTCTGAGGGTACAGACCCTGGGCTGGAAGACCAGGTTCAGGGTGTCCCCCCGGACCTGGAGGGAGGGGCTACTGATAACAGTGCCCCTACCATGTTGTCTTCTGAGGAGGCCACTCCTAGTTGGAGGGTGCTGGACCCCAGAAGGGAGGGCAGGGGGAGGGAAGCCTCACCCCGGGCCCTAGTCCAACCTGAAGGTACAGACCCCAGGTTGGAGGGCCAGTGGCAGGTTAACAGCCCTGCACTGGTGGAGGAATGGTACAGGGCGACTTCTGTAAGCCCCCTGGCCATGTTGGACTCTGGGGGTACCGCTCCAGGAGGGAGGGTACAAAGCCCCAGAGGGGAGGACCAGGTTCAGGCTGTCATCCCTGACCTGGTGGAAGGGAGAGTGGTTAAAGGGTGCCCAGCACCTGGGGCTACCGCCCCCCACTCTCCACAGCCGCAGTGGTTGGAGAGCTTTGAGAGGCCTGGGGCCTGGCTCTCATCCCTGGCAGCTGTCAGTAATCACTGTGGCTTGCTGTCCGGGTGGACAGAGTTATCCCTGGGGAGGGGACAAGTGTCCCACCCCGGGGATAGAATGGGCAACACCACTGTGTTGGTCCTGGTGGTACTATCCTGCTCCTGGGATACATCTGTGAGCAATGTAAGGTTAGGTGCTGCACAGATGGGATCCGCAGGAAAGGAGAAAGGTTCCCCATGGATGGGCTTAGTGGGCCCTGAGAGTATGGACAGAGGGATCCAATTGGAGTCAGGAAGGCGAAGAACTGGAGCATGCCCCTGCTGTTGTGGGCCTGGGTCCTTGTTCTGTCGCCTCAAACAGGGAAGTACATCAGGATAGTGATTGTTCTCCCCTGGCTTTAGGCTGGTGGGGGGTCATGTTGGACCTGGCTTTTTGACAGGGACATCCCCAAACTTTTTGCCTCCTTCCTCCTATTTTTTCTGACCTGTTGTTGTTGGCTTTTGACCTCTGAGCACTTTACCACTGCTAACCAGTGCTAAAGTGCATATGCTCTCTGTGTAAATTGTACTATTGATTGGTTTATCCATGATTGACTATTTAATTTACCTGTAAGTCCCTATTAGAGTGCACTACATGTGCCTAGGGCATGTAGATTAAATGCTACCAGTGGGCCTGCAGCACTGGTTGTGCCACCCACCTCAGTAGCCCCTTAACCTTGTCTCAGGCCTGCCATTGCAAGGCCTGTGTGTGCAGTTTCACTGCCACTCCGACTTGGCATTTAAAAGTACTTGCCAAGCCTAGAACTCCCCTTTTTCTACATATAAGTCATCCCTAATGTGTGCCCTAGGTAACCCCTAGAGCAGGGTGCTGTGTAGGTAAAAGGCAGGACATGTACCTGGGTAGTTATATGTCCTGGTAGTGTAAAACTCCTAAATTCGTTTTTACACTACTGTGAGGCCTGCTCCCTTCATAGGCTAACATTGGGGCTGCCCTCATACACTGTTGAAGTGGCAGCTGCTGATCTGAAAGGAGCAGGAAGGTCATATTTAGTATGGCCAGAATGGTAATCTAAAATCCTGCTGACTGGTGAAGTCGGATTTAATATTACTATTCTAGAAATGCCACTTTTAGAAAGTGAGCATTTCTTTGCACTAAAAACTTGTTGTGCCCTTCAATCCACGTCTGGCTAGGTTTAGTTGACAGCTCCTTGTGCATTCACTCAGACACACCCCAAACACAGGGTACTCAGCCTCACTTGCATACATCTGCATTTTGAATGGGTCTTCCTGGGCTGGGAGGGTGGAGGGCCTGCCCTCACACAAAGGACTGCCACACCCCCTACTGGGACTCTGGCAGACAGGATTGAGCTGAAAGGGAACTTGGTGCATTTCTTAGAGACTCTTTGAAATCACCCCCACTTCAAAGGCACAACTTAGTATAAAACAGGGCCTCTGCCCTACCTCATCAGACACTTGCTGGAGAAGAAACCTGAACCAGAAACTACATCCTGCCAAGAAGAACTGCCTGGCTGCTCAAAGGACTCACCTGTCTGCTTTCTCCAAAGGACTGCTGTCTTGCTGTTGCCCTGCTGCCTTGCTGAACTCTTGTCTGGCTGTGAAAGTGCTCTCCAAGGGCTTGGATAGAGCTTGCCTCCTGTTCCTTGAAGTCTCAGGACCAAAAAGACTTCTTCCTTTCACGTGGACGCTCCGTGCGCCGAAAATTTCGACGCACAGCTTGTTTCGCGGCGAGAAAAACGCCGCACACCGACGCTGATCAACGCGACGCCCTCGGGACGATCGAGACTTCGACGCACAACCTCGCAAGGACAAAGCCGCCCGACTTCCAAGGAGAAATCGACGCGACGCCTACCGTGAGTGCGGAACTTTGACGCACGGCCTCGCAAGGACAACGCCGCCCGACTTCCAAGGAGAAATCGACGCGACGCCTGCCGTGAGACCAAAATTTCGACGCACGGCCTCGCAAGGACAACGCCGCCCGACTTCCAAGGAGAAATCGACGCGACGCCTACCGTGAGATCGAAACTTCGACGCGCAGCCCCGCAGAACGACGCGCAGCCGGAAAATAAGCAGGAGAATCCACGCACAGACCCGGGACATCTGGTAATCCCCGCGATCCACAAAAAGAGACTGTCTGCGCGCCGGAAAACGACGCCCGACTTCCCCGCGTGGAAAAGAACGACGCAAGTCTGTGTGTGCTGAGCGGAAAACGACGCACACACCCCTTTTTCCACGCATCTCTTCTCCTGTGGCCCTCTGAGGAGATTTCCCACCAGAAACCAGGTACTCTGTGCTTGAAAGACACTTTATTGCTTTTTAAAGACCTAAAGACTCTTAATATCACTTTTCAGTGATATCTTTACAAATTCGTATTGCAACTTTGATCGTTTTGACCTACAATTATCCAGATAAATATTCTATATTTTTCTAAACACTGTGTGGTGTATTTTTGTGGTGTTATACTATGGTGTTGTATGATTTATTGCACAAATGCTTTACACATTGCCTTCTAAGTTAAGCCTGACTGCTCGTGCCAAGCTACCGGAGGGTGAGCACAGGCTGATTTTGGATTGTGTGTGACTTACCCTGACTAGAGTGAGGGTTCTTGCTTGGACAGAGGGCAACCTATCTGCCAACCAAAAACCCCATTTCTAACAGGTACCATATCATAAGAAAGACAATACTCAGAATTACTAAAAATAAAGGTACTTTATTTTAGTGACAATGTGCCAAAACGATCTCAGAGGATATACTCCCTTCGAAGCTAAGTAAAATACACAAAATATACACACAAACCAAAATCAGGTAAGTAAAACAGCCAGAAAGTAGTGCAAACACTATAGAATACAATAGGATGCAAAAGGCCTAGAGACAACACAAACCATATACTAAGAAATTGGAATGCGAACCACAAATGGACCCCAAGGCTAGTGTAGTGTGTAGAGGGTCGCTGGGAGTATAAGAAAACACTAAGGGTGTCCAAGATACCCCACCCCAAGACCCCGGAAAGTAGGAGTAAAGTGCTACTATTTCCCCAGAAACACACTAAAGTTGTGATAAGGGACTTTGCAAAGACCACAATAGACTGCAAAGCACTGAAGATGGATTCCTGGACCTGAGGACCTGCAAAGGTAGGAGACCATGTCCAAGAGTCGCAAAAGTGTCCAGGGGGGGCAGGAGCCCACTAAACCCCAGATGAAGGTGCAAAATGGCTGCCTCTGGATTGAAGAAGCTGAAGATTCTGCAACAACGAAAGGTGCTAGGAACTTCTCCTTCTTTCAGAAGATGTCCCACGGTGTGCTGGAGGATGCAGAGTTCTTTTCTTGTTAAAAGACCGCAAACAAGGCTTGCTAGCTGCAAGAGTCATGGTTAAAGAAAAAGGGTGCTGCCCGGGCCCAGGAAGGACCGGGATGTCGCCACTTGGGAGAGGAGACAGAGGGGACCCTCATCAATGTAGAAAGCCCATGCACAAGAAGGTAGCACCCACAGAAGTCCTTGAACACGGGTTCAAGAAGTCTGAACACAGTGGTCGTTTCAACACTGCAAAAGAGGGTCCCACGACACCGGAGATCAACTCAGGGAACTGAGCATCACAAGATAGAGTGCCGGGGCTCTAGGCTTGGCTGTGCATGCAGGATTTAGCAGAAATGTGCACAGAAGCCCTTGTAGCTGCAGTTCACATCGTGCACAGGATTACTGTCTCGAGAAGGGAGGAAAAGACTTACCTCCTCCAAATTTGGACATTTGGACCACTGGACAGTCTGGGTCACTTGGGCCCACCACCTGTGTTCCAGGGTCCACGCTCGTCAAGATGAGAGGAGTCCCAGAGTACCAGTGATGCTGAAGTTTGGTGCCTGCTGAAGCAGGGGGAAGATTCCGTCGACCCACAGGAGATTATTTCGTGGCTTCCAGTGCAGGATGAAGGCAGGCAGCCCCAAAAGCATACACCACCAGGAAACAGTCGAGAAAGCCAGCAGGATTAGGCGCTACAATGTCGCTGGTAGTCTTCTTGCTACTTTATTGCAGTTTTGCAGGTGTCCTGGAGCAGTCAGCAGTCGATCCTTGGCAGAAGTCAAAGAGAGAGGTGCAGAGGAACACTGGTGAATTCTTGCAAGTCGTTCACTGAGGAAAAGCCCACTGGATAGACCCTAAATAGCTCTCAGAGGAGGATTGGCCACCTAGTCAGGTAAGCAGCTATCAGGAGGGGTCTCTGACATCACCTGCTGGCACTGACCACTCAGAGGCCTCCAGAGTGCCCTCACACCTCTGGATCCAAGATGGCAGAGGTCTGGGACACACTAAAGGAGCTCTGGACATCACCCCTGGGGTGGTGATGGACAGGGGAGTGGTCACTCCCCTTTCCTTTGTCCAGTTTCGCACCAGAGCAGGGACTGGGGGTTCCCTAAACTGGTGTAGACTGGCTTATGCAAGGAGGGCACCATCTGTGCCCTTCAAAGCATTTCCAGAGTCTTGGAGAGGCTACCCTTCCCCAGCCTTTAACACCTATTTCCAAAGGGAGAGGGTGTAGCACCCTCTCTTAGAGGAAATTCTCTGTTCTGCCTTACTGGGACTGGACTGCCCAGATCCCAGCAGGGCAAAACCCTGTCTGTGGGTGGCAGCAGCAGTAGCTGCAGAGAAAACCCCAGAGGGCTGGTTTGGCAGTACCCGTGGTCCCTAGTGGAGCACCGGGGATGCATGGAATTGGCACCCCAATACCAGATTTGGAATGGGGGGATAATTCCATGATCTGAGACATGTTACATGGCCATATTCGGAGTTACCATTGTGAAGCTACATATAGGTATTGACCTATATGTAGTGCATGCGAGTAATGGTGTCCCCACACTCACAAAGTTTGGGGAAATGGCCCTGTACTATGTGGGGGCACCTTTGCTAGTGCAAGGGTGCCCTCACACTTAGTAACTTTGCACCTAACCTTCAGCAAGTGAAGGTTAGACATATAGGTGACTTATAAGTTACTTAAGTGCAGTGAAAATGGCTGTGAAATAACATGTGCGTTATTTCACTCAGGTTGCAATGGCAGTCCTGTGTAAAGGTTTGTCTGAGCTCCCTATGGGTGGCAAAAGAAATGTTGCAGCCCATAGCGATCTCCTGGAATCCCAATACCCTGGGTACCTAGGTTCCATATACTAGGGAATTATAAGGGTGCTCCAGTGTGCCAATTGAAATTGGTAAAAGTGGTCACTAGCATATAGTGACAAATTTAAAGGCAGAGAGAGCATAAACACTGAGGTTCTGGTTAGCAGAGCCTCAGTGACACAGTTAGTCACTACACAGGTATGCCCATTCCGGCCAGAAACTATGAGCACTGGGGTCCTGGCCAGCAGGATCCCAGTGAGACAGGCAAAAAGAAACTGACATACATGTAAAAAATCGGGGTAACATGCCAGGCAAGATGGTACTTTCCTACGGTGTTGTCAGTGAAAGTCCTGTTTTGCACCTTTTTCCAGGTGATTCTGGCTATCCCAACTTGCGTTGGCTCCTGACACCAGTGAGGAATCCTGGAACAGATGTAGAGGGGAATTACAATGAGGCCCATGGACGTACTAGGAGGGTGATAGAGCTCACAATAGGTCTCCTAAAGGCTAGATTTCATTGCCTACATATCTCTGGCGGTTCCCTGGCCTATGGGCCTGAAAAGGTGTGTAGAATAGTGGTGGCCTGCTGCATGCTGCACAACATGGCTGTGAGAAATTCTCACAGGAGGAGGAAGGTGCTGTATATCCAGACCAGCTTCGTCAGAGAGGGGATGAGATTGATGGTGATGATGAGGAGGGGTAAGATGTAAAAACCAGGACCCAACTGATACATCTCTACTTCCGGTAACTTTGTGGGACAATTGGATGAGATTGCTGTCTGAGCATCATACTGTCAGTGTGCCTTGTCATAGAGGGGGGTGTTGGGTCAATACTCATAGCCATTGTGACCAGGTCTGCATAGGAGGGATTACTATATAGTATAAAAGTTCAACACATCTGTAGGCACAACAACATGTAAGGCGTGTGGTGCATTTCCTGCTACTCATATAACAATAAAAGAGTTATCATATAGTTGCATCCATACTTCACTTTGTTTAAACATACTGACTGGGGACATTGTACCAGGTGAAAAGGTGTTTTATTTGGTGCAGGGATTAAATTGTGCAGATTACAGTGATGGAAGTGGGCTACTGGTGCTTGTACAATATGGCAACATGGTCACAGCAATGTTGTCAGTAGTGGTAGGTCCATCAATGTTTACAAGAGTTTGTTGTATTTTTCACACAGTTTGGTGGTTGATTTAGTGGGACACCTGGAGGCCAGTTCTTGCCAGAGCCACTTCTTTGAGTGGGCCTTGTTCTTGGTAGGTGTTCCTGTGCCATATCACACAGAGGGTCAGTTTGGGCGCCTGGTGTTGGCCGGTACAGGTAGAGATGGATGTCCTCTGTGTGTCCTGAGAGGGTGGTACATGTGCAGTTGCTGCTGATGCTGTTGTTGTCTGGTCTGTATCCTGGCCTGTAGTAGGGGCATCCTGGTCTGTGTGGGCCTCAGACTGTGTTGGGACAAGGTGCAGCAGCGCACCTGCTATGCTGGCCATTGTGGCATTGTGCAGTTTCCACTGCTCCATGGCCTCTTGATGGTGTGCTAGCTGCATCATTTGACTCTGCTCCAGGGTGGATACTATCAGGGCCAATCTTTCCTGCGTATGGTGATATGCTCCCAGGACCTCAGAGATCACGTCATGGGCCGCAACATCCATCCTGTGGCTTCCTCCCTGGGCCACTGATGCCCTCCCACTGGGCCTAGCCCTCTGTGCCTGTGTCCCCTGCACAGGCCTGGCAGTACCACTTGTACTGGGGCCGTTGTCTTCCTGCCTGTTGGTAGGGGGTGACTGTGGCCTTTGTACTTGTGTTCCACCAGTCAGTGTCCTGGATACACAGGTGTGGGGACGGTCGCCCTGGGCTGATGTTGTTGGCTGGGTGGTAGGGGTGTCAGTGGTATCCTGGGTGAGGCTGCTGGATGGTGACAGTCCAGGACTGTGTGAGGGGCCAGGGTGATCGTCACAGTGCAAAAAAAAAAGGAGCACCCTGCCTCACACTCCAGCAAAAAGTTGGCCCCAATGCATCTTGGTAAATGCAGTCAGATTTGTTTCACATTAACAAAAGTAATTAAAGTCTTTCACCTTAGTAGGTGCAGCAAGTGCTTTGTATCTCTGGACACGTGTTTCTGGGTTTCGCCCATCATCAGCAGAGAGCAGCATATTTTGTGGGGTTGCTTGAAATTCCACCAAACGTCTTCTCAGGTTTATGTACCACTCTGGCGCGCAGGTGCCTTACCAAGGCTTGTCAGCCTGTTAGCTCAAGGGAGCCGTCATTCAACACAGTGCAAAAAAAGGGAGCACACTGCCTCACACTCCAGCAAAAAGTTGGCCCCAATGCATCTTGGTAAATGCAGTCAGATTCGTTTCACATTAACAAAAGTAATCAAAGTCTTTCACCTTAGTAGGTGCAGCAAGTGCTGTGTATCTCTGGACACGTGTTTCTGGGTTTCGCCCGTCATCAGCAGAGAGCAGCATATTTTGTGGGGTTGCTTGAAATGCCACCAAACGTCTTCTCAGGTTTATGTACCACTCTGGCGCGCAGGTGCCTCACCAAGGCTCGTCAGCCTGTTACCTCAAGGGAGCCTGGATACACAGGTGTGGGGACGGTTGCCCTGGGCTGATGTTGTTGGCTGGGTGATAGGGGTGTCAGTAGTATCCTGGGTGAGGCTGCTGGATGGTGACAGTCCAGGATTATGTGAGGGGCCAGGGTGATCGTCAGTTTCCAGAGTTCCTTTCCCAGTGTCCTGGGAGGTGCCTATCTCTCCCTGTGGGGCACTGCCATTCCTTATCCTGTCCGTCAGGGTGGCATAGGTGGTGGTGCCTGTTGGGAGGAATGGACATGTCTGTTACATTAGCATGATCAGATGGGGTGTACAGGACTGGTGGGGTTTCTGCAGGTTTCACACTTTGGAGCCATGCAGGTTGCTTTCATGAGGTTAGCATTTCTTTTTTGCTTAGGATGTGGAGGTGCATTGTGGTGCTGTAGGCCATTGTGATTCCTTGCAGGGGAGGGGTGGCTGTGCACAGGGGGAGGGATGTGGACCTGTTAGTGGGTTTGTGAGCATGCAGGGTGACAGGATGTAGTGATTGTGGCCTGGGTGGGGTTGTGGTCCTGGAGGTAGTTGGAGGGGTGAGGTGGTGCTTGCATTCCAGGTGTGATGGATATGGGGTAATTGTAGATAACTTACCCGAATCCATTCCTCCAGTGAGTCCAGTGAGTCCCTCAGGGTGCAGTATGGCCAGTTCCTTTTCCTCCCAGTCAGTGTAGTCGGGTGGTGTTGGTGGAGGTCCTCCCCCAGTCCTGTGGACTGCAATGTGGTGCCTGGATACCATGGACCTGGCCTTCCTACTCAGGTCGTTCCATCTCTTGCAGATGTCATCCCTGGTGCGTGGATGATGTTCCACTGCATTGACCTTGTTCACTATTGTCTGCCATGGCTCCATCTTCCTGGTAATGGGTGTGTGCTGGACCTGTGCCCCGAATAATTGTGGCTCGACCTTCAGGATCTCGTCCACTGTGGTCCTTAACTCCCGTTCTGTGAAGCGTGGGTGTTTGGGGGGTGCCATGGTGTTGTGAATGGTGTCTTGTGTGAATCTAGGTGAGGGTGCTCTTGTGTGGTTGGGTGTAAGCATCGTGGATTGTGGTGTTCAGTGTCTGCTTCTGGAGTTCTCTGTATTAGTTGGTCTAATGTTGTTGCAAAGGATTGTGGGGTATGTCTGTGAGTGTTTTGTAGTGTTGTGGATATGTCAGGTGTGTGGGTTTCATACTTACCAATGTATGCATTTCTTGCTGTTGGGTCCACTTGCCGCCCGTGGCGGACTGTACTGCCAATGGTCGTTCAGCTTTCAATAACCGCCGCAGTGGTTTGTGCTTCATTATTTGGATGGCGGGGTGTTTGTGTGCTCGGCAGTAGCGGGTGGGAGGTCCAGCATTTCTGCCAAAAAGGTCCTGGCTGTGACTGGTGGCCGGAAGATTTTTGGCGGTTTCTGATTTTTGCATCATTATATGACGGGTTTCTGTTCACTGCCAATGGCGGTCTTCTGATCGCCGTCGCCACGGCGGTCGGCGGTTTACCGCTGCGTTCATAATGAGGGCCTTAGTGTTGTGTTTTTCTACTCTTTGACAGCCTCCGCGGAACATGCTCCTGTCCTGCCTTCTGACGCCTTGTCTGATGTGGAAGAGTTGCAGTTCTATAAACTCTATATTACCTCTGCCACGGAATTCTATTTAACAGCGTAGAAATAACCATAGATTATAATAGCTACAACTTGTTTTTAAACAACATGCTGTTCTCAGTTAGTGCTGTTTCTAAACGCTGAAAACGTTCTGTATCATTTACAGAGCGGAGGGATCGATACACCGTGAACACATTCATCTGCCAGGATGCTGCTGTCACTGTGTCCTTCTAATGTGAAACCGAAGCAGTCAGAAAATCGTGTTTTAAGTTTTCAGTTTGGTCTATTTGTGAGTGCCACCAGTTCACATCCCAGCAATGATAATGTTTCTTTTCAGTGATGAATCCGGATACTTTTTCATCTCTTTTTGTAACATGCGGACAAACTTCTTGTCATGAGTTAAAATGAAGAAGTCATCGAGAAAGAACAGCGTACACTTAAAGCATTCATAGGATAATTGCAAGGAATTTGAAGCAGCATCATAACACTTTTTGCCCCTGAATTTCAGCCATGATTAACTGCAGCCAGACTCCTACATAACAAGGCTTAAAGATATTGATAAAGCCAATAGCTCTTACATTGCTGAAACATATTGACTTTGCCAATGCTTGTTATTTCATGCATCCAATGTTTGTAGTAATATCAGGGAAACTAAGAATAAACAACGGGCCACCAGTCCACACAATAGGCCCACTAACTGCTAAGAAAAACGGCCCACACACTGACCTGTCAGACCAGCCCTTCAAGCACTGGCTGCCATATATGTCAACATGTTAAAAAAAAGAATGTGGGAGATTAAAAAAATATATACTCTATTTCTCCCATTGACCTCTATTAAAGCTATTCAACGGGTTTGAGTTGAGACAAAATAAAGCAATTTTCTGCTTCTAAAATCGGCTAAAGGGAGCTGAGGCCAATATCCTATCACTGCACCACCCTTGGAATGCGCACTGTCTGCAAAGCAGACAATCTTCCTCTATAAGCAGACAGTGGACATTCCGACGGTGCCAGGCAAGTGGGCCATGGCACGGGCTTTCCACCATCCTTTTAATGGCAGGCTCCACACCATTAAAAGGCTGGAGGAAAGAGGGGTTGTAATCAGCTAGTCGGCGATGCTCTCAGCCATAGCTGATTACAAGCTTGACGGCTGTCACCCTGTCAGGATCTTTGATCCTGGCAGGGACGGTGGTCCTTAGGTGGGTCTGCCCACTAATCTTGTATTGTGGTGGTTGGACTGCCAAAGCTGCAGGAGTCCGACCACCACCCCGGGGCTGACGGTCCTTGGACCGCCAGTCTCAGAAGGAGGCCATTGGTTCTCCAGCATCTTATCCCTGAACGTTTGCTTCTTACTTACATTTCACAGGACAATGTATTGGAGGATGTTTTACCTCCCATGGTGCTTACACCTCCTCAATATGCTCAGACATACACTACACTTCAGTAATGAGATCATGACACCACTTGCACCCCATGCATTGGTAGAGCTTTTACACTACTTCACACAATCTTTTGTAACATACAAAAGGAAGAACAATAGATAAGGGACATATGTGCAAAAGATATGAGTATGGTAACATCACAGTATTTTTCCAAATTCATGACATGCTCATTGATATGAGAAAGCGAATTTTGATCAAACAACTACATGTGTAAATACATTGTCAGTATGCCTACTCTTCAAGGACACTACCTGAAGATAAGTTCCCATCAAATTGGCATTTCAAATTCAGAAGCATGTGCAGGCAGCAAAGTCTGTATCACCATTCCAACCCCGTTTGGACATCTTCATTGGACATTGTCCTATGTCGCACAGAGAAAGCTGTATTTAATCTAGATAAATTAGTGTAGCATTACAGTGTGAGCAATAGAAGAGGGCCGTGAGCCCAGAAGAGCCATAAACTGCATTCTGATGAGGAGAATTTAAAGCTTCGTTTGAAGCGCATTCGAGAAGCATCTTTTGGATAAGCTGCTAGCCATTTGCCCTTGATCTACATAGAGCTGTACTGATCGTCACACAAAAACAATGATTGCGAGCGTTGATGGAGCAGGACATCTCGTTAGATTATAAACGACCGACTTGATGTTGAATAAAGGCAGAATTCGGGAGTTAAAAAAAGTCAGCAAAATTCAAGAAAGTAGCGATGGTGCAGTGAACTTCAGAGTCTGCTGAAATTTTTGAATGGACATTCTGACTGATATGCTGGCATGAGCAGACAGAGGAAAGCGAGGCGTGGAAACTGGGAGAGTCTCAGAGGTTGGTACTGGGCAAGCAGGCACCTGGCCCTCTGACAGTAATCTTGAGGGCCCAGACACTTTGGCGATATTCAAGAGCAACTTAAGGTGACAAACCAAGTCAGGAAGGGCCCGAAGCATAAATAGAGGACCGGAAACGGCTGTGAGGAGCTCAGATCCGACTATATATAGTAATGGACCCTATTCAGGCAGTAGAATCTCGATTTTAGAAGCAGAAAATTGCTTTATTTTGTCTCGACTTAATCCCATTGACCTGCTTTAATAGAGCTTGGTTGGACTAATATGTTCAGACCAAAAGTGAAAAGTATGTATTTGCACAAAAATGTGTGTATTTTCTGAAATCATAACCTGTTTGAAGAAAAACTCTCAATTATTTTTGTAGTTGAATTTCAAATTCAACCATTCCAGTTTGTTTAACAATAAATATGGTATATTTACAATACCTTTGGGTAAATTTGAGCTTTACTAATGCTCATTATGTTATGTGTATGTTAGGTTAGTAATGCTATCTTATCTTATGCTAGTTACATTTAAATCTGACATTTGAGTGATAAATCATTCGGTGTCAGAAAGATATATTATTATCTTGTTACCAGGAACATTGCAGGTACGGCTTTTATGCATTACCCATGCTGGGGCATTTCAAACTGACAAAGCCTTTTTTATATTACTGCTGGCAGCCTGCCTTATGCACTGAGGGAATCACTGCTGGTAATCTTGCATGGGTAGGACACTCATGTATTCTTGTCTGATGTGGACATTATTGAATTGCTAATAATTTGTTGCAAATCTATATATTAATTTGTTTCCACGCATATTTTTGCTGACTTGATTTGGGCTTGGGTCTGTGAGTTAAATACCTATGTGTATGCGTTTTGTGGATGTCTGTGTAAACCACTCTTAACTTTGCTTGCCTTAATGACGCCATCTTTACATTCATTCCTGCACTAATTATATGTTTTACTCTTCCATAATCTGGACGAAGTCTATGGAGAAAGCCAGCTCAGTTAGACGCATAACACATTGAAAATGTCATTAAAGGGAAACATCTTTTAGCATCTAAGCGCTGTTAGTTTCCTGCTGTGATCCTCTAAATTAATCTTTCAACCGAATGCCTTTCAAAGGGAACATCAAGCAGGAATACCATTCTAATGTCAATGGATCCTTATTTGAAAGGTTGAAAGGCTAATACCTTCTTAACTATATAATTAGTATTTGGATCTATTTATACGTTCCCGAGCTATGCCCTGCCCCTGCTCTTTTTCCTGCATCCTAAAGCCTAAGAAAAGCCAATTAGCTAGGACAGATGAGTGAGGGGAAACTTCCTTTTTAAGGCAGTGGCTCTTTATATCTCTGATTGCTGAGCTCCTGTATGATGCATCCGAGAATGGAGACAATGGCGTTAGGGGAATTCTCATTTGACAATGGCAGATGAAGCCACCCGGTTTACTCACATCACCTAGCTGGCCCATGCATTCTAGTTAGACGACACCTGTCTTACATATCCGCTCAGCTGAGAAAAATGTGAACATGATTCATTCGAAAATAAATACATTATTAGAATGGAATTGATTACAATCGCCTTATGCGAAAAGTAATGTTAAAGGATGAATGAATGACAAACAAATGCATTACACTGTATTTCATATGAGCGATATTATAATTAGTGAAAATGAAGCATAAAAAAATAAGTAGGAAGCATAATATAACAGAAGCCAAACAGACATGATTTCCTATAATTACCTATAATTAACTGTATATCTAATATGACAACAGAAGAAAACAAGCATGGACAAGTTCAAGAGGCCTGGCTCATAACTCAAATTGATTGGCGAGTTTTTAATTGCAGTAATGTTCCTGGACGATAAATCAAATGCCAGAACAAGTCGAATGGTGGAGGAGTGTGCCTTCATTTATGCTCTCTTTCATTCTTCGATGTGTTATGGTACTCAACCTTGAAATCATCCATGGCTGCTCCTTGTCAGGGGCTCCAAGGTGCAACCCCTGCCTCCTGTAAGGCCCAACATACTGGACTTTGCTTCCTCGAATCCGACACTACGTTATTTAATTTAGCAGTGTTCCTGAAAACACAACTTTGTGTCCTCATGAACACTGCCAGTGCGAAGATCATCCATCTCTGCCCCCTCTAGTAGGAGGCTGGCCTTGTGTGTTTCTGGGTACCTATGGTACTTACACCTTACACCAGGTCCAGGTATACCTTATTAGTGTTGTGTAGTCAGTGTCTAGAAGCCAACCTCTCTAGAAGTAGCTGTGGATGAGCAGCCAAGGGTTATCTAGGAGACATGTAAAGCTCATACAATACTGCTGTAATCACACTTTGTACTTACACACATGAAAGAAAAGTGTTATAAAAATAAAGGTACTTTATTTTGGTGACACAAATTCCAAAAATACCATAGAGACTATACTCCTTTAGGAGGTAATTCATTCACACATTATAAACACTAGTATGCAGAAATAGACATAAAACAGTTAGAAAACAGTGCAATTAGTCAAAATTACAAAAGGAAGAAAGGGGCCTAGGGGAAGCACAAACCATATACTAAGAAAGTAGAATGCAAAAGTCAGTCCCCCACCTAAGTAAGTGTAGTGTGTAGAGGGGAGCTGGGAGTACCAGGGGAGCCCAAAGGTAAGTACCACCACCCACCCCAGAGACCAAGAAAACAGGCGTAAATCACAGTAAGTTTTCCAGACCACACACACAGAAGTAAAGAAGAATATTGCAAAACCCAGAAGAGATTTCAAGACAACAACAGTGGATTCCTGGACCAGTGGACCTGGGGAAAAAAAGGGACAAAGTCAAAGAAGCACAGAAGAGTCCAGGAAGGGCAGAAGCCTCTACCCACCAGGATGAAGGTGCAAGAAGTGAACCACCGGTGAAGGAGAAGAGTCAGCACTGCACCCAAAAAGACGAAGTTGGGTTCCTGGAGGGTGCAATGATGACCAATGCCGGAAGGAGGATTGCAGTCTGATTTGCGTCATCGGGTTCCGCTAACAAGTGCTGGCACATGCAAAATTTGCAGATAGCAGAAAACGGAGCTGCCGGGGACCAGGAAGGACCAGGTGGACTCTGGCCTAGGAGGAGGAGGTAGAGGGGGGGCCCTAAGCAAAACACAGAGAGCTCACAAAAGCCCTGGCAGCACCCACAGGAGTCCCACAGGACGGGGACAGGAGAGTCGCAGAAGAGGCCCATGCACCCTTACGAAAAAGTCTCCCACGCCGCCGGAGAACCACTCATGGAGCTGTGCATCGCAGGAATGTTCGGGGGCTGGCGCTTCAAGATATCTGATGATATTGGAGGGAGGATATCAACAAGCCTTGTCAGCTGCAAAGGATGTGGTGCACAGGGTACTATGCTGTGTGGGCATGCAAGGGCTTACCTTCACTCAAGTTGGACAGTTGGAAGAGAGGACCGTTAGATCAACTTCTGTCCACCACCTGTGATGCAGGGTCCAAGCAACTCAGCAGGAGTGCGGATCCAAGCAGCTGGTCGCCATTGCAGCTGGTGCTTTCAAAAGTAGAGGAGTGACTTCTTAACTCCAAGGGGGATTCCTTCTTTCTTCTGATGAAGGCTGAAGACGGACTGTCCTCAAAACATGCACAACCCTGGAAATGTTGCAGTTGCTGGAAGGAACTGGAGATACAATGTTGCATAAGGCATCTTGCTTCTTTGTTGCAGCTTGTAGGGTCCTGAAGAGTCCAGATGCAGATTCTTCAGTTAGAAGTCGAAGTGGAGGGTGCAGAGGATTCCTGCTGCAGTCTTGCAATCCGAATCTGAGGAACCACCAAAAGGAAAAACCCTAAATACCACAGAAAGGGGGATTGGTCACCTAGCTGAGTGACCACCTATCAGGAGGGGGCTCTAACATCACCTGCTGGCACTGGCCACTCAGATGCTCCCAGAGTTCTCTGCGAACCTTCAACCCAAGATGGCAAAACCCAGGGACCCTCTCTAAGAGCTCTGAGCACCACCCCTGGGGTGGTTATGAACAGGGGAGTGGTCACTCACCTTTCCTATGTCCAGTTTTGGGCCAGAGCAGGGACTGGGGGTCCCTGAACCGGTGTAGACTGTCTTATGTAAGGAGAGCACCATCTGTGCCCTTCAAAGTATTTCCAGAGGCTGGGAGAGGCCTCCCCTCCCTAGCCTTTAACACCTATTTCCAAAGGCAGAAGGTGTAACACTCTGCTCTCAGAGGAAATCCTTTGTTCTGCCTCACTGGGACTGGACTACCCAGATCCCAGGAGGGCAAAACCCTGTCTGTGGGGTGGCAGCAGCGGTAGCTGCAAAGAAAACCCCAGAGAGCTTGTTTGGCAGTGCCTGGGGTCTAAAGTGGAGCCCCGGGGATGCATGGAATTGGCTCACTAATACCATATTTGGAATGGGGGGGCAATTCCATGAACTTAGACATGTTACATGGCCATATTCGGAGTTACCATTGTGAACTATATATAGGTATTGACCTATATGTAGTGCACCCGTGTAATGGTGTCCCCGCACTCACAAAGTCCGGGGAAATGGCCCTGAAGTATGTGGGGGCACCTTTACTAGTGCAAGGGTGCCCTCACACTTAGTAACTTTGCACCTAACCTTCTGCAAGTGAAGGTTAGAAATATAAGTGACTTATAAGTTACTTAAGTGCATTGAAAATGGCTGTGAAATAACGTTGCATTGTTTCACTCAGGCTGCAATAACAGTCCTGTGTAAAGGTTTTTCTGAGCTCCCTATGGGTGGCAAAAGAAATGCTGCAGCCCATAGGGATCTCTTAGAACCTCAATACCCTGGGTACCATATATTAGGGAATTATAAGGGTGTTCCAGTGTGAAGTTGGTGAAAGTGGTCACTAGCCTATAATGACAAATTTAAAAACAGAGAGCGCATAAGCACTGAGGGTCTGATTAGCAGAGCCTCAGTGACACAGTTAGTCACTACACAGGTATACACATTCAGGCCACAAACTATGAGCACTGGGGTCCTGGCTAGCATGATCCCAGAGAGACAGGCAAAAACAAACTGACATACATTTAAAACAAAAACAAAATGGGGGTAACATGCCAGGCAAGATGGTACTTTCCTACATAACCCCCCCTCCAAAATGAGGGACAATAAGGCTAACCTTGCCCAGATGAGTCTTCATTGTCTAAGTGGAAATATCTGGAGAGTCCATCTGCATTGGAGTGGGTACTCCCAGGTCTATGTTCCACTGTATATTCCATTCCCTGTATGGAGATGGACCGCCTCAACAATTTAAGGTTTTCACCTTCCATTTGTTTAAGCCATAACAGAGGTTTGTGGTATGTTTGAACAATAAAGTGAGTATCAAAGAGGTATGGTCTCAGCCTTTTCAAGGCCCAGACCTCAGCAAAGGCCTCCCTCTCTATGGTAGACCAACGCTTTTCTCTAGGGCTCAACCTCCTGCTGATAAAAGCAACAGATTGATCTTGGCCCTCACTGTGAAGCTGTGATAGAACTGCCCCTAACCCTAATTCAGAAGCATAAGTCTAAACTATGAACTGTTTGGAGAAACAAGGGCTTTTTAGGACAGGTTCAGAGCACATGGCCTGTTTGAGCTCATCAAGAGCCTTTTGACAGCTAGCTGTCCATATTACCTTTTTAGGCATCTTCTTTGATGTGAGGTCATTAAGAAGGGCAGCTAAAGTGCCATCATTCTTTATGAACCTCCTGTGGTACCCTGTGAGGCCTAGGAAGGCTCTCACTTGGGTTTGAGTTGTAAGGGGAGCCCATTCCATAATGGTTTGGATCTTCCCGTGGAGTGGTTCAATCTGTTCCCCACCTACCGGGTGGCCCAGATAAACCACTTTGCCCTGCCCTATCTGGCACTTTGAGGCCTTGATAATGAGGTCTGTCTTTTGCAGGGCCTCCATAACTTTCCACATGTGGACCAGGTGGTCATCCCAGGTGGAGCTAAAGACAGCAATATCGTCTAGATATTCTGCACTGAAGGCTTCCAATCCTTGGAGGACTGCATTCACCAACCTCTGAAAAGTGGTAGGTGCATTCTTCAATCCAAAGGGCATAACAGTGAACTGATAGTGCCCTCCAATGGTTGAAAATGCTGGTTTTGGTTTAGCATCTTCTTCCAACTTAATCTGCCAATACCCTGCATTTAAATCAAAAGTGCTTAGATACTTGGCAGAGGCCAGTGTATCTATTAGCTCATCTGCCCTGGATATAGGGTGAGCATCAGTTCTTGTTACCTGATTGAGACAGTCTATAGTCCACAAAAATCCTCATTTCATTTTTTCCATCTTTACTATCAGGTTTAGGGACACCCACCACTGGGCTGGCCCAGGGACTTTCATAAGCTTTAATCACTCCAAGATCCAACATTTTCTGTACCTCTTGTTTAATACAGCCCCTGACATGTTCAGACTGTCTATACATTTTACTTTTTACAGGTAAACTGTCTCCAGTGTCAATTGTGTGCTCACACCAGGTAGTTGTACCTGTAATTAGTGAGAAGAGGTCAGAGAACTGATCAAGGAGATTTATGCAGTTGTCCTCAGCCATAAGGCAATCTACCACTACAACTCCCTCTACTAAGCCATCGGCTTCAGTGGTGGAGAAGAGGTCAGGTAGATGGTCACCCTCTTCCTCCTTCCCCTCATCTGGGGCCATGAGCAGGGTTAAGTCAGCCCTGTCATAATAAGGTTGAAGGCAATTGACATGAAGCACCATAAGGGGGCTTCTGGCAGTGCCTAGGTCCACCAAATAGGTAACCTAACCTTTCTTCTCCACAATGAGATGGGGTCCATTCCATTTGTCCTGGAGTGCTCCAATACCCACACCTTCTGTCCTGGGTGGTACTGAGTCAGCACAGCCTTCTGGTCATGCCATTGCTTTTAGAGCTCTTGGCTGGCCTGAAGGTTTTACTGGCCAACTTCATGTACTGAACCATCCTTGATCTGAGAACAAGTCCCAGAATCGCGAAAGTGTTCAGAGGGGGCAGGAGCCCACTAAACCCCGGATGAAAGTGCAAAATGGCTGCCTCAGGATGGAAGAAGCTGAAGATTCTGCAACAACGAAAGGTGCTAGGAACTTCTCCTTCGTGCAAAAGATGTACCACAGCATGCTGGAGGATGCAGAGTTATATCCTTGGCAAAATACCACAAACAAGTCTTGCTAGCTGCAAGAGTCACGGTTGAAGAAAGAGGGTGCTGCCCGGGTCCAGGAAGGACCAGGATGTAGCCACTTGGGTGAGGAGACAGAGGGGGCCCTCAGCAATGTACGGAACCCACGCACAAGCAGGAAGCACCCGCAGAAGTCTTTGAACATGGGTTCAAGAAGTCTGAACATGGCATGCGTCTGCAAAAGAGGGTCTCATGACACCAGAGATCAACTCAGGGAGCTGAGCATCGCAGGACAAAGTGCTGGGGATATAGGTTTGGCTGTGCATGCAGGATTAAGTGGAAATGTGCACAGAAGCCCTTGTAGCTGCAGTTCACGTGGTGCACAGGATTACTGTCTGGAGAGGGGAATCAAGGACTTACCTCCTCCAAATTTGGACAGTTGGACCACTGGATAGTCTGGGTCACTTGGGTCCACCACCTGTGTTCCCTGGGCCAAGCTCATCAGGATGAGAGTGGTCCCAGAGTACTGGTGACGCTGAAGTTTTGAGCCTGCTGAAGCAGGGGAAAGATTCCATCGATCCACAGGAGAATTCTTTGTGGCTTCCAGTGCAGGATGAAGGCAGGCAGTCCCCAAAGCATGCACCACCAGGAAAAAGTTGAGAAAGCGAGCAGGAATAGGTGCTACAATGACGCAAGTAGTCTTCTTGCTACTTTGTTGCAGTCTTGCAGGTGTCCTGGAGCAGTCAGCGGTCGATCCTTGGCAGAAGTCGAAGAAAGAGGTGCAGAGGAACTCTGGTGAATTCTTGCAGGTCAGTATCTGAGGAAAAGCCCACTGGAGAGACCCCAAGTAGCCCTCAGAGGAGGATTGGCCACCTATTCAGGTAAGCACCTATCAGGAGGGGTCTCTGACGTCACCTGCTGGCACTGGCCATTCAGAGGCCCCAGAGTGCCATTACACCTCTTGAAACAAGATGGCAGAGGTCTGGGACACACTGGAGGAGCTCTGGGCACCACCCCTGGGGTGGTGATGGACAGGGGAGTGGTCACTTCCCTTTCCCTTGTCCAGTTTCACACCAGAGCAGGGACTGGGGGTTCCCTAAACCGGTGTAGACTGGCTTATGCAAGGAGGGTACCATCTATGCCCTTCAAAGCATTTCCAGAGGCTGGGAGAGGCTACCCCTCCCCAGCCTTTAACACCTATTTCCAAAGGGAGAGGGTGTAACACTCTCTCTCAGAGGAAATTCTTTGTTCTGCCTTCCTGGAACTGGGCTGCCCAGACCCCAGGAGGGCATAACTCTGTCTGTGGGGTGGCAACAGCGGTAGCTGCAGAGAAAACCTCAAAGAGATGGTTTGGCAGAACCCTGGGTCCATAGTGGCGCCCCGGGGATGCATGGAATTGGCACCCCTATTCCATATTTGGAATGGGGGACAATTTCACGATCTTAGACATGTTACATGGCCATATTAAGAGTTACCATTGTGAAGCTACATATAGGTATTGACCTATATGTAGTGCATGCGTGTAATGGTCTCCCCGCACTCACAAAGTTGGGGGAAATGGCCCTGAGCTATATGGGGGCACCTTTGCTAGTGCAAGTGTTCCCTCACACTTAGTAACCTTGCACTAAACCTTCAGCAAGTGAAGGTTAGACATACAGGTGACTTATAAGTTACTTAAGTGCAGAGAAAATGGCTGTGGAATAACGTGTGTGTTATTTTACTCAGGCTGCAATGGCAGTCCTGTGTAAAGGTTTGTCTGAGTTCCCTATGGGTGGCAAAAGAAATGCTGCAGCCCATATGGATCTCCTGGAACCCCAACACCTTGGGTACCTAGGTACCATATACTAGGGAATTATAAGGATGTTCCAGTGTTCCAATTGAAATTGGTAAAAGTGCTCACTAGCCTATAGTGACAAATTTAAAGACAGAGAGAGCATAAGCACTGAGGTTCTGGTTAGCAGAGCTTCAGTGACACAGTTAGTCACTACACAGGTATACACATTCAGGCCACAAACTATGAGCACTGGGGTCAATATGACCCAGACAGGAATCCACAAACAGGCACTTTTCTAAAAGGGACATTTTCAACCTAATAATCTAAAACCAACTTCAATAATAGATGTATTTTTAAATGGTGAGTTCAGAGACCCCAAACTCCATATTTCACTTTCAGGATATTTAAAGGCATCCCCCATGTTAACCTACGAGAGAGATAGGTCTTGAAACAGTGAAAAACGCATTTGGCAGTATTTCACTATTAGGACATGTAAATCACATCAGTACATGTCCCACCTTTAATAAGGACTGCACCCTGTCCCTAGGGCTACCTAGGGCCTACCTTAGGGGTTCCTTACATGTAAAAAAGGAAAAGGTTTAGGCCTGGCAAGTCAAATTAGCAGTTTAAAGCTGCACACCCAGAAACTGCAATGGCAGGTCTGAGCCATGTTTACAGGGCTACTAATGTGGGTGGCACAACCAGTGCTGCAGGCCCACTAGTAGCATTTGATGTACAGTCCCTGGACACATCTAGTGCACTTTACTAGGGACTTACTAGTAAATCAAAATATGCCAATCATGGAAAAGCCAATTACACATAAACGTTCTACAGGAGCACTTGCACTTTAGCACTGGTCAGCAGTGGTAAAGTGCCTAGAGTAACAAAAACAGCAAAAATATAGTCCAGCACACAGTCAAAACATCGGAAGAAGAGGCAAAAAAGACAGGGGAGACCACGTCAAGGATGCCAGTTCTAACACGTGTCCCCCCCAGCTTTAAGTGTTAAGAGCTACTCAACCTCATGGGAGTTCTCATCACTAAGTTGGAACAATCTGGACAGACGATCAGCACTGGTGTGTTCTGTTCCAGGACGGTGTTCCACCGTAAAGTTCATCCCCTGTAGGGAAATGGACCGCCTCAACAGTTTTGAATCCTCACCCCTCATCTGCATTACCCATCTGAGGGCCTGTGGTTGAACTGAACCTAGAAGTGAGTCGCAAACAAGTAGGGTCTTAGCTTCTTCTGTGCCCTGACCACAACAAAAGCCTCACGTTCAATTGCACTCCACCTACGTTCCCGGGGAAGTAACTTCCTTCTAATGAAGACTACAGGCTGGTCCAGGGCCTCATCATTTAGCTGTGATAACACTGCTTCTACACCATGCTCCGAAGTTTTGGTGTGCACAACAAATTCTTTGGAAAAGTCAGATGCCTTCAGCATGGGTGCTTTGCACATGGCTGCCTTCAGGGCACCAAAATCTGTCTCGCAAGACTCAGTCCAGATCACTTTTCTGGGCTGCTTTTTGGAGGTTCCCTCAGTCAAAGGAGCAACAATAGTGCCATACCCCTTGACAAACCTCCTATAGTATCCAGTGAGACCTAAAAGGCTCTCATCTCAGTCTCTGTCTTGGGAGGCTCCCTAGCCAGAATGGTGTCACTTTTTGGCTTTAAGGGTTCCACAGGGCCACTCCCCACCTGGTGTCCCAAGTACACCACAGAACCCTGCCCTATTTGGCACTTACTACCCTTAACAGTGATGTCTGTCTTTCGTAGGGCCTCCAACACTATGCAGAGGTGCTGTAAATGTTCCTCCCAAGTAGCTGAACACAGCAATAATATCCAGGTAGAATGCACTGAAATTGTCCAGTCCAGCCAACTTAACCAACTTCTGAAAGGTGGCAGGGGCATTCTTCATCCCAAATGGCGTCACTCTAAACTGGCAGTGCCCATCTGGAGTGGAGAATACAGACCTCTCCTTAGCCCCCTCAGTCAGAGCAATCTGCCAATATCCAGTGGTCAAGCCCAAAGTACTCAGATATTTGGCAGCCCCTAAATGATGAAGTCAAAGGGATGGGGTGTGCATCAGTCTCAGTGACCACTCTGAGTTCCCAGTAGTATACATAGAACCTGAGTTCCAGAGTGGCACCAGGAGCAGAAGCTTTTGGAACCAAGACCGCAGGACTGGCCCAAGGGCTACTGGAGAACTCAATTATCCCAGAGGCTAACATTTTGGATACCTCACCCTTTATGTTGGCCCTAACATTGTCAGTCATTCCGTAAACCTTATGTTTAAGAGGAGGACTATCCCTGGAGTCCACATCATGTGTACACAAATGAACGACCCCTGGGATCAAGGAAAAGAGAGAGGCAAACTGTACCAACACTTGGTGACATTTCCTCTGTTGCTCTGGAGTCAGGGAGGGGGAGAGGTTCACTCCCTCCACAGACTCATCCTTCTCCTTAGCAGACAGGAGGTCAGGAAGAGGCTTGCTCTCTTCTTCCACCCCATCATCTGTTGTGAGGAGCATTTATCCCCTCTGTCCTCTCAAAATGAGGTGTGCAGCGATTGGCATGCAGGAACCTCAAAGGGTACCTGGGAGTCATCAAGTTCACCAGAAAGGTGATATCTCTCTTGCGCTCCACTACCTCAAATGGCCCAGTCCACTTTTCTTGGTGATCCCTAAACTCCACTGGGGACATCACTCAAACTTTTTCACCAGGCTGGAACTTAGCCACAGTGGCATTCTGGTCATATCAGTGCTTCATATCTTCCTGGCTTGCTTCCAGGTTCTCTTGGGTGAGCTTCCTGAAGCAGGCTATCTGGTTCCTGAAAGCCAGCATGTAACTGAATGCACACAGGGGAGGCTTACTGGAGGCTTTCTTCAAGCCTTCCCGAACCAGACTCAAAGGACCCCTGACAGGGTGGCCATACAGTAACTCAAAAGGGCTAAATCCAAGGTCCTTTTGATGCGCCTTCCTGTAGGTGAACGGAAGGCATGGCAAGAGGACATCTGACTTACGCCTCAAGGGCTCTGACAGGCTCATGATCATGCCTTTCAAGGTGCAGTTGAATCTCTCAACCAGATCGTTACTTTGGGGTGGTAAGGAGTGTTGAACTTATATGTCACCCTACACTCCTTCCACAGAGACTTTATATAGCTTGATATGAAGTTGATATGCCTATCAGATACCACCTCCTTGGGGAACCCCATGTAGGTAAAAACCCCCATCAAAGCAAGCCCAACCACAAGGGAGGTGATTAACCTCAAAGGAATGGCTTCTGGGTACCGAGTGGCATGATCCACCAACGCCAGGATGAACCTGTTGCCCATGGCTGTCTTCGGATCCAGAGGCCCCACAATGTCAATATCAACGCTTTCAAAGGGGGTGCTGACAATAGGAAAAAGTTGGAGGGGAGCCTTGAATTTCCCCCACTCTCACCACTTGCCTGCCAAGTTTGGCAAGATCTACAGTGTACATCTGAGAGCCTATGCATTTAGGGCCAGTAGAAGTGCCTGACAAGCTATTCAAAGGTCTTGTCCTGCCCCAAATGACCAGCTAAAGGCACATCATGAGCCAGACCCAGTAGGAAGGCTCTGAAGCAGTGGGGTACCACTAGCACACAGGCTGACCCACCCTTAGAAACCTTAGGCTCTCTATATAGGAGGCCGTCCTCCCAGTAGATCAAGTATGATCCAGGCTCCTTGCCAGATGCCTGGTCTGCAGCCTGCTGCCGCAAACCCTCCATAGTACAGCATGTCTTCTGTGCCTTACAGAATGCTTTCATGGCGGGTCCCCCTTCCTGCTGCCACTGAGTCAGCTGAGGGACCTCCCCCAGTTCAGCCACTTGTTCCCCTGTAGGTTCAGCCTCCTCCTGGACAATGGGAACTTCTGGGGCAGGTTTCCCATGCCCCTTACCCTTCCTCCTTCTGGAAGACACATTTGCCACTCATTCAGGCTCCAGGGTCTCCTGATCACCCTGAGAGGCTGCCATTGACCAGGTGGACACCCCCCCAGTCAGACCCAACATCTCCAATTGAGACCTGTGTTCCACCTCCTTCCATGGGGAATCCTCCAGAACATTGCCAAGCAAACAATCTATAGGCATGGTTGGGCTCACAGCTACTCTCAAGGCAGCTGGGACAGCTCCCATTCAAAGAGGACCTGTACCACTCTGCACAGGCGCTCTGAGTTGTCTACCGCAACTACTTGGTGAAGTACATGGGGATCTATCTGCTCTTCAGACACCAGGTGACTTCTCACAGTAGTCACACTGGCTCCTTTCTCTCTCAGAGCCTCCACCCTCTGTCCATTGATGGTCACCAACTACCTCTATTTCTTAGTGTTTTCAGGCACAACAGTCTCTGACCATCTCACTGTCCCCTAGTGAGACAAGGGTCATCTCAGCTGGCTCCCACAAACCTGGAGGAAACTCCTCCCCACACGCCAAACCCTGTGACTGAGAACCAGTGGGTGACGGTGTCCACTCGGGACATTTGGGGTCCCCCCTCACATGACCCACCTGGTCACATGCATAACATTTGCAGGAACTCATCTCTGCAGGTTTCCCTTTAGAAATCCAAGGCTTCTTTTCAACTGGGGCTGGAAATACTTACCCTGGGAACTAAGTTGGGTCCTTTTAGATAACTCCCCCTGCTTACCCTTACCCTGCTTATTCTTCTGAGAAGGACCCTGCCCACCCTTAGTGTGGTCTCCCTCGTGCCCCCTCTGGATTCTGGTGCTCTCCCAACAGTCCGCTTCCTGTGCAAGCTTCCTGGGGTCAGTCAGCTTGCTGTCAATCCAGTGCTGGCGCAGCTCTGGAAAACAAAGACTATTCAAATGCTCCCAAGCAATCAAATTGTACAGCCCCTCAAAAGTTGTTACCTTACTGCCCTTCACCCAACCATCCAGTGACCTGCAAAAAGAGTCAACACATTCCCACCATGCTTGGGATTCCTTCTTTTGGTAAGACCTAAACTTGTCCTCGTACTGCTCAGGGGTGAGATCATACCTTGTGAGTAGGGCATCCTTCGTGATAGAGTAGGTGACCCCTAAGGATCCCCTAAGGTTGTCAGAGTAGCCATCCCCTCTACCTCAGAGGGCTTTCATAGACCCGCCTCCCAATGTGCTTCAGGGACCACGTTCATTTGGAGAGCACAATCACACCCCTTAAACCACTGGTATATGTCATCCTCCCTCTTATAATCTATCACTAGGTCTTTAGGAATGTGTACCCTCCTCTCAGGCTTCACTTTGGTATTGGCACCACCATCTCTAATAGACTGGCTCCTCCGGTCCAGCTCCTTTAAGCTGAGCTCATGAGCCAAAAGCATATTTCTCTCTTCAATGGCCAGCCTCCTCTCTTCCATCTTAAGTTTTTCTAACTCAAGTAGGTGCGCCCTCTCTGCCTGTCTGTCTTGCAACTCTTCAGGAGTCAGAATCTCGGATGACACACCCCAAGGCATAACAGGTACATCCACTACACCATTGTGAACACTCTGTACCTCTTCATCGTCATCCTCCCCTTCTGTGTGTCCCAAAGCCTCCTTGGCTGTCACAGAGGCTCTCAGTGCCTTTTGTAGCTCCTCCTTCCTGGTGGAACTCTTAATGGGACAGACAAGATCCTTACAGAACTGTTTCAGTTGAGCAACTGTGTAACTTTCTTGTTTTCCTAACTCACAAACAGCTCCAGCTGATGCATTTCCAGAATGAGATATGATAGCAAGTCAAAAATGCAATGTTCCAAAGCAGAAAAAAGAGTTCCCAATGAGAAGTTTCAAAAATCAACAAAAAGTTCACCAAAAATATGGAAGCAGGATAAAGTCCAAAAAGAGAATAAACAAAAACAAGTAGTATGTGGTCACGTAATGGTCTGTACTGAAAACAGTAGTGTACACCTAATCACTGTATGTCAAGAACAAATACAAGTCCAGTCCTCACCGCTGATCACCAATGTTAGAAATTGGGCCTCTGGTTGGCAGTCAGTTTCCACTCTGTCCAAGCAGGGACCCTCACTTTAGTCAGGACAATGGATATACAGACTTAGATAACCCCTGTTCACCTCATTGGTAGCTTGGCACAAGCAGTCAGGCTTATTTCAGAAGTAATATGTAAAGTATTTGCACCAACACACACAGTAATACAGTGAAAACACCACAAAATGGACACCACACCAGTTTAGAAAAACAGTTGATATTTATCTAAATCAAACAAGACCAAAATGACAAAAATCTAACATACACAAGGCAAGATATGAATTTTCATAAGAATAAGAGTTTTACTCCATGGAAAACAATGGAAATGTTGATTTTACATAAAGAACCTAGGGCGAGATGTATGATTCTGGCCCATTGCGATTCGGTAATTGCGATTTTTAAGAAATCGCAATTACCGACTCGCAAAGGGTCATGTATCACATTTGCGATTCGGTAATTGCGATTTCTTAAAAATCGCAAATGCAATTACCGAATCGCAAATTGCGATACTGGCCCCATTCGCAGCTATGGGCCTGTTGGCCCATAGCTGCAAATTCTTTGCATTTTCTAAATTGCGATTTCTGAACCAGAAATCGCAATTTGGGAAATGCAAAAGGCCAGGGTGCTTGGGGCCTAAGGCCCCCTCTCCTGCACCCCAATTTTTTTTTTTTTACCATGTAAAGTACACACATGCCAAAAGGGCATGTGTGCTTTACATTTTAAATTTAAAAATGCAGTTTTACTGCATTTTAAAATTTTGCACCAGGGTACCACCATGTGCAAAATACCATTCTGCGAAAAATCGCAATTTGCGATTTTTTGCAGAATTGCCTTGCGACCTGGATTTTGCGAATCGCAAACTGCGATTCGCAAAATCCAGGTCGCAACGCAAAAAATCGAAATTTTTGCGATTTCTATTTTGTGGTCTGCGAATGCCTTTGATGCATTGCAGAACACGATTTTGCACTCGCAAACGGCCGATTTCGCCGTTTGCGAGTGAAAAATATTTTTATACATCTGGCCCCTAGTTTGGTTCAAAAATAAAGCTGCACAGGGAATCGGAAAAGTGAGAGATGTGTCGATTCCTTACTTGCAAGTCAGGCCATGTGTCATTTCTTCTCCGGTTGGATAGGCGAAGCTTCGATTTCCAGGCAGGGCACCTTGGGTCCACATAGGTTCACAATGGCTTTGACGCCCAAGGACGATGCCTGTGAAATCCCGTTGCATGGTATTAGAAAACTGCGCTGCATGGGGTTTGCATTGTTATCAGCGGCCACAAGCGGTTGTTGCATCTTTTCTCCAGCCACAATACGTCAATCTCCCAGCTGCAATGCAGGTGGAGTGTCGATTTCAGCCGCAAAGCGGGTAGCGTTACGTTTATCATCCTAGTTGTAGACGGGGTGCGTTGAACATTTTCCCGTTCATTGTTGTGTGCATGGATTTCAGTCTTGGTTCTGCAAACTTCACCTTTCAAGGGCCCAGGGACTGGGCAGGGCAGTAGTCTCCACAGAGAGCCCAGGTGCTGGCAGAAGACCTTTTTCAAGGCCCTGAGACTTCAAAACAGGAGGCAAGCTCAGTCCCAGCCCTTGGAGATTCTTCTCAAGCAGGGATGCACAACAAAGTCGTCTTTTTCCCTTTTCACAGGCAGGAGCAGGAATTGCAGGATGGCCGAAAAAATCACAGTCAGGGGCAGCAGTTATCCTCAGCTCTTCTCCTTGGCAGAGGCTCCTTTTGGTTCCTGAAGTGATCTAAAGTCTGGGCTTTTGGGTCCACTCCCTGCCTTTGAAGTAGGCAAACTTCAAAAGATAGTCTCTGTTGTTCACAAGATCCTGCCTTGCCCAGGTCAGGCCCTAAACATATACCAGGGGGTTGGAGCTGCACTGAGGGCAGGCATAGCCCATTCCGGTGTAAATGACAAGTCCTCCCTGCACTCTAGCTCAGATGACGTATCAGGATATGCAGGCTATACCCCAGCTCCCTTTGTGTCACTGTCTAGAGGAGATTCGCAAATAGCCTTACTGTCAGTCTGACCCAGACAGGGAATCCACAAACAGACAGAGTCACAAAACGATTTAAGCAAGAAAATGCCTAATTCCCAAAAGTGGCATTTTCAAACTAACAATCTAAAAATCAACTTCACTAAAAGATGTAATTTTAAATTGTGAATTCGGAGACATCAGACTCAGCATATCTACCTGCTTTCAAAGGGAAACTGCACTTTAAGGATATTTAGAGGCAGCCCCCATGTTAACCTATGAGAGAGGTAGGCCTTGCAACAGTGAAAACCGAATTTAGCAATATTTCACTGTTAGGACCCACAGTATATGTCCCACATATACTGCACCCTTTCCATTGGGGGTACCTAGGGCCGACCGTAGGGGTGCCTTACATGTATAAAAAGGTAATGTTTAGACCTGACAAGTGGGTTCACTTGCCAAGTCAAACTGTACACCAAGACAACGCAATGGCAGGTCTGAGCCATGTTTACAAGGCTACTAATGAGGGTGGCACAACCAATGCTGCAAGCCCACTAGTAGCATTTGATTTACATGCCCTGGGCACCTCCAGTGCACTTTACTAGGGACTTACTAGTACATCAACATATGCCAATCATAGAAAAGCCAATTACACATACACTTTACACAGGAGCACTTGCACGTTAGCGCTGGTCAGCAGTGGTAAAGTGCCCAGAGTAATAAACAAAGCAAAAACAGAGTCCAGCACACAGTGAAAACATGGGAAGCAGAAGCAAAAAAGATATTGGAGACCATGGCAAGTCTAAAAGACAACTAAACAGAAAGGCAGTACTTACAGTTGTACTGCACAATATGCAGTAAATTGAATGACGCAGATGATAAAAGTCTTCCATACACGTAATTTGCATAAAATGGCAGCCACGTGACATAGTGTATTAGACAAATAGAGGTGGGCCCATAAGACCGCAGAGACCCAGCTGGGGATGTCCTCCCAATGAGGGATTGGTACCCATCGGAGCTTGACCTCCCCTCTAAGGGCCCACATTTTGGCTGTGGCCTACCCTGAGGTGGATGGGCATTTTGAGGGCAGCACAGCAGCCACAAGGTGGTAAGTACTGACAGAACCTAGGTGCTTGCCTCTAATAATTTAGTGTATGATGTCTGAGTATTGCAGCTGTCACAATGTGGTACGTGCTACAGGTATGGTGACTACTAGTAAGACATTGGAACTACAGTTGACAACATACAAACACAGATGTGGCTATTTAATGTGCAAGGGAACATGTTAATCAGCTTCGTCCACCAAATTTTATGAATGCATGTGGAGATGCACATGTGACAGTGACATGTGTGACTCCACTCAGCCATACATATCTGTAACCTGCTCTGTCATCCTTCCCACCTAGTGCTATTAGGCCCACTTACCCAAATGGTGAGTTGTATAGCTCTTTGGTGTCTGACCACTCCTCTTCCACTGGATCTGCAACATTGGGTCTGACAGATGAGTATCAGGGCTTAGTAATCCTGTGCCCTGAAATAGTTGGACACTTCATGTGAGGCTGTCATCCAAATCAGGCTTTTGGTATGGTCAACTTACCACACTCCCCATGAGGTCTGAAGAGGTGTCCCATTGTCATGTTAGAATCATAAATTGGGAAATGTGAAGTTTGATAAGGGTGGATATCCCACAAGGGGGAACTTATGTTGACAATAAGACATTAACATTTCATAGTATGACATTGAAATGTATACAAATACATTTTCTCCTAATTAATTTGGTGTAGAAAAGGTAAGTGGCTAGGCTGTTGAGCCCTTAGCCCATGTGTATTGTCCATGCTACATAGGCCAATCCCATACCTAAGGGAGTTCAACACATTGTATTTGCTGCCTCCATTATGTCTCAATTGATATTTGTGCCCGACTTGATATAGTAGCCTTTTGTTTTCCCAGATAAACTTCAGCAATTCTGAGGCTGTTTGGACAGTTGTGGTTACAACTATGCTCATTTCTGCTTGACTTTAGGGTGTAGCAGGTATTCTATTTCACATATACCTTTAGGTTGTGGGATATGTAGTTCATTCAATTAGGTTGACTCTAGGTGTATGTAACAATAATGGGTACAACAATAATCAGTTGTATAAGTGTTGGTCTTGGAATTAGGTAGTGTAAATCACATGTCTGTCCGGTTGGTGATGTAGGTGTTCATATGTTGTCATGTAGTGGTTTCTATTCTGCTTGTATGGTGGACTAGTATGAGCCCTTCATGGACATTGTTTGGAGTCCATTGATTTGTGGGTGTAACTATGCTCCCTGTGGTTGTCTGTGGATGTGTACTGCGTGCTTGGTAGGCCCAAATTGCAGTACATAGGACTGTGACAATGTATCTGATTAGTGGCAGCAGAAACTCCTAATTAATCTTTTCCTAGTATTCAGATAATTGTTTTAATGACATGCTATGTCAATTTGTGATGCACATGTAGTGTACTCATCTGAGGTTTTTGCCATTGTGTAAGTTGTGTATAGAATGATGAGCTAGGAATGTGATTGGGAAGCAACATACTGTGTCGTATGTGAGGTGCGATGAGTTTACTTTCAAAGAACATGAATTTTGGTGATGGACTAGGCAGGTGTAGAGTAAGAGTAGGCATGAAATTGTTCTCCCAGTCAACTGCATTTCCTTAGACTAATTTGATGATGGACAGTGATGGTCTGTATGGGGTAGACTGTTCATATAGCCAATCCATCTTGTGAATGATGTTTGTGAGTTACAGGTGATTTGATGGGATGGTGCAGTAGTGGTCAGATGGTTGGCTTATGTTGTGTGTGTGAGACTATAGTCAGATGGGATAGTTGGAAGTATCTAGTTGGGACATGATGTAGACTCGGAATGGTTTCTGACTGGGACTTTATTAGCAAGAAATGTTTTGTAACAGTTGTGCATGTTGTAATGTATGTATGTGTTTAGAATGTGATGACGCTCTCTCTCTTGTGCTCTTTCTGTGCATCAGTATCGGCAAGCGAAGGAGACGGGGCACAGTTGAGTGGGGAAGCTGCCAGCCACAGGACCTGGAGTGCTGGGACCACCAACAACAAGGGAGAAACAGGATCCAGTTCTTCATCATCGGAATCCTCCTCTAGTGGACACTCCCTGGTGGTGGTGGATCCATCTGGGATCACCCCAGCACCATCTCGGTCTGCCACCCCCTTACTACCATTGCCCTCCCTGTAGCTTCCCACCCAGTTGGCCATGTCCGCTCACCCAAGAGGGTGTGTATCTCCCTTGTCGCAGGCACCCCTCCCCCTGTCAGCCGTGCTGCCCTCAGTGAGGAGGCTATTGACCTCCTGAGGTCCATCTCTGTGGGTCAGTCGACCTATGTGAATGCCATCAAGGGATTGGCAACTTAAGTCCAACAGAGTAATGAGTTCCTGGAGGGCATTCACAGTGCACTGGCTGGCCTACAGATATCATTTCAGGCTCTGGCCTCCACACTGCTGGGAGCCGGTCACCCTTTTTCTTCCGTTCCCCCCTCCACCTTCCTCTTCCCAATCCCAAACCCCTCTTTCCCGACCCAGCCAAAGCACACAGACAGACAAGCATGCATCCACGTCCACATCCATGGGTAGCTCAGTCAAACACAAGTACCACAAGACATGCGACCAGCATGCACAAGCAACATACACCTGCACATCACATCAACTACCTACCCTAACACCCTCACCACCCCAAGCATCACATACACAAAACCTGACACACCTGCAGAAACCACACCAACATTCACAGATCCAGCCACTACTCCTATCTTACCCACATACAGCCCCACAGCAGGCCCGCAGACATCCACCCCAATCACCAGACCCACAAACATCACAACCACTGTCACTTCTACATGCAGCACATTCACCATACCTGCAGTCACCACCCCAACAGACACTCACCCACCCACTATGGCCTCCCCTGTATCTCCACCTCCCTCAGTCCCGTACATATAAACACCTTCAATCACTCACCCAACAGACACCAACCACCCACAAGCATACCTCCCACACACATGCACCCAAAACAAGCACACCGACACATCAACCACTCCCTCACCCTCTACTCCTCAACCCCCTACTGATGACCATCCCGGTGTGTCTAAGAAAGTGTTCCTCTCATGTTTTGACTTTTTCCCTAATACTCTTCCCCATCGTGAGACCCCTAAACACTCCGTTTCCCTCCCGAGTCCCATCCCTTCTACCTCCAAGGCCTCCCCAACCCTCCTGCAAGTACCCATGCCCCTCCCCCCAAGAGGTCTTCCCCTCCCAAGAGAATGCAACCCTTCCCTAAGCCTAGACCTAAACCCTCCCTTCCATGCCCAATCCCAAAGGACCCCCTCCCAAGCTAAAGCCCAAACTCCCCCTCCACAGCCACCCTCTAATCCCTGAGGTGCCTCCCTGCCCCCTTGATGCCCCTACCTGTGGAGGTTACATGGCAATCGGTAGTCAGGTTATGGGCACCAAGATGAGCATGAAGTGCATGTTGCACGTATCAGATTTGGAATGGCCAATGGCCTTGAACTTTTTTATATTTTGAAATTTTATATTACATATTTGCACCAACCTGTTGTTGGTTTTGATGTTACCTATTTGTCCTGGATTTATTATCTTGGGGCATTTTAGAAAATGGCTGACATTATTTGTGTGTGTGTATTTGTGTGTTTGTGGTGCTTGTGCTGCCTGTTTTGTATGGCCTGCATGTGAGGTTGTGTGCAGTGCATTCGTCCCCCAGTGATGGGTTTGTTTTGTATGATGGCCATTTGTATGTTGGGGACATGTTGTTGTCATTGTATTGAGTGGTGGTAGTGTTGACATGTATTTGTTGCAGTATTGTGTGTCTTTTTGTGGCTTGACTGTGTGTGTGTGGTAAATGGTATGTCAGATACATTTTGATGTGTGTTTGCTGGGTATGTCGAATGTTGCATTGTATGGCTGTGTGATAGTGTGTGTTCATTCCCTGTTTGTGGTACGTTGTGTTGTACGTGTGATTTGTCAAATAGGTAGTGTGTATTGTGGGTGCTTGCCAATGTTTTGATGGTGTTGTGGTTGTGTTGTTGTAGTATAATTTGGTGGTGGTGTGTGTTGTTGTGTATGACAGTGCCGGTGCTGTGTTTCTGGGAGTGGGTGTGTGTTTTTGATGTGTGTGTGTGATGGCCGTACTGTGCGTACTGTGTATGTGCATGTGTGTATGTGGCTGTCTGTGAGTGTGCATGTCAGTGTGAGGTTATATGTGTGTGTTGCCTTTGTCAACCATTCCCAATTGGTATGTTGTGTGTGCGTACATGCTTTGACAATCTACAAGAGTAACAGGTAAGTGTATTTAGTCACAGTTGCTGTCATCTTCAGCATTGATTCTGGTGTCTATGGGCTAGCAGGAGCAGCAGGAGCAGCAGAAAGACATGTAGTTCTGGGCACATGGCAGCTCCAGACAAGTCTGGCTTCCTGGAGGTGAGTGTCTCCTTTTATATGGTTGGTTTTCGCCTGGGTTTGTGTGGTGGTGTGACTGTGGTGGAACCCTTAGTGGTGTGCAACCTCGTAGTCTGTCCAGCAGAAACATGGGCGCTGCCGGCCTGCAGGTGTCTACTGTCATCCGTGGCGGCTGGACCACACTGGTGGTGCCAGCAGTGCTTTGGCCGTGTTCTGTTGGAAAAACCATAATGGTCATAATGTGACGGAATTCTCTACCAGCCTGTTGGCTGCACGATCGCCACCTCCAACATGGCGGTCCTGGAACCAACAACATGCAGGTCCTGGGACCACCAAAGTTGTGATGGGGCCCAAAATGTTTTTGATATAAGTAAAAACTATATTTTTCACAGCAATATTTGTGTTCTCTGTATTTGTGGTTTCATTAGTTAATGATAGGAAGTAATATTTGTGTTAATGATATTTAATTTCTAATATTTGTGCATATCAATGTTGTGTGCATCCATATTGTCTCGTTGAACCAAAAAGAGATAGTGATCCCCGTGCAGGTGGTGCAGTGAGTGGATGGTCACAACCCTATGGTAGTAAAGGGAGCACCCCCATATGGTAGAACCAGCATTGTATGTGCACTAGCATTATCTGTATTTGAGAAGGGGCTACAAAAGCTTCTGTGACCTCCTTCTGAAAAATAATAAAGTGCACTGGGGGCACGGAAATGGGGCAAACATTCCAGTTGCACCACTGGGCACTTTGTAATATAGCCGCTGTTGTCTCCTTGCTAAAAATTACTATCTTTTGCGTGGTATTGCCCCAGATATTTGCCCTTCCTACCCTATTTTTTCTGAACCTATTTTGTTTTGGCATTCAGGCTTTCTGCACTATACCACTGCAAACCAGAAGTAAAGTGCTTGTACCTTTTAAACATGGTTACACTGGTACATACCTAATTGCCACATTTAATGTACTTATAAATCCCTAGTATATGGTACTATATGTACCTAGGGCCTCTAAAATAAATGCTACAGGTGGGCTGAATCACTTATTGTGCCATCCACTAAAGAAGCACCTCAAAACCTGGCTCAGGCCTGCGCTGCAGCCTATGTGTGCAATATTACAACTGTCATTTCAAACTGTCAAAATAAACCTTTTGCCATATGTAAACCTTTTTAATAATTATCAGTCATCCCTAAAGTAGACCCTAAATGCTTAAACGGTAGGCTGCATGGTATTGAAATGTGGAACATAAAAAAGGCCCCATTGATTTACCCACCAATTACAATGCTAGTTGTTACTGCAAAACTCTTTGCAAAGTCTGTATTAAATCATCTATAGCATTGGGTAAAGGAAATGCATATTTTGCCCTTGGAACAGGCAGGCTTTCCTTCAAACTGCTCCACCTTAGATAATATAACCATATTACCATATTACCATATTACACCACACCAGAGAAGTCTGCTTGGAAACGAGGTATGGCAGTTTACGCTGTATTTATTGATTTATCTACTGCTTTTGACGGCGTGGCCAGAACACTCTATGGAAGAAGCTCAAGGACTTGGTAACCCCTGAGGGTCTAATACATTTAATAAAAGCCTTGCATATGGACACATGGTGCCAAGTAATGTTGGGGGGAAATCAAGGGGTCATATCTAAGACTGAAACAAAAAATGGCTTAAAACAAGCCAAAGCCCAACTCCCCTTCACTCCTACTATTAGCTGCCTATTAGTGCCACTTCTTTTCTCACTCTATGTTGGTGATTTACCTCGACATATGGACCTTGTAGGAGGACTCGTCCCCACAGTCGGGCCACACCCGATAAGGACTCTCCTCTATGTTGACAACATTATATTACTGAATGTGACTCCACAGGGGTTGCAGAAGTGCCTTCATGTTCTAGTAGCTTATTGGGATAGGCATTATCTGAACTTTAATGTGAATAAAAGCAAAATAATTGCATTTCCTGAAAGGCAATGCCATTCGAAGACAAATTATAGTTGTCTTTTGGTTACAGTACCGTTAGAACTAGTGAAACTGCATCCTCATTTAGGTAAACTTGTTTGTATTGCTCATTTGACAAGCAAGGCTCTTTATTATGCAAACGGACATAAGGCACTTTATGGTGCAACTGGTAGAAGGCACTATATTTATTTATTGAGTGTGTATAATATGAAAATACCACCTACACTGCTATATGGCGTGGAAACTATAGACATTAAGCAGTGGCACTTGATGCACAAAGCAGAAGGGAAAATGTTGAAATTGATGTGTAATTTAAATATCATGGCACAAATCGAGGCATTCCGCATAGAAATGGGGCTGACTAGCACCGTTGAAAGAGGGCTGCCAACTTTAGGATGCTGGGGCTTTCACCTCATGCACTCAGAAGAGAACTCCTTGAGAGAACTTATAAGCATTGAATGTCTTCCTTTGTTAAGGGGAGATTACACCCTGATTTCAAAATCTCTGCAAGCGCTTGGGCACTTTCGCCTTAATTTGATAGACCTGCAAGATGTGTGCTTTATCAGCCTTAAAAGCTACCTAAAAATCCCACTAAAGTTAGTTCACTGGTATAAGACAATCACCTTTGCAGGAGTCTAAAAAGGCTGAAGGAAGTAACAAAGACCGCTAGAGTTTCAGTTCATCAGACCTATCTCAGATGGAACCTAGCTCATGGGGTCCGTTGCTGCATGCTGATGTTTAGATTAAATTGTCTTCCCCTAACTGTGTTGTGGATGCGGGGTGCCAGGTAAGTTGGGCTGATAGGAGGTGTGCCCTGTGCATGGCCACAGTACAGACGATTTACCATGTTCTCTCTATCTGCCCTGTTTTAAAGCCAGTTAGAATTTGTTTGATAAAACCCTTGTTTTTCAAGCATGGTACCAATTAAGCTAGAGCAGCTAGTCAGTTGCTGTACAACCAGGTCAATGAGATGATGCATTATATACAGGCCATGTCAGAGTTCACAGAGTTCTGCTATGAGGAACTCCACATAGTGCCTTAAGAACTGGAGTGGAGTGTAGTAAGTTGCACTGCTCACACTGATTTTTTGTGCCGGGAGTTTGTCCCCACACTGTAAAATCAGCGCGAATGACACAACATGCAGCGCAAGAGGGCACTGCTTCTTTCTACTGCTGGAGTAGATTTTCTACTCGAGCTGCAGCTTCCTCAATGTGAACGGGTGGTTTCTCAACGTGAGCGCTAACGACCTGCTAACGACTTGCCGCGACTGCCCGCATTGAGAAATCTTGACAGAAGGTGGTCTAGCATGTAATTTTTCTTGCTCACACTCGTCAACCTAATGTTGGCGAGTCACAAGAGAGGAAAAACTCTGCAGAGTTTTCGGAACTCATAGGAACTCATAGGTAAAACTGCGTACTCCACCGGCGGAGCAGAATTCATCGCCCACACCTAGTTATAAAATATTCACATTTTTCAAGAGTTTTTTAATTATGCAATAATACATTTTGAAACACATAATCCAATCGTATCTTAATGGAATGTAAAGGTCTCACATGGTATTAAGCAGAATTTGTTGATTTACTTGTGATTTCATTTTATTGAATCTAAAATTTCATACATAGTATTCATGAGGAATTTGCTTGATTCTTTTACCTAGGACATGTGTACTTAGGCCTAGATTTATTAAGACTTTGGTCACCCTTTCGATGCTTATTTGTAATTTACAAAGCCACTTAAAGCCTGATTTATGTGGCTTTGCAGAAAAATTTAATCTAACTCAGCTTCTTGTGCTACATTACGTTACTTTTCAACTTTGGAGGAGGTCCATGGGTAGAGCATGGTCATTGAAATGCATCCACCAATAGATTTTGGACTTTTTCAAGATTTACTAAGATTTGTAAACCTGTGAATGCATCAAAATGCAACCCCTTTCCCAGTGAGGTTTAGCAAGCAGAAATATCTATCTTTCTCTTGGTTATTTCTTCTTTCATGTGTGCTAGATTCTGCAGCACACATAGGAGCATATTTACAAACCCCTAGCGCCACTGAAGTGTCACTTTTTGTGCTGCTCCTGTGGCGCTGTGCACTGCGATGTATTTACAAAGCGGCTTTGCGCCACTTTTTAGCTTAATGCCACCTTATAAATATGACTCCTTAACACTCAGCACTTTGCATGGCGGGAGTATGCAAAGGCTGTTGCTTTGGGCATGCCACAGCAACACCCATTGCATTTTGATGCTTCCCGAGATTTATGAGATTTTGCAAATCTGAGGCAGCGCCAAAAACGAACGCCACCCCAGGGGTAGTGTTAGCAAGGCACAACAAGGAGAAACGCTTTCATTCCTAGAAAGAGCAAATCAGGGGTGCACTATATTCTTGTTAATACGACGCCTCCCTGCCTTTCTAAACTGATGCAGTGGACCGTTGTTAATTTTGGCGCAGCACTGCACCTCTTTATTGTATATATTCCTAATAGAAAGAGGAAAATGCCTTTAAGTATTTATTTATTATGGAGGTACCCTTCCTGCACAAAAGCAATCCTGCCTGTAATGCAGACACCTTTTTACTATGGTGCAAGGGTATCTGTTTGATGATGCTGGAGTGCACGTCTTTGTAAATATGGAGCATTTCTGCTGTCTCCCTTTCACGCAACGCAGCACATTTCACATGTCCTGACAGTGAAAAATGTCCAAAATTGTTTTTCACTGTGGAAAGGCTGGCCTCACATAAACTAACACTGGCTTACCTTATTACATTTAATAAGTGATAATTTCCATTTGGAATCAGTTAGAGAAAAACGCCTTCCACTCACTTAAGTTGTAAATTAAAATCCACTTTAATGGTGAAGTCAGATTTTAAAATAATGTTTTGAAAGTGCCACTTTTTGAAAGTTGCCATTTCCCTGTTTAAACCAAATGTCTATTTCTGCCGGTGTGCAGGGTCACTTGACTGTTAATGTCTCTCCTGTGGTGTGATGTTTATTCCTCTCAGGCAGTGGACTAAAGAGCCTTGAGTGTGGGGAAGGATGTTTCTCACCTGAGCCACATAACCTTAGGGGATTTACTCAGCCCCTTTCTGAGGGTTGAATAGGAGCCTGAGCACTGTACCCAGCACCTTACTGAAGCTAGCTGAATAGCAACATACAATAAAATAGCTCTTACATTCAACAGATAATGCAAAACAATAGTTTCATTATTTTCTTGTTTGTGGAGTGAGCACCCCACCACCTTCCTCCACCATAGTCTGGTATGTGGTTGTCAAAATATTCCCTCAGTTTGAGCCTCAACTACAATACAATAATGTTGCTAGTCAGAAAAACTTTGAACTGGATCGGCATGGCAATATGAATGAGTGTGTGAAATTTGTGTATTTCGTTATGTGAAATTGCTGCAAAATTATGCATAAATATGTGTGAGGCTTAATCTGACATTTAGCACTATTTTCTTGTATGAAATATTGATGGAAGGATCCATTTTGCACAGAAAATACAAACGGAACACAAACAGCAAGTAGCGGCTGCCAGTCAATGGAGTGGCCAGGTGTGGGTGAAAAAAAAAATGCTTCCCTGTGGGGGAGACGCATTCATCTCCCCCATCTTCCTCCTGGCTGCACAGGCTCCCAGCCAATCACAACGCTGCTGTCACCAACATGACAGCAACGTTGTGACTGATCTGAGTGCCCTACTATGCCGCTCAGACTAGGAATGGGAGCCTGGGCATGTACTCCACTCAACTGTGCAATACAGTTGGTTAGAGAACTTGTAAAGTACGCATTTCTGTTTGCCCGGCCAAACAGGCATGCGCACTTTGTGTGCACATAGTCCTCCTCTGGCCAACTCCCTCCGGCCCAGCCCTGCCCTGCCACACCCCTTCTTCCAGGAAAAATAAAATGATAATAACGTAGAGCATAAGCATTTTATTTTTCCTTTCCCCACAATCTAGTGGGACGACGCTCCTCCACCTTAGCGGAGGGGTCACCCCTGCAAACAGCAGCTGTTTGTCCTTTGTTTGTTCATTGTTCCTGTGCTCCTTCTTTAGGATTTCTTCCCAAGTGGCAGATAAATTATGCAAGAGCGCGTGATCTCATAATTGTGGTACTTTTTCATAACAAGAGTAATGGGAAACTACTGAAATGATGTAAGATTACACTGGCATAACGAAGATGTTTCCACCCATATTATCATGTGATTCCAAGAACTTATTATCACATGAGGCTGTCTCCAAAGTGTTTCTGATCAGATATTTTGCCAATTAGGTACCCCGAAGCATTTCTTTTAAATTGCATTAGACTATAATAGAGTCCTCTGCATATTTGGTAGCAATTGTTTTTTGTCGTAATCACTTTGTGAAAAACACTCCACTGGTTGTTCATATTAGTGATGCAAATATTGTTGTCATCGCTATCTGTTCAAACTGTAATAAGGCATTTTCGAACAACTCAAGGTTATTAACAGGCTTTAAAGAGTGGAAGCTTTGGTCTCAACTTTGGTTTCTTGAAAATGCGTTCAGAAGCAACAGTTGGGGGATTCATATGCAATCTACAGTTTCTCCTTTGCAGAGTATTGTATTGTTCAGCCTCCAGACAAAAAATCCACATTCGTTTGTTGTCAGAAATGGCAAGCAACTGCCCTAGTTTTGCACTGTAAAAGTATGCCTCAGCATTTAATTTTAAACTAATCGTTCATGGCAGTCTGAGAAAACCAAATCAGAAAAAATAAACACATTATTGTAAGGTTTAAAATGAATGCTGGCATATGACTGATCAATGCAGAACAACATCAATAAACTACCATTACGTGCAATCCTTGTTTCTATTTCAGAGTATTTGCAGGAATGTGGCAGCAATATGGTACCATGGTGGACATTCATTTTACATAATAATGTTATTGCAGAAGCATTTTATATTGTTTAAGTCAATTACCTTTTCAAGGATATTTGAAGTAAAACAGAGTTCAATACAATACTGTAACACAGTTGGCCAGACATTACAGATGAAAACTGCATACATTAAGGGGCATACTATACTCTGTTTGCACCGAATTAGCGTCATTCTTTTACTCTCATGAGGTGCAAAACTAATTCCATTTTTATACTTTGGCGCTAGACTCGTCTAGTGGCAAATTTATGGAGTTAAAATATTTTTGGGGATGAGGAAACCTACCTTGCCTTAATGAGATGCACAGTAGATGTTCCCATTCAAAAAATGACTCTATGGCCTTAACGCCATATTTATACTCCTGTGCAAAAATGGTGTACTGGAGGGGTCAAAAAATGGTGCAAAGCTTGCTTTGCCCCATTTTTTAATGCCTGGGTCAGGGCAGGCGTTAGGGGACCTGTGGGCCTATTTCCATGGTGGAACACTATGGAATAAGCCCACAGGTGCCCTGCCAGGCCTCAGGGACACCCCCACCTAAGTACAGGTAAGTATTTTATTTTTAAAGTGCCATACATGGCACAGGGTGCAATGTCCATGCCCAGGGGACCCTGGTCCCCTGTGTTGGCCATTGGAGAGGTGGGAATGACTCCTGTCTTTTCGAAGACAGGAGTCATGTGGTATGGATGGTTTTGCTTCAGAAAATGACTCTAGGAAGGTTAGAGTCATTCTGTTTGCTCTAACCTGCCTAAAGTCATTTTTTTGTGCAAAACTCCCTTCTTCCATAACGCCAGCCCCATCAGACTAACGTCATTTTTTTTTCACTAGCCCACCCTTTGCACAGGCTTGCACCATTCCATAAATATGGTGCCCAGGTTGGTGCACAGAAATGGTGCAAGCCGGTGCAAAACTGTTTGGTGCAAAACTGCATTAGTGCAGTTTTGCCCCAAAAAGTATAAATCAGAGACTTAGTGTTGTTCACGTTTCGTGCAGGTCATGGTAGTTTTTTAATTAACCTGCATGTTTTCTTTTTATTTGTGATTCCCAGACATGGGTAGAAAAGACCCAAATAAAATGTACAAATTAATTTTATTTTTGGATGTTGTGCAATATACTTTTAGGTTCTGCGATACCTAAAGCGTTTTTCAAAGGGCTTGGAATCTATGATAGAGGGATTGCCAGTGCGGTATTCAGAGGGTGTGAAACTAACATATGAGAGAGATTTTAACACGAAGGAACACCAAGCTGTTCGGAGTGGACATTGGACACACATAGGCCCTAATTACAACATTGGCGGTAAATCCCGCTTACCGCCGCGCAGAAGACCGCCAACACACCACCGCGGCCGCTGAAATCCACTCCTGCTATTACGACCCACAGCTCAGAATCTGCCAAAATCTAGACACCCACACAAGTCCGCCACACCAATGGTCAGTGGTAACAAAACCTCCACCGTCACGCCAACAGGAATACGCCCACACTATAATGACCCACGAATCCACACGGCGGTCTTTCAACCGCTGTATTCCATTGGCGGTACACACCGCTGCGCTCAAAATACACACACAATTACAAAACACTACCACATTGGACAATTCCAAATACACACACCTGGTAAACATACACACACCACTCCCACACACCCAATACAATATAAAACACACGCATATTACCCACAAACCCTTACAACCAAATATTTGGCAGAAGCAGAGAGAAAGCAAAGCAAAGACCACACCAGCATACAGAGGCACACAACACCATCACACATACACATCCACGCACAAAACACTACATACCCATAAACATCACCCCACACATCACAACACACACCACCTCACACATCACCCACACCACCCCATGGCACCGCAAAGACACCCCGGGTTTTCTGAGGAGGAGCTCAGGGTCATGGTGGAGGAAATCATCCGGGTAGAGCCACAGCTATTCGGATCACAGGTGCAGCACACCACAACAGCTAGGAAGATGGAGCTATGGCGCAGATCGTGGACAGGGTCAATGCAGTGGGACAGCACCCAAGAACACGGGATGACATCAGGAAGAGGTGGAACGACCTATGGGGGAAGGTGTGTTCCGTGGTGTCAAGTCACGACACTGCGGTTCTGAGGACTGGTGGCGGACCCCCACCTCCTCCTCCACAACTAACAACATGGGAGGAGCAGGTCATGGCTATACTGCATCCTGAGGGCCTAGCAGGAGTAGCTGGAGGAAGGGACTCTGGTAAGTCAAATCTTAGGTACTTCATCCCCCAACCTACCTGCATGCTATCACATACCCCCACCCTTGCCCTCACCCCCATTGCTCCAACTCCTCACATATGTCCCACTATCACAAACCACACATGCCAACACCAAGCCCTGCATGCAACAACAAAGCATGGACACCCATCACCAATGCATGTCCACTACACATACCCACACAGACCCCTAAACAATGAACACACAAGGTCCTACACAAGAATGTAAGCACTGGGGTACAGGGTCACCAACCCATTGCACACCATGGCACACACAGATGCAATAATCATGCCTTTACACCCCTGCAGGACCCCTACCCAATGTCACCAGACAGGAGGTTCCACACATGTCCACTCCACCCACAGAAGAGGCCCACAGTGATGACAGCAGCTCTGCCCAACTGGATCTAGATGACCAGCCAGGCCCATCTGGGACCTCGGGACAGTTGGTTCCCCTGACACAGTCACAGGCCACCACAGAGCCTCCCCCCTCAGGAAACACCAGCACAGCACTCACCCAGCGGGCCCATACCTCTGCCCCCAGGACACGTCAAGCAGCAGTGTGTCCACCACTACAGGGAACCCAGGCTAACCCACTACCCCAAGAACAACAGGGACCTTGGGCAGTGGGCACACGGTTCAGGGGAGAGAGGCCCAGGAAAACCGGGGAACTGGGAGGTCTGCTGTGTGACAGGGGGAGGACAGGCCCAGGGAACCCACTCTCCACAAGGCCCTCTCCAACATCATGGGAGCGTATCATCATTCCCAGGAGACGATGGCAATGGTACTGGCTAATTTTCAGGAGACCCAGCGGCTGCAGGAGGAACAGTATTTGGGGTTCAGGGAGGAACTCAAATCCATCAATACCACCCTGGGCACCATTGTAGGGGTGCTGAAGGAACTCGTGAACACCAGGAGGGACACTGTGGCACAACAAGGGGCCCCTGACACTAGCCTGGACAATGAACTCCCCACCACCTCCGCCAGCGCTAGTGGACAGGAGACACTGCCACAGGACCACAACACCAGCACCCCACCCCATGCAGATGGAGAACCACCCCGCAAGTGGTCCCTGAGATCCAGGACAAAGACAGAGAACAATGCCAAGACCCCAGCCAATAAATGAGACCACCCTGAATGTCATCTTTCTGTCCCACTTTGTCACCCTGTCCATCCTTAAACTGTCCTAGCTCACTTCCAATGCCCCTTTGGACAATGCACCTGTGAGACCAATAGACTGGACTCAGCCATGGACATTCCTCCACCATCACCCCTGACCATTTTACAACCCCCTCCACTATTTAGCACTTAAATAAACACCCTTGAACCACAAAACAATCTGGAGTCAGTCTGTGCTTTCACAAATGTGCATTTGCAATAACTGCGGGAAACAGCAATGTCCATTCTATTGTCAACATACCTATGTCACACAGCTCTAGTCCATGAGGTAACATAGCAGAGGTCACACAGTGGGACCCACATCCTTGAAATCAAAAGGGAAAGTGACAAATTATCGTCCATACACTGGGTGAAAGTGACAGACAAATGAGAGGTCGAACAATTTTAGCAGATGTAGGAGGCAGTGATGTCTTATTACCTGTGTCTCAATGGAAGTATTGTTGGATCATGGTGTTTCTGTTGTCTATGTCCTCTTCTTCTCCCTCCTCTTCTTCACTGTCCACAGGCTCCACAGCTGCCACAACACCTCCTTCAGGACCATCCTCCTACAGAAAAGGCACCTGTCGTCGCAAAGCCAAGATGTGCAGCATACAGCAGGCCACGATGATCTGGCACACCTTCTTTGGTGAGTAGTAAAGGGAACCACCTGTCATATGGAGGCACCAGAACCTGGCCTTCAGGAGGCCGAAGGTCCTCTCTATAACCCTCCTAGTTCACCCATGTGCCTCATTGTAGCGTTCCTCTGCCCTTGTCCTGGGATTCCTCACTGGGGTCAGTAGCCATGAAAGGTTGGGGTAACCAGAGTCAACTGCAAATGTCGAGGGACAACTGATAAAAACACACTAACCCTTAGGGACAACCCCAGACCCAGACAACTATTCAAACTGTATAGGTTCCTTGTCCTTACCTAATAGCCACACACGGTGCCTCTGGAGTTGCCCCATCACATAAGGGATGCTGCTATTCCTCAGAATGTAAGTGTCATGAACTGAGCCAGGAAACTTGGCGTTCAAATGGGAGATGTACTGGTAAGCCAAACACACCATCTGCACATTCATTGAATGGTAGCTCTTCCGGTTTCTCTGCACCTGTTCACTCCTGCGGGGGGTACCAAGGCCACATGTGTCCCATCAATGGCACCTATGATGTTGGGGATATGTCCCAGGGCATAGAAGTCACCTTTCACTGTAGGCAAATCCTCCACCTGAAGGAAAACGATGTAGCTGCGCATGTGTTTCAGAAGGACAGACAACACTCTGGACAACACATTTGAGAACATATGCTGGGGCATCCCATTGCTATGGCCACTGTAGTTTGAAAAGACCTACTTGCCAGGAAATGGAGTACTTACAGGACCTGCACTAGAGGGCAGATTCCTGTGGGATGGCAGATAGCTGACATCAGGTCTGGCTCCAACTGGGCTCACAGTTCCTAGATTGTGGCACGATCAAGTCTGTAGGTGATTATTACATGTCACTCTTCCATTGTCGACAGGTCCACCAGCGGTCTGTACACCGGAGGATGCTGCCATCTCCTCACCTGCCCCAGCGGACATGCCCTATGGATGAGAACAGCGATCAGAGGGTCAGCCAACACTCAGGTACAAAAAAAACCACTTTATTGCACACAATTGTCATTCCGCTATGTGCCTGTCTTAGTGTGTATACAAGGCCTAGATATGTGTGATGCATTTAAAATTAATGCCATGTGGCCCCCTGAAATGGCAGCTGTCTGACCTGTAAGGTGGGACAAGGAGATATGAGGTAACGGCGCAATCCTGCATTGGTTAACATTGGATCCTATGGGTCCCAGGAGCCAATGACGATGTACGCCAGCGGTGACGGTACGCACCGCCGTGGACGTGACCGCCATTTTCTCTCTGTTCACTCACTTGATAGCTGATCTTCGACAGGAGAGGACCTACACTACAAGTGCTGCTGAGACCTCAGTCTGGAAGCGACAATGGCTCAAGTGTCTTTGGAAAGGGCGCCTGCCTTCACATCGGAGGAGTTGGAGAAACTAGTGGATGGGGTCCTCCCCCAGTACACGCTACTCTACGGTCCTCCAGACAAATAGGTGAGTACAGGGTGAGCATGCTGTATGGGCAATGCCTGTTTGGAGTGGTGTGGATGGGAGATGGGGGGGGTGAGGCGTCCATGATATGATGGTGAGTGTATGTGCGTCAGGTCAAGGGTGGGAACGTGGGCCAATCACTGTGACGGTCCGGACGGTTAATGTTTTACCTTTTCCCCTGTACTATTCCTGTAGGTCAGCGCCCACCAGAAGAAGGATATTTGGCGTGCCATCACCAAGGACGTCCGAGCCCTCGGGGTCCTCCACAGATGGAGCACCCACTGCCATAAAAGCTGGAGCAAGAAGACGGCGGAGGCCCAGCTGGGGATGGCCTCCCAACGTGGGAGGGGTGCCCGTCGCACCATGACCCCCCTGATGTTCCAGATCCTGGCGGTGGCGTATACAGACTTGCCACAGCAGCCACAAGGGGGAGTTGGAGAAACTAGTGGATGGGGTCCTCCCCCAGTACACGCTACTCTACGGTCCTCCAGACAAATAGGTGAGTACAGGGTGAGCATGCTGTATGGGCAATGCCTGTTTGGAGTGGTGTGGATGGGAGATGGGGGGGGTGAGGCGTCCATGATATGATGGTGAGTGTATGTGCGTCAGGTCAAGGGTGGGAACGTGGGCCAATCACTGTGACGGTCCGGACGGTTAATGTTTTACCTTTTCCCCTGTACTATTCCTGTAGGTCAGCGCCCACCAGAAGAAGGATATTTGGCGTGCCATCACCAAGGACGTCCGAGCCCTCGGGGTCCTCCACAGATGGAGCACCCACTGCCATAAAAGCTGGAGCAAGAAGACGGCGGAGGCCCAGCTGGGGATGGCCTCCCAACGTGGGAGGGGTGCCCGTCGCACCATGACCCCCCTGATGTTCCAGATCCTGGCGGTGGCGTATACGGACTTGCCACAGCAGCCACAAGGGGGTGAGTACAGTCACATCCATATGAATCTGCGCGCATTAGGAGGTGTCTGGGTGGGGAGGTGGGTTGTGGGTTTCCCTAGGCTAGGGCGAGCCTTGTAGGCAAGGACCCTTTGTGAGGCAGGCTAAGTGGCACCTGTAGGAGGCTGGACTGGCTTGTAGTGAGTACCAAGGGGTACTTGCACCTTGCACCAGGCCCAGTTATCCCTTATTAGTGTATAGGGTGTCTAGCAGCTTAGGCTGATAGATAATGGTAGCTTAGCAAAGCAGCTCAGGCAGAACTAGGAGACGTGTGAAGCTACTACAGTACCACCTAGTGTCATATGCACAATATCATAAGAAAACACAATACACAGTTATACTAAAAATAAAGGTACTTTATTTTTATGACAATATGCCAAAGTATCTTAGAGTGTACCCTCAGTGAGAGGATAGGAAATATACACAAGATATATATACACAATAGCAAAAATATGCAGTATAGTCTTAGAAAACAGTGCAAACAATGTATAGTTACAATAGGATGCAATGGGGAAACATAGGGATAGGGGCAACACAAACCATATACTCCAAAAGTGGAATGCGAACCACGAATGGACCCCAAACCTATGTGACCTTGTAGAGGGTCGCTGGGACTATTAGAAAATAGTGAGAGTTAGAAAAATAACCCTCCCCAAGACCCTGAAAAGTGAGTGCAAAGTGCACTAAAGTTCCCCTAAGGACAAAATAGTCGTGTTAGAGGGAGAATGCAAGGAAAACACAAATCAGCAATGCAACAACGATGGATTCCTGACTGAGGGTACCTGTGGAACAAGGGGACCAAGTCCAAAAGTCACAAGCAGCTCGGAGATGGGCAGGTGCCCAAGAAATGCCAGCGATTGGTGCAAAGAAGCTCTTACTAGGCTGAAGAACTGTGAATACTGCAGGAACGACAAGGGCTAGAGACTTCCCCTTTGGAGGATGGATCCCCCACGCCTTGGAGAGTTGTGCAGAAGTGTTTTCCCGCCGGATGGACGCCAACAAGCCTTGCTACACGCAAATCGTGCGTTTGTGGACGCTGCTGGGGCCCAGGAGGGACCAGAAGGTCGCAAATTGGACCTGCAGAGAGAGGGGACGTCGAGCAAGACAAAGAGCCCTCACTGAAGCAGGTAGCACCCAGAGAAGTGCCAGAAACAGGCACTACGAGGATGCGTGAAACGGTGCTCGCCGAAGTTGCACAAAGGAGTCCCACGTCGCCGGAGACCAACTTAGAAAGTCGTGCAATACAGGTTAGAGTGCCGTGGACCCAGGCTTGGCTGTGCACAAAGGATTTCCGCCGGAAGTACACAGGGGCCGGAGTAGCTTGCAAAGTCGCGGTTCCCAGCAATGCAGCCCAGCGAGGTGAGGCAAGGACTTACCTCCACCAAATTTGGGCTGAAGAGTCACTGGACTGTGGGGGTCACTTGGACGGTGTCGCTGGATTCGAGGGACCTCGCTCGTCGTGCTGAGAGGAGACCCAAGGGACCGGTAATGCAGCTTTTTGGTGCCTGCGGTTGCAGGGGGAAGATTCCGTCGACCCACGGGAGATTTCTTCGGAGCTTCTGGTGCAGAGAGGAGGCAGACTACCCCCACAGCATGCACAAGCAGGAAAACAGTCGAGAAGGCGGCAAGATCAGCGTTACAGAGTTGCAGTAGTCGTCTTTGCTACTATGTTGCAGGTTTGCAGGCTTCCAGCGCGGTCAGCGGTCGTTTCCTTATCAGAAGGTGAAGAGGGAGATGCAGAGGAACTCGGCTGAGCTCGTGCATTCGTTATCTAAAGTTTCCCCAGAGACAGAGACCCTAAATAGCCAGAAAAGAGGGTTTGGCTACCTAGGAGAGAGGAAAGGCTACTAACACCTGAAGGAGCCTATCACAAGGAGTCTCTGACGTCACCTGGTGGCACTGGCCACTCAGAGCAGTCCAGTGTGCCAGCAGCACCTCTGTTTCCAAGATGGCAGAGGTCTGGAGCACACTGGAGGAGCTCTGGACACCTCCCAGGGGAGGTGCAGGTCAGGGGAGTGGTCACTCCCCTTTCCTTTGTCCAGTTTCGCGCCAGAGCAGGGGCTAAGGGGTCCCTGAACCGGTGTAGACTGGCTTATGCAGAATTGGGCACATCTGTGCCCAACAAAGCATTTCCAGAGGCTGGGGGAGGCTACTCCTCCCCTGCCTTCACACCATTTTCCAAAGGGAGAGGGTGTCACACCCTCTCTCAGAGGAAGTTCTTTGTTCTGCCATCCTGGGCCAGGCCTGGCTGGACCCCAGGAGGGCAGCTGCCTGTCTGAGGGGTTGGCAGCAGCAGCAGCTGCAGTGAAACCCCAGGAAGGGCAGTCTGGCAGTACCAGGGTCTGTGCTACAGACCACTGGGATCATGGAATTGTACCAACAATGCCAGGATGGCATAGAGGGGGCAATTCCATGATCATAGACATGTTACATGGCCATATTCGGAGTTACCATGGTGAAGCTACATATAGGTAGTGACCTATATGTAGTGCACGCGTGTAATGGTGTCCCCGTACTCACAAAGTTCAGGGAATTGGCTCTGAACAATGTGGGGGCACCTTGGCTAGTGCCAGGGTGCCCTCACACTAAGTAACTTTGCACCTAACCTTTACCAGGTAAAGGTTAGAGATATAGGTGACTTATAAGTTACTTAAGTGCAGTGTAAAATGGCTGTGAAATAACGTGGACGTTATTTCACTCAGGCTGCAGTGGCAGGCCTGTGTAAGAATTGTCAGAGCTCCCTATGGGTGGCAAAAGAAATGCTGCAGCCCATAGGGATCTCCTGGAACCCCAATACCCTGGGTACCTCAGTACCATATACTAGGGAATTATAAGGGTGTTCCAGTAAGCCAATGTAAATTGGTAAAATTGGTCACTAGCCTGTTAGTGACAATTTGAAAGTAATGAGAGAGCATAACCACTGAGGTTCTGGTTAGCAGAGCCTCAGTGAGACAGTTAGGCACCACACAGGGAACATATACATGCACACCTATGAGCACTGGGGCCCTGTGTGACAGGGTCCCAGTGACACATACATATAGGCCACAAACCTATGAGCACTGGGGTCCTGACCAGCAGGATCCCAGTGACACATAACAAACATACTGAAAACATAGGCCCTCATTCTGACCTTGGCGGGCGGCGGAGGCCGCCCGCCAAAGTCCCGCCGTCAGGTTACCGTTCCGCGGTCGAAAGACCGCGGCGGTAATTCTGACTTTCCCGCTGGGCTGGCGGGCGGTCTCCTTCAGACCGCCAGCCAGCCCAGCGGGAAAGAGGCTTCCACGATGAAGCCGGCTCGGAATCGAGCCGGTGGAGTGGAAGCTGTGCGACGGGTGCAGTTGCACCCGTCGCGTATTTCACTGTCTGCGCAGCAGACAGTGAAATACATGTAGGGGCCCTCTTACGGGGGCCCCTGCAATGCCCATGCCAGTGGCATGGGCACTGCAGGGGCCCCCAGGGGCCCCGCGACCCCCCCTACCGCCATCCGGATCTCGGCGGTCCGACCGCCGGGATCTGGATGGCGGTAGGGGGGGTCAGAATCCCCGCGGCGGTGCAGCAAGCTGCGCCGCCGCGGAGGATTCAATGGGGCCGCGGTACACTGGCGGGACCCCGCCAGTGGTGCCGGTCCGACCGCGGCTTTACCGCCGCGGTCGGAATCCCCATTGGAGCACCGCCAGCTTGTCGGCGGTGCTCCCGCGGTCCTCCGCCCTGGCGGTCAAAGACCGCCAGGGTCAGAATGAGGGCCATAGTGTTTTCACTATGAGCACTGAGGCCTGGCTATCAGGATCCCAGTGAGACAGTGAAAACAGTGACAAACACCCTGACATACACTCACAAACAGGCCAAAAGTGGGGGTAACAAGGCTAGAAAGAGGCTACCTTCTCACACAACCCCCCCCCAAACGAAGGACAATAAGGCTAACCTTGGCCAGTTGAGACTTTATTGTCTAAGTGGTGATAAGTAGAGAGTAGCTCTGCAATAGACTGGTTACTCCCTTTATCATCCACTATATGGTTATTTCCCTGTGGGGATGTAAACCACCCTGTTTGAAGTTTTTTAGCTAAGCAACAATGTGAAGATGTATTTTCAGAGTTTCTATCAGTAAGTTTTAGTTTAGAGCAGTGGGAATTGTCCACTGAACCTATTTGTAGTGATGGAAATGCCAGACAGGGATGCTGTCTCAGAAAAGCCATAGCTGGGCAAAAACTTTGTCCATCTGGCTGGAAGAGAGAACAGGGATGCTGTTTCTCTTGAGTTGGAGCAGGGCAGGGATGCTGTCCTATCAGCTCCACACTAGGGCAGGGATGCTGTCCTAAGTGTTGTGAGGCAGTGCAGAGTTTCTGCACTAAAGTTTCTCTGGGAGGGTTGGAGGGATGCTCCATGTTAACTAAAATGGTGCTCTTTTTCTCACCAATGTTAGTTATCCCACAGAGAGGTACTTCCACCTCAGGGAGTCCAGCTTTGCTAGCTGATGATTCCCTTGGAACAGGTGCCACCCCAGGAGAGGTTTCTCCCACCACAGGAATGGTATCCTGAATGGTAGGGTGGTTAGGGGATACTGTGATACCCTTTTTACCTGTTGATGGAGAGGGATCCTGAGTTTTCAGGCCTTCTCTCCTTTGCTTTTTCATTTCACTTGAAATGAGAGGGAACAATTCCTCAGGGATGCCCAGCATGGCTGCATGGGCATAAAACTCTACATCAGCCCAACCTGAGGCCTCTAGGTCATTACCTAAGAGACAGTCTACAGGTAAGCTAGGTGATACCACCACCTGCTTAGGGCCAGTAACTCCACCCCAACTAAACTGAATTATAGCTAAGGGAAGAAACTTAGTGGAGTTATGGACATCAATAATCTTATACTGTTGTCCAATGATGTGTTGTTCAGGAGGCACTAGGTTTTCAGTCACCAAAGTGAAACTGGCACCTGTGTCCCTGTAGGCCAAGGCCTCAACACCATTTATTGAAACTGTCTGCCTGTACTTATCCATTGTAAGGGGACAAGCAGCCAGTGTGGCAAGGCCAATGCCACTAGGTGTGACAGAAACTGTCTTGGGACTGATTACATCAGTTTCCACTATGGACCCATAAGTGAACCCAACTACACCCTTTGCTTGACTGTTGCCAGCAGTCCCACCACTAGTACCACTACTGCTAGGGGCACTAGAGCTTGATGTATTAGTGGTGGTAGGCTCAGGGGGTTTACCTGGACAGGACTTATCCCCTGGCCTATGGCCTCTGTTTTTACACACAAAGCACCAAGGCTTTTTAATGTGTGCAGGTTGGGAAGAAGAGGAAGAATTTGTTTTATCCCCACCCTCTGAAGAGTGTTTAAGATTTGAAGTGGGATCTTTGGTTTTACCCTTATCCCCATGCTTATCTTGAGATTTTTCACCATCTTTCTTCTTATTGCCATCTTTGACACCCCCTGTATGAACTTTTCTGTTCACCCTTGTTCTGACCCATTTGTCTGCCTTCTTTCCCAATTCTTGGGGAGAGGTCAGATCAGAGTCTACCAGGTACTGGTGCAACAAATCAGACACACAATTATTAAGTATATGCTCTCTCAGGATTGTGTTATACAGGCTTTCATAATCAGTAACTTTACTGCCATGTAACCACCCCTCCAAGGCCTTCACTGAATGGTCAATGAAATCAACCCAGTCTTGTGAAGACTCCTTTTTGGTCTCTCTGAACTTTATCCTGTATTGTTCAGTGGTTAAGCCATAACCATCCAGGAGTGCATTCTTAAGAACTGTAAAATTATTGGCATCATTTTCTTTCACAGTAAGGAGTCTATCCCTACCCTTTCCACTAAATGATAGCCATAGGATAGCAGCCCAATGCCTTTGAGGGACATCCTGTACAGCACAGGCCCTCTCAAGTGCAGCAAACCACTTGTTAATGTCATCCCCCTCCTTATAAGGGGGAACTATCTTGTGCAGATTCCTGGAATCATGCTCTTTTGCAGGATGACTATGGGGAATACTGCTGCTGCCACCATGGGTATCTAAACCCAACTTCTGTCTTTCCTTCTCTAATTCTAAAGACTGTCTATTCAAATCCAGCTGTTGCTTCTTGAGCTTCAGTCTGGTTTGTTCCACTCTCAATCTATTGAGCTCCCTTTCTAACAATCTGTCATCAGGGTGGGTGGGAGGGACATTTCTAGATACAGAGGTATGATGGGAATGAACAGAAGGAGACCTGTCCCTTACAGAGGGCACCCTAACAGCTTGGCTAACAGTATAATGTGAGAGCACACCATCAGTATGGTGTGATTCAACCTCTGTACCAACTATGCTAGACTGTCTAGTAATGGGCAGGCTGAGAAGTTTCTTTCCTGAATCTTTTCCTGGGGGAGTCCCTGGATCAGATTGAGAACCATTAGCTACTTTTTCAACAGATTGGGCACTTATGGCCTTATCCTGTACTCTAAGCATGTTAATTAACAGTTCTAAGGAAGGATTCTTCCCTACACTCAAACCTCTCTCTATGCAGAGACTCCTTGCTCCTTTCCAGCTAAGGTGATCATATGCAAGTTTGGACAGTTCAACTTTTTGGCCTGTGCCAGACATTTTTAGAGAGAGTTAAAAGTGATTGACAAAGAGAAAAAAGTTTTCAGAACTTTTTGGAAAGACAGAAAAAACTTTTTAAACTTTTAAGAACTTTTTGAAAGTTTAGAAGTACTTTTCAGCACTTAGAAAAGAGTGAAAAGAGGAAATGCAAAACTTTTTGGCTATGTGTATATACACTGACCTTGTTTTGTATATTTTTCTCTTATGAAAAGTACAATGACAAGAGTGGTAAGTAGTCTCAAAGCACTTATCCCACCGCTGCACAACCAATGTAGGAAGCTGGACTGGCTTGTAGTGAGTACCAAGGGGTACTTGCACCTTGCACCAGGCCCAGTTATCCCTTATTAGTGTATAGGGTGTCTAGCAGCTTAGGCTGATAGATAATGGTAGCTTAGCAAAGCAGCTCAGGCTGAACTAGGAGACGTGTGAAGCTACTACAGTACCACCTAGTGTCATATGCACAATATCATAAGAAAACACAATACACAGTTATACTAAAAATAAAGGTACTTTATTTTTATGACAATATGCCAAAGTATCTTAGAGTGTACCCTCAGTGAGAGGATAGGAAATATACACAAGATAAATATTCACAATAGCAAAAATATGCAGTATAGTCTTAGAAAACAGTGCAAACAATGTATAGTTACAATAGGATGCAATGGGGAAACATAGGGATAGGGGCAACACAAACCATATACTCCAAAAGTGGAATGCGAACCACGAATGGACCCCAAACCTATGTGACCTTGTAGAGGGTCGCTGGGACTATTAGAAAATAGTGAGAGTTAGAAAAATAACCCTCCCCAAGACCCTGAAAAGTGAGTGCAAAGTGCACTAAAGTTCCCCTATGGACAAAATAGTCGTGTTAGAGGGAAAATGCAAGGAAAACACAAATCAGTAATGCAACAACGATGGATTCCTGACTGAGGGTACCTGTGGAACAAGGGGACCAAGTCCAAAAGTCACAAGCAGCTCGGAGATGGGCAGGTGCCCAAGAAATGCCAGCGGTTGGTGCAAAGAAGCTCTTACTAGGCTGAAGAACTGTGAATACTGCAGGAACGACAAGGGCTAGAGACTTCCCCTTTGGAGGATGGATCCCCCACGCCTTGGAGAGTCGTGCAGAAGTGTTTTCCCGCCGGATGGACGCCAACAAGCCTTGCTACACGCAAATCGTGCGTTTGGCGTTTTTGGACGCTGCTGGGGCCCAGGAGGGACCAGAAGGTCGCAAATTGGACCTGCAGAGAGAAGGGACGTCGAGCAAGACAAAGAGCCCTCACTGAAGCAGGTAGCACCCGGAGAAGTGCCAGAAACAGGTACTACGAGGATGTGTGAAACGGTGCTCGCCGAAGTTGCACAAAGGAGTCCCACGTCGCCGGAGACCAACTTAGAAAGTCGTGCAATGCAGGTTAGAGTGCCGTGGACCCAGGCTTGGCTGTGCACAAAGGATTTCTGCCGGAAGTGCACAGGGGCCGGAGTAGCTTGCAAAGTCGCGGTTCCCAGCAATGCAGCCCAGCGAGGTGAGGCAAGGACTTACCTCCACCAAACTTGGGCTGAAGAGTCACTGGACTGTGGGGGTCACTTGGACGGTGTCGCTGGATTCGAGGGACCTCGCTCGTCGTGCTGAGAGGAGACCCAAGGGACCGGTAATGCAGCTTTTTGGTGCCTGCGGTTGCAGGGGGAAGATTCCGTCGACCCACGGGAGATTTCTTCGGAGCTTCTGGTGCAGAGAGGGGGCAGACTATCCCCACAGCATGCACAAGCAGGAAAACAGTCGAGAAGGCGGCAGGATCAGCGTTACAGAGTTGCAGTAGTCGTCTTTGCTACTATGTTGCAGGTTTGCAGGCTTCCAGCGCGGTCAGCGGTCGTTTCCTTATCAGAAGGTGAAGAGGGAGATGCAGAGGAACTCGGCTGAGCTCGTGCATTCGTTATCTAAAGTTTCCCCAGAGACAGAGACCCTAAATAGCCAGAAAAGAGGGTTTGGCTACCTAGGAGAGAGGAAAGGCTACTAACACCTGAAGGAGCCTATCACAAGGAGTCTCTGACGTCACCTGGTGGCACTGGCCACTCAGAGCAGTCCAGTGTGCCAGCAGCACCTCTGTTTCCAAGATGGCAGAGGTCTGGAGCACACTGGAGGAGCTCTGGACACCTCCCAGGGGAGGTGCAGGTCAGGGGAGTGGTCACTCCCCTTTCCTTTGTCCAGTTTCGCGCCAGAGCAGGGGCTAAGGGGTCCCTGAACCGGTGTAGACTGGCTTATGCAAAATTGGGCACATCTGTGCCCAACAAAGCATTTCCAGAGGCTGGGGGAGGCTACTCCTCCCCTGCCTTCACACCATTTTCCAAAGGGAGAGGGTGTCACACCCTCTCTCAGAGGAAGTTCTTTGTTCTGCCATCCTGGGCCAGGCCTGGCTGGACCCCAGGAGGGCAGCTGCCTGTCTGAGGGGTTGGCAGCAGCAGCAGCTGCAGTGAAACCCCAGGAAGGGCAGTCTGGCAGTACCAGGGTCTGTGCTACAGACCACTGGGATCATGGAATTGTACCAACAATGCCAGGATGGCATAGAGGGGGCAATTCCATGATCATAGACATGTTACATGGCCATATTCGGAGTTACCATGGTGAAGCTACATATAGGTAGTGACCTATATGTAGTGCACGCGTGTAATGGTGTCCCCGTACTCACAAAGTTCAGGGAATTGGCTCTGAACAATGTGGGGGCACCTTGGCTAGTGCCAGGGTGCCCTCACACTAAGTAACTTTGCACCTAACCTTTACCAGGTAAAGGTTAGAGATATAGGTGACTTATAAGTTACTTAAGTGCAGTGTAAAATGGCTGTGAAATAACGTGGACGTTATTTCACTCAGGCTGCAGTGGCAGGCCTGTGTAAGAATTGTCAGAGCTCCCTATGGGTGGCAAAAGAAATGCTGCAGCCCATAGGGATCTCCTGGAACCCCAATACCCTGGGTACCTCAGTACCATATACTAGGGAATTATAAGGGTGTTCCAGTAAGCCAATGTAAATTGGTAAAATTGGTCACTAGCCTGTTAGTGACAATTTGAAAGTAATGAGAGAGCATAACCACTGAGGTTCTGGTTAGCAGAGCCTCAGTGAGACAGTTAGGCACCACACAGGGAACATATACATGCACACCTATGAGCACTGGGGCCCTGTGTGACAGGGTCCCAGTGACACATACATATAGGCCACAAACCTATGAGCACTGGGGTCCTGACCAGCAGGATCCCAGTGACACATAACAAACATACTGAAAACATAGTGTTTTCACTATGAGCACTGAGGCCTGGCTATCAGGATCCCAGTGAGACAGTGAAAACAGTGACAAACACCCTGACATACACTCACAAACAGGCCAAAAGTGGGGGTAACAAGGCTAGAAAGAGGCTACCTTCTCACAGCACCCCAACCCCACCAGTAGTAAGAGCCATCTACACCTAGTCAGGATCCTGTGACTTCCATGTGTGCAGCAATCGGGCATAGGCCATGTACCCCATGTCCCTGTAATACATTTGGGAACTCTAAGTGCATGGCATAGTGCAGAGGGCTGCTGTGTCTGTTGTGTCCGCCAACGGTAGCACTGAACATGTCTTTCTACTTTCTTTCCCCCACCCTTTTTGTGCTCTCCCTGTTCTTGTGTGCATTAGCATCATCAGGCGGAGGAGATGTGCCACCGGAGCAGGAGGGAGCTGCATGCCACATGGCACTGGTTGGCGATACTAATGAGTCAGAATTCACCCGTGGGACGGAGGGCGAGGGGAGCTCCATGGCGGGGACTGGAGCAGAGACCAGCAACACAGACTCCTCCTCTGATGGGAGCTCCCTTGCGGTGGCGGGCCCCTCTGCGCCCCCCGCATCTACAGGTACAGCCACCACCCCCCCACCAGCACCGCCCTCCCAGCAGCCCCTCAGCCTTTGCCCTGTGCCCGCTCACCCAGGAGGGTGGGCATCACCTTTGCCCCAGGCACCTCAGGCCCTGCCCCAGTCACCCCTGCTGACCTCAGTGAGGAGGCCATTGATCTCCTCAGGTCCCTCACTGTTGGGCAGTCTACCATTTTGAATGCCATCCAGGCTGTAGAGAGGCAGTTGCAACAAACCAATGCATTCCTGGAGGGCATTCATTCTGGTCAGGCGGCCCTTCAGCGAGCTTTTCAGACTCTGGCCTCAGCACTGATGGCAGCCATTGTCCCCGTCTCTAGCCTCCCCCCTCCAACTTCCTCCAACCAGACCCAATCCCCTGTACCTCAGCCTATCCCAAACACACCTACAGACCAACATGCACACACCTCAACACCCAAGGGAAGGTCAGGCAAACATAAGCACCACACATCCCACAGGCACTCACGCAAGCATCACACACATGCAGACACACCAACATCCACTGCCTCCACTGTGTCCCCCTCCTCCTCGTCTCCCTCCTCCCTCCCAGTCTCGTCTACACTCTCACCTGCATGCACTACCTCTACAGCCACTACGTCCCTCTCCAGCACACCCACCACCACACCCCACTCACGTGCAGTCACCACTCCCACTACCATTCACACGTCCCCTGAGTCCTCTCCCAGTGTGTCTGTGACGCCCCCTCCCAAGATACACAAACGCAGGCACACACCCACCCAACAGTCATCCACCTCACGACAGCCTCCAGCGCATGCACCTTCACCCAAAGTCACCAATCGTACACCTCCTACAACCACCACTTCCTCACTCCCAAACCCCCTCCAGCTACCCGTCCCAGTGTGTCCAAAAACCTTTTCCTGTCCAACCTTGACCTCTTTCCCACACCTCCCTCACCCCGTCCATCTCATAGGTCCCGAACTAGCACCTCAGTCACAACATCTGCGGGACCAGTGGTGCCTGTAGTCACCGGAATCTGGAGTGCACCGGCCACCAGGGCAGCCAGTGTGGCACGGAGCCACAGCACAGACAGTCCCCCACCTGTGAAGCATCAAAAGTTGGCCAGTGCCCGGCGGGAGAGGGGGAAGACTCCAGCCACCAAAGCTGCTCCCAGGGGTACAGGTGGGAGTGTGGAGTCAGCTGTGACACCTACCAAGGTGGGGAAGGGCCACAAGAAACCCGGCAAGACTGGGAAGAGCAGCGCGGCGGAGAAGACCACCATCATCCCCGATGCCCAGGAGGCCAGCACCAGCCCAGCTGCCCAGGAGGCCACTGCCAGCACCAGCCCAGCTACCCAGGAGGCCACCGCCAGCACCAGCCCAGCTACCCAGGAGGCCACCGCCAGCACTAGCCCGCTGGGCCATGAAGGACCGCCTGCACTAGCCCCGCTGGGCCATGAAGGACCGCCAGCAAAAGCCCCACTGGGCCATGAAGGACCACCAGCAAAAGCCCAGCTGGGCCATGAAGGATCGCCAGCAAAAGCCCCGCTGGGCCAGCAGCTGAGACCCTGCAATGGAGACCGCCATCTCAAGCACCACTGAACTGGGCACCGCGATTTCAAGCACCGCTGAACAGGAGACCGCGGCCTCATGCACCGCTGAACAGGTCACAGCCGCCTCAAGCACTGCTAGCCCATGAGCGGCAGGGGCACTGACGCAACTGAGTCCGTCACGGGGTGAATGATGCACTCTGGGCACCATGCCCCCTCTAGAACCAGTGGAGACTGTCATCCACTACCTCTGTCCTTAGCAGGATGAAGCACTCTGGGCACCATGCCCCTCCAGAACCAGTGGAGAGATCCATCCACTAACTCTGTCCTTAGCAGGATGAATCACTCTCTTCACCATGCCCCCTCCAGAACCAGTGGAGACAGTCATCCACTTGTGAGACTGTGGCTTTGCACTCCCCAGGATTGAACAGTGGGCAACCCACCCACTGTAGAGACTTGAGAGACTGTGGCTTTGCACTCCCCAGGATTGGACAGTGGGCAAGCCACCCACTGGAGAGGCTTGAGAGACTGTGGCTTTGCACTCCCCAGGATTGAACAGTGGGCAACCCACCCACTGGAGAGACTTGAGAGACTGTGGCTTTGCACTCCCCAGGATTGGACAGTGGGCAACCCACCCACTGTAGACACTTGAGAGACTGTGGCTTTGCGTTACCCAGGATGGAACAGTGGGCATGTGGCCCCCTCGTGGATTTGGCGTCGTACACTCAAGCGGCTGAGGTTCCCCCACTTTCCGTCCCCCTGAGGTGTCTGTTTAGTTGCTCTCTGATGCCCCCTGCAGTGTTCTCTCCGTCATGGTCGGGGATCTTGTGTGGGCCTCGCCCATACCGTGTGGTCCCAGTGTTCCACGGACTTTCTTAGAGCACTACCTCGACTACTATGCTTGGTATATATTTTGCACATGGTGTATATATGTATTTCTGCCTACTTGCTTTTAATATATTACAATGGTTACACTCATTTTCTATTGTCTTTGCATTCTTCCGGGGGGGTTGGGGGGTGTAACTGTGATGTATTGATATGCATTAGGGTGTGTGTTGTAGTGGGTGAGGGTGGGGGTGTTGCGTGTGTGTGTCCCTGTTTTTTCCCTCCCCCCTCCCCTGTGTCATAGGTGCAGTACTCACCATGGTCTTCGCCGCCGGCATTCCTTCTCCTGGTAGAGGAGCAGGAAGACTATTGCAAGTAGAATTTGGAGTTCCGGGTCCATGGCGTCCTAGTTCCTCGTGGGGTGTGTAGAGGTGAGCGTTTTTCCTTCGGGATTCCTGTTTTTATCTGCGGTAAATCCGCCCCGGAAAAGGTGGCGGATTGACCTGTCATAATAGTGTGGGCGGTTGTCTCCCGCCTGTCTGTTGGCGTTGACCGCCAAGCTGTTTGTTTGTACCGCCGTGGCGGTCGGAGTGTTAAAGTGGCTGTCTTTGTTGGTGGTTTCCACCACGGTCGTAATTGCTAATTTTTTACTGCCGGCCTGTTGGTGGTATTACAGCCGCTTTAACACCGACCGCTAGGATTGTAATGACCACCACAGTCCCTTCAGGTAACTACCATATGCTGGGTATGGATAGACTCTTTCCCATACGTTTGTGTACACATGGCCTACCCAATGTAGACTCATGCCACTTCAGTGTGGGTTTCTGTAGTATGTACCTGCACCACAGAAAACACTTTTGAGCATATGTGGCATACCTACAGAGATGACATCCAACATGCAAAATTATGTTTGGTCTAATTTCTGCCATGTAACTAAGCTACAGAGTCACATGTCATGGCCTACCTGTAATCTACAGTCTTTCTGACCATGAGTTTGTCAATTCTGAAATACACTTGTGCTGCACAATTATGACTTTTGTGAAGGTGGCAACACAGCTGTGGGAGTAACAGACCTGTCATAAGTCAATGACAAAGATAGGCAGTGATGCAAAATGCACATATGTACTAGCTCAGGGATTCACCTCAGTACCCATTTCTAAACTAGTCAATGGATTCAGGTCACGTTTTGTCACTAGAACCTCATATTGGCCACATGTCAGGATCTGCAGGTCTTCACGGAGTGGGCACAGTGCTACAGTTACATAGCTATAGTAACTCTACCGCAGCCTGGACTATGTTCCATACTAGGAGATACATTTGACAGGCCCTGGTCTCTGCAGGCTGAGCATACAGAACCTACATAACACTCACATTTCCATCACTTCTATGCATCACAGTGCATCACGTGGCCCTCATCAATGTGACCTGTGACTTGTGTGTCACTCTGAAGGGCACAATGAGTCATATGCCTCTAATACAATAGTTTGGCAAGACCAGATGTGGGATGAATGATCTGTGGCACTATACACATTGCTTACAAGATCCTCAAATGACTCAAACAGTATGCATACACAGCTCATGCTGTCATGCCCATACATGTTGTTGACATTTTTAACCATCAAATTAATTGATGTGTCTTGTATGGCTGTAATATCTCCTTGCCTAGATATATGAATGCAACACAAGAACGATATAGGCCTCAAAACACATCACACTACACATTGTGAATGTGCAATACATAGAATACTTTTCTCCACTACCTGCATCCTCTTCATCCCATTGATGCCACACAAAATGTGACAACAGGCACACAAAAAGTCTAACTGGCACACAGGGGCACATTGCAGCCTGTGAGGAGGGAAAGGATAGTATTGAACAGGTTCAAATGTGCCTATTACATTCTTACCTGCTGATCAATAGCCACACGCAGCAACATTAGCCTATTGCTGTGTCTGCCACAATTGGTACCGCCCACCAAACGTGTGACCTCCGCCAGCAGCAGGCGGTTCTTAATGTCGGTTGGAAATACAGTATTTGACCCTAGTAAATGCATCACAACACCAATATATGTATTGCATCACCACAAACATTCTAAGGCAGTCTTGTTATGTAGATTGAACTACACAATCACCAGTGTAGTGTGTTGCTGGGCACAGATGGCATATGATGGCGGTTCACCGTCCACCACCACTCTTTTTGACTGTAAAAAAAAACAGATAAATTTATAGGAGCAATTGAGTAGCAGACCGTTGGGTGTTGCCCAAATCCATGTTGTGGACACATGTTTTGTCAACCATAGGGGTCACATTTGACCCTTGTGTAGTTGACAGCTGTGATGTTTATTGGGTGTATTGTCTTTCCAGTCAGAAATGCTTTGTCACATGATTCTGTTGGTATGCATCATGTATGTTGGTGTAGACACATTGACTGATGCTCTGACTCATGTATTTTCACACATAGGTACCCTGGGAGTGGGAGGATGCAACAACATCCAGTGTATCGTCCACTGCCAGACCTTCAAACCATGGAGGACCACTACATCATGAAAATATACTGTCTGAATAGGCAAACAATAGTGGTTTTATGCCATCAGCTGGAGCCAGATCTGGTGCCTGAAAACAGTGATCCAACCTGCATGCGACTCATTGTTCAAATCATGTCCCAACCTATGTTCAGTCTTGTGTTGAGAGATTTACTGTCATCAATGTTGAAACACATTGTTAACGCAAATGTCCTAATTAGAAAATTATTAATGAATGTTGAATAATGAAATTGGTAGAAAATGATTAACGTAGAAAAATAATGTGCACGTTTGAAATTGTAACCTTCGGAGATTGGCCACCAGTATCAACAAAATGTACTAAAATATAATTAATCCACATGAAATATTGAACAAGTATTAGATTAATGTAGTAATATGTCATATTGAGAGTTATAACCCATGTTTTAGAATAATTGTAGGCCTTAACTTAGCGAGTGTCTTGGCCTAGTCTTGCCAGGCCTCATGCAGAAGATGTATTTCTTAAACATTCAATGAAAAGTGCTGACAAGATGAACTAACCATGAACTACTCATTGTTTAATATAATTTGCTTAGCTGAAGCTTCTATGTGAACAGAGGGACAGGAGATGATAGAACTAGAACTGTAGTGTACTTTCCCAGGGCTCAAACAATGAAGACAGTGACTGGAGAAGAAGATGAAACATTTTGATACCTGAGAGCCGGATGATGAGGACATCATAAAGTGGACCAATCAACGACATGTGAACTGTGAAATACTAGAATTCATAGATTTTGTGCATAGACATTATTGGTTAGGGTAAAGACGTACAATTAATTGACCAATTGGAAATTGGGGAATAGTCTGGGTGACTTTGATATAACAACGTGACAGAGAGGAAAGATTTCAGACCTTATCCTGAATTTTGTGATGCTATATTGGGATGAGAAGAGATTTGAGATTCTGTCATTGGGCTCGTACTCTGTGACCGAGAGCCTGATGTGATGCTAATCGACTGATGACCTGAGGACGAAGACTGACTCTGTTGCTGATCCATACAGTGGATAGGTAGATATGACAATGTGACTGAATTACATTTTTTAGCCTTTTTTTTCTAGGTACCAACTGCGCTGTCTAAATAGTATTTTTAGCTAGATGTTTTCTAAATTCTTGTTTTTCTAAATTGTTTAGTATGAAGTCCCACATGCTCATGCTAATCTGGGATAATTGAGGGTTTTCCATTCCATGACAATTGACAGAGCACAGAGATAAATGATTGATGGACTAATTTGCTAAAGTCCATGCCACATAATTACGTATTGCCTTTGATTCATTTGTTGACCTTTGCTAATGCTTTAGAATGTACTCTGATGCAAGTTTTGATTAGGTTATGATTTTGGTGCCTTCTAATTAACTAATACCGGATTTAGCTTGAGTTAAATTGAGCTTGAACTAATCTCATGACTTAGTATTGTAACTAATAGGGAAATAAAATTACTAAAAAGTATACATGAGTGTGGTTATTATGACTGAAGTGTCATGGTGTGTTGTTATTGTTTTTGTCGATTATTGATTAATGCCTTGTCTAATGGTCATTGAATTTCATGTATTGATTACAAAGAACATTGGTCACACCGTAGCTAGGATACTCCATGCGAATCGAAAGGTTCATCGATCCCATGCGCGTCCCCTTGTAAGTTTACTTATTAAGGACCAGCGCACCAGTTTTTGGTAGCAGCTTCATGGTTAGTTCCTTGGAAAACTATTTATGTGGTGACCGATGGTTATGGTGGTAGTTGAAGATAGGACAGTTATTCATCATTATTGAGATTTGGATTCTGTTTTTCGAAATGGCAATTGTAGCAAGAATGATGTCCCCTTAAACCCAGAAATGACTTTCCCAGACCCTGGATTCTGCTAGTAGAGTTGGATATGTTCTCGGCATTCTAGTGATAGTGTGAGAGCGATAGGTTGCGCTTGCACAGCTTATGCAAATCGCAGGTGAATTGTGACGTATGTGAGGGAAATTAGGGAGTTTGCGTACTCCAGAGGAGGTTTTAGTAGTGTGCGTACTCCCCAGTATGAGAGTAGGGAAGGCGTCAAACTTCACATGAGTGTGGCGATTTGTGCTAAAAAATTGTCCACGTGGCTGTTGATGTACGGACCCTCCGTGGTCTAAGACTCCAGAGAATACTGACAAGGGTAGGAGATACTTGGGTATATTTTGTAATTTGTCTAGTTTAGTAGGTTGATCGGGCGTGGTCAACATGTCGGTGTGTGAGTTAAAGTGGGTGAGAGAAAATTTCAACTGAGATCTGGCGAATCCTATGTGCACCTGGACAGACCCATTGATCAGTAAAGAGTAAAATTTGCAGGTCAAATTTTGCTTGCGAATCTGGGAGACTGAGAAAGAGGAATAGCTGCATGAGCAAAAGGGCCATCAGTGAAAATCTGTAAGGTCTCTGAAGTGATTGTGTTACCTTCCCGTAGTAATCCAGCTGATTTGTTTTTTTGGTTTTTTGGATTTTGGTTAGTGCTCGCAATTTTTGCATTAGTTGTGAGGTTCAGAATTTTAGAAGGACAAGCCGCAAGACTTTGTCAGCCGCAGTACGTGTGAGTGTGACGTCTTTGGAGCCGCGCTGGAATAGGTTGGTTAGTGAGAAGGGTCGTGCACAGATTGGCAGCTGTCCATGAGAGACAATTGGTTGAGTACATAGGTGAAAGGAATCTTGAGAGTTAAAGTCATTCCCTGATTTGATTAGAATACACAAAAGTAAAGAAGATGATGTTTTTCAAGGCATTTAATAGTGCCCTAAAGGGAGACACATACATTAAATAAAGTGACTGTAGGGGAGCCTACCCCACCGGAAATTCTCTGGCTTACATTGTGTTGGAGGAGCGAGGTGTCGCGCCATGTCTTTGGTTAAAGCAATGGTGCAAATTGACATAGAAACAGGGAGTTTTAGCTTTTCTTGAGCAAGGAATGTTTAATTTGAGAATTTTGGACCAGTTGCGGATGGCGCTGTATGAAACCAGGCCCCTTCAGAGACCAGCTCAGTTTGAGGCATTAGCGGTTTGGGAGCTGATAGCAAGACAACAGCAGGAAATAAATTTCCAAAGAGGAGTAGAGAAGTCTTTAGCAGAAGTGAGATGGGATTGGGAAAAGAAAAAGTGGAGAGCAGTGACATTGCAGGATGTTACGCTGTCTCCTGCTATTACACAGGAAGATGAGATTAAAGGGAAGAAAGCGACTAGCAAAAGTGATAAGAGTTCGCCTGGAAGTAAAGAGGCGACAAGGCCTTCCATAGTAGAGGAAGAAACATATGATGAGGATCTTATTACTCAGATACTGAGGGACCGACCTCCACCATATGCGGTGCATGAAGGGGGTCCAAGTACTACTTCTGGTCCAACTGCCCCGGCACAGGCAATGGTGACAGCGAGTCCAGTACAGGATGACAATGGACAGGTGCAAAGAGTGGTACAGAGTACTCCTAACGTGTTGACTGCTTCGGTGGTCCAGGCACAGATGCATCTGCCACCGATACATGGAATTTATCCTGAAGTACCGATTCTTGAGACAACTTCAAACTTAGTAGTGCCTGCAGAGCAAGTGGTTGGTTCAGGCTGAGCCACAGGGTATGCCAAGGTTTACACCAATGACAGGGACACAGTCAGATTTAACCCGGGTGATGAAGCAGAATGTGGGAGTAACTCTTCCACAAAATGCAGGTGCTAGAGTAGCCGCAGATGCAATATCGCTGCTGATTACTGTTGGTCTGGCAGTACCATTGTTTGCGCAGAAGAAATCAATCACAGGGGAACAGGGTGAGATGTCACAAAGCCTCATAAGGAGGGGGACAAGAGAGCATGTGCAGGCGGTTTCTTTCATGGGTGAGACTTTTGATGGATCGAGGTCGCTAATGGATCTCAATCCACTTGTTGCACTTCCTGATACTGTAAATGGCCAGAGTGTAAGTCAGAGCAGTGATACAGGAGGTGCCATCACCAAATGCGAGTAACATCACGTTACAGGGATTGACAGCACAACAGCTGAATTAGTGGTTAGACAGTCTGAACACCTCACAGAATGTGTCCAAGAGTGAAGAGCAGATTGATCGTGTTAGGTTGAGTATGGAAATAACTGAACTAGTTGAAGGATCAATGGGGGTGAATAGGTTAGAATCCTATACAGAAGAAGAGCTGAGATACTTATGTCCGAGAATCACAAGAGAAGTGGGCAAGATACATCAGAGATTGGCAGACATAGCACAAAAACATGATATAGAAATCGGGAAAATTAAACATTTGAAAAGGAGCTACAGGATAGATTTTGAGGCAAAGGATTTTGAACACATGAGGTCAGCCGGAATGAAGGCACCCCTTAAAGAACTAATGCAGAGTGCTCAAATTTGGGGCGCATTAGAAAAGTGGGAAGGCAAATGAGCAAAGAAGAAAGATAAGAGGAAACGAGATTCACAAGAAAGGTCTGAAGGTGTACAAAAGGATAAGGATCCAGGAAAGATTTTACCAATGAGAGAGATTCCAGGAGGGCAGTTCATTCATGTTCCATGGCACAGGAGTGATATTCTGTCATTCACAAACGATTATCCAAAACTGAGGGAGAAACCTGTTGAGTGGTATCAGCAGAAAGACAGGTTTGTGAAGCTTTCGAAATGTCTGTGGGAAGACCTGAACACTTTATTGGAAATAGTGGTTCTAGCCAATTTGTGGTTTGAGTGTAAGAGAGCAGTTGATTGGCCTACAAGTGAACCAGAAAGGGATAGAACGACAGGTGCACCATCACCTGAAGTAATGAAGCATTATTATAAGGTGATTGAATTCCCAAAGACGAGAATTTCACCTAAACATATTGATTGGCAGAGGACTGAGAGGACAGTGCAGGAGGTAAAGGAGTCAATACATGTGCACTATGAGAGATTTATAAAAACGTTCAAGGAGTACAGTGGCAAGGAAGCGATCGAGCCAAAAGACATGTTGCATTTTGTGTTCAGGTTTGTGGAAGGAGTGAGACCGGAAATAGTCCAGATGATTAAGACTACAAGTCATTAGATTTGTTGGCAAGCAAAGCCAATTGATGAGGTATTGCAGTATGTGAAATACTGTAGTGACGAGATTGAGTTGAAGCAGAAAAAGTTGAAGGAGAAGGCAATGGTGATGCAGATTAAGGCAGCACAAACAGGAGTGCAGGGAACTTTTGTTCAACAGATACCACAGCAGCAGGGAACTGTCATGTTCCAGCCTCGGATGAGAGGTAGGGGTCGCGGAGGCAAGATGAATCATGGACCGGTGTTGAGTACTGTAGTGGTTCAGAATGATGTGCAAGGGATGAAGAAGATGTTTCCGTGTCACATTTGCCGAGCCGTGGGACATTGGAAGCTGGAATGTCCAATGATGGTGTAGGAAGGTGTTGTTCAGCAAAATGGTGGTGTCAATTCATTTCAAAATGTAAGAATGCAAAGGATGAGAGGTCCTAATCCAAATTTCCAGAATAACATGAATCAGATGCAGAGTTCAATCCATGCAGCAGGTGCAGATGCCTCAGCACAGTTGACATAGTTGCAACCAGTGCAGCAGCAGGTTCCTATGGTACCTAGACACCAAATGCAGATACCTCAAGCCCTGATGGAGCAGCAACAAGTGATACTTCCTCAACAGGTCACAGGTCAGAGACAAGACAGAAGTAATAACACAGTGCACCAATTCCTGTTTCACAGTGAGAATGAAAGAAATGTTGAATGGATGAGTGATAATACAAATGAGGAGCCATGTGTGCTTGCAGCTTCCTTAGAAGTAGACGAGAGAGGACCCTTTGTGAGAGGGAAGGTGATGGGTCACAATGTCTCATATTTGATGGACACAGAAGCTACGTGCTCTACAGCAAGAAGCACAGAAGTACCGTAAGGGAAAACAGTTCAGGTCATGGGGGTAGCGAATAAGCAATTGACGAATCTGATCACAGATCCAGTGCAAGTTGAGATTGGTAACTTCCAGGGACTACATACGTTTGTAGTCTGTGATTCGAGTCCAGTATCCCTATTGGGAAGGGACTTATTGTGTAAAACAAGGTATTTCCCAATGTTTACAGCGAAAGAGCTTCATTCTGATTTGTAGGGAATAGTACAGGAAAACGTGTGGGATCTGACGGGTAAGGAAGTGGGTTTGATCAAGGGAGTGGTACCAATTAAAGTTACTTTGAAGCCAAATGTAGTGTTTCCGCAGCTTCCACAGAACAATAAGGCACAACGGGGGTCATTACAACATTGGCGGTAAAAGCCGCTTACCGCCGTGCAGAAGACCGCCAACACACCGCTGCGGCGCGGAATACCGCCACTGCCATTATGACCCACAGCTCGGAATCCGCCAAAATCCAGACACCCACACAAGTCCGCCACACCAAAGGTCAGTGATAAACTGGCGATAACAAAACCTCCACGTCACGCCAACAGGAATACGCCCACACTATTACGACCCACGAATCCATGCAGCAGTCTTTCAGCCGCGGTATCCCATTGGCGGTACACACCGCCGCGCTCAAAATACACACACTCTTACAAAACACATCTACATTGGACAATTCCAAATACACACACCTAATACACATACACACACCACTCCCACGCATCCGATACAATATAAAACACACACCCACATCACCCATAAACCCTTACAACAACAATTGCAACAGAAGGACAGAGAGAGACACCACCAGAAAGAACAATAGCATCCACAGGCACTCAACACCATCACACACACAACATTCACGCACCTCACACAACACACCTCTAAATATCACCCCACACATCACGACACACACCACCCCACACATCACCCACACCACCCCATGGCACCGCAAGGACACTCCAGGTTTTCTGAGGAGGAGCTCAGGGTCATGGTGGAGGAAATTATCTGGGTAGAGCCACAGCTATTCGGATCACAGGTGCAGCACACCACCATAGCTAGGTAGATGGAGCTATGGCGAAGAATCGTGGACAGGGTCAACGCAGTGGGACAGCACCCAAGAACTAGGGATGACATCAGGAAGAGGTGGAACGAACTGCGGGGTAAGGTGCGTTCCGTGGTCTCTGTGAGAAAGTAGCCTCTTTCTAGCCTTGTTACCCCCACTTTTGGCCTGTTTGTGAGTGTATGTCAGGGTGTTTTCACTGTCTCATTGGGATCCTGCTAGCCAGGGCCCAGTGCTCATAGTGAAAACCCTATGTTTTCAGTATGTTTGTTATGTGTCACTGGGACCCTGCTAGTCAGGACCCCAGTGCTCATAAGTTTGTGACCTATACGTATGTGTTCCCTGTGTGATGCCTAACTGTCTCACTGAGGCTCTGCTAACCAGAACCTCAGTGGTTATGCTCTCTCTTTACAAATTGTCACTAACAGGCTAGTGACCAATTTTACCAATTTACATTGGCATACTGGAACACCCTTATAATTCCCTAGTATATGGTACTGAGGTACCCAGGGTATTAGGGTTCCAGGAGATTGGGAGATGGGGTTCCATTTCTTTTCCCACCCATAGGTAGCTCTGACAATTCTTACACAGGCCTGCCACTGCAGCCTGAGTGAAATAACATCCACGTTATTTCACAGCCATTTTACACTGCACTTAAGTAACTTATAAGTCACCTATATGTCTAACCTTTACCTGGTAAAGGTTGGGTGCTAAGTTACTTAGTGTGTGGGCACCCTGGCACTAGCCAAGGTGCCCCCACATTGTTCAGGGCCAATTCCCCGGACTTTGTGAGTGCGGGGACACCATTACACGCATGCACTACATATAGGTCACTACCTATGTGTAGCTTCACAATGGTAACTCCGAATATGGCCATGTAACATGTCTAAGATCATGGAATTGCCCCCTCTATGCCATCCTGGCATTGTTGGTACAATCCCATTATCCCACAGGTCTGTAGGACAGACCCGGGTACTGCCAAACTGCCTTTTCAGGGGTTTCACTGCAGTTGCTGCTGCTGCCAACCCCTCAGACAGGTTTCTGCCCTCCTGGGGTCCAGCCAGGCTTGGCCCAGGAAGGCAGAACAAAGGACTTCCTCAGAGAGAGGGTGTTACACCCTCTCCCTGTGGAAAATGGTGTGAAGGCAGGGGAGGAGTAGCCTCTGGAAATGCTTTCATGGGCACACATGGTGCCCATTTCTGCATAAGCCAGTCTACACCGGTTCAGGGACCCCTCAGCCCTGCTCTGGCGTGAAACTGGACAAAGGAAAGGGGAGTGACCACTCCCCTGACCTGCACCTCCCCTGGGAAGTGCCCAGAGCTCCTCCAGTGTGCTCCAGACCTCTGCCATCTTGGAAACAGAGGTGCTGCTGGCACACTGGACTGCTATGAGTGGCCAGTGCCAGCAGGTGATGTCAGAGACTCCTTCTGATAGGCTCCTTCAGGTGTTGCTAGCCTATCTTCTCTCCTAAGTAGCCAAACCCTCTTTTCTGGCTATTTAGGGTCTCTGCTTTGGGGAATTCCTTAGATAACGAATGCAAGAGCTCATCCGAGTTCCTCTGCATCTCTCTCTTCACCTTCTGCCAAGGAATCGACTGCCGACCGCGCTGGAAGCCTGCAAAACTGCAACAAAGTAGCGTAGACGACTACTGCAACTCTGTAACGCTGATCCTGCCGCCTTCTCGACTGTTTTCCTGGTGGTGTATGCTGTGGGGGTAGTCTGCCTCCTCTCTGCACTAGAAGCTCCAAAGAAATCTCCCGTGGGTCGACGGAATCGTCCCCCTGCAACCGCAGGCACCAAAGAACTGCATCACCGGTACCCTGGGTCTCCTCTCAGCACGACGAGCGAGGTCCCTTGAATATAGCAACTCTGTCCAAGTGACTCCCACAGTCCAGTGACTCTTCAGTCCAAGTTTGGTGGAGGTAAGTCCTTGCCTCCCCACGCCAGACTGCATTGCTGGGAACCGCGACTTTTGCAGCTACTCGGGCCTCCGTGCACTTCTGGCGGAAATCCTTTGTGCACAGTCCAGCCTGGGTCCACGGCACTCTAACCTGCATTGCACGACCTCCTAAGTTGTCCTCTGGCAGCGTGGGACTCCTTTGTGCAACTTCGGGTGAGCACTGTTTCACTCCACTTTGTATTGCCTGTTCTGGCACTTCTGCGGGTGCTGCCTGCTTCTGAGAGGGCTTCTTGTCTTGCTCGACGCCCCCTCTGTCCCCAGACGCAATTGGCGACATCCTGGTCCCTCCTGGGCCACAGCAGCATCCGAAAACTCTAACCGCACGACTTGCAGCTAGCAAGACTTGTTGACGGTCTTTCTTCAGGAAAACACTTCTGCACGACTCTCCACGGCGTGTGGGATCCATCCTCCAAAGGGGAAGTCTTTTGCCCTTGTCGTTCCTGCAGAACCTTCAGCTTCTACTGTCCAGTAGCAGCTTCTTTGCATCCACAGCTGGCATTTCCTGGGCATCTGCCCATCTCCGACTTGCTTGTGACTTTTGGACTTGGTCCCCTTGTTCCACAGGTACCCTCGACTGGAAATCCATCATTGTTGCATTGCTGGTTTGTGTCTTTCCTGCAGAATTCCCCTATCACGACTTCTATGTCCTTTGGGGAACTCTAGTGCACTTTGCACTCACTTTTCAGGGTCTTGGGGTGGGCTATTTTTCTAACCCTAACTGTTTTCTTACAGTCCCAGCGACCCTCTACAAGGTCACATAGGTTTGGGGTCCATTTGTGGTTCGCATTCCACTTTTGGAGTATATGGTTTGTGTTACCCCTATCCCTATGTGTCCCCATTGCATCCTATTGTAACTATACATTGTTTGCACTGTTTTCTAATACTATACTGCATATTTTTGGTATTGTGTACATATATCTTGTGTATATTTGCTATCCTCATACTGAGGGTACTCACTGAGATACTTTTGGCATATTGTCATAAAAATAAAGTACCTTTATTTTTAGTATATCTGTGTATTGTGTTTTCTTATGATATTGTGCATATGACACTAGTGGTACTGTAGGAGCTTCACTCGTCTCCTAGTTCAGCCTAAGCTGCTCTGCTAAGCTACCATTATCTATCAGCCTAAGCTGCTAGACACCCTATACACTAATAAGGGATAACTGGGCCTGGTGCAAGGTGTAAGTACCCCTTGGTACTCACTACAAGCCAGTCCAGCCTCCTACAGTCTCAAGACACCAGATTGCGGTTCTCCCCCAGAACTCACAACATGGGAGGAGCAGGTCTTGGCTATACTGCATCCTGAGGGCCTCGCAGGAGTAGCTGGAGGAAGGGACTCTGGTCAGTCAAATCTTTCACTACTTCATCCCCCACCCACCTGCATGCTATCACATACCCCCACCATCTCCCTCACCCCATCACTTCAACTCCTCACATATGTCCCAATATCACAAACCACACATCCCAAACCCAAGCCCTGCATGTAACACCAAAGCATGGACACCCATCACCAAAGCATGTCCACTGCACATACCCATACACCCCCCTAAACCATTATCACACAAGGTCCTACTCAAGAATGCACGCACTGGGGTACAGGGTCACCCACCCATTGCACACCATGGCACACACAGATGCAATAATCATGCTTTTACACCCCTGCAGGACCCCTCCCCAACGTCATTGGACAGGAGGGTCCAGACATGTCCACTCCACCCACAGAAGAGGCCCACAGTGATGACAGCAGCTCTGTCCAACTGGATCAAGATGACCAGCCCGGCCCATCTGGGACCTCAGGACAGTCGATTCCCCTCACACTGGCACAGGCCACTACAGAGCTTCCCCCCTCTGGAAACACCAGCACAGCACCCACCCAGCGGGCCCATACCTCTGTCTCCAGGACATGTCAAGCAGCAGTGTGTCCACCACTACAGGGAACCCAGGCAAACCCACCAACGCAACAACACCAGGGACCTGGGGGCAGTGGCAGTGGGCACACGGTTCAGGAGACAGAGGCCCAGGGAAACAGGGGAACTGGGAGGGCTGCTGTGCGACAAGGGGAGGACAGGCCAAGGGAACCCACTCTCCACGAGGCCCTCTCCAACATCATGGGAGCATACCACCATTCCCAAGAGACGATGGCAACGGTACTGGCCAAGTTTCAGGAGACCCAGCGGCTGCAGGATGAACAGTATTTGGGGTTCAGGGAGGAACTCAAATCCATCAGTTCCACCCTGGACACCTTTGTAGGGGAGCTGAAGGAACTCATCAACACCAGGAGGGACACTGTGGCACAACAAGGGGCCCCTGACACTAGCCTGGACGATGAACTGCCCACCACCTCCGCCAGCGCTAGTGGACAGGAGGCATCGCCACAGGACCACGACACCAGCACCCCACCCCCTGCAGATGGAGAACCACCCTGCAAACGGTCCCTGAGATCCAGGACAAAGAAAGAGAACAATGCCAAGACCCCCGCCAAGAAATGAGACCACCCTGATTGTCATCCTTCTGTCCCACTTTGTCACCCTGTCCATACTTAAACTGCCCCAGCTCCACTTCCTATGCCCCTTTGGACAATGCACCTGTGAGACTAATAGACTGGACTCTGTCATGGACATTCCTCCACCATCACCGTTGACCATTTTACAACCCCCTCCAATATTTAGCACTTAAATAAACACCCTTGAATCACAAAACAATCAGTCAGTCTGTGCTTTCACAAATGTGTATTTGCAATAACTATGGAATATAGCAATGTCCATTCTATTGTCAACATACCTATGTCACGCAGCTCCAGTCGATGAAGTAACATATCAGAGGTCACACAGTGGGACCCACATGTGTGAAATGGAAAGGCAAAGTGACAATTCAGGGTCCATACACTGGGTGAAAGTGACAGACAGATGATAGGTAGACGAATTAAATCAGATGTAGCAGGCAGTGTTGTCTTCTTACCTGTGTCTCAATGGAAGTATTGCTAGATCACTATGTTCCTATTGTCTATGTCCTCTTCTTCTGCTTCCTAGTCTTCACTGTCCACAGGCTCCACAGCTGCCAAAAGACCTCCATCTGGACCATCCTCCTGCAAAAAAGACACCTGTCGTCGCAAAGCCAAGTTGTGAAGCATACAGCAGGCCACGATGATCTGGCACACCTTCTTTGGTGAGTAGAATAGGGAACCACCTGTCATATGGAGGTACCGGAACCTGGCCTTCAGGAGGCCGAAGGTCCTCTCTATAATCCTCCTAGTTTGCCCATGCACCTCATTGTAGCGTTCCTCAGCCCTTGTCCTGGGATTCCTCAATGGGGTCAGTAGCCATGACAGGTTGGGGTATCCAGGGTCACCTGCAAATGGTGAGGGACAAATGTTAGACACACACTAACTCTTGGGGACATCCCCAGACCCAGACACCTAGTCACACTGTATTGGGTCCATGTCCTCACCTAATAGCCACACACGGTGCCTCTGGAGTTGCCCCATCACATAAGGCAGTGGTCTCCAAACTTTTTAATGCCGCGCCCCCCCAGTTGAAAAATAAAAATCATTGGGCCCGTCAGAATTTTTCACAATTATTTTATAAACATGGCAATGTTTAAATATGTCTAAACCTATTTAAACATTGCAGTTAAGTACTGTTACCTTTTTAAAACTGCAATAACATGCTTCTGCTTAATAAAAAACCTATTATCTGTATAATGTTAAATTTGGCCAGAGTCTGGGGCCCACCCTGGGATCACTCGAGGCCCCACTAGGGGGGCCCGCCCCCCAGTTTGAAGACCTCTGACATAAGGGATGCTGCTATTCCTCAGAATTTAAGCGTCATGTACTGAGCAAGGAAATTTGGCATTCACATGGGAGATGTACTGGTCTGCCAAACACACCATCTGCACATTCATCGAATGGTAACGCTTCCGGTTTCTGTACACCTGTTCACTCCTGCGTTGGGGGGGTACAAATGCCACATGTGTCCCATCAATGGCACCCTTGATTTTGGGGATATGTCCCAGGGCATAGAAGTCACCTTTCACTGTAGGCAAATCCTCCACCTCTGGGAAAACGATATAGCTCCGCATGTGTTTCAGCAGGGCAGACAACTCTCTGGACAACACGTTGGAAAACATAGGCTGGGACATCCTTGATGCTATGGCCACTGTTGTTCTAAAAGACCCACTTGCTAGGAAATGGAGTACTGACAGCACCTGCACTTGAGGGGGGATTCCTGTGGGATGGCGGATAGCTGACATCAGGTCTGGCTCCAACTGGGCACACAGTTCCAGGATTGTGGTACGATCAAGTCTGTAGGAGATGATTACATGTCGCTCCTCCATTGTTGACAGGTCCACGAGCAGTCTGTACACTGGAGGATGCTGCCATCTCCTCACCTGCCCCAGCGGACTTGCTCTATGGAGGAGAACAGCGATCAGAGAGTCACCCAACTCTGAGGTACCTAAACACAACTTAATCGTAAAATGTTTTCAAATCTACATATGGCTGTATTAGTGTTTAAGCAAGGCCTAGATATGTGTGACACAGTCACAATTAATGCCATGTGGCCCCCTGAAATGGTGTCTGTCTGACCTGTAATGTGGGACAAGGGGATATGAGGTAACTGCGCTGGCGTAGTACACCGTCGTGGTAGGTGGTCGAAGACCACAGCGCAATCCTGCTATGGTTAACATTGGACCCTATGGGTCCCAGGAGCCAATGAAGGTGTACGCCGGTGGTGACGGTATGCACCGCAGCGGACGTCACCACCATTTTCTCTCTGTTCACTCACTTGATACCTGATCTTTGACAGGAGAGGAAATACACTGCAAGTGCTGCTGTGACCTCAGTCTGGAAGAGACAATGGCTCGTGTGTCTGAGGAAAGGGCCTCTGCCTTCAGCACGGAGGAGTTGGAGAAACTAGTGGATGGGGTCCTCTCCCAGTACACGCTACTCTACGGTCCTCCAGACAAACAGGTGAGTACACTGTGAGCATGCTGTATGGGCAATGGCTGCTTGGAGCGGTGTGGATGACAGATAGGGGGGGATAATGAGGCGTGCATGAAACGACGTTGAGTGCATGTGCATCATGGCAAGGGTAGGGATTCGGGCCAATGACTGTGATGGTGCAGACGGTTATATCTTCTCCTTTTCCCCTGTACTATTCCTGTAGGTCAGCGCCCACCAGAAGAAGGATACTTGGCGTGCCATCACCAAGGAAGTCCAGACGCTGTGGGTCTTCCACAGACGGAGCACCCACTGCCGGAAAAGATGGGAGGACATATGCCGCTGGAGCAAGAAGACTGGGGAGGCCCAGCTGGGGATGGCGTCCAAACGTGGGAGGGGTGGCCATCGAAACATGACCCCCCTGATGTTCTGGATCCTGGTGGTGGCGTACCCGGAGTTGGATGGGCGCTTGAGGGCATCACAGCAGCCATAAGGGGGTGAGTACACCCTCATTCAGCTGATTCAGCGCGTGTCTGGGTGGGGGAGGTGTGCTGTGGGTTCCCCTAGGCCAGGACGAGTTTAGTAGGCAAGGTCCCTTCTTAAGGCAGGCCCTGTGGCACCCCACCCCACCTGTGTACAGAGCCAACTACACCTAGTCAGGCTCCTGTGACTTCCATGTGTGCAGAAATCGGGCATAGCCTTGTAACCCATGTCCCTGTGATTGATTAGGGAACTCCAAGTGCACAGCGTAGTGCAGAGGGCTTCTGTGTCTGTAGTGTCCGTCAACAGTAGCAGTATTGCATGCACTCAAAATGTCTTGCTTCAGTCTCCCCCCCTTTTTGTGGTCTCCCTGTGCTTGTGTGCATTAGCATCATCAGGCGGAGGAGCAGTGGCACCAGAGCAGGAGGGAGCTGTATCCCACATGGCCCTGGAGGGCGACACAATGGAGTCAGAAGCCACCAGTGGGACGGAGGGCGAGGGGAGCTCCACGGAGAGGACAGGAGCAGACACCAGCAACGCAGACTCCTCCTCTGATGGGAGCTCCCTTGCAGTGGCGGGCCCCTCTGTGCCCGCTCATCTACAGGTACCGCCACCACCCCCCTTACTATAACTGCCCTCCCAGCAGCCCCTCAGCGTTTGCCCCGTGGCTGCTCACCCAGGAGGGTGGACATCTCCTTCGCCCCTGGCACCTCAGCCCCTGCCCCTGTCACCCCTACTGCCCTCAGTGAGGAGGCCATTGACCTCCTCAGGTCCCTCACTGTTGGGCAGTCTACCATTTTGAATGCGATCCAGGGTGTAGAGAGGCAGTTGCAACAGATGAATGCATACCTGGAGGGCATTCATTCTGGTCAGGCAGCCCATCAGCGAGCTTTTCAGACTCTGGCCTCAGCAAAGATGGCAGCCATTGTCCCTGTGCCTAGCCTCCCCCCTCCATCTTCTCCAGCCAGACCCAAACCCCTGTACCTCAGCCTATCCCAAGCACACCATCAGACCAGAATGACCACACGTCAACACACAAGGGAAGCTCAGGCAAACATAAGCACCACACATCCCACAGGCACTCACGCAAGCATCATACACATGCAGACATACCAACAGCCACTGCCTCCACTGTGTCCCCCTCCTCCTCGTCTCCCTCCCAGTCTCATCTCCACTCGCACCTGAATGCACTACATCGTCAGCCACTACCTCCATCACCAGCACACCCACCACCACACCCCTCTCACATCCAGCCACCACCCCCACTACCATTCACACATCCCCTGTGTCCTCTCCCAGTGTGTCTGTGAGCCCACATCCCAAGGAACACAAACGCAGCCACACACCCACCCAACAGCCATCCACCTCACGACCGCCTCCAGCCCATACACCTTCACCCAAAGTCACCAAACGTACACCTCCTACAACCACTACCTCTTCCTCCACTCCCAACCCCCCTCCATCTACCGGTCCCAGTGTGTCCAGAAAACTTTTCCTTTCCAACCTTGACCTCTTTCCCTCACCTCCCCCACCCCTTCAGTCTCCTAGGGCCCGCCTCTCCAGGTCCCAACCCAGCACCTCAGCCACAACATCTGCGGGAAAAGTGGTGCCAGTAGTAACCGGCTTCTGGAGTGTGCCAGGCAGCAGGGCAGCCAGTGTGCCAAGGAGCCAGAGCACAGAGAATCCCCCACCTCAAAAGCACAAAAAGTGGGCCAGTGCCCGGCGGGAGAGAGGAAAAAAATCTTCCACCAAAGCCACTCCCAGGGGTACAGTTGGGAGTGTGGAGCCAGCTGCGCCACCATCCAAGGTGGGCAAGGGGCACAGTAAAACAGGCAAGTCTCGGAAAACCTGCACAGTGGACAAGACCACAACAAGCACCACTGCCAAGGACACCGCCGCCCCAAGCACCGCTGCCAAGGACACCGCCGCCACAAGCACCGCTGCCAAGGACACCGCCGCCACCAGCACCGCTGAACAGGACACTGCCGCCACAAGCACCGCTGCCAAAGACACCACCGCCACTAGCACCGCTGCCAAGGACACTGCTGCTACCAGCACCGCTGAACAGGAAACCGCCGCCACCAGCACTGCTGAACAGGACACCGCTACCACCAGCACCGCTGAACAGGACACCGCTGCCACAAGCACCGCTGCCAATGACACCGCCGCCACAAGCACCGCTGCCAAGGACACCACCGCCACCAGCACTGCTGCCAAGGACACCGCCGCCACTTGCACCACTGCCAAGGACACTGACACCACAAGCACCGCTGCCAAGGACACCACCAGCACCGCTGAACAGAACACCGCCGCCACCAGCACCGCTGAACAGGACACCGCCGCCACAAGCATCGCTGGCAAAGACACCACCGCCACTAGCACCGCTGCCAAGGACACTGCCGCTACCAGCACCGCTGAACAGGACACCGCCGCCACCAGCACCACTAAACAGGACACCGCTGCCACCAGCACTGCTAAACAGGACACCTCCACCACAAGCACCGCTGCCAAGGACACCGCTGCCACAAGCACCGCTGCCAAGGACACCGGCGCCACCAGCACTGCTGAACAGGACACCGCCGCCACCAGCACCACTGAACAGGACACTGCCTCCACCAGCACTGCTGAACAGGACACAGCCACCACCAGCACCGCTGAACAGGACACTGCCGCAACAAGCACCGCAGGCCAGTGAGCGCCAAAGATTCCGACGCTACTGAGGCCGCCACGAGCAGGATGAAGCACTCTGGGCACCAAGCCCCCTCCAGAACCAGTGGAGATTCACATCCACTACCTCAGTCCTTGGCAGGATGAAGCATTCTGGGCACCAAGCCCCCTCCAGAACCAGTGGAGAAAGGCATCCACTACCTCTGTCCTTGGCAGGACGAAGCAGTCTGGGCACCAAGCCCCCTCCAGAACCAGTAGAGAAAGGCATCCACTACCTCAGTCCTTGGCAGGACGAAGCAGTCTGGGCACCAAGCCCCCTCCAGAACCAGTGGAGATTCACATCCACTACCTCAGTCCTTGGCAGGATGAAGCACTCTGGGCAACCCATCCACTGGAGAGACTTGAGCGACTGTGGCTTTGCACTCCTCAGGATACAGCAGTGGGCAAACCACCCACTGGAGAGACTTGAGAGACTGTGGCTTTGCACTCCCCAGAATAAAGCAGTGGGCAAACCACCCACTGGAGAGAATTGAGAGACTGTGGCTTTGCACTCCCCATGATAAAGCAGTGGGCAACCCACCCACTGGAGAGACTTGAGAGACTGTGGCTTTGCACTCCCCAGGATAAAGCAGTGGGCAACCCACCCATTGGAGAGATTTGAGAGACTGTGGCTTTGCGCTCCCCAGGATAAAGCAGTGGACAACCCATCCACTGGAGAGACTTGAGAGACTGTGGCTTTGCACTCCCCAGGATGCAGCAGTGGGCAACCCACCCACTGGAGAGACTTGAGAGACTGTGGCTTTGCACTCCCCAGGATACATCAATGGGCATGGAGGCCCCTCGTGGATCTAGCGTTGTGCACTCATCCGGCTGAGGTGCCCCCCTTCCCTTCCCCCTGAGGTGCCTGTTTTATTTCTATCTGATGCCCCAGCAGTGTTCTATCTGTCTTGTTCGGGTATTGAGTGTGGGCCTCGCCCATGCATTTTGGGCCCAGTGGTCCACGGACTATGATGGTGGAATACCTTGGACTTGTATTCTTGGTGTATATATTTGTTTAGAGTGTGAATATCTTTATATATGTATATATTTTTGATTAATGTATTTGAATATATTACAATCGTTCGACTCATTTCCTTTTGTCCTTGCATTCTTCCAGGGGGGGTTGGGGGTTGTTAATGTAATGTATCAACATGTACTTGTGTGTGTATTGTAGTGGGTGAGGGTGGGGGTGGGAGTGCTGCGTGTTGCGTGTGTGTGTCACTCTTTTTTCCCTCCCGTTCCCCTGTGTCATAGGTGCAGTACTCACCGTGGTCTTCGCCGCCGTCTTTGTTGTTCCTGATAGAGGAGCAGGAAGATAAAGGCTGGTAGAATCTGGAGCTCGGGCTCCATGGCGTCCTGATTCCTCGTGGGGTGTGCAGAGGTGAGCGTTTTCCCTTCCAAGTCCTGTTTCCACCGTGTTTTTGTTTGCGGTGAATCCGCCCCGGAAAAGGTGGCAGATTGGTGCCTTGTAATAATGTGGGCGGTACCTTGTCTTCAGCCTGTCTGTTGGCGGTTACCGCTGCGGTGTTTGTTTCTACCGCCTTGGCATTCGGAGTGTTAAAGTGGCTGTTTATGTTGGCAGTTTCCGCCACGGTCATGATTCCATTTTTTTGACCGCCGGCCTGTTGGCGGTTTTACCACCGCTTTAACACCGACCGCCAGGGTTGTAACGACCACCAAGATGTCTTGATGAAAGTGTACAGATAATTGGAGATGCAGCCCATGCAATTCACCGATAATGGGTTTGAAAAAGCTGTGTGGGAAGGTGCGAATTGTACAGGATTTGAGAAAAGTAAATGACATGGTGGTCAAGTGTTGTCCTGTGGTGCCAAATCCACCAGTAATAATTTTCCAGATTCCATGTGATGCAGAATGGTTCACAGTGGTGTATTTGTCACAAGCTTTCTTTTCTGTGCATCTTCAGGAGGATAGTCAGTTCCTCTTTAGTTTCAAATTCCTAGACAGAGTCTACAGTGGGTGCAGACTTCCTCAAGGGTACACGGAGTCACCATCCTTGTTTAGCCAGATCTTGAAAAAGAACTTGGAGCTATTGAAATTGCCATTTCAATAGACTCTGGTACAGTACATTGAGTACAATGAGATTGCCAGCAGTTCCAGCCAATGCACTTGTCGATATTACAGATGATATGGTGTTGGATTACTGCTAGGGTCTGGCTAATGTGGGTCGCTCTTTCTCTCAGCAGGTGGAGGCCACCACACTGCCACCAATCCACGATCCAGGGCACAATTTGAGAGCTGGCTTGTTGTCCGAAAACATGTCCGTAAGACATGTTTGGAGCCCCATTGGAGAGGTCCGTATCAGGTGATTTTGACAACTACGACAGCAGTGAAGTGTGCAATGATCCCGAACTGGATTCACGCGAGTCACACGGAGAAAGTGGCATGTCCACTGGATTATGAAGAAGCGTTGTTGAGAGCACCAACAACTGCAAAGCAAGTCACAGCACCAGAACCAGAGTGATCAAGGAGCTGAACTGTTGAAAGAAAACTTGAGAAATATTTTGGAAAGAGACTGTTGAAAGTAAACTGAAAATACATTGATTACCTGATTTGATGTTGAAAACCGGATGTGACAAGCTGCTAATCGATTTTGACAAGGAGAAGGGTTCCTGGATGTGAAACTGAAGTGCTGAAAGAAGAATTGTTTATTTTTGATTTTGCTGCACTTTTCTAAGTTACTTCTGCAGATCATGGCTGCGTTCAATAAGCAGGTTAGCAATGCCAAGCACTGTAAATATATGAGCATTGGTTTGGCAATTATGAGTGGGATTCTGGTTATAGTGTTGATTGTGGGTATGTCTGTTCTTGATGCGAAAGGAGCTAACCATTTTTCTGCTTCTGAGACAACTACACTAACGGATTTGGAGAAGTTTAAGTTCGATTAAAAATATTTGCATGATTATACTAATGCTCAAGGAGAACTTTCTTCTAATGTTTTCTATTGCTTATTGAGTGAGTATGTTGAGATGATGGATGCAAGGGATTGTCTTGTGTGCACGCAAATTCAGTCGAGGAAGAAGTTACCTACCATAGTCTTCCACTAACCTACGGGATAAGTTCAGGTCTGCTACTAACAAGGTTTTATGACCAGGAGTATATTCAGTATATATAAAGTTGTCTCTATTGTGGATAACATGCTGACAAATTTTACAGGGGCAATACTCCTGATAGATACTGAATTGGCTGTCGACAGAGCTTTGACTCTTCAAAATAGTCTTGCTTTAGACATCCTTCTAGCGAAGGATGGCAGAGTCTGTAAAATGATTAACTCTAGGCATTGTTGTTCGTACATACGTAACAATAGTAAAGAGATAAGGGACTTACTTACTAACCTGACTAACACAAGTAGTGATTTGAAGGAATTGAAAGAACCAGGTGTTTGGGAAAAGGTTGGAAAGGGATTTGCTTCAGTGGGAAAATGTCTTAGTAATATTTGAAATGGGGTGCTATTAAAAATTATACAGGAATTATTAATTGTAATTGCTTGCATATTAGGAATATGGGGATTATGTAAATTGTGTCAAAAGATTAAATTGAAAAGGTCTAAAAATAATCAGAGGAGGGAAGAACGAAACAGGGAAAGAATCTATAGAGAAGATTTGAGAAGAAGACAAAATGCTGAGGAAATCGAATTATGAAAGTGTAAATGGGAAAAGTAGTTTGATGACATATTTAGTCATCAGAGGAGGGATTGTTAACGCAAATGTCCTAATTAGAAAATTATTAATGAATGTCGAATACTGATATTGGTTGAAAATGATTAACGTAGAAAAATAATGTGCACATTTGAAATAGTGACCTCGGAGACTGGCCACCAGTATTCACGAAATATAATAAAATATAATTAATCCACATGAAAAGTTGAAAATGTATTAGATTAATGTAGTAATATGTCATATTGAGAGTTATAACCCATGTTTTACAATAATTGTAGGCCTTAACTTAACAAGTGTCTTTGCCTAGGCTTGCCAGGCCTCATGCAGAAGCTGTATTTCTTAAACGTTCAATGAAAAGTGCTGACAAGATTAACTAACCATGAACTGCTCATTGGTGAATAAACTTTGTTTAGATGAAGTTTCTATGTGAACTGACGGACAGGAGATGATAGAACTAGAATTGTACCAACTGGAGTGTAAAACACACTGGGTGTATTTTCCCAGGACTCGAACAATGAAGACAGTGACTGGAGAAGAAGATGCTACATTTTCGATATCTGACGAGCCGAATGATGAGGACATCGGAAAGTGGACCAATCAACAACATGTGAACTGTGAAATATTAGAATTCATAGATTTGGTGCATAGACATTATTGGTTAGGGTCAAGACGTACGATTAATTGACCAATTGGAAATTGGGGGATAGTCAGGGTGACTTTGATATAACAACGTGACAAAAGGGAAAGCTTTCAGAACTTATTCTGAATTTTGTGATGCGATATTGAGGTGACAAGAGATTCAAGATTCTGTCATTGGGCTCATACTCTCTGACCGAGAGCCTGATGTGATGCTGATCGACTGATGACCTGAGGACGAAGACTGACTCTGTTGCTGATCCATACCAAGGATAGGAAAATATGACAATGTGACTGAATTATATTTTTGTGCTTTTTCTTTCTAGGTAGCAACTGCTCTGTCTAAATAGTATTTTTAGCTAGATGTTTTCTAAATTCTTGTTTTTCTCAATTATTTTGCATGAAGTCCCACATCCTCATGCTAATGTGGGCTAGGTGAGGGTTTTCCATTCCATGACAATTGACAGAGCACAGAGACAAATGACTGATGGACTAATTTGCTGAACTCCATGACACAAAATGACTCATTGCCTTTGATTCATTTTTGACCTTTGCTAATGCTTTAGAATGTACTCTGATGCAAGTTTTGATTAGGTTATGTTTTTGGCGCCTTCCAATGAATTAATTTTGCTTGAGTTAAATTGAGTTTGAACTAATCTCATGACTTAGTATTGTAACTAATAAGGAAATAAAATTACTAAAACGTATACATGAGTGTGGTTATTATGACTGAAGAGTCATAGTGTGTTGTTATTGTTTTTCTCGATTATTGATTAATGCTTTGTCTAATGGTCATTGAATTTCATGTATTGATTACTGAGAACATTGGTCACACTGTTGCTAGGATACGCCATGCAAATCAAAAGGTTCATTGACCTATGCGCGTCTCCTTGTAAGTTTACTTATTAAGGACCGGCGCGGCAGCAACATTGACAGATGTACCACGTTTCCCCGATGTGAAGGCTGACTACTATGGCTTTGCTTGCCTCCCACATATCGTGGGAGCCATTGATGGCACACATGTTGCCTCAGTGCCACTGCAGGCAATGGAACAAATCTATCGGAACAGGAAAAAATTCCATTCTATCAAAACGCAAGTTGCCTGTTTGTCAGATCTCTGCATCCCAACATATGTGCCCATTTCCCTGGATCAGCTCGGATTCCTTTATAATGCGGAACAGCACTATACCCCAGGCGATGTCACAACTACAACCAGAGAGGGCCTAGCTGGTTGGAAAGTCACAGCTGTCCTGACTGTGTATGAGCAATGTTAGGTGCTCCAGTCATGAAGTGAGTGACCCATTGTTGCACTTAGGTCTCATTTTTAAAAAGGAGACTCAGCATACCCAAACTGTCCTTGGTTAGTGACACTACTTAGGAATCCAACTACCTCAGGAGAAGTTCGCTTCAATGAGGCCCATGGTAGAACACGGTGGGCAGTGGTGTGGGCTTCTATGCTCCTGAAGGCCAGATTTCATTGTCTGGACAAGACTGCGGTGACCTCCTCTACTCACCCCAGAAAGTGTGTCAAATCACTGTGGCATACTGCATGTTCCACAACATCGCCCTGTGGGGGAATATCCCATATATCCCAGAGGAGGGGGAGCCTGCAGTACCATCAGGTGAGAATCCTGAAATGCCAAATGAAGATGACAGTGGTGAAGAGGAAGAAGGTTACCTACGGCAAGGTCCCACCAACAGCTTCTTCTCATAAATCTAAGTAAGTCTTATGATGTCATGGCTTTGATTGTATAATACACTAAAGTTGTGACAATGTGAGTAGTACCTTTTTGGAAATAGGTAGGGAGCTGATACTCACCCAAAATCAGCCAACAGCTGTTTGATGAGATAGCTTTTGACAAATCTCCACCTTGATCCATGACTGGGGGCACAAGATGGTGGCAACTGTGCTAGGTACACAGGTTGGGGGGTGCATGGTTGTCTTTGATGTTGAAGCAACAGGGCTAGAACGTGATGTTGTGGCCACAGTGAGACTCACTATTGCTGTCTGACCAGGTCGCTAAGATGGGCCAGGACCTTCCGACATGTCCACAAGTCCAGGAGGCTCATCATCACTGAGTGCTTCATCTAGAGGGTAGTGGAAGTCTTTTTGGTGGCATTTGGGTGCCAAATGACAGCTCGACCTCTTGAGGAAGGGCATACATTCTTACTGCTTGAAGTGTGATGTCTACCTCCACATCTTAATTGTTACAGTAAGCAGAGACAGTGGACATTCATAAGCTATAGGTTAGCATTATGTGCCATGTTACAATGGTATTGGAGTATTTAACGGGACATGTGCAAAGCTTTCCTAAATTATTAGACTCAAGCAGCTCATGAGATGTGCAGATGAGTTGCACTTTGGATGATGGACTGTAAATGACATCTTACCAACAGTGAAGCCAACAGAATGTAGAATATGTGAACACGTTTGAGCATATGTTGCAAACCTACAGAGATGAAATCCAACATACAAAAGTATGTTTGGTCTCATATGATGACTGCTGCCATCATATGTGCAGTGCTGTGTCATTGTGTTTGCTGCTGCTACCAATCTCCTGATGCAATTTATGGCCTTAGGAATGCTTGGTGTACACTTTAGTAAGGTGTCTTTCCTGTCCTCAATAGTGTAATCTTGGGTATAAGGTCAAGATGGAGCTAGATAGACAGACATGTCTCTCAGTTGAGCATGATCTGTACATTGCTGACTCACAAGTGAGTACATTTCAATTGAGAGTTAAGACACAGAGGTCTTTGGGCAAGTGATAACTGGGCTAGTGGTTAGAGTTACAGAAACAGGGTCACCTGGCCTTAGCAGTCAGATCAGTCCTCTACTTCCGACACTTGACAAATGGTATCCTCCCAGATGAGTACACTTCAATTGAGAGTGCGCTGTTAGAAATGGGGTTTCTGGTTGGCTAGGGTATGCACCTAAGCCAGGCAGAACCTACCCACTCTAGTCAGGGCAACGGAGTTACACATCCAAGAGAACCCCTGCTCACCCCCTTGGTAGCTTGGCACGAGCAGTCAGGCCTAACCCAAGGCAATGTGTAAAGCGTTTGCACAACACATACAACACACATGTACACCACGAGGTAAACAGAACACTCAGCTATGTAAAAATAAACTGTATTGCACAAAACATAATTATACCACCATTACACATAAGTAATACCCTGCTACCTTAGCAGTTGTCAGAACGTTACACAAGTTACTAATACTCTGCAAGAGTACGCAGTTGTCACATTAGAACACGTAAGTACTCAGGATTCTGCAACATAAGCAGTAGTCAGGCATTACAGTAAGAATTCTATGCACTTGTCATGAATACCTCATAAATACTCATAAAAGGAACATTAGAGAACATATCAAAAGTCATAAAAATACATAGCATATCATGCCTATAAAAAGAACATTGGCACATATATGTACTGGCAGGAAAAGCAGACAAAACATATAAATTCCCCTAGGTCCATACTTGGCTCACTGAGCCACTATTTCCCTGAAAAGTACCTGGTTTCCTGATTAAGAGGCACTCCCAGGGCCTAACAGAGCATAGGGGCCCACATTGCTCCTATGCACGAAAAGGGGGCCACGCGGTCTCTATGAGGGGAGAGGGGCGGACAGCACCCTCTCGGTGGCAAAAGAACGGGCTCCTCCTGGGTCCCACGATCTTGGTAGGGCCCCCTGGGCCTCCAATGGCTCTCTCCCAAAGGGGGGGCCACCAACAATTGCCCAACTGTAAGTACGGGGCGATCGTGCCCCTAATGCAGTGGCCAGGGGGGAAAGGAACTCTCTTTCCATTCCCGGGTCCTGCAATACTGAGGGCAGCGAGGTCTCACGGCACAGGGGCCTCCAATTAGGCCTCCTTCCGCCCGTGACCTCGAAGTGCGGCAGAGGATGTCCGGGTGCTCAGGAGGAGTCCCAGCTCTTCTCCTCCGGCTGGGGTTGGCTCCTACGTGGAGCGGAGTCAACCAGTGCCCCGGGGGCAAGGGTCCAGGTTTGCGTCTCCTTGGAGCACGACAGGAATGGGCCTGCTCCTTCTAACGTGTTGGGTGGTGCCTTGGGGGCACCGGGGGCAGTGCGGCTCCGGCGCACAGAGACCAATTAAAGCCGGGCCAGGCTGGGGCGGTGATTCGTAGCAGGCAAAAGCACGCTTTACAAAAAACGCTTCCCAGGCACAAAAGAGCACTCCTAAAAGGCGCTACGCAGCTGAGGTAGCACCCCTCGTGCTGAGGAGAGTTTTTCAGAGGTCAGGGGCCACAGCACCCTGCCTCTGGAGACAACTGAACAAGGGGGGCACAGGGCTGGAGAACCCAGCAGCAGGTCAGCACAACAAGGGGGTGCAAGCAGTGGCAGTTTCTCCTTGTGACCAAGCAGGTCACAGGTCAGCACAGCAGGAGCAGACCAAAGTGGTCCTGGTGAGTCCTTTCAACAGCGTCCTGTCCAGCTCCAGGTAAGGTTCCTGGAGTCCAAAGTAATGTCAAATGATGTCTAACTTGTGGGAAAAATTCCCCTGTACTTATACTAAGTTTTCAGTGTGTTTTACAATGGGGAGGAGAGGGGGTTCCAACCAGTTACAACTGGTTCTGGGATTGCCCTTTCTCTCCTCCAGCACAGGCTCCAAACATCAGTGGGAGGTAAACAACCCTATTGTGTGAGGCCAGGGCACAGCCTTTACAAATGCAGGTGTGCCCCGCCTCTCCCTTCTCTCAGTCCAGGAAGGCTTTACAATATGTAGATGCACCTCTGTGACACCTCCACCCTCCCTGTGTTCAGGCTGTCTGAAAAGTATGCACAAAGCCCCAACTGTCGGTCTGCCCAGACGTGGATTGGAGGCAAGCAGAAAAACACCAAAGTCATAAGCACAGATAAATGCACACTTTCTAGAAGTGGTATTTCTGTGATAATAATATAAAATACACCTACACCAGTAAGCTGCATTTCTCATCACTATCACAACCATACCAAACAGGCCTACTCTACCCCTCATAAATCAGACAATACCCCTTACACATAAGGCAGGGTATTTCCAATGCAATCCTACGGGAAGGCAGCACTCACAGCAGTGAGACACCAAGTTAGGCTGTTTGTCACTACCAGGACAGGCCACGCAATCATGGCACATGTCCTGCCTTCTACATACATGGCACTCTGCCCACATGTAGTAAAAGGGGAGTTCTGGGCCTGGCAAGTAAATTTAGATGCCAGGTCCCTGTGGCACAAAACTGCGCACATAGGCCTGAGATAGGTTTGACAGGCTACTTCAGTGGGTGGCGCAAGCAACGCTGCAGGCCCACTAGTAGCATTTAATTTACAGGCCCTGGGTATAGGGATACCACTTTACAAGGGACTGATAGGTAACTTGAATTAGGAATAAGCCAATCATACCAATTTTTTAAGGGAGAGCACATGCACTTTAGCACTAGTTAGCAGTGAAAAAGCGCTCAGAGGCAAAACGTCAGCCAACAAAGGTCAGAAAGATAAGGAGGCAAAAGGCAAAAAGTCTGGAGAATGACCCTGTAAAAGGGTCAGGTCCAACACTCACTAACGGGGTATATGGGCAAGTGGACACTGGCTGGTGTTTGGAGTTACAAAAACAAGGCCTCTTGGGAGTTGCAGTCAGGTCACTCCCTCTACTACACACACACACTAGCCAAATGTAGGGTATTACATATCTGTATGCACACTGCATTTAGGTTTGAGCACACATTTACATGTTAAGACATACCATGAATTCTGCGATTTTTTGGGATATTGTTAGATTTACAGGACCATTTTGATGTATGTCACGTGATGGGCCTTGGTAGCTGTGATGTTGGGTCCACCGATACACACTGACAATGCTACATCTCAGATACTTTGGGTATTGAATGTTGGTTAAGTACATGAACAAGACAGTGGCAAAAGCAGAGTCGTGAGCATGCATGACAGTTGAGTGACAGTTTTTGCATTCTAACTTATTAGACTCCATCCACAGATATTCCTGTCAGGCCCTCAGGATGCAAGATGGTCAAGATCTTCTCCTCCCAGGGAAATAGTCTTAATGGGGCACCGAAGTGCCACCACCAGTCTTGTTGGTCCTCCATCTGTTGCCTGAAGGCCAGTGTATGCACCTTGCCCTACCGGTTGTTCCACCTCATCCTAATGTTCTTTGTGCAGAGAGTGGTGCCTACAGCATTCATTCTTTCGATGATCCTCTGCCACAGTTCCATTTTCCTACTGAGAGGAGTATGCTGGATTTGTGCTCCAAACAATTGTGGCTCTACTCTTCTGATTTCATCCTCCATGACTCTTAACTCATCTTCATTAAAACGAGGATTTTTGTAACGTGACATGGTGGGCAGCTAAAGTGGATGACAAGGATTTACTTAACAGGGTAAGTGAAATAGTGAGTGAATGGACAAAAGTGCGTGCTGAGGAAATGGTGGTCAGTGTTCTTCAGAGTGCAGGTAAATGCAAAGGATTGTGGTCTGTGAAGAGGTGTGTTATATAGTGTGTTTTAAAGGTGTGTCCACTTGGCCAATATGTGTCATCTGTGTTGTTTTTGTATCCCGCCAATAGGCACTTTTCTGTTACAATGCTGCACATGGACTGCAGCAGAGGAACGGCAATGCCTTGCTGCCGAAGGGGAACTGCTGGGGCGACTGTGTGTTTGTAAAATGCTCTACGGTTGGCCATCGGTACTGACTGCACTGACAATGCTGGAGGTCAGACCGCTGCACCACTGATGGTCTACCTTTTTTGCTTGGCAAGCAGAGGTTCTACCAGTATACATAATAATACGGCTTGCAAGGCACCGCCAGTGCAGCGGTCTTTTTGGGACCTCCAACATGGCAGTCTGGCAGTTTGATAGCCAGAGCCATAATCAGGCCCTAAGTATTCAATATTGTTTTGTATAATATCAATTTCTCTTAGTTGCGTTGTTATGAATTGTTGTTTTAGTGATATTTATTTGTTTTGCATTGCTTCCAACGGAAGCCTCCATCAATTATGCCAGATTCTAAATATGGAGGCTCACTGCTTTGAAGTTGCAATAGTTGATAACAAAACTCGTTAACCACTGTTGCTATATTATAAAGGCCTTCCAGGCCAGGCTGACAGGGATTTCTGACAACCTGTCTGTGCAGTGCTGATTGTCTGCTGTCAGTGAAAGCAAAAGCACAGGTATGTAGTGTCGTGAGACCATGTGCGCTCAGACTCTTGCTGTTGTAGGCAGACTCAACAGAGGAATTATGTAACCATATGGGAGGTGTTAATATGTGGTTATTAACTGTCGGGGAGGATGCTACAACTGGTAATGAGTAGGGGATCTGTGTCCCAAAGAAACAAAACTGCTCTCCCTGAGAGTTTTCAATAATACAACAAACTGCTCATGCATGCCACATGTGCCCAAATTGATGCAAAGCAATTCAAAGTTGGCCTGTGTGGAGTTGAAGCCCTGCTCCAGTCCACATACAGCCCTTGAAGAAGTTGAAGGCCCTGCAGATGAGAGTATTCGGAAAGCCCAAAGAATCGCTTGGCAAGGCTGAAGAAGGAATACTGCTTTGGGCCTTAAAACAGAGCTATCATTGGTACAAAACTAAATGCTAAATGCAGTGAAAATCAAGTATGATTTAAAAGGCTAACTGCAACAATGGTCAAGTGTGAGAAATAGAACTGTTACCTACCATCAAGAAAAAAGATGACAATCAGTGACCTCAAATCAGAAAAAAAGACGACAATCAGCGACCTCAAATCAGCATGATCACCAATGTGCAAGCACACGACCAGTGCTTGCAGAAGTCACAGGTCCAGGTGAACAGCGGCAGCCATCTGTACAGTATATGCTTTCAACAGTAGCAGAAAAGAGTGCAATTTACGATGTAGTTGTGTTTCTGGAACAACCACCGCCATTCAACATCGCCAAGAAGCAAAATATTTGAGCCAGGTGGACTGCATTGATTGAGATGTTCCATGACTTCATAGAAGCCCTAGAAGAAATAAATGATACGAAAATCATTAAATACTTAAAGAACCTTGTGATTGATGGAGTAAAAGAAGTGCTGAAGAAAATCTTCCAGAGAGATACAAAATTGCACCATCAGATTAAAGAAGTATTGGGTACCAAGTTCAATCCGATGCCGAACGTTGACAGTGAAAGGTACGTTATCATTCAAGTGAGACAGAAAGCTAGTAAAACAATGGATGAGTTTGTTGAAAGAGTTGATGTGCTTAACAAAATCTGTGGGGCATATTTACAAGCCCCTAGCACTTCCTGAGATGCCCTAACTTCATATGTTTTTATGTTAAGGTAGAGTCAAGGAGGCCTTTTTCCTCATACCAGATTTTTCAACTTTGTAACCCCATGTGTCACATTATGCAGGTGCCAGTTATAATGTATGCAAACGGGGCGTTATCCCTTTAGAAGGCCTAGAAAAATGGCACAGTAACATTTATGAGATTTGATTGTGCTATTTTTTCCATGATTTTAATGCCTGCTCGAGGCACTACACTACCATAATTTTAGGCACTAGGGGCCAGATGTAGTAAGCCGTTTGCATGTCGCAAACTGCAAAAATTGCAGTTTGCGGCATGCAAACGGCCGAACGCGATGCTCATTCCCGAATTGCGAGTCGGTACCGACTCGCAATTTGGGAATGCGACTCGCAAATAGGAAGGGTTGTTCCCTTCCTATTTGCGACTCGCATCGCAATTCAGAGTTGCTTTGTGACCGCGAATGCAGTCGCAAACCAACTCGCAGTTACCACCAGTGTCACACTGGTGGTAACTCATTCGCAAAAGGGAAGGGGTCCCCATGGGACCCCTTCCCCTTTGTGAATGTCGGCAAAAATATTTTTTCAGAGCAGGCAGTAATCCTATGGACCACTGCCTACTCTGAAAAAAACGAAACCAAATGGTTTCGGTTTATTTTTCATTTTGCAACTCGTTTTCCTTTAAGGAAAACGGTCTGCAAAATGAAAAAAAAAAAACTGCTTTATTTATAAACCAGTAACAGACATGGAGGTCTGTTGACTACAGCAGGCCACCATCCCTGTGAGTGCAGGGACTCGCTATGGGGGTCGCAAAATGCGACCCACCTCATGAATATTGATGAGTTGGGTCTTTGCAACCCCATAGCGAGTCGCAGAAGGTGTCTGAGACACCAATCTGCATCCAATTTTGCGACTTGCAAATTGCAAGTCGGTCAGACTCGCAATTTGCAAGTCGCAAAATTGGATTTTCCTACATCTGGCCCTTGGCGTCCAATTTGCCACAATAGCATTAAAAATGTTGTCACTATTGTGCTAACGTGTGCTCTGGTGTGCTGTATTGTAAATACCGTGCTATCAAGGTGACAGTAGGGAGTGCGGGGGCGCAAACAAAGTGGTGCATCATAGATAATGTTCCACTTTCTTATAACTATGCCCCTGTAAGTTTAGTGAATTTAATGATGATAAACCTATATGCGTGAGTCATCGAAGGCTGTCTTTCAGAATCTTTCAGAATCTTTCAGAAGAAGCATCTTGAGAGAGATACTCAGTTTAGATGAAATATTAATGAATGTAAGAGATGAAAGAGCAAATCAAAAAGCTGCTGAGATGGAAGCTGGAACAGGGAAAAATGAGTCAGCGTTGGTCAGGAAAGCAAACACAGGTACAAGTAGGCACACACAAGTCGACATTTCCAAAGAAGAAAAGGTTGTGTTTTAAATGTGGGTTTTCATTTCCCCATAAAGGTAAATGTGCAGTGATAGGATAGACTTGCAAAGGCTACGGGAAAGAAAAATATTTCATAAAGGTTTGCAAAGTGAAAGAGAAACCAAATACGTCACAGCAAGAGAACATGGATGCTGGAAGTTTTCAGAAGCATCCTTACCAAGCCCACAAACGCAAAATCAGTTACAACAAGTAGAAATCAGACAAAGTTTATCATCATCATGCTCATCTTGCAAGGGCTCTTCAATGTCATTATCAAGCACCAGTGAAGAAGAAGGATATGTGATGGCAGCATCAACCAGGAAACATTGGTTTGGCTGCTTGCAAGGAAGAACAAAATACAAACCATCAAATGAAACAATGGGATTAATTTGGACACTGACCCGATTACAATAAAAGTCAACGGTTGCCCCACAACCTTTATCATAGTCAGTAGTGCACCGATTAACATCATGCAAGTTGAGAAGTTCAATAACCTGTCTCCTGTGCCATGCCTCAACCTGTCAAACATGAAGGTATACGAATGGGCTGCTTCTCAACCATTGCAGAGGCAAGGGTCAGTCACAGCGACAATGCCACATAAAGCTTTATCAGTGCAAGCACCAATTTGTGTTCTTCAAGGAACATCATCCACACACAATCTGAAATTGTAAGTCAGTTTCATTCATTGTTTCAAGGCCTGTAAAGACTCAAGACAATAAAAGTGTGACTTCATATTAATGAAGACATTCACCCTGTTGCTCAGCGGCACCGCAGAGTTACTTTTCACTTGCAAGAAGCCATTAAGAAAGAACTAGAAATGCTTTTAAAGCAAGACATTACTGAGTGCTCCACTGGTCCTTGGGTTTTGCCCCATAGTAGTGGTGCCAAAAACAGACAGTGGAGATGTGTTATGTATATGTGTTGATATTTGCAAGGTCAACAAAGCAATTGAGAGAGAAAGCCATCCTGGTCCACACATAGTGGGCATGGTCATGCAACTGAACACTGCCAAAGACTTCTCCCACCTTTACCTGAAAAAGTGATACCATCAACTCGAGTTGGAAGAGAACTGCAGGTAAATCACCACTTGTTCACCTCATGTTGATTTGTTCAGATATAAAAAGTTGAGTTTTAGAGTGTTGTCGGCTGCAGAAATATTTCAGGATGTTATACATTGAATAATTCAACCTGTTACCTATGCTTTGATTACAATGATGACATAATGGTACTTGGAGCACCGCAAAAGGAACATAACAAGGTTGTTACACAACCGTGCCAGTTACTTGCTGATACAGGCCTCATTCTGAACGTAGCAAATTGTGAGTTTCATAAGACCAAGCTTAAAATCTTTGGGCACATATTGTCTGATGGAGGAATGACTCCTGACCCAGGCAAAGTGCAAGCACTGTCGGCTACTTACCCCGCACAAGATGTCTCCATGCTGCACTCCTTCTTAGGCAGGGCAGTTAATGCTCACGGTACATTTGTGACTTTGTTATAGTGAGTGCCCCATTGAGAGACTTGACAAAACAAAGTCACTTCCCCGTGGTCTGCTGAATGTGAAAAAAGCTTCAAGAGGATAAAACATGTATTGGAGAATTCAACAGAGATAGCATACTTTTACCCCAAGTTTCGTACTGAGATTACAGTAGATGCAAGTCCTGTGGGGCTGGGGTCAGTTCTTGCTCAACATTATGATCATCCGAATGCTCAGAGATATATTGTGGCCTATGCCAGTTGAAGCCAGTCTGAACCAGAACATGTCTATTCTCAGCTCGAGAAGGAGAGTCTGGCTACATAGTGGGCCTGCAAACATTTTCATGTGTTTCTATACAGAAAATGTTTCACTATCATTACAGATCACCGAGCGTTGCTCACTATTTTTGGAAACCCAAACACCAAGATGCCCCTTGCATTGATAAGGAGGGGGTTGCGACTGCAAGAGAATGGCTATGCAATTGTAATGCAAACTGGGTAAACATCAGAACATGCTGATTACTTTTCAAGAATACCACTACATTTTTACAATGAGACATCTAAAACAGCTGAGGAGTACTTTGACTTCATTATGAGGTCCACCACGCCAGCAGCTCTATCCATTGAACAGATTGCTGCTACTAATGCTGATAAGAGCATGCTTATCCTTAAACTCCTAATTTCAACTCAGTCCTGGAAGAAGAGCACTCAACCTTTTGCTGCAGAAGTTGAATTTAAAATCTTCAAAAATGTACAGGTTGAACTGTCTGTGACCAGGGAAGGTGTTTTATTGAGAGGCTCGAGAACTGCCATACCTGAGAGCCTAAGGCAGCAAGCCATTGAACTAGCCCATGAAAGACATTGTGGCATTATAGCCACCAAAATAGCCCTAAGAGACAGAGGGGCATATTTATATATTTACACTTTTAGTGACGCTCCAGTGGCACTGTGCACTGTGCCATATTTACAGGGTGAGGCTAGCCCGCTTTTTATGGAATAATCCCGCCATGTAAATATGAACCCCTCTGGCACAGTATTCTGCACAGAGGGGCATGCAATGGGTGTTGCTGTGGGCATTCAACCCCAACACCCATTGCTTTTGACTCCACCCCAGATTTAGAAGGAATCGTAAATCTGAGGCAGCTCAATAAACTAATGCCACCAGTGGAGTGGTGTTCTCATGACGCAATGAGGAGAAATACTTTTATTTCTCCTTATTTTGCTTTTTATATGTGTGCTGCATTCTGCAGCACACAGAAAGAGCAAAAGGCCATTAATGATTGTTTATGTGCAGGAAAGTGTGACTTCCTAACATAAACAATCATTCAATAATGACGATTTGCTACTTCTATGTGTGCTGCTTTCTTCAGCACTATAGCAGAGCCAAATTGCCATTGGAGATTCTTAATGTGCAGGAAGGGACACCTTACTGCACATAAACAGTCTTTCCCTTCAATGCAGACACCCTTGCTCTATGGTGCAAAGATGCCTGCATTGGCGCTGGCAGTTAATTTAGCACGAGTGCAAGAGGAAACACAGGGGTGTGCCATATTTTTGTAAATACAGCGCATCCCTGCATTTCAGAATTGATGTAGCGTGGTGCTGCAATTTTGGTGTAGCACCGTGCTGTGCCATTTCCATGTGAATATACTCCAAGATGTGGTTCTTATGCCTAGATGAGGGAGTTGAAAGGGGTGTTAAGAGAGCCATCTTTGCAACTGCCTTTCCCCCCAATTGACACAGGATCCATTGACAATGTCTGACCTTCCTGCCCAGGTTTGAGAAAAAATTGGCGTTGATTTCTTTGCACCCTTAGGAAATGGACATCTTCTCATGATGAGTATTCACGCTTTCCTTTAGTAGAGGAGCTATGATCAGCAAACCATTACAAAGGCCGTCAAGAGGCTGGATGACATCTTTGAAGTCTGGGGTGTCCCCATCATTCTCAGATCCGCAATGGTCCACCGTTCAATAGCACAGCATTCAAGGAATTTTCAATCAGACTAAATGCCAAGCATCAAAAGAGTACACCTCTGTGGCCCCAAGCCAATGGTGCTGTGGAACAATTCATGGGTGCCCTCAAAAGGGCAATTCAACAAGCATCGATGGAGGGTGTTACGTTAAACCATTCCCTGTGTCACACCCTCTGTGTTTATCATTCAACTCCTCACTCCACAATCGGTGAGAGTCCTTCTACCTTGCTATTTGGTAGAGGCATTGGATTCAAACTGCCACAGTGGACCAATCTTTGGATGCTGATAAGGTTTGTGTCACAGGCACTTCTCGAAAGTGCAAAATGTAAACATATGCCGATCAGCATCGACAAGCTTAGGAAACAGTCTTCAGTGAAGGTGGCTGAGTCCTGGTCAGGCAGAAACAAAAGCAGAAAACAGGCACTCCATTAGCTGTAGATCCTCTGAGGGTTGTGATGTGCAAAGGACACATGGTGACAGTGCATTGTCCCAGAAAGTCCATCACACAGGATTGATCGAACTTCCAACACCTACCTCGATGTTTGTCAGCTCCTGCAATTATAGATGAGGTGTTCTTGCCTAACAGTCAACATCAAGCATCAGAACCTGTGCCATTGGAGCACAACCAGAGTGCAGCTCACCCACCTCAGACCACTCAATCTGTCCGACTTGTGCGAGCACCTCAAGGACTTATTGTAGAGATATAGTGTGACTGCTATTTATATTTTTTATTAAACTAATCGGTAGATGTAGTATTGTGAGTGAGACTATGGCCCTCATTCTGACCTTGGCGGTCGGCGGAGAGGCGGCGGTCGGACCGCGAACAGACCGGCGGTCAGAAAAATGGCATTCTGACCGCGGCGGTCACCGCCGCGATCGACCGCCACTTCCCCACTCCGACCGCCACGGCGGTCATGACCGCCGGGCTGGAGTTTGCGCACTCCGGCCCGGCGGTCGTCCCAAGACCGCCAACGGTATCATGACCCTGCCTACCGCCGCGGTTTCTGGCGGTCGGGAACCGCCATGCGAACCATGGCGGTAGGCACTATCGGGGCCAGGGAATTCCTTCCCTGGCACTGATAGGGGTATCCCCCACCCCCCACTACCCACCCGAGTCCTCCCCCCACACCCTCCACCCCCCTGCCACCCCCCAGAGGTGGTACGAACCCCCTCCCCACCCCCACCCCGACATGCACATACATGCACCCCGACATGCACACACCCCCAACATGCACATATACACACCCCCTACACACACATACACAACGGGGACACATACCCGCACACATACATGCAGACATGCGCACCTGCCGAACAGCACACATTACCCATAGACACAGCTTCACCCCCCGCCCGCATTCACGCACTCACACACCCCCTCTACACACTCATACGCACACCCCCATGCACGCCCACATCACACAACACCCCCCCTCCCCTCACGGACGGTCAACTTACCTTGTGCGTTGGTCCTCCGGGAGGCGACGGGAGCCATGGGGAGGTGACCGCCAACAGAACACCGCCAACAGAAGACCGCCACACAGATATGTGGGTCGTAATTCTGTGGGCGGTGTTCTGCTGGCGTGGCGGTGGAGGTTGACCAGTCTCCACTTTTCCGCCGACCTCCAGTGTGGCTGCTGGCGGTTTCCCGGCGGAACGCTCCCAGCGGTCGGAATGCGCACAGCGGCATACCGCCGCGGTCGGCGGTCTTCACCGCGACGGTAACTCGGCGGTCTCGCAAAAAGACCGCCAAGGTCAGAATGAGGGCCTATGTACACTAGGACCCTTGTGGTTCTAGGCAGACTCAACAAAGGAACTAAGTAACTTGCTGGGGCATGTTAACGTGTGGTTATTAATTGTTATAATGTAATTGGGAGTAAAGTGTGTGATTGTTTGCTGAGGAATAAAAATGACTGTTATAGAGATCTGTGTAGGATGTGATCTTTTGCATGCTCTCCAGCTGGTGAGAATGCTACAAGGTGCAGGGTGAAGAAGGAAGGGAGGCAGGGTGGTGGGTGTTGAGGGAGGGTTGAGAATGGCAAGTAATGTATTATTTTTCACATTTGGGCCATGGAGGAGAAACCATGTTGTGAATTGCTACCCCATTACTCTTTTGCCCCTGTAGCAGTTGAAAGTATGGGCCCATAGCTTTATGGGAAATACAAAACACAAACATAAAATTATAGATGATTAAGAAGTGAATTACAGGACTGTTTATAACCTCAAAGTTCTGAGTGACATCTTAGACAACTTGAGCTTTGATCCCGTCTAGTTGATGTCCGGTGAGAGTGAGAGTTATAGTTGCTTTCCTGGAGTGTCCCAGTTCATATGGCCCTTGGGACACTGCCATCAAGGTACAGGGGATAGGTCCCCAGAGCTGATCTTCAAGGAAATAAGAGGTGCCCCACACACACATCCATCCCCAGAAAAATACACCTGTCCTGGGAGATGGGGTCCCTGGGGACTCTTTGAGGCTAGGAAAAGGGGGATGTGTACCAACTCCCCATTTTAAAAATACCTGCATGGGGATGGGGTCTCTGGGGCCTCTTTGAGACTTCCCAATCTTGAAGAGATGCCAGTTCAAGATGTTGACCCACGCAAACAAAGCCCTGTACAACAAGGGTCCAGCATACATCAACAAATCAAGGACCTTCCACCAACCAACCATACACCTATGATCTGCCTACCTCTTCCTCGCAGCCACCCTCTGGATCAGCCGTGGCAGCAGCAGAGGGCACTCCTTCTCAAACCTGGTGGCCAAAGCTTGGAATCACCATCCCCTGCACCTCCCGACTGCCTCATCGCTCAAGCAATTCAATAAAGGACTCAAGACCAGGCTATTCGAACTCCAGTGCCTTAAGACCCTCACAGGAGATTTGACACACTTTACAAATCCTTGATTGATTGATTACAAATCCTTGATTGAGGAGGGGCACCACATGCCCCCTCCCCTTAAAAAGTTCAAAGTACCTCCTTTCCATGCCCTGGCCTACCCTTGGGGGGGTAAAAAAAGTGTTTTTAGTCAGCCCTGCTAATGAGTGGATCCTACGCAACCAGCAGTTCTGATAAAAACAACGTGGTGTTTTTTATCCCAGATGGTCACTCTGGGACCCCCACCACCAGGCATTGAGAGACAGATCATCCCTACCCTGCCCCCTACATGTTTTTTTTTGCTTTTTCTTTGAACAGAGGACTTGGACCTTAGGTCCTAAAATCATATCTTAATTCAAGATCTCTTGGCTCAACAGATCCTCCAAAGAGTGATATATATCGATACATTTTGAGAGGACTATCTCAAAAAGTACTGAACTGATTTACACCAAAGTGAGAACTCCTCCTGAACTCCATGCAGTACCTGCCTAACCTCTAAACTGAGCTACCCGCCTCTGTCTCTCAGGGCACAAGTTAGACTTACAAAGGAAAATAAAGACTGTCTTGCTTTTCTGCATTCTCATGCGCTACGGAATCACTGGAAGAGGAGTTATAATCCGATAGAAATCTGCCAACCAAAAAGTCACTTACAGATTCTGATCCCTGATCCTCTTCCTCAGATGTAGTCTTAGTATCAGACTAAAGGCCTGATTTAAGAAAAGTAGTGCTACACCCAGTGCAGCGCCACTTTTCTTGCGCCCCACAGCGCCCTTCTAACGCCACTATGTATGCATGTACCTAAGATACCGCGCACCATGGCGGTAGTTAGGGGACTAGCATCAGAATTTTTTATGCTAGCTTGGAGCTTTGCAGGATAGGCATCAAAAATATTTATGCTAATCCTGCAAAGCCCATTGAGGCCCATTGTAAACAATGGTGTGCCTCCTTTTAATGCCTGCCCTGAGCAGCCATTAAAGTGCTGAAAGACATGATGCAAAGAAATCTGTATGATTTCTTTGCACCATTTTTTGTCCCCCTTAATGGGGGAACCCCCTTTGCATTCATTATGCTTGGCACAGGCATAATGTAGCGCAAAGGTTTACAAAGTGGTGCAATGCATGCATTGTGCCACCTTGTAAATTTGATGCAGTGATTTAGGCCTCTGTGGGCCACATTAGAGTAAAACAAATGTTGATAATGAGGTGCAAAAAGGCGCTAAGGGCTCTTAAATCTGCCCCCAAGCTTCAAAGCCCTCCTCTTTTGTTTGACTTAAGACATTAGCAGTTGTGACTGTATCCTACCTAAAATATTTTTCCACTTAATCTGTGAGATTAACAGAATTTAGATGTACTTGTAGAAACTGAGAATGAAATGCAGTGTAAGTGAGAGTGGGGTAATAGAGACAGAAAACACAAGGGTGAATGGTGGGAGGATCCTAATAGCTCCCCACTATGCCAGGAGTATACAACCCCATAAACAGCAAATCCCTGATGGATTCCAGTTCAAGACTCACAGGCCCAGACGCAGTTCCCAAATAGGAATCCCAAGTAAATATTAGAAAGGTGAGTTTCACCCCCTTACTATGTTACCTCACTTGTGAAAATATATGATGGCACAAAGCCCCTGGTTGCAAACACAAAAGAAGATGGCCACCTTGCATCATTTTCCCTCCAGTAGGGGCCTATTGTATTCCTTGTGCCTAGTGTAGTGGGTTCCTCCATGGGAATTGTGAATAGACCACAATGACCAAGCAGAAATTGTTAAAAGGAGAGCACATTAAGAAAGGGGATGCTCTCTCAATGGTTACACTAAGATTCTCGGGGCACAAATATAAGCGAAACAAGGTGGCCGCTATACATTTTGCCTTCCTTGGAGGGCAGTTGAGGATGTGGGGGTCTGACTGGCTCCAGGGGATGTGAAAATACATAATTAAAATATTGATCGATGGGCGTCAACCTCCAAAACAAAATGAGACTAGAGTCTAGTGGTTCATCCCTGCTCAAGGGTTGCAGTGCGGTCCATTCCCCAGCCAGGAATTCTTCCAAAGGGGGTACAGCAGGAAAGGCGAGTCTATTATCTTTCCAATGGTGACCGTCAAGTGTATTTATGTGCCCCCAAGGCAACACAAAGTCCTGTGAGTGCAAACATGATACACAAAAAGGCAGTTATACATTTTTCCTTTTCAGGAAGAGTAAATTGGGGATAATGTGAAGGTATGATCACCTCAGAGAGAATGGAAAATGCATGATTTAAATGTGCTTCCAAGTCAGTTTGGCCCTTGTGCCAATATCAGCAGACCTTTCCCAAGAATACTAAAAACTCTTGTGATTCACCCACATGCACTATTAGGTTCATCAGTGTCACATTCGAGGTTCCAAGCATTTCAGAGCCAATACGATATTGCCTCAGTTGCCCTTTGGTCACATAGGACTACACTAGAAGTTCCAATCACTGTCATACTTATCCCTGCCTTGCCAGTAGATCATTTGTGTCCAGTATAAGGCTTAATATTTGAAAATCCTGTTATGTAACTGGAATTTCATTATACCTATATACTTCTTGGAACATGCACAACTTAAGATATATATAAAATGACCACTTCTAAATTAAAAAAATTAGTAATTGTGTTCAAAATTTGCAGACACAGTGTTTTTATGTGTGGAGCACAATAATCCACACTTAAAGCCTTACATTTACAACATTTTGTGCATTTTACTGGTTGGCATAACACTTAGACAAACATCTGTATGTTGAAATGGCTTGATTCCAGTTGGTCTCTCAGTGATCTAGCCCTTCTAAATGTTACATATGGCCAGTTTTCTAGTGACTCCTCAAAAAACGGGTATGTTTTGAGAATAACCCAGTGTTAAAAAAAAATTTTATGAATCTACCTATATTTCTTGCTGTATGTTGTGATGAACCTCTATACGGTGTTTCTATTATCTTTCTCTTGTAGAGCAAAAAATACATTATGAGGAAATAGGCCCGATACTCACTACTTACCTCATGCTTGTCCCCAAGTCCACACCCCTGACTCCAGAAGCCACCAGAACACCTGTAGGGGAAATAGAAAAACTAAGGACTACCATGCCTTTGGGCAGACAGGCAGAATTACCTTTAGCCAGGACCAATCCAGAAGAGGAGGCAGATGAGAAAAGGATGATGCCACAGGAAGGATGGGGAGCAGGAGGAGAACCAGAAAGGAAGATGGAGGAACAGAGGAGCAACGAAGCGAGAAACCATCCAATGCTGCTGACATGTTTAAAGACGCTGCCAGCATGGATGCAACCCCTGATTCCTGGAGTGAAAAGTGGTGTATGCCGTTGTAGGAAGCTGAAGAGCCGCCGCAACTCACGAGAGTTGAGGCATACTGGGTGAGGGAGAGGGAAGGATTGTGTGATTTTTGTGGTTGGAAGGGGTGCAGGACGGGTCGCGGTGTGGGGTTGAGCATGGGGGGTCACTGGTGGTTTTAATTTAATTTACTGACTGAAGTTGTTTCAGGAAGGCCTCTGGATCACAAACTAATCTTGCATATGTTAAAGACTGAGTGCTCCATATCTTGTAACAGCCAGAATACGGGCTTCATTCCTTGAGGGGGCAGACAGACAAAAGACATTAACTCCAGGTGAGATTAACTTGGTTTATATCCTTTACCCTGATAAAAAGGAACAGAGAATTAAGGCCTGCATGAATAGGGCTAATGCTGAGGTTATATTCACGACCCAATGAAGTACATGCATTGTTCGTCCCAGGCACCAAGCACTCCCGAATAAACCCCTATCTTCGCTGCAATGGTCCACATAAGGGTGTGGTGACAAAAGAGGAAAGGAGTATTTCCTGACTCATACTTACTGCTACTTTTTCTCATTCCTTTGAGACTCCAGGCGGTTCCATCCTGAGGGGAAGATCCTCTAGAATAAAAATAACCAAGATGGACTGATTAAAGACCAGCGGACCTTTACCTGTATTTGCAACAATCTTTATTTTTGCGCCCAAGATATAATAAACAGCAACAGTTAGAAATAAATTCATCCTCCACGTTTCTATATCCTCCCCTCCCTCCCACAGAGATCTTCATGTTTTTTCAGACAGATGATCACAATGGACTGATTAGAAAAAAAGGGGTGTATTCATAAAAGCAAATCTGTATGTGCAGGTTTACCACCAGTACATTAAGGCCCTCTTTATGAGTGCGGCAGTCCGAGGAACACAAAACTTGCGGTGACGGTCAGACGCTTACACTCCAGGCGATCCGACAGCCACATTACAACCCGCCTAAAGACTGCTGTCCCTGCCAGGAACATGGGTCCTGACATGGTGATGGTGAGCTGACTTGTACTCAGCCAGGACGGCGCTGAACTCAGCAGCGCCTGGCTGATTCCAACTCAGCGTCCGCCAGCATTTCCATGGCAGTGACCATGCCATGGAAAGGCTGGTGGAATGCCAGTGCCAGGGGTCACAGTAGGGCATGCAGATGGCCTGGGCAGTGCCGGGCCCCCCTGCCCAGCACTATCGAAATGCACAGTGTCTGCATTGCACACAGTGCACATTCCGAGCACCACCATATTGGCCTCAGCTTCCTTAAGGGAGCAGGGACCAATATTGTAGCACTGTACCCGGGGGCTGACCACCAGGAACCACGTATTACAATGTTCCCACCGGTCAGCCCGCCAGGTACATTGTAATACGCTCGGGGGGACGTCACCACCATGATGGTGGCGTCCTTCCCACGGGTTTGGTGGTCCCACAGTGGGACTGCCAAACTCATAATGAGGCCCTTAGTCTTACACTTTTATGCAACTTTCCCCATCCCCTGAAATGGAGGTGGAGTCAGTAAAAGATCAAATACTGCTAGTTGTAACCTTACAACTTTATTTTATGTGCCACACAGCTGGCAGAGATCTCCTCAATTGTGACAGGGATCTCCCTATGGTAAAGTATTAATCTATCATTTTTATTATATAGATAAAATATTACAAATTATGTATTATAAATCAAATGCAACATGAATGCGTAAAATTAATCTTTATGATACATACTTTTTATCTGTAAAAAAGATTGATAAAATATTCTAAAATAAAATAATAATAATGTGTATGCAGAGATCGCCACAGTTGGGCGATCTTCGCAAAGAAAAGATTTGTGAAGAAAAGAAAAATTTGTGAATATTATTTTGTAATATCCTACAGAATGCAGGTTGTGGATGGAGCTCTCTACGGTCACTCACTTGTTTAAAATCTAGATATCATGTTATCTGTCTCATTTTCAAATGATACCTGAGGGCTGCAGTTGCATTTAACCCACAAAAGTTCACCATATGATGTACTATTCTTCAATGGTATGGGTTGGATATTTCATGAATAAAAAATGCTGTTGCATGCAGCATCTTTCCTGAATAAAGACGGATGAATTTTTCCATTATTTATCCAGAATTTGACATCCAAATATTCACTTTCCACCCTGCCTGTTGTACTTGTAGAGTAAAAATTCAGAACATTGTTATTCAAAACCTTATGAAACAAGGTAATGAAACAAGGCTGCTTTGACAATTGTTCTTTTAATATTAAATAAAAAGAATGTTTGTATCCATAAACCAGGTCATGATATTCATAATGAAGTCCTACAATTGAGTTCTCCAGACCACCTGCACTTCCCACCACCTCATCAACAGATCAGTATAGCAGGAGGATTGCAGATCCCTGTACCTGCTGATAGAAATGGTCTACAAATAAGAAAAAAGGGCATCGTTTACTAAGTTTTGGCACAGGGCAGCGCCGCAAGCCTTTTTGCTGCTACTCCCTGCCTCAAAACAAAAGACCAGGAATGCACCATTTCAATAAGATACAGCACATTCCTGTCCTTGTCCCCTACATCTATATTACTGTCTAGAGCCAGTGTAGACTCCAATGCACCATGGTGGAAAGGGGCCTGTGTTGCAGGGTTGATTGTTTATGTGCAGGAAGTAACATCTTCCTGCACATAAACAATCATTAACGTCATTTGTCTGTTTCTATGTGTGCTTTAGAATGCAGCGCACATAGAAAGAGAAAAAACAGGGAGAACTAATGATATTTCTCCACACCCATTGCACCACTTTAACAATACCACGGAGGGGGTATAGGAATCTGATGCATTCCCAGACTTTTAAATCTGGGAATGCATCAGATTCTGTGGGATTACACAGCAACACCAATGGACCTCCCCTTCCACGCAGTGTTATGCGTGAAAAGGGTCCATATTTACAAGCCCATGAAAAGCCAAGGAAGGTGGCTTTGTGTGACCTTGTAACTATGGGCCGGCACACTGTGTGACCGGAGCGTAAAAAAAAAAGATGACGCTCTGGTGGCTCAGTTTGCTGCTAGAGCCTAGTAAATAAGTCCCAAAATGTTTTGAGAGAAAAAAACACTCCATCAGATCCTAGAAAATGACTGCTGGCTTGTAAATCATCATGGCATCTAATGCTTGTAGGCAATCACATCTAAAGTTATAAAAGATAATCCATCTGATGTTGAAGAATTTCTTCTAAAAACTTTCATATCTCTGACATACAATGGTGAAGACTGTGCATGTGGCAAGAGGAAATGAGCTAAGGAAACTGATGTAAATTCAGACAGACTATTATTTGACAATGTTATCGGCCACCATCGAGGCTTTGGTTTATTCTTGTGTGTTTTTGGTCAACGATCTTAACTATGGATGGTGGGAGTCTCACTCTTCACAAATATTGGAATTCTATCCACTCAAAATGCCTCTAACCAATTAATCTATAAATCATCCAAGAACCTTGTTTTAACCCCATGAAAGTGTGCCTTGTTCTCATAATAAAAAGTATCTCTAAATGTAGGTACTGCTTAATTCACATTCATCTATCAAGGTATATAGCAACCTTACCCTCTTACCCATATGCTTAAGCTGACTGCTTGATAATTAAATGCCTTTATTAGATTAATAGTGTAGTCCTGCAATATATATAATGGGGATTTCGGATATCTATCTATCTATCTATCTATCTATCTATCTATCTATCTATCTATCTATCTATCTATCTATCTATCTATCTATCTATCAATATATATGTATATATATATAGAAAAATATCTCCACTAAAAACAAAGGTTACAGGGACATTATAGTTAGGCTCACATTTTAAACATACAAAACCGTAGATGTTGACCTGGTATAGTTAGAGTTATTTCAAGTAACTATAACTTGTGACCTAAGGTAACTATAATTTGCGCCCCAACCATGCACAGTTTATTTGTCAAAATTTTTACTGCAAATATTACATTGATATTATCAATGATGTTATCAAAGATGTCATGAGTGCCATATTTTGGGGGATAATTAGCAGTGCATGGTGAGGGCGCAGGTATAGTTACCTTAGGGTGTGAGTTATAGTTACTTGAGATAACTCTACCTACAACAGGTGAATTGATATGCTTTTTAAGTTTAAAATGTGAGCCTAACTATAACGTCCCTGTGACCTTTTGTTTTTTTCAGTGAATTTCTATGGTTTTTGTAACATAAAGTAATTTTCATTACTATAAGTCAATCCAACCACTGTAGTGCACTGTCTTCGGCTGTGCATGGAGGCAGTTGGCTGAGGGTCTGTGACCATGTGAGACACCAGATCCACGTCCCTATATATGCAAATTTATTTTTCACATAATAACTGGAAAACTAATGAACGAAGTTACACCAAATAACAAAAAGGCCTCTTTCTGGACCAAGAGCTAACTTTCTGCAAATTTGATGTAATTCCATCCAGTAGTTGGGGTGCTATTGCTGTTCGAGATACTTATGGAAAAATGAATAGGGAAAATGCATTTTGGGACCCTTCCTTACTTGCTTGACAGATCACCCCAAAACTTTCTAGGTAGCAGCTGAAGTGAGTGTCCTTTTTGGGTAGAACATTTCATGAAAATTCATGAAGCAGTGCCAAAGTTATTAGCAAAACAAAAAATGTTTTTTTCTATAAAAACTAGTTCCTAACTATAACTACCTAGTGGTGACCGTCACTAGGTTGAAAAAATAATAATAATTATATATATATGCTTCTCTCGACGATGTCATGCCACAAGTAATCGTCAGTGGTGCCTGTAGTGATGCCTCGTCAGTGCGTCTCATATTCCACAGGCACTCAGAGAGTGATTCCAATCTTATTAATTCAATTAAACATGAGAACAGAATGCATTTTGGCAGGAAAACTGTCTTTCTCAACCTGCAAGTCGGCATATTTTTTACCGTTATATACCTATTGTGTGACTATTTCTGCACCAAAACGTGAAGACAAACATTTGAAATACATTTGACATTTAACAATGTATTTAAAAACTTTTTTACCGTATGAATACATTTCCAAAGTGAACTCCTCTTTCTATCACTCGCTTTCTTAAACACATATACAAGTATAGCTCTGATGCTCATAAAGTATGCCTCAATGGATCAACCCAATCTTAAACATAGCAATGCTAAGTTGCTCATACGTTCTCTAGCCGGATATATCTATAGTAGAATACTCAATGGTAAAGAGTACAACTCCCCAATCATTTACATGTGCACTCTTGGGCCTAAATGTAAGAAAAAGTGGCGCATCAGCTCTGATGCCCCACTTTTTCTGCACCCCTCTACCAGCACTCAACGACACCACGATTGCACCGTATTTAAAATATGGTGCACCATGGTGGTCGTTAGAACAATAGCACCGACTTTTTTTACGCTATTGTGGCACTTTGCTACACTAGTGTCAAAAATGTTGATGCTAGTGTAGCAAAGTACCAGGAGGCCCAGTGATATTAATGAATGCTTCACTTTATGCCTGCTTTAAGCAGGCGTTAAAAAGTAATGGAAAAAATTATGCAGTGAAATCTCTTAAAGGCCTAATGTGGTGCAAGGGTTTAGAAAGTGGAACAATGCAAGCATTGCATCACTTAGAAAAAATAGTGCAGCGGTTTTGCCACACTATCGCCACATTAGCGTAAAAAAAATGATGCTAATGTGGCGATAGTTGGCACTAGGGCCTTTTAAAATTTGGGCCCTAATTCCCCATGAGCAATTTGAACATAGGGCAAAACATAAATACCTTTGTTCTTTGATCCAAACCGAAACAGAACGATCATCAATTGCTGAACAATCTTTGGCCCACATTTAAGAAAAGTGGGACTGCATTATGTGCAGTGCGACTTTTATTGCACTCATTAGCAACCCCCTAATGCCACTATGTGTGCACCATATTAATGATACGGCACACCATGGTGCATGTTAGGGACAATAGCGTCACCATTTTTATCTCCATTATAGTACATTGCAGGATTAGTACCAAAAATGTTGGTGCTACTCCTACAAGGTACATAAGAGCCCATTTAAAAAAATAGTGTGCCCTCTTTTAACGCCTGCTCTGTGCAGGAGTTAAATATAGCAGCTAAACATTGCGCAGTGGAATCTCGTAGATTCCACTGCGCCCTTTTGGGGTCCACCCAATTGGGGAACGTCCACCTTGCATACATTATGCCTGGTGAAGGCATAATGTGGCGTAAGGGGTTACAAAGTGGTGCAATGTATGCATTGTGCCACTCTGTAAATCTGCTGCCGCAAATTTGGCCCTGTTGAGCCACATTAGTGTAAAAAATGATTATGCTAATGTGGCGCGAGGAGGTGCTAGGCCGTCTTAAATTTGGGCCTAAGTATTCCCAAGCATTACAGGTACATTGCATCACCATGCACGCTATCCTAATATAGGCGGTCATTCCAACCTCGGCGGTAAAAGGCGCTTACCGCCAGACAGAAGACCGCCATAACACCGCTGCGGTCGCGGTAAACCGCCACGGTCATTCTGACCCACAACAGGCAAACCGCCAAAATACCGACATTCTCAAAAGTCCGCCACACCAAAGGTCAGCGATAAACTGGCGATGACCAAACCTCCACCGTCACGCCAACAGAAATACGCCCATGCCATTACGACCCACGAATCCACGAGGCGGTCTTTCAACCGCGGTATTCTATTGGCGGTACACACCGCTGCGGTCGAAATACACATACTCGTACAAAACACTACCACATTGGACTATTCGAAATACACACACCTGATACACATACACACACCACTCCCACACACCCAATACAATATAAAACACACACCCACATCACCCACAAACCCCTACGACCAAAAATTCTGAGAGAAGGCGAGAGAGAGACACCACAGTCAACTACCAAGCATCCACAGGCACACAATACCAATACCCACAGAACTTCCACGCACCTCACACAACACATCACTAAATAGCACCCCACTTATCACTACACACTCCACCCCACACATCATCCACCCCACCCCATGGCACCTCAAAGACACCCCAGGTTCTCAGATGCTGAACTCAGGGTCATGGTGGAGGAAATCGTACGAGTAGAGCCCCAGCTGTTCGGGACACAGGTGCAGCACACCACCATTGCCAGGAAGATGGAGCTATGGAGCAGAATAGTCGACAGGGTCAATGCTGTGGGACAGCACCCAAGAAATAGGGACGACATCAGGAAGCGGTGGAACGACCTACGGGGGAAGGTGCGTTCCATGGTATCAAGGCACAACATCGCGGTACAGCGGACTGGCGGCGGACCCCCACCTCCTCCCCCAGATTTTACAACATGGGAGGAGCAAGTCTTGAACATCCTGCATCCTGAGGGCCTCGCAGGAGTCGGTGGAGGAATGGACTCTGGTAAGTCTCATCTTCACTACTTCATCCCCCCCACCCCACCTGCATGCCAACTCATACCCCCACCCTCACCCTTACCCCCATCACAACTACCCCTTGAAAATGTCTCACCATCACAACCCACCCATCCCAAAACTTAGCCCTACATGCGGCCCCAAAGCATGGACACCCATCACCAAGGCATGCCCAATGCACATACCCATCACCCCCCCCCCAAAATACCGTCACAACAGCCCCCACAAAGGAATGCCAGCACTGGGGTACACGGGCACCCACCCATTGCACGCCATTGGCACACACAGAAGCAATAACCATACTTTTATACCCCTGCAGGACCCGAACGCCAGGTCACCGCGCAGGAGGGTCCACAAATGTCCCCTCCACCCCCAGAAGAGGCCCACAGTGATGACAGCAGCTCTGTCTCCCTGGATCTAGATGACCAGCCCGGTCCATCGGGGACCTCGGGACAGTCGGTTTCCCTCAGACAGGCACAGGCCACAGCAGACCTTCCCCCTCTGGGAACACCAGCACAGCACCCACCCAGCGGGCCCATACCTCTGTCCCCAGGACACGTCAATCAGCGGTGTGTCCACCACTACAGGGAGACCAGGCTAACCCACCACCCCAACAACAACAGGGACCTGGGGACAGTGGTAGTGGGCACACGGTCCAGGGAACGGAGGCCCAAGGAAACAGGGGAACTGGGAGGGCAGCTGTGCGACAGGGGGGGGGCAGGCCAAGGGAACCCACTCTCCACGAGGCCCTCTCCTCCATCATGGGAGCATACCACCGCTCCCAGGAGACGATGGCGACGGTCCTGGCCAGGTTTCAGGAAATCCAGCTTCTGCAGGAACAACAGTATATGGGGTTCAGGGAGGAACTGAGAAACATCAGTACCGCCATGGGTACCATCGTAGTGGCCCTGAATGAGTTAATCTCCACATTGCGGACCACTGTGGCACCTCAAATGTCCCCTGACACTAGCATGGACCAAGAACAGGCTACCACCTCCGCCGGCGCTAGTAGACAGGAGGCCCCGACAGAAGACCAACAGACCACCAGAACCCCACCCCCTGCAGAAGGAGAACCACCCCGCAGGCGGGCCCTGAGATCCAGGAAGAAGACAGAGTAACATGTCAAGACCCCCGCCAGCAAAGGATACCGCCCTGATTGTCATCCCACTTTCCCACATTGTCACCCTGTCCAACCTTAAACTGCCCCTGCTCCACTTCCCACAGGCATTTGGACTATGCACCTGTGAACCTGATAGTCTGGACTCTGCCATGGACAATCCTCCACCATCACCCCTCACCGATTTGCAACCACCCATTCAAATTAGAGCACTTGAATAAACACACTTATTGCACATAAACAATCTGGAGTCTGTCTGTGATTTTAACAAATGTATTAGACATGACAGTGCCAAAATTGTTATTCACATTGTGATGCCAACAAACCACTGTCACACAGCTGTAGTCCATGGGGAAACAAAGCAGATGTCACGCAGTGGGGCCCACAGCTCTGAAAACGGAAGGGAAAGTCACAACACAGTTACCATACACTGAGGGAAAAAGTCAGACAGTAGAGAGGTAGGAGTCTTTAAGTAAATGTAATATGCCGGTGTGTACTCTTACCTGTGTGTCACTGAAAATATTGCTCTATTACTGTGTTCCTGTTGTCTATTTTTTCCTCTCCGTCTTCCTCTTCTTCACTCTCCACAGGCTCCACAGCTGCTACAACACCACCATCTGGACCATCCTCCTGCAGAAAAGTCACCTGGCGGCGCAAAGCCAGGTTGTGAAGCATACAGCAGGCCACGATGATCTGGCACACCTTCTTAGGTGAGTACATTAGGGATCCACCTGTCATATGGAGGCACCTGAACCTGGCCTTCAGGAGGCCAAAGGTTCGCTCGATCACCCTCCTAGTCCGCCCATGGGCCTCATTGTAGCGTTCCTCTGCCCTGGTCCTGGGATTCTTCACTGGGGTCAGTAGCCAGGACAGGTTGGGGTAACCAGAGTCCCCTAATAGCCACACCCGGTGCCTCTGGAGTTGACCCATCACATACGGGATGCTGCTATTCCGCAGGATGTAGGCATCATGCACTGACCCAGGGAGATGTACTGGTCAGCCAAACAGACCATCTGTACATTCATCGAATGATAACTTTTCCCGTTCCTGTACACCTGTTCACTCCTGCTGGTGGGGTACCAAAGCCACATGTGTCCCATCAATGGCACCTATGATGTTGGGGATATGTCCAAGGGCATAGAAATCACCCTTCACTGTAGGCAAATCCCCCACCTCAGGGAAAATGATGTAGCTCCTCATGTGTTTCAGCAGGGCAGACAACACTCTGGACAACACCTTGGAAAACATAGGTTGAGACATCCCTGATGATATGGCCACTGTTGTTTGAAATGACCCACTTGCTAAGAAATGGAGTACTGACAGCACCTGCACTAGAGGGGGGATCCCTGTGGGTTGGCGGATGGGTGACATCAGGTCTGCCTCCAGCTGGGCACACAGTTCCTGTATAGTGGCTCAGTCAAGTCTGTATGTCAGTATGACATGTCTTTCCTCCATTGTCGACAGGTCCACCAGCGGTCTGTACACTGGAAGATTCCTCCATCTCCTCGCATTGCCCAGCGGACGGTGCCTAGGAAGGACAACAGCGAGCACAGAGTCAATCAACCCACAGGTACGTTCCCACAGCTTGCACACAACACGATTCACTATGCATTGAATGGTTTGTATGAGTGTTGAGGAAAGGCCTAGGTATGTGTGACGCAGTAGAAATTAAGCTATGTGGGCCCTTGAAATGGCGGCTGCCTGACCTGTTAAGTGTGACAATGGGATGTGAGTTCAATGCGCTGGCGTGGCACACCGTGGCGGTAGGCGGTCGAAGACCGCGGCGCAAAGCCGCATTGGTTAACATAGAATCCTATGGGTTTCACGAGCCAATGACGATGTGCGCCGGTGGTCGCGGTACGCACCGCCGTGGTACGCACCGCCGCGGGCGTGACCACCATTTTCTATCATCTTAATCACTCGATACCTGATCTTCCACAGGAGAGGACCTACACTGCAAGTGCTGCTGTGATCTCGGTCTGGAAGAGACAATGGCTGCTGCGACTGGGGAAAGGGCCCCTACCTTCACTTCTGAAGAATTGGAGAAACTCGTGGATAGGGTCCTCCCCCAGTATGCGCTACTCTACGGTCCTCCAGACCAACAGGTAAGTACACTGGGACCATGCTTTGTGGGCAATGCCTGGGTTGAGTCGGGTGGATGAAAGATGGTGGGGAGAGGAGCGATTGAGGCATGCATCAGACGACAGATGGGAGCATTGGCCACATGGCAAGGGTGGGGATGGGGGGCCACTCACATCAAGCATGCAGAAGGTGATGATTTTTTTTCTCTCCCTGTACATGTCACATAGGTCAGCGCCCACCAGAAAATCGCTATTTGGCGTGCCATCTCCAAGGACGTCCGGACCCTGGGGGTCCACAACAGACGGGGCACCCACTGCCGGAAGAGGTGGGAGGACATCCGACGCGGGAGCAGGAAGACGGCGGAGGCTCTGCTGGGGATGGCCTCCCAACGTAGGAGGGGTGCCAGTCGTCAATTGACCCCCCTGATGTCCCGGATCCTGGCGGTGGCCTACCCCGATTTGGATGGGCGCGTGAGGACATCACAGCAGACACAAGGTGGTGAGTACACTCTCATTCTGGTGACTTTGCGCGCAGTGGAGGTGTCTGGGTGGGGGAGGTGGGCTGTGGGTATCTCTAGGCCAGGGCGATTTCTGTAGGCTAGGCCCCTCCGTAAGGCATGGCCCTGTGCCCCCGCCCCCCACCTCTGTGAGGTGCCAAGTACAGCTATTCATGGCCCTGAGTCATCTATGTGTGCAGTTGTCGTCCATAGGCTTGTAGGCCATGTCCCACTGATTGAGTAGTGGACCCCAAGTGCGCAGCGTAGTGCAGGGGGCTTCTGTGTCTGTCCTCTCCGCCAACGGTAGCGGTAATCCATGCACTCAACGTGTCTTTCTTTCTCCCCCTCCCCTTTTTTGTGGTCTTCCTGTTCATGTGTGCATTAGCATCATCAGGCGGAGGAGAAGTGGCATCGGAGCACGAGGGAGCTGCATCCCAATTGGCCCTGGAGGGCCATGCAACGGACTCTGAGTACACCAGTGGGACGGAGGGCGAGGGGAGCTCCACAGCGGGGACTCGTGCTGATGTCAGTGGCAGCGACTCGTCCTCTGAAGGGAGCTCCCTTGTGGTGGCGGCAACATCCGTGCCCCCCGCAACAACAGGTACAGCCGCCACCCAGCGCACCAGCACCGCCCTCCCAGCAGCCCCTCAGCGCTTGCCCCGTGCCCGCTCACCCAGGAAGGGGGGCATCTCCTTCGCCCAAGGCACCTCAGGCCCTGCCCCTGTCACCCCTGCTGCCCTCAGTGAGGAGGTCATTGACCTCCTGAGGACCATCATTGTTGGGCAGTCTACCCTTTTGAATGCCATCTAGGGTGTAGAAAGGGAGGTGCACCGGAGTAATGCATACCTGGAGGGCATTCATTCGGGTCAGGCTGCCCATCAGCGATCGTTCAACGCTCTGGCCTCAGCACTGACAGCAGCTATTGTCCCTGTCTCTAGCCTCCCCCCTCCAACTTCCTCCACCCAAACCCAATCCCCTGTACCTCTGCCTATCCCAGACACACCTACAGACCAGCCTGCACACACCTCAACACCCAAGGGAAGCTCATCCAGACATAAGCACCACACTTCACACAAGCATTCACACAAGCAACATTCACATGCAGACACACCAACACCCACTGCCTCCACTATGTCCCCCTCCTCCTCGTCTCCCTCCCTGTGACGTCTCCACTCACACTTGCATGTACAACATCTTCAGCCACTACGTCCATCACCAGCACACCCACCAGAACACTCCGCACACGTGCAGTCACCACCCCCACTACCATTGACACGTCCCCTGTGTCCTCTCCCAGTGTGACTGTCACCCCCTCTTCCAAACCACACAAACGCAGGCAGCCACCCACCCAACAGCCATCCACCTCACGACAGCCTCCAGCCCAAGCACCTGCACCCAAAGACACCAGACTTCACACTCCTACAACCACATCCTCTTCCTCCACTCCCATACCCACTACACCTAGCCGTCCCTCTCTTTCCAAATTGATTTTCCTTTCCAAACTTGACCTCTTTCCAATAACTCCCCCACCCCGTCCATCGAATAAGACTGCAATCAGCACCTCAGCCACCACCAAACCAGGACCTATCAGGACTGTTGTCCAAGGACTGTGGAGTCCCCCACCCTCAAGGGCAACTAGTTCTGGTAGGAGCCAAGGCACGGCCAGCCCACCCCCGGAAAAACACCCAAAGATCACCAGTGCCCGGCGCTAGAGGCCAAGGACACCAGGGACCAAAATCCCTACCCTGGCTCCGCCTGGAAGTGGGGTGCCACCTGGGAAAGGGCCACAGACGACCAGGGAAGGGTGGGAAGGGCAGCACGCCCGATAAGTCCGGCAGCAGGCCAGCTGCCCAGGAGGGCCCCACCAGCCCCATCCCAGGTGAGCAGGAGGGCCCCGCCAGCCACAGCCCAGCTGCCCAGGAGGGCCCCGACAGCCACAGCCCAGCTACCCAGGAGGGCCCCGACAGCCACAACCCAGCTGCCCAGGAGGGCCCCGCCAGCCACAGCCCAGCTGCCCAGGAGGGCCCCGCCAGCCACAGCCCAGCTGGGCAATGAAGGAGCGCCAGCCACAGCCCAGCTGGGCAATGAAGGAGCGCCATCTCAAGCACCGCTGAACAGGGCAAGGACCGCTGAACAGGGCAAGGACCGCCAAGGCAAGCACCGCTGAACAGGGCAAGGACCGCTGAACAGGGCAAGGACCGCCAAGGCAAGCACCGCTGAACAGGGCAAGGACCGCTGAACAGGGCAAGCACCGCTGAACAGGGCAAAGATCGCCAAGGCAAGCACCGCTGAACAGGGCAAGGACCGCTGAACAAGGCAAGCACCGCTGAACAGGGCAAGGACTGCCAAGGCAAGGACCGCTGAACAGGGCAAGGACCGCCAAGGCAAGCACCGCTGAACAGGGCAAGGACCGCTGAACAGGGCAAGGACCGCCAAGGCAAGCACCGCTGAACAGGGCAAGGACCGCTGAACAGGGCAAGCACCGCTGAACAGGGCAAGGACCGCCAAGGCAAGCACCGCTGAACAGGGCAAGGACCGCCAAAGCAAGCACCGCTGAACAGGGCAAGGACCGCTGTACTGGGCCCTTCATCTCAAGCACCGCTGCACTGGGCCCTTCATCTCAAGCACGGCTCCGCTGGGCCCTTCATCTCAAGCACCGCTCCGCTGGGCCCCGCCGTCTCAAGCACCGCTGCACTGGGCCCTTCATTTCAAGCACCGCTGCACTGGGCCCTTCATCTCAAGCACCGCTCCGCTGGGCCCTTCATCTCAAGCACCGCTCCACTGGGCCCTTCATCTCAAGCACCGCTCCGCTGGGCACCGCCGTCTCAAGCACCGCTGCACTGGGCCCTTCATCTCAAGCACCGCTGCACTGGGCCCTTCATCTCAAGCACCGCTCCGCTGGGCCCTTCATCTCAAGCACCGCTCCGCTGGGCACCGCCGTCTCAAGCACCGCTGCAATGGGCCCTTCATCTCAAGCACCGCTCCGCTGGGCCCTTCATCTCAAGCACTGCTCCGCTGGGCCCTTCATCTCAAGCACCTCTGCACTGGGCCCTTCATCTCAAGCACCGCTCCGCTGGGCCCTTCATCTCAAGCACCGTTCCGCTGGGCACCGCCGTCTCAAGCACCGCTGCACTGGGCCCTTCCTCTCAAGCACCGCTCCGCTGGGCCCTTCATCTCAAGCACCGCTCCGCTGGGCCCTTAATCTCAAGCACCGCTGCACTGGGCCCTTCAGCTCAAGCACCGCTCCGCTGGGCCCTTCATCTCAAGCACCACTGCACTGGGCCCTTCATCTCAAGCACCGCTCCGCTGGGCCCTTCATCTCAAGCACCGCTCCGCTGGGCACCGCCGTCTCAAGCACCGCTGCACTGGGCCCATCATCTCAAGCACCGCTCCGCTGGGCCCTTCATCTCAAGCACCGCTCCGCTGGGCCCTTCATCTCAAGCACCGCTCCGCTGGGCCCTTCATCTCAAGCACCGCTGCACTGGGCCCTTCATCTCAAGCACCGCTCCGCTGGGCCCTTCATCTCAAGCACCGCTGCACTGGGCCCTTCATCTCAAGCACCGCTCCGCTGGGCCCTTCATCTCAAGCACCGCTCCGCTGGGCACCGCCGTCTCAAGCACCGCTGCACTGGGCCCTTCATCACAAGCACCGCTCCGCTGGGCCCTTCATCTCAAGCAGCGCTCCGCTGGGCCCTTCATCTCAAGCACCGCTCCGCTGGGCACCGCCGTCTCAAGCACCGCTGCACTGGGCCCTTCATCTCAAGCACCGCTGCACTGGGCCCTTCATCTCAAGCACCGCTCTGCTGGGCCCTTCATCTCAAGCACCGCTGGCCCATTGGCGGAAGGGGCAGTGCTGCATCTGTGTCGGGCAGGGCTGCACGAAGCACTCTGGGCACCAGTCCCCCTCCAGAACCAGTGGACACTGTCATCCACTTGAGAGACTGTGGCTTTGCACTCCCCAGGATGTAACAGTGGGCAAACCACCCACTGTAGAGACCTGAGAGACTGTGGCTTTGCACTCCCCAGGATGGAACAGTGGGCAAGCCACCCACTGTATGGACTTGAGAGACTGTGGCTTTGCACTCCCCCGGATGGTACAGTGGGCAAGCCACCCACTGTATGGACTTGATAGACTGTGGCTTTGCACTCCCCAGGATGGTACAGTGGGCAAACCACCCACTGTATGGACTTGAGAGACTGTGGCTTTGCACTCCCCAGGATGGTACAGTGGGCAATCCACCCACTGTATGGACTTGAGAGACTGTGGCTTTGCACTCCCCAGGATGGTACAGTGGGCAAACCACCCACTGTATGGACTTGAGAGACTGTGGCTTTGCACTCCCCAGGATGGGACAGTGGGCAATCCACCCACTGTATGGACTTGAGAGACTGTGGCTTTGCACTCCCCAGGATGGGACAGTGGCCATGGAGGCCCCTCGTGGATCTGGCGTCGTGTACTCATGTGGCTGAGGTGCACCCCCTTCCCTTCCCCCTGAGGTGCCTGTAGTTTTTCTATCTGATGCCCCTGCAGTGTTCTCTCCGTTGGTGTCAGGTATCCTGTGTGGGCCTTGCCCATGTGATTTGGGCCCAGTGGTCCACGGACAATGACTGCTAAAATTATCGGAATTTTAATATTTATGTATATATTAGTTTTAAATGTGTGCTATTTTTATATGCCGATAATACAATATATTCGACTGTTTATGATCATTTCATTTTGTCTTTGCATTCTTCCGGGGGGTTTGGGGGTTGTAACAGTGATGTATTGCTATGCATTGATGGGTGTGTTGTAGTGGGTGAGGGTGGTGGTGGGTGTGTAGCGTATGTGTGCCCGTAATATTTTCTCCTCCCCCCTCCCCTGTGTCGTAGGTGCAGTACTCACCGTAGTCTTCTGCGCCGGCGTTCGTGCTCCTGGTAGAGGAGCAGGAATACAATAGCTGGTAGGATGTGTAGTTCGGGTTCCATGCTGTCCAGATTCCTCGTGGGGTGTATGGAGGTGAGCGTTTTCCGTTTGAAATGTTTGTTTCCGCCGTGTTTTTATCGGCGGGGCTACCGCCCCGGAAAAGGTGGCGGATTGGTGGGTTGTGATAGGGTGGGCGGTACATTGACTCCCGCCTGTCTGTTGGCGGTGACCGCCACGCTGTTTGTTTGTCTCGCCGTGGCGGTCGGAGTGTTAAAGTGGCGGTCTCTGTTCGCGGTTTCCGCCAGGGTCAGAATTCCATTTTCTAAACTGCCAGCCTGTTGGCGGATTAGCCGCCGCTTTAGCAGCGACCGCCAGGGTTGGAATGACCCCCATAGTGTTTTCAAAGGATATATCGATTAAGCCCAAATGGGCAAACCACTATTGTCTAATTGCAAATATGAGATAACGTTTTCAATGTGAAGACTAGATATCATAGCTCCTTTGCTTTTTCTTCTGAGGTGTCAAACACCCTTTTACCCTTCAAGAAAAAAACAGATAAAAACCATAAGTAAAAGCAAAAGAGCTTCCAATATTATGTGTCCTAGAGAGCAATGTACTTTTCCATTTCACTACATTCTAGGAACCTGCTGCCTCACCTCATCCTTAGTTAACTACTTTCACACATGAACAAAAAGATCTTCACCATTGTTGATACCCTTGGGCTCTTCACTCTGTAATGCTATTATGTATTTGGATTCGAGTATACTGAGTTTTTCCTCCGGCATCTTTCCTTAAGCCATCAATCACACTATGGCCCTCATTACGACCCTGGTGGTCGGTAATAAAGTGGCGGTAATACCGCCAACAGGCCGGCAGTAACGACTGCCAAATTTTGACCATGGCTGAAAGATCTCCGAAAGACAGCCAATGTACCACACCGACCGCCAGGGCGGAAACAAGAGGCACCACGACGGTAGCCGCCTACAACCAGGCAGACGTCAAACTTCCGCCCACCATATTATGACCACACAATCCGCCACCTTTTCCGGGGCGGTACCAACAACATCAAAAGACTTGCGGAAACATTGCACAGAAGTGAAAGGACTCACCATTGGAGACACAGGAAAGAACATGCTGCCATGGAACCCGAACTGCAAGTCTTTCCAATGATATTCTACGTTCTACTCCACCGCGAACACCAACGATGGCTAAGACGAAGACAGTGAGTACAGCCACCTAGCACACAAGGGAGGGGGGGAGGAAAACGACAGTGACACACACACACACACACCATACACACTCCGGACACACACACCATACACACAACCAGCTGCCCAAGAAAACAAGTTAATCCCCATAAATCGGCTGAATAATGCAAGGACAACAAGAATTTACTAAAGTGATTGGAATAAGATCAACACAGTATAAATAATAGTTTAGCCAATGCTACAGATATGTACAAATGTATGAAAAAGGGACACTACCCAGTCCTCAGTTCGCATGGGCCACAATGCCCCACTTGTCACCTGCATCAATACGGAGAGAACACTGCAGGGGCATCAGTTGGCAAATAGACAGGCACCTCAGGGGGAGGTGGGGGCACCTCAGCCTGAAGCCGAAACAAGATCACTGGTTCTGGAGGCAACATGTCCTGTACTTGGTCCTGGGGAGTGCAAGGCCACAGTCTCTTGAGTGGGTGTCTTCCCCACTGGTTCTGGAGGGGGCAACATGCCCTGTGCTTAGTCCTGGGAAGTGATAGGCCACAGTCTCTCGAGTGGGAGTCTTCCCCACTGGTTCTGGACAGGGCAACATGACAATGCTTGGTCCTGGGGAGTGATAGGCCACAGTCTTTTGAGTCGGTATCTTCCCCACTGGTTCTGGAGGGGGTAACATGCCCTGTGCTTGGTCCTGGGGATGCAAGGCCACAGTCTCTCGAGTGGGTGACTTCCCCACTGGTCCTGGAGTGGACAGGCCGCCCAGCAACCAATGGAGGCAGGATCACATTGCGTCCGCCGGTGGTGAGGGCTGCACTGTGGTGGTGCTGGTAGTGGTGGTGGGAGGCTCCTGCACAGCCCCTGCACCCTCCGATGGCTGCACTGTGGTATTGCTGGTGCTGGTGGTGGGAGGCTCCTGCACAGCCCCTGCACCCTGGGATGTCTGCACAACCACGGTTGGTGATGGGGGCTCCATGACAGCTGCTGGTGCAGGCTCCTTCCCCTTCTTGCCTGCTGGTGCAGTCTCCTTCTCCTTTCAGATGGCAGGTGCAGGCTCCTTCCCCTTCTTGCCTGCTGGTGCAGGCTCCTTTTCCTTCAGTATATATGGCCTGGAATCCTTTACACCACAAGTAGGTGCGGATGGAACTGGGCCCATGGACTGTGTGGTTGAGGTTTTTAATACCCTGGCCATACGTGGAGGATGGGGGGGAGGGGTAAGGAAGAGGTCAATAGTGGAAAGGAAAAGCTTTTTATGGACATTGGGGTGGGAAGAGGGAGAAGCAATGGGAGTGGAGGATGAGGGAATGGTTGTTGGAAGTGTCTGTTTGTTGGATTTGGGTGCAGGTGTATGGGCTGTGTGCTGTTGTGAGGTGGATGGCTGTTGGGTGTCTGAGTGCTTGCATTTGTGTACTTTAGGAGGGGGGCAGACACAGTGGGAGAGGACACAGGGAACATGTGCATGGCTGTTGTGGAGGTGTCTGCCAGTGAGGTGTGTGCTCTGCTCGATGTGGTGATGATGCAGGTAGTGGATGATGATGTAGTGCATGCAGGTGTGAGTGTGGACATAACTAGGTGGAAGATGGAGGAGGAGGAAGAGGGGGAGACAGTGGAAATAGTGGATATTGTTGTGTCTGCAACTGGATGGTGTTTGTAAGAGTGCCTGTGGGATGAAGTGTGGTGCTTGTAATTGCCTGTGACACTCTTGGGTGTTGTCCTGTGTGCATGCTCATCTGGCTGTGTGCTTGGGATGGGTCGGGGTTGAGGGGAATGGGACTGGGAAGTGGTAGTTGGAGGGGGGGCAGCAGAAACAGGGACAATGGCTGCCATTAGAGATGCGGCCAGAGCCTGGATTGATCGCTATTGATCAACCAATCAATCCAGTGTGAATGCCCTCCAGGAATGCATTAGATTGTTGCATCTGGGCTGTCAGCCCCTGGATGACATTCACAAATAGTTGACTGCCCTACAATGATGGATCTTAGGAGGTCAATAGCCTCCTCACTCAGGGCAGCAGGGCTCACTAGGGCAGGGCCTGAGGTGTCTGGGGCGAAGGAGATGCCCACCCTCCTGGGTGAGCGGGCAAGGGCAACTCGCTGAGGGGCTGTTGGGAGGGCAGTCCTGGCACAGGGGTGGCGGCTGTACCTGTAGCTGGGGTGGTCACAGAAGTGACCGCCACCACCAATAAGCTTCCATCGGAGGAGGTACCTGAGTCTGTATTGTCCCCTCCAGTCTCCGCCATGGTGCTCCCCTCGCCCTCCGTCCTACTGGTGCCAACAGCGTTGGTGGACTCTGCCTCCAGGGTCATGTGGGATGCAGCTCCCTCTGTATCTGGTGCCCCTGCTCCTCTGCCAGATGATGCTAATGCACATAAGGACAGGATGACAAAACAGGAAAGGTGGGGAGAGAGAAAGGATACACTGGGTCAGTGTCTGCACCAACACCACCGTTGGCGTACACAGCACCCTCACACACAGTGAACAGGCCTACGCAATATGCATTGCACTACCAGTGATATGGGTCATCACCAAGGCATGAGGAAGGGCACACCGCCAACTGCAGCACACCTGGGACCCACGCAGACCTGGGCAGCTGTGGATGCTAACAAGTTAGGTAGGCAGGATTATCCCTTTAGACCCCTAGCCACCAGAAGACCTACGCTGCTATGTCAGGCCTGGCCTAGGTACACCCACTAACACACAACCACCATCCCGGATAACACCTCACCAGCCGTAAGTTGTAATGATAGCCACTGTACTCACCCCGTTGTGGCTTTTGTGAGGCCCTCAAGCACCCATCCAGCTCTGGATAGACCACTGCCCGTATGGGGGCCATCAGGGGGGTCAGGGTCCGACGGGCACCCCTTCCTCATTGGGAGGCCATCCCCAGCTCGGTATCCGCCATCTCCTGTGGCCAGCGTCTCAGGTCCTCCCACTGTTTTTGACAGTGCTCTGCCTGCCATAGATCCCCAGGGTCCGTGCGTCCTTGGCGATGGCATGCCATATACCCTTCTTTTGATGGGCGCTGACCTGCAGTGGCAATACTTACATGAAAACACCATTAGACAGACAGTCCAGCCAATTACACATATGGCCCACCATACCCGTTTATAGGACTATTGGAACACACATAGCTCAGCACCCAATGTGTTCCCAGCCAGGAGGACATACCCCCCCTTACACGGAGCTGTCACACACACCTCTATACATGCATGCAACATGCATCGTGCCCACAGTGTACTCGCCTGTTGGTCTGGAGGCCCATACAGCAGTCCGTCCAGGGGTAGTACCCCATCCACCATTCTCCCCACCTCCTCTGAAGAGAAGGCTGGGGCCCTTTCCCCGGTCACACGGGCCATGGTAGGTTCCAGTCACAGCAGCAGATGCAGTGTAGGTCCTCTCCTATGTAAGGTCAGGTAGCAAGTGAGGAATCAGATAGAAAAAGGCAGTCACGTCTGAGGCGGTGCACACCATCACCGTTGGAGTAGATCACCATTGGCCACTGTAAACTTCGTATTTGTATAGCGCACTACTCACCCGTTAGGGTCTCAAGGTGCTGTACGCATACCGCTGTGGAACCCCTCCTGCCTTTTCCCTGTGAGGTGCCCACTCCTGGGCAACCTCCAAGGTGAAGCCAGGCATCCCAGTGCTGTTGGGGCCGTTGTGTAGATTAAGCAAGCTATTGCCCAGAGTTACAGAGTGGGACCCATGAATTAGATTGGGCACCGATGCGAGAATTATCAGGTCCGAGGAAATAGAGCTCAAGACCCGCCGAGGCGGGAATTGAACCCTGGTCCCCGGCTAGATTTCTGCATCAGGGTCTGCCGCTCTAACCATTGAGCCACACTTCTCCACCATTGAGCCACACTTCTCCACTGTACCCCATAGGGCCCAATTTTAACCAATGAGGAATTGTATGAGGGTTCCCACGTTCCGCCATGGCGCACAACGTCAGCGGAATTCCCTCACTTCCACCTGTCCCTTCACACAGGACAGGCAGACGCCACTTCAGGGGCGGGCATCCCTATAGAATCATGGTGCGCCACAGGAGAAATAGGCACATACTGGATCAATCACAATGACCCATTACATGTTTACAGAATGCTAACTACTACATATTGCATTTGTCCCTCCCAGCCAGAATGGACAGGTGTTCATGAATCGTAAGAGTTTCCACTCCATGAATGTTCAGATGGTGTGCTTGGCGGACCAGTACATCACCCATATCAATGCCAAGGATCCTGGGTTGGTGCATGAGAGGGATTCCTTCAATAGGGATTGCAGGAGCCTCGAAAGGAGATGGAGAAAGACCTATGAAATTCCACGAAATGAAGAATACAGGAAAGCCATCAGGCTGTTTCATGCAGAAATAAAATTAGCACACAGTACATACTACTCCACAAAAATAAAATAGAGCTCCAATTCACCTAAAGAGATCTTTCATCTTGTGAGACAAATTACTCACTCACACTTGCATACTCACTCTGTGGAAGCATCCTATAAACACAGTAATAATGTGGGTGTATTTTCAGAAACAAATATTAGACATTTACACAACTTTTCCGATGAAGACCCTTAGTATACAGGTTCACATGGTGGAATGTATCAACCATACAGCGTTGCTTTTGCAGTTTCCACCGCTTTCCCAAGACTGGGTATTAATATTCCTGGAGACCCTCAAATCTGGTTGTCCACTGGACCCTGCACTGCCTTACATCTTAGTTCAGGCTTCATCTTTCATAGTCCCTACCCTGACTGACATACCAAACTTTTCATTGACCAATAGTAGTATCCCTCACCAGTGGAAACATTCAATAGTGAAACCTTTGCTTAAGAAATCCCACTTAGACACGTCTGTTCTTAACTACTATAGGCCTATCTCTATGATGCATGCTCTCTCCAAAATATTGGAGAGACATGTTAATTTTTTTCTTTTTAGCTTTCTTGAGGAAAACAACATCCTCCACCCTTCTCAGATGGGCTTTAGACCATTGAACAGCACTGAATCAGCACTAATCAGCATTATGGAAGAGGTCAGGAATCGCCTTGATCAAGGGATGGCCTCAGCTATTATTCTTTTGGATCTTAGTGCTGCTTTCGATACTGTGGACCATAGTATCCTCTGCCAAAGACTGGCGTAGATCAGAATCACAGGCAATGCTCTTAATTAACTCTCCTCCTTCCCAGAAGCTAGATACTTTCTGGTACTAGATCGCTCAAATTACTCCAGAAGCTTTAATAGCAGCTGGGGACTACCTCAGGGGTCTTCACTCAGCCCCATTATATGTAACATCTATATGTCACCTCTGGCAAAGATAGTAGAACCATTTGGTCTTTTAATAGTCTCATATGCGGACGACACTCAATTGGTAGTCTCCCTGACGACCGAGAAAAAACTAATTGGAGAGGGCACTTACTCTTTGTTTAAAGACAGTGGGGGTTATTACAACTTTGGAGGAGGTGTTAATCCATCCCAAAAGTGACGGTAAAGTGACGGATATACCACCAGCCGTATTAAGAGTCCATTATATCCTATGGAACTCGTAATACGGCTGGTGGTATATCCATCTCATTTGGGACGGATTAACACCCAGTATCTTAATGGATGTCCGATTGTAAACTCAAATTGAATGGAGAGAAGACAGAGGTTATGTTTTTAGGACATACTTCCCAGCCCAATACATTTTCCCCTCTGCACCACACTCTAGGAGGGTTGCCTCCTCCTAAGGAATATATTGAGAGCCTAGGAGTATGGCTGGACCCAGGATTAACCATGGGTCACCAAGCTAAGAAAATCTCCTCCTCTTGCTTTAGAATGCTAAGACTCCTTAGAAAGGTATTTCAAATTCTCCCATTCATCACGAAGAGACTCATAATCCAGGTACTTATCATCTCCCATCTGGACTGTGGGAATGCCTTGTTTATTGGGGCTCCAAAATATGTAAAAAAGAAACTACAAGTGGTCCAGAACACGGCAGCCCACCTTCTTCTTAATGTACCTAGACATGAATTGGCTAAACCCGCTCTTTCTATTTTGCACTGGCTTCCAGTTGAGCAGCAGATAAAATTTAAAACTCTGTGCTGTATTCACAGAGCTCTCCATAACAAAGGTCCCCCACTCCTACGAACCCTTGCCTCCTTCCACATTCCTGCTAGGCATCTTAGGTCTTCCTCAGCGGCCCCTGCAGTAATTCCCCTAACAAAAAAGGCCAAATGGGGGGAAGATCAATGGCTTTCCTTGGAGCAAGGTTATGGAATTCATTGCCGATGAATCTACGACAAACAGGCCATGAACTTTCTTTCAGCTGCTTACTTGAGACATGGTTATTTTGATCGTGATCTGCAGCTTGTCATCTGAAGTCTTGTGTACAAGCACGGGGAGGCCCGTCGGGTAGCCATGCGCTACATAAGACCTATTAACATAACATAACATAACATGCCTTTGTCCTAAGAAATAGCAGCATCCCAAATGTGATGGGCCAACTTCAGAGGCACAGGGTGTGGCTAATAGAGGTGAGCCCTCGTTTCCACCCAGTATGTGTTGGTGTATGCCTATGGTGTTGGCCATATAGTATAGTCTGTGGCTAAATGTTGTCCCTCAATATTTGTAGGTGACTCTGGTTACCCAAACCTATCATGGCTGCTGACCCCTGTGAGGAATTCCAGGACAAGGGCAGAAGAACATTATAATGAGGTGCATGGGCGAACCAGAAGGATAATTAAGAGAACCTTTGGCCTCCTGAAGGCCAGGTACTGGGGCCTCCATCTAACAGGTGGATCCCTGTGCTACTCACTCAAGAAGGTCTGCCATATAGTAGTGGCATGCTGCATGATGCACAACCTGGCCCTCAGACACCATGTACCTTTTCTGCAGGAAGAGGATTCTGGAGATGCCCCTGTGGCAGCAGGGGGAAAGTGCAATGGGATGGGGTGATGATGGAGGAAAGTGCAGGGTATTGTTTCAGTCTGTTTGTAGCACAGGAGCATTGTCCAAGGGGACAGAGGAAAGGGAGCAATGGCAGTTCAAGGTGGACAGGGTGACTGAGTGGGACACAAGGGGGGCAATCAAAAGAGTCTCCTTTCCTGGAGGGGGTCTTAGCATGTGTCTCTGGCTTCTGTCTGGATGGCAGGGAACGTTTGCGGGGTGGTTGACCTTCTGCACAGAGGTGCTGGTGGCCTGTGAGTCCTGTGGGGCGTCTTCCTAGCCACTAGCAACAGCGGAAGTGGAAGGCTGTTCAGATGTCTACCTAGTGGCTGGGGCACGCTGGTGTGAGACTGCCTCCCTCATAATGTTGGCCATGTCTGCCAGCATCCCTGCTATGGAGATCAGGGTGTTGTTGATAGCCTGCAAGTCCTCCCTGATAGTCATCAACACATGAACAAAGAACTGCATATCATGCCAGTCAATAACACTTAGCCAATGAATCCCAGCACAGTGTCATCCTGAGTAGTGTGAACACTGCTGAAAAGTTATACCCATTAGGTGCTCCAAATATGTCTCAGGGGGTCATTACAACCCTGGCGGACGGTGTTAAAGCTGCGGTAATACCGCAAACAGGCCGGCGGATAAAAAAAGGGAATTATGACCGTGGCGGAAATCGCCAACATAGACAGCCACTTTAACACTCCGACCGCCACGGCGGTACAGACAAGCAGCACGGCGGTCACTGCCAACAGACAGGCGGGAGACACTGTACCGCCCACAGTATTACAACAGGCCAATCCGCCACCTTTTCCGGGGCGGATTCACCGTGGATAAAAACACGGCGGAAACAGCTTTTGCAATGGGAAAACGCTCACCTTAACACACTCCACGAGGAAGGAGGGCACCATGGAGCCCGAACTCCAAATACTCCCTGCGCTTGTCTTCCTGCTCCTCTACGAACATCAGCAACGGCGGCGCCGAAGACAATGGTGAGTACTGCACCTACGACATAGGGGAGGGGGGAGGCAAAAGTCAGGGGGACTCACACGCAACACCCCCACCCCGAACCTCACCCACTACAAAACACACACCAATGCATCTCCAAACATCACAGTAACAACCCACAACCCCCCGGAAGAATGCAAAGACAAAAGGGAATCAGTATAACTATTGTAATGTATAAAAATACAGTAAGCTCATATATACAGAAATATATACACATTCCAAATATATACATCACGATTAGTAGTGCAGGTATGCACAATTCAATGTCCGTGGACCACTGGGCCCAAAATGCATGGGCGAGGCCCACACACAATACCTGTCCAGAAACGGAGAGAACACTGCAGGGGCATCAGATAGAAATACAACAGGCACCTCAGGGGGAAGGGAAGGGGGGCACCTCAGTCGGAAGAGTGCAAAGCCAGATCCACGACGGGGCTCCATGCCCATTGAAGTATCCTGGGGAGTGCAAAGCCACAGTCTCTCAAGTCTCTACAGTGGGTGGGTTGCCCACTGTACCATCCTGGGGAGTGCAAAGCCACAGTCTCTCAAGTCTCTACAGTGGGTGGTTTGCCCACTGATCAATCTTGTTGAGTGCAAAGCCACAGTCTCTCAAGTCTCTACAGTGGGTGGGTTGCCCACTGTACCATCCTGGGGAGTGCAAAGCCACAGTCTCTCAAGTCTCTACAGTGGGTGGGTTGCCCACTGTACCATCCTGGGGAGTTCAAAGCCACAGTCTCTCAAGTCTCACAAGTGGGTGGTTTGCCCACTGATCAATCCTGGGGAGTGCAAAGCCACAGTCTCTCAAGTCTCTACAGTGGGTGGGTTGCCCACTGTACCATCCTGGGGAGTTCAAAGCCACAGTCTCTCAGGTCTCTACAGTGGGTGGGTTGCCCACTGTACCATCCTGGGGAGTGCAAAGCCACAGTCTCTCAAGTGGATGCAGTTCTCCACTGGTTCTGGAGGGGGACTGGTGCCCAGAGTGCTACATCCTGCGAAGGATTCAGGTAGTGGATGCAGTTCTCCACTGGTTCTGGAGGGGGACTGGTGCCCGGAGTGCTTCATCCTGTGAAGGATTCAGGTAGTGGATGCAGTTCTCCACTGGTTCTGGAGGGGGACTGGTGCCCGGAGTGCTTCATCCTGTGAAGGATTCAGGTAGTGGATGCCGTTCTCCACTGGTTCTGGAGGGGGACTGGTGCCCAGAGTGCTTCATCCTGTGAAGGATTCAGGTAGTGGATGCAGTTCTCCACTGGTTCTGGAGGGGGACTGGTGCCCAGAGTGAATCACGCTCCTTGTGACGGTCCCAGTTCCGTCACTGTCCCAGCCACACATGGGCTAACGATGCTTGAGTTGGCGGTGCTTGCCCTGTTCAGCGGTGCTTGCCACGGCGGTCTTTGCTCTGTTCTGCGGTGCTTGCCCTGTTCAGCAGTGCTTGCCATGGCGGTCTTTGCCCTGTTCAGCGGTGCTTGACTTTGCACTTTCTGACCTGTTCAGCAGTGCTTGCCATGGCGGTCTTTGCCCTGTTCAGCGGTGCTTGCCATGTTCAGCGATGCTTTCCCTGTTCAGCGGTGCTTGCCATGGCGGTCTTTGCCCTGTTCAGCAGTGCTTCCCCTGTTCAGCGGTGCTTGACTTTGCAGTTTCTGACCTGTTCAGTGGTGCTTGCCATGGCGGTCTTTGCCCTGTTCAGCGGTGCTTGCCCTGTTCAGCGGTGCTTGCCATGGCGGTCTTTGACCTGTTCAGCGGTGCTTGCCATGTTCAGCGGTGCTTGACTTTGCTGTCTCTGACCTGTGCAGCAGTGTGTGGCATGACAGTCCCTCAGTGCCCAGCGGGCTGTGGCTGCCGGGGCCCTCCAGGGCACTGACGCTGGCGGTGGTCTCCGGACCAATGATGATAGTGCTGCCCTCCAGGGCACTGACTTTGGGAGTGGTCTCCGGAGCAGTGACAATAGTGCTGCCCTCCAGGGCACTGACTCTGGCGATGGTCTTGGTCTCCGGACCAGTGACGATGGGGCTGGCGGTGGCGTCCTGCTCTTACCAGACTTTGGAGACTTCTTCTGCCCCTTCACCACCTTGGGAGGGGTCACAGCTGACTCGACACCCCCCGGGACCCTTGTGGGCGGCTTTGCAGGCAGGAGTCTTCACCCTCTCCCGTCGGGCACTGTCCAACTTCTGGTGCTTTACAGGGGGTGGACTGGCAGTGCTTTGGCTCTGTGTCACACTGGCTGCCCTGGTGGCTGGTGCACTACACATACCTCTAACACGCACCACTGGTACCGGACATTTTTTGGCAGAGGTGCTAGTATGGGACCTATGAATTGGAGGGGTGTGGGAGGTGGGACAGAGGTCAAGGTTGCTCAGGAAAAGTTTCTGACGAACACTGGGATGGGTAGCTGGAGGGGGTCTGGGAGTGGAGGAAGAGGAGGTGGTTGTAAGAGGTGTAACTTTAGATGATTTGGGTGCAGGTGCATGTTCTGGAGGCTGTCGTGAGGTGGATGGATGTTGGGTGTGTGGGTGTCCGCGTTTATGTACTTTGGGAGGGGCCGTCACAGACACACTGGGAGAGGACACAGGGGATGTGTAAATGGTGGTGGGCGTGGTGAGTGCAGGTGAGCGGGGTGTGGTGCTGGGTGTTCTGGTGCGAGTCCTAGTGGCTGTAGTGGTAGTGCATGCAGGTGAGAGTGTAGACGAGACTGGGAGGGAGGAGGGAGACGACGAGGAGGGGGACACAGTGGAGGCAGTGGATGTTGCTGTGTCTGTATGTGGGTGATGCTTGTGGGAATGCCTGTGGGATGTGTGGTGCCTATGTTTGCCTGAGCTGCCCTTGTGTGTTGAGGTGTGTGCAGGCTGTTCTGATGGTGTGCTTGGGATAGGCTGGGGTACAGGGGATTGGGTCTGGGTGGAGGAAGTTGGAGGGGGGAGGCTAGACACAGGGACAATGGCTGCCATCAGTGCTGAGGCCAGAGATTGCAGGGTTCGATGATGGGCAGCCTGACCAGAATGAATGCCCTCCAGGAATGCATTAGTGTGTTGCAACTCCCTTTCTACACCCTGGATGGCATTCACAATGGTAGACTGCGCAACAGTGAGTGACCTGAGGAGGTCAATGGCCTCCTCACTGAGGGCAGCAGGGGTGACAGGGGCAGGGGCTGAGGTGCCTGGGGCGAAGGTGATGCCCACCCTCCTGGATGAGCGGGCACGGAGGGAAGGCTGAGGGGGTGCTGGGAGGGCGGTGCTAGTAGGGGGGGTGGCGGCTGTACCTGTAGAAGTGGGGGGCACAGATGGTGCCGCCACCACAAGGGAGCTCCCATCGGCGGACTAGTCCGTGTCGCTGTTACAGTGACAGACGTGAAGCTCCCCTCGCCCTCCGTCCCACTGGTGTATTCTGTGTCCGTGGTGTGGCCCTCCATGGCCATGTGGGATGCAGCCCCCTCATGCTCCGGTGCCACTGTACCTCCGCCTGGTGATGCTGATGCACAAAAGAACAGGGAGAGCACAAAAAGGGGTGGGGAAACAGAAGAAAGACAGGTTGAGTGCATGGCTTACTGCTACAGTTGGCGGACAATACAGACACAGCAGCCCACTGCACTACGCCGTGCTCTTGGCCTCTACAGATGCAGTTCCTGGGATATGGCCTACATGGCTATGAGTGTCATCTACCCACATAGATGACACAGGGGCATGTATACCTGTACTCTACAGAGGTGGGGTGGAGTGGCACATGACCTGGATTCCGGAGGGGCCTAGCCTACGGAACTCGCCCTGGCCTAGGGAAACCCACAGCCCTCCTCCCCCACCCAGACCCCTCCACTGCGCGCTAAGTCATGAGAATGTGAGTGTACTCACCCCCTTGTGTCTGCTGTGATGCCCTCATGCGCCCATCCAACTCAGGGTAGGCCATCGCCAGGATCCGGAACATCAGGGGGGTCATGGTCCGACAGGCACCCCTCCCACGTTGGGAGGCCATCCCCAGCTGAGCCTCAACCGTCTTCTTGCTCCAGCGGTGAATGTCCTCCCATCTTTTACGGCAGTGGTTGCTCCGTCTCTGGTGGACCCCCAGGGTCCCGACGTCCTTGGCGATGGCACGCCAAATATCCTTCTTCTGGTGGGCTGACCTACATGACATGTACAGGGGAAGACGAGAAGTTATTAGCAACAGCACCGTCGAAGTGAGTGGCCCACATCCCTGCCCTTGCCATGTGGCATATGCAATCACACTTCTTCATGCTCGCAGTACTCTGCCCCCTTCCTACTGACATCCAGCCCTCTCCACCCAGGCATAGCCCATACAACGTGCTCCCTGTGTGCTTACCTGTTGGTCTGGAGGGCCGTAGAGTAGCATGTACTGGGGGAGGACCCCGTCCCCGAGCTTCTCCAACTCCTGTGCAGTGAAGGCAGGGGCCCTTTCCCCAGACGCACCAGCCATTGTCTCTTCCAGACCGAGGTCACAGCAGCACTTGCAGTGTAGGACCTCTCCTGTCGAAGATCAGGTATCGAGTGATTGAACAGATAGAAAATGGCGGTCACGTCCGCGGCCGCGGCAGTGACGTCCGCGGTGGTGCGTATCATCACCGCCGGCGCACTTCGTCATTGGCTCCTGGGACCCATAGGGTCAAATGTCAACCAATGCAGCATTGCGCTGCGGTCTTTAACCGCCTACCGCGACGGTGTACAACGCCAGCGCAGTTACCTCACATCCCATTGTCCCACTTTAGAGGTCAGGCAGCCGCCATTTCAGGGGCCCACATTGCTTCATTTACAACTGCGTCACACATACCTAGGCCTACACTCAACACACATACAGGAAGGATATTGTATTTAGTGTTGTGTTCTGTGTAGCTGTGGGTACATACCTCAGAATTTGTTGACTCTGTGGTCGCTGTTGTCCTTCCTAGGCACCACCATCAGCTGGGACATGTGAGGAGATGGCGGAATCCTCCGGTGTACCGACCGCTGGTGGACCAGTTAACAATGGAGGAGCGACATTTAATCATCACCTACAGGGTTGACCGTGCCACAATCCAGGAACTGTGTACCCAATTGGAGCCAGACCTGATGTCACCAATCCGCCATCCCACAGGAATCCCCCCTCAAGTGCAAGTGCTATCAGTGCTCCATTTCCTTGCAAGTGGGTCATTTCAAACAACAGTGGCCATGGCATCAGGGATGTCCCAGCCTATGTTTTCCAACGTGTTGTCCAGATTGTTGTCTGCCCTGCTGAAACACGTGAGGAGCTACATCGTTTTCCCTCAGGTGGAGGATTTGTCTACTGTTAAAAGTGACTTCTATGCTCTGGGACATATCCCTAACATCATAGGTGCCATTGATGGGACCCATGTGGCTTTGGTCCCCCCCCACAGGAGTGAACAGGTGTACAGGAACCAGAAGAGTTATCATTCTATGAATTTACAGATGGTATGTTTGGCAGACCAGTACATCTCGCAGGTAAATGCTATGTTCCCTGGCTCAGTGCATGATGCCTACATCCTGCGGAATAGCAGCATCCCGTATGCGATGGGTCAACTCCAGAGGCACCGTGTGTGGCTATTAGGGGACTCTGGTTACCCCAACCTGTCATGGCTATTGACCCCAGTGAGGAATCCCAGGACCAGGGCCGAGGAACTCTACAATGAGGCCCATGGGCGGACTAGGAGGGTGATCGAACGCACCTTCGGCCTCCTGAAGGCCAGGTTCAGGTGCCTCCATATGACAGGTGGTTCCCTATTTTACTCACCAAGGAAGGTGTGCCAGATCATCATCGCCTGCTCGATGCTTCACAATCTTGCTTTGCGACGCCAGGTGCCTTTTCTGCAGGAGGATGGTCCAGATGACAGTGTTGTGGCACCTGTGGAGCCTGTGGACAGTGATGAGGAGGAAGCAGAGGAAGAAGACATTGACAACAGGGACTCTGTCATACAGCAATATTTCCAGTGACACACAGGTGAGAACAATTTCTTTACTATTACATCCACTTTCACACTTCTACCTCTATCCTGTCAGTCAATTTGAAGTAGTATCTGCTAACTGAGTGATACATTTCCATTACGGTTTCACAGGTGTGGTTACCAACGTGTGTCATCTGCTTGCATCCTTCATGGACTTGTGATGTGTGACATAGGTATGTTGACATTACTATTGAGAACGGATTTTTTCACTGTCATAGCTAATACACATTTTCAAAATCACAGACTGACTCCAGATTGTTTTGTGGTTCAAGGGTGTTTATTGATGTGCTAATTATTGGAGGGGGTGGCAAAATGGTGATTGGTGATGGTGGAGGAATGTCCATGGCAGAGTCCAGTCTATTAGTCTCACAGGTGCATTGCCCATATGGGCATAGGAAGTGGAGCTGGGGCAGTTCCAATCTGGACAGGGTAACAAAGTGGGACAGTGGGAGGACAATCAGGGTGGTCTCATTTCCTGGCGGGGGTCTTGCCATCTTGCTCTGTCCTGTTCCTGGATCTCAGGGACCGCTTGCGGGGTGGTTCTCAGTCTGCAGGGGGTGGGGTGCTGGTGTGGTGGTCCTGTGGCGGGGCGTCCTGTCTACTAGCGCCGGTGGAGGTGGTGGGCAGTTCATGGTCCAGGCTAGTGTCAGGGGCCCTTTGGAGTGCCACGGTGTCCCTCATGGTCTTTTGTATGTCCTTCAGCACCGCTACGATGGTGCCCAGGGCGGAGCTGATGGTTCTGAGCTCCTCCCTGAACCCCAAATACTGTTCCTCCTGCATGCGCTGGGTCTCCTGAAACTTGTCCAGGACCGTAGCCATCGTCTCCTGGGAGTGGTGGTATGCTCCCATGATGGAGGAGAGGGCCTCGTGGAGAGTGGGTTCCCTTGGCCTGTCCGCCCCCTGTCACACGGCAGCCCACCCAGTTCCCCTGTGTTCCTGTGCCTCCGTCCCCTGGACCGTGTGCCCACTACCACTGCCCCCAGGTCCCTGTTGTTGTTGGGGTGGTGGGTTATCCTGGGTTTCCTGTAGTGGTGGCACACAGCTGATTGACGTGTCCTGGGGACAGAGGTATGGGCCCGCTGGGTGGGTGCTGTGCTGCTGTTACCAGAGGGTGGAAGGTCAGTGTTGGGCTGTGCCTGTGCGAGGGGAACCGACTGTCCCGAGGCCCACGATGGTCCGGGCTGGTCATCTGGATCCAGTTGGCCAGAGCTGCTGTCATCACTGTGGGCCTCTTCTGGGGGTGGAGTGGACATGTCTGGACCCTCCTGTCTGGTGACGTTACGTAGTGGTCCTGCAGGGGTATAAAAGCATGATTATTGCATCTGTGTGTGTCATGGTGTGCAATGGGTGGGTGTGCGTGTACCCCAGTGCAAGCATTCCTGTGTGGGGGCTTGTGTGATGATGGTTCGGGGTGTTATGGGTATGTGCAGTGGGCATGCTTTAATGATGGGTGTCCATGCTTAGTTGTGTCATGCAGGGCTTGGTGTTGGGATGTGTGGTTTGTGTTATTAGTACATTAGTGAGGAGTTGGAGTGATAGGGGAGGGGGTCAGGGTGGGGGGGTGTGATAGCATGCAGGTAGGGTGGGGGATATGATAGTTGAGATTTGACTTACCAGTGTCCATTCCTCCACCGACTCCTCCGAGGCCCTCTGGATGCATAATGGTCAAGACCTGCTCCTCCCATGTTGTTAGTTGTGGGGGAGGAGATGGGGGTCCGCCGCCAGTCCGCTGTATCGCGATGTTGTGCCTGGAGACCACTGAACGCACCATCCCCCGTAGGTCGTTCCACCTCTTCCTGATGTCCTCCCGATTTCTTGGGTGCTGTCCCACTGCATTTACCCTGTCGACGATTCTTCGCCATAGCTCCATCTTCCTGGCTATAGAGGTGTGCTGCACCTGTGATCCAAATAGCTGTGGCTCTACCCGTACGATTTCCTCCACCATAACCCTGAGCTCCTCCTCGGAAAACCTGGGGTGTCTTTGGCGTGGCATGGGGTGGTGTAGGTGATGTGTGGGGTGGTGTATGTGGTGATGAGTGTGGTGATGTGTAGTTGTGTGTGGAATTTTGTGCGTGGATGTTGTGTGGGTGATGGTGTTTTGTGTCTCTGTGTGGTGGGGTTCTCTATTGCTGTGCTCTCTCCCTGTCGCCTTCGTCTCTGATTTTTGGTCGTAGGGGTTTGTGGGTGATGTGGGTGTGTGTTTTATATTGTGTTGGGTGTGTGAGAGTGTTGTTTGTATGTGTATCAGGTGTGTGTATTTTGAATTGTCCAATGTGGCGGTGTTTTGGAGATGTGTGTGTATTTTGAGCGCGGCAGTGTGTACCGCCAATGAATACCGCGGTTGAAAGACCGCCGCGTGGATTCGTGGGTCGTAATAGCATGGGCGTGTTTCTGTTGGCGTGACGGTGGAGGTTTTGTTTTCGCCAGTTATATCACTGACCTTTGGTGTGGCGGACTTGTGTGGGTGTCTGAATTTCGGCGGATTCCGAGATGTGGGTCATAATAGCTGTGGCGGATTTCCGCGGCTGCAGTGGTCTATTCGCGGTCTTCTGCACGGCGGTAAGCGGCTTTTACTGCCAATGTTGTAATGACCCCCTCAGTCTCAGGTTTATCAGTTGCATCATAGCAAATATTTAATTACGATCATTATAGACCCCCATATCCTTTAGCCACTCTGTTATCACTGGGACACAGATCTTCCCCCAGTTCTTGGCCACTCTTCTTTGGGCCAAGTGTCATTCTAGAATTGTAAATCACCGGATTCCCGGAGGCGAGGTCGGTATACAGCCCAGTTAATGTTAAATACTGCCTGCCACAATTTAGGTATGAGAGGGCATGTCCACAGAAGATGCAGAAGTCCTGCAAAATCATGTCCACATCATAGACATTTATGATAATATGATGAGTCTATCCTGTGCTGCCTCACTGGTATAATGCATGCTTGGTGTCTGACTTTATAACTGAATGTTAGGTATTTAACTGAGTCAGTAACCCATCACATGGGGTGCTCCATCACCCAACTCACGGTACTATCTATGATGGAAATCAAATATGTCTTATTTCAGTTTATTGAGATCCCTGAATACTATTCATGTAGGATAATCTGCCTTATAAAGAGTGACACGTTTAACTTTGGGTTTTTCACAAATAATAAAATATAATATGAATGCTTGTCTGCCATGAAATAATAGTCCCTAGGGGAATTTGTCTCTGATAGCTGACTAACTGATGGATCCATGGCTAATATGAATTGTGAAGGAGACAGGGGGCAACCCGGTATACTACCGGTGGATATCTATAAGAGATCAAACTTCAGTCCATCAGTGCACACCTGGGCTGTGCACTGTATATAGAACAGTCATACAAGAGCCATAAAGTTATTCCGTAGGTCATATCTCTTCAAAGTCGTATTCGATAATATCAGACAATGCCTTTGCAGATTGTATTTGATGTTAGTGCCTACTTTTAGAGCAACCTTGAGCAATCCCAATTAGCATCAAGCCCCAGATTAAAATCATCTTTCCATATTATGGAGTATAAATGAGAGTTTTGCAGTTTAGTAAAAGTATATATTTTTTAAACTGTGGAAGGCGTCTATATTCAGAGCATACACTTTAATTAATGCTCTTTAGAATGATATATCTAACTTCAATATGTTCATACTGATGATGTAACAAGGTCTACATGTGATCACATCAATATACAGACACCACAGTAGTATGAACTCTATAATGCAAAATATCTCTTAGGGGACCGTTTTAAAACAAAAGAGCTCAGGTTGCCTGGGGCCAGATGTGTCTCTTGAAAGACTGCAATATCTATTTTGTGCCTGTCCAAGTATGCCAATACACTATTGCGGCAGTCATTTAGACATCTAATGCTCTAGGTGAATATCATCAGTGCCTAGTTAGAAGATACCATGAAACCAGATAAAATATATTCTGATGAACCTGTGCATAAAACAATCTCTGATAGGTAGTCTACCTCTGCATCTGTATAGGATATCAAACCAGTGCACAACAATGAATATGCTCCCTGTCTCCCACCACCCCTCCCATCTTCGGATCACCCTTACAAGGTGTACATGCCTGTAGAGAATGGTCCTACTTTCGATATAGCAGTGCCCTGCGTAGCCGACTGCTGTGTTTTATGTGCTACTGGGATCGGCCGCTGCTCAAACAACGTATATACCAATATCTCCCACAGGTGAGGTAGTCATCAAGCATAGCTGTGCAAATGCAGCCTACTTATTGTCTTTGATGTGGGCACACCCCAATGACTAGTATTCAAAGTGTCAATGTGAGAAAAACAGGGCTGATTGCAGAGGACCCCTGACTTTTTGCTCCCATTTTTCACTTTTTGCTGGTGTTTTCCTGACTCTGATGGTGTCCTGGGTACTGTTAACCAGTCCCACGGCCTGTGCTCTGTGTAAAATCAGTACGCTAATTATATTTGTCTATGTCAACCTACCTATAAGTCCCTTGTATATGGTAGGGCATGTACGTTTAGGGACCCCAGCATAGGTAGTGCACTAATAGGTGCACTGCTGAGGTGCCCAGTGTCATTTTAAAGGCAGGCCTGCCTTATTGGCTGCTTTTAAATTAAAGTTACATGCAAATTCGACTTTGGAATTAAAGTACTTCCAAAGTCTTAAACTACCTATTTTTACATATAAGTCACCCCTAAGGTGTGCCCTGTGCACTCCTAGGGCTGGGTGCCATGTAACTATAAGCAGGGACCTTATAAAAATAGCTTTATAAGCCCTGGTGGGGTAAAACAACCACATTTGTTTTTCCCTCATTGTAGTGAATGGCCTCCATAGGCTAGAATGGGGAGACTTTATTTTCATTTATAAAGTCCTCTTAAGTGTCAGTTACCTCAAGTGTGGTATCAAATTAATTGTTATAATACAACAAACAACTTACAATTGTTGTATTTAATAGAACTTGTTCAGGTAAAGAGTTTTAAACTCTACCTAAAAAGTTGCGAACTTCAGACCGGTAGTGATCTGCTCTGATTGGTCAGCCTCTGGCAGCCTGGCCAGGCTGACTTGATGAGGTGTGAAATAGCCTGGGCTGAATAACACAAAGGAATGTGCCTATATGAGGAGATCTTCCCTCAGCAGATGGACAGGGAGGAAGGGGGGAGGGCTGCCAAACTGTTCTTCATAGGCAGGGAAAGACATTTGGAGAAACTCAGCACCTCCCTCACATCCTGCAAACCCAGACAATTAGGTGCCCCTCTTATTAGATTAGGAGAGGGCAGGAGAAGGGTGTGTTTAAGATTTTTAGCCACTCCAATGGGTGGGCTCAGCCAGATGTAACCTCCAAAAATCAGTTTCAGCCATGATGGCTTTTTGAGGAATGTTGCTCCCTGGGATTGATTTTTGCCACACTTCCCAGGAAGTGGTCATCACAGGGGAAAGGACCCTGCATCTGATTGGAGAACCAGGACCCGGCTGCTTTTGACCCAGGAGCAAGGATAAATGTGGCAGAGCTGCTCCCACACATCAGATCCCTACCAGATTTCGACAAGGAAAAACATCCAAAGAAGAAGGATGGCCCTGCTTTACCTCTGACCTGCACCTGGAAACTGCACTCTGAAGGACTGCACCAGCTGCACACTTGGGCTTCACCACAAGAAGGACTTTGACTGGCTTCAACTGGTTCAAGGAGGGACGCCCTGTTTGCTACAGCTACAAAGAAGCTGCCCAGAGTCTCCTGCATCAAGTCCTGCAAGCAGTGCCCAGCTGACCAGTATCCAGTGGCCATTTGAGGATTCTGACCAGGTGCATTCTGGGAATTTTAGCCCCAACTCCCAAGGAACAACTCAGAGCTCTGGAACCTTGGATCATGTTGTGGACACTTCAAGGACCCAAAAAGGACCTTTGGAAGAAGATCCAGAAGTTTGGAGACATTTGGAGCAACTCCATAAGTTGGAGAAGTGCATTGTGGGAGTTGTAGTGTCAGACCCCAAGAGGCAAACCAGAGCCTCTAAACCCTTGGCTGGTGCTGTGGACCACTTTCCTGAATTAAGAAACACTTCTGAAAGTAAATGTGACAGAGTTATCTCGTGGTTGGCCTGAACTCTGACTTTGTTCCTTTCCAGTGTGACCTTATTTTTTTTAACCCTTTGAGCGCTAGTTACTTCTATGCGCCAGAAAACATTAATTCTTTAAAAATTCATATCTCTGGTACCCCTTATCCGATTTTAATCATTTTGGTGTAATTTAAAAGGTAAAATGTAGGCCCTCATTATGAACACGGTGGGAAAGACCGCTCCATCGGCGATGGTGGTAACTATAGCCAACAGTCAGGCGGTCTTGGCGCCAAATAATGAACCACCTGAAAAACAGGCAGCCTGAAAATCAGTCTCTGCCAGCATAGGAGTGCCGACAACGACGCAGAGGCCGCCCACAAGCCAACGGAAAGGCCCTGCCCACCCATCAAATAATGAAGCAGTAGACCGCCGTCAGTTCCGGGGCGGGAACCACTGTCATGCAAAGCCAGGTGGAAACGAACCAAATATAAGGAAACACTCACTGGAGGGCCACACAACACACTGAAGCAGACATGGAGAGAGAGTTGCAAATCATGCCACTCCTGCTCCTTGCCATATGCCTCCACGACCGAAACCGCCAATGAAGACGACAAAGGTAAGTAATGCAACCTACTAAACAAGGGAAGAAATGGCACAGTTACATACCCACCCACTCCACCAACCCCGCAAAGCACCCACACCCCCTAATAACAGCACAAGCCATACACCCCAGAGCAAGAGGTACTTACCCAACATAAGGCCAAGACAACCTGCCCAAAGTACACACATGTGCACAACACCCCCCACAAAGAAATGATGAACCACGGATCCAGACTGTGCCAACCAACACTGGCCACACAAACATTTTATTAAGCTCCAGGAGCAACAGAAGTCCAGCAGAAGGACAATGGCCAGTCCATATTTCAAAGTCCGATAGGCCCAAATGGCCCCAACTTGACTCCCACAAGTGTAAATGGTACTCCACCTTGAAGTGGCTACAATGGGGCATCCGGGCACCTCAGGGAAGAGGGGCAGGGGGTGGTGGGGGTGGGGACTTATGACTGGGAGGGGGGCTTGGCTTTATGTTTGGGAGGTGGAGGGGGCTTGGGTCTGGTCCTTGAAGCTGGTGGATTGGCCTTGGACTGAGGTGCGGCAGATGTACCTGGGCCAGCACAGGGTCTCTTGCTCACAGGGGAGGTTGCACAGGAATGGGAAGGGCGGACAAGGGCGCGCTATGACGTGGGAGAAATGGACAGGACAAGGAGGTGAGCACCTTTAGGGATGAGATGTGGCAGGCCAGTGGGTTTGAATAGGTCAACACAGGATAGGAAAAGTTTTTTAGGGGCATTGGGGTAGACCTGGAGGAAGGCACGGGAGTGGAGGTAGAGGGAGTGGTCGTGACAGGTGTAAGTGTGTGTGACGTGGGTGCAGGTGACTGTACAGTATGCTGAGGTGTTGTGGATGTGTGTTGGGTGGGTGTCTTGGAATGTTTGAGTGTTATGGGAGGAGGGGGGTGGACACAGTGGGACAAGACAGGCTGCCAGTGTAAATGTACATTGCCTGTGTGTCTGCAAGTTTGGTGAGTGTGCTGTATTTGTCAACCAAAGTCGTTGTGGTGAGTGCAGGTGTGGTGTTTTGGGGTGCATGAATGAATGTCTGATTTTGTGGTGACTGCCAGACTGGGGTCAGCAACAGTGAATGAGGGTGCAGTGCCTGTGAGTGTGCATGTAGAGGTGACAGACAGGGAGGCAGAAGAGGTGGACACACAGGGGGGGAAGTGGATGTTGGTATGTGTGCCTTTGTATGTTGGCTGTGTGTATGCCTGTGGTGGCAAGTGTGGTGCTTGTGTTTTTCAGTATGCTTCTTGTGTGTTGAGGTGTGTGCATGGCCGTCAGAATGTGTGTTTGGGATGGGTGAAGGGAGTGGGGTGCTGGAAGGTGTAGAGGTGGTTGGAGGAGGGACAGAATGACCAGGGACACTGGCTGCCGTCAAAGAGAAGGCCAGAGCCTGAAAAGATCTCTGTAGGCCAGACACAGCACCGTAAATGCCATCCAGGTAGGCATTTGTCTGCTGCACCTCTGATGCTAGGCCCTGGATAGCATTGACGATAATTATCTGCCCTACAAAGATGGTCCTCAGGAGGTCAATAGCCTCCTCCATGAAGGCAGCAGGGCTGACTGGGGTAGGGGATGAGATGCCTGAGGCGAAGGAGACGCCCACCCTTCTGGGTGAGCAGGCACGGGCAACTCGGTGGGGAGCAAATGGGAGGGCAGTGATGATGTGGGGGGTGGCAGAAGATGACACAGAATGGGTGGGCCCACTAGGGTCCGCCAGGGAGCTCCCATCGGAGGAGGTATCAGAGTCACCACCTCCAGTGGTAGTTGCCTCCCCTGTGGTACTCCCCTCACCCTCCAACCCACTGGTCCCCTTGGCTTTGCCTCCATGGAACCATGGGCTGCTCATCCCAACTCGCCAGTGCCACAGCTCCCTTGCCAGATGATGCTGATGTACACAGACAACACAAGAAAACAGGGATGGGGAGACAAAACAGGAGAGAAACTTGTAAATAGCTGAATGGAGGTACAAAACTGGTTCAAACATACACCCACTGTGCAAATATTCCACCATGCAGCACCTCCCGCTATACACATGGGTATTCCCCTGACTAGTGGCCACAACCCTGCTCTACAGCCATTTCCTACAGCACAGAGGGACCCGAAGTACTGCAGACCTGTCCCTTACAATCTTACTTGCCATGGGGGCCATTATGTAAAATTACATCAGTCAGAGTCCATGCCAATAGACAGCATACATTCTACAGCACACTCACACATCCATCAAGGAGGCATACAATGGTTTCTGTACTCACCCCCTTGTGTCTGCTGTGCAGCCTTCAACCGCCCATCCCGGTCCGGATACGCCACCGGCAGAATGTGGCTCATTAGGGGGGTCAGGGCCCAACGGGCACCCCTTCCCTGTTGGGAGGACTTCACCAGTTGGGCCTCGCAGGTCTTCCTCGCCCAGCGCCGCAGGTCCTCCCATTGCTTCTTGCAGTGGGTGCTCTGCCGGTTGTAGACCCCCAGGGTCTGCACCTCCCTCTTCTGATGGGTGCTGACCTATATGGGACACACAGAAAAAGTAACACAGTGGTCAGACAATGCCCATTAGATACAGCTGGCTATACATCCCCTATGGAAGGGACACTCACAACAGCAGAACAGGACCTCACACACACAGCATGGCATGAATCCCACGACTGTAAAGTGTCAAACATGCACACATGTTTACAGCCATCTGCCACCATTACACACATCCATGTCCCCCAATCCACCTACTCACCTGTACCTCTGGTCTACCATAGAGCTTGGCATACAGGGGTAGGACCCTGTCCACGAGCTTGTCCAGTTCCTCGCTGGTGAAGGCCATGGCCCTTTCCCCTGCCACTAATGCCATTTCTAGGACCAGAGTCAGGACACAGCAGCACACTCAGTGGAGTACCTGCATGCACGCAATCCGGGAGTCAAGTGAAGTTGGGGTGATGAGATGGCTTACACTCCGTGGCAGTGTGCACTGTCACCACCGGTGACGATCATGATACACTAATATTCCCCATTGGCAACTATGTTAACCAATGAATGGTCGCACGGCGGTGAACACTGCCTTAAGCTATTACGACAACCGCTAGCGGTATGCGGTCACTTCCACAACAACATTTCTGGATTACAGGGGGCAGACATTTTGGCCATTACTGTGCAGTTATTAATTTCTCAATTGCACCATGCAGGTCCTATTGTCCCCGGCCCCCATAGGCATGAACAAATATACATTTACTCACCACAACAGTCCTGATGTGTTATTGAGGACATGTTACTCCAGTTTAACATCCTACTATGCATATGTGTCATCAACTTGTATGTCAGCAGTACTGAAGATTTAACATGTTGGGAAGGTGTATATGTGTTCCTCACATGTGTTCTCAACTCCTCCTAGGTACAGACTTATGTGGCGAGGGAGAGGCCCATCGGTGTACAGACCACTTATTGATTTGGGGACAATGGTGGAGCGTCACATCATTATCAATTACAGACTCAACTGTGCTACCATTCATGAACTTTGTGCATTACTGGATTCAGCACTGAGACCGGCTAATCGGAATCAGTATGCCATCCCTACTGAAGTGCAAGTGCTCTCTGCACTCCATTTCCTGGCCACAGACCCATTTCAAGTGACAGTGGGCATGGGTGCAGGTTTTTCACAGCCAATGTTTTGCATTATACTGTCCAGATTCCTGAATGCATTTGTATGACACCTGCAGTCCTATGTGAGGTTTCCCCAAAGTGCTGACCTCCCTGACATGAAGTCAGACTTCCATGCCTTTGCCAACGAGAAACAGGAAGAACTTTCACTCTATGTACATTCAGTTGGTGTGTACTGCTGACTAATACATCTGCCATGTGAATGCCATATTCCCTGGATCAGTCCATGATCCCTTTGTCCTGACAAACAGCAGTGTGCCACACATGATGGAACATCTACAAGGGGACAGAGGATGGATCATAGTTAAATGTGTCTGACACTTTTTGGCACATAGCAGGTAGCCAGGCTGTCTGCAACTGAGGGTTGTCAGTGACAGTCCTGTTTTGCCCCCTTTTGCAGGTGTTTCTGGTTACCCCAACATGCGTTGGCTCCTGACACCAGTGAGGAACCCTAGGACAGATGCAGAGAGGAATTACAATGAGGCCCATGGACGTACTTGGAGGGTGATAGAGCACACAATAGGTCTCCTGAAGGCTAGATTCCCTTGCCTCCATATCTCTGGGGGATCCTTGGCCTATGAGCCTGAAAAGGTGTGTAGAATAGTGGTTGCCTGCTGCATGTACACAATGTGGCTGTGATGAAATCTATTCCCCTCTTGGAGGAGGAGGGGGATGTATATCCCGACCAGCTTCCTCAGGAAGAGGATGAGAGTGATGATGATGATGAGGAGGAGGAACATGTACTCTCCAGGAACCAACTGATCCTACTGTACTTCCAGTAACTAAGTGCCACTATTTGATGCTGTTGCTGTCTGTGCAGCATACTGTTGGTATGCCTAATCCTCAATGGGGGTGTTGGGTCTATAGACATTGTCACTGTGACCAGGTTTGCATGGGACATGTGACATTATGGACAACTTGTTTGACATTTCTGTTGGCACAACCCCATGTTATGTGACGGGGTGCCATTCCTACAATTAAGAAAAGAATAAATGATTTCAATGACAATTGCATGCACACTTCCATTTGATTCAACATAATGACAGGGGACATTTATATTGGTGAACAGGTGTTTTATTTGGTGTCAGGGATGCCATGTTGCTCTTTCCAGTGATGGGAGTGGGCTACTGGAGGATGTCCATATTGGCTACGTGGTCTCAGCGGTTGTTGGCAGTGGTAATATGTCCATCTGTTATTTACAGTTTTTGGGGTTGTTATTGCACGGTGTGGACGGTGGTTCAGTGGCACACTTGGAGGACAGTTCTTGTCAGCGTCATTTCATAGAGGGGGCCTTGGTCTTGGCAGGTGTTCCAGTGCCATATCTGGGCCTGAGGGACCGTTTGGGTCCGTGGTGTTGGCCTGTACGGGTTGAGGTGCTGGTCTCCTGTGTGTCCTCAGATGGTGACACAAGTCCAGTTGTTGCTGCTGCTGTTGTTGGCTGGGCTGTATTTTGGCCTGTAGTAGGGGCTTCCTGGTCTGTGGGGGTTTCAGGCTGGGTTGGGACACGGTGCAGCAGCGCACCTGCTATGGTGGCCATGGTGGTATTGTGCAGTTTCCACTGCTCCATGGTCTCTTCGTGTTGGGCTCTCTGCAGCCTTTGACTCTGCTCCAGGGTGGCCACAATATGGGCCAATCGGTCCTGGGGATGGTGGTATGCTCCCAGGACCTCAGAGATCATGTCCTGGGCTGCAGCATCCATCCTGTGGCTTCCCCCCTGGGCCACTGATGCCCTCCCACTGGGCCTAGCTCCCTGTGCCTGTGTCCCCTGCACAGGTCTGGCGGTACCACTTGTACTGGGGCCATCGTCTTTCTGTCTGTTGGTAGGTGGTGACTGTGGCCTCTGTCCTTGTGTTCCACCAGTCTGTGGCCTGGATACACAAGTGTGGGTCCGGTTGCCCTGGCATGATGTTGGTGGGTGTGTGGTAGGGATGTCAGTGGTGTCCTGGGTGGGACTCCTGGATGGTGACAGTCTAGGACTGTGTGAGGGGCCAGAGTATTCCTCACTGTCCAGGGTTCCCTCTCAGGGTCCTGGGTGGTGCCTCTGTCTCCATGTGGGGCACTGCCACTCCTTGTCCTGTCTGTCAGGGTAGCATGGGTGGTGGTGCCTGTTGGGGGGAATGGACATGTCTGTTACAATTGCATTTTCAGGTGGGGTGCACAGGGCTGGGCTGTTTATGTCATGTTTTCCACTTTTGGGCCTTACAGGGTGCCATTGTGAGGTTGCCGTTGCATTTTGCTTAGGATGTGGAGGTGCATTGTGGGTGGTGTATTGCCTTTGTGATTCCTTGCAGGGGTAGGTGGCTGTGCACGGGGGGTATGTGGGTGTGTTGGTGGCATTGTGGGCATGCAGGGAGACTGGATGTTGTGAATGTGGCCTGGGTGGGGTAGTGGTCCTGGTGGATGTTGGAGGGGTGGGGTGGTGCATGCATTACAGGTGTGATGGATGTGGGGTAATTGTAGACGACTTACCTGAGTCCATTTCTCCAGTGAGTCCAGTGAGGCCCTCAAGGTGCAGGATGGCCAGTACCTTTTCCTCCCATTAAGTGTAGTCGGGTGGTCTTAGTGGAGGTCCTCCCCCAGTCTTCTAGACTGCAATGTTGTGCCGGGATGCCATGGACCTCACCTTCCGGCGCAGGGTGATCCATCTCTTGCGGATGTCGTCCCTCGTGTGTGGATGGTGTCCCACTGCACTGACCTTGTTGACAATGGTCTGCCATAACTCCATCTTCCTGGCAATGGGTGTGTGCTGGACCTGTGCCCTGAATAATTGTGGCTCGACCTTCGGTATCTCGTCCACCAGGGTCCTTAGCTCCCTTTCTGTGATGCGTGGGTGCTTGGGGGAAGCTATGGTGTGTGTTGTGAGTGGTGTGTTGTCTGGATCAGGGTGAAGTTGCTGTTGTGTGGTTGGGTGTGTGATTCATGTGTTGTAGTGTTCAGTGTCTCCTTGTGGAGTTCTCAATCTCGGTTCTCCTATTGGCAATGCAAAGGATTGTGGGGTATGTTTGTGAGTGTTTTATAGTGTTGTGGATGTGTGTCAGGTGTGTGGGATTCAAACTTGCCAATGTGTGCAATTCTTACTGTTGGGTTCCATTGCTGCCCGTGGCGGTCTGTACCGACAATGGTCGTTTGACTTCCACTGACCGCCGCCGTGATTTGTGCATCATTATTTTGAGGGCGGAGAGTTTGTGTGCTCAGCGGTGGTGGGGTGGGATGTCCTGCATTTTCGCCGATTGGTGGCTGGGAAATTTTTTGGCGGATTCTGATTTTTTCATCTTTATTCGGCGAGTTTCTTTTCACCACCAATGGTGGGTTTCTGTTCATCGTCGCCACGCCGGGGAACAGTGTTTTTACCCCTATGGTCATAATCACCCCCATAATCTATTTTTATAAATTGGTGTTTTTATTGTGTTTTGTGTTTTACTTATTTACTGTTTTGTGATTTATAAATGCTTTACACACTAGTCTCCCAAGTTAAGCCTTGTCGCTCGTTGCCAAGCTACCAAGGGTTGAGCTGGGTTTAATTTATTGAGACCTAACTGGACTTAAGTGGAGATTAGTGGCCTGTTGCTAAGTGTAGGTACTTACCTGCCCTTACCAATAACCCATCTCACGTTATGTAAACAAAATGCCCCAGTGAGGTTGGCATAAATTATATCCACCGAAAAAAGGGAAATCTCTTTCCATGTCGAGCAGTACCAAACTCTCTCATTTCACACCAGAGACATCTGTTCAGTCAAGAGGGAGTCACTGCAGCCCTTCAAACTAAAGTCTATAAACCAAGGTGTGGCATCCGCTGAACATTACATTGCAACCGCTCTTGCTGCTGATCCGACTATCATGGCAGCACAGCCCTCTCATGTGCTGAACTCTTTGTTGAGGAATTCTAGATGCATGCACACAGGAGACATACAAATAATGGAGGGGGATGGATTGGGCATGGGGTCTTCAGTTTGGCGGGCTGACAAGGGGCTGGCCTAAGGCTCACTGACAGACCTTCTCAATGCCAGGCCTCTGAGGTTTGCCCCCAGTTTAGGCCATGGAATCAGTCGCAAATATCACTGTGGTCACACTCCCGAATGTCATGCCTCCTGTGTCCTATGGGTGCCAGCCATACCACACCTTGCAAGAAGTCTTGCTGGTCTTCTAGGTAGTTAACCCTCTGCTGTGGATGTTTCATGCCAGCTAGAGCTCTGTGTTAGGCTGCCACCTTTATACCCTCTGTGGCCATGCCTCTACACATTCTAAAGCATTAGTGCACTCATGTTGGCATACAATCAGACCTGGATTGAATCTAACATGTATGTATTATCAAGAAAGCCCTTCCACACATGACACTTCAATGTGTAAAATAGAGAAGGACTTAACCATTAATTTAGGGATCCTTTAAGGATATGAATCATTGAATCCTCTGCAATTGATACATTTGAAAATAAACTAACTCCTTTGGGGGCATTGTTCCTTTTGAGCCATATGGAATCCATTGATCTTAGACAGACTGAACAAATCCAGGCCATCAAGTAGGCAGGAAGGTTGTAACGTCATTACCACACAGGGCACTATAACAGAAATGTTTATTCTCAAGAGTCCATTACAAATGGAGTCACTTCTACTGAAGGAATATCACAACACAATTGCACAATCACACAAGTAAGTATTATTGCGAATAAAATAAGACCAAGACAACACAAATCTAATAAGGGGAACCAGGGACAGGGTTTATTAAAGAATTAAAGTGAAAAAGCCCCAAGGAAATTGAAGTATCTGATGTAAGTAATTGGATGTGGTAGACTGGGACCAAGGTGCAATTTTAAGACAACTGCTATGGAGTCCAGGTGGGACACAAGAAGGGAATTGGTCCTGGTAAAAGTCTGAAATACAAAAAACTCAAAAAAGGTTTTAAAGTCCCACTTCAGAAAGAGATGTTATCCCTTTCTGGATGCAAAATATTCCAAGTCTCAATGCAGTATGGGAGATTGTAACTTTTTAAAGAATAAATCTTCTCTGTGTAAAACGCCACTTAAATGATAGGTACAGCCAAGGAGCTGAGGTCCGGCTACCCGAAGCAGGTTGGTTTTGCTGGGGCTCTGGAGCTTTTGAGATTACTCACAGAAAACTCAAAATAGCACTTATTGTTTTCAGAGGTGCAGGGACCTCTACACAGGACAAGGCTGAAAGCTGAAATCCAATCTGTCGCTGTGGAAAGTCAGGTTGGATACTTTTTCTGACCAGTGGAGCTGAAGCTCTGAAAGACAAGTTTTCAAAAGTTTCCAATCATTTATCTGATGCCCAAAAAACCACAACAACACACTTTCTAGGCCAAAGGATGTAAGGGGAAATCACATAAATCTCTCACTTTGTCAGGTAGAGGCCAAAAGAGAAGTCTATTTCACACTCAGTTGCCACTGGTTGTGAGAAAGTATCCTCTTTCTAACATGGTTACCCCCACTTTTGGCCTGTATGTGAGTGTGTGTCAGTGGGTTTTACTGTGTCACTGGGATCCTGCTAGCCAGAACCCCAGTGCTCATAGATAAACACCTATATGTCAGTATGTTTTGCCTGTCTCACTGGGATCCTGCTAGCCAGGACCCCAGTGCTCATAGTTTGAGGCCTAATGTGTATGCCTGTTTAGTGCCTAACTGTGTCATTGAGGCTCTGCTAATCGGAACCTCAATGCTTATGCCCTCTCCGCTTTTACATTTGTCACTGTAGGCCAGTGACTTAATTTACCAATTTCAATTGGCAAACAGGAACCCCCATTATAAGTCCCTAGTATATGGTACATAGGTACCCAGGGCATTGTGGTTCCAGGAGATCCATGTGGGCTGCAACATTTTTTTGCCACCCATAGGGAGCTCAAACACACCCTTACACAGGACTGCCATTGCAGCCTACGTGAAATAGTGCACACCCTATTTCACAGCCATTTTCACTGCACTTAAGAAACTTGTAAGTCACCTATATGTCTAACCTTCTCTTGCTGAAGGTTAGGTGCAAAGTTACTAAGTGTGAGGGCACCCTTGCGCTAGCAAAGGTGCCCCTGTAGGAGGCTGGCCTGGCTTATAGTGGGTACCTTGTGGTACTTACACCTTGTGCCAGGTCCAGTTATCCCTTATTAGTAGAATAGAGGTGTTCTAGCAGCTGAGGCTGATAGGGGTAGCTATAGCAGAGCAGCTTAGGCTGAACTAGGAGACATGCAAAGCTCCTACTATACCAATTATAACATATAGCACTATATCATAAGAAAACACAATACTCAGAGTTACTGAAAATGAAGGTACTTTATTTTAGTGACAATATGCCAAAAGTATCTCAGAGGGTACACTCCCTTAGGAAGTAAGTAATATACACAAATTATATGCACACAAACCAAAATCAGGTAAGTAACAGTTAGAAAAGTAGTTCAAACAATGTAGAATCACAATAGAATGCAATAGGGAGAAATAGGCCTAGGGGCGACACAATCTATATACTCCAAAAGTGGAATGCGAACCACGAATGGACCCCAGGCCTAGTGTAGTGTGTAGAGGGTTGCTGGGAGTGTAAGAAAACATTAAGGGTGTCCAAGATACCCCACCCCAAGACCCTGAAAAGTAGGGGTAAAGTTACCCTACTACCCCAGAAAGGCAGTAAAGTCGAGATAGGGGATTCTGCAAGGACAACAACTGACTGCAAAACAATGAAGACGGATTCCTGGACCTGAGGACCTGTAAAGGAAGTGGACCAAGTCCAAGAGTCACGCAAGGGTCCAGGGGGGGCAGGAGCCCACTAAATCTGGATGAAGGTGCAAAAGGGCTGCCTCCAGGTGGAAGAAGTCAAAGATTCTGCAACAACGGAAGGGGCCAGGAACTTCTCCTTTGGTCAGAAGATGTCCCACGGCGTGCTGGAGGAAGCAGAGTTATTTCCACGCAGAAAGACCGCAAACAAGCCTTGCTAGCTGCAAGAGTCGCAGTTGAGGATTTTGGGTGCTGCTAGGGCCCAGGAAGGACCAGGAGGTCGCCCCTTGGAGGAGGAGACAGAGGGAGCGCTCAGCAACACAGAGAGCCCATGCAGAAACAGGCAGCACCCGCAGAAGCACCTGAACAGGCACTTAGAAGATCTGAGGACAGCGGTCAACTCAGAGTCACAAAGGAGGGTCCCACAACATCGGAGTCCAACTCAGCGAGTTGGGCAATGCAGGACGTAGTGCTGGGGACCTGGGCTAGGCTGTGCACAAAGGAAGTCTTGCTAAAGTGCACAGAAGCCCGAGCAGCTGCAGTACACAGGATTACTGTCTGGCGTGAGGAGGCAAGGACTTACCTCCACCAAATTTGGACAGAAGGGCCACTGGACTGTTGAAGACACTTGGACCCAGCTCCTGTGTTCCAGGGATGATGCTCGTCAGGATGAGAGGGGACCCAGAGGACCGGTGATGCAGAAGTTTGGTGCCTGCGTTAGCAGGTGGAAGATTCCGTCGACCCACGTGAGATTTATTCTTGGCTTCCAGTGCAGGGTGAAGGCAGACAGCCCTCAGAGCATGCACCACCAGGAAACAGTAGAAGAAAGCCGGCAGGATGAGGCGCTACAATGTTGCTGGTAGTCTTCTTGCTACTTTGTTGCGGTTATGCAGGCGTCCTGGAGCAGTCAGCGGTCGATCCTTGGCAGAAGTCGAAGAGGGAAGTGCAGAGGAACTCTGGTGAGCTCTTGCATTCGTTATCTGGTGAGAAACCCACAGGAGAGACCCTAAATAGCCCACAGAGGAAGATTGGCTACTGAAAAAGGTAAGCACCTATCAGGAGGGGTCTCTGACGTCACCTGCTGCCACTGGCCACTCAGAGCTGTCCATTGTGCCATCACACCTCTGCATCCAAGATGGCAGAGGTCTGGGACACACTGGAGGAGCTCTGGGCACCTCCCCTGGGAGGTGCTGGTCAAGGGAGTGGTCACTCCCTTTTCCTTTGTCCAGTTTCGCGACAGAGCAAGGCTGGGGGGATCCCTGAAACGGTGTAGACTGGCTTATGCAGAGAGGGCACCATCTGTGCCCATCAAAGCATTTCCAGTGGCTGGGGAAGGCTACTCCTCCCCAGTCCTTCACACCTATTTCCAAAGGGAGAGGGTGTAACACCCTCTCTCAGAGGAAATCCTTTGTTCTGCCTTCCTGGGCCCAGGCTGCCCAGGGCCCAGGTGTATAGAAACCTGTCTGCAGGGTTGGCAGCAGCAGTAGCTGCAGTGGAGACCCCGGAAAGTTAGTTTGGCAGTACCCAGGGTCTGTGCTGGAGACCCGGGGATGCATGGAATTGTCCCCCCAATACCAGAATGGTATTGGGGGGACAATTCCATATCCTAGACATGTTACATGGCCATCATCAGAGTTACCATGGGGACGCTACATATAGGTATTGACCCATATGTAGTGCACGCGTGTAATGGTGTCCCCGCACTCACAAAGTCCGGGGAATTTGCCCTGAACAATGTGGGGGCACCTTGGCTACTGACAGGGTGCCTACACACTAAGTAACTTTGCACCTAACCTTCACCAAGTGAGGGTTAGACATATAGGTGACTTATAAGTTACTTAAGTGCAGTGTAAAATGGCTGTGAAATAACGTGGACGTTATTTCACTCAGGATGCAGTGGCAGTCCTGTGTAAGAATTGTCTGAGCTCCGTATGGGTGGCAAAACAAATGCTGCAGCCCATAGGGATCTCCTGGAACCCCAATACCCTGGGTACCTAGGTACCATATGCTAGGGAATTATAAGGGTGTTCCAGTGTGCCAATGAGAATTGGTAAAATTAGTCACTAGCCTGTAGTGACAATTTTAAAGCAGGGAGATCATAAACACTGAGGTTCTGGTTAGCAGAGCCTCAGTGATACAGTTAGGCACCACACAGTGAACAAATACAGGGCATACTTTATGAGCATTGGGGTCCTGACTAACAGGATCCCAGTGACACATAGGCAGAAACAAACATACATACAGTGAAAATGGGCGTAACATGCCAGGCAATATGGTACTTTCCTACACAACACCCCCCAAACGAGGGACAATAAGGCTAACCTTTCCCAGATGAGTCTTCATTGTCTAAGTGGAAATATCTGGAGAGTCCATCTGCATTGGAGTGGTTACTCCCAGGTCTATGTTCCACTGTATAGTCCATTCCCTGTAGGGATATGGACCACCTCAACATTTTAGGGTTTTCACCTTTCATTTGTTTTAGCCAAAGTAGAGGTTTGTGGTGTGTCTGAACAATTAAGTTAGTACCAAAATGGTATGGTCTCAACTTTTTCAGTGCCCAGACTACAGCAAAGGCCTCCCTCTCTATGGCAGACCAAAGCTTTTCTCTAGGGGTCAACCTTCTGCTGATAAAAGCAACAGGTTGACTCTGACCCTCAGTGTTCAGCTGTGATAGCACTGCCCCAACCCCTAATTCAGAAGCATCAGTTTGGACTATGAATTTCTTGGAGTAGCAAGGGCTTTTAAAGACAGGTGGAGAGCACATGGCCTGTTTGAGCTCATCAAAAGCTTTTTGACAGCTAGCTGTCCACAATACCTTTTTAGGCATCTTTTTGCTAGTGAGATCATTAAGAGGGGCTGCTATGGAGCCATAATTCTTGATGAATCTCCTATAGTACCCTGTGAGGCCTAAAAAGGCTCTCACCTGGGTTTGAGTTTTAGGGGGAGTCCATTCCATAATGGTATGGATCTTCCCCTCCAGTGGTGCAATCTGTTCCCCACCTACCAGGCGACCCAGATAAACCACTTCCCCCTGCCCTATCTGGCACTTTGAGGCCTTGATAGTGAGGCCTGCCTTTTGCAGTGCCCCCAAAACATTCCATCAGTGGGCCAGGTGATCATCCCAGGTTGAGCTAAAGACAGCTATATCATCTAGATATGCTGCACTAAAAGCTTCCAACCCTTGCAGGACTGTATTCACCAACCCTTGAAAAGTGTCAGGTGCATTTTTTAGACCAAAGAGCATTACTGTGAATTGATAGTGCCCTTCAATGGTTGAAAATGCAGTCTTTGGTTTAGCATCTTCTGATAACCTAATCTGTCAATACCCTGCAGTTAGATCAAAAGTGATTAGATACTTGGCAGAAGCCAGTGTATCTATGAGATCATCTGCCCTGGGTATTGGGTGAGCATCTGTCTTGGTTACTTGGTTGAGCCCCCTATAATCAACACAAAACCTCATCTCTCTTTTTCCATCTTTAGTGTGAGGTTTTGGGACAAGCATAACTGGGATAGTGCAGGGGCTTTCTGAAGGCTCAATCACCCTTAAGTCTAACATTTTCTGCTTAATGCAGTCCCTGACATGGTCAGGCTGCCTACATATCTTACTTTTGAGAGGTAAACTGTCTCCAGTATTGATAGTGTGTTCACACCAAGTAGTAGTACCTGCTATCAGTGAAAAGAGTTCAGAAAACTGACTTAAGAGATTAACACAGTTGTCTTTCTGTTCAGCAGTAAGGCAATCTGCTAAGACCACTCCCTCCACTAAGCCATCAGTTTCAGTGGGGGAGAAGAGATCAGGGAGAGGGTCACTCTCTTCTTCCTGTCCCTCACCAGTTGCCATGAGAAGGGTGAGATCAGCCCTGTCATAGTAGGGTTTCAGGCAGTTGACATGGAGCACCCTAAGGGGACTCCTGGCAGTGCCAAGGTCTACCAAATAGGTAACCTCACCCTTTTTTTCAACAACTAGATAGGGTCAACTCCATTTGTCCTGGAGTGCTCTTCTGGCCACAGGCTCCAATACCCACACCTTCTGTCCTGGGTGGTACTGCGTCAGGACAGCCTTCTGTTCATGCCATTGCTTTTGCAGCTCCTGGCTGGCCTGAAGGTTTTTACTGGCCTTTCTCAATACTCAGCCATTCTGGATCTTAGGCCAAGTACATAGTCTACTATGTCCTGTTTAGGAGCTTTTAAGGGTTGTTCCCAACCCTCCTTCACAAGAGCAAGTGGACCTCTCACAGGGTGTCCAAAGAGGAGTTCAAAGGGGCTGAAGCCCACTCCTTTTTGGGGTACCTCCCTGTAAACAAAAAGGAGGCAAGGTAACATCCTTTGAGAGTTTTATTAAACCTCTCAACCAGACCATTTGTTTGTGGATGGTAAGGAGTTGTGAACTTGTAAGTTACACCACACTCCTTCCACATTGCTTTGAGGTATGCAGACATGAGGTTACTACCTCTGTCTGACACCACTTCCTTAGGGAAGCCCACTCTGGAAAAGATTCCCAGGAGGGCCTTTGCCACTGCAGGAGCTGTAGTGGTCCTTAAGGGGATGGCTTCAGGGTACCTAGTGGCATGGTCCATTACCACCAGGATAAACCTATTGCCTGAAGCTGTTGGAGGGTCAAGGGGGGCAACTATGTCAACCCCTACCCTTTCAAAGGGCACCCCAACCACAGGAAGTGGAATTAAGGTGGTCCTTGGAGTGCCACCAGTCTTGCCACTGGCTTGGCAGGTCACACAAGAGCGACAAAACTCTTTTGTGTCCTCTGACATCTGAGGCAAGTGAAACAGGGGAACAAGCCTGTCCAAAGTTTTTGTCTGGCCCAAATTCCCAGCCAAAGGAATGTCATGTGCCAAGGTAAGGAGAAGCTCTCTGTACTGCAAGGGAATAACCAATCTCCTGGCAGCTCCAGGTTTAGGGTCCCTTGACTCAGTGTACAAGATATTGTCTACCCAATACGCCTTATGGCTATCACTGACATCCCCATTCTGCTGCTTGACAGCTTGCTATCTTAAACCCTCTAGTGTGGGGCAGGTCTGCTGTGCCATACTCAGCTCTTCCCTAGCTTGCCCCCCTGCACCCAAAAGCTCAGCAGTGTCTGCTGCCAGCTCATCCGGTGTAGGTTCTGCACAGGGAGAGGATTCCTCTTCCTCAGAAGGGGAATCTTCTGGAGAGGGAGGGATAGTGGGCATGGATTTACCCTTCCTACCCCTAGCTTTTGGGAGCACTTGATCCATTGTTCCAGGATCCAAGTTTTCCTGTCCTTTTTGCTTTTCGGCCTGAGCCCTTGTCAAAGCAAAAATATGTCCAGGAATGCCCAGCATTGCTGAATGAGCCTCCAACTCCACTTCAGCCAAAGCTGATGTCTCCAAATCATTGCCTAGTAAGCAATCTACAGGTAATTCAGTGGCTACCACAACTTTCTTTGGACCAGTAAACCCCCCCCCCCCCCCAAGTTGAGATTCACAACAGCCATGGGTTGGCTAAGAGTGTTGTTATGAGCATCCGTCACTTGGTAATGCTGACCAAGTAGGTGTTGATCAGAGTGAACCAGTTTCTCTATCACCATAGTTACACTGGCTACTGTGTCCCTGTAGGCCTCAACCTCAACACCGTTAATTAGGGGTAGTTGGTTGTACTTACCCATATTAAGGGGACAAGCAACCCTGGATTCCCTGTCTAAGGCCAGCTTCTGCTGTTTAAGCTTCAGCCTGGCCTCTTCCAACCACAGCTTTCTGAGTTCCCTTTTCCATTAAGTTATCCTCAGGGTGGGAGGCTTAGGAATGTTTATATACAGAGGAAATGTGGGAATTGGCAGAGAGAGACCTGTCCCTAACTGACTGGACCCTAGTAACCTGGCCTTTAGGAGTGAAAGATGCCCTACTAATGTGTGACCCTCTCCCACTACCAGTGTCACTAGGAGGCCTGCTCGAGGACAGGTCTTTGTAAGGACCCTCCCCAATCTCTTCAGGGAACTCCTCTGAGTCTGACCGGGAACCTTCCCCTCCTACCTCCTGTTCCTGAGATGGGCCAGACTGGTTGTGGTCACTCTCTAGGAGAAGGTTAAAGAGGAAGCCTTTTGTAGGATTCTTACCAATGCTTAAACCTCTTTCTACGCAGAGACCCCTCAAATTTTTAAAGTTTAAACTTTCATAGGTTCCTTGAACAATTTCGGGAGTGAGCTCTACTGCAGTCATGATAGAAAATGTTTAGGACAGAGAGAGAAAAAGTTTTAGAACTTTTGAAAGCACAGAGAAAAAAACTTTTGAAAACTTTTAAAAGTTTTCAGAACTTTTCAGAAACTTTGTAGAAAGTTTTAGAGCAGAACAGTAGACTGTTTTGGTTCAATGTGTATATATTGAAATATTTGGCATATGTTTTTCTCATGAACAGTACCAATGACAAAGTGGCAAAGCAGTTACAAGTACTTATCCCACTGCTGCATCACCAATGTAGGAGGCTGGCCTAGCTTACAGTGGGTAACTTGTGGTACTTACGCCTTGTGCCAGGTCCAGTTATCCCTTATTAGTAGAATAGAGGTGTTCTAGCAGCTTAGGCTGATAGAAGTAGCTATAGCAGAGCAGCTTAGGCTGAACTAGGAGACATGCAAAGCTCCTACTATACCACTTATATCATATAGCACTATATCGTAAGAAAACACAATACTCAGTTACTAAAAATAAAGGTACTTTATTTTAGTGACAATATGCCAAAAGTATCTCAGAGGATACACTCCCTTAAGAGGTAAGTAATATACACAAATTATATGCACACAAACCAAAATCAGGTAAGTAACAGTTAGAAAAGTAGTGCAAACAATGTAGAATCACAATAGAATGCAATAGGGAGAAATAGGTCTAGGGGCAACACAAACCATATACTCCAAAAGTGGAATGCGAACCACGAATGGACCCCAGGCCTAGTGTAGTGTGTAGAGGGTCGCTGGGTGTGTAAGAAAACTCTAAGGGCCAGATGTAGCAAACACTTTGCGACTCGCAAACGGCGAAAATCGCAGTTTGCGAGTCGCAAATGCGTGTTTGCTATGTAGAAATGCATTTTGCGAGTCGGAACCGACTCGCAAAATGCATTTCCGAGTCGCAAATAGGAAGGGGTGTTCCCACTCCTGTGGGTTCTCTTCAGATTGTGCTTGCAAGTTTCCTTCAGGAATCTTCTGCAATAACTTCAGACTCTTCTGACCCCGGCTCAACCGCAGCCTGCTCCAAGAAACACTGTAACTGCAACAAAGTGTCTACAAGAGACACTTTTCTTCAGCAACCTCAGCTCCAAGTCAGAAACTGCAACAGTTTCCACGGTGTGCATGCTCTGGGGACTCCCTGTCTTCATCCTGCACCAGAAGGACAGAAGAAATCTCCAGTGGAGTGACAGAGTCACTCCCTTGCTCCAAGGAGGCACCTTCCAAGGCAACACCGGGTACACTGGGACTCTTCTCACGGTGACAAGCGTGCTACTAAGGACACAGAGGGTGGACATCATTGACATAGACTGTCCTGAGGTCTTGCTGCCGCAATTTGGAGGAGGTAAGACCTTGCCTTCCCCATGAACGATGGTACCCCTGTGTACTGTGTCTTCTTCACCTCCTGAGGCCAAATGTCTTTGCGGAATTCTTTTGTGCACAGCCTGGCCCAGGTCCCCAGCACTCCACCCTGTGATGCTCAACTTGTTGAGTTGTTCTCCAGCGGCGTGGGACCTTCTTTTGTTGTGCTGCATCAACTGTGTTTTGCATCACCTTTGAACTCAGATCCTGCAGCTTCTGGGTGTGCTGGATGGCATCCTGAGGGCTCTGTAAAGTGCTGAGAGCCCCCTCTTCCTCCTCACACAGAGTTGAGGCCCCCAGGTCCCTCCTGTGTCCATCCAGCACCATTTTGACAAAAAATGCATTTTTGTCGTAGCCAAGGCTTGTTGGTGCCTTCCAACATAAAATATCATCTGAAACAATCTTCACGCCATGGGACATCTTTTGCATCATGCTGGCATCTCCTAGGGTGCATTTCTGCAGTCTTTGACTAACCAGAGACTCTTCTTTTGCACCCTCTTCTGGGTTGGCAGGGGCTCCTGTTCTTCCTGGAACTTCTTTTGACTTCCTTTGCAAGTCTTCAGGTCCAATGATCCAGCAGTTGTTCTTTGCAGACTTGGTTGGCTGCTGCAAAATCCCAAAAACGATGTGTAGTGTGTCCTGAGGAAACTTGCAGTACTTTACTCCTGCTTTTCTGGGCTCTGGGGTGGGTTAATTTACTTACCTTTACTGTATTCTTACTCTCTCAGTGATTCTGCACACACTACACTTGTCTAGTGGGGAATTTGTGATTCACATTACATTTTTTTAGTATATGGTTTGTGTTGCCCCTAGACCTATTTTGTCCCATTGCGTTCTGTAGGATTTCCTACTGTTTGCATTGTTCTATGACTATTTACTTGTCTAATGTTGATGTCTAGTGTATATATTGTGTATAATTCTTACCTCCTGAAGGAGTATTGTTTCTAAGATATTTTTGGTACCGTGTCACCCAAATAAATACCTTTATTTTTGGTAACACTGAGTATTGTCTTTACTTGTGTATAAGTTCTGTGTAACTATAAGTGGTATTGCATGAGCTTTGCATGTCTCCTAGTTCAGTCTAAGCTGCTCTGCTATAGCTACCTCTATCAACCTAAGCTACTAGAACACTACTACTTCACTACTAAGGGATAACTGGACCTGGTATAAGGTGTAAGTGCCCAAGGTACCCACTACAAACCAGGCCAGCCTCCTATATTTGTACTCTAGGATTCTTCAATGAAATGTCCTCTTCAGCTTTTTTTACGGTCCTGAAGCCCTTTGACCTTTGGAGCTGGTACTGTCGTTGGATTTCAAGTGGAAGGGTCGCCAATTTCCCTAGGTCCTTTCACAGGACACAGATGCCAAGTCTAGTAGTGTTCCAAGGAAGGCTGGTTGAGGGTCTAGCAGGGTCCACCTTCCTGTGAGCAATATGGACAATAAAGTAATGTTGTGAGTGATTTATCTAACTCTTAGGAATGGGGTTTTAAGCCTGTTAAAAAATATTTACAGGTTTATATGCAAAGAATGTAACCTATTTAGAGGTGTCAATCATTCCAAATGAAATCAAAACTGTATGAAAGTTGTCATACTCTGAGGTTTCATCAACAAACAGTAGGTCCTTTATTTACACATCCATTCTGGTAATATCGATTCTGTGCAACTTCCAAACAGACTTAAACCCAACTGTATTGTTTTGCTTTTTACAATTTAAACACACCAACTGAGAGGAGAGAAATAATACAATTAATCTGGGAAGATAAAAAGATATTAGAAACTACTAGTAGCGCAGGATGAGTGATTTTTTCCCAACCAAAAATATGAAATGTTTATGAGTATTGTGAGGAAATTCCATTTGGGTATATATTTGAGTTGGCGTCACATTGCAAAAACCTACATGGAATAACAGTGGCTCCTCAACACTAAGGGCAATATTTATGGGATTGTGGCACAGCGCAGCAAGTTACCTTGCTGTGCTGTGTTACTGGGAAATGGCAGGAATGTACTTTATTTATAAGAATATGGCACATTCCTACCTTTGTCCCTCCAATGGTGCTGTTTTGGCAGCCTAGCACCAACACAGACATCCTTGTACAATGCTACAAAGGTGTTTGCTTTGTAAGGAGGATTGTTTTTATGCAGGAAGAGGCACCTTCCTGCACAAAAACAATCCCCTTAGCCATAACCCACTTTCTATATGTGCTGCAGAATTCAGCACTTATAGAAAGAGGAGGTAACAAGGAGAAAAAAAAATATTTCTCCTCGTTATGCCTCACCCTAGAAGGCATAGCATTTTGGTGCATTCCCAGGTCTACCACTTCTGGTAAATGGAATGTGTCAAAATCCATGAGTTGTTTATGGGAACACCCACACAACACCCATGGAAATCCTCAGCGATTTGTGCTACTTTGTGTTACTCCAGATTTATGAAGCTACTCAGGGCCACACAAGGTGGCCTGGCATCACTTCATAAATCGCATTTTAGGTTTGCGCCATGCTTGCACCATGTTGCGTGGTGGAAGAGTGACGCAAAACCCCCTGAAAAGATGCCCTTGAGGGTAGATTGAAAACAAAATCTTGGAAAACGTTATAAATACAAATACAATTTACAGTGCTGCTATGAAGGGAAAAGACTATGCCTAGTGAAAAGTGTAGACCCTGCTGCTGGCCCCTGTGCCCAGAGCCCACACTCCTTGTTCAGTGGAACAGGGTCAGGGAAGGGCCTAGCTTCAGGCTACGACCTACTCCAGGAGTTTGTCCAAAACAGCTTGTTCACTTGCGCAGTACAAGTCTGCCCCTGGGTCCTTAGTATGCTATGAACGTCCATAGCCTTATGCAGCTACTTATTAGCTCAGTCTGTTTCAGGACCTGCACTCAGATCCCGCTGCCCACCCAAATTCAGGTCGGTTGAAAACACGGAAGTAATGCGCAGGGCTTGGAAATTTTAGAAAGCACTAGAAGGTATAAAAAAGGCCGTTGGTAAGATCATGAGAATAAATATAATATAGTGGAATAAAAGGCATATAAAATCCATCTTGCAGATGACTCTTAATAAAACAATGATCTATTTATATTCATGTTTATACTCAAGCAGGCGTTTTGGTATCCATGTCTTGCCCCCACCTGATAAACAGGTAATTGTGTCGCTCAAGACTCTAAGTTGCATCAAACCATTTTATTGGAATACCGGACTCTATCGACATAAACCAGCAGCCCCGGCAGAGATTGCCTGTATGCTGTATTAAACAAATTTAAAGGAATGAGCTGATCTCTCTCTAAATTGTTCACACCTTTAGGAATTAAAAAGTGGTGGTTTATTTAGATGGAGATTGTTTTATAGTCAGTCTTTGTGTTCCCTATTAAAAGCACCTTAATGAAAAACATCTTCTTATGAAAATTTTATTTAGAAATGAAAATGACAGTTATTATTTTGTAATGCTGAGAATTAGAAAGTAATACTTTTTTCATTACTGTCATTAGACATGTTTTATGGGTTTTTTTAATCCTGAGAGTTTCGCCTGGTATTCATGTGTGTTTGTTGACAGGAATAACATGAAGTACGAAAAACAACATAAATATTCAGTATACCGTCTTTATATTTCTCAGAATAAACTCATTCGTGTGGATTTTTCTATACATACCCTTAAGACTGTCCTTTTCATATTTAGGCAAATAAAAAAAGCTTCTCTACAGGAACAGTTTAGCCAAAGGCAGTGTAATGTTTGAGCATTACTGTATGCACAAAAACAGTCGTTTCAAATGTTAAATGTAAAGCCCCGCTAGCAGTTGGTGAGCTGCAAAGATTAACTGAAAGTGACAATATGTGAACAGTCGTATGATCTCTGAGGTGCCGGTCCTCTCTGGTGTAAAACGGAAGAAAATGAAATGTCTTTGTCTGCAAGACAAATATGGAAACAGGCGCTGGGTCCGTAGCGGACAAACATTTTATTTGGCACTGAGCATTTTCATTTGTACATTAATCATAAAGCAGTCTATGTCAAAAGGAATAGAGCACTTTGTTATTAGATTCCTCTGAAATATATTGTCGATCAAGGTCGAATGCATCTGAAGCATAAGCAAGGAAACCTTTCACCGCACACATTTGCACATACTCAGGGCCAGATTTATTGAGGTTTTTCGTGGCACTTGAGGGGGACTCAAAACCTAAGTGAGATTTATCAAGCCACCTAAGGCCACATTGTATGGCCCTGCATTGCTTGATAAATCTGGAGTAACACAAGGTAGCACAAATTTCTTTCTAGTGTTACCCTGCCCAAGAGAAGAGTTACATGGGTGGAGGGTGGATGTTCCCAAGCATCTATCCATGTATTTTGGCGCCTTCCCAGATTTACCAATGATGGTAGACCTGAGAATGAGTCAAATTGTACACCTCCCCAGGGGATGCCAAACAAGGAGAAATATGTTTATTTCTCCTCGTTATTTTCCTCTTTCTATGTGTGCTGCATTGTGCAGAAGGTGTCCCTTCCTGCTAGACTTGACAGCCTCAGGGTGGTCACCCCTAACTTTTTGCCTGCCTCCCTCCACTTTTTGGATACTGTACTTGCTGGTTTTAGGACTCTGAGCACTTTACCACTGCTAACCAGTGCTAAAGTGCATATGCTCTCTCCCTTTAAACATGATTACATTGGATCATACCCAATTGGATTATTGAATTCACTTATAAGTCTCTAGTAAAGTGCACTATATGCCCAGGGCCTGTAGATAAAACGCTGTTAGTGGGTCTGCAGCACTGATTATGCCACCCACTTAAGTAGCCCTTAACCATGTCTCAGGCCTACCATTGCAAGGCCTGTGTGTGCAGTTTCACTGCCAGTTCGACTTGGCATTTAGAAGTAGTTGCCAAGCCTAAAACTCCCATTTTTCTACATATAAGCCCCCCCTCCCCCCCCAAGGAAGGCCCTATGTAACATATAGGGAAGGGTGCTGTGTAGACAAATGGCAGGAAATGTAGTTTACATGTCCTGGTAGTGTAAAACTCCTAACTTCGTTTTGCACTGCCTTGAGGCCTGTTCCTTTCATAGGCTAACAGAAGGGCTACTCTCATATACTGTTTGAGTGGTAGCTGCTGATCTGAAAGGAGCAGGGAGGTCATATTTAGTATGGCCAGAATAGTAATACAAATCCTGCTGACTGGTGAAGTTGGATTTAATATTACTATTTTAGAAATGCCACTTTTAGAAAGTGAGCATTTTCTTTGCACTTAACTCCTTGTGTGCCTTACAATCCACGTTTGGCTAGGTGCAGTTGACAGCTCCCTTGTTCATTCACTCAGACAAACCCCAAACAAAGGGTGCTCAGCCTCACTTGCATACATCTGCATATTGAATGGGTCTTCCTGGACTGGGAGGTTGAAGGGCCTGACACTTACATGTCAAAGGACAGTAGCTTGCCCTCACACAAATTACTGCCACACCCCCTACTGGGACCCTGGCAGACAGGATGGAACTGAAAGGGGACCTTGTGCACTTCTAAGCCACTCTTTGAAGTCTCCCCCACTTCAAAGGCACATTTGGGTATTTAAACAGGGCCTCTGCCCCTACCAACTCAGACACTTCCTGGAGAAGAGAACCTGAACCAGAACCTGCAACCTGCCAAGAAGAACTGCCTGGCTGCCAAAAGGACTCACCTGACTGCTTTCTGAGAAGGACTGCTGCCTTGCTGTTGCCCTGCTGCCTTGCTGCTCTCTGGCTGTGCAGAGAAGTGCTCTCCAAGGGCTTGGATAGAGCTTGTCCCCTGTTCCCTGAAGTCTCATGATCAAAAAGACTTCATCTCTGCAAGGAGAACTCTTTGTGCGGTGAAAATCGACGCAAGCCTGCCAGGAACAATGCACAGTCTGCATCGCGGTGAAAATTAACCGCAAACCGAACCGGAATGACGCAGCCTGACTTTGCAACAAGAAGATCAATGCAGTGCCATAGTAGCGACCGGGAATTTGATGCACAGCCCACTGAATCGATGCACAGCCAAGCCAGAACGACGCAGCCCGACTTCCAGAAAGGAATCGATGCAGTGCCTGCTGTGCGGTAGAAATTTCCACACAACGCCCACTGGATTGACACAGCCCCTGTGACTTCGTCCTGTCAGTGCCAGATTTCAATGCATCGTCCCCAGGGCGTCTGAAAACCCAGCAATCCAAAGAGGATCCACGACCGAGCACCGGAAATCGAAGCACAATCTTGCCTGCGTGGAAAATAAATGACGCATTGCCGTGTGCGACCCGAGAAATCGAAGCACACCTCCCTGTTTTCCACGCATCTCCTCCTCTGCGGTTCTTGCGGAGATTTTGAACACAAAACAGGTAGTTTGTGCTTGCAAGTGGCTGTTCTAAGAAGTGTTCTCCAATGGCTTGGATAGAGCTTGCCTCCTGTTCCCTGAAGTCTCAGGACCAAAAAGACTTCATTTCTCTGCAAGAAGAAATCCCGGTACGGTGAAAATCAATGCACCGCCTGCCAGAAACGACACACAGCCTGCCCCGCGGTGAGAAAATCACTGCACGCCGAACCAGAACAACGCAGACCGGCTTTGCAAGGAGAAGATCAATGCAGCGCCAGCGTAGCGACTGGAAATTCTACGCATGCCCACTGGATCGACGCACAGCCGAGTAAGAGGGATGCAGCCCGACTTTATGAGAGGAATTGACTCAGCGCCTGCCGTGCGGTAGAATTTTCTTTGCAACGCCCACCGGATCGTCGCAGCCCCTGTGAATTCGTCCTGCCAGTTCCGGATTTCAATACATCATCCCCGGGGCATCTGAAAACCCTGCAACCCGAAGAGGAGCCAAGTCCAAGCACCAGAAATCAACGCAAAGCCTTCCCTGTGTGAAAAACAAATGACGCATCGCTGTGTGTGGCCTGAGAAATCGACACACACCTCCCTGTTTTACACGCCTCTCCTCCTCTGCGGTTCCTTGCGGAGATTTTGCACGTAAACCAGGTACTTTGTGCTTGCAAGAGACATTTGTTGCTTTTAAGAGACTAAAGACACTTTATATAATTTTTTACAGTGATATTACAACATATACTTATTGCATTTTAATCGTTTTTGACCTGCATCTTACCAGATAATTATTATATATTTTTCTAAACACTGTGTGATGTATTTTTGTGGTGTTCTACAGTGTGATTGCATGATTTATTGCACAAATACTTTACACATTGCTTTCTAAGTTAAGCCTGACTGCTCAGTGCCAAGCTACCAGAGGGTGGGTACAGAATGATTTGGACTATGTGTGACTTACCCTGACTAGAGTGAGGGTCCTTGCTTGGACAGGGGGTAACCTAACTGCCAACCAAAGACCCCATTTCTAACACTTCCCAATGGCGTAATATTGCCCACATAGCCTCTGCGGTACAGGGGGGCCGAGCTCCAGGGGGTCCCCTCAGCACAGCTGACATTGTGCATGGGCAGAGGGACCTTGGCCAGAGAGTGCCTGAGTGGGTCAGGGTCCCCTCCATGTACTTTGCAGGGGAGCCCCCTCAAGTTTCTTTATGCTACTGTCCCTTCCTGCACAGAAACAATCCTGCCTGTAAGACAGGCACCCTTGCTCCATGGGGCAAGGGTGCGTGCATTGATGCTAGGCTGCTAAGTGTGCGCCAGAGCAGGCAGAGGACAGGAATGTGCCATATTTTGAACGATGTTTTCACCTCGTTTTTTCTTCTTTCTTTGTGGGCTGCATTCTGCAGCACATATAGATAGTGGAAAATGCCTTTCAGGATTGTTTTTGTGCAGAAACAAAAACAATCCTGCTTGCAAAGCAGACACTCATGCACTACAGTGCAAGGGTGCTGCATTGGTGCTAGGCAGCCCAAAAAGTGTCAGTGAAAGGAAAGGACAGGATTGCACTACATAATGTTAAATGCAGCAAATTCCTGCCCTTTGCCTTTCACACAGGCAATGTGGTGGGGGGCTTTATTACCAACTTCACCTAAAATGCAAGCTTTAATTAAAAAAGGCCTCCACTCACAAAAGAAATTGTGATGGTTCAGTAAGTTAAATTAATCATAAGCACCAAGGCCAAATCGTGGCCTTTAATGAAACAAAGTGCACAGATTTGAACAACTGTCAATTATTTTCAGTTCATTGTATGGCTGACACCCATACTGTCATTTAGTCAGCAAATTAATCCCATGAATATTTGTAATTCATGATTACCTTCCATTACTAAAATATTTGACACAAATGTAATGTGTGATAAAAAGTGACAGCTTGCAGGATAGCTAATTTCAGCCACGTTTATCTTGAGGAGGAAATCTGTTGAGGCTTGTCTCACTTAGACTGGGGTTACTCAATATCAATGTTTTTATGGCAGGTGAGTAAAGCCCCCATGTAAGTACTAGACAACGTCTCTTTGCAGGTATCTTCTGACTATGGCAAAGACTGTTTCATCTCCGACATGCAGTTCTTTGATTTAAGGAACTACAAGTCATAATAAGGAATTTAGGGACTGATGTACAAAACGTTTTAACAGTTGCAAACCCTGGGATTCGGTAAATCAAAGGGTTTGTGACAGCAGCTAAAACACTTTTTGTAATTTAATAAACCCAAATAACAATTTGAAAAAGATTTGTTAAATTGTTAAATCGGTTAAGTAAATGTTAAGGTATCATTTTTTGGAAGCGGCAGGTTAAGGATATCCCTTCCAAATACTGATTCTGTAAGAGATGTGTTATTGTTTTGCAACCCAAATCCCGTTGCCAAAATTAATATTTTTCCCCTATTTAAAAATTGATGTTAAGTCATTCTCAAATGGAGAGGGCCCTCCATAGGACTTCTTAACCTTTTAGACCAGTGGTTCCCAACCTGTGGTCCGGGGACCCCTGGGGGTCCACGAAGCCTTCTCAGGGGGTCCGCGAGAGCCTAGAAAATAAAAAAATATTAACAAATATTGACAAATTAGGTCCCTAGCTTCCAGTAATGACTCAGCCGGGGGTCCCTGGATTCCAATGATGATTCAGTGGGGGTCCCTGGGTTCCATTAATGTTAAAATGGGGGTCCACAGAAATCAAAAGGTTGGGAACCACTGTTTTAGACTGTTGACAAAACAATATTTAGGAGTACACAGTGTTCGATAGGCCACTGCACCTTCCTAAAAAAGGTTTAACATTTCATACAAAACACACCCATGTTTCTTTTAGAGAAGGGTGCTGCATTAACAGACATTGTGGTCTGCTGACTCCAGCAGACTGCCCTGCCTGGGACTTTAGCTAATTACAGTTAGTCGCAATTTGTGACCTATCTTATGCAAATTCATGAAGTAGGTCTAATTGCGACCCACTATGATTTGATTTTTTTTTTACTTACTTATAGTACATCTGTCGGTTTGCAAAATTCCTTTCCATTTTCAAAAGGTTAGTTTGCAATCTATGATCACATTTTGTGAATGGGAAATTCGTACATCGGGGCCTTAGTATGCTTATGTTTTATCTATTGGAAGTGACGTTGATTACTCTCCTTACTGATGTTTAGGGCCTTAGGCTGGTCACCTTTTGCATGTATTATGAAAAGCCTTTAAGCATGGATTGTTTCAGCTATCTTGTGACACATAGCTAACCCTAAAGGGATTTATGCAGTTTGTTCCAACCTGTCACAATTCTTTGTCAAGACAATGTTTACCTGACTGGAAATATCATTTCGAAATGTCCTTCATTCCACTGATCTGCAGCCATCTAGCATCACCTCTCCACCACTCCCGCATGTCTCTGAATAGGGTAGAGTTGTGCTTAACTCACCATGGAATTAAGTGAAGAAACCAGTTTGTTTCAGTACGGTGAAGGGTTTTCTAGTAAATCCTGTCTGATATTGGTGTTTGCAAATGTAGAGAGATTGTAAAATCGTAACAGATTACAGATGAAGCTAATCAATCTTACCATATCGCTGTACTCTAGGAAGATTAAATTCAAATTTGCCATTTACCATCAACTAAAAATTTGCACCTGAAGAGGGTGTGTATGAATTAAATTCCCAAGAGTCACTCACCTATGAATTATTGAAGATGACACCCCCGCGAATGAAGGATAGTGCACTTACAGTGATCGATTGCGGGCATGGAGAGGGGAGGGCATGAGAGCTGCTGTTTCCTATTTCAATATTTTTCCCTTAATGTTATCGTTTTTTGAGTCAATTGAATTTAGATTACATATTGAATTGCAATGTCACCGCTGACATTCACTATTTATTTCTAAATCATATACCTATGTTTATGTATTTTGGAGGATTTTCAGGGGGTCTCTCCCAATACTTAAACAAGAATCGAGGAATTTGTGTATAATTGTTTATAATACATTTTTATTCAAACCAAAAGAAGGGGCAATAACCGCTGTTTGTTTTGCCTTACTGACATCACTTGGGAAGATTTTCACTTTTCTATCTGATCACACATGCAAATTAGTTGTGCATGCGACAATCACTGCCCCGCTGGAATGTGCCAATGGCATTTATTTTGGGCTTACCAGCTGGACTTCCTAATAAGTTACAGATGGTCCAAAACACGGCTGCGTGCCTAATTATGAATTGCCTAGGTAAAAATCCACCACAAAATACCTTAAGACATTTCATTGGCTCCAAATCAAACAGAGGGTAATGGTCAGGGCACTTATAATTCCACATCGAGCCTTCCACCAAGCAGGACCTCTCTACCTGCAAAGGAGAGTTAGGAATATGACCTTAGTAGGGCATTGCGGTCTGACAACCAGAGGTTAGTGTGTATTTCCAGGATCTGCAAGGAAACGTTGGAAGGATGGTCTTTTTCTTATCTGGCAGTAAAAAACTGGAATTTACACTGAGAGATTTAGATGCGGGAAAGGCTTTCAAAGCGGCGCTGAAAACATATGTTTTTAAGGAATGCTAAATATCTTACCCTCTCTGCTCTAAGGATAATGTTTTAGTGCCAGGGCACTTCTTGTGAAGCAGCTGCACGCTTTATAAGTGACAAGCATTCATTTATTCATTCATTTATATGGTTTTATCTGTAGCTAGTAATTTGCAAAATGTTACTTTGCAAAAACTAGAACTAAAAAATAGCGATTTTCTTTATTGTATATTGTTCTGGCTAATATCCTTCTGAAATTATTATGCACCTAGATACATCATTACATCTACAAAAACTAAAATTTATTTTTAACCTCATAAAGGGCCTCATTGCGAGTCTAGCCGTCACTAGACCGCCAAACTCGCGGATGGCAGACAAACTGCCACCAATGTAGCTGTCTGACCGTGACATTACAAACCTGGCGGTCAGGCTCCCAGGGAACCGCCAGCTCCGCCAGGATCGGAGATCACGGTGGTCTGGAGGTGGCGGCGGTCCGAATCCGCCAGGGCAGTGGTTTCATGACGGTGCCCATGCCATGAAAATGCTGGCGGAGAACAGGTGCAGGGGGCCCCAGGGGTACCCCTCCACTGCCCACACACTTGGCATGGGCAGTGCAGATGCCCCCCGGCCAGCACCAGTGCAATGTTCACTGTCTGCTTTGCAGACACTGAACATTGCGATAGTGCTGGTGCACCCTGCGCTCAACAGCATTGCCGCTGGCTCGATTAGGAGCAGTGACAATGCTGTAAGCTGTTTCCCACTAGGCCAGCGGGCGGAAACTCAGGTTTCTGCCTGCTGACCTAGCAGGAAACTTCTAATGGGGCTGACGGGGAGGTAGCCAGTACGGCGGCAACCTCCCCATCGGAAGTTAGGTGGACAGTCTAACCTGTCCGCCAAAGTCATAATCAGCCTCAAAGTCTTGCAGTTGCAGTGAAGATCCACTGTTCCAAGATAAATCTTCAGGATTAGAATATTAGGAACTACCTAAAACAACGTAACAATGGTATATATATATATATTTATTTATATATTTCACATTTTTATATAGCACATCTGTACCTAGTCTGGTGTTAGCATGACATACAGATGGAGCAACAAGTAGAAATCTGCATCTTTTTACATAAAAGTAGATATCTGTAAATCTTCATAAAACACTGACAATAGGGAAACAATGAACTTTGAGCTACTTACACTCCGCATTAGGGAATTGTTTGAAATACCTACTAAAGAGGAGGGGGATACGGAAGTTAAAACAAAAAGATAGAGAGTGGAAAGAGGATAAGGTTGGGAAGTCAAAGAGATAAGGGATATTCAGGAAATGCATGGTGAGGACATCTGGAGGTGAGAAAGAAAAACGGTGACAAAGAAAGGGATATAAAGTCAAGTAAGATTGAAAGGGCAAAGAAAGAAGAGAAAGGAAGAGAGAAGGGTAGCATGACAGGAGTCAAGCAGACAAAGAACAATGAAGATTAATTTGAGTTTATAGGTCAAGATTACACCTAAATAGGTTAACTCCAGGCACATCTGTTCCACCTCTTCTCAACTCTAGTCATCTTGTTCTGTATCCTTGTCTTACTCCAGCTTTGCTCTAGGCCTGCCAGCTCCAGCTCTGGTCTAGTCCTCATCTTACTCCAGTTCTGCTCCAAGCCTTCAGTCCTGGTCTTACTCCAGCTCCCCACTAGGCATGCTGCTCCAGCTCTACTCAAGTTCTGTTCTTATCTTGATACAAAACTTCAGTCTTGCAAGAACTGTCCTACTATCGGGATCCTCCACTTTGTAGCTCTGACTTGTTTGTCGTTTTACTATTAAATATTACTTTCAGAGCTTATCCTTTCTATAAGTTGTGTTACAAAAGGACAGATAATATGGCTTCACAAAATGATTCCCCTTTTCTCTGAGTTTCTAAGACAAAGGAAATATAAACTCCTACACCCTGCCATTGACACATTGTCCTCCAAAAAAACACAATAGAAGTGGGACATTTGAGAGGACTGCTGTCTGATTATGACCAGAAGCATTAGCATATATGTGGTTTGTGCTTGTATTGTGGTGATGCACTATATCTTTTATTGTTCTGAAAATGCCTCTATAGACACTGGGAAGTTCAAAATCCTCACCTGCAAGAAAGACATGGGTGCCTTATCTCTTTTGTGTCAGGTCTTACATGAACAGTATTAATAATGAGCTGTTCCTTTTTCCAAATATAGTAAGAACTGAAGTAAAGCAGTTTGTAAGTACCTTAACATTACTAGGCAGTGGTGCCTAGGGAACATTTATTGATTATGATTGGAACCTAAAGAATGATATTCCACAGAAGGCTAAGGAAGACTCCCAAAGTGACTAGAATTGTTGTGGCTTTTTGGTGCTTATTGCTTGACCTTACTGCTACTCCCAATTAAGATATATCTTTTAATTATTTCTTTGAAGTGGTAAAAACCTCATGTCAGTTTGTCTTCTTGCAGCATATCTTTGTTTTCACAACTCTACCATGACTACTGTCATCATCTGAAAGTTATTGAAACGAGAGATTCTAAGATGTTAGCAGCTAACTTGTTTTCTGTGCCATTGCACTCGTATGCTATTTCTCTTAGCATTAATCCTGTGGACTGTCTTAACTGAAGATTGGGCTATTGCTCCTTGTGGTCACATTTGCTCTCTAACAGAGAAAGAAAAATAATGTTTAAAGACTTATGTGGGGGAAAATGAGCAAACACTGTTTAATTGTCATGTCCCCCTCACCTATCAGGGAAGTGTGAGAAAGTGAATTGTTAGTTGAGGTGGTTAATAGTCCACCACTAGTAATATCCACACTGTTCTTGTCAGGTCCAGTAAAGGTTTCAGTCATTTAAACCTGAGCTCAATCTCTGGTAGCTATGGCACAGAAGAGACAGGCTTAGCTTTAAAAATGTGTAAGATATTTAAAAGTACCAAAGGAGTTAAGAAGACAAAAACACAGCACAATAAAAATCCAACTCAAATTCATTAAAATAGACAATATTTTAAAAATCAAAACATCACCAAAACAACAAAAAAACAATCAGTAGAACCAGAGGTATCAATTTTTGAAGTGTTAAATCAAATTAGAGTAAAAAAACACAAAGCACCGATAGCTGGCAACTGCTTTCTCTTGACCGTGACGGGGTACAGTTTATGGCCCACCGATTTTGATTGCTGGCGGAATATTGAAACCAGGTTCACCCTGGTCAGAAGTTTTACCTTCTGACTTAGTGCCTAATTTTGTTCTTTGTGGACGAGTTACTTCATCCTTAGTGTGACAGATATCCTGTCCACCGAAATATAGATCCTATTTTATCCTATGGGAATTATTTTTTGGAGGACAGCATATCCATCACCGTTCTGGTGGAGTAACTTGTCTGCCAAGAACTAAATCAGGCCCTTAGGGGGTCATTACAACCCTGGCGGATGGTGTTAAAGCTGCAGTAATACCACAAATAGTGCGGCGGATAAGAAAATGGAATTATTACCCAGGCGGAAACTGCCAAAAAAGACATCCACTTTAACACACCGCCTGCCACGGCGGTACAGACAAGCAGCGCAGCGGTCACCGCCAACAGACAGGCGGAACCCAATGTACCACCCATAGTATTACAACCCGCCAATCCGCCACCTTTTCCGGGTCGGATTCACCGTGGATAAAAACACGGCGGAAACAGCTTTTGCAATGGAAAACACTCACCTGATCACATCCCACGAGGAACGAGGACTCCATGGACCCGGAACTCCAAATACTCCCTGCCCTTGTGTTTCTGCTCCTCCACGACCAACATCTACGTAGGCGCCGAAGACAACGGTGAGTACTGCACCCACGACATGGGGGAGGGGGAGGCAAAAGTTAGGGGGACACCCACCAAACACCCCCACCCCCAACCTTGCATAATACAACATACCCACCAATGCATTCACAAAAATCACAGTAACAACCCACAACCCCCCCGGAAGAATGAAAAGACAAAGCGAAATTCGGTCAAACATTGTAATGTGGCATAATACATGTCATACAAAAATATACAGAGATATATATGAAAATCAGTCATAAATGTATACATTACTAGAAGTAGTGCAGATATGTACATAACAAAGTCCGTGCACCAACAGTCCAAAAATGCATGGGCGAGGCCCACAAAGGATACCTGACCACAATCGGAGAGAACACTGCCGGGGCATCAGGTAGAAATACTACAGGCACCTATGGGGGAAGGGAAGGGGGGGCACCTCAGCCGGATGACTGCAAAGCCACATCCACGACGGGGCTCCATGCCCATTCATGTATCCTGGGGAGTGCAAAGCCACAGTCTCTCAAGTCTATACAGTGGGTGGGGTGCCCACCATGCCATTCAGGGGAGTGCAAAGCCACAGTCTCTCAAGTCTCTACAGTGGGTGGCTTGCCCACTGTGCCATCCTGGGGAGTGCAAAGCCACAGTCTTCAAAGTCTCTACAGTGGGTGGGGTGCCCACCGTGCCATCCTGGGGAGTGCAAAGCCACAGTCTCTCAAGTCTCTACAGTGGGTGGCTTGTCCACTGTGCCATCCTGGGGAGTTCAAAGCCACAGTCTCTCAAGTAGATGCAGGTCTCCACTGGTTCTGGAGGGGGACTGGTGCCCAGACTGGATGAGTCTCCCGTTGAATGTACCTGTCCTGTCACTGTCCCAGCTGCACATGGGATAAGGATGCCTGATGTGGCGCTCTATTCATTCCTACCCGGTGCTTGCCCTGTTCAGCGGTCTTCACCATGGCGGTCTTTGCCCTGTTCAGCGGTGCTTTGCCATGGCAGTCGTTGCCCTGTTCAGCGGTGCTTTGCCATGGCGGTCGTTGCCCTGTTCAGTGGTGCTTTGCCATGGCGGTCTTTGCCCTGTTCAGCAGTGCTTTGCCATGGCAGTCTGTGCCCTGTTCAGCGGTGCTTTGCCATGGTGGTCGTTGCCCTGTTCAGCGGTGCTTTGACATGGCGGTTCTGGACTGTTCAGCGGTGCTTTGCCATGGCGGTCTCTGGACTGTTCATCGGTGCTTTGCCATGACGGTCGTTGCCCTGTTCAGCGGTGCTTTGCCATGGCGGTCGTTGCCCTGCTCAGCGGTGCTTTGACATGGCGGTTCTGGACTGTTCAGCGGTGCTTTGCCATGGCGGTCTCTGGACTGTTCAGCAGTGCTTTGACATAGCGGTTCTGGTACGGACATTGGTGTGTGGCATTACGTTCCCTAGACTGGGCATTGGTGTGTGGCATGACGTTCCCTACACTGGGCATTGGTGTGTGGCATGACGTTCCATCATAGCCCACCTGGGCTGTGGCAGCCGGGGCCCTCCTGGGCAATGACTCCGGCGGTGGCGGTGCTCTCCTGACCAGTGACGATACTTGGGCCCTCCTGGGCTGTGACTCCGGCGATGGTCTCCTGACCAGTGACAATACTTGGGCCCTCCTGCGCTGTGACTCTGGCGGTGGTCTCCTGACCAGTGACAATACTTGTGCCCTCCTGGGCAATGACTCCAGCGGTGGTCTCCTGACCAGTGACGATACTTGGGCCCTCCTGGGCTGTGACTCCGGCGGTGGTCTCCTGACCAGTGACGATACTTGGGCCCTCCTGGGCTGTGACTCCGGCGGTGGTCTCCTGACCAGTGACGATACTTGGGCCCTCCTGGGCTGTGACTCCGGCGATGGTCTCCTGACCAGTGACGATGCTTGGGCCCTCCTGGGCTGTGACTCCGGCGGTGGTCTCCTGACCAGTGATGATATGTGTGCCCTCCTGGGCAATTACTCCGGCGGTGGTCTCTGGACCAGTGACGATACTTGTGCCCTCCTGGGCAATGACTCTGGCGGTGGTCTCTGGACCAGTGACGATACTTGGGCCCTCCTGGGCTGTGACTCTGGAGGTGGTCTCTGGACCAGTGACGACGGTGCTGGCGGTTGTGTCTCGACCGCCGGAAATGATGGCGCACTTCTTCGCCGTGACACTCACAACAGGCAGGGCAGACTTCCTCTGGCCCTTCACCACCTTTGAGGGAGTCACAGCTGACTCTCCAATCCCCTTGGAACCCATGTCAGTTGTTTTCCCACCAGGAGTCTACACACAGTCCCGTCGTCCACTCTCCAATTTTAGAGCCTTTACAGGGGGTGGGCTGCCAGTGCCTTGGCTCCGGGTCATACTGCCTGCCCTGGTGGCCGGTGCACTCCACAAACCTTGAACAGGCACCACTGGTATTGGAGGCTTTTTGGCTGAGGCACTACGACGGGACTGATGAATTGGAGAGGGGGTGGGGGCAAAAAGGTCAACTTTACAGAGGGACAGTTTCCGACGAACACTGGGATGGGTAGTTGGAGGGGGCCTGGGAGTGGAGGAAGAGGAGGTGGTTGTCGGAGGTGTCACTTTAGGTGTTTTGGGTGCAGGTGCAGGTACTGGAGGCTGTCGTGAGGTGGATGGATGTTGGGTGAGTGATTGCCGGCGTTTGTGTACTTTGGGAGGGGGTGTCACAGACACTGGGAGAGGACACAGGGGACTTGTAAATGGCAGTGGAGGTGGTGAGTGCAGGTGTGCGGCTTGTGATGCTGGGTGTCCTTGTGCGATTCATGGTGCCTGTAGATATGGTGCATGCAGGTGTGTGTGTATACGAGACTGGGAGGGAGGAGGGAGAAGAGGAGGAGGGGGACACAGTGGAGGCAGTGGATGTTGCTGTGTCTGTACATGGGTGAGGCTTGCGTGAGTGCCTGTGGGTTGTGTGGTGCCTATGTTTGCTTGAGCTACCTGTGTGTGCTGACTTGTGTGCATGCTGGTCTGTAGGTGTGCTTGGGATGGGCTGGGGTGCATGAGATTGGGTCTGGATGGAGGAGGTTGGAGGGGGGAGGCTGGACACAGGGACAATGGCTGCCATCAGTGCTGAGGCCAGAGATTGCAGGGTTCGCTGAAGGACAGCCTGACCAGAATGAATGCCCTCCAGGAATGCATTACCGTGTTGCAACTCTCGTTCTACACCCTGGATGGCATTCACAATGGTAGACTGCCCAACAGTGAGTGACCTGAGGAGGTCAATGGCCTCTTCACTGAGGGCAGCAGGGGTGACTGGGGCAGGGGCTGAGGTGCCTGGGGCGAAGGTGATGCCCACCCTCCTGGGAGAGCGGGCACGGGGCGAATGCTGAGGGGCTGCTGGGAGGGTGGTGCTGGTAGGGGAGGTGGCGGTAGTACCTGTAGAAGTGGGGCGCACAGATGGTGCCGCCACCACAAGGGAGCCCCCATCGGCGGACGAGTCCGTGTCGCTGCTTGGTGATCCGGTGGCCGACGTGAAGCTCCCCTCGCCCTCCGTCCCACTGGTGCATTCTGAGTTCGTGGTGTAGCCCCTCATGGCCATGTGGGATGCAGCTCCCTCGTGCTCCGGTGCCACTGTACCTCTGCCTGATGATGCTGATGTACAAAAGGACAGGGAGAGCAGAAAAAGGGGGGGAGACAGTAGAAAGAGAGTTTTAGTGCATGGCATACCGCTACCGTTGGCGGACAAGACAGACACAGCAGCCCCCTGCATTACGCCATGCTCCTGCCCTCTGCACATACAATTTCTGGGATATGGCCTACATGGCAATAGTGGACATCTGCGCACATGGATGCCACAGGGGCAACTATACCTCGACTTGGCAATCTGCTGAGGTGGGGTAGAGTGCCACATGGGCTACATTACGGAGGGGCCTTGCATAACGAACTTGCCCTGGCCTAGGGACACCCACAGCCCACCTCCCCCACCCAGACCCCTCTACTGAGCGCAAAGTCTGCAGAATGAGGTTGTACTCACCCCCTTGTGTCTGCTGTGATGCCCTCAAGTGCCCATCCAACTCCGGGTAGGCCACCGCCAGGATCCAGGACATCAGGGGGGTCATGGTGCGACGGGCACCCCTCCCACGTTGGGAGGCCATCCCCAGCTGAACCTCCGCCGTCTTCTTGCTGCAGCGGCGAATGACCTCCCATCTCTTACGTTAGTGGGTGCCCCATCTCTGGTGGGCCCCCAGGGTCCGGACCTCCTTGGCGATGGCACGCCAAATGTCCCTCTTCTGGTGGGCGCTGACCTACATGACATGCACAAGGAAAGAGGAACAGTCATTACCAACTGCACCGTCGTTGTGAGTGGCCCCCTCCCTACTCTGGCCATGTGGCCCATTCATTCCCATGCATTAATGTTCTATGAACTCTGCCCCCTTCCCTCTTCCACCCAGCCCTCTCCAACAAGGCCTAGCCCATACAACGTGCTCCCTGTGTACTAACCTGTTGGTCTGGAGGACCGTAGAGTAGCGTGTACTGGGGGAGGACCCCGTCTACCAGTTTCTCCAACTTCTTTGCAGTGAAGGCAGGGACCCTTTCCCCAGACGCAGCAGCCATCGACGCTTCCAGACCGAGGTCGCAGCAGCACTTGCAGTGTAGGTCCTCTCCTGTCGAAGGTCAGGTATCTAGTGATTGAACAGATAGAAAATGGCAGTGACGTCCGCGGCGGTGACATCCGCGGCGGTGCGCATCATCACCGCGGGCGCACCTGTTCATTGGCTCCTGGGACCCACAAGGTCCAATGTTAACCAATGCAGCACTGCGCCGCGGTCTACGACCGCCTACCGCGACGGTGTGCAACGCCAGCGAAGTTACCCCGCAATCCCATTGTCCCAGTTTAGAGGTGAGGCAGGCGCCATTTCAGGGGCCCACATTGCTTAATTTACCTCTGCGTCACACATAGCTAGGCCTACACTCAACACACATACAGGAAGGGTTTCGTGAGTGGTGTAGTCTTGTGTGTAACTGTGGGTACATACCTGGAGGTATTATGACTGATTCGTCGCTGTTGTCCTTCGTAGGCACCGTCAGCTGGGACAGTTGAGAAGATGGCGGAATCCTCCGGTGTACCGACCGCTGGTGGACCTGTTGACAATGGAAGAGAGACATGTCATCGTCACCTACCGGTTTGACCGTGCCACAATCCAGGAACTATGTACCCAGTTGGAGCCAGACCTGATGTCACCAATCCGCCATCCGACTGGAATCCCCCCTGACGTGCAGGTGCTGTCAGTGCTCCATTTCCTTGCTAGTGGGTCTTTTCAGACAACAGTGGCCATGGCATCAGGGATGTCCCAGCCTATGTTTTCCAACGTGTTGTCCAGAGTGCTGTCTGCCCTGCTGAAACACGTAAGGAGATACATCATTTTCCCTGAGGTGGCAGATTTGCCTACAGTGAAAGGTGACTTCTATGCCCTTGGACATATCCCCAACGTCATCGATGCCATTGATGGGACCCATGTAGCTCTGGTCCCCCGCAACAGGAGTGAACAGGTGTACAGGAACAGGAAGAGTTATCATTCAATGAATGTCCAGATGGTCTGTTTGGCAGACCAATACATCTCCCAGGTAAATGCTATGTTCCCTGGCTCAGTGCATGACGCCTACATTCTGCAGAATAGCAGCATCCCTGATATGATGGGTCAACTCCAGAGGCACCGTGTATGGCTATTAGGAGACTCGGGTTACCCCAACCTGTCCTGGCTATTGATCCCAGTGAGGAATCCCAGGAACAGGGCAACAACGCTACAATGAGACCCATGGGCGGACTAGGAGGGTGATCGAACGCACCTTCGGCCTCCTGAAGGCCAGGTTCAGGTGCCTCCATATGACAGGTGGATCCCTATTCTACTCACAGAAGAAGGTGTGCGACATCATCATCGCCTGCTCCATGCTTCATAATCTGGCTTTGCGACACCAGGTGCCTTTTCTGCAGGAGGATGATCCAGATGACGGTGTTGTAGCAGCTGTGGAGCCTGTGGACAGTGATGAGGAGGAAGCTGAGAAAGAAGACAACGACAACAGGGAGTCAGTCATACAGCAATATTTCCAGTGACACTCAGGTGAGAACATTTTCATGTTTGACATTACATTAACTTTCACAGGTCTACCTCTATCCTGTCTGTCGGTTTCAACCACTATTTGTTAACTGAGTTGTACCTTTCGATTACTGTTTCATAGGTGTGGTTACCAATGTGTCATCTGCTTGCATCCTTCAAGTACTTGTGATGTGTGACATAGGTATGTTAGCTTTACAATGGGAAATGCATTATAACACTGTCATTGATAATACACATTTTCAAAATCCCTGACTGACTCCAGATTATTTTATGTTTCAAGGGTGTTTATTGAAGTGCTAATTATTGGTGGGGGTGGTAAAATGGTGATGGGTGATGGTGGAGGAATGTCCATGGCAGAGTCCAGTCTATTAGTCTCACAGGTGCACTGCCCATCTGGGCATAGGAAGTGGAGCTGGGGCTGTTTAAGTATGGACAGGGTAACAAGGTGGGACAGTGGGATGACAATCAGGGTGGTCTCATTTCCTGGCAGGGTCTTGCCATCTTGCTCTGTCCTGTTCCTGGATCTCAGGGACCGCTTGCGTGGTGGTTGTCCGTCTGCAGGGGGTGGGGTGCTGGTGTGGTGGTCCTGTGGCGGGGCATCCTGTCCACTAGCGCCGGCGGAGGTGGTGGGCAGTTCATCGTCCTGGCTAGTGTCAGGGGCACCTTGGAGTGCCACGGTGTCCCTCAAGGTCTGCTGTATGTCCTTCAGCACCCCTACGATGGTGCCCAGGGCGGAGCTGATGGTCCTGAGCTCCTCCCTGAACCCCAAATACTGTTCCTCCTGCAGGTGCAGGGTCTCCTGCAACTTGTCCAGGACCGTCGCCATTGTCTCCTGGGAGTGGTAGTATGCTCCCATGATGGAGGATAGGGCCTCGTGGAGAGTGGGTTCCCTTGGCCTGTCCGCCCCGTCGCACAGCAGCCCTCCCAGTTCCCCTGTGTTCCTGTGCCTCCGTCCCCTGGACCGTGTGCCCACTACCACTGCCCCCAGGTCCCTGTTGTTGTTGGGGTGGTGGGTTATCCTGGGTTCCTGTAGTGGTGGACACACCGCTGATTGACCTGTCCTGGGTTGGGCACGCTGGGTGGGTGCTGTGCTGGTGTTACCAGAGGGTGGAAGGTCGGTGTTGGGCTGTGCCTGTGCAAGGGGAACCGACTGTCCCGAGGCCCACGATGGTCCAGGCTGGTCATCAGGATCCAGTAGGGCAGAGCTGTGGGCCTCTTCTGGCGGTGGAGTGGTGTTGTCTGGACCCTCTGGTGTGGTGACGGTCCTTCGGGTTCCTGCAGGGGCATAAGAGCATGATTTTTGCAAGTGTGTGTGTAATGGTGTGCAATGGGTGGGTGAGCGTGTACACCAGTGCAAGCATTCCTGTGTGGGAGCTTGTGTGATGGTGGTTTAGGGGGTTGTACAGGTTTGTGCAGTGGGCATGCTTTAGTGCTGGGTGTCCATGCTTAGTTCTGTCATGCAGGGCTTGGTGTTGGGATGTGTGGTTTGTGTTATTAGTACATTAGTGAGGAGTTGGAGTGATAGGGGAGGGTGTGAGGGTGGGGGGGTGTGATAGCATGCAGGTAGGGTGGGGGATATGATAGTTAAGATTTGACTTACCAGTGTCCCATCCTCCACCGACTCCTGCGAGGCCCTCAGGATGCATGATGGTCAAGACTTGCTCCTCCCAAGTTGTTAGTTGTGGAGGAGGAGGTGGGGGTCCGCCGCCAGTCCGCTGAACCCCGATGTTGTGCCTGGAGACCGTTGAATGCACCTTCCCCCGTAGGATGTTCCACCTCTTCCTGATGTCCTCCCTATTTCTTGGGTGCTGTCCCACTGCGTTGACCCTGTCCACTATTCTTCGCCATAGCTCCATCTTCCTGACTATTGATGTGTGCTGTACCTGTGAGCCAAATAGCTGTGGCTCTACCCGTACAATTTCCTCCACCATGACCCTGAGCTCCTCCTCGGAGAAGCGGGGGTGTCTTTGGCGTGACATGGGGTGGTGTGTGTGATGTGTGGGGCAGTGTAAGTGTTGATGTGTGTGGTGATGCGTAGTGGTGTGTGGTGTTTTGTGCGTGGATGTTGTATGGGTGATGGTGTTGTGGGCCTCTGTATGGTGGTGTTGTCTTGGCTGTGCAGTCTCTCTGGCCTTTGTCTCTAATTTGTGGTCGTAGGGGTTTGTGGGTGATGTGGGTGTGTGTTTTATATTGTGTTGGGTGTGTGGGAGTGGTGTTTGTATGTGTGTCAGGTGTGTGTATTTTGAATTGTCTAATGTGGCGGTGTTTTGGAGATGTGTGTGTATTTTGAGCGTGGCGGTGTGTACCGCCAATGGAATACCGCTGTTGAAAGATCGCTGCGTGGATTCGTGGGTCGTAATAGCATGGGCGTGTTTCTGTTGGCGTGGAGGTGGAGGTTTTGTTTTCGCCAGTTTGTCACTGACCTTTGGTGTGGCAGACTTGTGTGGGTGTCTGAATTTCGGCGGATTCCGAGATGTGGGTCATAATAGCTGTGGCGGTATTCCGCGGCCGCGGCGGTGTATTGGCGGTCTTCTGCACGGCGGTAGGCGCCTTTTACCGCTAATGTTGTAATGACCCCCTTAGTCTTTTGAATGGAAGTCAAAAATCCTCTGAAGGACAAGGCACAGTCTGTGGCCATGATGGGTTCCACGAGGCAATATAGCCATGACGCGAAATCCTGGTGACGCCATTGACTTTTGGTGGAAAGGCTTAGAGCAGGAGAAATTCAAAACTTGTGCCCAGGTAAGGTCCTTTGCAGGTTGGATACTTTTTGCCGCTTTCACCCAGTGAAAATTACTACCTTACAACTTTAGTCACTTTTTTGGACCTTAGATTCCTCCATCAGAGGAAAGCTGCAAACAGTAGCTAAACATGGCTCCACAAGGCCACATACCTTCTCTGTGACATCCCAGATCTGAGGAGGAGTAACCTGAATCTTTGGCCCAGCAGCAACTTACCTTCATCAGATTGACTTGGCAGCTTTGTCCAGGTCTTCTGTCAGTTCTGCAGGCAAAACACCTTTAGAATGTTTGTAATTCTCAGGTTTTAGGATTAAGCTAAAGGATATACTCTAACACCAACTAATGGTGACAGAGTCAACTGCATGTCCAGTTAAATTGGTCTGCTGAGTCCTTTCAGGAAAATGGGCTTCTTGCAGCTATTGTATCCCAGGAGCTTAACAGGAGTTCAGCCAACTGGCCCTTGTAGTACCCTTATTATTATTGGGTACAAATGGGACACATTTCAGCCGTCAGTGTTCTCATCACAGGTTACAGCTGCAAGTGCAGTCCTTCTTCTGTCTTCCACAGGTCCTGTAGTGTTCCCATGGGTGTCACATTTATGCCCGACACTCACCTGTGGGTGGAGGTGGCTGCTGGCCCCTCCATGACCAATAGAGAAAAAGTCTCCAGGGGTAGCCCTACCCACTTTTGAAGCAACTCCTGTTTGCCATACTGTATACAATCCTCGAGTGCCCTCTCTACTTAAATCCAACCTGACTGAACCATTCCTTTATTTTACAGAGCTCCTCTGCCCACCCTAGGAGTGTGTTGAGAAAGATGACCAACCCTCCATCATGCTTACTTAAAACCAGTGCTGGGACCAGCTCCATTCCCACTGATGGGTGCCTGTGTGGCTAGTTAGATAAAAGGGAGGCAGGCCCAGATGTGAGCTACATCTGCCAGTGACTGGGAGGGCATCCTTTGAAGATATGTGAGAGGCTGGACATTGCCTCTAGGCCTTCCTATCAGAGGAAGGTCAACTTTTCCCCACACTGAATGACATTGGCTTTGCTCAAGGAGCCAATTCACACCTAATAGAGGAGCTTTTCAGCTTCCTGGTGCCAGTTGGAAGTTCAGGATAATAGGCTTCTAGAGGCTTACGGCAGTCGAAAGGTAACTTTTTAAAAGTACATTTAGTAGAATATATGTTACAAATGTGAACTCAACAATTGGTTGGATTTGTAATAAATATTTAAAAAGTCAACAAAATAACTTTTATCTGGTTCCTAGGTTGAGATAACTTTATTAACCTTAGTAAAGTATCCCAATGCTTTCCTGTGGAACAGTTAAACCTTGTACAGTGAAAATAGTCACTATAAGGCCACTGTAACAGGTTTAGACAAAAATCAGAGTCAGAGTCGGAGTTGCTGAATGTAGCATTGGTTCCAAGGAGCTGAGAGGCTGCCATACCAGGTCCTGCATTGTCATTGAGGCTGCTATTGATGAGAGGGTTGGGATGCAAGGGCCTGCATTGGGGATGCATTGTGCAGCAGCAATTATGATGGGCCTGCAGGCTGTGAGTGTGATGCAGTGTCCTTGTGCTAGGAAAGTCCATGCAGCAGAGGTGATTTGTCGGTTCTCCTTGGGTTGCACTACACAGCAGAGGAGATGCGTTGGTACTGTTGGAGCCACAAATAGTCTGGCAGATCACCGTCAGACCCACTTCCAAGGTTCCAGGACTGGTGTGGCACCACTTGGTAGAGTAGTACTACAGATTTCAGAGTCCAGGTGCTGGGCTCAAGTTTGTTGGAAGTCTGCTAGGTCCCTGAGGCTTCGGATCAGGAAGTCAACCAACTAGCTGTTGAAGGCACTGTGGGGTCCTTCAGAACAGCAGTCCAGCGGAGTGACATTCCTTTCAGCAGCACAGCAGTCCTTCTTTGTGTCATAGTGCACAGATCCAGAATAGTACTAGACAGCTGGATACTGTGACCCAATATTAATACCTAGTGTCCACTTTGATGTGGAGAAAGCTTCTAAAGCTTTCCACCACCTGGTGCATCAGGAATCCCTTTCCTCTCTGTTCTCACCCCAGCTTACCTGGGGTCAGGAAAGACCAGAGTCAAACCCTCTGTGAAAGTGCTCAGATAGAACCTTTGTGATGTGCAAGCGTGGTAGGTGATAACGTCCCCTCTTCGTTAACCCAGAGTGGCCCGTCGTGCCAACACCTGTTTTACCTTTGTTTTACTGTCTGGGAGCAATACACAAAGGCCAACTGCCAGCTACAACTAATCGTGAGACCCAGGATCAGGCTGCAGGCACCAGATGGTTAGGACAAGAAAATGCCAACTTTCTAAAAGTGGCATTTCCAGAAATTGTTGGGTGGTTTCCATTATGATAATAAGACTACGTTTTAAGGCAGAGTGTGGGAGATTGAGTCCACACCACACCACTTGGAAACTGTCAATCTGATTTCTGGCTAGCCCACTGTGCCTCCCCCATACTACAAAGTAAAAGGTAATTTGGGGCAACCTAAACCTGACACTTTGACTTCTCATGGAAGTAGTAGAAAAAGACCACACCCCTTCCGCTCAGTTACTCAGTGGCTCACACAAACTAGATTTCACTGCATTTATTGAAACAATTGAACATAGTGTAAAAAGCATGAGCTGCGACAATGAGACAGATGAAACATAGTACAGTAGTCCTCATTACAACCAGTGTAAAGCAGAGAAACAACCCAACCATTTTGTTGGTTTCTAGAGGGTCTAAAGATTCCTTCTTACAACCTATGTCTAGGTCTAAAACCATAGCGGTGGTAACCCTTCCGCCTATCCCAATCTTATGGAGTAAACCTAACTCCATACCTGAATGTGATAGCAAGGGTCTGCCTGTTGTCTAGATGGCAATCCTCTTGAGAAGCTGAAGAGTCAGAATAATCAAAGCTGTCATTAGAATGGTGTGTGTCTCAGGACAGCCATGACTGAAATGTCCTCTGCACCCCTTAAGGCTATGTTTTGTAGTTATAATAACTCATACAGAGTTCAAATAACAGGTCTGATATACTGATGCGTCTAGAAAATGGGGACTAACTCCAGAGCTCCTAAAGTGGTAATATGAGTTTGTTTATCATGTACCGCACATGACAGCTTTAAACAGGCACAACGTGCATTGTACACAAATGGCTGATAAAATGTGCAGCAAAAACAACTTTGTCTTCTTGGAAAGAAGCAGCTGATGCTCATTAGCGTTCATGCTAAAAATATGAAATTAATAAAATGCATGTGAATGTAAAAGACAGAAGCTCAGGGCCTAATACTAAAATAAGTGCGCCCAACCTATGGGCTAAAAGCAACCCATAATACAAAGTGATTAAAAATCCAAACTTATCTTAAGTAGAATTCTTTAGGCACCAAACTAGAGCTGTCTATCTGCTCCCAATTGGTTGTTACAGCTAATTAAATGTAATAAGGTAATGCTAATGTTATAGTATAGGAAAGTAGTGAAAATACATTAGTTAAATGCACTGCACCCTGCCCTATTTAGGGCCTACACTAATGGTGACTTTTGCCAGGTTGAAATGGTGGTTTAAAACTGCACACACACATTGCAATATCAGGCCTGAGATATGTTTAAAGGGCTACTTAAGTGGGTGGCACAAGCCGTGCTTCAGGCACAAAAGTACCAGTTAATTTAAAGGACTTGGGTACATTTATTTCCACTTTACTACTAGGGACTTAAAAGTAAATTAAGTAAGCCAATTGAGTCAATTCTGTCATGTTTTATGGGGAGAGCACACTCATTTTAGCTCTAGTTAGTAGTGGTAATGTACTCAGAGTCCTAAAGCCAGGAAAAATAAAGCCAGCAAAACAGGAGGGTTGAAGGCAAAACTCTAGGGGAGAACCACACCAAGGATGCCAGGTCTAACTTGATTTTTGAGGCAGCTAGCATTTTTGGATATTATGAATAAACTGTGAAGCTGTTCATATTATGAAAAGCCCCTGCTGTTTTACAGCCTTTCGTGAATGTAAAATTCTCTGATATGCTGATTTAGTTTAATTTGCTGTACCTGTATGGCATTCTGGTATAGCCTAAGGCTTTTATTGGCACTCAAAAGCATATGGGTATATGTAGACTTCAGCAGCATCATATATATTGTAAGCCAGAGAACTGAGAATTTTAAAAAGAGGAAACTGCATACCTTTGTTTAGAGTAAGTGCCTCTGATTTCTCTGTTAAGCCCAGGAAGTATGTGCTATTTTGACTAGTTATCTGCCACAAACAATAACACAAATGAAAGTTTCTGTCAACTCATAAACATTTTGGTGAACTCACTGGCCAGATTAATTGGATGTCAAAGAAAGAAGATTTTAAGTAGGGATTTTTGTTGGAACATGCTAGAAAAGCCTTTAATAAGTTAAAGCAGATGTTGGTACTTGCCTCTATTCAATGCCATCCACATATTTACATATGTTTATTGTAGAAACAAATGCATCTGCCAGAGTTATAGGAGTGTTTTTACTTCAAGAATATGATGGAAAAAGCATGAAGTTTAATAATGTTGCAAAATTTGTCAGAATCTGAATAACATTATTTCACTCTTGAGAAAGCGCTCCTGGCCAAGAAGATGGCTTTTAGTAAATAGTCGTGTTTTATCAGGAGGTAATTTTAGCACATTATTTAGCTCTGGGCCTGAGGCCTGTGCCCTTTTACCTAGTCACATTTCGCTTTTATTCCTTTTATTATTTTGGCAAAGCTTTATTTTAGTGGAGATGTTTAGGTTCCCTTTATCAGTTGTCTTTCCTTGCAAATCTGTAACTCATTTATTTGCATGACATTTTCATCCTCTTCTCAACCCAAGGCTGTACATGATGTTTACCGGGTATTGCTGGTCTAAAGGGTACATTGTCTACTCTACACGGAAAAATATGTTTTGTCACGTCAGGGCAGTTCTTAGACCAACAGATATGTTACTATAAAACATCACACTGTCCACACCGTCTAGGAGGAAACATTCCAACCAGCTTGCCATCTCATGCTCCACGTCGTCACACTTTTTCTGCTGAAACCATTTGTATCCTTTTTTTTCTACGTCAGAGGACTCTCAGCAGAGTCACAGCCCTTTTCATTAAATCTGAACACAGGTATGGGGGTTGGACTTCCTTCCCAGGACCAGAAGGACTACTACTGCTACTTGCTTGTATGAAGAAACTTAGCAGCATAGGTAGGAATATTAGACATGCTATTTTGACAATATGAAGGGACACCTTTTGTGTTTCACTTTTCTGGTCACTGCTGTCATAATGGTGTGTTACATTATCCTCAGAATCACAATTCATGCGTTTCTATATAAAATACAGTAGCTTCAATAAAACCTATTGAACCAAGATACTGCTTCTGTTTGCCTTTGCGTGTATGAGACTTGTGTAACTCAGAGAAAGGAATAAAGGGGGTAATTACAAGATTGGCGGTAAAAGAAGCTTACCGCTGTGCAGAAGACCGGCAACACACCGCCGCGGCCGCAGAATACCACCACTGCCATTATGACAAACAGCTCGGAATCCGCCAAAATCTAGACACCCACACAAGTCCGCCACACCAAAGGTCAGTAATAAACTGGCGATAACAAAACCGACACCGTCACGCCAACAGGAATACGCCCACACTATCATGACCCACAAATCCACGTGGCGGTCTTTCAACCGCGGTATTCCATTGGCAGTACACACCGCCGCGCTCAAAATACACATTCACTTACAAAACACAACCACATTGGACAATTCGAAATGCACACACCTGATACACATACACACACAACTCCTACACACTCAATACACTATAAAACACACACCCACATCACCCACAAACCCTTACGACAAAAATTGCGACAGAAGGCCAGAGAGATACACCACCAGAAAGAATAATAGCATCCACAGGCACTCAACACCATCACTCACACAACATCCACGCACCTCACACAACACACCTCTATATATCACCACACACATCACAACACACACCACCCCACACATCACCCACACCACCCCATGGCACCGAGCATGCTGTATGGCCAATGCCTATTTGGAGTGGTGTGGATGTAAGATAGGGGGGGGGAATGAGGCGTGCATGAAACGACGGTGAGTGCATGTCCGTCATGGCAAGGGTAGGGATGCGGGCCAATGACTGTGACGGTGTGGACGGTTATATCTTCTCCTTTTCCCCTGTACTACTCCTGTAGGTCAGCGCCCACCAGAAGAAGGATATTTGGCTTGCCATCGCCAAGGACGTCCGGACCCTGGGGGCCTTCCACAGACGGAGCACCCACTGCTGGAAAAGATGGGAGGACATTCGCTGCTGGAGCAAGAAGACGGCGGAGGCCCAGCTGCGGATGGCCGCCCAATGTGGGAGGGGTTCCCGTCGCACCATGACCCCCCTGATGTTCCAGATCCTGGCGGTGGCGTACCCGGAGTTGGATGGGCACTTGAGGGCATCACAGCAGCCAGAAGGGGGTGAGTACACTCTCATTCAGCTGATTCAGCGCGCATTGTAGGTGTCTTGGTGGGGGAGGTGGGCTGTGGGTTCCCCTAGGCCAGGACGAGTTTAGTAGGCAAGGTCCCTTCTTAAGGCAGGCCCTGTGGCACCCCACCCCACCTGTGTACAGAGCCAACTACACCTAGTCAGGCTCCTGTGACTTCAATGTGTGCAGCAATCAGGCATAGCCTTGTAACCCATGTCCCTGTGATTGATTAGGGAACTCCAAGTGCACAGCATAGTGCAGGGGGCTTCTGTGTCTGTAGTGTCTGCCAACAGTAGCGGTATTGGATGCACTCAACATGTCTTTCTTCTGTCTCCCCCCCCTTTTTGTGGTCTCCCTGTGCTTGTGTGCATTAGCATCATCAGGCAGAGGAGCAGTGGCACCGGAGCAGAAGGGAGCTGCATCCCACATGGCCCTGGAGGGCAACACAATGGAGTCAGAAGCCACCAGTGGGACGGAGGGTGAGGGGGGCTCCACGGCGGGGACAGGAGCTGAGACCAGCTACACGGACCCCTCCTCTGATGGGAGCGCCCTTGCGGTGGCGGGCCCCTCGGTATCCCCGCATCTACAGGTACAGTCCCCACCCCCCCTACCAGCACCACCCTCCCAGCAGCCCCTCAGCGTTTTCCCCGTGGCCGCTCACCCAGGTGGGTGGGCATCTCCTTCGCCTCAGGCACCTCAGGCCCTGCCCCAGTCAGCCCTGCTGCCCTCAGTGAGAAGGTCATTGACCTCCTCATGTCCCTCACTGTTGGGAAGTCTACCACTTTGAATGCCATCCAAGGTGTAGAGAGGCAGTTGCAACAGACCAATGCAGACCTGGAGGGCATTCACTCTGGTCAGGCAGCCCATCAGCGAGCTTTTCAGACTCTGGCCTCAGCACTGATTGCAGCCATTGTCCATGTCTCTAGCCTCCCCCTCCAACTTCCTCCACCCAGATCCAAACCCCTGTACCTCATCCTATCCCAAGCACACCTTCAGACTAGCATGCACACGTCAACACACAAGGGAAACTCAAGCAAACATAAGCACCACACATCCCACAGGCACTCATGCAAGCATCATACACATGCAGACATAGCAACAGCCACTGCCTCCACTGTGTCCCCCTCCTCCTTGTCTCCCTCCTCCCTCCCAGTCTCATCTCCACTCACACCGGCATGCACTACATCGTCAGTCACTACATCCATCACCAGCACACCCACCACCACACCCCGCTCATGTGCAGTCACCACCCCACTACCATTCACACATCCCCTGTGTCCTCTCCCAGTGTGTCTGTGAGCCCACCTCCCAAGATACACAAACGCAGCCACACACCCACCCAACAGCCATCCACCTCACGACAGCCTCCAGCCCATGCACCTTCAACCAAAGTCACCAAACATACACCTCCTACAACCACTACCTCTTCCTCCACTCCCAAACCCCCTCCATCTACCCATCCCAGTGTGTCTAAAAAACTTTTCATGTCTAACCTTGACCTCTTCCCCTCACCTCCCCCATCCCTTCAGTCTCCTAGGGCCCTCCTCTCCAGGTACCAACCCAGCGCCTCAGCCACAACATCTGCGGGAACAGTGGTGCCAGTAGTAACCGGCTTCTGGAGTGCGCCAGGCAGCAGGGCAGCCAGTGTGCCAAGGAGCCAGAGCATGGACAGTCCCCCACCTCAAAAGCACAGAAAGTTAGCCAGTGCCCGGCGGGAGAGAGGAAAAAAATCTTCCACCAAAGCCTCTCCCAGGGGTACAGTTGGGAGTGTGGAGACAGCTGCGCCACCATCCAAGGTGGGGAAGGGGCACAGTAAAACAGGCAAGTCTGGGAAAACCTGCTAGGCGGACAAGACCGCCACAAGCACTGCTGCCAAGGACACCGCCACCACAAGCACCGCTGCCAAGGACACCGCCGCCACAAGCACCGCTGAACAGGACACCGCCGCCACCAGCACCGCTGAACAGGACACCGCCGCCACCAGCACCGCTGAACAGGACACCGCAGCAACAAGCACCGCAGGCCAGTGAGTGCCAAAGATTTCAACTCTACAGAGGCCGCCACGAGCAGGATGAAGCACTCTGGGTACCAAGCCCCCTCCAGAACCAGTGGAGATTTGCATCCACTACCTCAGTCCTCGGCAGGATGAAGCACTCTGGGCACAAAGCCCCCTCCAGAACCAGTGGAGAAAGGCATCCACTACCTCAGTCCTTGGCAGGATGAAGCACTCTGGGCACAAAGCCCCCTCCAGAACCAGTGGAGAAAGACATCCACTTGAGAGACTGTGGCTTTGCACTCCCCAGGATAAAGCAGTGGGAAACCCACCTACTGGAGAGTCTTGAGAGACTGTGGCTTTGCACTCCCCAGGATAAAGCAGTGGGCAACCCACCCACTGGAGTGACTTGAGAGACTGTTGCTTTGCACTCTCCAGGATAAAGCAGTGGGCAACCCACACACTGGAGAGACTTGAGAGACTGTGGCTTTGCACTCCCCAGGATAAAGCAGTGGGCAAACCACCCACTTGAGAGACTTGAGAAACTGTGGCTTTGCACTCCCCAGGAAGCAGCAGTGGGCAAACCACCCACTGGAGAGACTTGAGAGACTGTGGCTTTGCACTCCCCAGGATACATCAATGGGCATGGAGCCCCCTCGTGGATCTGGCGTCATGCACTCATCCGGCTGAGGTGCCCCCCTTCCTTTCCCCCTGAGGTGCCTGTTGTATTTCTTTCTGATATCTCAGCAGTGTTCTCTTCGTTTTGATCGGGTATTGAGTGTGGACCTCGCCCATGCATTTTGGGCCCAGTGGTCAACGGACTATGATGGTGGAATACCTTGGACTTGTATTCTTGGTGCATATATTTGTTTTTAGTGTAAATATATGTATATGAATGTATATATTTTTGATTACTGTTTTTGAATCGCTTACAAACGTTCAACTCATTTCCTTTTGTCCTTGCATTCTTCCAGGGGGAGTTGGGGGTTGTTAATGTAATGTATCAACATGTACTTGTGTACTTGTGTGTGTGTTGTAGTGGGTGAGGGGGGGTGGGAGTGTTGCATGTTGCGTGTGTGTGTCACTCTTTTTTCCCTCCCCCCTCCCCTGTGTCGTAGGTGCAGTACTCACCGTGGTCTTCGCCACCGTCTTTGTTGTTCCTGGTAGAGAAGCAGGAAGATAAGGGCTGGCAGTATCTGGAGCTCTGGTTCCATGGCTTTCTGATTCCTCGTGGGGTGTGTAGAGGTGAGAGTTTTTCCTTCCAAGTCCTGTTTCTGCTGTGTTTTTGTTCGTGGTGAATCCGCCCCGGAAAAGGTGGCGGATTGGATTGTTGTAATACAGTGGGCGGAACGTTGTCTTCCGTCTGTCTGTTGCCGGTTACCGCCGTGGTGTTTGTTTGTACCGCCGTGGCGGTAGGAGTGTTAAAGGGGCTGTCTATGTTGGCGGTTTCCGCCACTGTCGTGATTCCATTTTTTTTACTGCCAGCTTGTTGCCGCCGATTTAACACCGACCGCCAGGGTTGTAATGACCACCAAAATCTGTTCCACCACGACTTCCCTGAGGACTCTGAGTGTCATGAAATAGGCTGCCACAAATCCCTCTTACCGTGGTATTGATAAGGTGCTGCTATGGCCGGAAGGGTTAGGCAGACATCTGTCACATGGTTTGGGATCAGACTGAGTCCCCATACTTGGAGGTACTGCAACCCAAAACCCAGCAGTCTTGTTACTATGTTGGGAGTCTATGACAATTTATTTATGGCATCTGAAGAAAATGTAAAATTTAATTAGCCTTCTGAATCTGGAATGTTTGAGAAACCTTCAGTGCTGGATTTGTCATTATGTATGATGGGCATTTTTATTTGCAAAGTATAACTTTGCGATAATTTACATTCCTGGATCAAAGAATATGTTGGCAGATGTTTTTGCCCCAGTGGCATCCAGAATCAGTACTCACTTTTGAATGGTGTGCAATTCTTCCACAATAATTTTTTGTCACAGTGTAGGTCCTGATTTAGAGTTTGTGTTAGACCTGGTATCCTTGATGTGGACTTCCTTGTCTTTTTTGCCTCTGCTTCCCATGTTTTCATTGTGTGCTGGACTCTGTTTTTGCTGTTCGGTACTCTGGGCACTTTACAACTTCTAACCAGTGCTAAAGTGCAAGTGCCCCTGTGGAAATATATGTGTAATTGGCCTATCTCTGATTGGCATATTTTATTTACTAGTAAGTCCCTTGAAAAGTGCTCAGGGCCTGTAAATCAAATTCTAATAGTGGGCCTGCAGCACTGGTTGTGCTCCCACTTGAGTAGCCCTGTAAACATAGCTCAGACCTGCCACTGCTGTGTTTGTGTGTGCAGTTTAAAGCTGCCAATTCAACCTGGCAAGTGTACCCACTTGCCAGCCCTAAACCTTCCCTTTTTATACATTGAGGGTGTCCCTAAGGTAGGCCCTAGGTGGCCTCATGGGTAGAGTGCAGTGTATGTTAAAGGTGGGAAATGTACTGGTGTGTTTTACATGTCCTAACAGTGAAATACTGCTAAACTCAGCTTTCACTGTTGCAAGGCCTATCTCCCTCATAGGATAACATGGGGGCTGCCCTTAAATGATGATATTTAAGCACAGACTCCCTTTGGAGGCAGAGACAAATATGGAGTTTGGTGTCCCAGAACTCACAATTTAAAAATACATATTTTGGTAAAGTTGTTTTTTAAATTGTCAGATTGAAATTGCCACTTTTAGAAAGTGGGCATTTTCTTGCTTAAACCATTCTGTTACTCTGCCTGTCTGTGAATTCTCTGTCTGGGTCAGATTGACAGTTGGGCTGGTGCGAATTCCCTGTAGACAGTGAGCCAAAGAGAGCTGGGGAGTAGACTTCATATCCTGATGGGCTATCTGAGCTAGAGTGGAGGGAGGAGTGGGCACTTACACCTGAATTAGCTATGCCTGGCCTCACACAATACAGTCTCCAACCCCTTGGTGTGAGCCTGGCCTAGGCAAGGCAGGATCTTGTGAACAACAGAGACTTCCCTTTAAAGTTTGCCAACTTCAACAGAAAAGGTATATAAGTATTGGACTCAAAACCCCTGAAAATCAGATTTCTTCTAGGATTCAAGAGGAACCTCTACCAAGGAGAAGAGCTGAAGAGCTGAGGAGAAGTGTTACCCCTAACTGTGACTGTGCTTTGTTGGGCTATCCTGTAGTTGCTGCTTCTGCAGACAAAGACTGGACTTTGTTGTGCATTCCTGCTTGGAAGAATCTCCAAGGGCTTGAGTTGAGCTTGCCTCCTCTTGTTGAAGTCTCAGGGACAGCAAAGACTTCTCTCTGCTAGCACCTGGACTCTCTGGTGAGACTCCCACCCTGTCAAGTGGTGCCCCATCCAGTCCCCGGGGCCTTGAAAGGTGAAGCCGGTGGAAAAGGACTAAAAACCACGGAAACAACACCATGCAGGGATATTTTTTACCACCATCCGGCTGAAATCAACGCTTCATGCGTCGTGGGTGGGAGATCGACGTATCGCAGTTGGACAAACGATGCACAATACCCGCTAGCGGCTGCTGATAACAACGCAAACCCCACGCAGTGTGGTTTTCTGATACCCTGCGACCGGTTTTTCCATGCATTGTCCATGGGAGTCCAAGTCAACCCAACTCTGTGCGGATCTGAGGTGCCCCGTCCGGAAATCGATGCATCGTTCTATTGCGAAGGAGAAAAACAACACAACGCTGACTCGACCAGAGAAGGAAATGACACACAGCCTCACGTGCAAGGAAGGAATCAATGCATCACTACCCTTTTCCGATGCATGCTCTCTTGTGCAGCTTTACTTTTGTCACAAACCAGGTACTTTGTGTAACAACAGCATTCTCGCTGTTTTCTAAGGATGAAGGCTCTTAATTCATATCTCGGCTTATGTATGTTGGATTTTTGTTGTTTTGGTCTTGTTTGATTTAGATAAAAATTACCTATTTTCCTAAACTGGTGTGGTGTCCATTTGTTAGTGCTTTCCCCTTACTACTCTGTGTGTTGGTACAAATACTATACACATTGCTTCTAGGGTTCAACCTTTCTGCTTGTGCCAAGCTACCAAGGGAGTGAGCAGGGGTTAATCAGGTGTGTTTCTCCTTTACCCTGACTAGAGTGAGGGCCCCTGCTTTGACAGAGTGTAAACTGACTGCCAACTAGAGACCCCATCTTTCAAATCAAATTAGCTAAGTAGGTTTGCCCAAACTGGTGTCTGTTTTTAGGGTGAAAAGCACAACATTAGGCCTTTTCAACAGCCTCTCAGTGGCCAGAGTTACGCAAAAAGATTGACGTTCCTATAGCAATCCACAAATTTCCTCCAGAAATAAGTTTAAATGTTATTAGTTACAAAGTAAATTGCTGAAAATCCATTTTGTGATCATGGTCACACTAGATTTAATTGTCTACTTTTGCTGGTATTATGACTTTGAGTACTTTAACACTTGTAAGTGCTAAAGTGTGCATGCTCTGTCCTTGAAACTGTAATGTAAAATTGGTTTAACCCAATTGGTTAATTATCAGTAAGGCTATAATGGTTGGTGCAGAAAATGCACCAGTGGTGCAGAATTTAAATGACATATGTGGGTTGCGGTATGTCTTTACACCATTCAAATGGATGATACAAATGAATGGCTCCAGAGATCACCACTGTGCTCTGTTTAGGCTGATGTTTAAAGTACTACATTGACACATGGGAAAAGGTTACTTTACCACATAGGAATACCTATGTTTATGTTAACTAAGCCACTCCGGAAGTGTGCCTTGAAAGGCCCCAGATCTGAGTGTCATGTGGAGACATTGGGAAACATATGGCTCCACAGTGAACAACTACAAAAATATATTTTCACTGAGTAAGTAAAACTATTTTCTCCTGAACCGGATCAGTTATAAATAAAATCTGTTTTTCTTTATAGGAATGGGGAACTTTTAAGAAGGTCAATCAAAGTATCTTTCGAGATACTTTTAAAAATCCAATTCAATGATGAATTAGATTTAAATACCTTCAGAAGAAATTAACCTTAGAAGTGTGCACTTTGTGCTGCCGAGGCGTAAACTGCTTTACAAATGTCTTTCCTTGCAGCACTGTTACAGAGACAGAATACACCCTCCTCCTGGAAGATGACTGCTTGGTCTCTGAGAGCAAGAAGGTAGGAGTGGCGATGACAATGGCCACTTATCAAGGATTAGCCATCTGCCAGGGGCTTTACCAGCTGACAACACAAAGGGCAACTTTCACTGATATCCCTTTGGATTTGAAATGCTGCCAGAAGCTGCATATATAGGTTCCACAGCCACCCTAGACTTTTTGAATGTGTCCAGAGGAGGAAGGGAGGTCCGTTCTAGCAGAAAAAGAGAAGAAGGCTCCTCATCTTCATAAGTGGGTGGTTTAAGGGAGGGATAAGGCACTTGCAACTTCAAAGATTTGGTCTACTGTAATTAACCAATTTTGGGAAGGTTGGAAATAAGCTAAGAAAGGTTGTGCTGAAAAAGAAGGCGGGGTTACTGTGAGAAAGTAGCCATAATTGGCTGAGTGAATTCAGACATCCCTAGCTATTGCACAGGCTACACCTGCCACATCACCAGCACATCCTCTGAGCATTCCTACACCTTGGCAAAAACATGAACAAGGAAGAGACTGTTCTGAGCTGGAAGAACAAGATATGAATCCTGCTGGCATTCAGGGGCAGACACTTCATTCCAAAGGTCAGTTGACTGGCTTGGTTTGTTTGTTATCTTCAGTGAGGGCACACAATCTGGCAGGACTGCAAATTCCATGAAAGGCCAAGTGATAACTGTGGAATGGACCTTACAGGGGCCCATTCACCTTAAAGCCTGTCCTGGGGACCTGAGGATTGTAGAAGTAATCGGGGTATCTTTGCCAGCAGTTGGAACTCAAGTCATTTCTTTCCACATCAGGTGGAGCTGAGGCTTCCCAGGGGAGGGTCAACTCTGAGCAGTCAATGAAGCTGAGTTAGTACCTCATTTAACTTTTTGCAACTGCTTGAAATAGAATAAAGTAGTTGCCATGGTGTGAAATGGTTTCACTGGGACCTGGAGGTGAGGTTATATGGTCTTGTGGAACCTTGCTTAGTTACACAGCCCAACCTTACCACATTGAAGGATTTTCAGATACAAAAAAGTGACTAAGTACAAAGATAACAATTTTAGTTGGAGGGAAGATGCCATATCTACTGCAGCAGCAAGGCAACCTAGCAGGGACAGAAGCCAGCATTGACCTGCTCTGACCTTTTAGTGCCAAAACCAATAGATTCCCCAGGAGCGTAATGGCAGTGTATATAAAGTTTTAGGAGACTTGCCAGAATCACCTGGCCACACTAGAGGGCTTGGAGCTCCACAACCAAGATTGCTAGAAGATAAAAAGCAGAGTATGATATTTGTCACTGTAGCACTGCAGGGCTTCTTCACACTAACCTGCCTGACTGGCATCAACATACACATATTTACATTCATTTGCAAAAGTCTCACAGGCTTCAGAGAAATTTCTAGTGTAACTGAAACTAATTCTGAGGAAATAATTCAGCCGGACAGGTAGACTAAATAATCTAATAATAAGGTTAGCAAATGTTGATGTGGACTATTTGAGTGCCCATAAGTACAGCTTAAAATATATGTTTTCATATATTCAGTCTAGGAATAGGTAACTACATAATGAATTTCCAATACTCTTCGGCATTCCTTCCATGAAATTTAGGTAAGTGGAAATTTGAATGGGGATGCCAATTTCAACCTGTAAGCTTTTGCTTTTAACCTTGCGTGAATGCTCTACACATTTTTTATACGAACTAGGTATTACTTTGTTGTGTCACAAACTGTCCAGTAAACCTGCTTAAAGAATACTAAATAGGCAGATAAGTATTTGTGAGCATTTATGATTGGCTACCGACACATGGATTATGGCGTCCAAGGAACAGCAGCCCACATCCCTTCATCTGCACTGCCAGAAGGCAAACTGTTTTTAAAGCAGCCACGTTTCTAGGGAGAACCAGTGCTGCTTTAAAACTTGCAGCCTGTTTATGAAGGCATGTAAGGCAGCAGCAGTGGTCCCCCAGAATTTCCCTGAGGATGTTAAATAAAATTACCCAAGACAAAGCTGTCCAAATACAGCTTCTCCTTTGCAAATGGATTACTACCTCCATTTAGGTATTCGTAACTTTTCAACTGTTTGCAATTGCAGCTCACAAATCAATAACACTTTTTATTACAAATAGAAGAGGTGCAGTTCTAACTCTCATTGCAATATAAAATGATTGCAAACCACCTTTTGTTATTCAGAAAGACTTTTCTAAATTGCAATAGGGGTTGAGTACATTTGAAAATAGCATTTTGAGGTTGCAAAGCCTGTGATTTTGCCAATGACATTCACTGTAAAGATTGTGCTACTGAATATCAACACCAACAATACTGTGGCATAAGAACACTGAGGACAGAATATCGAGGGACAAGCTAACGAAAGGTAAGTGCATTAGGGAAATATAGATTTGCTATTCCTTACTCTACACAATCATATGTTGAAGATACATGTACTGCGTGGGTGTGGAGTGAGGTATAAAAAATCTAGCCTTACCTGTCAATATTTATTTTTAGATATTTTGTCCTCAGTATTCTGCCCCACCGATATTGTGGGTTTGATATTCTTTCTTTCTTTCAAAAACGTTATTTTGGCTGTAAGGCCCAGCCATAAAAGCACAACACAATTATAAAAAACATCCTAAAAACAAGTAAAAATCACAATTGAACATTGATTAAACGGATAAATTCAGATAAAATACTCAGGGGAAGATTCATGAGAAGTGGCCCTGCACCTAGTGCAATGCCACTTTACTAGCGCCCCCTAATGCCCTCCTAACGCCACAATGTGTGTGCTTTATTTAATATATGGTGTACCAGGGCGGTAGTTAGGGAACTAGCGTCATAATTGTTTACGCTAGTTTGGTGCTTTGTAGGATTAGCATCAAAGAGGTTGATGCTAACCCTGCAAAGCCCATTGAGGCCCATTGTGAACTATGGTGTCCCTCCTTTCAATGCCCGCTCTGAGCAGGCATTAAAAGTGCAGAAAAAAATGACGCAAATACATTTTTTTGCTTTCTTTGTGCCATTTTTTCGGCTGTCCTAACAGGGAGAGCACACACTTTGCATATATTATGCCTGGCGCAGGCATAATGTAACGCAAAGGATTACAAAGTGGTGCGATGCATGCATTGCGCCACTTTGTAAATTTGGCACAGTGATTTTGGCCTTGTTGGGCTACATTAGCGCAAAAAAAAACACTAAAGTGGTGCAAGGAGGCTCTAGGGGCGCCTAAATGTCCCCCTCAGAGTGGAAACGTGTTCAAAATACCAGTAAAACACAGTAGTAAGCCAGCTGAAAGCCATTTGTTTTCTCCTACTAATTGCACATTTTAAGAAAGAGCAGGTGGAACAACAGAGGGCAGGAGAATTCAATGATTGCAGGTAAAGCAAGGCCTCCGAACAGTTTCTAATGCCAAAAGCTTTAATTAATGGGACTAAAAACTTTTTAGAAAGTCCCCTATAATAATTGCAAAAACAAAGCAAAATGGAGCAAAACTGGGTTTGATATTTAAGTTGTGTGCAAGTGCAAAGCATATTTATACCTCGAGCCACAAGTGCTTCCAGAGTCCCAGCGGATTTAATTTACACTCATTTTGACTGCCAAATAGAATCTAAACAAGGGAAGCAGTCTCAAGACGAGAGAACTATATGCATTAAAAGTTATTTATATTTATTAATATCGCACTGTAAATTTTGTAACCTGACTAAACAAACTGTAAGAACATAGGTAGTTTTGAAAAACAGTATCAAGCAGGGACTAGAACAGTAACATCCAGTGTAGGTCTAGAAGACCTAGATTCATGCCAGAAATGAATGGGGAGGTCCTGTTTAGTTTGTTGGAAGCATGGCATCCTCCTACAAGGGGTATATATAAGGCATATATTCTAAATAGGGACAGGTGTATATCCATATTTTTCAGATGGGGTATATCCATGTTTTTCAGATGGATATACACCTGTTCTGCATCTAGGATCCTTCAAATTAGACCCTAATTTACATTGTCAATAGCTAACCTAAACACATGGCATAGTTCTGGCCATTTTGTATTTTATTTGGAAACCCATTGACTAAAAAGAAAAACACCTAGCAGATCACTTAGAATAATAGACAAAAGTTCACAAGTCCTCTATATCTTGTTTGCGCTCAGTTATGACTTTTTTGTGCTGTTTTTATTGTTTGGTTTGACAGTGCAACTCTCGTCAGACAGTTATGGGAGGACCACCAAGAGAGGGGCTTTGGCTCGGACCACATGTTGGAGTACATATTTTGATTAGGTAGAAGGTGTATGCTTCCACAAAAAAGTGCTTGTACTCCACACAGTTGTGATATTTTTTTTTTTTTACTTACCCAGTTGCCGGTGCTTCAATATTAAGGAGCACACACATGCCATTGTAATGCTATTAAATTGTCTTAGTAATAAATTGCCTTAGAAAACTAGATAATTGTTTTCTTCCTCTGGCAGCTGAACAGATAGGGGGAGGCAGTCATTTAGGTACATGGATTTTAGGTCTGGGTTGTCAGTGCTTTATAAGCCAGACCTATTGGCATTACGGTGCACTGAATTTTGGAAACCCAGGAAGCGGAAGGAACTTAGCATACGACGCCAAGGTGTCATTTTGGCGGGGACATAATGTGTCTCACCAAATTTAACCAATTTCAAAAATAATTCTTGGATTATAAATCAGCACACAACCTGGCAATCCACCAGGTGCTGCTCTAGCAGTATGTGGCCCTGCATAACCTGCACACTAGTGCTCAAGGGAGCAAGCGTGGCTATTATTTGTTGTTCAATGTCCGATTTCTCTATGAGGGCTGTGCACCCAGATCCGAACAACAGGTTATTGGTTGCATGTTGCAAACTCTGACATGTAAGAACACATGAAGACATACTTACAAGCCCCTAACACCACTGGAGCATCATTAAGCAAAAGGAACCACTCCACATCCAAATATTTCAAAAATGTCCTTTTATTCTTCCATATAGTTTTTCCATTGTAAAATCCGCCAAAGTGTTCAAGGTGAAGACAGCCGACACGTGTTTCGTCGTGATAACGACTTTCTCAAGGCTTACTGATATAACTTGTGTGTCCTGTGGTTCGGTTGTGCAGACTGAAGATACATTTGCCCCTGGATAAAGGTGGGGAAGAAACGAGCTGAAAGGACAGCGAAGTTTACTTATCTCATGAAAAAACTGCAACAGACAGTAGTGAAATTGGTAATGTTTGTGAAAGGTGTAGCATTTAGACTTCCTGAACATTATGGAACGTAGGAATGTTTGCTGAGAGGCTCGGACGCAAAAGAGAAACACAGGCCCATATTTATACTTTTTGACGCTAAACTGCGCTAACGCAGTTTAGCGCAAAAAATTTAGCGCCGTCTAACGCCATTCTGAAGCGCCATGCGGGCGCCGTATTTATGGAATGGCGTTAGCCGGCGCAAGCAGACCGGCGCTGCCTGGTTTGCGTGGAAAAAAACCACGTAGACCAGGCAGCGCCGGCGTTGGGAAAAAATGACGTTAGGGCGTCTTAAAATGGGGCAAGTCAGGTTGAGGCAAAAAAATCGCCTCAACCCGATTAGCGCCATTTTTTTACGACGCCCAGACGCCATTTCATGACTCCTGTCTTAGTAAAGACAGGAGTCATGCCCCCTTGCCCAATGGCCATGCCCAGGGGACTTGTGTCCCCTGGGCATGGTCATTGGGCATAGTGGCATGTAGGGGGGCACAAATAAGGCCCCCCTATGCCACCCAAAAAAAAGTAAAAAAATATAAAAAATAATACTTACCTGAACTTACCTGAATGTCCCTGGGGTGGGTCCCTCCATCCTTGGGTGTCCTCCTGGGGTGGGCAGGGGTGGCAGGGGGGGTCCCTGGGGGCAGGGGAGGGCACCTGTGGGCTCATTTTGAGCCCACAGGCCCCTTAACGCCTACCCTGACCCTGGCGTTAAATAGTGGCGCAAATGCGGGGTTTTTTGACCCGCCACCTCCCGGGCGTGATTTTTGCCCGGGAGTATAAATACGACGCATTTGCGTCGCCGTCATTTTTTTAGACGGGAACGCCTTCCTTGCATCTCATTAACGCAAGGAAGGCGTTCACGCAAAAAAATGACGCTATTTGCCAATACTTTGGCGCTAGACGCGTCTAACGCCAAAGTATAAATATGGCGTTAGTTTTGAGCCGAATTTGCGTCGAAAAAAACGACGATATTTCACATTTTATGTAACAGAGGGAGAAAGCACGGAACCAGCAAACAAAGAGCTAAAATCCTTACTGCATTGAAGTGGAATAAAACATATTTTAGGAAAATAAGTACTACAAAGAACAATCCAGTGTCCACAAGAACTATTCAGGATGTACAAAAGCCATGTACTTTAAGAGAATCTACTCATGGGTGTTTGTCTAGGCTCTGCTTAAGGTCTCCCCGTAATCAGGTCCATATCACAAAAAACGCCGTACTGACTCAAAAATAGTGCTGATGAATGTGCACTGTTTTGCTTCTTACCCAGTAAAGAATAAGGCACTCCGACTTTGGTTCGATCCATGCTACAGAAATTCGTCTCTATCCTCAGAAATTGCTGCGCTGGTTATCTAATTTTGACCAGTTAGTATTTTTTTTCTAAAATTCTGTCTTTGAGAAAATCATTTGGTTGGTGGGTTGGAAAAGAGTTTTGCATAGACACATGAATTCTCTGGCATTTACCCGAGCAGAACCATGGTAGCGCCGTATTCATGATACAGCGCACCATGGCGCACTTTAGCACAATACCGTCAACATTTTTGACACAATTGTAGTGCATTGGTCGACCAGTGGCAAAAATTATGGTGGTATTCCAGCAATGCATGGGGAGCCTCATTGGAAACAATGGAAATGTCACTTTTAATACCTGCCTTGGGCGGGCGCTAAAAATGACAGGAAAAGTGGTGCAGTGAAATCTCATGAATCTCACTGTGCCATTTTCTGGGCCTCCTAACAGAGGAATACCCCCACTGCTCACATTATGCCTGGCACCGGCAAAATGTGGTGCAAGGGGTTATAAAGTGGCGCAATGCTTGCATTGCGCTACTTTGCAAATCTGGTGTGGAAAAAAGGCCTCCTTGATGCCGCCTTAGCGTAAAAAAAAGAAAATGCCACTAAAGGGCGCAAGGAGGCGCTAAGGGCTTGTAAATATGCTCTTAGGTTTCATCAGTCATTCCAAAAAAGCACTTTAGTGAAATTTAATGTCAATTATTTACACATTTGTGAGATGTACTTGCTGGTAATTTGTTTGATCACTCAATAAAAATTAATGCAAAATACCATGGTTAGATTGGTTCCCAGAGAAATTGACTCCAAGACGCAGATTAAATAGTCCTAGACATTCTCCTCTCAAACCTGTCTTCACCAACAAAAAACATGATAAATGTCACACTTGTGAAGTCTCAAAAAATTCAATCACATGCACTTTCCAATAAATAATATTTGTGACATCACCAGATTGCCCATAAGGAAAAAAATATTTTGGCCCTGACCTCAACCTCATCATTTTCCCAAAAAACAATTACTTGACACTATATTAAACCTTTACTACCTGTAGTTTTCAGCTTCACTTCTATTAGCTTTTCTTCTCAAACCAGAGTCTCAGAACATTATTTTTTTCAACTATCCATACATATTTAGCAAAATGGATTTCTTGCAATGCTACAATTTCCATCTTGATCCTTTTATTAGTATGTTAGTGGAACTTTGAAAAGTTACTAAATTGATTTTGTGCAGCTTTGCAGAAGTCAATAAAATATGTTACATAGATACATTCTTGGTTCAGGCCTTTTTCAGATTTTTTTTTTTTTTACAAATTTGCACTGTAAATAACATCGTTCTTTATGGAGTTTCGCAAAAATGAACCATAAACAGAATTCATTAAAACCTTTCAATAGGATTTTCTATTACCCTTATATCGGGATGTTTACGTATGTACCGGCAAACTAATATGAAACGCGTCTTTGCATGTAGCTGTCTGAAAAACACTGCCAAGACTTGGCATCTGGCCCATGGATTTCCGACCCACATCCCCCTTTTCAAAGATAGCCTTTACAATGATTTATACACTTCTTTCTCTCTGGATCACATGTGACTTTTAGATTTTTTGGCTATTTGTTGATATTCATGATGTTTGGAGCTCCTCTATGTCTTATCAAGAAGTAAAACGTTTTCAGAGGAAGAGGTCCCCTTCTTCAACCAATTGGGTTTCAAGGTACAGCTAAAGGAAGCTGGAGTATGGAGGAATGCATATTCTGTGAGTGAGGTATGAACTAGGTGAAAGAAACTGATGTGCAAAAGAGAACGGAAGTCGGCATAAGGTATAAAGCCAGCCATCATAGGGAGGACATCTTGCAGCACAGACATAACCAGCACAAAGGCCTCAACATGGAGGTGCCGGAGATACCAAGACACCAAATGAAGGGCCAGATGTAGCAACACTTTACTCGTCGCAAACAGCAAATTTTACTGTTTGCGACGTGGAAAAAGCACATCGCGATGCCCAATCACCGTTTTGCGAGTCGGTAACCTGGTTACCAACTCGCAAAACGGGACTGGGAGTCGCAATTAGGAAGGGGTGTTCCCCTTCCTAATTGCAAGTCACAGCACAATGCTGCATTGCTTTGTGACCACGAACGCGGTCGCAAAGCAATCGCAGTTACCACCAGTGTCACACTGGTGGTAACCCATTCGCAAAAGGGAAGGGGTCCCCATGGGACCCCTTCCCCTTTGTGAATGGCATGGAAAACATTTTTTCAGAGCAGGCAGTGGTCCTATGGTCCTATTTACTTTCTAACTCATGTGCTGATCTGTGCTGGAAAGTTGCCTAAAGTAACCCTAAACAGTGCGAGCCACTACTTTGCACAGCACTACTTTGAGCTACATTGGGCCAGATTTGCAAGGCCTTAGCTCCTTCTTTTGCAGCATGAGTGTGATTTGTTTTACACTAATGTGGCTCAAGGAGGCAATTAAAATACGTTGCATGCACTGCACCACTTTGCAACCCCTTGCACCATATTATGCCTATGTCAGGCATAATGTATTGTAAGGGGGGGCGTTCTGACATTAGGAGGCCTGCAAAAATGGTGCAGTGAAAGCTACAAAATGAGACTGTGCCATTTTTGGCCTCACATTTAATGCCTGCTCAATGCAGGTGTTAGAGTGACACACCCATTGTAATCAATGGGCCTCCTTGCACTTTGCTCCACTAGCATCAACATTTTTGACTCTAGTGCAGCAAAGAACCACAATAGCATAAACAGTTTGACGCTATTGTCCTAATGTGCGCCATGGTTCACCGTATTGTAAATACGGCGCAACCATGGTGTCAGGTGGCTGTAGGGGCATGCAAGAAAAGTAGCGCACCAGGACTGATGCTCCACTTTCTTGTAAATTTGGCCCATTGTGTCAAGGTGCCACTCCATTGGTGGAACATGGACATTTCCTTGCAAACCTCTATGGCTTTTGATGCCAATCCATATCGACTAACATTGGTAGACAGTGATTTGCACCACAAAGTTACACCTTCTTCAGGAAGATGTGAGGTTTGAGAAACGTTTTTGTTTCTCAAAACTTGTAAATCTTTGCATGTGTACTATATTACACAGGAAATATGCAAAGTGTAAAAAATATAAAAGCACAATTTGTATTCTTGTCTAGTTTCCTTCCATTCCACAACACCAAATAGCATCTCAGCAGGAGCTTGTGATAAAGCATATGTATTTTTGCTACTTATTTACATGTAGCGCACTTCCTCCATTAGTATCACATCATATTTCTTTTTTTTTTTTTAGCAAGCTCTGTTCCCATGAGGCTTTAGTGGGAACATTGTCTACAGTTTACACCAGGTTGGCATTACAAAAGTGATGCAAACATAAATTGCAAAATGTTGTGTTGGGATTTATTTTCCAATGCAAGTCCTGATTTGTGCTGGAAAGTTTCCCAAAAGGACCCATAGTTGCGCTTTCCACTACTTTGCAATACTTTGAGCTACATTGTATCAAGAAGCCATTCCATAGATGGAATATCTGCATTCCCTTTCAACCTTCTATGGCTTTTGATGCAAATCCACATCTACTAATATTGGTAGACAGTGATTTGCACTACAAAGTTACACCTTCTTGCGGCAGATGTAAGGTTTGAGAGACGTTTTATTTTCTCAAAACTTGTCAATCTTTGCATGCGTACTGCACTACCCAGGACCCATGCAAAGTTTAAAAAATATAGAAGCACAGTTTTTGTTCTTGACTAGTTTCCTTCCATTGCAAACCTGTCTGCATTGTTTCATGGCAGCCAAATGCGCAACAGCTCTAAGGGAGACAAAAGCGCATCATAGCTGTTTACACATGGTTCTGTTTCTGCCTTTTCCTTTGACGAAATAGAGCACAGTAAATTTGGCTGTTGGCTGCTGCACTGCATTTAGTCAGATATAAGTAAATCTGCTCCCATGTGTATAAAGTTGTCTTGCACACAAACCAGTCAAATATGCTGGGAACGTGTTCTCATGTCCCAGCCGTGAATGTCTGCCATCTCATTGTTCATCGGTGTCTGTCATTTTCAGTTTCTCTCAGTACATTTTTCATCTCAGTTTCTGTGTCTCCCCCAGTCTGAGGCACAGCTGTACTATTATTTAACAATGGTATTAGTGGCGCTGCCACATTGAGCTTCTTGATGCAAAGCAGCATGAATGGCAGTGCAAAAAAAAAAATGTTAGTTTAAAGGAAATTGTATTGAAAGTAACGCATAAAATAGGTGCGCAGTTCAAAAGATAAATAAAAAAATAAAAACATTATATAAAGTAACAATATAAATAATTACGCATTTTCAAACCATAACAAACGACAATGTTAAAAAGAGAAAGAAGTGTGAGGAAAAAAGGTGTTAGAAATAAGCATATGTTTTGATACATGAAAGGAATCAAAAAGTACATATTTAGCAATATGAGAAGCTGGAACAAAAGTAGCAGCAAACTTAGTTCATATCTCTGTTAGTAAATATAGTTAAGTTTGTAGGTATCTAAGCAGTTGCAAAATACATCAACATTTTAAAGACAGTATAATAAACAGAACATCAACATAGCTTTGATACTTCTATGGTGAATGTGAGAAGACTGGACTGATTGCAGAGGCCTCCAAACTTTTTGCCTCCATTTTTCACTTTTTACTGGTGTTTCCCTGACTCTGATGGTGCCCTGGGTACTGCTAACCATTCCCACGGCCAATGCTCTGATTAAAATGAGCATGCAAATTAGGCTAATATAATTGGCAGTATCTGTTGGACCTGGCTTTTTGACAGGGTCATCCCTAAACTTTTTGCCTCCTTCCTCCTATTTTTTTCTGACCTGTTGTTGTTGGCTTTTGACCTCTGGACACTTTACCACTGCTAACCAGTGCTAAAGTGCATATGCTCTCTGTGTAAACCGTACTATTGATTGGTTTATCCATGATTGGCTATATAATTTACTTATAAGTCTCTAGTAGAGTGCACTAAATGTGCCTAGGGCCCGTAGATTAAATGCTACTAGTGGGCCTGCAGCAGTGGTTGTGCCACCCACTTCAGTAGCCCCTTAACCCTGTCTCAGGCCTGCCATTGCAAGGCCTGTGTGTGCAGTTTCACTGCCACTTCGACTTGGCATTTAAAAGTACTTGCCAATCCCAGAACTCCCCTTTTTCTACATATAAGTCACCCCTAATGTGTGCCCTAGATAACCCCTAGAGCAGGGTGCTGCGTGGGTAAAAGGCAGGACATGTTCCTGTGTAGTTATATGTCCTGGTAGTGTAAAACTCCTAAATTCGTTTTTACACTACTGTGAGGCCTGCTCCCTTCATAGGCTAACATTGGGGCTGCCCTCATGCATTGTTGAAGTGGCAGCTGCTGATCTGAAAGGAGCAGGAAGGTCATATATAGTATGGCCAGAATGGTAATACAAAATCCTACTGACTGGTGAAGTCGGATTTAATATTACTATTCTAGAAATGCCACTTTTAGAAAGTGAGCATTTCTTTGTACTTAAATCTTTCTGTGCCTTTCAATCCACGTCTGGCTAGGTTTAGTTGATAGCTCCTTGTGCATTCACTCAGACACACCCCAAAAACAGGGTACTCAGCCTCACTTGCATACATCTGCATTTTGAATGGGTCTTCCTGGGCTGGGAGGGTGGAAGGCCTGCCCTCACACAAAGGACTGCCACACCCCCTGCTGGGACCCTCGCAGACAGGATTGAACTGAAAAGGGAACTGGTGTATTTCTTAGCCACTCTTTGAAGTCACTCCCACTTCAAAGGCACAATTTAGTATAAAACAGGGCCTCTGCCCTACCTCATCAGACACTTGCTGGAGAAGAAACCTGAACCAGAAACTACATCCTGCCAAGAAGAACTGCCTGGCTGCTCAAAGGACTCACCTGTCTGCTTTCTCCAAAGGACTGCTGCCTTGCTGTTGGCCTGCTGCCTTGCTGCCTTGCTGAACTCTTGTCTGGCTGTAAACGTGCTCTCCAACGGCTTGGATAGAGCTTGCCTCCTGTTCCCTGAAGTCTCTGGACCAAAAAGACTTCTCTTTTTCATTTGGACTCTTCGTGCAACGAAAATTTAGACGCACAGCTTGTTCCGCGGTGAGAAAAATGCCGCACACCGACGCTGATCGACGCGACGCCTTCGAGGCGACCGGAACTTCGATGCACGGCATCGCAAGGACATCGCCGCCTGACTTCCAGAGGGGAAATTGACGCGACACCTACTGTGAGAGCGAAACTTCGACGCACAGCCCCACGGAACGACGCGCAGCCGGAAAACAAGCTGGAGAGTCCACGCACAGACCCCAGGACATCTGGTAATCCCGGGAACCACAGAAAGAGACTGTCCACGCGCCAAAGGTGCACTGCTGAGGTGCCTAGTGTCCTTTTAAAAGCAGGCCTGCCTAGCTGGCTGCTTTTAAACTAAAGGTATATTTAAATTTGACTTTGGAATTAACAGTATTTCCAAAGTCTTAAACAACCTTATTTTTGCATATACATCACCCCTTAGGTGTGCCCTAACTGCCCTGAGGGCTGGGTGCTATGTAACTATAAGCAGGGACCTTATAAAAATTGTTTTATAAACCCTGGTGAGGTAAAAAAGCCAAATGTGTTTTTCCCTCACTGTAGTGAATGGGCTATATAGGCTAAATTGGGGAGACTTTGGGCCTCATTACGAGTTTGGCAGACGGTTGAGGCTGTCTGCCGAACTTCCGATGGGGAAGTTGCTTCCATATTGGCTACCTTCTCACCGGCACATTAAGAGTTTCATGCTAGGTCAGTGGGTGGAAACCTGAGTTTCCACCTACTGGCCTAGTGGTAAACAGCCTACAACATTGTCTCCGGCTTATAATCAAGCATGCGGCAATGCCGTAGGATGCAGTGTGCACCAGCACCCTCGTAATGTTCACTGTCTGCAAAGCAGACAGAGGACATTGCAATGGTGCTGTTTAGGGGGGCCCTGCACTGCACTGCTCAAGCCAAGCGTATGGGCAGTTCAGGGGCCCCTCTGGGGTCCCTGCACCCGTTCTCCACCAGCCTTTTCATGGCAGTGCTACCACCATGAAATGGGTGGCGGAGAACAAGGTTGTAATCCCCAGGGCAACGCTGCTTGCAGCGCTACCCTGGGTGATTAGCACTGCTGCAACCACCAGACCTCGGGGATCTCTAATCCTGACGGAGCTGGCCCGACCACCATGGTCCTTATATGACAACTGGACCACAGCATTGGCGGCGGTGCGACCACCATCCGCTAGTCTGGCGTTCAAGTGACTGCCAGCCTCATAATGAGGCCCTTTATTTTTATTAATATATTCCCAATAGGAGCCAGCTATTCCATGTTTGGTATCAAACTGATTGCTATAATACATCCCACAACTTGCCATTGTTGGATTTAATATAACTAGTTCAGGGAAAGAGTTTCAGAAGTCTACCTAAAAGGTGTCAACTTTAGCTCTGTAATGCCCTTCTCTCATTGTCCAGTCTCTGGCAGCCTGGCCAGGTGGCATTGATGAGGTGTGAAGTGGCCTGGGCTGAACACAAATTAAGTGCCTGGGGGAGAAGATCTGCCTCAGCAGATGGTAAAACAGGATGAGGGGAGAGCAGCCAAACTGGTGTTGAAAGGAGGGAAGTGCATTTGGAGCAGCTCAGAACCTCCCCTATTCCCTGCAAACCCAGATGACCAGGTGCCCTCTTGAATAGATTAGGAGAGGGTCAGAGAGGGGTGTGTTAAGGATTTTTAGCCACACCAGTGGGTGGGCTCAGACAGACCTAAGCTCCAAAATTCAGTATCTGTCATTTTGGATTTATATGTTTCTCCCTGAGATTGATTTTTGCAACACTTCCCAGGACGTGGTCATCCAAGAGGATAGTCACCTGCCTGCGTTTGGATAGCTACACTCCTCACCTTTCACCCCAGGGACAAGGATACATTTAGCAGAGCTGCACCTACCTCTCAGATCCCTGCTGGAAGAAGATATTGAAGAAGAAGGACTGCCCTGCTGACCCCTGGCCTGCACCTAGACACTGCACTCACAAGGACTGCACCAGCTGCACACTTTGGGCTTCAACAAGAAAAGGACTTTCCTTTTTAGTTGTAGTCCCAAAGAGCAACTCAGAGCGTCTGGAACCTTGGGTCCAGTTGTGGACACTTCAAGGACCCAAAAGGACATCTGGAAGAAGATCCAGAAGTTCAGAGACATTTGGAGCACCTGTTGGAAAAAGCTCCGTAAGTTGAAGAGGTGCATTGTGGGAGTCCCAGACCCCAAGAGGCAAACCAGAACCTCTGAACCCTTGGCTGGGGCTGTGGACCACTTTCCTGAATTAAGAAACACTTCTGAAAGTAAGTGTAACATTGTTACTTCATGGGCGGCCTGAACAATGGACGTTGTCCTTATCCAGTGTGACCTTTTTTTAACCTTTTGAGCGCTAGTTGCTTCTCAGCGCTAGATATACTTTCAATCTTTACAAATTCATATATCTAGTTCCCTACATTGGATTTTTGTTGTTTTATTGTTATTTTAAAGATACAAATATAATCTATTTCTATTCATTGGTGTTGGATTTGTATGGAGTTTTGTGTTTTACTTATTCACTGTTTTGTGATTGTTTTATGATTTACACACTTGTCTCCTAAGTGAAGCCTTGTCGCTCGTTGTCAAGCCTCCAAGGGTTGAGCAGTGTTTAATTTTTGGAGACCTAACTGGAGCTAAGTGGGGTTCAGTGTCCTATGGCTAAGTGTAGGTACTTACCTGACCTTACCAATAATCCACTTTTCAACATTTTTGGTGGCAGCGGTGGGATCCAGTACTTGTGTTTAATATCACATGACGTTTACAGTATTCTAAATTGACCCAGAGTAAAAGTATTTTAGATTTTTCAAATTTTGACAAATTTTGACAAATTACTTCATTTGTTATTGTTCTAAATTGTTCTGATCAATTGGTGGCAACGTTTTTTTAAGTGACACAAAACTTAAGATAGACCATGGAGCTTGATTTGTCTAGTCTACCCACACTTACTGCAGCTGAGCTTAGGGTGTTGTGCAGAAAGAGGGGATTACTTACTGCTAGCAACCTTAGGAAAGATGTGATAATCAAGTCCCTTGAAGCCTGGGTAGCACAGAGGGAGGCATAGAAAGCTTCAGAGGTAGGAAGGGAGAGGGAAGATGCCCTCTCCAACATCCAGGAGGAGGAGGAGGATGATCACTTGTTAGTGACATCAATAGTTAGGTCCCCATCCAGAGCTAGTGGGAGGGAGGGCCTGTGGTATCAGCCTAAGAGGAAGAAGACCTGGACCACAGGGAAAGGGAACTTGAGGCCTAGGTAGCCCTCATAGCTTTGGAGGCATAAAAGTTGTCCCTATAGAAAAAGAAGCGGGCAAAGATTGAATGAGAGATGGTGGCAGTGACAGAGAAGTTGAGATGTCCATGGGTGGTGGGTTCTGCCCAGGTTATCCAAGTCGGTTTTTCCTTCTTATGTAGAGGGGGATGACATAGACATCCAAACGAGAAGGGTTAAGCCCCAATATTGGGATTCACTCTTGTGGGAGTTGGTCCCAATATCTGGGAGAGATAGGCTCCTGACCCTAGTGGGGGAGGAAGCAGATTCCTATCCCAGTACAAAGAGGTGTTTAACCAAGAATTTTGCCGTAACCCCATAGCAGTACAGACTGAAGTTCAGGTACACCCAGAAGGTCAATACCCAGTCTTGGGTTGACTTTGTAGACACCTCACTTAAGGCGCTAGAGGGCTGGATACATGGTAACAGAATAAATACTTATGAAGGGTTATACAGTTTGATAATGTGGGAGCACATCTTGGACAATTGCACCTAAGAGAGGTTACAGCATCATCTAGTAGACTCTAAGCTAACCATACCACATAATCCTAAGAAGGAGGGGAGTATATCCAACTCCCACTCTGACAAGCAGAGGCAGGGGACCTAGGGTTAACAAAGCTCTTGGACAATAACGCCTGCTTTGACTGTCACCAAACAGGTCACTTCAGAGGAGATGCAACCTTTCTAAAGAAGGTGGCTAGCACTGGGCTGTCCACTGTAGCCATGGAGGAGGACTCTTCGGATGATGAGTTCCTCATGGCATTGGGCTGGGAGACATAAACAGGTGGTAAGCTGGTGATCCTTGAGGGTGGAATCAGGTACTTTCACCCCATTCAGGTGAATGGGATCCCTGTGCCAGTCACTCTACAGTGAGTCACTCTATAGTGAGTGACCAGTTGGTGAGCCCAGACATGTATGTCCCAGGGGAGACCAGGATAGTCAGGATAGCTACAGGTGAGGACACCACCAAACATGTAGCCATAGTGCCCCTGGAGAGGGAGGGTATCCCTTGACTGGTTTAGGGTGGTGGTCAGTGCTTACCTCCCCTTAGATTGTATCCTGGGCAATGACCTCCCAGAGGTGAGTCTGGTCCCAGAGGAGGTGACCCAGAGCACCTCCCTAACCCAAAGTCCTGGCGAGCCAGTCCCTACAGTTAGGAGACAGGGGTCCCCAGGAGAAAGGATACATTTAGCAGAGCCTCACACAAACCTCAGATCCCTGCTGGCAGAAGATACTGAAGAAGAAGGACTGTCCTGCTGGACCCCTGACCTACATCTGGACACTGCACTCACAACGACTGCACCAGCTGAGCACTTTGGGTTTCAAAAAGAAAAGGATTTTGCCTTGCTTCACCGACTCCAGGAGTGAACTCCATGTAAACTACAGGTACAAAGGAGCTACCCAGTGTCCCCTGCAACAAGTTCGGCAAGAAGAGCACAGCTGACCAGCATCCAGTGGCCATTTGAGGACTCTGACCAGGTGCATTCTGGGAATTGTAGAGCCTCTGAACCCTTAGCTGGTGCTGTTGACCACTTTCCTGAATTAACCCCTCGGGTGCCTTGGAGGCAACGGTTACGTCCTGGGCAGCACCGCTCAGGTGCCCAGGGCGTAGCTATTACATCCAAGTAGGGTCCCTCGGGAAGCATTAATGCTCCCCCCGGGGGCCAAACAACCCCCTCTCCTGGGCAGGGATGAAAGAGGAATCGTTTCCCCTTCCACCCCCACCCCTCTGACCCCCCTGTTGCGCCTGATTACATCAGTGCGCGATCGCGACCTGACCTCCTCTGAGGCCTGCCCCTCTGCATTACTCTTAGGCCATTTCCGCCCCCCTTGAGGGCAGATCAGCCTATTTTTAATAGGCCAATCTGCCCCCAAGGGGGGCAGAAACTACTAGATACCAGGGATTTAAAAAAAAAATATTGTTGAAGGAGGGGAGCGACCCCTTGGGCAAAGGCTGCTCCCCAGGGGGTCAAAATATTTTTAGGCTTTTTTTGGCCCCCTGGGGCAGATCGGCCTATTATAATTAGGCCGATCTGCCCTGAGGGGCGGCAGAAACCCCTAGAAACCAGGGATTTTTAATTTTTTTGCATCAGTTTCATGCAAGGGGAGTGACCTCTTAGGCAAGGGTCGTTCCACTGACCAGGGAAGATTTTTTTTTTCAAAATAAGAGGGTGTGGGTATGGCCCCAGCCCGAATAAATGAGGCCAAAGTTGTTCTGCCCACCAGTGGGCAGATGGGGCAATTACCCCCGATCCACCCCCCCCGGGGGGGCAAAAAGTCTACTAGATGCCAGGGCACTAAAAACAAAATAGTGTGGTGGTGGCCACCAACCAGTATGGGCATGGTTATGCCCCCACCCCAACCAAAGGGGGTAACAGTCTTTCAGCTCTCCCCCTGCACACTAAAACATCTTACCCATTGGCAAGCAAGAGGAAATTTGATTATTTTGGGTTTTGGCTTTACATTTAGGCAATGAGAGCTTGGCTAACTCTAAAAATTGCCCCACTTGGAATGGTGAGGGCTGCACGATTTTGGACTTTGGGACGCTGACATGTAGAAAAATCCACAAGACCTAGACACATCCGAAAACTAAACATCTGGGTAAGTCCAGGGTGGTGTGCACCCAGCACCATTTTCTTACCCACAATGCCCTGCAAATCTGCAACTTTGCTGAAAATCACACATTTTTTTCACATTTTTGTGATGGAACCTTCCGGAATCTGCAGGAATCCACAAAATTCTTACCACCCAGCATTGTCTCATAAAAATTCTGCCACTGTTGTCAGCCTAAAAATGTTTTGTTTCAAACTGCCCATTTAGACACACTTTGGTTCCCCTCAATTTCGACATGTTTTTGGCTCTTCCCTGTCACAGGCTCTTGGCCCACCTACACAAGTGAGGTATCATTTTTACCAGGAGACTGAGAGGAATGTTGGATGGTAGGAAAGTTGTCCCGGTGAGGTGATCCCACACAGAAATTTGGGAAAAAATTGATTTTCAGCTAAAATTGAGGTTTGCTGAGGATTCTGGTTAAGGATCCCCGCAAGTCACACCTCCCTGGACTCCCTCAGGTGTCTAGTTTTGATAAATGTCTGGGTTTGGTAGGTTTCCCTGTATGGCTGCTGAGCCCAGAACCAAAAACGCAATTGCCCCCCCCGCAAAAACAGGTAGTTTTGTATTTGGGTAATTTTGATGTGTCCACATAGTGTTTTGGGGCATTTCTTTTCGCAAGCACAATGTCTACCCACACAAATGAGGTACCATTTGTATCTGGAGACTTGGAGGAATGCTGGGTGGAAGGAAAGTTGTGGCTCCTCTCACATTCCAGAACTTTCTGTCACTGAAATGTGAGGAAAAAGTGTTTTTTGGTCCAAATTTTGATGTTTGCAAAAAATTCTGGGTAACAGAACCTGGTGAGAGCCCCACAAGTCACCCCATCTTGGATTCCGCTAGGTGTCTATTTTTCAAAAATGCACAGGTTTGGCAGGTTTCCTTAGGTGCCAGCTGAGCTAAAGACCAAAATCCACAGATAGGCACTTTCCAAAAAAAGCTCTGTTTTCTTTGTGAAAATGCGATGTGTCCACGTTGTGTTTTGGGGCATTTCGTGTCGTGGGCGCTAGGCCTACCCACACAAGTGACGTACCATTTTTATCGGGAGACTTGGGTAAACAATGTGTATAAGGAAATTTGTGGCTCCTCTCAGATTCCAGATCTTTCAGTCACCAAAATGTGAGGAAAAAGTGTTTTTTGGCAACATTTTGAGGTTTGCAAAGGATCCTGGGTAATAAGACCTGGTGAGGTCCCCACAAGTCACCCCATCTTGTATTCCCCTAGGTGTCTAGTTTTCAAATATGCACAGGTATGGCAGGTTTCCTTAGGTGCCAGCTGAGCTGAAGGCCAAAATCCACCGCTAGGCACTTTCCAAAACACAGCTCTGTTTTCTTTGGCAAAATGTGATGTGTCCATGTTGTGTTTTGGGGCATTGCCTGTCATGAGCGCTAGGCTTACCCACACAAGTGAGGTACCATTTTCATCGGGAGACTCTGGGGAAATTTGTGGCTCCTATCAGATTCCAGATCCTTCTGTCACCAAAATGTGAGGAAAAGGTGTTTTGGGCCAAATCTTGAGGTTTGCAAAGGATTCTGGGTAACAGAACCTGGTGATAGCCCCACAAGTCACCCCATCTTGGATTCCCCTAGGTCTCTAGTTTTTAAAAATGTGCAAGTTTGGTAGGTTTCCTTAGGTGTCGGCTGACCTAGAGGCCAGAATCCACAGCTTGGCACTTTCCAAAAAACAGCACTGTTTTTTTGGGAAAATGTGATGTGTCCATGTTGTGTTTTGGGGCATTTCCTGTCGCGGGCGCTAGGACTACCCATACAAGTGAGGTACCATTTTTATTGGGATACTTGGGGAAACACTGGGTGGAAGGATATCTGTGGCTCCTCTCAGATTCCAGAACTTTCTGTCACCAAAGTTAGAGGAAAAAGTGTTTTTTGGCCAAATGTTGAGGGTTGCAAAGGATTCTGGGTAAGAGAACCTGTTAGAGCCCCACAAGTCACCCGATACTGGATTCCCGTACGGGTCTAGTTTTTAAAAATGCACAGGTTTGGTAGGTTTCCCTAGGTGCCGGCTGAGCTAGAGGACAAAATCTAGAGCTAGGGACTTTGCAAAAAACAGCTCTGTTTTCTTTGGGAAAATGTGATGTGTCCACATTGTGTTTTGGGGCATTTCCTGTCACCGGTGCTAGGCCAACCCACACAAGTGTGATACCATTTTTATCAGGAGACTTGGTGAAACGCTGCGTAGAAGGAAATTTTAGGCTCCTCTCAGATTCCAGATCCTTCTGTCACCAAAATGTGAGGAATAAGTGTTTTTTGACCACATTTTGAGGTTTGCAAAGGATTCTGGGTCACAGAACCTGTTGAGAGCCCCACAAGTCAGCCCATCTTGGATTCCCCTAGGTGTCTAGTTTTCAAAAATGTGCAGGTTTGCTAGGTTTCCCTAAGGCCGGCTGAGCTAGAGGCCAAAATGCACAGGTAGGCACTTTGCAAAAACCAGCTCTGTTTTATTTGGGAAAATGTGATGTGTCCACGTTGTGTTTTGGGGCACTTCCTGTTGCGGGCACTAGGCCCACCCACACAAGTGAGGTGCCATTTTTATTGGGAGACTTTGGGGAACGCTGGGTGGAAATTTGTGGCTCCTCTCAGATTCCAGAACTTTCTGTCACCAAAATGAGAGGAAAAAGTGCTGTTTGGCCATATTTTGAGGTTTGCAAAGGATTATGGGTAACAGAACGTGGTCAGAGCCCCACAAGTCACCCCATCTTGGAATCCCCTAGGTGTCTTGTTTTCAGAAATGTGCAGGTTCAGTAAGTTTCCCTAGCTGCCGGCTGAGCTAGAGGCCAAAATCCACAGGTAGGCACTTTGTAAAAAACACCTCTGTTTTCTGTGAAAAATGTGATGTGTCCACATTGTGTTTTGGGCCATTTCCTTTCGTGGGCGCTAGGCCTACCCAGACAAGTGAGGTACCATTTTTATCGGGAGACTGATGGGAACACTGGGTGGAAGGACATTTGAGGCTCCTCTCAGATTCCAGAACTTTCTGTCACCCAAATTAGAGGAAAAAGTGTTTTTTGGCCAAATTTTGAGGTTTGCAAAGGATTCTGGGTAAGAGAACCTGTTAGAGCCCCACAAGTCACTCCATCCTTGATTGCCGTACGAGTCTAGTTTTTAAAAATGCACAGGCTTGGTAGGTCTCTCTAGGTGCCGGCTGAGCTAGAGGACAAAATCTACAGCTAGGGACTTTGCAAAAAACAGCTTTGTTTTCTTTGGGAAAATGTGATGTGTCCACGTTGTGTTTTGGGGAATTTCCTGTCATGGGCGCTAGGCCTACCCACACAAGTATGGTACAAGTTTTATCGGGAGACTTGTGGGAAAGCTGGGTAGAAGGAAATTTGTGGCTCATCTCACATTCCAGAACTTTCTGTCACCGAAATGTGAGGAGAAAATTGTTTTTTTGGCCAAAGTTTGAGGTTTGCAAAGGTGAGAGCGCCACAAGTCACCCCATCCTATATTCCCCTAGGTATCTAGTTTTTAAAAATGCACAGGCTTAGTAGGTTTCCCTATGTGTCGTCTGAGCTACAGGCCAAAATATACAGCTAGGGACATTGCAAAAAACACATCAGATTTCAATGTAAAAATGTGATGTGAGAGTATTTTGGGGCCAAATTGTGAGGTTTGCAAAGGATTCTGGGTAACAGAACCTGGTGAGATCCCCACAAGGCACCCTATCCTGGATTCCCCTTGGTGCCTAGTTTTAAAAAATGCACAGGTTTGGTAGGTTTCCTAAGGTGCGGGCGGATTTAGAGGACAAAATCCACAGCTAGGCAGTTTCCAAAAAACAGCTCTGTTTTCTTTGGGAAAATATGATGTGTCCACGTTGTGTTTTGGGGCAGTTCCTGTCACGGGCGCTAGGCCTACCCACACAAGTGAGGTACCATTTTTATCAGGCGACTTGGGGGAATGCTGGGTAGAAAGACATTTGTGGCTCCTCTCACATTCCAGAACTTCCAGTCACCAAAATGTGAGGAGAAAATTGTTTTTTTGGCCAAAGTTTGAGGTTTGCAAAGGTGAGAGCGCCACAAGTCACCCCATCCTATATTCCCCTAGGTGTCTAGTTTTTAAAAATGCACAGGCTTAGTAGGTTTCCCTATGTGTCGTCTGAGCTACAGGCCAAAATATACAGCTAGGGTCATGTAAAAATGTGATGGGTCCATGTTGCGTTTCCTGTCACGAGCATTAGGCTTACCCACGCAAGTGAGGTACAGTTTTTATCAGGAGACTTGGGGGAACACAGAATAGCAAAACAAGTGATAATGGCCATTGTCTTTCTCAACATTTTTTCCTTCCAAATGTAAGACATTGTGTGAAAAAAGAAGTCTATTTGAGAAATGCCCTGTTATTCACATGCTCGTATGGGCACCCCGGAATTCAGAGATGTGCAAATAACCACTACTTCTCAACACCTCATCTTCTGCCCATTTTAGAAATACAAAGGTTTTCTTGATACCTATTTTTCACTCTTTATATTTCAGCAAATTAATTGCTGTATACCCGATATAGAATGAAAACCCATTGCAAGGTGCAGCTCATTTATTGGCTCAGCGTGCCTAAGGTTCTTGATGAACCTACAAGCCCGATATGTCTCCACAACCAGTATTATCTAGCAGACGTAACAGCATATTGCTTTCAAAAATCTGCCATCGCAGGAAAAAGTTACAGAATAAAACGTGGAGAAAAAGGTCTGTTTTATCACCTCAATCTCAATTTGTTTTATTTCAGCTGGTTTATTTTCTGTAGGAAACCCTTGTAGGATCTACACAAATTACCCCTTGCTGAATTCAGAATTTGGTTTACTGTTCAGAAATGTTTAGCTTTCTGTGATCCAATATTATTTTCACACCCATATCTGTCACTAACTGGAAGGAGGCTGCAAACACAAAAATAGGAAAAATGGGGTATGTCCCAGTAAAATGCCAAAATTGTGTTGAAAAATGTAGTTTTCTGAGTCAGGTCTGCCTGTCCCTGAAAGCTGGGAAGATGGTGATTTTAGCACTAGAAACCCTTTGTTAATGCCATTTTAGGGAAAACACCACAAGCCTTCTTCTGCAGCCCTTTTTTTCACATTTAAAAAAAAAAAACGAATTTGTGCTGTATTTTGGCTAATTTCTTGGCCTCCTTCAGGGGAACCCACAAACTCTGGGTATCTCTAGAATCCCTAGGATGTTGGAAAAAAAGGACGCAAATTTGTGGGTAGCTTATGTGGACAAAATGTTATGAGGACCTAAGCGCGAACTGCCCCAAATAGCCCAAAAAAGGCCTGGCACCTGAGGGGAAAAGGCCTTTTAGCGAAGGGGTTAAGAAACGCTTCTGAAAGTAAGTGTAACACTGATACCTAGTGGGTGGCCTGAACACTGGACTTTGTCCCTGTCCAGTGTGACCTTTTATTTAACCCTTTATGCGCTAGTTTTTTCTAATCGCTAGATATAATTTCAATCTTTAAAAATGTATGTCTCTGATTAAAAATAAAATAAGTTACAGGAGACCATAAAAGATTTGTTTTCACTGCAAGAGAAATGTATGTAAACTGCTCCTTCAAAACTTTGTTTGTAACATACAAGGATAAAAAACTAGTAATGGAGAAATTCTAACATTTTTTGTAATCTGCTGAGAGGCTGTTAATAATAAAAAGTTAATTATATCAGTATTAATGGACCAACAACCCCATTCTTCTTACAATATACCTAGAAAAATAGTTATAAAACTGAAAGGCACATTAAACTTAAAAATGCAATTTATTTAAGACTACACTCCATAAATTAGAACCCTATGAGCAAATGAAAGGCATGCATTTTAAATCTGCATTATGCTATTCGCTGGACGAACATTTAGGCTTTGTCTTACTTTTAATTGTTTTTAAAAATTCAGGGGTGAATGGTGATGTACTGCATTTAAAAAAGAAATACATTGATCAAGATCAATTTAAATTGTGTTCCCAGGGTAATTTCGTTTTTTGATTCTGGTCTTTCATTTGTTAATCATTTTAACTGTTCAGATATACTGTAGGAAACCAGTTGATTCAAATTACGGGGAGCGAACATTGGCTCAATTGAACTTTTTATAAAAAATGAAGATGGGTAAGTTTAGATGGGAATGGTAGTACAGATAGCTGTGGGAAACTGTAGATTGCAGGATACTAATTAATATTTTCACTTACATGGCCCCAACATATATATAAGGACATTTGAAATAACGAAGGTTATGAGGTAACGATCAGTTTTATTTGATGTGATCTGAAGATACCTAATATTTCTATATTTATTGTGTTTACATATATCGTTGGGATCAGAATACTTTGGGAATAATATGAATTATAGAAAATAATTTCTAAAATTTGTGGCACCCCTACGGTTTATTATTTAAGGTGTGAGCATGCATCACATAATGGACATTGGTATGCACTATCAGCGCACTGTGTGAATTTTCATCACGGTTCGGGTTCCAACACAATATTTGTATTAAATTATGGGGATATTGTGGACTGTTTTGAGATTGACCACTTGCATGGTTCCCAATGTTGGATAAGGGGATGTGACACCTCTATCCACGCATGTTTGTATATAACACTGATATTATTATTGATTTATTGATTGTTAATGATGGATAATATTATTCTAGGAGGTCCTGAGGAAATCATGGGGTACACCCCGAATGAATCACGTGTTGACCTGTGACCTAATTGGATGATTACGTTGACCTGTGATTTATTTGGAAGATTACTTGACCTGTGACCTAATTGGATGATTACGTTGACCTGTGATTTATTTGGAAGATTACTTTTTGATTAAAGACTGATACTGAACCCGTGATCTAACTAGGAGATCTGTTTGTTAACTAAAGACTGATATTGAAAAAATCTATTTTATTTGGATCGGATATAGTGATTTGACTGTGGATTTGTATTATTGTAAATCATAACAGTTACTGAATAACGTGAAGGAGAAGCTTTATGAATATGTTACTGATACTGTAGTTGTAACACCTGTTTACAATTTGATGTTATTGATTTACACGTGTGCCATTACCTAATGTATATGTTTAGATAACAGTTTTGTTATCAAGTAAGGTGTTGGGGGGTGAAACCTTGGTTCTGAGCACCGTGTTGAAGAGTACATGCTAATAGCTGGGAAAATAGGAGCGCCAATTCACTCATAATTTCACCCTCTTATACAATTCTGCACACCCAGTTGACAGAGATCACAATTATTATTAGATCCATCCCATTGTGAGGTAAGATCTCTAAGAGGCAATCTATCTAATCTCAGCAAAACGTACAGGTGCCTTATCCCATGGAGAAGATTCCAGGTGAGACAGGGCTGTTAATGTTTAAAAATTACTGATTGATTTAACCTGGTCAGTCTCCTCTCATTACTACAGAACTGCAAGTCAGAGGAGAAACTTTTGAACAAAGACACTTCTTTTTAAAGAGTTTTAAAAGTAGCGGGTGGAGAGGATTGAATCAAATCTGGGTTTAGCTCAAGCAATTGTAAAGCTAAATTATAAGTTTTTTTTTAACTTAAATTTTTCTTTCAATCTATTAAAGATTTCTGTAAAAGCCAGGTTTCTTAGAGTAAATGCCTTACTGTGGGATAAACTGTAGACCCTCCTAACCACAGCCAACTGCTGTAAAAAGTGCAACTAAACCTTGTGCTTTTGATAAAGCCTTAGAGGCATTATTGTGCACGTGATCGTTGTCAGTGAGTGAAGAGGAAAAAACTTTCCCCAAAAAACAGTGGGATTTTACCCGCTCTAACTTGTTTTGGCCCAAAGACCAGGGGAAGTAAATTTTCTTACCCAGTTTTTTCCCAAGGAAACATATAACTGAGAATGAGACTGCATAATCTGCAGATAATGCTATGTGCAATACAGGTGTAACGTCACTAATCGGTGATTTAAACCTTTTGGAGTAAGGTCAATCACAACTGTATCATCTGCATATAGAAGGCAAGACAGTAGATATCCTCCAATTTTAGGTGAAATATCATCTGCATTTTGCACGATACTGGGCAGATTATAGATATATAAGAAAAATAACAATGGTGCCAACAAACATCCTTGCTTCAATTCATTTTTTGTAGGAAATGTATCTGACAAGCCCTGTACTACTCCTAGCAACATTTTACACCAGATAGCAAGTGCAAAGCTATAATAAAGCGTAGCAGGTTTGGGGGGACATCCAGCTCGTATAGTTTTTTCCACAGTATTTTCCTATCCACTCTTTTGAAGGCCGTAGAAAAAACTATAAACGCTGCATATAGTGTTCCACCCTATATATCTGAACATGTTTTTCATTTTTCGTATGCAACAATAAATTATTATCCACAGTGCTATGTTCCTTTCTAAAACCTGCTTGCTCCAGAGGAAGTATCTCATTTTCTTCGACCCAGGAAGTTAAATGTTCTAAAATACTTTTTGCAAATATCTTGCCAGATCCATCCAATAGTGCGATTTGGCAATAATTTACGGGCAAAGATTTATCACCTTTTTTATATAATGGGACAATGACTCTCCATGTCCAGGAATCTGGAACTCTACTTTTTAAGTAGCAGGCACAGAAAACTGGATGAAGGATTTTTGCCCAGAGCGGAGGTTCAAGTTTAATTAAAGCCATCTGGACCTCATCATGGTCCATTGCTCCAAATTTCCTTGTAGTCCTAATGACCCCCGCGATTTTGGTCATGGAGGGGGACCCCACCAATTCTCTTCGGAGTTAGTATTTTTACTCCAATCCATTTCCCAAGGCGCTCTCACCTCATTTTCTGTGTAAAGGGCCAATATATAATTCTTCCAATCAACCTCGGCTATTGGGGGTGCGCTGGACGATTTTCGCCTTCCGCAGCCTTTAGAAATAATAGCTCAAAATTTACAGGAATTTTTTATCACTGCTGCTTCCCTCACTGCTATCCACATCTGCTCCTCCTCTTCCCTCCTTTTGCCTAACTTCACATGTGCTCTTCTTTTTAATACAGATATTCTCTTGCTCCTATACTGGGACTCCCATTCATGCTGTCTCCTTACCAATGTATTTATTTCTCTATTTAATAATAAAATGGACTCCCTTACTTTCTTTTGTTGCAGCTTAGGACAATGATACATAACACTTTGGGTTATATATTCAATACATTTAGAGAAATAATTTAGTGGATCCACATTCCAATAACCTCTATCTCTCACTATAGATTCAAGAGCTTTGTATTATAAAAGACATTTTAGCAGGGGTCCAAAAAATTCTGCCTGTTTTACCACAAAGGCTAATGTCTTTGCCCAAAGGATTCCAAGAATCTATAGGGGAGAACTGCATTTTTAACGAAAGAATAAGAATCTTATGATCACTAAAAGATGTATTTATGAATCTCAGATCCTCAATTGATTGGGCAATATTGTAAGAGGCTAACATATAATCAATTATTGAGCTACTGGGGATTTATGTGTAAAAGCTGTTGGATGATCAGAACAAAAACACCCATTTAGAATAATACAACATAAGTCTTGCAAGCCATTTCAATAGAATGTATCCCCTTTTATCCGTCCTTATTCTCGGGAGGAAGGGAATCGGCAGAATATTTACAATTTAAATCTCCTACTATTAGCAATTCGTTTACACTTTCATGTGGATTTGAGCAGATTACTGATATTTGAGTAAGCATAGACAATAGATCTCTATCGAATTCCTTATCTGGAAGAATATAAACGTCAACTATGACCAGGGAGGTTTTTCTACCATTCTCTAACATCGGAAATACTCTCCAAATCTGAAAGGAATTTGAGGAGATGGGTGAACTAACATATTCCCATTTAAGTTTATTACTTAGTAGCCTGGCAATTCCTCCTTTTGCATACCCTTTCTTAGAGGGCTGTGCCTTTATACTTAGAGCCAAATACCCAGGACAGGTGAAATCTGCTACGCTCCAGGTCTCATGAATGCAGATTACATCCACTTGAAGTGAACAGATAAGATCTAATTTCTCCGAATTTTTCCCTAAGCCTGCCACATTCCAGGAGACCATAAAGAAGCTCTGGTTAGTAACAGGGTTGTGAGGGAGTACCCTTTACCTGAGTGCAGTTTAAAGTCCTATTTAAAGCTCCCGCCAACCAACTCCAATTTTACTTTTTGGGGCCTTGCTATGCGGTCACACATACTCTATAATCTTTACCACTCTTACACCATGAGCAACGAAGATTTTTACTTTTTCCCGTGGGGGAGCGTTATAAGCAGGGCTTTGATGCAGGTTGGTGCCATTCGCATTATGGGTAAAATGGGGCTCTGTCCAATTATGTGGAGCTTCCTTACCCCATATAGGAACCACATGTATACCTCTACACTGTAACTGCTCACAATTAACTAAAATCAAATTTAAAACAGTTTTAGAAAAGAACCAGACTTTTGTCTTTATCGCTCCTATACTATGCTCAAGATAAATGTGAGAAATATCACAATTGTCAATAAACTTTAGCTCAGCAATAACAGAGAGGCACGAAATTAAGATCTAGCGATTTAAGATCAAATTCGAGTCAAATGAAGCAGAAAACTCTAGACATTCTGGAGTCTCTATACTGCCTTGAGATATTTCCTCCATTTTATATTCACCCCCTCCATTGTAAGCATCAGAAATACAGTTTACTGTCACTATATTTCCATTTACATTGCAGATGGAAATATCTCATGAATTTAAGACAGGCGACAGACCCCCAGAGCTGGGCGGGGGAGACTGTTACACCTCTAAAGGAGTCATAGAGTCTTGTTCACCCCATGAGTTTGCGGGGGCCAGTCGATCTCACCACCTTGGGACTCTCCATCCTCAAAACCGATTCACGTTCTTCTTTCTGGGCGAAAGACCCATTTATGCCCTTGACCTCGAACTTAAACCTTCTCGGGTTCTTTTGAGAGATTCTCCTTTTTCTCAGTTTTTTTCCCCTTTACTATTGTTTTTCTTTTTCTTTTTTTCCCTGAGAACTTCTTGTTTGGAGATTTTCCAGCCATGATCCTCTCATGTTCCACCAATGATGAATCAGGGTATATTTTAGGTTAAAAAAATGGGATAAGGGACCACTGGGAGATTAGCCCCATCTTTTGACGTAGCAGGTTCGGGGTCAATAGGGGCCAAGTTACTTGCAGGAAAAGGCCTAGAAAAGAGATTTTCCAGAGAATAGACAATGCTCTCTTGAGTGGAATGATCCTGAGTGTTTGGAGAATTCTAATAAATTTACCACTTTTCCACTTGTGTACCCTGCTCAGAGAAGGAAAGCCGAGTAGGAGAAATCATGGGTGCGAAGGGGGCTGGCGAGCACAAAAACAGATCTAAGTCTTGTCGCCCCGACGATTGCAAATCAACCTGAACAGCCCTACCTGATTTCTCAACAAGACCTATTTTTAGGTACTTTTGATCTAACAAGGTTTTCAGTATGGATAGTAATAAGTCTTGTACATGATCAGAATTAGTAACTGACTTTTCTAGGAGAACCAAGATCGAGGACAAAATTCTTTCGAGACATTTGAAAGACTCAGAGAATATTAAATTTTGCTCTGGGGGCCACTCAGTAAATTCAGAGAGCACATAAGATCTGGCATCAGGGAAGAAATTTGAGGGGAAAGAGAGAGGTCAGAAGGTGTACTAATAGACAGCCTTAGACCTGATGTAAAAGGACCGAGGTAACTGTCCAGATGAGCCTTTAGATGACTATTGGGAGAGATTCTTGTTCAGTGAGTGTAATCCAAGTCAATATCTACAAGAGTGAAATCCTCTAGTGCCGCTCTAATTACCAGCTCACCCGTCACATTTGCTGTAGAGAACATTTGATTTTCCCGGGGCAGCATTTGGGTATCCAAAACCCCTCTCAAAGAGGAAGAGGCTACCTCCTTCTCTCTATCAGAAACACAGCAAACTGCTGGATCAGTACAATCGTTAGGAGCTAATTCTTCAAGGGACTCCTTTTGAACAAAAGGCAGAATGGCATTTATACTTTTTGTGTTCAGGTGAGGAATGCTCTTATTCCTTAAGGGATTTGACTTAGTTGTTTTACATGCGCGACTTAGAAAAGTCATGCTCCTTTGAAAGTGTTTAACAGTCATCATTATCATAGACTGTGACCCTTGACTGCGTCCCGAGCATCCCTCTAAACACCTGACAGGTGCAGTGGTTTTTTTTTTCACCTCTTGCTGCTGCTGATCTACTGGATACTGCTGAATACTGTTGCTTTGCCACTTAGAGGGACAGATGCAAGTCCAGGACAATCACAAGATCACGGAATCCAGGACTGGGGGCTGAGAGCAGAGGGTAGATTTAAAACACAAAGCTACTGAAGTTCAAACAATGGCAGACAGCAGGCATACAGGTCACTTTTCTACATCCCTCTCTGTCTCCTCTCCCCTTCTCTCTTCTCCTTCCTTCCTCCTTCCTTCCTTAGGCACAAAACGAAGTCTTAGCAATGTCTTTGCCCAAAAGGCACAGCAAGGCACTACAGGGATTTTGTCTTTCCTTTTTTTTCTAAACACTGACCAGTTTTTCCTCTCCAGCCCTCACGCTCTCTCCATCCCACTCCTCAGAAAGTGCAAGGCTGCTGGACCGGGGGATGGAGTCAAACTACTCCAAAGAACCTTGTAGGTTCAGAATTATTTTAGTACCGGCAAAAAGCTATAGAATCCATAGTAGGCCTTTATTTATCCATGTCTTACAAAATACATATTTACAATTTATTCTAATATGTTTGTTGTACTAAACAGAAGAATTAAGGAAAATAATTTTGTCTTGTAAATTTGAAGACAGTAATAGAATAAGTAATCTGCAAGCAGCTTTGAAAATTGATAAGCGGAATTTGTTTTTCCAGGAAGAGTCAAGAAAAACGAAACATTAAGGATTTTTTTCAGACCTACCCAGAGGGGGAATGAGAGGTTATGAGACTCTGGCAACCAATGTGACAATTGGTTTACATTTTGTGATATAATTGAACATTTTAGAAATTCACACCTTCCTTGCTTTGTAATTCCAATTTAGGAATTCATATTCTAAATTATTTATTGTTCCACGAAAAAAGAGATCAGCCTAGAGTCAAACTTCCTAAATAAAGAAACTGGAATATTAACTGTTGTCATAGCTAATACAAAAAGAATAATGGGGACAAACATATTTGATATAAAGTCTAAACAATCCACTACAATAAGAAAAGAGGATTCCATCCAGTAATTACGCTCTTTATTTTTAATGATTTCATCAGGGTTAAGTTTGGCTGTATTGGTAGAAAAGGTATGAGCTACAGTCCTTAATATTTAATTTTTAATTTAATGGCAAGTAAAACTTGATTTACCAAACATTCGCTTAAATCAATATTTAGTGTTCGGATTCCTCATTTGCCAGAATTTAATTTGTAACCAGAGACAGATGCAAAAGTGCTGACTTCCTTAAGGGAGAAAGAAGTGAAAACTGAGAATTAGACATAAATAAAAGAATATCCTCTGCATAAAGAAATAGTTTTATTTGCCTTTCACCAACATGAAACCTTGAATATTAGGAATCTGTCTTATTGCTTTTTTTTAAAGAAAGGTATTAAGGACATCCTTGACCGTCTATTTAGTGAAAAAACTGTAAGAAGCTGATCAGACGCATAGCTTCATTTTCATCCACTGTAAATTACATTGTCATCATTCTCTGGTCTGACAGCACAAAAAAATGAAGATATAGATTACTGACGGATTGTTATTGCTTTCTTTCTCTGTCATATAATGAAACGTTGTAAATTGGTGGCAAATCCATTTAATTTGTACCTGTTACTGCAGAGGCAAAGACAGAGATAAGAATCTCGCTGCAATTTCTTCATGCTATTTGTAGCAATGTGCTGAACAGAGAATACCAAAGTATTTACTACTTTGAATGATGTCCATAGTGTGAAAGTCATTGTGACATTTAAAATATGAATAGTTAAATCGTTTTAGTTACCTCATCCCAGATTTAAGGGTAGTCTTAGGGATGTGCTTATGTAAACGTTGTGCAGGCATTCTGCCTTGGATTTCAATAATACATCCCAGATTACTCTCATGACTATTTCTCTATTCATATGTAACCAGTATTTATTTGATTCACGGAGGGACCACTCTGAAATCCCTTGCAACTGTGCCGCTTTGTAATAAAATTGGAATTCTGACTGGGCTAGCTCTCCTGCCATCTTTGGGAGTCTAAGAAGTTTATAACGTAGATGGGCTCTGTGATTTTGCCATATAAAATGGGTAATATGGATGCGTAGTGTTGAGAGGAAGTCCCTGTCCATAGCTGTGGAGCTGTGGATAGACTCTGAAAGAGGAATAAAACTCAGGGCAGGACAGACATCTTAAGTGCATGGATCCTTCCCAGCCAGGAGAGATAAGAGGGGCTATCGTTTAAGATCTGTTTTTCAGTTGCCGAATACATGGGGGAAGTTTTACTGGAATAGGTCCCCTAGTGTTCTTCATACCTAGGTAAGTGATTTTTTTCTTGGCCAGGGGGAAAGGTGACATAGCTGCGAGACTCTCCATGTCTGTTATGGGGAGTGTTAAGTTGAGCATAAAGGATTTAGTTACATTAATTTTCAATCCTGCTACTTCTTCAAAGCAATTCTGGTCTTTCTGGAGAGCTGCTGAAGAGTGTTGGGGATCAGTAATTGGTAGAAGCTGACAGTCTGCGAATAAAGACATGACCGCCAGGGCCAACGACCACGGAAGCACCGCCAACAGGCTGGCGGTGCTTCCAGGCCAATTCTGACTGCGGCGGTAAAGCCGCTGTCAGAAAAGGGAAACCGGCGGTTTCCCGCCGGTTTTCCCCTGGCCAAATGAATCCTCCATGGCGGCGCTGCCGGTTTTCCCCTGGCCAAATGAATCCTCCATGGCGGCGCTGCAAGCAGCGCCGCCATGGGGATTCCGACCCCCTTCCCGCCAGCCTGTTTCTGGCGGTTTTCACCGCCAGAACCAGGCTGGCGGGAACGGGTGTCGTGGGGCCCTGGGGGGCCCCTGCAGTGCCCATGCCACTGGCATGGGCACTGCAGGGGCCCCCTAACAGGGCCCCATTGAGATTTTCAGTGTCTGCCAAGCAGACACTGAAAATCGCGACGGGTGCCACTGCACCCGTCGCACGCCTTCAACTCCGCCGGCTCCATTCGGAGCCGGCTTCCTCGTTGAAGGCGCTTTCCCGCTGGGCCGGCGGGCGGCCTTCTGGCGGTCGCCCGACGGCCCAGAGGGAAAGCCAGAATGCCCGCCGCGGTCATTTGACCGCGGTGCGGTCATTCGGTGGCTCCCGCCGGGCGTGCGGTTACCGCCGCCGGCGGGAGTCGGAATGACCCCCTTTATGTTCTATGGAGCCAAACGGGATGCCCCTAATACTAGGAGTCACTCACACCTTTTCTGCCAGTGGTTCAATGCTGAGGGCGAATAGGAGTGGGGATAGTGGGCAGCACTGTTGTATCCCTCTTTCTAGCTCAAAAAAGTTAGAGCTAACACCATTTACCATGACCCTAGACCAGGGTGTGATGTAGTTGGCCTTTAACATTGCCAGAAAGTGCTGACAGAATCTGTACTGTTATAAGGTGTGGTAGAGGAATGAACAGTCTACTCAGTCAAAGGCATTCTCGGCATTGAGACTCGCCAGTACAGCGAGGTGTCTTTTTATTAGTGGCTTTCTCCATCAGGTGTATGACCCTCTGTATATTATCATGTGTCTGATCTCGATGTGTTAGACCCGGCATTAGATCTTCCAGTCTAGTGGTTAGAATTTTCAAATATAGCTTGGCACCCAGATTTAATAATGCTATAGCTCTATAAGAGCTACAAATTTGAGGGTTTTTCCTCGGTTTATGGATTAGTGTGATTAGTGCCTCGCTCATAGATGCAGTGACAGCTACTGAGTCAGCCATGTGGGTAAATAGTGCAGCTAGATGTGGCACAAGATCTGAGCTAAATGTTTTCTAAAATTGTGTGGTGAAAGCATTAGGTCCAGGGGATTTGTGGATTTTTGGGGTTGCTATAGCAGCTTTGACTTCTTCCTTGCTAATTGGTGCTCCAAGTAGTTTGTTTTGGTTGGGAGTGACCTGAGGTAAACTAACATCTGCTAGATAGTTCATTTGTTTATAAGGGTCAGGGTGGTCAGCTGCATATAGTTCCCTGTAGAAGCTACAAAATAGTTGGGATTTCTGCATGTCTGAGTTGGTGAGTTCTCCCGTGGGACATTTGCTCTCCCCAATGTATTCTATTTCCAGTTTGACCCATAGCTGCCTTGCCGGGTGGGAGCCTATTTAATTGCCTTGTTCATAAGAGATGCATTTAAGGCATAATAAGCTGAGCTCTGCTTCGTTAGAGTAGATGGAATTAAGTTTTCCCTGTAAGGCGGTAACTTTCTGCTGCACAGTTAAAATCAGGTTTGACTTATGTGCCTGCTCCAGGGCTTGGAGTTCTTTTTCAAGAATTTGTTTTTTTAGGGTAGTGTTCAAAGAGGAACATATCCCTCTCATGGTGGCCTTAAAGGCATCCCACTGCATGGAAGGGTTTCAGTCCGCAGGGGGGTTAAGTTGAAAATAAGTCCCTAACAGTTTTCTGTTGCTCATCTCTAAGGAGGCAATCAGCTAGAGAGGTAGGATAGCAGTGGACCCTATGTATACTCAAAATTCTTGAAGTTGTCTAGAGAGAGAGCCATCATTCACTCCATGGTAATATTTGTCTAAAGTCAGGCATGCCACTGAGAAAGCGTAGGGCTTTCTTTTTCTTCCAGGCTAAAGCTATTCTCATTTTTGCCACGCCTAAGATAGCTTTATCACTACAAGTTTGGTTTGATATTTGAGGGTGTTGTCTCTAAAACCTAACAGTGTGGCCCCAATAGTCTACGGGAGAGGGTATTCTAAAATTTCCGTGATATGTGCAAGTATCTCTGCCCAAAAGGGACAGATTCTGGGGCAGTCCCACCAGTCCCACCAGTAGTCCGCAGACCCTCTAACACAAGTCAAAGGTACCAGGGAAGATGGTTTCTAATTTAGTCGGAAATGAATGCCAATCATAAAGTATTTTATAGTGAGCTTCCCGCAAGCCCATTGAGTAATTACATTGTGCAATATCTCTCCAAAGTTTGCTCCATTTCGCTTCAGGAATTGCTTCCCCTACTACTGGCTCCCATATAATTATATGTTGTAGTTGTTGTGTGTGAAGTAAGGAGAGTAGCAGTGAATAGAGAAAGGAGATGGTTCCTCTAGAAGTACTGCACCGTTTGATAAATTGCTCATTGGGGCTCGGGTAAGAGATTCATTTAAGGTGTATTAGGGGGAGCTCTGCTTTGTTGGAGTAGATGGAAATAAGTTTTCCCTGTAAGGCAGTAACTTTCCACTGCACCCCTAACATCGGGTTTGACTTATGTGCCTGCTCGGGGCTTGGAGTTCCTTTTCAAGAGTGAGATAGTCATTTGCTCTCTGTTTATTGAGAGTAGTGTTCAAAGAGATACACGTCCCTCTTATGGTGGACTTAAATGCATCCCACCTTATGGAAGGGTTCGAGTCCCCAGGGGGGTTGACGTGAAAAAACTCCCTGACAGTTTTCCATTGCTCATCTCTAAGGAGGCAATCTCCATCAACAGAGGCTTGGATTGTAGGTTTTGGAGTGATGATTGGCTTATGAACACATAATCAACTCCAGAGTAGGAATGTCAGGAGTGTTAGAAAAAAATGTAGTCTTGCGATCAAGGTTGCAGTGTCCTGCAAGCATCTACTAAAGCAAGTGTGTGAAATGCCTGTTTTAAAGCTTTAAAGCTTTAAAGACGATCTATCTGTGCCTAAGTGCTTTGTAAAGTTGAAGTGTCCCATTACAAATATCTCTCACTTTGTAAAGCCTTCTATCTTAGATAAAAGGGAATGTAAGAATGTGGTTTGGTTTGTGTTAGCGTCATGGAAAGATGCAAACATAGTTAATCTGCTGCTGGGAAGACTCATGAGAAACTTCCCTTCTTTGTCGGTTTTCTAACCCTGGGGTTGAAATTGTACTGACAAATGGAACATTAATGCCACTCCAATATGTTTAGTGGATCGATGAGTATTTATATAGTATAGGGTATGCTTTGTTTTGTAATCTGTGACTTCACCCAATTTTTTGAGTTTCCTGTAGGGCTACTACATCATAGTGTTGGTCGAGAAGGAATTTCAATAGTGTGTGGCGTTCATATTCCAGGTGATTGTGATGATCACCATATTCAGGGTGGGTGAGAGTGGGCGATAGTACAACCTCTCTAGAAATGAGACAGGACTCCCCTCATTTTATTTGGTACAGTGCCTCTCCTAACCCCTCAATGCATAAACACACTATGGGTCGGTGTGTCTTTAATTAGGTAAGCCCACCCTCTGTGTGTCCATGAATCCACATAATAATATTTTGTTGAAGAAGTTAGAACAGCAACATGACTCAAAACTAAAATATAGTGTAAGCTCTTGAGCATCTCGTTGATCAATTAGATCTGTATCTGCTAATACATCAGAAAGAATGCTTTTTAAGTGGGACAGTTGTGAGCTTGGGAAACATGCCTTCAGCAAGGGATCACGGTATACTAGTAAATAGGGGAATCATGTAAGCTAGTGGGATATACTAGGTTATATGTGTTCATCTGTGTTCCATTGGTGCATCTGCAGTGTGGTGTCCGGGAAATCATCAGACTGGGGTCGACTCTTAGTATCATGGGCAACCCTTAGTGAGGTGTTACAAGGCTCCAGTATCTCATAAAAAGGGAGACTTGTGGAGCAAGTCAATGTATTTTGTGCTGGCGTGGTTGGTGCTAGGAAAGCCAGGGGCCTCAGGTTCGGGGATCCTGGTTAGTGTCACCGGGCAGACCCGTGTCAGTGTTTTTATGTTGCAGAGTCTCCATTGGGAATTCCAACAGGGTTATTGCCTTCATAAGTTTGATCACATGTCTTCATTTATTTTCATAATTGAAGGCAAGCCTGAAGGGGTAAGTCCATCAATATTTATTAAGTTCTTGGTGTAACTTATCTGTGACCAGACAAAATTGTTGGCACCTGGTGAGAGTGACTAGAGCGATGTCTTGTAACAGCAGGCATGTAGCTCCTTGAAAAGAGACCATGTCAATCTTGTGTGCAGCCTGTAAGATTCTTTCCTTTACTTAAAAGGAGTGGAGTTTGGCTAAGACGTCTTGTGGACATTTCTTATCGCTCATCGCTGGCTGACCAACTCAGTGTACCCTGCCTATTTTTACTTTTGTCTGTTCATCTTTCAGGAGTTCTGAAAAGAAACCCACGACAAAGACCTTCAAATCTGATCCTTCCTCTCCTTTTCAGGGTCACAAATTCCCATGTTGTTGCGTCTCGACCTGTTCTCCAAATATTCATTCTTTAACGTGGTGGCATGTAGTTGTGTCCACAAGTTTTGCGTCATGTCTTCCATTTGGCTGGTTCATTTTTCTAAATCTAGATACTTGGGGCCTAGATCCATCACTCTGGAACACATGAGAAAATGTCCTGTTGTAAGCTTTGAGCTTGACTTTAGGCCTGATTTTAGGCCACCGGCTTAATGTTTTGTCATAAAAGGGGGTTCGAAGGGAAAGCTGCCGCATCAGGCTAGTGTCTGATTGTTTTCACCGCCGGCAGGGCCGGGCAGTTGCCAGATGGCGCAAGGCCCTCGTCCGACTCGGAGTCACCCGCCGCGTCTCAGCTGCTCCAGTTCATTGTGTGGCTTGCTTGCATTTACTGCCATCACTTGCTTTCCGTCATTGCATAAATGGTAAAGAATAGTTAGATGGTGTGCTGTCTTGTGCTTCTCTCTGATGCCGCTCGTAAATGTTGTTTTCGGGTCACATTTCCCCCGCTTCACAGTTGGTTGAAGTGGAGCCCTGGGGGATTACATCCTCATAGCCATCTTGGCAGACCACGCCCCCATCATTATACATTTTCAAACCCTATCAACCAACAACGTTAGAGAGAGAAAGAAGAGGGAGGAGAAACAGTGTCAGCAATAATCATATTTTTTTTTAACTTGAAGGGAATCAAAAAGTACATATTTTGCAATATGAAAGCTGGAATAAAAGTACCAGCGAAATTAGTTCTTGCAGTTATCTCTGGTAATAAATTTATTTAAGTGTGTAGGTATTTACACAGTTGCAAAATACATAAAAAATGTTTGATACGGTATAATTAACAGAAAACAACGTGGCTTTGAAACTTCTATAGTGGAGGAATAAATATACAGATTTTTCAGCTATATTAAAAATAAAGAAGCTACAGGAGACCATAAAGGTCTTGTTTTACTGCAAGAGAAATGTATTATATAAATACTCCTTCAACTCTTGCTTGTAACATTCCAGGACAGAAAACTAATAATGGAGAAGTTTAACTCATGTTTTGTCATCTGCTGCAAGGCTGCTGCTAATAAAAGGTTAATTAAATCGGTATAAAGGACCAATAACCCCACTCTACTTACAATATATATAGAAAACGTGTTGAAAAACTGAAAGGTACATTAAACTTAAAAATGCACATCACTTGAGACTACACTCCATAAATTAGAACCATTTGAGCAAATGAAAGGCAAATGTTTCAAACCCGCATTACACTAGTCGCAGGACCAATATGTAGGTTTTGTCTTATGGTAAATTTTTTGTAAAAATTCTGGGGTGAATGGTGATGAAGCAGAAAATGAAGATTTTGATTTACTAACGCTTAAACGTAGTGCTGAAATAATCATGTGTGATATTAACCAAATTAATAAAGATTGTACGGGGACAAAATGTGCCCTCAGAGTAGTTTGCCATCATTTATACGCGTGCTTTATATAACGTGGTGAATTAGAATTGCACTAATCCGACATAATCATAAACGTGTGCTACGATTTGCTTGTTTGAAATGTTTTAGCTTAGCATTACTTTAGCGGAGGCTTTGGCCTAGTTGCCTGGTCTCACGGTTTAGATGCTCGTATTTTTCCACTGTGCTATTAAACGTGTATTTTAGCTTGAAGCTGTACTTTTCCACAGAAACTGTTCACATGCTTATCTTAAAGTTGGTGCCAGCCTGGCATATTTTCTCCTTAACTCAAGGTCGACTTGCAGGTGCGGACAATGGAGGCTCTGAGAGTAAGCTAATCGAGAGACAATGTTGCAAATTACGTACCCATCTCCAAGGATAATGTATGCTTAAGTAAATGCTTGAGAACTGTCGTTTTTGATTGGTCAATTTGAAGCTAACCTATGAACCCTCCAATGGAGACCCTACAGGACTTGAACCGTTGTCTATAAAACCCAGGTGCACGAGAAGAAGGTAGCCATTACCAGCTCGATACCCGCCATTTTGCAGACTTCGTAGCTATTATGGCCCACTTTGCTGCGACGCCATTTTGAGAGACTTTGATGCTTTCTCTAATCGAGAGAAAGAGATTTTAATGATTCTTGCCCTAGAGACTGTAACTTTGATTTGATCCCTTTGCATGAAGTAATAGTTTTACCTTGCTGCCGTGAGCCAATTGCCCCGTCCACCCCTGTCCCTTTGTTCCGTCCCATGCTGATCGAGAAATGGTACCCATTATGACCGAAGAACGGTACCTGTGAGACGAAGACTTCCTTGTATGCTGATCGTAATTGGTAAATATGAAAGAAAATTGTAAAATTGCATTGTGTTTCTTTTAGGTAACCAACTGCTGATTTTGGTAAGAGCCCTAGTTAGGAGTTTTCTAAATTAATGTTGCTAAATTGTTTTTGCGTGAAGTCCCACATGCCGATGCTAATTTGAGGTTAGACGAGGTTTCCATCTGTCGCACGATGCAATTTGAGATCTTGTTATGCTGACCAAATGTATGCCATTAGTTCATTACAGATTATCGTATTAGTGATTTGCATTGCAATTATCGAATGCCTTGTGATTCAAATGCTCCATAGATTACATTTGTTTCGACGTTATGGACAGCTATTAATGTTCATATATGTTTATCATTTGGTGTTGAGAAACATTTACATTGTGCTAGCTTTGTTAATATAGGGAAATAAATTCACTAACTTTGCATTAAACGGGTGTGGTTATTCCTGACTGAAGGGTCAGGGTTCGCCGAAATGTATTCTGGATTGATTGTAAAGTGTTATGTTGTTCAAGGTGTTGCTTATGTTCGATATTGATTATTGACTTGATGTGACTGATTGATATAAGAGTACAGAGAGTTCCCACTAATTCAAAAGATTCATCGGCCTAAAGGGCGTCCAAACGTAGGTAAATTTGTTACCACGTTCCGCTCTATCAGTTGATGGTAGCAGAGGATGGTTTCGTCTTTTGGGACCCTGTACTCCTAAAGTACATGGTGTCGAATTAACGGTTACGCATTTTGTGGCCCATTCGAGAGGTTGAATTAGATTTTCTTGGATAAAACAGATTGACAAGATGATGATGGGCTAGGTCCACCGCGACTTTCCCGGGATCTCGGAGCTTGCGAATGGAGAGAACGGAGGTGTGGAATCAGCGCTGGCGGTACTAGTGATGATATGAGTGAAGTTAGGGTTTTGCGCTTGCACAGCTTAATGCCGCAGGGTGTGTGAAAAGGTTGCGAGGGTTTTCTTTTAAGGATAGCGGAGGTGCGACTCCGAACGTAGAAGTAGAGAAGTCGTCGAACTTCACAGAGATAGCGGAGGTGCGGCTCCGAGTGCGAGAGTAGGGAAGTCGTCGAACTTCATGTGCGTCTGGCGCTTTGTGCATAAAAAGGTCCACGTGGTTGTTGTTGTTGAGACGGGCCCTGCGAGGTCAAGAGACTCCGGAGTATGTTGATCCATGTTGTGGTCTGGGCGGTTTAGTAGGTTGATCGGGCGTGGTCAACAAGTCGGTACGTGTGTTAGGGAGTGAAAGAAACTTCGACTTCGGGCTCTGACAAGATTCTAAGTGCACTAGAACAGATCATTGACAAGTTGAGAGTAGGTCTGCGGGTCAGATTTGCTTGCGAATGTGGGGACTGAGAAAGACCGAATAGCGGCCGAGGCTGGTGAAAGAGATCGAATAGTGGTCACGGTTGGTGAAAAGTCCCTAAGGTCCTGAAGCGACTGTGTTACCCTTCCTGTAGTAAACCGACAGATCTGTTTTATTTTTTTTGGTAGCTCGCAATAAATGCAAGAAGTTGTTACGAAAAGAGGTGAGTGAAGGAAGACTAGCCGCGAGGCTTTGTCAGCCGCAGTGTGTGTGAGTGTGACGTCACTAAGAGCCGCGCTGGGATAGGTTGGTTGCAGAGAAGGGTCGCGCACGGATTGGACGAAGTCCGTGGGACTCGGTTGGAAGGGGAAAGGCAGGTGAAGAGTATTCCGGGAATTAAAGTCACCTATTGATTACAAATTTGTGCAATTAAAGGTTACCTATTGGTTAAAGTTTTGCGGGATTGAAGTCAAATATTGGTTATTAACTTTGTGAAAATAGAAGACGAGAAAATGAAATTCCTTAAAGCATTTAGGAGCGCAATGAAGGGGGAGTCTTACATTAAAGCGAACGTAGGAGAGGAGACGCCGCCCGAGGGTACACCAGCTTACATTGTGATGGAAGAAAAGGGCGTAGCTCCGTGTCTTTGGCTAAAGCAATGGCACAAGTTGACAGAGAAACATGGGAGCGTAGCGTTTCCGATATACGGGACATTCAATATAAAGATTTTAGAGAATTTGAGATTCACGATGTACGACATGAAGGTGCCTCCAAGGCCAGCACAGTTTGAGGCTCTAGCAATTTGGGAACTAATGGCCAGACAGCAACAGCAAAAGAAGTTCGAGACCAGAATGAGGAAGGTAGAAAAGACATTAGCGGACGCTAGATGGGATAATGCACAGAAGGTGTGGAGGTCAGATGTATTGCAGGGGATAAAATTGTTCCCCGCAATTACTAAGGAAGGAGAAGAGACAGGTAAGAAAGCTACCTGTAAGACAGACAGAAAGTGTTCCAAGGATAGAGAGGACGAGGAAAAGTTGAGAAGAGAAGAGGAGTTAGAGGATGAGGAGTTGATAATGCAATTGCTGAACGACCGTCCACCGCCTTATGCAGAGAATGGACAAGGTCCAAGTACCAGTTCTGCCCCTCCGGCACCGGCACAGAGCAATGAAATACAGAGTCCAGGAGCGTCATCGGGATCTAAGGACCCGAGTCTGCTGCTTACCCCGCAGATACCGCAGGTTAGGAGAATATATCCAGATGTGCCCGTGTTGAAACCAGCAGAAAATTATCAGCCGCAGATGCCAGGGTACTACAACAGTGACAACGGTGCAGGAATGATTCTAGATCCAACCATAAGGGGAGTACAGAATGGTTACAACCCAACAATGGCACAAGCTGACTCAACTCAGTTTAGGATGCCTCAAAAGCAGATGCAGGGAGGAAACGCACACGTTCAAATGGCGGGAAGCCAGATGGGCATGCCGGCAATGATGACCCATGGTGTGGGAATGAACATGCCTCAGAACATGGGGAATGGACAGAACCCAGATGCGATATCGTTACCCATAACTGTAGGTCCGGTGGTACCTCTGTATAGTCAGCCTAATACCGGTCTGAACAGTCAGGGATCAATGCTGCAAAATGGGACAGAGAGGAGGTGTATAGAAAACACTCCAGGGATAACTCCGATACCGGCTCAGCCAACTGGGTCTGGATCCTTGATGGAGTTTAGTCCCATATGTGCTCAGTCAACACTGGTGAGGTCGAGCCCCCTGCTGATAATACCTCTCACATCGAACACTGAAAAGCTGCCGCAACCATCAATGGCAGTTGATGTGAACGCTACCTTGATAGGGGTGAATGCGCAACAGTTGACCCAGTGGTTCAACAGTCTGAATTCCACACAAAGTCCAGCTAGTGGGAAAGGAGAAGATTATATGAATAGGGTCAGGTTGAACATGGAAGCACAAGAATTGGTGGAAGGGACTATGGGTGTGAACAGGTTAGAGTCCTACACGGAAGAAGAGCTGAGGTACCTATGTCCCAGGATCACGAAGGAAGTGAACAAGATACATAAGAGCTTGCAGGAAGCAGCTGACAGAAACGGGGTTGACATAGACAAAATGAAGCACTTGAGCAGGAGCTACAGGTTAGATTTTGGGACCACAGATTTTGAACACATGAGGTCAGCAGGTATGAAGACCCACCTTAGAGAATTGTTGCAGAGTGCACAAGTGTGGAGGTGCTTAGACAAGTGGGAAAGCAGGTGGGTAAAGAGGAAGGACAAGAAGAGGGACAGTGTTACAGAGCACAACGAGAAAAGACCGCAGAGTGGTGATACAGTAACAATGTTACCAATGAGGGAAACAGCAGGAGGAAAATTAGTACATGTACCATGGCACAGAAGCGACATTCAGTCCTTTACGGATGATTTTCCCAAACTAAGAGAGAAACCGATCGAATGGTATCAACAGACTGATAGGTTTGTGAAGCTTGCCAAATGTCTCTGGGAAGACCTGAACACTCTATTCGAGATTGTGGTTCCGGCAGATTTGTGGGAGGATTGCAAAAGAGCTGTAGGTTGGCCGACAAGTGAACCAGAGAGACATAGGGAAACGGGCGCACCATCACCTATGGTGATGAGCTTGTACTATAAGGTGATTGAGCATTTGAAAACAAAAGTACCTGCGAAGAATGTGGATTGGCAGAAGATCGACCGAACTGCCCAAGAGACTAAAGAATCGATTCATAGTTACTATGAGAGGTTGTTGAAGGCGTTCAAGAATTACAGTGGCACGGAAACAATTGAGGCTAAGGACATGCTCCATTTTGTGTTCAGATTTGTGGAAGGGCTGAGGCCAGAGATAAGCCAGATGATAAAGTCGCATTTGATCTGCTGGCAGTCGAAACCGATTGATGAAGTCTTGACCTATGCGAAATACTGTAGCGACGAAATTGAGGTGAAACAGAAAAGGCTGAAAGAGAAGGTGATGATGATGCAGCTTAAGGCGGCTCAGACAGGCTTGCAAGGGTTGCCAGGGATGCAAGGGTTCCAACAGCAGGTACCGCAACAGCAGCCGCAATTGCAGGGAAACATGGTGTTTCAGCAACAGCAGCCGCAGTTGCAGGGAAACATGGCGTTTCAGCCACAGGCCAGAGGCAGAGGTCGAGGAGGTTTTGTGAATAATGGTCCGGATTTGAACACCGTTGTGACGGGTGTGCAGGCAATGAAGAAGGTGATGCCGTGTCACGTGTGCGGGATCATCGGACATTGGAAACGCGAGTGCCCGATGGTGGTGCAGGAAGGTGCAGGTGTAGGTGCGGGTGCAGGTGCAGGTGTAGGTGTTGGTCAGCAAAACAATGATGTCAATGCATTTCAGACAATGAGAGGACCGAAAATGAGAGGTCCAAACCCAAATTTTCAGGCCATAAATCAATTGCAGGGATTACAACCGATGCAGCCGCAGCAGATGCAGATGCCTCGTGTGCAGATGACGCAAATGCAGCCGATGCAACAGCAGTTACCTATGGTACCTAATCAGCAAATGCAAATACCCTTGGCACCAATGAGTCAGCAGCAAGCGATGGTTCCTCCACAGGTAACGGGTCAGGTAATGAGTACAAATGGCACCGTACAACAGTTCCCCTTACACAGTGAGAGTGGAATAAACAACGTATGGGAGAGTGAAAGTTCAGGAGAAGAAGGAGATTGTGTGCTTGCAGCATCCTTGGAAGTTGATCAAAGGGGTCCGTACGTAGAGGGAAGAGTAATGGGTCATCGTGTCTCATTCTTGGTTGACACGGGAGCCACACGTTCAACAGTTAAGAGCAGTGAAGTTCCAAATTTGCCTCTCTCAGGGAGGACAGTTCAAGTGGTGGGAGTAGCAAACAGACATCTGACGAACCCGATAACAGATCCGGTTCCAGTCAGCATCGGTAACTATCAAGGGGTGCATCAGTTTGTGGTATGTGACTCAAGCCCGATAGCACTGTTAGGGAGGGACCTACTGTGTAAATTGGGTTGTTCGATAATGTGTTCAAATGAAGGAATAACAATCCAGACGAGCAGTGATGGGGAAGAAGAGGACAGTGTAGAGGGGGATGAGATGGAAACGGTCGATGAAGAGTATCCTCTGATTTGCCTTTTTCCAATGATAACAGAAGAAGATATTCCAGCAGAATTACGGGAAACAGTCGGAAAAGAAGTGTGGGACATGACAGGGAAAGAGGTGGGATTGATGAAAGGAGTGGAACCAGTAAAGGTGATGGTAAAACCCAATGCGATCTTTCCCCAGGCCCCACAATACCACATGCCACAAGATACCCTCATGAAAGTTGCCCAACTCATTGATGAATTTGTAAAGCAGGGGGTACTGAAAGAAGTGCTAAGTAGTCCATGTAATTCTCCAATAATGGGACTAATAAAGCCAAGTGGAAAGGTCCGACTCGTGCAGGATTTGAGGAAAATAAATGACATCATAGTCAAGTGCTGCCCTGTCGTACCGAATCCAGCTGTGATAATGTTTCAAGTTCCTTGCGATGCTGAATGGTTCTCAGTCATCGATTTGTCACAGGCATTCTTTTCTGTGCCTCTTCATGAGGACAGCCAATTCCTCTTTTGTTTCAAATTCCTAGACAGAGTGTATAGTTGGTGTCGAATTCCTCAAGGGTTTTCTGAGTCACCGTCAATCTTCAATCAGATTCTAAAGAAAGATCTGGAAGCACTGGAACTGCCATTCGAGTCAACCCTAGTACAGTACATTGATGACTTACTGGTTGCATCAAAGACAGAAAGCAACTGCACAGCCGATACCATTGCTCTGTTGAACCATTTGGGAAGGAATGGACATAAGGTGTCTCCTTCCAAATTACAGTTCTGTCAGAAGAAAGTGAAATACTTGGGTCACCAAATAGAAAAAGGGTCACGGAGAATAATGAAGGAAAGAGTAACGAGTATACTCCAGATGAGTCCACCAAAGACAAGGAAGGAGGTGAGGAAGTTTTTGGGAATGGTGGGATACTGTCGCCAGTGGATACCCAACTTTTCGTCTCTAGCGAAGCCCCTACTGAAATTGACCCAAAAGGATGCTTTGGATGAAATTGAGCTGAAAGGAGATGAGATGGATGCTTTTGTTGAACTGAAAGAATGCATGTGCAGGGCTCCAGCTTTAGGTATGCCTGACTACACGAAGCCTTTCACATTGTTTTGCCATGAACGTGATGCATGTTCCTTGTCTGTCTTGACCCAAGCCCATGGGGGCGTGAACAGACCAGTAGCATATTTTTCAGCTACTTTAGATCCGGTTGCAGCAGCACTCCCAGGGTGTTTGCGCGCCGTAGCAGCAGTTGGTATCAGCCTCACTCAGAGTGAAGGAATAGTGATGGGACACCCAGTAACAGTCATGGTCCCTCACTCAGTTGAGATACTTTTGACCCGCTCCCGAACGCAACACATGACTGGAGCAAGACTCACGAGGTATGAAACGATAATTCTGGGCTCACCGAATGTGCAGCTGAAAAGGTGCACTACGTTGAATCCAGCAACCTTGCTTCCTGGAGAAAATGCTGAAATTGAGAACGCTGAAGACGTCGAGCACGACTGCCTTCAGGTGACTGAATTTTGCACAAAACCCCGACCGGACATCAAGGATACCAAGCTTGATGAAAATGACCAAATTCTTTTTGTTGATGGTTCATGTCTAAGAGATGGGATGGGGATTTTGAAGGCAGGATATGCTGTATGTACTGTAACAGGGGTCTTGGAAGCGGGATGGCTTCAAGGAATCTATTCTGCACAAGTAGCAGAACTTGTTGCCCTTACAAGAGCATGTCAATTGTCTGCATAGATGAAAGTCACCATTTACACTGATAGCCAGTACGGGTTTGGGATTGTGCATGACTTTGGACAACTATGGTCACAGAGAGGTTTCCTGACTTCCTCAGGATCCCCAGTGAAGAACGGGGAGAGAATAAGGGAATTATTACATGCCATTCAAGTACCAGCTGAAGTTGCAGTGGTAAAGTGCAGTGCTCACACGAAAGGACAGGACTATGTGTCTCTGGGAAATGCATATGCGGATCAAGTCGCAAGATTTTGTGCCTTGAACTGTATATTACTGAGAGACGATTGGAATACGATAAATGAACCAGAACTCGAACCAGCTGAAGCATTTGCCTTAAAGGTTGTAGATACAATAGAGGAGCTGAAAGCATTACAGAATAATGTCGGGGAGGATGAAAGAGATTCCTGGGTCTAATCACAATGCATAAAGAGACAAGACGAGTTATGGGTTTCACATGAGGGAAAATTTGTTTTGCCAAATAGTCTCTTATCACAGCTTGCGCGGTTCTATCATGGGCAAGCTCACTTAGGGAGAGATGCCATGATAAGATTGTTCAAAACTGATTGGTTTAACCCCAGATTTCGTCAAGCTGCAGAAGCAGTTTGCCATCGATGTGTCACTTGCCAGCAGATGAACCCAGGAAAGGGAACAGTTGTGAGCGCGAGTCACATTGGTAGGGCAAGTGGTCCTTTTAGCCGCATGCAGATGGACTTCATTGAGATGCCTGTGCATGGGGGTCTGAAATATGTGTTGGTGATTGTGTGCATTTTTAGTCACTGGATTGAGGCATATCCTACACGTAGAAATGACAGCCTTACAGTTGCCAAGCTATTGTTGAGGGAGTTGATACCACGTTTCGGATTCCCGATCTCTTTAGAATCAGATAGGGGAAGTCACTTCAACAATGAGGTAATGAAGTTACTTTGCGAAGCACTGAACATTGAGCAAAAGCTGCACTGTAGCTATCGCCCTGAAGCATCGGGACTGGTGGAGCAGATGAATGGTACGCTGAAATCGAGAATGGCAAAAATATGTGCATCGACAAATTTGAAATGGCCTGACGCATTGCCCTTAGTGCTAATGTCAATGAGAAACACTCCTGATAGGAAGACTGGATTGTCTCCGCATGAAATACTCATGGGCAGAGCTATGAGACTTCCTGCAGTTCCCGCAAACATGCTTTTGAATATTACAGATGATATGGTGTTAGACTACTGCAAAGGACTGGCTGACGTGGTTCGCTCTTTCTCTCACCAGGTGGAAGCGACCACCTTGCCACCGATCCAAGGTCCAGGACACGCACTGAAAGCAGGTGACTGGGTCGTGGTAAAGAAGCACGTGAGAAAATCGTGTCTGGAACCCCGTTGGAAAGGCCCTTTTCAAGTGATCCTGACGACAACAACCGCTGTGAAGTGTGCGGGGTTTCCCAACTGGATTCACGCCAGTCACACAAAGAAGGTGTTGTGTCCCACAGATGAGGAAGTTGAAGCGCTGAAAGTACCAGTGCCTGATAAAGCAGTGCCGAGTGCTGAGACAGGACAAAAGCGAACTGAAAGCAAACAGGCAGAAGCAGGAGAAAAGGAGATATTCTCCGACAACGAAGACACCAACTCACTTGGGGGAGACCAAGGAGAAAGTTCAGACAGCGACGAAGAAGCTGCAGGTGACAAAAGGCCTGAAGCAGCTGAGGGTAGCAAAAAGCCTGAAGCAGCTGAAGGTGACAAGGAGCCTGAAGCAGCTGAAAGCGATACAGAGCCTGAAGAAAATAACGGTGACGAAGGGCTCGAGAAAAGTGAAAAAGCAGGAGAGCCTGATCAGAGGAAGGCTTTCCCAGAAGCAGACGATACAGAGAAAGAAAAGGAGGACGGGGTTGATTCCCCGGAAGGAGGGAACGAGGCAGAACAGAACGAAAAGGTTCAAGATTCTACAGAAAAGGTTGCAGGTCCATCAAATGGACATGGTGCAAAGAGAAGACTAAGTATCTCACCAATAAAAGAAAAGGGTAAAGAAAGTTTGAACGAAGGAGGAAGGCCGAAAGTGAAAGAGAAAAGAAAAGAAGTGACTGTTGTGGATCAATCGTCAAGTGAAGAAAAAGACTTGACAAAAGAGGAAAGTACCAGCGAAGCAGAGTCGAAAAGAGAAGCAAAATTGAAAAGGAAAAGAATACCAAACAGGAGGTATTCCGGTCCTGAATGGGCATATGCAGTCAATGATGATTGGACTGACGAGTTTGTATCTCTAAGCATCGAGAACGAAGAAGAAGAAGAGATACCAATTGAAAAGAAAAGTTTCATAGACTCTGTCGACTGAAAGAGTAAATGATATTGCTTGCTACAATATAACGTGAAAGAAACAACCAGCTGAGACATTGCTAAACCGAATGAGACACTTGCTAAACTGATAAAGACTGAGTTATTGCCGAATTGAGACAAATGCTGCTAACCGATAAGTGACTGGCCTTTTGAAGAAGACGGTGTGAACATTGTGCTCGTTCAGCTTTGTGACTGAACTGCTAAATAGTTTCATTTATAAGTGCTTCTAGCTCTCTGATTCTATACAGATCATGGCACCAAACAATAGAAAGAAGTTTTGTAAATATGTGTGTATGGGCTTGGTAATTACATGTGTAATAATAATATTGGCAATTGTGTTCGGAATGCATGGAAGGGGTGAGAATGAGACTATTACTGCTTATACTATTGCTCCTGTCACTGTCACTGAACTAACCCCATTGAAAAGACTAGCAATGGATGAGAGGCTCTTGCACGATAAGAAAGAGCTTTCGTACAACGTTTTCTATCGCTTGCTAACAGAGTATGTTGAGACTATGGATGCGAAGGATTGTTATGTGTGTACACAGATACCGACATCAGTAAAGGAAGGGGTGACTTATCATCACATGCCCCTTACATATGGGATTACGTGTAGTATAGTAATGTCTAGGTTTTATGGCCAAACTAACATACAGTATTTTTACTCGAATTATGATGTTACCTTTGCTTACGTTCCTATAATAGCGCAGCTAAGCGAAACTGCAAGATATTGGGATTACAAAATTATGAGGGACTTTTTCGAGCCAATGCAACCTTTTGAGACGGCTCATGCTCATAGGGAGAACCTTACTTGTTCAGTCTCTGCTGTAGAAATAAGTTTTTTAGATCGCACAGATGATAGAAGGGCTCAAATGAAGGCGAAATTAGAAAAGGAGCTGCAGAAAAGGACTTCAGTAGATAATTATGATTTTGCTGCTATAAAGACACAAGGGAAAATAGCTTTAGATGCTTGGCATGTAGGGAAATTTTGTATATATCGAGGTGAATCATATTATGACAATATTTTTGTAGGAGCGAGTGAATGCAAACATACGTTCATTTTTAAGGCCAAATGGACATTCATGTTGGATGGACTTGACCCTGTCATTCCAGGGGTATATTACATTTGTGGGCATAATGCTTATTATCGTCTTCCCAAGGGATGGTGGGGGAGATGTTATTTGGGTATAGTGTTCCCAAAGGTTTATCAGCTGGATGACGTATCGATGATTCAAAAGACATCTGGATCCCATCATATCCAGAAAAGAGAGACCGCAGCTGCTGTGGTAGGTGATATATTTGGAGCCATGATTCCTTCATTAGGAGTTGTGCTGAATTCCATCAAGATACAAAAGTTGTCTACTATAGTGGATAACATGTTGACAAAGTTTTCAGGTGCTATAATCCTGATAGATGCTGAGCTTGCAGCGGAAAGAGCTATGACTCTTCAAAATAGGCTTGCTTTAGACATTCTTTTAGCAAAGGATGGAGGCGTTTGCAAAATGATTGGTGCACGTCACTGTTGCACCTATATACCTGATAATAGTGTGAAGATTAAAACTATGCTTGCTAATCTAACAAAAGAAAGTGCAGATTTGAAAGAACTGAAAGAACCAGGAGTGTGGGAGAAGGTTGGAAAGGGAATAGCTTCAGTGGGACATTGGCTTGGGGGAATTTGGAATGGAATATTACTGAAAATAATAGAAGGAATATTAATAGTAATAATTTGTGTATTTGGAATTTGGGGAATAAAAAGGGGAATAATAATGATTATGGAAAGAATTAAAAGAAGAAAGGAGGAGAGAATAATGAAAAGAATGGCAGAAGAATACAAAGCGCAAACTAGGGGTACTAAAAGGAAAAGGGAACTGACAGAATTTTAATGGAATAAAATTTGTGAGCATGGTTTGGTGTGATGACTAGTAGTCATCAGAGGAGGGATTGATGAAGCAGAAAATGAAGATTTTGATTTACTAACGCTTAAACGTAGTGCTGAAATAATCATGTGTGAAATTAACCAAATTAATAAAGATTGTACGGGGACAAAATGTGCCCTCAGAGTAGTTTGCCATCATTTATACGCGTGATTTATATAACGTGGTGAATTAGAATTGCACTAATCCGACATAATCATAAACGTGTGCTACGATTTGCTTGTTTGAAATGTTTTAGCTTAGCATTACTTTAGCGGAGGCTTTGGCCTAGTTGCCTGGTCTCACGGTTTAGATGCTCGTATTTTTCCACTGTGCTATTAAACGTGTATTTTAGCTTGAAGCTGTACTTTTCCACAGAAACTGTTCACATGCTTATCTTAAAGTTGGTGCCAGCCTGGCATATTTTCTCCTTAACTCAAGGTCGACTTGCAGGTGCGGACAATGGAGGCTCTGAGAGTAAGCTAATCGAGAGACAATGTTGCAAATTACGTACCCATCTCCAAGGATAATGTATGCTTAAGTAAAAGCTTGAGAACTGTCGTTTTTGATTGGTCAATTTGAAGCTAACCTATGAACCCTCCAATGGAGACCCTACAGGACTTGAACCGTTGTCTATAAAACCCAGGTGCACGAGAAGAAGGTAGCCATTACCAGCTCGATACCCGCCATTTTGCAGACTTCGTAGCTATTATTGCCCACTTTGCTGCGACGCCATTTTGAGAGACTTTGATGCTTTCTCTAATCGAGAGAAAGAGATTTTAATGATTCTTGCCCTAGAGACTGTAACTTTGATTTGATCCCTTTGCATGAAGTAATAGTTTTACCTTGCTGCCGTGAGGCAATTGCCCCGTCCACCCCTGTCCCTTTGTTCCGTTCCATGCTGATCGAGAAATGGTACCCATTATGACCGAAGAACGGTACCTGTGAGACGAAGACTTCCTTGTATGCTGATCGTAATTGGTAAATATGAAAGAAAATTGTAAAATTGCATTGTGTTTCTTTTAGGTAACCAACTGCTGATTTTGGTAAGAGCCCTAGTTAGGAGTTTTCTAAATTAATGTTGCTAAATTGTTTTTGCATGAAGTCCCACATGCCGATGCTAATTTGAGGTTAGACGAGGTTTCCATCTGTCGCACGATGCAATTTGAGATCTTGTTATGCTGACCAAATGTATGCCATTAGTTCATTACAGATTATCGTATTAGTGATTTGCATTGCAATTATCGAATGCCTTGTGATTCAAATGCTCCATAGATTACATTTGTTTCGACGTTATGGACAGCTATTAATGTTCATATATGTTTATCATTTGGTGTTGAGAAACATTTACATTGTGCTAGCTTTGTTAATATAGGGAAATAAATTCACTAACTTTGCATTAAACAGGTGTGGTTATTCCTGACTGAAGGGTCAGGGTTCGCCGAAATGTATTCTGGATTGATTGTAAAGTGTTATGTTGTTCAAGGTGTTGCTTATGTTCGATATTGATTATTGACTTGATGTGACTGATTGATATAAGAGTACAGAGAGTTCCCACTAAGTCAAAAGATTCATCGGCCTAAAGGGCGTCCAAACGTAGGTAAATTTGTTACCACGTTCCGCTCTATCAATGGTGACCTATTACATATAAAAAAAAAGGAATAAATTGGTCAAGATTAATTTAAATCATGTTCCCTGGGTAATTTAGTTTTTGGATTTTTGGTTGTTTGTTCAATCATCATTTTAATTGTTTACATATATCGGAGACTTGTGTGTATTAGGGTAAACATGTAAAATATGATTATTTTGTATATTGGGTTCATTTGTCTCCTGGCATCCGTTAAGCACTTCTGCCATTTTATAAGCTAATAAAGTATACTTATTTCAGTAGGAAATTGTAAAATTGAACAAAGATTGGGTAATCTGAAAATGAATTGCTTCTGCATTGTCAAAAAGAATCCCCAGCAGGACTTTATTTCTCCGTGTATTTCAAAAGATATATTTTGAATTTATTCTAATAAATTTGTTGTACTAAAAAAAAGAATTAAGGAAAAAAAATGTGTCTCGTAAATTTGAAGACAACAATGGAATAAGTAATATCACAGCAGAATTGATAAGCAGAAGTTGATCTTCCAGGAAGAATCAAGAATTCTTAAAAGAAGAATGAAGCATAAAGGATTTTTGGTAAACCTACCTGGAGGGGACAAGAGAGATTATCAAACTCTGGCAACCAATAGGAAGATTGGTTTACGGTTTGTGATATAATTGAACATTTGAGAAATTCACACCACCCTTGCTTTGTAAATCCTATTTAGGAATTACATTCAGAATTCTTTATTGTTACATGAAAAAGAGGTACGTCTAGAGTCAATCTTCTTAAATAAAGAAATTGGAATATTAACAGTTGTCATAGCTAATACAAGAAGAATAATCGGGACTAACATAGTTTATACTAAATCTAAATAACTCATTGTTTTAAGAAAAGTGGATTCCATCCAGTAATGAAGCTCTCTGTTTTTAATGGTTTCGTCAGTTTTAAGTTTGACTGTATTTTTACAGAATGTATGAGTTACAATCCTGAATCCTGAATATTTTTTTATTTATTTAATGCGAAGTAAAACAGGATTTACCAAACATTTGCTTAAACCAATATTTTGTTTTTGGATTTCTGATTTGCCAGAAATTAACTTCTACCATGAAACAAATGTAAATGTTCTCACTTCTTAACGGGAGAACAGAAGTAAAAACTGGTTGGTTAGACATAAATAAAAGAATATCATCTGCATAAACAGATAGTTTTATTTGCTGTTTTATTTGCTTTTCACCACCATGAAGTCTTGAAAATAAGGATTCTGTCTTATTTTTTTAAAAAGAGTTGTAGAGATAAGTAACAAAGGGGTCATAAAGGACATCCTTTCCTTACTCCTCTGTTTACTGAAAAAAAAGATTAGAAGCTGATCGGACCCATAGCTTCATGTTCATCTGCTGCTACATTGTCATCATTTCCAGGCCTAGCAGCACAAAAACCAAAGAGATATATGTCAATAGTGTGAACATCACTGTGACATTTAAAACAGGAATATTTAAATCTTCGATTTACGTCTTTAATAACATTGCTATTGGATGGCAGTAAGGTGGCAGAGTAGTTTGCAATTTTACTGCTCATGTAGTCTTCCAAATATCAGTCGATTCTGCAGCACTGATAATTCTTTTTCTTTAGTCATGTGCTTTGTTGGCAGCCTCCTGCATTCTCAATCAAGGTCATAATTGTTCTTTGGAAATGTGAGAGCCACAGTGAGAAGTTATATATGGCATGATACTGCCATTCTGGACAAAGAGCCTCCTGGAAGTTTTGACAATTTTCCAAATAACTCTCCTTCGACTACAGAGGACTTCAGAGGACGGAAAGTGGTGACTTGGTAACATTTGTCCAGCATTCCTTTGGTGAAAAGGGTCAGACTATTGCAGCCTATCCATTATTATCACTAGGGCGACATAATGCCTCTAAATTTACTTTTATAGGTCCACATGGCACTAAGGGTTCTGACCTGGCTCCTTTGATGGTTACTTGAAATGTGCTTGTTGACTGGGATCTTAAAGCAGACAGTGATGACGAATGATGCCCTTCTCTTTACCATTGTCACCATACCTACAGTGGACATAGGATGTATTTATTCTACCACAGCTGTAATCTCTTGTTACAACTATGTTGACTTTACTCTGTCCTAGGACTCCTACAAGGGTGACTGAAATTACCCTTTGTTTGAAAAAAAATGGTTGGGATAATGCAAGTCACCTCCATGCACTTCAGTTGTGATGCCAATAGGTGGCACAATTTCTTCCCACATTCACAGTGATTATCTCATAGAAGAAAGATGGCTTTTTCAACCTGGGAAATATACAGTCCATTCAGGTCATATTCAGCCTCCGCAAAGGTGCGGTCAGTATCTAGTGAAGAGCATCATGCATACCCTGAGGTGCAAGTTTTAATCTCCTGCTTCAGATGACATGTATCCTGAGTGCTTGTTTATTGGGCATCACAGACTCCCTCATCAGCTTTCCCCTAATACATACTTTCCCCGTTCTCCACAAGACCTGGCAAGAAGTTTCAGATCCTCATTCCTCTCCAGGAAATGTTAGATCTCCGGCAATAGGTGTTGCTTGTCTGCTGAGTCCTTACACTAGACCATGTTCATATGCCACTACCCCAAAAAGGAAGAGAGGTGCGCTCCAAAATGAGTGTAAGCATCACATGTCATGGTCTGAGAATCCTCTGGTGTAAACCCTGCCATCTCAACAAATCTATGGATGGACCCTGACACAAGGAAATAATCAATATGGGTGTACGTAACATGAGTGTAGAAGTTAAAGGTGTAGTCATGTTCCCTCAGGTATAACAGCCTCCAGGGTTCAGATAAAGCAAAGTCTGCAAGCAAGTCATGAAGGCTTCCTCTATCCCTCTCCTAAGCAGGATCGGGTGAGCAGGCGTATCAAGGATCAGATCCATCACCATGTTCCAGTCTACTCTTATGATCACTTTCGTCTTCTCTGTTGACTGCAGCAGCCTAGGTAACCTATAGAAGAATGCAGTTTTGTCCCGCACTGCAGCATTTATTGAGCCAACAAATAAATACATGTCCTGATTCTGGAGTTTCACAAAAACATATCTCTCCTACTCTTCTACCCATGTGTTGTGAAAGGTTTAGGGAAGGCATTTGTGAAGCAGTATTCCTGCTCCCGTAGTTCTGTGACTCTGTGGTTTACTCTGTGAAGAAGGGAGAGGTCCCCCGATGACACCATCTGACCCTCTAGGCCCTCTGAAATTTGAAGGGTGGGTCAAAAGTTGGGAGGAGACACCCCAGAAAGCTCACCATGTCACCTTTTTCCATCTTCCATGGGATCCCAGAATTTCTTACATTATTCCAGCAACTTCAATCCTCCAAATCTGTTCTCTTGCCACGTTCTCACAGTTCTGGGCCCCCGTTCGGCATTCATTCCCACATTAAACCCACGTTAGTCAGTCCCTGTTCAACACCAGCCATTCTGATTTAAAAACCATTAATGTCCCCTTCAAGGACTGAAATTCCCATGAAGGTATGGAGACCGTAGTGTCCACAGTGCTAATAAGTTGATCTCTACCAGCTCCTTCAAAATCCTTACCTGGCCAGAGTCAGAGGTGGCCATTACCGAGTCCAGTTGGTTTGCCATCTGTCTTTTATACCTTTCCAGCACTGCAGTTTTCCTTCCCCTCTTTCCAGCCACCAACTCAGAAAATGTCATTTGTTTAGAGGTTTTGTACCTTTGATCCAGCAATATGTATATTCAGGCAACCGGCAAATTCACTGGCCCATCCTAAAATGATAACATAAGGAATGTTTTGGGCACTTCAGTTGTAGGATCATTTTGCTGGATATGCTTTAGGCAAAGGAGTGCCATAAGCCAAAGCAATCACACCAGCCAGTTTTTCTTCATCCACCCTTGTATAGGAATGAGATATCGCAGCTGCAGTTGCACTGGTGACTTCAGATTTGGCCAATGAATTCCAAGCAACTTGTATTCCAACAGATTGATGACACAATGCAGGTATTACATGAGCTTGTGGAACTGCAGTTCTGCCACCTTTCACCAAAGCACGTTAGGCTTGATAGCATTTTCCTTAGAATCTATTAATCCATTTACGCACCAGTAATGCACATTTTCATTAAATAACTGGAAACAGTAATACAAATTGTGCACTGTGAGTGTGGGGAATTCAGGAACCCTATATTCCAGTGCCATAATCATAGCTAGCTGTGCAATGCAATCCCCAAGGGACCACGTGAAAGTTTGTTGAGTGTGGAATTCTACATCACTCATTACTCCATAAACTGCTGTGCAGGCTGTGGAGTATTGGTGTTTGGTACCTACAGCTGGTTGAGTGGAACCATAAGTGCAAATAATATATTTATACTGATCAAGCATCAAAATGTTAGTGGCATGGAGTATTCCAGCTAGTACTGGAGAAATTCTTCTATTTGCAATTTAGGGTCGATCACATAATCTACATCAGTGGCAGTCAAGGAAGTGTCCCTTTGTTTCCATCTAGGATGTAATGCTTTTGCATTTGGGAAGCTAGGCTTTGTGAAGGCCTCTAAGGCTTGAACGAGAGTGAAAACAATGATGCATTTTCCCTGAGCCAGTGGTCTTTCCTTAATAACAGCCATCTGAACTGCAGTCAGTATTTTTTCAGTGGATGCAAAAAACTTTTCAGCATTGGAATCGAAGTGAGATTTATATGCAGTCAGCACTGTGCCACCTTCATTATATATCTGATATAGGTAAAGCCAATGGCATCCGGAATTATCGATATGACTATAGGGCTGACTTAGATATTGGTGGTCGTACCGCCAAGCCATGTCGACTGCGGACCCGAGAAGATCGTCAAGTCGACAGTGTTCTGCATGCTGTATTTAGATGTTACAGCTCTGCAGGTGGTGGACTGGTGGCAGTTCGCTGAAGGAGGGAGGACATCGAGGAACCCAATGGACATCACACAATGGCAGGGTCCATAGAATAGAGGTAAGTCACACACATACACTCTACCTTAGCCAAATGTGTTCCCCTTTACAGCACACTACACAACATACACACCCGTATCTATTGCCAACATGTACATGCCGCCAAAAAACATGGACGAATATCCATGACACAACATACATTCACCATTGACACTGCACTCACACACAACACAACCACAACAATCAACATACACAACAACATCAAAGCCATATGTAGGTGGCACACATTCTGACACAACCACAGCACCCACTCCAGCTCCCACCCTATCACCAGATAATAGCGTTGCATACACACTTATGCGTACGGACTCACACACACAACTCACAGCACAACATGACAGGTACAGGTTTTTGGCACTGTGTGCACAGGGACACAGTTGACAGGCATGAATGTACCCTAATTGTGGTGCCAGCAATTGTTTGCCATTGAGTACTGGCACCAATATGACAGTTGTGTATGTGTGCGATATGTGTTGTGTACCAGTGTGTCCCCATCCATGTCTGGCCCACTTGTGTCCCCTACATATGCATGTCACAGTAACTTAAAAAAATTACTGTGACATGTACATGTCTACAGTGATAACGACCTCCTGTGCGGTGCCCACACAACATACCCTGGCAATGCAGCCTCCCTACCTTTGAGTCCGGAGACAGGGGTTCATGTTTTCTCAGTGGGTCTGGTGCAGCAGTGACGACAGGTGTTGTCTAGTCATGTCCAGTCAAAGATGGAGGTGGAATGGGGAAAAAAATGTGAAATTTCACCCTTTTTTCCCCAACTCACACATGGAGGTTAAGCCACCACTATTTTCTTGGCAGTAACTCACTTCCAAATTTGCACAGCAGGATAGGTGGCTGGGGTCCTGCCTGCAGCCACTTTTCCTTCTCCCACCATTGATAGAGGCCGTGTTTCTTTGCACAGACGACAGTTCGAATATGAGCTTTCGTCTATGGGACTGCCAACCTCTAAATACGGCAGGCAGACTGTTATGTCGGCGGATGGGTTTTCAGTTGAAAAGTCGACAATGAGTTAGTCTGTAGTGATCTGAGTATTTGTGTGTGTTCTGGTGCCCATTGTTTGTTGGAATAATCTGTGTGAATTAAATTGTACTGTGTTTTTGTGCATTGTGCATAGTCTGGTATATAAATTCTTCCAAAATTGAAAAAGCCTAACGTGGATTATATTCTTTTTATAGTGTTTGGTGGTTCAATTGTGCCCACTTCTTAAGGAAATGTGTTGCAATGCTCTTCCCCTCAGTTGATAGCTGATACCCTAGGAAGAAGACACTGAGAAAGACAATTTTTGTTTTTTTTAAATTGAATTATAGCCATGTTCAGAAAATCCCAAAACAATGCAATCTACTCTGGATAAGTGTGTGTTTAATTCATCATCCGTCAAGTATATGTCATCAACATAGGACAATGCTTCTAGATCATTATCATGTAATATGAATGTTACATGGGCAGAGAAAAGCCCTGGACTATTCTTATACCCCAGAGGGAGCCAAGAAAAACCGGACCTGGGAGCCGAGCACAGAAAAAGTGGTTAGATTCCTGCTTTCAGACTCTATGTTTTGGCAGGAAAACCCACTGGAAATGCCCAGGGTTGGTTTGTATTTTTTACAGACAGTATTGTTCCTTATTACTGTACTGTGAGAGTTTTGTATTGCAAATGTACATGTGTGACTATTTTAATGTGTGTAATCATAGACTATTCTGTAGGAGTGATCTGGCTTAGCAAGTTGGGAAACATTTTTTTGTTCTCTGGAGTTATTCAGGATTCACTTACTCCCTGGTACTCGAGTGGGGATATAACCTCCCGTACAGGAGCTTTTGCTTCATGTTTTATCGGGTATTGTGGTTGCACTTGAGGGCTGGACCTTATGGGTATTACATGATAAGTAGAGTCCCTATCCCAGCGCACATGGTTACAGTATAGTGCTGGGGTCTGTGCAAAAGCCCGATTTGTAGCATGTGCTTGCTTTACTTGCTCAGGAACAAGGACAGAGAAAGACTGTAAAATCACCTTGCCCCCTTGTGGGATGGTTCTGACAAACACCAGTGGCCAATATTTTTCAACCAAGAGAATGTCATGGCTTAATGTTAGTGTTTCCCAGAACATTACTTTAATTGTGCGAATTATGTCCCTCTCAATCTGCATGTTTAATTTGTAGAAAGTCTGTAGGGGTGACTTGCCTATCTGGGGTTTCATTATCTTTGTAGTCGTTAGTTGCTCTCTCATCCAGAGACACAGTAACATTCTCAAAATGTGCCATATTTTATCGAAATACCCACAGCCTTCTTTTTTTTAAGTTCTCTTCCTTCTTTGGGATGATATCGGATGAGCATTGTGAATCCTTTTTTTGGTTTCACATACTCCTTTTGTCTGCGTTCTGATTTTCCCACTCTCTCAGACCATTTGTCGAATGAGTCCTGAAAAGAACAACAAGAGCATGTATCAGTGCACTGATCTGTCAGGCTTTTTCAATGGTTACATAAATTATAACATTTCTCAGAGCTTTCTGGTTGCAGAGATTCTCCTCAAGATTTTACTTTATCTTTATTTGATTTTAGTTTGTTCCAGTATATTATAGAATACTTTGGTGCTTGCTTGGTATTGTCCTTTTCAGGATTACCTTTAAGCTATGGCTTATTTGGTCTGGCACATAAATTATCATGACCTATGGGTGGATAGGTTTCAGCAATACATTTTGGTAACTATCACTCCTGAACAATTGAGAGAACTTAAGTGAGGCGCTAGCAAACTGCCAGTGCTGCTGCATACCATTTTGTGTTTCTTAAAATAATTGAGAATACTGCAGCAAAGTTGCCAATCAACTTAATCCCCAAATCCAGGGGAGGGTCAGCCCCAAATTCTTGTATCTCTTTCAACACATCTGGTAAAGCAACAAGAGATGGTGTACCATTGGTTACGGTATATATTGCAGCAAAACCTGTGCCACATGACTAGGTATAGTTGGCTGTTGGTCTTTCTGTATTCCTCCCAGACAGTATCACAGTAGAGGTTCTGGGTGTTAGCAGTATGGGCCATCTCTGTCAAGATGGGGGTGGGAGCTGTCATCAGTCACTCTTGCACTTCAAAGGCACTGGCTCAGCTCATACACAATGGACATCATAATAGCCTATTGTGGTTCCATTAAGAGTGGGCCAGGGCAGGTAGGCAGGAACTTCCAAAACACTGCTGTAGGGGAAAACTCCAGAAGCTTCACCCACTTCAAAGTGGGACCCAGGAAAAAAGGGGACCCTCAGACTCATTCACGAGTACATGACTGGGCCTTTGGATACTACAGAAGAAAGAGTCCCTGTTGCCCTTCAGGCCTGCCCTGCTTGTTGAGAAGGAAGACTAGATCTGCTGACTTCATTCCAAGCTATGTGGCTCCAAGGATCTGCTGACTGACCTCCTGTTCTAAGCTAGGGGGACAGAACAAGCCTCAGAGGCCTCCCTGCAAGTGCCTAGCTGATATGCTGCACTGGAACTTCTTGTACCTGCAAATGGACCTGTCTGTGTCCTTCTGGCCTCTGCAGCAGTGAGTTCCTGACCCCCACTTGATGTCTGCCCAGGTCCTGGAACCTTGGCCGCCCTCAAAGAGAGCTTCTATTAGACTAGCTGAAGGTTCCATTTATTTTGTTGTGAAGGGACATTAGGACCCGGAAGGCCTCGCTGCACAGCTGCAAACTACATCTGAACTAAAGTGAAGCAACACAAAGCCCCGTACAGCCTCGTCACACAGCTGCTAGACTCATTGGAGTCAACGAGGATTGACACAAAGCCATACAAAGCCTTGCTGGAAAGATTCCGGCCACATTGGAAGTGACACAGAGTTATGCACAGCCTTGCAGGTGCACCAACACAAACACCGGACAGTGCTAAGCTCCACAGAGCCTCACCACACAGCTGACAGCCTCATCGAAACCAACACAGAGTGATGCAGAGCCCTGAAAAACCTTGCAGCTTCACCGGAACTGACAGCAAATGATGGAAATCTTCACAAAGCAATGTTGTGCAGACCAAGCCCCTAGGCCAGTCTTGTTTCTGTGCCCAGCCTGCATTCGCTCATGGTCAGCCTGAACTTGTGACTTTGCCCATGTCAGGCATGAACAGATACTTTTAATTGGTGCTTTAGACCTTTTGGTGCTACTTCTATCTAATCTCTAAAATTGCACTTCGCAAATTCTACTGATTGGATTTTTGTCATTTGGTCTTAAATTATGTCATACATTTTATTCTATATTCTAAATGGATGTGGATTTTTGTCATTTGGTCTTAAATTATGTCATACATTTTATTCTATATTCTAAATGGATGTGCCATTTTTCTTGTGCTGTGTCTTCACTTTATTACTGTTTGAGTGCTGCCTAGATACTTTAAGATAATCTTGAGTGCTTTTGTGCTAACCTACCAAAGTGTTAAGCACAGGTTAATTTAGGGACTGTTTGTGGTTCACCCTGACAAGGACTGTGGTGGTTACTTGAGAAGAGCTCATGCTTCCTTGAACCAACAGCCCAATTTCTCACACTGAGATTTTTTGTGATTCTTTTAAGAACTATCTGATGTCATTAACTTGGTTGTTTACATTTTTAAAATGTTCAACCAAGGAGAGACCCTGTGTTTCGGAATGATTATGGCCACAGTGCTGCAGAATTTCAAATTCAATCTTTTCTCTCATCTGGTCTGACCGCCTAAACCAGGACACAGGGGAACCTTACCATATACATTAAGATTGTGCTGTTACAATTAGTAAAGTCCCTAAAGTTGAACTTCCTGTTGTTGTGCATACATTCAATGGTTTCTTCAATCAGATCACAGTCTTTACATCTCCCAAATCCAAAATGACCCTCAATGGGTGGTCATTTCAAGTGCACATGCATATCAAGTTTACCAGTTGTTGGTAGCAGAGATCTGAGTACATGATCATTAATAATATTCCTGCCAGTTTTAAAGGCAACAAGAGGTTTATATGGTCTATCTAGCTCTTCATACATTAAACTCCAGTACCTGTTGATTTTTTAAAAATTGTGTTACCCAGATACAAAAGGTATTGACCTGTACTAGTCTATTATTTTAATCATTACTGCAAGCCTTGCATTCCAACAACTAATCCCTCAGATCAGTTAGTACCAGTCTTTCTTCCTGGCCCGTTGAAGAAGACCTTTGGGCTAGCACCTCACAGTGAGAATGTCAGATTCCTTGAAAAAGTCAGACCTGAGGGCACAGTTGCTTCACACTCTTAAAAATTGCCCAAAGGGCATTTTCTATCTCAAACTTCTGGGGTGATTGGTGGAATACAGGAGAAACATGTTTCTTTAAGTACGTTTCCAGTAGATTTAACTATCTCTCACCTTCACAGTGATATCAAGAAAATTAATTCCATCTCTTCTGTGTGTCATACCGAATTGAATTTCAGTAGATCTGCTATTTGACATTTAAAGAATGCCTCCAATGAACCTTCATTAGTCTCTAAAGAAAGTTCTAAGATAAATAGCACCTGGTAAGAATTATGCCCTCAAAAGTGGGATTAATGTGCAGATTGTGGTGCTTTCTGCTCCACAAGCCACATGTCCTAGTATTTACCATGTCTTTTCCTCCATGTCATTCGAGGAGGTTTTACCAGCTGAAATTTATCAAAGGAAAAATTTGTCCTTGGGGCACCTGGTAATTAGCAGGTACTATAAACGTCATTGTGATTGCAATTTATGTGCAAACAGGTGTTTGAGAAACATTTGTGACCCTGGCAGACAGGATGGAACTGAAAGGGGGCCTTGTGCACTTCTAAGCCACTCTTTGAAGTCTCCCCCACTTTAAAGGCACATTTGGGTATTTAAACAGGGCCTCTGCCCCTACCAACTCAGACACTTCTGAGGTAGACACTCTACTTCATCAAGACACTTCCTGGAGAAGAAAACCTGAACCAGAACCTGAAACCTACCAAGAAGAACAGCCTGGCTGCCCAAAAGACTCACCTGACTGCTTTCTGTGAAGGACTGCTGACTTGCAGTTGCCCTGCTACTTTGCTGTTCTCTGGCTGTGCTGAGAAGTGCTCTCCAAGGGCTTGGATAGAGCTTGCCTCCTGCTCCCTGAAGTCTCAGAACCAAAAAGAATTCATTCCTGCAAGAAGAACTCCTTGTGCGGTGAAAATCGGCCCACAGCCTGCTAGAAATGACTCACAGCCTGTATTGTGGAGAAAAATTCACCACACGCCGAACCGGAATGACGCAGCCCGACTTTGCAAGGAGAAGATCGCCGCAGCACCAGCGTAGCAACTGGAAATTTGATGCACGGCCCACTGGATCAATGCACAGCCGAACCGGAGTGACACAGCCTGAATTCCTGAGAGGAATCGAAGCGGCACCCACCGGATCGACGCAGCCCCTGTGACTTCGTCCTGTCAGCGCCAGATTTCAACACATCATTGCCAGGGCGTCCAAAAACCCCGCAACCAAAAGAGGATCCAAGACCAAGCCCCGGAAACCGACAGAAAGCCTTCCCTCCGTGAAAAAAAACCCAATGCATCATCGTGTGCAGCCAGAGAAATCGATGCACACTTTCCTTTTTCCACACAACTCCTCTGCGGTTCTTTGGGGAGATTTTGAACGCAAACCAGGTACTTCATGCTTGCAAGAGACATTGGTTGCTTTTAAGAGATTAAAGACACTTTATATAATTTTTACAGTGATATCTCAACATATACTTATTTCATCTTAATCGTTTTGACCTGAATTTTACCAGATAAATATTATGTTTTTTCTAAACACTGTGTAGTGTATTTTTGTTGTGTTATACTGTGTTATTTCATGATTTATTGCACAAATATGTTACACATTGCCTTCTAAGTTAAGTCTGACTGCTCAGTGCCAAGCTGCCTGAGGGTGGGCACAGGATAATTGGGGTTGTGTGTGACTTGGCCTGACTAGAGTGAGTGTCTTTGCTTGGACAGGGGGTAACCTGACTTCCAACCAAAGACCCCATTTCTAACATCAGGGTAATACTAGCATTTTTGCTATTGCCACCCTGCCCACTGGTGAGAACGGCAGATAGTTAAAAAAAAGTCAGTGAGCTGCAGACACTAGCCATCAGGGACATCAGATTTCCCTATATAAGGTTGTTGTCATTGTGATAGATGTTTACTCCCAGATACTGGAGGGTGTCAAGGTGCCACTCAACCACCAGATTGGGCAATGCATTCCTCTTCGTCTGCATAAGGTAGTGCATGGGGAATACACAGGACTTCGCCCAGGTCTATTTTCGGTCTGAGTCTTACCCAAATCCTACAGCACATCCATTACCTGGGGGAGGTCTTTATTCACATCTTGGAGGTACACTAACTCATCATCCACATGTAATAATCGTGCGTCCCAGGTTTGTCCCTACAGTATACCCAACTGAGGGCCCTGTAGATGGCATAAGTCTGCAAGCTCCAACGCAAAAATGATCGGTGAAAACAGATAGCTCTGTCCAGTACACCTGTATATTCTAAATGGAGCCAAGTCTCTCTGTCTGTTTGGACCTGAGGCACTGGAGTGCTGTTAAGCAAGGCTATTGAGTGCAATATCTCGAGGTCAAGTCGTATCCTCTTTAAAAGTTCCATCAAGTAGGGCTAGCTTAGGGTGTCACATGCCTTCTTAGTGTCAAGAAAAAGACCTGTGTGTGGTGGTGACACCTGTTGATTTTCTTTCATGAGTCAAAAGTGACGTCTTAGGTTTAAGAATGCATTTTTCCCTGGGATTAAACCATTCTGGTCATTATGAACCAGAGTTGGGCGGTATGGCAGAAGTCTGATGAAAAGGACCTTCCCAAGCATCTAATTGTCTATATTCTGAAGGGACAGAGGTCTGTATGAACACACTTCCAATGGGTCCCTTCCCTGTTTAGTCAGGACTACGATCATTGCTACTCAAATAGACAGTGGGAGTGTTCCCTCATTCTTAGCCTGTTTGTACACTTGAATTAGTTTTGGAGCGAGAGTAGCTCTGTGAGTGGAGTAGAACTCCACTAGGAGTCCATCAATCACATGAGTTTATTGCGTGTTATCTGTTTGGTTACTAGGCAGATGTCCTCCACCACCAGCAGTTTGTCTAGGGTATGGTGCTATAGGGGATAAAGTAGTGATATGGGTAAGTTGTCCATATATTCCAGCAAGAGGAACCCCGCTGTCCTGTCTCCTCCAGATAAAGTGTGGTGTAATTGTGAAAAAAGGTCTGATTGATGTCAATCTGGGTGCTCAATATTTCCGCTGTTGCGGATCAAATAGTGTTTATGTGAGCTTAGGGGCAGTGGACTTCAAGAACCAAGCTAATACCCACCCTGCTTTGTCCCCCTCCACATTATTCCTGGCCACAAACTCTACACAGTCTAGGCTCCTGAGACAGGTCTTGCCTCCCTGTGTTCCTTCCTGAGGGGCGTGACCTCTTCACCCCCTGCTCCCATCCCTGGCCACTCTTCAACCACACCTATAACATATTCAAGATCAATGATGTGCATCTGAAGCATGTGACATACCCCATAGGAGCTTTTGTTGCACAGACCTTGCATAATGACCCTAAAGGTATCCCACTTCAGCCTTATACTGAAAGCCATCCCCCATTCTCCCCCTGTGTACCTAAGACATCGAGGAGTGCTCCGTCTTGCAGTATTGGTGTGTATGTTTTTTTAAGTGGGTTTCAACACTCACTGTCCACCCCTTTGCACAGTCAGTTCCAGGGGGTTGTCATCACCCAAGTATTCAGAGGACAGAACCTGAGACACCATGGAGGGGTTCTCAGTGGGACCATAGAAGAAATCCAAATAAGAACCTCCCTTGCGTATGCCGAGTACGAAATCCCAATGATTTGGCCTCTCCACCTCCACTGCAATTTAGGACGTTCTCAGACAGTCATGTGTATTTCTTGTAACAGAACAATATGTATCCACCTACATGGCAAATAGTAGTAGATCATATGGTGAGCCCTAGGGGTGGCTATTTCTAGGATTTTCCAGGAGACAATATTGTACATGGGTATTTGTTCAGGTGGGCATGCTGTCATGTTGTGTCAATTTTCCAACCCACGCCCTTTCTGTTAGCAGAACTCCCATGAAGTCCAGTGAATGTCTCTCCCGATATTGTGACAGTGTCATGTTACCATAGCTCCTCAGTGTAAACTCAGAACCAATACCCCACCTTCCCTGCCCTGATCGAGACAGAACCTAATCTACAACCATATAGAAACCATGATAAGTACCCAAATATTTTGTTCCATCTGAAATTGGTGGAGGGTGGTGGATTCATACAATCATAAACAGTTTAGTAGTCAGGTGACTAAACGAAGCCCGCATGCAGTTACAACATATGCCCTCCTTCCTATGCAGTGGGAGACTCATACAACCCCCCAACCTAATATCTTGATGAGGAGATTACAAAAGTCAATTGATTAGCTGTCATTAGGGTAAGTTCAGGACCAGTTCAAAGCTCTGCCAGAATGTTCTCCAGGGCAAGTGCCAACCCAATGCTCAGGTGAAACAGTCACAGGGCTGGGGGATGACTGAGACAAGCTGTATTGAGACTTCAGCTCTTTCGCAGCCATAGAATGTTCATATGCTGCCTGCTCACTAGTTGGCTTGCTCCTGGTGGTCTGTGAAGACATAGGCTCGGGTGTGATTGGCTCCAGCCTGGTGCATTGTGCAAGGCAGAGTGGATAATAGAGGTGCGCAAAATATTCTGTTCTGCCCACAGATTTGGTGGAGTTTTGGTGACTCCACGTTACAAGAGTAACAGAGAGATCCAGCCAAATTCTGCCCAATCACTTTGTGGTGGAATATTTTCATGCACCGCTCCAGAAAGGTAAGTTGGTGAGTGTGAGTGAGATTTGGCACACCGTAGCATGAGTTCCAGTTGCTAGGAGGATATCCCCAAGATTACTCTAACATGGTCAGTCATGAACATTCGTGGTCACACGGCTGCCGCTCGAGTGAAAACCGAATTGAGCGGCAGCAAAGTCAACTCCAGGAGCATGTACCGTCTTGCACACCATATGGTGCAATTTATGCTGACTTTAATCATGGAATATGCTACCAGCACTACCTCACAAAAGAACCAGGACAACATGCCCATTTCTGTCGGTTGGCAGAACCCTACAGAATCTCACTGAGTTTTTGGGTAACTCTGCAGAATTCCACAGAGTCAAATTCTGTGTGTTACACACATACCCAGTGGATACTCCTTGCATCTCCAGCCATTCCCAAGTAGCCTCCAGTGTCATGAAGACATGTAGTTCCAGCATCCACTATCCATGAGTTAGCTGGGAACATGAGGGGGTACTATAGCCCCAGTTTCTGCAGTGGCTGTTTGACTGGCATAAAGGACCCCCTAAGTCTCTTCACTTCTGCAGTGTAGTCTGGAGAGATGTTCACCAGCTTGTTGTCTAGTCACCAGAGGCCTTTGGTTCTTGCATTCTGCAGGATATGACCTCTGTCTCTATAATTAAAAAGATGGACCACCACTGACCTAGGTGGAGAGCCAGGGGGAGGGTCCCGTCCCAGAACCCTATGGATCCTTTCCATGGATTAGAATGTGGATTTTATGTTGTCCCGCACTGTATGAAAAGAGCCAGTCCTCTAGAAAGAGTTCCACAATGGGGCCTTCTGCTCCTTCTGGGAGGCCCACCAAACTATATTATTACGGTGCTACAGGCCTTCTGCATTCTCCACTCTGTCTTGGAGGTGGGAAGCTTCTACCTGCAGAGCTTTAACATGGTATTGGAACACAGCGGGGGCAGGGTGTATCTCCGCAAGTGTAAATTTATGCTCTTCCAATTTATCCCTAATGTTGGCTTGATCAGACCGCAGAAGACCTATGTCAATCACCAATGAATCAAATTGAGGCTCCAGAGAGTTTTTTACATTCTTGATGATGGGAACCAATTGATCAAAACATTCCCTTGGGCCTTTGTGACCAGTTGGGTGATGCCCCATGATCACTCCATTGGGTGGGGTGAGGGAACAAGTGAGGCTCGCCTCACCTTCAGTGTTGCATTTGGTGGAGTGCCGCTTCACCATGACTGTGCCTGAAAGTGCCATAAAGCACACACCATGTAGTCCAGATATTGTCCAACAGCAAAGAATGTATCCCCACTATGTTTAGTCCACTGTTCAAAGAAGCATAGAACCAAGCCACCTTGGTCTTCAGTTGCATATACTGGGGGAGCTATGTAAGAGGCTAGACTGGCTTGTAGTGAGTACCAAGGGGTACTTACACCTTGCACCAGGCCCAGGTATCCCTTATTAGTGTATAGGGTGTCTAGCAGCTTAGGCTGATAGATAATGGTAGCTTTGCAGAGCAGCTTAGGCTGAACTAGGAGACGAGTGAAGCTCCTACAGTACCACTAGTGTCACTTGCACAATATCATAAGAAAACACAATACACAGACATACTAAAAATAAAGGTACTTTATTTTTATGACAATATGCCAAAGTATCGCAGTGAGTACCCTCAGTATGAGGATAGCAAATATACACAAGATATATGTACACAATACCAAAAATATGCAGTATAGTCTTAGAAAACAGTGCAAACAATGTATAGTTTCAATAGGATGCAATGGGGACACATAGGGATAGGGGCAACACAAACCATATACTCCAAAAGTGGAATGCGACCCACGAATGGACCCCAAACCTATGTGACCTTGTAGAGGGTCGCTGGGACTGTAAGAAAACAGTGAGGGTTAGAAAAATAGCCCACCCCAAAACCCTGAAAAGTGAGTGCAAAGTGCACTAAAGTTCCCCCAAGAGCACAGAAGTCGTGATAGGGGAATTCTGCAGGAAAGACCAACACCAGCAATGCAACAACAATGGATTTCCAGACTAGAGTACCTGTGGAACAAGGGGACCAAGTCCAAAAGTCACGATCAAGTCGAGAGTGGGCAGATGCCCAGGAAATGCCAGCTGTGGGTGCAAAGAAGCTGCTACTAGGCAGTAGAAGCTGAGGATTCTGCAAGAACGACAAGGGATAGAAACTTCCCCTTTGGAGGATGGATGTCATACGTCGTGAAGAGTTGTGCAGAAGTTTTTTCCTGAAGAAAGACCGCAAACAAGTCTTGCTAGCTGCAAATCGTGCGGTTAGGGTTTTTGGATGCTGCTGTGGCCCAGGAGGGACCAGGATGTCGCCATTTGCGTCAGGGAACAGAGGGGGCGCCCAGCAAGACAAGTAGCCCTCTCAGAAGCAAGCAGCACCCGGAGAAGTGCCAGAACAGGCACTACAAAGTGGAGTGAAATGGTGCTCACCCGAAGTTGCGCAAGAGAGTCCCACGCCGCCGGAGGACAACTCAGGAGGTCGTGCAATGCAGGATAGAGTGCTGTGGACCCAGGCTTGGCTGTACACAAAGGATTTCCACCGGAAGTGCACAGAGGCCGGAGTAGCTGCAAAAGACGTGGTTCCCAGCAATGCAGTCTGGCGTGGGGAGGCAAGGACTTACCTCCACCAAACTTGGACTGAAGAGTCACTGGACTGTGGGAGTCACTTGGACAGAGTTGCTGGATTCAAGGGACCTCGCTCGTTGTGCTGAGAGGAGACCCAGGGGACCGGTGATGCAGTTCTTTGGTGCCTGCGGTTGCAGGGGGATGATTCTGTCGACCCACGGGAGATTTCTTCGGAGCTTCTGGTGCAGAGAGGAGGCAGACTACCCCCACAGCATGCACCACCAGGAAAACAGTCAAGAAGGCGTCAGGATCAGCGTTACAGAGTTGCAGTAGTCGTCTTTGCTACTTTGTTGCAGTTTTGCAGGCTTCCAGCGCGGTCAGCAGTCGATTCCTTGGCAGAAGGTGAAGAGAGAGATGCAGAGGAACTCTGATGAGCTCTTGCATTCGTTATCTAAGGAATTCCCCAAAGCAGAGACCCTAAATAGCCAGAAAAGAGGGTTTGGCTACTTAGGAGAGAGGATAGGCTAGCAACACCTGAAGGAGCCTATCAGAAGGAGTCTCTGACGTCACCTGCTGGCCCTGGCCACTCAGAGCAGTCCAGTGTGCCAGCCGCACCTCTGTTTCCAAGATGGCAGAGGTCTGGAGCACACTGGAGGAGCTCTGGGCACCTCCCAGGGGAGGTGCAGGTCAGGGGAGTGGTCACTCCCCTTTCCTTTGTCCAGTTTTGCGCCAGAGCAGGGCTGAGGGGTCCCTGAACCGTTGAAGACTGGCTTATGCAGAAATGGGCACCATCTGTGCCCATGAAAGCATTTCCAGAGGCTGGGGGAGGCTACTCCTCCCCTGCCTTAACACCTTTTTCCAAAGGGAGAGGGTGTAACACCCTCTCTCTGAGGAAGTCCTTTGTTCTGCCTTCCTGGGCCAAGCCTGCCTGGACCCCACGAGGGCAGAAACCTGTCTGAGGGGTTGGCAGCAGCAGCAGCTGCAGCTGCAGTGAAACCCCTGAAAATGCAGTTTGGCAGTACCCGGGTCTGTGCTAGAGACCCGTGGGATCATGGGATTGTGCCAACAATGCCAGGATGGCATAGAGGGGGCAATTCCATGATCTTAGACATGTTACATGGCCATATTCGGAGTTACCATTGTGAAGCTACACATAGGTAGTGACCTATGTGTAGTGCACGTGTGTAATGGTGTCCCCGCACTCACAAAGTTCGGGGAATTTGACCTGAACTATGTGGGAGCACCTTGGCTAGTGCCAGGGTGCCCACACACTAAGTAACTTTGCACCTAACCTTTACCAGGTAAAGGTTAGACATATAGGTGACTCATAATTTACTTAAGTGCAGTGAAAATGGCTGTGAAATAATGTGTGCATTATTTCACTCAGGCTGCAGTGGCAGGCCTGTGTAAGAATTGTCAGAGCTCCCTATGGGTGGCAAAAGAAATGCTGCAGCCCATAGGGATCTCCTGGAACCCCAATACCCTGGGTACCTCAGTACCATATACTAGGGAATTATAAGGGTGTTCCAGTATGCCAATGTAAATTGGTGAAATTGGTCACTAGCCTGTTAGTGACAATTTGGAAAGAAATGAGAGAGCATAACCACTGAGGTTCTGGATAGCAGAGCCTCAGTGAGACAGTTAGTCATAACACAGGTCACACATTCAGGGCACACTTATGAGCACTGGGGCCCTGGCTGGCAGGGTCCCAGTGACACATACAACTAAAACAACATATATACAGTAAAAAATGGGGGTAACATGCCAGGCAAGATGGTACTTTCCCACAAGCTACCTGTTCAAAATACGGGGCATGACCAGTCTGGGAGGGGCCCCACTGCTTTCTCCATCCAATCATCACTCAGCACCCCCATTTACTGTGCACCTTCCTCAATTTTTAGGGACCCCAATCCTCTAGAGCATGTCTAGCAAATGCCAGCACCTACTTGAGGCAATGAAGGATCAATGGGGCATAGTTCTGTGCCACCCCCCCTATTGTCTGTTGGGGAATGTCTGCCAGGCAGCCTTGTTGCCAGCACTGTAAGGAAAAGCTTATGCCCTGCCTCAGTGCACCCCATATTGCTCCCAGTGCATGCTCTCTCAGTCAAAAGGCTAACAACTTCTCTGGTCGGTGTGTGGTCCTTAGGGGAAAAAGCTACATTCTGGTGTCTGATGCTGTTGCCTTCACGGCACACCACTGGAGAATCCGTCAAGCCATACTGCAGATGTAGCCCTCAGGTGGTGCAACAGGTTGCTGCTTCAAGCCATTGTAGGCCACTGTCTACTCTAGGCCTTCTTTGCACAGCAAAATGTCCCGGTCTGAGGTCAGAACTGGCATGGTCGATCCGAGTGGGTCTGCACTAAACTTGGATCATCCGGAGCACAGGGAGGGAGCTCGTGGGATGGTGCAGAGTAGGCTTGAGAGATGATGCTCCTTCACTCCGCATCTGTTCTGGTTGCCATCTTGGCCACACCCCTTGCTAATGTGCTTTGTTAACAAGTTCACTGGGTTTACCTTCAAGCACACAAAGAATAGTTTTGGAGTTTTAACTACTTTCCATTTATTACATTAAACAGCCTTTTTGTGCATGCAACTACATATGCAAAAGTTATTTTGAATGGCATGAATCTTTAATACATAGTTAGTCATGGTTAATCATGTATGTGGTGCTACATGAACATATTCTTATAAATTGCAACATTCTTTGGAAATGTTAATTATTTTGTCCTTAACTCAAATGTTCATTTGATTTACACCTCATTGCTTACATTCTCTTGACAGGAAGCTTTGTTGTTGATCCAGTTCCTGAAGGTAAGCCAAATTAAGGAAAAGATTACCTACTGTTGCGAATCCTACAGATAAGGTGCTATGGAAATCCATTACAGCTGACATCAAGACTGCGGTCTCTTTCTCTTTCATTTCCTTGAAGCTGGATTCTGTACACTGTACTTCATAGCCCAGTAGATAAGCCATTCTGACTCTGTGCCGTTCCCCAGTGTTGCAGCCCATTGACCTTCCACTGACTCTGGGTTACCACCACACAGATGTTAAATTCTCTGGAGCATTCCTCATTTTTTAAACTATCAGTTTTCTCTTGAATGTGACTGTTTATACCTTTATTATGGTTACTTTGTAGTCCAGGATAGTGAGTTTTGTTCATCTTGTTTTGCCATCCTTGGTGATATAAAGTATAGTTTTGTCTGAGGAACAACACTATAACTGTGACATTCAGTGTTAGGTCTCAAAATGCAGAAGAACATACCCTTTGTCACATATGCCTTTTTTCAGTTATCATTTGTGTGCTCTTGCAGGGTTTTTAATGTTTGTTTGTGTTTATTAGTTTTCTTTTGCTGATTGGCTTCCTATAGATTATTTATTGTCACAATGATATATGTAAAACTCTAAACTCATCAGAGAAATCTTAGAAGGTAGAGAATGAGTGAGTAGCAAGCTTCAGTCTATCTTTACTGACACTGTATTGGTTCGAAGGGTTTTCACTAGGATGATAAGTTCCAGATTCATGAAGCTCAGTTATCAGCCAATCTGGCTCCGTTTGTTTTGTATTTGGCCTGATTGCAACCATGGTTGATCCCTTCCTACTAATGACCCATGCCTAAAGTACACAGATTGAATGTACAGACTAAAGTTTCTACATAGATCATTAAAACTGCCAGTCTCCTAAATTCAAGTATTAATAATTGAGGCTGTATACCTGGAATCCACAGGGTAAATGTAAACACCTCAGCTGATTCTGCCTTCCCTGTCTTGTAGCCTACAGGCCCTCTGTTGTCACTTTAGATCTAGTGGTTATGCTATTTATAAACCTATCTGAGCATCCATTCCTACTGAAACAAAATCCAATCCGGTCAGAGTAAAGGTGCAAAGATTAAATTTAATACTGTACTGGATGACATTGTCATGGCTTTCACTCTCTACTTAGTGGTATCATGTCATTATGAGTATTACTGTGTCTGTGGGCATTATTGAAAATTACAGTATAAGCATCAGGGTCAGAAGATGAGTGAAGGTTTGATTGGAAATGTGACCCAGGTATCTGCCTACACAGATTCCCCCTTCCATCATGGTTGATCTTTGCAGCGTCTTCTTTTTCATCAGACACTCTTCTCATAGGCCACCAGCACCCTTCTGCACAAGAAGATGAAGCTGGTGATAGGCTTATGGTCCCAGAGAAACATATCCTTTTTGTCACCACCAAGATTCCCCCAGCTGTTCCACCTTGTATGAAATTGTCACCTTTAGCACGATTTCTCCACCCCTGGTTTGCTGATCATGCACTTTACCTATGTTAAGCACAATTAAAGTACCCGTGCTTCCCTTCAAACATGGTTTAATTAGCTTAGCCCTGATTGACATATTTACCTTGCTTGGTACAGAAATACACTCATAGTCTCGAAGTTAAATGCCACCTGTAAACTGAAGCATCTATTGTGCCATCCACATAGTTGGCTTGTAAATCTTGGCTTCATGTCTACAATGAGTATCCTGACTGCATCAAGGAAACCCTGATTTTGAATATTAATAAGTGGCCTTTACATATTCCTTGCTTCCTACAAGGTAGGGTGCAAGATATTCAAAACTGGAATTTGTGCGGAATTGCATTTGGCATGTTTCCCCAGTGACTAGCCCCCAAATATTTTCACTGGCAGGGTTGCAGCTAGAGCTTTGAAAATGTCAACATAAAGATTATAAACTTCAATTTGTAACTTTTGACATGAAAAAGCTAGAATTTGCATTTGAAGTATTTTTTTCATATTTAGTAAAATTCAGTTCCTTGGTCAAGTTTGACTTATAAATGTGTGGTAAACTTAATCTCTAGAAAGCTACATTTTTCATGCCAGAACTTCAGTTAGAGTACGTAGCATTAGCGTGGGGCAGTTGACTTACCGGTCCCTACCTGGCAATGATGCATGAAAACTTTTCCCGCAGCAGAGATAATAGCTTGGGTGTTGGGTAGTGCGTTCCTTTCCCTTGCAGGAATGACAGTTGTGGTGTGCCCAGGAACTTCATTAATTTGAAAAGAGCCAAGGTGACGCATGGCCTTTCACAAGCAAATGAACCTGGAAGGAAGGCACTCTAGTCAGGCTTACTCTAAACTCCATGGGAATGTAGCAGCCGTCAAAGCCACTTTGGGGTGGACACAGTGGGGAGGGCACTAATTTCCATGGCTGCACCTTTGAGTGGACACAGATGCTCTGCACAAGAGAGAAAGGGTTCCCCCATCTTAGATTTTAGGAGTTAGGTACATGGTGGACTTGTTTGCAGTAGGTCAAACAAATACTTCTGAAAAATGGGTAGGAATACCCTTGGGAACATTCACCCCATTGGTTAGAGAGGAGCCAGGAGTGACTCCTCACACAATTTAGTTCACCCTATAAGGGTGGCAATTCAAATAACCCCTGCATGCCTCTCTGGGCTTGCAGAAGATCAGAGGAGAACTGGGCTGTGCTTGCTGTAAACTCAGACGGGCCTTGTAGGAATGAATCTGCTCCCTCTTGTACCCAGGACATTAAAGGTGGACTTTGAGGGTCAGTGGACTGACCTGACTTCCAGTGTAACTGAAGGGACACAAAAAGTAGAAAATAAAACTTTGTCCTCAATTTCCAGTTGCCCAAACACAAATGAACCTGCCCTGTGCACTATGTTGCCAGAAGGCCAAACCCAACCTCCAGAGCTGATCTGACAAAGGCCAACTTCACAGGGCTGAATTAACAGGTTAATCACCATTGAAGCATCTCTGCAGCAGCAAATCTATTTCAGCAGGCACTTGGTTAGAAGGTATCTGACCTTGTGCAGCCCTTGTCAGATACAGCCTGATGCCTTATCACTCTGGAAGTAAAGTACATCCATATCAGAGGCTAAACTTCAATGAGAAAATAATCACTAGCTGAAGGGATGAAAAGGAGAAAAGTATTCTGTTAGACCTTGTTGCTAACGAAATTCTTATTTCTCTCATTCTAAGGTTTTCCCACCTAAACGGACTGCTTTAGCTGGACCTTTCCTAATTTCTAGTTAACTTTCTGGCAACTTCGGCCGGCCAACCAGCTGCCTTGTCCTGCTAATGCACTTTTTCCCCAATTTTTCATGCTAAGTCTGAAGGTAAAATCCTTGGCCGCATGATCCCGCTTCATCGTGATGAGCCTCAAATTGTGCAAATGTCCCGGTGTACCATGACCACAAAATATGATTGGCATTCAGCACTTTTTGGTGCTAATTGCATTTAAAACTTTCAAAATGAGTATCCCTGGTTGTCCTTATTTAATATTTGTTGTTTTGATGCCATTTTGATCAATAATTTTGACTCTATTTTTCGAAATTGGAGTGGGATTTTTACTTTTTGGTGTTTTCACTTCTTTCTGATTTGGTACTGCTGAATACTTTACACATTGCCTAAGTTAAGCCTCTTTGCTGTGTGCCATAGCTATAAGAGAGCTGAGCTCAGGTATATGTAATGTCTGTTGGTGTTCACCCTTGCAAAGTAGTGTTATTATTCACTGAGAAGGTCATACATCCCTCCAAAATATTAGCCCACTTTCTTACACAGTTCGTATCCTACCCCAAAGAGACAATCTGCATCCATATTGATGTAGGCAATAATGAATAACTTCTCACTGCTAGGACACCCTTGAGGGTGAAAGTGAGCATTCCAAATACACTTAACATAAGATAGCTTAACATAAAATAACATTACAAAACCTAAGATAACGTAACATAACAACATTACAAGGTATTACACTTCAAAATGCACTGGGAGTATTGACAGCTGCTAGTTAAAGTGTGTACATCCTAGAGCTTCATCCTTTCATGCCCACTTCTAAATGTCTCACTACAAGTTTGAAGCTAAGAAAATCAAAATCACACTGTCATCAATAAGCTGTTGACTGAAGCTGTTCTGGGTAAGACGCTTGATCCAGGAAGACATTTCAATTGTCCTGCAGTTTCTTTTCAATTGTCCTGCAGTTTCTTTTCTCCCAAAGGTTGAAAGCAGCAAATCAACATTTCTAAAATTGGATCATTCATAAATCTTCAAGGTGGATGAAAGATTAGAGGAATAGGCCAAATTTTGAATTGAGCAAGGGGTAATTTGTGTATATCCTACAAGTGTTTCCTACAGAAAATAACAGCTGAAGTGAAAAAAACTATTGAAATTGAGGTAAAAAACAGCCATTTTTCTCACGTTTTACTCTGTAACCTTTTCCTGCAATGTCAGATTTTTGAAAGCAATATACTGTTACATCTGATGGACTCTTCTGGTTGCAAGGATATATAGGGCTTGTAGGTTCATCAAGAACCCTAGGTAACCAGAGCCAATAAATGATCTGCACCTTGCAATGGGTTTTCATTCTATACCGGTTATGCAGCAATTCATTTGCTGAAATTTGAAGAGTGAAAAATATGTATCAAGAAAACATTTGTATTTCCAAAATGGGCACAAGATAAGGTGTTGAGAAGCAGTGGTTATTTGCACATTTCTGAATTCTGGGGTGCCCATACTAGAATGTGAATTGCAGGGAATTTTTCAAATAGATGTCTTTTTTACACACTGTCTGTTTTAGCTGGACCTTTCCTAATTTCTAGCTAACTTTCTGGCAACTTCGGCCGGACAACCAGCTGCCTTGTCCTGCTGATGGACTTTTTTCCCAATTTTTCATGTTAAGTCTGAAGGTAAAATCCTTGGCCGCATGATCCCGCTTCATCGTAATGAGCCTCAAATTGTTCATATGTCCCGGTGTACCATGAACACAAAATATGATTGGCATTCAGCACTTTTTGGTGCTAATTTCATTTAAAAATTTCAAAATGAGTATCTCTGGTTGTCCTTATTTAAGGAAAAAATGAAGAAAGACAAGAGGCAATAACACTTGTTTTGCTATTCTGTGTTCCCTCAAATCCTTGATAAAAATGGTACCTCACTTGCGTGGGTAGGCCTAATGCTCGCGACAGGAAACACAACATGGACCCATCACATTTTTACATTGAAATCTGACATGTTTTTTGTAAAGTGCCTAGCCGTAGATTTTGGCCTCTAGCTCAGCCGGCACCTGGGAAACCAACCAAACCTGTGCATGTTTTCAAGCAATCCAAGGGAATCCAAGATGGGGTGACTTGTGGGGCTCAGACCAGGTTCTGTTACCCAGAATCCTTTGCAAACCTCAAAATGTGGCCAAAAAACACATTTCCCCTCATTTTGGTGACAGAAAGTTCTGGAATCTGAGAACAGCCACAAATTTCCTTCAACCCAGCGTTCCCCCAAGTCTCCCGATAAAAATTGTACCTCACTTGTGTGGGTAGGCCTGGTGCTCAAAAAAGGAAATGCCCCAAAACACTATCTGGACACATCAAAATGATGAAATACAAAACTACCTGTTTTTGCGGGGGCACCTGTGTTTTTGGTCCTGGACTCAGCAGCCATCTAGGGAAACCTACCAAACCCAAACATTTCTGAAAACTGGACACCCAAGGGAGTTAAGGGAGGTGTGACTTGTGTGGATCCCCCAATGTTTTCTTACCCAGAATCCTCAGCAAACCTCACATTTAGCAAAACCAAAAATCACATTTTCCCCACATTTCTGTATGGGATCACTGCACCTGGACAAATTTCCTACCACCCAACGTTCCCCTCAGTCTCCCGGTAAAAATGATACCTCACTTGTGTACGTGCGCCAAGTGCCTGTGACAGGGAAGAGCCACAAACAAGTTGAAATTGAGGGGAAACCAAAGCGGGTCCAAAAGGGCAGTTGGAAAAAAACATTTTTAGACTGACAAGTGCAGCAGAATTTTTATCGGTATAGATGAGACAATGTTAGGTGGTAAGAATTTTGTGGATTCCTGCAGATTCCGGAAGGTTCCATCCCAAAAGTGTGTGAAAAATGTGTGATTTCCGGCACAGTTGGAGGTTTGCAGGGCATTGTGGGGAAGAAAATGGTGCAGGTGCATATGAAGCACACAACCCTGGAATCAACCAGATGTTTAGTTTTCAGATGTGTCTAGGTCTTATGGATACTTCTACATGGCAGCTTCCCAAAGTCAAAAAAGTACAGCCCTCACCATTCTAAGTGGGACAGTTTTGAGAGTTACCAAGCTCTCATGGCCCAAATGTAAAACCATAACCCAAAATAATCAAATGTCCTCTTGTTTGCCATGAGATAAGATAATTTTAGTGTGCTGGGGTAGAGCTGAAAGAGTGGTACGCCCCTCAGATGCGGTGGGGGCATAACCAGACCCATACTGGTTGGTAGCCACCACCCCACTATTTTTTATTTTTATTTTATTCCATGGCATCTAGTAGACTTTCTACTTTTTAAATTATATTAGGCCGATCTGCCCCCCGGTGGGGCAGAAATGACCTAAAAATATTTTGCCCCCGTGTCTATAGGCTTCTCTCCTCCCTGGGGGCAGATCTCCCTAACTTTATTAGGCCGCTAATCTGCCCCCGGGGGGAGCAGAAATGGCCTAAAATTATTTGGCCCCAAGGGGTGCGACACTTGCCTAAGGGGTCGCTCCCAACATATATACAAAAAATAACAAACAAACAAAAATGGAGCCCTGGTGCCTAGGGGTTTTCTGCCCCAACCTGGGGGCAGATCGGCCGAATTATATTAGGCGGATCTGACCCCGGGGGGCAGAAATGGCCTAAACTTGTTTTTCCCCCTGGGGAGCTGCCCTTGCCCAAGGGGCCGCTCCCCTTATGTGTAAGTAAGAAAAAAATTTAAATTCCCTGGTGTCTAGTGGTTTCTGCCACCCCTGGAGGAAGATTGGCCTAATTATATTAGGCTGATCTACCCCCAGGGGGGGCAGAAATGGCCTAAAAACCATTTGGTCCCCCAGGGAGTGACCCTTGCCTAAGGGGTCACTAAGGGGTCACTCCCCACACATAAAATATATATATATTTTTTAACCCTGGTGTCTAGGGGTTTTCTGCCTCCCCCCCCCCCCGGGGGCAGAAATGGCCTGAAAATGATTTGGCCCCCTACAACATAAAAAAAAGAATTTCCTGGTGTCTAGTGGGCATTTCTGTTGCCCGATCAGGCAGCAGAAATGTTTGCTGAGACATGAAAGGAAAGGAAAGCCCTGTCCTTTCCTTTCATGACTCTGCGGCCCCCTCCTCCCAAGCAGAAGAGAAATGCTCAAGTTGGGTGACGCCCCATGACCACTCCATTGGGGGAGCAAGTGAGGCTCGCCTCACCTTCAGTGTTGCATTTGGTGGAGTGCCGCTTCACCATGACTGTGCCTGAAAGTGCCATAAAGCACACACTATGTAGTCCAGATATTGTCCAACAGCAAAGAATGTATCCCCACTATGTTTAGTCCACTGTTCAAAGAAGCATAGAACCAAGCCACCTTGGTCTTCAGTTGCATATACTGGGGAAGCTATGTAGGAGGCTGGACTGGCTTGTAGTGAGTACCAAGGGGTACTTACACCTTGCACCAGGCCCAGGTATCCCTTATTAGTGTATAGGGTGTCTAGCAGCTTAGGCTGATAGATAATGGTAGCTTAGCAGAGCATCTTAGGCTGAACTAGGAGACGAGTGAAGCTCCTACAGTACCACTAGTGTCACTTGCACAATATCATAAGAAAACACAATACACAGACATACTAAAAATAAAGGTACTTTATTTTTATGACAATATGCCAAAGTATCTCAGTGAGTACCCTCAGTATGAGGATAGCAAATATACACAAGATATATGTACACAATACCAAAAATATGCAGTATAGTCTTAGAAAACAGTGCAAACAATGTATAGTAACAATAGGATGCAATGGGGACACATAGGGATAGGGGCAACACAAACCATATACTCCAAAAGTGGAATGCGACCCACGAATGGACCCCAAACCTATGTGACCTTGTAGAGGGTCGCTGGGATTGTAAGAAAACAATGAGGGTTAGAAAAATAGCCCACCCCAAGACCCTGAAAAGTGAGTGCAAAGTGCACTAAAGTTCCCCCAAGAGCACAGAAGTCGTGATAGAGGAATTCTGCAGGAAAGACCAACACCAGCAAAGCAACAACAATGGATTTCCAGACTAGAGTACCTGTGGAACAAGGGCACCAAGTCCAAAAGTCACGATCAAGTTGAGAGTGGGCAGATGCCCAGGAAATGCCAGCTGTGGGTGCAAAGAAGCTGCTACTAGGCAGTAGAAGCTGAGGATTCTGCAAGAACGACAAGGGCTAGAAACTTCCCCTTTGGAGGATGGATGTCCCACGTTGTGAAAAATCAAGCAGAAGTGTTTTCCTGAAGAAAGACCACAAACAAGCCTTGCTAGCTGCAAATCATGCGGTTAGGGTTTTTGGATGCTGCTGTTGCCCAGGAGGGACCAGGATGTTGCCAATTGCGCCAGGGCACAGAGGGGGCGCCCAGCAGGACAAGGAGCCCTCTCAGAAGTAAGCAGCACCCAGAGAAGTGCAAGAACAGGTACTACAAATTAGAGTGAAATGGTGCTCACCCGAAGTTGCACAAGAGAGTCCCACGCCGCCGGAGGACAACTCAGGAGGTCATGCAATGCAGGTTAGAGTGCAGTGGACCCAGGCTTGGCTGTGCACAAAGGATTTCCACCGGAAGTGCACAGAGGCCGGAGTAGCTGCAAAAGACGCAGTTCCCAGCAATGCAGTCTGGCGTGGGGAGGCAAGGACTTACCTCCACCAAACTTGGACTGAAGAGTCACTGGACTGTGGGAGTCACTTGGACAGAGTTGTTGGATTCAAGGGATCTCGCTCGTTGTGCTGAGAGGAGACCCAGGGGACCGGTGATGTAGTTCTTTGGTGCCTGCGGTTGCAGGGGGATGATTCCGTCGACCCACTGGAGATTTCTTCGGAGCTTCTGGTGCAGAGAGGAGGCAGACTACCCCCACAGCATGCACCACCAGGAAAACAGTCAAGAAGGCGGCAGGATCAGCGTTACAGAGTTGCAGTAGTCGTCTTTGCTACTTTGTTGCAGTTTTGCAGGCTTCCAGCGCGGTCAGCAGTCGATTCCTTGGCAGAAGGTGAAGAGAGAGATGCAGAGGAACTCTGATGAGCTCTTGCATTCGTTATCTAAGGAATTCCCCAAAGCAGAGACCCTAAATAGCCAGAAAAGAGGGTTTGGCTACTTAGGAGAGAGGATAGGCTAGCAACACCTGAAGGAGCCTATCAGAAGGAGTCTCTGATGTCACCTGCTGGCCCTGGCCACTCAGAGCAGTCCAGTGTGCCAGCAGCACCTCTGTTTCCAAGATGGCAGTGGTCTGGAGCACACTGGAGGAGCTCTGGGCACCTCCCAGGGGAGTTGCAGGTCAGGGGAGTGGTCACTCCCCTTTCCTTTGTCCAGTTTCGTGCCAGAGCAGGGCTGAGGGGTCCCTGAACCGGTGTAGACTGGCTTATGCAGAAATGGGCACCATCTGTGCCCATGAAAGCATTTCCAGAGGCTGGGGGAGGCTACTCCTCCCCTGCCTTAACACCTTTTTCCAAAGGGAGAGGGTGTAACACCCTCTCTCTGAGGAAGTCCTTTGTTCTGCCTTCCTGGGCCAAGCCTGGCTGGACCCCAGGAGGGCAGAAACCTGTCTGAGGGGTTGGCAGCAGCAGCATATGCAGCTGCAGTGAAACCCCTGAAAATGCAGTTTGGCAGTACCCGGGTCTCTGCTGGAGACCCATGGGATCATGGGATTGTGCCAACAATGCCAGGATGGCATAGAGGGGGAAATTCCATGATCTTAGACATGTTACATGGCCATATTCGGGGTTACCATTGTGAAGCTACACATAGGTAGTGACCTATGTGTAGTGCACGCGTGTAATGGTGTCCCCGCACTCACAAAGTTCGGGGAATTTGCCCTGAACTATGTGGGAGCACCTTGGCTAGTGCCAGGTGCCCACACACTAAGTAACTTTGCACCTAACCTTTACCAGGTAAAGGTTAGACATATAGGTGACTTATACGTTACTTAAGTGCAGTGAAAATGGCTGTGAAATAATGTGTGCATTATTTCACTCAGGCTGCAGTGGCAGGCCTGTGTAAGAATTGTCAGAGCTCCCTATGGGTGGCAAAAGAAATGCTGCAGCCCATAGGGATCTCCTGGAACCCCAATACCCTGGGTACCTCAGTACCATATACTAGGGAATTATAAGGGTGTTCCAGTATGCCAATGTAAATTGGTGAAATTGGTCATTAGCCTGTTAGTGACAATTGGGAAAGAAATGAGAGAGCATAACCTCTGAGGTTCTGGATAGCAGAGCCTCAGTGAGACAGTTAGTCATAACACAGGTAACACATTCAGGGCACACTTATGAGCACTGGGGCCCTGGCTGGCAGGGTCCCAGTGACACATACAACTAAAACAACATATATACAGTGAAAAATGGGGGTAACATGCCAGGCAAGATGGTACTTTCCTACAAGCTACCTGTTCAAAATACGGGGCATGAGCAGTCTGGGAGGGGCCCCACTGCTTTTCTCCATCCAATCATCACTCAGCACCCCCATTTACTGTGCACCTTCCTCAATTTTTAGGGACCCCAATCCTCTAGAGCATGCCTAGCAAATGCCAGCACCTACTTGAGGCAATGAAGGATCAATGGGGCATAGTTCTGTGCCACCCCCCCTATTGTCTGTTGGGGAATGTCTGACAGGCAGCCTTGTTGCCAGCACTGTAAGGAAAAGCTTATGCCCTGCCTCAGTGCACCACATATTGCTCCCAGTGCATGCTCTCTCAGTCAAAAGGCTAACAACTTCTCTGGTCGGTGTGTGGTCCTTAGGAGAAAAAGCTACATTCTGGTGTCTGATGCTGTTGCCTTCATGGCACACCACTGGAGAATCCGTCAAGCCATACCGCAGATGTAGCCCTCAGGTGGTGCAACAGGTTGCTGCTTCATGCCATTGTAGGCCACTGTCTACTCTAGGCCTTCTTTGCACAGCAAAATGTCCCGGTCTGAGGTCAGAACTGGCATGGTCGATCCGAGTGGGTCTGCACTAAACTTGGATCATCCGCAGCACAGGGAGGAGGCTCGTGGGATGGTGCAGAGTAGGCTTGAGACATGATGCTCCTTCACTCCGCATTTGTTCTGGTTGCCATCTTGGCCACACCCCTTGCTAATGTGCTTTGTTAACAAGTTCACTGGGTTTACCTTCAAGCACACAAAGAATGGTTTTGGAGTTTTAACTACTTTCCATTTATTACATTAAACAGCCTTTTTGTGCATGCAACTACATATGCAAAAGTTATTTTGAATGGCATGAATCTTTAATACATAGTTAGTCATGGTTAATCATGTATGTTGTGCTACATGAACATATTCTTATACATTGCAACATTCTTTGGAAATGTTAATTATTTTGTCCTTAGCTCAAATGTTCATTTGATTTACACCTCATTGCTTACATTCTCTTGACAGGAAGCTTTGTTGTTGATCCAGTTCCTGAAGGTAAGCCAAATTAAGGAAAAGATTACCTACTGTTGTGAATCCTACAGATAAGGTGCTATGGAAATCCATTACAACTGACATCACGACTGCGGTCTCTTTCTCTTTCATTTCCTTGAAGCTGGATTCTGTACACTGTACTTCATAGCCCAGTAGATAAGCCATTCTGACTCTGTGCCGTTCCCCAGTGTTGCAGCCCATTGACCTTCCACTGACTCTGGGTTACCACCACACAGATGTTAAATTCTCTGGAGCATTCCTCATTTTTTAAACTATCAGTTTTCTCTTGAATGTGACTGTTTATACCTTTATTATGTTTACTTTGTAGTCCAGGATAGTGAGTTTTGTTCATCTTGTTTTGCCATCCTTGGTGATATAAAGTATAGTTTTGTCTGAGGAACAACACTATCACTGTGACATTCAGTGTTAGGTCTCAAAATGCAGAAGAACATACCCTTTGTCACTTATGCCTTTTTTCAGTTATCATTTGTGTGCTCTTGCAGGGTTTTTAATGTTTGTTTGTGTTTATTAGTTTTCTTTTGCTGATTGGCTTCCTATAGATTATTTATTGTCACAATGAGATATGTAAAACTCAAAACTCATCAGAGAAATCTTAGAAGGTAGAGAATGAGTGAGTAGCAAGCTTCAGTCTATCTTTACTGACACTGTATTGGTTCGAAGGGTTTTCACTAGGATGATAAGTTCCAGATTCATGTAACTCAGTTATCAGCCAATCTGGCTCCGTTTGTTTTGTATTTGGCCTGATTGCAACCATGGTTGATCCCTTCCTACTAATGACCTATGCCTAAAGTACACAGAGTGAATGTACAGACTAAAGTTTCTACATAGATCATTAAAACTGCCAGTCTCCTAAATTCAAGTATTAATAATTGAGGCTGTATACCTGGAATCCACAGGGTAAATGTAAACACCTCAGCTGATTCTGCCTTCCCTGTCTTGTAGCCTACAGGCCCTCTGTTGTCACTTTAGATCTAGTGGTTATGCTATTTATAAACCTATCTGAGCATCCATTCCTACTGAAACAAAATCCAATCCGGTCAGAGTAAAGGTGCAAAGATTAAATTTAATACTGTACTGGATGACATTGTCATGGTTTTTACTCTCTACTTAGTGGTATCATGTCATTATGAGTATTACTGTGTCTGTGGGCATTATTGAAAATTACAGTATAAGCATCAGGGTCAGAAGATGAGTGCAGGTTTGATTGGAAATGTGACCCAGGTATCTGCCTACACAGATTCCCCCTTCCATCATGGCTGATCTTTGCAGCGTCTTCTTTTTCATCAGACACTCTTCTCATAGGCCACCAGCACCCTTCTGCACAAGAAGATGAAGCTGGTGATAGGCTTATGGTCCCAGAGAAACATATCCTTTTTGTCACCACCAAGATTCCCCCAGCTGTTCCACCTTGTATGAAATTGTCACCTTTAGCACGGTTTCTCCACCCCTGGTTTGCTGATCATGCACTTTACCTATGTTAAGCACAATTAAAGTACCCGTGCTTCCCTTCAAACATGGTTTAATTAGCTTAGCCCTGATTGACATATTTACCTTGCTTCGTACAGAAATACAGTCATAGTCTCGAAGTTAAATGCCACCTGTAAACTGAAGCACCTATTGTGCCATCCACATAGTTGGCTTGTAAATCTTGGCTTCATGTCTACAATGAGTATCCTGACTGCATCAAGGAAACCCTGATTTTGAATATTAATAAGTGGCCTTTACATATTCCTTGCTTCCTACAAGGTAGGGTGCAAGATATTCAAAACTGGAATTTGTGCGGAATTGCATTTGGCATGTTTCCCCAGTGACTAGCCCCCAAATATTTTTACTGGCAGGGTTGCAGCTAGAGCTTTGAAAATGTCAACATAAAGATTATAAACTTCAATTTGTAACTTTTGACAGGAAAAAGCTAGAATTTGCATTTGAAGTATTTTTTTCATATTTGCTAAAATTCAGTTCCTTGGTCAAGTTTGACTTTTATTAAATATGTGGTAAACATAATCTCTAGAAAGCTACATTTTTCATGCCAGAACTTCAGTTAGAGTACGTAGCATTAGCGTGGGGCAGTTGACTTACCGGTCCCTACCTGGCAATGATACATGAAAACTTTTCCCGCAGCAGAGATAATAGCTTGGGTGTTGGGTAGTGCGTTCCTTTCCCTTGCAGGAATGACAGTTGTGGTGGGCCTAGGAACTTCATTAATTTGAAAAGAGCCAAGGTGACGCATGGCCTTTCACAAGCAAATGAACCTGGAAGGAAGGCACTCTAGTCAGGCTTACTCTAAACTCCATGGGAATGTAGCAGCCGTCAAAGCCACTTTGGGGTGGACACAGTGGGGAGGGCACTAATTTCCATGGCTGCACCTCTGAGTGGACACAGATGCTCTGCACAAGAGAGAAAGGGTTCCCCCATCTTAGATTTTAGGAGTTAGGTACATGGTGGACTTGTTTGCAGTAGGACAAACAAATACTTCTGAGAAATGGGTAGGAATACCCTTGGGAACATTCACCCCATTGGTTAGAGAGGAGCCAGGAGTGACTCCTCACACAATTTAGTTCACCCTATAAGGGTGGCAATTCAAATAACCCCTGCATGCCTCTCTGGGCCTGCAGAAGATCAGAGGAGAACTGGGCTGTGCTTGCTGTAAACTCAGACGGGCCTTGTAGGAATGAATCTGCTCCCTCTTGTACCCAGGACATTAAAGGTGGACTTTGAGGGTCAGTGGACTGACCTGACTTCCAGTGTAACTGAAGGGACTCAAAAAGTAGAAAATAAAACTTTGTCCTCAATTTCCAGTTGCCCAAACACAAATGAACCTGCCCTGTGCACTATGTTGCCAGAAGGCCAAACCCAACCTCCAGAGCTGATCTGACAAAGGCCAACTTCACAGGGCTGAATTAACAGGTTAATCACCATTGAAGCATCTCTGCAGCAGCAAATCTATTTCAGCAAGTACTTGGTTAGAAGGTATCTGACCTTGTGCAGCCCTTGTCAGATACAGCCTGATGCCTTATCACTCTGGAAGTAAAGTACATCCATATCAGAGGCTAAACTTAAATGAGAAAATAATCACTAGCTGAAGGGATGAAAAGGAGAAAAGTATTCTGTTGGACCTTGTTGCTAACGAAATTCTTATTTCTCTCATTCTAAGGTTTTCCCACCTAAACAGACTGCTTTAGCTGGACCTTTCCTAATTTCTAGCTAACTTTCTGGCAACTTCGGCCGGCCAACCAGCTGCCTTGTCCTGCTGATTGACTTTTTTCCCAATTTTTCATGCTAAGTCTGAAGGTAAAATCCTTGGCCGCATGATCCCGCTTCATCGTGATGAGCCTCAAATTGTGCATATGTCCCGGTGTACCATGACCACAAAATATGATTGGCATTCAGCACTTTTTGGTGCTAATTTCATTTAAAATTTTCAAAATGAGTACCCCTGGTTGTCCTTATTTAATATTTGTTGTTTTGATGCCATTTTGGTCAATAAATTTGACTCTATTTTTCGAAATTGGAGTGGGATTTTTAATTTTTGGTGTTTTCACTTCTTTCTGATTTGGTACTGCTGAATACTTTACACATTGCCTAAGTTAAGCCTGTTTGCTGTGTGCCATAGCTATAAGAGAGCTGAGCTCAGGTATATGTAATGTCTGTTGGTGTTCACCCTTGCAAAGTAGTGTTATTATTCACTGAGAAGGTCATACATCCCTCCAAAATATTAGCCCACTTTCTTACACAGTTCGTATCCTACCCCAAAGAGACAATCTCCATCCATATTGATGTAGGCAATAAGGAATAACTTCTCACTGCTAGGACACCCTTGAGGGTGAAAGTGAGCATTCCAAAAACACATAACATAAGATAACATAACATAAAATAACATTACAAAACCTAAGATAACGTAACATAACAACATTACAAGGTATTACACTTCAAAATGCACTGGGAGTATTGACGGCTGCTAGTTAAAGTATGTACATCCTAGAGCTTCATCCTTTCATGCCCACTTCTAAATGTCTCACTACAAGTTTGAAGCTAAGAAAATCAAAATCACACTGTCATCAATAAGCTGTTGACTGAAGCTGTTCTGGGTAAGACGCTTGATCCAGGGAGACATTTCAGTTGTCCTGCAGTTTCTTTTCAATTGTCCTGCAGTTTCTTTTCTTCCAAAGGTTGAAAGCAGCAAATCAACATTTCTAAAATTGGATCATTCATAAATCTTCAAGGTGGATGAAAGATTAGAGCAATAGGCCAAATTTTGAATTGAGCAAGGGGTAATTTGTGTATATCCTACAAGTGTTTCCTACAGAAAATAACAGCTGAAGTGATAAAAACTATTGAAATTGAGGTAAGAAACAGCAATTTTCTCACGTTTTACTCTGTAACTTTTTCCTGCAATGTCAGATTTTTGAAAGCAATATACTGTTACATCTGATGGACTCTTCTGGTTGCAAGGATATATAGAGCTTGTAGGTTCATCAAGAACCCTAGGCAACCAGAGCCAATAAATGATCTGCACCTTGCAATGGGTTTTCATTCATACCGGGTATGCAGCAATTAATTTGCTGAAATTTGAAGAGTGAAAAATAGGTATCAAGAAAACATTTGTATTTCCAAAATGGGCACAAGATAAGGTGTTGAGAAGCAGTGGTTATTTGCACATCTCTGAATTCTGGGGTGCCCATACTAGAATGTGAATTGCAGGGCATTTTTCAAATAGATGTCTTTTTTACATACTGTCTGTTTTAGCTGGACCTTTCCTAATTTCTAGCTAACTTTCTGGCAACTTCGGCCGGACAACCAGCTGCCTTGTCCTGCTGATGGACTTTTTTCCCAATTTTTCATGCTAAGTCTGAAGGTAAAATCCTTGGCCGCATTATCCCGCTTCATCGTAATGAGCCTCAAATTGTGCATATGTCCCGGTGTACCATGAACACAAAATATGATTGGCATTCAGCACTTTTTGGTGGTAATTTCATTTAAAAATTTCAAAATGAGTATCTCTGGTTGTCCTTATTTAAGGAAAAAATGAAGAAAGACAAGAGGCAATAGCACTTGTTTTGCTATTCTGTGTTCCCTCAAGTCCTTAATAAAAATGGTACCTCACTTGCGTGGGTAGGCCTAATGCTCGCGACAGGAAACACAACATGGACCCATCACATTTTTACATTGAAATCTGACATGTTTTTTGTAAAGTGCCTAGCCGTAGATTTTGGCCTCTAGCTCAGCCGGCACCTGGGAAACCAACCAAACCTGTGCATGTTTTCAAACAATCCAAGGGAATCCAAGATGGGGTGACTTGTGGGGCTCAGACCAGGTTCTCTTACCCAGAATCCTTTGCAAACCTCAAAATGTGGCCAAAAAACACATTTCCCCTCATTTCGGTGACAGAAAGTTCTGGAATCTGAGAACAGCCACAAATTTCCTTCAACCCAGCGTTCCCCCAAGTCTCCCGATAAAAATTGTACCTCACTTGTGTGGGAAGGCCTGGTGCTCACAAAAGGAAATGCCCCAAAACACTATCTGGACACATCAAAATGATCAAATACAAAACTACCTGTTTTTGCGGGGGCACCTGTGTTTTTTTTTGGTCCTGGACTCAGCAGCCATCTAGGGAAACCTACCAAACCCAGACATTTCTGAAAACTGGACACCCAAGGGAGTTAAGGGAGGTGTGACTTTTGTGGATCCCCCAATGTTTTCTTACCCAGAATCCTCAGCAAACCTCACATTTAGCAAAAAAATCAAATTTTCCCCACATTTCTGTATGGGATCACTGCACCCGGACATATTTCCTACCACCCAACGTTCCCCTCAGTCTCCCGGTAAAAATGATACCTCACTTGTGTAGGTGCGCCAAGTGCCTGTGACTGGGAAGAGCCACAAACAAGTTGAAATTGAGGGGAAACCAAAGCGGGTCCAAAAGGGCAGTTGGAAAAAAACATTTTTAGACTGACAAGTGCAGCAGAATTTTTATCGGTATAGATAAGACAATGTTAGGTGGTAAGAATTTTGTGGATTCCTGCAGATTCCGGAAGGTTCCATCCCAAAAATGTGTGAAAAATGTGTGATTTCCGGCACAGTTGGAGGTTTGCAGGGCATTGTGGGGAAGAAAATGGTGCAGGTGCATATGAAGCACACAACCCTGGAATCAACCAGATGTTTAGTTTTCAGATGTGTCTAGGTCTTATGGATGCTTCTACATGGCAGCTTCCCAAAGTCAAAAAAGTGCAGCCCTCACCATTCTAAGTGGGACAGTTTTGAGAGTTACCAAGCTCTCATGGCCCAAATGTAAAACCATAACCCAAAATAATCAAATGTCCTCTTTTTTGCCATGAGATAAGATAATTTTAGTGTGCTGGGGTAGAGCTGAAAGAGTGGTACGCCCTTCAGGTGCGGTGGGGGCATAATCATACTGGTTGGTAGCCACCACCCCACTATTTTTTATTTTTATTTTATTCCATGGCATCTAGTAGACTTTCTACTTTTTAAATTATATTAGGCCGATCTGCCCCCCGGTGGGGCAGTAATGACCTAAAAATATTTTGCCCCCCGTGTCTAGAGGCTTCTCTCCTCCCTGGGGGCAGATCGGCCTAATTTTATTAGGCCGCCAATCTGCCCCCAGGGGGAGCAGAAATGGCCTAAAATTACTTGGCCCCACGGGGTGCGACACTTGTCTAAGGGGTCGCTCCCAACATATATACAAAAAATAACAAACAAACAAAAATGGAGCCCTGGTGCCTAGGGGTTTTCTGCCCCAACCTGGGGCAGCTCGGCCGAATTATATTAGGCGGATCTGACCCCGGGGGGCAGAAATGGCCTAAACTTGTTTTTCCCCCTGGGGAGCTGCCCTTGCCCAAGGGGCCACTCCCCTTATGTGTAAGTAATAAAAAATTCCCTGGTGTCTAGTGGTTTCTGCCACCCCTGGAGGAAGATCGGCCTAATTATATTAGGCTGATCTACCCCCAGGGGGGCAGAAATGGCCTAAAAACAATTTGGTCCCCCCAGGGAGTGACCCTAAGGGGTCACTCCCCACACATAAAAGATATTTTTTTTTTTTAACCCTGGTGTCTAGGGGTTTTCTGCCCCCCTCCCCCCCCGGGGGCAGAAATGGCCTGAAAATGATTTGGCCCCCTACAACATAAAAAAAAGAATTCCCTGGTGTCTAGTGGGCATTTCTGTTGCCCGATCAGGCAGCAGAAATGTTTGCAGAGACATGAAAGGAAAGGAAAGCCCTGTCCTTTCCTTTCATGACTCTGCCGGCCCCCTCCTCCCAAGCAGAAGAGAAATGCTCAACATTTCTCTCGTGCATCGCACTGGAAGCTTGCTTCCAGCACGATGGGACTTGACCTCTGATGAGGTCAGCATGTGATTGCATACTGATGTCATCAGACGTCACTGAGGAGATCGGGGGGCTGGGGTTGAAGGGGAAGCGATTCCCCTTTGACCCCTGCCATGGGAGGGAAGCCCACTGAGGCAGCGCTGTGCTGGGGGACGTAACCATTACGTCCTGGCACTCGAGCTCAGTGGGAGCGCTAGCGCTCCATCCATGGGCTTCCCAACCATTACGTACACAGCACAGAATGGGTTAAGCCTGATGAAGAAATATAATACCTGATCAGCTTCCATATGGCCTCTTATTCTGTGTTGTTGTAACTATGAAAGCTCATTTGAATGTCAATTCAAACTCAGGGTTGTAGAGCGATCACATTTTATTAAAATATTGGTGGCATAGAAGTTAGCATATGGTGAATAATTATGCTACATTTAAAGGCTTAACCGAGAAAATAACATGAGTAGTAAAATGTGCACTTTTGAATTATGGTGAACCATGTGACCGCCATTTGTATTGTACACCACATTTTACCATGAGAGTTTTGTATTCATATTAAATGAAGCACTAATGTAAATTATTATAGAAAGTGTTATTGAAGCATTAAAATAAATATAAATTAATCCTACTTATATTTAAATAAAGGAATTTCATTAATGCAAGTTACGATTGCTGAAAAATAAATGCATGTTCAAATTAGTTTTAACATGTCATCAAAAATGTTTGCAATTAAATAATTTGCTATGCATATATGAATTGTAAGGTGCATAGTTGGTTTATTTATGTATTAAATGTATCAATGTATATTAAGGCTTCTTAGCTTGACTAGGCCTGAAAAGATTCATTTTGCAGCAGTGATGGAAAATCACTTGCTTATTTTGTCCCCTCTGACCTGAATTCTTTCCCTAGACTGTTAACGTGAATGTTGAATGTTCTATTGTATTGCATGCAAGAGATATGTTTTATAAATAACAATGTAACACTATTTGTTCTAGCTGTCGCACAGGACAGGAAACTTGTAGTTTTCATGTGAAAATTATTTATTTAGTTTATTATGCAGCGTGTGAAAGGATCACAGGTAACAAACAACTAGAGAATATAATATTTTGTTAGAATTGTGTGGAATTATTCGATGACAGTGCCCTTTTTCTCAGAAGATTCAGAAAAGTAACAGAATTGGTGGTGCCACCTGCAGTTATTGGATACTGAAACTGATGTCCGAAATGCGCCCACCTAAAAAACCAATGAAGGGATGATGTATACTTCCAATTAGTGAGAACTTCAATTCAGTCTGTTTTGTCCCCAACATCAATGCTGTTCAGAACTCTGTTGAAGTATGTTTAAGTTTGTTGTCGCACTCTGTCTTTTAAGTCCCCTGATGAGTTTCCTCATCACAGTTTTAACTGCCCTATTCAGTTATGCGGTTCAGTACTAATAAGGTCAACTAATTCTGATCAGTCCTATGTGCAGATTTTGTTCTGCACTGAACTGATGCTGCTGTCAACTGAGGACAGAAAAAGGTGACTATCCTGCCTGACAAATTACTACTGTCTGCTGTCCCATGAGGAGAGGTGTAAATTAATGTGGTTTCTGGTTTCCTTTTCAGTTAGGTACCTACACCAGCATATTTTTACAGTGAGTTATCCTAGTTAGATGCTTTTCCATATTATTTTTGTCTTTCTTTTTCTTTTTGCTTTTGCCCACATGTGTTAGCCCGTTCCCACACATGCAAGTCCAAATTGGTTCTAATGGTAGGAATGGCCTAGGTCTGAAACCTGAAATATGAAATTTAATGTTGAACTGTATTTTGATGATTTACTGATGTCACCATCATTTGCTTTAAATTCTAACAATGATGTGCATATCATATTGTTGCTAATCTACATTATCCTTTTGGAGTGTCTAACAGTATTGATGTTTAGAAGGCTAAATCTTTTCAGACACTTTGGTCAGCCTCTGGTTTTCATGTGTGTTTATAACATAAATTTAATATTTTTGAATTTTTACATAAGTCTGTTTCATCAGTTTCATAATATGATGGATTTGAAGGAAAAATCAAACTGTTCATTGCATTGGTGAGTTGCAGCAAAAAGCTATGTATTTTTCTGTAAAATTTTTTTTTTTCTTGTAGGACCGTTTAGCGAACTCTGATGAGCAATTAGTAAAAAGCTGTTCCCGGGACAACTGCTGAATACGCCAGATGTATGTATATCTTTCGTGACCTCATCCCATATTCACATTTTGAATATCTGAATTCTGGATTACCAGGCATTCATTCGTTAATCTTGATGAAGAAAGACAATACCTGATCAACTTCCATATGGCTTCTTATTCTGTGTTGTTAAATCAATGAAAACTCGTTTGAATGTCAAGTCGAACTCGAGGTTGTGTTTCATTTACTGTCATAAGGGAGCACATCCATGCATTTCTCTTCTTTTTGCTGCGAGGACCTGTCATTAAACAACATAATTACATGGAAACCTTTATGTATTTTAGTCGTCATTTAGCCTTTTTCAGTTGGTGGCAAAATCGATGGAGGAATAGCTGCTGCCACCTGTAAGGCATTGTGTCATTGTGTATTGCCCTCTCCCTCATGAATGCCACATTGATCACCTGGGGAATTAAATCATTGACATCGCAGGCTACAGAATCTCCATCCTATTATTTAGGTGATTGTGCAAGTAATCGACACATCTCAGCAGGGTGTAAGTAAAAGCAGCCACCGAGAAGTAAATAGAACCTGATTTTGAAAGAGATAGCAACAGTACTCCATTGGGATGAAATAAACATGTTTTAGAAAAAGGAAGGTTTATCCAGAGCAGGTGTTCAGAGCTCTTATATTGTAGAATTAAACTGATGCATTTTCAAATGTAAGATTCAATGTCCCACTTGCAAATTCTGTGCACCTTTTGCATTTTACGTTAGTTATTTTCCTGCTTTGACTATGGCTTATTACTTTGAGATTGTGACCATTGGTAATAATGAAGTTCACGCAGTTATTCTGCTTGCAGTACAGCGTGCGATGATGCATCTGGGTATGATATTGGGTTTCAGATGTGTCTAGACTTATCTAGGACTATATTAAAATCTCATAAAAAAATGTGGAGATGGAATCAAATTCGTTATCAGACCGTTGCAAAACTCTGTCCCATTGTTTTAATCAGAAACGGACCCGAATGGCATCCCCATAGGTTGCCTCTTCTATGATCAAAGGGACCCAATCTAGTCCTGGGCAGAAGGGTGGACCCTTCAGTACAAAGTATTGGACTGAGGTATTTAAATGCTTTACCCATGAAGATTTGAGGCATCTACTGTCATCTGCTAAACAATATCACAATTTCCCTTGACTCACTATTTCAAAATATTTTTTATTTTGTTGATCCAGTTTTCTCATTTGTACTCTCTATCAAATATTTCAGCAGTTAGCTGGCAACAATGTTCTTTTAAAAATGTACCACTATCTTGAGAAAGTGACAGATTTTTTACTATTTTTTATTTTGCTCCCCATTCCTGCCATGCGATAGCAACCCATGCAGCTATGGCTGAGTAACTACTATACATTGAAAAGGCATTTATTGTTTTCTTGATAATTTAAGCCCCACTGGAAGAAGCTGCACAAGGCTTTCCCAAAGAATATGATATCCACTTTAGGTTTTCATGGCAAGTTTCATGCAAGTCTATCAAAAAGAGACTCCAAAAATTCGGGGCAAGGTCGGCGCAAAAGTGACATTTCTTTATTTCAACTCACATAGGTTTCTTTGGGGCAGCTTTAAGAGGCCCTAGCGCCTCCTTGTCCTACATTAGCATAATTTCTTTATACTAATGTGGCCCAACGAGGCCGAAATCGCAGCGCCAAATTTACAAAGTGGCACAATGCATGCATTGTGCCACTTCGTAACCCTTTGCGCTACATTATGCCTGCACCAGTCATAATGTAATCAAAAGGAGAATTCCCCGTTAGTGGGGGGGGGGGGGCTGAAAAAATAGTACAAAGAAATATAAAAGATTTATATGGGTCATTTTTTCCAGCACTTTTAAGTCCTACTCTGAGCAGGCGATCCCAGTACTCAGATTTGCTGGCCATCACAGAAACAAATTCTGTTGCAACTGCTGTTACCCAACGTGGTGCACTGAGAATCGAGTTGGATGGGAAAAGGGGCATAAGGGGACAGGTTGAACCTATCTTGAACCCAGACCAATGAGGGGGTCCCAAATGGCCCCCCTTGGAATAAAATAATAATCCAAACATTCTCAGAATTTACAAGCTCTTTGCTAAACAGTTTTAGTTTTCCTGAAACTTTTCCATTTGGAGATCTCCACCCAACTGTGAAGTTTTCCTGTGGTAAAATATGTGAAAGCAGAAAAAGTTTATAAAATGTGGAAAAAATTAGTAAATATGTTTATGTTACATGTCAATGCACATTAGTTTTACATATGTATTATGAATGTGGCCCTAAACAAAAAACGTTACAGCAATAGCAAATTAATTTTTAATCTTAATTTACAGTAAATTAAATATATTAAATATTTTTTTTCAAGATTTAAATAAAAAAGAATCCCTCCTCAAGTAAAAATGTGCATAGAAATATAGATATATATATGTTACACAGTGGCTATCGTCACAGTTATATTTACGATTGTGTTTCCATAGGAAATGCATTTTTTGTGTAACTAGTAACTTTAGTGCTGTTAAAGTGCTCTTTTTTTGCCTAGTTTACACAGTGATCCTTCAAAATGAGAAAACAAGGGGTCCAAAATGTGTTTTACCTATACCTTTTCGCATAGGAACTTAAAATACAGCTACAGTCTAACCCACTGAAAAGATTTACACTAAATTTGGCAGAAAGCTAGAGTGCTTTTTGTGATTTGGTGTGCAGTAATTTTAAGAGCAATTAATGCTCAAAATGTTGTATATCTAAGAGACCATCTGTGGATTTCAACAGAACTCAAGCTGAGATCTGAATGGTTGCCTCCACCTCAACCAGGAAGTGGTGGCAGCCATCTTAGGAACCTAAAAAATGCAAAATAAAGACACAAGGGGGCAGGGTAGAAATAACCTCACCCCCTAGGCCTGGGGCCAAACATGTTTTTTTTAAACATTTTTCTGCAAATTTGCAGCCGATCAACAAATCTGCTGCAAAAAAAAAAAAAAAAAGAATAAACATTCACAGGCTTCTGTGCTTATTTTAAAAAATGCCCCAGGGTGAGTAGGGCCTGGGGGGCAACACTTATTTTCTGGGGGAAATTGGCACACGTGGCCCTCCTCCCCAAGCTGATTTTGGTCCCAGAGACCCAATCCTCCGAGGCTTGGTGCAAGTCTGAGGGGGAGAGGGCATGTGGCCTTCCTCCATGGGCCTGTTTTGGCCCTGGAGACCCATCCCTTGGGACCTGGTGCATTTTTCAAGGGGAGAGGAGCATGTGGCCCTGAGGACCCCATCTCGCAGGGACCGATGTATTTCTCATGGAGGTGGGGGCCACACAGCCCCCCTCCCTCTGTTACGTTGTTAATGAACATTTTACATATATATGTATATATATATATATATATATATATATATATATATATATATATATATATATATGTATATATATCACCACTAGGTACTTATAGTTACAACCTAGTTTCTATATAAAAAGCCTTTTCTTTACTTGCTTATATCTTTTGAGCCACTGATGAATATTCTAAAAACTTTCCCAAAAAATTAGTCAGTTCCATCAGCTGCTGCCTGCAAAGTTTCAGGGTGATCCATCTGGGGGGAGAGAAAAAAGGGCGGTCCAAAACACGTTTTCCCCATTCATTTTTCCATAGGGATTTTAAACAGGGATAGCGCAAAAACTACTGGACGGAATTACATCAGACTTGGCAGAAAGATAGGTCCTGGTCCAGAAAGAATGCTTTTTTGTTTTGGTGTAATACTTTTCAGTATTTTTGGAGAAATTAAGGAGAATGCAAATTTGTTTATCTAGGGACGTGAAGGATTTGCGACCCCTAACGATCTTGTGCTGAGATCTGATTGGCTAATAACACTTCAACAACAGAAGCTGTTGAACAACAGAAGATGTTGAATTGTTGCCAGCCATCAAAATAAAAGTAAAAATAAATAAACAAAAAAAAAACTTATGGATGTACCTTTTAAAATCACTGCATCCAGATTGACTGAACACCACTGACAATACCACTTGATTTCTGCATATCTGAAGAGTTCTCAGGAATGCATGGATTCCACATTCCAATTGGAATCATCTTCACTCATGATGGTTTTTGAAAATCCAGCACTGTCAGCTGTGCAGTGCTGAGCAAACCATCTTGTACTACCTGAGAAAGGCGGAAGCCGAAACGTAGTGGAAATATATTTTTGTTCTTTGGTGGCTGGCTGTTGTTTTCATGTGATCCTCCATCTTCTAGTATATATATGTGTATATATATATATATATATATATATTTATATATATATATATATATATATATATATATATATATTTTACTGGAAGGCGGGGTGTAGCGCCACATTTATATTTCAGAACCGTAATAAAACATGAAGCTAGGCTATAAAGCAGTATGTGTTGACCAGTTTAGATATTACATTGTATTGTAGCATTGGTATAGTGCTTCCTAAACCTATTTGAGGAAGTGAACAGCTTATCCATATGCCATCATTGAATTAAACATCATAGCAGACCAGGGTGAGAAGGAAGGTACAAAGATCATATATGATATGATTTGTGTTTTATGGTTACATTGTATAGCACCTGACACCCCTTGCGAGGTGCCGAAGAACATTTTGGTTGATGGGTCATAGGCAACACTGCAGGCTGTGCTTTGTTGGAAGAGTGTGGGTTTCTAGAGTGACCTATGATCAGAGTGTTGGGGTATTGCGCATTATCCCCATGGGGTGCTATTGGGTGTTGTGGCGCTAGATGGTTGGGCCAGGAGTAGTGAGAGGTTACTCCACATGTAAGGGTGTCTTTGCCTGCGCAAAAGATACTGGTATAGGCGCTAGATGGTTGGCCAATAGTAGTGGGAGGTTACTCCACATGTAAGGGTGTCTTTGCCTGCACAAAAGATACAGGTATAGGCTATTGGTTTATCACCAGTTTATCTTAGAGTCAACAGAGGACCTAATTCATTAATGCAGGGCTCTTTGCACAAATGGCCCATTAATATGTTTGTGGAGACAATAGCAGTTTAGGACAGGAAAAGCAGGTGTGGCTTCCACCAAATTCCGAGTTAATATCCAGATGTTGTGAAATTAAGGTTGTACACAAATATGATGGTGCACAGGATTAGAAGGGCATGTGACATTGAGATGCTCAGTGGCAAAGAAGGAGCCTAGAGACGAAAAAAATAAAGAAGGTTTGTCTGCAACGTTTCTCAGCCATGCACCTGTCTGAGCCTTAACCTAGGCTCCTTACACCTTACCTTTCTCTTCACTGAGCCTGCAGACATGTGTAATCCCTTTTACCGTAAACAACTATAAAGCACTGGCTTTGTCAATTTCAGAACTCTAAAACACTGAGGGACATATTTATACTCTGTTTGCACCAAAGTAACATCATTTTTTTTAACTCTAATTCGGTGCAAAACTAACTCCATATTTATACTTTGGCGCTAGACCCTTCTAGCACCAAATTTATGGAGTTAAAGTAATTTCTTGAATGTAAAAACCTACCTTGCCTTCATGAGATGCAAGGTAGGCGTTCCCGTGCAAAACATTACTCTATGGCCTTAATGCCATATTTATACTCCTGTGCAAAAATGGTGCACAGGAGGGAGGAGACGTCAAGAAATGGTGCAAAGCTTGCTTTGCCCCATTTTTTAATGGTGGGTCAGGGCAGGCGTTAGGGGACCTGTAGGCCTATTGCCATGGTGGAACACCATGGAACAAGCCCACAGGTTCCCTCCCCAGGCCCTAGGGACACCCCCACCCACACCAAAGGGACTGCGGAGGATGGGGGACCGCACTTCAATTAAGTACAGGTAGGTACAGGTAGGTATTTGATTTTATTTTTTAAAGTGCCATGGGGGCTGTGAAATGGCCCCCATACATGTCACAGGGCGCAATGGCCATGCCCAGGGAACCCATGTCCCCTGTCATGGCCATTGGGGTGGTGGGCATGACTCCTGTCTTTTCTAAAACAGGAGTCATGTGGTATGGATGGTTTTGTGTCAGAAAATGAATCTAGGCAGGTTAGAGAATTATTTTTTTATTCTAACCTGCCTAAAGTCATTTTTTGATGAAAAACCCCCTTCTTCTATACTGCCAGCCCCACCAGACGAACGTAATTTTTTTTTACTCTAACCTACCCTTTGCACCGGCTTGCACCATTCATAAATATGGTGCGCGGCCGGTGCACAGAAATGGTTCAAGCCGGTGCTAAACTTTTTGGTGCAAATCTGCGTTAGTGCCGTTTTGCACCAAAAACTATAAATCAGGGCCTGAGTGAGTTGGTAAGGATTTGAACCTGTGATTTTCAAGTAGCAGCAGGATTTGAGCAGCATATGCATTGACCTACATGGTTATTGCAGAGAGGCCTTGGAAAGGCATGTGTTTGGGGAGGTGTAAATAAGTTCTCCCAATGATTTAATTCAATTGTAATTGTAGTGGCACGTTCGTTGATCGTGCAACATTGGAAATCAATGAATGTCCTCACTATTAATTTACGGGTAGAAAAAATGCAGAGGACTAAAATCTTCAAAGAGGGATATGCTAGAAGAGTGGAGGATATCTCAAGGTTCTTAAGAATATGGGGGAAGTTAACACTCCTAGATTCTATTCCTTAGTAAAATGAGATTGTGGCACCAAGGGAAGTTACCCAAGGGTGTGTTATGAGTATTACAGATCCATTGTTTGATATAAGTTGAAGGCAGGATTAAAGATGTTGCCAAGCAGAAAGCGATTAATGCTCAGTGTCCCATGCTCAAGTACTATTCTATTTTATAAGTTGATAACAGTGAAGTGTGGTAGCCACCTTCATGGATAACCAGGAACAAATTTCACACTAGCACTTTAGTATTAGGGATTTCATCCTGAAGTGGTACTGTAAATTCTTGTTTTTGCCACTTTATTTGATTTCAGGCACCTTAAGGTATTGGTAAAGCACGTAGGCACTTTAGTGGTCCTGCATTTTCATCTGAAATATTTGCAAGTTTAAGTGTTGAAAAAATGCTAAGCACACTTGCATGTATTGGCATTGTTTATATACATTTTAAATTACGGTACACTGTTAAAATGCTGCTTTTAAGGCACATTTATACAGTTTAAATGTCTGAAGGTTTTTTATATTAGCTTATGCGTAGGGTTCAAGAGCTAAATGATGTAATTCAAGCTGCTTTAGTTGTTTTTCTCTCATATTTCTCATGTCTAACAATACTATTATCTTTTTTTCTACCCTGGTTAACAAAAATATATATATATATGTTAGCAAAGGTGTGGTAAGATGATTGTGTTACTTTAGAAACTATTATGGAAAAAGAGTTCATAGCATAAATGTGATTGTGAGTGAAAAATGTAGTAAGCTTAAACAATATAGGTGGTCATTACAACCCTGGCGGTCGGTGTTAAAGCGGCGGCAAAACCGCCCACAGGCTGGCGGTAAAAATTTGGAATTATGACCGTGACGGAAACCACCAACAAAGACAGCCACTTTAACACTCCCACCGCCACGGCGGTACAGACAAACAGCGCGGCGGTTTAGGAGGCTGGCCTGGTTGTAGTGGGTACCAAGGGGTACTTACACTCTGTACCAGGTCCAGTTATCACTTATTAGTATAGAAGAGGTGTCTAGCAGCTTAGGCTGATAAAAAAGGGTAGCTTAGCAGAGCAGCTTAGGCTGAACTAGGAGACATGCAAAGCTCCCACTACACCACTGGTGTCATATGCACAATATCATAAGAAAACACAATACCCAGATATACTAAAAATAAAGGTACTTTATTTTTATGACAATATGCTAAAAGTATCTCAGTGAGTACCCTCAGTATGAGGATAGCAAATATACACAAGATATATGTACACAATATCAAAAATATGCAGTAGCAATAAAAAGCAATGCAAGCAATGTACAGTCACAATAGATTGCTATGAGAACACATAGGTATAGGGGCAACACAAACCATATACTCCAAAAGTGGAATGCGAACTACGAATGGACCCCAAACCTATGTGAGCTTGTAGAGGGTCGCTGGGACTGTAAGAAAACAGTGAGGGTTAGAAAAATAGCCCACCCCAAGACCCTGAAAAGTAGGTGTAAAGTGCACCTAAGTTCCCCAGAGAGCACAGAAGTTGTGATAGGGGAATTCTGCAAGGAAGAACAACACCAGCAATGCCACCAAAGTGGATTTCCAGACGAGAGTACCTGTGGAACAAGGGGAGCAAGTCCAAGTGTCGCTTCAAAGTCGAGATTGGGCAGATGCTCAGGAAATGCCAGCTGAGGATGCAAAGAAGCTGCCACCGGAAGGTAGAAGCTGTGGATTCTGCAAGAACGAAGAGGACTAGCAACTTCCCCTTTGGAGGATGAATGTCCCACGTTGTGAAGAAGCTTGCAGAGGTGTTCCCACGCAGAAAGACCGCAAACAAGCCTTGCTAGCTGGAAGGGTCGCGGTTAGGGTTTTTGGATGCTGCTGTGGCCCAGGAGGGACCATGATGTCGCCAATTGCGGGAGGAGACAGTGGGGGCGCCCAGCAAGACAAGGAGCCCTCACAGAAGCAGGCAGCACCCGCAGAAGTGCCAGAACAGGAACTATGAAGAGGAGTGAACCGGAGCTCACCCGAAGTCACAAAAGAAGATCCCACGACGCCGGAGGACTGTTGTGCACAGCAGGTTACAGTGTCGGGGACCCAGGCTTGGCTGTGCACAAAGGAAATCCTGGAAGAGTGCACAGGAGCCGGAGCAGCTGCAAATCACACGGTACCCAGCAATGCAGTCTAGCGTGGGGAGGCAAGGACTCACCTCCACCAAACTTGGACTGAAGAGTCACTGGACTGTGGGAGTCACTTGGACAGAGTTGCTGAGTTCCAGGGACCACGCTCGTCGTGCTGAGAGGGGACCCAGAGGACCGGTGATGCAGTCTTTTGTTGCCTGCGGTTGCAGGGAGAAGATTCCGTCGACCCACAGGAGATTTCTTCGGAGCTTCTAGTGCAGAGAGGAGGCAGACTACCCCCACAGCATGCACCACCAGGAAAACAGTCGAGAAGGCGGCAGGATCAGGGATACAAGGTTGCAGTAGTCGTCTTTGCTACTTTGTTGCAGTTTTGCAGGCGTCCTGAGCCCTCAGCGGTCGATTCCTTGGCAGAAGGTGAAGAGAGAGATGCAGAGGAACTCTGATGAGCTCTTGCATTCGTTATCTAAAGAATTCCCCAAAGCAGAGACCCTAAATAGCCAGAAAAGGAGGTTTGGCTACCTAGGAAGGAGGATAGGCTAGCAACACAGGTGAGAGCCTATCAGAAGGAGTCTCTGACGTCACCTGCTGGCACTGGCCACTCAGAGCAGTCCAGTGTGCCAGCAGCACCTCTGTTTCCAAGATGGCAGAGGTCTGGAGCACACTGGAGGAGCTCTGGGCACCTCCCCTGGGAGGTGCAGGACATGGGAGTGGTCACTCCCCTTTCCTTTGTCCAGTTTCGCACCAGAGCAGGGCTGGGGGATCCCTGAACCGGTGTACACTGGCTTATGCAGAGATGGGCACCATCTGTGCCCATCAAAGCATTTCCAGAGGCTGGGGGAGGCTACTCCTCCCCAGCCCTGACACCTTTTTCCAAAGGGAGAGGGTGTAACACCCTCTCTCTGAGGATGTCCTTTGTTCTGCCTTCCTGGGCCAAGCCTGGCTGGACCCCAGGAGGGCAGAAACCTGTCTGAGGGGTTGGCAGCAGCAGCAGCTGCAGTGAAACCCCAGAAAGGCAGTTTGGCAGTACCCGGGTCTGTGCTAGAGACCCAGGGGATCATGGAATTGTCTCCCCAATGCCAGGATGGCATTGGGGTGGCAATTCTATTATCTTAGACATGTTACATGGCCATGTTCGGAGTTACCATTGTGATGCTATACATAGGTAGTGACCTATGTATAGTGCACGCGTGTAATGGTGTCCCCGCACTCACAAAGTCCAGGGAATTTGCCCTGAACGATGTGGGGGCACCTTGGCTAGTGCCAGGGTGCCCACACACTAAGTAACTTTGCACCCAACCTTCACCAGGTGAAGGTTAGACATATAGGTGACTTATAAGTTACTTAAGTGCAGTGGTAAATGGCTGTGAAATAACGTGGACGTTATTTCACTCAGGCTGCTCTGGCAGACCTGTGTAAGAATTGTCAGATCTCCCTATGGGTGGCAAAAGAAATGCTGCAGCCCATAGGGATCTCCTGGAACCCCAATACCCTGGGTACCTCAGTACCATATACTAGGGAATTATAAGGGTGTTCCAGTATGCCAATGTGAATTGGTGAAATTGGTCACTAGCCTGTTAGTGACAATTTGTAAAGCAGAGAGAGCATAACCACTGAGGTTCTGGTTAGCAGAGCCTCAGTGAGACAGTTAGGCATCACACAGGGAACACATACATATAGGCCACAAACTTATGAGCACTGGAGTCCTGGCTAGCAGGGTCCCAGTGACACATAACAAACATACTGAAAACATAGGGTTTTCACTATGAGCACTGGGCCCTGGCTAGCAGGATCCCAGTGAGACAGTGAAAACACCCTGACATATACTCACAAACAGGCCAAATGTGGGGGTAACAAGGCTAGAAAGAGGCTACTTTCTCACAGGCGGTCACCGCCAACAGACAGGCGGAGGACAATGTACCGCCGACAGTATCACAACAGGTCAATCCGCCACCTTTTCCGGGGCGGATTCACCGCAGATAAAAACACGGCAGAAACAGCCATTTCAAAGGGAAAACGCTCCCCTCTACACATGCCACGAGGAACGACGACACCGTGGAGTCGGAACTCCATCTTCTCCCTGCGATAGTCTTCTTGCTCCTATACGAGAATCAACAACGCCGGCGGCGAAGACCACGGTGAGTACTGCACCTACGACATAGGGGAGGGGGAGGGAAAAACACAGGGACACACACAACCAACATCACAACCCCCACCCGACCCTCACCCAATACAACACACACACCAATGCATATCCAAACATTACAGTAACAACCCCCAACCCCCCGGAAGAATGCAAAGACAAAAGGAAATGAGTTGAACCATTGTAATGTATCAAAATACAGTAACCAAATATATACATATATGTATAGACATTAAACAAAATATACACCACGATTAGTAGTGCAGGTAATGCACCATTCATTGTCCATGGACCACTGGGCCCAAAATGCATGGGCGAGGCCTACACTTGATACCTGATCAAAACGGAGAGAACACTGCAGGGGCATCAGATAGAAATACAACAGGCACCTCAGGGGGAAGGGAAGGGGGGCACCTCAGCCGGATGAGTGCACCACACCAGATCCATGAGGGGGCTCAATGCCCATTGATGTATCCTGGGGAGTGCAAAGCCACAGTCTCTCAAGTCTCTACAGTGGGTGGGTTGCCCACTGTACCATCCTGGGGAGTGCAAAGCCAGTCTCTCAAGTCTCTACAGTGGGTGGTTTGCTCACTGTACCATCCTGGGGAGTGCAAAACCAAAGTCTCTCAAGTCTCTACAGTGGGTGGATTGCCCACTGTACCATCCTGGGGAGTCCAAAGCCACAGTCTCTCAAGTCTCTACAGTGGGTGGTTTGCCCACTGTACCATCCTGGGGAGTGCTGTTCAGCGGTGCTTGAGTTGGCAGTTTCTGACCTGTTCAGCGGTGCTTGCCCTGTTCAGCGGTGCATTCCATGGCGGTCTTCGCCCTGTTCAGCGGTGCTTGAGTTGGCAGTTTCTGACCTGTTCAGCGGTGCTTGCCCTGTTCAGTGGTGCTTGCCCTGTTCAGCAGTGCTTGCCATGGCGTTCTTTGCCTTGTTCAGCGGTGCTTGCCCTGTTCAGCGGTGCTTGCCATGGCTGCCTTTGCCTTGTTCAGCAGTCCCTGGCCTGTTCAGCGGTGCTTGCCAAGGCAGTCCTTCATTGCCTAGCAGGCCTGTGGCTGGCGGTCCTTCATGGGTAAGCTGGGCTGTGGCTTGCGGGGCCCTCCTGGCCAGTGACGATTGGGCTGGCCTCCTGGGTAGTGACTCTGGTGGTGGCCTCCTGGCCAGTGACGATTGGGCTGGCCTCCTGGGCAGTGACTCTGGTGGTGGCCTCCTGGCCAGTGACGATTGGGCTGGCCTCCTGGGCAGGGACTCCGGCGGTGGCCTCCTGGCCAGTGACGATTGGGCTGGGCTCCTGGGCAGTGACTCTGGCGGTGGCCTCCTGGTCAGTGACGATTGGGCTGGCCTCCTGGGCAGTGACTCCGGCGGTGGCCTCCTGGCCAGTGACGAATGGGCTGGTGGTGGCCTCCTGGGCAGCGGGGATGATGGCGGTCTTCTCCACCGTGCTGCTCCTCCCAGACTTTGGCGATTTCTTCTGCCCCTTCCCCACCTTGGGAGGACTCACAGCTGAGTCGACACTACCCCCGGGACCCTTGTGAGCGGCTTTGCTGGCTGGAGTCTTCCCCCTCTCCCGCCGGGCACTGTCCAACTTCTGGTGCTTCACAGGGGGGGGACTGGCTGTGCTGTGGCTCCATGCCATACTGGCTGGCATGGTGGCCGGTGCACTCCACATACCTGTAACAGGCACCACTGGTCCCGGCGATTTTTTGGCTGAGGTGCTAGTACGGGACCTATGAGTTGGAGGGGTGGGGGGGGGGGGAAGAGGTCAAGGTTGGCCAGGAAAGGTTTCTTAGGAACACTGGGACGGGTAGCTGGAGGGGGTTTGGGAGTGGAGGAAGAGGTAATGGTTGTAGGAGGTGTATGTTTGGTGACTTTGGGTGAAGGTGCATGCGCTGGAGGCTGTCGTGAGGTGGATGGCTGTTGGGTGGGTGTGTGCCTGCGTTTGTGTATCTTCGGAGGGGGCGTCACAGACACACTGGGAGAGGACACAGGGGACGTGTAAATGGGAGTAGGGGTGGTGACTGCACGTGAGCGGTGTGTGGTGGTGGGTGTGCTGGTGCGGGACATAGTGGCTGTAGTGGTAGTGCATGCAGGTGTGAGTGTAGATGAGACTGGGAGGGAGGAGGGAGACGAGGAGGAGGGGGACACAGTGGAGGCAGTGGATGTTGGTGTGTCTATTTGTGTGTGATGCTTGCTTGAGTGCCTGTGGGATGTGTGGTGCTTATGTTTGCCTGAGCTACCCTTGTGTGGTGAGGTGTGTGCAGGCTGGTCTGATGGTGTGCTTGGGATAGGCTGGGGTACAGGGGATTGGGTCTGGCTGGAGGAAGTTAGAGGGGGGAGGCTAGACACAGGGACAATGGCTGCCATCAGTGCTGAGGCCAGAGTTTGCAGGGTTCGATGAAGGGCAGCCTGACCAGAATGAATGTCCTCCAGGAATGCATTTGTGTGTTGCAATTCCCTTTCTACACCCTGGATGTCATTCAAAATGGTAGACTGCCCAACAGTGAGGGACCTGAGGAGTTCAATGGCCTCCTCACTGAGGGCAGCAGAGGTGACAGGGGCAGGGGCTGAGGTGCCTGGGGCAAAGGTGATGCCCACCCTCCTGGGTGAGCGGGCACGGGACGAAGGCTGAGGGGCTGCTGGGAGGGCGGTGCTGGTAGGGGGGGTGGCCGCTGTACCTGTAGAAGTGGGGGGCACAGATTTTGCGGCCACCACAAGGGAGCTTGCATCGGAGGATGAGTCCGTGTCGCTGGTTGCTGATCCTGTCCCCGCCGTGAAGCTCCCCTTGCCCTCTGTCCCAATGGTGTATTCAGAGTCCGTGGTGTGGCCCTCCATGGCCATGTGGGATGTAGCTCCCTCGTGCTCCGGTGCCACTGTACCTCCGCCTGATGATGCTGATGCACACAAGAACAGGGAGACCACAAAAAGGGGGGGGGCGACAGAAGAAAGACAGGTTGAGTGCATGGATTACCGCTACCGTTGGCGGACAATACAGACAGAGCAGCCCCCTGCACTACGTCGTGCTGTTGGGCTCTACAGATGCAATTCCTGGGATATGTCCTACATGGCTATGGTCGACATCTGCACACATAGATGACACAGGGGCATGTATACCTGTACTTGGCACTCTACAAAGGTGAGGTGGGGTGCCACATGGCCTGCATTATGGAGGGGCCTAGCCTACGGAACTCGCCCTGGCATAGGGAAACCCACAGCCCTCCTCCCCCACCAGACACCTTCACTGCGCGCAAAGTCCGCTGAATGATGTTGTACTCACCCTCTTGTGTCTGCTGTGATGCCCTCAAGCGCCCATCCAACTCAGGGTAGGCCACCGCCAGGATCCGGAACATCAGGGGGTCATGGTTCAGCGGGCACCCCCCCCACATTGGGAGGCCATCCCCAGCTGAGCCTCTGCCGTCTTCTTGCTCCAACGGCGAATGTTCTCCATCTTTTCCGGCAGTGGGTGCTCTGTCTGTGGTGGACCCCCAGGGTCCGGACGTCCTTGACGATGGCACGCCAAATATCCTACTTCTGGTGGGCGCTGACATTCATGACATGTACAGGTGAAGAAGAGAAGTCATTACCAACTGCACCGTCAAAGTGAGTGGCCCACATCCCTACCCTTGCCATGTGGCACATGCATTCACAGTCCATCATGCACACAGAACTGTGCCCTCTTCATTCTTACAGCCAGCCCTCTCCACACAGGCATAGCCCATACAACGTGCTCCCTGTGTACTTACCTGTTGGTCTGGAGGACCGTAGAGTAGCGTGTACTGGGGGAGGACCCCGTCCACGAGCTTCTCCAACTCCTCTGCAGTGAAGGCAGGGGCCCTTTCCCCAAACGCACGAGCCATTGTCACTTCCAGACCGAGGTCACAGCAGCACTTGCAATGTAGGTCCTCTCCTGTCGAAGATCAGGTATCGAGTGATTGAACAGATAGAAAATGGCGGTCACGTCCGGGGTGGTGCGTACCATCACCGCCAGCGTACATCGTCATTGGCTCCTGGGACCCATAGGGTCCAATGTTAACCAATGCAGCATTGCGCCGCGGTCTTCGACCGCCTACCGCGATGGTGTACAACGCCAGCGTAGTTACCTCACATCCCATTGTCCCACTTTAGAGGTCAGGCAGTCGCCACTTCAGGGGCCCACATGGCCTCATTACCTACTGCGTCACACAGACCTAGGCCTTGTCGTGCAACACAAATACAGGCCAGATTTGGTGTATGAATGGTGTTATGTGTAGACTTTGGGTACATACCTCTGAGTTGTTTGACTCTGTGGTCGCTGTTGTCATTCCTAGGCACCGTCCGCTGGGTCATGTGAGGAGATGGCGGGATCCTCCGGTGTACCGACCGCTGGTGGACCTTTCGACAATGGAGGAAAGACATTTGATCATCACCTACAAGTTTGACCGTGCCACAATTGTGAGAAAGTAGCCTCTTTCTAGCCTTGTTACCCCCACTTTTGGCCTGTTTGTGAGTGTATGTCAGGGTGTTTTCACTGTCTCACTGGGATCCTGCTAGCCAGGGCCCAGTGCTCATAGTGAAAACCCTATGTTTTCAGTATGTTTGTTATGTGTCACTGGGACCCTGCTAGTCAGGACCCCAGTGCTCATAAGTTTGTGGCCTATATGTATGTGTTCCCTGTGTGGTGCCTAACTGTCTCACTGAGGCTCTGCTAACCAGAACCTCAGTGGTTATGCTCTCTCATTTATTTCAAATTGTCACTAACAGGCTAGTGACCAATTTTACCAATTTACATTGGCTTACTGGAACACCCTTATAATTCCCTAGTATATCGTACTGAGGTACCCAGGGTATTGGGGTTCCAGGAGATCCCTATGGGCTGCAGCATTTCTTTTGCCACCCATAGGGAGCTCTGACAATTCTTACACAGGCCTGCCACTGCAGCCTGAGTGAAATAACGTCCACGTTATTTCACAGCCATTTTACACTGCACTTAAGTAACTTTTAAGTCACCTATATGTCTAACCTTTACCTGGTAAAGGCTAGGTGCAAAGTTACTTAGTGTGAGGGCACCCTGGCACTAGCCAAGGTGCCCCCACATTGTTCAGAGCCAATTCCCTGAACTTTGTGAGTGCGGGGACACCATTACACGCGTGCACTACATATAGGTCACTACCTATATGTAGCTTCACAATGGTAACTCCGAATATGGCCATGTAACATGTCTATGATCATGGAATTGCCCCCTCTATACCATCCTGGCATAGTTGGCACAATCCCATGATCCCAGTGGTCTGTAGCACAGACCCTGGTACTGCCAAACTGCCCTTCCTGGGGTTTCACTGCAGCTGCTGCTGCTGCCAACCCCTCAGACAGGCATCTGCCCTCCTGGGGTCCAGCCAGGCCTGGCCCAGGATGGCAGAACAAAGAACTTCCTCTGAGAGAGGGTGTGACACCCTCTCCCTTTGGAAAATGGTGTGAAGGCAGGGGAGGAGTAGCCTCCCCCAGCCTCTGGAAATGCTTTGTTGGGCACAGATGTGCCCAATTCTGCATAAGCCAGTCTACACCGGTTCAGGGACCCCTTAGCCCTGCTCTGGCGCGAAACTGGACAAAGGAAAGGGGAGTGGCCACTCCCCTGACCTGCACCTCCCCTGGGAGGTGTCCAGAGCTCCTCCAGTGTGCTCCAGACCTCTGCCATCTTGGAAACAGAGGTGCTGCTGGCACACTGGACTGCTCTGAGTGGCCAGTGCCACCAGGTGACGTCAGAGACTCCTTCTGATAGGCTCCTTCAGGTGTTAGTAGCCTATCCTCTCTCCTAAGTAGCCAAACCCTCTTTTCTGGCTATTTAGGGTCTCTGTCTCTGGGGAAACTTTAGATAACGAATGCAAGAGCTCATCCGAGTTCCTCTGCATCTCTCTCTTCACCTTCTGATAAGGAATCGACTGCTGACCGCGCTGGAAGCCTGCAAACCTGCAACATAGTAGCAAAGACGACTACTGCAACTCTGTAACGCTGATCCTGCCGCCTTCTCGACTGTTTTCCTGCTTGTGCATGCTGTGGGGGTAGTCTGCCTCCTCTCTGCACCAGAAGCTCCGAAGAAATCTCCCGTGGGTCGACGGAATCTTCCCCCTGCAACCGCAGGCACCAAAAAGCTGCATTACCGGTCCCTTGGGTCTCCTCTCAGCACGACGAGCGAGGTCCCTCGAATCCAGCGACTCTGTCCAAGTGACCCGCACAGTCCAGTAACTCTTCAGTCCAAGTTTGGTGGAGGTAAGTCCTTGCCTCACCTCGCTGGGCTGCATTGCTGGGAACCGCGACTTTCCAGCTACTCCGGCCCCTGTGCACTTCCGGCGGAAATCCTTTGTGCACAGCTGAGCCTGGTTCCACGGCACTCTAACCTGCATTGCACGACTTTCTAAGTTGGTCTCCGGCGACGTGGGACTCCTTTGTGCAACTTCGGCGAGCACCATTTCACGCATCCTTGTAGTGCCTGTTTCTGGCACTTCTCTGGGGGCTACCTGCTTCAGTGAGGGCTCTTTGTCTTGCTCGACGTCCCCTCTCTCTTCAGGTCCAATTTGCGACCTTCTGGTCCCTCCTGGGCCCCAGCAGCGTCCAAAAACGCCAAAAGCACAATTTGCAACTAGCAAGGCTTGTTGGCATCCTTCCGGCGGGAAAACACTTTTGCACGACTCTCCAAGGTGAGAGGAATCCGTCCACCAAAGGGGAAGTCTCTAGCCCTTTTTGTTCCTGCAGAAACCTCAGCTTCTTCTGTCCAGTAGAAGCTTCTTTGCACCCGCAGCTGGCATTTCCTGGGCATCTGCCCATCTCCGACTTGCTTTTGACTTTTGGACTTGGTCCCCTTTTTCCACAGGTACCCTAGATTGGAAATCCACAGTTGTTGCATTGCTGGTTTGTGTATTTCCTGCATTATTCCTCTAACACGACTTCTTTGTCCTTAGGGGAACTTTAGTGCACTTTGCACTCACTTTTCAGGGTCTTGGGGAGGGTTATTTTTCTAACTCTCACTATTTTCTAATAGTCCCAGCGACCGTCTACAAGGTCACATAGGTTTGGGGTCCATTCGTGGTTCGCATTCCACTTTTGGAGTATATGGTTTGTGTTGCCCCTATCCCTATGTTTCCCCATTGCATCCTATTGTAACTATACATTGTTTGCACTGTTTTCTAAGACTATACTGCATATTTTTGCTATTGTGTATATATATCTTGTGTATATTTCCTATCCTCTCACTGAGGGTACACTCTAAGATACTTTGGCATATTGTCATAAAAATAAAGTACCTTTATTTTTAGTATAACTGTGTATTGTGTTTTCTTATGATATTGTGCATATGACACTAGGTGGTACTGTAGTAGCTTCACAAGTCTCCTAGTTCAGCCTAAGCTGCTCTGCTAAGCTACCATTATCTATCAGCCTAAGCTGCTAGACACCCTATACACTAATAAGGGATAACTGGGCCTGGTGCAAGGTGCAAGTACCCCTTGGTACTCACTACAAGCCAGTCCAGCCTCCTACATTGGTTGTGCAGTGGTGGGATAAGTGCTTTGAGACTACTTACCACTCTTGTCATTGTACTTTTCATAAGAGAAAAATATACAAAACAAGGTCAGTGTATATACACATAGCCAAAAAGTTTAGCATTTCCTCTTTTCACTCTTTTCTAAGTGCTGAAAAGTACTTATAACTTTCTAAAAAGTTCTAAAAAGTTTAAAAAGTTTTTTTTCTCTGTCTTTCTGAAAGCTGTGACAAACTTTTTATCTTTTACTATCACTTTAACTCTCTCTAAAAATGTCTGGCACAGGCCAAAATGTTGATCTGTCCAAACTGGCATATGACAACCTTAGCTGGAAAAGAGCAAGGAGTCTCTGTATAGAGAGAGGTTTGAGTGTAGGGAAGAATCCTTCCTTGGAACTGTTACTTAACATGCTTAGAGAACAGGATAAGGCCATAGGTGCCTCATCTGTTGAAAAAGTACCTAATATTTCTCAATCTGATTCAGGGACCCCCCCAGGAAAAGATTCAGGAAAGAAACTTCCTAGCCTGCCCATTACTAGACAGTCTAGCATAGTTGGTAATGATGATGAGCCACACCATACAAATAGTGTTGTCTCACATCATAGCAGAAGCATTTATTCTCACCATACTGGTAGTAATGTTTCTGTTAACCAAGCTGTTAGGGTGGCTTCTGTAAGGGACAGGTCTCCTTCTGTTCATTCCCATCATACCTCTGTATCTAGGAATGTCCCTCCCACCAACCCTGATGACAGAATGTTAGAGAGGGAACTCAATAAGTTGAGGGTGGAACAAACCAGACTGAAGCTTAAAAAGCAACAGCTGGATTTGGATAGACAGTCTTTTGAACTAGAGAAGGAAAGACAGAAGTTGGGTTTAGAAACCCATGGTGGCAGCAGCAGTATTCCCCATAGTCATCCTGCAAAAGAGCATGATTCCAGGAATCTGCACAAGATAGTTCCCCCTTATAAGGAGGGGGATGACATTAACAAGTGGTTTGCTGCACTTGAGAGGGCCTGTGTTGTACAGGATGTCCCTCAAAGGCAGTGGGCCGCTATCCTATGGCTATCATTTAGTGGAAAAGGTAGGGATAGGCTCCTTACTGTGAAAGAAAGTGATGCCAATAATTTTACAGTTCTTAAGAATGCACTCCTGGATGGTTATGGCTTAACCACTGAACAGTACAGGATAAAGTTCAGAGAGACCAAAAAGGAGTCTTCACAAGACTGGGTTGATTTCATTGACCATTCAGTGAAGGCCTTGGAGAGGTGGTTACATGGCAGTAAAGTTACTGATTATGAAAGCCTGTATAACACAATCCTGAGAGAGCATATACTTAATAATTGTGTGTCTGATTTGTTGCACCAGTACCTGGTAGACTCTGATCTGACCTCTCCCCAAGAATTGGGAAAGAAGGCAGACAAATGGGTCAGAACAAGGGTGAACAGAAAAATTCATACAGGGGGTGACAAAGATGGCAATAAGAAGAAAGATGGTGAAAAATCTCAAGATAAGCATGGGGATAAGGGTAAAACCAAAGATCCCACTTCAAATCTTAAACACTCTTCAGAGGGTGGGGATAAAACAAATTCTTCCTCTTCTTCTCAACCCACACACATTAAAAAGCATTGGTGCTTTGTGTGTAAAAACAGAGGCCATAGGCCAGGGGATAAGTCCTGTCCAGGTAAACCCCCTGAGCCTACCACCACTAATACATCAAGCTCTAGTGCCCCTAGCAGTAGTGGTACTAGTGGTGGGACTGCTGGCAACAGTCAAGTTAAGGGTGTAGTTGGGTTCACTTTTGGGTCCATAGTAGAAACTGGGGTAGTCAGTCCCAAGACAGTTTCTGTCACACCTAGTGGCATTGGCCTTGCCACACTGGCTGCTTGTCCCCTTACAATGGATAAGTACAAGCAGACAGTTTCAATAAACGGTGTTGAGGCCTTGGCCTACAGGGACACAGGTGCCAGTATCACTTTGGTGACTGAAAACCTAGTGCACCCTGATCAACACATCATTGGACAACAGTATAAGATTATTGATGTCCATAACTCCACTAAGTTTCTTCCCTTAGCTATAATTCAGTTTAGTTGGGATGGAGTTACTGGCCCTAAGCAGGTGGTGGTATCAACTAGTTTACCTGTAGACTGTCTCTTAGGTAATGACCTAGAGGCCTCAGGTTGGGCCGATGTAGAGTTTTATGCCCATGCAGCCATGCTGGGCATCCCTGAGGAATTGTTCCCTCTCATTTCTACTGAAATGAAAAAGCAAAGGAGAGAAGGCCTGAAAACTCAGGATCCCTCTCCATCAACAGGTAAAAAGGGTATCACAGTATCCCCTAACCACCCTACCATTCAGGATACCATTCCTGTGGTGGGAGAAACCTCTCCTGGGGTGGCACCTGTTCCAAGGGAATCATCAGCTGGCAAAGCTGGACTCCCTGAGGTAGAAGTACCTCTCTGTGGGATAACTAACATTGGTGACAAAAAGAGCACCATTTTAGTTAACATGGAGCATCCCTCCAACCCTCCCAGAGAAACTTTAGTGCAGAAACCCTGCACTGCCTCACAACACTTAGGACAGCATCCCTGCCCTAGTGTGGAGCTCATAGGACAGCATCCCTGCCCTGCTCCAACTCAAGAGAAACAGCATCCCTGTTCTCTCTTCCAGCCATATGAACAAAGTTTTTGCCCAGCTATGGCTTTTCTGAGACAGCATCCCTGTCTGGCATTTCCATCACTACAAATAGGTTCAGTGGACAATTCCCACTGCTCTAAACTAAAACTTACTGATAGAAACTCTGAAAATACATCTTCACATTGTTGCTTAGCTAAAAAACTTCAAACAGGGTGGTTTACATCCCCACAGGGAAGTAACCATAGAGTGGATGATAAAGGGAGTAACCAGTCTATTGCAGAGCTACTCTCTACTTATCACCACTTAGACAATAAAGTCTCAACTGGCCAAGGTTAGCCTTATTGTCCTTCGTTTGGGGGGGGGGGGTTGTGTGAGAAAGTAGCCTCTTTCTAGCCTTGTTACCCCCACTTTTGGCCTGTTTGTGAGTGTATGTCAGGGTGTTTTCACTGTCTCACTGGGATCCTGCTAGCCAGGGCCCAGTGCTCATAGTGAAAACCCTATGTTTTCAGTATGTTTGTTATGTGTCACTGGGACCCTGCTAGTCAGGACCCCAGTGCTCATAAGTTTGTGGCCTATATGTATGTGTTCCCTGTGTGGTGCCTAACTGTCTCACTGAGGCTCTGCTAACCAGAACCTCAGTGGTTATGCTCTCTCATTTATTTCAAATTGTCACTAACAGGCTAGTGACCAATTTTACCAATTTACATTGGCTTACTGGAACACCCTTATAATTCCCTAGTATATGGTACTGAGGTACCCAGGGTATTGGGGTTCCAGGAGATCCCTATGGGCTGCAGCATTTCTTTTGCCACCCATAGGGAGCTCTGACAATTCTTACACAGGCCTGCCACTGCAGCCTGAGTGAAATAACGTCCACGTTATTTCACAGCCATTTTACACTGCACTTAAGTAACTTATAAGTCACCTATATGTCTAACCTTTACCTGGTAAAGGTTAGGTGCAAAGTTACTTAGTGTGAGGGCACCCTGGCACTAGCCAAGGTGCCCCCACATTGTTCAGAGCCAATTCCCTGAACTTTGTGAGTGCGGGGACACCATTACACGCGTGCACTACATATAGGTCACTACCTATATGTAGCTTCACAATGGTAACTCCGAATATGGCCATGTAACATGTCTATGATCATGGAATTGCCCCCTCTATACCATCCTGGCATAGTTGGCACAATCCCATGATCCCAGTGGTCTGTAGCACAGACCCTGGAACTGCCAAACTGCCCTTCCTGGGGTTTCACTGCAGCTGCTGCTGCTGCCAACCCCTCAGACAGGCATCTGCCCTCCTGGGGTCCAGCCAGGCCTGGCCCAGGATGGCAGAACAAAGAACTTCCTCTGAGAGAGGGTGTGACACCCTCTCCCTTTGGAAAATGGTGTGAAGGCAGGGGAGGAGTAGCCTCCCCCAGCCTCTGGAAATGCTTTGTTGGGCACAGATGTGCCCAATTCTGCATAAGCCAGTCTACACCGGTTCAGGGACCCCTTAGCCCTGCTCTGGCGCGAAACTGGACAAAGGAAAGGGGAGTGACCACTCCCCTGACCTGCACCTCCCCTGGGAGGTGTCCAGAGCTCCTCCAGTGTGCTCCAGACCTCTGCCATCTTGGAAACAGAGGTGCTGCTGGCACACTGGACTGCTCTGAGTGGCCAGTGCCACCAGGTGACGTCAGAGACTCCTTCTGATAGGCTCCTTCAGGTGTTAGTAGCCTATCCTCTCTCCTAAGTAGCCAAACCCTCTTTTCTGGCTATTTAGGGTCTCTGTCTCTGGGGAAACTTTAGATAACGAATGCAAGAGCTCATCCGAGTTCCTCTGCATCTCGCTCTTCACCTTCTGATAAGGAATCGACTGCTGACCACGCTGGAAGCCTGCAAACCTGCAACATAGTAGCAAAGACGACTACTGCAACTCTGTAACGCTGATCCTGCCGCCTTCTCGACTGTTTTCCTGCTTGTGCATGCTGTGTGGGTAGTCTGCCTCCTCTCTGCACCAGAAGCTCCGAAGAAATCTCCCGTGGGTCGACGGAATCTTCCCCCTGCAACCGCAGGCACCAAAAAGCTGCATTACCGGTCCCTTGGGTCTCCTCTCAGCATGACGAGCGAGGTCCCTCGAATCCAGCGACTCTGTCCAAGTGACCCCCACAGTCCAGTGACTCTTCAGTCCAAGTTTGGTGGAGGTAAGTCCTTGCCTCACCTCGCTGGGCTGCATTGCTGGGAACCACGACTTTGCAGCTACTCCGGCCCCTGTGCACTTCCGGCGGAAATCCTTTGTGCACAGCCAAGCCTGGGTCCAAGGCACTCTAACCTGCATTGCACGACTTTCTAAGTTGGTCTCCGGCGACGTGGGACTCCTTTGTGCAACTTCGGGGAGCACCGTTTCACGCATCCTTGTAGTGCCTGTTTCTGGCACTTCTCCGGGGCTACCTGCTTCAGTGAGGGCTCTTTGTCTTGCTCGACGTCCCCTCTCTCTTCAGGTCCAACTTGCGACCTCCTGATCCCTCCTGGGCCCCAGCAGCGTCCAAAAACGCCAAACGCACGATTTACGACTAGCAAGGCTTGTTGGTGTCTTTTTGCCGGGAAAACACTTCTGCACGACTCTACAAGGCGAGAGGGATCTGTCCACCAAAGGGGAAGTCTCTAGCCCTTTTCGTTCCTGCAGAAACCTCAGCTTCTTCTGTCCAGTAGAAGCTTCTTTGCACCCGCAGCTGGCATTTCCTGGGCATCTGCCCATCTCCGACTTGCTTGTGACTTTTGGACTTGGTCCCCTTGTTCCACAGGTACCCTAGATTGGAAATCCACAGTTGTTGCATTGCTGGTTTGTGTCTTTCCGGCATTATTCCTCTAACACGACTTCTTTGTCCTTAGGGGAACTTTAGTGCACTTTGCACTCACTTTTCAGGGTCTTGGGGAGGGTTATTTTTCTAACTCTCACTATTTTCTAATAGTCCCAGCGACCCTCTACAAGGTCACATAGGTTTGGGGTCCATTCGTGGTTCGCATTCCACTTTTGGAGTATATGGTTTGTGTTGCCCCTATCCCTATGTTTCCCCATTGCATCCTATTGTAACTATACATTGTTTGCACTGTTTTCTAAGACTATACTGCATATTTTTGCTATTGTGTATATATATCTTGTGTATATTTCCTATCCTCTCACTGAGGATACACTCTAAGATACTTTGGCATATTGTCATAAAAATAAAGTACCTTTATTTTTAGTATAACTGTGTATTGTGTTTTCTTATGATATTGTGCATATGACACTAGGTGGTACTGTAGTAGCTTCACACGTCTCCTAGTTCAGCCTAAGCTGCTCTGCTAAGCTACCATTATCTATCAGCCTAAGCTGCTAGACACCCTATACACTAATAAGGGATAACTGGGCTTGGTGCAAGGTGCAAGTACCCCTTGGTACTCACTACAAGCCAGTCCAGCCTCCTACAACAATCCAGGAACTGTGCGCCCAGTTGGAGCCAGACCTGATGTCAGCAATCCGCCATCCCACAGGGATCCCCCCTCAAGTGCAGGTGCTATCAGTGCTCCATTTCCTTGCAAGTGGGTCATTTCAAACAACAGTGGCCATGGCATCAGGGATATCCCAGCCTATGTTTTACACCGTGTTGTCCAGAGTGTTGTCTGACCTGCTGAAACACATGCGGAGCTACATCGTTTTCCTTCAGGTGGAGGATTTGCCTACAGTTAGAGGTGACTTCTATGCTCTTGGACATATCCCCAACATCATAGGTGCCATTGATGGGACCCATGTAGCTCTGGTCCCCCCCCGAGGAGGGAACACGTGTACAGGAACCGGAAGAGTTATCATTCGATGAATGTACAGATGGTATGTTTGGCAGACCAGTACATCTCCCAGGTAAATGCTATGTTCCCTGGCTCTGTGTATTACGCCTACATCCTGCGGAATAGCAGCATCCCTTATGTGATGGGTCAACTCCAGAGGCACCGGGTGTGGATATTAGGGGACTCTGGTTACCCCAACCAGTCATGGCTACTGACCCCAGTAAGGAATTCCAGGACCAGGGCAGAGGAATGCTACAATGAGGACCATGGGCGGACTAGGAGGGTGATCAAACGCACCTTCGGCCTCCTGAAGGCCAGGTTCAGGTGCCTCCATATGACAGGTGGTTCCCTATTCTACTCACCAAGGAAGGTGTGCCAGATCATCGTGGCCTGCTGTATGCTTCACAACTTGGCTTTGCGACGACAGGTGCCTTTTCTGCAGGAGGATGGTCCAGATGACGGTGTTGTGGCAGTTGTGGAGCCTGTGGACAGTGATGAGGAGGAAGCAGAGGAAGAAGACATTGACAACAGGGACTCAGTTATCCAGCAATATTTCCAGTGACACACAGGTGAGAACACTTTCCTGCCTACTACAAGTACTTTAACACTTCTACCTCTATCCTGTCTGTCGATTTCACCCAGTATATGGAAACTGAGTTGTACATTTTCCTTACTGTTTCACAGGTGTGGTTTACAACGTGTGTCATCTGCTTAGATTCCTCATGGACTTGAGATGTGTGACATAGGTATGTTGACATTACATTTGAAAACGCATTTTGTCACTGTCATTGCTAATACACATTTTCGAAATCACAGACTGATTCCAGATTGTTTTGTGGTTCAAGGGTGTTTATTGAAGTGCTCAATATTGGAGGGGGGTTGTAAAATGGTGAGGGGTGATGGTGGAGGAATGTCCAGGGCAGAGTCCAGTCTATTAGTCTCACAGATGCATTGCCCACATGGGCATAGGAAGTGGAGCTGGGGCAGTTCCAATATGGACAGGGTTACAAAGTGGGACAGTAGGATGACAATCAGGGTGGTCTCATTTCTTGGCGGGGGTCTTGGCATCGTGCTCTGTCTTGTTCCTGGATCTCAGGGACCGTTTGCGGGGTGGTTCTCCTTCTGCAGGGGGTGGGGTGCTGGTGTGGTGGTCCTGTGGCAGGGCGTCCTGTCCACTAGCGCCAGCGGAGGTGGTGGGCAGTTCATCGTCCAGGCTAGTGTCAGGGGCCCCTTGTAGTGCCACAGTGTCCCTCCTGGTGTTTAGTATCTCCTTCAGCACCCCTACGATGGTGCCCAGGGCGGAGCTGATGGTTCTGAGTTCCTCCCTGGAGCCCAAATACTGTTCCTCCTGCAGGCGCTGGGTCTCCTGAAACTTGGCCAGTACCGTTGCCATCGTCTCCTGGGAGTGGTGGAGGAGAGGGCCTCTTGGAGAGTGGGTTCCCTAGGCCTGTCTGCCCCATGTCGCACAGCAGCCCTCCCAGTTCCCCTTGCCTCCGTCCTCTGGACCGTGTGCCCACTACCACTGCCCCCAGGTCCCTGTTGTTGTTGGGGTGGTGGGTTATCCTGGGTTCCCTGTAGTGGTGGACACACAGCTGATTGACGTGTCCTGGGGATGGGTTATGGGCCCGCTGGGTGGGTGCTGTGCTGGTGTTACAAGAGGGTGGAAGGTCTGTGGTGGCCTGTGACTGGGTGTGGGGAACCAACTGTCCTGAGGCCCACGATGGTCCGGGCTGGTCATCTGGATCCAGTTGGAGAGAGCTGCTGTCATCACTGTGGGCCTCTTCTGTGGGTGGGGTGGAGATATCTGGACCCTCCTGTCTGGTGACATTGGGTAGTGGTCCTGCAGGGGTATAAAAGCATGATTATTGCATCTGTGTGTGTCATGGTGGGCAATGGGAGGGTGAGCGTGTACCCCAGTGCTAGCATTCCTGTGTGGGGGCTTGTGTGATGATGGTTGAGGGGGGTGTTATGGGTATGTGCAGTGGGCATGCTTTAGTGATGGGTGTCCATGCTTTGTTGTGTCATGCAGGGCTTGGTGTTGGGATGGGTGGTTTGTGTTATTAGTACATTTGTGAGGAGTTGGAGTGATAGGTGAGGGGGCGAGGGTGGGGGTCTGTGATAGCATGCAGGTAGGGTGGGGGATATGAAAGTTAAGACTTGACTTACCAGAGTCCATTCCTCCACCGACTCCTTCGAGGCCCTCAGGATGCAGAATAGTCAAGACCTGCTCCTCCTATGTTGTTAGTTGTGGGGAAGGAGGTGGTGGTCCGCCGCCAGTCCGCTGTACCGCGATGTTGTGTCTTGAGACCACGGAACGCACCTTCCCCCGTAGGTCATTCCACCTCTTCCTGATGTCGTCCCGATTTCTTGGGTGCTGTCCCACTGCGTTGACCCTGTCGACAATTCTTCGCCATAGCTCCATCTTCCTAGCTATGGAGGTGTGCTGCACCTGTGACCCAAATAGCTGTGGCTCTACCCGTACGATTTCCTCCACCATGACCCTGAGCTCCTCCTCAGAGAACCTGGGGTGTCTTTGCCGTGCCATGGGGTGGTGTAGGTGATGTGTGGGGTGGTGTATGTGGTGATAAGTATGGTGATATGTAGTGGTGTGTGGTGTTTTGTGTGTGGAAGTAGTGTGGGTGATGGTGTTGTGTGCCTGTGGCTGCTAGTTTGTGGATGGTGGTGTCTCTCTCTGGCCTTCTTTCTGAATTTTTGGTCGTAGGGGTTTGTGGGTGATGTGGGTGTGTTTTATATTGTATTGTGTGTCTGGGAGTGGTGTGTGTATGTGTATCAGGTGTGTGTATTTTGAATTGTCCAATGTGGCTGTGTTTTGTAAGAGTGTGTGTATTTTGAGCGCGGCGGTGTTTACCGCCAATGGAATACCAAGGTTGAAAGACCGCTGCGTGGATTCGTGGGTCGTGATAGCATGGGCGTATTTCTGTTGGCGTGACGGTGTCGGTTTTGTTTTCGCCAGTTTATCACTGACCTTGGTGTGGCGGACTTGTGTGGGTGTCTGAATTTTGTCGGATTTCGGGATGTGGGTCGTAATGGCTGTGGCGGAATTCCGCGGCCGCGGCGGTGTGTTGTCGGTCTTCTGCACGGCGGTAAGCGGCTTTTACCGCCACTGTTGTAATGACCCCCATAGTGATGTTTCACAGTAGTAAATTATTGATCTGCATGTAATGCTATCTTCTTGGTTCTTTTACATTTTTAGGAGGAAAATGGAAGCTTGTGTCTGAGGAAAAAATATCTGCTAATATAAGCAGCAAAAAAGAGCCCCATTACCACGCGCAGGATTATCGTGCTTTTTAGGAATAACTACATCTTGAAGCAGAGTGTTTTCAGGTTGGATTGATGTGGCAGTAACTGGACATTTGTGCAATTCATTAGGATGAACTAACTCTCCGATCTAGGTTTTGTGAACTAAAACTTATAGACATGATGCTTTGTTGAACCTTTCTTACCACCTAGCCTGCTGCTATATACTTGAAACTGAACACTCTTTGGCAGGCTAAAGTGTCTAAAACACTGGGAAAATGTGCTATCTGAATCAAAATCCAGCAGGCAAATAAAACAAAAAGGGGGAGATATTGGTGCCTGCTGATGAGTGTAAAAAATAGTACTAAGTTATATATTTGTGCTTTTGTTTGTTCAATAGTTCATGCAGTATGTTTATATAGTTGTAGTTCTGTATTGTTGGGAAACTGTTTTGTTGCAATAAAAACATTTAAAGTTACTCTTGATTTCCTTGCTTACTAATTATTCCACATTTCAATTTTATTATATTGTTACAATATTCACCAAAAGTGGCAATTTCATCTTTAGGGACTGTAAAGATGCTGTTGCATGTGTATGTATCTCTATGGTAGTATGCACATATTTTATTCTACAGATATTTGGTAATGGAGAAGCCAGTCATTTTGGTATAGAGCTATAGTGATTTGTCATGTAACAGTGAGGTGTTAGTAGCGAGCACAGTACTTGCCAAAGCTGTAGTATAAAGATCTGTTATAGAAGAAAGTGGTATTGGTACAGAGAGTAGCGCATCTTCATACTCTAATACACACTCCCATCATCTTCAGTGCACACAGTATTAGGTATGACTGTCTCCATTGTGAGATGTCTGAAAGAGGTGAGTATGCCTCTACAATCAAGTATGAACACCAGTTGTGCAAGACTTGAGAATACTTCATTCATAGTCTACTATGGACACATATTGTGGGGAAGTGGGTCATTGTTAAGGGCAGGTAGATACCTACACTTAGCAATAAGCCACAATCTCCCAATAGGTCCAGTCAAGGTCTCAATAAATTAGTCCTTGTCCAACCCTTGGTAGCTTGGCCCACGAACAGTTAAGCTTAACTAAGGAGACAAGTGTATAAAGTATTTAATAATAATAAAACAGTGAATAAGTAAAACACAACACACAATAAAATCCAACACCAATTATTAAATATAGGAAACATTTTTATCTTTAAAATGACTCAACAATGACAAAAACCCAAAGATATGAATTTTTAAAAATGAAAAGTAAAACTCGAGCTTAAAAGCAAATAGTAATGAAAGGGTTAAAAAAGGTCACACTGAACAGGGACAATGTCTAGAGTTCAGACCACCAACAATATACTCACTTACTTTCAGGAATGTTTCTTGATTCAGGAAAGCGGTCCACATCCCCAGCAATTGGTTCAGAGGCTCTGGTTTGCCTCTTGGGGTCTAGGTCTACAATTCCCACAATGTTCCCACAATGCACCTCATCAGTTTAAGGAGCTGTTTACAACAGATGCTCCAAATATCTCCAGACTTCTGGATCATCTTCCAATGGTTCTTTTTGGGTTCTGTAAGTGTTCACAAACTTGATCCAAGGTTCCAGAAGCCCTGACTCCTGACTTCTTGGGCGTTGGGGCTGCTATTCCCAGAATGCACCTCGTCAGAATCCTCGAATGGCCACTGGACACTGGTCAACTGGGATCTTCTTGCGGGACTTGATGCAGGGGACTCTGGTCGGCTGCTTTGTATTTGTAACATACAGGAAGTCCATTCCTTGAGTTGCAGAAGCAAGGCAAAGTCCTTTTTCAGATGAAGTGTGCAGCTGGTTCAGTCCTTCTGAGTGCAGGGTCCAGGAGTAGGCCAAGGGTTCAGCAGGGCAGTCCTTCTTCTCTTTTATCTTCTTCTAGCAGGGATCTGAAATGTGGGGCAAATCTGCCATATTTATCCTTGCTCCTGAGGGTGGAAAGCAGAGGGGGTCCTGTCCGATGGGGTGGAGGCCAACACCCTCTGGGGTGACCACTTCCTGGGAAGTGTGACAAAAATCAATCCCAGAAAGCAACATTCTTTAAAAATTCAACATGAGGGAAATCTTTCCTTGAAGGGTATACTGGCTGAGCCCACCCACTGGTGTGGTCAAATTTCCGTGCCACACTTCCTCCAGCCCCTCTCTTAATCTAATTAGTGGGGCTCCTAGCTGTCTGGGGTGCAGGAAATGGGAGGCAGTTTCTGTCCCATGTGGCTTTTCCTCCTTTGAAGGCCAGTTTGGCTACTCTTCCCCCATCCTGCCCCCCAGATGCTTCCTTTGTGTCATCCAAGGCTACTTCACACCTCACTAAGGCAGCCTCACTAAGGCAGCCTGGCTCAGGTTGCCACAGGCTGATCAATCAGGAAAGGGCAATACAAAGCTGACTTTGGTCATTTTCAGAAATCATTCTAAAACTTTTTCCCTGTGCTAGTTATACTAAATTAAACATTGTAAATTTAATGCATTTATTAAAACATTTATGCCCTCATTACAACCCTGCGGTAAATGCCACCTACCGCTGTTCTGACGGTCGCCAACATACCGTGACCACGGCGGTATTCCGCCACAGGTATCATGACCCACCCTGAGAACACCGCCACTATACAGACACCCACACAAGTCCGCCAGCCCAAAGGTCAGTGATAAACTGGCAAAACCCACACCGATGTGAGGTAACTGCACTGGCGTTGTACACCGCAGCGCAATTCTGCATTGGTTAACATTGGACCCTATGGTCCCAGGAGCCAATAACAACGTACGCCGGCGGTGACGGTACGCCGCAGACGTGACCGCCATTTTCTCTCTGTTCAATCACTCGATACCTGACCTTCGACAGGAGAGGACCTACACTGCAAGTGCTGCTGTGACCTCAGTCTGGAAGAGACAATGGCTCGTGCATCTGGGGAAAGGACCCCTGGCTTCACCACAGAGAAGTTGGAGAAACTCGTGGATGGGGTCCTCCCCCAGTACACGCTACTCTACGGTCCTCCAGACAAACAGGTAAGTACACTGGGAGCATGCTGTATGGGCTATGCCTGTGTGGAGTGGGGTGGATGAAAGATGGGGAGGGAGAATGAGGTGTGCATGAAACAATGGTGAGTGCATGTGCCACATGGCAAGGGCAGGGATGGGGGCCAATGACTGTGACAGTGCAGTTGGTAATAACTTTTCTTTTTCCCCTGTACAATTCATGTAGGTTAGCGCCCACCAGAAGAAGGACATCAGGCGTGCCATCGCCAAGGATGTCTGGACCCTGAGGGTCTATCACAGACGGAGCACCCACTGCCGTAAGAGATGGGAGGACATTCGCCACTGGAGCAAGAAGATGGCGGAGGCCCAGCTGGGGATGGCCTCCCAACGTGGGAGGGGTGCCCGTCGCACCATGATCCCCCTGATGTTCAGGATCCTAGCGGTGGCGTATCCGGATTTGGATGGGCACTTGAGGGCATCACAGCAGCCACAAGGGGGTGAGAACACTCTCATTCAGCTGATTCAGCGCGCAGTGGAGGTGTCTGGGTGGGGGAGGTGGGCTGTGGGTTTCCCTAGGCCAGGGCGAGTGTGCTAGTTAGGTCCCCTTCTTCTGGCAGACCCTGTGGCACCCCACCCCACCTGTGTACTGTGCCAACTACACCTAGTCAGGCTCCTGTGACATCCATGTGGCACGATGTCGGCCATAGTCTTGTAGGCCATGTCCCAGGGATTGAACAGTGGACCCCAAGTGCGCGGCGTAGTGCAGGGGGCTTCTGTGTCTGTCATGTCTGCCAACGGTAGCGGTAATACATGCACTCAACATGTCTTTCTTCTGTCGTCATCCCCTTTTTGTGGTCTCCCTGTTCTTGTGTGCATTAACATCATCAGGCGGAGGAGCAGTGGCACCGGAGCAGGAGGGAGCTGCATCCCACATGGCCCTGGAGGGCAACACTACGGAGTCTGAATTCACCAGTGGGACGGAGGGCGAGGGGAGCTCCACGGCGGGGACAGGAGCTGACACCAGTGAAACGGACTCCTCCTCTGATGGGAGGTCCCTTGTGGTGGAAGCCACATCTGTGTCCCCCATCATCTCAAGGTACAGCCACCACCCCCCCTACCAGCAGCACCCTCCCAGCAGCCCCTCAGCCTTTGCCCCGTGCCCGCTCACCCAGGAGGGTGGGCATCACCTTAGCCCAAGGCACCTCAGGCCCTGCCCCAGTCACCCCTGCTGCCCTCAGTGAGGAGGCCATTGACCTCCTCAGGTCCCTCACTGTTGGGCAGTCTACCATTTTGAATGCCATTCAGGGTGTAGAGAGGCAGTTGCAACAATCCAATGCATTCCTGGAGGCCATTCATTCTGGTCAGGCAGCCCTTCAACAAGCTTTTCAGACTCTGGCCACAGCACTGATGGCAGCTATTGTCCCTGTCTTTAGCCTCCCCCCTCCAGCTTCCTGCACCCAGACCCACACACCTGTACCTCAGCCTACCCCAAGCACACCATCAGACCAGCATGCACACACCTCAACACGCAAAGGAAGCTCAGGCAAACATAAGCACCACACATCCCACAGGTACTCACGCAAGCATCACACACATTCAGACACACCAACATCCACTGCCTCCACTGTGTTCCCCTCCTCCTCGTCTCCCTCCTCCCTCCCAGTCTCGTCTCCACTCACACCTGCATGCACTACAACTACAGCCACTACTTCCATCACCAGCACATACACCACCACACCATGCTCACGTACAGTCACCACCCCCACTACCATTCAAACGTCCCCAGTGTACTCTCCCAGTGTGTCTGTGACGCCACCTCCCAAGGTACACAAACGCAGGCACACACCCACCCAACAGCCATCCACCTCACGACAGCCTCCAGCGCATGCACCTTCACCCAAAGTCACCAAACGTACACCTCCTACAACCACAACCTCTTCCTCCACTCCCAAACCCCCTCCAGCTACCCGTCCCAGTGTTCCCAAGAAACTTTTCCTGTCCACCTTTGACCTCTTTCCCTCACCTCCCCCACCCCATCAGTCTCCTAGGGCCGACTCTCCAGGTCCCCACCTAGCACCTCAGCCACAACATCTCCGGGACCAGTGGTGCCAGCGGTCACCGTATTCTGGAGTGCACCAGGCAGCGGGGCAACCAGTGTGGCAAGGAGCCACAGCACAGACAGCCCCCCACCTGTCAAGCATCAAAAGTTGGCCAGTGCCCGGCGGGAGAGGGGGAAGACTCCAGCCACCAAAGCTGCTCCCAGGGGTACAGGTGGGAGTGTGGAGTCAGCTGCAACACCTTCCAAGGTGGAGAAGGGGCACAAGAAACCCGGCAAGTCTGGGAAGAGCAGCACAGCAGAGAAGACCACCATCAGCCCCACAGCCCAGGAGGCCACCGCCATCATTCCCGCTGGCCAGAAGGCCACCGCCATCAGCCCCGCTGGCCAGGAGGCCACCGCCATTCAATAAATACGGTGCCCGCATGGCGCTTCAGAATGGCGCTAGCCGGCGCAAAACCTTTTGACGCTAAACTGCGTTAGCGCAGTTTAGCGTCAAAAAGTATAAATACGGGCCTGTATTTTGTGAAAAGTCCTGCTCTTCAGCTTCCAAAACTAAATAACATGCTATTAAGAGGTAGTAAATCAGAAATCAGTTCTGTAACAGATGCCATTCAGATGCAATATTTTGGGCCTGAAAGGCCAAGTGAAGAAGCTGAGATGGTTGTTGAGAACAACACTGAAAATTGTGATATTTGCACAGTGTTAGATCATTTAAAAAAGGAAATTCATGCATTATCATTAACAACTGCAGAACTTCCAGACAAGGTGTGTGTTTGTTGCAAGCATACTGACTACAAATTACAAGTAAAAAAATTATATTTGTGTTAAACAAACCAGAAGACAGCGATCTAGGGCAATGGTTTACACTTGCTCTTTATTTGATCGCTGAAGATAGGTTTGACTTTCATAACAAATTGAACGTTTTTCCAATTCCTTCTTAGCTGCAAAACCTGAATTTGTATGAGGATCTTCTCATACAAACAGTATATTCATTCCACGCCATTGCTAGCATGGAGACCAAAAACAAAGAAAAGACTCCTATTGAACTGCTAAAAGGTTGGAAAGGTAAAGTTGTGTACTTGCATTTGACTATAAAGGAGTAGAAACTATAGGGGTAGATTGAAAAGAGGAAGAATTGCTGGTAGTTCTAGTTAATGAAGTACATACTAAAGACAAAAAGATAATACATAAACTTTTCAGCATTGATAGGGTTAAGGGTGCTTTAAATTAGAAAATATATTTCACCAAGATGTAGAGGAACATGTCTTAGGGCAGAAAGTTCCACATCAGCTTCTTCTGCTCAGTTTAGGAAAGTTGATTTGGTGAAGCAGAAATAACATATGAACATTACACCATCCACTTTCTACATTCCAGAGATATTGTACCAAACAAACCAATCAAAAGAAGAATCAATAAGGGTGTGGGATAAGAGTTTAGAAGACTAATGTTTTCTGATGTTGTTTCCTACAGCATGAACAGCTACCACAGATTCTTGCATCAGAATATCAATTCAGTATATTGCATTCTGAAGATCATCCCTTTAGACAAGCATACTGTAAATTTTCAACCTTTTTTTTAGAGTGATTGCTCAGCATTATCAAATGCTGTTGGACGTGTTATGAGAACAGGTGCACAGTTTATTGACATCACTGCAAGAGATTTTGTGGAAAAAGTGGATAGTGAAGTTGAGGTATTAGAAAATAATTTGATGAATATTGTGGCTTACCAACGTGGTACCAATAAATATTGGTTTCATCGTCAAGGTGAGATGAAATGTACTGTAGAAATCTAGGTGCACTCACCTGGTTTGTTACTTTGAGCTGTGCAGAGTTTACTTGATATGATCTTCCTGACAGTCTCAAGCAAGGTAACATATACATTCCAGGGATTGAGTTCAAGTCTGCAGGTGAATTGTGTTCCATTGATTCTGAAAATGTTTGTAGATACTCCAGACACAGATTTGAAGCCATCCTTTATTTTATCTACCACAAAAGGAATCCACCTCTAGGTTACGTTATGGACTTCTTCTGGACAAAATAGTACCAAACAAGAAAAGCATCAAATATACATATGTTATTGTGGGTAAAAGGTGCAGCGATCACGTTTTATGCTGGAAATTAAATCAGAAAAAAAACATTTTGTGCTGGTTTGTGTCACTTTTGTGTCACAAACTTCAAATATCTGTAAATGTTTATATACCTACTCCTATGTGTTGTTTGGATTCCCTTGGCTTGTAATCTCTAAAGGGAAAGTGAACACTTTTATGTCTGCAGTCAGACACACTAGTACTGGGATATCTCCTAAAATCTCCTGAGAACACATACAATCTGAACAGAAGCTAGGTTTCAAACCTTATTAATGATTACAATCCAGTAATCCTATACATGTTCCAACATGAATATTCAGTTTGTAGCACGCAAGTCTATTGCCATAGCTTGATACATCACTTCATGTATATCAAAGTCAGAAAATACAAAGAGGAAGGATATATGGGACGTGATAGCAACAGAGAAGTCTTTAAGTAAAATGTTTTACAGTTTCAGCTTAAAAATGTTCTCACATAGGGAAATTGAATCCTATGAAGCTGGTAAAACCCATAGCTCTTTAAGTTTATATGGGAAGTCCAAAGCAGTAATTTAGGCTAATTTAAGCCTGGCATCAACGCAAAAACATTTTGAGACTGTTTCCTGAAATTGAGTACCTTGCTCAGTTTCATCCAAAAAGTGCTAAGCTCCTTAAAACAAATATAATGTATAATTATTACCCTAATCAAAGTGCCCATCTAGAAAACATTTGACTGTACACGGTACTGCAATATTGTAAATATATAAATAACTTAGATGAGAACAGTGAAAAAGGAAAATTTGGATGACTTGCTATAATAGACATTTAATGAGACATGCAAAACCAAGACTTATTAATCATTGTAAATTGAGCTATCAAACGGGTGAGAAAAGAAAATTTGTTTACTTGACTCTGTTGCAACCTTTTTAACCTTGGCATTTATAAACTCAACTACTAGGTGCCTATGGCTGCCAAGAAGATGCTTTCAATGCAGTCAAAAACAGCGTTCAATCTGAAGTGTTTCCAACACATCAGAAAATGTTAAACTGTGAAATCCAACAGGAGGAAACAATTGCCATAGAAGTTACAAAAGACAGATAACAAGACAGCCAGAGCCCAGGGCCTAATAGTCAGAATCTCCTTGCCCATTACATCATTAAAAATGAATCATCAATAGCTTTGAATGAGGTAGAAAATGCTATGGGTCAAGTGAGCAGTGAGAGCACTCATTTTAAAAGTTTGATCTCACAGCTAAATGAAGAACAGCTAAAGAACGTTCACAAATAATATCTGCAGAGACTGGACTGCTATATGATAAGTCTGAATGTATTTAAAAAGCATTGAAGTGTATACTTCTGTAAGTTAGTGTTAAGGTAGGCATAAAGAAAGGTTTTCTAATTAAAGTGCTCAGTGCATTTGTTCAGAGAAAAACTAGCTGTGACCTATCATGTGTTGTGACTGCGCCTATAGGACTAGCTGATCACAACATTAAAGGGATTACATTGCACAGACTACTTATATTGTCTGTGGAACATGGCAACAACTAGAATACATACATTTTTCTGGTGATGCTTATTATGAGGTGTTCAAAGTTCTCAATAACTTGAAAGTTCTGATAATTGACGAGGTTAGCATGATATGTGACCTTATGCTAGCTTTCAGTCATCTGAGGATGCAAGAGGTCCTCAGTACTGACTATGATGTTTTAATTAGAGGCAAACACCTCATAGCTTTTGGCGACCTTCCACAGTTGTCTCAGGTCAAAGTTCAGCTAGTTTAAAAAAAACCTGTGCATGAAAAAACTAGAAAGTCATTAGGAAGTATTGGGAATGTTAACATATGGTTACATTTACAGTGCACTGAGTTAACAGAAAATATGAGAAAAGCAGCAGATCTAGAATATAGGAATATATGAAAAGACATAAGCATAAACACAATTAGCTAAAAAACTATTGTTTCTCACAGGAACCGGAAGAGTTATCATTCGATGAATGTACAGATGGTATGTTTGGCAGACCAGTACATCTCCCAGGTAAATGCTATGTTCCCTGGCTCTGTGTATTACGCCTACATCCTGCGGAATAGCAGCATCCCTTATGTGATGGGTCAACTCCAGAGGCACCGGGTGTGGATATTAGGGGACTCTGGTTACCCCAACCTGTCATGGCTACTGACCCCAGTAAGGAATCCCAGGACCAGGGCAGAGGAATGCTACAATGAGGACCATGGGCGGACTAGGAGGGTGATCAAACGCACCTTCGGCCTCCTGAAGGTCAGGTTCAGGTGCCTCCATATGACAGGTGGTTCCCTATTCTACTCACCAAGGAAGGTGTGCCAGATCATCGTGGCCTGCTGTATGCTTCACAACTTGGCTTTGCGACGACAGGTGCCTTTTCTGCAGGAGGATGGTCCAGATGACGGTGTTGTGGCAGCTGTGGAGCCTGTGGACAGTGATGAGGAGGAAGCAGAGGAAGAAGACATTGACAACAGGGACTCAGTTATCCAGCAATATTTCCAGTGACACACAGGTGAGAACACTTTCCTGCCTACTACAAGTACTTTAACACTTCTACCTCTATCCTGTCTGTCGATTTCACCCAGTTTATGGAAACTGAGTTGTACATTTCCCTTACTGTTTCACAGGTGTGGTTTACAACGTGTGTCATCTGCTTAGATTCCTCATGGACTTGAGATGTGTGACATAGGTATGTTGACATTACATTTGAAAACGCATTTTGTCACTGTCATTGCTAATACACATTTTCGAAATCACAGACTGATTCCAGATTGTTTTGTGGTTCAAGGGTGTTTATTGAAGTGCTCAATATTGGAGGGGGGTTGTAAAATGGTGAGGGGTGATGGTGGAGGAATGTCCATGGCAGAGTCCAGTCTATTAGTCTCACAGATGCATTGCCCACATGGGCATAGGAAGTGGAGCTGGGGCAGTTCCAATATGGACAGGGTTACAAAGTGGGACAGTAGGATGACAATCAGGGTGGTCTCATTTCTTGGCGGGGGTCTTGGCATCGTGCTCTGTCTTGTTCCTGGATCTCAGGGACCGTTTGCGGGGTGGTTCTCCTTCTGCAGGGGGTGGGGTGCTGGTGTGGTGGTCCTGTGGCAGGGCGTCCTGTCCACTAGCGCCAGCGGAGGTGGTGGGCAGTTCATCGTCCAGGCTAGTGTCAGGGGCCCCTTGTAGTGCCACAGTGTCCCTCCTGGTGTTTAGTATCTCCTTCAGCACCCCTACGATGGTGCCCAGGGCGGAGCTGATGGTTCTGAGTTCCTCCCTGGAGCCCAAACACTGTTCCTCCTGCAGGCGCTGGGTCTCCTGAAACTTGGCCAGTACCGTTGCCATCGTCTCCTGGGAGTGGTGGAGGAGAGGGCCTCTTGGAGAGTGGGTTCCCTAGGCCTGTCTGCCCCATGTCGCACAGCAGCCCTCCCAGTTCCCCTTGCCTCCGTCCTCTGGACCGTGTGCCCACTACCACTGCCCCCAGGTCCCTGTTGTTGTTGGGGTGGTGGGTTATCCTGGGTTCCCTGTAGTGGTGGACACACAGCTGATTGACGTGTCCTGGGGATGGGTTATGGGCCCGCTGGGTGGGTGCTGTGCTGGTGTTACAAGAGGGTGGAAGGTCTGTGGTGGCCTGTGACTGGGTGTGGGGAACCAACTGTCCTGAGGCCCACGATGGTCCGGGCTGGTCATCTGGATCCAGTTGGAGAGAGCTGCTGTCATCACTGTGGGCCTCTTCTGTGGGTGGGGTGGAGATATCTGGACCCTCCTGTCTGGTGACATTGGGTAGTGGTCCTGCAGGGGTATAAAAGCATGATTATTGCATCTGTGTGTGTCATGGTGGGCAATGGGAGGGTGAGCGTGTACCCCAGTGCTAGCATTCCTGTGTGGGGGCTTGTGTGATGATGGTTGAGGGGGGTGTTATGGGTATGTGCAGTGGGCATGCTTTAGTGATGGGTGTCCATGCTTTGTTGTGTCATGCAGGGCTTGGTGTTGGGATGGGTGGTTTGTGTTATTAGTACATTTGTGAGGAGTTGGAGTGATAGGTGAGGGGGCGAGGGTGGGGGTCTGTGATAGCATGCAGGTAGGGTGGGGGATATGAAAGTTAAGACTTGACTTACCAGAGTCCATTCCTCCACCGACTCCTTCGAGGCCCTCAGGATGCAGAATAGTCAAGACCTGCTCCTCCTATGTTGTTAGTTGTGGGGAAGGAGGTGGTGGTCCGCCGCCAGTCCGCTGTACCGCGATGTTGTGTCTTGAGACCACGGAACGCACCTTCCCCCGTAGGTCATTCCACCTCTTCCTGATGTCGTCCCGATTTCTTGGGTGCTGTCCCACTGCGTTGACCCTGTCGACAATTCTTCGCCATAGCTCCATCTTCCTAGCTATGGAGGTGTGCTGCACCTGTGACCCAAATAGCTGTGGCTCTACCCGTACGATTTCCTCCACCATGACCCTGAGCTCCTCCTCAGAGAACCTGGGGTGTCTTTGCCGTGCCATGGGGTGGTGTAGGTGATGTGTGGGGTGGTGTATGTGGTGATAAGTATGGTGATATGTAGTGGTGTGTGGTGTTTTGTGTGTGGAAGTAGTGTGGGTGATGGTGTTGTGTGCCTGTGGCTGCTAGTTTGTGGATGGTGGTGTCTCTCTCTGGCCTTCTTTCTGAATTTTTGGTCGTAGGGGTTTGTGGGTGATGTGGGTGTGTTTTATATTGTATTGTGTGTCTGGGAGTGGTGTGTGTATGTGTATCAGGTGTGTGTATTTTGAATTGTCCAATGTGGCTGTGTTTTGTAAGAGTGTGTGTATTTTGAGCGCGGCGGTGTGTACCGCCAATGGAATACCAAGGTTGAAAGACCGCTGCGTGGATTCGTGGGTCGTGATAGCATGGGCGTATTTCTGTTGGCGTGACGGTGTCGGTTTTGTTTTCGCCAGTTTATCACTGACCTTGGTGTGGCGGACTTGTGTGGGTGTCTGAATTTTGTCGGATTTCGGGATGTGGGTCGTAATAGCTGTGGCGGAATTCCGCGGCCGCGGCGGTGTGTTGTCGGTCTTCTGCACGGCGGTAAGCGGCTTTTACCGCCACTGTTGTAATGATCCCCATAGTGATGTTTCACAGTAGTAAATTATTGATCTGCATGTAATGCTATCTTCTTGGTTCTTTTACATTTTTAGGAGGAAAATGGAAGCTTGTGTCTGAGGAAAAAATATCTGCTAATATAAGCAGCAAAAAAGAGCCCCATTACCACGCGCAGGATTATCGTGCTTTTTAGGAATAACTACATCTTGAAGCAGAGTGTTTTCAGGTTGGATTGATGTGGCAGTAACTGGACATTTGTGCAATTCATTAGGATGAATTAACTCTCCGATCTAGGTTTTGTGAACTAAAACTTATAGACATGATGCTTTGTTGAACCTTTCTTACCACCTAGCCTGCTGCTATATACTTGAAACTGAACACTCTTTGGCAGGCTAAAGTGTCTAAAACACTGGGAAAATGTGCTATCTGAATCAAAATCCAGCAGGCAAATAAAACAAAAAGGGGGAGATATTGGTGCCTGCTGATGAGTGTAAAAAATAGTACTAAGTTATATATTTGTGCTTTTGTTTGTTCAATAGTTCATGTAGTATGTTTATATAGTTGTAGTTCTGTATTGTTGGGAAACTGTTTTGTTGCAATAAAAACATTTAAAGTTACTCTTGATTTCCTTGCTTACTAATTATTCCACATTTCAATTTTATTATATTGTTACAATATTCACCAAAAGTGGCAATTTCATCTTTAGGGACTGTAAAGATGCTGTTGCATGTGTATGTATCTCTATGGTAGTATGCACATCTTTTATTCTACAGATATTTGGTAATGGAGAAGCCAGTCATTTTGGTATAGAGCTATAGTGATTTGTCATGTAACAGTGAGGTGTTAGTAGCGAGCACAGTACTTGCCAAAGCTGTAGTATAAAGATCTGTTATAGAAGAAAGTGGTATTGGTACAGAGAGTAGCGCATCTTCATACTCTAATACACACTCCCATCATCTTCAGTGCACACAGTATTAGGTATGACTGTCTCCATTGTGAGATGTCTGAAAGAGGTGAGTATGCCTCTACAATCAAGTATGAACACCAGTTGTGCAAGACTTGAGAATACTTCATTCATAGTCTACTATGGACACATATTGTGGGGAAGTGGGTCATTGTTAAGGGCAGGTAGATACCTACACTTAGCAATAGGCCACAATCTCCCAATAGGTCCAGTCAAGGTCTCAATAAATTAGTCCTTGTCCAACCCTTGGTAGCTTGGCCCACGAACAGTTAAGCTTAACTAAGGAGACAAGTGTATAAAGTATTTAATAATAATAAAACAGTGAATAAGTAAAACACAACACACAATAAAATCCAACACCAATTATTAAATATAGGAAACATTTTTATCTTTAAAATGACTCAACAATGACAAAAACCCAAAGATATGAATTTTAAAAAATGAAAAGTAAAACTCGAGCTTAAAAGCAAATAGTAATGAAAGGGTTAAAAAAGGTCACACTGAACAGGGACAATGTCTAGAGTTCAGACCACCAACAATATACTCACTTACTTTCAGGAATGTTTCTTGATTCAGGAAAGCGGTCCACATCCCCAGCAATTGGTTCAGAGGCTCTGGTTTGCCTCTTGGGGTCTAGGTCTACAATTCCCACAATGTTCCCACAATGCACCTCATCAGTTTAAGGAGCTGTTTACAACAGATGCTCCAAATATCTCCAGACTTCTGGATCATCTTCCAATGGTTCTTTTTGGGTTCTGTAAGTGTTCACAAACTTGATCCAAGGTTCCAGAAGCCCTGACTCCTGACTTCTTGGGCGTTGGGGCTGCTATTCCCAGAATGCACCTCGTCAGAATCCTCAAATGGCCACTGGACACTGGTCAACTGGGATCTTCTTGCGGGACTTGATGCAGGGGACTCTGGTCGGCTGCTTTGTATTTGTAACATACAGGAAGTCCATTCCTTGAGTTGCAGAAGCAAGGCAAAGTCCTTTTTCAGATGAAGTGTGCAGCTGGTTCAGTCGTTCTGAGTGCAGGGTCCAGGTGTAGGCCAAGGGTTCAGCAGGGCAGTCCTTCTTCTCTTTTATCTTCTTCTAGCAGGGATCTGAAATGTGGGGCAAATCTGCCATATTTATCCTTGCTCCTGAGGGTGGAAAGCAGAGGGGGTCCTGTCCGATGGGGTGGAGGCCAACACCCTCTGGGGTGACCACTTCCTGGGAAGTGTGACAAAAATCAATCCCAGAAAGCAACATTCTTTAAAAATTCAACATGGGGGAAATCTTTCCTTGAAGGGTATACTAGCTGAGTCCACCCACTGGTGTGGTCAAATTTCCGTGCCACACTTCCTCCAGCCCCTCTCTTAATCTAATTAGTGGGGCTCCTAGCTGTCTGGGGTGCAGGAAATGGGAGGCAGTTTCTGTCCCATGTGGCTTTTCCTCCTTTGAAGGCCAGTTTGGCTACTCTTCCCCCATCCTGCCCCCCAGATGCTTCCTTTGGGTCATCCAAGGCTACTTCACACCTCACTAAGGCAGCCTCACTAAGGCAGCCTGGCTCAGGTTGCCACAGGCTGACCAATCAGGAAAGGGCAATACAAAGCTGACTTTGGTCATTTTCAGAAATCATTCTAAAACTTTTTCCCTGTGCTAGTTATACTAAATTCAACATTGTAAATTTAATGCATTTATTAAAACATTTATGCCCTCATTACAACCCTGCGGTAAATGCCACCTACCGCTGTTCTGACGGTCGCCAACATACCGTGACCACGGCGGTATTCCGCCACAGGTATCATGACCCACGCTGAGAACACCGCCACTATACAGACACCCACACAAGTCCGCCAGCCCAAAGGTCAGTGATAAACTGGCAAAACCCACACCGATGTGAGGTAACTGCACTGGCGTTGTACACCGTTGCGGTAGGCGGTCGAAGACCGCAGCGCAATTCTGCATTGGTTAACATTGGACCCTATGGTACCAGGAGCCAATAACAACGTACGCCGGCGGTGACGGTACGCCGCAGACGTGACCGCCATTTTCTCTCTGTTCAATCACTCGATACCTGACCTTCGACAGGAGAGGACCTACACTGCAAGTGCTGCTGTGACCTCAGTCTGGAAGAGACAATGGCTCGTGCATCTGGGGAAAGGACCCCTGGCTTCACCACAGAGAAGTTGGAGAAACTCGTGGATGGGGTCCTCCCCCAGTACACGCTACTCTACGGTCCTCCAGACAAACAGGTAAGTACACTGGGAGCATGCTGTATGGGCTATGCCTGTGTGGAGTGGGGTGGATGAAAGATGGGGAGGGAGAATGAGGTGTGCATGAAACAATGGTGAGTGCATGTGCCACATGGCAAGGGCAGGGATGGGGGCCAATGACTGTGACAGTGCAGTTGGTAATAACTTTTCTTTTTCCCCTGTACAATTCATGTAGGTTAGCGCCCACCAGAAGAAGGACATCAGGCGTGCCATCGCCAAGGATGTCTGGACCCTGAGGGTCTATCACAGACGGAGCACCCACTGCCGTAAGAGATGGGAGGACATTCGCCACTGGAGCAAGAAGATGGCGGAGGCCCAGCTGGGGATGGCCTCCCAACGTGGGAGGGGTGCCCGTCGCACCATGATCCCCCTGATGTTCAGGATCCTAGCGGTGGCGTATCCGGATTTGGATGGGCACTTGAGGGCATCACAGCAGCCACAAGGGGGTGAGAACACTCTCATTCAGCTGATTCAGCGCGCAGTGGAGGTGTCTGGGTGGGGGAGGTGGGCTGTGGGTTTCCCTAGGCCAGGGCGAGTGTTCTAGTTAGGTCCCCTTCTTCTGGCAGACCCTGTGGCACCCCACCCCACCTGTGTACTGTGCCAACTACACCTAGTCAGGCTCCTGTGACATCCATGTGGCACGATGTCGGCCATAGTCTTGTAGGCCATGTCCCAGGGATTGAACAGTGGACCCCAAGTGCGCGGCGTAGTGCAGGGGGCTTCTGTGTCTGTCATGTCTGCCAACGGTAGCGGTAATACATGCACTCAACATGTCTTTCTTCTGTCGTCGTCCCCTTTTTGTGGTCTCCCTGTTCTTGTGTGCATTAACATCATCAGGCGGAGGAGCAGTGGCACCGGAGCAGGAGGGAGCTGCATCCCACATGGCCCTGGAGGGCAACACTACGGAGTCTGAATTCACCAGTGGGACGGAGGGCGAGGGGAGCTCCACGGCGGGGACAGGAGCTGACACCAGTGAAACGGACTCCTCCTCTGATGGGAGGTCCCTTGTGGTGGAAGCCACATCTGTGTCCCCCATCATCTCAAGGTACAGCCACCACCCCCCCTACCAGCAGCGCCCTCCCAGCAGCCCCTCAGCCTTTGCCCCGTGCCCGCTCACCCAGGAGGGTGGGCATCACCTTAGCCCAAGGCACCTCAGGCCCTGCCCCAGTCACCCCTGCTGCCCTCAGTGAGGGGGCCATTGACCTCCTCAGGTCCCTCACTGTTGGGCAGTCTACCATTTTGAATGCCATTCAGGGTGTAGAGAGGCAGTTGCAACAATCCAATGCATTCCTGGAGGCCATTCATTCTGGTCAGGCAGCCCTTCAACAAGCTTTTCAGACTCTGGCCACAGCACTGATGGCAGCTATTGTCCCTGTCTTTAGCCTCCCCCCTCCAGCTTCCTGCACCCAGACCCACACACCTGTACCTCAGCCTACCCCAAGCACACCATCAGACCAGCATGCACACACCTCAACACGCAAAGGAAGCTCAGGCAAACATAAGCACCACACATCCCACAGGTACTCACGCAAGCATCACACACATTCAGACACACCAACATCCACTGCCTCCACTGTGTTCCCCTCCTCCTCGTCTCCCTCCTCCCTCCCAGTCTCGTCTCCACTCACACCTGCATGCACTACAACTACAGCCACTACTTCCATCACCAGCACATACACCACCACACCATGCTCACGTACAGTCACCACCCCCACTACCATTCAAACGTCCCCAGTGTACTCTCCCAGTGTGTCTGTGACGCCACCTCCCAAGGTACACAAACGCAGGCACACACCCACCCAACAGCCATCCACCTCACGACAGCCTCCAGCGCATGCACCTTCACCCAAAGTCACCAAACGTACACCTCCTACAACCACAACCTCTTCCTCCACTCCCAAACCCCCTCCAGCTACCCGTCCCAGTGTTCCCAAGAAACTTTTCCTGTCCACCTTTGACCTCTTTCCCTCACCTCCCCCACCCCATCAGTCTCCTAGGGCCGACTCTCCAGGTCCCCACCTAGCACCTCAGCCACAACATCTCCGGGACCAGTGGTGCCAGCGGTCACCGTATTCTGGAGTGCACCAGGCAGCGGGGCAACCAGTGTGGCAAGGAGCCACAGCACAGACAGCCCCCCACCTGTCAAGCATCAAAAGTTGGCCAGTGCCCGGCGGGAGAGGGGGAAGACTCCAGCCACCAAAGCTGCTCCCAGGGGTACAGGTGGGAGTGTGGAGTCAGCTGCAACACCTTCCAAGGTGGAGAAGGGGCACAAGAAACCCGGCAAGTCTGGGAAGAGCAGCACAGTGGAGAAGACCACCATCAGCCCCACAGCCCAGGAGGCCACCGCCATCATTCCCGCTGGCCAGAAGGCCACCGCCATCAGCCCCGCTGGTCAGGAGGCCACCGCCATTCAATAAATACGGTGCCCGCATGGCGTTTCAGAATGGCGCTAGCCGGCGCAAAACCTTTTGACGCTAAACTGCGTTAGCGCAGTTTAGCGTCAAAAAGTATAAATACGGGCCTGTATTTTGTGAAAAGTCCTGCTCTTCAGCTTCCAAAACTAAATAACATGCTATTAAGAGGTAGTAAATCAGAAATCAGTTCTGTAACAGATGCCATTCAGATGCAATATTTTGGGCCTGAAAGGCCAAGTGAAGAAGCTGAGATGGTTGTTGAGAACAACACTGAAAATTGTGATATTTGCACAGTGTTAGATCATTTAAAAAAGGAAATTCATGCATTATCATTAACAACTGCAGAACTTCCAGACAAGGTGTGTGTTTGTTGCAAGCAAACTGACTACAAATTACAAGTAAAAAAATTATATTTGTGCTAAACAAACCAGAAGATAGCGATCTAGGGCAATGGTTTACACTTGCTCTTTATTTGATCGCTGAAGATAGGTTTGACTTTCATAACAAATTGAACGTTTTTCCAATTCCTTCTTAGCTGCAAAACCTGAATTTGTATGAGGATCTTCTCATACAAACAGTATATTCATTCCACGCCATTGCTAGCATGGAGACCAGAAACAAAGAAAAGACTCCTATTGAAGTGCTAAAAGGTTGGAAAGGTAAAGTTGTGTACTTGCATTTGACTATAAAGGAGTAGAAACTATAGGGGTAGATTGAAAAGAGGAAGAATTGCTGGTAGTTCTAGTTAATGAAGTACATACTAAAGACAAAAAGATAATACATAAACTTTTCAGCATTGATAGGGTTAAGGGTGCTTTAAATTAGAAAATATATTTCACCAAGATGTAGAGGAACATGTCTTAGGGCAGAAAGTTCCACATCAGCTTCTTCTGCTCAGTTTAGGAAAGTTGATTTGGTGAAGCAGAAATAACATATGAACATTACACCATCCACTTTCTACATTCCAGAGATATTGTACCAAACAAACCAATCAAAAGAAGAATCAATAAGGGTGTGGGATAAGAGTTTAGAAGACTAATGTTTTCTGATGTTGTTTCCTACAGCATGAACAGCTACCACAGATTCTTGCATCAGAATATCAATTCAGTATATTGCATTCTGAAGATCATCCCTTTAGACAAGCATACTGTAAATTTTCAACCTTTTTTTTAGAGTGATTGCTCAGCATTATCAAATGCTGTTGGACGTGTTATGAGAACAGGTGCACAGTTTATTGACATCACTGCAAGAGATTTTGTGGAAAAAGTGGATAGTAAAGATGAGGTATTAGAAAATAATTTGATGAATATTGTGGCTTACCAACGTGGTACCAATAAATATTGGTTTCATCGTCAAGGTGAGATGAAATGTACTGTAGAAATCTAGGTGCACTCACCTGGTTTGTTACTTTGAGCTGTGCAGAGTTTACTTGATATGATCTTCCTGACAGTCTCAAGCAAGGTAACATATACATTCCAGGGATTGAGTTCAAGTCTGCAGGTGAATTGTGTTCCATTGATTCTGAAAATGTTTGTAGATACTCCAGACACAGATTTGAAGCCATCCTTTATTTTATCTACCACAGAAGGAATCCACCTCTAGGTTACGTTATGGACTTCTTCTGGACAAAATAGTACCAAACAAGAAAAGCATCAAATATACATATGTTATTGTGGGTAAAAGGTGCAGCGATCACGTTTTATGCTGGAAATTAAATCAGAAAAAAAACATTTTGTGCTGGTTTGTGTCACTTTTGTGTCACAAACTTCAAATATCTGTAAATGATTATATACCTACTCCTATGTGTTGTTTGGATTCCCTTGGCTTGTAATCTCTAAAGGGAAAGTGAACACTTTGATGTCTGCAGTCAGACACACTAGTACTGGGATATCTCCTAAAATCTCCTGAGAACACATACAATCTGAACAGAAGCTAGGTTTCAAACCTTATTAATGATTACAATCCAGTAATCCTATACATGTTCCAACATGAATATTCAGTTTGTAGCACGCAAGTCTATTGCCATAGCTTGATACATCACTTCATGTATATCAAAGTCAGAAAATACAAAGAGGAAGGATATATGGGACGTGATAGCAACAGAGAAGTCTTTAAGTAAAATGTTTTACAGTTTCAGCTTAAAAATGTTCTCACATAGGGAAATTGAATCCTATGAAGCTGGTAAAACCCATAGCTCTTTAAGTTTATATGGGAAGTCCAAAGCAGTAATTTAGGCTAATTTAAGCCTGGCATCAACGCAAAAACATTTTGAGACTGTTTCCTGAAATTGAGTACCTTGCTCAGTTTCATCCAAAAAGTGCTAAGCTCCTTAAAACAAATATAATGTATAATTATTACCCTAATCAAAGTGCCCATCTAGAAAACATTTGACTGTACACGGTACTGCAATATTGTAAATATATAAATAACTTAGATGAGAACAGTGAAAAAGGAAAATTTGGATGACTTGCTATAATAGACATTTAATGAGACATGCAAAACCAAGACTTATTAATCATTGTAAATTGAGCTATCAAACGGGTGAGAAAAGAAAATTTGTTTACTTGGCTCTGTTGCAACCTTTTTAACCTTGGCATTTATAAACTCAACTACTAGGTGACTATGGCTGCCAAGAAGATGCTTTCAATGCAGTCAAAAACAGCGTTCAATCTGAAGTGTTTCCAACACATCAGAAAATGTTAAACTGTGAAATCCAACAGGAGGAAACAATTGCCATAGAAGTTACAAAAGACAGATAACAAGACAGCCAGAGCCCAGGGCCTAATAGTCAGAATCTCCTTGCCCATTACATCATTAAAAATGAATCATCAATAGCTTTGAATGAGGTAGAAAATGCTATGGGTCAAGTGAGCAGTGAGAGCACTCATTTTAAAAGTTTGATCTCACAGCTAAATGAAGAACAGCTAAAGAACGTTCACAAATAATATCTGCAGAGACTGGACTGCTATATGATAAGTCTGAATGTATTTAAAAAGCATTGAAGTGTATACTTCTGTAAGTTAGTGTTAAGGTAGGCATAAAGAAAGGTTTTCTAATTAAAGTGCTCAGTGCATTTGTTCAGAGAAAAACTAGCTGTGACCTATCATGTGTTGTGACTGCGCCTATAGGACTAGCTGATCACAACATTAAAGGGATTACATTGCACAGACTACTTATATTGTCTGTGGAACATGGCAACAACTAGAATACATACATTTTTCTGGTGATGCTTATTATGAGGTGTTCAAAGTTCTCAATAACTTGAAAGTTCTGATAATTGACGAGGTTAGCATGATATGTGACCTTATGCTAGCTTTCAGTCATCTGAGGATGCAAGAGGTCCTCAGTACTGACTATGATGTTTTAATTAGAGGCAAACACCTCATAGCTTTTGGCGACCTTCCACAGTTGTCTCAGGTCAAAGTTCAGCTAGTTTAAAAAAAACCTGTGCATGAAAAAACTAGAAAGTCATTAGGAAGTATTGGGAATGTTAACATATGGTTACATTTACAGTGCACTGAGTTAACAGAAAATATGAGAAAAGCAGCAGATCTAGAATATAGGAATATATGAAAAGACATAAGCATAAACACAATTAGCTAAAAAACTATTGTTTCTCACATGGTTAAGTCTCTATTCCCAAGTTGCCAGCTTATATAATGCAACACATGATGAAAGCTCACAGACATATTGTATGTCTAACGCCAACGTGGGATGAGTAGGCATATTTTAACTTAGAAATGCTTCATGTGGAGAAACATGAGATAGTGACTTTTACTAGTAAAGTGTAACTGGAACATCAAGGTTTATACTTTGTCAATCAATAGTAAAGAAACTGGAATCTCTAGAGAAAGCAGTTTCACAGGCAGCTAGTTTAGAGAAAACTACAAACCTTTATAAAACTGCAGAAAAATATTGCAATTAAATCTGACCGTCGAGGAAGGATTAGCGAATGGTGAAATGGGGAATGCAATATCAACTTAACAGAGTAAGAATATTTTCTGATTAAATGTGATCACATTAAGGAAGGAAAAAAATAGGAAGGCGCACTGTCCGATTTCTGCTGGTAAAAGATCTGTCTGTAAAAAGACAAATCTCAAGGATTAAGGATCTGTGTGACAGATATCTCACGAGTGAGCCTGGAGAGCCAAACGGAAAGTATACTCCCCTGAGAATGCATGCAGGGGATGGTGGAGCCAACTCCCACAAACATCTCGCAAGAGCGTTCACTTTTATATCTAAATGAATCTCCAACCATTTGTCCATCTTTTATTCACTGCTCTATTATAGATTAGCATTAAATAGTACCTGAAAACATGATAAAGAACCATGTAGATCAGAACAGATGATAATAAAAGTTAGAACTTTATGATCTTATGAGTCTCCTATGAGCTTCTTGTGAACCTCTCACAGGAGTATTTACACCTCAAAAAACAAGGTTACTGGTGACATGCCGGATATCAGAGTTAAAATTACTGAACAAAATAGCAATTACTTTTAAATATTTATGTGTTTACTACTCACACATTTTGCAAACTGTCAACCATCTCCTGCTTTTTCCAATAAAAAAGTATTTTACTAAAATAATGTCTGAACATAACATAAAATATACATTCTATCATACATACACTCAAACAACTAATTAATTTACTAAAAAAAATAGAAATTCACTGAAAAGACCAAAGTTTACAGTAAAGTCATAGTAAGGTGTAGTAAAAATATCTGTTTTGTTTGAAAAAACCTTAGCAATTCACTGAAAAAAACAAAGGTTAAAGTATTGTTATAGTTAAGTGAATTTGTCAGTGAAAAAGTTAACAATGTGGACCAAAAAAACAAAGAAAATCAGCAGTTATAGTAAGTAGCACTAACTATAACTTGCACACCCGCCATGCACTGCTTATGACCTCACTCATGACATCACATAAGACAGGTTCTATGACATCACTGATGACATCTCAACAGCTCATATTTAATCACCCATCATAAACTCTTAAAGTAATTATCAAAGCTGATTTAAGGATGACTTGAAATGAGTATTTGATTAACTTACAAAGTGGGATTATTCCTGATGATTAAAGGATGACTTGAAAATGTATATCTAATTATTGCACAAGCATCATTTTTTTGCACATGATCAAATTTTCATTAGGAAATAAGGATTTGCCCTCTTCTGAATGCTTCAAGTGCACGTCCACCTCTTTGACTTCATTTTTGTTAGAAAAATTCAACTTGCTTGATCATTTCAGAATTGGATTATTTACAGATAAATGAATAAACAATACATTTAGATATTATATGAGCATATAATATCTTTCAGAGAATTGTGTGCAAGTCACTGGTTATTTTTCTTAAAGGCTTTTTACCTAAGCAGTCTTTTTACAATACCATGAAAAACTTTTAAAATGATCAATACATAAGAATGGTTCACGTTGGTGTAGTGCTTCTGCTCTTATCTAGTTTTTAGCACTTACATAACATATCAAGAATGCACTTCTGAGTTCAAAGAAGACTTTTATTGTTGTTAATTCTTCCCCAACCGCAATTTTTATGAATGACGAATTATTAGATTTCAAGCACACGTTAATGAAAACAACATATATCAGTTTGCAATATACACAGCAGGTTATATTTATAAGATATTGAATGCAAAGCAAAACAAATACTTCACCGTGTGAGAAACTATTTACAGCTTCATCTTTCTAGGGTCTGCAAGCTGATGACTCCCTGTCAGCTGCGAGAAAGAGATTTATCTACCCACACGGGATGTTGGCAACTGGCGCCTAGTTCCAGCACGAAGTCAGGCAGATTTGAATCTCATTCTCTGAAGCCTGTGACATTTGTTACAAAGGTGTGCACCCTCCTCTCAGACTCGGGAAAACTACGCAAGCCTTTGGAGACTGGCCAGATCTCCGAGACTGCTCCTCTTCCCAAGCTCAAGCAGAGAGAAAAACAACCAATGTACCCTCTCTTATCAGGTCTAGTCTACTGAGAGAAGAAAACAGCTTGGTTCATCTTGTACAAAAACACAGCTTGGAAAAATACAGCTTGGATTCTCAACTGCAATGTCTAACTCCACTTTAAGGCAATAGGCAGCTAACCTAAATATCAAATGCAATGTCTAATGTCATGTCAAAGCCAATAGGCAGCTGAGCTGAATACAAAATGTAATGTATAATATCATGTCAAAGCCCATAGGCAGCTGAGCTGAATACAAAATGCAATGTCTAATATCATGTCAAAGCCAATAGGCAGCTGAACTGAATACAAAATGTAATATCATGTCAAAGCCAATAGGCAGCTAGACTGAATACAGCATGTCAAAGCCAATAGGCAGAATACAGAATGTAATGGCTAATGCAATGTCAAAGCCAATAGGCGGCTCAACTGAACAAAACCTACAATGTGCTACTGGTGAACATTGAGCAACTAATATGCGCAGTGGTGAAACACAAAGTCATTGGTCAAACAAAATTAATCAAATGGCAGGACAGTTGGGTATTTTATGCATGGTCACTGAAATTAAGTGGCAATGGACAATCAATGTATTTGTTTACAATGACTAAATAATGCACACAAAAAAGTTACATTATACTGCGCATTATGCAATCACTGGAAACACATTATGCAGCATATAATTTGTAATCTATTTATCTAAATATTCTACCTAGTGATGTATACATCTGAAATTCAGCCCACTCACAACTTTTCATGTTCAGTAGGCTATACTTGCTTCACAAAGTGTGAGGATGTTTAACTCCCTAGCTGCTGGGCCTCCCCCCTCCGAGTGCTGAGCCCTCTTTTGGCTATTTGGGGTAGTTTGTGCTTAGGCCTTCATAACTGTGTGTCCACATAAGCTATCCACGCCAAATTTGTGTCCCTTTTTTCCAACATCCAGGTAATTCTAAAGGTACTAGAGTTTGTGGGTTCCCCCAGAGGAGACCAAGAAATTATCCAAAATACAGCAAAAATGTGTTTTGTTCCAAAAAATAGGAAAAAAGGGCTGCAGAAGAAAGCATGTGCTGTTTTCCCTTTAAATGGCATCAACAAAGGCTTTGTAGTGCTAAAATCTCAACTTCCCAGCTTTCAAGAACAGGCTGACTTGAATCAGAAAACCACATTTTTAACACAATTTTGGCAATTTACTGGGACATACCCCATTTTTACTATTTTTTGGCCTTTTAGCCTCCTTCTAGTTAGTGACAGAAATGGTTGTGAACCTGTTGCGTAGGCTCTCATTATTCCAATGAGACTATTGGATTTTGAGCAGCGAGATCGTCCACGGTGTGGGAGACTGAGTCTGACCCACTGTGGGTGACACCTGTCGCTCTAAATCCTGGTTTTGCTCCGGCTAACTAGCAGTGCCTCATCTCTTCCAGAAGATAGGGATGATTGGGCAGCCGAGCGTATGACATATTGGGCTTCTCAGGGAAGCCGTGGTCACTCAGGTCGCATCCGGTTCTCTCATTCACAATTCAGTCTCATATATAAATGACAATAGGAAGCAGTATGAGTTTTAATGACTGGTTTAATAAAGTGACTGCATTTTAGATAGCAAAGCGTGAGCTACAATAACCAGGACGACACAACATGACAATATTAAAATGGTGACGAGGAGAGTGAAGCACAAGAATAATGCTATCATATTGCCACTAAGATTTATGGACTATTTCATATCTGAGTCATACTCTGAGCACAAGATGTTAAGCTCTAATTCTGCCTTTCAGGTTCCCCCGGGAGGACATCAACCCTCATACCTGAGCAAAGGCCTGTAGTCTGCATTAGCATCTGCAGCGAAGCATTAAGCAATCAGCATACAGTCGTGGTTCCCTGGCTGGAATCTCCCTCTTAACATGTAATGGGACTAGGAAGTGTTTTATAATAACACAGCTGATGTTCTAATAAAATGTCCCTAAGTAAGGATGTGTATTTTCTACGAATGTTGGAGACTAAACTTTTACCACGTTCACCGGCAATGTACCAAACTGTAGCCTTGACTGAAGCACAAAGTGATCAAGAATGTCTTGTTTGAGAACACAGAGCTGGGTTAAGCAAAAACAGTTAAATAGATGAAAATAAAACAAGGCCGTAAAACTGGTTATTGTAAAAAATAACAATGTGAAGCCGAATAAAATATATCTAGGTCAAAGTGCACAGTGTGTTAAACCAACGTGCATGGAGCTATAACTAAAATGTCTACACAAGAGACCCAATGCTCGATCCTGGACAGCTAAACATTTCTGAAAATTAGACAAAATTCTAAATTCAGCAAGGTGTCATTTGTGTTGCTCCTACAGAAAATAACAGCTGAAAATATATATTGAAATTCAGGTGAAAAACACAGCTATTTCTCTTCCCTTTTTACTCTGTAACTTTTTCTTGCGATGTCAGATTTTCAATAGCAATATCCCGTTACGTCGGATGGGATCTTATGGTTGCAGGGATATATAGTGCTTATAGGCTCATCAAGAACCATGATAACCAGATAACCATCTCCTTCACTGCTGGCATCTTCACTTTTTTATTACACGTATTACTAATTTGCTAAACATACACTATTAGAATTACCTTCTCTTTTCTTTATTATCAGTACACGCTGCATATTATGAGAATGCATGACCCAGAACTTGTCGTGCACGGGCTGGTTAACTTTAAATATTAGTCGGTACACACAATCCTAACTGATCTTTTTGATTGGCTCTTTTTCTATCTTTATCTCTATCTTTTCTACTGGCTTTGGTCCTCTTACTTCTATACCTCTACTCACTTACCTTGTACTAAAGTATAGAATATATATGTTTTATTTGGTTATGTTACAGCCCTGAAGAAGCCCTATGTTGGGCGAAATGCGTTGGCTATTCATCGTGAATTTATCACCTGTTCATGAATTCGCTATGATTGCAAGGACATAAGGCTCTTTGTTTTCTGTTTGTATACTATTTGTTGTCACTATCTACATTGCCCATTTGGGTGGCAATAAGTTATTATTCTGGACTATCAGCTAAATATTAAACCTGAAATATTTTTCCTTTTACATTGTTACACTGGCTCTGTCCGCTTGTACACAGTTTTCCGTACAGTTTGCAGTGCACCACCTCTTGGAGTATACTTTAGTGGAGCTGTCCTTCAGCCCCGTCGAGTTCTTTATTGCAGTAAGAACTATGGTGTAGTTGCACGCTCTTTGAAATTTTCACTATACGTTTCATGTTTTCTACCTATGCTGATGTACTAAGGGGATATAAATAGGGGCGGTGCGTTGTGAATGAGCTTACTGCATATCTTTTGTTTGACTGCTTAGTATCTTACAAAATGAGGCTGTTTTGTGGTAGGTAATTTTGATGTTTCCACAAACCGTTTTGGGTACTTTCCTGTTGTGGTCACTTTCCCACTCACTAGGCAGTTTTTCTCTGGAGACTTAGTGGAACGCTGGGTGGTAGAAAATTTGTGGCTGCCTGCAGATTCCAGGACTTCAGCTCACTAAAATGCAAGGCAAAAGTGTTTTTTAAGCAAATGTTGTGATTTCAAGTGGATTCTCGGTGAAGGAAAACTAGTGAGAGCCACGCAAATCCTGCACCCTTGGACTCCCCTAGTTCTAGTATGTTAAACTTAATCCACCAGTCACACTGGTTAGTTTTAGCATCTTCAGCAGTTATGGTTTCAAAGCATGAATCAAAGTATCTGAATTTTGAAACCAAGCCTCCTCAAACTGGGCATAAAGCCACATCCAGGCAAAAACCTCTTTATGGTCTATTCACACGCCATTCACGCACAACAAACAACCCTTTCACACCACCCGCCATGGGCCCAATCCAACCAATCCATGCACTCACATTAACTTAACGCTGCCAAACAAGGGCCCATCACATTTATACACCACAGGAGGGTATAAGTTTGACTACATTTTACTACCTGTCAAGTAACTGCCTCCTTCTTCCTGAACATTACAGAAGGCATGTGTAGCAAACTTTACTAATGACTCCCATGATAGCCACCTGAGGCTCAGGAAGACATGTGCCTTTAGTGCACTCAGGGCCAGATTTATACTTCTTGATGTAAGACTGAGCTAACGCAGTTTTGCATCAAACAGTTTTGCGCTGTCTAGAGCCAATTTTTTACACCACCTGTGCGTCATATTTATACTATGCCGCTGGGTGGCGCTAAGGATAGGTTAGAGTCATTTTTCCCTACGCTAACCATTGCGCCTTGACGTAAGGCAAAATGACGTTAGTGCCGAAAAAATGATTCTTATCCGGGTTACGACATGTAAACACGGCAGAAAACGGAAATGTGCCATTTTTACCCGCAATAACGTCAAAAAGTGACGCTAACGGTGCAAACAGTGCAAAGGAGAGGCAAGATTGATCCACAAAGCCAGGAGAGACCCCAGGGAGACCCCGGAAAACCAGGAACCAGCCCGGAGGACATTGACAAGATCCAGAGGAGAGACAAGAAAAAAAGGAAGTGTCGCTTCAGCACGGAGGAGCATGAAATACTGGTGAGAGAGGTGAAGGAGCACCAACATCAACTCTTCATCACCTCTAAATTGCCAATTGGAAGGCGAGCCACAATTTGGCAGCAGATTGTGGACAAGATTAACAGTGTGGCAGAGGTCAGGCGAACTGTCACTGAGTGCAAGAAATGCTGGCATGACTGCAAGCGGAGGACAAAGGAGAAAATGGCAAGAAACAGGAAGGCAGAACTGCAGACCAGAGGTGGGAGTCCAGCACCACAAGAGGACCTGGACAAGATGGAGGAGATGGTTGCAGCTGTCATCTTGGAGGAAATGGTAACTGGTATCGCAGGACAGGACAGCGCAGACTACCAGGAAACAACACATATTGAGGGTAAGTTGCATGGGGGACCAAAATTCCAAAATGTCAAGCACAAGAAGGGGGAGACACACACCTACTACACAATGCATGTTAGCTGTGCAAATCAAGCAGTGGAAAGGGCAAAGAGGCAGGGCATGGGACTCCCTGCACTGCCCATGCCAGCTGCATGGGCTGGGGAGGGGCATCCAGGGGAACAGCACACCACAACACCAACAACCTTTGAATGGGGGTGCACTGCCATGCCAAGGCTGTTGGAAATGCTGAAGCAGACCAGGAGGGAAGGGTAGAACATAAAACTGGTCAGGCATCACAGGACAGCTGGTATTATCAGAATGTAAACTATAGGAAAATGCCCAGTGTCAGGCCACTGGCTCAAGCGGCATTCCCCATTGACAACAGTTGCCACAGCTACCTGTGCTGTTTGCGCTGGTCAATTAGGAAATGGCAGTTAGGTGCCCATTGTACAAACACCCTCGAAATGAGGGTTCAGTATGCCTATGTGAGCAATCCCCATCAATCCCTATTCAAGTGCAACTCCTGGTCGTGTTCATAGACTCAAAAACCATCAGGCACTTTCACATACATATTGATGTACACAGCAGTAATCTCAGACTCATGCTGGCCATCCCTGGGTTTACCCCTGTGCCCGTGTCACAATATCTGCAATGCCACCATGCCACATCACAGGTATCATAGTGCAAAGACAAATGCATTGAGGAGGAGGACATGTGTGTGTAGGAAGGCAAACACACCTGCACAGTCACAAGAGGAAACTGAAGTCTGCCAGGTCCATCAGTGCAATGCCATGTAGCACAAATACGCAAACATCAACATCAGAAACTACCAATCGTAACACGTACATTGTCAACGCCATTGAACTTTGGGACCTGCTCACCACAAACTCTCCTGACATTGCCTTCCTCACTTAAACATGGATGAACCTCTCATCAGAACCCGACATCGCCATAGCCATCCCAGGAGGTATCACCATAATACATAAAAACACCATCAAAATTTCCACCAACACCAACGACACCCTAGACAACGCAGAACACCTACACTTTCAAATACACATCAATGTGAACCCTCATCTACAGACCACCAGGACCCCACCCTCCATTCTGTGACTCCATCGCAGATACCAACAGCTGGTATCTGTGACTCCCACGCCCTCACCTCCACAGACTACATACTCCTTGGTGATCTCAACTTTTGCCTGGAAAGCACCCACAACTGCAACTCCACTGCCCTGCTGGACAACCTCACGAACCTCGGCCTCAAGCAACTGGTCACCTCACCCACCCACTCAACGGGACACATGCTAGGCGCCATTTTCACCTCCAGCAGCCACATCACTGTCACTCACACCACCTAACTCCACTGGACTGACCACCACTGCATCCACTTCTCCTTTATGAAACCCACCACCAACAACACACTAAACCCTTCCGCAACTGTAACAAGATCTCCAAGGAACACCTGATCTCCAACCTCACACAAGCTCCACCTCCCATCACCAAGGACCCCAACACTGCTGCCCATATTCTCACACAATGGCTAGCAACCTGCGCAGACTCCCTCGCCCCTTTGAAAACAAACAACAACACCCGCACCATCAAGACCGCCGCCTGGTTGACCACAGAACTCCAGGCTTCCAAACGAGAATGCAGAAAAATTGAGAAAGCCTGGTGCCAAGAACCCTCAATGTGCAACTTCTCTGGACTCAAAACAGCCATGCGCAAACACCACCAACTCATTCGGACCACCAAACGGTCCTTCTACAAAGAACGCATAGACAACAACACACACAACAGCAAGGAACTCCTTGCCATCGTCAAAGAACTCACCAAGCACAAATCCAGCACCATCAGCGCTCCGCACTCCCGAGACCTCTGCAACTCCCTCTCCAACTATTTTCACTGCAAGATCGCATACATACACGACAGCTTCACATCGTCGTCACCCACCATCACCACCACCAACACAACCAACACCACTACACCCTGCTGCATCATCCTACTGAACACCTGGACCCCCACCAATGACGAAGAAATCGGCAAAACCATGAACTCCATCCACTCAGGCCCCCCAACAGACCACTCCCCCACCACATTTTCAACAAGGCCAGCCAAATCATCGCTCCCCAGCTCTGTGCCGTCATCAACAGTTCCTTCGACACTGCAACCTTCCCAGATGTTTGGAAGCACGCCAAAGTCAGCACTCTTCTCAAAAAACCCAAAGCAGACCGGAAGACCTCACAGACTACCGACCCATCTCTCGTCTCCCCTTCACTGCAAAGGTCGCTGAAGAAGATAGTAAACGCACAACTGTCTCACTTCTTAGAAGAAAACAACATACTCGACGCCTCCCAGTCTGGATTCCACAAGAACTACAGCACTGAGACCGCTCTCATCGCCTGCACAGCCGACATCAGGAAGAGAGTGGCCAAGGGCGAGACCGTCGCCCTCATCCTCTAAACCTCTCTGCAGCTTTTGACACTGTATGCGACCAAACCCTTCGAGCACGCCTTTTTGACGCCGGAATTCGCCACAAGGCCCTGGACTGGCTCACCTCCTTCCTCTCCGAAAGAACCCAAAGAGTTTGCCCTCCTCCTTTCCGGTCTACAGCCACCAAGATCATCTGTGGGGTCCCCCAAGGATCCTCCCTCAGCCCCACCCTCTTCAACATCTACATGGCTCCTCTCGTCAACATCCTCCGCCCCCACGGCATCACCATCATTTCATACGCCGACAACACCCAGGTCACCATCTCCCTCACCAGGAACCCAGCCACCGCCAAGATTAACCTGCACGCCGGGCTCCTCAATATCACCAAATGGATGACAGCAAGCTACCTCAAATTAAATTCAAACAAAACAGAGATCATCATCTTCGGCCCCAACAAGACGTCATGGAACAACTCCTGGTGGCACACCACCCTCGGACCACCCCCAACACCCACCACCCACGCATGCAACCTTGGCGTCTTTCTGGACTCCTCTCTCTCCATGACCCAGCAAATCAATGCCATATCCTCCTCCTGCTTCAAAATCCTTCACATGCTACGCAAGACTTTCAAATGGATTCCTTTAGAAACAAGAAGAACAGTCACCCATGCCCTCATTAGCAGCAGACTGGACTATGGCAATGCCCTCTACGCAGGGACCAGAGCCAAGCTTCAAAGAAAACTCCAGCGAATGCAGATCGCAGCAGCACGTCTCATCCTCAACCTCCCTCGCCACGAACACATATCCACCCACCTCAGATCCCTACACTGGTTGCCCATCAACAAAAGGATCATTTTCAAAGTCCTCGTCCACGCTCACAAAGCCCTCCACGACACTGGACCGGCCTACCTCAACGAGTAAACTTCCACATACCAGCTCAACAGCTCTGCTCCGTCGACCTCGCCCTCGCTACAATCCCCTGCATCCAATGCACCAACTCCGGTGGCAGATCCTTCTCCTACCTTGCCACCAAGACCTGGAACTCCCTCCCCACCAACCTATGCAAGACCCAGGACCTCCTAACTTTCAGAAAGCACCTTAAAACATGGCTTTTTGAGCAGTAACCGGCACCCAACCCCCCACCACCCACCCTCCCAGCACCTTGAGACCCTACCGAGTGAGTAGTGCACTTAAGAAATTATTTGATTGATTGATTGATTGATTGTCCTATGGAAATGCCATGCATGGTGTGGTGCTAGGTCTCTGCACCACATAGGTGTAAGTGAAAAATGAAAGACTGGGACAGGCCCATATTGTCATGTGTGGTGCTGTGGCATCAGCACACCAACATTCATTGCAAGGCCTTACCATGCAAATGGAAGCAGAGGGAGGTTTGATGAGGACATGAAGGTGGCAATCCACAATTTCGACAGAACCCACACCTAGAAGATGTAACGCAGACAATAGCCCAAACTATCCTTCACTACATGTGACATGCAGGTGGGGCAAAGAACTGAGAGACTGCAAATATTAATGACAGGAATAATGCATGGGGACCAAGATGACAATGTACCACAAATAGGAAGTCAGTGACGTCACATTACAACTGGCACAACACAGACACACTAATTGTACAATATCTCATTGCAAAGGACGATGGCTCTCCTGTCGATCTGCCTGTTCTGGACTACCCTGATGACCTGGATGACCAGCCGACAACCATCAGCCAGGAACCCACCAAGATGTCCTGGGAACCCTCCAGACACCACTTCCAGTCGCAAGGAGTAACATTAATGTAGCAGCCATCCCAGAGGAGCTACCCACCACCCCAATAGTACGACCTGCCAGCTCAAACACAGCTGAGGACTCTGACGATACAGGGACCACCTTTGAGAGGACAGTAGTGGGAGTCTAGAGGGAGCTGGACAAGGAGGTGCAAGTGGGGATGGAAACTATGGCAGCCAGCCTTGAGGGTATGCGCATGTGCATGATAACAGCCATTGAACAGACAGCAGCCAAACAAGGCACTCCCAATCTTGCTGCTGCATGCTTGACAACAAGCAGGACTCCATGCACCAGGATCTGGCCTCCCTCAGGGCAGACATGGCTGCCTACCACAGGGATGTTGCTGCCATACTCAATAATCAGCAGCTTCTCCTTGCTGCAGGGTTGCCATATGTAGTTCCACAGACGGCAGCTGCTGGGAATTTGGTATCCACTTCTCCAACCACTGAAGTGTGTGTGGTCCCCCAAACTCACCACCACCACCATCAATGGCAGAGGAGACAACACATACATCAGAGGATGAAGATGTGGAACAGATCATCTTCACCCATAGGAGTACCAACCCATGCCACAACGGCAGTGATTTCCTTTTGTCCTGTGCTTGACAACATGCCCGTTTTACTACAGTTGGTGACATGCACTCTTCACCGACACACTGTTAACCTTTCCACTATGGACTGCAATTGCCTCTAACTACTCCATTGGCAATTCATATTCCCCTGCACTGAACGACACTTCACCTCAGCATGTCCAGTGACATGTCCCTCAACCCTGCACTTGTGTTGTGTCACAATAGAATGGTTTACACTAATGGGGTCACAGACCTGGACAATGTAAATATTGCACTACAGCACTTTAAAATAAACAGCACCTACACAACCACTTTGTCTCTGTGTGATGTGACACATCTACTTTGCTGGAGATTTGTGATGCGTGTAACATGTCTATGGTCACAGAGTGTCAGTATAAGAGTGCAGAAATATTGTGAGCAGATATCTACACACAAAGGCCCACATTGATAAATTTTTAGCGCCGCATTTGTGTCTTTTTTTTATACAAAAGTGGTGCAGACTTACAAAATACAATTGTATTTTGTAAGTTGGCGCCGGTTTTGTGTCAAAGAGCGGCGCAAATGCATCACTAAAAAAGTATAAATATGGGGTAATGTATCTACATGATGATCATCAATGCTGGCCACATCCCCTACAAGCAAGTCACTGTGTATGTGAAATTTGTTTTAAAACATACATGTCTCACCCACTACATACAGCAGGAATGGCTGTGTAAGAGTGCTTGGTCAATAACGTCAGCTGTGAGTACAAGTGAAACACATTGGTGTTAAATTGTCATACTTGATCTCATCTGAAATTGCCACTGCTCAGTTTAGCAGTGTTGACATGTTGAGAGAGGGATGTGGATGCAGGATGGAATCCCCAGGCCAACAGACAATTGGCACTGTACACTCATGCAAAGACCCTGAGGCCCAACCATATGAAACATGCAGTAAGGGAGTGCCCAAAGTTGTATTATCTATGTATGGAACTGAACTTAAAATTATGTAAAACAACTATGCTAACCTACTCTATCCTACAACTGGCCCTAACTACCCTATGCTAAGCTTACTTAACACATTTAACAACACACTCGAAACATTGGCCCCCCACCCCCTTTATATGACGGGACACATGCAGGACAACATATACTAACCTAAACATTTACTACCTAATCCTGAACAAATATATATATATATTTTATTTATTTTTTTAACTTTTTTTATTTTTATATTTAAAAAAATTGTATATACACAAAAGGCCCCAACATTAAACACAAACTACCCACCCTCCCACAAACTAACAGGTAATATTATGAAAACCACCCACAAACCTACGTATCCTATCTAAACATCTTACCCATCATGTCATTTACACCAAAGCAAAGCACAACAAGAGTTGGACCAAAGGAAGTGATATGTGCATTGATTTAGTGTCAGTGTTGTTTGGGACACATACATGCTTGAATCAGATGACTGTCATCTGCACTGTGACCATCACATCTACCTACATAGATGTTTTTTCCCCTACCCCTTTACCTCAGGGGTAATGGGCACGCAATATATCACCACAACTGTCAAGGTCAACCACAAAGGCATGTCCACTTATACATGGATTTAGTCAGTGGAACACATGTGAGGAGGGCTGACACCTAGGAATAAGGCATATATAGATAATTCACATCTACACCCACCAACACCTAATCTGCAGACACAATTCCCAAAACACCCGCATTGATGCCAGCACACGTCTGGCCTTTACCTGCATGCACGCCTATTACATACCACATAAGTGTCACGTAAATGGAGTACAATTTATGGGGCTAGATGCTGGGGGACAGTTACCCATACAGTCCTACATTTACATTACTTTACAGGAATACACCAATTTGTATGGATAACTGATGCATCACTGTGTTGTGAGAATGACGGTATTACCCAGTGCCAATATACTGACACTGGTGCATTTCAAAGTCACATGTGGGCCTACATGTGGCTACTAATCACCTTGTTCACACACTGCTGCCCATTGCACAGCTCAAGACTCTCAAGATATGACTCTCTGTGCGTTAATGGGTAACCCTTGCATGGAACACTATGCCACCATCGGGCGGATGTATGATGGAACAACGAATGCGTTTACAACGCATGCCTTTACAATGCGGTCTTTACAACAACTGTTTCTTTACCACGCATGCCTTCACCACGCATGCCTTTACAATGAATTTAGTTGTAAAAGCATGTTTGGTAAAGTAACATACATGGTAAATTCTCCCCCGCCCTGCCCCTAAACCTGACATCATACTCCACCTGCCCAACCCCTTAAAACTGTCCCTTCCAACCCCTTCCCAGAGCCCTAACCCCCAGGCCTACCCTGCCCTGTCCTAAAACCTGTCCCAAACTTTCCTAAAAACTACTCCGACCCCCACCCTGCCCTAAACTCTAAAGCCTACCTTGGCCTGAAAACAACCCCACCTGTCCTAAAAACTACCCTGACCCCCGCCCTAAACCGTAAAGCCTACCCTGGCCTAAAAACTACCCTTCACTGACCCAAAACCTATTCCCACCCTTGCTCCGAAACCTAAAAGTTACCCTGCCCCATTCTAAAAACTACCCCGACCCCCTGCCCTAAACCCTGAAATATTCCCTGTCTTTGAACCTACCCTGCCCTGTCCTGAAAACTACTCAACCCCCTGCCCTAAACCCTAAAACCTAACCTGCCCTGTCCTAAAAACTACCCCTCCCCATCCCAAACCCTAAAAGCTACCCTCTCCTAAATCCTACCCTAGCCTGTCCCAAAAACTACCCAGCCCCCACCACCCCACCCTAAGCCCTTAAGCCTACCATGTCCTAAAAACTACTTCACCCTTTCCTAAAAACTACCCGACCCTGCTCTAAACAGTAAAACCTACCCTGTCCTTAAAACTATCCCAACCCCCTGCCTTCGCCGTAAAACCTAAAAGTTACCTGGCCCTGTCCCAAAACCTACCCCGCCCTGTCCTAAAAACTACCTGACCCCCTGCCCTAAACCCTAAAACCTACACTGTCATGTCCTAAAAACTATCCCAACCCCTCGAGCCACCCTAAACCTAAAAACCTACACTGCCCTGTTCTAAAACCTACCATGCCCTGTCCTAAAAACTACCCAGCCCCACTCTAAATCCTAAAACCTACCCTGTCCTAAAACATACCCCATCCGGTCCTAAAACTACCCTGTCCCCCTGCCTCACCCTGAATCCTAAAACCTACCCCACTCTGTCCTAAAAACTACCCTGACCCCGACCTAAACGCTAAAACATTCCCTGTCCTAAAACTTACCCCGCCCTGACCTAAAAACTACCTGACCCCCTGCCCTAAACCCTAAAACCTACACTGCCCTGTCCTAAAACCTACCCTGACCCCCACACCACCCTAAACCCTAAAACCTACCCTGCCCTGTCCTAAAACCTACCCGCACTGTCCTAAAAACTACCCAACCCCGCTGTAGACCCTAAAACCTACCCTGTTCTAAAACCTACCCCACCCTGACCTAAAAACGACCCTGTCCCCCGCCCCACCCTGAATCCTAAAACCAACCCCTCCCTTTCCTAAAAACTACAGCCCCGCCTTTACCCTAAACCCTGCCCTTCCCCTGTCCTAAAACCTACCCCGTTCTGTCCTAAAAACTACCCGCCCCGCTCAAAACCTTAAAACCTACCCTGTCCTAAAACCTATCCCACCCTGTCCTAAAAACAACCCTGTCCCCTGCCCCACCCTGAATCCTAAAACCTACCCAACTCTGTCATAAAAACTATCCTGTCCCCGCCTTTGCCCTAAACCCTACCCTTCCCCTGCCCTAAAACCTACCCCGGTCTGTCCTAAAAACTACCTGACCCCCACTCTAAACCCTAAAATATACCCTGACCCCCACCCTTAAAGCTACCCTGTCCTAAAACCTACCCTGCCCTGTCGTAAAAACGACCTGACCCCACCCTAAACCCTAAAACCTACCCTGTTCTAAAACCTACCCCGTTCTGTCCTAAAAACTACTGGATCACTGCTCTAAACCCTAAAACCTACCCTACTCCTGTCTGAAAACCTACTCCGTGCTGTCCTAAAAACCACCCTGACCCCTGCCCTAAACCCTAAAATCTTCCCTGTCCTAAAACCTACCCCACCCTGTCCTAATAACTACCCAACTCCCTGCAATGTCCTGTCTTAAAAACTACCCCGACCCGCTCCATCCTAAACCCTCAACCCTACCCTGCCCTTTCCTAAAACCTGCCCCGCCCTGTCCTAAAAACTACCCGACCCCCGCTCCATCCTAAACCCTAAAACCTACCCTGCCCTGTCCTAAAACCTACTCCGCTCTGTCCTAAAAACTACCTGACCCCGTTCTAAACCCTAAAACCTACCCTGTTCTAAAATCTACCCCACCCTGACCTAAAAACTACCCGTCCCCTGCCCTACACTGAATCCTAAAACCTGTCCCTCCCTGTCCTAAAAACTATCCGACCCCTGCCTTCACCCTAAACCATACCCTTCCCCTGTCCTAAAACGTACCCCGTTCTGTCCTAAAAATTGCCAGTCCCCGCTCTAAACCCTAAAAGCTACCCTGTCGAAAAACATATCCCACCCTCTCCTAAAACTACCCAACCCCCGCCTTCACCCTAAAACCTACACTATTCCTGTCCTAAAAACTACCCCGTGCTGTCCTAAAAAATACCCTGACCCCCCCACCCTAAAACCTACCGTGTCCTTTAACCTACCCTGACCTGTCCTAAAAACTACCCGACCCCTGCCCTAAACCCCCACTATGCACACTGTCCTGTCCTTAAAACTACCCAGACCCTCCTGCCCCACCCTAAACCCTAAAACCTACCCTGCTCTGTCCTAAAAACTACCCGACCCCATTCGAAACCCTAAAACCTACCCTGTCCTAAAAACTACCCCACCCTCTCCTAACAACTACCCCGACCCCTGCCTTCACCCCAAAACGTACCCTACCCTGTCCTAAAACCTACCCCGTGCTATCCTAAAAAACGACCCTGACCCCAGCCCTAAACCCTAAAACCTTCCCTGTCCTAAAAACTATCCCACCCTGTCCTAAACACTACCTGACCCCCTGCTCTAATCCCTACACTGTCCTGTCTTAAAAACTACCCTGACCCCCACTCCACCCTAAACCCTAAAACCTACCCTGCCCTGTCCTAAAACCTACCCCACTCTGTCCTAAAAACTACCCGTCCACACTCTAAACCCTAAAACCTACCCTGTCCTAAAACCTATGCCACCCTGTCCTAAAAACGACTCCATGCCTCCTCCCCACCCTGAATCCTAAAACCTACTCCAACCTGTCCTGAAAACTATCCCAACCCCCGCCTTCACCCTAAACCCTAAAACCTACCCTTCTCCTGCCTTAAAACCTACCCTGTTCTGTCCTAAAAACTACCCGATCACTGCTCTAAACCCTAAAACCTATCCAACCCTGTCCTAAAACCTACCACTAACCCCCACCCAGTCCTTAAAACTACCACAACCCTCCCTCATCAACCCAGGCCCCACTTACGTCTCTCCTCTTGCCGCTGCTCCTTCCTTCTTGCTTCCTTCCTTCCTCCCGACTGCTCTCTCTACCGTTACCACGCATATGCATGGTAAACGCATGCGTAGTAAACGCATATGCGTGGTAACGGCAGCGTGGTCAATGCATATTGTTGCATTAACCGCGTTATTAGTGCTGTTTCCCCCATCTAGCCTACTAAGATATCTGATCACATGCCATCTCATCATATCTTGCAATCATTATTTTTTTTGTTTGCCCATTTAGGCTTGTTTCAATAAGTGTGGTGAACGTATTTGTTAGTCCTGAAGAAGGTGGTGAAAAGATTGGAAAGACCACTGAAATGCGTTGACGATTTATGATACTACTGGACCCATAAGAGTAAGCCGTAATCAAACAAGGATTGGTGACAGAAATTGATTGGCCTAAATCTACGAAAATTGGGACAGTATAACTATAATAGACTGTTGTTGATGTCTTTTCTCTGTCTCCCCTTTGTTGGATTTTATTGTTTTTATATGTAGTTTCTTTATTGATTACTTTTATTGTTTTGTGATTTTTGTGACATTGGGTGTTTAATCATTTGGGGTATATTATTAAATTATGATTCTTAGATTCCTTTATTACTAGATTGATCATTGGAGAGATTGATTATTTGGGTGTGTGGGGTGATTGGTTTTTCCCTTGGAGGAATTTTATTGCTTCACTGTGTTACGGTGCCCTGTCCCCCTGGGGATATCAGAGATAGGAGGGCCCTCCCTGTCTTTCTCTTGACATATATAGCACAACCTGTTGGTTGGAGAAGTCGGTTGTCCAGCGGACTTTACCATGGATGCTTTTAAAACGTTCGGCTTTAGTGAAGATCAATTTAATAAAATCATTGGAACTAGTGGAAACAGTGGTGGAAGAGTAACAATAGTCACTTCTGATAATAATGAAAAAAAGAATAAGATCTTACATTTAAAGAAAAAGATGATCAGAAATTAACTACATGCTGATTTTCTAATAGAATATATTAAATCGTGGGTTATTCCAATTGGATTACAGGGAAGAAATGAACCTGGTTTATTTGACGAAAATAGGAAGTTTCTAGAGACCTGGCCCCTTGTTGCCAATGGATGCAGTCGTGATTGGATGTTGTTAATCCTTGAGACAGCACAAGGTATGGTTGTGATAGAGAAACAAGAAATTGAGGATCTAGAGAAAGATTTAAAGGAGAGTATGGCTCTAGAGAATTCAAAAAAATGTTTGGAGGAGGTAAATCAGGATGTAGATGACCTTAGAGATTACCTTATGAATATGAAGTCTATACAATTGAGAAAGGACATCAATAGATTTAATTATGAGTTAGTATATCCTTACTTGCAAAAAGATTTTTATTGTGGAAAAAAAGATCAGGGAGGTGATATGACCCCAGGGCGGAGATGGATGGCCCCAAGAGTAGGAGGGAAGAAGTATGTAACTTTTTCTGAGTCATCAGGTTCAGGGAGTGGGGATGAGGTATATACACATGACAATGCAGAAATGGCTGAACAGAGCAATAATGTTTTTTTAGAGCCTCGCCCCCATCTGAATCGAAGAGGCAGGGGAACAGGTGAATGGGGTGTACCACAACAGAATCAACCGCAGCAGGAATATATATAAGAACAAGGAATCAAAGATATTGGATGTAGATAAAACTCCAATAATGAATTTATCGGCCAAGATCTTTACAAATAATGAAATAGAGGTATTAGAAATGGGTCTTAGTTTTGCCCCTACAGCCAATGTTAATAGTTTAGATTTACAGAAGGATTTGAGGGCTTTTTTTAGGAAAGTTAGGCTTCAAAAGTACTTTATGGGACATCAATCCTCTAGGGTGACTAACAATATTTCTGGCTTGAGACCAAAAGCAACATTTACTCCCTCGCTCTCACAAGTGGGTAAAGAAGTAGAATTGTTTGAGACGTTCATTGACAAAGAGATTCAGAGAATTTCACGTGACCCCTTTAAACCAAAAAACAACTTATCAAGGGAGCATTATGATGCTCTTTGCTCCCTCCAAGAAGATGTGAGTATTACTGTAAAACCTGCTGATAAAGGTGGGAGAGTGGTAATCTTTGATATGAGTGATAATGAAAAAGGAGCTGAGGATCTCCTATCTGTGAGTGATCATTATCAGAAAGTACCAATGAACCGATTGGAAATACTGAAGAAGGAAATTTGTAAAGTTATAGACAAGGGACTATTAGAGGGATGGATTTGTCAAGATGAGGGCCGTTTTCTTTTAAATGAGAATCCCATTACCCCGCCATTTTATGGGTTGCCAAAAATACATAAAGATACCTTGAATCCCACTTTGAGACCGATCATTTCTTGTATTGGGTCCCTCCTTAAACCCCTCAGTAAATATGTAGATAGTTTTCTAAAGCCTTTGGTTCTTCAGCAGAGGTCATATATAAGAGACTCTGCCCACATGATATCTAAAGTGGAGGGGAGACCATTCAATATAGATACACAGCTTCTAGTTACTTTGGATATAGAGGCATTGTACGAATATCCCACAAGATAATACTATTGGAGTGATATTGAACTATCTAGAGGGTATGGATTTAAGAGGGACCAGTAGTGAGTTTATAATTAACTGTGTTTCTTTGGTATTTAAAAACAATCTTTTCTTATTTAAGAATGATCTTTATCTCCAACTTAAAGGGACCAGCATGGGAGCAACTTGTGCCTGGAGTCTGGCATGCCTTTATGTGGGGGAGTTTGAGAACAAACATATATATAATGAGATAGCCGCTTTTTATGAAAATGTAATTACTTGGTACCGATTCATTGATGACATATTTTGTATATGGGAAGGACCTCGACAGACACTAGATGAGTTCCTTCTGTGGTTGAACCTTGGTTTCACCAATTTACGTTTTACGGCTCATATAAGTGATACGGTGGTCGACTTTCTTTCTTGATACTGCTAAGAATACTCTGCTCCACTACTCAAGTTTTCATCCACAAGCCCAGAGGGATTGTATCCCTTTTGGACAAGTTTTGAGACTTAGAAGGAATTGTACTACTTTGGATGACTTTTACAAACATTCAAGGTTTTTGAAACAGAAACTTAAGACTAAAGGGTACCCCAATAAGTTAATCAGTCATTCTTTCAAGAGAGCTCACTTTTATAACAGAGAAAGTATGTTTGAACAGGACCATAGGAGGAAGGAACATGATCGGATTGAATTTGTGAGTCAGTTTAGTGGGATTAGTAATAAGATAAAAAATGCCATAAACAGGAGTTGGCACGTACTGAACATTGAAGGAGAGACCCCATTGGATAAACCCGTCTATGCATTTAGACTCAATAAAAATTTGAAAAATAGGTTAGTTCATACCTATATGGAAGAACATCCAGTTAGACAGCTGGGATTGATGGGTAACATAATTATAGGGAATTACAGATGTGGTAATTGCAGTTGCTGTGATTCATGCATTTACGAGAAGTCTACAGAATATGGGGGCGTTACAATCAACCCAATAACCTTGAATAATTGTCGTAGTAAAAATTTTGTTTACTTTATTCTCTGCCCCTGTGGACTGGGATATGTAGGGGAGACGGAAAGGGAGTTGAGGGTTCGCCTTTGCAAACATAGATCTGCCATTCGAACAAGAAAAATAAATTCACTGTTAGTTGAACATTTTCTGAGCAAAGAACACTCAGAAAGAGATCAATGCTGGTTCATTCTTGAGAAAATATACCGAAGGAAGAGAGGGGGCAACAGTGACATATTGAGAAAGAAGCATGAACCTTTGTATATTCTTAGGTTTAGGACAATTGAAAAGGGTTTAAATTGCAGAGAAGAATGGTAGTATGCGCCCGTCATTTCATTCTATTTATCTTGGTGAGGAGACTACTTATTAGTGGGTGGATCCACAAGAGGAAAGAAGTGGAGCATGTGGAGTTTAGGGATTTTAGAATTAGGGGTTGAGTGTACAGAGATAAGTGGGTTGGGTAGAGATCAGTCTCATATTTGGGGGTTATCTATTTATTATTTAGTTTCTATATAACAGGTTGGGATAATTATGTATTGGGATTACATTATATTCCCAATTGATGCGGAATTAGAAGATGGTGCTCAGATTTAGAGAGGTTATGTAGGCTAGTGGTTAAGTGTTTTAAATATGTAGTTGTTTAAAAAAAATAATTAAGCAATTATGAGTCCTAAATGGATGCGGGATCTTATGATGGCAGGATATGTGGTGTTGCGGTCTAGTGTTCCATTTCCCAAAACAGGAAGTGAACTTTGGCTGAACAGGAAGCAGCAGGGCACCCGATCGTACACCCATTAGTATGGTGTGTATATATATATATATGGCGTCGGACGGGGAGTCGGGTTACTCGTATTTTAAGCGGGAATGGTGGCACTCACAGGGATGGTGGCCTGCGGGGCTCAGCAGACCATCATGTCTGTGACTGCTTTTAAATAAAGCAGTATTTTCTTTTTTTAAATGCAGCCTGTTTTCATTAAGGGTAAACAGAATGCATGTCAAAAACTAAAATTATAACTTTTATTTTCATTTTCTGAGAACAGGCAGTGATCTGTGGGACCACTGCCTGCTCTGAACCAATGTTTGTGCATGCATTCACAGTTGCGAATGGGTTAGCACCAGCTTGAAACTGGTAGTAACTGCAATTGTTTTGTGATGGCATTCATGGTCACAAAACAATGATACATTGGACTATGACACCCCTTCCTAAATGCGACTAGAAAATCCTGTTTTGTGCTTTGCAATATGATTGTGAAATGGCAAAATTAGGTTTTTGCACTGGAAAAAGCATTTTTTCTCAACTTAAAAACAGACCAATTCTGCAAACTGGGCCTTTTGCGATGATAAAAAAGAGCTTCGTACATGTGGCCCTAATTGATAGCCATACATGACTCAACAAACCTCAGACCTGCATTGTTAACATCTATAGACATGTGGACTCCATCTCAGTACTGGGACACTAACACTTTGTTCTGGTTGCATTCAACCTGGCCACAAAGATTGCATGCAGCACACCAACACATCTGCTACTGTCTCTCAGGAGCATTCTACTGTACACATTTGTCAATGTGATATTCACCAACAGGGCCATAGATCACCACACCTCGGTGGTCCAGCAGATCCTGCTCTCTGGGCACCAGGTCACCCTGTTTAGGTGGTAGAGCACCTTGCCCCACCGCAGCCGCCTCTGCTCTGTGTGATACCCCTGTATCACCCGGCCACCCATCTTGAGCATCATGGGTAGGAAGCGGCACACTAGCCACACAAAGCCCTCAAGCTCCTCCTCCCCCATGCGTGTCAGCCTAGCTCTTCCTGACATGTCTCTCAGCCACAAATTTAAGCAGTGAATGTTGGAAAAGAAGGAAAATAAATGAAAATAGAGGAAACTTACTGCCCAAACCTAAGAACCCCAACTAACACAACTAATCTAACACCCAGACAGACACCTGACAGAACAAATACAATATGAAAGACTTTAAACTACATATAATCACATACACTGGTACAAGTAACAAACAGATTTCATGACAGACACAACAAGAGAGACACCACAAGATTCAATAAACGTAGTCAACACACCAGCAACACCGAGACACAGCCACACAGTCAACAAATTGCACAGACTGTACTGTGAAAGTGAAACTACACCCACTGTATCATGCCTGTAAACAGGATTTCCTATTACATCACTTCCTGTCCCCTTGTGGCACGTTTTCCGACATGCATGTATTTTTTTCATGCATACGATGTTTGCATGAATATTTTCGATGCATCACCTACATGTGTGGCAAAATACCACACATTACCTGTATACTTCAATTTCAGTGGATATCCGCATGAGTGTGGTGCGCGGGTGGAATTCACGCTAAGGGCCCATGTATGGTTAGTTTGCATTTGCTGGTGTTTTCGACACATTTGCGTCAACATTTGTGGCTCTATCTGTGATTGCGTGATTTTCTAATATTTAACATGGATGCACCCTATATCAACATGAAGATAGGATGGTATGGCCTGCAATGTTTAATATAGTGTATGGTCACATGTGGTAGAGCATCCTACTTTGTGATTTGGCATGTGGTAGAGCATCCTACTTTGTGATTTGGGTATGAATGATCTATAACAATAATATGTGTGTTTCTGAAGGAACAGCATGCAATACTATGAATATCATACAAATGTACGACTGTGTGCCAAATGTGTATCTATATCTCATGGCAATAAGTAGTCTACAACAGTCATGGTGTGTGTTTGTTACATGTGTTGGCTCATGTGATGTGTGCAGTTGTTTGACTTAGGGGACATTACATTTCAGATGACAAACAAAACTCAGGTATCATTGAGGGTGGCTTATGAGTGCCTTGTAGTATGTTATACCCCTCAAATGTAATTAATTGTTTGTTATGAGTTCATGGTGGCTTGTGTGTGGACTACATAAATGTCTGAAATGTGTACATGTTTGGTACGTACTGTGTTTGAGACACTGTGCCTAAATTCACCCATAAAATGTTTGGTACACATCAGTTTGACTCACTATAATTAGTTATGTTACTTGTGTTGCTGTGATGGACCTGCTGCCCTGGCTGCATGTGTTCACATATTTTCAGATGTGCATTCCACAGAAGTGTCCAGTTCAGTGTGTGGGCATGTGTACCCTGTGTCAGGATTGGGTTCCATGGTGTCACGGTCTCAGGCGGGTCTAGTCAGGACTCTGGTAGAGGCACCCCTTGAGTTCACAGAGTATCTCCCAAGGAGGTAGTGTACCATAGCAGAAGAGCAGGACACCTATGGTAAGGCAGAGAAAACAGGAAAGTGAAGGCAGAGCAACCTTAGTGTGAACAAACAAGGAATGGATCAGTAATGGACAAACACACTGGGGTTATCACTAAGGCTGTACACAGGGTAGGGCTCAGAATTTCCCACAGCAACAGGGAACGTCAATGCCTCGGTGCAGATCACTCTTATATATAGTCATCCCATAAGCCCCATAGAAAAGGAGGCAGCAGAAGTGATTCTGTCTTTAGACCCTTAGGGCACAAACAAGGATTGTATTTACATACACAAGACTAGCCCTTGTGGGTCAAGCTGGAGACACAGTGGCAATTCCTGGAATACAGTCATAGCACACTGTCACTGTTAGGCACTAAAGACTACATGCAACACTAGACAAAGGATGGGGGCTGGAATTGCCTACTGGAAACCAGGAGCCAACTCCAGAACAAAGGAAAACACTTATACACAGATGAGGACTGACAGTACACTTACCAGATACAATAACTCAAGAGGAAACAGAAGGAACAAACTAGGAGGCAAAGGCAGGCACAGGGAAAAGGCTCAGGCTGAAGCAAAAGCCGGAAGGGGACTGGAAAACAGAGAGCAGGTTCTGGCTGGAACAAGCAGGAATAGGAATGGTAAACAGAGAGCAGGCTCTAACTGGAACAAGCAAGAACAGGACTGGGAAAACAGAGAGCAGGTTCAGGCTGAAGCAGGACTGAACACAATCCAACAAGAGGTCTGGTACACAAAGGAATCAAACTCTAATGCACGATGAGGAGCTTCCGGGTGTGGCAGCTTATAAGCAGTTCCAGGCAGCAGCAAGCCCAGAGCAGAGACACATGGCTGGGCTGCACAAGAGAGTTCACAGGTGTGTGCAGATTCAGTCTCTCACAAGTCCTGGAGGAGAGAATCCAGTATAATGGAACAACTGACTTTTCCCATTGGAAGCAATGGACAGAAGATTACTGGTCTTACCGACTACCAGGCAGTGCATTATGGGACCTGAAGTCCATGGGAGCAAATATGGTTCTTCGATAGCATGCCATATCAAAAACGGAAGCAAACAAGAGTCAGAAACGGACTTTGGGTGAGTGTTAATGATGATTCCCAGGGCTACAGATAGTCAGTTCACAGCGCTCCCTACAGATGGGAATGCAGAGTCGTAACACATGGCAGTAGCAGGAGTGATTTTTAGGGATGGATTGCGCAGGGCATGTGTTGTGAACATTGCTTGTCATACCTGGAACAATCATGCTATCCATTATAACAAATGATGCCCCACCTTGTCATACAAGCTCCTTGCAGACATTGCAAGTGTCACAATTAGTAATGTCAGGGGTCTGTTCATGCATTCCTTTACTTCTGATATTTCACATCCACTGCCTCCTGTAGAAGGCCCTTATTTACCTTTTAATTGGAGATGTCATAGTTGTGAGTCATGTGCTACAGCTGACCATGTTGGCAACATGGATGTGACTCATATGTTGTGGTCCATTGATTGTGTCCTTCATGTGTGATATTCAAGAGATGAGTATTTTTTATTTGTTTGTGATGTTTGCTGTACAATAATACGCATCACAGGAAAGGCCTTTCCTTTGATGTCTCTTTGAGCATTTCTGCAGTCTGATCATGAAGCAATCAGGCTGCAGAAATGCCCACCAGGGGGGGCAGAAACCTCTAGACGCCAGGGATACATTTTCTTTTACATTTTTTTACATGTGGGGAGCAACCCCTTAGGCAAGGGTCATCCCATAGGGGAAATTGCTTTTAGGCCAATTTATATTAGGCCATTTCTGCCCCCCCCATTTTAATTAGGCAGATCTTCTCTCAAGTGGTGCAAAAACCACTAGGGGCCAGGGATGTTTTTTAAACTTTTTCTTTACAGGTGGGGAGCGACCCATTAGGCAAGGGTCATCCCATAGGGGAAAATTGCTTTTAGGCCATTTCTGCCCCACTTGGGGCAGACCGGCCTGTTTTTATCAGGCCAATCTGCTCTCAGGGGTAGCAGAAACCACTAGTCTCCACTGATTTTTTTTAGGTGAATTTCACGCAAGGGGAGCAACCTCTTAGGTAAGGGTTACTCCCCCGGGGAGAAAATTTATATTAGGCCATTTCTGCCTCCCCCGTTTTAATTAGGCAGATCTTTCCCCAAGTGGTGCAAAAACCACTTGGGGCCAGGGATTTTTTAAAACATTTTTTTACAGGTGGGGAGCGACCCCTTAGGCAAGGGTCACTCCCCTGGGGGGCAAATATATTTTAGGCCATTTCTGCCCCCTTTTGGGGCAGATCAGCCTATTTCAATTAGACCGATCTGCCCCCAGAAGGGGCAGAAAGCACTTAGGCACCAGGGATTGGTGTGTGTGTGTTTTGTTTGGGGGGCAGCCCCTTGGGCAAGGGTGGCTCCCCATGGGGGCACATTACTGTTGGCCATTTGTGCCCACCTTGGGGGTAGATCGGCCTTTTTTTGTAAGGTCCATCTGCCCCCACACGGGGCAGAAAGCCAACCAGAGACCAGGGAAGATTTTTTTTATCCAAAAAGGAGGGTGGGGATACGGCCATATCCACACCCATAATAATTGGGGATAAAGTTGTTCTGCCCACTGGTTGGCAGATTGGGCAATTACCACCAATCCACTCCTGGGGGGACAGAAAGCCTACACAATGCCAGGGAATAAAAAAAAATAGTGGGGTGGCGACTACCAACCAGTATGGGCATGGGTTATGCCCCTGCCCCAACTGGAGAGGGTAACAGTATTTCAGCTCTCCCCCCGGCACTTTAAAAGGTATTATCCCATGGCAGGCAAGATCACATTTGATTATTTTGTGTTTTGATTTTCATTTAGGCCATGAGAGCTTGTCTAACTCTCAAATCGTCCCACTTGGAATGGTGAGGGCTGCACTTTTTGGACTTTGGGACGCTGCCATGTAGAAAAATCTACGAGACTTAGACACATCTTAAATAGAAACATCTGGGTGAGTCCAGGGTGGTGTGCTTCACATGCACCCCCCACCATTTTCTAACCCACAATGCCCTGCAAACTTCCAACTTTGCTTGAAATCACACATTTTTCCCCCATATTTGTGATGGAATCTTCCGGAATCTACTGGAATCAACAACATTTCTACCACCCAGCATTGTTGCATCTATACCTATAAAAATCCTGCCCCACTTGTCAGCCTAAAAACATTTTTTTTCCAAATTGCCCTTTCAGGTCACCCTAAATTTTGACATGGTTTTGGCTCTTTCCTGTCACAGGCACTTAGCCCACCTACACAAGTGAGGTATCATTTTTACCGGGAAACTGAGGGTAACGTTGGGTGGTAGGAAATGTGTGCTGGTTCAGTTATCCTACACAGAAATGTGGAAAAAATGTGATTTTTTAGCTAAATTTGAGGTTTGTTGAGGATTCTGGGTACAACAACACTGAGGGAACCACGCAAGGCAAACCTCCCTGGACTCCCTCGGGTGTCTAGTTTTCAGAAATGTTTAGGTTTGGTAGGGTTCCCTAGATGGCTGCTGAGCCCAGGACCAAAAATGCAGGTTACCCACGCAAAAACAGGTAGTTTTGTATTCGATCATTTTGATGTGTCCACGTGGTGTTGGAAGACTTGGGGAAATGCTGGGTGGAAGGAAAACTGTGGCTCCTCTCAGATTCCCGGACTTTCTGTCAGCGAAATATGAGGAAAATGTGTTTTTTTGGCCAAATTTTGAGGTTTGCAAAGGATTCTGGGTAATAAGTCACCCCATCCTGGGTTCCCCTAGGTGACTGGTTTGAAAAAATGCACTGGTTTGGTAGGTTTCCCTAAGTGCCGGCTGAGCTAGAGACCAAAATCCACAGCTAGGCACTTTCCAAAAAACACGTCAGATTTCCATGTAAAAATGTGATGTGTCCATGTTGCGTTTCCTGTCGTGGGCATTAGGCCTAACCACGCAGTTGAGGTACCATTTTTATCGGGAGACTTGGGGGAATACAGAATAGAAGAACAAGTTTTATTGTCCCTTGTATTTCTCTAAATTTTTTCCTTTCAAATGTAAGTCAGTGGCCCTCATTACAACCCTGGTGGTCGGTGTTAAAGCGGCGGTAACACTGCCAACAGGCCGGTGGTAAAAAAAAATGTAATCACGACCATGGCAGAAACCGCCAACATAGACAGCCACTTTAACACTCCGACCGCCACGGCGGTAGCAACAAACACCACTGCGGTCAACAGACAGGCAGAAGACAATCTACCGCCCACACTATTACGAGAGGCCAATCCGCCATCTTTTACGAGATGGTACCAACGTCATCCAAAGCACGGCGGAAACAGTACATCGAAGGGGAACCACTCACCTTTCGACACTCAACGAAGAACCAGGATGCCATGGAGCCTGAATTTGCAGATCCTACCCATGTTGATGTATCTTCTAATACACCACGAAGTAGAAAGAGGGCGACGGCGGTGATGGCGACGACAGTGAGTACTGCACCTAGAACACAGGGGAGGGGAGGAGGCAAAAGACAGTGACACACACACGTGGCACACAACACCATCACCCACAACAACATACACACAAACACATCCAACAACATTACTGATACACCCCGTCACCCCTTGGAAGAACACAAGGACAAAAATAAATGAGTCTAACCAGTGTTATATTGGAACATTCAGATATACAGTATATACAATATTTACATGATATACACGGGCCGTACTCTGTCCCTTGTAAATGTCCAGTGGTCCAAAAAAGCATGGGCGAAGCCCACACTTGACACCTGCCTCAAAACAGAGAGAACACTGCAGGGGCATCAGGTCGAACAAAACACAGGCACCTCAGGGTGAAGGGGGGGCACACCTCAGCCGGAAGATGGTACGACGCCACTGCTCCTGGAGGGGCCTCCATGCCCACTGCTTGGTCCTGGGGAGTGCAAAGCCACAGTCTCTGAAGTGGGTGGTTTGCCCACTGCTTGTTCCTGGGGAGTGCAAAGCCACAGTCTATCAAGTGGGTGGTTTGCCCACTGCTTGGTCCTCGGGGGTGCAAGGCCACAGTCTCTAAAGTCTGTGACATGTTACACAGGTTCTGGAGGGGGCATTGTGCCCAGAGTGCTCGATCCTGCCAAGGATTGTGGGAGTGGATTCATCTATCCACTGGTTCTGAAGGGGGCATTGTGCCCAGAGTGCTTGATCCTGACAGTGGATGCATCTATCCACTGGTTCTGGTGGGGGCACTGTGCCCAGTGATGCTGCACCTGGGGTGTGGCAGTTACCCTCCTGTCACCTGGGTGTCAGAGCCACGAGATGTACATGGAACAGGTGGCATGATAATCCATGGAGGCAGAGCCACACTGCATCCTGCAGCGACTTAGGCAGCCAACTGCTGCTAGTGCCAGTGCTGGTGGTGGTGCCTCAAATGGTGTGTCCAGGGTCCAGGACGCCACATGCAGCCTTGGACGGCTGCCCACTGGTGGTGGTGCTGACGTCCGATATAGTGGTACTGGCTGAGAACGTGGCGGTGCAGATGGTGGTGCAGGTGGCGGTGGCTGCGGCGGTGGGTGCAGCAGAGATGCTGCCGGTGCAGGTGTCTTTTGTGGTGGAGGGAGACACCAGACCGTCTTCGGCAGCCTCGGAAGGCTGATCCTTGGGGAGGATGCTGCAGACTGACACTGTGGCAGCGGCTGTGCAGGTGGCGGTGCAGGTGGTGGTGCAGGTGGCGGTACTGGTGGCAGTGAAGGTGGCGGTCGCTGTGGTGGTGGTGACTGTGGTACAGGTCGCTGGCATTCCTGAGGAAATGGTGGTCACCAGCCCATCACCAGGAGACATCGTGCCCTGAGGTGACTTGCCCTTTGTCTTGTGTCCCTTCCCCACCTTGGCAGTTGCTGCTGGGACCTTGGCACTGTCCTCTCTGTGTTTGGCTGCGGCCTTGCTGGGTGGGTGGTAGGACTTTCCCCTGCTGGAAGCCGGCTCCTTTTTGACCTTGGCACGTGGCAGAATCGGGTGGTCCTTCCCATCTGTAGGAGGCACACTGGCAGCTCTGACGGGTGCCCCCTTCGATCCACCCGGACTTGCACGGATCAGAGCAGACGCAGATGTGGTGGCTGAGGTGCTGGGCTGGGATCTAGACATCCTGGCCCTAGGGGACGGGTGGGGGAGGAGGTGTAGGGAAGAGGTTAAAGTTAGCTAGGAAACGTTTTTTAGACACACTGGGATGGGAAGATTGAGGGGTAGTGGAGGAAGAGGTAGAGGTAGTAGGAGGTGTACCTCTGCTGAGTTTGGGTGAAGGTGTATGGGCTGGAGGCTGTTGTGAGGTAGATGGCTGCTGAGTGGGTGTGTGCCTGTGTTTGTGTACTTTGAGGGCTCACAGACACACTGGGAGAGGACACAGGGGACGTGTGAATGGTAGTGGGGGTGGTGATTGCACGTGAGTGGTGTGTTGTGATGGGCGTGCTGGTGATGGAGGCAGTGACTGATGATGTAGTGCATGCAGGTGTGATTGAAGGCGAGACTTGGACGGAGGTGGAGGTCGTGGAGGAGGGGGACACAGTGGAGGAAGTGGCTATTCGTATGTGTGCATGGGTATGGTGCTTGTTTGAGTGCCTGTGTGATGTGTGGTGCTTATGTTATCCTGAGCCACTTTTGTCTGTTGATGTGTGTGCATGCTGGTCTGAAGGTGTGCTTGGGATAGGCTGAAGTAGAGGGGATTAGGTCTGGGTAGTGGAAGTTGGAGGGGGGAGGCTGGACACAGGGACAATGGCTGCCATCAGTGCTGGGGCCAGAGCCTGAAATGCTGTCTGTTGGGCCACCACGCCAGAATGAAGGCCCTCCGGGTATGCATTTGGTTGCCGCAAATGCCTCTCGACACCCTGGATGGCATTCAGAATGGTTGACTGCCCAACAGTGAGGGATCTCAGGAGGTCAATAGCCTCCTCACTGAGGGCAGCAGGGCTGACTGGGGCAGGGCCTGAGGTACCTGGGGCGAAGGAGATGCCCACCCTCCTGGGTGAGCGGGCACGGGAAACACGCTGAGGGGCTGCTGGGAGGGTGGTGCTGGTAGGGGGGGGTGGCGGCTGTACCTGTTGTTGCGGTGGGCACAAAGGTGTCCACCACCGCCAGGGAGCTTCCATCAGAGGAGGAGTTGCTGTCGCTGGTATCCCCTCCTGTACCCGTCGTGGAGCTTCCCTTACCCTCCGTCCCACTGGTGCCTTCACCCTCCGTGGATTCTCCCTCATGGGCCATGGAGGATGCAGCGCCCTACGTCGCCGGTGCCTCTGTTCCTCCGCCAGATTATGCTAATGCACACAAGGACAGGGTGACAAAACAAGAAGGAGGGGAAAGACAGAGGACACACATGGTCAATGCCAGCAACACCACTACCGTTGGCGGACACAACACACACTGAGCTGCCCTGTGCACTAGGCCTTGCCCAGCCACTCACTATGGTAGTCAACAGCCCATGTGGTACAATGCCTAACACCAGCATGTGCACACCTGACACCCACGGGACCCTGCCCACTAGTAGCTGCCCAATTGTACCATTGGGGGAGGGGTGCTTCTGAGCCTGCAAACAAGGGAGATACCCTGGCATGACCGCCCGGGCCTAGGGGCACCCTTCCATGTTGGGAGGCCAGCCCCAGCTGGGCCTCCACCGTTTTCTTGGTCCAGCTGCGCAGGTTCTCCCATCTCTTGTGCAGTGGGTGCTTTGTCTGTAATAGACCCCCAGGCTCCGCACTTCCATGGCAATGGCATGCCAAATACCCTTCTTCTGGTGGGCGCTGACCTAGAGGGAAGGTACAGGAGGAAAGGAAATTACTCACCTGTCCGGACCGTCATACTCATTGCCCACCAGTTCCCACCCATGCCCTGATACACATATACTGACCATCCTCACATGCAGCACTCAGCCTACCCCCCCAACATGTGCCTTACATCCACACCACTCCAAACAGGCATTGCCCACGCATCATGCTCACAGTGTACTCACTTGTTTGTCTGGAGGACCGTAGAGTAGCGTATACTGGGGGAGGACCCCATCCACCAGTTTGTCCAACTCCTCTGCAGTGAAGACAGGGGCCCTTTCCCCAGACACTGTAGTCATTGTCGCTTCCAGATTCAGATCACAGCAGCACTTGCAGTGTAGGTCCTTTCCTGTTGATGGTCAGGTATCAAGTGAGTAAACAGATAGAAAATGGCAGTCACGTCCGTGGCGGTGCATACCGTCACCACCGGCGTACATCAACATTGGCTCCTGGAACCCATAGAGCCCAATGAAAACCAATGCGGAGTTGCGCGGCGGTCTTCAACTGCCTACCACGATGCTGCACAACGCCAGCACAGTTACCTAATTTCCCCTTGTCCCTCCTCACAAGTCAGGCAGCCGCCATTTGAGGGGTGCACATGGCATGGCACCTAACTGCGTCACAGCACATATTGGCACGTATGTGGACTTACGATTTCACACACGGATTCTCTAACATGACTTCTGACACAGTTGTGCTACCTATGTGGTAAATGACCCTCTGCTCACCATTATCCTCCATAGGCTACAACTGCTGGGCCAGATGATGAGATGGCGACATCCTCCGGTGTACAGACCCCTGGTAGACCTGGAGGACAAACACATTATAATCACATACAGGCTTGATCGTGCCACAATCCAAGAACTCTGTGCCCAATTGGAGCCAGACCTGATGTCAGCTATCTGCCAACCCACAGGTATCCCCCCTCTAGTGCAGGTCCTGTCAGTGCTCCATTTCCTGGCAAGTGGCTCCTTCCAAACTACAGTGGCCATGGCATCTGGGATGTTGCAGCCAATGTTTTCTAACGTATTGAGCAGGGTGTTGTCTGCCCCGCTGAAACACATGTGCAGCTACATCTTGTTCCCCCAGGTGGATGATTTGGCCACAGTGAAATCTGACTTTTATGCCCTGGGACATATCCCCAACATCATTGGTGCCATTGATGGTACACATGTGGCATTTGTTCCCCCCGCAGAAATGAACAAGTATACAGAAATAGAAAAAGCTACCATTCGATGAATGTGCAAATGGTGTGTTTGGCAGACCAGTACATCCCCCATGGAATGCCAAGTATCCTGGCTCTGTGCATGACGCCTATATCTTGAGGAATAGTTGTATCCCTTAAGTGATGGGCCAACTCCAGAGGCACTGGGTGTGGCTAATAGGTGACCCCAAGGTCCCCAAAGAGTAAGAGTAGATGTCTGTGTATGGGGTAGTCCCTAAGGGTTTGTGTGTCTAACAGGTAACCCTCGAAATTTGCAGGTGCCTCTGGTTACCCCAACCTCTCATGGCTACTGACCCAAGTGAGGAATGCCAGGACAAGGGCAGAGGAATGCTCCAATGAGGCACATGGGTGAACTAGTCGTATTATTGAGAGGAAGTTTGGCCTCCTGAAGGCCAGATTCCGGTGCCTTCATCTAACAGGTGGCTCCCTGTACTACTCATTGAAGAAGGTGTGCCAGATCATCGTGGCATGCTGTATGTTGCACAACCTGGCATTGAGATGCCAGGTGCCTTTTCTGCTGGAGGATAAGCCTGGTGATGGTCTTGTGGCAGCGGTGGAGCCTGTGGACAGTGAAGAAGAGGAGGCAGAGGAAGAAGATATTGACAACAGAATTAACATAATCATGCAGTACTTCCAGTGACACACAGGTAAGAGAGTGTAACTCCTCTTCACATTTCAGAATACTTTAGGACATTGTACATGGCAGCCTCGTAACCTCTGTCAATGGACACTGAGTGTTCCCTTTGGATTTTATTTTTTCAGATCTGTGTACCCCATTCTGCCTTCTGCTATGTGTACTGCTGCCCAACTAATGTCATACATTGGTATGTGTAAATGAACATTTACATTACAATTTGCTGCTAATGTTGTGATAATACATTTGTGAAAGATCAGACTGACTCCAGATAATGTTTTTACTAAAGGGTGTTTATTTAGGTGCTAATGGGTATAGGGGTATGTGCAAGGGGCTGGGGTGATGGTGGAGGAAGGTCCATGGTAGAGTCCAGTCTCTTGGTATCATAGGTGCATTGTCCAAGGGGGCATAGGAAAGGGAGCAATGGCAGTTCAAGATGGACAGGGTAACAGAGTGGGACACAAGTGTGACAATCAGGAGAGTCCTATTTCCTGGCAGGGGTCTTGGCAATGTTCTATGTCTTCAGCCTGGATCGCAGGGACCGTTTGCGGGGTGGTTCTCCTTCTGTAGGGGGTGGGGTGCTGGTGGCCTGTTGGTCCTGTGGCGGGGCCTCCTGTCCACTAGCGCCGGCGGAGGTGGAAGGCTGTTCCTCGGTTTGGCTAGTGTCAGGGGACCTTTGTTGAGCCACTGCCTCCCTCATGGTCTTGCCCATATCAGCCAGCACCCCTGCTATGGTGACCAGGATGGTGTATATTTTGGTGAGGTCTTCCCTGATCCCCATGTAATGTCCTTCCAGCGGCCGCTGGGTCTCCTGAAACTTGTCCAGTACCGTGCCCATGGTCTCCTGGGAATTGTGGTATGCTCCCATGATGTTGGAGAGTGCCTCGTGGAGAGTGGGTTCCCTGGGCCTGTCCTCCCCCTGTTGCACAGCAGTCCTCCCAGCTTCCCTGTTGTCTTGTGCCTCTGTCCCTTGAACCGTGAGCCCACTGCCACTGAACCCAGGTCCCTGATCATCCTGGGTGTGTGGGGTTGCCTGGGGTCCCTGTAGTGGTGGACACACTGCTGATTGACGTGTCCTGGGAACAGTGGCATGGGCCCGCTGGGTGGGTGCTGTGCTGGTGTTTCCTTAGGGGGGAGGGGCTGTGGTGAGTTGGGACTGTGGCAGGGGAACCGACTGTCCAGAGGTCCCAGATGGGCCAGGCTGGTCATCATGATCCAGGCGTGCAGAGCTGCTGTCAACACTGTGGGCCTCTTCTGTGGGGGGACTGGATATAGCTGGCACCTCCTGTCCGGTGACGTTGGGTAGGGGTCCTGCTGGGATGCAAATGCATTGTTATTGTATCTGTGTGTGTCATCTTGGGCAATGGGTGTGTTTCCCTGAATAAATATGCTTGTACTGTCGCCTTGGCCTTGTGTGATTGCTGATTAGGTAGGCTGGATGAGTCTATCTAGTGTGCATGCTGTGGTGATGGGTGTCCATGCATTGTTGTTGCATGCAGGGCTTGGTATTGGGATGGGTGAGTTGTGATAGTGGGGTATATGTGAGGTGTTGGAGCGATGGGTGTGAGGGTAGGAGTTTGTGATGGCATGTAGGTAGGGTGAGGGGATTTAGTAGTAAAGATTTGACTTACCAGAGTCCAGTCCTCCTGCTACTCCTGCGAGGCCGTCAGGATGCATGATCACCAAGACTTGCTCCTCCCATGTTGTTAGTTGTGGGGGAGGAGATGGGGGTCCACTGCCAGTCCTCTGAACAGCAATCTGGTGTCTTGCTACCACGGAACGCACCTTCCCCCGTAGGTCATTCCATCTCTTCCTCATATCATCCCTGGTTCTTTGATGCTGTCCCATGGCGTTGACCCTGTCAACGATTCTCTGCCATAGCTCCATCTTCCTTGCAATGGATGTCTGCTGCACCTGTGACCCGAATAGCTGTGGCTCTACCCGATGATTTCCTCCACCATTACCCTTAGCTCCTCCTCAGAAAACCTGGGGTGCCTTTGAGGTGCCTTGATGTGGTGTGGGTGATGTGTGAGGTGATGTGTGGGGGGCTGTGTTGTGATGTATTATGTGATGTGAGTGGTTGGTGTATGTATGATGGTGTTCTGTGCCTCTGGGTGATGGTGTGGTCTTTGCTTTTCTCTCTCTGTTTGTTCTGATTTGTTCGTTGAAAGGATTGTGGGTAATGCTGGTGTGTGTTTTATAGTGGTCAGGTTGTGGTGTGTATATGTGTGTCAGGTGTGTGTATTTTGAATTATCCAATGTGGTTGTGTTTCGTAAGTGTGTGTGTATTTTGAGCACGGCGGTGTGTACCGCCAATGGTTTACCATGGTTGAAAGGCCGCTGCAGTGATTCGTGGGTCGTGATACTGTGGGTGTATTCCTGTTGGCATGACAGTGTGGGTTTTGCTATCGCCAGTTTATCACTGACCTTTGGTGTGGAGGACTTGTGTGGGTGTCTGTATTGTGGCGGATTTCTCAGTGTGGGTCATAATACCCATAGTGGAATACCGCCGTGGTCAAGGTATGTTGGCGGCCGTCGGCACAGCGGTAAGCGGAATTTACCACCAGGGTTGTAATGAGGACAAGTGTGTAAAAAAGACATCTATTTGAGAAATGCCCTGTAATACACATGCTAGTATGGGGACCCCGGAATTCAGAGATGTGCAAATAACACTGCTTCTCAACACATTATCTGGTGTCCATTTTGGAAATACAAATGTTTCCTTGATACTTATTTTTCACTCTTTATATTTCACCAAATGAATTGCTGTATACCCGGTATACAATGAAAACCCATTGCACAGTGCAGCTCCTTTCTTGGCTCTGGTTACGTAGGGGTCTTGATGAACCTACAAGCCCTATATATCCCTGCAACCAGAAGAGTCCAGGAGATGTAACAGTATATTGCTTTTGAAAATCTGACATCGCAGGAAAAGGTTACAGTGTAAAACGTGGCGAGAAATGGCCGTTTTCTTTAACCTCAACTTAAATATTTTTTTTATTTCAGCTGTCATTTTCTGTAAGAAAATCTTATAATATTTACACAAATGACCCATTGCTAAATTCAGAATGTTGTCTACTTTTCAGAAATGTATAGCTGTCCTGAATCCAGTATTGTTTTCACACCCATTTCTGTCACTGACTGGGAGGAGTATAAAAGCACAGGAAATAGTAAAAAATGGAATGTGTCCCAGTAAAATGCCCAAATTGTGTTAAAAAATGTTGTTTTCTGATTCAAGACTGACTGTTCCTGAAAGCTGGGAAGATGGTGATTTTAGCACTGCAAACCCTTTGTTGTTGCCATTTTCATGGAAGAATCACAAGCCTTCTTCTGCAGCACTTTTTTCTCATGTTCTTTTTAAAAACAACATTTTTGCTGTATTTTGGCTAATTTCTTGGTTTCCTCCAGGGTAGAGCACAATCTCTGGGTACCTCTAGAATCCATAGGATGTTGAAAAAAAAGGATGCAAACTTGGCATGAGTAGCTTATGTGGACAAAAAGTTATGAGTGTCTAAGCACGAACTGCCCCAAATAGCCAAACAAAGGCTTGGCATCTGAAGGGGAAAAGGCCTACCAGTGAAGAGGTTAAAGAGGCAGAGGAGCCCCCGGAATGATATGATGTAACTAGTTAGCATGGCATCTGCTGGGGTCTGACCTTTTTGGCTGAGTTCCCAGTCTACTACTCCAAAACAATCTGAGTCTAAAAACTCACAATCTTCCTTAAACAGAAATTTAGGCCCTCATTACGACTTTGGCGGTGTTGCAAAAAGACAACCGAAGCCGCAGGTGCCACAATACCGCTGGCCGTATTGGTGGCACCCTATTTTGACAGCAGCGGAAAAGTCACATCAACATTGCAGCCGGTTCATAATAGAGCCGACGGCAATGTTGATGTGCAGCGGTTGCAATAGCACCTGTCGCGCAATTCACTGCCTGAAAATCAGGAAATAAAATACGCGTTTGGCTGTACCTAGGGGCCCCTGCATTGCCCAGGCCAAGTGAATGGGCAGTGTAGGGGCCCCCAGGGGCATCCCTAGTCCCCCCTAACAGTCAGCCTTTCACCGCCATGGACAGGCTGGTGGTTGGGGACTCATAATCCCCAGGGCAGCGCTGCCCTGGGGATTATGTCCGCCTGGCAGAAGCCTGGCGGTATAGTGGAGGGGCCAGGGGCATGGCCATGGCCATGGCTAATGCACCATGGTCATAATACACTAGCGGAACACCGCCAGCCTGTTGGCGGTGTTATCGCCAGTGTTCCGCCAGCCCCCAGGGTCATAATGACCCTCTTAATCTTGTGCTTAATTAGTGCAGAAGGATGCCAAAGGCCATCTGACAAAACTGTATTGGTGTACAGGTAACATAGGCACCAGCCATGTTGAAGATCAATCAAACCACAAAGGACCATCAGGTGGATTGGCATGCACAAGCACATTGTTGTCCATCACTGTCCTGCCAGAGGCCTCCCAGCAATTTAGACATAATGCCCTCATTATGACATTGGCTGTAAATCCCGCTTACCGCCGTAGAGACGGCCACCAACAGACCGCCGCGGTGGCAAATATCCGTTTGCTATATTATGACACATACACACACCAATCTGACAGAATACAGCCACATGCACACATTTGCCAGCCCAAAGGTCAGTGATAAAGTGGCAGTCTCAACACCAATATCGTTATGCCAACAAAACCACGCCCATCACATTATGACCCACGAATCACCATGGTGGAACATTCAACTGCGGTAACCCATTAGCGGTACATACCGCTGTGCTCAGAATGGACATCCACATGCAAAACAACACTGCATTGGCCAATACGAAAAAAACACACACGACACTCATACACACACCACACTGACCGACAGCACTATATAAAACACACACCCACAGTACCCACAACCCTTTCTGCCAGGAGATTGACACGAACAGCACAGAGACAACTACACACACACCATTTATACCCATACATCCCTCACGCACCCCACATCAAACACCCCACAACATTACTCAACACACTCTCACCAACACACACCACAGAACACCCATGTCCCCACAAAGGCACCCCCGTTTCACCAATGAGGAGTTAAGGGTCATGGTGGAGAAAATTGTCAGGGTAAAGCCACAGCTGTTTGGAGCACAGTTACAGCAGATATCCAGTGCCAGGAAGATGGAGCTATGGCAGAGAATTGTGGACAGGGTGAACGCCATGGGACAGCACCCAAGAACAATGGACGACATCAGGGAGAGGTGGAACGACCTACGGGAAAGGTATGTTCCATAGTAGCAAGGCACCAGCTCGCCATACAGAGGGCTGGTGGTGGACCCCCACCTCCTCCCCACAGCTCACACGATAAGAGGAGCAAGTCTTGGTATTACTGCATCCTGAGGGACTCCCCGGAGTAGCCGGAGGACTGCCCACTGGTAAGTCAATATTCACTACTCATCACCCCCCATACTGCATGCCATCTCACACCCTCACCTTCACTCCCATCACTCCACTCCATCCCACAGACTCCACCTGCACATATGACTAACCACAATGCCAAGCCCTGCATGCCATGCCAATGCATGGACAGCCTTCCCAGCCCTGCATTGACACCCATCACCAAAACATGCACAGCATAGGAGAAGTAACAATCCCACAATACATCACCACACACAAGCAAAAGGTGGAAGGGCAACAGCAACGATAGAGGGGAAGCCAGGGATGTACAATATGTCACAGACATGAAGTATATTACATCACTTACATCCCCACAGGTGCCCCAGCCAATCTCAGTGGAGAGGAGGTACCACAACAAAAAAGTCCCCCACCAGAAGATGCCCCCAGTGATGACAGTAACTCTGGACTTCAGAATCTGGACTAACAACCTGGCCCATCAGGGACCACTCCACAGCCGGTCACCCAAGCCCACTCACAGTCCACCCCAGAGCCTCCCCCATCAGCATCCAACACCACAGCACCCACCCAGCGTACCCACACCTCTGTCGCCAGGACATGACAATCAGCAGTGTGTTCACCTGTACAGGGCCTCCAGGCCACACCTTATCCCAAGACAGTCAGTGACCCGGGGTCAGTGACAGTGTGCACACCATTCAGGGGACAGAGTCACAGTCCAACAGGGACCCTGGGAGGACTGCTGTGTGCCAGAGGGAGGACAGGACCAGGAAACCGACTCTCCAGGAGGCACTCTCCGAGATCCTGGGAGCCTACCTACATTCCCAGGACATGATGGGCCAGGTCCTTGACAATGTGCAGGGGAACAGGTGGCTGCAGGAGGGACAGTATCAGGGGATCAGGGAGGACTTACAGGCCATTAACACCACCCTGATCTCCATAGCAGGGATGCTGGTAGACATGGCCAACATCATGAGGGAGGCAACAGCACAGCAGCGGGCCCCTACCACTAGCCATTCCATTGACCAGCCCTGCACCTCCGTTGCAGCTAGTGGGCAGGAGGTCCCACAGGCCACCAGCACCCCTTCCCCTGAAGAAAGTGAACCACCCCGCAAACGTTCCCTGAGAACCAGACAGAAGCTAGAGACACTTACCAAGAACACCGCCAGGAAATGAGACTCTCCTGATTGTCCCCCTTGTGTCCACATTGTCACCTTGTCCACTTGGAACTACCTTTCCCACTCTTCCTATGGCCTCTTGGACACTGGACCTGTGCTACAAACAGACTGGAACAATACCCTGGGCCTTCCTCCACCATCACCCCATTCCATTGCACTTTTCTCTCAATTTCATAGTGCTACAGTAAACACCCTTGAACACAACTTGACTACTAGAATTTTATGTTTTGAAAATTAGCATTTATGGAAACATTCACATCTACTGCAAATTATCTGAACACTATGCGAGCATGGAAATAAGGACCTGTATAGTCAGTACACCAGTACATGGTTGTTATATCACCAACATCTGTAAAATGACAAACCATAGGTGACAGTAAGTTGAGATGCCCAGGAAGTTAATGCCATAATGCTAAAGCCACACAGATTACACCAATAGTCATAAGAATGGTCAGTTGCATTGTCTCACCTGTGTGTCATTGGAAGTATTGATGGATAACTGATATTCTGTTGTCCTCATCCTCATCCTCAGCCTCTTCATCCTCGCAGTCCTGGGGGTCTACTGTCACCACAGGGGCATCTCCAGTCTCTTCCTCCTGCAGAAAGGGTACATGCCGTCTGAGGACCAGGTTGTGCAACATGCAGCATGCCACTACTATCTGGCAGACCATCCCAGGTGAGTAGCACAGGGATCCACCTGTGAGATGGAGGCACCTGAACCTGGCCTTCAGGAGGCCGAAGGTCCTCTCGATGATCCTTCTAGTTCATCCATGTGCCTCATTATGACGTTCCTCTGCCCCTGTCCTGGCATTCCTCACAGAGATCAGCAACCACTATAGATTTGGGTAGTCAGAGTCACCTTCATGTATTGAGGGATAACATTTAGCCTCACACAATGCTATAGGGATGACACCTGAAGGCATACACTAACATACAGTGGGTGGGGACCAAGGCTCACCTATTAGCCACACCCTGTGCATCTGTAGTTGGGCCATCACATTTGAGATGCTGCTATTCCTCAGAACAAAGGCATCATGCACTGACCCAGGATACTTAGCACTGACATGGGAGATGTACTGGTCCGCCAGGCACACCATTTGCAGATTCAGTGAGTGAAAACTCTTATGATTCCAGAACACCTGTTCATTCTGGCAGTGGGGGGGGGCAAACGCAGTATTTGTCCCGTCAATTGCCCCAATAATATTGGGGATATGTCCCATTTGCATAAATTCCGGCCTTCACAGTGGCCAAATCTTCCAGCTAGGAGAAAGAAATGTAGCTGCACATGTGTTTTACCAGGGCAGACAATACTCTTGCCAGCTCGATTGAGAACATTGTCTGTGACATTCCTGCTGCCAAGCCCACTGTCACTTGGAAAGAACCTGTTGCCAGGAACTGGAGCACTGATAGCACTTGCTCAAGAAGGGGGATCCCAGTGGGATGATGGATAGCAGATATCAGGTCTGGCTCCAATTTGGCACACAGCTCAGTTATTGTGGCCCTGTCCAGTCTATAGGTAAGGATATTGTGCCTGTCCTCCAGTATAGCAAAGTCCACAAGGGGTCTGTACACAGGGGTATGTCTCCAGCTCCTATGCATCCGCAGCAGTAGGTATCTAATGGAGACAAGAGTGAGTAGGCTGTCACAATTTGAACAATGGAACCACAACTTCAGTGTACATAGTGCATTTATGTTATGGGACAGTGGGAATGGCGAGGTATGTGCTAATCTAGGCTGTGGCGCAGTTAATGTCGATAAGAACTTTGTCCTCCCCCCTGAAATGGCGACCGCCTGTCCTGTATGTAGGGACGGGTGGAAGTGAGGTAATTCTGCCGATGTTGGGCAAAGTGGCGGAAGGCGGTCTTGCACCGCCGTGCAATTACTCATTGGATAATATGGGGCTCTATGGAGTAGAGTGGCCAATGGGGTCTTCGTAGGCGGTGACGATGTACACCACCGCGGACATGACCACCATATTCTTTCTGATTCTTCACTTGTTTCCTGACCTTCAAAAGGAGAACACCTACACTGTGTGCATCTGCGAACTGTGTCTGGATCCTACCATGGCCCATGTGACCGGGGAAAGGGCCCCTGCCTTCACTGCAGAGGAGATGAGCGATTACTGGATGGGGTCCTACCTGCTGTATGGGCCTCCAGACCAACAGGTGAGAACACTTTGGGCACGATGCATATGGGAAGGATGCATGGAGATGTGTGTGCAAACATTGTGTCATCAGGAGGGAATGTCTTGTGGTGGTGCACATGGTGTGCGCAGGGCGATGTGTGTGCCAATGGTGATGGAAACGGGATTGGTGGGCCATATGTGTGACAGGCTGGATTGTATGGTTAATGGTGTTCTCCTGTCTGTATTACCTCTGCAGATCAGTGCCCATCAAAAGGAAGGATTATGGTGTGCCACCGCCAAGGACGTGCGGACCCTGGGGGTCTATGGCAGGTGGAGTATCTACTGTTGCAAACAGTGGGAGGGGCTGAGACGCTGGGCACGGAAGACTGCGGAGGCCCAGCTGAGGATGGCCTCCCAATGAGGAATGGGTGCTCGTCAGAACCTGACCCTCCAAATGGCCAGCATACTGGTGGTGGCCTACCCAGAGCTGGAAGGGAACTTGAGGGACTCACAGCAGCCACAAAGGGGTGAGTACAGTGGCCATTATTAAAAAAAATTACAGATGGGGTGGGATCCAGGTGGTGGATATGAGTTAGTGGGTGCCACTAAGGCCAGGCCAGACATTGCAGTGTGATTCAACTCTAGGGTAAATGGTGTATGGCAAATGCAGGTAACCTAGCTTGTTAGCATTCCAGTTCAGTCAGGACTTTGTGGGTACCAGGAGGGGTGCAGTTGGCAGTGTGTGGCCCTCATCTTCCTGTGGCATCTAGCCAAATCACTGGAAGTGCAATGCATAGTGCTCAAGCTTGATCCCCGTGTGTGACGGTGCTGTGTATACCAACTATGGTGTTGGTGCAGTAATTGACCCAGTGTTTCTTTTTTCTCTCTCCCCTCTTTTTTCTTCTGTCATCCTGTCCATATGTACATTAGCATCATCTGGCAGAGGAGCAGGGGCACCAGTGACAGAGAGAGCTGCATCCCACAGGACCCTGGAGGCAGAGTCCACCAATGCCGAGGGAACCCGTGGGAAGGAGGGCGAGGGGAGAACCATGGCGGAGACAGGAGGTGACAAGACAGACTTAGATACCTCCTCCAATGGAAGCTCCCTGGTGGTGGCTGACACCTCTGTGACCACCCTAGCTTGAGGTACATCCGCCACCCCGTACCAGCACTGCCCTCCCAGTAGCCCCTCAGTGAGTTGCCCGTGCCCGCTCACCTAGGAAGTGGGCATCTCCTTCGCTCCAGGCAGCTCAGGCCCTGCCCCAGTGAGCCCTGTTGACCTCAGTGAGAAGGCTATTGACATCCTGAGATCCATCTCAGTAGGGCAGACAACCATTCTGAATGCCATCCAGGGGCTGGCATCCCAGATGCAGCAATGCAATGCATTCCTGGAGGGCATCCACGGTGGATTGGCAGCCCAACAGAGATCGATACAGGCTCTGGCCTCCTCTCTGATCCAGCCATTGTACCAGTTTCTACCATCCCCCCTCTAGCTACCACTTCCCTGTCCCAGTCTCCTCAACCCCAACCCATTCCATGCACACATACAGACGAGCATGCACACAAGACAACACCCAAGAATGGCACAGGCAAACACAGGCACCACACTTCATCCCATAAGCACTCACGCAAACAACAGACAGTTGCATACACAACCACATCCACTGCCCCCACTGTCTCCCCCTCTTCCACCTCCCTCACGTCCACACTCACACCTGCATGCACTGCATCAACATCCACCACCAGCATCACCACACCTAGCAGCACACACATCTCAATTGCAGACACCTCCACAACATCCATACACACTTCCCCTGTGGCGTCTCACACCCTGTCTGTCCCCACCTCCTAAAGGACACAAACGCAAGCACTCACACACCCAGCAGCCATCCACCTCCCATCAGCATACTGCCCAAGCACCTGCACCCAAATCCAGCAGACATACACTTCCCACAACCACTCCCTCAACCTCCACTCCCATCCCTCATCGGTCCCCCCACCCCAACATCCCTAAGACGTTTTTCCATGCCCCTCCCCCTGTCCTGCCCGTAAGAGCAGTGTCCCATCGACCCAGCCCAGCACCTCATCCAAACAATCCACGCGGACAGTGGTGGCACCACCTCGTCATGGTGGCAAGTCTGTGAAGGATCCTACTCAACCAGCCAAGAAGGGGAAGGATCCCACACCTCCTACCAAGAAGGGGAAGGAGCCTGCACCTCCTGCTTTGAATGGGAAGAAGCCCTCAACTCCTAGCCCAAAGGCTATGGAACACGTACAACCTGCCATGAAGGGGAAGAAGCCCTCAACCCCTGCGAGGAAGGGTAAGGATTTCACGCCTCATGCCATGAAGGGGAAGAAGCCCTCGACTCAAGCAGAGGCTGTCATTGTGACACCTTCACCACCACCAGTGGTCACGGGGTCCCCACCACCAGCTGAAGAAGTGCATCCATCACCACCAGCAAAGGCTGCCCAGGAGGCACCTCCATCTGCAACCACAGCCAGGCACCTCAATCTGCCACCACAGTGCAGCCCTCACCACCAGCAGAGGCTGCCCAGAAGGCACCGCCATCTGCCACTACAGTGCAGCCATCACCACCAGAGAGAGCCATGTAGGCCAACCTCCAGGGGCTGCTGTACGAGGGGCCACCTCCAGAACCAGTTGGAAAGTCACCCACCAGAGAGACTGTGGCCTTGCACTCCCTAGGACAGAGAAATGGGTGTGGATCCTCCTCCAGAACAAGTGGGAAAGTCACCCACTAGAGAGACTGTGGCCTTGCACTCTCCAGTACAGACAGATGGGCATGATGGAGCCCCCTCCAGAAACAGTGGAAAAGTCACCCACTAGAGATAATGTGGCCTTGCACTCCCCAGGACAGAGAAATGGGCTTTGAGCCCCTCCAGAACCAGTGGGAAAGTCACCCACTAGAGAGACTATGGTATTGCACTCCTCAGGACAAAGACATGGGCATGGAGCCCCCCCCCCCCCAGAACCAGTGGACTTTTTCCCATATTGGGCTGTGGTGCCCCCCACCTCCCATCCCCCATCCCCCTGAGGTGCCTGCCCACTTGCAAACTGATGCCCCTGCAGAGTTCTATCGGGATGAAGTCAGGTTTCGAGTTGGGCCTTGGACTGTGCCCTGTGGCCATGTGGGCCCTTAGTACATTGGACTGGGCAGTGGCCTTTTGTGTACATTTGTGCATATCTGTTTCACATACAATTGTTCATTAGCTGTTGATATCAATACATTCTCCTTAGTGAACTCTTGTTGTCCTTGAATTATTCTGCTGTGTATCATGCGCCATTGTCTTTTCGCGAGCAGCTGGTCGTGTGTATGGTGTGTGTGTGTTGTGCGTGTGTGTGTCACTCTCGTTTTCCTTCCTACCTCCCTTTGTGCTAGGTGGCTGTACGCACAGTCATCGTCTTCGTCGGCGTTGGCGTTCCAGGTGGAGCATGATGTAGAAGAGCATCACAAAGACATGCAGTTCGGGTTCCATGGCAGCGTTGTTCTTCCTTGTGTCTCCGATGGTGAGTCCTTTCTCTTCTGTGATGTGTTTCCACCAGACTTTTGATGGCGTTGGTACCACCCCAGAAAACTTGCAGATTGATGTGGCAAAATATGATGACCGGTATTTTGTCTTCTGCCTGGCTGTTGACGGCTATCGCTGTGGTGAGTGTTGTTTCCGCCCTGGCGGTTGGTGTGGTACATTGGCTGTCTATAGGAGTTAACACCGCCATGGTCATAATTTGGCGTTAAATACCACCAGCCTGTTGGAGGTATTACCACCATTTTATCACTCAATGCCAGGGTCATAATGAGGGACAATATCTCTAATAATTGTGGCAGGGGAATTATGGTGAAGGGGTTGGTAGTTCCTTTGCCCATGACTAAGTAGATGTCTGTGTCACTCATGGCCCCGCCTGAATGTGTTAGCATTAATTGGTTGTGTTGAATACACTACATATGGTGCGCTCATTTATTCACATTAGAAGCTTATTTAATACTGCCCATGTCAGCTCCTCTGTTTTGAATGTGACATTGTTAAAGTCATAACCAGAAAGAGGCAGGTTTTCAGAATATGAAGGTATCTTTAAATTAAAATAATGTATACCTATTTGATAGAAACTTCATACAATAATGCTGATAGTTCTTACTTAGTGTTCAGATGGTTTCAAATCAGATGTGGTTTATCAAGGGCCTTGCATGTAGGAGGACTGTCCATAGGATCTTTAACTTAATTCATTTGAAACCGATTTGAAATTTCACTTACAAATATTTAATTTGCTTCTTAAATGCAAACACAAGCACATTTTATCAGTAATAGCCTGATGCTGTGATGCTACTATTTTCTTCTATCTCCAAATGAACAGGCTGTTTCATGACACAGGATTCACACTTAAGTAGAAGGATGAGTGCTAGATTGATAAACAAGTCTGCCTGCTTGCACTTAATGAATCTAATGACTCTACAATAAGCAAATAGCCTAGCCATTGTTACATATTTGACTACACTTTAGTCTCTCCTCTAAATACAAGTGCAATTGGAGCAATACAGAGGGACAGGTTTGTTCTCAAATATATAGTTATGCGCTAGTATATCTGGGCCTGACGTATAAGCGATCTGAATCACTGGTACATATTCATTCTCTATTAAGCTGTAAGGGTATGTGGATCCAATACAGCAAATTCAATGTTCTATTCTTACATATTTATTTCTACTGTATGAAATCCTGCCTCAACATTGTCAGGTGGAACATGACTCTCCATCATAGCCAGTATTATTTGTATCATGGGCCAGATGTATGATGCATTGTACCTGCCACAAATGGCCGGTTGGGCTGTTTGCCACCAGTAAAATGCATGTTGGCATGTAACAAAGGCAAAATGCATGTTGGAAAATTGTTACCAACTCACATTTTGCTTTTGTGATTCGGTATTAGGAAGGGGCGTGTTTAGGGCATCCCTTCATAAGGCCGAATCGCACAGGCATGTATGAATGTTTTACAGCCGGAATGCGTTTGCCAAACCTTAATTCTTTACTGACTCCATGAAGGAGGTGGTAAGCTATTGGCAAGTGGAAAGGGGTCCCCATGGACCCCTTCCCCTTTGTGAAAGGGTGCACCAACATTTTTTCAGAGCAAGCATTGAACCCAGGGACCACTGCCTCCTCTTTAAAAATTGAAAAGAGATTTTTCTTTTTTTTTTAGAAATGCATCCTGTTTGATTTAAGGAAAATGGGCTGCATTTAAAAAAAAAAATCTTTATTTAAAAATAAGTCACAGACTTGATGGTTTGCTGACCCCAGCAGGCTACTATCACTGTGAGTGCTGCCATTCCCAATGGTTTGCAAATTGCAACCTGACACATTAATTTGAATGACACAGGTCCCTTGCAACCCATTTGGAAATCACAAGCAATGCCTCAGACACTGTTGTACATCACTGTTTGTGACTCACAAACACTGAGGGATGTACATCTGGCCACATGCTTACTGCATCTACAGTCTGTGTTTCTATGCCTGTTGTACCATGCACATGTTGTAAAATGGAACCTTCAGAGCTTCACAATCTAAACAATTCATAGGAAATAGAGGCCATGTTGCTCTCACACTAAATACTTCAACTTCTATTATTACTAAAGAGACAAGTGGATAATCATCCATTGTCAAGAATCCTTTTTATATTTAAATCACTAAATAATTGCATAAATACAAGTAAACGCTGTTCAGCTACATCTAAATCTTCCTGGATAATGTTTCCATTCACCAGTTTGTGAATTGCTGTAACAAGTATACACAAAAGCAAATAGTATTTTATGTAAAATATTACTCAACACAGGTATTCCATAAAAATAAAAATTTGGAACACTGAGGTATTCCAGTATAGTAGTTCATCCATAGACCATCAAACTCCACTAACATCCAGTGTGGGTTTATCTGTCTCAAATAAATATTAGCTACTTTGATTTTTTCATTAAGTGAGTACGATTGTTGTTGATATTTGTCAACGAACCAGATGGCCAACAAGCATTTCACAATGCCACCACAAACAACATGCATGTAATTAAATATAAATCATTTGGCTACAGAAACATGTTTATAAAACATGAACCACATGGGATCTTTGATCCCTCTTGCACTATAAAAAAAAAAGGCCCATTCTCGATATTTCGTAATACACTTTTTAAATCAGATTTAATAGTATCAAATTCCCTTCTACCCAGTATGTCATTTAAACGGCACGTGGGACACGTCAACCAAAAAAACATTTTGGGAGAAAGTTTCAGGTTATGAGCAATACATTTACTTTGTGCCAGGTTGGGAAACATTGCAGCCAGACTGGAAAGGCAGTTGGATGTGTTCTATCTAGAAATCAGAAGGGACATCCTTACATGCTCTCAAGTATGCCCTGAATGTGTTACGATCTTGGATGAGAAGAAGTTGTGTCAAGACTGCATGCTTATAGGAAACAACTTGTGAGGGCTATGGATGACTGGAAATCAATAATTTAAATTCACCAGAGGGACGTTTTGGGGGATCTATTGGAACTCGGCTACCCAGTGAATGTGGCCACCCAGCAGGCAGATTCATTCCCATAAAACCCCTCACATATTCCTGTACAGGATTACCTGGAAAAGGGAAGCTCCAGGACACAGGACAGTGAAGGCAATTTAATACATTTGCACCATTCTTCTTTTGCCTCCATGTAACGTAGTCTGGTTTTGTATGATGTGTGGCCTTCTGCCTTTGTCGCACTAAAGAAACAATGCGAACATAAGATTATTTAACAGAAAATGCAGAATTGCTGCTGTTTGTTACGTATTTATGCTGCATACCCACTGTCACGGAAAACCACAGGGGGCATTTTATTCTCACACAAAAGTTTAGGTGCCTCAATGCAACACTTGAATGTAACAAAAGCGGAAAACATTCACAGGATTAACTGCTACATTTCACATTTATTTCTATATGCACCTTGTCTTATGTAACGGCACCAGTACTAATGTATAGCTTCACAACTCTTATGTACTACTAATTGTGCATATGTTACAAAGAAAGTTGTGTGCTCTTCTAACTGGAGGCCTCTCCTTCCATTTTGTAACACACTCGTATTGAAGCTCACCCTGTCACCCTCTCGCACTTTTTGCCCATGCCCGCCCTTCTTGCTGTGACTGCTTTATTTTTTGCCCAGAGAATATAGCTACCAACTGGCCTTGAGGCCATTTGTGATGCTTCACGAGCCCTGGCTTTTTCATCCTCCAGTACTGTGTATACAGAAAAAATTGCTGGTTAAAAAGCCAAGAGTGCCCGAAGGTGTCAATCATGACATGTGGTCTACTTGGTAGACGTTCAAGTTCATTCTTTCTATCGAATGCACTGCCAATCCCACAGGCTCTTGTCATATGTGTAATTTACCTAAGGCATGTTCCATAATGATAAATCATGACGTGCCCAGAAATATTACCTTAAGTGTGGATTGCTGTAACTTGGGAGTGTAACTTTAAAACATTTGTTTACATTGCATTGGCTGAACTTATTTTGATTCCTCCTATGTCTTCCACTATCTTTACTCATGGTGCTTTGAATGTGTATGTGGTTAATATATAGAGCTCAGTTTATGTACGTAAGTACTATTTTACAAATCCAATGGTTTGTACCACACTGTCTGCAGTTGCCAATTCCATCTTTGCTCTTAGAGCTATTGAAGCTGAATGTGGTTGGTGTATAGTGCTGTGTGTATGTGTGTATGCATGTGTGCTTAATACCATCAGGTACAAATATTTCACGTATAGCTATTACATTTGCAGCGGTGCCTGCAGTCTCCCACTCTGTCTTTGTTCCTAATCTTTCGAAGCTGTGTGTGAATATGCGTATGGTGTTGTGTGTCTGCAGATGTACAGTAGACCGCCAGGCCTAACTATTCCACATAATTTCGTGGTATTTGCCACACTGCCGGCAGTCACCACCTCTGTCTTTGCTCTTGTAGTATGATTAGATTATATACAGAGGCACAGCTAGAAACTAGATGCGTGTGAAATTTGACATAATGCTTAATTGCACGAAATTCAAATCTTTCATTTTGCACTTTATTTTAGAGCAAAATGTGCTGATGCATCAATTTTTTACACTAAGACGTATTTCAAGCTATAAAAAGTTAAAAGAAATCACTGCGAACAACAGATACTTGCATTCTGCTGTCCCCATGCCTTATGGTAATTCTTTACCACAAATGGAACATACTCAGGACATTTTTACAGTGATGGGTGTAGGAAGCTGTCTATCATTGTAGTGAACCAATGTCAGGGGACACTATGCAGATACTTCAGGAAGACCTTTATTGGCTGTCAGGGGTTAAGATTTTACACCTAAAAGCTCTCTTTTGTGTTACTGTGGGCGTGCAGTTAGGCTTGTTAGAGGTCAGTGTTAAGCATTTATTGTGCACACAGAGCCATTAAGCGAGACACACAATCAATAAAGAAATCTGACACCAATTTATAAAAATAACACTTATTTTTATATGACTTTAGACACCAAGATCTTCAAAATCAGGTAAATACTTTTTGAGGCATGAATTTTTGCTGGTTTAAAAACTCAACAAGGTGCAATTTCTGGAGTGGTACTGTTATCCTATGGGCAAAATATATTTATTGCATTCAGGCACTTAACACTTAATAACAACTTACAGGACTGTTCTTGGATTCAAGGTAAGTATGGGGCAAGGTCCAAAGCAGTACCAACATATTATTTCAGGAGGTACTGAGGCATCTGGGTGCGGATTTATAGCTTCAGGTGCCTGAATGTTAGCCTATTGGAATGAAACAGACACTGCATGTGTGTACTTGGCAAAGACTTATATGGATGTTCTTCTGTACTTGAGGTGAGTGTGGGGCAGGGTCCAAGGTCAAACTAACAGATCACCTTGGGGCTCAGGTGCATCTGGTTGCAGAGATGTGTTACCTCATCAGGTGACCTATTCACTTCAATGGAGTTCAGTCTGGTTAGAAAGTGGCTACAAGCAGGGACTGGGGGGCCCATCTGGGGGAACCCACAAGGGGCTTGACCCTTGAGATCCTTGGGCATGAAGGGACACCATTGGCCCACTTCTCCTCGGGTTGTGGAGCTTGGGTGCAGTGGTGTCTTTTGGCCCTGGGTTCCAGTGCAGGGGATACTCACGGTTTGAGGAGGCCCGCAGTAAGAGGCTGCAGGTGGCATTGGGTAGCTCACTGTTGTCAAACATAAGGATGGCTTCAGACCTGGAGGATCTGGGGACCACAGTGGCACTGTTGGCCTACTTTAACTTGGACTAGGGGTCAAAGGTGCAGTGGTGCTTTCCAATGTCAAGTTTTTGGGGTCTGAAGTCCTCAAAGTTTTTCTTTGGTGCCTGCAGGGTGCTGGAAAGAAGCTGAGCTACTCCACAAGAGATCCTGATTACTTCTTGAAGTGTTGGAAGTCCTCCCAGACTTTTGGAGGCGGAACAGAGGCACGATAAGTCCTCTTTGGTGCAATTGTTGAGGACAGCAGGCAGGCTAGCAGAGTTGGGGACAAGTCAATTGCTGCTCCTCAGTTCTTGCTTTTCACAGGTCTTTAGGTCTTTCTTCGTCTGTAGTCCAGTGAATCTGCAGTCCTTATGTCAGGGGTTCCCCGAAATACTCAATTTAGGTGTGTTAAGGGGAGTGAATGGAGGTAGTCAATGGGCCACTTACCCTTCGATCACTACACCTTCTAGATGACCACTTTCTTTTGGAAGTGGGTATCACCCTGTCCCAGAATTACTAGTTCCATCACTCACGAGATGGTGGAATTCCTAACTTTGTGGTCACTTCAGGCTGGTCACCCTGGTGGTGTGTGCAGCATGGTTGTTCAACATGCCTCCTGCATAGCTAATTTTTCCACCTGTCCTGGTGCCAAATGGGTATCATGGCAGGGGTTGTCTCTCCATTGTCTGGGGAAGCAGGGGATGTATACCAAAGGCAGTAGGGATTTTGAAGTCCCTGGCCTTGGAATGCATGTTTACTACCCATCCTGTTGGCAGAGGTGATAACACCTCCTGCCAGAGCAGCCATTGTTTCTGACCTCAGAGAGCAGAGGCTCTCACCTCCAAGGGATCAGAAACTCATCTGTGGTGGCAGGCTGGTCAAAACCAGTGAGCCAGCACATTAGAGGACTAGTGGGTTTCAGAGGGGCACATCTAAAGTGCCCTCTGGCATCAGTATGGATTTATTAGGGTGAGGTGTTTGACACCAATATTTCCCATGAAGTTCTCATGTAGATGAGTCACCCCTGCTGACCAGTGTCCAGTACATTCTTTAAGATGTCTGCCCGGTCACTTGAAATGTCTAGAAATAGAACTAGACATCACAGCGGCATATCTGCTCATGCAGATTAATTCTCATAAGTACTATAATGGACCTTGCCTCAGGACTCTTAAGGCCTGCTGTAGGGGTGAATTACATATAATGCATGCAGTGACCTTTGCATTGCACACAATATGTGTGTCATGTTTTGTTTTCACTTAGGGTTTGCAACCTGATATGCAGTCTGTGATGCGAGGCTGTGTGCAATTTGTATGTGGGTCCCTTAAGATTCCATAAGTTATGCTGCAGCCCTTAGGGACCCTATTTAGTGCCCATGCCCTGGGTACTAGAGGTACCATTTACTATGGACTTACAGAGATGCTAAAGTTCTGTGTGAAAAAATCACTGGGCCTCATTGACAAGGATTTGACTCATCGGCTGATGCATCCGATTTCTTGTGCTACCCTAAGATCCCCTAACAATGGCATGTATGCACTGTATTTCCAATGCAGAGCTACATGGTGCACGTTTTCACAGATATGTCAAAAATTCTGATGCATCTGTTTGCGCTTAACTCATGCATAGCTGGACTAGCATCAAAAAAAGACACTACTCCAGCAATGTGAGGAAGCCCCCGTAGAGAAATGCTCTGAGCAGGCAATAAAAATCTGACACTGTGAAGTCACAGAATGGCAGAATGAAATGTGAATTTCACTGCGTCAGTTCTGTGTTGCTTTTCCCGTTGAAACGCCTACCCTGCATACATTATACCTGGCACAGGTATAATGTGATGCAAGGGTTTACAAACTGACAACATTGGGCTCAATGCATCCGTTTGTAAATGTGGCGTAGTGTAAAGCACTGCTAGCGCTATTGCTGAATCAACAACAAAAAATTAATCAATGGTGGTGCAAATGCCTTGCAAATGAGGCCCTTTGCTTTTAAGGAAAGAACACTGGCACCGAGGTTTGTTTAGCAGGCCTCTGTGCACTGTCAGAGTAAAAAATAGGCATATAGTAATCCCCAAAGTTTCCAAAATGTGGGGGGGGGGTGGCATCTGCAAAGAAGCCCAGTTTACTACAAAGGGTGCAGAATTATGCAAAGTGGCATAGGTCTCAAGCTCACTCTGCTCCTTATGGTTTGAAGCTGCCTGTAATTGGTATAATGTGCTAGTGTGTAAGACCACTAGGCCCTCCTAATCAAAAGATTATCTTGTCATCTGGAACAATGTCTGTTGTCACAAGCTCTGTTACTGCTCTTGCTCTCTGTTTAGATGATATGCAGAGGTACAGCTAAATTCATATTAAACACCAGATAAGATCTGGCAGACTCATCGAGCTTTCTTGCCTAGCTCTCTGTATTCTACCTAGAAGGTCCCACTCCAGCTTTTTTCTTATCCACTAGGGGCCACATGTGCAAAACATTTGTCTAGTTGCAAATGAGCCAATTCACAGAATCGGGCCGTTTACGACTAGAAACATGTTTTTTTGGGATGTACTAAGCCCAAACTACGATTTGGTAACTTGTTATCGAATAGCAACTTTGGTTTTGCGATTCGGTGTTAGGAAGGGACTTTCCCAGGGCGTCCTTTCCTAATACCAAATCTAAATAGTATGTCTAGGGAAGTACCATCTTGCATGGCATGTTACCCCCATTTTTACTGTATGTATGCTTGTTTTTGCCTATGTGTCACTGGGTTCCTGCTAGCCAGGACCCCAGTGCTAATAAAGTATGCCCTGTATGTGTTCCCTGTGTGGTGGCTAACTGTATCACTGAGGCTCTGCTAACCAGAACCTCATTGTTTATACTCTCTTTGCTTTTAAAATTGTCACTGCAGGCTAGTGACTAATTTTACCAATTCTGATTGGCACACTGGAACACCCTTATAATTACATAGTATATGGTACCTACGTACCCAGGGTATTGGGGTTCCAGGAGATCCCTATGGGCTGCAGCATTTCTTTTGCCACCCATAGGGAGCTCAGACAATTCTTACACAGGACTGCCACTGCAGCCTGAGTGAAATAATGACCACGATATTTCACAGCCATTTTACACTGCACTTAAGTAACTTACAAGTCACCTATATGTCTAACCCTCACTTAGTGAAGGTTAGGTGCAAAGTTACTTAGTGTGTGGGCAACCTGGCACTAGCCAAGCTGCCCCCACATTGTTCAGGACAAATACCCCGGACTTTGTGAGTGTGGGACACCATTACACACGTGCACTACATATAGGTGAATACCTATATGTAGCGTCACCATGGTAACTCCGAACATGGCCATGTAACATGTCTAGGATCATGGAATTGTCCCCCCAATAGCCTTCTGGTATTGGGGGGACAATTCCATGCATCCCTGGGTCTCCAGCATAGAGCCCGGGTACTGCCAAACTAACTTCCCAGGGTTTTCTCTACAGCTAAAGCTGCTGCCAAACTCTCAGACAGGTTTCTGCCCCCATGGGGCCTGGGCAGCCTGTCCCCAGGAAGTCAGAACAAAGGATTTCCTCTAAGAGAGAGTGTTACACCCTCTCCCTTTAGAAATAGGTGTGAAGGGCCTGAGAGGAGTAGCCTCTCCTGGCCTCTGGAAATGCTTTGAAGGGCACAGATGGTGTCCTCCTTGCATAAGCCAGTCTACACCGGTTCAGGGATCCCCATAGCCCTGCTCTGGCGCGAAACTGGACAAAGGAAAGGGGAGTGACCACGCCCCTGACCAGCACCTCCTAGGGGAGGTGCCCAGAGCTCCTCCAGTGTGTCCCAGACCTCTGCCATCTTGGATGCAGAGGTGTGAGGGCACAATGAACAGCTCTGAGTGGCCAGTGCCAGCAAGTGACGTCCGAGACCCCTGCTGATAAGTGCTTACCTTTCTTTGTAGCCAATCCTCCTCTGAGGGCTATTTAGGGTCTCTCCTGTGGGTATCTCACCAGATAACGAATGCAAGAGCTCACCAGTTCCTCTGCACTTCCCTATTCGACTTCTGTCAAGGATCGACTGCTGACTGCTCCAGGACGCCTGCAAAACCGCTACAAGGTAGCAAGAAGACTACCAGAAACATTGTAGTGCCTCATCCTGCCGGCTTTCTCAACTGTTTCCTGGTGGTGCATGCTCTGAGGGTTGTCTGCCTTTACCCTGCACTGGAAGTCAAGAAGAAATCTCCTGTGGGTCGACGGAATCTTCCCCCTGCCAACGCAGGCACAAACTTCTGCATCACCAGTCCTCTGGGTCCCCTCTCATCCTGATGAGCGTGGTACCTGGAACACAGGAGCAGGGTCCAAGAGTCCCCGACAGTCCAGTGGCCCTTCTGTCCAAATTTGGTGGAGGTAAGTCCTTGCCTCCCCATGCCAGACATTAATCCTGTGTACTACGTAAATTGCAGCTGCTAGGGCTTCTGTGCACATTTGCATGACTTGCTAGGTGCACAGCCTAGCCCAGGTCCCCAGCACTCGGTCCTGCATTGCCCAACTCGCTGAGTTGGACTCCAACTACATGGGACTCCCTTTTGTTGTGCTGAGTTAACCGTCATGCTCAGATCTTCTGAACACCTGTTAAGGTGCTTCTGTGGGCGCTGCATGCTTCTGCATGGTTTCTCTGTGTTGCTGAGCGCCTCCTCTGTCTCCTCCTCCAAGGGGCGACCTCCTGGTCCTTCTTGGGCCCTGGCAGGAACCAAAACCTTCAACTGCGACTCTTGCAACTAGCAAGGCTTGTTGTGGTCATTCTGCGTTGAACCAACTCTGCATCCTCCAGCATGTCGTGCGACGTCTTCTGACCAAAGGAGAAGTTCCTGGCACCTTCCGTTGTTGCAGAATCTTTGGCTTCTTCCACCCATAGGCAGCCCTTTTGCACTTTCATCTGGGGTTTAGTGGGCTCCTGCCCCCACCGGACACTTGCGTGACTCTTGGACTTAGTCCCCTTCCTTTGCAGGTCCTCAGGTCCAGGAATCCGTCTTCAGTGCTTTGCAGTCAGTTGTTGTCCTTGCAGAAGCCCCTATCTCAACTTTACTGTCTTTCTTGGGTAGTAGGGTAACTTTACTCCTACTTTTCAGGGTCTTGGGATGGGGTATCTTGGACACCCTTAGTGTTTTCTTACACTCCCAGTGACTCTCTACACACTAAACTAGGCCTGGGGTCCATTTGTGGTTCGCATTCCACATTTGGAGTATATGGTTTATGTTGCCCCTAGGCCTATTTTCTCCTATTGCATTCTAACGTGTTCTACAGTGTTTGCACTACTTTTACTTACCTGATTTGGTTTGTGTGTGTATATGTTGTGTATATTACTTACCTCCTCAGGGAGTTTATCCTCTGAGATACTTTCGGCATATTGTCACTAAAATAAAGTACCTTTATTTTTAGTAACTCTGAGTATTGTGTTCTCTTATGATATAGTGCTAAGTGATATAAGTGGTATAGTTGGAGCTTTGCATGTCTCCTAGTTCAGCCTAAGCTGCTCTTCTATAGCTACCTCTATCAGCCTAAGCTGCTAGAACACCTCTAATCTACTAATAAGGGATAACTGGACCTGGCACAAGGTGTAAGTACCACAAGGTACCCACTATAAGCCAAGCCAGGCCAGCCTCCTACATTGGTGGTGCAGCAGTGGGATAAGTAGTTGTAACTGCTTTACCACTTTGTCATTGGTGCTTTTCATGAGAAAAACATATACGAAATACTTCAAGGTATACATATTGAACTAAACAGTTTAACTTTCCTTCTCTAAAACTTTCAACAACGTTTCTGAAAACTTTTAAAAGTTTTCAAAAGTTTTTTAAAGTTTTTTCTCTGTTCTTTTAAAAGTTCCAAAACCTTTTTCTCTCTCTGTCCTAAACCTTTTCTATAATGTCTGCAGTAGAGGTTACTCCCACAATTGTTCAGGCAACATATAAGAGTTTAAACTTTAAAAGTTTGAGGGGTCTCTGCATAAAAAGAGGTTTAATCATTGGCAAGAATCCTACCAAAGACTTTCTCTTTGGCCTTCTCCTAGAAAATGACCAGAACCAGTCTGGCCCATCCCAGGAACAGGAAGTAGAAGAGGCCGGTACCCAGCCAGACTCAGAGGAGTCCCCTGAGGATGCTGGGGAGCGTTCTTCCAAAGACCTGCCAGCTAGCAGGCCACCTAGTGACACTGGTAGTGGGACGGGGTCACACATTAGTAGGGCACCTTTCACTCCTAAGGGCCAGGTTACTAGGGTCTCTTTCTGCCAATTCCCATATTTCCTCTGTGTTTCACAATTCCCAAGCCTCCCACCCTGAGGATAACTTAATGTAAAGGGAACTCAGAAAGCTGAGGTTGGAAGAGGCCAGCCTGAAGCTTAAACAGCAGCAGCTGCCCTTAGACAGGGAATCTCCGGATGTAGAGAGGGAAAGGCAGAGATTGGTGTTAGTTCCTCATGGTGGCAGCAGCAGTGTTTTTGATAGCAATCCTGTTAGAGAGCAAGATTCCAGAAACCTGCATCAGATAGTCCCCCCTTACAAGGAGGGGGATGACATTCACAAGTGTTTTGCTGCACTTGAGAGGGCCTGTATGGTACAATGGGTCCCTCAAAGGCAGTGGGCTGCTATCTTGTGGCTATCTTTCACTGGTAAGGGTAAGGATAGAGTCCATACTGTCAGAGAAAGTGATGCTAATAACTACAACATTTTGAAAGGAAGCACTCTTGGATGGATTTGGCTTAACCACTGAACAATTCAGGATTAAGTTCAGAGACACCAGAAAAGAGTCCTCTCAAGACTGGACAGACTTTGTAGACTGTACAGTGAAGGCCTTGGAGGGTTGGTTACATTGCAGTAAGGTGACTGACTAAGAAAGCATGTATAATCTAATCCTGAGAGAGCATATTTTGAACAATTGTGTGTCTGATTTGTTGCACCAGTACTTGGTAGACTCAGATCTGACCTCTCCCCAAGAATTGGGGAAGAAGGCAGACAAATGGGTCAGAACAAGAGTGAACAGAAAAGCTAATACAGGGAGTGACAAGGATGGCAAGAAGAAGAATGGTAAGTCTTCTGACAAGAGTCGGGACAAAGATAAAAAACATTCTGAGTCCTCATCAAGCCCACAAAAATCCTCTGGGGGTAATTGTTCCAAATCCTCTTCTAACAATCAGAAAAAGCCTTGGTGTTATTTATGAAAAGTTAATGGCCATTGGGCAAATGATTCCACTTGTAGAAAGAAAAACACCAAACCTCCCACCACCCAACTGCAACCTCTAGTGCCCCTCGTAATAGCAGTGGTGGTGGGAAGTCTACTACAAAAAGCCAATCCAAGGGTGTAGCTGGGCTCACTATTGGCAGTGTAGTTGAGGGTTGGTCTTGTTAGAGAGACCACAGAGGCTGTTTTAGTCCCTGATGGTGGCATTGACTTTGCCACCTTGGTTGCTTGTCCCTTCAATATGGGTAAGTACAAGCAACTACCCCTTATTAACGGTGTTGAGGTTGAGGCCTACAGGGACACATGAGCCAGTGTAACTATGGTTACAGAGAAACTGGTTCACCCTGATCAACACCTCCTTGGTCAGCAGTACCAAGTGGCTGATGCACACAATAACACACTTAGCCACCCCATGGCTGTTGTGAATCTCAACTGGGGGGGTGGGTTACTGGTCCAAAGAAAGTTGTGGTAGCCACTGAATTACCTGTAGATTGCTTACTAGGCAATGATTTGGAGACATTAGCTTGGGCTGAAGTGGAGTTGGAAGCTCATGCAGCAATGCTGGGCATTTCTGGGAATTTGCTTTAACCAGGGCTCAGACCAAAAAGCAAAAAGGACAGGGAAACTTGGATCCTGGAACAATGGACTAAGGGCTCCCAAAAGCTAGGGGTAGGAAGGGTAAATCCTTGCCCACTATCCCTCCCTCACCAGAAGATTCCCCTTTTGAAGAAGTGGAATCCTTTCCCTGTGCAGAACCTACACCAGATGAGGTGGCAGCAGACACTGCTGAGCTTTTGGGTGCAGGGGGGGGCTGCTAGGGAAGAGCTGAGTGTGGCACAGCAGACCTGTCCCCCAATAGAGGGCTTGAGACAGCAAGCTGTCAAACAGCAGAATGGGGATGTCAGCGATAGCCATAAGGTGTATTGGGAAGACAACCTCTTGTATACTGAGTCAAGGGACCCTAAGCCTGGAGCTGCCAGGAGATTGGTCATTCCCTTGCAATACACAGAGTTTGTTCTTACCTTGGCACATGGCATTCCCTTGGCTGGGCATTTGGGCCAAAGTAAAACTTGGGACATGCTTGTTCCCCTGTTTCACTGGCCTCATATGTCAGAGGACACTAAAGAGTTTTGTCGCTTTTGAGTGACCTGCCAAGCCAGTTGCAAGACTGGTGGCACTCAAAAGGCCCCCTTAATTCTGCTTCTGTGGTTGAGGTGCCCTTTGAAAGGGTAGGGGTTGACATAGTTGCCCCCCGTGACCCTCCAACAGCTTCAGGCAATAGGTTTATCCTGGTGGTAGTGGACCATGCCACTAGGTACCCTTAAGCCATCCCCTTAAGGACCACTACAGCTCCTGCAGTGGCAAAGGCCCTCCTGGGAATCTTTTCCAGAGTGGGCTTCCCTAGGGAGGTGGTGTCAGACAGAGGTAGTAACTTCATGTCTGCATACCTCAAGGCAATGTGGAAGGAGTGTGGTGTAACTTACAAGTTGACTACTCCTTATCATCCACAAACAAATGATCTGGTTGAGAGGTTTAATAAAACTCTCAAAGGTATGATAATGGAACTCCCTGAAAAACTCAGAAGGAGATGGGATGTCCTTGTTACCTTGCCTTCTTTTTGCTTACTGGGAGGTACCCCAAAAAGGAGTGGGCTTTAGCCCCTTTGAATCCCTCTTTGGGCACCCTAGGAGAGGCCCCCTTGCACTTGTTAAGGAGGGTTAAGAATAACCTTTAAACGCTCCTAAACAGGACATTGTGGACTATGTACTTGGCCTAAGATCATGAATGGCTGAGTACCTGAAAAAGGCCAGTAAAAACCTTCAGGCCAGCCAGGAGCTGCAAAAGCAATGGCATAACCAGAAGGCTGTCCTGACTCAGTACCACCCAGGACAGAAGATGTGGGTATTGGAGCCTGTGGCCCCAAGAGCACTCCAGGACAAATGGAGTGGACCCCATCTCATTGTTGAGAAAAAGGGTGAGGTTCCCTACTTGGTAGACCTTGGCACTGCCAGGAGTCCTCTTAGGGTGCTTCATGTCAACCGCCTGAAACCCTACTATGACAGGGCTGATCTCACCCTGCTCATGGCAACTGATAAGGGACAGGAAGAAGAGAGTGACCCACTCCCTGATCTCTTCTCCACCACTGAAGCTGATGGCTTAGTGGAGGAAGTAGTACTGGCAGATTGTCTTACTGCTGAAAGATAACTGTGTAAATCTTTTAAGTCAGTTTTCTGAACTCTTCTCACTGATACCAGGTACCACTACTTGGTGTGAGCATACAATCAACACTGGAGATAGTTTACCTGTCAAAAGTAAGATTTATAGGCAGCCTGACCATGTCAGAGACTGCATTAAACAAGAGGTTCAGAAAATATTAGACCTAGGAGTGATTGAGCCTTCAGAAAGCCCATGGGCTAGCCCAGTGGTGCTGGTTCCATAACCTCACAGTAAGGATGGAGAAACAGAGATGAGGTTTTTGTTTTGACTATAGAGGGCTCAACCAAGTAACCAAGACAGATGCTCACCCTATACCCATGGCAGATGAGCTGATTGATACACTGGCTTCTGCCAAGTATCTGAGCACTTTTGACTTAACTGAAGGTTACTGGCAGATTAAGTTATCAGAAGATGCAAAACCTAAAACTGCATTCTCAACCACTGGAAGGCACTATCAATTCACTGTGATGCCCTTTGGTCTGAGGAATGCACCTGCCGCTTTTCAAAGTTTGGTGAACACAGTCATGCAAGGGTTGGAAGCTTTTAGTGCAGCATATCTGGATGATATAGCTGTCTTTAGCTTCACCTGGGATGATCACCTGGTCCACCTGTGGAAAGTTTTGGAGGCCCTGCAAAAGGCAGGCCTCACTATCAAGGCCTCAAAGTGCCAGATAGGTCAGGGGAAAGTGGTTTGTCTGGGCCACCTAGTAGGTGGGGAACAGATTGCACCACTGCAGCGGACGATCCAGACCATTTTGGAATGGGCTCCCCTACAACTCAAACCCAGGTGAGAGCCATTTTAAGCCTCACAGGGTACTATAGGAGGTTTATTAAGAATTATGGCTCCATTGCAGCTCCTCTTAATGACCTCAGTAGTAAAAAGATGCCTAAAAAGGTATTGTGGACAGCTAGATGTCAAAAAGCTTTTGATGAGCTCAAACAGGCCATGTGCTCTGCACCTGTCCTAAAAAGCCCTTTCTGCTCCAAAAAGTTCATAGTCCAGACTGATGTTTCTGATTTGGGGGTTGGGGCAGTGCTATCACAGCTTAATACTGAGGGCCAGGATCAATCTGTTGCTTTTATCAGCCGGAGGTTGACCCCTAGAGAAAAGCGTTGGTTTGCCATAGAGAGGGAGGCCTTTGCTGTGGTCTGAGCACTGAAAAACTTGAGACCATACCTCTTTGGTACTCACTTTATTGTTCAGACAGACCAAAAACCTCTACTTTGGCTAAAACAAATGAAAGGTGAAAACCCTAAATTGTTGAGGTGGTCCATATCCCTACAGGGAATGGTCTATACAGTGGAACATAGACCTGGGAGTACCCACTTCAATGCAGATGGACTCTCCAGATATTTCCACTTAGACGATGAAGACTCATCTGGGCAAGGTTAGCCTTATTGTCCCTTGTTTGGGGGGGTTGTGTAGGAAAGTTCCATCTTGGCTGCCATGTTACCACCATTTTTAAAGTATGTATGTTTGTTTTTGCCTATGTGTCACTGGGATCCTGCCAGCCAGGACCCCAGTGCTCATAAAGTATGCCCTGTATGTGTTCTCTGTGTGGTGCCTAACTCCATCACTGAGGCTCTGCTAACCGGAACCTCAGTGTTTATGCTCTCTCTGCTTTTAAAATTGTCACTGCAGGCTAGTGACTAATTTTACCAATTCTGATTGGCACACTGGAACACCCTTTTAATTCTCTAGTATATGGTACCTAGGTACCCAGTGTATTGGGGTTCCAGGAGATCCCTCTGGGCTGCAACATATCTTTTGCCACCCATAGGGATCTCAGACACTTCTTACACAGGACTGCCACTGCAACCTGAGTGAAATAACATCCACGTTATTTCACAGCCATTTTACATTGCACTTAAGTAACTTATAAGTCACCTATATGTCTGACCCTCACTTAGTGAAGATTAGGTGCAAAGTTACTTAGTGTGTGGGCACCCTGGCACTAGCCAAGGTGCCCCCACATTGTTCAGGCCAAATTCCCCGGACTTTGTGAGTGCAGGGACACCATGACACACGTGCACTACATATGGGTCAATACCTTTATGTAGCGTCACAATGGTAACTCCTAACATGGCCATGTAACATGTCTAGGATCATGGAATTGTCACTCCAATACCATTCTGGTATTAGGGGGACAATTCCATGCATCCCCGGGTCTTCAGCATAGAGCCCGGGTACTGCCAAACTAACTTCCCGGGGTTTTCTCTACAGCTAATGCTGCTGCCAACCCTCAGACAGGTTTCTGCCCCCCTGGGGCCTGGGCAGCCTGGTCCCAGGAAGGCAGATCAAAGGATTTTCTCTGAGAGAGGGTGTTACACCCTCTCCCTTTGGAAATAGGTGTTAAGGTCCTGGTAGGAGTAGCCTCTCCTGGCCTCTGGAAATGCTTTGAAGGGCACAGATGGTGCCCTCCTTGCATAAGCCAGTCTACACCGGTTCAGGGATCCCCCCAGCCCTGCTCTGGCGTGAAACTGGACAAAGGAAAGGGGAGTGACAACTCCCCAGACCAGCACCTCCAAGGGGTAGGTGCCCAGAGCTCCTCCATCGTGGATGCAGAGGTGTGATGGCACAATGGACAGCTCTGAGTGGCCAGTGCCAGCAAGTGACATCAGAGACCCCACCTGATAGGTGCTTACCTTTCGCTGTAGCCAATCCTCCTCTGAGGGCTATTTAGGGTCTCTCCTGTGGGTATCTCACCAGATAACGAATGCAAGAGCTCACCAGAGTTCTTCTGCACTTCCCTCTTCGACTTCTGCCAAGGATCGACCATTGACTGCTCCAGGACGCCTGCAAAACCGCAACAAAGTAGAAAGAAGACTACCAGCAACATTGTAGCGCCTAATCCTGATGGCTTTCTCGACTGTTTCCTGGTGGTGCATGCTCTGAGGGCTGTCTGCCTTCACCCTGCACTGGGATCCAAGAATCTCCTGTGGGTCGACGGAATCGTCCCCCTGCCAACGCAGGCACCAAACTTCTGCATCACCGGTCCTCTGGGTACCCTCTCATCCTGACGAGTGTGGTCCCTGGAACACAGGAGCTGGGTCTTAGTGTCCCGACAGTCCGGTGGCCCTTCAGTCCAAATTTGGTGGAGGTAAGTCCTTGCCTCCCCACGCCAGACAGTAATCCTGTGTACTGCATAAACTGCAGCTGCTAGGGCTTCTGTGCACTTTTGCAAGACTTCCTTCGTGCACAGCCTAGCCCAGGTCCTAGCCCTGTAAGGTAGGTGTAAAGTGCACCTACAACCCCCAGAGAGCACAGGAGTCGTGATAGGGGGATTCTGCAATGCAACAACAGTGGATTTCCGGACCTGAGTACCTGTAAGACCAGGGGACCAAGTCCAAGAGTCATGACAGTGTCGAGAGTGGGCAGGAGCCCAGGAAATGCCAGCTGAGGGTGCAAGGAAGCTGCCACCGGATGGAAGAAGCTTGGTGTTTTGCAAGAATGAAGAGGACTAGGAACTTCCCCTTCGGAGGATGGATGTCCCCCGTTGTGAAGAAGCTTGCAGAGGTGTTACCACGCAGAAAGACCGCAAACAAGCCTTGCTAGCTGCAAGGGTTGCGGTTAGGGATTTTGGATGCTGATGTGGCACAGGAGGGACCATGGTGTCGCCACTTGGATGAGGAGACAGAGGGGGCGCCCAGCAAGTCAGGGAGACCTCACAGAAGCAGGCAGCACCCGCAGAAGCACCAGAACAGGCACTTAGAAGAGGAGTGAACCGGAGTCCACCCGAAGTCACAAAAGGGAGTCCCACGACATGGAGGACAACTCAGAAGGTTGTGCACTGCAGGTTAGAGTGTCGGGGACCCAGGCTTGGCCGTGCACGAAGGAAATCCTGAAAGAGTGCACAGGAGCCGGAGCAGCTGCAAATCACGCTGTACCCAGCAATGCAGTCTAGCGTGGGGAGGCAAGGACTTACCTCCACCAAACTTGGACTGAAGAGTCACTGGACTGTGGGAGTCACTTGGACAGAGTTGCTGAGTTCCAGGGACTACGCTCGTCGGGCTGAGAGGGGATCCAAAGGACCGGTGATGCAGTCTTTTGTTGCCTGCGGTTGCAGGGGGACGATTCCGTTGACACACGGGAGATTTCTTCAGAGCTCCTGGTGCAGAAAGGAGGCAGGCTACCCCCAGAGCATGCACCAACTGGAAACAGTCGAGAAAGCCGGCAGGATGAAGCGATACAAGGTTGCTAGTAGTCGTCTTGCTACTTTGTTGTGGTTTTGCAGCCGTCCTGAGCAGTCAGAGGTCGATCCTTTGGTAGAAGGTGAAGAGGGAGATGCAGAGGAACTCTGATGAGCTCTTGCATTCGTTATCTGAAGAAGTCCCCAAAGCAGAGACCCTAAATAGCCAGAAAAGGAGGTTTGGCTACCTAGGAAGGAGGATTGGCTACTAAGAGAGGTAAGAGCCTATCAGAAGGAGTCTCTGACATCACCTGCTGGCACTGGCCACTCAGAGCAGTCCAGTGTGCCAGCAACACCTCTGTTTCCAAGATGGCAGAGGTCTGGGGCACACTGGAGGAGCTCTGGGCACCTCCCCTGGGAGGTGCAGGTCGGGGGAGTGGTCACTCCCCTTTCCTTTGTCCAGTTTCACGCCAGAGCAGGGCTGGGGGATCCCTATACCAGTGTAGACTGGCTTATGCAGAGATGGCCAGCATCTGTGCCCATCAAGGCATTTCCAGAGGCTGGAGGAGGCCACTCCTCCCCAGCCATCACACCTATTTCCAAAGGGATAGGGCGTCACACCCTCTCTCAGAGGAAATCCTTTGTTCTGCCTTCCTGGGCCAGGGCTGCCTGGACCCCAGGAGGGCAGAAACCTGTCTGAGGGGTTGGCAGCAGCAGCAGCTGTAGTGGAGACACCGGAAAGGCAGTTTGGCAGTACCCGGGTTCTGTGCTAGACACCCAGTGGATCATGGAATTGTCACCCCAATGCCAGAATGGCATTGGGGTGACAATTCCGTGTTCTTAGACACATTACATGGCCATGTTCGGAGTTACCATCGTGACACTATACATAGGTGGTGACCTATGTATAGTGCACGCGTGTAATGGTGTCCCCGCACTCACAAAGTCTGGGGAATTTGTCCTGAACAATGTGGGGGCACCTTGGCTAGTGCCAGGGTTCCCACACACTAAGTAACTTTGCACCCAACCTTCACCAGGTGAAGGTTAGACATATAGGTGACTTATAAGTTACTTAAGTGCAGTGGTAAATGGCTGTGAAATAACGTGGACGTCATTTCACTGAGGCTGCACTGGCAGGCCTGTGTAAGAATTGTCAGATCTCCCTATCGGTGGCAAAAGAAATGCTGTAGCCCATAGGGATCTCCTGGAACCCCGATACCCTGGGTACCTCAGTACCATATACTAGGGAATTATATGGGTGTTCCAGTATGCCAATGTGAATTGGTGAAATTGGTCACTAGCCTGTGAGTGACAATTTGGAAAGCGGAGAGAGCATAACCACTGAGGTTCTGGTTAGCAGAGCCTCAGTGAGACAGTTAGGCATCACACAGGGAACACATACATACATACATATATACTAAGGGACCCCTTATCCTTCATGAATGCATGCAAAAATGTTTTTTTCAGAGCAGGCAGAGGTCACACGGACCACTGCCTACTCTTAAAAAATTAAACTGAAAAGTTCAATTTTTTCTTTTTAAACACAGTCTGTTTTCCTTTAAGGAAAACGGGTTGCGTTTAAAAAAAAGGATTGCTTTATTTCAAAGCACAGACGTGGAGGTCTGCTGACACCATCAGGCCACCATCCCTGTGATTTTTGCGATTCCTGGTGGGTCGCAAATTGCGACCTACCTCTTTAATATTAATGTGGCAGGTCTATTTGCGACCCACTGGGAATCGCAACAGAAACTCAATGTAGTTTCTTACATTTGGAATTGCGATTCGCTAATTGCGATTCTCATGGAATCACAATTAGCGAATCGCAATTCCAAATATACGTACATGTGGCCTTAAGTCTTTTACACCTATGAGGCTCCTTGATGTCCCTTTCTAATCATAAGTACAGTTGATACCATGGATGGAATGGGACATAGATTATGGGGTTGATTGTAAAGCCGCATTGTGCTCCTAAGCAAAGCAGACATCAGTGATATCTGGTGCTGCACAGAACCAACATGCAATGGAGGCAGAATATTGAAGTTCAGTAGGAATCTGCCTACTATTTCAGTATATCATTGGAAATCTGACGTACGGTTTATCTGGTGAACACATACAGGATAATTATTAGGCCCGGGCAAAAAATGTAACTCCGCTCATGGAACTTGCAGAATTTGTGTGACTCAGCATTACTGTTGTAATGCAGAGTTCCGGGCAAACTCTGCCAATCGCTGCGAGGTTCCAAAACGTGAGCTGGTGAGAACGAGCAAGAACAACCGAGGTTTTGCATCCCCTAGTATGATTTCCCATAGTTAGGAGAACTTCTGGTGAGATTTTCTATCAGAGGCAGCCGCAAGCATGGTCAGAAGGCTGCTTCTCAAGTACAGTCTCCACTCGAGTGGAAGCAAAATCAACTTGAAGGGCTGCGCTATGCAGTGCACCACGAGGTGCCGTGACCACTCCTTTTTCAATGTGGAAAGCATTACCAGCGCTAAATCGCCACATGAGCAGCACAATGTTCATAGTTCCACCTGTTTGAGGAATCTCAGAGTTTTTATGTAACTCTGCAGAATTAAATTCCATGAAATCCACCCACTACAAACGGTTCTGCAGTTTCTCTGAAGCCTAACAGCGGAGACCTAAAACACCTCCTTACTTTTCAAAATATTCCCATCCTAGGAACAAGCTGCACCAAGTGAGAGGCGACTTTCTCTTTCAGTCCTGTTATTCTGGTGTTTCTACTCTTGCATGTATAATACTCAAAACAAACAACATAGGCTTGTGTTTCTTGTATGTGGGAGAAAAATCGACATGTTATCCATTTAATACTTTGATACAAAAAATAATTAAATGTTTACTTTTTGTGATGCTCTTCTACAATTAAATATTCTGTGATTCACTGTGGGATAGATCTGCCCTGTATCATACCTCTAAAACCTAAAACAGTTGCAAACTAGTTCAAAATGTTTGCAACTTTTCAAGATATGGAGAATTTCAGCTTTTAAAAATTCTGGGAGAAGTTCTTTGCATATTAGTGGTTGAAAATATTGAAGAAAATGGCTGGCCAATCATTTTGTTAGTAAAATAACTTAAAATATTTGAATTGGATTTGCAACTGCAACTCATTGGTAAAAATTGCCAACATGATTCAATAAAAACATGCATCCATAAATAAAGTAGTCTAAAGATGATGCCATGAAATTGAATATATACGTGCCTGCAGACATCATTGCAAACATCTCTTGATACTAATGTAAAGGTAAAAAGTAAACAGTTACCTCATGACACAACTGCACCAGGAGCCATCAGATAGATAACGATTTCAGCTAGGTTTTTCTTTCAGGTTCACATTCAGTCTCCCAATGTCTAGTATCTATTTAAGAAAATTGACTATGGACAGCTCATAAACTTTTGCTCTTTATTATTAGGATCTTTGGGCCCGATATAAAGTATGATGGACAGTATTCCATCCATCAGCTATGGTAAAGGACATTACATCAGTCACCATGGAGGATTACTGTTCACTGGCCAAGTGGTGTTCCTTGTACATGGATTGAAATGGTCATCATGACGTTTCCTTTCAATGTACACAAAGTTTGCTGGATGGTTAGTGTTGGTTTTGATGGCTGTCGACTGAACTTTTAAAAGTTTTTTCTTGTTTGAAAACACACTAAAAAATTGGGAGTTTGTTATTGTAAAACAGAAAAAAACTATCGACTTCCTAACCATCTATGGTGTAGGAGTCAACATTTTTTTTTATGTCTCTGAGCTCAAGGTTTTTCCTGCTGGTGACAGAGTATAGATCCATTCAAAATGTCGACTCTAAAAAGGGTGGGCAGCGTGGTGTAATTCCCTTCAACAAAATTGGGGTCATCAGAAATAACTTCCCATCGATGGAGCTAACATAAGCTCCATGGATGGAAAGCTGATGGTCCACCATCCCTAAAAGAGCTGAGTGTGCCATTAGTTTGGGACAGTGTATCCTGTTGGCCAATTTCTAAATCAGCCTTTTTTATCTCTGACCTGTTGCTAATGTACTTATCATTGGCAATCATGTGTAGATAATTCAGATATTTGCTATGTATCCCTGTCTAGGATTTGAAGTAACTTATTTTTTATGAGTGAAGAAACATAGGCCCTCATTATGAGCCTGGAGGTGGGTAATAAATACTGAGAGAACACTGCAGAGGCATCAGTTGGTAAATAGGCAGGCACCTCGGTGGAGGTGGACACCTCCACCGGATGCGGAAACAAGCCCCCTGGTTCTGGAGGGGGCAACATGCCATGTGCTTGGTCCTGGGGAGTGCAAGGCCACAGTCTCTCGAGTGGGTGTCTTCCCCACTGATTCTGGAGGGGGCAACATGCCCTGTGCTTGGTCCTGGGGAGTGGCAGGCCGCAGTCTCTTGAGTGGGTGACTTGCCCACTAGTTCTGGAGGGGGCATCATGCCCTGTGCTTGGTCCTGGGGAGTGCAAGGCCACAGTCTCTAGAGTGGGTGTCTTCCCCACTGGTTCTGCAGGGGCAACATGCCCTCTGCTTGGTCCTGGGGAGTGCAAGGGCACAGTCTCTCAAGTGGGTGACTTGCCCACTAGTTCTGGAGGGGGCATCATGCCCTGTGCTTGGTCCTGGGTAGTGCAAGGCCACAGTGTCTCAAGTGGGTGTCTTCCCCACTGGTTCTGCAGGGGCAACATGCCCTCTGCTTGGTCCTGGGGAGTGCAAGGCCACAGTCTCTAGTGGGTGTCTTACCCACTGGTTCAGGAGGTGGCAGGCTGCACAGCAGTCCTTGGAGGCAGGACTATATGGCTTCTGTGGTGGTTGTTGTGGGAGGCTCCTGCTTAGCCCCTGCACCCTCTGATGGCTGCACTGTGGTGGTGGTTGTGGGAGGCTCCTGCTCAGCCCCTGAACCCCCGATGGCTGCACTGTGGTGGTGGTTGTGGGAGGCTCCTTCTCAGCCCCTGCACTCTCTGATGGCTGCAAAACCACTGCTGGCAGTGGGGGCTCAGTGACAGCTGCTGGTGCAGGCTCCTTCCCCTACTTTGTGGCTGGTGCAAGCTCTTCCCCCTTCTTTGTGGCTTGTGCAGGCTCCTTTCCCTTCTATGTGGCTGAGGCAGGCTCCTTCCCCTTCTTTGTGGCTGGTGTAGGCTCCTTCTCCTTCTTTGTGGCTCCTTCCCCTTCTTTGTGGCTGGTACAGGCTCCTTCTCCTTTTTTGTGGCTGGTGCAGGCTACTTCCCCTTCAGTATTTGTGGCCTGGAATTCTTTCCAGCGTAGTAGATGCTGCTACCACTGGGCCCGGGGGCTGTTTGGCTGAGGTGCTTGACTGGGTCCTTGCTACCCTGCTACTATGTGCAGGACGGGGTGGAGGGGTAGGAAAGAGGTCATTATGGAAAAGAAAAAGCTTTTTAGGGACGTTGGGGCAGGAAGAGGGAGGATTAGTGGGAGTGGAGGATGAGGGAGTGGTTGTTGGAGTTGTTTGTCTGCTGGGTTTGGGTGCAGGTGCATGGGCTGTATGCTGTTGTGAGGTAGATGGCGGTTGGGTGTCTGAGTGCTTGTGTTTGTGTACTTTAGGAGGGGGTACAGACACGGTGGGAGAGGAAGAAAATCAAAAGAGTACACAGTTCCTAAAGAGAATAAAGGGGAGGGCACAGGTTCTGAAGGCACTTCTGAAGTTAGAAGCAAGGGCCCTCAAACATCCAGTCGATGTCATGCTTCATCACAGGTCCAGCTCCTCGTCAGACTGGCACTGCAATGTCTGATGTGCCCCACAAGAGGGCTGTTTGCCAGAGATCTTGATAAGAAGTGCTTGCCGTGATTGAGGTGGGAAAGAATTTAAACATATCCTTAGGAAAGAGCAGGAGAAAAAAGGGGTTAAAGTTGGCACAAGGGCCTCAGAACAACAAGTTTAGTAATCGTTGAGGCTCTCGGTCAATATTAAAAACACAAGGTAGTGGAATAGGAGTAAAGTTCCACCACTCTACTAATGGCTCCAAGAACCTTTTTGAAAGAGAGCAACGATGGGTGTTTAAATTGGGTACCCATATTAACGGGTTAAATGATGATATTCCATGGATGAGCTTTTTCACGGGCTCTTGATTATCCCCTTTAAAGACCATTACATCCTGTTATTGATCTCTTTGCATGAATAGGCACTGCTAACTTCTTGACATTTCTTTAGATCAGTTCATGTCATTCTTTGACTTTCAATCCCAATTTTTCTATCCTTAAGGGCACTTGAGGTACCTAAATACCATTCCACTTCGGGCTCCTGTTACAGTTTTGCTGCTGATGAACCTCATTATAGGTATTGTTACACATGCTAAGGTTAGCGTTTGCTCAACAACCTCTTCCAACGCTTGGGCCCTTGCTTCTAACTTTAGAAGTGCCTTCAAAACCTGTGCCCTCCCCTTTTTCCTCTTTAGGAACAGTGTACTCTTTTGATTTTCTTACTACTTAGGGAGGCTGTACACTGGACCTTATTCAATCTCTTGTCCCCCCTTGTTTGTTAGACGGTGGGAGAGGACACAGGGGATGTGTGCATGGATGTTGTGGAAGTGTCTGCCAGTGAGGTGTGTGTTCTGCTTGGTGTGGTGATGATGCTGGTAGTGGATGATGATGTAGTGCATGCAGGTGTAAGTGTGGACGTAACTGGGTGGGAGGTGGAGGAGGAGGAAGAGGGCGAGACAGTGGAAAGAGTGGATGTTGTCTCTGCAAATGAATGTTGTTTGTGTGAGTGCCTGTGGGATGAAGTGTGAACTTGTGTTTGCCTGTGACACTCTTGGGTGTTGTCTTGTGTGCATGCCCGTCTGGCTGTGTGTTTGGAATGGGTTAGGGTTGAGGAGAATGGGACTGGGAAGTGGAAGTTGGAGGGGGGATGGTTGAAACAGGGACGATGGCTGCCATCAGAGAGGAGGCCAGAGCCTGAATCAATCTCTGTTGGGCCGCCAATCCACAGTGAATGTCCTCCAGGAATGCAGTAGATTGCTGCATCTGGGCTGCCAGCCCCTGGCTGGATGGCATTCACAATGGTTGACTGCCCTACAGAAATGGATCTCAGGAGGTCAATAGCCTCCTTACTCAGGGCAGCAGGGCTCATTGGGGCAGGGTCTGAGGTGCCTGGGGGGAAGGAGATGCCCACCCTTCTGGGTGAGCGGGCACATGCAACTCGCTGAGGGGCTACTTGGAGGGTAGTGCTGGTATGGGGTGGCGGCTGTACCTCCAGCTGGTGTGGTCCAAGAAGTGGTCATAGAGGGGTGCGCCACCACCAGGGAGCTCCCATCAGAGAAGGTATCAGAGTCTGTGTTGTCCTCTCCAATCTCCCCGTGGTGCTCCCCTCGCCCTCTGTCCCACTGGTGCCCTCAGCATCGGTGGACTCTGCCTCCAGGGTCCTGTGGGATGCAGCTCCCTCTGTCGCCAGTGCCCCTGTTTTTCTGCCAGATGATGCTAATGCACATAAGGACAGGATGACAAAAAAAGAAAGGGGGGATAGAGACAAAGGGTACATTGGGTCAATGACTGCACCAATACCTCTGTTGGCGTACAAGCACCCTCACATACAGGGAACAGGCCTATGGATTATGCATTGCACTACCAGTGAAATGGCTACTCAACAAGGAATGAGGAGGGGTACACACCGCCCACTGCAGCACACCTGGGACCCACGCAGCCCTGACCAGTAGTGAATACTAACAAGCTAGGTAAGCAGTGTTTCCCTCGAGGACCTATGCTGCTATATCTGGCCTGGCCCAGGGGAACCCACTGACACACAACCACCACCCGGATGCCACCCCTCCAACAGTGAGCTTCAATGATGGCCCCATCCACCATACGCACCAACTCCTCAGAAGTGAAGGCTGGGGTCCTTTCCCCGGTCACACGGGCCATGGTAGGTTCCAGACACAGGTTACAGCAGCACATGCAGTGTAGGTCCTCTCCTATGGAAGGTCAGAAAACAAGTGATGATGATGATAGAAAATGGCGGTCACGTCCATGGCGGTGCATACGATCACCGCTGGCATAGATCACCATGGGCCACTTTACCCTGTCCCTCCACACAGGACAGGCGGGTGCCATTTCAGGGAGGGGGGAACAGGCCTATGGATTAGTGCTGCATCACAGAATAAATAGGCATATACTTCACAAATTACACAGTCCCATTACATGTTTGCAGATTGCAGACTGCTGTTGTGGCTCCATCACTAAGTTTGTGACAGCCTTCTCACTCTTTTGTCCCTTAGATACCTACAGCTGCGATAAATAGGAGAGACATACCCCCGTGTACAGACCCCTGGTGGACTTTGCTTCACTGGAGGACAGGCACATTTTCCTCACCTATGGAGTGGACAGGGCCTCTATCACAGAGCTGTGTTCCCAATTGGAGAATTACCTGATATCTGCTATCCGTCACCCCACTGGGATCCCTCCTCTTGTGCAAGCGCTATCAGTTCTCCATTTACTGGCAACTGGTTCTTTCCAAGTGACAATGGGCTTGGCAGCAGGAATGTCACAGCCAATGTTCTCAATAGTGCTGACAAGAGTGTTGTCTGCCCTGATAAAACACATGTGCAGCTACATTGCATTCCCCCAGGTGGAGAATTTGGCCTCTGTGAAGGCTGAATTCCATGCAATGGGTCATATCCCCAATATAATTGGTACAATTGACGGAACACATATTGTATTTGTCCCCCCTGCCAGAATAAACAGATGTTCAGGAATCATAAGAGTTTCCACTCCATGAATAAGCAGATGGTGTGTTTGGCAGACCAGTACATTTCCCACGTCAATGCTAAGTATCCTGGGTTAGTGCATGATGCCTTTGTCCTGAGGAATAGTGTAAGAGGCTGGCCTGGTTTGTAGTGGGTACCTTGGGTACTTACACCTTAAACCAGGTCCAGTTATCCCTTATTAGTGAAATGTAGTAGTCTTCTAGCAGCTTAGGATGATAGAGGTAGCTATAGCAGAGCAGCTTAGACTGAACTAGGAGACATGCAAAGCTCATGCAATACCACTTATAGTTACACATTACTTATACACAAGTAAAGACAATACTCAGTATTACCGAACATAAAGGTAGTTTATTTGGGTGACACAAGGCCTAAAATATCTTAGAGGCAAAATCTTCTGCAAGTAAGTATTATTCACAATATTCACACTAGACACCAAAATAAGGTAAGTAATTATATGGATTAGTGCAAACAATAGGAAATGCTATCGGATGCAAGGGGAGAAAATAGGTCTTGGGGAATCACAAACCATATACTAAGAAAGTGGAATGTGAATCCCGAATTCCCCCTTAGACAAGTGTAGTGTGTAGAGAATCGCTGGGAGAGTAAGAATACAGCAAAGGTAAGTAAACTACCCCAACCCAAAGCCCAGAAAAGCAGGAGTAAAGTACTGCAAGTTTCCTTAGAACACACTACAAGTTGTGATTAGAGTTATTGCAAGAACCAAGTAAGACTGCAAACAATAAATGGTGGATTCCTGGACCGGAAGACCTGCAATTGAAGGAGATGAAGTCCAGAAGTCGGAAGAAGTTCCAGGAAGAACAGGAGCCCCTGCCAACCCAGAAGAGGGTGCAAAAGAAGAGTCCCCGGTTGGACAAAGACTGCAGAAATGTACCCAAGGAATAAGTCAGCGAGTTCCTGCATGATGCACTGGATGTCTAACGAAGAGAAGTTGGACGCAGGTGACTTTTGGCACTGGTTTCCTCCAACAAGCCTTGGTTCTGGCAAAGTCGCGTTTTGTGTCCAAAGTGGTGCTGTCTGGACCCAGGAGGGACCTGGGGGCCTCAACTCTGTGTGAGGAGGTAGAGGTGGCTCTCAGCACTTCAGAGAGCCCTCAGAAGATCAGACAGCACCCACAGAAGTCCCAGGACACTGGGACAAAGGAGGTGCAAAATGCAGTTGGTGTAGCACTACAAAGTAGGGTCCCACACAACAGGAGGTCAACTCAGCAAGTTGAGAATTGCAGAATAGAGTGCTGGAGATCTGGGCCAAGCTGTGCATGAAGGAATTTCGCAAATAGTGCACAGAGGCCTCAGGAGGTGAAAAAGACACTGTGCACAGGGATACTGTCGTTCTCAGGGTCATACCTACTCCAAATTGGGACAGTAGGACCTCAGGACAGTCTATGTCGAAGAGGTCTACCCTCTGTGTTCCAAGGAGCATGCTCATCACCAGGAGAGCAGTCCAAGAGAACCAGTTGTCAACTTAGAAGGTGCCTGCTTGAGCAGGGGAGTGACTCCGTCACTCCAAGGGAGATTTCTTTGGACCTTCTGCTGCAGGGTGAAGACAGGGAGTCCCCAGAGCGTGCACACCGTGGAAACTGTTGCAGTTGCTGGCTGGAGCTGAAGTTACAGAGAAAAAGTAGCCCTTCTGGATACTTTGTTGCTGTTACAGCCATTCCTGAAGCAGTCTGCGGTTTATCTGAGGTCAGAGGATGAAGTAGTAGTTGTAGAGGATTCCTGCTGGAAACTTGCAAGTAGAATCTGAAGAGAACCCACAGAAGAGACCTGAAATAAACCTGAGAGGGGGACAGGCTACCTTATCAGGTATGGACCTATCAGGAGGGGTTTCTGACGTCACCTGCTGGCACTGGCCACTCAGAGCCCTCCAGAGTGTCTCCAAACTTGGGAAAAAAGATGGCTGAAGTCTGGGACACACTAGAGGAGCTCTGGGCACCACCCCTAGGGTGGTGATAAACAATGGTCACTCCCCTTTCCTTTGTCCAGTTTCGTGCTAGAGGAGGGACTGGGGGTCCCTGAACCGGTGTAGACTGGCTTATGCAAGGAGGGCACCACCTTTACCCTTCAAAGCATTTCTAGAAGCTGGGGTCTGAGCTGCTCAGACCCCAGGAGGGCAGAACCCTGTCTGTGAGGTGGCAGCAGCTGTAGCTGCATTGCAAGCCTCAGAGAGCTGGTTTGGCAGTACTGGGGTCCACTGTGGAGCCCCATGGATGCATGGAATTGGCTCCCCAATACTGGATTTGGAATGGGGAGACAATTCCATGATCTTAGACACCTTACATGGTCACAGTCGGGGTTACCATTTGAAGCTAAATATAGGTCTTGACCTATGTGTAGTGCACACATGTATTGGAGTCCTCATACTCACAAAGTCCTGGGAATTGGTCCTGAACTATGTGGGGGCACCTTTGCTAGTGCAAGGGTGCCCTCACACTTAGTAACTTTGCACCTAGTCTTTATTAAATGAAGGTTAGACATATAGGTGACTTATAAGTTACTTAAGTGCAGTGCAAATGGCTGTGAAATAATGTCTGCACTATTTCACGCAGGCTACAGTGGCAGTCCTGTGAAAGGGTTAGTCTGAGCTCCTTATGGGTAGCAAAAGAAATGCTGCAGTCCATAAGGATCTCCTCGAATACCAATGCCGTGGGTACCTACGCACTATTTACTAGGGACTTATAAGGGTGGTCCAGTGTGCCATTTTAAATTGGTAAATGAAGTCACTAGCCTATAGTGACAAATTTAAAAGCAGAGAGAGCATAAGCACTGAGGTTCTGGTTACCAGAGCCTCAGTGACACAGTTAATCACTATAGACACACACACAAATTAGGCCATAAACTATGAGCACTGGGGTCCTGACCAGCAGAATCCCAGTGAGAGAGGCAAAACCATACTGACATACAGGTAAAAATGGGGGTAACATGCCAAGAAAGATGGTACTTTCCTACCCCCCCACCCCAAACGAGGGAAAATAAGGCTAACCTTGCCCAGATGAGTCTTCATTGTCTAAGTGGAAGTTTGTTTCCGGAGAGTCCATCTGTATTGGAGTGGATACTCCCAGGTTTCTGTTCCACTGTATAGTCCATTCCATGTAGGGAGATTGACCACCTCAACAATTTAGGATTTACTTCTTTCATTTGTTTAAGCCATAATAGAGGTTTGTGGTCTGCCTGAACAATGAAGTGAATCCCAAACAAGTAGAGCCTCAGCTTCTTCAAGGCCCAGAACACAGCATAGGCCTCCCTCTCTATGACAGACCAACTTTTTTCTCTAGGGGTCAACCTCCTGCTGATAAAAGCAACAGGTTGGTCCTGGCCCTCTGAGTTACATTGTGATAGTACAGCCCCTACCCCTAATTCTGAAGCATCTGTTTGGGCAATTAATTCTTTGGAGTAGTTTGGGCTTTTTAAGACAGGCGCAGAGCACATTGCCTGCTTAAGCTCCTCAAAAGCTTTCTGACAGCTAGCTGTCCACAATACCTTTTTAGGCATGTTCTTATTGGTGAGGTCATTAAGAGGGGCAACAATGGAGCCATAGTTCTTAATGAACCTCCTGCAATACCCAGTGAGACCTAAGAAGGCTCTGACCTGGGTCTTTGTAGTAGGGGGAGCCCAGTCCATAATGGTCTGAATCTTACCCTGTAGTGGTTCATTCTGTTCCCCACCTACCAGGTGGCCCAGATAACCCACTTTCCCCTGCCCTATCTGGCACTTTGAAGCCTTGATAGTTAGTCCTGCCTTTTGCAGGGCCTCCAAAACTTTCCAGAGGTAGACTAGGTAGTCAACCCATGTGTAGCTAAATACAGCAATATCATCTAAGTATGCTGCACTGAAAGCTACCAAACCATGGAGGACTGTATTCACCAGCCTCTGAAAAGTGGCAGGTGCATTTGTCAAACCAAAGGGCATAACAGTGAATTGATAACGCCCTCCTATGGTAGAAAATGCAGTTTTTGCTTTAGCATCCTCTGACAATTTGATCTGCCAACACCCTGCAGTCAAATCAAAGGCGCTTAGATACTTGGCAGAAGCCAATGTATATCTTAGCTCATCTGCCCTGGTTATAGGGTGCAAATCAGTTTTGGTTACTGTATTAAGACCCCTATGGTCCACACAAACCCTCATTTCTCTCTTTCCTTCTTTGGTATGCAGTTTGGGGACAAGCACCACTGGGCTAACCCAAGGTCTATCAGAAGTCTCAATAACTCCTAGATCCAACATTTTTTGAACCTTTGTTTTGATGCAATCTCTGACATGGTCAGGATGCCTGTAAATTTTACTTTTGACAGGTAAACAGTCTCCAGTGTCAATTGTATGTTCACACCAGGTAGTTGTACCAGATATGAGAGAGAAGAGGTCAGAAAACTGTCTTAGGAGATTTTTGTAGTCCTGCCTCTGCTCAGCAATCAGGCAGTCTTCAAGAACCACTCCTTCCACTAAGCCCTCAGGTTCAGTGTTGGGAAAGGGGTCAAGGAGAGGGTCACACTCTTTCTCCTGCCCCTCATCTGTAGCCCTTAGCAGGGTTAAGTCAGCCTTGTCATAGTAAGGTTTCAGGTGATTGACAAGAAGCACCTTAAGGGGGCTTCTGCCAGTGCCCGGGTCCACCAGATAGGTAACCTCACCTTTCTTTTCCACAGTGAGATGAGGTCCACTCCATTTGTCCTGGAGTGCTCTTGGGGCCACAGGCTCCAATACCCACACCTTCTGTCCTGGGTGGTACTCTGTCAGGACAGCCTTCTGGTCACGCCACTGCTTTTGGAGCTCTTGGCTAGCCTGAGGGTTTTTAGTGAAATTTTTCATGTACTCAGCTATTCTACATCATAGGCCAAGTAGGTAGTTCACAATGTCTTATTTTGAAGGTTTTAAAGGTTGTTCCCAACCTCCTTAACAAGAGCAAGGGAACCCCTAACAGGGTGACCAAATAGGAGTTCAAAGGGGCTGTAGACCACTCCTTTTTGGGGTACCTCCCTGTAGGCAAAAAGGAGGCATGGCAAGAAGGCATTCCATCTCCTTCTGAGTTTCTCAGAGAGCCCCATTATCATGCCTTCAAGAGTTTTATTAAACCTCTCAACCAATCCATTTGTTTGTCGATTATAAGGAGTGCTGAACTTGTAGGTAACACCACACTTCTACCACATTGTCTTGAGGTATGCAGACATGAAGTTACTACATCTGTCTGATACAACTTCCTTAGGGAAACCCACTCTGGAAAAGATTCCCAGGAGGGCTTTTGCCACTGCAGGAGCTGTAGTGGTCCTTAAGGGGATAGATTCTGGATACGTTATGGCATAGTCCACCAATACAAGGATGAATCTATTGCCAGAAGCTGTTGGAGGGTCAAAGGGGCCAACAATATCTACCCCTACCATTTCAAAGGGCACCCCAACCACTGGCAGCGGGATTAAGGGGGCTTTGGGGTGCCACCAGTCTTGTCACTGGCTTGGCAGGTGACATAGAAGCGACAAACCTCCTTGTGTCTTCTGACATATGGGGCCAGTAAAAATGTGGAACAAATCTGCCTCATGTTTTACTCTGGCCTAAATGGCCAGCCGAGTGAATGTCATGAGCTAGAGTTAGAAGGAATTCCCTGTACTGAAGGGGGATCACTAGTTTACTGGTGGCACCAGATTTAAGGTCCCTTGCTTCAATATAGAGGAGATTATTCTACCAGTAAACTCTGTGGCTGTCATTGACATCCCCATTCTGCTGTTTGACAGCTTGCTGTCTGAGACCCTCTAGTTTGGGATTGGTCTGCTGTGCCACACTCAGGCCCAGATTTATACTTTCTTAGCACCACATTTGTGTCATTTTTTTACGTACTTTTATAGCGCTGTATTTGTGTCATTTTCTACGCAAAGTGGCGCAAAATTACAAAATACGATTGTATTTTGTAAGTTTGCGCCGCTTTTGCGTAAAAAAATGACGCAAATGCAGCGCTAAAAATTATAAAAATGGGCCTCAGTTCCCCCCTGCACCCAAAAGCTCAGCTATATCAGCTTCCATCTCCTCTGGTGTAGGTTCTGCACAGGGAGAGGATTCCTTTTCCTCAAAAGGGTAATCATCTGGAGAGGGGGGGATAGTGGACAAGGGTTTGCCCTTCCTACCCCTAGTTTTTGGGAGCACTTGGTTCATTGTTCCAGGATCCAAGTTTCCCTTTCCTCTTTGCTTCTTGGCCTGAGCCCTAGTAAGAGCAACGATATGCCCAGGAATGCCCAGCATTGCTGCATGGTCCTCCAACTCCACCTCACCCCAAGCTGAAGTCTCCAAATCATTGCCTAGCAGACATTCTACAGGTAAGTCAGTGGCTACCACAACTTTCTTTGGACCAGTACCCCCCAGTTGAGATTCACAACAGCCATAGGTTGACTAACAGGGTTGCTATGGGCGTCTGTCACTTGGTACTGATGACCAAGTAGGTGCTGCTCAGGGGCAACCAGTTTCTCCATCACCATTGTGACACTGGCACCTGTGTCCCTGTAGGCCTCAACCTGAACACTATTAATCAGGGGTATTTGCTTGTACTTATCCATATTAAGGGGACAAGCAACTAAAGTGGCAAGGTCAATGCCACCATCAGAGACTAAAACAGCCTTAGTGATCTCCCTAACTAGATCAACCCCCAAAACATTAACAAAGGTAAGCACAGCTACACCCTTTGACTGGCTATTAGTAGTGATCTTCCCACCACCACTGCTATTACTGGGGGCATTAGTGGAAGCAGTAGAGGTTGTGGTGGTGGGAGGTTTGGGGTTTCTTTTTGGGCAAGTGGGATCACTTGCCCAATGACCTTTGGCTTTACAGAAATAACACCATGGCTGTTTATTATTGTGAGAAGAGGATTTATGCCCAACACCCCCCAGAGAATTTTTGTGGGCGTGATGAAGACTCAGAAGATTTTTTATCTTTGTCCCCACCCTTGTCATGAAACTTACCATCCATCTTCTAGCTGTCCTTGTCACCCGCTGTATGAACGTTTCTGTTCACCCTTGTTCTGACCCATTTGTCTGGCTTCTGTCCCAATTCTTGGGGAGAGGTCAGATCTGAGTCCACAAGATACTGATGCAACAAGTCAGACACACAATTATTCAATATATGCTCTCTCAGAATTAAGTTATATAGGCTTTCATAGTCACTCACCTTACTACCATTTAACCATCCTTCGAGGGCTTTCACTGAACAGTCTACAAAATCTGTCCAATTCTGTGCTGACTCCTTTCTGGTCTCTCTCAACTTTATTCTGTATTATTCAGTGTTAAGCCCAGACCATCCAAGAGTGCACTTTTTAGAATTTGGTAATTATCTGCATCATCTTCTCTGACAATAAGGAGTCTGACTCTCCTTACCAGAGAAGGATAACCAGAGGATAGCATCCTACTGTACATGAGGGACCCTCTGAACTTTACAGGCCCTCTTAAGTGCAGCAAACCACTTTTAGATGTCATCACCATCCTTGTAAGAAGGGACAACTGTGTGCCGATTCCTAGAGTCAAATGAAGGTTCCCTAACATTTGAATTTCTGAAATTGCTGCTGCTATCATGATGAACTAACCCCAAACCCTGCCTTTCCTTTTCCACAGCCAGGGATTCCCTGTCTAAGGCCTACTGTTGCTGCATTAGCCTCAGTCTGGCCTCCTCTAATCTCAGCTTTCTGAGTTCCCTGTCTACAGACTAGTCCTCAGGGTTAGATGTGTGGGATGCCTCTGAAACAGAGGTAACATGGGAATGTGCAGAGTTAGATCTATCTCTTACACGTGTACCCTAGTGACCTGGCCTCTAGGGGTGAAGGAAGCCACACTTGTGTGTGAACCCTTCCCACTACCAGTTGTACTAAGGGGCTTGTTAAACGCTAAATCTGTGGAAGTACCCTCCCCAGGATTGTCAGTGTGCTCCTCTGAGCCTTCCTGGTTGGTATCATCCTCTACCTCTTCCCCTGTCTGATCTAGACCAGTGCTGAGTCCCTGCTCATCATGGAGGAGAAGATTTAAGAGGAACTCCTTATAGGGGTTCTTCTCAATCCCTGAACTTCTTTCAATACAGAGACCCCTCAAACTTTTAATGTTAAGATTCTCATATGTTGTTTTCACACCTCTATGGGTACCTTCTACAGACTATATATTTAAAGAGAAAAAGTTTAAGAAAGTGAGTAAAAAGGTAGTAGAATAACAGAGTTAACGTTTTAGAGAAAAGAAGAAAACTTTTCAGAACTTTGTAAAACCTTTTGCAAAGTTTTAAGAACTTTTTAGAAAGTTAGAAAATTACTTCTAGGTATATATTATATGTGCTTTAGGTATTGGAGCAAGCTTTTCTTGTGAAAAGCACCAGTAACAAAGTGGTAAAGCAAATGCAAGTACTTATCCCACAGCTGCACCACCAATGTAGGAGGCTTGCCTGGGTTGTAGTGAGTACCTTGGGTACTTACACCTTATACCAGGTCCAGTTATCCCTCGTTAGTGAAATGTAGTAGTGTTCTAGCAGCTTAGGCTGCTATAGGTAGCTATAGCAGAGCAGCTTAGGCTGAACTAGGAGACATGCAAAGCTCATGCAATACCACTTATAGTTACACAGCACTTATGCACAAGTAAAGACAATACTCAGTGTTACCAAAAATAAAGGTTGTTTATTTGGGTGACACAGTACCAAAAATATCTTAGAGGCAATACTCCTTCTGGAGGTAAGTAATATACACAATATATACACTAGACACCAAAATAAGGCAAGTAATTAGACATAGGATAGTGCAAACAATAGGAAATGCTATAGAATGCAATGGAAGAAAATACGTCTAGGGGCAACACAAACCATATACTAAGAAAGTGGAATGCGAATCACAAAATGGCGCTGGCTGGACCCAGCAGGGACCTGGGGGCCTCAACACTGTTTGAGAAGGAAGAGGGGTTTCTAGGCACTTTAGAGAGCCCTTGGACACCAGACAGCACCCCCGGGAGTACAAGGACACGGGGACAAAGGAGGTGCAAAATGCGTTTGGTGCAACACTGCAAAGAAGGGTCCCACGCCGCCGGAGGTCAACTCAGTGGGTGAGATTCACAGGATAGAGTGCTGGGGACCTGGGCCAGGCTGTTCATGAAGGAATTCAGCAAACAGTGCACAGAGGCCTCAGGAGGTGAAGAAGACATAGTGCACAGGGGTACTGTCGCTCTCAGGGAAGGCAAGGTCTTACCTCCTCCAAATTGCGTCAGCAGGACCTCAGGACAGTCTGGGTTGATGGGGTCTACCCTCTGTGTTCCAAGGAGCATGCACATCGCTGTGAGAAGAGTCCAAGAGTACTGGCCGTCGACTTAGAAGGTACCTGCGTGAGCAGGGGAGTGACTCCATCATCCTACAGGAGATTTCTTCCATCCTTCTGGTGCAGGATGAAGAAAGGGAGTACTCAGAACGTGCACACCATGGAAACTGTATCAGTTGCTGGCTGGAGCTGAGTTGCAGAGGAAAAGTATCCCTTGTGAATACTTTGTTGCTGTTACAGCGGTTCATGGAGCAGGCTGCGGTTGATCTGAGGTCAGAGGATGAAGTAGTAGTTTGAGAGGATTCCTGCTGGAAACTTGCAAGTAGAATCTGAAGAGAACCCAAAGGAGAGACCCTAAATAGCCCTGAGAGGGGGATTGGCTACATTATCAGGTAAGGACTTATCAGGAGGGGTCCCTGACGTCACCTGCTGGTACTGACCACTCAGAGCCCTCCAGAGTGCGGCCACACCATGCAAAGCAAGATGTCTGAAGTCTGGGACACAATGGAGGAGCTCTGGGCACCATCCCTAGGGCGGTGATGGACAGGGGAGTGGTCACTCCCCTTTCCTTTGTCCAGTTTCACACCAGAGCAGGGGACAAGGGTCCCTGAACCAGTGTAGACTGGTTTATGCAAGGAGGCACCATCTGTGCCCTTCAGAGCATTTCCAGAGGCGGGGGGAGGCTACCCCTCCCCAGCCTGTAATACCTATTTCCAAAGGGAGAGGGTGTAACACCCTGCTATCAGAGGAAATGCTTTGTTCTGCCTTCCTGGGACTGAGCTGCTGAGACCCCCGGAGGGCAGAACCCTGTGAGGTGGCAGCTGCTATAGCTGCAGTGCAAGCCTCAGAGAGCTGGTTTGGCAGTACTGGGGGTCCATGGTGGAGCCCCCAGAATGCACGGAATTGGCTCCCCAATACCAGATTTGGAATGAGGGGGACAATTCGATGATCTTAGGCACCTTACATGGCAAGATTCGGACTTACCATTGCGAAGCTGCATATAGTTATTGACCTATATGTAGTACACGTGTGTAATGGCGTCCCCGCACTCACAAAGTCCTGGGAAATTGCCCTGAACTTTGTGAGGGCACCTTTGCTAGTGCAAGGGTGCCCTCATACTTAGTAACTTTGCACCTAACCTTCAGCAAGTGAAGGTTAGACATATAGGTGACTTACAAGGTAAAGTGAAAATGGCTGTGAAACAACGTGTGCACTATTTCATGCAGGCTGCAAGTGGCAGTCCTATGAAAGGGTTTGTCTGAGCTCCTTATGGGTGGCAAAAGAAATGTTGCAGCCCATAAGGATCTCCTGGAACCCCAATGCCCTGGGTACCTAGGTACCTTATACTAGGGACTTATAAGGGGTGTCCAGTGTGCCAATTGAAATTGTTAAATGGAGTCACTAACCTATAGTGACAAGTTTAAAAGCAGAGCGAGCATAAGCACTGGAGTTCTAGTTAGCAGACCTTCAGGGACACAGTTAAGCACTACTGACAACACACGCATTAGGCCATAACCTATGAGCACTGGGGTCCTGACCAGCAAGATCCCAGTGAGATAGGCAAAAACATACTGACATACTGGTAAAAATGAGGGAGATTTCCCTGCAGAATACTACAAGTGGGCAGAAGGGGAGGATGTTGACTCCTTACATGTTGCCTTCTGCAAGGCGAAACAATCAGGCAACCTAGACATTATACCTAACAGGGCAATGATAGCAGTCCTCCTCAAGCTGGGGAAGGATGACCCGCTCTGAGGGAGCTACTGGCTAATCTCCCTTCTCAATGGGGACATTAAGATCCTTGCAAGTGTCCTAGTGGCCTGCCTTCATAAGGTATTATCATCTTTAATCCATCAAACCCATGTAGGATTTGTGCCAGGCCGCTTCTTGAGAAATCACCTTCATACCCTTGCCCATGCTCTGTGGATGGCCAATGGCCTGCAGTCCAAAGCTCTACTCCTCTCGCTGGATGCCGAGAAGGCATTTGACCAGATTGACTCAGAATATTTCTTGGCTACACTGTGCCAATTTGGTTTTTGGGAACGCTTCATAGCTAAAATTTGCTTATTGTATGACTGCCCCACTGCTCAGGTGAATTGTGGTGGCTTTCTGTCAGACCCCTTCCAAATCCGCCGGGAAATCCAGCAGGGATGCCCACTATGCCCTGCTTTGAAGCCCCTGGCTGCCTCCCTGCACCAATCACCACTCCTCTCTGAGGTCCAAATCATGTGAGAAGAATCCAGGGTGTACTTGTATGCAGATTACATACTCCTCACCCTCACGGACTGATTTACAAGAATTCCCAGATACTTGAGATGGGAAGGTTTCCACCAAGAAGGATATCCAGATATTGCATCTGTAGTGGTCATTTGTGACATAGGCAGTGCCTCACTTTTGTCCAGTTCACTTTATAACCTGACAGTGCCTCAAAGCCATTAATGATATCCAGTAATATAGGGAGGGAGCAGTGTGAGTCTGTTGAAGAAGACCACAATGGTCGAAATGAGTAGCTGTTGAAGTACATTTTTTCTGTTCACCATCTGTTATGATTTGAAAGCCGAAATTAAAGATTACAGTTGTTTTGGAGTGCCAGCTGAACTTTTTCGTTTGACAATTCAATTTACGGGTCCAACGCCTGCAGAAGTGCACCGACCTCGTTTGGCGGAGCCAGGAAGAATAGCCGGATGTTTTTGATTGGATTATATATATATATATATATATATATATATATATATATATATATATATATATATATATATAGCTATATATATATATATATATATACACACATATATATATATATATATATATCAGAATGTTTTTGAATGGATTATATATATATATATATATATATATATATATATATATATAGATAGATAGATAGATAGATAGATAGATATATATACATATATATATATATGTATATATATATATGTATGGTGCACTGCGATCACTGAAGGGAAATACACTATGGTCTATAAAACACTCAAATTAACTAAATACGATGTGGTACAATGTGGAATAAAAGAATCTTTAGGATGTGATGGTTAGTGCATGCAGTACAGGGTTGAGACCTTCTAGGTTTCACACGGCAGCGTGGTAGTTTAGCGATCAAATAATGCAAGGCAGTGCAATGGTTTAGTGTCACTATGGTGAAGGGTAAGTTGGTGGATGTATGACCACACATTGCTATGCAGTGTAATGTGTTTGTTTCTCTAAAATGTCGTGTAATGTGATCCAGTGTAATGTGATCATGTGTTGTTAGAAGGATGAAGTGGGGTGTGGTAGGTTAGAGTCCTGGGAACAGAGACAACTGAGATGTGTTTTTGTATATCATTTTGCAGAACATTATGAGAGACTGTTGTCACTAAGGTGCAGTGCAGCGTGGTGAACTATTTTCTACAGAATTTCACTTCCACAAGTTTTTCTTGCACAAATAAAACAGCTAATCTATAGTTACTGTCACATTGTGGTCCGTGCCCTCTAAGAAACGTACTGGCAACCAGAGGGTCACTTCCTAGCACCTAACACATGTGTATTCACTATTTCCCCAAAAGGGGTTCAGATGCCTTATGCCAGGTCCCTGCACTGCTTTTTACATGCAGGTGCTTCAGAGGCAGGTATCTTCCTGATGGTACTTGTAATCCTATGTTTCACAATGTGAGAAGTCATGGTAAAGAGGAAGATGATTTGAAAGGGAAACAGTATCATCTGCCGCTGAGACTTATTCAGTGCTCCCTTTCCATCATGGACCCCTATAGCAGAATAGTGCAGTGTTTTCCCAAAGAACAATTGCGCTACATATTCCTTTTCTCTTCATCCCCTGCTTCCATATCATGTCTCCTGATATTCTTTTTACATTTTCTATGTTGTAGAATTGCACTGTATATTTTGTAATTCTGGTAAACACCTTAGTTGGCCCCTTTTTCCTCTCACTTTTCAACATATGGTGTAGAGGTTCTCAACCACATCTTTTTATTAAGCCCCTTCTTCCAGCCATATTTTGGCAATCTGTTTCTCCTAAAGATGTTAAGGGTGTTGGCAAAGGCAGGTTTGTAGAGGACCACCATTACCATTATTTTCAATTTCCAAATAAGTAAATTTAGTGCCAACAGAAGGTCATCACTTTCCACTTCTAATCTAAAACCTAGTAGAACACGTTAAACCAAGATAACGCCTGTAGTTAATCAGTTACCCTCTTGTCCATCCCCCTCGAGGACCCAGATAAATGTCACAGCAAAAGACTTCAATATACCCAGTAAGAAGTAGTGTCCGTTGCAATGTCACCAAAGCAGTGATATTTTCACACCTCTCCAACAATGTAAAAAAAATCGGAAGCAAAACCCTTGATTATGAATTTGTTGGTAAAACTCCCAAACTTGCGCATAAGTTAAATACCAAATACACAGGGTTCGGTAAATAACAGGTGTGTTATATAACACTACTTCCTATTTCTCCTCGCTATGTCTTCCCTGGGAGGCATACGATTTTGACGCATTTCCAGGTTTACAACTCCTTCTAAATCTGGGGATGTGTCTGCTGCCCTCGGTGCCACCCCAGAACTCAGATTCTGTGTGGACTACCATGGACCAAACGCTGTCATGAAGATTGACACGCACCCTATCTCCAGAGCTGATGAGCTCATTGATTGGTTCGGAGCTGCCAAGTTTCTAAGCACATTTGATTTAACTTCAGGGTACTGGCAAATTGCCCTAACTAATGGGGCAAAGCAGAGGTGAGCATTTTCCACAACAGATGGGCACAACCAGTTCAGGGTTATGAAAAAATGCCCCTGCCACCTTTCAGAGGTTGGTTAACAAAGTTTTGGCTGGGTTGGAGGATTTCCTACCTGTGTGGCATTGCAGTGTTCAGCTCTAGCTGGGAGGAACACTTGCAGCACCTCTGTAAAGTGTTGAAGGCTCTGCAGAAGGTAGGCCTCACTTTTAAGGCTGGTATTAAGACTACTGTGTTTTACCTGGGACACCAGGTGAGGGGTGACCAGGTGGCATCCCTACAACCAAAGATTGATGTAATTATGTCTTGGAGCCTCCCAAGTCCCAGACAGAGGTGAGAGCCTTTCTAGGTGTCACAGGATACTACAGGAGGTTTGTCAAGTGATATGGCACTATTGTTGATCCCTTGACTGAGTTGACTTCTAAGAAACAACCCAAAAAAAGTAATTTGGACTGAGGCTTGGCAGGCAGCTTTTGATGTCCTGAAGACAACCATGTGCACCGCACCCGTGCTGAAGGTACCTGACTTCTCCAAGGAGTTTGTTGTTCAGACGACTCTTCAGAGCATGATGTGGGAGCAGTACTTGCACAGCTGAATGAAGAGGGCCTAGATCAGCCTGTAGCTCATTAGTAGGAGGTTACTTACCCGGAAACATAGATGGAGTGCAACAGATCAATAAACTTTTGCTGTGGCCTGGGCGCTGAAGAAGCTAAGACCCTACTTGTTTGGGGCTCACTTCCGGGTTCAGACAGACCACAGGCCCCTCAGATGGTTAATGCAGATGAGGGGTGAGAACCTTAAACTGTTGAGGTGGTCCATCTCACTACAGGGAATGGACTTTACGGTGGAACAGACCTCACCAATGCTGATGGTCTGTCCAAATTCTTCCGCCTTAGTGATGAGAACTCCCTTGAGGTTGGGTAGTTGTTGCCACTTTGAGGTAGAGGGGACACATGTTAGACCTGGCATCCATGGCGTGGTCTCCCCTGTAATCTTTGCTTCTGTTTCCTATGTTTTGACTGTGTGCTGGACTTTGTTTTTGCTGGTTTTGATACTCTGGGAACTTCACCACTAGCAGCTTAGGCTGACAGAGGTAGCTATAGCAGAGCAGCCTGGGCTGAACTAGGAGACATGCAAAGCTCCTACTATACCACTTACATCATATAGCACTATATCATAAGAAACACAATACTTAGAGTTACTAAAAATAAAGGTACTTTATTTTAGTAACAATATGCCAAAAGTATATCAGAGGATATACTCCCTTAGGAGGTAAGTAAAATACACAAAATATACACACAAACTAATATCAGGTAAGTAAACAGTTAGAAAAGCAGTGCAAACACTGTAGAGCACAATAGAATGCAATAGGCCTAGAGTCAACAGAAACCATATACTCCAAAACTGGATTGTGAACGACGAAGGGACCCCAGGCCTAGTGTAGTGTGTAGAGGGTCACAGGGAGTGTAAGAAAACACTAAGGGTGTCCAAGATACCCACCCCAAAACCCTGAAAAGTAGGAGTAAAGTTACCCTACTTCCCCAGAAACACACTAAAGTTGTGATAGGAAATTCTGCAAAGACAACAACTGACTGCAAAGCACTGAAGACGGATTCCTGGACCTGAGGACCTGTAAAGGAAGGGGACCAAGTCCAAGAGCCACGCAAGTGTCCAGGTGGGGCAGGAGCCCACTAAACCCCAGATGAAGGTGCAAAAGGGCTGCCTATGGATGGAAGAAGCTGAAGAATGTTCAACCACGGAAGGTGCCAGGAACTTCTCCTTTGCACAGAAGATGTCCCACGGTGTGCTGGAGGATGCTGAGTTTTTTTCACGCAGAAATACCGCAAGCAAGCCTTGCTAGCTGCAAGAGTCGCAGTTGAAGAAAATGGGTGCTGCCTGGGCCCAGGAAGGACCAGGAGGTCGCCCCTTGGAGGAGGAGACAGAGGGAGCACTCTGCAGTACAGGGAGCCCATGCAGAAGCAGACAGCACCCACAGAAGTACTTGAACAGGCATTCAAGAAATCTGAGCACAGCAGTCATCTCAACACTACAAAGGAGTGTCCCACAAAGCCGGTGGTCAACTCAATGAGTTGAGAAATGCAGGATGGACTGCTGGGGACCTGGGCTATGTTGTGCACAAAGGATTCCTTGCAAAAGTGCACAGAAGCCCTATCAGCTGCAGTTCACGCAGTACACAAGATTACTGTCTGGCATGGGGATGCAATGACTTACCTCCACCAAATTTGGACAGAAGGACCACTGGACTGTTGGGGTCACTTAGATCGAGCTCCTGTGTTCCAGGGACCATGCTCGTCAAGATGAGAGGTGACCCAGAGGACCGGTGATGCAGAAGTTTGGTGCCTGCATTGGCAGGGGGAAGATTCCGTCGACCCACAGGAGATTTCTTCTTGGCTTCCGCATTATTGCTGTTTCTCCAATCCCTGCCCTAGAGGCTGTTACAAAAGCTAGGGTTCCGTACGCAAACACACTACATCCACGTTGGATGCAATGGGCTATGTCTCTAACAGCCACTGATGTAGACTTCATTTTTGACCCAAAGTTACAAACTCAGGAATTCCTACAATATGAAGTAGAATATCCAGTTCCAGCAAATACCTTGCCTATTGATCAGTTTCATAGAGTCATGTACACCGATGGCTCTGCACAACCTGCAATTGGAACTAAACATCAATATTCTGCTGCTTGCGCAGTCGTAAGTGGCTATATGGAAGGGGATAAATGTTGCCATCTACATACCTTTACACAGACCCTAGGGGGTTGTACAGCAATATTGGCTGAGCTAAAAGCTCTGCTGATGGCACTGATACACACGGATCTGGCACAGCCTACGCTGATTGTTTGTGATTCATATTATTGTGTCCAGTCTTTTAATGAATACCTGCATTATTGGCGTCAGAATGGGTTCAGAGATTCCAAAAGCAACACCATTAAACACAGACTACTGTGGAGGAAAGTAGCTGACCTGAAAGAGACGCTACCAAATGTCCATGTTGTACATACACTCGGACACCAGCGCGTTGGAATACATGTTGCTGGAAATACATTGGCTGATGAAGCTGCAAAGTCAGCAGTGGCAGTAGCCACTGTAGCTGCAGTGACTCGCTCGAGTTCTAAACCAGACACAGACATTTGGGCTGCTGTGAAAGCTACGGCTGATGGTACGCCCCATCCTAAAGGATTTCCTAACGTTATCAGATGGGAAGTATGCTGAATGCTGAAGTTAAGATACCAGGCGTAGGTGTACGAGACATCCCTAACAAAGATATAAGACCACAATTGATTAACGCAGCGCATGAGGGGGTGGAATCTGCACATGCTGGTGTGGAGGCTACAATTTCAATCTTACAGGCCCGTTATTGGTGGGCAGGTCTCTACAAAGAGACTAAGCAGTATGTCCTTTGTTGTGAAATCAAAGTTTCCACGGCCAAGCGCCCGCCGCAGACACCCCTCTTAATTTCAAACAAACCGTTACAGTGTGTGTACTTGGACCACTGTGGTCCCCTATCACCTGATGGTGCAAACAAATAGATATTAGTTGCTGTTGATTCATGCTCCAGATTTGTATGGGTGTGGCCACAACGCTCGGCTGACGCTCAGACTGTTATTAAAGATTTGCGAGTTTTTATCGGTACATAGGCAGTTGCAGTGTTCCATTCGGATCAGGGCCCTGCTTTCACCTCAAAGGCATTCAGGGACACCATGGCTTCGTTGGGGGTCCAACTGCAGTACTCGTCTCCATTTTATCCCGAGGGAAATAGTGTTGTGGAGCGATTAAACCACGATTTAAAGCAATCCTTAACAGCCAGAGTCTTAGGTACGGGTCGTAGTTGGCTTAATCATCTGTAAGGAGTCCAGAGAGCACTAAATAACCTGCCTACAAGGGCCCTGGGGGGTCATAGTTCATATGAGTGCCTGTTCGGAACTTGAATGTATGTTCCGGATCTTGATGGTCCTGGCGTGGAGGCAGCAGAAACACCTTTTGACATAAATGAACATGTCACTGTCTTACAGGAATTGCAACAGTTCCGTGATGATAATTCTTCCAAAAGTGCCACCTCCACAGGAATCAAGGATGTGCCTGTAACATCTACCGGCTGGGTTCCTAGAATTGGGGATCTTGTACGTGAAAAAGTTGCAGTGAAAAATTAATTTGGCCCTTTTTATCGAGCACCAGTCCCTTTACTAGGGATACACGGTGCCAGAACTGTCATTCTACCACTGTTGGCAGGTGCCAAAGAAAATCGTTTTGTCTCTATTGACAATGTCAAACTACACCATGTGGCTGATCCTGTACAGCCAACCAAAAGGAACATCCAGTAGTTCCTGAATCCCTCTCACTACTGGCAAAGAAGTTCCTGTACGAGTTGTTTACACCAACACCGACACCTCTCCGAGCATGGGGAGGGTGGAAGATGATCTTGCATTAGTTCCACTAAAGTCAACTACTTTGGAAACATTTGACCAAGTCAACTTGACTTCAAGCCAAACGGATAATGACGTCTATAGTGTGCCACCGCAGGAAACACCAACTCCACCACTGACAACAGCTCCGCCATTTGCACGAACCTCCTCTGGTTATTTTTCCGACTTCAATAATAATTTCTCAGACTCATTCGCCTTTTCAACAGCTGATTTGTCAAGTACACGTAAGCTAACAAACTGGCTTAAAGAAACGTATTTTATTTTTCTCTGGAGTTATCTATGGCTCTCTTTGACTGTCCTAACCTTTCTACTTTGGATCGGTATTGTCCTTACCTTTTTCTTGTTAATACATGGTCATTTTTTACTTGAAAGATCAACAGTTGAACTGGTGGAAGAGGTTTTGAAACCACATTTTTCTTCACATGAAGTCTGAAGAGACTTATCCTTTGTGAACATTTCCACAGTGCCAATTCCTGACGGGATTGTTTGTGACAAAGTAATGTTTGATATATATGGCCCCACGGAAGTTATTCAAATACCATATGTGTTCAAATTATCAATGAATGATATAGTGATACCAGGCATTGTTTCTGATGATTGGGATGCGAAAACAGTTGATTCTATGATGACTGAATTACAATATTATACTGTCTTTGAAAACGAAGATGTTTACCAATTTAAAGAAAATTATGGTGATATGTTTTGCTATAATTACTATGGGCACCATTTCATACATAGAGCGAGCAGTCCCAAAACTGTATTTAATTACAAGCAATGGGAACATTGCCCAACTCTACCGCAAGGGAGTTCCAAAACATATTCTGAAAAGTTTGCATATTTTTCTGGGCAAAAGAATGCTGAGTCATATTATTTTAAGGTACCACATACTAAGGGTATACACATGTTACTGACTAATACGAAATTTATATATTCAGAATCCTTTGTTTCCCGGTTATCAATAGAAGGCTATGAATATTGGTACAAATCAATTGATCTGAAAAGTTTCTGATATTTGGCCTTACATTGCTACTTCAAACATGAATTTTGACAAGTAGGTTAGACTCAAGGTTTTACTGTTTCAAAAGCATGTGGCCCTCACATCTGCATGCGAGACCCACGCACTTCAAGTGGCAAGGTCATCAGCAGAAATACAGTCCCTGTTAAATACGAACTTTCCAAGACACTTTGGTGAACTCGTGGGACAGATATTTAATTCGTCAGGCACGACTGGAATCGCACATTTTTTCAAAGCTGTTGGTTCTGGTCTCATTCACACCTTCTCCTCCATATTCGGTTTGATACCTTCTGCTATCCACTCAATTTTCAGTAGTATTTTTTGGGGATTTTCAATAACTTTGGCTTTATTAGCTGGTATCCTGCTGTTGCTGTTGTTTATGTGCAATGGCTGTCCCGCCGCAACAAGGAGAAATGATGGTGCTCCCATCAGCGCAGCTGTGTCGTGAATGTATGATGCAGCATTTTGGAGCAACACTCCTGGAGCAATTGGAGTGTGGCTCGTTGTGAGAAAACAGCGCTGATTGCATAGGCCCCCTAACTTTTTGCCCCCATTTTCCACTTTTTGCTGGTGTTTTCCTGACTCTGATGGTGCCCCGGGTACTGCTAACCAGTCCCGGGGCCTGTGCTCTGTGTAAAATGGATATGCAAATTAGGCTAATTATAATTGGCTAAGTTAACCTACCTATAAGTCCCTAGTATAAGGTAGGGCATGTAGGTTTAGGGACCACAGCATAGGAGGTGCACCCATAGGTGCACTGCTGAGGTGCCCAGTGTCATTTTAAAGGCAGGCCTGCCTTGCTGGCTGCTTTTAAATTAAAGTTATATGCAAATTCGACTTTGGAATTAAAAGTAGTTCCAAAGTCTTAAACTACCTTATTTTTACATATAGGTCACCCCTAAGGTGTGCCCTATGTGCCCCTAGGGCTGGGTGCCATGTAACTATACTCGTCTTTGTCATTCAGACCGGTTCTGTGTTGTGTGCAGCCTGTGTCTCTGTGCCTCTAGTGCTCTTCGAATATGCCCTGGAAGTTTGTCTTTCACAGCAATGCCCCCCCAGCAATAGACACTGATCTGTTCATGTTCTCGCTGAGGGTTCATTACTAGACATGCACACTGAGGTTGCGTTTGCTACGTGAAGCTAATTATGAGTTACCCTTCCTGGAGGAAGTTGCCGACAACTCATCAATGGGCACTCCACGGGATGCTGCCTTGGTTAACACTGGGGCTATGGAACACACTTGCTCCTTAATTATTTTTTGCACAGTCTTTCCGGTTCTGACACCTGCCGAAGTGGAAGATCTCCTGTTCTCTATGGCTTGTACTTAGTTTGGAACTTTTCTAAATTGACGTGTCTTTTGAATTTGGTTATAAGTCACATGCTCATGTTTTAAATTGACACGTAGTATGCTTGTGTGTCCCTTTAACTTGTCAAAATTGACCAGGTTTTTTATACATATCTTAGGTTGAGCTTTTAGCAACAAAATTTTAGTTTTGGCTCTTGAACCACTTTTAACCAACAAGGGGAGGGTGTTGTGTAGCCATTTTAGTTATAGCTCCATGCATATGTGTGTTAGTTTAACACACTAGACCGCCATGCACTTTGACCTAGATTTATTTTATTTGGCTTCGCATTGTTATTTTACAATAACCAGTTTTAACCAACAAGGGGAGGGTGTTGTGTAGCCATTTTAGTTATAGCTCCATGCATATGTGTGTTAGTTTAACACACTAGACCGCCATGCACTTTGACATAGATGTATTTTATTTGGCTTCGCATTGTTATTTTACAATTACCAGTTTTACGGTCTTGTTTTATTTTTATCTATCTAACTGTTTTTGCTTAGCCCAGCACTGTGTTCTCAAACAAGACATTCTTGATCACTTTGTGCTTCAGTCAAGGCTACCGTTTGGTACATTGCCGGTGAATGTGGTAGAAGTTTAGTCTCCAACATTCGTAGAAAATACACATCCTTACGTAGGGACATTTTCTTAGAACATCAGCTGTGTTATTATAAAAACACTTCCTTGTCCCATTACACGTTAAGAGGGAGATTCCAGCCAGGGAACCACAACTGTATGCTGATTGCTAACTGCTTCGCTGCAGATGCTAACGTAGACTACCGGCCTTTGCTCAGGTATGAAGGTTGATGTCCTCTCAGGGGAACCCAGAAGGCAGAATTAGATCTTAACATGCTGTGCTCAGATTATGACTTAGATAGGAAATAGTCCATAAATTCTAGTGACAATATGATAGGGTTATTCTTATGCTTCACTCTCCTAGTCACCATTTTAATATTGTCATGTTGTGTCATTCTGGTTATTGCAGCTCACGCTTTGCTATCTAAGATGCAGTCGTTTAATTAAACCAATCATTAAAACATATACTGCTTCTGTTTGTCATTTATATATGAGACCGAATTGTGAATGAGAGAACCGGATGCAACCTGAGTGATCACACCTTCCCTGAGAATCCTAATATGTCATGCGCTCGGCTGCCCAATCATCCCTATCTTTTGGTAGAGATGAGGCACTGCTTGTTAGCCAGAGCAAATTCCGGATTTAGGATGACAGGTGTCACCCACAGTGGATCAGACTCAGTCCCCTACACCGTGAACGATCTTGCTGCCCAAAATCCAGTAGTCTCATTTTAATAATGAGAGCATACACGACAGGGTGGTCCAAGTCAACACACCCCACCCGTGGTGCTTCCTGTCCTGGGAGGTGCCGGATTGGTAACTATCTGCAAAGTGGTGTGTTTGGCTTGGCTGGGTACCACCATGAACAGCATGTCCCAAGCTATTCTCCCCATGTGCTTTGCAGACCAGGGTCTGTGCCTTAAGGCCAGTGTGGAGACCCTTGATTGAACTTCCCAAGTGGAAACTAAAACTACCATTTGCCGACTGTTGTCTGTTCAGCCAAAATCTCCTTCTTCCCCCGTACCTTTACTGTGGGATCTTGTTTACGTGTAACCACCAGCCGCAAGCGGCCTAATATCCGGGGAAAGGTTCCTTCATTTCTAACTCTGAGGGGGAGTGGAAATTGGTTGGAGGGTAGAGGTGGGTTTGGGTCCAAGAGGGCCCAGCATCGCATTTACACCTCACCTGCCAGTTGTCGGAGCACTGCATTCGGGTGCTGGAAGAGAGTGTCGCACAGCATAGACGTGTGGAGTGAGTGTAGGGTTGATTTCACCACACGGCCACATAACTGTGCTCATTGTTTACTATTGTGGTTGGCACTGATATTTACTGTTGTAGCTGCAGAACTATTTATAAAGTTCCATAGTTTCTGGATATATGCATTGTCGCTATCATTGGGAACCGGGATGCATCCTACAATGGTTTTAGATTGAATTGGGGTGATCATTGGGGAGGATTTTGTGCTGCCAATGCTGTAGCACCGCATGTGGGTGCAGGAAGGGAAAGTATTTGTTTTCTTATGTGTACATACTTTTGATTTTGTATTAACACTGTTGGGCCTCAAACTGTTAGTGGTATTTTCGATTGTGATTTGTGCGCAGATTTACATGACGTTTGGGTAGTGTTAATTCATGTGTGTGGGGTGTACAAACTTTATTTACATACACCTTGTGTGAAGTCTCATTTGTGACACTCAGTGGCGCATTAGCGCTACTTTTTGACGCAAAAGCACGCAAACTTACAAAATACAATTGTATTTTGTAAGTTTGTGCCACTTTTGCATCACAAAATGACGCAAATGGGGCGCTAAAAAGTATAAATATGGGCCTCAGTGTACATATTGTGTGGACGTGCTGTGCTGATGCATTACACATTGCCTCTGTGATAAGCCTGACTGCTCTGTGCCAAGCTACCCAAGGGTTAACGCAGGTTAGACAGTAAGTGTAACACCCACCCCTGACTGGAGTGGTAGGTTCTGTCTGGCTAGGGCTTAACACCAACCAACAAGAACGTGCTACTTCTAACAATGTTTCAATATGAAACTGTTTAATTCCACCCCGTACTGAAGTCTGAAGTGAGTAATGGAGTCATGTCATCAAAGCATAGGTCTTTCAAGCCACATACAGATTTGGCACTGAAATACAAACTGAGATATTAAAATCTCCAGCCCAAATTAATAAAGTGTTACACAAACAAACAATTTCCCCAAAAAATTTAATTGGTCATTCACTTCACTAAACCTCTTAATTAAAATGTTATATAAAAGATGTTTTTAATAAAATATCAAAAGATACAGAAACAGATAATAATACAACTAAGAAATAAGGTTAACTCTAATTTTTTTTCATGTGAATAAAGTAACGTTTAGTAAAGATAAAAGTGGCCAGGCTGCCCTTTACTCTGCCCACTGTGAAAGCTATGACCGGTGAGCAAAAAGTAGAAAAACCCTCAATATACAATTTGTCAGGCATCTATCTTTCCTGACAAAAGATAATGTCATAATTGCTAATAAACTTCAAAAAGTCTTCGTTAGGCTGTTTTAGGCTGGCACTAACTCTATTCCACAATATTATGTTCAAACCCTCTACATGGGTAAATGCATTATCACTTGGTAATATGAGTGGACAATCTATCAAAATCTGGGAAATCTGTGCTTTTAGGAGAATTATTTAACTGAAATCTTTAACATTGCGCATCTCTGGTTCACTGAACCAAGTGCAAGTATTTAGTGAATCTAATATGAATTACCTAACTAACCTCTGAAGATTTAAAACATGAATGTACACTTCTATGCTCCTCAAACCTATACATCTTCCCATGTACAGCACAGTAAGGAACAACGTAAGAGAAAACATAACTAGTTTAACCAAATACCAGTAATGCCGTTGGGCCCAGTCTGGCCCTAGTTTTATTAGGACAAATGTGTCACTCAAGGGCAAGAGTAGTGTTGAAATGCAACAACATTAGCCAATTAAACAGAAAGCCCCACTCCTATATTGATAGTGAAAGTACTGCAATTTATGTCAGTTACTTTTCAGTCCTGGTTATTCCATCATCTGATCAAGCTAGTCACTTTAGCTACACTGTCAGAGGGAGAAGACGAATTACAACGATGCCAAAAATAATTATTTCACATTTTGAAAGGTTATCTGGATTTCATCATTCTAGACAAGTACATTTATTCCCTCTTTTGTCCCTGTGTGCCTATTTAATTGTGACAGATTACATTTTGTCACAGTCCAATGCAAAGGTTTAATGATTTAGCATGATAGGCAGTGACAGCCCCTGCTGGTGTGGCTTTATTCCCTTTAGGAGCATGAGCTTCCTTTGCTCTCCAAGACTTGGGAAGACTTCGGTTCTCCATGGTTAAATAGTCCATCTCATCTAGGAGCTGCTCTAGGTACCATGGGCCAGATGTAGCAAGGTTCCAAATTGCGAGTTGCAATTTGCGAGTCCCAGCGACTAGCAAATTGCAACTCGCAATTTGGAATGCAGAAAGGTTTCTCAGACACCTTCTGCGAGTCGCTATGGGGTCGCAAAGACCCACCTCATTAATATTAATGAGGTGGGTCGCAATTTGCGACCCCATAGCGATTCAGGGCACTCACGGGGATGGTGGCCTGCTGGGAACAGCAGACTACCATGTCCGTGACTGCTTTTAAATAAAGCAGTCTTTTTTTTTCAAAGTGCAACCCGTTTTCCTTAAAGGAAAACGAGCTGCACTTTGAAAAAAAAAACGAAACCTTTAGTTTCGGTATTTTTCAGGGCAGGTAGTGGTCCATTGGACCACTGCCTGCCGTGAAAAATTATTTTTTTTGCCAGACACAAAGGGGAAGGGATCCCATGAGGACCCCTTCCTGTTTGCGCCTGGCTTCAAGTGGATGGTAACTGTGCTTTCAAATGAAAATGCACACCATTGCGAGTCGCAAATAGGAAGGGAACACCCCTTCCTATTTGCGAGTCGGAAATGCATTTTGCGAGTCGGTTCCGACTCGCAAAATGCATTTCTACATAGCAAAGTGGCTTTAGCGACTCGCAAACGGCGATTTTCACCGTTTGCGACTCGCTAACGCTTTGCTACATCTGGCCCTATAAATCTTAAAATTCCCTAAAGCCTAGTGCTAAAGCAAGAAACACGCCATCAGAGGCCTTGGGGTGTTTAGTGACTTCAGAGTCCTAGCTCATTTATGTGGGCCCTTTGAGGCTCCATGGGATAGTTGAAGAGATTATTGATGAGTTCTGCCAGTAAGGCAGGGAGAAAACCAAGCATATCATCCTATTCAAGATCTTTTAGGCTCCATACAAAGATAACATTGTTCTAATGGCTCCTGTCTTCTACTTATGTCATTTTCTGTCACAGGAGCTACAATCATGCCCCCGAAATATTCCATTGTCTTTGACTTTCAAGCATTCTACCACTGTCTAGGCTGCCAAGTCCAATCTAGATTGGAAGCTGTGTGGATCCACTCTCAGTGTTTTCACTTTCATAGTTATAGCCAAGCTATCATCAGATAGAGAGTCTGTTGTTAAATGTAATTTCCCTCATCAGTGTATCAAAGGTGATCTCGGCCATTTTAGTTAGTGAATGTTTTGATTTCCTAGCCACTGCTTCTGAGAATTATAGGTGTCTTGAAACTTTGGGCCATATTTACAAGGCCCGTAGCGCAGGGCAGCGCAGCAAGTGCCCTGCTTCGCAGCCCTGCGCCAAAGGAAAAGTACAGAAATGCACTGTGTCTACAAGATACACCACATTGCTGTCCTTTCCCCCTGTGTAAGCACACAAATTGCTAACATGATCACATGCAGGCACTCTTGCACCAGGGTGCAAGGGTGCCTGTGTTGTAAGGATGACTGTTTTTGTGCAGGAAGAGACACCTTCATGCACAAAAACAATCAATAGAGGCAGTTTCATCCTTCTATGTGTGCTGCAGAATGCAGCACACATAAAAAAAGAAAAAACAGGGAGAAATAAAAAATATTTCTCCCCGTTGTGGCACTCTTATGCCACCGCTGAGGTGGGGTAGGCTTTTGACACATTCCCAGGTTTACAAAACCTTGTAAATCTTGAAATAGGTCAACATCCATGTATGCTCCTTGGGAACACCCATGCAACACCCATTGAAACGTTTCCCTAACTTAAAGTAATGCAACACTGAGACTTGTACTGCATTGTCTTACTCTATATCTGTAAGGACATAAAAAGCCATGCAAAGTGGCTTTTCGTGGCCTTGTGAATATGGGTCAGCAGTCTGCACCACCAGCGCGTCACAAAAAAGTGATGCACTGACAGTGCTGGCTGATTGTAAATATGGGCCTTTGTGTTTCAACATATAGGGGGTCATTTTGACCTTGGCGGACGGCGGAGGCCGTCCGCCAAGGTACCGCCGCTGAATGACCGCACCGCGGTCAAAAGACCGCGGCGGCCATTCAGACATTTCCTCTGGGCCGGCGGGCGCTCTCCAAAAGAGCGCCCGCCGGCCCAGAGGAAATGCCCCTGCAACGAGGACGCCGGCTCAGAATTGAGCCGGCGTAGTTGCAGGGGTGCGACGGGTGCAGTTGCACCCGTCGCGTATTTCAGTGTCTGCTTAGCAGACACTGAAATACTTTGCGGGGCCCTCTTACGGGGGCCCCTGCAGTGCCCATGCCATGGGCATGGGCACTGCAGGGGCCCCCAGGGGCCCCGCGGCACCCCCTACCGCCATCCTGTTCCTGGCGGGAGACCCGCCAGGAACAGGATGGCGGTAGGGGGTGTCAGAATCCCCATGGCTGCGGAGCGCGCTCCGCAGCCATGGAGGATTCACAAGGGCAGTGGTAAACTGGCGGGAGACCGCCGGTTTACCCTTTCTGGCCGCGGCTGAACCGCCGCTGTCAGAATGCCCTCGGGAGCACCGCCAGCCTGTTGGCGGTGCTCCCGTGGTCGGTGACCCTGGCGGTCACCGGCCGCCAGGGTCAGAATGACCCCCATAGTTAGCAACGTCATGGTCAAGTGTTTTTTTTATGTTTCAGCGCATGGGGTATCTGAGCTTCCAGGAAGAGTTTCAGTTTTGGAAGTAAAGGACAGGGGTGGACCAGCCACATCCAGGCTAATAAGCAAGAGGAGCCAATATTTATTGTTATACAAGGGAAGGAGGTGGACAATGCCCTCAAATCACAGTAATAAGCAGCAACAGTTATGACTAGATGGACAGGCTTGTGGCGGCATTTCAGCCATTCCCAGTGTGTGCAGAAGGAGCAACAACAAAAATGCTGTCAGGAAAGAAGCTGGCCTGACTATCCCCAGCAAGGCTGCCACAAGTGACAAAACAAGCTTGGACAGCCCTGCATTGTTCAATGATGTGGGGTAAATGTGTCCCAGACAGTCCATTCCACAACCATGAATCCATTCTTTAAGTAAACTCAATAGGGCTAATCTTTATAGAGTGCATCATGTGCTATGTTGTTGACCTGGTCAAAGGGTCATCCCTACTGGAGTTGTTTGCACTGGATTCCCCAGGACCTCAGCTTGGGATCCTGTTGAGGCTCGTGATATCACAGCATCCCCCTTTCTATGGGTCTTGAGGAGCTAGACCTTGGCCGGATGTAGATCACTCACTCCTCTGGTTTCACAAAGCTCCACCCCTTATTCCTATTATGAGCCAGCAGCCTATCAAACAGATGCTACCATCCAGTTCTTCAATGCAAGAGGAGTGATGATTGCATATCCTAGGCCCAGTGAGTGTCCTCTCTTCTGAACACTTTGCAGTTGTGGAACTCCTGAACATTTGCATCACCATCATCAGGTCTCATGAGGATTTAGTGCCAAAATCTTGACTCATGCTATCCTCGGACAGTAAAGCGTGAGAGCAAGAGTCCAGTTCCACTCTGCACTGTGGCTACTGTGTAACCCCAGCAGAGACAGCTGTAATCATAGACAAACAGTGGGGTAGTCGGGAAGTTTTTCAGGAGTTGGCCATTTTTAAACTGTTCATCCTCTACCTTTCTGATTATATTCTCTCTGTCACCTTGCATTATGCCAAGAGCAGATCCTACATTTACGAACAGCAGGACTCTAAAGTATTGAATGTGTGTGGTTGTCTTTATGTCTTGGTTTGTGTATTTGCTTTGTTTGAGTAGACAAAATATCTACTTTAAAGCATTAAGTGTGACAGTGTAAAGAGATGGATTCAGTTGAAGTTCCAAACAAATTAGACTTCAGCCCTCTGATTAACTTAAAATGGTAAGGAACAAGGTGGATCAGAAGCTCAGAATAATTCCAAAAAGACAATCTTTAATGACTTAGGGACCTGTCATCAAAACTAGCGTACTTTGAACAGTACACAACTATCCTATTTTGAAGGCATTCATGTGTGGCACAAAGGACAAGTCAACCTCAAAGGTTAATCCGAGGTTTGATTCAAGGCATCCCATATAGGATTGCCATTTAAATTGACTGGAGGGATACAACAAAAACATTTTAGGAGCATTGTTTCCACTTTGGAGGCAGTCAGACATATTGGATTTTCACTAGTATAGCACTTGATGTGTACAGCCACATAGCAACATTTTGATGTTTATTAGTATCCAAACTGAGGCGAAGGTACTTGAATTCATTTGCTTCTAATTTAAAAATGAATATTTTGTGCAAAATATGACACATGAGCATATATCAGGATATGGAGGAGCTTTGTAGCACTGCACATATCATCTTGGATGTAAAGGAATCAGTTCTAATTTCACCTGTTTGATGTGATTAGTGATTCCATTTTTAGATGTGATTAATGAGCAAGGATGTAAACAAATAGGAGACACACCCTTAATGCCCAATGAGCCCTTCAGCTGCTTGGATCATATGTATTGTTTGACTCTCTGAAAGATTGCAATTAAATAAATCAGGATGATGCCAAATGAGTTGAGCTGGTCTCTGGACCTTAGCAGTGCCTATTAGATGTCCATGAAAATAATTTCCATTCCCTGCTCAAGCCTAAGCCAGATCAGTGCTCATTGAGTAGTCTTTTTTGTGTGATTTAGGCATACAATGTTTTATCGGTCACAGATTCTAGATGGATTGTAAGGTAAGAATGATGACCAATAAGATGTCTGGGTCACCAGAGAAGTTTTTAAGAAGAGTAAAGTTGTATATTCTTGCTCGTACAAGCAACCCTTTGGCACAGATATAAACTGATAAACTGATGTGTTTAATGTGCATAGGCGTGATACCCAAAAAACTGAATTAGCAACAATGGTGTTGAAGTTGGCAAAGTTCAGTGTGGCTGGATTGAAGGTCATAAGAACATAAACAAATTTTATTTCAAAGATTGGTCTGATCTCTGTAAAACAGGCCACAAACGTTCATGCTAAATGAGAGCCATGTGAAAAGGTAGGATAGGTGATGCATTGTCATAAGCAGTCCCTGTCTACTTTGGGAACGTTGAGGCAAAATGAGAGCCATGTGAAAAGGTAGGATAGGTGATGCATTGTCATAAGTAGTCCCTGTCTACTTTGGAGTTGTTTAATACATTGATTCTTTCCTACAACCGTTGGTACGCAATTTACCCGCCTTTATCCAGGATACAAGAGACTTACTATGCCAACTAGAAGACATTGACTGGACAGGCGACTGCTGCTTCGTAAGCTTGGATGTAAATTCACTGTATACGTCCATCCCATCATAACGTGGCTTAGAGACTTTGTCAATTGCACTCTCCAGTAGAGATGCTACACTCTATGAACACACCATTATGCTTGACCTCACACCACTAGTCATAGAGAACAATGTATTTCTACATGACGGCAACTGGTTCAGACAAGCCCAGGGGGTGGCAATGGGAGCAAAATTCTCACCTTGCTATGCGAATCTCTACATGGGTCAATTTGAAAAACAACACCTTTGGACGGACTGCCCCGCTAACATTACTCAACATATTCTTTTCTGAGGGTGATACATTGATGATATACTTACCATCTAGACTGGCAACAGACAAGACCTAGACACCCTTATAGGCCACGTGAACACTAACAACTACAACCTGGTCTTTACACACAAGATAGATTGCAACCAAATAGAGTTCCTTGATGTTCTCTTGTATGTTACAAACAAAAAGATTTCTTCAACAATGTATAGGAAACCCACTGCATGCAATTCCATCCTACATGCACATAGCGCACACCCTAGTACCCAGATTCAGGCCATCCCCTATGGCGAAATGATAAGAACCAGACGCAATTGTAGTGACAACGAGATCTTCTCACAAGAAAAGGAACTGTTGGTACAATGCTTCCATAATAGAGGATACCCAGAGGAAACTGTTTCCCTGCCAAGCAAACATATAGTTTCCAAACAACGGATTACCCTGCTTATTAGGGGATAGAGAAAATCTAGTAACAATAAGAAGAGGGATATTTTCCTTATTACCAGACTTAGGGCCTGATTCTAACTTTGGAGGACGGTGTTAAACCGTCCCAAAAGTGGCGGATATACCACCTACCGAATTACGAGTCCATTATATCCTATGGAACTCGTAATACGGTAGGTGGTATATCCGCCACTTTTGGGACGGTTTAACACCGTCCTCCAAAGTTAGAATCAGGCCCTTAGTCCTGCCAGTAACCTACTATTTTGCATATTGAAGAAACTTTTTGATGTGGGGTCTGGGGTGGTTATAGGTAAGAAACCGTCCATCACTCACAGTGGAGGCTCACTATGAGGAACATTTTGTGCCCTAGCTACATTGCACCTCTCACACAAGCTCATCCCCAAATGTGGTTACCCAACAAGCCTGTTGGTTTCTATAAATGTGGTTGCTGCATTTTGTGCCAACTCGCTCTCAATAGAACCTTGACCTTCTCACATAACACAGGTGATACTCACTACGTTAGACAGTTTATTAACTGCAATACGAAATATACAGTTTACTGTATCATCTGTGTTTGTGGATTAATCTACGTGGGCAGCACTATTCGCCCTCTGAAGGAACGCATCCAAGAACATATTAGAGCAATCAGGAATTACAACACTGGCTACCCTCTTGCTATACCCTTAAACTCACTACATGATGAATCAAACATTCAGAACATTAGATTTCATGGCATAACACAAGTCACTACATCACCCAGATTGGGTGATAGAACTAAAGAACTACGAAGATGTGAAGTGAAATGGATACTCCTGACCTAGAAATGTTTCCTAGTTTGATTTCATTATGTGGCAATATCTCTACTATGTTTCACAGTTTTTCTCACATTATGGGATACAAGCATTTCTGACTATTGACTTTGTACGATTGGCATTTACAAACATATTTTAACACCATAGTGTAACTACTCGTACTGTTAGAATTGAGTGCACCTTGCATTATTTTACTTGTCGTTATTGTATAAGATACAACAGTTCTATCCTTTGGCCATAGACATTGTTTACACTTAATATTCAAAGTGGCAGAAAAATTACAACGGTAACAGATCCATGTTGGAACTGTGAATGTACCTATTTTAATTCAGCAATGTACTCTTGCATTTCTACAAGTACTAAGGTTATTTATTCTTTTTGCAGAGTGTTTGTTACGCACACCATGTCTCCTATATCGTTTTTTGGCATAAATATATAATGCTTTATGTGTACTCCATGTAGCCCGTTCTCTAATTTCGGGCTACTCACTAATAATTGTCACCTCCTTACGTTCATCTCATTTTGGGTTTCCTACTACTTGGGTAGCACATCCCTATACTCCATTTTCGGGAATTGTTCTGGGGTATGCATGATTTTGTATTAGTTCTGATTACCTGTCAGCTTTAAGTCGCCAGTTTTCTATCTGGCTCCTACTGTCTTTATTCACCGAAGTTTCTCCTTTTTCACGCTAAATGACCAACCATATAGCCCCATTTGTTGGTGTTTCCATCCTTTGGAATACCGTTACCCAGCTAATACTTATCCAGAAACTCAGTTTCCATACCAATATGGAGCTGTTCCAGCCCACACCATTTGGATCCCTTATGTGCACCAGCTACTATTAAACTTATTGGATACTAATCCTTCATCTAAGTCCATGCAGTATAGCTGACATATAAACCCCGAGTATGCTGGGCACTATCAGAACTGTTTGAAAATGAAGCACGCACCCAGCAGAACCTGCAGGCAAGTAATCATTCAGTTCCTTTTCTGAGCAAGCGTTGGCTGCTTTATTATGCAGTTAGAGCTTTGTTGGTGTTGCGGAACTCCTAATCGATCCTCTAATGTATGTAACTTTAGTGCGTATCAGTTCCTACCTCTGCTTGTTACAGCCGCAGCCCTCTTTCTGTTAAACCTACGTCTCTGATTTGGCTTAGTTCTGGACAGCTCTGCCAACTATCATAACTGTCTGGTCTACGTACTATTTAGGTTCTTTTCAGGTCAGATTACCGTGACACATTACTTGTGATTCACCCAGATACTCTTAGTACTTACATGTTAAGTCTCTACTGTAGCTACTTTACTACATGACCTTTATTCTTGGCATCTCGCAATATTGTAAGCGCTTCTCACACATGTAGAATCTGGGCACGTACATGCCTACCTCTATCAAAACTGTTTGGGAATTATTCAGACCAAGGGTGTCCTCATACTATAGGTCACCGGAATGACTTAGCTCCTCACTCATCTAATTAGGCTACAAATTCAGGTACTTTTACCAGTAACTTACTGCCCTTGTGCACCTTATTACTGGGCCTACGTACCCTCATTTCTGAACTATCATCTGGGCTTTTATCTTTCCTTTTTTATCTGTTCCCTCTACAGCTCCCTCATTCCATCTTCTTTGGGTGGATATCCGAACTACTCATCTACAGTCTAGGTAGGTTCTTAACTTCAGATTTTTCCTTTACTCTCACGTGTGCCAGCTTTCCAAACACACTTGGCCTTTTCCAATGGTCTGTATATAACCTAAGGAGTGCTTGATCTCTCGGTACAATTAGGGTGTCATAGATTATGGTCTGCGGATGTTTGGACTCTACTAATTTCCTCACTTCTTTTCACTATTTGGCAACCCTTACTGGTCTCTCGGGTTTGTTAATATATATTTTCATGATTAAACAATCAGTCACTTTTGTCATGTCTGTAACTTCGCATGTTTGCTACTATAGTTATACAGGATGTTTTGATGCACCAATGTGAAGTCAAAACCTTTGTACAATGTATCCTTTACAACCTTGAAATAGTCACTGTGTGACAAAACACATGTTGGCTGCGCTTGATTGGCTGTATCTAATACAACTACTGATCCTAATAACCATCTTCTGGAACACAAAGAAGAGTACTGTTTCGCTCATCAACAGATCTATCGTACTGAAGTTCGCACATGTACTATACTACTATGTAGGTTTTGTGTACTGTGGTCTTATCTGTCGATTCTACTTTGAAGTTGGATTACTTATCAGCTAGATCTTGATGTTTCTCAGAAAGCAAGACTTATGTAAGATAGATAACAATTGCTGCACTTCAGCATGGATTCCAGGTTGAAAATATGCAAGGTGATTCAAAGCGAAGCAGTAGGGCTTGTTACATATTTGTTATTGTATGTACCATGTAGTTTGCACATTTTATGGTATCCCAACATGGAATAACTGCTTCTTGGCATGATCCATTGGAATCTTTTACACCGGTATAAAGCTAATAGCACTCACTGAAGGGTCAATGTCATTGAATGCGTCTTTTTGAGTGTCACATTTTTTAGATACACTTGTTTAACTCCTTCAGGACATTAACATTTTGTCCTCCACAGCATCTGTCCAGTACAGAAGATATAAATGTTTCATCCTTGCGCTGAAGATAGAAATACCCTCTGGTGTTTGCACCAGAAAGATTTTCTACTTCCAATAAAATGTTGAGTGTGGAGAGACATGGTCCCATTGCAGCCAAAGATGCTTTCTTTGGTAAATGTGATGTCCAGTGTGTCATGTGCACTGATGTCACAAAAAATGAAAGTGAAAACAGATTGTGCTTTTGGCCTCCTTTAGACTTTTTTACTGTGATCAGTGAAGTATAAATCAGCCTCTCAAATACCACCTACCACAGGAGAGGCACTGATGGAAAGGGGAGTATGCCCCTTTTTCTAATGATTCCTGTTCGTAGTGAATCCTTGGTGAGGAATCGCTTCAGGAGGGCGGTCTCTGAGCAGGGACTCATCTTCTGACCACCTTGATAGCTTAAAGAGGGGGTGCGGCCATGTTGGTGGACATCATTTTCTTCTGACCCCTGGGGATGATGACCATTGGGGTTGCTCCCAATCAGCCCCCAAAACAAATGGCCTACCCCACGGCACTCATGAAGTGCCTCTTTGTTTGGTAGAGATGTGATCATATTCTTTTGCATCAAGAATGTGTCTCCAAAATCGGCAGAAACACGCTGGGGGGTCCTTTTAGTAAGCTGTACATCTTCCTGGGGAAATGGGGGAAGATGTTGCATATCACTAATATATATGAGGAGTGGCCAAGAGGGCGGACTTCCAGATCATATTACATACTTGTAGTTTTTAAAAGAGATAACACAATCTCTGGTCTCAGCAGCAGATGACAAGAAAGACCCCACTCATTACAGTCACTACATGAGATATTGCGCTTGAAAAAGAAAGGATGCAAACACCTCCATTAAGGAATACAGATAACCTTTCATGGTGATAATGCAGTAAATAAACTTTTGCTTTTCCTTTACCATGCCCATGAAATTAGGATGAATAGTATCTCACAGAAGTGAAGCTTCAACTTGGGCAACTGCTTTGTTTATGTAAGTGCTTTTGATTGATGTTTTGTTTCTGTGACATGAGCATTGTGATAGAAGGAATCCTGCTCTGTATATTTATCTAACATATATATGCAGGGCAGCATTCATTCATTTAAAAAAAAAGAAACTTGGGGACCGCATGGGGATCCTCAAGGCCCCTGTGGTCTTAGCTGCCTACCTGCATCCTGCAGGAGCTATAGATTCATCTCTTTCCCTGCACGCAAGTCTGTGGGTAGGAAGAGAGAAGAAAACTTTGCTTTTACACAAGCAAACTGCTACCTACAGAGGATGGGCCTTTTACTTTTCAAAGTTAGAAGACATCACAAAAAAATAATATATATATATATATATATATATATATATATATATATATATATATATATATATATATATTGTATATATGTATTTTTTTTTTAACGTAACTTAGTGTCCTTTATTCAACTCTCCTAAATTCGAGAATCTTTGAGGCGGGTATTTCTTCCATACAGCTTGATGGATTGATAGTAAAGCCCACTGCCTTGTTTTTTTATTTTTTTATTATCTTTTACACCACTAAGTCTGCAGTCTGATAGTGTCCTTGCTGCAGGTGTGCTGAGAACCACCAGCGATAGTAAGCTTGTCTGCAAGATGAGAAGGGTTGCTGGTTGTGATAGCTTTGTAAATGATGCAACTGGTGTTTAATGTGGTGTGGGCCAGCAAGGGAAGCTAATGCAGTTCCATCAGGGTGAGCGTGATATGATTATATTCTTCAGGCACTAGATAAGACTTGCTGTGGCATGTACAATTCCCTTAAGCAGTGCCAGTGTAGAGTCTGGGAGGGCATGGAGCAGGGCATTACCACCGTCCAGAAGTCAGAGCTCGAGGGCTTGAGCAGCAGTTCTGAAGTTGTTTTCTGGAAGAAAATGTTTCACTCTCTTTACAAAGCAGTAGCACAGGGTAACATTGCAGACAGTATAATATAAGCTAAATTGTTTAAAAAAAAACACTGAATCACAATTATAACTAGCCACAGTTTATGAAATAAATCTCTTATGTGCAGTGATCATCTTTTCAAAGTTAATTGGTTTCTTGATTGTCAAAAGTGCTTGTCCCACTCCCATCCTTATTTGGACATGGACATTATTGAACACCACTTCACCTTATGTTCAGGGTATTACCAATCGGTATGCCAACAGTGCTGTGTAATAGTAGGTATGTCACCTAGGATTGTGCTCGGCATAAGGGTGCTGCCCAGATGTTAACTCCCCATATCACCAGCACAGTCAATCCTGTTCCCAGGTGGACACCTGAAAAGCCATGACCACATGCATCATACCAATGGCAGGCTATGGCGTGATTCAAAGATCTACAGTAGGATTTGAGGATCTATCATAGGATTCGAGGATCCCACAGTCTATAAAACCACAACTGAGCGGGCCAGGTGCCTGACTTTCATCCCTGTTGATGTGAGGAAGCCTGTGCTTTGACCCTGCTCTTCACTTGCATCCTGGTTTTCCAGTTGATGTTATCTTCACGCTAGACACCAACAACATATTCTCAGACGTTTATTTTGTGGCAGTTCTTGAAATTCCTTCTGCAGAATCACTGTAAATATGTTTCTTGCATCCTTGGAATATTTTGACCTCACCCATCTCTTTCGTCACAGGCCTCACTTAAAATGATAGCTTGAAAGGCCTACATATTACTTGTTTGGAGTGTGAGACTCCTGCTAGGTCCCCTTACAGTCCCTGGACCTAAGTACTGGGATTCTGTTACAATCTCAAATTTGTTCTGTAACAACTGTCTTTTGGGTCTCTGCAGTGCTAGATGTGGATCCTTTGTTAAATCTTTTTTTGATCACTGTCTCAAGTTGAGGGGCATTAACAACTGCTATTGAATGTCGGAACAAGACAAGTCTTATAAAATTTATTTTGGCTGTCCTAAGATAAAGAAACTTTGCCATTGATGTTCTGAATGTTTGCCATAGAGCATCAATTTTTAATGTAACTCCTATGTCTCCATTCCTGTAGAATGTTTCCATTCATGCAAAATCTATTTAAATGAAAAAAGAGTTTGTTTTTTAGTTGATATAAAAGCAGAGAATACCAGTAGACCTGTGTTCTATGTAGCATACAAACCTTCATGGGTGAAAGACTGCAGATATTTAAAGAGAACTTCTGCCGGATTAGATGAGCTGTGTAACTACAAACCGACAACTTCTTTTGTGTGCTTCTTCTCATATCTCCAAACCCCTTTGCCCTCTTCACCATTAGTGCTTTGTGCAGTTTTGAGGTGGGTTGGTTCCGTCAATAGAGGAAGGGATCTACCACAGTTACATTCGGATCCACAGGTTAGTGTGGTGACTGGAATCTGACAATTGATAGGGTCTTCCTCTGGACAATCCGGATAGTAGATTCCCACCCCATAATTCTAAGAATTCAATAGCTATGCTGGACGTGCCAATTAAAATGAAGTATTTACATTGGGAAAATATCCCAGGTGACACTTCCAGCCACGCAAAATGAGTGCATATAGCGACCAGGTGACATTTTAAACCATACATAAGATGCTGCATATGTACCTACGCAATTAGCAATAGAGATGTAATTTTGAGGGTAATATGCATCACAGTACAACATCGAAATTCACGGAAGCCTGCATACATTATTGGGGCTTCTGTGCAAAGTGAGAGAAAGTGGCTTTGGCAAGGCTTTTGTGTCAACGCTTAACACCTGAAAGTCTATGAAAGCTGATATTTGTGCCACTTTGCGCTATTAACTTTTGTTTTCGTTGCACGATTGTCAGTGGTATAAGTTAGTAAATCTTTTTACACAGAAGATAACACAAGTGCTGCATTAGGCGGTCAGTTACTAAACCTTGCAGAAACACCAGTCAGTCTTTATTGTCAACTATGATCACAACAAAGTTTCGATTTCTGTGAATTTCTTGGTGGATGCCTCCATTCCTGATTGTTCTGTTTTTTGTTCCATTTATCATATCCTTATTTAACTCACTGTATACACGCGCGTTCAGTAGTTTGCTATCACGCCTTTTTCCAAGGCCTTATGTCAATGAAGAGACTTTGTATGTACTAGGAAACCTTGAGCATGTTCCACTGTTCCACGAATAAACATTTATACCAGTACTTCAAGTCACAGTCATAACAAAAGCAGTGGTAGAGCTTTTAAGAGATTCTAATTAGATTTTTAAACAAATAAGTGAATGTTTATGCTGTAGAAATTGGAGCAATATTAATCATATATAAAGTGCTACAAATGGTGAGCTGCTTTAAGTAATAATGATAATTATAAATAATGTTTAATACAGTGCTTTCTTATTATAAAAATATTTTCCTTGAGATTTTGCTTTGTAATATGAATAACATTTAGCTGGCAGCAGTGGAGCATCATTCACAACGGACGGCGAGTACTTCACAAGCCATTAGCACAGTTTTACATTTTCAGTTATAATTTCTGGCCTAGTGGTGGAGTCCATATTGCTCCGGGGCCTTCTGCAACATCTGGTTCTCTATCTTCTCTTTTCTGCCTCCTCTCATTCTTTTTTATTGTTTTCTATTGTCCCGCAGGTGTCTTTGAGTCCACAGAAAATCATCCAGTAACTCCATACCTCATGGAATTCGAGCGACTGCCTCTAACATCATATGTTACTCTTTCAGCCCCATTTGTAGATCACTTCCCTCTTCCATGGGGATGTGGTGGGATCCTCACATTTTCGCCGGATTCCGTTTACAAACCACAAAACTCAGCACACAAAATATTGGCTTAGCATGTGAACCTAGCTGGGGTTTCTCAGAATAAAAAATCGGGCTGTCATTAGGATGTCATAGTCATGAATTCAACCCAGTTCCTATATTATACTTCTCCAATATTTCTATATCCTGCTTCATCCCCAGACTGTGTGCAAGAACGTTCCTCTTCAATTTTACTTTTTCAAGCAAGTTGGGGTTGGGATTAGACCCTTTGTATAAAGCCTGTTCGTATTATAATATACTCAATGCAGGATTTTCATTTGACCCAACCGTCATCTTTTCTTTGTTGGGATCTCTCTTTGGGTGTTGTATCCTTGTCAATATCTCCCAGTTCCCCTCATTCCTTCTTATGTCCTGAGGTGTATTGGTTTGTCTGGCATATTATTATTCAGGGTTTTAAAAGTGGATGGGACCGCTCCCCTTCCCAGCTCGCCCATTAGCACTCTGCTTTCTAAGGGATCTGATCATACCAGGTCCTCTGTTTGTAGTGCGTGTCTATGTTGTGTGTATTTAAATAATTGACTGAGCTAAACCTAATTCTGTATAATAGAACAGGATCTAAACATGCCCTCCTCAAGGAGATCTCACACTTTTAATATTCCAATATTATCTCATGCCAAATATGGCTCAAATTTAGTAGGTTTTTTTTAGGATATTACCTTCCCTGAGGGGTGTTTCTATTGTGAATTTGTTTTCCCAATTGATTTACCTTTACGGCTTTAGATAGAGCTTATGGCCTTTTTAATAATGCTGGGGTCTGATTAATTTTTCCTTCTCAGTTCTAAGGGGAGAAGAGAAACAAAAATACATTTCATCAAACAGTTTCTTAAAACCCAAATGTCACATAATAACATTCAAAGATCAATTTATAGGGTTAAATCAGGTTGTATTAAGTCAATGTTACATAAATGAGTCTTACAACCATAGTATAAACATGTAATATCACTAAAGGAGAATTAAAGTGTCACACAATGTTAAAAAAAGTTAGCATATACAAGACTAAAACTTCTATTTCAACCACACAAAAGATCAGGAAAAGCATATGGTTCTTGAGCACTAGAACTAAACTCTCCTGCCTAACCATTTAAACTAAACTCAAATCATTCTAAAAATATTTGAGGAAAGTGTGCAAGCAGAAATTCAGTAGAATATTCTGTTAAGAGAGGTAAGATGGCATGAAGCCACACGAGTATGTGGTCTATAATTCAGAAGGGTCTGTTCGGCTCCAAAGATAAGAAAGGGTCTGAATCTTCACTAACTAAACCCTCCTTAAATCACAATGTCCCAAGATGATGACATAGCAGTTTAAGCTTCTTAAATGAAACCCTAATTAAAATTGATGTTCTTCAGTCTCAGCAAATTTACAAGGGTTTGAACTGCCAATTTTCCAGTACACTCCGCTCTTTGTCCTTGCATAGTTTGTCCCAGGCTTTCTTATCTTTCATGCACAATGAGCTTCTTGTTGACTCCGTCTCTGCTCATAACACCTGCACCTCAAAAGAAACATTTAAGAAAACAACTCCACAGTGAATGTTAAGTGTGAAAATAAATTTATATGTGTAGGCCTTCACTCTAGCCAAGTTACTAAAACACGAATGCACTTTGTAATTAAATGAATTCTAAACACTACATATAAGACTATACAAGACGAGTATGCAAAATAATAATTTTAAAACGTTAGTCTTGAAAAGATATTTATAAAATGTTGATTACATGCCATAAACAAAGATGCAATCCACTCACATGCTTTGTAGTGCAGGACTTAAATTAATCATATTAAATGTTACACAAAATATGGCCACCATCTTGTGACCACCAGAAAATGATCACCCTTTTATGTTCTTTTCCCAGAGACTTAGTGACACAGCCAAGCTACGCTCTTTCAACCCTCCCTTTAATGACTTTTAGAGCCATCAAAAATCACTCTTCATTCTTGAATGAGACTCTCTAAAACCTTGTTGTTTTAAACAACTTCCTCCTACATTCTTCCTGATTCTTCATATCATCGTAACATCTACACTGACTATCTTCTAGTTCAACTTCTGCTCTTTTTCTTTTCCTGCCTTGCTGAACTTTTGTTCTCTGAAACATACAGGTGGTCATTACAACTCTGGTGGGTGGTGTTAAAGCGGCGGTAAGACCGGCAACAGGCCGGCGGTAAAAAAATTGGAATTACGACCGTGGCGGAAACCGCCAAAAAAGACAGCCACTTTAACACTCCGACTGCCATGGCAGTACAGACAAACAGCTTGGCGGTCACCGCCAACAGACAGGAGGAAGTCAATGTACCGTCCACAGTATCACAACCTACCAATCCGCCACCTTTTCCGGGGCCGATTCACCGCAGACAAAAACACGGCGGAAACAGGACTTCGAAGGGAAAATGCTCACCTCTATACACCCCACGAGGAATCCAAACGCCATGGAACCAGAGCTGCACATTTTTCCAGCCCCCATCTTCTTGCCCCTCTACCAGGAGCACGAACGCCGGCGGCGAAGACAACAGTGAGTACTGCACCTACGACACAGGGGAGGGAAAAAACAGGGACCCACACACGCAACACCCCCACCCTCACCCACTACAACACACACACAAATGCATCTTTATACATTATAGTTACACCCCCCAACCCCCTGGAAGAATGCAAAGACAAAAGGAAATGAGTGTAACCATTGTAATCTAGTAAAATCAAATACGCAAAAATATATATGTACACCATAAACAAAATTTACACCAATCTTAGTAGTCCAGGTAGTGCTCCAATGAAGTCAGTGGAAAACTGGGCCCACACGGTATGGGCGAGGCCCACACAAGATCCCCGACCATGACGGAGAGAACACTGCAGGGGCATCAGAGAGCAAGAAAACACGCACCTCTGGGGGAGGGAAAGGTAGGGCACCTCAGCCGGTTGAGTGCACGACGCCAAATCCACGAGGGGGCCACATGCCCACTGTTCAATCCTGGGAAGTGCAAAGCCACAGTCTCTCAACTCTCTATAGTGGGTGGTTTGCCCACTGTTCAATCCTGGGGAGTGCAAAGCCACAGTCTCTCAAATCTCTACAGTGGGTGGTTTGCCCGCTGTTCCATCCTGGGGAGTGCGAAGCCACAGGCTCTCAAGTCTCTACAGTTGGTGGGTTGCCCACTGTTCCATCCTGGGGAATGTAAAGCCACAGTTTCTCAAGTCACTACAATGGGTGGGTTGCCCACTGTTCTATCCTGTGGAGTGCAAAGCCACAGTCTCTCAAGTCACTACAGTGGGTGGGTTGCCCTCTGCTGCATCCTGGGGAGTGCAAAGCCACAGTCTCTCAAGTCTCTACAGTGGGTGGGTTGCCCACTGCTGCATCCTGGGGAGTGCAAACCCACAGTCTCTCAAGTCACTACAGTGGGTGGGTTGCCCACTGCTGCATCCTGGGGAGTGCAAAGCCACAGTCTCTCAAGTGGATAACAGTTTCCACTGGTTCTGGATGGGGCCTGGTGCCCAGAGTGCTTCTTCCTGCTAAGGACAGAGGTAGTGGATGTGATACTCCACTGGTTCTGGAGGGGGCTTTGTGCCCAGAGTGCTTCATCCTGCCAAGGACAGAGGTAGTAGATGTGAATCTCCACTGGTTCTGGAGGGGGCTTGGTGCCCAGAGTGCTTCATCCTGCTAAGGACAGAGGTAGTGAATGTGATACTCCACTGGTTCTGGAGGTGGCCTGGTGCCCAGAGTGCTTCATCCTGCCAAAGACAGAGGTAGTGGATGTGATACTCCACTGGTTCTGGAGGGGGCTTGGTGCCCAGAGTGCTTCATCCTGCCAAGGACAGAGGTAGTGGATGTGGATCTCCACTGGTTCTGGAGGGGGCTTGGTGCCCAGAGTGATTCATCCTGCTAAGGACAGAGGTAGTGGATGTGACACTCCACTGGTTCTGGAGGGGGCCTGGTGCCCAGAGTGCTTCATCCTGCTAAGACAGAGGTAGTGGATGTGATACTCCACTGGTTATGGAGGGGGCCTTGTGCCCAGAGTACTTCATCCTGCCAAGGACAAAGGTAGTGGATGTGAATCTCCACTGGTTCTGGAGGGGGCTTGGTGCCAAGAGTGCTTCATCCTGCTGAGGACAAAGGTAGTGGATGTGATCCTCCACTGGTTCTGGAGGGGGCCTGGTGACCAGAGTGCTTCATCCTGCTAAGGACAGAGGTAGTGGATGTGATTCTCCACTAGTTCTGGAAGGGGCCTGGTGCCCAGAGTGCTTCATCCTGGTTGTGACTGACTCAGTAGCGTCAGTGCCCTTGGTACTCATGGGCCAGTGGTGCTTGTGGCGGTGGTGCCCTGTTCATCTGTGCTTGGAGCGGCGGTGCCCTGATCAGCGGTGCTTAAGGCGGTGGTGCCCTGTTCAGCGGTGCTTGGAGCGGGGTGCCCTGTTCAGCGGTGCTTGAGGCGGCGGTGCCCTGTTCAGCGGTGCTTGAGGCGGCGGGCTCCTGTGCAGCGACTCAGCTGCTGGCGGTCCTCTCTGTCCCAGCGGGGCTTGTGCTGGAGGTGCGCTCTGTCCCAGTGGGGCTTGTGCTGGCGGTCCTCTCTAGCCCAGCGGGGCTTGTGCGGGCGGTCCTCTCTAGCCCAGAAGGACTTGTGCTGGCGGTCCTCTCTAGGCCAGCGGGGCTTGTGCTGGTGGTCCTCTCTGTCCCAGCGGGGCTTGTGCTGGCGGTCCTCTCTGTCCCAGCGGGGCTTGTGCTGGCGGTCCTCTCTAGCCCAGCGGGGCTTGTGCTGGCGGTCCTCTCTAGCCCAGCGGGGCTTGTGCTGGCGGCGGTCCTCTCTGTCCCAGCGGGGCATGTGCTGGTGGTCATCTCTGTTCCAGCAGGGCTTGTGCTGGTGGTCCTCTCTAGCCCAGGGGGGTTTTGCTGGTGGTCCTCTCTAGCCCAGCGGGGCTTGTGTTGGTGGTCCTCTCTGGCCCAGCGGGGCTTGTGCTGGCGGTCCTCTCTAGCCCAGAGGGGCTTGTGCTGGCGGTCCTCTCTAGCCCAGCGTGGCTATGTGCTGGCGGTCCTCTCTGGCCCAGCGGGGTTTGTGCTGGCGGTCCTCTCTGGCCCAGCGGGGATGATGGCTGTGGCCTCCTGGGCAGCGGGGATGATGGCGGTGGCCTCCTGGGCAGCGGGGATGATGGCGGTCTCCTCCGCCGTGCTGCTCTTCCCAGACTTGCCGGGTTTCTTGTGGCCCTTCCCCACCTTTGAAGGTCTCGCAGCTGACTCCACACTCCCACCGGGACCCCTGGGAGCGGCTTTGGTGGCTGGAGTCTTCCCCCTCTCCCGTCGGGCACTGGCCAACTTCTGATGCTTGACAGGTGGGGGACTATCTGTGCTGTGGCTCTGTGCCACACTGGCTGCCTTGGTGACCGGTGCACTCCAGATTCCGGTGACTACAGGCACCACTGGTCCTGGAGATGTTGTGGCTGAGGTGCTAGGTTGGGACCTGGAGAGTCGGGACCTAAGAGACGGACGGGGTGGGGGAGGTGTGGGAAAGAGGTCAAGGTTGGACAGGAAAAGTTTTTTGGAGACACTGGGACGGGTAGCTGGAGGGGGTTTGGGAGTGGAGGAAGAGGTTGTGGTTGTAGGAGGTATTCGTTTGGTGACTTTGGGTGAAGGTGCATGTGCTGGAGCCTGTTGTGAGGTGGATGGCTGTTGGGTGGGTGTGTGCCTGCGTTTGTGTATCTTAGGAGGTGGCGTCACAGACACACTGGGAGAGGACACAGGGGACGTGTTGATGGTAGTGGGGTTGGTGACTGCACGTGAGAGGGGTGTGGTGGTCTGTGTGCTAGTGATGGCAGTAGTGGCTGTAGATGTAGTGCATGCTGGTGTGAATGTAGACGAGACTGGGAGGGAGGAGGGAGACGAGGCGGAGGGGGACACAGTGGAGGCAGTGGATGTTTGTGTGTCTGCATGTGTGTGATGCTTGCGTGAGTGCCTGTGGATGTGTGGTGCTTATGTCTGCCTGAGCTTCCCTTGCATGTTGAGGTGTGTGCATGCTGGTCTGAAGGTGTGGATAGGCTGGGGTACAGAGGATTGGGTTTGGGTGGAGGAAGTTGGAGTGGGGAGGCTAGAGACAGGGACAATGGCTGCCATCAGTGCTGAGGCCAGAGTCTGAAAAGCTCGCTGAAGGGCCGCCTGACCAGAATGAATGCCCTCCAGGAATTCATTTGTTTGTTGCAACTGCCTTTCTACACCCTGGATGGCATTCAAAATGGTAGACTGCCCAACAGTGAGGGACCTGAGGAGGTCAATGGCCTCCTCCCTGAGGGCAGCAGGGGTGACTGGGGCAGGGCCTGAGGTGCCTGCGGCGAAGGTGATGCCCATCCTCCTGGGTGAGCGGGCACGGGGCAAAGGCTGAGGGGCTGCTGGGAGGGCAGTGCTGGTAGGGAGGGTGGCGGCTGTACCTGTAGATGCAGGGGGCACGAGTCCGTGTCAATGGTGTCAGCTCCTGTCCCCGCTGTGGAGCTCCCCTTGACCTCCGTCCCACTGGTGAAATCAGAATCCGTAGTGTCGCCTTCCATGGACATGTGGGATGCAGCTCCCTCGTGCTCCGGTGCCACTGCTCCTCTGCCTGATGATGCTAATGCACACAAGAACAGGGAGACCACAAAAAGGGGGGGAAACGACAGAAGAAAGACATGTTGAGTACTTGCATTACCGCTACCCTTGGCGGACATGACAGACACACAAGCCCCCTGCACTACGCTGCGCTCTTGGGCTCCACTGTGCAATCCCTGGGACATGGCCTACTAGGCTATGGATGACATCTGCACACATGGATGACACAGGGGCATGACTAGGTGTACTTGGCACTCTACAGAGGTGGGATGGGGTGCCACATGGCCTCCCCTTACGGAGGGACCTTGCCTACTAAACTTGCCCTGGCCTAGGGAAACCCACACCCCATCTCCCCCACCAAGACACCTCCAATGTGCGCTAAATCAGCAGGATGAGAGTGTACTCACTCCCTTGTGGCTGCTGTGATGCCCTCAAGCGCCCATCAAACTCCGGGTATGCCACCGCCAGGATCCTGAACATCAGGGGAGTAATGGGGCGACGGGCACCCCTCCCACGTCGGGAGGCCATCCCCAGCTGAGCCTCCGCCGTCTTCTTGCTCCAGCGGCGAATGTCCTCCCATCTTTTCCGGCAGTGGGTGCTCCGTCTGTGGTAGACCCCCAGGGTCCGGACGTCCTTGGCGATGGCACACCTAATATCTCTTTTCTGGTGGGCGCTGACCTATATGATTTGTACAGGGGGAAGAGAAACGTATTACCAACTGCACCGTCACAGTCATTGGCCCCCATCCCTACCCTTGGCATGTGGCACATGCACTCACCGTCGTTTCATGCGTGCCGCACTCTCCCTCTTCCTTCTTGCATCCACCCCTCTCCACACGGGCAGAGCCCATACAGCATGCTCCCAGTGTACTTACCTGTGTGACTGGAGGACTGTAGAGTAGCGTGTACTGGGGGAGGAACCCATCCACGAGTTTCTCCAACTCCTCCGATGTGAAGGCAGGGGCCCTTTCCCCAGACACTTTAGCCATTGTCTCTTCCAGACCGAGGTCACAGAAGCACTTGCAGTGTAGGTCCTCTCCTGTCAAAGATCAGGTATCGAGTGATTGAACAGATAGAAAATAGCGGTCACATCTGCGGCGGTGCGTACCGTCACCGCCAGCGTACATCGTCATTGGCTCCTGGGACCCATAGGGTCCAATGTTAACCAATGCAGCATTGCGCCGCGGTCTTCGACGGCCTACCGCAACGGTGTACAACGCCACCGCAGTTACCTCACATCCCATTGTCCCAACTTTAGAAGTCAGGCAGCCGCCATTTCAGAGGCCCACATGGCTTTATTTGTAACTGCGTCACACATACCTAGGCCTAGACTCTACACACATACAGGCCACTTTTCGGATTATGATTTGTGTTCTGTGTAAGCTGTGGGTACGTACCTCTGAGTTGGTTGACTCTGTGCTCGCTGTTGTCCTTCATAGGCACCGTCCGCTGGGACATGTGAGGTGATGGCGGCATCGTCCGGTGTACAGACCGCTGGTGGTCCTATCGACTTTGGAGGAAAGAGATGTGATCATCACACACAGGCTTGACCGTGCCACAATCCATGAACTGTGTATCCAGCTGGAGCCAGACCTGATGTCAGCTATCCGCCATCCCACAGGAATCCCCCCTCAAGTGCAGGTGGTGTCAGTGCTCCATTTCCTTGCAAGTGGGTCATTTCAAACAACAGTGGCCATAGCATCAGGGATGTCCCAGCTGATGTTTTCCAACGTGTTGTTCAGAGTGTTGTCTACCCTGCTGAAACATAGGTGGAGCTACATTGTTTTCCCTCAGGTGGAGGATTTGCCTACATTGAAAGGTGACTTCTATGCCCTGGGACATATACCCAACATCATAGGTGCCATTGATGGGACACATGTGGCTTTGGTCCCCCGCCCCTCGCAGGAGTGAACAGGTGTCCAGAAACTGGAAGAGTTATCATTTCATGAATGTGCAGATGGTATGTTTGGCCGACCAGTACATCTCCCATGTTAATGCCAAGTTCCCTGGCTCAGTGCATGACGCCTACATCTTGCGGAATAGCAGCATCCCTTATGTGATGGGGCAACTCCAGAGGCACCGTTTGTGGCTATTAGGTGAGCACCTGGAAGCAAGTCAGTGGGAATGGTTGTCTGGGGATATCCCTACAGGTTAGTGTGTGTCTAACAGTTGTCCCTCGCCATTTGCAGGTGACTCTGGTTACCCCAACCTGTCATGGCTACTGACCCCAGTGAGGAATCCCAGGACAAGGGCAGAGGAACGCTACAATGAGGCCCATGGGCGAACACGGCGGATAATCGAGCGGACCTTTGGGCTCCTGAAGGTGGATCCCTATTCTACTCACCAAAGAAGGTGTGCCAGGTCATCGTGGCCTGCTGTATGCTGCACAACTTGGCTTTGCGACGACAGGTGCCTTTTCTGCAGGAGGCTGGTCCAGATGGTGGTGTTGTTGCAACTGTGGAGCCTATGGACAGCGAAGACGAGGAAGCAGAAGAAGAGGACATCGACAACAGTGACTCGGTGATCCTGCAATATTTCCAATGAGACACAGGTAAGAATACAAACCTGCTTACTACATGTACTTTAACATTACTACCTCTCTACTGTCTGTGGTTTTCACCCACTGTATGGTCACTGAGTTTTCACTTTCCCTTACGATTTCACAGATGTGGGTCCCACTGTGTGACATCTGCTTTGATTCCTCATGGACTAGAGCTGTGTGACATAGGTATGTTGACATTACAATTGTAAGAGCTTTTTGCCACAGTAATTGATAATACACTAATTCGAAATCACAGTCTGACTCCAGATTGTTTTGTGCTTCAAGGGTGTTTATTTAAGTGCTCAATATTGGAGGGGGTTGCAAAATGGGGAGGGGTGATGGAGGAGGTATGTCCATGGCAGAGTCCAGTCTATTGGTCTCACAGGTGCATTGCCCAAATGTGCATAGGAAGTGGAGCTGGGGCAGTTTGAGGATGGACAGGGTGACAAAGTGGGACAAAAAGAAGACATTCAGGGTGGTCTAATTTCTTGGCAGGGGTCTTGGCATGGTTATCTGTCTTTGTCCTGGATCTCAGGGACCATTTGCGGGGTGGTTCTCCCTCTGCAGGGGTGGGGTGCTGGTGTGGTGGTCCTGTGGCAGTGCCTCCTGACCACTAGCGCCGGCGGAGGTGGTGGGCAGTTCATCGTCCAGGCTAGTGTCAGGGGCCCCTTGTTGTTCCACAGTGTCCCTCCTGGTGTTGAGTACTTCCTTCAGCACCCCTATGATGGTGCCCAGGGTGGAATTGATGGCTCTGAGTTCCTCCCTGAAGCCCAGATACTGTTCCTCCTGCAACCGCTGGGTCTCCTGAAACTTGGCCAGTACCGTTGCCGTCGTCTCCTGGAAGTGGTGGTAGGCTACCATGATGTTGGAGGGGGCCTCATGGAGAGTGGGTTCCCTTGGCCTGTCCTCCCCCTGTCGCACAGCAGCCCTCCCAGTTCCCCTGTGTTCCTGAGCCTCTGTCCCCTGAACGGTGTGCCCACTGCCACTGCCCCCAGGTCCCTGTTGTTGTTGGGGTGGTGGGTTAGCCTGGGTTCCCTGTAGTGGAGGACAAACTGCTGCTTGACGTGTCCTGGGGACAGAGGTATGATGTTTCCAGAGGGGGGAAGGTCTGTAGTGGCCTGTGACTGTGTCAGGGGAACCGACTGTCACGAGGTCCCCGATAGGCCGGGCTGGTCATCTAGATCCAGTTGGACAGAGCTACTGTCATCACTGTGGGCCTCTTCTGTTAGTGGTGTGGACATGTCTGAACCCTCCTGTGCTGTGACATTGGGTAGGGATCCTGCAGGGGTGTAAAAGCATGATTATTGCATCTGTGTGTCTCATGGTGTGCAATGGGTGGTTGACCGTGTACCCCAGTGCTTGCATTCCTGTGCGGGACCATGTGTGAGTATGGTTTAGGGGGGTGTATGGGTTTGTGCAGTGGGCATGCTTTGGTGTTGGTTGTCCATGCTTTGTTGTTGCATGCAGGGCTTGGTGTTGGGACATTTGTGAGGAGTTGGAGTGATGGGGTGAGGGTGAGGGTGGGGGTATGTGATGGCATGCAGGTTGAGTGGGGGATGAAATAGTGAGAGATTTGACTTACCAGAGTCCATTCCTCCTGCTACTCCTGTGAGGCCCTCAGGATGCAGAATTGCCAAGACCTGCTCCTCCCATGTTGTTAGTTGTGGGGGAGGAGGTGGGGGTCCTCCGCCAGTCCTTTGAACCGCAAGGTGGTGCCTTGAGACCACAGAACGCACCTTTCCCCGTAGGTCGTTCCACCTCTTCCTGATGTCATCCCTATTTCTTGGGTGCTGTCCCACTGCGTTGTCCCTGTCCACTATTCTTCGCCATAGCTCCATATTCCTAGCAATGGAGATGTGCTGCACCTGTGATCTGAATAGCTGTGGCTCTACCCAGATGATTTCCTCCACCATGACCCTGAGCTTGTCCTCTGAGAACCTGGGGTGTCATTGCCGTGCCATGGGGTGGTGTGGGTGATGTGTGGGGTGGTGTGTGTGTTGATAAGTGTGCTGATATGTAGTGGTGTGTAGTGTGAGGTGCGTGGAAGTTTTGTGGGTGATGGTGTTGTGTGCCTGTGGATGCTAGTTTGTTGATGGTGGTGTCTCTCTCTGGCCTTCTCTCGGTGATTCTGGTCGCAGGGGTTTGTGGGTGATGTGGTTGTGTGTTTTATATAGTATTGGGTGTGTGGGAGTGGTGTGTGTATGTGTACCAGGCGTGTGTATTTCGATTTGTCCAATGTGGCAGTGTTTTGTAAATGTGTGTGTATTTTGAGTGCAGCGGTGTGTACCGCCAATGGAATACCACGGTTCAAAGACCCCTGTGTGGATTCGTGTGTTGTGATAGTGTGGGCGTATTTCTGTTGCCGTGACGGTGGAGGTTTTGTTTTCGCCAGTTTATCACTGACCTTTGGTGTGGCAGACTTGTGTGGGTGTCTGAATTTTGGCGGGTTCCGAGCTGTGGGTCATAATAGCTGTGGTGGATTTCCGCGGGCGCAGCGGTGTGTTGGTGGTCTTCTGCACAGCGTTAAGTGCCTTTTACCGCCAATGTTGTAATGACCACCTCAGTGTCCTACAAACAATAATATAACTACGATCAAAAGAATCAACAATGGATTAACCTCAAATCCCAATATTTCACTTCCCAAGGGACCAACCCAACTGCCTATAGCAGAAAATTCACTCCCGATTTCCTCCCATCCATATTCCTTCAAATCTTTGGTTAACCTATATTCTGTATAAACTCCTGCAAATCTTCACTTTTATGGAGGATAAAAGTGCAGCACTGTTGATCTTTAAGTATCAAACACTCTGACCTGTTTTTCGATCAACATGCCTAATGCAAGTCAATTTTGCAATACCATTGATATGATATCCATCATCTCAGTATTGGTAACCAACAGTGCTCCTGCAGTATTAATGGCCAGTTTATACTCTATAGTAGACAGCCTTATGGTTCTCAAATCATTCAAAGTCACTCCCACTGACCGAATCATAGCACCAAAATGTCTCTTACTACTTCCCTTGCACTCATACCTCACTTACGTCTAAACACTTTTGTCCAAACAAGATTATAAAAGTGCTCTACATGATAGATTGTTGGAAAAACAATTCCCAAATAACTTGTACTATACCATCCTTTTGGGAGTCTAAAATATGTTCAATCACCACAAAAAAAAAATACCAAGGATCACTGCTTCTTCCCCATCCAAATACAACTTGAAATTTCCCCGAACTTCAAATGTGATAATGCAGTAAATAAACTTTTGCTTTTCCTTTACCATGCCCATGAAATTAGGATGAATAGTATCTCACAGAAGTGAAGCTTCAACTTGGGCCTCTGTTTTGTTCGAAGTGGAGTGTTTGCTTATGTCTGGAGGGAGGTGTCATAGCTCCCACCAAGCACAAGCAAACTGCTACTTCCAGAGGTATATATATATATATATATATATATATATATATATGTGTATTTTTTTTTTAAATGAAAAGCAATGTCTTTTAAAGAGGTGTGTTTTCAACTCTCCTAAATTAGAGCAGCTTTGAGGTGGGGATTTCTTCCATACAGCTTGATGGATTGATAGTAAAGCCCACAACCTTATTTTTTATTTTTTTATTATCTTTTACATTGCTAAGTCTGCAGTCTGATAGTGTCCTTGCTGCAGGTATGGTGAGAACCACCAGAGATGGTAAGCTTGTCTGCAAGATGAGAAGGGTTGCTGGTTGTGATAGATTTGTAAATGATGCAACTGGTGTTTAATGTGGTATGGGCCAGCAGTTGAAGCTAATGCAGTTCCATCAGGGTGAGCGTGATGTGATTATATTCTTCAGGCACTAGATAAGACTTGCTGTGGCATGTACAATTCCCTTAAGCAGTGCCAGTGTAGAGTCTGGGAGAGCATGGAGCAGGGCATCACCACCATCCAGATGTAAGAGCTCGAGGGCTTGAACAGCAGTTCTGAAGTTGTTTTCTGGAAGAAAATGTTTCACTCTCTTTAAAAAGCAGCAGCACAGGGTAACATTGCAGGGAGCGAACAGTATAATATAAGCAAACTTGCTAAAAAAAAGCACTGAATCATAATTATATCTAGCCACAGTTTATGAAATAAATCTCTTATGTGCAGTGATCATCTTTACAAAGTTAATTGGTTTCTTGATTGACAAAAGTGCCCATCCCTCTCCCATCCTTGTTTGGACATGGACATTATTGGACACCTCTTCCACCTTATGCTCAGGGTATTACCAATAAGGATGCCAACAGTGCTGTGTAATAGTAGGCATGCCACCTAGGATTGTGCTCGGCATAAGGGTGCTGCCCATATGTCAACTCCCCATATCAATAGCACAGTCAATCCTGTTCCAAAGTGGATACCTTGAAAGCCATGACCACATGCATCATAACAATGGCAGGCTATGGTGTGATTCAAGGATCTACTGTAGGATTTGAGGATCTATTATAGGATTTGACGATCCCACAGTCTATAAAACCTCAACCGAGTGGGCCAGGTGCCTGACTTTCATCCCTGTTGATGTGAGGAAGCCTGTGCTTGGACCCTGCTCATCACTTGCATCCTGATTTTCCAGTTGGTGTTATCTTCAAGCTAGACACCAACAACATATTCTCAGATGTTTTATTTTGTGGCAGTTCTTGAAATTCCTTCTGCAGCATCACCTTAAATGTGTTTTTTGCATTCTTGGATTTTTTTGACCTCACCCATCTCTTTCTTCACAGGCCTCATTTTAATGATAGCTTGGAAGACCTACATATTTCTTGTTTGGATTGTGAGACTCCTGCTAGGTCCCCTTACAGTCCCTTCTCAAAAGTACTGGGATTCTGTTACAATCTCAAAGTTTTTCTGTAACAACTGTCTCTTGGGTCTCTGCAGTGTTAGATGTGGATCCTTTGTGAACCTTTTTTGATCACTGTCTCAAGTTGAGGAGCACTAACAACTGCTATTGAACGTGGGAACAAGACAAGTCTTATAAAATGTATTTTGGCTGTCCTAAAATGAAGAAACTTTGTCATTGATGTTCTGAATGTTTGACATAGGGCATCAATTTTTAATGTAACTCATATGTCTCCTTTCCTGTAGAATGTTTCCATTCATGAAAAAGCTATTTAAATGAAAAAAGAGTTTGTTTTTTAGTTGATGTAAAAGCAGAGAGTACCAGTAGACTTGTGTTCTATGTAGCATAAAAACCTTCATGGGTGAAAGACTGCAGATATTTCAAGAGAACTTCTGCCGGAATAGATGAGCTGTGTAACTACAAACCGACAACTTCTTTTGTGTGCTTCTTCTCATATCTCCAAACCCCTTTGCCCTCTTCACCATTAGTGCTGAGTGCAGTCTTGAGGTGGGTTGATTCTGTCAATAGAGGAAGGGATCTACCACAGTTACATTCGGATCCACAGGTTAGTGTGGTGACTTGAATCTGACAATTGATAGGGTCTTCCTCTGGACAATCAGGATAGTTGATGCCCACCCCATAATTCTAAGAATTCAATAGCTATGCTGGACGTGTCAATTAAAATGAAGTATTTACATTGGGAATATTTCCCAAAAATATTCAAGCCACGCAAAATGAGTGCATACAGCGACCGGGTGACATTTTAAACCATACATAAGATGCTGCATATGTACCTACACCATTAGCAATAGAGAAGTAATTTCGAGGGTAATATGCGTCAGAGTACAACATCGAAATTCACGGAAGCCTGCATACATTATTGGGGCTTCTGTGCAAAGTGAGAGAAAGTGGCTTTGGCAAGGCTCTTGTGTCAACGCTAAGCACCTGAAAGTTTATGAAAGCTGATATTTGTGCCACTTTGCGCTATGAACTTTTGTTTTCGTTGCACGATTGTCAGTGGTATAAGTTGGTAAATATTTGTACACAGAAGATAACACAAGTGCTGCATTAGGCGGTCAGTTACTTAACCTTGCAGAAACACCAGTCAGTCTTTATTGTCAACTATGATCACAACAAAGTTTCGATTTCTGTGAATTTCTTGGTGGATGCCTCCATTCCTGATTGTTCTGTTTTTTGTTCCATTTATCATATCCTTATTTAGCTCACTGTATACACGCGCGTTCAGTAGTTTGCTATCACGCCTTTTTCCAAGGCCTTATGTCAATGAAGAGACTTTGTATGTACGAGGAAACCTTGAGCATGTTCCACTGTTCCACGAAGAAACATTTATACCAGTACTTCAAGTCACAGTCATAACAAAAGCAGTGGTAGAGCTTTTAAGAGATTCTAATTAGATTTTTAGACAAATAAATTAATGTTTATGCTGTAGAAATTGGAGCAATATTAATCATATTTAAAGTGCTACAAATGGTGAGCTGCTTTAAGTAATAATGATAATTATAAATAATTTTTAATACAGTGCTTTCTTTTTATAAAAATATTTTCCTTGAGATTTTGCTTTGTAATATAAATAACATTTAGCTGGCAGCAGTGGAGCATCATTCACAACGGACGGCGAGTACTTCACAAGCCATTAGCACCGTTTTACATTTTTCAGCTATAATTTCTGGCCTAGTGGTGGAGTCCATATAGCTCCGGTGCCTTCTGCAACATCTGATTCTCTATGTTCTCTTTTCTGCCTCCTCTCATTCTTTTTTATTGTTTTCTATTGTTCCGCAGGTGTCTTTAAGTCCACAGAAATTCATCCAGTAACTCCATACCTCATGGAATTCGAGCGACTGCCTCTAACGTCATATGTTACTCTATCAGCCCCATTTGTAGATCACTTCCCTCTTCCATGGGGATGTGGTGGGATCCTCACATTTTCGCCGGATTCCATTTACTAACGACAAAACTCAGCAAACAAAATATTGGCTTACCATGTGAACCTTGCTGGGGTTTCTCAGAATAAGAAATCGGGCTGTCATTAGGATGTCATAGTCATGGATTCAACCCAGTTCCTATATTATACTTCTCCAATATTTCTATATCCTGCTTCATCCTCAGACTGTGTGCAAGAACGTTCCCTCTTCAATTGTACTTTTTCAAGCAAGTTGGGGTGGGGATTAGCCCCTTTTTATAAAGCCTCCTCCTATTATAATATACTCAATGCAGGATTTTCATTTGACCCAATCGTCATCTTGTCTTTATTGGGGTCTCTCTTTGGGTGTTGTATCCTTGTCAATATCTCCCAGTTCCCCTCCTTCCTTCTTATGTCCTGAGGCGTATTGGTTTGTCTGGCATATTATTATTCAGGGTTTTAAAAGTGAAAGGGACCGCTCCCCTTCCCAGCTCGCCCATTAGCACTCTGCTTTCTAAGGGATCTGATCATACCAGGTCCTCTGTTTGTAGTGCTGTCTATGTTGTGTGTATTTAAATAATTGACTGAGCTAAATCTAATTCTGTATATTAGAACAGGATCTAAACATGCCCTCCTCAAGGAGATCTCACACTTTTTATATTCCAATATTATCACATGCCAAATATGGCTCCAATTTAGTAGTTTTTTTTTAGGCTATTACCTTCCCTGAGGGGTGTTTCTATTGTGGATTTGTTTTCCCAATTGATTTACCTTTACGGCTTTAGATAGAGCTTATGTCCGTTTCAATAATGCTGGGGTCTGATTAATTTTTCCTTCTCAGTTCTAAGGGGAGAAGAGAAACAAAAATACATTTCATCAAACAGTTTCCTAAAACCCAAATGTCACATAATAACATTCAAAGGCAATTTATAGGGTTAAATCAGGTTGTATTAAGTCAACGTTACATAAATGAGTCTTACAACCATAGTATAAACATGTAATATCACTAAAGGAGAATTAAAGCGTCACACAATGTTAAACCAAGTTAGTATATACAAGACTAAAACTTCTATTCCAACCACACAAAAGATCAGGAAAAGCATATGATTCTTGAGCACTAGAACTAAACTCTCCTGCCTAACCATTTAAACTAAACTCAAATCATTCCAAAAATATTTGAGGAAAGTGTGCAAGCAGAAATTCAGTAGAATATTCTTTAAGAGAGGTGAGATGGCATGAAGCCACACGAGTATGTGGTCTATAATTCAGAAGGGTCTGTTCAGCTCTAAAGATAAGAAAGGGTCTGAATCTTCACTAACGAAACCCTCCTTAAATCACAATGTCCCAAAATGATGACATAGCAGTTGAAGCTTCTTAAATGAAACCCTAATTAAAATTGATGTTCTTCAGTCTCAGCAAATTTAAAAGGGTTTGAACTGCCAATTTTCCAGTACACTCCGCTCTTTTTCCTTGCATAGTTTGTCCCAGGCTTTCTTATCTTTCATGCACAATGAGCTTCTTGTTGACTCCGTCTCTGCTCATAACACCTGCACCTCAAAAGAGACATTTAAGAAAACAACTCCACAGTGAATGTTAAGTGGGAAAATAAATTTATATATGTAGGCCTTCACTCTAGCCAAGTTACTAAAACACGAATGTACTTTGTAATTAAATGAATTCTAAACACTACATATAAGACTATACAAGACGAGTATGCAAAATAATAATTTAAAAACGTTAGTCTTGAAAAGAAATTCATAACATGTCGATTACATGCCATAAACAAAGATGCAACCCACTCACATGCTTTGTAGTGCAGGACTTAAATTAATCATATTAAATGTTACACAAAATATGGCCACCATCTTGTGACCACCAGAAAATGATCACCCTTTTATGTTCTTTTCCCAGAGACTTAGTGACACAGCCAAGCTACGCTCTTTCAACCCTCCCTTTGATGACTTTTAGAGCCATCAAAAATCACTCTTCATTCTTGAATGAGACTCTCTAAAACCTTGTTGTTTTAAACAACTTCCTCCTAGATTCTTCCTGATGCTTCATGTTGATAACGCGTCCTTTTATGTCAATTTTATACACATTAGGACTCGTTTTAGGCCAATGAATCTTGTGACCCAGTGGTGAGACACCGTAGGACGAGATAACTGATCAATATGTCAAGCAATATATCAATAATGTCATCAATATTCACCACCACAATACACTTTACTTTAGTTATAGACATTAATCAAATTGTCAATGCAACCATGACCTTTCAGCCATGAATAACCACACCTGTTGATAGAATTTTATGTATTTTATTCCCTATTGATTACAAGCTACTAGCAAAAGTGTCAATCTCAAAACCAAGAAGCATAAGAGCATAGTCACAATATGGCAACTGTGATAAGATTTCATTAATGCAAGAATCACAAACATAAGAACATAGCACGGCGTGAACATAGATCAGAATATAGCAAGTATCATATACGTCTCAGTTCAGCAAAGCGTAACGTCAGTCACCTGTCTATTTGCGTCAGTCAGAGTGAACTTCTATCCTAACCCCTAATTAGCATCAGCATGTTGGGCTTCATGCAATACAATTTAGAGCACAAATTTGGAAAACATATAGCTACGGCCTCTATAAAAAATAAGCAGTTGGTACCTAGAAAGGAAAAGCACAGACAAATTACAAATCGCATTGTCATAATTACCCTCCAAGGATTAGGTCAGCACGCAGGATCAGTCTTTGTCTTCAGGACATCTGTCGAATTGCCATCAGTCTAACCTTGTCTAGAGGACTGGGGACACTTCCCTCATAAGGAGGAGAAGCGTAAAGGGCAGTATATGGGTGAGGATGGTTTATTAAGTCTCAAAGTCACCAAACAGAGTGACAGAGTTTCTGGATAAAATCAATAGCATTCCCTACCGAGTTCTAACGACCCTTCTGTGACATGGGTTTTTATCCCTTTTTCGTAATACCTTCCCCCAAAATTCTATTGGACATTTACTACACCCCACTATCTTTAAACTATCACATTAGGCATTAGGTAATTCCAATTGTCACCCCATGATAATCCATAACATTTTGATTGGTCTTCATAATTGACGTCTTCGGAGGTGGCACATCCGGGGGGTTTCATCACCACTTGGCACGTCTTCTCGGGTCATGAGTTCCTTTGTCCATGGTCTAATGTCCTTGTACATTAGATTAATCTACTTTTGTTTCAAATTGTATTTAGATTCATACTAAGGCAGCTAGCATGCGGATGAGAACGGAATATGGTTTGATACATAAAATGAAGAAAAGGAACAAATGCAGGGTCATGGCCCTTTGCGAATCAGCACACTGAAAAACAGAGAAAATGCTTTAATATGAGAGCTAGGCAGCCGAATCTTCAACTCACGCTAACTTAAGGCCTATGAGATTTGAATACATCTGCAATATCATAAATGTTAATATAAATCATAGCATGAACAGTTTTACTTATCATTATTAGCTCACGTATATATTTGTGACCACACACATTATAGTCGTAATTCAGATGCGTGTTTAAACATTATTATTGTCGTTTTCTATGCAGCATTATTAAGCATTGGTATAAGCATTTCACTTTTAGTATATGTAATATTTAAACTACGCTCTCTCAGTCCCTCCTCTGATGACGTTCTTCATCACACCAACCTTTCCCTTGGCCTTTCACTTTTAATTTTTCACCTTGCGCATAATGCGCATTTCAACATCTTGCCCTTTATGTGAACTTTCCCAAATTTCATTGAACATTTTCTCTCTTTCACTTTCTTTGTTTCTTTTGGTTCTTTTAGTCAAATTTTTCTTGATTTTGTTATTTATTTCGCATGCCCCCCACAATCCTAATAGACAGACCAAAACAATTAATAGACTCATTAATATTTTTGCAAGCACCCCATTCCAAATGTTGGAAAACCAGCTCCCAACTCTGGCATTTCCTTTTCCAAATTTCTCCCAGACACCAAGGGCCAGATGTAGGAAAGCATTTGCGAGTTGCAAACGGCAAAAATTGCCATTTGCGACTCGCAAATCGCATTTTCCTATTCAGAAATGCATATTGCGAGTCGGGACCGACTCGCAAAATGCATTTCAGAATCGCAAATAGGAAGGGGTGTTCCCTTCCTATTTGCGATTCGGAGTGGTATGCAATACCATTTGCGACCGCATATGCGGTCGCAAATGGTGTTGCAGTTACCATCCACTTGAAGTGGATGGTAACCCACTCGCAAATTGGAAGGGGTCCCCATGGGACCCCTTCCTCTTTGTGAATGGACCCAAAACTATTTTTTCAGGGCAGGTAGTGGTCCAAGGGACCACTACCTGCCCTGAAAAAATACCGAAACTAAAGGTTTAGTTTTTTTTTTTAAGTGCAGCTTGTTTTCATTTAAGGAAAACGGGCTACACTTAAAAAAAAAACTGCTTTATTTAAAAGCAGTCACGAACATGGAGGTCTGCTGACTACAGCAGGCCTCCATGTTTGCGAGTGCCTATAGTCGGTACGGGGCCGCAATGTGCGACCCACCTCATTAATATTAATGAGGTGGGTCTCTGCGACCCCATACCGACTCGCAGACGGTGTCTGAGACACCGTTCTGCATTGCAAATTGCGACTTGAAATTTGCGAGTCGGAAGGACTCGCAAATTGCAAGTCGCAATTTGCAATTTTCCTACATCTGGCCCCAAGTTCTTTCAAATCCTTCAAATCTGTACTGTCTCTAGTAAGGTTAGTAAGCATACTTCTAATCTTTTTACTATTGTCCGGAATGAATGAGCAACAATGACGCTCGTTGAGCATCTTGCAGACCCCCCCACTCTTTGCTAAAAGAATGTCTAAAGCAAGCCTATTTTGAAGAGTCATAGCTCTTTCTGCAGCAAGTTCAGTATCCATCAGGAGTATAGCCCCTGTGAAATTTGTCAGCATGTTATCCACAATAGTTGACAACTTTTGAATTTTCATGGAATTCAAGATAACCCCTACTGAAGGGATTATAGCTCTGAATATATCACCAATGATAGCCGCCACTGATTCTCGTTTTTGTCTAGGATGTTGTAATTCGGACGTTTTAGGTATTTGTTTTAAGTCATCAATCTGTTAAATCTTTGGGAATACTATTCCCAAATAACATGTCCCATACCATCCCTTAGGGAGATGGTAATAAGCATTAAGCCCACAGATGTAATAGATCCCAGGGATCGCTGGATCCTGTCCATTCAGCATAAATGTCCATTTACTCTGAAACAAAAACACATGCCTGCACTCACTCGTTCCCACAAATTGTCCTGCTCAGATTTTGGCCTATATATACAAAGCCTACCTACATGTAATGCATCTATAGCTAATTTGCCTTGTGTCTTGATTGCAGTGTAAGCATAATCATTTGCATACGTGCATTTTTCTAACCCTTTTTCTAATCTCTCCTTCAATGCTTTGCGTCTATCATCAGTGTGATCTAAGAAGCTTTTCTCAATAGGTGATAATAAGCAAGTCAAATTATTGCGATGTGCATAAGCAGTTCCAAATGTAAGCGTCGGCTCAAAGAATCCTCTAACTATTTTTATATCGTGTTCCTTAGCTAACTTATTGAAGAATTCAATCACAGGCACAAAAGAAAACACAACATCCAGATTTGAATAAAAGTATTGCACATGCTCTTGATTATAAAACCTTGTTAGTAGCAAGCTGCAACTAATCCCATAAGTAAAAGGGAGGCTATGATAAGTAACTCCCTCCTGCACACATGAAGGAATCTTAGTGCATACATAACAATCTTTCGCATCCAGGGTTTCCACATACTCATTTAGCAAGCGATAGAAGACATTAGTAGAAAGTTCCCCTTTAGAATTAGTTCCCTCATGCAAGTGTCTTGCATCCTGCTCAAATCTCTCCCACGGTGTTAGTGTTGTAGTTTCAGGTTTTGAAGTAGCATTAATGGTCTCGTTCTCTATCCATGGCATTCCCACAATCACTCCCACAATTATTATCGCACACACAACACCTATTATAAGTCCTAGCCAACCACACACTTTACTTCCCTTGTTACTACTTCTATTATAAGCCATGTCTGTATAGAATCAGATAGTAGATCAACAATCAACTTGAGGATGATTTAGACTATACTCTTGCTTTCTGCGTGTATTTACAGCATCTTCACTCACTCCAGGACCCCCTTTTGTCAAATCAGGTTAGCAGCTTGTCATAATCAGGTTTCTTAAAAGTCAATCTCTCTTTCAGTTTTCAGATTTTCAATTTTAACCAAGTTTTTCTTTGTATTCGTTCAGATACCGTAGTATTGGCCTGGTACTTCTCGATCAAAACAGAATGCTAGGAATTCCTGTTGCCATTCAGATGTTGTAGCATACGCCCATTCAGGACCTGTATATCTTCTGTTTGCGACTCTTTTTATTTTCAGTCTTCGTTCACCTTGTTGTTCTCCTTCACTTAAGTCTTCCACTCGAGATGTATTTTTCTCTTCTGTTATTGTTTAGTTTGGTGTGTCTTTTATCTTGAAGGGTGTTTTCTATGGCCAGTTATCACCTTTATGCGTCTTCTTTCAATGTGTCTTTTCAGGACGTTAGGCAGCACCCTCCTCTTGTGATATGGCGTTCTCACTTGATGGACCTGCAGCTGGCTCAGAAGGCTCTGGCTCGCTCTGATTTCTCTTTACTATTTCTCCTTCTTCTTCTTCCTCTTCTTCTTCTGGGTCTGTACCGGGTTCAAGTTCTAACCCGTATCTGTCTACTTCTGGGAGAACCTCTCCTTGATTTAGTTCTCCTGCTGCCTCTACTGAGATATGCACTCTGTCGCCTCTCTCGAACTCATTAACTGCTTGAGGGACGAGGCTGTTCTCAGTGGGCTCTACGGTAGTCTCAGTTCCTTCTTGACTGTTTTCTGACCCTGAGACTTCTCTTCCTGAGGCTGTTGTGACGGAAACTTCAAGTTCCTCTTCGGCAGGACACGTTACCTTTTTTGTGTGAGTGGCATGTATACAGTTTGGAACTCCGGCACACTTTACAGCAGTAGTAGTTGTCAAGATTACTTGATATGGCCCTTTCCAACGTGGTTCTAGACACGACTTTCTCACGTGCTTCTTGACAACCACCCAGTCACCAGCTTGTAGAGAGTGGCCTGGATCGCCAATCGGTGGCAATGTGTTAGCTTCCACCTGTTGAGAGAAAGAGCGAATCACATCAGCCAAACCCTTGCAGTAATCCAACACCATATCATCTGTAATATTCACTAGAGCATTTGCAGGTACTGCTGGTAATCTCATAGCTCTACCCATGAGGATTTCATGGGGGGATAATCCCGTTTTCTTGTCTGGGGTGTTTCTCATTGACATCAGCACTAAAGGCAATGCATCTGGCCATTTCATATTGGTAGCTGCGCACATTTTTGCCATTCTCGATTTCAAAGTACCGTTTATTTGTTCTACTAGTCCTGATGCTTCGGGGCGGTAGCTACAATGCAGCTTTTGTTCGATGTTAAGTGCAGCACACAGTAGTTTAATCACATCATTGTCGAAGTGTCTGCCCCTATCTGACTCTATAGAGACCGGAAACCCGAACCTTGGTATCAGTTCCCTAAGTAGTAATTTTGCAACTGTAAGACTGTCATTCCTACATGTGGGGTATGCCTCAATCCAGTGACTGAAAACACACACAATCACCAACACGTACTTCAATCCTCCACAAACAGGCATTTCAATGAAGTCCATTTGCATCTTGCTGAATAGACCGCCAGCTCTCCCAATGTGGCTCAAAGTTACCACGGTTCCTGTTGACACATGATGCACCTGTGACAAATGACCTTGGCAGCATGTCTGAATTTTGGATTAAACCAATCGATTTTAAATTACCTGATCATTGCATCTCTCCCAAGGTGAGCCTGTCCGTGGTATAGTCTGGCAAACTGAGATAGAAGACTGTTTGGCAAGACTAGTTTTCCTTCCTCTGAGACCCACAAATCATCAGCCCTTTGTACACATTGCATTCTTTGCCAAGAGCGTTTCTCCTCTTTACTTGCACGACTCTGTAATGTTTTTAACTCATCTAATGTGTCAACCACCCGTAATGCAAGGTTCAGACATGTGTCATTTTCAGTTTGTGGTAATAGTTCCCATTGCTCCTTGAACGATATACAGTTCAATGCGCGAAACCTTGTGACTTGATCTGCATAGCCGTTTCCCAGGGACACAAAGTCTTGTGATCTAATATGAGCACTGCATTTCACCAGAAGAGGTCATGAAACCTCTCTGTGACCAAAGTTGGCCAAAATCATGTACAATCCCAAATCCATATCTGTTGTCAGTATAGATAGTGACTCTCAAATTCACAGCTGCATGGCATGCTTTGGTAAGGGCAATTAATTCTGCCACTTGTGCGGAAAAAACACTTTCTGGAGCCAGGAGGCTTCAACGATGCCAGCTATAGTGCATACCGCATAACCAGCTCTCAGTGTTCCAGCAGAATCTCTTAGACATGACCCATCGACAAACATGATACAATCATTTTACTTCAACTGTGTGTCCTGAATGTCTGGACGAGGTTTGGTACATAGCTCAGTTACCTCAAGACAGTCATGTTCAAATTCTTCCTCATTTTTGATTTCAGTGTTTTCAACAGGAAGTAAGGTTGCCGGGTTCAATACATTACACCGTTTGAGTGAGACATTTGGTGACCCCAGTATGATTGTCTCATACCTAGTGAGACGAGCATTTGTCATGTGCTGAGTTTTAGTTCGAGTCAACAGAATTTCAACTGAATGCGGAACCATTACTGTTAGGCGGTATCCCATGACTATGCCTTCACATTGTGTAAGGCTCTGACCAACTGCTGCTACTGCACGCAAACAACCCGGTAAGGCTGCTGCTACAGGGTCCAAGGTAGCTGAAAAATATGCTACAGGGCGATTTGCATCTCCATGGACCTGTGTTAAGACAGACAAAGAACAAGCATCACGTTCATGACAAAACAACAGAAAAGGTTTCGTATAATCAGGCATTCCTAATGCTGGTGCCCTGCACATGCATTCTCTTAACTCCATAAATGACTCAAGATCTTCCTTAGACTAAGCTATGGTATATGGCTTATCCTTGATCTCTTTGCCTGTCAGCCTTATCAATGGTTTTGAGATGATTGAGAAGTTGGGTATCCACTGGCGACAGTAGCCCACCATTCCCAAAAACGTCCTGACATCTCTTTTTGTTGTTGGAGGGTTCATTTGCAAAATGGCTGTTATTCTTTCCTTTGATATTCTCCTGGACCCTCTTTCGATCAAGTGCCCTAGGTATTTCCCCTTTTTCTGACAATATTGCAGCTGCCTGGGTGACACCTTATGCCCATTTTTTCCCAAATGATTCAGCAATTCAATGGTATCGCATTTACAACTGTCTCTAGTTTTGGATGCAATCAGCAAATCGTCAATGTACTGCACAAGAGTTGAATTAAAAGGCAGTACCAGAGACTCCAAATCCTTTTTCAATATCTGATTGAAGATGGACGGTGATTCAGAAAACCCTTGAGGGATTCTCCACCAACTGTACACCTTATCCAGGAATTTGAAACTGAACAAAAATTGGCTGTCCTCATGAAGAGGTATCGAAAAGAAGGCTTATGACAGGTCTACGACAGTAAACCATTCAGCATCACAGGGAACCTGGAACATTATTACTGCTGGATTGGGTACCAGAGGGCAACATTTTATCACAATTTCGTTTATTTTTCTCAAATCCTGCATAATTCGAACTTTCCCACAAGGCTTCTTCAAACCCATTATGGGAGAGTTACACGGACTGCTCAAAACGTCTTTCAGGACTCCCTGCCTGAGAAAATCTGCAATTATTTGTGACACTTCGATGAGAACGTCTTGTGTCATATGATATTGTGGTACCTGAGGGAACACCGCATTTGGCTTTATCTGGACTTTGACTAGTTCTACCCCTTTTATTAGTCCTACTTCCTTTCCGGTCAGGTCCCATACTTTCTCTGTTACTGTCCCCTGTAACTCGACAGGTAAATCAATCAAGGTAAGCATCGGGAACAGAGTAATCAAAGGGTAATCTTCATTAGCTGTTCCTGTGTCCTCTTCTGAGAACTGTCCTTCCTCTCCCTCATCATCACTATTTGTCTGCACTTCGATTCCGTTATTGGAACAGGTAATTGAACATTTTGTCTTGTACAGTAAGTCCCTTCCCAGTAGGGAAACCGGACTCGAGTCACAGACTACAATCCTATGTAGCCCCTGAAAGTTGCCGATCTCAACCTGCATTGGATCTGTAATCGGGTTTGTCAGATACTGGTTTCCTACTCCAACCACTCTTATGGTACGCCCTGAAAGGGGCAATTTTGGAACCTCTGCACTTCTAACTGTAGAGCGTGTGGCTCCTGTGTCAACTAGGAACGAGACCTTGTAACCCATCACCTTTCCTTCCACATATGGGCCCCTCTGATCCACCTCTAAGGATGCTGCAAGACTGCATTCTTCACTGTCTGAACTATCGTCTGACCATTCCTCATTCATGCCACTTTCACCTCGTAATGGGAACTGTTGTACTGTATTATTTTGATTCGTTACCTGACCTGTGACCTGTTGAGGAAGCATCACCTGTTGCTGTCCCATCGGAGCCATTGGTAATTGCATTTGCTGTCTAGGTACCATAGGGATCTGCTGTTGTGCTGGTTGCATTTGCACTGACTGGAAATGCGGCATTTGTATCTGCTGCATGGGCTGTACCCCATGCATTTGTACCAAATTATTCTGAAAATTCGGGTTTTGATGCCTTATTTTTGGGCTCTGTACATTTTGTAACGTACCAACATTAGCACTTTGGTGAACAACACCCTCCTGCATCATATTCGGGCACTCCCGTTTCCAGTGCCCCACGCCCCCACACGCATGACATGGTGACATCTTTTTTGCTCCTTGTACGTCATTTTGAACTACAACAGTATTTAAGTCCGAACCGCGATTCATAAACCCTCGACCTCGACCCCTCGGCTGTGTCTGAAACACACCATTCATTTGTGGTTGTTGCTGTATCATCTGTTGAACTCCGTTTCCCTGTATTCCTGCCTGTGCAGCCGTTATCTGCATCACCATCACTTTCTCTTTCAGCTTTTTCTGTTTCATTTCAATTTCATCACTACAGTATTTCGCATACTGCAACACTTCATCAATCGGCTTTGCTTGCCAACAAATCAAATGATTCTTAATCATCTGACTAACTTCTGGTCTCAATCCTTCGACAAACCTAAATACAAGATGATTCATGTCCTTAGGTTCAATTGTCTCAGTACCACTATAGTGTTTAAATGCCTTTAGCAGTCTTTCGTAGTAAGCATGTATTGATTCCTTAACCTCTTGAGAGGTCCGGTCGATTTTCTGCCAATCAGTCTCTTTCGGCGACACCTTTTGTTTCAAAAACTCAATCACCTTATGATAATACTTCATCATCTCTTTAGAGGGTGCCCCTGTCACCTTACCCCTTGCCGGTTCCTTCGTTTGCCAATCTACCCCTCTCTTGCATTCAAGCCACAAATCAGGCAGAACAATAATCTCAAACAAGGTATTCAAGTCTTCCCAGAGACACTTCGCAAGTTTCACAAACCTATCTGTTTGCTGATACCACTCGATCGGTTTCTCTCTTAGTCTGGGATAATCATTAGTAAAGGATAGGATGTCTCCTCTGGTCCACGGTACATGGACTAAAACACCACCAGCTGTCTCTCTCATAGGTAATATTTTTACCGAATCCACATCGGGGGAGGCCTTATCTTGGTTAGACCCTGGACTGTCACCCTATTCCTTATCTCTTTTCTTTGCCCACCTGCCTTCCCATTTCTCCAGTGCACCCCAAATTAGAGCACTTTGCAACAATTCTTTCAAATGTTCCTTCATTCCTGCAGACCTCATGTGCTCAAAATCTTTGGAGTCGAAGTCTAATCTGTAACTTCTTCTCAGATGTTTAGTGTTTCCAATGTCAATATTGTATTTATCTGCCAGGTTTGCTAATCTTTGATGCACCTTGCCTACTTCTTTGGTAATTTTGGGACAAAAGAATCTTAATTCTGCTTCCGTATATGGCTCCAATCTTTTCACTCCCATTGTACCTTCCACTAACTCAGCAGCTTCTGCCCCTGATCTTACTAAGTTCAGGTATTCATCTTGTTTTTCTTTTTCTGGTTCGACTGTAACCACTGCAGCCTTTTGTGAAGTGTAAGTCTTTTCTAACCATTCATTTAGCTGTTGGACTGTGAAACCCTGTAGCGAAATGTTCCCTGCATGCATCATTGGGGAATGTGATATACTTGTACTCATTGTCTGTGGAGTTAAAACTCCTAACCCTGCCTGACGCATTGCTTCGATGGGTGCTCCCACTAGACTAAGGTCCATTAAATACCTCGGCTGTTCAACTGCTTGCTCTCCTGGTGCCATTATCTGGGGGGTCCCCATAGACCCTCCTCTTATCACATCTTGAGTCATCACTCCCTGATCACATACGCCAGTTTTACCCTGTGCATACAATGGCACTGGTGGACCAACAGTAATTGGCAATGATATGGCAGCAGGTGTCTGACCATGGCCCAGATTCCGTGGAGCAGCAACTCCATAGGTCTGTTCCAAGGTACCTGGAACAGGTACTAATGGCAGACCAGCTACTGGGTTGTACCCTGGTATTAGCTGTGGCTGTGGTTGGGATAGTAATTTCGGAGTTGACTCAATCTGTACTAACTTTGATTTTGTGTATATCGGGTCTGGCGGCACTATCAGATTTGTAGTAGTCTCAAGTACTGGAACGTCTGGGTAGATTCTCTGTATCTGCGGTGGAGGTTGCAACTGTGCCGATATGTCTGGAGCAGTGGGTACACTGACACCATTCTGTATCAAAGCCATATCACTAGTCTGTGCCGTATCAGCAACTCCCTTTTCCTGCGTCTGGTTCCCAGGATCCGTGCTAGTGCTTGGAGCACTATCGCTCACCGCATAGGGTGGTGGGCGATCGTGCAACAACCTGTCCATAAACTCCTCATCGTCTGAATCATCTTCCTCTTCCCAAGGTCTTTTATTCTCTTTAGATTTGTAAGAGTCTTTATCTGTTTTACAGGTGGCTTTATTTCCCTGTGTTTCTTCTCCCTGTGTTATTGCTGGGAATAATTTTAATCCATCAACAATTCCCCTTCTCCACATTTTGCTCTCATTATCCCATCTAGCTTCTGCATAAGATTTTTCTGCCCTTCTCAGTCTTCTCTGAAACTTTTCTTGTCTCTGTTTAAGAGCCATTAGATCCCAAAACGCTAACGCCTCATACTGAGCTGGCGTTGGAGGTAGTTTCTGTTCACTTAACATCCACCTCAATCTTCCGAGAACCCTCGTATTAAACGTTCCATATTCTGCAAACGCTAAACATCCCTCCTTCTCTGTTAGTTTGCGCCACTGTTTCATCCATAAACATGGAGCAACACCCTTTTCTTAAATGAATATATAAGCTGGAGAACCTTCGGGTGGTGTAGGCTCCCCTTCAGTTGCTATAATATATGTGTCTCCCTTCAGAGCACTCCTGAATGCTTTAACAAAATTCATTTTTGCGATTTTCTCTTGATTTGTATTTAATCAGAAATGACTTAGGGGCCAGATGTAGCAAAGTATTTGCACCTCGCAAACGGCGAAAATCGCCGTTTGCGAGGTGCAAATGCCTCTTTGCTATGCAGAAATGCATATTGCGAGTCGGTACCGACTCGCAATATGCATTTCAGAATCGCAAATAGGAAGGGGTGTTCCCTTCCTATTTGCGATTCGGAGTGGAATGCAATACCATTTGCGACCGCATATGCGGTCGCAAAGGGTATCGCAGTTACCATCCACTTCAAGTGGATGGTAACCCACTCGCAAATTGGAAGGGGTCCCCACGGGACCCCTTCCAGTTTGTGAATGGACCCAAAACATTTTTTTCAGGGCAGGTAGTGGTCCAAGGGACCACTGCCTGCCCTGAAAAAAAACCGAAACTAAAGGTTTCGTTTTTTTTTTTAAGTGCAGCTCGTTTTCCTTTAAGGAAAACGGGCTACACTTAAAAAAAAAAAAACTGCTTTATTGAAAGCAGTCACGAACATGGAGGTCTGCTGACTACAGCAGGCCTCCATGTTTGCGAGTGCCTAGACTCGCTATGGGGCCGCAATTAGTGACCCACCTCATTAATATTAATGAGGTGGGTCATTGCGACCCCATAGCGAGTTGCAGACGGTGTCTGAGACACCGTTCTGCATACCAATTTGCGAGTTGCAAATTGCGAGTCGGAATGACTCGCAATTTGCCACTCGCAAATTGGATTTTTCCTACATCTGGCCCTTAGTTCCCAGGACACTCTTCGCCCCCTTTCTCAACCCTTGCCTCTCACGGACGGCAGCCAATCCGTGTGCGACCCCTCTCGACAACTGACCTATCTCAGCGCGGCACCACTGACGTCACACTCACACACATTGCAGCTGACAAAGTCTTGCGGCTCGTCCGCTCCTCACTGAACCCATACGAACCCACACAAATTAATGCAATTATTGCAAGCACCTTAAATGACAACACAAATCTGCTGGTTTACTACAGGAAGGGTAACACATTCGCTTCAGAACTTTACAGAGATTTCACTTGAAGCCTCAGCCGCTACTTTCTCCTTATCAGCTCCCGCATACGCAAGCAGAATTCGACCTGCAAATTCTACTCTCGACTTGTCAATGGCTCATCCTAGTGCACTTTAGAACTTGCTAAATCTCCATCGAAGGTTTCACACATACGTTTCAACTCAAACTTGACTTGTCAACCATGCCCGATTGACCTATTAAACCGCACAGATTACAACATAAATCCAAGTGTCTCCTACACTTGTCAACATACTCCGGAGTCTTAGACCACGACAGGTCCGTACATAACAACCAACCACGTGGATAATTTTGAGCATTAAGCGCCACACTCATGTGAAGTACGCAGACTTCCCTACTCTCATACTGTGGAGTACGCCCACTCCTGCTAAATGACACATAGTTGACCTAAATGCACACAAATCTCACAATTTCCTGCAAAAGGCATAAGCTAAGCAAGTGCAAAGACCCTAAACCACACACATTATGACGCCAAGAACATTCCCAACTCACTTAGGCAGGCTCCGAGATCCCGGGAAAGTCATAGTGAACTTAGAAACCCATCATACCTCCAATTGCATTATCACAGAAAAACAAATTAAACAATGGTTCTCCGTCGTAGGGCCCCCAAGGGCCAAAACGGTCGCTCTGATACCAGAACTGATAACGCGTCCTTTTATGTCAATTTTATACACATTAGGACTCGTTTTAGGCCAATGAATCTTGTGACCCAGTGGTGAGACACCGTAGGACGAGATAACTGATCAATATGTCAAGCAATATATCAATAATGTCATCAATATTCACCACCACAACACACTTTACTTTAGTTATAGACATTAATCAAATTGTCGACGCAACCATGACCTTTCAGCCATGAATAACCACACCTGTTGATAGAATTTTATGTATTTTATTCCCTATTGATTACAATCCACTAGCAAAAGTGTCAATCTCAAAACCAAGAAGCATAAGAGCATAGTCACAATATGGCAACTGTGATAAGATTTCATTAATGCAAGAATCACAAAAATAAGAACATAGTACGGCGTGAACATAGATCAGAATATAGCAAGTATCATATACGTCTCAGTTCAGCAAATCGTAACGTCAGTCACCTGTCTATTTGCATCAGTCAGAGTGAACTTCTATCCTAACCCCTAATTAGCATCAGCATGTTGGGCTTCATGCAAAACAATTTGGAACACAAATTTGGAAAACATCTAACTACGGCCTCTATGAAAAATAAGCAGTTGGTACCTAGAAAGAAAAAGCAAACAGACAAATTACAAATCGCATTGTCATAATTACCCACCAAGGACTAGGTCAGCACACAGGATAAGTCTTCGTCTTCAGGACATCTGTCGAATCGGCATCAGTCTAACCTCGTCTAGAGGACACTTCCTTCATGAGGAGGAGAAGCGTAAAGGGCAGTATTTGGGTGAGGATGGTTCATTAAGTCTCAAAGTCACCAAACAGAGTCACAGAGTTTCTGGATAAAATCAGTAGCATTCCCTACCTAGTTCTAACAACCCTTCTGTGACATGGGTTTTTATCCCTTTTTCGTAATACCTTCCCCCAAAATTCTATTGGACATTTACTACACCCCACTATCTTTAACCTATCACATTAGGCATTAGGTAATTCCAATTGTCACCCCATGATAATCCATAACATTTTGATTGGTCTTCATAATTGACGTCTTCGGAGGTGGCACATCCGGGGGGTTTCATCACCACTTGGCACGTCTTCTCGGGTCATGAGTTCCTTTGTCCATGGTCTAATGTCCTTGTACATTAGATTAATCTACTTTTGTTTCAAATTGTATTTAGATTCATACTAAGGCAGCTAGCATGCGGATGAGAACGGAATATGGTTTGATACATAAAATGAAGAAAAGGAACAAATGCAGGGTCATGGCCTTTCGCGAGTCAGCACACTGAAAAACAGAGAAAATGCTTTAATATGAGAGCTAGGCAGCCAAATCTACAACTCACGCTAACTTAAGGCCTATGAGATTTTAATACAAATGCAATATCATAAATGTTAATATAAATCATAGCATGAACAGTTTTACTTATCATTATTAGCTCACGTATATATTTGTGACCACACACATTATAGTCGTAATTCAGATGCGTGTTTAAGCATTACTCTAATTATTGTCGTTTTCTATGCAGCATTATTAAGCATTGGAAGTTATGTGGGTGATGGTGTTGTGTGCCTGTGGATGCTAGTTTGTTGATGGTGGTGTCTCTCTCTGGCCTTCTCTCTGTAATTCTGGTCGCAGGGGTTTGTGGGTGATGTGGATGTGTGTTTTATATAGTATTGGGTGTGTGGGAGTGGTGTGTGTACTGTATGTGTATCAGGTGTGTGTATTTTGATTTGTCCAATGTGGCAGTGTTTTGTAAATGTGTGTGTATTTTGAGCGCGGCGGTGTGTACCGCCAGTGGAATACCGCGGTTGAAAGACCGCTGTGTAGATTCGTGTGTCGTGATAGTGTGAGCCTATTTCTGTTGCCATGACGGTGGAGGTTTTGTTTTCGCCAGTTTATCACTGACCTTTGGTGTGGCGAACTTGTGTGGGTGTCTGAATTTTGGCGGGTTCCGTGCTGTGGGTCATAATAACTGTGGCAGATTTCCACAGGCACAGCGGTCTGTTGGCGGTCTTCTGCACGGCGGTAAGCGGCTTTTACCGCCAATGTTGTAATGACCGCCTCAGTGTCCTACAAACAATAATATAACTACGATCAAAAGAATCAACAATGGTTTCAACTCAAATCCCAATATTTCACTTCCCAAGTGACCAAACCATCTGCCAATAGCAGAACATTCACTCCTGATTTCCTCCCATCCATGTTCCTTCAAATCTTTGGTTAACCTAGATATATTCTGAATAAACTCCTGCAAATCTTCACTTTTATGGAGGATAAAAGTGCAGCACTGTTGATCTTTAAGTATCAAACACTCCGACCTGTTTTTTGATCAACATGCCTAATGCAAGTCAATTTTGCAATACCATTGAATTGATATCTATCATCTCAGTATTGGTAACCAACAGTGCTCCGGCAGTATTAATGGCCAGTTTATACTCTATAGTAGACAGCCTTATGGTTCTCAGATCATTCAAAGTCACTCCCACAGACCGAATCATAGCACCAAAATGTCTCTTACTACTTCCCTTGCACTCATACCTCACTTACGTCTAAACACTTTTGTCCAGACAAGATTATCAAAGTGCTCTACATGATAGATTTTTAGAAAAACAATTCCCAAATAACTTGCACTATACCATCCTTTTGGGAGTCTAAAATATGCTCAATCACCAGAAAAAAAAATACCAAGGATCACTGCATCTTCCCCATCCAAATACAACTTGAAATTTCCCCGAACTTCAAATGTGATAATGCAGTAAATAAACTTTTGCTTTTCCTTTACCATGCCCATGAAATTAGGATGAATAGTATCTCACAGAAGTGAAGCTTCAACTTGGGCAACTGCTTTGTTTGAAGTGGAGTGTTTGCTTATGTCTGGAGGGAGCTGTCATAGTCCCACCATGCACAAGCAAACTGCTACCTCCAGAGGATGGGATTTCTACTTTTTAAAGTTAGAAGACATCACAAAAAATACATATATATATATATGTATTATTTATTTTTTAAATGTAAAGCAATGTCCTTTAAAGAGGTGTGTTTTCAACTCTCGTAAATTAGAGCAGCTTTGAGGTGGGGATTTCTTCCATACAGCTTGATGGATTGATAGTAAAGCCCACTGCCTTGTTTTTTATTTTTTTATTATATTTTACATTGCTAAGTCTGCAGTCTGATAGTGTCCTTGCTGCAGGTATGGTGAGAACCACCAGAGATGGTAAGCTTGTCTGCAAGATGAGAAGGGTTGCTGGTTGTGATAGATTTGGAAATTACGCAACTGGTGTTTAATGTGGTATGGGCCAGCAAGTGAAGCTAATGCAGTTCCATCAGGGTGAGCGTAATGTGATTATATTCTTCAGGCACTAGATAAGACTTGCTGTGGCATTTACAATTCCCTTAAGCAGTGCCAGTGTAGAGTCTGGGAGAGCATGGAGCAGGGCATCACCACCATCCAGATGTGAGAGCTCAAGGGCTTGAATAGCAGTTCTGAAGTTGTTTTCTGGAAGAAAATGTTTCACTCTCTTTAAAAAGCAGCAGCACAGGGTGACATTGCAGGCAGCGAACAGTATAATATAAGCAAACTTGCTAAAAAAAAAACACTGAATCACAATTATAACTAGCCACAGTTTATGAAATAAATCTCTTATGTGCAGTGATCATCTTTACAAAGTTAATTGGTTTCTTGATTGACAAAAGTGCCCATCCCACTGCCATCCTTATTTGGACATGGACATTATTGGACACCTTTTCCACCTTATGCTCAGGGTATTACCAATAAGGATGCCAACAGTGCTGTGTAATAGTAGGTATGCCGCCTAGGATTGTGCTCGGCATAAGGGTGCTGCCCAGGTGTTAACTCCCCATATCACCAGCACAGTCAATCCTGTTCCCAAGTGGATACCTTAAAAGTCATGACCACATGCATCATAACAATGGCAGGCTATGGTGTGATTCAAGGATCTACTGTAGGATTTGAGGATCTATTATAGGATTCCACGATCCCACAGTCTATAAAACCTCAACTGAGTGGGCCAAGTGCCTGACTTTCATCCCTGTTGATGTGAGGAAGCCTGTGCTTTGACCCTGATCTTCACTTGCATCCTGGTTTTCCAGTTGGTGTTATCTTCAAGCTAGACACCAACAACATATTCTCAGACGTTTTATTTTGTGGCAGTTCTTGAAATTCCTTCTGCAGCATCACCTTAAATATGTTTCTTGCATTCTTGGAATTTTTTGACCTCACCAATCTCTTTCTTCACAGGTCTCATTATAATGATAGCTTGAAAGACCTACATATTTCTTGTTTGGATTGTGAGACTCCTGCTAGGTCCCCTTACAGTCCCTTCTCAAAAGTACTGGGATTCTGTTAGAATCTCAATGTTGTTCTGTAACAACTGTCTCTTGGGTCTCTGCAGTGTTAGATGTGGATCCTTTGTGAACCTTTTTTTGATCACTGTCTCAAGTTGAGGAGCACTAACAACTGCTATTGAACGTAGGAACAAGACAAGTCTTATCAAATGTATTTTGGCTGTCCTAAGATGAAGAAACTTTGTCATTGATGTTCTGAATGTTTGCCATAGGGCATCAATTTTTAATGTAATTCCTATGTCTCCTTTCCTGTAGAATGTTTCCATTCATGAAACATCTATTTAAATGAAAAAAGAGTTTGTTTTTTAGTTGATGTAAAAGCAGAGAGTACCAGTAGACTTGTGTTCTATGTAGCATACAAACCTTCATGGGTGAAAGACTGCAGATATTTCAAGAGAACTTCTGCCGGATTAGATGAGCTGTGTAACTACAAACCAACAACTTCTTTTGTGTGCTTCTTCTCATATCTCCAAACCCCTTTGCCCTCTTCACCATTAGTGCTTAGTGCAGTCTTGAGGTGGGTTGGTTCCATCAATAGAGGAAGGGATCTACCACAGTTACATTCAGATCCACAGGTTAGTGTGGTGACTTGAATCTGACAATTGATAGGGTCTTCCTCTGGACAATCAGGATAGTAGATGCCCACCCCATAATTCTACGAATTCAATAGCTATGCTGGACGTGTCAATTAAAATGAAGTATTTACTTTGGGAATATTTCCCAAAAATATTCAAGCCACGCAAAATGAGTGCATACAGCGACCGGGTGACATTTTAACCATACATAAGATGCTGCATATGTACCTACACCATTAGCAATAGAGAAGTAATTTCGAGGGTAATATGCGTCAGAGTACAACATCGAAATACACGGAAGCCTGCATAAATTATTGGGGCTTCTGTGCAAAGTGAGAGAAAGTGGCTTTGGCAAGGCTCTTGTGTCAACGCATTCGGAGCCGGCTTCCTTGTTGCAGGGTCTTTCCCGCCCTTTTGGCGGTCGCCCGCCGGCCCAGCGGGAAAGCCAGAATGGCATCCGCGGTCTTCTGACCACGGAGCGGCCATTTGGTGGTTCCCGTTTGGCTGGCGGCACCCGCCGCCAGCCAAATTTAGAATGAGGCCCTCAGTGTCCCACAAACAATACTATAACTATGATCAAAAGAATCAACAATGGTTTCAACGCAAATCCCAATATTTCACTTCCCAAGTGACCAAACCATCTGCCAATAGCAGAACATTCACTCCTGATTTCCTCCCATCCATATTCCTTCAAATCTTTGGTTAACCTAGATATATTCTGAATAAACTCCTGCAAATCTTCACTTTTATGGAGGATAAAAGTGCAGCACTGTTGATCTTTAAGTATCAAACACTCTGTCCTCTTTTTCGATCAACATGCCTAACGCAAGTCAATTTTGCAATACCATTGATTTTATATCTATCATCTCAGTACTGGCAACCAATATTGCTCCAGCAGTACTAATGGCCAGTGTATACTCTATAGTAGACATCCTTCTACATCTCAAATAATTCAAAATCACTCCCACAGATGGAATCATACCACCAAAATGTCTCTCACTACTTCCCTTGCACTCACACCTCCCTTACGTCTAAACACTTTTGTCCAGACAAGATTATTAAAGTGCTCTACATGATAGATTTTTGGAAAAACAATTCCCAAATAACATGTACTATACCATCCTTTTAGTAGTCTAAAATATGCTTCATCACCGCAAACAAAATAAATACTAGGGATCACTGCATCTTCCCCATCCAAATACAACTTGAAATTTCCCTGAACTTCAAATGTCTGTTCACATTCACTCTTTCCCACAAACACATTGTCAATGGTGGACCTCTTCATCCAGATGGACAATCCTCCTCTGTGTTCCCAATCTAAAGCTAAAGCAGCTAAGTTTCAAGCTAACCGATGTTCCATTTCTTCCTTTGCATATTTATTCTGACTTCGGAACAACTCATCTGTCTGTGATCCGACTTCCAACTCTCTCCACCTATCTCCACCTATCTTCAACTAAATTAAAAAACATCTTTCCTACATCTGATAAAAGACAAGTTAAGTTGTGTCTATGTGCATATACAGTGCCTAAGGTGAAAACAGGTTTTAAAATCTTGCAATAATATTTATTTCCAAAGGAGTCAGGCGTCCATTCAAATGTTCAATTATAGGAATTCCTGAAAGAGTCATATTATAATTGGAGAAATAATATTGACAATGTCCTGTCCCATAAAATAAACTCAACAACAAACTACATGAAATTCCGTAAATCACAGGGATGTGCTGATAGGTAATACATTCTGAAACAGAAATAGGCAATTGCATACATACATTGCAGTCCCTTGCCTTCATGGTCTCTATATATTCATACAATAAGCAAAAATATACATCTGCAGAATATTCTCCGCTAGAAGTATCTATGTGTAATGCTTTCTCATTTAATGTATTACCCTTCCTAAAACTAACAGTTCAGGAAGGAATATCAGAAGAAATCCCTCCCTCTGCTGGATTAGTGGAGGAAAACACTCCTACGAGTTATGTTATTAATATGAAAAGCAGAACAAGCAGTAAAGCACCTATTACACATCTATGTCTATTTCTTTGATTTATCTCCATTACGTCTTTTTAATCCAATCTATTATCAAGCAAAATATGTCAGCAACAAATGTCTCTTAGTTGATTTGATCAATATGGTCAGAAAAATAAAGCTCAAAAGTTCAAAAGTTCAAAGTTAATTCAGTGTCAGTTCATATGAATCTTTATGAGGCTTCCTTACCCTACTCTGTATTCTTTTAAATAACAACACTTTTTCTCCTACTGGGGCCTAAGTGTTTTTTCAAGTTTTCAATCAATATAAATGTCTCTAATATGTGCACAGGCTACTCTACCAGATGACAATGAAAGTTCCAAATACATCTCAATCACAATGTCCAGTTCATGGAAGCTCAGCTGAACCAGTATGCTGATGCCAACATTCCCAGAATTCTTGATCTGCGTCATTTGCAAAGTGGGTCCATTCAGGTGAAGAGTACCTGGGGCTTGGTATTCGTGTTCTTTTGGACTTTCTCTGTTTTACACTTTTGTCTTCACTTTCTCCCAGGTCAGAATTCTATTCCCTCAGCAATTGTTTAGGCAGTGTCACTCCTTCTTTCTCATGTCGTCTAGGCCATTGGTCTCTAGCTTCCACTCGCCTTCCAGTAGCACTCGTTCCCTCACCAGCGTCTGATTCCGAGTCTGACTGCTGCTCCTCAGGCAAACTTTGATTGGTTCTGCTTCAGAGTCTGTCATGATTTGCTCTAGAACCCCTTCTGCTTCATCAAGTGCTATTTAAGGCTCAGATTGGAACCCAACAGTTTGATTGACCTGCTCTTGTTGTCTTTCACACACTACTGGTTCTTCCGGGACAGGCACTGCTTCAACAAGGTGACACTCCACCCTGTGAGTGTGAAAGCATGGATCCAGTTAGGGAGAACAACACACTTCACAGCAGTCATCGTCACCAGGATCACCTGATAAGGCTCACGCCAATGAGGTTCCAGAAGTGTCTTTCTGATTTGTTTCTTCACCAAGACCCAGTCACTGAGAACTGAGGTCATGGCCCTGTTATTATTGTGGGCAATGCTGTGACTGTTCCGACCTGATGTATCACATGAGCTAGTCCCTTGCAGTAGTCTAGGAATATGTCATCAGTTATATTCACAAGTACATTTGCAGGAATTGCTGGCAGTCTCATTACCCTCCCCTCCCCATCAAATATTTAATGGGGGGACAATCCAGTCTTTTCATCAGGTATACTCCGAAGACTCATCAACACAAGAGGCAAAGCATCAGACCACTTCAGTGACGTTGAAGCACACACTTTTACCAACTTCGATTGCAGAGTGCCATTCACTTTCTCAACAAGACCCAAAACCTCAGGTCTAATACTGCAATGTAGTCTCTGATCCATCTGCAATGCTGTGCATAACAGTTTTAAGACCTCATTATTGAAATGAGTTCCTCGATCTGATTCCAAAGTGGTCGGGGAGCCAAACCTCGGGATGAGTTCTCTCATAAACAATTGAGCCACAGTAGGACTATCATTTCTCCTAATTGGATACGCTTCAACCCAATGGGAAAAAACACACACAATGATCAAAATGTACCTCAATCCACTGCACATAGGCATCTCAATGAAATCCATCTGAATTCCATTAAAGGGTCCTCCTGACTTCCCTTTGTGACTCAACGTAAGTGTAGTCCTCTTCCCAAAGTTCTTCCATTGACATACAACACACCTGTGACACAGCACTTCAGCCATCACTCTGAATTTAGGATTGAACCAAGTTTGCATAAACAACCTCACCATAGCATCCCTACGAATATGAGCAGGGCCATGGAAATGTCGAGCCACTGGTCGTAAGAGACTCCTTGGCAATACTGTCCTTCTGTCCACTGAAACCCAAATGTCATCATCTCTTTTGACACAACCTGCTCTAACCCAACCTTGCTATTCTTTCTCATCTCATAACAGGTGTCAGCTTTTGTCGACAAGAGGTTAAAGTTAGCCTTATCCATTCCTTTGTTCATAAATTCTCCATTAACAATTGGAGTGCATGGAGGATATTTTATACCTGCTCACCATTCTGCATCGGTGATCCAGAGGATGTCATAAATCTTCGCTGAGACTACAGTTGCCCGAAGTCATGAACGGTACCAAAGCTCTACTGACTACTGGTAAAGATTGTCACTTTCAATCAACATGCTCTTGTAAGAGCAATCAGTTTAGCCACTTGATCCAAAAATATTCCTTGAAGTCAAGAAGCTTTGACAACTCCAGGCACAGCACAGACAACATAGGCCGTTCTCAAACATCCTCCACTGCCTCTCAAACATGAACCATCAACATAAAAGACATAAATAGTTTTGAGCAATGGTTTGTCTTATATCTGGTCTGAGTTTGCTACATAGTTCAGTGACATGAAGGCAATAATGGTCTGCCTCGGAGTCTTCAACTGATTATTGACCCACTACTGGCAATAGAGTGGCAGGAATAAAAATTCCACATCGTTTAACTGTTATGTTTTCTGCTGCCAAAATCACCTGCTTGTATTCTGTAAGTCTACAGCTGGTAAGCTATTGAGTGTGTCCCCTCGTCAATAAGATTTCAGCTCAATTAGGCATGTACACAATTAATGGATGACCCATAACAATATTTTCACACCTCTCAATTTCAGTGCTAACTGCAGCCACTGCTTTAAGACAGCCAGGCAAAGCAGACACAACAGGCTCCAACATAGCAGAAAAATATGTCACTGGTCTCTTGGCATTTCCATGCATTTGTGTCAGCACTGAGAGAGCACAGCCCTCTCTCTCACTGCAGAAAAGTACAAAAGATTTATAATAATCGGGCATCCCAAGAGTTGGGGCATGACAGTGCGATTCTCTCAGCTCAAGAAGTGCGACCAGGCAGTCGTCCCATGGTACCAGATCAGCCACATCCTTGTGAATCAGCCTCTAGAAAGGCTTGGCCACTAGGGAAAAGTTGAGTTGCCACTGTCTACGGTAGCCCAACATTCTCAAAAACATTCAAACCTCCCTCCGTGTAGCTGGTGGATCAATTTTCAGTATAGCTGAAATCCTTTCTAGTGACACTTTTCTCACTCCTCTCTAAAATTGATGTCCAAGGTATTTTACCTGTTTTTGACAATACTGCAATTTCCCAGGGGACACCTTATGTCTATTCTCAGCCAGGTGGTTGAACAATGCAATCTTATCCTGTTCAAATACTTCTTGAGTATTTCACGCCACCATCAGGTCATCAATGTACTGAATTAAGACTGAATTCAAAGACATAATCAAAGATTCCAGATTTTTGTTTAGAATCTGATTAAAGATCTATGGTAATTCAGTATACCCTTGTGGGACACAACACCATGTAAAGGCCTTCTTTCCGAGTCAAAAGGCAAAAAGGAATTGACCTTCCTCAAGCAGCAGTATTGAAAAGAAGGCCTGACACAGGTAAGTTACAGTGAAACACTCTGCCTCACATGGAGTTTGAAATAACATCACAGCTGGATTCAGTACCATAGGGCAACAGAGAAAAAGAATATTGTTTACTTTTCTCAAATCTTGTACAATCCTGTACTTTCCATGTGGTTTTTGAAGAGCCATGATGAGATAGTTACAAGGACTTCCCATTATCTCCTTCAGAACTCCCTGCTGAATCATCAACTCAATGACAAGAGTTATTCCAGCAATCATCTCAGGGGTCAAATTATACTGTGGGGTCTTTGGAAAGTCAACATTTGGTTTGACAGTGATTCGGACAGGTTCGGCACCTTTTATAAGTCTGATTTTCTTTCCTGAAAAATCCCACAATTCATGCTTAAAAGTTTTCCTCAAATCCAAGGGAAGATCATCGACTAATAACAGAATCAGTAACGTGCAATGTGCCACATTCTTAATCAACTTAAAGGCAGCATCTTTATCTTGAGTGTGAACTTCTATTCCTGCTGGGGTACAATAAATTAAATAATATAATTTCACCAACAAATCTTTTCCCAAGAGATTCACTGGACTACAGTCACATAATATGAACTTGTGTATTTCTTCAAAGGATCCTATTTTAACTGAAACTGGGGCAGTTTCCTGAACTGTCATCTGTCTCTTTTCCACAACTTGGATTGTTTTCCCAAGAGTGGCAGGTTTGGTACTTCTACTGTTCTCAGAGTAGAACGGGTAGCACCAGTGTCAACTAAAAATGACACCAGATGGCCATCCACTTCACTATTTCCGAATGGTCCACTCTGGTCTACCTCTAAGGTTGAGCCAAGTACACAGTCTACTTTCCCTTTGAGGCACCGTCAGGCTGATTGATTGCAGCTATTTCGTTCACCCATATCAAACAATGGATGTTGTTGGAACAGATTTTCATTCTGCATTCTATTTACATTCATCAGCAGACCTTGATTAGGATGTGGACTTATGCCAGTAGAATTTTGATGTGACATCGGAGGTTGAGGGACTTGCATGGTCGGGGCTTGGGGCATATTCAAATTTTGACTCCTAGGTCTTTGAACTCCCTGCATCTGATTAAAGTTGTTACTCTGCAAAAAGGAACAAACCCTGCATTTTGAGCTAGATTAGCAGGATTTAAACAACATTCCTGCTTTCAATGTCCCAGTTTGTTACAAACATGGCAAGGAGTTGACCTCTTTGAAATATTTACATCCATTCCTGTGCTAGGATCTACTGGACACCTCAAACTCTCCCTTGTGTTAGATTTTGTGATTGTTGATATACAACTTGCATCACGCCTGCATTACTCACATCTGCATCTGGCTAGTTGGCTGAGCTGCTTTCACCTGAGCAAGCATCAACTTCTTGAGCTTTTTCGGCTTCATTTCTACTTCATCATGGTAGATTTAGCATAATGTAAAATCTCATCAATTGACTTATATTGCCAACAAATCAAATGCTGCTGGATCAACAAACTGATCTCTGGTCTCAAACCCGTTGCAAACCTTGAGACAAAATGTTCCATATCTTTTACCTCTTGATTCTCCATACAGCTATACTGTTTGAATGCCTGTAGCAATCTCTCATAATAGGCATGGATCGTCTCCTTTGGTTCTTGTAATGAAATGTTATGACCTCCTGATACTACTTCATAACCAGTGGTGAGGGACCCTTGGTTACCAGATTCCTAGGATGTTCCTTTTCAGGCCAGTGACCAGCTGTCTTACATTCCGCCCACAAATCATTCTGAACAACAATGTCGAACAACGTGTTTAAATCAACCCAAACATCTGCAAAATCTTCACAAAGTTTTAAGACTGTTTGTACCATTCAACTGGCATCTCTCACAATTTTGAGAAATAATTGGTAAATGATGCAGCATCACTCCTACTTCATGTCACATGTACATAACCCCCACCAGGCACCTCTCTCAAAGGAAATGTTTTAAAGCTTTCCTCCGTTCCAACCGGAGGTGGTTCACCAGAGGGTTTCTTCACCCTCTTTCTTTTTCGCCCATTTGGTCTCCCATTTATCCAATTCATTCCATTTCCTAATGTTATGAATCAGTTCCTTAACCGGGGTCATTAATCTTGCTGTCCTCACCTCAGAAATATCATTGTCACAAAAGCACACCAGATAAATTCTTTGCAAATGTTTTTAGTTTTATTCAAATCTACCTTATTTTTCCTTGCCAATTCTATCAACTTAGCAAGTACTTGTCCTGCTTGTTTGGTAATGTTCTGACATGTAAAAGTGAACTCATCTTCTTGGAATGTATCTAGCCTCTCTAACCCAAGATTTCCAACAATCATCCCATCCAGCTCTGCCATTAATTTGTCACATCTAAAATTCTCTCCCTTGGGGGTGATAGAAGCATTATCCCAGTCACCTCCTTGGCACTAATAGATTGTGTAACTACAGAACATTTTGAGGTGGACTTATATATTTGACTCAAAGGTGGTTCCTAGATGGGAGCATTATGAGTAGACATCTTTTTATATGAATTAATGGAAGCACATCCTGACATGTTCATTGTCACATCTGTGCTTGCCCCACATGGACTACTAGCATGAGTTGGAATTAAAGGAACAAAATCTTTGGCACTCAAAACTTTGGAGACTCTACTCTGCCTTTCAGTGTTCCCAGATACATTCAGATTATACATATTTCTCCCAGAACCTTCTGCGTTATACAAAGGAACCACTGGACCAATAGTGACTGGAACTATAATGCCTTTCACAGTACTCACTGTAGGATAAATGGGAACACATTCTCCCTGTCCTTCTCTCCGAGACCCACCAGCTGCCCCAGTAGAAGGAACTCCCTGCCAGGCTAGAAGTCGAATTTGTTGGATGAGTCGCAATAGCGAATGGACCACTACCACCAACATTCTGATTTCCATTCTTGTCTCTATTCTCATTATAAAGGGGTGAACCTTCTGAAAGCAACATGTCCAAAAGGCTATCTCCAGAATCCCCATCATTATCCATGCTCATGCCATCTGGCTCCCTTGGTTTCCTTTCTTTCGGTTTTCATATTGTTTTCCTTTACCCCTCTCCCTCAGCCACTTAAGTAGTCAGAGCTAGATACAGCTTGACTCCCTCAATCATGTCTGTCCCATCTAACATCAGCATAACTTCGCACAGCTTTCTTTACCCTACCTTGATATTTCTCTCTAACCTTTGCATGAGAAGAACACTCCCAAGCATTAAGCGCTTCACACTGTACAGGTCTAGGAGTTGGCTTCATTTCATATAGCACTTCTCAATAATTTGCAAATTTCCAAACTAAGTCGTCATTATGAACATGGCGGGAAAGACCGTTGACCGCTGTGTCGGCGGTGAACAGAATCCCGCCGGTGGCGGCGCATGTAAAGCCACCATATACTGAATGAAAAACCCAACCCCGCCAGAAAATCCCAGACCACCACTCCCTTCCAGGACACTGTCGGCAGGAATCCCTGCCCACCCCACCCCGCCTCCGCCAAGCACACCCATATCCCACCCTCAAAATAATGATACACAAATCACCTCAGCGGACAGTGGTGTCCGGACGACCATTGGTGGCTGTGACCTCCATGTGCAGCAAGTGGGCCCAACAGCAAGAAGTGCACACATTGGATAGGCCTATCACCCACACACGTGACACACATCCTGAACACCATAAAACACCCCCATACACACCCCACAATCCCTTGCACCGAAACCAGGACCAGAAGATGGAGAGCACCAGAGACAGACAGCGAACACTAGCATGCAGGACACGCATATCGACCCACACAGGAGCACCCATACCCCGTCCCCAGTCCCGACCCCATCCACCACACTCTCCACGTCTCCCAAAAAAAATCCACGCTTCACCGAAAGGGAGCTAAGGACCATGGTAGATGAGAACCTGAAGGTGGAGCCACAAATCTTCTGGCCTGAGGTGCAGCACACACCCATTGCGTGGAACTTGGAACTGTGGCAGACGATTGTCAACAGGGTGAATGCAGTGGGACACCATCCACGCACCAGGGACGACATCCACAAGAGATGGAATGACTTGCGGGGGAAGGTCAGGGCCATGGCGTCCAGGCACCACATCGCAGTGCAAAAGACTGGGGGAGGACCGCCACCAACACCACCCGACTACACATACTGGGAGGAAAAGGTACTCGCTATCCTGCACCCAGAGGGACTCACTGGAGGAAAGGACTCGGGTAAGTCATCTACAATTACCCCATATACAACACATCTGCAATGCATGCACCACCCTACCCCACCCACACCCACCGGGACCAACACCCCAACCAGACATCAGCCACCACATCCACCACCCTGCACTACCCACAACTCACTTCCAGGCCCACATCACTCCCGCTGTGCACAACCACCCACCCCTGCACGTACCCGCAATGGAATAATATCCCCCACCACAATGTAAGCCCACCACTGGCACTAAATGCAATGTCCACCTCACAAATGCACCCTGGAAGGCCACTGAAAGTCACACCAGCACAAAATTGCATAGTTCTGTACACCTCAAACCCTCAGGCATATGTAACAGACATGTCTATGTCCCCCAACAAGCACCACTACCCATGCAACCCTAATGGAGGGGACAAGGAGTGCCACAGCACTCAAGGGAGACAGAGGCACCTCACAGGACACTGGTGAAGGATCCCTGGACAGTGACGAGCAGGCAGGCCCTTCACACAGCCATGGATACTCACCATGCAGCAGCCCCACCCAGGAAACCACTGTCACCACTAACACCCAGTCAAGAACAGCAGGTCAGGGGAGGCGTACCCCCACCAGTGGTCCCAGGGCACAGACAGGTGGAACACAGCAACAGACGCCACAGTATCCCACTCCCTACATGTAGGAAGGCGAGAGCCTCAGTACAAGTGGCACGTCAAGACCTGCGCAGGGGACACAGGCACAGGGGGCTATGGCAAGGTCAAGTGCCCCAGTGGGTCAGGGGGTAGGGCACCGGATGGATGCAGCAGCCCAGGACGTCATTGCAGAGGTATTGGGGGCCTACCAACATACCCAAGACAGGTTGACACAGATTGTGTCCACCCTGGAACAAAGTCAGAGGATGCAGCTGGAACAACACCAACAGACCATGGAGCAGTGGAAAGAACACAATGCCACAATGGCCACCATTGCTGGAGCACTGCTGCAGTTTGTCAACAAACAGTCTGACACTGACACTGGACAAGAGGCCCCCACACCAGCCCTGGACACCAGCAACAGATGACCCAACCAGCAGAAACAGCACAGGAAACGCCCTCCCAGGAATCACAAGGGCCAACAATGCCACCCCAAGAAGCTCCACAGCAGGCGCCCAAATGTAGTCTCAGGCCAAGATATGGCACTGGAAACCCACCTAAGAACAAGCCCCACTCCAACAATTGACACTGCTACTACTGCAAAGAAACCATCCTACACATTCACCAACGACACTCAGCTGAGGCCAAAATGGAGTACTATACTACAAATAGGACCCACCTATGACATCCAACAGGGCTGCCCCCAAGTCGGTTTTGAGGACACCCAACCCTTACAACTTCCATCACTGTATATAGCACAATTCACTGTATTTGACCAATTAAACACAATTCTCACCTGTAACACTGTCCCCTGTCTTCAATGTTGAACAAATTGGAGTATGGATGCAACTGGCAGACAACAACTTTATTGTCAATTTGTGCTTGGTGGTGGTAATGTGTGTTTCAAATTAGACAAGGAGGGAAAACATAAATTGTCTGTCTGTACCATGCTGAAGAGGTCCATGACTCGCCTATCATGACGAATCCCCCCTATATGACATGGCCCACTGACAGTATCAGTCACTAACCACAATTACAGGCTTAAGTCCCAGCAGGTTATTGGAAGTAGAGTTGTATCAGTTGGTTCCTGGAATTGACATCTTCCCCTTCCTCATCCTCACCATCACTCTCCTCACCTCTGAGGTAACTGATCAGGACCTATAGCACCCTCCACCTCCAAAAGGGGGATAGGATGTCTCACTGCCACGTTTTGCAGCATGCAGCAGGCCACCACTATTCTACACACCTTATCAGGCCCATAGGCCAGGGACCCCCTAGAGATATGTAGACACCGGAATCTATCCTTCAGGAGACCTATAGTACGCTCTTTCACCCTCCTAGTCCGTCCATGGGCCTCATTGTATTTCCTCTCTGCATCCGTCCTGGGAATCCTCACTGGTGTCAGGAGCCAACGCAAGTTTGGATAGCCCGAATCACCTAGAAAAAGGGTCAATACAGAGTCGTCATTGTAATGTCCCTTAGCCAGACAGACAGGTTCTCTGCAATGTGTCAGTTAGTGACAGGCAAACTTACCTATGATCCATCCTCTGGCCTCTTGTGGTTGTTCCGTCTTCGGTGGCACACTACTGTTCCTCAAAACAAATGAATCATGGACTGACCCCGGAAACATGGCATTCACATGGGAAATGTACTGGTCTGCAGTACATACCAATTGGGTGTTCATGGAGTGAAAGTTCTTCCTGTTTCTGTACACTTGTTCACTGACACTTGGGGGGATGATAGCTATGTGGGTGCCATCAATGGCACCTATGACATGGGGAATGTTTGCAAAGGCATAGAAGTCAGACTTGATGGCAGGGTGGTCAGCACTTTGGGGGAATCGCAGATAGGATTGCAGATGTTGTATAAATGCATTCAGAAACCTTGTCAGTACCAGGCTGAACATTGGCTGTGAGAAACCAGCACCCATGCCCACTGTCACTTGAAATTAGCTTGTGGCCAGGAAATGGAGTGCGGAGCGCACCTGCACCTCAGTTGGAATGGCATGCTGATAATGATTTCCGGGAGTCAGTGCAGGATCCAGTAATGCAAATAGGTCCTGAATAGTTGCACGTGTGAGTCTATAAGTGATAATGATCTGACGCTCCACCAATGTCCCCGTATCCACAAGTGGTCTGTACACCGATGGTGCCCTTCCTCGCCACAAGGGTCGGTACCTATGAGGAGTAAAAAAAAGGAGTGATGTGCACACATAAATTGGCTTATTTGATAAATACATGCAGTGCATTGTTCATAGTAGTGTCTGTACAATAACTGCAAACTGACAGATGTACATGTACATCACTAGGAGGGAACAGAGTAAATCATGTGTGCTAATATACACAATGGATAGAGGCCTAGGTGCTTCTGATGGCTAGTAGGCCCTGCATTGTGAGTAATATGAATTTTAAGATGCGTAGGTGATGGCAAAATGTCTGCTCACTGTAGTTCTGCCCCTTCGTTGTGGAAGTGACCTAATACCTCTAGCGGTTGACGTCACAACGTAAGGCGGTGTTGACCGATGTTCGCACCAGAAGAGGGAATATTGGCATGCCATCGCCAAGGAGGTACGGACCCTGAGGGTCTACAACTGGCAGAGCACCCACTGTTAGAAGAGGTGGGAGGACCTGCAGCGCTGGGCGCGAAAGATCAGTGAGGCCCATCTGGGGAAGTCCTCCCAACGTGGAAGGGGTGCCCATCGGGCACTGACCCCCCTCATGCGAAGGATCCTGGCCGGTGGCGTACTCAGACCTGGATGGGCGCTTGAAGGCTGCACAGCAAACACAAGGGGGTGAGTACTCACGGACCATACTTCAGCCTGGAAGGATGAGTGTGTGTGTGTGATAGGGCTCATGGTGCTTAGAGCAAGGATTTTGACTGGTGTCTATCTACTGTATGTTCCCCAAAGGGTGTAGGGGTGTCCCTGTCAGGTTTCACCTACCTCAGCTCCAATAGTCTTTCTGGGGATGGGTGTAGGTCAGTATTCTGCTCAGTAGTCAGGGGCATGGCCATGGGAATAGTGTACGGTGCTTGCCGCTGGGTGTGTTTCCTGGGTGGGTGCATGTCTGGCAATTGCGTATCAGCATTCAGCTATTTACAAGTGTCTCTCCTGTTTTGTCTCCCCATCCCTGTTCTCTTGTGTTTGTTTGGTACAGCATCAACATCAGGTGAGGGAGTTGAGGCACCAGCAAGTGGGGAGGCACTGGCCCACAGATCCTCCGAGGCAGAGACAACGGATGCCCAGGGGACCAGTGGGTGGGAGGGCGAGGGGACTTCCACAGGGGAGGCTACTACCACAGGAGGTAGTGACTCTGAGACCTCCTCCGATGGGGGTCCTCCAGCGGTGGCGGACCCTAGTGGACACACCACTACTGTAAGATCTTCCGCCACTACCCATACCATCAGCGCCCTCCCTTCTGCTCCCCACCGAGTTGCCCGTGCCCGCCCACCCAGAAAGGTGGGCATCTCCTTTGCCCCAGGCACCTCCTCTCCAGCCCCAGTCAGCCCTGCTGCCCTTACAGAGGAGGCTATTGACCTCCTGAGAACCATCTCTGTAGGGCAGACAACCATCGTCAATGCCATCCAGGGTCTGGCATCAGAGGTGCAGCATACCAATGCCTATCTGGATTGCATTAACTATGCCATGTCAGCCCTACAGAGATCTTTTCAGGCTCTGGCCTCCTCTTGGACGGCAGCCAGTTTCCCTGGCCATTCCGTCCCCCCTCCAACCTCCTCTACCCCATCCAGCATCCCCCTCCCTTCACCCGTCCAAAGCACACAATCAGACCCGCTTGCAGGAAAATCAACACACAAGAAGCACACTTCCAAACACAAGCACCACACCTCCCACCACAAGCATTCCCACAGCCAACAGACACCTGCACACAAAACAACGTCCACTTCCCCCAGTGTGCCTGCCTCTTCCGCCTCTCTGTCTGTCCCCGCCACATGCACACCCTCATGCACTGCACCTTCAGTCACTGTTACTGCTCCTCTTCCTGCACGCACCACAATAGCAGACAGCCATACATGCACCCCATACACCACACCTGCACTCACCATCTCTACTGTAGTTGACAAATGCAGCACACTCACCAGACTTGCAGACACCCACCCAACATACATTCACACTAGCTGTCTGTCTTCTCCCACTGTGTCCACCCCCCCACCTCCCAAGACACACAAATGCTACAAGACACCCACCCATCAGACATCCACCATACCACAGCATACTGAGCAGTCACCTGCACCCACTACATGCACACCTACACCCCATACATCAACTCCCTCTGCCTCCACGCCCACGCCCTCATCCACGCCCACCCCAATTGCTCTCAAGAAACTTTTCCTCTCCCGTGCAGACCTGTTCCAACCCACTGGCCCACCCCGTCTTGTCCCCAAACGTGCCCACCTCCTTGCCCTTTCCGCTCCTTCCACATCACAGCCCACCCTGGTCCAGCCTTCCCGTTCCCGTGCCCCTTCCCCGGTGAAGAAGAAGGCACGTCTGAGCCTAGACCATCCAGCTCCACCCGAGCCAAACAGCCCCCACCCCCTTCAAAGGAGAAGCCCACCCCCCCTCCAACCTCCTCATGCAAGTCAAAGTCCCACCCCCATTGGAAATCCCCACCCCAACCCCCCCTGTCCACCTTCTGTGAGGTGCCTGGATCCCCATATGGTGCCCCGTTTAGTGGAGCACCCAGTACTTGTGGGAGGCAGGTGTGGCCAGTAGTGGCCAAGGACAATTTACATTATATGGACTGCCCATTGGCCCTGTTGGCACTGTTTTGCTCAGTGAGCTACAAATTAAAGTTTCTGTGTGGCCTGTGTTTGGGCTGCACACAGTTCCACCCTGGTGTTTGTTTTAATTTTTAATGGGTGTGGGGCTATTGTATGTACTATGTTCAAGTTGCTTTTGCCTTCGGTCGGGAACATACCTCTTGGTGTGGGGTGTCTGACTTGTGCTGCTGGGAAGGGTTGGGGGGGCATTGCAGAGAGTATGTAACTGTGCCCTGTCCTCCTTTGTGTCGCAGGTTGCGGTACTTACCGTCGTCGTCTTCGTCAGTGGTCTCTGTCATGTAGGTATATGGCAAGGAGAAGGGCTGACATGATCTCTGTCCATGGCTGCCACTGCGCTGCACGTTTTGTGGAACTCTGGTGAGTGTTTCCTTCTATTTGTTTCATTTCTGCCTGGCTTTATGTGGCAGTGATTCCTGTCCCGGAACTGGCGGCGGGATGGTGGTTCATAATTTGATGGGCGGGTTGGGCCTTTCCGACAGCCTGTGGGCAGACTCTGCTGTCGTCAGCGGGACTCCTTTCCTGGTGGTAGGTGGTGCGCGGGATGCGTGTGTTTCGTTTGGTTCATTATTTGGTCGCTCCTCTGTTGGCAGTTTCTACTGCCACTGCCGGTGGAGCGGAACAGACCGCCATGTTCATTATGAGGGCCTAAATGTGCCATATTGTGGGAATCTCAATGAACCATCCTTTCCTGTGATCTTGTACTACTGACCAAACCAGACACATGTATGTAGCTTTACATTTGTTGCCATATAGTGACCTGGTCTACCTTCGGAAGGTGCCACTTCTCCCTCGCTATTGGGAATATGAACATCTCCTCTAAACATATCCCTTTTTACTTTAAAACATCTCATCTTTCCAAACTCGGTGTGATAATTCAACTCAATTAAAAATAGCGTTGTATCCACTATCCCTTGCTCTACAGCAACCATCAATCACAGCGCTGCACCTGGTGAGGTCACCCACCTATCACAGCCCGGAACCTCACCAGCCAACATATACCAGTGCAGCACACTGTGATGTAGACCTCCCTCCTCGCAGTAGCTCCCACTCCTTCATAAGCTGCACACAAACTTTCTCCCAAGCAACACATGCATACAAAATACAATACAATAAACCTTGTCAGTTTCAATCACACAAGAAAGTTCGCAATTACTTCTGATGAGACCTGGACCTGTGGGGTAACATCTGAATCAGTACAGTTTCTCTCTGCACAACAAGATCCACTATACCAAATCTCTCACATTTACACAAAGAGAACTTGAATTTGAGTTTGACCAGCTTTGATCTTTGCAACCACAATACTGGTTCATCTCTCTGGGTGTATATCCAGTCATTAATGTTGATAAGTTGTGCTGCCCAGTAGTATTTTCTAATATAAGAGAAGGCTGACCCTGCCATTATAGGGGCTACAAACTAGCGCATCAATGTTATTCTTTGATTGTCTCCATCTCACAGCAGATTCCTCAGTTCCCTTTCTATTTTGTCAAACGTTCCTTCTGATAATGGGTATGGTCTGTTTTGCATGCTCTATAAGAGCTTCAGGGGGATGGTCATTTTGAAAATTGGTGCTCAACCAATTAGCATAAGGGGAAGGGTTCTCGAATGGGCTACATCAACATGGAACTTTTCCAGGATATTGTTTATATTCCTTTTTGGTTTAAAAAAAAAACTCCGGTATTTATAGCCTTACATGTATGCCTCAATCCCTGTAGGCAGCTCCTCCCCGAGGGTCAAGTCAGTGGTTTTTATGATAGATTTTTCCAAGTATCCTTTATAGCATACTCTTCAAATAAGTGGTTGTCAGGTGTTTTACTTATAGGAGAATGTCATCTGCATAGAGCAAGATGTTTTACTCCGTGACGCTTCATCCCCATGAAACCTCCTGATGTCTTCCTTTGCTCTCACCCAGCGGGCCAGGGTTTCTATGCTGATAGCGAACAGAAACAGTCGGAATCCTGCCTCTTTCCTAACTCCCATGAAAAACTACTCAATGTCACTTCATGTATTTTAACCACCACTGTTGGGCTATTGTAGAGGGTCACTAATCCACAGAACAATGGCTCAAAGCTAAGGATTTGAAGCATCAAGAACAAAAAGGACTAAGGAACCATACTAAAGCCTTTTTAGCATCTAATGACAGAATGACGTGCAGCTTGTCTTATGAGTTTATGTAAGCTAACCAGCAAGGTATACTACTAATGTTGTGTCTTGTGACATGTCATAGCATAAACATGATTGATCTTTATGGATAAGGGAGGCAATAACCATCACAGTCTTGAGGCAAGGATTGCAGCTAAAATGTTGGTCTCTATGTTGAGCATTAAGATTGGTTGGTATCATAAACATTTGTTCTTTGAATTCCACTAATTGTATATTACTGTGATGTATATATGTCTGAGGTCTAGGGATGCTACCTTCCAATTCCTAGCTTCATCATGCAAGTTCAGTAGGTAAGGACTCTGTATTGAGGGTAGTCTTTTATACAGCCCTGCTGGTATTCCATTGGGTTCCAGGGCTTTGCCTACCTTTATTAATTTATATCTCCGCTGCCTCTTCTACTCTTATTTCTTTTTCCAGTTCATCTCTGTCTTTATTGTGTATTGTGGGCAAAGTCATATCTATACCCTCTAGGAATCTTTTATTCTTCTTCTCCTTCACAAGTTTTTCTGTTTCATAGAATTTCCTCATGTATTGTGTGAAAGTGAACACTTAGGCCCTCATTATCCCACTCACCGCCATTCTGACTGCTGCCAACATAATGCCCCGCAGCGCATAACCACCAAGCATATTATGACACACACATACCAATCCATCACTATACAGCCACACACACAAGTCCGCCAGCCCAAAGGTCAGTGATAAACTGGCAGTAGCAAAACCCACACTGTTGTGCTAACAGAACTATGCCCACAGCATTGTGACCCACGAATCACTGTAGCGGACATTCAATGGCGGTACATACCGCCACCTCAAAATACACACACAATAACAAAACAGCACCACATTGGAAAATTCAAACTACACACACCTGACACACATACACACACCAACCCACCCACCCACACCACTATAAAACACACACCCATACTACCCACAATCCTTTACGACTAGAAGAAATGTATACCAGAGAGAGACAGCAAGAGCACCCACACAACCTGAGCCACATAACATCATCACCTATACACCATCCACACAATTTATATCACACACCCCAACACATCACCCCACACACCCTCACCACTCACACTACACCCATGGCACCACAACGACACCCCAGATTCTTTGAGGAGGAGCTGAGTGTCATGGTAGAGGGAATCATCCGGGTAGAGCCACAGCTACTTAGAGCACAGTTGCAGCAGATATCCATTGCTAAGAAGATGGTGCTTTGGCAGAGAGATTCGGTGACAGGGTCAATGCTGTGGGACAGCACCACAGAACAAGGGACCACATCAGGAAGAGGTGGAACGACCTACGGGGGAACGTACGTTCCACAGCAGCAAAACACCAACTAGCTGTACAGAGGACTGGTGGTGGACGCCCACCTCCTCCCCCACAACTAACAACATGGGAGAGGTAAGTCTTGGCAATCATGCATACTGAGGGCCTGGCAGGAGTAGGAGGAGGACTGGACTCTGGTAAGTCAACTCTTTACTACTGTCATCCCCCTACCTGCATGTCATCACAAACCCCAATCCCTACCCTCACTCCCATCACTGCACCACCTCCCACACACCCCACAATCACAGGCCACTCATCCCAATACCAAACCCTGCATGTAACACCAATGCATCGACATCCCTCACAGACCTGCATGGACACCTATCACCACTGCATGCACACTGGCAAGAATCACCTAGCGCAACAAATAGCTACTCACTCAAAGGCAAATCTGCCAGGGCAACAACAACCATAGAGGGCAACACACCCATGTCACACGCAGAAACAATAACACTGCATTTACATTTCCACAGGTCCCCCAGCCTATGTCACCGGAGAAGGGGTGCCAGCAACATCCAGTCCCCCCCAGGAGAGCCCCACAGTGATGACAGCAGCTCTGCTCGCCTGGATCTAGATGACCAACCTGGTTCATCAGGGATCTCCGGACAGTCTGTTACCCAGGCACACTCTCACACCACCACAGAGCCTCCCCCCTCAGAAAACACCACCACAGCACCCACTCAGCGGGCCCATACCTCTGCCCAAGGACATGTCAATCAGCAGTGTGCCCACCACTACAGGGACCCCAGGCCACCCCACAAACACAGGACAATCAGGGATCTAGTGTCAGTGGCGGTGGGCACACGGTTCAGGGGACAGAGGCACAGGACAACTGGGAAGCTGGGAGGGCTGCTGTGCGACAGGGGGAAGACAGGCCAGAGGAACCGACTCTCCAGGAGGCACTCACCACGATCCTGGGAGCATACTACCATTCCCAGGAGATGATGGGACAGATACTGGCCAAGTTGCAGGAGAACATGAGGCTGCCGGAGGGACAGTGCCTGGGGATCAGGGAGGACTTGAAGAACATTAACACCTCCCTGGTCTCCATTGCAGGGGTGCTGGCAGACATGGCCAACACTATGAGGGAGGCAGTGGCACCCCACCTGGCCTCTGCTGCTAGCCAAACCAATGAACAGCCCTCCACCTCCGCTGCTTCTAGTGGACAGGAGGCCCTGCCACAGGACCAACAGGCATCCAGCACCCCCCGGCAGAAGGAGAACCACTCCGCAAATGTTCCCTGCAACCCAGGCAGAAGCCAACAACTATTGCCAAGACCCCTGCCAGGAAACAAGACTCTCCTTATTGTCACCCTTGTGTCCCACTCTGTCACCCTGTCCACCTTGAACTGCTATTGCTCCCCTTCCTATGCCCCCTGGACAATGCACCTGTGATACAAATAGACTGGAACTATACCCTGGACTTTCATCCATCATCACCCCAGCCCATTGCACATCCCCTTCTACCTCTTAGCATTTAAATAAACACCCTTTGAAAAAATACAAGTTTGGAGTATGTCAAATGATTTAAGTATGTACTAGTTCAACAAGGTTTAAACATTGAAAATAAACTGTACAAAAATGTAAACAAAGGAATGACTGTAGTTGCCTGCAATCAACACACCAAGGCCCATATTTAAAATGTAATTTTTTAAATGCAAATTTGGCTCATAACTAAGACCATATTTATACTTTGACGCTCAACCCAGCTAATGTCAAAATATCTCAGTTGCGTCATTTTCTGGATGCGTGAAACTGCCTTGCGTCAATGACATGCAAGGTAGGCGTTCCCATCCAAAAAATGACTTAAACACCCGTGCGCCATATTTATCCAACCGGTCAAAAATGCCACACAGCTGGCAGGCGGAGTCGGAAAATGGCGCACATCCTGGTTTGCGTCAAAAATTAACGCCTGGGTCAGAGCAAGCATTAAAATGGGGCAAACACACCACTACTTAAGAAAAACTCACCGAAGCAACTTCAGATCTTCAAAAGGAAGACATGGATGTGCTATTTATCCAGCATGCACGAAAGACGCAGAACACAGGAGCAACAGCAGCAGCTTCCACCACAGCAACAGGGACCCCAAAGGCAACCCCAAAGGCAGGAGAGGATATTCTAGACCACGACAACCCTTCAGGGCCTCAGGGAACATGGCATCATCCAGAGGTAAAGACTAAAGTGGCAATCCATACAGCAGCTGCTGTGCCACATTGAGACACAGTTGGCACCCAGCTTGCAGACACCCCACATCATTCCACCAGAGACCAAGCTGCTAGCTGTCATGCACATGTTGGCAAGTGGCTCTTTTCAAACCACTGGTGCCCTGGTTGCCAGGATCTCACAGCCCTCATTCTCTGCCTTCCTTCCCAAGGTACTGGCTGCCATCATCTCCCTCACACCCCGCCACATCAGCTTCCCCAATACACAGCAGAAGCAGCAGGAGACCAATCAGGGCTTCTATCAAATCAATGGCTTCCCATACGTGCTTGGTGCCATTGACTGCACACATGTGCAGATTGTGCCATCTGCTGCAACCGAGCATCTGTACAGCAACAGGAAGCACACACACTCCATCAATGTGCAGGCCGTTGTGGATCACTGTGGATTTATCACCAACATCGTGGCAAGGTATCCTGGGACTGTACATGATTCATTCATCTTCCACCACAGCACCATCAATCAGCACTTCCAGGATGGACGATATGGCAATGGCCTACTTGTTGGTAAGTACAGAAACCTAGTTATAAACCCACAGCACAGCAACCCTGTAGGACACACAACATACATATTGATACATGGCCAGGAAGTTTGTGACACTGGTAGTCATGTTTGATATCCTGACCCAATGGGATACGCACCTATGGACAAATGACAGATGCAAATAACAACAGATGCCACTCTAGAGCCACACAGGACCAATTTAAAAGCACACAGTGACAACGACATGGCCTTAACTGGCAGTACAACTTGGAAGATAAATCTTCCAATATCACATCAATATCACTCATTCACACACCCTTCCAAGCAATACGTACTGCGGAAGGGGTGTGTAATGTGTTTCGCTGCAGGTCAAACACCATGAGACACATAGCATGATGATGATGACTCTAATGAAGGGGGCATGGAACCATTGAGGCAGTACCAACATCTCACATCACTCCTGGGGTGACATTGCCCGCTACCAATAAGGAAGTGGACTGCGCCAAGAGCACATATTGATGTGACAATATTGCAAAGTGCACACTGCTACCCATACACATTGAGACAATTACACATATACATAACACATGTACAAGCACATATACCTTCTGAAACTTAAACCTTCACCCCCACAACCAAGGTAGCCAGCTTACCTGGACCAGGTTCCGTAGTGTAGGTACACGTTTCCACATGAGCCAACTCGGTGAGAGAGCAAAAATAGGTTTTCATAGAACTTGTCACACATGGGATATTTGTGCATTGTCAGTTGTGAACACTTCAGTGCTGCCAACGTATGGAGATGTGTTGTACATTGTCACCTAGCCAGATCAAAGGACCTCACTGTTGCTTTTCACATGCTATCACATATGTTGAATTTGATGGGGTGTGCAGGCCATATAGTGCAACTGTGTTACCACCACAGTGGCATCAATTGTGTGTATGGAAGTATCATGTCAACTCCAGTGAAGGCACATGGGCACTTCTTTCACATGACATACTGCAAGGGAGATACACAATGCGCTACAAGTTTACAAATATCCCGCTGGTATCAGGTCAATCAGCCAAACACTAGTTTTGATAATTAAACAACCAAATGCAGAAAGAACATCCTAGAAGCCTAAGATCCCACACAATACCATAAACACATATGAGTCACAGACAGCACAAGATAACAACTGACATGCAAAATGATAATCAAGGTGCAACCAACATCCAAATATTTACAATCATTTTCTCTATCAGCTGATCATGGTTATGGGATTCAGCCATGGATCATGACCCTATTTGCCATCCCAAGCACAGCTTCAGAACTTGCCTATAATGAGGCACATCAGAGGACACGCACCATAGTAGAGAGGACTTTTGGCATCCTGAAGTCCAGATTCCGGTGCCCCGACATCACCGGAGGCAGCCTCCTTTATTCACCTGAAATGGTCAGCAAGATCATTCTAACCTGTGCCATCCTGCACAACATTTGTGTAAGGAGGAACATTCCCCTCTATGAACCAGATCCACAAATGCCAGAAGAGGAGGAAGAGGAGGATGCTGATCGTGAATATGAGGGGGACCATTCAAACATTGCAGCAGGATTCTGTTGGAGACAAAACATTGTACAACACTTCTTCTTACTATAGTCACTATCACTACTTTGTTATCATATGTAATTAAACACCTGCCTTCATCACTCAATCTTGCTCTGGGTAATTTGTACGGATCACATGATCCCTAGGGATCATATTCAGAGTTTAGCCTCATGGAGCATTGCAGAAATACAGATTAGGATACTGAAAAAGCCACATCACACACAGTGTAAATGACATATGTCCTATTTATTTCACATTTGAAGGGCAATATCAGAGTACCACAGCTATGACACACATCCATGTTGCCAACTTGGTTCATTGCAGCACATGACACACAACTGAGACAGCATCAATCATAAGGTAAAAAAGTGTTTCATACATGAGGCAGTGGATGTGCTATTGCACTGGTAACAGGAATGTATGACCGGACCCTTGGCAGCAGTAAGTGTGACATCAGCTATCTTTGCAAGGACCATGTGTGACAAGGAGTCCATCTAAGCAGAAAATGGATAGCACGAGTGCCCCAGGTATGACAACCATTGCTCACAATACATGCCCTGCGCAGTCCATCCCAGGTAATAAGTCCTGCCACTGCCATGTTTTCAGTCTCTGCACACCCTTCTCTAGGGGGCCCTGCAAAAGGACTGTCTGTACCCTGTAACCTTCGTATACACACACACAGACTCCTATTCTGACTCCTGTGTGCTTCCCTCTTCAGTATGGCATGCCATAGTCATAGTTCATCAGTCTGCATAGACTTCAGGTCCGATAGTGCACTGCCTGGTAGTCAGTAGGACCTGTAATCAGCTGTCCATTGCTTGCTATCTGAAAGGTCCAATTGGCCCTTTGAACTTGATTCTCAACTCAAGGACTTGTGAGAGACTAAAGCTGCACAAACCTGTGAGCACTTCCATGCAGACCAGCCATTTAAACCTGCCCTGCCATTGCTGCTGCCTGGAACTGCCATTTTCTGAATCTCCTTGTTGTGCATTGGTGTACAAATCACTTGTGTAACAGAGCCCTTGGGAATTGTGTAACGTTGCAGACCACAGCAGTAATACAATTTTTAGTTCCTACAGTGTTGTTCCAGCTTTTCGCAGTCAGAGTCTGCTCACTGAGTATTTGTCTTGTTCATGTTTGTTCCTGACAGAGCCTGCATCCAGTTAGCCTGACTGGTTCCTGTTTTTGCATTAACCAAAGAGGTTCCCTGTGCCTACATTTGTCGCATAGTTGCTTTCCATGCCCTCTCTTTCCTCATGGGGTATTGTGTCTAGTAGGTCTACGATGAATCCTCTAATATATAGTATAGTTTAATCAGTTTCCTTATAGTATTCTGTTCTGGGACATGTATTCAAATTGCCTAATCCAGCCCCATCCCTTGTCTGGTTTTGAATGTATTCATTAGTGCCAAACAGTGACAGTGTGCTATGGCTGCATGCATGGATTTGGTACGGTGCCTCCAACACAACAAACAAGGGTTGCCAATGTGCATGTAAGCACAAAACATGTTTCATTTCTGCCACCACCTTTTGATGGGGCTTGCGTGGTGAATAGCTATGACATTAATCAGCACAGAGGAACTGATATTCCCTGTTGCAGAGGGAATTTTAGAGGCCACGCTGTGTACAAATGTTGTGATGAAACCTGCCTGTTTCCTATTACTGATCCAAACAAATACTAAGCACACCAAGGTTGCCCTGTCATCTGCCTTATTAAAGTTCGGCAGTGCCATAGCTGGACTATCTCCATGTGTGTCATTAGTTGTTCTTCAGCTTTAGGTCAAATCTGCTTTGAAAGATACTGTGTTCATTCAGGGAATGGCTCCATAGACAGACTCATGACTAGACCTGCACGTAACTGTGACAACATGGAGGCCAAATCTGACACAGGGTACACATGGCCACACACTTAACTGGACACCTTTGTGCACTGAACCACTGGAAATATGTGAACACTTGCAGCATGGTCTGCTGGTCCCCCACAGCCACAGGAGAAACATAGGTCATTTACATGACTCAAACTGTGGTGTACCATACCTTTTGACTCTGTGTCACATACACTGTACCTATCTAGCATATTCAAATGCCTGACTCATGGGTAGTATACACACAAGTGACCATGAAGTGGTATCCAACATTCCAGTACATGTGATGGCTTACCTTTGTAACACAGCCATTATCAACCAACCTCTATCATCCTGTGTATAGTTTGTCATGGGAGATGTTTTGCCCCCAAAGTCAGGGAAGTTCACACAGTATAAGAAGCTACGGGTATGACAAACACATATCCTGACTGACGTACCTCAATGAATGGCATCTGATGGTTATCCACAATTACAACACATGCATACATTTTGCAAAACACGTCTTGTGACGTTCACACAGAGGCACAACAACAATTGAAATAGCCAATTCACAGACGTAAACACACAGGCCATGAGTGAATTTTTTAAGTTGTGCAGCATTGCTATCCTCTATTGACGCACCACCTGCTCAAACTAGGGAATACCAATTTTAATTCCAAAAGTTTGGGTTGCTGTTGTGTCAGTTAGGAGTGTTAATCCGGCACAACAACATGAGTACTATGGTCCGCAATAGTGTGGTCTGCGACATGTGCCCAAACACTAGAACACACACATCAGGCCCTAACAGCCTATCTTTGTATACTTATAGCTTTCATGTATGGTAAAAATGAGAAAAATTACTCAAACACAGTTAAAGACAGATATTTGTGACGCAAACGTGTAAAAAAGATGCATATGCATCAAAATATGCCCCATATGCGTTAAAAAATTACGCTCACAGCCATCATACAACGATTGGACCCTAGCGTTAATTCCAGCACTGCACCCCATGAAATTAGTTATCCATGACAAATATATTGATGTTTGAATGGGGGGTAATTTTTAAGCATATGCGTAAAAAAATATTGGCGCAAAGCCCGCAAGAGTCAGAAAATTTCATGCAACATAATAAAAACGCACTGCATTTGGGACAGGAAGTGATGTGATAGGATATCCTGTTTACAGAAATGGTACAGTGCATGTACTTTCACTTTGCAGTCTGTGATTCTTCTAGACTGTGTGGCTGTGTTGAGAGTTGTGTCTGTCTAAATTGTGCTTTTGTCTCCTGTGTGCCATTTCAATTGTCATCTGTTGTTTTTGTAATTGTCTCAGTATTCAGTGCAAGTGTGTTTTTGTCATTTTTTGTCTCTAATTTTGTCTTTGTACTGTTGGGAGTGTGTAGTGAGTATTGTCAGTTGGGGTATTGTTGGGCTGTTTGTGGGTTATTTAAGTTTCATTTTCATACCTCCTTTCCCTGTATTTCCCTCTTTTCCCTGTCCTATCCCTATTATTTTTTGTGATGTTGGGCAGGCCACGTCTGGGGAGAATGGGTGAGCAGGAGCTGGGGGCTTTCATTTGGCTGGTGTGCCACTTCCTCCCCCTGATGTTAGAGGCTGATGGCTGGGTGATAGATTGGTATTACACTGAGGCGAGGAGGCTCAGGTGGTCCAAGGTGCTGTTCCACCTAAAGAGAGTGTTCAACAGCCAGCGCAACGACCACCAACTCAAATATCGCTGGGCTGACCTTGCGGCCAGAGAGCAAGACCTGCTGGACCACCTGGGTGTGGTGATTGGTGGCCCTGTTGGTGAGTACAAATCAGACTAATGTGTACAGTAAAATGTTCTGTAGTGACAGTAGCAGATTTGGTCACATGCTGCATGCAATGTTTGTGGACATGTGGAATGCAAGTTGAACATACAGTGGCCCTGATTTATACAATATTTGCTACGCATTACCGTCATTTGTTGATGCAAAAGCTGCATAAACTTACAAAACACAACTTGATCTTGTAAATTAGTGCTGCTTTGACGTCAATAGATGATGGTAATGCAGCACAAACAAATGTTTTATTCATGGCCTGTGAGTGTACCAGGAATGAGATGTATTTTACATACTAATGCAAGGAATGAATGTAGTCCCCAATTATTTTGAATACATGTCTTAACTGTATTCATGGCCATATGTACAAAGATATTCCTAACCTCTGGTAATGTCTTAGACTGATATTTTGACTTTGTTTGTGCAGCATTTAATTTAATTATGGATGCCAAAGTAATGCACACTTAATAATATTTAAATGTTTGGTGCTACTTTCCATAGCTGTAGCTTAATAACATTAGGCAAATTCTACACCTAAAAGAAAAAATGATCTGGCCCTATGTTCATTGTTTGTGTGTGTTTTATTTTGCCTTGGGCACAACTGCTGGTACAGAGCTGATGCATTTGCCATCTGTGTCACTTTATAGCCAAGCAATTTTCATAAGTTAATGGGTCATCATGGGATCCAAGAACTTTGTGAATGCATGATCACAAATTATTTATTTACGTGATGTTGTGCAAGGGACACCTGACTGCTTCCATCATACATTTAAAGTGACAACATAGTTGGCTAGTTTACCTTTGGTACATCCCTGCTAGTGCAGCATATGTACAATTGTTAACTTCTCAGTATGAAGGCTATCACAGGCATGGGTATATGCGAAGATCAGCAGACCAGCATTCCTATGACTGCTGCATTCCCATGGTGCATACAAATTGAGACTTACCTCATCAAGATTGCCACTTAAGGACATTTGCTAAACCATGTTTCAATTTGGGGACAGTGCCAGTTCGTTGTATAACCACAGATCACTCAACTTGGCAAATGTAAGATGATGAATGTGGCTAACTGTGATCTATAATACCTGATATAGGTACACAGGGCCCTGAGTAACACATTTCAGATGCAATGACTACACCTGTGCCATGCATTCTGTCACGGATGATCAAATCAGACACTGTCAGCATATATTTCTTTGTTTTGATTTAGATAAATGGCCAATTCATGTTTAGCATAAGAGTGTCATCAAGTAACACACAGGATCCCTGCCATAATGGTGTCATAGGGGCCATATACAGCTCTGGGTACACTGGCAATGTGGCATATGTAACCTACAGACAACACAGGCCCACATATAATGGACCATAGAAAGCACAATAATTCCTGAACTAAACTCAACCCACATGAGCATCACACAGTTACTCATTGTCCCTTGATGCACAAGCCACAATACCTGAGTGACTGGTATTGCAGTACACCTGCAATGTGGCTTTGCATGTCTCTCATAACAACAAATGAAGAAATGGAGTACTCTCTAGAAAGAAGTCTGCACAAAATTGAGTAATCATTTTTGTTAGGGCCAGTGCATGTGTGCATATATGTGTCTATCACTCACTGGAGTGACGGGGTCAATGCATGTTTGCAGTAGTATGTCTGTTGGGGTGTCTACATGCCTGAGATGCTGCTCTATCATATAAAATGTCACACACAGTGGTTTGTTGTTCAAAGTTTTGCACAGTGAGCAGACATTGAGCACATTTCACCCTTCCATGTTTTACAAGTGGACCAGCCCCCTACGCAATTGGAGAAGTGGCTCGATTTGCAGACCTAGACATATTCAGTAAGTGTTGATATGTTAGTTCTGTGTTGTGTTTGCAGCTGTTGTGTGATTGACTCCTGTATAGTGAACACATTGCAATGTATGATGTGCAGGCACATGATCTGATGACTTGCCTGGAGTTTGACATTTTGTTCCATGTTTGAGTTGAACAATCAGTGGCGGAGAGTCATATTTTGGGATTCTAGTGCTGTGCTATAGGCATGGGCAGGTGAACAGGGTGATATTTGTTGCTACATTTATGCCAATGTTAAATTTGGAGGTGGCCATTTTCATGATTTAGTCAGCAAGTAATACTCTGATTCACACATGCCAGTGACGCCGAAGTATCACCCACAGACTTGAGCCTCCCTGTTAACTAACGTACATGTAGGACTGTATATTTGACTTCCTAGCAGCATCTAGCTCCACATGTCGTGCTACGCTTATGTGGCACTTGAGTAGAATGTCATAGGTGTGCATGCAGCTCAAGCCCAGATGGGTGCTTGCACCTATGTGCTTGTTTTTGGAAAGGTATTAGTGAGAGCAAATAATGTTGACAATTGTCCGCAATTAGGCACATAAATGTGGATGTGATTGTCCAATGTTTGAGTCAATCCTAGTTGGCAGCCCTCCTTACCTGTGGTGGACTGACTAAACCCATGCTTCCTGGCTGTCCTTGATGTTTGAAAGTATGTGTTGCATGTCCATCACCCCCTGAGGCACAGTGTTAGGGTTAGGAAATATGTGTACCTAGGTGTGAGGATCCCAGTGTAGAGGACAGACTTATAATTCCAACATTCATTTGTTCCAACCTAGGATACTCCCTCATGATTAGCAACTGCATACTGTCCAGGAAATTCCATTTACAAATCACAGATCTTGTGGTCCTTGATTGTCATCCAGAAGGTAGTAATTAGTTGGTCTGTCACATGTGGAGTATTTGCAGCATTTTTTATGTGACTAATGGCAGTACAATGATGCACGGATCATTTAAGTAGGTACACCTTTTTGAGCATTGCTGTGCTGTTAGATAGTAGATGTGTAGGCTGCATTGGCCTGTCATTCCTCAGGGACATTCTATGATCTGTACTGTGATTTGGAATGTTTAAGATAATTTTGAGGAAGTGTTAGAATATCATCTGTAGATGTATCACACAGTAATGTCACTACTGTTTGGCTTTCTCTATTTTTACAGCTGCCAGCATGAATGCCCATGAGATCAGGGAATTCCAGAGGCGGGCGATGCGTTACTGCCACCTTCTAGATGTGGAGTCTGGGTTCCGCAATATGGCACAACTTTATCACCATGAGAGAGCCACAGGGGTCTGGAGGGCATTTGCCCAAGGTGGGCCATCCTTGCCCTCAATTGCAACCACCACCAGCACAATCAGTCAGACAACAGTCGCACAAATGATGACAGCCACTGTTGCAGGTCCGTCTACCTCATCAGCTCCAGGTCCACAGACAGCAGATCTTGCACCTCCCCCTCCAAGCACTGCACCGGCACCAGCAGTACCATCCACTAGTGGCACACAGACAACCCCAGCTGCAGTGATAGACAATGCCGAATTTTAAGCAATGAGACATGACATGCAACAGACATTGCGTAGGATGGACAGGCTGCAGCAGGAGGTGTCCCGCAATAGCAGGAGACTGCGGGGTATAAAGAAGATCCTGCGGAGGGCAAATTTGGGACTTTGAGACCCTCAGCCATGATTCCCTCCCCTCCCTCCACTTTCCTGGTTCTTATATTTAGTGGGTTTAGGGGGCTTAGTGTTAGGTTAGAGTAGGCTGTTAGTTTAGTTAGTATAAGTGGGTTGTGGGGTGGAGGGGGTTTCATAATTACATGTGTTTTTTTGTGGGTGGTCGGGTGGGGGATGATGTTGGGGTTTATGTGTATTAAAAAAATAATAAAGAAAAAAAACAATTATAATATATATATTTGTTAAGGTTAAGATAGTATGTGTTTAGGTTAGTATATGTTGTCCTACATGTGTCCCGTCATGTAAGGGAGTTGGGGCTTGATGTTTAGATAAATGTGATAAGTAATTTAGATTAGGGTAGGTAGGGCCAGTTGTGGGTAATGTGTAGTTAGGATAGGTTAGGTTAGTTAAGGTGTTTCTCCCAGTTTTATTATCCTTTTTTACTGTTAAATAAATATTAAGGTACTCCTTTACGGTATGTGTCAAATGCTTGTGGATCAGGGCGTTGGCATGGGTGAACAATGTCAATTTAGTTTTTGCATTTGTGAACCATCCTGCAACCGAATCCCATTATTGACATGGTTATTCACAATTCCTAATGTGCAGTCACATTGGCAGCTACACCACAGCTACTTCTCAATGCATCTGCCATCCATTGCACCTACAAATCAAGGTTACTATGGTTCGCAATGTGTTGTGAAGTTTGGATGTGTGCTTTTAATCTATCATCGTTTGAGACCTGATTTGGAATCTTGGGCACTGTGGTACGTCTGCCTGAAGCCTGATGTTCATGTGAAACCTGAAAAGCTGAATGATGTTATAATCTTATGTAGTATTGTATACGTAACTCACACCTATCATTTCTTACATTGCACTCCCAGGTTACAGATTTGTCCATACACTCGTAAACATCCATTCCTGCTGTCTGGTGTGTGTGTGATGAAAGTGTATAGTCAGATGTCACATACATAAAGATTGTCTTGAAGGGAATGTTGGACACATTGATTTACAGCTTATACATTCCTTTGAAGCAAACTTTTTCAGTCCAACACAGCTATATACTATTAATTTTCAATTTATTTCAGAAATAAGCCTCGGGAAGTGGAGATGATGATACAATCCAGACCCCAGCGCATAGTTATCAGCCCACAATCTTTCAACGCAGTTGTATTGACATTATATGGCCATTGACATGTGACATACATAACTAATCTCCTACACAGTTGATGTGTCACATTACACAGAGACAAAGTGGTTATGTAAGTGCTATTTATTTTAAAGTGCTGTAGTGCAATAATTACATAGTCCAGGATTGTGAGTCCATTAGTGTGACGCCTTCTATTGTGATGCAACACAAGTGCAATGGGACATGTCATTGGACCTACTGGGGTGAAGTGTCATACAGTGCAGAGGAACATGAATTGCCAATGAGGTAGTGAGAGACAATCACAGAGCATAGTGTCAAGGTAAACAGTGTGCTGGAGAACAGTGCATATGAGCAGCTTTTGCAAGACTGGCATGTTAACAAGCACAGAACCTAGGATATCAGTGCCCATGTGGCATGGACTTGTACTACCGGGTACTCCTACGTGTGAAGGTGATCTGTTCCACTTCTTCATCTTCTGATGTGTGTGTCATTTCCTCTGCCCTTGGTGGTGGTGGGTTTGAAGGGGCAACACACACTTCAGACGTGGAGTCAGAAATCCCAGTAGCTGCCAACTGTAGGGCTATTAAAGGCATTACTGCAGCAAGGAGGAGCTGCTGGTTCTTAAGTATAGCAGCTACATCACTGTGGTAGGCAGCCAGGTCGGCCGATGGGGTCAGGATTGCATTTGTGCATGCAGTGAAATGTTTGGGGTGCCAGGTGTTGTGGCAACTCCCTTACTGCAGTGATAAATTCCTTTACACTCTGTTGCAGTCCTTGCAGGATGGATTTTAGCGCTTGCATGGCTGCTGCCCATTCATCATCTGTTGTTTTTGCATTTGTTGCCCCGAGTGGGAAGGGTATGCCCAGACGTGGGTCCCGTGCTTGCTATGCCACCAGAATCAAGCTAGCCTGGCTGATGAAGGGTGATATCCTGAAACCGGTCCCAGGATGCTTGTTTCTGCTCCAGGGAGGACCTGGCCTGGCAGTTCGGGCTGGACTGGTCCCATGGGGAACAGAGTCAAGACTGATTTGCATTTGGCTGGGTCTAAACTCGAATGGCATGGCAACCAAAAAAACTGATGGATTAAACCCAGATCTGTGACTGGGGGTGAATGTTTGATTTGCTCTGCATTCCGTCCATCATCTGTTGTTTTTGCATTTGTTGCCTTGAGTGGGAAGGGTATGCCCAGACGTGGGTCCCGTGCTTGCTATGCCACCAGAATCAAGCTAGCCTGACTGATGAAGGGTGATACCCTGAAACCGTTCCCAGGATGCTTGTTTCTGGTCCAGGGAGGACCTGGCCTGGCAGTTCGGGCTGGACTGTTCCCATGGGGAACAGGGTCAAGACTGATTTGCATATGGCTGGGTGTAAACTGGAATGGTATGGCAAGTAAAACAACTGATGGATTAAACCCAGATCTGTGACTGGGGGTGAATGGTTGATTTGCTCTGCATTCCATCCATCATCTGTTGTTTTTGCACCTGTTCTGCACATGACATCATGCACGAACGTATCCCCTCAAGGCTGGCTGGCATATTTTGCATCCCCACCCACACCTCCTTGGCCAGTTCCCGCTGTACTCCAACTACAGTCCTCTCAAAGGTGGTACCAGTGTCTTCAGAGTCCTCAGCTGGGTTCAAGCTGGCAGGTCGTACTATTGGGGTGGTGGGTGGAGCCTTTGTGATGGCTACTACTTCTGTGCTCCTTCTTGCAACTGAAGGTGGGGTCTGGAGGGTCCTAAGGACATCTTTGAGGGTCTGCTGGCTAATGGTTGTCAGCTTGTTATCCATGTCATCAGGGAAGTCCAGGACAGGCATATCCCCAGGAGAGCTTTCGTCCTCTGCAATGAGATATTGTACAATTAGTGTGTCTGTGTTGTGGCATTTGTAATATGACTTTCCTGACTTCCTATTAGTTGCACATTGTGATGTTGGTTCCTATTCATTGTTCCTGTCATTAATATTAGCATTCTCCCAGGCATATGCCCCACCTGCATGTCACATGTAGTGTGGGCAGTTTGGGGAAATGTCTGTGTCACATCCTCTAGGTGTAAGTTCTGTCCAAATTGTATGTTGACACCTAATTGTACTACTCAACCCTCTGTCTACTTCCATTATCATGGTGTGGCCTTGCACTGCCTGTGGGTGTTCTGATGGCACTTGCACCACACTTAAAAATCTGGAACTGACATAGGCCCTCATTCGCCGCCCGCCAAAGTCCCGCCGTCAGGTTACCGTTCCGCGGTCGAAAGACCGCGGCGGTAATTCTGACATTCCCGCTGGGCTGGCGGGCGGCCGCCTTCAGGCCGCCCGCCAGCCCAGCGGGAAAGAGGCTTCCACGATGAAGCCGGCTCGGAATCGAGCCGGCGGAGTGGAAGCTGTGCGACGGCTGCAGTTGCACCCGTCGCGTATTTCACTGTCTGCGCAGCAGACAGTGAAATACATTTAGGGGCCCTCTTACGGGGGCCCCTGCAGTGCCCATGCCAGTGGCATGGGCACTGCAGGGGCCCCCAGGGGCCCCGCAACCCCCCCTACCGCCATCCGGTCCCCGGCGGGCGGACCGCCGGGAACTGGATGGCGGTAGGGGGGGTCGGAATCCCCTCGGCGGCGCAGCTAGCTGCGCCGCCTTGGAGGATTCCAATGGGCGGCGGTACACTGGCGGGAGACCGCCAGTGTTGCCGGTCCGACCGCGGCTTTACCGCCGCGGTCGGAATGCCCATTGGAGCACCGCCGGCCTGTCGGCGGTGCTCCCGCGGTCCTCCAACCCGGCGGTCATGGACCGCCAGGGTTGGAATGACCACCATAGTCTCTGATATTTTACATCCACCTATATGTTGCTGAGACCTAGCATATACTATGTATAGCATTGGCATGTCATGATACGGGTGTCAGCATTGGTAGTGTGTACTGCTGATGTTGGGGAATGTGTGCTACATTGGATTGCACTGATGGTCCTAGCAGTGTTCCATTTCCTCTTATGACTGTGCGGGTGTGTTTTTCTAGCTAGACACATAAGTCCTCCCCCTCAATGCTGTTGTCTTAGCACTATGACACCTGAGATGTTGCATGGTGAAATTGCAGCCATTGTAACACAGGCACAGGGGAGACCCTGACATGTGCAGCATGGGTATGCCATTACTGCTGTGTACCTCATAATATTAATTAAAATACCTGATGTTTATAGCGCATATAGACATGAGCATTTGACAGGATTTGGACATTTTTATTAATTACAGGGGATTGATTACGTTGTCATCCTGAACCCTCTATTTTGGGTGTGTTTGATCCATGGGCACATAACTGCCATTGGCTACTTGACCTGCACACACAGCAGAGGTGGTAGTGGCAACTGTTGTCAACGGTAAATACCACTTGCGGATATGGCCTGAGACTGGAAATTGAGTCCCAGTTCATGTAGCAACAATTCCAGCTGTTGTGTAACAGCAGGCCAGTTTTACGTTGTATCCTACCTTCCTGGACTGGCTTTGCCTTTCCAACAATCTTGGCATGGTAGAGTACCTCCATGCAAAGTTTGTTGATGTAGTGTTGTGCTGTGCCCCTGGTTTCCAATGCACCCATGCCGTGCCCCTTTCCCCTTTCTACTACCTGATTATCATGGCTGAAATGCATTGTGTAGTAGGTATGTTCCCCCCTGCTTGCAGTTAACAATTAGGCATTTTTGTTCCCCATGCCACTTCCCCTGCATCTGTGTTGTATCCTGGTAGTCTGCGCTGTCCTGTCCTTGAATCCCTGTAACGATCTCCTCAGGGATGACGGCTGCCACCATCTCCTCCATCTGGTCTATGGCCTCTTGCGGTGCTGGACTCCCACCTCCAGTGTGAGTGCTGCCTTCCTGTTCCTGGCCATCTTTTCCTTGTTCCTGCGCTTGCAGTCATGCCAGCATTTCTTGCACTCAATGACTGTTCTCCGTACTTCTGCCACACTGTTGATCGTTTGTTGCCAAATTGCCTCTCTCCTCTCAATTGGCAATTTAGAGTTGACAAAAAGTTGATGCTTGTGTTCTGTCACCTCTTTCACCAGTATTTCATGCCCCTCAGCACTGAACTGGCACTTCCTTTTCTTCTTCTCCTTCTCCTGGGTCTTGTGTGCGTCCTCCTCACTGGTTCCTGGTCAGTTGTAGTCTCCCTGGGGTCTCGCATGACTTCTGGAATCCATTTTGGGGCTCCTTTGCATATTTTGCTGTGTTTGCGCCGCTTTTTGACGCTATGCGACAAAAAAAGGCACGTATCTGGTTTGCGACGTCATAAACCGGATTTTCGCTGCATTAACATTGTTTTTCTCTATGACGTTGCGCATTGGTTTGAGTTAAAAAAATTACTCTAACCCGTGGTTTGCACAGCGGAGAGTCAAAGTATAAATTTGACGCCCGGGTGGCGCAAAGAAATGTCATTAGCCGGCGTTAAACCTTTTTATGCAAAACTGCGTCAGTGCAGTTTTGTGTCAAAAAGTATAAATATGGCCCCAGGAGCGATAGTGGGGCACACACATCTGCAAATAGAGATGCCAAAGGCTACAGTGAGTGGCCATAGAATTGGGAAAAACAGCCTGCCAGTGATAATTTCAAACACAAAAATTTTAATTAAATGTGAATTTACACTTTCTTACCTGTGTCATTGGAAGTACTGAGGAATTATTGCACTTCTGTTGTCCTCATCCTCATCCTCTGCCTCCTCATCTTCACTGTCCACAGGGTCCACTGCTGCCACATGGCCATCTCCAGCCTCAGCATCCTGCAGAAAAGGCACCTGGCGATGTAAGGCAAGGTTGTGCAACATACAGCATTTCACAGTGATCTTGCACATCTTCTTGGGTGAGTAATACAGGGATCCACCTGTCAGATGGAGGTAACGAATCCTGGCCTTCAGGAGGCCGAAGGTCCTCTCTATAATTCTTCTTGTTCACCCATGTGCCTCATTGTAACATTCCTCTGCCCTTGTCATGGGATTCCTCACAGAGACCAGTAGCCATGAGAGGTTGAGGTAACCAGAGTCACCTGCAAATATCGAGAGACAACTGTTAGCCACACACCAACCCTTAGGGCCCACACCATACCCATACACCAACACCCACTGGGTTGGAACTAGGGCTCACCTATTAACCACACCCTGTGCCTCTGGAGTTGAGCCATCACATATGGGATGCTGCTATTCCTCAGGATAAAGGCATCATGCACAGACCCAGGATATTTCGCATTGAAGTGGGAGATGTACTGGTCCGCCAGGCACACCATCTGCACATTCATGGAATGAAAGCTCTTTCGATTTCTGAACACCTGTTCATTTCGCCAGGGGGGGGTGGACAAATGCTACATGTGCACCATCAATTGCCCCAATAATGTTGGGGATATGTCCCATTGCATAGAGGTCAGCTTTCACTGTGGCCAAATCTTCCACCTGGGGGAAAACGATGTGGCAGCATATGTGTTTAATCAGGGCAGACAACACTCTGGTCCGTACTATTGAGAACATTGGCTGAGACATTCCTGCTCCCAAGCCCACTGTCACTTAGAAGGAGCCAGTTGCCAGGAAATGGAGCCCTAATAGCACTTGCACAAGAGGGGGGATCCCAGTAGAGTGACAGATAGCAGATATCAGGTCAGGCTCCAATTGGGCACACAACTCTGTGATGGTGACCCTGTCTAGTCTATAGTTGAGGATAATGTGCCTATCCTCCATTGTTGCCAAGTCCACCAGGGGTCTGTACACAGGGGGTATATCTCCATCTCCTATTCATCCGCAGTGGTTGCCATCTATGGGGCAAAATGGTGAGGAGCTGGTTAGTAGCTCTTATTTCCAACCACTACACTTCAATGCATGTTGTGATTGTAACAGTATTTTGTTGGAGAGGACCAAATGGTGCTTATATGTACTGTTGCAGTTAGGAGCCATGCCCTGCCCCCACCCCCATGAAATGGCATCCGCCTGTCCTGTTTGGATGAAACGGCGGAAATGAGGTAATTCCACTGACGTTGTGCGCCGTTGTGGGAGGCGGTCAAAAACCTCATTGGTTAACATTGGGCTCTATGGGTTACAGTGGCCAATGGTGATGTACGCCGGCAGTGATGGTATGCACGGCCGTGACCACCATTCTGTATCTGTTCACTCACTTGCTACCTGATCTTCAACAGGAGAGGAGCAACACTGCAAGTGCTACTGTGACCTGTGTCTGGAACTGACCATGGCTCGTGTCACTGGGGAAAGGGCCCCTGCCTTGACTGGTGGATGGGGTCCTACCCCAGTACCGAATGCTGTATGGGCCTCCAGACCAACAGGTGAGTACATCATGAGTATGATGCATGGGGCGTGAATGCATGGAGTGCTGTGTGTGAAGGCCTCATGTGGGGGGGGATTGGTGGATTGGCCCTAGGCAGCATGCTGCATGTATGGTGGGCCATGTCTGTGCTAATAGGGATGGGAAGGGGCATCATGGGCCATGAGTGTAACAGGCAGGACGGTCCGACTATTATCTTTCCTTGTGTCCATTTCCCTGAAAGTCAGCGCCCATCAGAAAATGGGTATAGGGTATGCCATTGCCAAGGAAATGCGGACCCTGGGGGTCTACGGCAGGCAGAGCACCCACTGTCTCAAACGGTGGGAGGACCTGAGACGCTGGGCAGGGAAGATGGCAGAGGCCCAGCTGGGGATGGCCTTCCAATGAGGAAGGGGTGCCCGTCGAACCCTGACCCCCTGATGGCCCGCATACTGGTGGTGGCCTATCCGGAGCTAGATAGGCACTTGCTGGCATCAGAGCAGCCACAAGGGAGTGAGTACAGCGCCCCAATATACAACTTGCGCATGATGGGGTGGTGTCCGGGTGAGGGATGTGCGCCTGTTGGTGCCCCTAGGCCAGGCTTGACATTGCAGCTTAGGTCCCATGTTGGGCAGGGTTCATATGAACAAATCTTCCAGCCAAGCTAGTAGGCATCCACTAATGGGCAGGGGTCTGTGGGTCTCAGATATGCTGCAAGTGGCGTTAGGTGTCCCTATCCCTGGGCTAGTGACTAGCATTGTGACTTGTAGTGCATTGCATAGTGCATAGGGCTGTTCCCTGTGCGTGTTTGTGTCGTGTACGGCAACATTGGTGTTGTTTGCACCATTGACCAAGTGTATCCTTTGTCTTGCACCGCCTTTTTGTTTTGTCACCCTGTCCTTTATGTGCATTAGCATCATCTGCCGGAGGAGCTGAGGCACAGGTGACGGAGGGAGCTACATCCCACAGGGCCCAGGAGACCAAATACACCAACGGTGAGGGCACCAGTGGGATGAGGGGCGAGGGGAGCACCACGGTAGAGACAGTAGGGGGACAGTACTGACACGGATTCCACTTTCGATGGAGGCTCCCTGTTGGTGGCAGACACCTCTGTGCCCACCCAGCTACAGGTACAGTCACCACCCCTGTACCAGCACCCCCCTCCCAGAAGCCCCTCAGTGTGTTTCCCGTGCTGGCTCACCCAGGAGGGTGGGCATCTCCTTCGCCCCAGGCACCTTAGGCCCTGCCCCAGTTAATCCTGCTGCCCTGAGTAAGGAGGCTATTGACCTCCTGCAATCCATCTCTGTTAGGCAGTCAACCATTGTGAATGCCATCCAGGGACTAGCAGTCCAATTGCAACAGACAAATGCATTCCTGGAGGGCATTCACACTGGCATGGTGGCCCAACAGAGATCAATCCAGGTTCTGGCCTCCTCCCTGATGGCAGCCACTGTTCCTGTCTCTAGCTGCTCCCTTCCAACTTCCTCTACCCAGTCTCATTCCCCTCAACCCCAACCTATCCCAAGCATATAGTCAGAAGAGCATGCACCCAGGACAACACACAAGAATGAACATGGCAAACACAAGCACCAAACTTCATCCCACAGGCACTCACACAAACACCATCCAGATGCAGACATACCAACTTCCACTGCCTCCACTGTGGCCCCCTCATCCTTGTTGCCCACCTCCCCCCCAGTTGCGTCTCCACTCACACCTGCATGCACTACATCCTCATCCACTACCCCATCACCAGCACACCTATCAGCACAAATCTCACTTGCAGTCACCACCCCCACATCGATGCACACATCTCTTGTGTTCTCTCCCACTGTATCTGTGCCCCCTCCTCCCAAAGTACACAAGCACTCAGACACCTAACAGCCATCCACCTCACAACAGCATCCAGCCATTGCACCTGCACCCAAACACAGCAGACACCTCCTACAACCACTCCCTCTACCTCCACTCCCAGACCATCTCCCTCTTCCCACCCCAATGTCCCTAAGAAACTTTTCCTCTCCACCTTTGACCTGTCAGGAATCCCCAAGGTGCCTCTTGTGTTATCTGTCAGCATCCCCAGAGATTAGGGTTAAATCATATCTCTGTTCTTGGTTAAACCTTCATGTTTCTAAGTAAACATAATGTGCTGTGTTACACAATTGGTTTTATCAATGCTTCTTTTACCAATGCTTGTGTGCTAATGTGAGCAGGTGTAGACATGTACTTCTAGTTGGGTGTGGTGACTCATCCACATGTGGAAACTCAACTGCTTTCCTTATTGACTATAAATAGCAGAGTGAAGCGTGCCTGCCTGCTTGGCTTTGTTTTGCTTCCTGATCTCAGCATCTGATTTGGCAGTCCAGCCCCGGCTGTCATCCTCATATTCAAGACTTTTGAGGCAATTCTTTTCTTCGTTCCTGTACCAGCTGACACCAGGCATTCCTCCAGCACTCCGGAAGAGACTGCAGCTAAGTGACTAGTATTCTCCAGGGAATTGGTTCTTTGAGCGCCGCTCTTTCCTAGAATAGCTGGTGTATTTCAGACCTCGTAGTTTGGCAGAGTGCTTATCTTGAAGAGACAAATGCATTTCTGAACATTCTACATTATTATTGTAGTTACTCGCCTAGTTGTGCTTCAGGAAATCTGCTTGAGCTCAAGTACTACAAAATGTGACAGTGCAATTTTAAAAGAGCATTTATGTTACTTTTCTTTCTCTAACAGCATAACTCTTGGATTTAAATTGTGACATTCATGCCTGGTTTTCAGGTTTGAAGAATTGCTTTTGAAATGTTTTATCACACACACAGTGAAATCAAATCAAACTGTGCCACTCTAACTGTTTAAATCCAGAGTGGACATTTGTATTTCTTGGATTGTTTTTGTTCCTTTTAGTTTGAAACCTATGCATGCAGGAAAGTTATATGTGATATAAATAATGCCCTTGTTTGTCTTTCTTGTGCATGATAAGTGCAACCACAGATCTAGTTGTAGTGTGCAACAGTGAATCTCTGTGAAGCCAGCCCTAGTATTGCAGTACTTATTGTTATGGTACTCAGTTTGGGTTTGTGGTAATGGAGTGTTATTAATTGTGCCAACAGTTATTATTATCCAAGAAAAGTGCTGGAGCATTCCGGTGTTCTTCTACCGCTCCTGTGCCCATATCAGAAAGAAAGATTCAGTTTCAAGGAAGTTGAGCGCACTAACTCTACTATCACTCTGTCAACAACGACCTGCCCCCCCAAAGATACAGGTTGCCTGGCTGGACCGAAAGACTTGGCAGTGTTTTGTCTCTTTCTCTTCCACTCCCCCTTTCCTTTTGGGACACCTGCTGGGGTTTCTATGTCCACCAGGAATTGCCAAGAGATGTTCCAGGAGGTCGGGCATATCATAGCCCCTGCAGACATCGTGCTTTTCAGGTGAGTGGCCCTGACTTGACATGACCTCTTCCCTAGCCCTCCCCCACCCCGTCCCTCACATCAGGCCAGGGTGGTCAGAACCCAGGCAAGCACCTCAGCCACCCAATCCAGGGGCACAGTAGTGTCCACAGCTACACCAGGTGGAGAGGATCCTGGGCACCAGGCAGCCACACTGATAAGGTGCCTGTACCAAGTGCTGCAAGGAAAGGCAAGGAGGCACCCCCAGCTGCTGCAAAGAAGGGCAAGGAGGCACCCCCAGGTGGTAAAAGGAAGGGCAAGGAGCAGTCCCCAGCTGCTGCCAAGAGGAGCAAGGAGCAATCCCAAGCTGCTGGCAGGAAGGGCAAGAGGCCTGCACCAGCAGGCAAAAAGGACAAAAGGCCTGGTGCTGGGACTCAGTCGGAGCCCTCACCACCAACCATGGTGGGTCAGCCGTCCGAGGCTGCAGAGGAAGGGCTGGAGCCTCCCCCCACCACTGCCAGCACCGCCACCAGCACCACTGCCAGCAGCCCTAGTGGGCAGCCACCCAAGGCTGCAGGAGAAGGGCTTTAGCCTCTCCCCACCACTTTTAGCACTGCCACAAGCACTATCACCAGCACCACTGCGAGCAGCAGCAGCCCGAGTGGGCAGCTGTCCGAGGCTGCAGGGGAAGGGCTGGAGCCTCCCCCACCACTGCCAGCACTGCCACCAGCACCACTGCCAGCAGCAGCAGCCTGATTGGGCAGCCCTCCGAGGCTGCAGGAGAAGGGCTGGAGCCTCCCCCCTTACCACTGCCAGCACCAACACCAGCACCGCCACTGCCTCCACTGAGCAGCCGTCACCGCCGGCGGACAGTGTGCTGTCCTGCATCCTTGGGGTGTTGTGCTGCCTGGCCCCTGCAAATCCTGTGGGTCTGACACCCAGGTGAGAGACTGTGACCTTGCACACCCCAAGATCTTCCTCACAGGGTACAATGCCCCCTCCAGAACCAGTGAAGAAGCCATCTACTCACTGCATCATTCCCAGGATGAAGCACACTGAGCACAATGCCCCCTCCAGAACCAGTGGAGAAGCCATCCACTAGAGAGACTGTGGCCTTGCACTCCCCGTGACCAAGCAGTGGGCAAATCACCCACTCGAGAGACTGTGGCTTTGCACTCCCCAGGACCAAGCAGTGGGCAATTCACCCAATTGAGAGACTGTGGCCTTGCACTCCCCAGGACCAAGCAGTGTGCACATCACCCACTTGAGAGACTGTGGCCTTGCACTGCCCAGGACCAAGCAGTGGGCAAATCACCCACTTGAGAGACTGTGGCTTTGCACTCCCCAGTACCAAGCAGTGGGCAAATCACCCACTTGATAGACTGTGGCCTTGCACTCCTCAGGACCAAGCAGTGGGCAAGTCACCCACTTGAGAGACTGTGGCCTTGCACTCCCCAGGACAGAGTGATGGGCATGTTGCCCCCTCCAGGACCTGTGGCATTGTACCATCTTCCGGCTGAGGTACCCCCCCTTTCCCCGTCCCCCTGAGGTGCCTGTCTATTTTCGACCTGATGCCCCTGCAGTATTCTCTTTGTGTTGTTGCAGGATTTAGGTTGGGCCTTGGACTTTGTGATGTGGCCCTGTGGCCCACGGACATTGAGGACTGGACAGTGTCCCTTGCATTGTAAACATGTAAGTACTTTTTTATTTGATGCACGTATTACTAATATATTTATCTTATTACACTGTTTTTATTCTATTTTGGCTGTCCTTGCATTATTCCTGAGGGTTACGGCGTGTATATGTAATGTTATTGCATTATTGGCCAATTTGTTTTAGCATTTCACAGGACACATACATTAAAATTCTAACCCCATAATGCTCGTGTGTGTGTCACTCTCTTTTTCCTCTCCCCCTCCCCTGTGTGCTAGGTGGCAGTACTCACCGTGGTCGTCTTCGCCAGCGTTAGTGTTCATAGTGGAGCAGAAGGTAGAAGAGCAAGGGGAAGACATGCAACTTGGGCTCCATGGTGGCGTGGTTCTTCCTTGAGTGTCCAGAGGTGAGTCGTTTCCCTTCTGTGCAGTGTTTCTGCCAGGCTTTTGATGTTGTTGGTACCACCCCGGAAAAGATGGTGGATAGGTTGGTCATATTACTGTGGGCGGTACTTTGTCTTCCGCCTGGCTGTTGGCGGTTACTGAAATGGTGCCTGTTGATTGCACCCTGGGGGTCTGTGTGTTAAAGTGGTTGTCTGTCTGAGCGGTTTCCGCCGTGGTCATTAATTCATATTTCTTACCGTCGGCCAGTTGACGGTATTACCGCCACTGTATCACCAACCACCAGGTTTGTAACGAGGGCTTAAATCTTTATCAGTGTCATATGTTACCCCTTCTTCATAAACTATTTCCTTTATTAATTTTGCTTCTTTGTCTCCTTTGTCAAGCCAGGCAAACAGACCCCATACCTTATTGGCTACTTCATGTAGCTCGTGGTGCATCACCAACATCTGTTGAAGAGCTATATTTTGAGTCTTGTGTGTAGTCTTTTTATAGTAAGTCGATTTTCCTCTATATCTCTGAAGATGGATGAGAACAGTGCCATATTCTAATTTTAAAAGTTTATCCTCCATATTCATTATTTCTTCTACTTTCATTTGTTTTGTCAAGTATATTCTGTGCTTTACCTGTTAGTACTTTTTTGTATGCCTCCCACAGACAAATCAACTGATCCTACATTTTCGTTAAAACACAGTTCTCTATCTATTTTTATCTCCCTCAATTTCACAGGATCTTTTGGTTCCTATGTATTTATTTTCCAATGCATACCCTTTTTGCAGAGGTTCCCCCAAGTTGACAATTAGTGGGCAGTGGTTTGGAATATTTCTTACCTGGAATTCTGACTTCCCTATAACTGGGCCCTCTCCATTTGGGATTAATATATAGCTGAGTCTTGAGAATACATTGTGCCTACCTAATAGTATGATAATTGTTAGTCTCCAGGATGTTTCCAATTGAAGTGTCTCCAAGCCCAATCGTAAATGCCTGGGGGATTAAAGTGATGCCCTTCCAAAAAGCAGGGTATCCAGAACTCCTGCTTTCAAACTGCAGATAGCAGACAAAGTCAAGTCAAAGGTATATTACAGGGAGGGCGCAATCGGTTCCCAGAGGGGCTTGCAGCTCATCTCTGAAAACCAAAGAAGCCTACAGTACTTCAGTGGTGACCAAAACCAGGAATGAAACCTCAATATCTGCCTACTGGGACTGGATAGCATGAACTTTAAATACTTGCAACAATAATGCCTGACTCAAAAGAGAAGGCTCACAACCAAAGAGCCCCACACTATGGCTATGCTCCTGGAACATTAATAGCTTTGGTAACAAAACAATGGACACTCAATTGCTGCAGTACTTCCAAAATGTTGATCTTATACTACTGCAAGAAACCTCGTTAGAACAACCATTCCATCTACTAGGTTACACAATTTACCATCTCCCAGCAGTAAAAAGTACCAAATTCGGTCACTCAAATGGTGTCCTGGCTATATATACCTCAACAAAATGCATCTATGCAGCCAAAGTACTGGGAACGAAAATAAACCTCAACAAATGCAATATTAGCACTTAGAATGGACATTAGAGGTGATAATAACAATCTACAACTAGTGCTCATAAACGTGTACCTGCACCTACGCATCAAGATCAACAGAGCAAAACTGCTGGAGGAGGAACTAACTAGGCTACTAATGGAGGAGGTCAAGCCAAACTTCATCTAATTAGGGGGCTTCAACATGAACCAGCTAGGCCTACCAGAAGATGATCCATTCCTGGACAAGAAATTTTCCATATGGAATATCCCACATCAGGAAAGTGGAAAATGGGGGAAGCAAACAAAGCTAGCGCAGAAGCTAAAGAGAGACCTCAAACATGTAAATCTTTGCACCCTAAATGGGTGCATCTCTGGGGATTGATCTCCAGCAGCCTCCCTTCACAACACATCAGTCAGCACTACAAAGGATTGCACCATCGTTACTCTATTACTGGTCTGTAAAGTCGTCGATTATAGGTTTGGGACAAACAGCATCAGTGACCGTTTTCCACAAGAAACCACAATGACTATACAAGGAGCCACATTAAACTGCCCTATGGAGAATCCTAGCACCATCTATTCAGTAAACAACAAAATAATCTAGTGTAATACTCAACATCCAGACCGAATGGTGGTTGCTGCAAAGAAGCTTTGGAAGAACAGTGAACAGGTTGTTTAAAACAACAATCAGATGGGAAAAATTCATAAGATCACTAAGTGAAAACAACTCATAAATCAAAAGTCCTCGAACAACTTCAAGAGGAAGAAAGTACAACCAGAACTCTGCCACAGTCAAAACTATGTCCCCGGCCTGTCTCCTTATCTCGTAACATAGACAAATTCAAGATCTTAAAAAAGTATCTAAACAAAGCACTAAGGATGCTTTGACTATCTGTCCCAAACAACAACATCCTAAAGAGACTGAAGGAATTAAAAGCAAGCAAAAAAAAAAAAATAACAAGTAAAGAAGGAAGCCCAAGAGATGTTCCGGGCCAAGATCCTCCAGGATATAAATAGTAACAACAGAACAAGATTCTGGAGAACAATAAATAACCTACTTAACACTACAATTCATGTTGTAAGCTCCCACATGACAGAAGAGTCCTGGGTTAATTTCATTATGCCCCTTTTTAAAGCATTCCTTTCTTTTTATAAGTCCGGAAGGCTTGAACTAGGTCTCACAGGGGAAGGAGCTACACAAGTCCTAAAATGTAGTAGGACAATTACAGTCTCTGCAGATCAGATAAAGAGCTGGATAGCAAAGGGCAGGAGAGAGGGAGTACCGGTACCCAACAGGATTCCTCCGGTCCTATTCAAACTAGACCATGATTATTGGACAGAAGCACTAAAACTGGTGTTTGAGGAAGTCCTGCACACAGGAATAATTCAAAAATCCTGGAGGGCGTCTATTATATCCCAAATCTTTGGTAAAGGTGACAGGCGTAAGCCAAAAAACTACAGGTGGTCACCTTAATAGGCAACGATGCCAAATACTACACTGGGATTATCTTAGATGAGCTAAAGGACTGGGCAACAGAAAACGTAATAATCGCCCGTAACCTAACTGGATCCATCAAGGACATGGGGACTATTAGTAACATACTAACTCTCTTCCTGCTGATTGATGCCATTAAGGCTGCCAACCTCCTGCTATACCTCTGTTTTATTGATTACAAATCAGCATTTGATCATATAGACAGGATGATTACAAACTGGCAATAAAAGACATCCCGTCTGGACTCTTGAAGCAGTTGTTCCTGCTAAGTGCAGATACCTGGGTTCAAGTGAAACTAAGGGCGGTGGAATACCTGACAAAAAGGATCCCAACCACTAAAGGATTGAAACAAGGCTGTGTACTAGCCCGGATCTTGTTCAGTCTCTTTATTGCAGACTTATCGACTGAACTAGGCAAATGCAACTCCCATGCACCTAGGTTGAGCGGTCTCAGCCTCTCAAACTTATTATATGCAGATGACCTTGTGCTAATCAGTCAAACTCGGGTTGGTCTGCTTGACACAACCTATGACTACTCTGTAAAAAATGGTCTTAGGATAACCTTGGATAGAATGAAAATCATGCAGCTCAATCAAATCAAGAAAAAACAGAAGTACTGCTTGTAGGAGGCTGGCCTGGCTTGTAGTGGGTACCTGATGGTACTTACACCTTGTGCCCGGTCCAGTTATCCCTTATTAGTAGATTAGTAGTGATCTAGCAGCTTAAGCTGATAGAGGTAACTATAGCAGAGCAGCTTAGGCTGAACTAGGGACATGCAAAGCTCCTACTATACCATTTATATCACATAGCACTATATCATAAGAATCACAATACTCAGAGATGTAAAAAATAAAGGAACTTTGTTTTAGTGACAATGTGTCAGAAATATCTCAGAGGATATACTCCCTTAGGAGGTAAGTAAAATACACAAAATATACACACAAACCAAAATCAGGTAAGTAAACAGTTAGAAAAGTTGTGCCAACACTGTAGAATACAACTGGATGCAATAGGCCTAGGGGCAACACAAACCATACACTAAGAAAGTGGAATGTGAACCACTTAGGGACCCCAGGCCTAGTTTAGTGTGTAGAGGGTCATTGGGAGTGCAAGAAAACACTAAGGGTGTCCAATATACCCCACCCCAAGACCCTGAAAAGTAGGAGTAAAGTTACCCTACTTCCCCAGAAACACACTAAAGTTGTGATAGGAGATTCTGCAAAGACAACAACTGACTGCAAAGCACTGAAGATGGATTCCTGGACCTGAGGACCTGTAAAGGAAGGGGACCATGTCCAAGAGTCACGAAAGTGTCCAGGGGGGGCAAGAGCCCACTAAACCCCAGATGAAGGTGCAAAATGGCTGCCTACAGGTGGAAGAAGCTGAAGATTCTGCAACAATGGAAGATGCCAGGCCCCTGCTACTCCAAGACGTTTATACTCCAGAATGATGCTTTTGAATGAGGGGTTGGGCAGTGCTATCACAGCTTAACACTGAGGGCCAGGATCAACCTGGTGCTTTTATCAGCAGGAGGTTGACCCCTAGAGAAAAGCACTGGTCTGCCATATAGAGGGAGGCATCTGCTGTGGTCTGGGCACTGAAAAAGTTGAGACCATACCTGTTTGTTACTCACTTTATTGTTCAGATAGACCACAAACCTCTATTATGGCTAAAAATAATGAAAGGTGAAAAACCCAAAATTGTTGAGGTGGTCCATCTCCCTACAGGGAATGGACTATACAGTGGAACATAGACCTGGGAGTACCCACTCCAATGCTGATGGACTCTCCAGATATTTCCACGTAGACAATGAAGACTCATCTGGGCAAGGTTAGCCTTATTGTCCCTCGTTTGGGGTGTGTGTGTAGGAAAGTGCCATCTTGCCTGGCATGTTACCCCCATTTTTACTTGTGTGTCAGTTTGTTTTTGCCTGTGTCACTGGGATCCTGTTAGCCAGGACCCCAGTGCTAATAGTTTGTGGCCTATATGTGTTCCCTGTGTGGTGCCTAACTGTGTCACAGAGGCTCTGCTAACCAGAACCTCAGTGCTTATGCTCTCTCTGTCTTTTAAATTGTTACTGCAGGCTCATGCCCATTTTCACCAATTCTAATTGGCACACTGGAACACCCTTATAATTCCCTAGTATATGGTACCTAGCTACCCAGGGTATTGGGGTTCCAGAAGATCCCTATGGGCTGCAGTGTTTCTTTTGCCACCCATAGGGAGCTCAGACGATTCTTACACAGGACTGCCACTGCAGCCTGAGTGAAATAACGTCCATGTTATTTCACAACCATTTTACACTGCACTTAAGTAACTTATAAGTCACCTATATGTCTAGCCCTCACTTGGTGAAGGTTAGGTGCAAAGGTACTGAGTGTGAGGGTACCCTTGCACTAGCAAAGGTACCCCCACATAGTTCAAGGCCATTTCCCCGGACTTTGTGAGTGCGGGGACACCATTACACGCGTGCACTACATATAGGTCAATACCTATATGTAGCTTCACAATGGTAACTCCGAATATGGCCATGTAACATGTCGAAGATCATAGAATTGTCCCTCCATTCCAAATCTGGTATTGGGGAGCCAATTCGATGCATCCCGGGGGCTCCACTATGGACCCCGGGTACTGCCAAACTAGCTCTCTGGGGTTTTCTCTGTAGCTACCGCTGCTGCCACCCCAAAGAGAGGGTTCTGCCCTCCTGGGGTCTGGGCAGCCCAGTCCCAGGAAGGCAGAACAAAGCATTCCCTCCAAGAGCAGGGTGTTACACCCTCTCCCTTTGAAAATAGATGTTAAAGGCTGGGGAGGGGTAGCCTCTCCCAGCCTCTGGAAATGCTTTGAGGGGCACAGATGGTGCTCTCCTTGCATAAGCCAGTCTACACCGGTTGAGGGAACCCCCAGTCCTGCTCTGGTGCGAAACTGGACAAGGGAAAGGGGGTGACCACTCCCCTGTCCATCACTACCCCAGGGGTGGTGCCCAGAGCTCCTCCAGTGTATCCCAGACCTCTGCCATCTTGTTGCTTTAAGCTCAGCAAGTTGAGCTGTGCAATTCCCAAGAGCGTGACTCCATAAACAGCTGTGCAAGCCGCGGAGTACTGGTGTTTGGTTCCTACAGTAGGTTGTACTGAACCATCAGTGTAAATTATGTACTTGTAATGTTCTAGAGGTATGACATTAGTGGGCATGGGGTAATCACATTCATAATGTACACATTCTTGGGTTTGTAGTTTTGGATTCCAAACATAATCAACATTAGAGGCAGTCAAGGAGGTGGCCCATTGTATCGGATTTAATGCTTTTGGAATAATGGCTTCAGTAAACACCTCAAGGGCCAGAACTGGGATAACAACAGTGATACACTTACATTAGGCTAACTGTCTCTCCTTAGTGACTGTCATCTGAAGTGTAATCAGTATTTTTTGTGTTTGAGCATGTGATTTGTATGCAATCGGTGCTGTGTCACCTTCATTAAATGTGACATATTCGAATCCAGTGGGACCTGGAATTATCCAGATGACCACATCTGTTTTGTTTTTACGTCCATGTAAGTGTGACAGGTTTCCTAACTGTTTTGCCTGCAGTCCCCTCACCTGACCATCTGCCTTGCTGCCTTGTCTCTTGTTGCCCTTTGTTCTACCTTTTGCCTTTTAATCTATCTTTGCCCTCTGTTTTGCTCCTTTTCTGCTTGGTTTGCCTTTTCTCTTTGTTTTTGCCTTTCCTGCTTGTCTTGCCTTTTTGTCTTTGTTTTTACCTTTCTTGCTACTTTTGGCTTTTTCTTATAGTTTTTGCCTTCCTGCTCGTATTGTCTTTTAGTCTTTCTTTTTTGCCTTTCCTGATTGTTTTTGCCCTTTTGTGCTCACTTCCCACCCTCTTCCTGCTGTGTCCCCCCTCCCACCACCCAGCACCCCTACCTCCCCCCAGAAGCTACTTAATGGAGGCTGTAGCGCACCCCCTTTGATCAGGTAGTAGTTCCAGCTCCCCTGCGACAGATCTCCTGACCAGTTTGCCTGCAGTCCACTCAACCACACATCTCGCTTGCTTCCTTGTTTCTTATTGTCCTCTGTTCTGCCATTTGTTGTTTTGTCTCTCTTTGCCCTCTGTTTAGCCCCTTCTCTGTCCTTTTGCCTATTTCTCTTTGTGTTTGATTTCCTGCTTGTTTTGCCTTTTTGTTTTTGTTTTTGCCTTTTCTGCTCATTTTGTCTTTTTCTCATTGTTTTTACCTCACTGCCTATTTCTCTTTGTTTTTGACATCCCTGCTCATTTTTGCTCTTTGCTGCTTGCTTCCCACCCACTCTCCTCCCACTTCCCTCCGTTTCCTTAGTCCCACCACTCAGGGTCCCTCCTCCCCTCAGGACCTACTTAATGAAGTCTGCAGTCTCACCGGTGCACAGAAGGCTCGCCAAAGGCAAGCCAATCTGCACCCGTCAGCATCTGGACAGCCACCCACCACCACACCACTGAGGAGCTCCTGGCCTTGAACCCCAGACCTCACAACAGCATCTGCTGAACCTCCTCCCTTCAGGTAAACACAGCACTCTTCAACGGCCTACATTGCTGCTTTTCCTGCCATACAGGAACATCAACGTACACAGGATCCCATGACACACCTGCTCAGAAGACCACAAACAACCCAGAACCACTCCAACTACTCCAGTGCATCCTACTCAATGTCTTATCTCTCTACAAACACGCCACAGAAATCTGGGACACCATTACCACCCTCTCTTCCAACATTGCCTTCATCACCAAAACCTTGCTCAGTACCTTCTCAAACCCTGATGTTGCCACTGCAACAACAGACAGATACAAGATTTTATATCTAGACTGAACCAACAAACAAGGTGGAAGCATCGCCATCATCTTCAAGGAAACCATCCAATGTTTTGCCTCTGTTGAAGACCCTACACCGCTCATGAAACACCTCAACTTCCAACTACAGACCAATAGCAAGACAACAGTAAGAGGCATCCTCATATACCTACACCTGGGACCTCAACCGGCCTTCTGGGAGGCCATCTCTAACATCATCACCCCTCTACCCTTCAACTCCATTCATTACATCCCACTTAGCGACCTCAAATTTCATGTTGATGACCTTAACAACACCAACTCTACCACTCTCCTGGAGAACATGAACAACATCAGCCTCACCCAACTGATCACCAAACCCACGCACAAAGTCAGACAGTGTAGGAGGCTGGACTGGCTTGTAGTGAGTACAAAGGGGTACTTACACCTTGCACCAGGCCCAGGTATCCCTTATTAGTGTATAGGGTGTCTAGCAGCTTAGGCTGATAGATAATGGTCGCTTAGCAGAGCAGCTTAGGCTGAACTAGGAGACGAGTGAAGCTCCTACAGTACCACTAGTGTCATATGCACAATATCATAAGAAAACACAATACACAGATATACTAAAAATAAAGGTACTTTATTTTTATGACAAAATGCCAAAAGTATCTCAGTGAGTACCCTCAGTATGAGGATAGCAAATATACACAAGATATATGTTCACAATACCAAAAATATGCAGTATAGTATTAGAAAACAGTGCAAACAATGTACAGTTACAATAGGATGCAATAGGGACACATAGGGATAGGGGCAACACAAACCATATACTCCGAAAGTGGAATGCGAACCACGAATGGACCCCAAACCTATGTGACCTTGTAGAGGGTCGCTGGTACTGTAAGAAAACAGTGAGGGTTAGAAAAATAGCCCACCCCAAGACCCTGAAAAGTGAGTGCAAAGTGCACTAAAGTTCCCCAAAGAGCACAGAAGTCGTGATAGGGGAATTCTGCAGGAAAGACCAAAACCAGCAATGCAACAACAATGGATTTCCAGACGAGGGTACCTGTGGAACAAGGGGACCAAGTCCAAAAGTCACGATCAAGTCGAGAGTGGGCAGATGCCCAGGAAATGCCAGCTGTGGATGCAAAGAAGCTGCTACTAGACAGTAGAAGCTGAGGTTTCTGCAAGAACGACAAGGGCTAGAAACATCCCCTTTAGAGGATGGATGTCCCACGCCGTGGAGAGTTGTGCAGATGTGTTTTCCTGAAGAAAGACCGCAAACAAGCCTTGCTAGCTGCAAGTCATGCAGTTAGGGTTTTTGGAAGCTGCTGTGGCCCAGGAGGGACCAGGATGTCGCCAATTGTGTCAGGGGATGGAGGGGGCACCCAGCAAGACAAAGAGCCCTCTCAGAAGCAGGCAGCACCCGCAGAAGTGCTGGAACAGGCACTACAAAGTGGAGTGAAACGGTGCTCACCCGAAGTTGCACAAAGGAGTCCCACGCCGCCGGAGGACAACTCAGGAGGTCATGCAATGCAGGTTGGAGTGCCATGGACCCAGACTTGGCTGTGCACAAAGGATTCCCTCAGAAAGTGCACAGGAGCCGGAGTAGCTGCAAAACACGCGGTTCCCAGTAATGCAGTCTGGCGTGGGGAGGCAAGGACTTACCTCCACCAAACTTGAACTGAAAAGTCACTGGACTGTGGGAGTCACTTGGACAGAGTTGCTGGATTCAAGGGACCTCGCTCGTCGTGATGAGAGGAGACCCAGAGGACCGGTGATGCAGTTCTTTGGTGCCTGCGGTTGCAGGGGGACGATTCCGTCGACCCATAGGAGATTTCTTTGGAGCATCTAGAGCAGAGAGGAGGCAGACTACCCCCACAGCATGCACCACCAGGAAAACAGTCGAGAAGGCGGCAGGATCAGCGTTACAGAGTTGCAGTAGTTGTCTTCGCTACTTTGTTGCTGTTTTGCAGGCTTCCAGCGCGGTCAGCAGTCGATTCCTTGGCAGAAGGGCAAGAGAGAGATGCAGAGGAACTCTGATGAGCTCTTGCATTTGTTATCTAAGGAAATCCCCAAAGCAGAGACCCTAAATAGCCAGAAAAGAGGGTTTGGCTACTTAGGAGAGAAGATAGGCTAGCAACACCTGAAGGAGCCTATCAGAAGGAGTCTCTGACGTCACCTGCTGGCCCTGGCCACTCAGAGCAGTCCAGTGTGCCAGCAGCACCTCTGTTTCCAAGATGGCAGAGGTCTGGAGCACACTGGAGGAGCTCTGGGCACCTCCCAGGGGAGGTGCAGGTCAGGGGAGTGGTCACTCCCCTTTCCTTTGTCCAGTTTCGCGCCAGAGCAGGGCTGAGGGGTCCCTGAACCAGTGTAGACTGGCTTATGCAGAAATGGGCACCATGTGTGCCCATGAAAGCATTTCCAGAGGCTGGGGGAGGCTACTCCTCCCCTGCCTTAACACCATTTTCCAAAGGGAGAGGGTGTAACACCCTCTCTCTGAGGAAGTCCTTTGTTCTGCCTTCCTGGGCCAAGCCTGGATGGACCCCAGGAGGGGAGAAACCTGTCTGAGGGGTTGGCAGCAGCAGCAGCTGCAGTGAAACCCCTGAAAAGGCAGTTTGGCAGTACCCGGGTCTGTGCTAGAGACCCGTGGGGTCATGGGATTGTGCCAACAATGCCAGGATGGCATAGAGGGGGCAATTCCCTGATCTTAGACATGTTACATGGCCATATTCGGAGTTACCATTGTGAAGCTACACATAGGTAGTGACCTATATGTAGTGCACGCGTGTAATGGTGTCCCCGCACTCACAAAGTCCGGGGAATTGGTCCTGAACAATGTGGGGGCACCTTGGCTAGTGCCAGGTGCCCACACACTAAGTAACTTAGCACCCAACCTTTACCAGGTAAAGGTTAGACATATAGGTGACTTATAAGTTACTTAAGTGCAGTGAAAAATGGCTGTGAAATAACGTGGACGTTATTTCACTCAGGCTGCAGTGGCAGGCCTGTGTAAGAATTGTCAGAGCTCCCTATGGGTGGCAAAAGAAATGCTGTAGCCCATAGGGATCTCCTGGAACCCCAATACCCTGGGTACCTCAGGTACCTCAGTATCATATACTAGGGAATTATAAGGGTGTTCCAGTATGCCAATGTAAATTGGTAAAATTGGTCACTAGCCTGTTAGTGACAATTTGAAAGAAATGAGAGAGCATAACCACTGAGGTTCTGATTAGCAGAGCCTCAGTGAGACAGTTAGTCATAACACAGGTAACACATACAGGGCACACTTATGAGCACTGGGGCCCTGGCTGGCAGGGTCCCAGTGACACATACAACTAAAACAACATATATACAGTGAAATATGGGGGTAACATGCCAGGCAAGATGGTACTTTCCTACAGACAGACACTGGAAGTCATCTTCACCTCCAGCAACAGTGTCGAATTCAGCCACATCACAGAACTCACTTGGTCCGACAACCCCATCATTCACTTCACCATCTCTGGTGAACAGCGTACCATCACAAGGCTCACAGCTGCTCCCACCACAGCTGGGACAAGATAACAGAGACACAGTGGACTCAGGCCCACAGAATCACCCAACCAGAAGCTTTATCAGACCTAGAACAGACTGTCCAGAACTTCTCCACCTGGATCACCAAATGAACCATCAAAGTTGTCCCGATGAAGCCACTGAGAACCAATAAAACTGCAACACAAGCCAGCTTGTACACCTTAGAGCTCAGAATCACCAAGAGCAACTGCTGCCGACTCAAGAAACATTGGTGCTCCACCAAGAACCCCTCTGACAAAGCCACTCCTAAAGCAGCCCTCATCAACTACCATCTGCACATTAAAAGAGCCAAGAGAGCAGCCATCACAGCCTGCATCGATACAACACCAAAACACACAAAATAACTGTTCAAACCTCAGTAACCTTGGTCAACTAATGTACACCAGCCGAATGATCACTACATGGACCCCACTCACCACACAGAGCACCACGGCCACCATGTCATCCATCCACTCTTGAGCACCCACCGACCAATGCCCCCATCATTTTTTCAACCTCAGAACCAATCAAATCAGCACAGACCTCACCAGAATCCTCAATTCCTCCATCACCACAGCAGCCTTCCCAGACAGATGGAAGGCCTCCTCTGATTCTAGCAAACTAAAAAATTATTGATCGATCTCTCTGCTCCCGTACTCCATCAAAGTACTCAAGAATGCCATCAACCAACTGCTCACTGAACACCTTGAACAAAACAACTTGTTTGACCCCAGTAAGGATTCTAAGCCAACCACAGCATGGAGACCACACTGATTGCAGCCACAGATGACATCAGAACCCTCCTTGACTAAGGGGAGACTGCAGCTCTGAACTTCCTTGACCTCTCAGCAACATTTGACACTGTTTCCCACCACACCCTCATTAACAGACTCTACAACATCAGAGTACAGGAGAACGCCCTCAAGTGGATCACCTACTTTCTTACAGGCTGTATGCAAAGCACTTGGCTGCCTCCCTTCACCGCCGAACCCAAGAGCATCATATGCGGTGTACCCCAAAGATCACGCCCTAGCCCCACATTCTTCAACACCTACATAAACCCCGCACATCCATCGTCAGACCCCAAGGTCTCAAATCATATCCTTTGCTGATGACAAACAACTGATCCTCTCACTTACCAAAGACCTCCAACCACCACCAGAAAAAACTTCTGTGACGTCATGACCAATGTAGCCAACTGGATGAGAGCCAATTGCCTGAACTCAACTCCAACAAGAAAGAAATACTGATCTTTGAGAGAAATGCATCCATATGGGACTACAGCTGGTGGGCAGCAAACACCTTCACCAACAGACCTCACAAGCAACCTCAGCATCATGAGCAACAGTAACCTGACCATGAAGCGACAAAACAGTGTTTTAGAAATGGGGTCTTTGTTTGGCAGTCAGGTTACCCCCTGGCCAAGCAAGGACCCTCACTCTAGTCAGGGTAAACGAGAATCACCCTCAGTGAACCCCTGCACATCCCCTTGGTAGCTTGGCACAAGCAAGCAGGCTTAACTTCAGAGTCTAGGTGTAAAGTTTTTGTTCCAACACACACAGTAACTCAGTGAAAACACTACAAAATGACACAACACAGGTTTAGAAAAATAGGTAATATTTATCTAAACAAAACAAGACCAAAACAACAAAAATACACCATACACAAGTCAAGTTATGAATTAAAAAGCAAGAAAGACTCTTAAATCCTTAGAAAACAGTGCTAACATTGGTAGGCTGAAAAAGTACCTGGGTTGCGTCAAAATAACACCACATGGGCGAGTGTGCGTTGGAAAAGGCCATCGATGCGTCAATTTCGCTCTCGCAAGAAAGACTGTGCATCGTTCCTCCTCTGGTTAGGTCGGTGTGTGTTGTTTTCCTCTCCACAAGAAAGCAATGCGTCGATCCAGACAAGCACTTTGGGTCCGGTCAGGCTTTGCATCATTTTTCCACACCCAGCAAGGATTGCATTGAAAATCCGGTTGCACAGTATCAGAAAACCACGCTATGTGGGGTTGCGACGTTAGCAGCCTCCTTCAGCGGGTGTTGCACGTCGTTTCTCCATTCGCGTTGTTTTGATCTTCCAGCCGTGATGCAGATGGAGTGTAGATTTCAGCCGCGAAGCCGGCGGCAATCTGTTTCTCAGCCACGTCTCAAAAGGTGCATCAAACTTTTCCCTGTACGGCGGTCTGTGCATGGAGTTTCAATCTTGGTCTGCCAGCTTCACCATTCAAGGGCCCAGGAACTGGATAGGACACCACTTGGCAGGGCAGGGAGTCTCAGCAGAGAGTCCAGGTGCTGGCAGGGGAAGTCTTTGATGACCTGAGACTTCAACAAGAGGATGCAAGCTCAGTTTCAAGCCCTTGGAGATTTCGTCACAAGCAGGAATGCACAACAAAGTCCAGTCTTCGTCCCCTTTCACAGGCAGAAGCAGCAACTGCAGGATAGCTCCACAAAGCACAGTCACAGGCAGGGCAGCACTTCTTCTTCAGCTCTTCTCCTTGGCAGAGGTTCAGCTTGATTTGCAGAAGTGATCTAAGTTTCAGAGGTTTGGGTGCCTGTCAGTGAGACCGGATCCTCGGGGTTTGTGCCTGTTCCCAATATGTCCACCTTTTGGCAGCTCCAAACTCTACTAGCCATTATAGCACAGAGTTAAAGAATGGCCCAGCGGGATGGGGTTTAGGTTGGGAACAGCAGGGAAGGAGACCTGTGGAAGCAAGAGTTAAGAACACAATTCACATTAATCTTCATGAACTTTGTTTTAACTCTTTATGCTCTAATAACATGAGAGATCAAGAACTTTTCAATAACGTGACCTTTTTATAATCATATACACTGAACATTGAACTTTCTCAAGTTAATCCTTAAAATAGCAATTACATCACAACATGAGTCAATGACTAAACTTGTTTTGTATAGAAAGATCACACTCTGTTTGATCTAAGTTACAAGATTCAATTGCCCAGAAGTGATTGTGCACCTTGTTGCCATACTACGCATAAAGGCTTAAGTACCTGGAATGATTGCGCGCTCTGCCGATCTGAACTGCAAGGGTTAATTGCCAAGAATGAATTGTGCACACTGTTGCAGATTTAACCATCAAAATACAAATGCCTTGAAAGGATCGTGCACTCTGCCGATCCGACCTGCAAGGGTTAATTGCCAAGAATGAATCACGCACACTGTTGCCAATTCAACCATCAAGATTCAAATATCTTGAAATGATCATGCACTCTGCCAATCCGAACTGCAAGGGTTAATTGCCAAGAATGCATCACACACACTGTTGCCAATTCAACCATCAAGATTCAAATATCTTGAAATGATCGCGCACTCTGCCAATCCGAACTGCAAGGGTTAATTGCCAAGAATGCATCACACACACTGTTGCCGATTCAACTATCAAGATTCAAATGCCTTGAAATGATCGTGCACTCTGCCGATCCGAACTGCAAGGTTTAATTGCCAAGAATGAATCGCACACACTGTTGTCGATTCAACCATCAAGATTCAAATGCCTTGAAATAATCACGCATTCTGCCCATCCGAACTGCAAGGGTTAATTGCCAAGAATGAATCGCGCTAACTGTGGCCGATTCAACCATCAAGATTTAAATGCCTCAAAATTATCGCGCACCATGCCGATCCGAACTGCAAGGGTTAAGTACCAAGAATAAATTGCACACGTGGTAAATCACAAAGCCAAAAACTCTAATGTTTCTGGAAAACGGAGTCGAGGGCCTTCCTCGAACTCCGCCTTACCGCCTTGCTTGAAGATCAGCAAGATAATGAGGACAAGGCCAGGATATGTCCAAGTGGGCCTCCGGAACAGGAGCCCTGGAAAATGCTGCTGCACCAGGACCTCTGAATAGTGAGCACGTGGAGCTGGGCTGGGTTCCTTAAATAGACCCAAGCCCCGCCTACCTACCACACCCAGCCACACCCAGCCAGGCTGCAGGAAAGGCTTGAAAATGAGCAATACATTGCAAACAGTATTAATGACATTTCAAGATAAATACCTGCAATGCAAAAAGTTAATATGCAATATCAGCTCACAATGCATGAATTATTACATTACATAATGTTTGTCACTTTGCATTATGTTGCCCTTAGAGCGTGCACTGTCCTGGGGTTGACAGTGCCCTTCTTATACCCATTTCTGCCTTTGAAGTAAGCCTACTTCAAAGGAAAGTCTCTCTAGTTTGGGAGACCCTGCCTTGCCCAGGCCAGGTCCCAGACACAAACCAGGCGGTTGGAGACTGCATTGTGTGAGGCCAGGCACAGACCTTTCAGGTGTAAGTGACCACTCCTCCCCTCCCTCCTAGGACAGACGGCTCAACAGGATATGGAGGCTACACCCCAGCTCCCTTGCGTCACTGTCTAGAGAGAGGTGCAAACAGCCCAATTGTCAAACTAACCCAGACAGGGAATACGCAAACAACCAGAGTCACAGAATGGTTTAAGCAAGAAAATGCCTACTTTCTAAAAGTGGCATTTTCAAACACACAATTTCACAACAAACTTCACTAAAAGATGAATTTTTAAATTGTGAGTTCAAAGACCCCAAACTCCACATGTCTATCTGCTCCCAAAGGGAATCTACACTTTAATCATATTTAAAGGCAGATCCCATGTTAACCTATGAGAGATACAAGCCTCGCAACAGCGAAAACCAAATTTGGCAGTATTTCACTGTCAGGACATATAAAACACATTAGTATGTGTCCTACCTTAAACATACACTGCACCCTGCCCATGGGGCTACCTAGGGCATACCTTAGGGGTGTCTTACATCTAAGAAAAGGGAAGTTTTAGGCCTGGCAAGTGGGTGCACTTGCCAAATTGAATGGACAGTTTGAAACTGCACACACAGACACTGCAGTGACAGGTCTGAGACATGTTTACTACTAATGTGGGTGGCACAACCATTGCTGTGGGCCCACTAGTAACATTTGATTTACAGGCCCTGGGCACCACTAGTGCACTGTACTAGGGACTTAACAGTAAATCAAATATGCCAATCCTGGAAAGCTAATTACATACACATTTTATAGAGGAGCACTTGCACTTTAGCACTGGATGGCAGTGGTAAAGTGCCCAGAGTAACAAAAACATCAAAAACATAGTCCAGCACACATCAACAACCTGGGAAACAGAGGCAGAAAGTTACGGGAGACCATTCCAAAAATGCCAAGTCTAACACGTGTGTCCCCCAGCTGAAAGTGGGGAGCAACTACCCAACCTCATCAGAGTTCTCATCACTAAGGCGGAAGAATCTGGACAGACCATCAGCATTGGTGTGTTCTGTGCAAGGGCGGTGTTCCACCGTAAAGTCCATCACCTGTAGGGAAATGGACCACCTCAACAGTTTTTGATTCTCACCCCTCATCTGCATTAACCATCTGAGGGGCCTGTGGTCAGTCTGAACCCGGCAGTGAGTCCAAAGCAAGTAGGGTCTTAGCTTATTCAGCGCTCAGGCCACAGCAAAAGCTTCACGCTCTATGGCACTCCACCTACGTACCCTGGGACGTAACCTCCTGCTAATGAAGGCTACAGGTTGATCTAGGCCCTCTTCATTAAGCTGTGGAACTATTGCTCCTATACCATGCTCCGAAGCGTCTGTTTGCACAACAAACTCCTTGGAGTAGTCAGGTGCCTTCAGCACAGGTTCTGTGCACATGGCAGCCTTCAGGGCATCAAAAGTAGTCTGGCAAGCCTCAGTCCACATCACCTTCTTTGGTTGCTTCTTGGAAGTCAACTCCATCAAGGAGTTCACAATGGTGCCATACCTCTTGACAAACTGTAATAGTCAGTGAGGCCTAAAAAGGCTCTCACCTCAGTCTGGGTCTTGGAAGGCTCTCAAGCCAGAATGGTGTCAATCTTTGCATGTAGGGGTGCCACCCAGCCACACCCCACTTGGTGTCCCAAATACATCACAGGGTTCTGTTTGGCACTTGCCTGCCTTAATATTGAGGCCTGCCTTTTGCGGGTTCACCAACACTTTGTAGAGGTGTTGCAAATATTCCTCCCATGTGGAACTAAAGGGAACAATGTCATCCAGGCAGGCTAAACTGAACTCATCCAGTCCAGCCAACACCTGGTTGACCAACCACTAAAAGGTGGCAGGGGCATTCTTCATCCCAAATGGCATGACTTTAAACTGAAAGTGCCCATCTGGGGTAGAAAATGCAGACCTCTCCTTGGCCCCCTCAGTCAAGGCAATCTGTCAGTACCCAGACGTTAAATCAAACATGCTGAAGTATTTGCAGCTCCCAACCGATCTATGAGCTCATCTTCTCAGGGGATGGGGTATACATCTGTTTTAGTGACTTCATTGACACCCCGGTAGTCCACACTGAACCGGAGTTCTGGGTGTCACCAGGAGCAGCAGCTTTTGGGACCAAAACCAAAGGGCTGGCCCAAGGACTGCTGGAATTCTCAATGACCCCTAGGGTCAACATCTTGGATACCTCATCCTTGATACTAGCCTGGACCTTGTCAGTCACCCTGTAAACATTTTGTTTAATGGGTGTACTGTCCCCAGTGTCCACATCATGGGCACATAAGTGTGTGACCCCGAGACTGAAGGAGAAAAGTGAGGCGAACTGTCCCAGCACCTGGCGACAGTCCCTCTGCTGCTCTGCAGTCAGGGAGGGGGAGAGGTTCACTCCCTCCACAGACCCATCTTTTTCTCCTGCAGACAGGAGGTCAGGAAGGGGCTTACTCTCCTCCTCCACCCCGTCATCTTTCACGAGGAGCATGGACAATTCAGTTCACTCAAAGTGTGGCTTGAGCCGGTTCACGTGCAGTACCCTTGAAGGGTTCCTGGAAGTCTGCAAGTCCTCCAGGTAGGTGACTTCACTCTTGCTCTCCACCACCTCCAATTGCTCAGTCCACTTGTCCTGGAGCATCCTAGGCTCCACTGGTGCCATCACCCACACTTTCTGACCCGGCTGAAACTCGACCAGAGTGCATTCTGGTCATTCCAGTGTTTCATATCCTCCTGGCTTGCGTCTAGGTTCCCTGTGCGAGACCCCTGAGGCGGGCAGTCTGGTTTCTCAGAGCCAGCATGTAACTGAATACATTCTGGGGTGGTTTACTAGGAGCTTTTTCCAAAGCCTCCTTCACCAGACTTAACGGTCCCCTCACTGGGTGGCCATAGATCAGCTCAAAAGGACTAAAGCCAAGTCCCTTTTGAGGCACCTCTCTGTAAGCGAACAAAAGGCATGGCAAGCGGATGTCTCACTCCTGCTCAAGGGCTCTGACAGGCCCATGATCATGCCTTTTAAGGTGCAGTTGAATCTCTCAACCAGGCCATTGCTAAAGGGGTGGTAAGGTGTGGTGAACTTGTACATTAACCCACACACTTTCCACAGAGACTTCATATAAGTTGATATGAAGTTGGTACTCCTATCGGACACCACCTCCTTGGGGAACCCCATGCGGGTAAAAACTCCCATCAAGGCACGGCCCACCACAGGGACAGTTATAAGGAATGGCTTCCAGGTACCGGGTGGCATGGTCCACCAAGACCAGGATGAACCTGTTGCTCATGGCTGTTTTAGGATCCAGAGGCCTCACAATGTCAATACCAACCCTTTTATAGGGGGCACTGACAACAGGACAAGGTTGGAGGGGAGCCTTACATCCCCCCCAACTCTTGCTACTTGCCTGACAAGTTTGGCAGGACCTAAAGTGTGCATCAGAGTGCTTGCGCATTCGGGGCCAGGAGAAGTCAGTGACAAGCCTGTCAAAGATCTGGCCCTGCACCAAATGTCCAGCTAAAGGTACGTCAGGAGCCAGACCCAGTAGGAAGATCCTAAAGTACTGGAGTAGCACTAGCACACGGGCTGACCAAGGCTCATGCACCTTAGGCTCACTATACAGGAGGACGTCCTCCCAATAGATCAGGTGAGATCCTGCCTTCTCGGCAGCCGTTGGGCTGCAGCCTGCTGCTGCAGCCCCTCTATAGTAGGGTATGTCTTCTGTGCCTCACAGAATTTCTGCCTGGTGGACCCCGTTCCTGCTTCTACTGCGACAACTCAGGGACCTCCCCCAGTTCAGCCACCTGTTTCCCTGTAGTCTTCCGGGCATCACCCTCAGGCTCTACCTCCTCCCAGAGCATTAGGACTTCTGGGGCTGGTTTCCCGCACCCCCTGCCCTTCCTCTTTTTGGTGGTCCCCTGGGCCACTGTTTTAAGCTTCAGGGGGTCTTGGCCACCATGACGGGCTGCCATTGACCTGGTGGATGTGCATACCCACCCAGGCAGACCCAACATCTCTATGTATGACCTGTGTTCCACCTCCTTCCAAGAGTAATCCTCCAGGTCATTGCCAAGCAAACAATCTACAGGCATGGTTGGACTGACAGCTACCTTCAAGGAACCAGAGAACCCTCCTATTCAAAGGGAACCTGCACCACTCTGCACAGGAGCTCTGAGTTGTCTACCACAACTACTTGGTGAAGTACCTGGGGATCTATCTGCTCTTCAGACACTAGGTAACACCTCACTGTAGTCACACTGGCTCCTGTGTCTCTCAGAGCTTCCACCCTCTGTCCATTGATGGTCATCCACTTCCTGCTCTTTTTAGTGTTCTCAGGCACTAGGGTTCTCTGGACCATCTCACTGTCCCCTAGTAAGACAAGGGTCATCTCAGTTGGCTCCCACCCACCTGGAACCAACTCCTCTCCAAATGCTACACTAGTTAAACCCTGGAACTGTGCACCAGTGGGTGCCAGTGTACACTTGGGGGATTATGGGTCCCTCCTCACATGACCCAGCTGGTCACATGCATAACACTTAAGTGAGGGACCCCCTTCCAAAGCTTTCCCTTTGGAGACCCATAGCTTCTTTTCACTAGGGGGCTGGGAATCCTTACTCTGGCAAATAGGTTGTGGCCCTTTTGAGAGCTCTGCCTGTTTTTTTTTTTTTTTTTTTGTTTCACTTTATTTTTTATTTTTATTGAGAGTCATGAACCAAGAAACATAGACATGCATGGTATTAGACATTGCACCAGGACATGAGAAAGGCGCATAATGAAGGAGCGAAATAACAATAATAACAACAGTAAAATAAGAAGAGCACAGGTATTCCATCTTCAGAAATAACAATCCCAATCTGTGATCATTTGGGCAGAGCTTTAACAAGATTCTTCATTGTCAGAATAATACAAGGACCGTGTGGTAGAAGCAAGCATTGATAGGAAGGAGTGTAGGGTCCCCAATTCTCGTCAGGTGTAGAAATTAGCAGGCAATGGTAGGTGATAGTGCCAATCATAATCAGCGTTATGAAGCTAAGCTTAGCACTAATACCCCAGTGGCAGCATATTCAAAGGATCGTGTGTTCGTTCTGCTGATGGGGAAAGTGGGGTGAGGGCACTCACAATAGTTTCAGTGCTCCGTGTATAAGGATATTGTTGCCATGGGTAGAAATATAATAAAAAGTGGATGTGTGAGGCATGTAGGAAGTATAAGGTTGCACACATTGGAGGTTAGTAACATATTGGAAAAACAGAGAGGGAGAACATGCTTGTACTATGGGAGAAAAGAAATATAGAGAGGATGACAAAAATGTGTAGACAAGAAAGACCAGGGGGCTATAAAGAGAGGAGATAGGGAGGAGAGGAGGGGAAAGGAAGATAGAATATGGATTAGTATACAAGCAGGAAGACTAGAGAAAAAGAGGAGGCGAGGTGGGCAGGAAGCAAGTAGTCGAGTACGGCCAGCAGAGAGGTTAGGGGTAAAAGGATATGGGGGGGGGTAAGGAGAATGAACATAAGGGAAGGAAAACGGGCGGAGAGATTAGGCATTTGTTAGTCAAAGAAAGGGGGCCCATGTTTATAAGAATACCTCCATCTTGTCCGGTAGAGTATAAATGATGCGTTTGTGAGCTGCATTTTGAAATATTGCAGACAGCCATTCATCGTGGGAGGGGGGCGTGGTCTCACACCAGTGTCAAAGAATACAGCTAAGGTTAGCACTGTGTGTAGCAGGAGAAGTTGTGTATGGGACATGTCGAGTATAGTTCTAGTATCATGCAAAAGAAGCAGAGCGTTCGATAGAGATGTTGTCAAGGATAGAGTCTCCCTCAGAGTGACCCCCCCACTGCCTCCCAGTATGACTGTATAGTTAGGCAGTCGCATAGTATGTGCAATAAATCCCAGCGTGGATGGGGGCATCACTAGCAAGTCGCATTGGCAGTAGTCCAGCTGCTCTAAGCTTCTCGGGGATCTAGTTCTAGTCATGTAAGTTCTTAAAAAGGCAACATTTCATTCTGGCCTCTTGCGCCCCTCGTTCTTGCGCTGGTAACATGTCAGCCCAGTCCTCCATTTCATATTCTATCTGCCATTGGGTTTGCCACCGGGTCCTAAGGGACATGAGAAGAGGGAGGAAAAATAAGTGTTGGTTTAAGAGATTATGTAGTCCGGAAATCATTATCAGAAAGGAGCCCCATGTTCATAGATGGTCAAGTATTGGAGAATGTTGTAAGGTCCACGGGGGGCCCTAGGGGACTCCAGAGACAATGTGAGACTTGCCAGTACTGCCAGGAACAGTGATCAGGGAGTGATTTTAACATTCCATCATCTAGCAGTTGATCAATGGATATGATGTCCCTGACCCGCAAAGCCTCCCAGTTATCCACTCTCCCTCATTTAAGAAACAGGTATTTCCCCAGAGCGGTCTGTGTGTGTGTATCCGGGGATCCACTCCCAAAAGGCGGTGAGCGCAGCACCAAGAGTCTAACAATGGGTAGGGTGGGAATGAGGGCATCAGAGCCATATAGCAGATCTAGACCTAGTGGTGAGTTTGAGAGCACCTGTTCTGTTTTTACCCACAGAGGAGGGTCAAGACATCTGGAAGCATGGAGGATAACTGTGAGAGGTGCAACGCCAGTGTGTAGTGTTCTATGGAGGGCAATCCCAGTCCCCCACAGTCCCGCCATGCGATAAATTTAGCTTTAGAGAGCCGTTGTCTGAGGGAGCCCCATACAAATTCTCGTATGCAGGCGTCAACCGTCCTGAGCGTGGAGGTAGGGTCTAATAGTGGGACCATCACCAACACATAGGTATAATGCAGAAGAGTGACCATCCACACAGCTTTGCACTCTCCCCCACAGGGATAGCTCCAGTTGGGACCATTATTCAAAATCACGTTTGGTCTGATCGAACAAGGGTTCCAGGTTATCCCGTACCATGTGGACTAAGCCGCTGTTGATGAGGATTCACAGATATTTAAGACGTGATTGTTTCCAATAGACCAGGAGCATTGTAAGAGCTGCTCCCTTGGTTACAGGGGATAGTGGTATGGCTTCACTCTTCTCCCAATTGATTTTATAGCCGGATAATGTTTCAAATTCTGTCAGGCAACGGAGTACCAAAGCTGGATATATGGGCGATGGAATACCTAAGTTGGATGCATTGATCGGAGAAGGACGATTTTGTGACCATGTGCTGGTCCAAAAGATTAAAGGAACATTTTGTTTGGGGAAAAAAATTGAAAATACTCAGAAGGACTATTTCATGACCCTGTGCTGGTCCAAAAATTAAGGCATACTTTGTTTGGAGAAAAATTTTTGGAAAAACTCATTGGAGGATACGTTAATCATAAGAGAGTTGGACACACACTGTGTTGGACACACACTGTGAAGACGGATGCGAGATTGATGGAGTTTGGTGGTTAGTTATATATAATCCCTATAGATACAAAATTATTTAATTAGATATTTCCTTATATCTAGTTATTATATTTGAATTTTACATATAGATGTGCTATGTTTTCAAACCTTATTATATGCTTTTTTGATGTGTGTGTGTCTGTTTTAGAAGTAGTTGGCCTTATTTGTCTTTATTGTTATGTCCTTGTGTATAGTGTGTTGTTATCTATTATTAAATGTTGAAGTGAAGTTAGCTGCGTATTTGGGTTTAGGTTTATTGGATTTATAATTACGATTTTTTAATGTCATCTAGATATTATTTTTATCAGTTTTTCCTTTATATATGTGATAGGAGAGTTCCTTTTGCTGTTTTCTGGATTTGATTCCCTGGTATTCTCTCATCATTTCAGGGACCCCTTTTGTGTTTTTTTTTCTCCAGGATATCTCGCAGTGCCAGAAGGGAATGTGAAAGGTCTGTAAGGGTGAGCAATATGTCATCTGCATACAGGTAGAGCGTGGAGCAGCCTCCTGGAATGGGTACGACAGCTGTGGTAGGTGATAGTCGGATAGTGGCTGGCAGGGGTTCGACTGCCAACAGGAATAGCAGGGGTGACAGGGGGCAGCCCTGTTGGGTTCCTCACTGAACAGGAAACTCATCAGACAATAATCTCCTGCAGTTGACCCGTGCCGTGGGTGAATCATACAGCCATCTGACTTTAGCGATAAACCCCTCCCCAAGGCCAAAGCGTTTCAGTGTCTCAAAAAGCTATCACCACTCGATCCTGTCAAAGGCTTTCTCAGCATCAAGTGAAAGGGCAACGGCCTCCTCTACGGAGTTTCTGATGGCCCAGAGCATATGCACTAGGGTATATAAATGGTTTCTGGAGGAGCGTCCAGGTACAAAACTTACCTGTGTGGGATGGATGAGTGTCGGGATAACCCGCTTGAGACAAAATGCCAAGATGCTAGCCAGTATCTCAACATTGTCATTAAGAAGGAAAATGGGGCGATAGCTGTCACAGAGTAAGGGGTCTTTCCCTGGGTTCGTGAGGACCGATATAGATGCTCTATTAGAAATAGGATATAAAGATCCTGTTTGTTCCATGCCTCAGAAGCCTTCATAGAGGGAGGTCACTATGTCCGCCCTGGTCCACTTATAATATTCCCAGGGCTTTGTGATAGGGTAGATTAGATATTGCACGGATGATCTCCTCTTTGCTAATCTCACCGCCTAGTAGCCCTCTGCCTTCCTCAGTAAGGCAGGTGATCTGTGCATTCTCAAAAAATGTTGCTAACCTGTCATGATCTTCCACTGTTTAGGCGGTTTACAGGGTTTGGTAGAAGCACCCGAATGTATCAGCTATAGCCTGAGGGTGGGTGGAGAGTATGCCATTGGTGTCCTGGATGGCAGGGATGGCAAACACCTCCTCCCGTTAACCGACCTGCATTTTCACCCTGCTCATAGTGTCTGCCTCTTATCCTTTGCAGGGTATATTCCACCTGAGGAGTGTATAGTGCATTGAGCTCCAACTTTGCCTTCTCAAGGCAACAACGCATGGTAGCGAAAGGAGATATCCTATAATTGCAGGTATAAGTTGCTATCAGTTACTCTATTTCTCGTTGACGAGAGCGACTCTGGATGTTAGCAAGGGCTGCATCCCTCATAAGTTGTCCTCTGATCGTTGCCTTTGCCACGGCCCAGTACACTTGAGTAGAGGAGACCGAGCCTTTGTTATCGGTTACATAGCCTGAAACGTTGGCACGTAGTTGAGCTTTACCCTGTGGTGTGTTGTGACGAGATAGAGGTAGACGTCACAGTTTGCGGCCAGGAGAAACCAGGTCTAAGTCAAGTGCCAAACTAACAGGTGCGTGGTCAGAAATTGTGGCTTCCAGCATCCAGGAGTAGCTGATTATGGGGACTAGTGTCTGAGAAACAAGGAAATAGTCCAAGAGGGACTGTGTCCCATGCACCAGCGAGAGAAAAGTATACTCTCGCTCCGTTGGGTGTGTTAAACGCCAGGGATCCACCAAGCCATGGTCCCAAATGATGTCTCCCCACAATGCCCTATCCGCATTATTAACTATGTCCAAACTGCCTGTTCTGTCAAGGATTGGGTATCTGGCTAGGTTCCAATCTCCACCTAAGAGGTATTGAGAGGCAGTGATTTCTGTCAGAAGGCGGTTCAGTCGCAGGAAGGCAGAGTGTTTCGAGCCCGTAGGGGCATATACCGACCCATAACATAGTGTATGACCTCCGATACTGACGTTAGTAAGGACATATCGACCATCCAGGTCAGACCATGACTGAAGCACCTTAAATTGCAAAGAGCCGCGAAGAAGAATTGTGACCCCACATTTACGTAGAGAGCCCAATCTGCCTGACGAAGATGCCGGGCTGCCTACCCAGTCACTGTGTAATTTTTCAGAATCCTAGGATGACAGGTGTGTTTCCTGCAAAAGGGCAATATCCGCATATTTGGATCGCAAATAAAAGAGAACATTCTTTCTTTTAATATAGTGCATGAGGCCGTGAACATTCCAGGATACTGTTGTTAATGGGAAATTTGTTCCCATGTCAGAGGATATCAGAAGTGTTTATAAAGGCAAACCTGTCTGGGTCCGATAAGCACAGGAGAGGGGCTCAGGGGTCTTTTGTCTAAGCATATGGGGAATGAGAAGGACAAAAATGAATGCACACACAAACAGACGAACGGAAGGGAGCGGGTTAGGGATGGTAGGGAGGGATCTGCGGTCGTACTCAGGGACAGAGACCAAGCGAGGAGAGGTAGATAGATGAGGGAGGAAAGAAAGAAAGAGGGGTGAGAGAATGAGAGGAAGGAAAAAAGTGAGAGGGGATAGGGAGTAGGAACTACCAGTTTCGGGTAGGGTCAGGTCCCAAAAGGGGTTAGAATTGCGAGCTGCAGGTCCTTACCTTTGGAGTCCTCACAGTGAGCAAGAGGGGCCCCTCCGGGGGTGAAACGCACCCAGGGGTAAGGATTATGAGCTAGGGCGCGGAGGTGAATATAGGCAAGTAAAGTACATTTAATTAAATATGGGGACGTGTTATAATGGGAACTCTCAGGTCACAGGTGAAGGTCCCAAGGTGGAGAGGGAGAGGGAGGGGGCAGGCACAAACCTTATGTAGCATACTTTGTGACATAAAAGAGGTCAAGTGGCATGGAATAAGTGGGGGAGTGGGGGTACTGGGGCCTACAATACCATCTTGATCATAGACAGTCATGAGCTGTGGTTATGGGGACCACGTATACGCCGTGGGTGTTTGTCAACTCGGTTCCAACAACTGCAGGAGCATAGGGGCACAATATAGAAGATATAAAATGTGATTTACAGACAAGATAATGCATTGTGAACTTAATGAACATATGTCCCAAGAATAATCACATGTGGCCTGGCTAAAGAGCTATATTCCACATCCCCCAGGCATCTTGTTACATGCAATAGGGCACATGATTATATAGGTGTTCTAACCAGGCCCCAATACGCCAACTAGACGAATAAGAAAGTGAATAGAGGATAACATAAATAACATAACTAGCTAGTAACATATTATAATATAGACTGATCTTCAGCCGTGCCCCAGTACTGGGGTGGGTCTGATCAAAAGTGACTTTGACGGAGGCCTAAGTGTCTGCGCAGGCTAGTTCAACTTCTACCAGAACATAAAGCAATATAACAGATGCATCTACAATAGTTTGGAACAAGGCATTATGGGCCTAGAACATATGCATAAACTTGTGCAACTTGGCGACATTTCATCCTGTGTTGCACTCATGTCATGCCATGATCAACAACCATTCCTTCAATTATTCTGGTTGTATATTGGCACACCGGTATACGACAGATAGAGAAGTAAGAGAGGTAAATGGAAGTGAAGAGGTAAGACACAAGGGTCAAAATACGGAAAGAGAATAGCCAGCTAAAAGCATCCTGACTAGTTAGAAAATCTAAACTAGCATTTAAGCACACCAGGGCCTGAATGTCATTAGCAACACTTAGTATAACGTAGCAAGGTACTCATCTGTCCACCGGTACCAGGATGAAAGTTCTGTAGCTCGATCAAGCCTCTCAGGTAATTGGTGTTCTCTGATACCTTGGTAAGATCAGGTGGGAGCAGGAGATGGTTTCAAAGGGGAGTGGGATTTATCTCTGTCTGACAGTTGAGTACGTTGTGCTACCACTTGCAGTAATTGATCCCTGTCACCATAGATCCTCATTAGTCTCTCCGGATCCCTGCCTTTTGGACGGAGGTCGTTATCATGGTGAGGTGCCAAGGTAGCTGAAGGAGATGGTGTGCTCTGAGCACCAACGATCTGAGTCAAAGGTCCAATCATGGTGGATGTGTTCATCCCCTGCGGCGTTAGGGTGTCTAGATAGTGCCATAAGTCCTCTGGGTTGTAGAAGTCCCTAGAAACTCCGTCTTTGATAATCCACATCAGCGCTGGATCAAACAGGGTGAATTTCACATCCAGTTGGGGATGTCGAGGCCTGAGTGTCAGGAATGCTTTTCGACGATCATTAGTTTCTTTTGAGAAGACCGCTGTGATGCAGACCTCGTAGTCTGTTGTTCGGAATGGGCAGTGAGAATGGGCCAAAAGGAGTATTTGACGGACCTGTACATGACGCACTAGACAGGCGATGATTGGGCAAGGTCTGGAGGGTCCATCTGGCCGCTTGGGGCCCAATCTGTGTCCCCTTTGAAATTCCAAGGGCGGATCAAAAGTTAAGCCCATCAATGTGGGGAGGGTGGACCACAGGAAAGCCTGGATATCTGACCCTTCAATGTGTTCTGGAAACCTGAAAAAACTGATATTGTCTCTACCGCCTCTGTCCTCTAAGTCAATGAGTTTACTGTGGAAAATAAAGAAGTTCATGGTCTCGGTCAGGGGCAGTGTTAAGGTGATCCTCCGCCGTCGCCACTCATTGTTCCAGCCCTGATATTCTAGTTTGGAAGCCTGTGATGTCCGAACGTATGGATCTCGTCTCTGTGGCCAGTGAGGATATGGTAGAGTCCATGCCCTCAAGTCTGCGTCCCACCGCTGTATTTTCTTAAAGTATGCGATCCATTGTTATCTCCTGTGGGGAGGTGGCAGTGTCGTGGGGTAAATCCGTTGGCTGTGGACTTTTTGCAAAGGACATTTGTAGGCTATTGAGAAGGCCTTCTGAGAAAAGAAGTTGTCTCGCTGGCTTGCCAGATGATTTGCCCGTCACTTTGCTGCTGGGCATCTCTTTGACAATTTCTCTGTGTTGGCACTGTGGGATCGAGACCTCAAGGCGCACCCCCCGTTTTCACAGTTAGCCCATCATCCTGAGGAGATCGGCCATGAGGAGGAGAGGGTGCAGAGGCACCTCTAGTCACAGTGTTACTGCTGTCACCATAGGGGGGATGAAGTGTGGGCGGGCAAAGGTTAAGCCAATACCGTGGGGTGTGAATAACTCCAGCCGTGCAGAAAACTTCCACCAAAGGGCTCTGTCCCTCTCCGATCCCCTCTGTTAGGACTCCGTTGGCATTACCCCTTCCCCGAGCAGCACTGGGGGGGGTAAAGAAAGTTGGGGTTGGTGAACAGCGATACTTCCAAAGAATCTCAGAGCCCGCGGGGCCTAGGGTATGATGGCCACGTAGTGTAGACAGTAGGCATGCAGCTTCAGAGGGTGGTGAGAAGATAAACGACACTGGGGTTAGTCCCGCTGAGGCGGGGCAAAGTATGGCACAGCAGGACAATTTGCTGTCTGCCGCTCCAAGTTTGATGGGGGGGGGCAAATCCCACTTGGGGGGGTTCACAAGAAGGATGTTCGGCCCCACTCATTGAAAACAAACCAATTGTGGACCATATTGGTGGCTTGTGTGTTCTTGTAGGGACAATTGGCAGAGCTGGGGCGGAGGAAAAAAGAAGACAGACCCCGGGAAGTTCCTTGAGACTCAAAGCACTGTCCTAGGTGAATGTCGAGAGTCTGTGATAGGGCTACAGCTTCCCGTCTTGCCTCTGTCGCGATCTAGGTCATTCTAGGCGTTTGGGGGCTGAGGTGAGTCAATAGGAGGCGAAAGGAGCCTCCAGGCGAGGATAGTAGGGGGCCCCTCCACTGGGTAGATTTCACTGGCAGTGACGGTGGTGGGGGTATAACTCTATCGCCGCAGAACACCCCAGTCGTCACAGGGGTTCTGCAGGGCGTGTTCTCGAGGCCCTGCCTACCCCGCTCGGTGGAGATCCTCACAAGGAACCAGGAGTGAAGCCGTTCACATCCCCAGGTTCTCCGTGTGTCCTCTGGAGCGATGATGGAGGGCCGTGTAGCACCCTGGGCTCCTCCACCCCCGTCTAGGGCCCGCCGCCTCCCAGAGCTCTGGTATCAGGCAGCTAATTTCCATGTGTGGCCAGACCACACCCCCAAAAACTCCCCCTGTTTACCCTTACCCCCTCCTTTCTTCTGAGAGGGACCCTGCCCACCCTTGGCGTAGTCTCCCCACTACCTCTTGTGGACCCTGTTGTTCTCCCAGCGGTCCGCTTCCTGCACAAGTTTCCTGGGGTCAGTCAGCTTGCTGTCAATTAGGTGCTGGCGCAGCTCTGGAAAACATAAACTGTACAAGTGCTCCCAAGCAATCAAACTGTAAATCCCTTCATAGGTTGTTACCTTACTGCCCTTTCCCAACCATCTAGTGACCTGCAAAAAGAGTTAACAAATTCCAGCCATGTTCGTGATTTCTTCTTCTTATAGGACCTAAACTTGTTCTTATACTGATCAGGAGTGAGACCATACCTAGTGATCAGGGCATCTTTCATGATAGGGTAAGTGAGCCCCTGAGGATCCCCCAAGGATGTCAGAGTATCCCTTCCCTCTACCTTAAAGTGTTTCCACAGACCCACCCCCCAATGAGCTTACGGGACCAGATTCATATGGAGAGCAGGGGCATACCCCTTAAACCACAACAGTATGTCATCCTCCCTCTTATAATCCCTCACAAAGTCCTTAGGAATGTGTACCCTCCTCTCACTGTATTACTGCTGCCAACATCCCTACTAGACTGTCTCCTCTGATCCGACTCAATCAAGCTGGGCTCACGAGCCAACAGTAACATTTCTCCTCTATGGCCAATCTTATTTTCTCCAACTCCAGCTGGTGAGCCCTCTCTGCCTGTCTGTCGTGCAACTCTTCAGGAGTCAGACCCTTAGATGAGACACTGCTACCTGCCCTGGAGACCCACCCCGACAGAACAGGCCCACCCACAATACTATTATGAATACTCTGCACCTCCTCCTCTTCCTCACCCTTATCCTCATCTTCTGTGTGCCACACAGCTTCCTTGGCTGCCACCCAGGCCCTCAGTGCCTTTTGCAACTCCTCCTTCCTGGTGGAGCTCTTAAGGGGACAGGCAAGATCCTTACAGAACTGTTTCAATTGGGCCACTGTGTAAATCTCCAGTTTCCCTAAATCAAAAGCAGCTCCAGCTGATGCATCCCCAGACTAAGACATTATGGAGAGTTAAAATGTGCAAAGTTCCAAAGGCAGAAGAACAAGTTCCATAATGGAGTTCAAAAGTCAATCAGGATTACCACAAAATGGGGGTAGGGAAAAAATCCAAATTAGAGAAAAAATAAAAAAATCACAAAGACATGTAGTATGTGGCCACGTAATGGTCTGCAATGCAAACAGTAGTGAACACTTAATAACTATATGTCAAGAAAAAATACAAGTCCAATCCCAGCCGCTGATCACCACTGTTAGAAATGGGGTCTTTGTTTGACAGTCAGGTTACCCCTGTCCAAGCAAGGACACCCATTCTAGTCAGGGTAAACGAGAATCACCCTCAGTTAACCCCCACTCACCGCTTTGGTAGCTTGGCACAAGCAGGCAGGCTTAACTTCAGAGTCTAGGTGTAAAGTATGTGTACCAATACACACAATAACTCAGTGAAAACACTACAAAATGACACAAAACAGGTTCAGAAAAATAGGTAATATTGATCTAGACAAAACAAGACCAAAACGACAAACATACACCATACAAAAGTCAAGTTATGAATTAAAAAGCAAAGAAGAGTCTTAAATCCTTAGACAACAATGCTAACACTGTTAGCGTGAAAAAGTACCTGGGTCGCAACAAAATAACACCGCATGGGCGAGTGTGGTTCGGAAAAGGCCAGCGATGCGTTGATTTCTCACTCGCAAGCAAGACTGCGTCGTTCCTCCTCCCATTAGGTCGGCGTGCATTGTTGTTCCTCTCCGCAAGAGATCCATGCTTCGATACAGACAGGCACCTCGGGTCCAGACAGGCTTTGTGTCATTTTCCCATGCCCAGCAAGGTTTACATTGAAAATCCGGTCGCACGGTATCAGAAAACTGCACTATGTGAGGTTGCGATGTTAACAGCCTCCGTCATTGGGTGTTGCTCGTTGTTTCTCCAGCTGCGTTGCATTGATCCTCCAGCCGCGATGCAGGTGGAGCGTAGATTTCAGCCACGTCGTTTCTCAGCTACGTCTTGGAAGGTGCATCAAAACTTTACCCGCACGGCTGTCTGTGCGTGGATTTTCAGTCTTGGTTTGCCAGCTTCATCTTTCAAGGGCCAAGGAACTGGATAGGGCACCACTTGGCAGGGCAGGAGTCTCAGCAGAGAGTCCAGGTGCTGGCAGGGGAAGTCTTTGATGGACCTGAGAACAATAGGTGGCAAGCTCAGTTTCAAGCCTTTGGAGATCTCTTCACAAGCAGAAATGCACAACAAAGTCCAGTCTTTGTCCCCTTTCACAGGCAGAAGCAGCAACTGCAGTATAGCTCCACAAAGCACAGTCACAGCCTGGCAGAACTTCTCCTCAGCTTTCTTGACAGATGTTCCTCTTGATTTGCAGAAGTGATCTAAGTTTCAGAGGTTTGGGTGCCCTTCTTATACCCATTTCTGCTTTTGAAGTAGGCCTACTTCATAGGAAAGTCTCTCTTGTTTGGGAGATCCTGCCTTGCCCAGGCCAGGTCCCAGACGTACACCGGAGGGTTGGAGACTGCATTGTGTGAGGGCAGGCACAGCCCTTTCAGGTGTAAGTGACCACTCCTCCCCTCCCTCCTAGCACAGATGGCTCATCAGGATATGCAGGCTACATCCCAGCTCCCTTTGTGTCTGTCTAGAGAGAGGTGCAAACAGCCCAACTGTCAAACTAACCCAGAAAGGGGAGCCACAAACAGGCAGAGTCACAGAATGGTTTAAGCAAGAAAATGCCTACTTTCTAAAAGTGCCATTTTCAAACACACAATCTCAAAACAAACTTTACTAAAAGATGTATTTTTAAATTGTGAGTTCAGAGACCCCAAACTCCACATGTCTATCTGCTCCCAAAGGGAATCTACACTTTAATCATATTTAAAGGCAGCCCCCATTTTAACCTATGAGAAAGATAGGCTTTGCAACAGAGAAAACTGATTTTGGCAGTATTTCACTGTCAGGACATCTAAAACACATTAGTATATGTCTCACCTTAAAAATACACTGAACCCTGCCCATGGGGCTATCTCTGGCCTAACTTAGAGGTGTCTTACACGTAAGAAAAGGGAAGGTTTAGGCCTTGCAAGTGGGTACACTTGCCAAGATGAATGGGCAGCTTGAAACTGCATACACAGACACTGCCGTGGCAGGTCTGAGCCATGTTTACAGGGCTACTAATGTGGGTGGCACAACTAGTGTTGCAGGCCCACAATTAGCATTTGATTTGAAGACCCTGGGTACCTCTAGTGCACTGTACTAGGAACTTACCAGTAAATCAATTATGCCAATCATGGAAAGCCAATTACATACACATTTTATATAGGAGCACTTGCACTTTAGCACTGGATGGCAGTGGTAAAGTGCCCAGGGTAACAAAAACATCAAAAACAGAGTCCAGCACACATCAAACAACCTGGGAAACAGAGGTCAAACGTTTGGGGAGACACCTCCAAGGATGCCAAGTCTAACACAGTGGAGTTGCCACCCCCTGCTTCCACACCCTCCATATGCTCCACAGAATCTTCAGCTGGATCCCAGTCAACACCAGAAAGACCAACACCCAGGCTCTTGTCACCAGCCCCCTCAACTATGGCACTGCACTCTACTCCAGCATCTCCACCCAACGCCACACTATACAAAACACTGCAGTCAGACTCATCCTGGACCTCCCCAAATGGATCCACATCACCCCCCACCTCAGAAACCTCCACTGGCTCCCCATCTTGAAGTGATGCCAGTTCAATATCCTCATGCAGACTCCTATGGCTCTTCCTTCTCCTACATCTCCACAAAGACATGGAATGACCTGCCCCTTCACCATTGAAGAGCAGCCTCTCTTTTGGCCTTGAGAAAGAAACTTAAGACTTGACTTTTTGATGGAGACCTCGCACCCCAGCACCCAGATACCCCCAGGGGTGACAGTGCTGTGTTCTACATATACTTGCTTTTGCTTCAAGCATGTCAGCCTGTAATGAGCTGATCATTTGTGTGTATTGCAGGGTCCAATGTTTGCTAGAAACATCTTGACATATTAAATTAGAAAGTGGTTCAATGCGCTGTGCATAATCCGGTATATATGTTCTGCCAAAATTGCAGAATCCCAATAAGGACTGCAATTCTTTTGATGGTAGTTAGTGGGTGTAATTGCACATACGTCTCTCCAGACTCTTCCCCTCATTTGAAAACTCGTATCCCAAAAACAGGACACTGAGAAATGCAATTTTTGTTTTCTTGAAGTTAAATTTGTAGCATCTTTCGGAAATCCCAATACAATGAGATCTGCCCTGGCCAAATGTGTGTTGAGTTCGTCATCTATCAGATACATGTCATCTGCATAACACAATATTGGGTAATTTTGATGTTACATGGGCTAAGAACAAACCAGGACTGTTCCGATATCCTTGGAGGTGTTGACAAAATTGGCTCACAGAGCCAAGCACAGAAAAAGTGGTTAGATCCCTGCTTTTAAGTGCTATGTTTTGTCAGAAAAAACATTTGAAATATACAAGGTTGTTTTGTATTTTTTGTGGACAATGTTGTTAATTAAGGCTGTGTTGTGGGTGTTTTGTTTCGCAAATGTACATGTGTGGCTGTTTAAATGTCTGTAATCTAAGATTTCTCTATGAATGTTTCATCTTAGCTGCGGGACACAAAGGGGCTCATTCGGGCGGAAACCGCCGAAAGACCGCACCACGGTCAATAGACCGCGGGGGTCATTTTGACTTTCCCGCTGGGCCGGCGGGGAATCGCCAGAAGATCGCCCGCCGGCCCAGCGGGAAAGCCCCTGCAACGAGGAAGCCGGCAACAAATGGAGCCGCCGGAGTTGCAGGGGTGCGACGGGTGCAGTAGCACCCGTCGCGATTTTCACTGTCTGCATAGCAGACAGTGAAAATCTTCGTGGGGCCCTGTTAGGGGGCCCCTGCACTGCCCATGCCAGTGGCATGGGCAGTGCAGGGGCCCCCAGGGGCCCCACGACACCCGTTCCCGCCATCCTGTTCCTGGCGGGTTTTATCGGCAGGAACAGGATGGCGGGAAGGGAGTCGGAATCCCCATGGCGGCGCTGCAAGCAGCGCCGCCATGGAGGATTCTCTGGCCCAGGGGAAATCCGGCGGAAAACCGCCGGATCCCCTTTTCTGACCGCGGCTTTACCACCGCGGTCAGAATGGGCACTGAAGCACCGCCAGCCTGTTGGCGGTGCTTCCGTTGCCCGTGACCCTGGCGGTTTAGGACCGCCAGGGTCAGAATGAGGGCCAAAGTGTTGTTCATTGGAGATACACAGGGTTGAATTATTTCCTGGTACTCAAGTTGTGAGAGAATTTCCCTCACTAGGGCTTTTGTATCGTGCTTTATAGGGTACTGAAGTTTTACTTGTGGGTGGATGATATTGGTATGACATGGCATGGGGAGTCCCTACCCTAACCCACATGGTTGCAGTACTGTGCTGGAGCCTGTGCCAGAGCCCAATCTAAGGCACAGGCTTCTTTAACTAGATCTGGAACTAGGACTGAAAAAGATGGCAAACTTACAGAAAATATTTTTCTGCCAGGAGGTTGTCATTAGTGGTTGTCAATATTTATCAGAAAATTATTCCAATTGTGTGTATTACTTTCCCCTCAATTTTAATATTCAATGTATAAACTAGATCTAGAGGAGCCACCCACCTATCAGGGGCTTCACCTTCAATGTAGTTGCTTTCACATCCAGAAAGTCTTGAAGTTTCTGGCGAACAATCATGACCTCTGCCACACTGTGTAGCAGAGTCAGTGCCCACATGCTGTTCTTCAGTAATGCTCTCAACATATGTAGCCTAATTCCACCAACCTCCTTCTTTTAAAGCTTTTCAATTGTGTTTTTTGTTGTGAAAGTGTTGCTTCCTTTTTTATTGTGATGTCAGACAAGCATTGTGAGTACTTCAGTTTTGTGTACTCTTCTTTTACATGTGCTGACCATCCACCTCTCTTGATCTGTTTGTCAGATGAGTACTGAAAGAAACAAGAAGGGTGTGTTTCAGTATACTGTTTTTGTCAAGTTGTTTTAAATAGTCATGATTTCTTAAAATTATGTTGTTTCTCTGAGATCTCCAAATGCAGAGATCCTCCTTGTTGTTTTAATTTATCTTTATTATATTTTGTTTGTCCCTGTGCTTTTTAGAAGACTCCTGTGCTTGATTGGTACTATCCTTTTTGGAGTTTCCCTTAAATTGTGGTTTATGTGGTCTGGCCCCAAAATTATCCTGACCTATACTAGTAAAAGTCTGTGAAGATATTTTTGGTAGCTAGCATTCCATGTCTATTTGCGGAACATGTGCAAGCTTTTAGGGTACTGCCATCGCTGCTGCTTCCCCTTTAATATTACTCAAAATAATTGAGGACACTGAGGCAAAATTGCCCATTAATTTCACCCCCAAATCCAGAGAAAAGGCAGCCAATGCTCATTTTAAATTTGTTTCAACACCTCCAGAAGAACGGAAAGAGATAGCATATTGTGTTATGGTATATATTGCAGAAAAAACTGTGCCTCATGTGGCACACTCATCAATGGAGGGTGTCATCCCAAATTGCAAGAATATGTTGAGAATTCTATGTTTATCATGGGTCTCATATGAGAAATCACTTCTTCCAGCTGGTTTATTTTAGTGCAATTCAAACCACTTTTTAGCATCTTTCAGGAACTTTACCCATAAAAGAATTAATATTTACCTAGATTATCCCAGATGTAGCCAATTGTTGGACCACTGGAGAGCAGCCCTCGCTGGGGCTATATTTAATATGTTCATTACAAATTATGTTAAGCATCTGTAGAGGCTTACTAAATTATTATATAACAGTGTAAATCAGCTGATTGTAAATTTTGAACATTTGGATATGGTGTATATGTAGCTAATAATGGCCATGTTGGTCCTTCATTGCTGAGGGGACCTAACCAAATGTGTGCAGCTACATGTGGAAGGACGCCTTGAAACCAATTTTGATGTTCTTGATATGAAACTAGAATTTCTAAATAGCTATGTGCTCTGTATTGTTTGGAACATTTGCCACTATGTCTGTATGAAAGGTATATATATTAGCATGGGTTGCAGGAAAGTTGACCCAAGAATAGAATGTTTCTGTTTTGTACGCATTGTGTGCCTCAGCCAAAACTTCAACATCTTCACTCCCATTAGGTAGACCATTAGCAATTAAATGTTGTATGACAACATGTCTACAATTTAAATTTAATGGAATTACTGCTGTTTGTGCCTTTTCTGTAAAAATGTAGTTCGGAGATAGAAACGCCAAATGGGATATTCTTTTAAGGTGCAAGCTTGGACAACCTACAGACTAGTATAGGTACTACCTATATAGCTGAGGAGGATTTTCCCTAACACCATGGATGTCTCTGTATAAAAAGGTGAATAGGGCACCTTTGACATATGAGAGCGAGAGTTAATTAGGAGATCCGTTAAATAAGTACCCAACCTGTTGAGGTAAAAGATGATAATGGCAACCTCAGCATGACACTATGACTCCTCAGGGAAGTTGTGGAAACATATCACACCCCTTTTGCTCAGTTACTCAGGTACGCCAAGACAAAACACAAAAAGCAAAATGGATTTTACTGCATTTAATGAAGCAATCACATTTGGGGATGAAAAGAACATACTCCAATAAGGTGACAGATGAAACAGCACAGTAACCAACATTACAGCCAAAGTAAAGTAGATAAACAACACTACTATGTTGTGTGCTTCCAGAGAGTTTAGAAGTTCCTCCGGAACACTGTATAGATCTGAGACTATAGCAGTTGTAACCCTCTGCCTTGCCTGACCTAAAGGATTAGCTCCGGCCCCATACCTGAATCAAATAGCAGGGTTTGCCTGTCATGTGAATGGCAATCCTGTGGGGAAACTGAGAAATCTGCTTCAGCATCAGCAAAGCGGTCTGTTGTGAGGAAAGCATCCCAGGAAGGTCATGACCGTAATGCATGGGCCTAAGTGTGGTTTATATATTTACCCATACATCGTTCAGACAGTAGTTCTGATGTAATGCTGTGTCTCAGAGATGTAAGCTGGCCCCTGGGCTGCCAACTCAAGTTAGCATGTCATGTACTGTGCCTACCAGCCTTGGACAAGGAGTAGAGATTATGCATGCCACAGGCTAATTAAATTTGCCTTCCTAGAGGAAGAAATTTATGAATATACTGTATAAAAACAATCGCTAAACAATTGCTAAAAGCAGGCTTGCTAAAATATAAATAAAAATATGTTTTTAATGTAAAATAAGGCATGAGCCATGAAACTAAGCTAAGACAGGGGTGCTAAAGTGAATTCTAAAAGGGTCCTTATGACATTCTGTGACGAGTAAAGGACAGTTGCACCAAATGCCTCAGACACATTGGTAAAGTAAAACATATGCAGTCCTTCAACTGCAATGCTACAAGATGAGTTTTTTTGGGTGAGGGAGGGTGCCAGGCAGAAAAAAAGCAACTGTCTTATTTGTTCTCTGTTGGAAGAAGGGCCTCTCTGAAGGGTCACACCAAACATTTTGCCTTCCTGCTCCCCACCTCTGACCTCTTTTTTGTTTGCTTTAGGACTCTGGGCACTTTACCACTGCTAACCAGTGCAAAACGGCATGCGCTCGCTCCCTAAAATATGGTAACATTGGCCCATACCCAAATGGCATATTTAATTGACCTACAAGTCCCTAGTAAAGTGCACTATATGTGCCCAGGACATGTAAACTAAATACTACTAGTGGGCCTGTAGCACTGATTGTGCCACCCACATAAGTGGGCCTGTCTCATGTCTCAGGCCTGCCATTGCAAGGCCTGTGTGTGCAGTTTCACTGCCACTTAAATGTGGTATTTAAAACTACTTGCCAGACCCGAAACTCCCCTTTCATTATACATAAGTTACCTCCAAGTAGGACCTTGGAAATCCATAGGGCAGGGTCCTATGTAAGACAGGACATGTATTTGTAAGTTTTGCATTTCCTGGTAGTCAAAAACTCCAAAAGTAATTTTCACCATTATGAAGCCATCTCCCCTCACAGACCAACATTGGAAATTCCCTATTATACTTTTACGTGGTAATTTCTGATCTGAAAGGAGTGGCATTTTCATGTTTAGTATGGTTGGGATGATAGTAAGAAATCCTGCTTCATGGTGAGGTTGAATTTAATGTTACTATTTTAGAAATGGCTCTTTTGGAAAGTAGGTATTGCTCTGCACTTACTACTCTCAGGCCCATATTTATACTTTTTGACGCTAAACTGTGCTAACGCAGTTTAGCGTCAAAAAATTTAGCGCCGTCTAACGCCATTCTGAAGCGCCATGCGGGCGCCGTATTTATGGAATGGCGTTAGCCGGCGCTAGCAGATCGGCGCTGCCTGGTGTGCGTGGAAAAAAACCACGTAGACCAGGCAGCGCCGGCGTAGGGGGAAAATGGCGTTAGGGCGTCTTAAAATGGGGCAAGTCAGGTTGAGGCAAAAAAATCGCCTCAACCCGATTTGCGCCATTTTTTTTGACGCCCAGACACCATTTAAATGACTCCTGTCTTAGTAAAGACAGGAGTCATGCCCCCTTGCCCAATGGCCATGCCCAGGGGACTTATGTCCCCTGGGCATGGCCATTGGGCATAGTGGCATGTAGGGGGGCACAAATAAGGCCCCCCTATGCCACCAAAAACAATTAAAAAATATAGAAAATTATACTTACCTGAACTTACCTGAATGTCCCTGGGGTGGGTCCCTCCATCCTTGGGTGTCCTCCTGGGGTGGGCAGGGGTGGCAGGGGGGGTCCCTGGGGGCAGGGGAGGGCACCTGTGGGCTCATTTTGAGCCCACAGGCCCCTTAACGCCTACCCTGACCCAGGCGTTAAATAGTGGCGCAAATGCAGGGTTTTTTGACCCGCCAACTCCCGGGCGTGATTTTTGCCCGGGAGTATAAATACGACGCATTTGCGTCGCCGTCATTTTTTTAGACGGGAACGCCTTCCTTGCATCTCATTAACGCAAGGAAGGCGTTCACGCAAAAAAATGACGCTATTTGCCCATACTTTGGCGCTAGACGCGTCTAACGCCAAAGTATAAATATGGCGTTAGTTTTGCGCCGAATTTGCGTCTAAAAAAACGACGCTAATTCGGCGCAAACGGAGTATAAATACGGGCCTCAGGCCCTTATTTATACTTTTTGACGCTAAACTGCGCTAACGCAGTTTAGCGTCAAAAAATTTAGCGCCGTCTAACGCCATTCTGAAGCGCCATGCGGGCGCCGTATTTATGGAATGGCGTTAGCCGGCGCTAGCAGACCGGCGCTGCCCGGTGTGCGTGGAAAAAAACCACGTAGACCAGGCAGCGCCGGCGTAGGGGGAAAATGGCGTTAGGGCGTCTTAAAATGGGGCAAGTCAGGTTGAGGCAAAAAAATCGCCTCAACCCGATTTGCGCCATTTTTTTTGACGCCCAGACGCCATTTAAATGACTCCTGTCTTAGTAAAGACAGGAGTCATGCCCCCTTGCCCAATGGCCATGCCCAGGGGACTTATGTCCCCTGGGCATGGCCATTGGGCATAGTGGCATGTAGGGGGGCACAAATAAGGCCCCCCTATGCCACCAAAAACAATTAAAAAATATAGAAAATTATACTTACCTGAACTTACCTGAATGTCCCTGGGGTGGGTCCCTCCATCCTTGGGTGTCCTCCTGGGGTGGGCAGAGGTGGCAGGGGGGGTCCCTGGGGGCAGGGGAGGGCACCTGTGGGCTCATTTTGAGCCCACAGGCCCCTTAACGCCTACCCTGACCCAGGCGTTAAATAGTGGCGCAAATGCGGGGTTTTTTGACCCGCCAACTCCCGGGCGTGATTTTTGCCCGGGAGTATAAATAGGACGCATTTGCGTCGCCGTCATTTTTTTAGACGGGAACGCCTTCCTTGCATCTCATTAACGCAAGGAAGGCGTTCACGCAAAAAAATGACGCTATTTGCCCATACTTTGGCGCTAGACGCGTCTAACGGCAAAGTATAAATATGGCGTTAGTTTTGCGCCGAATTTGCGTCGAAAAAAACGACGCTAATTCTGCGCAAACGGAGTATAAATACGGGCCTCAGGCCCATATTTATACTTTTTGACGCTAAACTGCGCTAACGCAGTTTAGCATCAAAAAATTTAGCGCTGTCTAACGCCATTCTGAAGTGCCATGCGGGCGCCGTATTTATGGAATGGCGTTAGCCGGTGCTAGCAGACCGGCGCTGCCTGGTGTGCGTGGAAAAAAACCACGTAGACCAGGCAGCGCCGGCGTAGGGGGAAAATGGCGTTAGGGCGTCTTAAAATGGGGCAAGTCAGGTTGAGGCAAAAAAATCGTCTCAACCCGATTTGCGCCATTTTTTTCGACGCCCAGACGCCATTTAAATGACTCCTGTCTTAGTAAAGACAGGAGTCATGCCCCCGTGCCCAATGGCCATGCCCAGGGGACTTATGTCCCCTGGGCATGGCCATTGGGCATAGTGGCATGTAGGGGGGCACAAATAAGGCCCCCCTATGCCACCAAAAACAATTAAAAAATATAGAAAATTATACTTACCTGAACTTACCTGAATGTCCCTGGGGTGGGTCCCTCCATCCTTGGGTGTCCTCCTGGGGTGGGCAGGGGTGGCAGGGGGGGTCCCTGGGGGCAGGGGAGGGCACCTGTGGGCTCATTTTTAGCCCACAGGCCCCTTAACGCCTACCCTGACCCAGGCGTTAAATAGTGGCGCAAATGCGGGGTTTTTTGACCCGCCAACTCCCGGGCGTGATTTTTGCCCGGGAGTATAAATACGATGCATTTGCGTCGCCGTCATTTTTTTAGACGGGAACGCCTTCCTTGCATCTCATTAACGCAAGGAAGGCGTTCACGCAAAAAAATGACGCTATTTGCCCATACTTTGGCGCTAGACGCGTCTAACGCCAAAGTATAAATATGGTGTTAGTTTTGCGCCGAATTTGCGTCGAAAAAAACGACGCTAATTCGGCGCAAACGGAGTATAAATACGGGCCTCAGTGTCTTACAGCCTGTCTCCAATTAATGTTTAGTCTGTGCTGGTTAACAGCTCCCCTTCTGCATTCCACTCAGATAGCCATAAACACAGGAAACATAGATGCATTGCATTCACCTGCATATACTGATGGGTCTTCCTGGGCAGAAAAGGTGGATAGGCTGTCACTTACACTTCAAAGGCTAGTGGCCTACCCCACACAGAGGACTGATAACCCCCACAGATCTCCTGGCAGACAGAACAGGGCTGAAAGCGGAACCGGTGCACTTCAAAACCACTGTTTGAAGTCTCCTACAATTCAAAAGCACATTGGGGTATAAGAACTGAGGCTCTGCCCCCATGAAATCAGACACATCTGGACTTATACTAAACTCTGTGAGAAGGACTGCAGTGCTGCACAAAGGACTCATCTGGATTGCTTTTCTGGAATGACTGATCTGCTTGTTGCCCTGCTGCCTGCTGCTCCCTAACCCTGCTGGAGGTAATTTGCCTTCCCATCACAAGTGATCTCCAAGCGCTTGTCAGATTGCTTCCTGTAAATAATTCTCAGCGCCATCAAAGACTTCACCTAAGAGAAAATTAACTGCACTGGAAAAATCGATGCACCACCCGCAGAATTGACCCAGCACTGGTCTCATGGCTGAAAAACTGACACAGCGCCTGTAGAATCAATGCAGTCCTGTTTCATCATCACAGGGAGTTTGGATTTTCCATGCATCATATCTGGGTGTTCATTTATTTGAAACCTTTCACCACAATAAGGAACCAAGGCTGCTTGCCTGGAAATCAACGCATTACCTTGGTTGTGAGGAAAGAATCAATGCATCATCTTCACTGCACCGTAAAAATCAATGCATCGTTTTACTTTCTGATGCCTCATCTCCTCTGTGACCAACAGCCTCTTTATTTTTGACGCATCCCAGGTGCTTTGCACTACAGAGATACATCCAATGATCCATATGGATAAAAACATTTAAACCTCTAAAAAGTGATATCTTGACTCGTGCATATTGGAGTTTTGCCTTGTTGGTCTTATTTTATTCAGATAAATAATATGTATTTTCCTAAATTGGTGTGGAGTACTTTTTGTGGTACTACATAAGTTACTGCACAAATACTTTACATGCTGCCTTCTAAGTTAAGCGTGCCTGTTCTGTGCCAAGCTACCGGATAGTGACCATGAGATAATTTATGTTGTGTTGGGCCTTTCTCTGACTAGGATTGTGGTCCCTACTTGAACAAGATGCATACCTCTCCCAACTAGAGACCCAATTTTTAGCGTTGAGGATAGGTCATGTGTATGTGCAGTGCCATACAACAGCCCCATGTACACTAAATACCCATGATTAAAGACCATTTAAATTGTTTTTCTTTTTCCACAATTTTCACTACTTTGTATTTTTATTACATTCTATACAGCATGTCTCTGGCTGGTTCTACAAGTGAAGCCATGGAGTTTTAACTGGCTAACATAGAGAAGTACACAGTTAACAGTTAAAAAGCTTTAGCAAAGTGATGCGGGTTCCTGCAGAGGAGCCACCAAGAAAGTAGAGTTTTGAATGGCGCTGAGGGTCTGGGCGGAGTCCCGCTCACAAGAGCATCATGAGTTGGGGAACATGTGAATTGATCACCCGAGGAGCTACATGCAGCAGTTTAGGGGGACACCCCTGGATCTGTGTTACCTGTGAGAGCAGGGAGCAGTGTCTCTAGCCATGGCCTGACCCCAGAGGAAAAGAGAGAGGAGAGAGAATTCCAGTGGCAGTTGGCAAAATTAAAAATAGAGGCTAAGAGGGAAGCCAAGCAAGCTGAAAGAGCCTTAGCTGATAAGAAACTACTTCTGGCTCATGAGCTGAGTTTAAAAGAGCCAGAACTCAAGGCCAGGCAGGTGGATTCCAGCTGTGATGGTAGTAGTATACATACAGTACCTATCGGAGGCAAGAAGGTTTGTATACCCAAGGTTTTGGTGGGCAGTTATTTGGTGGGAGATGACGTTGACATGTGGTGTTCTGCTTATAAAGTTACACTAAGGGGACATTGGGTTCCTGAAGAGCACTGAGGGTGAGTCTGTGGAAACACATCTCAACACTTGGGAGGGACACACTTCTAACATGAGAGGTTGGGGACCAGACCAAGTACACTCCCATGAAAGCCATTTTGACTGCCAAACTTGGACTGACCCCTGAGAAGTATCACCAAAGATTCAGGCACAGTCAGAAGCCCCCCAACCAATCCTCAGTAGATTTCTTTGATTACTCCAGTAAGGTACTGAATGGCTGGGTGTGGGGCAGTAAGGTCAGTGATTATGTTGGGCTGCACAATTTAATCATGAGAGAGAACATGCTCAGTACCTGCTTTACAGAGGTTGCGCCAGCACTTTGTTGACAGTAAGCTGACTGACCCCAGGAAGCTTGCTGAGGAGGCGACTTCTGGGCTAGCACCAGAGTGTCCAAAAAGGTACATGGGAGTGACCCCAAGAAGGGTGGTTCTTGTTCTCCTCAAGAGAGTTGCTGGGTGGTTGCAGATGACCCAGACAAGTCCCAGAGTAAGGGTAAGGAAAGGGTTCCCATGCCTCATCTGAGAAATAGGGTGATAGTTCTGGTTGGTGATGGCTATAGCACACCATTTCCAACCCGCTGCCTTGAGTGCCTCCAGCTAGGGCACAAGCAGGGAGACTCGGTCTGTCTAAAGATACTAACCACTGGTGGGATCTCTTCAGAGGTGGCCAATGTGGCCTTAGGCACAAGTAGCCCCCAGGGGCCAGTCATAGACTATGGGGGTCATTACAACATTGGCGGGCGGCTACCGCCGCCCGCCGCCCGCCAAGCTGTAACCGCTGTGCGGCCGCCAATGCGGGCACACTCCGGCAGTCCCCATTACAACATCCCTGCTGGGCCGGCGGGCGCAAACCTAGTTTACGCCCGCCGGCCCAGCGGGGATGCGGCCGCAACATAGGAGCCAGCTCCTAATGGAGCCGGCGGTGTTGCGGCTGTGCGACGGGTGCAGTAGCACCCGTCACGCTTTTCACTGTCTGCTATGCAGACAGTGAAAAGCTGCATGGGGCCCTGTTAGGGGGCCCCTGCACTGCCCATGCCAGTGCAGGGGCCCCCAGGGGCCCCAGGACTCCCCTTACCGCCAGCCTCTTCCTGGCGGTGCAAACCGCCAGAAACAGGCTGGCGGTAGGGGAGTCATTATCCCCACACCAGCTCACCCTCTGAGTCTACCTCCTAACTTAGGGAGATTATGACATAGGTGGTCATTATGACCCTGGCGGTATTACAACACACCTGTCCAAGTGCCTGACACTACAATGCATACATACCACAGCACCCAAATACATCCATCAAAGCAGTATCACAACAATGTTGGTACTCACCCCCTTGTGGCTGCTGTGCTGCCTTCAAGTGCCCATCCAGATCTGGATAGGCCAACCCCAGAATGCGGGCCATTAGGGGGGTCAGGGTCCGACGGGCACCCCTTCCTCGTTGGAAGGCCTTCCCCAGCTGGGCCTCTTCAGTCTTCCTGGTCCAGCGCCTCAGGTACTCCCACCACTTACTACAGTGGGTGCTCTGCAAGTTGTAGACCTCCAGGGTCCACACCTCCTTGTCAATGGCTTGCCACAGGCCTTTCTTTCGATGGGCGCTGACCTGCATGGGACACACAGAGCAAATAAATAGACGTCAGTATGTGTGCACCAAATACAAATGCCGTGTCATTCTATATGGAACGGCCATTGTTGACAGGCATTTTTCGAACTCACAGACAGAACATGCCAGACAATCTATGGCTGGGCAGTCACACATCGAACCTGCATGCATACAGGCATCCGCCACAATCACACACATCTAAGGATGACAGATGCCAACTCACCTGCTCCTCTGGTCGCCCATACAACTTTGCATACAGGTGTAGGACCCCGTCCACTAGCTTCTCCAGCTCCTCTGTGGTGTAGGCTGGGGCCCGTTCCCCTGTAACACAGGCCATCTCAGGAACCAGAGTCAGGACATAGCAGCACATGCAGTGGAGTACTTCCCTTCACGGGAATCAGGAGTCAAGTGTCAGTGGTTTAACAAAATGGCGTACATACCGAGGCGATGTGCTCCGTCAATGCCGGCGGTGATCATGATTGGGCCAGGTTCCCCATTGACAACCATGTAATCCAATGATCAGGTGCATGGTGGTGAACACTGCCTTCCGCCATGACGATTTACGCCAGTGAAGTCAATTCCACTCTATCATAGGAGGCTGCCATTTTGCTAACACCACGTTTCCATAGCCTGGCCACGGGCCTCACCCAGGGCCCCAATTTGTCTCCCCTTCGTCACTTGCTGACATCATTCTATAATACTCACATGTACTCATCTTTGGAAGTGTGTCTACACTGTGATGCCATTATGACAGAGTTAACTCAGCACATATTTGCCTGACTGTGTACCTCATACTTTCTGTTTGTGTGTGTGACCTACGTGTCGCATTTTGAACAATACAGTGACATCATGGGATGCAAGTGTAAGCTGACACTCAGAATCTGTTCTTTCCTCCCCCATAGGTACAGACCCATGTGGCGTGGGAGGGCCCCATCTGTATACAGACCCATGGTAGATCTGGAAACTATGAAGGAACGTCACATCATTATCACCTACAAACTCAATAGAGCTACAATCCATGACCTCTGTGCATTAATGGATCCTGTTCTGAAAACAGCAAATTGAAATTAGCATGCCACCCCTATAACTGAGCCAGTGCTATCTTGGCTCCATTTTCTGGTTACAGGGTCATTTCAGGTGACGGTGGGAATGGCTGCTGGGATCTCACAGCCAATGTTCAGTCACATCCTGTCCAAATTCCCAGATGCCTACGTTCAACACTTGCACACTTATGTCCAGTTTCCACAAAGGACTGAACTTCCTGCCATCAAATCTGGATTTTATGCCTTCGCTAATATCCCCCATGTGACAGGTGTCATTGATGGAACCCACATAGCTCTCATACCCACAAGAGTGAATGAACGGGTGTATAGGAATCTGAAGAACTATCACTCCATGAATGTACAATGGGTGTGTACTCCTGATCAGTACCTATCACATGTCAATGCCAGGTTCCCAGGATCAGTACATGTTTCATTTGTCCTGAGAAACAGCCGTGTGCCACACATGGTGGAACAACTACAAGGGGACAGAGGTTGGCTCATACGTGAGTGTGTATGACACTGGATCAGTACATAGCTGACAGCCAGGCTGTATGCAAGCAAAGCCATTTTGTTAAAGTCCTCTTTTGCCCACATTTGCATGTGATTCTGGCTACCCCAACTTGCAATGGCTCCTGAAACCTGTGAGGAATCCCAGGGCAGATGCAGAGAGGAATTATAATGAGGCCCATGGACGTACTAGAAGTGTGATTGAGGTTAGATTTCAGGTCTCCTGAGGCTAGATTGTGTTGCCTCCATCTCTCTGGGGGATCCCTGTGCTATGTCACTGACAAGGTGTGTAAGACAGTGGTGGCCTGCTGCATGCTGCACAACTTGGCTGTGAGGAAAGCTTCCCAGTTCTTGAATTGGGGGTGCTGTCCAATCAGACCTGCAACCCCAGAGAGGGCATGAGAGTGATGGTGAGGAAGAAGAAGGGGAGGATCTCAACTCTAGGACCCAGCTAATTCACCTATACTTCCAGTGACTCTAAGGTACTGTTACATGGTGCTGATGTAATCACTGCATATTTTCAGTCTGACTCATGTAATAAGTACTGTGGTGTCTATTTTTTAATGACAATGCTAAATGATGACTGAAGTGGCATGTGTCAGGAAACCCAATATTATGTACAGTGTGACATACTTCAGACACTACAGTCCATTGGATCCCCTCCTGCAATAGAGGTGAGATTATGATATTAACTGGCAAATGCATACACACTCACAATTCATAACGCATATTGACGAGGGACATACGTGTTCAGTGCACTGTTGTATTTATTAAATGGCAAAATATACATAAGTGTTGGACAGTGAAAGGGAGTAGGCACATGGTGCAAATAGATACTCAAGTCCATATGCTCACCTGTTGGTAGCACAAGGTTTTGGTCATGTGGCCATTGGAAGTTGGTGTGATGACAGTGGCATGTCAACAAGGTAGCTCAGTGGCACACAAAGAAGACAGTTCCGGGACGAGTCACTTCCTGGCGCTGGGCTTGGTCTTGGCTGGTGTTTCAGTGGCATATCTGGGTTTGAGGGCACGTTATGAAGGTGCAGCTGGGCTACAGGGGTAGGGATGCTGGTTTCCTGTGTGTCCTCTGGCAGTGCCATCAGTCCAGTAGCTGCTGCAGATGTAGATGGCAGGGGAGTGTCCTGGCTAGTGGTCGGGGATTGCAGGTGGGTGGAGGTCTCAGACTGGCTGTGGTAGTGGTGCTGCAGCACCACTGCAATGGAGGCCATGGTGGCACTGAGCAGTTTCCATTGTTCCATGACATCCTGGTGGTGTGCTATCTGCACCCTTTGATTCTGCTCCAGGGTGGCCAGGATCTGACCCATCCTGTCCTGGGTATGGTGGTATGCTCCCAGGACCCCAGAATTCACCTCCTGGACTGCTGCATACATCCTTTGGCCACTCCTGGGCCACTGATGCCTTCTCAATGGCCCTAGCCCCATGTGCCCGTGTCAACGGCACAGGTCAGATAGTCACACTTGCAGTTGGCCCTTCATCATCCTGCCTGTAGGTGGGTGGAGACTCTGGCCTCTCTACATGTGGGCCGCTAGTCCATGGCTGGGAGACACTGGTGTGGGGTCATTTGGCCAGAGCTGATGATGGGTGGCTGGGTGGTACGGGTGTCAGTGGTATCCTAGTGGGGCTGGTGGTGGGTGACAGTTCAGGACTGTGTGATGGGCCAGGGAGTTCCTCTATTTCCAGAAATCCCTCTGCACTCTCCTGAGTGGGGTCTCTGTCTTCCGGTGGAGCGCTGGCACTCCTTGACGTGTCCGTCCGGGTGGCATGTGTAGTGGTGCCTGTGTGTGGGAGAATTGACAGGTGGGTGTCAGGTACTTTATCGGCAACTGCTGCACTGCTCTGCACTATTTGATGTTTATATTCCCCTGTGGTGGCATGCAAGGTCCCTTCATGTACATTTAGTTGTGTTTTATGTGGGGGGTGGATTTGCATTGTGGGTGCTGTAGTGACACTGGGAATCCATGCAGGAGAAGAGGACTGTTGACAGGGGGCTAGATGTAGGTCTGTTTGTAGGACTGTGGTCATGCAGGGAACTTGGATATGGGTGTTGTGGACTGGGTAAGGGTTGGGGTCCTGGTCGTAGATGGGATCCTGGTCGTAGTGAGAGCGGTGGAGTGATACATGCATTATAGGTGTTGTGACTATTAAGGTATTGTAGTTGACTTACCCGAGTCCAGTCCTCCAGTGATTGTTGTAAGACCCTCTGGGTGCAGGATAGCCAGGACCTTCTTCTCCCAGTTGGTGTATTCGGGGGGAGTAGGTGGGGGACCAGCACCAGCCTTCTGTAAGGCAATGTTGTACCTGGATGCCACTGACAGAACCTTCCAGCGCGGGTCATTCCATCTCTTTCGGATGTCATCCCTTGTGTGTGGATTGTTTCCCACTGCGTTGTCCTTGTTGACTATCCGCTGCCAAAGCTCCATCTTCCTGGCTACGGTTGTCTTCTGCACCTGTGCCTCGAATAGTTGTGGCTCGACCTTGAGTATTTTGTCCACCATGGTCCTTAGCTCCCTGTCTGTGAAGCAGGGGTGATAGGGGGTGCAATGGTGTGTTGTGGGAGGTGTGTAGTGGGTGTATTGGTGAGGGTGCTGTTGTGTGGTTGTGGGTGGATTGTGATGGTGTTTGGGGTATGTATGTGTTTTTGTTGTGTATTTGTGTGTGTGACTTGTGTGATGTTGGGTTCAGTGTATGCATGTTGTATTGTCAATATCTGTTGTGCTATTGGAGATGCAAAGGATTGTGGGGTGTGTATGTGAGTGTTTTATAGTGCTGTGGATGTGTGTCAGGTGTGTGGGTTTCAGACTTGCCAATGTGTGCATTTGTTGCATGTGGGTCCCATTGCTGGCCGTGGCAGCCCGTACCGCTAATGTTTTGTTCTGCATTCACTATCCGCCACGCTGATTTGTTCATCATTATTTGGTGGGTGGAGAATTTTTCTGCATGGCAGTGGCGGAGTGGGATATACTGCCTTTCTGCCATCATAGGCCCTGGCGGTGGGTGGAGGTTGCAGGATTTTTGGAGGTTTAATTTGTTGGCATTATTATTTGGCGGTGTGCATTCTACCGCCACTAGCAGTCTTCTGTTCACTATCGCCACCGGGGTCGGCGGTGAATACTGCTAAGTTTATAATGAGTTTTACCAGGATTAGGGACAGATGTCAGACCCATTGTTGACCATTGTCATACTGTCTGCCTACTGTGATGCATCTGTGAGCAAATTAAAGTTAGGTGCTTGACAGATGGGATCCTCAGATGATGTGAACGGTTTTTCATGCGTCAGTTCAGTGGCCCTAGAGAGGATAGACAGAGGGATCAAACTGAGTTCATAGAGGCATAGAACTACCAAGTGCCCCTTCGGTAGTGGGCCATTGTCTATGTTCCATTAGCCTAAGCAGGAAAATCCATCAAGGTATTGATTAGTCTACCCCGGCTGTAGGCTGGAGGGTGTGTGTTGGAAAATGGACCTCCCTGAAGACTCACCCAAAACCTTTTGCCATACTCCTCTTCTTTTTCTGACCTTGTTTTTGTTGGCTTTAGGACTCTGGGCACTTTACGATTGCTAACCAGTGCTTAAGTGCATGTGCTCTTACCCTAAAACATGGTAACATTGGCTCATACCAAATTGGCATATTTGATGTACCTATAAGTCCCTAGTAAGGGCACTATATGTGTCCAGGACCTGTAAATTAAATGCCACTAGTGGGCTTTCTGCACTGATTGTCCCACCCATAAGTAGCCCCTTAACCAGGTCTCAGGCAGGCATGCCATTGTAAGGCCTGTGTATGCAGTTTCAATGTCACTTCAACTTGGCAATTAAAACCCCTTGGAAGGCCTTAAACTCCCCTTTTATTACATATGTTACCCCTAAAGTAGGCCCTAGGTAGCCCATAGGGCAGGATGCTGTGTATGTAAAAAGTAGAACCTGTACTTGTAGTGTAGTCACAAAGCTGTTTTTCACTATTGTGAAGTCTGCTCCTCTCATAGGCTAGTATTTGAAATTCCCTTGTATATTTTTTTTTATCTGGAAGGAGTAGCATTGGTGAGTTTGGTATGTTTGGAATGGTACTGTGAAATCCTCCTTACTGATGAAATTGGATTTAACATTACTATTTTAGAAATGTCACTTTTAGAAAGTAGGTATTTCTCTGCACTTATTTCTATCTGTGCCTTACAGCCTGTCTCCAATCCAAATCTGGTCTGTGGTTTGGTAATTTGGCTCAACTAAATGTATGTATGATTAACAACGTTATACCATCACTCTAATCATGTAACGAAAACCTAATTCAGGGAAAAATTCTAATGTGAGAAGCACAGACATATTGTTATTAGCATAAATGCGAGCAGCATTTCTTAATGCAATTAGTAGTTGCTGAATGGAGGTGGTCAACATGTATTCCAGGGTGATTTTAAGTCGACTGGACTGTTCAGGGAATTTAAGGAAACACTTTTTTCAATAAGATAAGTTCCATAGAGATTTGGAGACAACTTTACACACAGTAGGAACCTCCTCTTCATGTCCTGTCCTGAAGACTCCTCTCTATGATTTGTTCAGAAATTGTTCATGTTGTATTCTGATTTTAAAATATAAGCTTCACTCTTTTTTGTCTACAATCTCTGTTGCAGCCACCCCCTTGGACTTTTAACTTTAAAAAAAATATCAAGTACGTTAATGCAGTACTTTGCAAAATGCATGTTGCTCGAGGAAGTGGAGACACCACTATTATTCTTCTTTTTTTGCTTTTTGTTTGTTTATTGTTGGCTAGCTTGGAGTTTGGAATGGAGGCCCTTTCGGGTTTACATTTTTTAAGGGATAATGTTTGCAAATTTTTTTTCCCCAGTTTCTTGTACTTTTTGGGAATTTTATAAAGATTTTCTAATATTTTTACTGAATTTTCTTATACTGTTTGAGGCCAGGTCTGCCCTACAGCAGGCCTTGGGAATCTGTTTTAATGCATTTTGTCATATTCACACTGCTGTTGTGATATAGTTTCTTTAATCATTTAAGGGCCTATAGGTGAAAAACATAGGCTATTTTTGTCTGCTTGTGCCTCTTAATGACTAGGGTTGGGTTGACTCCTGGAGTCCAGGCCTGTCTAGTTAACCGTGTATTCCCCTTTGTTCTAAACTACCTTCTTGCCCAGGTGCTTGCTCATTATTCTTTTGAGTTTGTACATACGTGAGATGGTTGATTATTGTGTTTTTCCGCTATTTAAATGCATTTTAGAGGGTCAATTGATGTAATTGGGCTGTTTGTGGTTGAGGTATATTTAAAGAATGTGTTTTTTTCTGAAATTACTAATTTATTTGTGATGTGTAAGGCCCTGGACAGTCCAATGTGTGGGCTCAGACACATTTTGAGTATATGTAAACGTGCAATCCTTTCCCTACATTATTACATGAATTTTTGGGGTGGAGGAAGAGGGTCCAGGAAGGATAGACTAACCATGATCCTTGTTCTCAATGCTTCCTTCTTTGCTGGACATGCATCAACTCCCCTTTTGTGGTTTCAGTGACTGTGTTGTCGTTGTTCACCATACCTATTTCTTTGCTGGCTACATGGCGACAACCATTTTGTGGAGTTAGTGAGTGTATCTATGTGGTCATCATTTTGTCTTTGTTCTATGTGCCCCCTTCTTGCTGGCCTGAAGGGATCACCATTTTTGTGGAGGGAGCCAGTAGGTATGTGTGTGACTGTAGGGTGGTCATTTTGCTTTTGTTCTGCATTCATCCTTCCTTGCTGACCATGTGATGGTGATGAGTTTCCATTATCGTTTGCAGCCAGTGTATATTTCAAACATTTTTTAACTTTTTCCTGTTATATTTATTTTCACTTGTGGCTAATTGTAGTAGTCTCTAGCGCATAGTTGTTTCTGTTTACTGTATTCATTTTTTGCCAGCCTTCCCATGCCTTTCAAAGGGCCTCATGGGGCCTGGATGGACACCAGCAATTACTTAATTTTTTCAGTTTTTGCCTGCCTCTCATAAGGTTCCCAAGGGCCCTGAAGGCACACCAGCTAATATTCAATTACTTTATTTTAATTTTGCTCGCCTCCCATTTTCACTCAAAGGGGTATCATAGGGCTTGGAGGGACATCATTGCTTAGCAAACTAAAGTATGTTTATGCATAGATACACTACTATCAAGTATTTGTGATGATTGATGATGACTTATATTACATTGATTAGATTGCCCAAATCTCACTGATGTCCTGCTTCACTTGTATTGCCTGCAAGTGCACAAGTCTTCATGCAGAATACTGAGATGGAGAGAAGTCTGCAAATTACCTGTCAGCAATGCCAAAGTCCTCTGCTAAGTGGTGCTGCACGTGGTAAGTGCTAACCAATATAAAAAATAAAAAGATGGCCTCACTGAGGAGAAAGTGAAGAGAAGAAGTAGTCTGTTACTACAACTGGCATCAAGCCCTACTCTGATTTTCCAGAAATGCAACCAATGTCTAATTTGAGCAGATGGCTTCCGGTGCTCAGTACCGGCACTTTATTGTGAACACCAGCACTTATGATAGTCTAGCGCATGGTGGCAATGTTTTTCTAATTTAGAGATGAGCACAACAACAGCTGTTTATTAAAATAATATACATTAAAAGTGAGTAATAGCTACCACCCAAGCCTTTGTTGTAGCTTTGGGGGGGCTGAAATGTTCTGGATTGTCGCACTTGTAGGAGCGTGCTGGTTAGTAGTTGTGTTGGTAGTGTCATTTGTAGTACTGTTATGGGCAAATGGCAGTGCAAGCAGAAGTGGCCTCCTGATGATATTCCATCATTATGATGCAGTGTAATATTGTCTTAATCTGGTTTTGTTTAGTCTGCAACCAATCCAAGCAACATCAATCAGGTACAAATCAATAAGGACACTCAGTAAGGAGCAAGACACACAGAGCTGATACAATATGACTTTAAAAAATCAATAGCACAAACACCTATTTTACCAATGATGGCTAAACAGTAGCAGAATGGTTACATGTAGATGTACGGTGTAGTACTAGCACAACAACAGCAAAACAGTATCAAATCAATTGCAATGCAGTAAATCAAAAGCACAATAATACATCTGTAAATCAATATAAAGCAGGAGAACATGCATTAAATATTACAGTACCATTGACAGCAGTCAGAAGAAAGACCAATGCCTATCCACGTTTATGGGAAACAAGAAAGAGGACTCAATGAGGCCTACCCGTCTGGACAGGGGAGAGGAGCATTGATTAGGAAAATGCAAATTAGTGGGAAATTCTAATTAGGTGATTGTAGTCTGGACATGTCAAAAGATGGGCACAGCTAAATATTTCTATTGTTGGGTGATCGACTGGATCCTTGCAGGCAATTGTCTGGTTGTCTGGGGTTGGCACGAGACTGGTTCTTAGTTAATGGTACACCACTGCGCCAGCCTAAGTTCTGCCTTCTGACTACTCATGCAGTATGCTTACTCTCACTCTCCAATTTTGTCATTTCTGTTTGACCTTCCAGTTTTTTTTTTTTAATCTCTTACCATTGCCTAATTTCTCCTTCCCATCCTTTTATGAAAACCCTAACCCTCATTCCCTAAACTGTGTGATCTGTTGTGCTGTTAATGTCCACCTTCAACAGATCTCACGTGCCAGGGCAGATGTGTTTAAAGCTGCTCGAACTCTTTCCCGAGAGGGTTTATAAAAATGGCAAATTTGCCCACCCTACCCCATCCCTCAGGTTGACATCTCCACCACCACCACCACCACCGGTCACTGGCTCCCAGCTGAAGAAGTGCAGCCATCACTACCTGCAGAGGCTGCCCAGGAGGAACCTCCATCTGCCACCACACTGCAGCCATCACAACCAGCGAATCCATGTAGACCACCCGCCAGAACCAGTGGGAAAGTCACCCACATGAGAGACTGCGGCCTTGCACTCCCCAGGACAGAGAAATCGGCTTGGAGCCCCCTCCAGAACCAGTAAGCAAGTCACGCACTCCAGAGACTGTGGCCTTGCACTCCCCAGGACTGAGAAATGGGCATGGAGCCCCCTCCAGAACCAGTGGCAAAGTCACCCGCTCCAGAGAGTGTGGCCTTGCACTCCCCAGAACAGAGAAATGGGCATGGAGCCCCCTCCAGAACCATTGGGCAAGTCGCCCACTCCAGAGACTGTGGCGTTGCACTCCTCAGGACAGAGAAATGGGCATGGAGCCCCCTCCAGAACCAGTGGGCTTGTTCACGACTTCGGCTGAAGTCCCCCCCATCCCCTTGAGGTGCCTGTCCACTTGCAAAATGATGCCCTTGCAGAGTTCTATCCGGATGAAGTCAGGATTCAAGATAGGCCTTGGACTGTGCCCTGTGGCCTTGCTGCCCCTTTGAACATTTGACTGGGCAGTGTCCCTTTGTGTACAAGTGTACATATCTGTTTCACTGACAATTTGATTATTTAATAGCTGTTGATATTAATATATTCACCTTTGTGCATTCCTGTTATCTTTGCATTATTCTGCTGTGTATCGGGTGCAAATTGTTTTTCATGTGCAGCTGGAGGTCTGTATGGTGTGTGTGTGTTGGGTGTGTGTTTTGAATGTCTGTGTCACTCTCGTTTTCCTCCCGCCCTTGTGTGCTAGGCGGCTGAACTCACCGTTGTCATCTTCTTCGGCGTTGGTGTTCCAGGTGGAGCATAATGTAGAAGATCATTGGAAAAACTTGCAGTTCGGGTTCCATGGCAGCGTTGTTCTTCTCTGTGTCTCGAATGGTGAGTCTTTTCTCTTCCGTGATGTGTTTCTGCTAAGCTTTTGATGCCGTTGGTACTGCCCCGGAAAACATGGCGGATTGTAGGGTCTTAATATGGTGGGCGGTACTTTGTCTCCCGCCTGGCTGTTGATAGCGACCGCCGGAGTGCATTGGTGTTTCTGCCCTGGCGGATGATGTGGTACATTGGCTGTCTATGGGAGTTATCCCCATGGTCATAATTTGCCAGTTATTACAGCCAGTCTGTTGGCGGTATACCGCTACGTTATCACTCACTGCCAGGGTCATAATGAGGGCCTTAATGCCATTTTTGGTGTATTTACATTTTTACAATAACTTAGATGGGTGTGCAATGAAAGTCCACCTGTAAGTGCTGGGTGCATACACTGAACCTGTGATCACAGTCTTGTACATTGTTTGCAGATTTTCAAAAACATAGCATCCCTCTTGATCCTTTTTATGGCCATAAAATGTTATGTTATGAGAAAGGTCTCATTAATATGGTTACAGTGAATCTCTTTGAGTATGTGGCAGACCTGGATTGTTCTTTCTGAATATCAACCCTAAGGCTACTGCTGATAACAGATCCAACCTAATCTCTTTTCAATTTCGAGAATTGAGAATTTGACATATGTACCTCCTTTAGGAGAGCTACCAAAAGTATATCTGGACTTTAAGAGGTACAGTATTTTTTTTTGTTTGATGACACAAGAAAACCTATTGATGTTCCAAGAAGTGATGGGTAGAGAGGCAGAGCTTGGAGATGGCCAAGATAGCTGTTCCCTTACTTTGCTTGGTGGTGGCACCAGCTTCACGCTTCAGAGCGACTGCAACTTCAGTCAGAATTTGAGCCTGAAATTCTAATACCTTGACAGGCAATGAGGCCTGATGGCTCCGTCACTTCATGGGGCCATTGCATAACACCCTGGGGACCTACTCAGCTACCCGCACTGACCCTGAGACTGGTCTTCAACCCGGAACTCACTGTGCCTCAGCAGTCTCAAAACATTCATACCTCCTCCTCCAGTGGAACTGCAGGACTGTATGAACAGCCATGCTTTGCAGTGGTGAGTTGTTGGCCCCCTGCTCTATTGAGGCTCAGCAGCTCAGCCCAATCCACTTATTAGTCACTCTGGCTTTACCCATCACTGCTGGACTCTTCTCCTAGCCCTGGCCAATGTGCTAGATTAAACTCCAGGTAGCAACTGAGACGCACACTGGAAGCCTTTCCCACATGGGTGCCTCTCTAAGTCCCACAACTGCATTTCTTGGAGCACAGTTCCCACAGTCCAGGAGACCTTAATGTGGCTCATGAGATGCTTTAACTAGTTGCAAATGGCCTGAGAAGGAAGGCCTCTGCATCAGTCTCTGTTTGAGTTGGCTGTCCCATGCTAAGATGCTCCGCCATCTGTGGGTAAAGTGCATGGCACAATGATGACTGGGAGCTCTTGTGATTCCCCTAGGCCACTTCTGGTTTTGGCTATGGTGACTGGTAGAGGTCTGTGTTATGTATCTTAGGGGTATACCTTATGTTTTAGGAATAAGGGTATACCTCAGATTTAGATCCTTAACCCAATAACACAAGGATTTAGTTCAATGTGCTATGTACAAGGAAGGCAAATCTGGTTTACTGCTGATATGCACTATGCCCTGTTTCACTTGGGAGAGGTGCTTTCTGGAAAACAAAAGAATTGCATTGTTCTCAGGGATGCAGTAGTGATTAGGAAACCCACCTTTTGTGCATGGAATGTCACACCCAAGCATCTGGACTAATAATGAGACGATGTGTGTTAGACCTGGCATCCTTGGCGTGGTCTCCCCTGTCTCTTTTGCCTCTGCTTCCCATGTTTTGACTGTGCTGGACTCTGTTTTTGATGTTTTTGGTACTCTGGGCATTTTACCACTGCTGATCAGACCTAAAGTGCAAGTGCTCCAGGTGTAAAATGTATGGGTAATTGGCTTTTCCAGGATAGGCACTTTTGATTTACCATTGATTCCCTACTAAAGTGTACTAGAGGTGCCTAGGACCTGTAAATCAAATGCCACTAGTGGGCCTGCAGCACTGGTTGTGGCACCCACATGAGTAGATTGTAAACATGGCTCAGACCTGCCACTGCAGTGTCTATGTGTGCTGTTCAAACCTGACAATTCGACCTGGCAAATGTGTACCCACATGCTGGGCCCAAACCTTCCCCTTTATACATGTAAGGCACCCCTAAGGCAGGCCCTAGGTAGCTCCATGGGAAGGGCACAGTGTATATGAAAAGTTGGGACATATACTGATGTGTTTTACAGGTCATACCAGTGAAATAGTGTCAAATACAGTTTTAATTGTTGCAAAGTCTATCCCTCCAATAGGTGTAGAAGGTTGGCCTGGTTTGTAGTGGGTACCTAAGGTACGTGCACCTTTTACCAGGTCCAGTTATCCCTTATTAGTGAAATGTAGGCAATGTCTAGAAGCCAGGCTCTCTAGGGGTAGTGTGGATGATAGCCAAGGCCAAACTAGGAGACATGCAAAGCTCATGCAATACCACTGTAGCCACACAGTTCTCACACACATGAAAGAAAATACTCAGTGTTACAAAAATAAAGGTACTTTATTTTGGTGACACAAATGCCAAAAATACCATAGAGACTATACTCACTTAAGAGGTAAGTACTACACAAAATATATACACTAGTATGTAGAAATAGCTGTAAAAACAGTTAGGAAACAGTGCAAATAGTGAAAATCATAAGAGTTAGAAATGAACCTAGGGGGAACACAAACCATATACTAAGAAAGTGGAATGCAAATGTTGGTTTCCCACCTAGGCAAGTGTAGTGTGTAGAGGGGTGCTGGGAGTATTAGAAAAAAACAAAGATAAGTAACAGAACCTACCCCAAACCCCAGAAAAGCAGGAGTAAATCACAGTAACTTTCCTAGAAACGCTCAAGAATAGAGAAAGAAAATTATGCAGGACCAGAAGAGACTGTGAGACACCAATGATGGATTCCTGGACCTGAAGACCTGTGAAAGGAGGTGATCAAGTCCAAGAAGCCAAGAAGCATCCAAGGAGAACATTATCCCCTGCTAACCCGGATAAAGGTGCAAAAGAAGAACTACTGGTGAAGAACATCAGTCATTACTGCACCCAAGGACACGGATGTGGGTTCCTGGTTGGTGCAGATGATATCCTTCGCAGGACGGATGATTGCAGTCTGGTTTGCGTCACTGGATTCCGCCAACAAGCCCTGGCACATGCAAAGCTTGCGGTTAGTGGAAAATGGCACTGCCCAGGACCAGGAAGGATGAAGGTGGACTCTACCCAGGAGGAGGAATCAGAGTGGGCTCTCAGCAACTTGTAGAGTGCACCGAAGACCAGGCAGCGAGCACAGGAGTTCCACAGCACGGGGACAAAGAAGGTGCAAAAGGAGGTCCATGAAGCACTACAACAAAGGGTCCCACGTCGCCGGAGAACCATGCAGGAAGCTGTGCATCACAGGATAGGGTGCTGGGGGCCCGAGCTGCAGGGTGCACAAAGAACTTTGTGGAAGGATGCCAACAAGCCTTGGCAACCGCAAAACACACAGTGCACAGAGGTGCTGTCTTGCATGTGGCAGAAAGCTATTACCTCCACCATAGTTGGACAGTTGGACCTCAGGCCGGTCAGGACCACTTCAGTCCACCACCTGTGATGCTGGATCCTTGCACTTCATCAGGAGAGGGGACCCACGCCACCAGTCTTCGTGCAGAGAGATGCCTGCTGAAGCAAGTGAGTGTCTCCTTCACTCCAAGGGAGATTCCTTTATTCTTCTGGTGCAGGCTGAAGACAGACTGTCCTCTTAGGATGCACGACCGGGAAACAGTTGCAGTTGCTGGCAGGAGCTGAAGATACAATGTTGCAGAAGTCGTCTTTGCTTCTTTGTTGCAGTTTGTAGAGTTCTGTATGGTTTCAGATGCAGTTTCTTTGGTAAGAAGGTGAAGTAAAAGGTGCAGAGGATTCCTGCTGGAGTCTTGCAAACCGAATCTTAAGAACCACCCAAGAGAGAGACCCTAGCTAGCCCTGAAAGGGGGATTGGTCAGCTAAACAAGTAAGCACCTATCAGGGGAGGGCTCTGACATCACCTGCTGGCACTGGCCACTCAGATGCTCCCCGAGTTGCCTGCCAACTTGGAATCCTAGATGGAAAAACCCAGGGACCCTCTGGAGGAACTCTGAGCACCACCTGTGGGGTGATGATGGACAAGGGAGTGGTCACTCCCATTTCCTTTGTCCAGTTTCACACCAGTGCAGGGACTGGGGGTCCCTAAATCAGTGTAGACTGGATTAGGGACTCCCAGTCCCTGGATTAGACTGGATTATGCAAGGATTATGCAAGCAACAGGAGAGCAGAAACCTATCTGTGAGGTGGGAGCAGATGGGGCTGACTGAAAAACCTCAGAAGGCTGGTATGGCACTACTGGGGGTCCCCAAAGGAGCCCCCAGAGTGCATGGAATCATACAACCTATACTTTCAAAAGCCTTGGGGTATGATTCCAACATGTTTGATATCAAACATACCTAAATTCGGAGCTACCATTATGTAGGTGGACATAGGTAGTGACCTATGTCCAGTACATGGGTAAAATTATGTCCCCTCACTCATGAAGTCTGAAGAAATGGTCCCAGAGGTCGTGGGGGCACCTCTGCTAATGCAGGGGTGCCCTCACACACAGGTACTCTGCACCGTGACCTCAGGGCTGGAGGGCCTGCTATAGGGGTGACTTATAAATGACCTGGTGCAGTGTAAATGGCAGTGAAAGGTTGCATGCACCTTTTCACACAGGCTGCAATGGCATCCTGCAAAAACCTTTGCATGGGCTCCCTGTGGGCGGCAAAAAAATATGCTGCAGCCCATAGCTGCAATCCCTCCACCCTGCCAGGGATTGCAGCTGTTGCTTTATCTAGGTCTCACACCCCAGTCAACCAACAACCAAATTTCTCACAGTTACCCCTTTGGAACTTGGTGTCTTGAGGTTGACATAAAGACCCCAAGCACACCATGAGGGTCCTCTATATCAACCACCACAAACCTCACTTTGAGTGGTTACAGTCAAAATGTTGTTGGTGCCAGATGGTGGGGAAGAAGAGGAGAGTGAACCTCTCCCTGACATCCTAGCCTTCAAAGAGAAATGGCAATCTCTCTCTCTCTCTCTCTCTCTCTCTCTCTCTCTCTCTCTCTCTCTCTCTCTCTCTCTTTTCCATCCCTTTATATGATGGAAGAGAGAGAGAGAGAGAGAGAGAGAGAGAGAGAGAGAGAGAGAGAGAGAGAGAGAGAGTGACAGTAACGCAGGAGGAACCTGAAGGCCCCTGCTGTCCTAGCCAGCTCCCCGTGTCCTTTAGGAGCCGGCATTGCTCCCAGAAGCAGGGAACTGCTTTAAATAGCAGCTCCCTGCTTGCAGAAGCAATGTTGTCATCTGTCTTCCCTGCATGCAAACACTCTACTTTCTGACATCAGGAGCTGTTTGACAGCTCCCACTGTCAGAAATCTAACATTGTTTGCTTTTGCTTGGTAGTTGCAAAAGCAAATAGCTATGTCCATAGGGTGGGCCTCCTGGACACAGCAGGAGCCGGCCCTGGGTGGTGGCGGTCCCCAGGGCCATCATTGGTTCTACACGGGGAGCAGTGCAGCCCCCGTCCAACATTACACAGCCTCAGGGAGGTGGTGGTCTCCAGAGTTTAGGTGTCAGAAATGGGACCCCTTCATTGTTTTTATTATAGCCCCAGGGAGGTGGTGAACCCAAGGTCTGTGAGGGGTCACTTAGCCCCGCATCATAGTTCATAGCGAGCAGCATGACCCCTGTCTCATATTTCTATAAAGCCCCAGGGAGGTGGCGACCCTCGCCCTGCATGTGGGCCTGGCAGCCCCCAAAATAAATTAGTAATTCCCCCGGGATGCAGTTAACCTGTGCGCTTCAGAATAAAGAAGCACCTGATGCTGCGTTTTGTTTTTTTAATTGATGTTTGCATCCGCGGATCCACCACAAATCGAGGCATATTTTTTAAAACAATGCTTTTTAGCTCTCGTGGGTCCCTCTGGGACCCCAGCACCAGAGATAAGGGGTCAGGGTATCCCTACCTCTGCCTATTTTATTTTATTTTACATTTTTTGAGGTACTCGGATGAAACCAAATCCCAAGATGGCTGTCAACACTTCGTGGTTTGATGTGTTGGCAGCCAACCAGAGTTGTGCATTTCCCTGCACGAGCTTGTCATTATTTGCGGAGTTGTCGGGCCAGAGATATCCAAATTTATATTCCCTTTAACGTCTCCAAAACTACTGAACTGATTTACACTAAATAAGCAAAAGCACACTCTACGTCTCGAAAGCTAGCTTTCTTCCAAATTTAGTGTAATTCCGTCCAGTGGTTTGGGCTGTAGTTGTGTCTAAAGGTTCTAAGGGAATTATCATGGGAAATGCAACTTTTTTGACCCGCCCTTTTTCTCAACCCCCACGTGACAGATTACCCTGAAACCTTTTGTGCGCAGCGAAAATCACCAGCACACTTTTTTGGGAAAATTTTGGGAAGATTCATCAAATGGTGCCAAAGATATAGGCAAGTCAATAAATGTTCTTTCTATGGAAACTTGGTCCTAACTATAACTACACACACTAAGGTGGTCATTACGACCCTGGCGGATTACTTCCGCCAGGGCCGCGGGACGCGGTGGCACCGCCGACAGGCCGGCGGTACCCCGCGGGGCATTCTGACCGCGGCGGCTTAGCCGCGGTCAGAGAAGGGAAACCGGCGGTCTCCCGCCGGTTTCCCGCTGCCCCCAAGGAATCCTCCAAGCCGGCGCAGCTTGCTGCGCCGGCTTGGGGATTCCGACTCCCCCTCCCGCCATCCAGTTCCTGGCAGTTCTCCCGCCGGGAACCGGATGGCGGGAGGGGGAGTCGCGGGGCCCCTGGTGGCCCCTGCAGTGCCCATGCCAAAGGCATGGGCACTGCAGGGGCCCCCGTAAGAGGGCCCCAAAATGTATTTCACTGTCTGCCTTGCAGACAGTGAAATACGCGACGGGTGCAACAGCACCCGTCGCACCTTCCCACTCCGCCGGCTCTATTACGAGCCGGCATCCTCGTGGGAAGGGAGTTTTTCCCTGGGCTGGCGGGCGGTCTTTTGGAGACCGCCCGCCAGCCCAGGGAAAAACTCATAATACCCTCCGCGGTCTTCTGACCGCGGAGCGGTATTATGGAGGGCGGAATTCTGGCGGGCGGCCTCCGCCGCCCGCCGGAATCGTAATCAGGCCCTAAGTAGTTACAGTTAGGACCATGTTTCCATAGGAAAACCATTGTTTGACTTGCCTATATCTTTTGCACCATTTGACGAATCTTCAGGAAAAGTTCCCCAAAAAGTGTGCCAGTAATGTGATTCTTGTTGTGCACAGAATGTTTTCGGGTGATCTGTCAAGCAGGGCCCGAAAAAACGTGGTGGTTAAAAACATTGTATTTTCCATCTTAGTTCCCATAGGAACTTTGAACATGACTACAGTGTGAACCACTGGATGGAATTACACCAAATTTGGCAAAAACCTAGTTGTCAGTACATGATTTGTGCTTTGGGGTGTCTGGTGTAAATCCGTTCAGTAGCTTTTGAGATATAAAAGGGGAAGTAATTTAGAATGCCTGAAGTCGCAAATTCCTTGCGATGTTTTTGCGTCAATTGCGACGTTTTCACGAATGCTTGTGTATATAGGAATGCTGTAATTGTCTGGCCACAACATGACTGGAAAGTTGTGGCCGCCATTTTAGGTAACAGGACACGGTCCTTGGGCATGAGATTTGACATGAAAGTAGAGCTACCCTGACCCCAAGGATGTGATGTGGGGGTGCTGGAGGGTGAAATTATTAATTATAATGAATTTTGTCCACAATGCATGATGTTCCCAAATAAGTCACGACACACAGCACAGCCCCCATGTCTAATATTGCAAAATCTTGGCAAAAGAATTATTGGACAAAGTCCTGGGTCTGAGAATTAAAAATTAATAAACAGTGATAAGGATTCAGGGTAGAGTTACCCTGACCATAGGGGTGTGATGTGGGGTCTTGTAATGATTTTTTTGTGCATGGTGCATGATATCCATGAACACGTCACAATGCACTGCTAGGCCCACTGTGTTATGTCACAATGATATTGCGAATACCAGCATCAACAGAAAACTATTGACAGAGCCCCTGGGACTGAAAAGTGAAAGTAAAACAATGTGTGATAAAAAGTCAGGGTGGTGTTACCCTGACCCAAAGGGTGTAATGTGGGGGTCTTGGAGAGATATATTATGACTTGGTAATGATTTTTTTGTGCATGAAGCACCATATTCGCAAATATGTTGTGACGCACAGATGACAGTGACCCTCAGATACACTGATGCAATGACTCGCATAATCACTCAGACCCTCATGTCCCCATTTGCAGACCGAATCATACCCTTATGCACTCACTCAGAGACCCACTGACACACTGATGCACTCCCTCACAGACCCACTGTAACCCTCATGCACCCATTCACAGACCCAGTCAGATCTACACACTTCCATTCAAAGATCCACTGAGACACTGATGCAGTGGCTCAGAGACCCATTGAGAGTCTGATATACCCTCTCACATACTCAATCAGACCCTCAAGCATATACTTCAGACCTACTCAGAGCCTTAAGCACCCACTCACAGACCCAGTTAGATCCGTGTGCCCCTACTTACAGACCCAACCAGTATCTTGTTGACCGATTCAGATATAGACTCATATTCAAAGTTTGTTACACGCAGTGGCAGACATAGTCAGACAGTCATGAATGAGATTAGGGAGTTATTTTGAAGGCGATCTTGCTAGTTTAGTGGAGAAAATGTTTTATGTCTATAAGTTGACATTTTGAATGGGATGGTCTGTATTGAAAGCCTACTTTTGTTTTCACAAGTATTTCTCCACTATTGTGATGTTATCACGAATATTGTGAAAAGTTTTTTTTTTAAATTGATACAGAAAATGAGCAATAATTTTGGGCAATAAGGTGGTCCTGTGAAGAACATCTTCATCTTAACTAAGTGATAGCTACATGTAAGACTGGATGCAGAGTTTCAGGTTGGAAAGAAAAACTCTGTTGCCTTTATCTGTGAAGTAGGCACCGTCATTTCTACATATCTATGCATGCCAAAGCGTAGATTGTTATTGTATATACCGTCCATGTTATGGTCTCTGAGCAATGCAGAAACAGTTTTATTGACATGTTTCCTGGCTTTGTCAATATGTGGACAGAATTGATTAGACCAGCTCCATTTCTGCCTTTGGCATATGTTGGAGTATACGAAGACAGTGTGAGGGAAAGTGTCATTAGTTGTGCAAAGATATCCTTCATGAGGATTTCCAGTGCTACCTCAGTCAGTGTGCCCAGGTCATTACCAACGCTGTGCACAATCATGAGGTCAGGGGGTTGGAAATCACTAATACTTTCAGCCAAAGGGAACAATTGATTCCACTTTAACTATCTCTGGTCAATACAATTAATATTCACATTAGTCAAGCCCAAGTCCCTGTCAATTACACTCTTTATAGCTGCCTCCCTAGCCCAAAAAACATAGCTGTGCCCACCAATCCACACTCTAACCATTTTGAAGTGAAGTAGTATTAGCAAACAGGAGAAGGCTGTAGCTAAAATGATGCAGTTTTCAAAATGGGAGGCAGTTAAAATGGATGTGTGCTCCTGATTTATGAAAAATATATTTTATTGGATGTTGTGAATATGCAGATGACTGAAAATAGGTAGTGTCAAAAAAGGATTAGTAACTACATCTATGTTTGTTTGTGGTAAACAATTGTAATGCAGACTTGGATTTGCTTTTTATTCTGTACAGTAAACAATACCCGCTGCATCTCATTTTTCTAACTAGTGTGCCCCATCTTGAATCTTACGCAAACTTCTGACCTACTGGTTGTGGTGGGTTGCTATGGAAACTGTGCTAAGAGTGTATTGGGGATGGGTGTTAAGAAGAGACTTCTGTCTTTATAAAAGGTTGTGCTCATTATTTTTTTAGGAGGATTAATTTCCTAGAGAGGGTTTGGTAATAAAGTGTGCTATACTCTTAAAGCCATGAATCTACAAAGCTAAATGTGTTCGAAAATTAGTCACGATGATTGAGAGTTACTTGCGATTAAGTATAAAAAGGCAACCATAATCTGCTTCTTACAACATTAGAAGAACAGAAGCTTCAAAATATATAAGCAACTACAACCCTGTTACTCTAAAGATGTGAAGTGCAAATATGAACATACAATTTGTTTCAGATAGTGCTAGTTTTGTAGCTCACTACACCACTTCCTATAGAACAAAAGGATAAAAGACAGAGATGAAAGAGACGTGGGAAGAGATTTCAGCAGATAAAAATTTCACCAAAAAATTGTACAGTTTTACTTTGAAAATGCTTTCTCACAGGGACATTGAATTTTATTAATGCACAGATAGATTGAACTCTGCAAGTTTATTCTCCAAGTCCAGAGGGATTGTGTGTGTAAGCTAAGGCCTTGCAAACAGTCATCATAGAGGATTACAGTCTTTCAATGAAAAAGAGTATCTTTCAGAAGACATTGTAAAGACTAACATGTTAGATCCATACTACCCAAGAAGAAATGCCCATCTTGAAAATATGTATCTCTATGAAGTACTTCAACACTACATATATAGAACTAGTATCACTGAAAACACTGAAAACACTGAAGAAGGACAATTTGCAGTTATTGGATGTGATGCTTGCTTAGTAAGACACAACAAGGGAAATCTAATTAATCACAGGAAGCTTAGTTGTCAAACCCCAGACAAAAAAGAGTTTTTTTACTTGGCACTTTTACAACTATTCAAACCATGGTGAGCTGAATCAGAACTACTTGGACACTATGGCCCTCATTCTGACCTTGGCGGGCGGCGGAGGCCGCCCGCCAAAGTCCCGCCGTCAGGTTACCGTTCCGCGGTCGAAAGACCGCGGCGGTAATTCTGACTTTCCCGCTGGGCTGGCGGGCGGTCTCCTTCAGACCGCCAGCCAGCCCAGCGGGAAAGAGGCTTCCACGATGAAGCCGGCTCGGAATCGAGCCGGCGGAGTGGAAGCTGTGCGACGGGTGCAGTTGCACCCGTCGCGTATTTCACTGTCTGCGCAGCAGACAGTGAAATACATTTAGGGGACCTCTTACGGGGGCCCCTGCAATGCCCATGCCAGTGGCATGGGCACTGCAGGGGCCCCCAGGGGCCCCGCGACCCCCCCTACCGCCATCCGGATCTCGGCGGTCCGACCGCCGGGATCTGGATGGCGGTAGGGGGGGTCAGAATCCCCGCGGCGGTGCAGCAAGCTGCGCCGCCGCGGAGGATTCAATGGGGCCGCGGTACACTGGCGGGACCCCGCCAGTGGTGCCGGTCCGACCGCGGCTTTACCGCCGCGGTCGGAATCCCCATTGAAGCACCGCCGGCTTGTCGGCGGTGCTCCCGCGGTCCTCCGCCCTGGCGGTCAAAGACCGCCAGGGTCAGAATGAGGGCCTATGACTGTTATGAAGATTGATCATTATTACAAAATACACTATTCAGTGTTCTGTCTTTCCAACATATTTACAGATATTGGAAGATGAGTTTCAACAAGAAGAAGCTATTTCAGCTGAAATAGCTAGGGAGAGTTCACAGAGCAGCCAAAACTCTGAACCAGCTCTTGGAGAAGCAGGAATTCAAAATGAAGCAGCAATAGGAATGAATGAAGTGGATATTGCCATGCACCTGGCAAGAGAGGAAACTACAGATTTAGAACAGTTAGTGGAACAACTGAACAAGGAACAAAGAGAAATTCCTACCAGGGCTAATGTTTTCTAAACGATGTCTAAAATTGAAGAGTACTTCATATTTATTTCTGATATTGTGCAAGATATAGTATATAAGAAATTTGTTTAAAATATACATGTTTAGGTAACTATAGTATCTCTAAAATAAAGCCACAACTTAATGAATTACATTGAGTGCAATTCATAGTAACACGTTTTTATTTATCTACTGTGCACATTTGTGTTTTTTTTGTTTTACAATCCATTGATTGCATATTCCCACTATTCAAATATAATGCTTTATACATACCATTGTTTACGATGAAGAAGTATAACAGCTGAGAACAGTAAAACAATCAAAATGATATATATACTACAGTGTAATATATTATTACCGTACAAGCTATGGCTATTGTTATATTTGTCTATGTTTGAAGATTAAATAGTAATATATTTAAATCTTCTTTTTCTTTTTCAATTGTGGCCGCAGTTGAATGATGTCTTATGAAAAGAGTTCTTCAACCATAGAAATATTGGTTAGAGATATGCATGGAGAGTGTTTTTAAACACAAACTGCTCTTGCCATACCTTTCCATTCATTTCCTCTGTCTATATTGTATTTAAATGATCTATGTACTATTAGAAAGCTTCAGCTACTCATGTTCTCACTCGCTCACTTATACACATACTCATGCATTTAGTACATGTCCCATGTACCACTCATATACTCAATCTCTCATCCATACATGGAGTCATATACACAGTCAGTCACATATGCACCATTTGTATGCTCACTTACTCTCCTCTAAATGTACTTATCCACTCACTCAATCACCAACATCACACTCATATATTCATTCTGTCTCGCATACACCACTGATACACTCACGCACTCACCCATACTTGCACTTATACACTCATGCACTCACTCACCTACTCACCCACTCACTCATATATGCACTCACATGCTTACTCACCCACCCATATGTGCAGTCATTCACTCACTCACTAATACAGGCAGTAATGTACCCACTCACTCAATAGAGCAATTTATGCACCCACTCACTAATGCATATACAGTATGCACTTGTGCACTCAGTTAGTCACTCATACATGCACACATACACTCACTCACTCACCCATACATGTACTCATGCACTCACTCACTCACCCATACGTGCAGACATGCACTTATCTATACATGCACTTACCTATACATGCGCTCATACAATCACCCATGCACACTCATACACTCAATCACCATACACCAGTTATGCAGTCACTGACTCACCCATACACCACTCATACATTCACTCACAGATACATTCACTGTTGCACTGACTCACCCACCTATGTATACACTCCTGCACTCAGTCACTCTCCCATACATGCACTCATGCACTCACTCACACAGACTTTTAGGTATGCACTCACTCATACAGCCAGTCATGTACACAATCACTCACTCAATAGAGTCATTCATGCATCCACTCACTCATCCATACATACACTGATGCACTCACTCACCCATATATTCACTCACATACTCAAGCACTCACTCACTCATACATACACTTATGACCTCACTCCCTCACACATGCATGCACCTATGCAATCCCCTGTGCATGTACTCATACACTCACTCACCTATACGTGCAGTCACACATTCACTCCCTCACCCATGCATGTACTCATACCATCAGTAAATCACCTGTGCACCACTCATACACTCAGTCACCCACCCATACACCAGTTATGCACTCACTCACTCACTCCCCCATACACCACTTGCACAGTCACTCACAAATACACACACTGTTGCACTCACTTACCTATTCCTGCACTGATGTACTCGGTCTTTCACCCATGCATGCACTCACTCACTCTTCCATACATGTACTCATGCACTTACTCACCCACCCATGCATACACTCATATACTCACTCACTCACCCATACAGCCAGTCATGTACAGACTCACTCACTCAATAGAGCCATTCATGCACCCACTCACTCATCCATACATGCACTGTTAGTCACGCATACATGCACTGTTAGTCACGCATACATGCACTCATACACTCTCACCCATATATGCACTCATGAACTCACTCACCCATACATGCATTTATGCACTCAGTCATTCACCCATACACACACTCATTCACCCATATATTCACTCACTCACCCACGTGCAGTCATGCACTTACTCACCATACATGCACTGATACAATCAGTAAATCACCCATGCAACACTCATACACTCAGCCTCTCACCCGTACACCAGTTATGCACTCACTCACTCGCACAGCAGTCATACACTCACTAACAGATACACACACTGCTGCACTTTCTCAGTCACCTATACATGCACTCAGTCATTCACCCATACATGCACTCTTGCATTCACTTACCCATAAATACACTAATGTACTCTCTTACTCACCCATGAGTGCACTCATGCACTCACACACTCACCCACACAGCCACTAATGTACCCACTCACTCACTCAATGGGGCCGTTCATGCATCCAGTCACTCATCCATACATGCACTCAGTTAGTCACTTAAAAATGCACTCATACACTCACTCACCCATACATGCGCTCATTCACTCAGTCAGTCGCCCATACATGCACTTATGCACTCAGTCAATCACCGATACACACACTCATACACTCATTCACTTACCTATACATTCACTCATGTAGTCACACACTCACTCACTCACCATACATGCACCCATACATTCAGTAAATCACCCATGTGCCACTCAAACACTCAGTCACTGACCCATAGACCAGTTTATGCACTTAGTCATGCATCCACACACAACTCAACTCATGCACTCATTCACAGATACACATAGTGTTGCACTCACTGACTCACCTATACATGCACTCAGTCACTCACCCATACATGCACTCAGTCACTCACCCACACATGCACTCATGCACTCACTCACCCATACATGCAGTCACTCACTCCTGCACCATCCTCACACTCACTTACTCACCCATAGACACACTCATGCAGTCATTTACTCACCCATACATGCATCCATACAAACAATCAATCACCCATATAAACACTCATACACTCTTTCAGTCACCAATGCACCACTCACACACTCACTTACTAACTCATGCATGCACTTATGTACTTAATCACTTACCTATACTGTCATTCATCCACAATCTCACTTACCTATACATGCAGTCATGTATTTACTCACATACCTATATAATTATTCTTCTACCCACTCATTCACCCATACATGCACTCTTGCACTCACTTACTCACCCATACATACACTTATATACTCAGTTAATCACCCATACACCACTCATGGAATCACTCACTCACCTATACATGCACTCATGCAGTTACTCAATCATCCATACATATACTTTTACAATTACATGCACACATATCTATAATCTTTTTTAAACCAGGAATGGTGGTTCTAATGAAAACCATTTTTTTCTTTTTTCTGGAACTTTTTTTTTTTATTGTGATTTGCAGAAACCTTTGTTAATTTTTTATGTGCTTGTTTTAATAAAATGGCAACTAGACCATAGCAAGGTCCTTAAAGTTTCAGGAACTTTAAGTCAAAATGAAAAAACTTAGGAAAGAAAAATTAGCACTTGTGGTTTTTTGCAGCATTCTTCGTCAGAGTGACTGACTGTTTGCCTGCAGTTACAATTAAAGCAGAAGCTCCCAGTCTGGTGGCACAACTTCTACAGATGGTCTTGATCCACTGGAAGGTGATTTTTCTCCTGCTCTTTCCTGCCTTATAGCTCTTGCATACTGACTGATGTGATCTGCCTTCATATGGTAGAGCATGCTTGTTGTTGGGCATGAGTACTTCTTGCTTGTATCTTCTGACATACTGTACATTTCACAAGTTAGGTCACTGTAATTTTCTCTCCTGAAGGGATTACAAAAACTTTCCAAGAAATTGACTGTTTCTTCTGGGGAGATTCTTCATCTGAAAAGACTCTTCATCTGAAGAAGATTCTTCATCTGGGTGTTCCTCAAAGAGCTGTGGTACTAGATGCCATTTTATGAACCAAACATACAAAATAATAAACAAAACTTACTGAAAATATCTGTAGATTCAGCAGAGCCAAAAACAGCTTCCTCTCCCACTGCAGGTTGAAACCAAATGGGAAGACTGGGTGTATTCTTCCCTAGAATATAACTGAATTGTTTCTTGTCCATTGAAATCTCTTTATTTCAAGATCATGTGATAAATGCGAATAAATACCTAATTGCGACAAACGACAATGTTGCAATTAAATGAAAAGAAATCCAAAATAACATATTTTCCTTTGAATTAATATAAGAATTATTAGATTCTATATCATGACAATGACATACTAATGTGAAAATATAGGCAGGAAGCCTGTGTATAAGAATTACAAACTTTTTGAAAACACTATGAAATCGCAATTAATCACAATGAACCCTACAAACAGTGAAATCATAATTAAACTAAGACAGGTTACATAACATGTTTACAATTGAATTACTGACAGAATTAATACTTTCTACTTTATAACAATAGAGTACTAATGTGAAGGGTTCAGTAGGAAACCTGTTTGTAAGTATTTGCAAGTTTCAGAAAACATGTTAAAGTCATGATTAATTGGGATGAACTGTAAGTAGGACGACGTTAAAATTAAAGAAAAAGACACCAAATAACGTCTTTACAATTGAATAACTCACAGAATTACTAGTTTCCGTTTCATAACAGTGAAATACTGATGTGAATGGTTGGTAAGTAAATCTGTTTATAAGTATTTGCAAGTTTCAGAAAACATGCTAAAATTGCGATTATTTGCAATGAACGCTAAGAACGACGATGTCACAACTGAAGGAAAATACACCAAATACCATCTTTACAATTGAGTTTTTGAAAAACATTAACAGTTTCTACAACAAAACAATAAAATACTATTATAAAGAGTTATATAGAAAACATGTTTAAAAATACTATTAACTTTCTCAATACATGCCAAAATTACAAATAATTGTAAACATAGCTATGCACTTTTTATTTAGGAAACAATATCACTAGATAAATCAAGTCACACTCAATACCAAATACAAACTTACAAACTACCAACTAAATATTCTTAAAGTATTATAAAATAGAATTTTCTAGGAGACTGTACAATCTGTAACTATTTCTCAAACAAGTGAGTATTGCAGGCTCACATTGAGGGTTTACTGGTTTATTAGCATTTCACGAACAGTAATTTAAACACATGGAGTATATTACTAATGTGCATATTCATCTTGCTGCCTAGAGGAATAACCATTATTTTACATGGACAATAATTTACTGATACACTTGCTCACTTCTGTATATCCATTGGCTAACTCTGATAGAGTCAGTTACTCATCCATCCACCACTCTCACATTCACTCGCTCATCCACGCAACCACCCACAGATCCATATACACACTCATACACCCAGTCGCTCAACTACTCAGACACTCATGCATCCAACAAACTCAAATACACTCCTACACCTATTAATACACCCACTAAAACTGTTATACACCCACTAACAAACTCACTTATGCACTCATGTAACCACTCTGAATTCCAGATGAAGAATTTCACACCCAGGGACATACCCGTACTACTATTCATAGAACCACTCACGTACCTATACATCCAGTTGCACAAGCACTTAAAACTTTTCAGGTTGTACTTACAAAATAACATTTTAAAGAATTCCTATAAAATAACTTAAAAAAGAATATTATGGATGTAAAACTTAAAAAATACAGTTTTACAAAAACTGAGAAATTTACAGAAAAAAACAAGGGTTGCTCTAATATTATATTTAGAAATTAAATTTAAAAAACCTTAGAAATTCAATTAAAAAACAAAGGTTACTTGGACAGTATATTAAGGAAATAAAATTTAAAAATCCTAAGAAATTCACTAAAAAAATAAATGTTACAGAGACGTGATAGTGAGGTTCACATTTTACATGTACAAAACCATGGAAAATTCAGCAGTTATAGTTTCCTGAGCTAACTATAACTTGTGCCCCTGTAATGCACTGCTTATGACGTCACATATTACATCACTCATGACATGGTCAGTGACTTCACTGATGACATCACTGATGACATCTCAGATCCACAGTAAAACCTCATTCCCCCGTTCATGCCTCCTTGCAACAACTGTATATCCACACACTACTAACATACTCATTCATAGACCCATAAAATCATTGGCACACGGACACACTCACTCACTCACACAGCCACTAACACAACAATTTATTCATCCATACATTACTAATTCACCTATTCATACACACACAGCTATTCACACTCCCAGTCACACACTAATATAGGCACTCACACACCAACTCATACATCAGTAAAACTACTCACAAAAACCAAAAACATTTCCACACTGCCACTGACATACCCACTGACTCACCCATGGAAGCAGTCACACCCACACACTCAGCTATCTAGTGACAGACACAGACACTCACTCTCCGATAGACACTTACAAACAAATTAACACACACGTACAACAACTACCACACCAATTCACTCCCCCATACAATTACGAACACACCTAGTCACTCACCCCTGCAGGCACTAACACACTGACTCATTTCCTGATACAGCTACTAACACATCCACTTAATCCCATACAGTCACTGACACAGATTATGTGTACAGTCACTCATATAGCCATTCAGTAACCCCCACAGTCTTCTACTCACCCACTCACTCACAGATAGTCACTAACACACTCACTCACTCACTCATACAAGCATTCACACACCCACTCACTCACAAATGCAGCAACTCATACACCCAGTAACTCACCAACACAGACTCTCACTCACCCAGTGACTGATGCAGCTACATACACATCCACTCACTCTCCCATAAAGTCACATACACATCCCCACACTTATGTATAAAGCCACTGATACATCCATTCACCCATCCAAACACCTACAGACTCAGCCATTTACTCACTGATGCAGTCACAAACACACTCTATTACTCACCCATAAAAGCACACAACACACCCACTCACTCAACCAATGAAGCGACTCACAATCCACTCATTCACCAAGACAGCTACTCAGCACACTCTCTGCACACTCAGCACACTCTCACATACACCAAGGGCCAGATGCAGGAAAATGCCAATTTGCGACTTGCAAATTGCGAGTCCCTGCGACTCGCAATTTGCAAGTCGCAAATTGGTATGCAGAACGGTGTCTCAGACACCATCTGCGACTCGCTATGGGGTCGCAATGACCCACCTCATTAATATTCATGAGGTGGGTCGCAAATTGCGGCCCCTTAGCGAGTCTAGGCACTCGCAAACATGGAGGCCTGCTGTCGTCAGCAGACCTCCATGTTCGTGACTGCTTTATCAATAAAGCAGTTTTTATTTTTTAAGTGTAGCCCGTTTTCCTTAAAGGAAAACGAGCTGCACTTAAAAAAAAAAAAAACGAAACCTTTAGTTTCGGTATTTTTTCAGGGCAGGCAGTGGTCCCTTGGACCACTACCTGCCCTGAAAAAATTTTTTGGGGTCCATTCACAAACTGGAAGGGGTCCCATGGGGACCCCTTCTAATTTGCGAGTGGGTTACCATCCACTTGAAGTGGATGGTAACTGCGATACCCTTTGCGACCGCATATGCGGTCGCAAATGGTATTGCATTCCACTCCGAATCGCAAATAGGAAGGGAACACCCCTTCTTATTTGCGATTCTGAAATGCATATTGCGAGTCGGTACCGACTCGCAATATGCATTTCTGCATAGGGAAATGCGTTTAGCGAGTCGCAAACGGCAATTTTTGCCATTTGCGACTCGCTAAACGTTTCCTGCATCTGGCCCCAAGTGACTTAACCACTCACTCACCCATAGACCCAACTCACACACCTATTCACACATCCATACAACCACTTAACCTCATAGGATTATGTCATCAGTGATATCATTTGAGATATCAAGAGTGATGTTACAGGCCATGTCATGAGTGATGTAATGTGTGAGGTCATGAGCAGAGCATTATAGGGGCACAAGTTATAGTTAGCACAGATAACTATAACTGCTGAATTTGCATGGTTCTGTACATGTGACATGTGAACCTAACTATAATGTCTCTGTACACTTAGTTTTTTTTTTTAGTAAATATAAAATGCATTACATCATGCATCTGAGAATCAAAAGCAGCAAACTTCAATGGATTTTACCAAAAAAACAAAATGCAGTTTAAATTAAACAAACATGCCATTATATTCTGACTATTGAAATTAATATCTAGCTTTGGTACCACATTGCCTTATATTAAGATTTACTCATTATAATTATGTGCTCTTCTTTTACCGATATCACAAAGGACAAAACATCATAACCAAAATCATCAATAAGATGATCAGATAAGTGTCTTTCAGTTTGTAGCTATGCTTGTGCATGTGGTGTGTTACTCAAAGAGAAGTTCATCAGTTTCTTCCTTTTTTTCTGTCTACTGTTGCAGGTCCTGAGGTTCGCAAACGTCCTTGAACAAAGAAGAGGAAAAGAGTATACCCCAAAGCTCCTAGATGACAAGAATGCTCCAACGTGGCCAAAAAAGAATCCTAGATGCCAGGAATCCCTCGAAGACACTGAGGATCCAGGGAGGATGGTGGGAATGCAGATGTCTGGATGCGACATCAGGAATGCTGAAAATAGGAATCCTCTGGCCAAGAAAGACTGGATCGGAAAGCGTCTTCCTTTGGTGGAGGGTGCAGTTCTATAGGCTAGCTTTCCAACCAGGAACCATCGGCTGTACTCCAGGCCCACTACCGGGCAGCCCTGACACTCACTAAAAATATGGTTTGATTTGTATATACCTAGTTGGTATATTTAATTTACTTATATGCCACTAGTAGTCTGCACTACATGAGTTCAGGGCCAGTAAATGAAATGCTATTAGTGCGCCTGCAGCACTGCTTGTATTACACTCTTAAGTAGCACTTTAAAACATGTTGCAGGCCTACAATTGCAGTCTGAATGCAGTGTTACACCACCATGTTGACTTGCCATTTAAAAACCTTTGCCAAGCCTTAATCTCCCCTATTATCACATATATTTCACCCCGAAGGTAGGCCCTAGGTAGCCCATGGAGCAGGGTGATAGATTATTAAAAGGCAAGACAAATACTTTTAAGTTTTACATGTCTTTGTAGAAAAAACTCTAAAATTCATTTTTCAATACTGTGAGACCCACCCTCTCATAGGATAACAATGGGGTTGCTTATTAAACTTAATAAGATGTAATTCCTGATTGGTAAGGAGTAGGTCTATCATGTTTAGTACCTATTGAATTGTAATGATAAATCCTCTTTAACGGTAATGTCAGATTTATTGTTAGAATTTTGAAAACGCCACTTTTGGAAAGTTGCCATTTTCCTGCTGTTAACCCTGTGTGCTTGCAGAATGTCTTCAATACATGTCTGTGGTTGGGTGACAGCTGCACCTTCTGCATTCCCTCTAGATAGCCACACACAAATGAAACTTTGGTGTGACTGATGGGCCTTTCATATCCTGATGAGCCATCCTTGGCAGGATGGGAGGGAGGTACTGGTCAGAGCTACTTATACCTGAGTATGCTGTGCCTTTTGCCCACACAAAAGACTACTTAACTGCCTGTAGTGAGTCTTGAGCCAGGGCAGGAAGGGAGGACCTCTTTGCACTTCAATACCCTTCTTGTTAGGTTCAACAGAAGACCCTAGTCCAGCTTTACTGGTGTCTCGATGATCACAGGGAGAAGGCTAGCAGGCTTTTAGGTGCCTAACTGTTCCAGTGGAAATCCCATCCGGCCATCTCTGTAATTTGAGATGCCTCCCAACACCTCCTGGTTCACCCTAGGGACATAGTCAACAAAACTGCAGCTCAAGGGCCTCTACTGAACAGATTCACCACTGGGTATAAGAATTGGACCTCTGATCCTACCAACTCAGTACACGTCTGGACTTGTGGAAACTCTGCCAGGAAGAAGGACTGCTATGCTGCCACAGGGAGTGCCACTCTGCTGGACTGCTGTTCTGGAAGAACTGCTTTCTTCCTGTGCTGACCTGCTGTCTGCTGCCCTCCTTGACTGGGTGAGAAGGACTGGGCTTGCAGCTTTCCAACCCAGAACTGCAGTGACTCCAAGGGCTTGCCGGCTTTCCTCATGTTTTCTGAAATCTCAAGGACAAAAAAGACTTCCAACTCATCTACTACAGAACCGGGACCCTGCAACCTGTGAGTCTTGCCCTGCCAAGAGGTGCAAATCCAGTCCTGAGCCCTTACAAGTGGATATAAAGTGGTACTTTAGCCAGAACTGATGTGATGCCACTGTTGGAAGAGACAGTACTGATGCATTACCCCTGTTGCATGGGTCAGAACCGATACATAGGCCCATGTTTATACTTTTTAGTGCCGCATTTGCCCTGCTTTTTGACACAAAGGCATCGCCAACTTCCAAAATACAATTGTATTTTGTAAATTTGTGGCACTTTTGCATCAAAAAATAACGCAAATGCGGCGCTAAAAAAGTAAAAATATGGGCTATAGTCTCTAGTGCAGAAACCAATTTCAAAGCATCACAGCTGCTGCAGGGTCAGAAGGGGCACATAATTCACGGAACTGCTGCACCTCAGAGACACTGCTGTTGCATGGAGAAAATCGACATATCCTTGCTACTGCATGGGGAAAATCAATACATTTCCTGTGCTGTGGGGATCAACTCCAGGGCATCGCATTTGGACCCATCTCATCTTGGTACAGCCACATCACTGCAGCTGCATGGAGAATATCAATGTATCTGCTCGACTTTGTGGAAGGAAATCGATGCATCTCCTCTTCTGCGGGGAACAACATCAGCGCATTGCCTCATCTGCAGCATGCATCTTCACTGATGCAACCAGGATTAAGGTACTTTTGGTCAGTGGGCATTACTGGGTACCTGTTGCTGGCCCACACTCCATTGCGTTTAACTTGAACTTTTTACTTTGTACTGTTCTGGCACAATCAGATGTCCCAGTTGTTTCTTCTTGTTTCTAAATGCTTTATGGCAGCTTATTCTTTAAAAATTCTTATGTCAAGTTTAATTATTGGATTTGTGTCAATTTGGTCTTGTTTTATTTATTAAATTAAATAAAAGAAATTCTAACCAGGTGTTTGATCGTGTTGTGTGGCGTTTTTACTGTTTTACTGTTTGAAGTGTTACACAATACTTAACATAATGGCTCTCATTATGACAATGGTGGTAAAAACCACCTACCGCCGTGGCGACGGGCTCCAAAAAACCGTCGCCGCGGATACCAGCTGTTCCACTGTATTATGACCACGACCTGATTTCCGCCAGAAGAATGGCATAAATCCCGCTGTGGCCATGCTGGCAGATAGCTGTAAGGTGGCGCTGCTGCGCCACACTAGTAGACCACCTCCAGCCATATTATGACCCATACTATGGCCTGGTGGTGGGCGCTGCTGGTGACAGCAGCGCCAGTCTCCTGCCGGAGGACCCCCTGCACACAGGTAAGTCAGGTCTCCGACAGGGGAGGGGGATGTGTGGTGTTGTGTGTGTGGGGGGGAGTGAGTGTGGGTGTTTGTGTGCAGGTGTGTGTTGCGTTTTGTTTAGCCTTCCTCCATCACAGCTCGTTCCACACCTGCAGTGAGACATGTGCCTGTTCCACATCGAGTGCCACCTTCTCCACTATTTCAGCCATGTGTTAGCTCCCAGCCTTTCCACAGCTGACCCAATATTGGCCGTGACATTGTAACATGGAGTGATTCTCATAAACTGGTAGTTCTCTTACCCATTTTTACATCACGAGGCCCTTGTGTGGCACACTGAAGCCTGCTGCATCAATAGGCTGCTCTTTTACTGAAAGGTTTGGCATGACTGCAGGATTCAGCAGATCCGCTCCTTCTTTGATGGTCAAGAGGCTTCAGTTGCCCTTAAATCTCTGCGTTGTATGTGGGCTCTTGGTTACTAACATTTGGCATTATCACCAGCTTTTTCACAGTGCTGGCTCTGCCTGTGGCCTCCAACCCTCAGTGGAACTACCACCATCCCCTTTCCTTCAATGCATACAGACCCTGTATGAGGTTAGTGGAGTAGTATTAGGCCTCTATGAGGCCTTCGTCAAAACCTTTTATTCCTTCTGACCCTTACGGCCACTAGAATACACTGGTAACACTTCTAGGAAAAGCTTACACTCAGGACACCTGGGCATCCTTACTCCAAGATCATAATGGGGTTTTCCAAGCATTCCCTCCTGAAATTTCTGTATTTCAAGATCCGAAGCAACTGGTGCAGGTCCCTCAGGAAACTCAAACGTGAAAACTTCCTTGTACAAGACATCTGCTAGAGCTGCAATGTGGAGCACTGTGATTTATTCCATATTCTGTGGCCCTGCCTATATCTCTGCGATTTTGGTCCAGGTGTGGGCTCTACTCAGGAGCTGTTGCCACAAGCCAACCTTGCCCTCCCCCAAACTTCCCCTCCACCACAACATATCGGACATTCCTAACACTACCTTGCATGAGCACAGATGATCATGACCTCTCTGACCAAGGCTAAGCTCCATTGGCCACAACCAACCTTGCCCTCTAGCACAATTCAAATTCCACTGTGTGGCTGGACATGAATGTATCACATATAAACCTAATGACAAGCTTCCTCAGTTTGAAGCAGTGGTGGGGACCTTTCCTTGCCACTGATGCAGTGGCCCCCGTTTGACTCATGTATGCAGTGTCCCATCTCCTTCAGCACCCACTGAGGCCTTGACATAGCACAAACCATGGCCCACTTCTATGACCAAGGCATACCATGCAGTTTAGTAAGGGTTGGTTGCCTTCAAATTGCCATCCACCCTCTTGTCAGATGTCCTATGCCTACCCCGAGTAACACTACTCACCCTTCTTGCCCCCTCTCACAGGCCCTTTCCTTTGCTTAGTGCATTTTTATACACTTTTTTTCATTCTGATGGGACAAACCTATGAAAATGAAACTTTGGTGTGACTGATGGGCCTTTCATATCCTGATGAGCCATCCTTGGCAGGATGGGAGGGAGGTACTGGTCAGAGCTACTTACACCTGAGTATGCTGTGCCTTTTGCCCACACAGAAGACTACTTAACTGCCTGTAGCGAGTCTTGAGCCAGGGCAGGAAGGGAGGACCTCTTTGCACTTCAATACCCTTCTTGTTAGGTTCAACAGAAGACCCTAGTCCAGCTTTACTGGTGTCTCGATGATCACAGGGAGAAGGCTAGCAGGCTTTTAGGTGCCTAACTGTTCCAGAGGAAATCCCATCCGGCCATCTCTGTAATTTGAGATGCCTCCCAACACCTCCTGGTTCACCCTAGGGACATAGTCAACAGAATTGCAGCTCAAGGGCCTCTACTGGACATATTCACCACTGGGTATAAGAATTGGACCTCTGATCCTACCAACTCAGTACACGTCTGGACTTGTGGAAACTCTGCCAGGAAGAAGGACTGCTATGCTGCTACAGGGAGTGCCACTCTGCTGGACTGCTGTTCTGGAAGAACTGCTTTCTTCCTGTGCTGACCTGCTGTCTGCTGCCCTCCTTGACTGGGTGAGAAGGACTGGGCTTGCAGCTTTCCAACCCAGAACTGCAGTGACTCCAAGGGCTTGCCGGCTTTCCTCATGTTTTCTGAAATCTCAAGGACAAAAAAGACTTCCAACTCATCTACTACAGAACCGGGACCCTGCAACCTGTGAGTCTTGCCTTGCCAAGAGGTGCAAATCCAGTTCTGAGCCCTTACAAGTGGATATAAAGTGGTGCTTTAGCCAGAACTGATGTAATGCCACTGTTGGAAGAGACAGTACTGATGCATTACCCCTGTTGCATGTGTCAGAACCGATACATAGACCCATGTTTATACTTTTTAGTGCCGCATTTGCCCTGCTTTTTGACACAAAGGCGTCGCCAACTTCCAAAATACAATTGTATTTTGTAAATTTGTGGCACTTTTGCATCAAAAAATAACGCAAATGCGGCGCTAAAAAAGTAAAAATATGGGCTATAGTCTCTAGTGCAGAAACCAATTTCAAAGCATCACAGCTGCTGCAGGGTCAGAAGGGGCACATAATCCACGGAACTGCTGCACCTCAGAGACACTGCTGTTGCATGGAGAAAATCGACATATCCCTGCTACTGCATGGGGAAAATCAATACATTTCCTGTGCTGTAGGGATCAACTCCAGGGCATCGCATTTGGACCATCACATCTTGGTATAGCCACATCGCTGCAGTTGCTTGGAGAATATCAATGTATCTCCTCGACTTTGTGGAAGGAAATCAATGCATCTCCTCTTCTGCGGGGAACAACATCAGCGCATTGCCTCATCTGCAGCATGCATCTTCACTGATGCAACCAGGATTAAGGTACTTTTGGTCAGTGGGCATTACTGGGTACCTGTTGCTGGCCCACACTCCATTGCGTTTAACTTGAACTTTTTACTTTGTACTGTTCTGGCACAATCAGATGTCCCAGTTGTTTCTTCTTGTTTCTAAATGCTTTATGGCAGCTTATTCTTAAAAAATTCTTATGTCAAGTTTAATTATTGGATTTGTGTCAATTTGGTCTTGTTTTATTTATTAAATTAAGTAAAAGAAATTCTAACCAGGTGTTTGATCGTGTTGTGTGGCGTTTTTACTGTTTTACTGTTTGAAGTGTTACACAATACTCAACATAATGGCTCTCATTATGACAATGGTGGTAAAAACCACCTACCGCTGTGGCGACGGGCTCCAAAAAACCGTCGCCGCGGATACCAGCTGTTCCACTGTATTATGACCACGGCCTGATTTCCGCCAGAAGAATGGCATAAATCCCGCTGTGGCCATGCTGGCAGATAGCTGTAAGGTGGCGCTGCTGCGCCACACTAGTAGACCACCTCCAGCCATATTATGACCCATACTATGGCCTGGTGGTGGGCGCTGCTGGTGACAGCAGCACCAGTCTCCTGCCGGAGGACCCCCTGCACACAGGTAAGTCAGGTCTCCGACAGGGGAGGGGGATGTGTGGTGTTGTGTGTGTGGGGGGTTGTGTGTGGGTGTTTGTGTGCAGGTGTGTGTTGCGTTTTGTTTAGCCTTCCTCCATCACAGCTCGTTCCACACCTGCAGTGAGACATGTGCCTGTTCCACATCGAGTGCCACCTTCTCCACTATTTCAGCCATGTGTTAGCTCCCAGCCTTTCCACAGCTGACCCAATATTGGCCGTGACATTGTAACATGGAGTGATTCTCATAAACTGGTAGTTCTCTTACCCATTTTTACATCACAAGGCCCTTGTGTGGCACACTGAAGCCTGCTGCATCAATAGGCTGTTCTTTTACTGAAAGGTTTGGCATGACTGCAGGATTCAGCAGATCCGCTCCTTCTTTGATGGTCAAGAGGCTTCAGTTGCCCTTAAATCTCTGCATTGTATGTGGGCTCTTGGTTACTGACATTTGGCATTATCACCAGCTGTTTCACAGTGCTGGCTCTGCCTGTGGCCTCCAACCCTCAGTGGAACTACCACCATCCCCTTTCCTTCAATGCATACAGACCCTGTATGAGGTTAGTGGAGTAGTATTAGGCCTCTATGAGGCCTTCGTGGAAACCTTTTATTCCTTCTGACCCTTACGGCCACTAGAATACACTGGTAACACTTCTAGGAAAAGCTTACACTCAGGACACCTGGGCATCCTTACTCCTAGATCATAATGGGGTTTTCCAAGCATTCCCTCCTGAAAGTTCTGTATTTCAAGATCCGAAGCAACTGGTGCAGGTCCCTCAGGAAACTCAAACGTGCAAACTTCCTTGTACAAGACCTCTGCTAGAGCTGCAATGTAGAGCACTGTGACTTATTCCATATTCTGTGGCCCTGCCTATCTCTCTGCGATTTTGGTCCAGGTGTGGGCTCTACTCAGGAGCTGTTGACACAAGCCAACCTTGCCCTCCCCCAAACTTCCCCTCCACCACAACATATCGGACATTCCTAACACTACGTTGCATGAGCACAGATGATCATGACCTCTCTGACCAAGGCTAAGCTCCATTGGCCACAACCAACCTTGCCCTCTAGCACAATTCAAATTCCACTGTGTGGCTGGACATGAATGTATCACATATAAACCTAATGACAAGCTTCCTCAGTTTGAAGCAGTGGTGGGGACCTTTCCTTGCCACTGATGCAGTGGCCCCCGTTTGACTCATGTATGCAGTGTCCCATCTCCATCAGCACCCACTGAGGCCTTGACATAGCACAAACCATAGCCCACTTCTATGACCAAGGCATACCATGCAGTTTAGTAAGGGTTGGTTGCCTTCAAATTGCCATCCACCCTCTTGTCAGATGTCCTATGCCTACCCCGAGTAACACTACTCACCCTTCTTGCCCCCTCTCACAGGCCCTTTCCTTTGCTTAGTGCATTTTCATACACTTTTTTTCATTCTGACGGGACAAACCTGATCTGTTATTTTGTTAGAACAGTTTAGCTGGGGTCGGTTTGGCAGGGGGTGCTGTATTTATGTATCTATCTTCAATATTTTGTTGCCTCAGGGATTCTGATGCTTGATTGGTACACTGTTACATTGACTATACTGTCACATTGACTTTGGAAGTTGCCTTGGGTGCCATGTGTGCTGTTCTCATCAGGGTGTCCTTCCGAGCACTGTATGTTGTTATTTGCATAAATATATAAAGAATTATTGCAAACAAAGGAGGTGATGAGCAAGGGTTTGGCATGAAGGGTCATGAGAAATTATGCTTCTGTGTAGCATACAGTGTACTTTGTAGAGTCTGGCAACTTTTGTATTGTACACTGGAGAATGGGAATCAGGATAGCAAGACAGTGGTTCATATGCTTTTGAATAATTTGCACCCTTTGGTCCGAGATGGTAAGCCTTTTCGAAAAAATGGTATAGTGTTTTGCCTGGCAGATAGCATTCATTGTACTGCATATTGTAGTCTACCAGTCAGTGTAGATCAATAAAGCATCATTAACTTGAAACAATAAGACAATAGAAAGGTCACGTACTTTTGAGAACAATGTTATATTGGCATTGTGAGTGTCAGATAATATGTACTCCGAGGATAGATGCTCCCCTAAATGGGTCTTACAGTGAGTTACTAAGGGCCTGATTCAGATATTGGCAGACAGATTACTCCATCACAATGCTGATGATATCCCATCCACCAAATTCTAAATCCCATTGTTTCTTATGGGATTTAGAATTTAGCGAATGGGATATCTGTCACCGCTGTGACGGAGTAGTGCCTCCACCGACTTCTAAATCAGGTCCTAAGTCTGGGACCCAAGGATCTTGTATCTGAGTTGTCATTGGAAAGAAAAAGATGAATATCATTAGTGTTAATATAAAGCTTTGCATGGTTTAGGATTTAATATCAAATCAGACATGTTTAAACAGGTGTCACAATGTTATTACCGGAATATCGAGGGAAAAAATGGAAAGGTAATTTTGTATAGATTTTCTATACCTATCTTCATATATAAATACCTTGGTGCTATATATCTATATTGTCAAAGTACATTGATGTGAAGTTCAGAAAAGTAACATAACTTCTCCTTCTATGCATTTACCTCTTCAATATTTTGTCCTCAACATTCTGATTGAAATATTGAGAGCCATCAATATTTTAGCTTCAATATTAATTGTTTAAACACAGTTGGGTAACTCTGCTTCTGGGGTAATAACCCTGATATAAGCTGACATTTATATCTAGCGTGTAGGTCAATACATAGTCAGATGGAGGCCATTCCACTGGCTGGATACCACAGCAAGATGACTGGCGTTTGACTGAATTGAAGGACCACTGTATTGAGTAGAGAGTCAACTGTGGACAAACTTAATCATTAATCTTTCCAGCCTGTTTTACCGGGATGTACTTAACAAGATAGCTTGATTTGATTCTATCTGAATTTAATTTCTCAACAATTTGTTTCCTTGTCAGCTTGAGTCTGTGTTGCTCGGGTCATCTTCACCCTTATGGGTGTCACAGTGGTGAGTGTGCAAATCAAGTCATTTTGATCATGGATGAGGGTAGGGAAGATGAAGTTGTCAATGACAATGGGTTCTAGAGAGTCCAATAGAGTTTCTAAATCATTTGGCACATCGTACTAGATCTTTTTCCCATCTATTTCGATTAACTACCAAGTTCAGGAATGTTGGAAAATGGGTTATTGGCAAGGGCAGGTAAGTTCCTACACTTAGCATAGGCCACTAACCTCCACTTAGGTCCAGTTGGGTCATAATAAATTAAACCCAACTCAATCCTTGGTAGCTTGCTAATGAGCGACAAGGCTTAACTTTCTAGAAAAGTGTGTAAAGTATATAAAAATCTCAAAACAGTAAATAAGTAAAACACAAAACACAACAAAAATCCAACAACAATCTATAAAAATAGGTAAAAATTTTATTTTTAAAATGACACCAAAATGATTGCAATTGGATAAGGGGAAACGGAGATATGAATTTTTAAAGAATGAATGCTTTTTAGCGCTTAGAAACAAATAGCGCCAATCTGGTGGCACCTCGACCAGGACAAAGTCAGTTTGAGGCCGACTGCGATGGAGCCCTGCTCGGCTACAGCTCACGGGAGGCCTCGGTCTAAAGTTTACCTTCGGACCTAGACCCATATTTATACTCTGTTTGCACTAGATTTTCGTAATTTATTTTTATGAAAATCCAGCGCAACCTTAACTCCATATTTATATTTTGCCGCTAGACCCGTCTAGCATCAAAATATTGAAGTTAACATCATTTTTTGCTTGTGGAAAACTACCTTGCGTCAATGAGATGCACGGTAGGCGTTCCTGGGCAAAAAATTACTCTAAGCCCTTGCGCCTTATTTATCCTCTCGTCCAAAAATCACACACGGGAGGAGGAGGGCCTTAAATCATGGCGCTAAGCCTGCTTAACGCCATTATTTAACACCTGGGTCAGGGCAGGCATTAGGGGACCTGTGGGACATTTTCCATGGTCAGAGACCATGGAAACAGCCCACAGGTGCCCTTCCCTGCACCCAGGGACATCCCCACCCACCCTCACCCACACCTGGAGGACACTGTAAGGATGGGGGGATCTAAGTGCAGGTAAGTTTTTAGATTTTTTTCTAAAAGTGCCATGTAGGGCACTATGGCCAATGGCCAATGCAGGGGGACATAAGTCTCCTGGGCATGGCCATTGGGTTGTGGGCATGACTCCTGTCTTTTCTAAGACAGGAGTCAATTCCATGGGGGTTGTGCATGTAAAACATTATGCTAGTCAGGTTAAAGTATTTTTTTTACTCTAACCTCACTAGCGCCATTCTTTCCCGCACATCCTCCAGTTTCCCTACGCCACCCCTACCCAGTTAGCGTAATTTATTTTGATGCGTATTGGGCCTTAGCGCCAGCTTGCGCCATTTCTTAAATATGATGCCCAACTGGCGTCCTGGAATGGTGCTAGCCGGCTCTATACTTTTTGACGCAAATCTGCACTAACACAGGTTTGCGTCAAAAAGTATAAATCTGGGCCTTAGTCGTTTTCTTGAAGATTTTCTTCAGAGGGACCAAGTTGGCAGTCCAATCCAACCTCCTGGAACTCTTCCTTGGATACGTGTCACAGGAGCCATCAGTGGAGATTTCTACCTTTGGACGTAGTTGTTTTTTTCGAGGTGAAAATCCTTCGACTGGGGCATACCAGAATCTGGATCTGACGTCCCTGGAGCCCCCTTCGGATACATTGCCTGGGAGGTCCTGGTCAACTTTCTACATTTGGACTTAGTCACTTTTTCTAAGATTTTCTTCACCGGGACAAACCTGCAAGTCAGGATGGGTCGCAGTTGAGGCAAGCCGGCTAGAGTTGCCACAGTGGGTCTGTCCCTTTATGGAGTTTTTTTCCAAAAGTTCTCCAAACTTCTCCAAACTTCTGGATCTTCTTCCAGATGTTCTTTTAAGGTTCTTTGGAGGCCCACAGCTCACCTCAAGGTTCCAGAAGCTCTGAGATGCTCCATGAATGCACCTGGTGCAATTTCCAAAACAGCCACTGGACAGTGATCAGCTGGTCAGTCTCTTCAGAGTTGGTGCAGGGGACTCGGGTTAGCAATTTTTCACCTGTAGCAACCAGGGATTCCCTTAAACTAGTTGAAGCCAGACAAAGTCCTTCTTGCGGTGAAGCCCAAGTGTGCAGCTGGTGCAGTCCTCCAGAGAGCAGAGAGCAGTGTCCAGGTGTGGGTCAGGGATCCAGCAGGGCAGTCCTTTTTCTTTTGTAGTTCTCCCTTGTTGGAATCGGGTAGGGATCGGAGGTGTGGGTGCAGGTCTGACAGTTTTTTCCTTGCTCCTGGGTGAAAAAACAGGGGCATCCTGGTTCTCCAATCAGACGCAAGGTCCTTCCCCCTTTGATGACCACTTCCTGGGAAGTATGGCAAAAGTCTGTCCCAGGAAGCAACATTCCTCAAAAATCCATCATGGCTGAAAGTGATTTTTGGACGTTACATCTGGCTGAGCCCACCCACAGGTGTGGCTAAAAATCTTAAACACACCCTTCTCCTGCCCTCTCCTAATCTAATCAAGAGGGCACCTAATTGTCTGGGTTTGCAGGATGTGAGAGAGGTGCTGGATTGCTCCAAATGTCCTTCCCTGCCTTTGAAAAACATTTTGGCAGCCCTCCCCCTTCCTGCCTCTCCATCTGCTGAGGGAAGATTTCCTCCCCCAGGCACACCTCTTTGTGTTGAGCCAGGCCTCTTCACACCTCATCAATGCAGCCTGGCCAGGCTGCCAGAGGCTGGCCAATCAGAGCAAAGCAGCAAAAACACTGCAGGGCTGAAGTTGGCAACTTTTCAGGTAAAGTTTAAAACTCTTTGCCTGAACAAGTTATATTAAATACAACAAATGTACGTTGCAGGATTTATTATAACAATTAATTTGATACCAAACTTGAAGAATCTGTTAGTTAAGGGGCCGTTTAAAATTACAATAAACTCTCCCCATTCCAGCCTATGGAGGCCATTCACTACAATGAGGGAAAAACAAATTTGGATGTTTTTCCTCACCAGCTCTTATAAAACTATTTTTATAGGGTCCCTGCTTATAGTTACATGGCACCCAGCCCTAGGGGCACATACGGCACACCTTACAGGTGACTTATATGTTAAAATAAGGTTGTTTAGGACTTTGAAAGTAATTTTTTATTCCAAAGTTGAATTTGCATGTAACTCTAATTTAAAAGCAGCCAGCAAGGCAGGCATGCCTTTAAAATGACACTGGGCATCTCAGCAGTGCACCTATGGGTGCACCTCCAATGCTGGGGTCCCTAAACCTACATGGCCTACCATATACTAGGGACTTATATGTAGGTTGAAATAGCCATTTATAATTATCCTAATTTGCATACTTATTTTATATAGAGCACAGGCACTGGGTCTGGTTAGCAGTACCCAGGGCACCATCAGAGTCAGGAAAACACCAGCAAAAAGTGCAAAAATGCAGGCAAAAAGTCAGGGGGCCTCTGCAATCAGCCCTGTTTTCTCCCAAGGAATTACTGTGCGATCTTGCTGCTAACCTTCAATTCCCAAGTTCTAGAAAGAGCCATCAACCAACAGCTCTTTGTACACCTAAAAGAACAAAATTTACTGGATGCCTTCCAAGCAGATTTCATTGCCAACCACAGCACCAAGAACACCATGATCGTCACAGTGGATGACATCAGAGCCCTCCTTGAACACAGAGAGAAAGTAGCCCCAATCTTCTTTGGCCTCTCAGCCGCCTGCAACAACGCCTCCCACTACATCTTCATCACCAGACTCCACCACCTAAAAATTTGAAGCAACGTCTTCATATTGATCCATGCCTTCCTCACAAGATGCATGTAAAGAATCCATCTTCTGAGGCATTCCCAAGGGTGCTCTCTCTACCCCACCCTTCTTAACACCTACATGACATCATTAGCAGACATCGTCCACAACGATGGAATCAACATCATCTCATACGCCAAGAAGAAGCAATTCGTCCTCTCACTCTCTGAGGACCACACCACCCTGAGAGCCAACTTCTGCAATGCCATGAACCAACGTTGCCAAGTGGCTGAGATCCATCTTCTTGAAACTGAACACAGACAAGACAGAAGTGATCATTTTCGGAAACAACACATCCCCTGGGAAGGACACCTGGTGGCCCACCACTCTTGCGCATGTCCCAACCCTGTCAGACCACGCCTGCAACCTCTGCATCATCATCAACTGTGGACTTACTTCCAAGAGACAGATAAAAACAGTTGCCGCCTCCTGCTTCCTCCTTCTCCACATGCTCTGAAAGCTTTTCAGATGTTTATCTGTAGACGTGGGAAGAAGGGTAACCCAGGCCCTCATCACCAGCAGACTGGCCTAAGGAAATGCACTCTTAATCGGAGTCAACACCCAACAGCTCAACCGCCTCCAAATTATACAGAACTCTGCAGCTAGACTCATTCTAGATCTTCCCAAACGCACCAGCATCACCCCACACCTCGGAAGCTTGCCATGGCTGCCTGTGCATAAGAGGTGCAATTTCAAGGTCCTGATCCTCGCCTTCAAAGGCATCCACACATCAGACCCAAAAACATTACCCACCGTCTGACTTTTCACCAACCTGCCAGAGAACTCAAGTCAGCCTCCTTTATCCTTGCATACATCCCATAAGTCTGCCGGACCCACTGTACAGGCGCTCCTTCTCCTACCTTACCACCAAGGCCAGGAACAACCTCCCTCTCCACCTGTGAACAACCCACTCCCTCCCCAACTTCAGGAAGAAGCTCAAGACCTAGATCTTTGAGGAGAGACCACCAGCATTGCAACGTTACCAACTAGTCCCTGGATACTTTTCAGGGTGTTAAGCCATGCTCTACAAGTATCGACTGATTGATTGATTAATTGATTGATAAACATGATACTGGATCTAGTAAACCAAACTTTAGATCCCTGCAGCATAGATGTTGGCATAGAGCTAGCAATCTTTTTACTTTCGGACTCGTTTTGGAGGTATAGTCATCAGCATTACATATGGAGTAACCTACATAGCAATTGGCCTTCTTTTTCTTTTTACACCTTTAAGTATCTTCCTGGTGAGCTGTTCTTCAGATCCAATGGCCTTCCTCTTGACTTCTGGATATCTTAGCCCTAGTCTGGCCACATGTCCAGGTGCTCCTCTGCCATCTTTTATTTGATGAAGATTTTTGTCTGGTGGCATAAGAACAAGAGGGACAGCCACGTGTGTTCTGGAATATTGACCAAGAAATATCAGCTTCATAGTTCCAAGTGTTGTGATGATTTGTTCACTGTAGAGAGGTTGTTATATGGGGGCTGCTAGCTATCTATTTATCAGCAAGGCTCATGTGTGAGATTATCTATAGGAATTCAGGCCTCTCCGTGCATTGATCATCCATTTCAGAATTCTAGGTATCTCTTTGGCCTCAGCGGCTTCATGGATTACTGAGGTAGTGTAGGAAATTGGATTATATGTTAAGGGGGAAACTACCATCATCACTGGGACCTCAAGTCTATCTTACACTGGCACTTCTCTTGGGCCAGCAGGCCTTTTTTCCCTTTCAAGGTCAAGATCTTCTTTTTTCTTTTGCAGCTAGGGACCCTTTTTTCTCCTGAGCAGCCAAGGCCAGATAGGGACATCTTTTTTAATTCTAAGTCTAGGGTAGCTACCTGCAATTTTATAACCTCCCTTTCCTCTAGTTTTTATGGGGATACACTCTGGACCAATAGTCATCTTCTTGCCCTGAATAATACAAGTGAGGCGGATCCTGGGGTTGAACACTCCTCTGGCACTGAAGCTTCTTTATTGTTATATTTTTCTTCCACCTCATCTTTATGCTCCTGTGGGGACACTGTAGCAGGTGTACTTTGGTAGTCCTCAATCTTGGACTCCATGTTCAGTCATCACTCACTTTCCTTGTACATCTTCCTCATTTCTGCATTTCTGAGGCTCTTGTGCTGGTCAGATCCACCTTCATGATATCAGAAATTTAAAGAGCAAAAATTGAGGAAAGGACTGATTTAGGAAATAATCACAGCTGATCAATATAATAAAAAGGCAATTAAAAATGTTTACTGTCAATTTAAAAAGTTGAGTTTTTATTTTCGAATTTGATCTATGAGCGCAATTTCAAAGCACACATCCTGGGTCCCACAACTGACCAGCAATGTAAGAAATTTAGTTATTCTTACATTCTTACACCTGAAGTAACAACCATAATGCTTGTCAGGCTGAACCACTAAAGTCACTAAATCAACCTGAGCTTAACCCACTGGTAGATAGGCATAGAGCAGAAAGTGTAAAGCATTGCAGTATCAGAACAGTGATAAAGTAGTAAAACACCACATACCAATTTCAAACCTAAATAAAAAAAATAGAGCACATTTTAATAGATAAACCAAATGGCAAGGATACATTAAGGGTACCTGGGGATAAGAATGTTTGACGCTTTACAAAAAACAGCAGCAAAAAGCCATAATCACCACCTGCGGTCAACTGATCATGGTAGACCAGGCCTTAGATGCAATTAGAGGCCTACTGCCATGGAGTGTGAGTTGGATATAAGAAACAGATTGGACCTAGTCAGAGGATTTATCTTGGGACTGGTCTCAAAAGTGGAACTCCATAGTCTTCAGTGGTCAAGGCACCAGGCTGTAGCTGATTTTGCTCCACAAACTCAGACAGCCGATGGACACAGTCCTGGTGAAACTGTTCGATTTTTGTCTGCAAAGCTCCAAATGGGAGACATTCAATTTCCACTCCCAGGATGGGTCTCATGATTGTTGGCTATTTTTTGGTGTCCTTGCTGAGTATTCTCCCTTCGCACTTAGTCACTTTTTTGGAGCAAGGTTCCTCCAGCCTGGCAGCACTGCAGACTGTAGCTGAAGAGGGCTCCAGAAGGCTGAATACCATCTTTGCGAGGTCCACCTGAAGAGCTTTTGGTGTTATGAAAAAGTCTGAGTGGAGGAAACCTGAATCTTGTCCCTAGCTACAATGCACCTTAGTTTGATCTGCTTGGCAGGTGTTTACCAGTCCTTAGGAGGTCCTTGGACCAGACTGTCTAGGGGAAGCTGTGGCTGAGCAGCCAAGGCTGATCTAGGAGACATCCAAAGCTCTTGCATTACCACTGTAGTCACACAGTACTCACACACATGAAATAAAATACTCAGTGTTACAAAAATAAAGGTACTTTATTTTGGTGACACAAATGCCAAAAATACCTTAGAGACTGCACTCCCTTAGAGGTAAGAAATATACACAATATATACACCAGTATCCAAAAACAGGTAAGTAAACAGTTAGAAAACAGTGAAAATCACAATAGGCTGAAATGGGCCTAGCGGAAACACAAACTACCTACTAAAATAGTGGAATGTGAAAGTCGGTTTCCCACTTAGGCAGGTGTAGTGTGTAGAGGGACGTAGAACACCCGGAGGGTAGGTCCATAGTTTGGACCGTCGGCACGCGCACTGATAGCCGAGTCTTGGGGACGTACTTACCAAGGAGCCTGTTCCCGACTTAGGGGTGGGCGACCTGACTGTGACTTAACCTATTATTCCACTATGTAAGTGAACGACTTTGTGAGTATTATTTTTGTTTAATTGGGGAAGAGCGCATTAACGTTTTGGTCCTGATCAAGCGTCATTGGATCCGCGGGGACCACACGACGCGAAACATGTTGACCCTGTTTAAGGAGGATTCCTAGAAGGTTTTTTCTCCGAGTTTATTGCTCATCGAAAGTAATGGAGCATTGACACTCATTATATTACTTTCTCTTGTTTTTAATCTTGGTTTCATCCCTGCCTATTGATTAAAATGATGATATATGTAGGGCTGTTTTACCAATTTTACCCTTTAGCCTGTTGTTCTCTCCACTGGGTTCAGGTGCTCGAATGATTGCACTTACCTTCCTAGATAGTTAGTATTCATCTGTAACTATCAGAACACTACGGTTCAGTGCTCCTCCCTGTGGGGAGCCCGTCAGGCATTGCACTGCCGGCCTGGCGAGGAGCATTACCCAATGATGATGCCAGACATCTATTATGATGCTTGAGGGTCCTTGCTCCTGATATTTCAGGTCACTCTAATTTCTCTTTTTCTCTTCTTTATGGAACAGTGTACTTTTGTTGTATTGCATCTCCCTACTTTACAGTAAACGTTTTCAGGTGCTACCTTACCCTTTTTTGTAGCAGTTCTTGTGAATCATCCTACAAACAATCATGCAGTGTCTGTGTCTGACTAAATCCGAACTGGTAAAGTCCTTCTTTCCTTGAGCAGAACCTGTATAACCACCTGGGAAATGAACAACCCCTCCATTGAAGTCACTCTAACCCAGTTCTAGGGGCAGTTCTCTCCCCACTGGGACTTGTACCTACCTAACTTGTGGAATAAAAGAAAGGGCCTGTCCAGGTGTTATCTGACATCTGCATGTGACAGAGGACGCCCCTTTGAAGTAAATTGAGTTTTTGGGCACTGGCCAAAGTGTCATCCTGACAGAGGAGCAGAAACACCTCCCCAAACCCAGGCCTTTGCCTCTGCTATGGAAGCAGTCTGCACATACCATTCAGGTCGTAAGCACTCAGAGATGGAGACTAATGAAAATTAGCTTCTAGGAGCTTTAGGCAGAGAAAAGGTAACTTTCTAAAAATACCCTTTCACTAATGACTTCACCAGAGAATTGGTCTTTTGATAAATATTGCAAAGAGCTCTTGCTTGATGTTTCTAGGTGTTCTCTAGACAAATATGGCATTATTAAATTTAATAGTGCACCTCAGTGTTTCTTTATGGAACAGACAGGTTTGCCACAGTAAAATTGACTCTTAGGTGTTAGTCATAGTAAGGACATGGTAACTTCTAACTTCTACATGTGCTATTTTTAAATACCATGCACCCTACCTTTTGGGCGTTAAGTAAGAATGGGTGCAACTCACAATGTTTCTATCCACGGAATTCCGCCAATTTTGATAAAAACTCTGCGATATTCCACGGAGTTTCATGAGCGGAAGAAATCAGGCATGTCCCACTGCTCATGCAAATTTTTAGTGCTGAGAGCTTGTTCTGCCCTGTAAAATCAGCATGAACAGCATCACGCAGCATTCCAGAAGGCGCTGCTTTTTTCTGCGACTTGAGTAGATTTTCAACTCAAGCGGCAGCTTTCTCAAAGTGAATACCTTGTCCGTAACTCGCCAGGAGGTGTTCTAGCACCTGAAAATCATGCTACGGGATGGCATATTAGATGCTGCAGTCCACTATTGGAATTTAACTTAGAGGCCATGAGTACACCTTCTCCATATAATAAGGACTTATAGGTAAATCAAAATGCAATCACAGTAATGCCAATGCCATGGTAAAAGGAGGAGCATAGGCACTTTACTGTCAAAAGGTGGTGCACAGACAATTTACTGCAAGTTAGCAAAGGTAATGTGCTCAGAGTTCTACAGCCAGCAAAAAACAGATAAGCCATCAATCTTGGGGTACACCACATAAAAGGTACTTATTTCCTACAGGTAGTGTTCTATTGTTGCCATTGGCAGTAGTCTTTTGAGTGGTGCTTAACCATAGCCCCTGTTTGTTAATATGGGCGGCAGGTATTTGCCACAGTAGACATGACTCAGTTTGCGATGTATTGCCTGAACCATGGGGTAATAAATGATGAGGAGCTTGCCACCTGCTCTTTCAACCTTTTTGTGATCTGGAGAACCATGCTGTTCAATGCTAGTAGGTATGTCTCCATAGGTGTTGATGTTGGGAACAATATTACCCCCTATGGAGCTACCTTATATTGATCTTCTCTAGGATGGAGGAAATTATGTCTGTCTGCATCGGTGGCTGGGTGTGCCTTCTATGTGCATGCCGTGGTTGTCTCTGGCTCCCTCTCTAGTGTCTGTCACTGTTCTTGTCAGAGACCACTGCACATTTATTCAGGGCAGTATATACATTTTGAGAAGTTCTGTGCTCATCTTCAATGCTGTGATCATACCAGATGTGCAAAGGTCTCATAATCAACCGTCTGTATCCAATTTTTAGCGTAAGTGGGCTGTCCCAGATCAGTTGGAATGTGTTCTAAATTGGGCCTGTGCTGATTCTCAGTTAGAAGCTGTCTTGTCAATGCCCCAGACCCCTACCTGAACAACATAAAAAGAAAAAGGGGTATTGTAAAATTCTTGAAATAGCTTAGAATTTTGTTGGATTTATGTCAAGGTACAAACATATTCCTCAGCAGCCTTTGGTCTGTACATTGCTTGGAAATCCATAAAAATGTTTATGAGTACCAAGAAGTCATTCTGTTTTGAGTGTTCACTTTGTGTCCCCTGCCCTCTCGGATCATTCAGGAACGTTGATGTTCCTACCTCCAATAATAAACTTCATGCTGCAGAGAAGTTTCTGCCAGTGTTAGTGCAAGCTGTGTTCATTATGGGCCAGATGCACAACAAGAAGCAATTGATATTTCTAAAGTATGAAACATTTTGATTCAAACTTGGGATTCCTAGTGGGTGACAAATAGATCTCCCTCAGGAATGTTAATGAGGTAGGTCGCAATTTGCCATCCATTAGGAATCGCTGGGGTATGCAGGTCACCATTCCTATGATTGCTTTTAAATAACACAATCTGTTTTCTTTAAATACAGCCCATTTTCCCTTAAGGAAAACAGGATATGTTTAGAAAGAAAACAATGAAACTTTTTTTAAGAGTAGGCAGTGGTCAGTGTTTTTACAACATTCACAAAGGGGAAAGGTTCCCATGGGGACCCCTTCCAATTGGCAAATGCATAACCACCAACTTTGAGTTTCAGTCGCAAAACCTTAATACATGACACTGGTAATTGCTATTTGGAAGGGACACACTGAACATGCTGATTCCAAATAGCGATTTCCACACCCAAACTGCAATTTTGGAGGATTACAGTTTGCATGTTTTTGCATCAGGAAAAGCATTTTTGCTGTCACAAACCGCACGGTTTTGGAAATCGGGCTGTTTGTGATGGCAAAAATGCTTTGTACATGTGGCCCAAAATCCCATAATCCAAAATCTGTGATTTAGGTTGAGGAATATAGGTCTATACCTGCAGTTTGTTGTACATCTTAGTGTTAAGTAGCAGCACAAACACCTTTGTAAATATCACACACTTTGCTTTTAGTTATACCTGTAAGACTGTTTGCAATATTCCATTGGAATATGGTGAAAGGTTAGAAGGTGAAAATCTTTATTTGATGCAGAATGTTGATCTTAATGGAAATTGAGCTGTGCATTCCAACATAAAAATGACTGTCTGAACATTGGGGGCCAGATTTACAATAACTCACACAGTGCTGAGAATATGTTGCACAGTGCTATGGCACTTTCGTGTATCATGGATGTGCAGTATTTACAATATGGCACACCATGATGCAGAGTGGGGAGATGCATCACACAGCATGACACAAGACTGTAGTTTCAGCGCACTGAGCCATAACTTGACACAAAGCAACTTCAATTCCGAAAGACACCTCTACGTGCCTCAAGTCAGTCATGCTTCTCGCAGAAGGCAGTTGTGCGGTGCGACAGTTAAAAAATCCACACATCTCCAAACAATTGCTATTTCCAACTCACTACTATTTCAAGGCATGAAAGGGACTGAAGGAAGGCAGGAGACCACCAGTCCTCAGGGTGGCTTTGACATGCAGGCCAAAAGGAAGAGGGAGATCAATTTCACAGATGAGTAAAGCCACATTTTGATCAATGAGGAATCAAGCAATGAGCACTTTTTGTTTGTCAGAATTAAATTACAATTAGCAAAGAAGGATGCTTTATGACAAACAATAGTATTGTATTGTAATATTATTTATATAGCACTTACTACCCATGACGAGGCGTCAAAGCGCTTTTCGGCGAGTAGCATGCTACTCCGGAACCCAACAAGAATTAGTGGTGGATTAGTATACGGGAATATGAGTACAGTTTTAGTATTATTGTGAGGTAATTTGAGCCGTGGATATGAGAGTTTGTTAATTAGGTTGAATGGAGTAATGGAGGGGTGGAGGAGGAAAGAATCCAGAAGTGTTAATTGGGAGTTTATGGTAATAGGATTTAGGCTTGGGATGAGTAAAGGGAGGATGGAGGAGGGAAGAGTCTGTGGAAGGGGTTAGGGAGATCATAGTAGCAGGGTGAGATAAATGAGGGAGAATATAGTAGGGTTGTTTGGGAGATCATGGTAGTAAAGTGAGGTTTGGTGAGCTAGATGTGGTAGCGGAGGGAAGATCTTAGGCAGAGTTATTAGGAGATGAAAGTAGTAGAATGGATTTGGGATGAGTCAGAGTAGGAATGGAGGATAGATTGATAGCGACATGACATGTGGTGATGGGTAGATAAGTGTGATATAAGATGAGAGCAGGGATTCATAAGTATCTAGTATTACAACTTATCTAGGAGTTATGCAATGACCTATGAACATGTTAAGCATAGAATAACATACATATATATAGATAAATATCTATATATATATATGTATATATATATATATATATATATATATATATTTAGATATACACACACACATACATACACACATGAATACACACACATATGCGCACATATATGTACATACATATATCAATTTAAACCATGAGTAAATATGCTTAGTTAAACAGGTTTAAAGAGTGTGTGTGTAGTTTATTGTTATTACATAGTAGCGATACATATTTTCTAAAGAACTATCTATAACTAGAATATACACATAATCAGAAAAAAATATTTATCAACATAGGCATATGCACTCCATAGTTGTTCGAATATGGTGGTTATGAAGGAAAGAGACAACTCTTGAGAAGTTTTCTGAAGACAAGATAGTTATATGTGGCTCTTAAAGCTGGGGTAATGAATTCCATAGTTTGGCTGCTTGAATGGAGAAGGATGTACCACCTATAGCCTTTTTCTTTTATGGTGGTGTTCTAAGGCGGGGTGCCAATCTTGAGCAGAGGTTTCTTTGTTGAATGTATTTGGTTATTTTGTTTCTGATAAAAAGCAGTCTTGTTCCATGTATAGCTTTGTGGGTGATACAAAGCAGCTTGAAAGTGCATCTTCTGGCAACTGGTAACCAGTGTAGTGCTCTCAAGGCAGGGAAGATGTGGGCTTGTGGCTTTACATGTAATAATAGCCGGGTTGCGGAGTTCTGAATAAGTTGAAGTTTTTTCATAACAGATACAGATGATCCATGGTAGAGGCCATTGGCATAATCTAGTTTGGATAGTAGAAGCGAGATAGTAGCTTGCACCTTGTGTGGAAATCCAAGAAGGGGGAAGATGCGCTGTAGAGTGTTCAAGGTAATGAAGCTTGTTTGTGCTAATTTGTCCACTTGGGCATTCATAGTTAACTTCCAGTCTATGTTGATTCCAAGGTTTTTAACTTCCTTGGATAATTAATGAGGTGGCCCGAGATCGTCAGGCCAGGTGCACAGTGTGTCATAACCTTTCCAGTCAACACATATGAGTATTTCTGTTTTCGAGGCATTTAGTTTGAGATGGGTCCAGGTCATCCACTGATCAACGGCTCTGAGGCAACTGAAGATTTCTGAGATTTCAATGTTTTTGGGGCATTCTAATTTAAGTAGCATTTGTGTGTCATCTGCATAGTTGTAGCATGTGAGATGAAAATCATTGATCAGTTCTGGAAATGATATCATGTAGATGTTGAAAAGCAAAGGTGAGATGATTGATAAATGGGGGACTCCTGCTTTTGTGAGGTAGGTTTTGGACGAGAAGGTGGGAGAATAGATGATATTAGATCTTTTTTTAAGATAGGATGTAATCCAGTTGAGAGTAGTCCCTTCTATGCCGGCTTTGTGGAGTCTTTGAATTAGGGTGTCATGGTCAACCACATGAAAGGCAGCCGAGAGGTCCAAGAGAAGTGGTGCAGCAACTCCATTGCAGTCAACCATGTTTTTAAGATCATCCCAGATTGCTATGAGTGCCGATTGAGTGCCTCTTCCTTGGCGGAATCGAGTTTGGAAGTCTGAAAGTCTAGAATTGTCTTCAATGAATTGTGACATCTGGACGAATGCTGCTCTTTCTATCAGTTTGGCCAGGAAAGGTCCATTTGTGATCGGTCTGTAGTTGTTGGGGTCCTGCAGGTCTAGGTTTATTTTCTTTAATAACAGTCGTATGTATGCCTTTTTCAGGGCTATGAAGTTGTTTTCTGGTTGGGAAGAAAAGTAGACAAGAGCAAACGTGTGGCACCAGCAAGGACTGTAGCTGAATGCAAAAAAAGGTAACATGTTCACAAAAATAGGACAAAAGAGGATCTGGCCATGAATTTGAAGGCTGTATGAGAACAGGAGGAGGATCAGATGTCCAGGAGGAATTGAACCCATTAGATGAGCAGGCGGTTACACTCATTCCAATTGAGTTGGTTGCCAGAGTTGAGGGCATGGACAGTGCTGACATTGAGGACCAACAAGATATACAGGATAAGTGATAACATTCATTTAATTATATGTTTAAATTGCACATGTGGTTGGTTACAATCATAGGGCCGGATTTAGATCTTGGCAGTCTTACCACCAATCTGCTGGGGCGGTAGACCCGAAAAGACAGTCAAGCTGATGATGTTTCATCTGCTGCGTTTAGATGTATTGTGGCTGGCCGGAGACCGCCAGGACCGAGAGTACTCTGTCACTCCAGCTGCATCCTGCAGCTGATTCTGGGGACTCCAGTGGTGACAATTAGCCTACCACTGCCATCTTGATGGTGAGATCCCACAGAGATTTTTTAAATAACACAGTTGTGCTGGCAGTGTATTAGCGGTGGTCCAATGATGGTGGGGGTCTATCACAAAACCCATTCAGTATAGTACTATGACTGTGACTGTTGACTGGATGCTAGCAGCCCACACCTGTTGTATACTGTACAATGGAGAACACCTGCAAAACCCACTGTAAAACACAGTCAACTTCAGATCATCATCCTTTGACATCACACTGCAGCATACCATTTTCTCAGCAGAAATTGCCACACAGGAGCCAGGTTTTTTTTTCTTCAGTTTTTCTCTTCCTTCATCTTTTTGGCACTTGATTTTTTTCACAAATAATCACAGTGGCAGGGAGGATAAATCCATGTTTCACAGAGGGAAAGGTGACTGTCATGGTGGATGACATAATTTGAGTAGAGTCACAATTGTTTGAAGCACAGTACAACATGCAACCAATCTCAGAAAAGGCAAATGTGGGCCAGAAGAGTAAATGCTGTTTTAAATAACCTGCACATGCAGGAGAAGAATAGGAAGTGGTGGAACGACCTGCTGAGGAGAGTGCATTCCCTGGCCTCCAAGAATCACCTGGAAGCCCAGAGGACTACTGGTAGTTCTGCCAGACCCTCTTACAAATCTTTTGCTGGGAGGAGAAGGTCTTGCAGATCTTACATCCTGAAGGCTTGACCGGTATTCCTGGTGGAGTGGAGACTGGTAAATTGCACTTGGCAATGTCTCACCAATCACAAAATGAGTTCTGCTCTTAGGATAGGCATTTAAAATGGTTCAACAAACTTATGAAGACAGATATATCTAAACTTGACTCCACAACATATCTTGCTTCATACCAATTCCTAGCATCATAGTTGTAGCTCTCTTTTTAACAATGTGCAATATGTCTAGTCAGATTGTGTTATGTTACCAACGGATAATTCCTTGCATTTGCTTAGCCCCTTGTTTCTAGCAATGTATGCTGTTGTGCTCCACAAAAAGGTCCAAAACTCTGTTCATTTGCACATGAAAATATACTCCTTGTAAGTGGTATTTTCAACGATTCACATCATACCCATATGTGTGTGTACATGTTGTAAATGTGTATTAATCTCCACTATAATTATTAAAATATTGTCTATGGTGTCAACACATGACTACAACTACCATGATGCCCTTGTTTTATAGCTAAAAAACAATAGTGTAATGTGATGTTGCTCTACCTTCCTTTACTTCCACATGTGCATACATCTCAAACACTTGTGCATTTCACAGTCACCAATTCATGCTATGAATGAAAATGTCAGTTGCTGTGTTCCTCATGCATGTTGACAGCTTCTCATAGTTACATTGAATTTATGTAAATGCTCACATAATTCATAGGGCCATATTTATACTCTGTTTGCGCCAGATTTGCGTCGGTTTTTTTTACGCAAATTCGACGCAAAACGAACTCCATATTTATACTTTGGCGTTAGACGCGTCTAGTGCCAAAGTTCATGGAGTTTGCGTCATTTTTTAGCGTGGACACCTACCTTGCGTTAATGATATGCAAGGTAGGCGTTCCCTTCTAAAAAATTACTCCGAGGCATGTGCGCCGTATTTACACTCCCGGGCAAAAATGACGCCTGGGAGTGGGCGGGTCCAAAAAAATGACGTCTACCCGCGTTAGCGTAATTTTTTAATGCCTGCTCAGGGCAGGCGTTAAGGGACTTGTGGGCTCGGAAGGAGCCCAGATGTGCCCTCCCATGCCCCCAGGGACACCCCCTGCCACCCTTGCCCACCCCAGGAGGACGCCCAAGGATGGAGGGACCCACCCCTGGGACATTAAGGTAAGTGCTGGTAAGTATATATATTTTTTTTGTGGCATGGGGGGGCTGATTTGGGCCCCCCTACATGCCACTATGCCCAATGACCATGCCCAGGGGACAATAGTCCCCTGGGCATGGCCATTGGGCAAGGGGGCATGACTCCTGTCTTTGCTAAGACAGGAGTCATGTTAATGGCGTCTGGGCGTCGAAATAAAATGGCGCAAATCGGGTTGAGGCGATAATTTTGCCTCAGCCTGACTTGCCCCATTTTTTTACGCCCAAGCTCCATTTTCCCCTACGCCGGCGCTGCCTGGTGTGTGTCATTTTTTTTGACGCACACCACTCCGCAGCGCCGGCTAACACCGGCTAACGTCATTGAATAAATACGGCGCCCGCATGGCGCTTCAGAATGGCGTTAGCCGGCGTTAAATATTTTGACGCACAACTGCGTTGGCGCAGTTGTGTGTCGAAAAGTATAAATATGGCCCATAGTCTGATGAATCCAAGATTTCCTACCATGTGATGTGGCATGCTGAATAGAAGTAGAATACAGACACAATTTACTTTGCTCTGTCCATATGTTGACCAATGTCAGTTTTTCTATTAAGTTGAACCACAGTTTGTCTAATGTTTTTTAGGCTGCTAAGCCTTGAAATGATCTACTACTATAAGCTACTCACCACTGTGTTAGGTTAAATATCTGGTACATGTAATGTACACTTCAGATATAACATTTTGCATTTCAGGACATCTCTACAACATCATCACTGGAGTTTACATCTGTGTAAATCAGCCTGCATGTGTAAAACAGTGAAAATCACACAAAGGCTGAAACATTTTATAAGTCAGATTTAACTTTTTTAGCTTGCCCTATTTGTAGCTAAAGACACATATGGGTTACTAACCAGATTTTAATATCATATTGTCTGCATTCTTCCCAGGTCCAACCCCCCCGGACCAGGGGACCACCATCTGCCACTCAAAGGCACCTCCACTCCAGACCAGGATCCAGCCTTCAATGAGAACTCCACTCCTGCAAGTCCAGATGGTCTGAAGCAGCCTGGTCCATCTCGTCTGTCTGGCCAGACAGCTCCAGTGAGTTGCACTCGGCCCAGACCTACACCGTCCACCCTAGCAGCAACCACATATCAGGATACCTTCACCTCCTGTGTACTTAGGAACTTAATAACAATCTAGTGCCCTCCAGTCTTTGCATCTCCTGAGACAACACCAGCACTGCCTCCAGTTGTGCCAGGACCTAGTGGGATGGGGCACACTGCCTCCAGGGCACAGGGTAGTAAGAGTAGGGGCCATGGGAAGAAAACCTCAGGCCAGCAAAGTGAAGCCATTGGCATCTTTGTCAGCCAGACTACCATTGACCGAGTCTTGGGAGCAGAATAAGAGTCCCAAGGTGTGATGGGACAGGTTGTAACTGAGCTCTGGGAGATCAAGGAGGGCCAGGGGAGCTCATGGTAGAAATACACAATCATAATGACAAAATAAGCTTCCTGCTCTTCAACATCTATCACCACATGTACTGGGTTTTTTCCATATCATATGCCCCTGCCTGTGGTCCTTCTATATCTGGACTAAGTACACCACTGCCAGCCCACAGGGAAGCCCTGCCGCATGAGGAGCCTGCTCCTCCCACCCCAATCCCTGCATCTATGTCCCCCCTCACTGGAGGGGATAGTCATTCAGACCACAAGGAGAGGTTAGCATGATCTCCACCATGACCTCCAAAAGATGCAGATCCTAATTTCCTCCAATGTGTGTTATATATTGACCTAATTCACTGTATGTGATACAAACCAAGGTTCTGCCTTTTAGAAGTTTAGCCATGAAGCCAATGTAGCAGTACATGCGGTTGTGTGCAAAGAATGTAAGATTGTTTAGCCTTCAGTAAGTCACAATGATTGTGACTAATCAGCAGTGGGTCTCACAACAGGAAATGTTTCATAGCTTTGTCCTAGATGGTGTTTGTGGCCTGGATTGTTCATATATGAGAAGAGTGAAAGTGTTGAGGGTACTCAACAGTTCACTGCAAATCAATATTTCCTAGGAACTTCTAAACGTAAAAAAAAAAATAACGTACTTTTCCGTGAATATGTATGAGTGGCGCAACAAAATTGTGTCACAGCACTACAGACCTACCACAATCAAGAGGAACAGGGAGATTTAACCAAGGTCCAGTGTACGGCCTCCCTGGATACTGAATAAATCAAAATGAGTACACTGTTCCTATAGAAGACAATACACAGAAAGGCACAAGTTTGGAAGGACACTTCTTAAATTAGAAGCAAGAGCCCTCACACATTCAATGGATTACATGCTTCATCATAGGGCTAACTTCCCGTCAGGCCTGCACTGCAATGCCTGACGGGCCCCGCGAAGGGACACTTTATCGGAGATCTTTAATCAGGAGTGTGTGCCAAGGTAGGAATCAATTTAAATCTACCGTCAACAAAGAGCAGGAGGAAAAAGAATAGTATAAAATTGGCTCTGGGGCCTACAAACAGCTAGCTTTATTGGCGTGAAGGCCCTAGGTCAAGATTAAAAACAAAAGGGAGTGGAGACGGAATTATGTTCCACCACTCTACTAATGACACCAGACTAAAAAGGACAGTTTCCCTTTAGCTGATTTTTATGGTCAACATGTTTTGCGCTCTAAATGTCTCTACAGATTGTGCAGCGCCTCATCAGGTCAATGCCCATGAAAAGCAGGAAATCTGGAGGGCTAGCACTAAGAAGGTGCAGACCCTGGTGGTCCATAAGTGTCACAGCTGGCATTGCCAGGAGAGATGGTAGGACCTCTGGCACTGGACCTGTCAGCAGAAGGTCAGTTCAGCCAGTCCTCCCAACGATCCAAGTGAGTGTCCCCCACCCTGAACTCCTTAATGGCCCACATCCTTGAGGTGGCCTACCTGGAGCTTAAAGGGCAGTTCAGGGCCCAACAGTAGCATCAAGGGTGTACGTTTTTGTAGGTAGCTATTTTAATTGCTTAACCTTTTTTATTCATAGCAATGTTGTATGGCATCAACATGACACACATCCATCGCACATGTGGATTTCTTGAGGTATAAGTTAATCAGACGGTGTCTGATGCTGTGTTTGGTGTATTGCTTAGTGCTAAATGTAGCCACTAGATTTCTCATCACAAGCCAAGTACTGTTTTACACATGGCTGCATGTGAATAAAGGGGTACCTGAATTTTCTATATGTCATGAGGGACAGTTGGAACAAACATTCAACATTTGTGGATTGGGTCTGGTGTAACACTCCTTCAAGAATGTGAGTAGTTAATGTAGGCCCTGTTACTGCTGACATGGCAAACTCTGCACCTATGGTACAGTTGCTAGAACAGAATTGATAATGGTAAGTTGGTGCTAGGACAACAGGATGATGAGCATCTGCTCCAAAAGGGGTGGAAACATGTGTACAATGGTATCATCCCTTATCTGAAACATGTTTGAAACCTGTTTTCACAGCAAGATTCTAGTCAGTTCATGTGAACAGTAGAAGAGTGGCATGAAGCCTTAGTCATTCATAAATGTCCATGCAAGCCAATACGTGTTTAACAACATCAATTTAATTGCCAAACTGTATTGATCGCAACAGACAGGAATATGTCCACAATGATGAGATAGTTACATGTATCTCAAACAACATTTGTTGTCCTTAGTTCTGCCAGATGAGAAATCAATGATGAAGTGAAATGTGATATTTAAAGGAACATTTGCAGATGAAAGGTTACATCACATAGTATCCCATCTTGAGAAGTCAATATCCAGCCAAACACATGCCTCTTTTAGAAATGTGAATATATTTTAGCTTTGTACTGCAGTGGGTCCAAAATGTCTCAAGGCCTATGTGTTTACTCATGCTGTTGAAGCCCTTTGTAATGGATGGAACAGCAAGTGGGGGAAGAGACAAAGGCATACATGATATGAGAGCTAGCATGGGAAATTTCTAGACTTTGAGCAAATGTTGTGTGATCAAAGTTCATGTACAATTGTATTTACACAGATACACTCAAACTGTTGTGTCTGTCTTTTCAGCATCATCTGGGCAAGGCGAAGGTGACAGTGGCTACGTCGGCAATGAGGGCACTAGGCAATGTGACTTGGGTGTGGATAATGTAATGTAATGCATTCTTAAGTTACAGGTCTCAATTTCTGAGTTTATGTATTTTGCACTATTTAATTACTTTTATGTTGTTTCGGCTTTTTTCCTCTGCATCAAACTTTCATAAACATAAGTTCCACATGAGCAAATGTAGGCCAAAGCAGCATTGATAATAAACAAAACAAAATATCTCAACATGACAACAATGTTTGTGTCTACTCATAGTTTTGTAACATGTTCTTTCAGATTCAATGATATGACACTGTGAAGTGTTCGCAGAATGAAGACTTTGCCTACTACCATGTTAACCATGATTCAACCACATGAAATAAGAATGTACACATATATCAGTGAGATGGCACTTCTGGAGAATGATGAGATGCACTGAAGACATCTTGTAGGCTGCTGCCACCACAAGCCTCACTCCGCAAGTCCCAGGAGGGCTTAGAGCAACAGGAGCAATTAGTTGGCTGATCCTACTCAGGCGAAGGGAAGCAAGGCAAAGGACAGGCTGACTGGTCCAGTAAGCCTTGAAACGCTGGACCAGCTGGCTGAAATCCTTATTGGCATGGTAGGGATATTGGGCATGCAGGGAGAGCAGCGGGTTTAGGTCCGACTACACCAGGGTTGAGCCCCGTGCTTGCAGAAGTGGCCCAACTAGGCTTGGGTGTGACCTGCATGCCTAGTGAGTTCCCAACCCTACATCCTAACCCAGTGGGATGATGAAATGAGCACTGCAAGCCATCTACCTGCCTGGTACCTACCACTGTCCCTTCTGGTTTTTTTCCACCAAGACAGTGGCAGTCGGAGCTGGGGTAGCCCCTACCCTGAGGGGATCCATTGAGAACACTCTGAGACAACACTGTGCTGTCTTGTGATACTTTTCCCTACCACGTCCTTGCAAACATTATCCTCAACCGACCCCATGCTCTAGTAGGACCTGGGGTGAGGTTGTCCAGAGACCTTGCAGCTCAGTCCGGCAGCAGCTTTAAACCTACAGAGAGGCTCGAGGAAGAAGTCACAGAGAGGCTTCTGACAGGTTCACTTCCCCTCCAGTGAACTTTTTCTCTGGCTCATGAATCATGGAGGACTGAGGTATGAGGCCTCTAAAGCTGTGAGGTGGCAGGGTCGACTCTGAAATAGAGCACTGGGACTCCAGAGAGCTGATCAGAGAGCTCAGGTAGAGACCGCTTTTACAGGGTGCTAGGCTTTGCTCCATCAGGGGAGGGTGGTATCAGGAAATGGCAGCTGAAGTGGGCAGCCTTATGGCAGAATGGCTTGTGGCACACTGACCCTCACCAGGCCACCCACTTGACATTGTCAACCTCACTAATCGAGGCAGTAAAGCAAGTAAAGTAAAGTAAACCAAAGCTAATCCAAAGTAGTTCAAAGTCATACTGCTCCAACACTACTGGCTCTCAATATACCCTTAGCCAGCAACCATATGAAAAGTGACAGCCTTTTCCAAGAGATCTGGAAGCTCTTTCACAGTGTGTATGTCTTAAGGTGACAGTAAAAGATCTAATATAAAATTAGTAGTGAGTAAGGATCCCCTCGACTCTCAGAACTTTAAAACCCCAGGACTCGGGCCAGTCTCAATCACAGGAAGAAAATATTTCACTAGGGCAGCAATTTAACAAAGGAAAAGATCCGAGACACAAACATATACCTCCTTAGATGATGTAGTCGAACCCACTCTAGCACAGCATGAGTGCAATAGCGAAATGCATGAAAGGTCAATGTGCACATGAGTTTCATTCACAAATCTAGGGCTGGAGCACCCTTGTGCTCATTATGAATTTGTTTTAAACCTTCTGGTAAATTGGTAACTGTCGGGGTACCATGGGTGCAGTCGTCCACTGAGAGAACCATTCCGAATGGCAAGCACATTGTGAGAATTCTATGTTTATCTTGGGCTCCCATATGTGGAAACACTGCTTCCAGCTGGTTAGGTTTTTGTGCTATCCAGAACGGAATCTTCTCACATTCTGTGGGGGCTTTGCCCATGATAGAACATAGTGTTTATGGGTTAATCCCAGTAACGGACAGTTGGTAACTAGCTGTTGTAACCCGTGCTGGGGTGGTGTTTAGTGTTTGCATAGTAATTTGTACTAATCATCTGTAAAGTTGTACAAGCTCATTATAAAGTGTGCGTACATCAGCTATTTGCATTGTTTGTACACCAGGATGTGGTGTGTATGTGTCAAACATGGTCCACGTTGGTCCATCATTACTTAAGGGACCTAATCTCATGGGTAGTGTTACAAGTGGTATGGCGCCACTGAAGCAATTTTGATGTTCTTGATAGGAGAGTGGTATCTCTAAATACCGGTCAGCTTGGCACCACTGTGGTATGTTCACTGTTTCATATGAGTGAAATGTATGTGTTCTGTCATCTCCTTCAGGAAATGTGACCCAAGCCTCATGTGCTTCCACGATAAATGTAACATCCCTGCCCTCATTTGTTAAGCCATGGGTTTCTAAGTGTTGTTTTAATGCGTGTCTGACATTTTCTGAAATGTCCATGTTGTTAGCCATGTTGAATATTGGGAACAGAGAAGTAACACCAAATGGGTAGAAAGTCTTTTTAACAGCTCAAGCTTGGACAACATACAGCCTAGTTAGGTGCTCCCCATTCAGACAATGAGGATTTTTCCTAAGACCTCATACATCTCTGTATAATGGTACTCAGGGTACCTGCTGTGTGTGAGACAGAGATACTTAGGATATTCATAAATTAGTGCCAAAGCACCATTGTGGTGGCACCATGTTGTAGTTGGACTCTCACTCCTAGGCAAGACTGCTGGTTAAGGAATGACAGCACTTTTGTTTGTAAGTGACTAAGTCACTACTACAAAAAGTCGCAAATGTCGGCCCAATCCTCCTGGCTGACAAGAAGTACCTCACCAAAAACCGAAACAGTAAAAAATAATTTATGGCAGTCTTACACATGGACTCTAGATTGCAATATCTCAGGGAAGTTGTGGTGGAATCCAAAGTTACCCTTTTCTCTCATTAGCAATACATTTCAGTCATACTGAGACAATAAAGGAGATGCAGGAGAGTTTTCAATAAGTTTATTAAAATACTACAATCTGTGATAAAATGCATGAGCTGCAATGATTAGAATAACACACAATAAAAGAAGCAGAATTGTGAAGATGAGAGTTGTGAATAGAATGGCCCCTACCATCTTGCAATAAAAATGAGATGTAAAATTCCTAGCAAGAGAACCTACTCTCTAACATAGCGAGAGCTAGGTATGATAAACCTAATCTGCCAATACCATGTCCATGAGAAGCCCTCAAACATTTTTACCTTGGAATGAGGTCTCCATGTCAGACTCCGTGGTGACACAAAGGGTGAGTTCTGCAGCAAGGTGATGGAATCCCTCTAACGACCTTCTCCATGTGAGATGCATTTATATGGATCATATAGGACCCCTGACGCAGGTAAGTTCCCAAACAATTGATAAGAAGGCAGACTTTCGGCGGCAATTATATAAACAATCCCCAACAAGCATACATTATTTTCCTGTTGCAAGTAAGTAGGATAGAGACATGATGTCAATACCTACGTACATCACTTGATTATGATGCTGATAGTGATGCGTTCAGAGAGTGGCACAGATAATATAAATCAAAACATCTTTATACAATATAAGCAACACCAGCCATCTTAAAATAAATAATAAAATAAATATACTTAAACAGAGCCAGCTAAATAGGTCAAAAGTCACTGGGTGACAAGGCACAGGCCTACAAACCAAAGTGCTAAGCTAACTTCTTGAGTCCCAATGAAAGCTTCATAGAAATCACCACAATACCCTTGTGGCAAAGTGCAACATTTCCTTCCAGAGGATAGCATTGAAAAGGCGCTTAAGTCCAGTTGTGTTGTGGTACATTTACACTTTTGGATGTGTGAAATAGATTTGAGGCTGCGTTCCCTTCAGGAAAGGAGACCCATGAGTAGAATATTTCTCTTCTGTGTGTGTCATGTGCCTCAACCAGAAATGTAACTTCAACACTCTCATTTGTTAGTCCATTAGCTAAGAGAAACTGTGTGGCGGGCTGTCTACAATTTTCTGGAATATTTACTGGTTGTGCATTAGCTATATCAAAAGACAGGGATCAGAGCTGGGAACACCAATGGAGGAATCCTTTAAGGTTCAATCTTGAACAGCCTACAGCCTAAGATAGGTACTCTGTATTTAGCTGTAGGGGATTTTTCCCAAACACCATGGGGCATCTCCGTATAAGGTAGTTAGGGTAACTTTAGCATGTGTGAGGAAGAGATATTCAGGAGACCTGAAAAATGTGTGCCTTTCCAACATTGGTGGCGCCATATCATCGGACTCTTGTCAAGGAGACAAGACAGCTGGGATTGGGCTGCAGCACCACCGTATGTGGGGAACTTAGTCAATCCCACACCTCCTGGTTGCTGTCGGTCTAACCCTTTTGGCTAGCTAGAAGCATCTCACCCAAACCGGAAAGTAAAGGTGATTTGTGGCAGCCTGACGCATAACACGCTTGGTCTTCTCAGGAAAGTCATGTTTGGCAGATTGTGCCCCTTTCTCTCATTAGTCCAGGTCTCACACACACATAGGCAGACAAAGAGATGCAGGGCAATCTTCAATGCATTTATTGAAATGACTGCAATATAAGATGCAGTATATGAGATGTGATTGTTAGGAAGACTAAACATAGCACAGTTAGAATCGTTACCATGAGTGAAAAACAAATAAAACATCCCAGCAAAAAGCCAATTAGGCTAAAGTGAATTAAAATGAATAAATGAAATGGAGAATTTAACTAGGTAAAAGGGCACTGGCCGCAAGCCCAAGCTAAAAAATTTAGTGCCCAAGCAAGGCTCTAAAATGAACAAGTCCACGAAGCAGCTGCTAAATAAATTGACTCACTGGCTGCGTACAAACACAAATAATCAATTGTGGGTGTTTGATGACATCCTGTTTGCACGGAGGGCTGGATGGGTGGGATCGGGGCCTGAGGAATGCAAGGATGTTTTCATTATTATGAACTTTAGAAAACCACTGCTAGTTGGTGGCTTGTTACAGATGTTTAACTATGGCCCAGCTGGGCTGGGAAGCATTAAAGCTTTACCTTTGCATTTTTTCTACAGAGGTTTAAGGGGGTTGATGCCAGCACTGAAGCCCCACATGTATAACGCAAGCTTGTTAGTACATTTTGTCAGGGGCGCAGCATTACCAACTTGTAATAAATATTCTGCCCTTTCAAATCTACAGGATTGACTTGGGCACCCTAATGATGTGGGTGGTGGTAGCAACACATTTAGGAGATTACGAAAAATAGAGCCTGAGCAAGATGATAGTGCTAGGGGAGAAGCAGCAAGGTAGCCCTCGGGAGAGGATGTCTCAGCTCGACCCCATGATTCATGTCTTCGTCTGGGTTAGCCTGCTGATGTTAGTGGGGGGACATGAGACATTAACATGTTGAGCTGGAACATAGCAGGAGTAGGTGGAAATTTATATAGTGATAGTTGGATGAAATATGCTGAAATAAATGATGTAGGGTCTGATTTAGAGTTTGGCGGACGGGGTTACTCTGTCACAAACATGACAGATATCCCATCCGCTGTATTACAATTTCACTATATCCTATGAAAATCATAATGCAGCAGACAGGTTATCTGTCATGTTTGTGATGGAGTAACCCATCTGCCAAACTCTAAATCGGGCCCATAGTCCTATTTCAGGAAACATGGATGATTAATGAGGTGTTTTGTGACAGTTATACATGTTTCACAACTTCAGCAATCCCCTCACTAGCTGGTGGTATGCGTGCATGGCAGACCACTTGATTTAAAAAAAATTGGGATGCTCTTTGAAGGCAATCGCTACTGAGCCTGATTTATTCCAAGCCTTTCAGGTGGTACGGATACATAATATTACATTGTTTAATATTTATTTAAGTTTAGCACTGGCTTGCACCATTTCTCTGCACCAGCCAGGCACCATATTTATGGAATGGTGCAAGCCGGTGCAAAGGGTGGGCTAGCGTATAAAAAATCAATGTTAGTCGGGCGGGGCTGGCGGTATGGAAAAAGGGGGTTTTGCACCAAAAAATGACGTATGAAAAAAAAAAATGACTCTAACCCATCTAGAGTCATTTTGTGATGTAAAACCATCCATACCACATGACTCCTGTCTTAGAAAAGACAGGAGTCATGCCTACCAGCCCGATGGCCAACACAGGGGACTAGGGTCCCCTGGGCATGGCCATTGCACACAGTGACATGTAGGGGGCCCTATTTCAGGGCCTCAAAAGGCACTTTAAAAACAAAATTCTGACCTCGACTTACCTATACTTACCTGGGATGTGGTCCCCCATCCTCCACTGTCCCTCTGGTGTGGGTGGGTTGTCCCGGGGCTTGGGGAGGGCACCTGTGGGCTTATTCCATGGTGTTCCACCATGGAAATAGGCCCACAGGTCCCTTAATGCCTGCCCTGACACAGCCAATAACAAATGGTGCAAAGCAGGCTTTGACCCATTTTTTGACCCCCTCCTCCCCCCGTGCGTGAATTTTGTACAGGAGGTTAAATAAGGTGCTAGGGGCTTAGAGTCATTTTTTGCTCCGGAATGCCTACCTTGCATCTCATTGACGAAAGGTAGTTTTCCGCAGGCAAAAAATTACTTTCACTCCAATATTTTACCACAAGGCATGTCTAGCGCCAAAACATAAATAAGGAGTTACGTTTGCGCTGGATTTGCTTAGAAATAAATGATGCAAATCCAGCACAAACAGAGTATAAATATCCCCCTGAGTTTTTGGATATCTCACCTTTTAGAACTCCTACCTAAGTTTTTGAAAGGAGTCAGCTGAGAATAGCTTAATTTTTTGTCTCAAGACTTCTTTTGAATCAACCTTTGGAGGTAGGTATTGAGCCCAGGGTCTATAGAGACCACAATCACTTAACTATTACTCTGGGAGCCCCTGGGGGCAAAAAGCAGCAACATATCAAAAAAAGAAAGACACTACTGTATAATGTTGCAATAATACTTAGGGGGAGCATACATGTTTCTCTCACACACATTATATTGCTTGTGGGAGCATACAGTCAGGAAGCCAAGCGCTATATGTTTGGTGTAGCACAGAGCCATGGAAATGATCTAATTGTGAATTAATAGCCAGAGACCTTAGTTGATGAGTGGTATAAAATGTTTATTTTAAATGGACATTTCAGAAATGTTTCATTGATGGAAGCATGGAATTGCACATGCAGTCACCCATAAGGGAGATTATGTGGTTAGTAAGTGGAGTTTTTGTTTGAGTGATAGTGAGACATATACAACATCCACAGAGTACTGTGTTGATGTATAATGAGTGTGAGCTTTGGCTACACATGAAGCATTTGACGGTGTACTGCTGAATACAGCTGACCAACTAGGTTCAATATGGGTACAATGCACGTTGTTGGACAGGCGAAGGTCACTGTGAAGAAATATGTGATTATGGGGCTTAAAGATCAATGTTTGATGCATGTTGACCTGGTGCCTATGTCGGTGCTATCCAAAGTCATGGCCCTTCTTGACAGAAAAAGCCCCTTTCACAAATTTAGCATGTTGATATGGCTTTGGTTCTGTGACATGATAGACATGAGGAATTTATAAACTTGCTTTAGGCTACATGTTGTAATTAAACACAGCTTTCCATTCCACATTAATTCTCAGTGCTGGATCTAGTAAGTCCTAGCATTGCACTTGTGTCAAGCAAGGCACTGCAAGCCAACACAAGAACTTCATTTTGATTTAGCAAGTCAATCAATGTTACCTTACATAGTCTTGTTTGGCTTGGTAAATCCAGGGTAATGCAAGGTACCACAGATGGCTGCCTAACATTATTTTGCATTGGGAGGGCGTTCCATGGGTGGATCATTGGCATTCCCATGGATTTTGACACAATCCCAGATGTATTAAGAGTAGTACTAAGGGTAGTACATCGGGAATTTTGTCAATGTAGTATGCATTCCCAACAGAGTCATTAACAAGGTGTTGTAGTTTAGCAGCGATTAGATTAAGCATTAGGAGAAGACATCTTGTATTTGTAACTATTGTGAACATTTCGCGGAATCCATTTTGTATGCATGGCAGTCATTTTCTTTGCCATGTGCTCACCATGTGCTCTGTCCTACCTTTCTGTTAACTACTCTTGAAATCTGCCTAGTGACAAGTTATATTTAGCATCTCCCACTTTCACACATGCTCAGTAAGGTCTGCAGCTGTTAGTCCTTGAAAACTGTTAGCTCCTCCTACCTGTCGACTTTGCATTTTCCACGTGACCTTACATGTATACAAGTCTTGCTTCTATAATTGTACCACCTCCTTTTAGCCCCTGTGTGGGTATAAAGGGACCATGCTCTCTCAGTTCAGTGTGCTACTTCAGACATTACCTAAGGGTGCTGTTTGAACTGTAGTACCACCTCATGAGGTTAATAAACTTTGTCTTTTATTTCAGTTCCTGTGCCAACTTCTTCCTACATGGTCTGAGGACTTTGTGCAGAGAAAGGTGAACCCCTTGCACTTGTAGGCCTTGCTGAGGCTTACTTCAACAAAGGGATAGATATTGTAATTTTTATTTGTTATTTACTCTTTATACAGGTGCTTCATTCTGCAGCACATGTAGAAAGCAGGCACTCTTACAACATGGTGCAAAGGTCCCTAGATTGCAGCTAGGCTGCACTCATTGTGGCAGTGCAGTGAGAGCGCAGGACTGCCTAATATATTTGAAGGTGTAGTGCATTCCTACTCTCACCCTGTCATGCAATACAGCATAGTGCAGTAGGTTGTCTTAGTGTGTTGCATTGAGTCACTTTGAAAAAAAATCTGGACCTTAGTGTTAAGAACACAATCAGTAACTGATATTTTGGGAATCCTCTGGTAGTGTATTACTGACACACACCTTTAGCATTACGGTCCAAAACACTTGAAATCTCACCATCATCATAAGGATTGTGGTGGTCATTACAACCCTGGCGGACGGTGTTAAACCTGCTGTAATACCGCAAACAGGCCGGCGGACAAAAAAAGGGAATTACGACCCTGGCGGAAACCGCCAACTAAGACAGCCACTTTAACACATCGCCCGCCACGGCGGTGCAGACAAACAGCGCGGCGGTCACCGCCAACAGACAGGCGGAAGACAATGTACCGGCCACACTATCACAACACACCAATCCGCCACCTATTCCGGGGCGGATTCACCGTAGATAAAAACACGGCTGAAACAGCTTGTGCTATGGGAAAACGCTCACCTCAACACATCCCACGAGGAACGAGGACACCATGGAGCCGGAACTACAAATCTTACCTGCCCTTGCATTCCTGCTCATCTACGACCAACAGCGACGTAGGCGCAGAACATAACGGTGAGTACAGCACCTACGACACGAGGGAGGGGGGAGGCAAAAGTTACGGGGACACCCACCAAACACCCCCACCCCGCATATTACAACATACACACCAATGCATTCACAAAAATCACAGTAACAACCCAAAATCCCCCCGGAAGAATGCAAAGACAAAGCGAATAGCGGTCAAACTTTGTATTGTGCCAATATACTACTCATTAAAAAATATACGGATATATATATCACGAAATCTGTCAAAAATAAATGTACAATACAAGAAGTAGTGCAGAGATGTACACAACAATGTCCGTGCACCAACAGTCCAAAATTGCATGGGCGACACCCACAACAGATACCTGACCAAAATCCTAGAGAACACTGCCGGGGCATCAGATAGAAACAATACAGGCACCTCAGGGGGAAGGGAAGGGGGGGCACCTCAGCCAGATGAATGCGAAGCCAGATCCACGACGGGGCTCCATGCCCATTGATGTATCATGAGGAGTGCAAAGCCACAGTCTCTCAAGTCTCTACAGTGGGTGGTTTGCCCACTGTTCAATCCTGGGGAGTGCAAAGCCACAGTCTCTCAAGTCTCTACATTGGGTGGTTTGCCCACTGTTCAATCCTGGGGAGTGCAAAGCCACATTCTCTCAAGTCTCTACAGTGGGTGGCTTGCCCACTGTTACATCCTGGGGAGTGCAAAGATACATCTTCGCAAGTAGATGCAGTTCTCTACTGGTACTGGGTGGGACTGGTGCCCAGACTGGATGAGTCTCCCCGTGAAAGTACATGTCCTGTCACAGTCCCAGCTGCACATGGGAGAACGATGCCTGATGTGCCGGACTATTCATACCCACACGGTCTTTGCCCTGTTCAGCGGTCTTCCCCATGGCGGTCTTTGCCCTGTTCCGGGGTCTTCACCATGGTGGTCTTTGCCCTGTTCAGCGGTCTTCACCATGGCGGTCTTTGCCCTGTTCAGCGGTCTTCACCATGGCAGTCTTGGCCTTGTTCAGTGGTGCTTAGCCATGGCGGTCTTTGCCCTGTTCAGCAGTCTTCACCATTGCGGTCTTTGCCCTGTTCAGCGGTCTTCACCATGGCGGTCTTTGCCCTGTTCAGCGGTGCTTTGCCATGGCAGTTCTGGTACGGATATTGGTGTGTGGCATGACGTCACGATGAGTCCGTGTCGCTGGTTGGTGATCCTGTTGCCGACGTGAAGCTCCCCTCGCCCTCCGTCCCACTGGTGAATTCAGAGTCTGTGGTGTGGCCCTCCATGGCCATGTGGGATGCAGCTCCCTTGTGCTCTGCTGCCATTGTACCTCCGCCTATTGATGCTGATGTACAGAAGGACAGGGAGAGCAGAAAAAGGGTGGAGACAGAAGAAAGAGAGTTTTAGTGCATGGCATACCGCTACCGTTGGCGGACAAGACAAACGCCGCAGCCCCCTGCATTACGCTGTGCTCCTGCCCTCTGCACATGCAATTTCTGGGATATGGCCTACATGGCAATGGTAGAAATCTGCCCACATGGATGGCAAAGGGGCAACTATACATCAATTTGCAATTTTTTTGAGCTGGGGTAGAGTGCCACATGGCCTGCATAATGGAGGGGCCTTGCCTACCTAACTCGCCCTGGCCTAGGGACACCCACAGCCCACCACCCCCACCCAGACAGCTCCACTGCACGCAAAGTCCATAGGATGACGTTTTCCTCACCACCTTGTATCTGGTGTGATGTCCTTAAGCGCCCATCCAACTCCGGGTAGGCCACCGCCAGGATCCGGAACATCAGGGGGGTCATGGTGTGACGGGCACCCCTTCCACGTTGGAAGGCCATCCCCAGCTGAGCCTCCGCCGTCTTCTTGCTGCAGCGGCGAATGTCCTCCCATCTCTTCCGGCAGTGGGTGCCCTGTCTCTGGTGGGCCCCCAGGGTCCGGACTTCCTTGGCGATGGCAAATGTCAAATGCCAAATGCCAGATGCCAAATGTCCCTCTTCTGGTGGGCGCTGACCTACATGACATGCACAAGGAAAGAGGAACAGCCATTACCTACAGCACCGTCGTTGTAATTGGCCCCCTCCCAACTCTATCCCTGTGGCCCATTCATCCCCATGCATGACTGTTCTATGTACTCTGCCCCCTTCCCTCATCCACCCAGCCCTCTCCACTCAGGTCTAGCACATACAACGTGCTCCCTGTGTACTAACCTGTTGGTCTGGAGGACTGTAGAGTAGCGTATACTGGGGGAGGACCCCATCCATAAGTTTCTCCAACTCCTGTGCAGTGAAGGCAGGGGCCCTTTCCCCAGACGCAGCAGCCATCGTCGCTTCCAGACTGAGGTCACAGCAGCACTAGCAGTGTAGGTCCTCTCCTGTCGAAGGTCAGGTATCTAGTGATTGAACAGATAGAAAATGGTGGTGACGTCCGCGGCGGTGACGTCCGCGGCGGTGCGCATCATCACCACCAGCGCACCTGTTCATTGGCTCCTGGGACCCATAGGGTCCAATGTTAACCAATGCAGCATTGCGCCTCGCTCTACGACCGCCTACCGCGACGGTGTCCAACGCCAGCGAAGTTACCCCACAATTCCAATGTCCCAGTTTGGAGGTCCGGCAGCCGCCATTTCAGGGGCACACATGGCTTCAATTACTACTGCGTCACACATACCGAGGCCTACACTCAAAACCTTTCCCGGATGGGTTAATTGTCTGGTGTAGTCTTGTGTGTGACTGTGGGTACATACCTGGAGGAATGCTGACAGTTTCTTCTCTGTTGTCCTTCTTAGGCACCGTCAGTTGGGACATATTGGAAGATGGCGGAATCCGCCGGTGTACTGACCGCTGGTGGACCTGTTGACAATGGAAGAGCGACATGTCATCGTGACCTACCGGTTTGACCATGCCACAATCCAGGAACTATGTACCCAGTTGGAGCCAGACCTGATGTCACCAATCCACCATCCGAATGGAATCCCCCCTGACGTGCAGGTGCTGTCAGTGCTCCATTTCCTTGCAAGTGGGTCTTTTCAGACAACAGTGGCCATGGCATCAGGGATGTCCCAGCCTATGTTTTCCAACGTGTTGTCCAGAGTGTTGTCTGCCCTGCTGAAACACGTAAGGAGATACATCATTTTCCCTGAGGTGGTGGATTTGCTTACAGTGAAAGGTGACTTCTATGCCCTTGGACATATCCCCAACGTCATAGGTGCCATTGATGGGACCCATGTAGCTCTGGTCACCCCCCACAGGAATGAACAGGTGTACAAGAACAGGAAGAGTTATCATTCCATGAATGTCCAGATGGTCTGTTTGGCAGACCAGTACATCTCGCAAATAAATGCAATGTTCCCTGGCTCAGTGCATGACGCCTAAATCCTGCGGAATAGCAGCATCCCTGATATGATGGGTGAACTCCAGAGGCACCGTGTATGGCTATTGGGGGACTCTGGTTACCCCAACCTGTCCTGGCTACTGACCCCAGTGAGGAATCCCAGGACCAGGGCAGAGGAACGGTACAATGAGGCCAATGGGAGGACTAGGAGGGTGATCGAGTGGACCTTCGGCCTCCTGAAGGCCAGGTTCAGGTGCCTCCATATGACAGGTGGGTCCCTATTCTACTCACCAAAGAAGGTGTGCGACATCATCATCGCCTGCTCCATGCTCCATAACTTGGCATTGCGACGCCAGGTGCCTTTTCTGCAGGAGGATGATCCAGATGACGGTGTTGTTGCAGCGGTTGAGCCTGTGGAGCCTGTGGACAGTGATGAGGATGAAGCTGATGAAGATGAAAACGACAACAGGGAGTCAGTCAATATTTTCAATGAGACACAGGTGAGTACAATTTCATGTTTCACATTATATTAGATTTCACACGTCTACCTCTATCATCTACCTACATTTCACTCCCTATTTGGTAACTGAGTTGTCCCCTTCCATTTCAGTTTCAGTAATGTGGTAACCTACGTGTCAACAGCTTGCACCCTCGAAAGGCTTGTGATGTGTGACATTGGTATGTTGACCTTCCAATGGGTAACCTTTTTTAACATTGTAATTGACAATACAAAGTTCACAATCTTTATTATATTATATATATCTATTTATCTAATATTATTGAGATTTCAAGGGTGTTTTTGCATAAAAATGTAGGGGGGTTGTGAAATGGGGAGAGGTCATGGTGGAAGAATGTCCATGGCAGAGTCCAGTCTATTAGTCTCACAGGTACATTGCACATCTGGCCCTTGGAAGTGGAGCTGGGGCAGTTCCAAGCTGGACAGGGTAACAAAGTGGGACAGTGGAGGGACAATCAGGGTGGTCTTATTTCCTGGCGGGGGTCTTGCCATCTTGCTCTGTCCTGGATCTCAGGGCCCGCTTTCGTGGTGGTTGTCCGTCTGCAGGCGGTGGGGTGCTGGTGTGTTGGTCCTGTGGCGGGGCGTCCTGTCCACTAGCGCCGGCGGAGGTGGTGGGTATTTCATCGTCCTGGCTAGTGTCAGGGGCCCCTTGGAGTGCCACGGTGTCCCTCAAGGTCTTTTGAATGTCTGTCAGTACCCCTACGATGGTGCCCAGGGCAGAGCCGATGGTCCTGAGCTCCTCCCTAAACCCCAAATACTGCTCCTCCTGCAGACGCAGGGTCTCCTGCAACTTGTCCAGGACTGTTGCCATCGTCTCCTGGGAGTGGTGGTATGCTCCCATGATAGAGGATAGGGCCTCGTTGAGAGTAGGTCCCCTTGGCCTGTCTTCCCTCTGTTGCACAGCAACCTTCCCAGTTCCCCGGTGTTCCTGTGCCTCCATCCCCTGGACCGTGTGCCCACTACCACTGCCCCCAGGTCCCTGTTGTTGTTGGGGTTGTGGGTTACCCTGGGTGCCCTGTAGTGGTGGACACACCGCTGATTGACCTGCCCTGGGTAGGGAGGTATGGGCCCGCTGGGTGGGTGCTGTGCTGGTGTTACCATAGGGTGTAAACTCAGTGTTGGGCTGTGGCTGGGCAAGGGGAACTGACTGTCCTGAGGCCCACGATGGTTCGGGCTGGTCATCAAGATTCAGTAGGGCAGAGCTGCTGTGGTCACTGTGGGCCTCTTCTGGGGGTGGAGTGGTGTTGTCTGGACCCTCTGGTGTGGTGACGTTCCTTCGGGTTCCTGCGGGGGTATAAGTACATGATTATTGCATGTGTGTGTTTCATGGTGTGCAATGGTTGGGTGTGCGTGAACCCCAGTGAAGGCATTCCTGTGTGGGGGCTTGTGTGGTGATGTTTGGGGGGTGTTGTGGGTGTGTGCATGCTTTAGTGATGGGTGTCCATGCTTAGTTGTGTCATCCAGGTTTTGGGGTTGGGATGGGTGGTTGGTGTTATGGGTAGATTAGTGAGGAGTTAGGGTGATAGGGGAGGGTGTGAGGGTGGGGGTGTGTGATAGCATGCAGGTAGGGTGGGGGATATGATAGTGAAGATTTGACTTACCAGTGTCCGTTCCTCCAACGACTCCTGCGAGGCCCTCAGGATGCAGGAAAGACAAGACATGCTCATCCCATGTTGTTAGTTGTGGGGGAGGAGGTGGGGGTCCACCGCCAGTCCGCTGTACCGCGATGTGGTGCCTGGATACCATGGAACGCACCTTCCCCCGTAGGTCGTTCCACCTCTTCCTGATGTCCTCCCTATTTCTTGGGTGCTGTCCCACAGCGTTGACCCTGTTGACTATTCTTTGCCATAGCTCCATCTTCCTGGCTATGGATGTGTACTGTACCTGTGAGCCAAATAGCTGTGGCTCTACCCTGATGATTTCCTCGACCATGACCCTGAGCTCCTCCTTGGAGAAGCGGGGGTGTCTTTGGCATGACATGGGGTGGTGTGTGTGATGTGTGGGGTGGTGTATGTGTTGATGAGTGTGGTGAGTGTAGTGGTATGTGGTGTTTTGTGCGTGGATGTTGTGTGGGTGATGGTGTAGGGTGCCTCTGTGTGATGGTGTTATCTATTCTGTGCTGTCTCTCTCTGGCCTTCGTCTCTAATTTGTGGTCGTAGGGGTTTGTGGGTGATGTGGGTGTGTGTTTTATATTGTGTTGGGTGTGTGGGAGTGGTGTGTGTATGTGTATCAGGTGTGTGTATTTGTAATTGTCCAATGTGGCGGTGTTTTGGAGGTGTGTGTGTATTTTGAGCGCGGCGGTGTGTACCGCCAATGGAATCCCGCGGTTGAAAGACCGCCGCGTGGATTCGTGGGTCGTAATAGCATGGGCGTGTTTATGTTGGCGTGGAGGTGGAGGATTTGTTTCCGCATATTTATCGCTGACCTTTGGTGTGACGGACTTGTGTGGGTGTCTGAATTTCGGCGGAATCCGTGATGTGTGTCATAATAGCTGTGGCGGTCTCCCACTGCCGCCGCGGTGTATTGGCGGTTCTCTGCACAGCGGTAAGTGGCTTTTACCGCCAATGTTGTAATGACACCCTGTGTCTACCTAAAAGGTATGCTAGGATCTATTTGTTACAGTTAGTCAGATGATACACTTACCACAGTTGCTATAGTCACCTTAAATAACTATGTATATCACTGAATACATGTCACTATGTAACACACATTTCACAGGTATATAATTTATGGCAGGCGCCTATCATGCTTTTAAAAGCACTTTTTCTCACAGAGTGGAAGTGATCGATTTCAATATATGTTGTGTCATTAATCACTGCAGAACAAAGTTAGCAGAGTGCTGTGCTATGAACGTCTAGGACTTTTTACATAATGAAGAGTACAATGTGTGGCAGTGCAGATTAGGAGAACATTTGTCATGATTGTAGTGGTTGAAGTCTTGCACTAATTATAGTACAAATACATCTGCACATAACACACAAAGAGATATCATTGCTTTTTCGGAATAATAGGTAATGTAGGCATTTAACATAGTGGTTTATAGAAGTTTAAAGTCAGATTCCCACACAAAGTAACACAACCACTGTAATATTTATACTTATTTATGCTGTAAATTTAACACATGCGCCTGGGAGCTGATTTTTGTATTCATGGACATACTGAAGTGCTTATGGAAATAGCTGCTGTAAAATCATTTTACTTTAATGTGGAATGAATGTGCGCATCACTTTTCTATACAACCAAACAATTTTACTGAACAATAAAGGTAACATTGTGAGGAGGTGCATACATAAAACAGGCCTAGCAATTTCAAGTTTAAGAAAGTCCAGCAGGTCTTCCTCCTTGGAAACCAAATTAGCCTCAGGGGGAGGGGGCACCTCAGCCACATGAAATCACAACGCCACTGCTGCACAATAGGGCTCCATGCCCATTGCTGTATCCTGGGGAGTGCAAAGCCACAGTCTCACAAGTCTCTCAAGTGGGTGGTTTGCCCACTGCTTTATCCTGGGGTGAGCAAAGCCACAGTCTCTCAAGTCTTTCCAGTGGGTGTTTTGCCCACTGCTTTATCCTGGGGAGTGCAAAGCCACATTCTTTCAACTGGATAACAGTCTCCACTGGTTCTTGAGGAGGCCTGGTGCCCAGAGTGCTTCATCCTGCCAAGGACTGAGGTAGTGGATGTATCTCTCCACTGGCTCGGGAGGGGGCATTGTGCCCAGAGTGCTTCATCCTGCCAAGGACTGAGGTAGTGGATGTATCTCTCCAATGGTTCTGGAGGGGGCCTGGTGCCCAGAGTGCTTCATCCTGCCAAGGACTGAGGTAGTGGATGTATCTCTCCACAGGTTCTGGAGGGGGCATTGTGCCTAGAGTGATTCATCCTGCCAAGGACTGAAGTAGTGAATGTATCTCTCCACTGGTTCTGGAGGGGGCATTGTGCCCAGAGTGCTTCATCCTTCCAAGGACTGAGATAGTGGATGTATCTCTCCACTGGTTCTGGAGGGGGCATTGTGCCCAGAGTGCTTCATCCTGCCAAGGACTGAGGTAGTGGATCTATCTCTCCACTGGTTCTGGAGGGGGCCTGGTGCCCAGAGTGCTCCACGTTCAGTGTGGCCGGTACAATTCCCTCACCTGGGTGTGTGTGCCACGAGTTTGGTGAGGTACAGGTAGCATGATATGCCATGGAGGCAGAGACATACCCAACACTGCTGCGGCTTCGCCTTCCACCTGCAGGTGCAAACAGTGATGGAAGTCATGCCTCACGGAAGCTGCCCAGGGTCCAGGAACGACTGACCACTGGGGATGGTAGACATGTCAGAGGTGGTGCCACTGTCCGAGTACGTTGCAGGGCCAGTGGCGGTGCTTGCGGCGGTGCTTGCGGCGGTGTCTGTGGCGGCGGTGCTTGCGGCAGTGCATGGGTCAGCTCCTGCTGAGGGACAGAGCAGGATGTCTCCTGCAGCCTTGGACGGCTGCCCACTGAGGAAGAGGCTGGGGATGGTCGCTGAGGCTGTAGACGTGCCGGTGGCGGTGCATGTGGCGGTTGTGGTGGCGGGGCAGCTAGCGGTGTTCGCCGCCGTAGAGGTTGGTGTGGTCGTGGACAGAAGTTGTGACACTGGTCCCTCAGTCTGTGCCACCATGCCCTCTCCTGACCTATTCTTCTGCTGTTGGCCCTTCCTCACCTTTGATGGTGCCACAGTTGTCTTGCCACTATCACCTTTTATTTTTGCTGAGCCCTTGGTGGCTGGTAGTTTTGGCTTTTCCCTCTAGGATGTGGGCACCTTTTTCACCTTGGCAGGTGGCGGAATGTCCTTGCCCTCACTACGTGGCACACTGGCAGCCCTGATGGGTGGCACACTCGATGACCCCACAATTGCTGGCACCACTGTGCCTGGGGATTTGGTGGCTGAGGTGCTGGGTTCGGACCTGGAAAGCCTGGCCCTAGGGGAAGGACGGGGGGAGGTGAAGGGAAGAGGTCAAAGTTTGCCAGGAAAAGATTTTTAGACACACTGGGACGGGAAGATGGAGGGGGTTTGGGAGTGGAGGAAGAGGTAGTGGTTGTAGGAGAGGTGCGTCTGCTGAATTTGGGTGAAGCTGTTGTGAGGCAGACGGTTGTTGGGTGGGTGTGTGCCTGCGTTTGTGTAGTTTGGGAGGAGGGCTCACAGACACACTGGGAGAGGACACAGGGGATGTGTGAATGTTAGTGGGGGTGGTGATTGCACGTGAGTGGTGTGTGGTGATGGGCGTGCTGGTGATGGAGGTAGTGGCTGAGGATGTAGTGCATGCAGGTGTGAGTGGAGACAATACAGGGAGGGAGGAGGAGGACGTGGAGGGGGGACACAATGGAGACAGTGGATGTTGGTGTGTCTGCATGGGGATGGTGCTTGTGTGAGTGCCTGTGGGATGTGTGGTGCTTATGTTTGCCTAAGCCACTCTTGTGTGTTGATGGGTGTAAAGGCTGGTCTGATGTTGTGCTTGGGATAGGCTGAGGTACAGGGGATTGGGTCTGTGTGGAGGAAGTTGGAGGGGTGAGGCTGGACACAGGGACAATGGCTGCCATCAGTGCTGAGGCCAGAGCCTGAAATGCTCTCTGTTGGGCAGCCTGCCCAGAACGAATGCCCTCCAGGTATGCATTTGTTTGTTGCAAATGCCTCTCAACACCCTGGATGGCATTCAAAATGGAAGATTGCCCAAAAGTGAGAGATCTCAGGAAGTCAATAGCCTCCTCACTGAGGGCAGCAGGGCTGACTGGGGCAGGGCCTGAGGTGACTGGGGTGAAGGAGATGCCCACCCTCCTGGATGTTCGGGCACGGGACACATGCTGAGGGGCTGCTGGGAGGGCGGTGCTGGTGGGGGGGTGGCGGCTGTACCTGTTGATGCGGTGGGCACAGATGTGCCCGCCACTGCAAGGGAGCTCCCATCAGAGGAGGAGTCGCTATCACTGGTGCCTGCTTCTGTCCCCACCGTGGAGCTCCCCTCGCCCTCCATCCCACTGGTGGCTTCAGACTCCGTTGCTTCAGTCTCCAGGGCCAAGTGGGTGCAGCTCCCTCCTGCTCGGGTGCCTATGCTCCTCCGCCTGATGATGCTATTGCACACAAGAACAGGGAGACCACAAAAAGGGGGGGGGGGAAGACAGAAGAAAAACATGGCCAGTGCATGCAACACCACTACCGTTGGTGGACACAACACACACGGAGCAGCCCTCTGTACTGCGCCATGCACTAACAGTTCCTAGAAATTTCACCTGACCATGGGGTACGAGGCCTAAGACCAATTACTGCACACCTGGATGCCACAGGAACCTGACAAGGTGTAGATGGTTCTTACCACTAGTTGGGTTGGGGTGCCACATAGCCTGCCTCACAAGGGACCTTGCCTACCAAGTTCGCCCTGGCATAGGGGAACCCACTGCCCACCTTCCTCACCCAGACACCTCGTTATGCGCACAGAGTCAGCTGAATGAGAGTGTACTCACCCCCTTGTGGCTGCTGTGATGCCCTCAAGCGCCCATCCAGCTCCGGATACGCCACCTCCAGGATCCGGGACATCAGGGGGGTCATGGTGCGATGGGCACCCCTTCCACATTGGGAGGCCATCCCCAGCTGGGCCTCTGCCGTCTTCTTTCTCCAGCGGCGCAGGTCCTCCCATCTTTTACGGCAGTGGGTGCTCTGTCTGTGGTAGACCCGAGGGTCCAGACATCTTTGGTGATGGCACGCCAAATACCTTTCTTCTGGTGGGCGCTGACCTAGAGGAATTGTACAGGGGGAAAGGAAATTACTCACCCGTACGGAACGTCAAAGTCATTGCCCACCAATTCCCATCAATGCCCTGACGCACATACAGTTACTATCCGCACATGCAGGCCTCAGCCCCCCATGTATCTTCCATCCACACCACTCAAAGCAGGCATTGCCCATGGAGCATGCTCACAGTGTACTCACCTGTTTGTCTGGAGGACCGTACAGTTGCTTGTACTGGGGAGAACCCCATCCACTAGTTTCTGTAACTCCTCCGAAGTGAATGCAGGGGCCCTTTCCCCAGACACTGTAGCCATCATCGCTTCCAGACACAGGTCACAGCAGCACTTGAAGTGTAGGTCCTCTCCTGTTGAAGGTCAGGTACCAAGTGAGTGAATAGACAGAAAATGGCAGTCACGTCCACGGCTATGCGTACTGTCACCACCGGCGTACATCGTCATTGGCTCCTGGGACCCATAGGGCTGAATGTTAACCAATGCAGAATTGTGCTGCGGTCTTCGACCGCCCACCGCGACGGTGTACAACGCCAGCGCAGTTACCTCATATACCCTTGTCCCTCCTTACAAGTCAGACAGCCGCCATTTCAGCGGGCCACATGGGATGGATAAAAACTGCGTCACACCTATCTAGGGCGGGAATACAGACAGATACCGGCACATAGCGGATTATTAACGTTTCTGCAAATAACACATTCTGATAACTCAGTGTTGGATGACACTCTGCTCTCTGTTCTCCTCCATAGGGCCCGTCTGCTGGGGCAGGTGATCAGATAGCGGCATCCTTCGGTGTACAGACCCCTGGTGGACCTGTCGACAATGGAAGAGAAACACATCATAATCACATACAGAATTGATCGTGCAACAATCCTGGAACTGTGTGCCCAGTTGGAGCCAGACCTGATGTCAGCTATCCGCCAATCCACAGGGATACACCTCTAGTGCAGGTCCTGTCTGTACTCCATTTCCTGGCCAGTGGGTCTTTTCAAACAACAGTGGCCATGGCATCAGGGATGTCCCAGCCAATGTTCTCTAACATGTTGTCCAGAGTGTTGTCTGCCCTGCTGAAACACATTCGCAGCTACATCGTTTTCCCTCAGGTGGAGGATTTGCCCACAGTGAAAGGTGACTTCTATGCCCTGGGACATATCCCCAACATCATTGGTGCCATTGATGGTACACATGTGGCATTTGTCCCCCCGCAGGAATGAGCAGGTGTAGAGAAACCGGAAGAGCTACCATCCGATGAATGTGCAGATGGTGTGTTTGGCAGACCAGTACATCTCCCATGTCAATGCCAAGTATTCTGGCTCTGTGCATGATGCTTATATTTTGAGAAATACCAGCATCCCTTATGTGATGGGGAAACTCCTGAGGCACCGTGTGTGGCTAATAGGTGAGGCTAAGGTCCCAATACAGTTGACATAGGTGTCTGGGTATGGGGTTGTTCCCAAGGGTTAGTGTGTGTCTAACAGTTGTTGCTTGACACTTGCAGGTGACTCTGGTTACCCCAACCTGTCATGGCTACTGACTCCAGTGAGAAATCCCAGGACTAGGGCAGAGGAACACTACAATGAGACACATGGGCGAACTAGGAGGAAAATCGAGCGCACCTTTGGCCTCCTGAAGGCCAGATTCCGGTGCTTCCATGTGACAGGTGGTTCCCTATACTACTCACCGAAGAAGGTGTGCCAGATGATTGTGGCCTGCTGTATGCTGCACAACCTGGCTTTGCGACGCCAGGTGCCTTTTCTGCAGGAGGATGTGCCAGATGGTGGTCTTGGGGCAGCTGTGGAGCCTGTGGACAGTGAAGAAGAGGAGGCAGAAGAAGAGGATATCAACAACCGAAACAAAATCATCATGCAATACTTCCAGTGAGACATAGGTAAGAAGATGTAACTGCTTCCCACATCTCATACTATTGTTGGAGCTAGCATAAGTCTTACATTTTTAGTCAGTGTATGGACACTGACTTGTCACTTTGACTTTCCATTTCACAGATCTAGGTCCCACTTTGTGCCCTCTGCTATGTTTACTCCTGGCCTACAGCTCTGTTACATTGGTATGTGAACAAGAAAATGGACATTGCTCTATTCCATAGATATTGCAATTACACATTTTTGAAAGCACAGACTGACTCCTGATTGTTTTGTGATTGAAGTGTGTTTATTCCTGTGCAAATAAGTGGAGGGGGTTGTAAAATGGGCTGGGGTGATGGTGTAGGTATGTCCGTGGCAGAGTCCAGTCTATGTATTTTACAGGTGCATTGTCCAAAGGGGCATAAGAAGTGAAGCAGTGGCAGTTTAAGGATGGACAGGGTGACATAGTGGGACAGAAGGGTGACATTCAGGGGGTTCTTATTTCCTTGTGGGGGTCTTGGCAATGTTCTCTGTCTTGTTCCTAGATCTCAGGGATCGTTTACGGGGTGGTTCTCCATCTGCAGGGGGGGAGGTGCTGGTGTCCTGTTGTTCCTGTGGCGGTGCCTCCTGTCCACTAGCACCGGCAGAGGTGGAGTGCTGTTCATCGTCCAGGCTAGTGTCAGGAGCCCGTTGGTGTGCCACTGTGTCCCTCCTGGTGTTTAGAATGTCTGTCAGCACCCCTGCAGTGGTGACCTGGGTGGTGTTGATGGACTTCAAGTCCTCCCTGATCCCCAGGTAGTGTTCCTCCTGTAGCCGCTGGGGATCCTGAAACTTGGCCAGTACTGTGCCCATGGTCTCCTGGGAATGGTAGTATGCTCCCATGATGTTGGAGAGTGCCTCGTGGAGAGTGGGTTCCCTGGGCCTGTCCTCCCCCTGTCGCGCGGCAGTCCTCCCAGCTTCCCTGTAATCCTGTGCCTCTGTTCCCTGAACCGTGTGCCCACTGCCACTGCCCCCAGGTCCCTGATCTTCCTGTGTTAGTGGGGTTCCCTGGGTTGCCTGTAGTGGTGGACACACTGCTGATTGACATGTCCTGGGGGCAGAGGGATGGGCCCGCTGGGTGGGTGCTGTGCTGGTGTTTCCTGAGGAGGGAGGCTCTGTGGTGGTTTGTGACTGTGTCCGGGGAACCGACTGTCCCGAGGTCCCTGATGGGCCAGGCTGGTCATCTTGATCCAAGCATGTAGAGTTGCTGTCATCACTGTGGGTCTCTTCTGTTGGAGGACTGGATATGTCTGGCACCTCCTGTCAGGTGACATTGGGTATGGGTCCTGTTGGGTTGTAAATGCATAGTTATTGAATCTGTGTGTGCCATCTTGTGCAATGGGTGAGTGACCCTCTACTCCTGTGCTTGCATTATTGGATTGGTCCTTGTGTGATTGGTGATTTTGGGGCATGAGTGAGTCTCTGTACTGGACATGCTTTGGTGATGGGTGTCCATGCATTGGTGTTACATGCAGGGCTTGATTTTGGGATGTGTGGGTTGTGTTAGTGGGGTATCTGTGGGTTGTTGGAGTGATGGGTGTGAGGGTAAGGGTGGCGGTATGTGATGGCATGCAGGTGGGGTGTCGGGGATAAAGTAGTAAAGATATGTCTTACCAGCGTCCAGTCCTCCTGCTACTCCTGTGAGGCCTTCAGGATGCATAATTGCCAAGACTTGCTCCTCCCATATTGTTAGTTGTGGGGGAGGAGGTGGGGGTCCACAGCCAATCCTCTGTACAGCAATCTGGTGTCTGGATTCCACGGAACGTACCTTCCCCCTTAGGTCGTTCCACCTCTTCCTGATGTCATCCTATGTTCTTGGATACTGTCCCACTGCATTGACCCTGTTGACAATTTTGTGCCATAGCTCCATCTTCCTAACAATGGATGTCTGCTGCACCTGTGATCCGAATGGCTGTGGCTCTACCCAGATGATTTCCTCCACCATGACCCTGAGCTCCTCCTCAGAAAACCTGGGGTGTCCTTGAGGTGCCATGATGTAGTGTGGGTGATGTGTGAGGTAGTGTCTGTTGTGATGTCTGAGGGGATGTGTTGGTGTGTGTTGTTTGAGGTGCGTGGATGTTGTGTAAGTGATGGTGTTGGGTGTCTGTGGATGCTGGTGTTGTTTTAGGTAGTCTCTCTATCTGTCCTTCTTTCAAAATTTTGGTAGTAATAGTTTGTGGTTGATGTGGGTGTGTGCTTTATATTGGATTGGGTGTGGGAGTGGTGTTTGTATGTGCATCAGGTGTGTATATTTCAAATTGTCCAATGTGGTTGTGTTTTGTAAATGTGTGTGTATTTTGAGCACAGCGGTGTGTACCGCCAATGGAATACCCCGGCTGAAAGTCTGCCGCATTGATTTGTCGGTCATGATAGTGTGGGTGTATTCCTGTTGGAGTGACGGTGTCAGTTTTGGTATCGCCAGTTTATCACTGACCTTTGGTGTGGCGGACTTGTGTGGGTGTCTGTATTGTGGCGGATTCCGAGCTGTGGGTCGTAATATCTGTAGCGGAATTCCACAGCTGCAGCGGTATGTTGGCGGTCTTCTGCACGGCGGAAAGCGGGATTTACCACCAGGGTTGTAATGAGGGCCTTAGACTTCTAACTCCCACTCATCAAAAATATGCATTCTACTCTTCCCTGACATACTATTCACAAAAAGTAGAACTCACTACTAATACCACACACCATTCAAGATCCCTACACAATAAAACCACTAAGCTACCCCAAACACAAAGACTGACTAATGTTTAACAATACAAAACACTTTCAGACACACAAAACAAACAGGAAATATAAACAAACAATACTTATTACTACCAAAACAAATCAGACAAGCCACAATCTACAAGACTCTCAAACACCGCTAACAGCTCTCAACACTTCCAAAAACCACCAATCACAAAGACAAAGTGAAACAAGATGTCACACTCTTCCTGGTATGCAGCCATGCCTGTTGCATAATGTTCTGGGTGTTTCCAGCTAATTTGTGTAGCGGTGCAGCACACTTTACCATACAAAGGCTCACAAGCCATGCTTGCACATTGTAGCATCCTATTTTATCACACAAAGGTTACTCAAAACATGTTTGTGCTCTGCAGTTTCCTATTTTACTACACAAAGGTCACACAAGACATGTTTGTGCTCCACAGCATCCTATTTTACCACGCAAAAGTCATGCATGACTAGTTTACCCTCTACAGTGCCCTACTTGGCCATGCAAATTCTAGACATTTGAAGTTACCTTTAAGACAATGCGACATGGCAAGGAACTGTGCTGCTCTGTGTTGCGTAACAGGGAGACAGCAGTGATGGCCTATACATTCACAAAAATATGAAGCTTTTCTGCTGCTCTCCAGTGATGAAGAATTATGTGATGGCTACTGCCAACAAATTTAGAGGCAGGTTTGTTTTTGTGCAGGAACATACATACACCTTCCGACACAAACATAATTCCATTCAGCAATTTACCCCTTTCTAGGTGTGCTGTCTTATGCAGCATACAGGCAAAAAGTAAATAACGCACACAGGAAAAAAAATATTCTCATTCGATCACACTTGGGAAAGTGTAGAATTTTGACACAGTCCCAGATTTACACATCTTTTTAAAGCTGAGAAAATGGCAAAATGCTTTTGTTGAAGCATGGAAACAACTTCTAATTTATAATGTAATGCAATGAAGCACAAGCAGGTGCCTTGCATTACATTAATTTACAGCACAAGGCACTTCAATCCCCTATGCAACATTTACTATGCAATGCAGAGCCAGCTTGCTTGTCTGTGCGTGGCATGGTAAATCTAGAGTAACACACTGCAAAATATAAATTGCATTATTTTACTCTGCATTGGTAAGGTGCTACATGGATGAGTGTGGGTGTTCCCACACACCCACCCATGGTTTTTGGTGCATTCCCAGATTTAATAAGACTAGTAAAATTGGCAATGCGCCAAAATGCAAAGCCTTCCCTGGTGAGGAAGAACAAGGACAAATATGTTGATTTCTGCTTTTTAGTTACTCATACCACACATGCTGCATTCTGCAGCACACATCGAGAGAGGAATTTGCCTCAGAGGATTGCTTTTGTGCAAGAAGGTGTCCCTTCAGCGCAAACACAATCCTGCATGTAATGCAGGCACCCCTGCACCATGGCACAAGGGTGCTTGGGTTGGCACTAGGCTGAACCAAGTGTACCAGGGCAGGAACAGATCAGGAATGCACCATATCTTAGTAGATTCCTGCACTCTCTCTGTAACGTGCCACAGCACATTATCTTGCTGTGACCAAAAGTCTAAACTAAGGCCAAAAGTCAAACTTTACTACGAGTAAAGTTAGACTTTGGGTCTAAACTTAAGGCCTGGTTTAAGAGGCCATAGCGCCACCTTAGCGCTGCCATAGCATCATTTCTTTCTGCTAAGGTGGCGCTAAAGTGTTTTTTACATGCACTGTATTTACAAAGTGGTGCAATGCATGCATTGCACCACTTTGCATACCCTTGTGTCACATTGTGCCTGTGCCAGGCATAATGTATGCAAGGAGGTGTTTCCCCATCAGAGGGCATGAAAAAAATGGCTCAAGGAAATCTAAGAGATTTCCTTGTACCTTTTTTTGGCACTTTTAAACCCTGCTCAGAGCAGGCGGTTAAAGGAGGAATGCCATTGAATACTATGGGCCCCTATGCAGGAGTAGCACTAAAATGTTGATGCTATTGGTCCCTGCCTTGTGCCATGGTGTGCCGTATTTTAAATATGGCGCACACACAGTCGTGGTAGAGGGCGCGAAGGGACACAAGGAAAGTTGCATCGCCTTGGTGCAGCGCTACTTCTCAGAAATCTGCCCCTTAAACATTTGTAACTTCTGACTTTTGGTCTAAGTTTCCCTTTGTGAATCAGGATCATCCTGTTTTCCTTTAGAAAAATGGGCTGCATTAAAAAAAATTCCTTCATTAAAAAGCAGTCATAGACCTGGATGTTTTGCTGAACACCAGCAGGCTACCATCCCTGTGATGGCTGCAGTTCCAAATGAGTCACAAATTGCAACCTACCTCATTAATATTCATGAGGTAGGTCTATTTGTGACCCCATTAAATGAAACTGATTGTGTTTCATACATTATGAATAGCAATTTCCTAATTGCGATTCACAGAAAATCGCAATTAGGTAAACACTATTCCTAAAATCTGCACATATGGCCCCTAGCTATTTCCTCTTTTAACATGTTCTACCTTTTTAAACACATGTGGAAAGAGGAAAATGTCATTAAGGATTATTAATGAGCATTAAGTTACCCCTTCCTGGCCTGAAGGGTTTCTGACCATTAACACTAACACCTTTGAATTATGGTGCAAGGGTGCCTGTGTTGTTGATCGGCTGCACACAGTGCCCCAGCACAAGGAGATACTACAAATGCTCTGTATCTTTGTAGATATGGTGATGTGTCCTCTCTTCCTTTGACACAACACAGCACAACACCTTTTGTTGCAGGTCTGCGTTGTATAAGAGGATATTTTGAATTGTATTTAACAACCACATACAAATAAGTAGCTGTGCAGTTAGACTTGCCAACAAGTTGGCCATTTCCATTTGTTCTGTTCTAGAAATGATCATTATTGGTGTAGTGTTTGCCTTGTAGGGCACTTCAAGGGTTCATGGCTCCCATATTTGTGAAGATTGTGAAGATTCCATTATGGGCCACAATTTCCTGCACATGGATGGAATAGTTGTGTTCCCGATTGCAGAAAATATGTGCAGTAGTTGAAGGTGGCACTAACTGCAAATGAGTGCAATCGAGTGCTCCCAAAATATGAGGAAATCGCAGAATGTTTATACAATCCTTGCTTGGTGGTGAATTCTTGTTGGCTAGTTTTTGGTAACAGCAGGTACTGTGGAGTTAGCTTCATAATGGTATTCAGCACAGAAAGGATGAAAATGGTCCCCTGTGATATTTCAACCAACACTGCAGAGGTCTTCTGGAAAGAGTTGAAGCCACCCAACATGTCTAAGACTCAGTTGGACATGTGCTGGAATGGCATTGGACCATCCTGTTGCTTGTTGAAGACTTGATGAAATCTTCTGCAACACTCCAGGATGCTCTACTTCTTCATTTGGTATGGCTGAATCGCCTCCTCCTTCCTGAGATCAATGAGGCTGACCCTTTGTCTGAATATCCACTCCTTTATCCTTGGCTGTTGCTGTTGTAGTTCAGCAACAACTTCCAGTTGTAAAATAACTAAATCTGTGGCCTAGATGAGCTTGCCAGAGTGTAATAGATGGAAGGTGTTCTTATTCTAAAGCGCTTGCATCATTGCATGTACCTACATTGGCCATGTGTGGGATTCTGATGCAGTTCCATTGTTGCCTTACAGTGTGTGATGATGATGCATCATGCAGTGATGTGTTTGAAAATCCCACTGCTTTCTGTTGCATTACGATTTGTTTGGCAACACCCACCTTGCATTTATTAGTATCTGCATCAGGCAGGCCAAAGCAGCACAGCATTTGCACCACACAAGTCACATAAAATGACACAGGAAGGCTCCTCCGTCACTTGTTAATACTGACTTAAGCCTTTGCATTGCCTTGGATTGCATTGCGTGATGCAGGGGCAACACAAGGGCGTAGTAAATCTGGTTTGGAAACATCCTTGCTTCAGTTTGTCAATTTCTGTCTTTCATCAAAAACATTTCAACTGATTTAAGTCAGTAGTAGGCAGGTGTCTCTGAACGCTTGTCACTATTCTTATTAGAGTGACCATGATTATATTGCCAAGTAAACTTATAAGCAAGCCTTGCCAATACCAGTATGTCTGGACTTATCAAGCTGGAGCAATGGTATTTTGACATTTTTACTGGAAATCTGTGCCACAATTAAAAGGAATATGTCAAAAAAGAAAACCACGGTTACCATGTGCTTGTCGCTATTGTTCAAAGAAACAGTGCTATTTCTCTGAACTACAGTAACCTATAGACATAGGGCCTTCTTTAGAGTTCGATGTATGCAGGTAGCGATTATCCTGTTGGCTCTACTTATAATTTATTTAGTACTTATACTTTTTAAATATACACTCAGGGCCATATTTATACTTTTTGACGCAAAGCTGCGCCGTCGCAGTTTTACGTCAAAAAAATTACCGCCGGCTAACGCCATTTCGATGCGCCGTGCAGGCGTCAAATTTATACTTTGACGCACGGCGGCGCAACCAACAGGTGGGAGTCATTATTTCGTGACGCACACAGCGGCATCAAGTCGTAAAGGAAACCAACATTAACACGACGCAAATGACTGTGGGTCGATTTACGACAGCGCAACCCGGAAAGCGCCGTTTTTTTTTACGCAATAGCATCAAATTCACCCGCAAACACTGCCCTTTCAGCAGAGGATAGCCAAAATGGATCCCAGATGCCACAACAGACCCCAGGAAGATGAGAGCAGACCAGGAACCAGCCACGATGATCCATACAGGAACCAGGACATTTATAGAAAAAAAAGAAAGTGGCGCTTCAGTGCAGAGGAGCAGGAAATCCTGGTTAAAGAGGTGATGGAACACCAGCACCAACTGTTCATCACCTCTAAGTTGCCAATCAGCAGGAGAGAGGCCATATGGCAACAAATTGTGGACAAGATCAACAGTGTGGGTGAAGAACGCAGAACAGTCACCGAGTGTAAGAAACACTGGCATGACTGCAAACGTAGGACAAAGGAAAAAATGGCCAGGAACAGGAAGGCAGCACTGCAGACTGGAGGGGGGAGTCCAGCACACCAGGAGGCCCTGGACCACATGGAGGAGATGGTCGCAGCCGTCATCCCTGAGGAGATCGTCACAGGGATTCAAGGACAGGACAGCGCAGACTACCACAAGACAACGCACATGCATGGTAAGTCACATGGGGAATTATAATGCAATAATGATAACTGCAACCGGGGGGGGGAATACCTACTACAAATGCATGTAAGTCAGCATATATATGAAGTGGCAAGGGTAAAGGTGCACAGCAGGGGGGCATGGCCAGCACAGACAGAAGCTGGGGCACGACAAAATACAGCACCAACAACAGTCCATTGGGGCCATCCTGTCATGACAACAATGGAGCTAAGGGAAAGCAGCGGCAGGTGGGAAGGCCACTACGTCAAACTTACATCCAGGCTCTCTTCAGTCAAAATGTATCCTACATCAACTAGGTACCTATCAGTAATCCAGTAGCCAAAACAACAACTGCAATGTAACTGCGACAACAGTTGACAATAACACCTCTGATCTCTGTGCAGCTATAGTAGCAAATGGCAGGAACCTCCCCATGGAACATACCTACCTAAATTAGGGGGTGAGGATGACATCTGCAACTATTTCTAGAAATAAGACAAAGGCACCAGTAAACTCAAATGCCAATGCCCATAGTTGACACATACATCAGCCAAAGTAAACAGCAATAGGATCCACACAGCACTAAGGACACACACATGCTGCATACGTCAGGGTCCCTCACGTCCCTGGCTAACAAGGCAACATCACTAATGTCATACTGCTCAGACAACAACATTGAGGAGGGGACACATGCAACTGGTCACTGAAACACACCTGCACAGTCTGAGAACCAAATAGGACATTGATACGATAAACAGGGCAATCCAATTAAACACACATTACCCAACATCATCTAGAAACCTCAACAATGTTTACATCCATATCACATCCTAACATTGCCATGCATAGGATATGCCACATAACAATTACATTTAGGTCAATGTGAATAAAAAGTTTTTGGGGCAGGTCCTGAGAGGCAAGTGTGCTGCCAGGGCAATCACAACACCCACAGCCAGTGAAAGTGTAGTGTGGTAAGTTTTACGTATCCTTTGCGCATTAGCTTCAGGCTTTAGGCCTTTGTGCACTTTGCCCTGAATGTATTTTATTAATTTGCTGACAGCTTAGAGCCTCTGTGCACTTTGCACTAAATGCTTTTTATTAGGCTTCGTACTGTTATTTTTCAAATAGCCAGTTCTACGGTGTTGTTTTTTTATTCATTTCACACTGTTTTGCCTACTTCAGCACTGGAGTTCTCCATAACATATTCACTCTGTGCTTCAGTCAAGGATACAGTCTGGTACATTGCCGATAGACGTGGTAGGAGTTTAGATTTGGCATTCCTGCGTAGGGACATTTTGTGATCACGATGACATGTTAGTTATAAAATCACTTCCTTGTCCCAATACACGCAAGAGGGAGTTTCCGAACAGAGAACTACAACTAGACGCTGCCTGCCTTGTTGCAGATGCTGAACCAGATCACAGGCCTTTGCTCAGGTATGAGGGCTGATGTCTCCCCAGTGATTCGGAAAGGCAAGCTAGAAGCTTAACATGCTGTGCTCTAAATAGAACAAGCAGAGGGAGAGTAGAAACTGTTAGGCACCATGATAGCTTTGTTCTAATGTTTTACTCTCCTGGTGACTATTTCAATTCTACCATGTTGTATTGTTTGGGTTATTGCAGCTCACGCCTTATTATCTAAAATTCAGTTGTTTTATGAAATCATCATATAAAACAAATACTGTCTTTGTCATTTGTATATGAGATCATACTGGAAATGAGAGAGTTGGTTTGGATCTGAGTGACCACGACTTCCCTGAGAAGTTCCAAAGATGTCATGCGCTCGGCTGCCTAATCATTTCTTTGCCGTGGGAGACATGAGGCACTGCTAGTTAGCCAGAGCAAAAAAAAAGAATTAGGGTGACAGAGTTCTTTACAAGTGGGTCAGACTCAGTCCCCCACACCGTTAGCTATCCTGCTGCCTAGAAATCCAGTAGTCTCATTTAGGATAATGAGAGCCCACGCGACAAAATGTCTCTCCATAAGAATAGATATACACGGAGGGACGAGTAGGACAAAAAGATGGCTATTCCCTAATTGGTACAAAGCAACACCTAGAGGCAATTAGGCAGACAAGTCTGATAACTATATATCATACATGTGACACACAGGTGGGCCATAGGCCTATAACAATGCCCATATGAAGGACAGCAGATACCAATACCAAACCAGAGCACAAAGTAAAGTCATCAAAAGGCTTGCATGCTACGGCAAAATTGTCACAACACGGACACACTAATTGTACCCTGTTTCATTGCAGAGGAACATGGATCTCCTGCTGATATGCCTGTCCCTGATTTCCCTGATGACAGGGATGACGAGCCCATAAACATTTCCCAGGAGACCATCCAAAAGGTCCTTGCAAACCCTCCAGACCCCACCTTCAGTCACAAGGAGGAGCACAGAACAAGCAGCCATCACAGAGGACCCACCCACCACCCCAATTGTAAGACCTGCCAGCTCCAACACAGCTGAGGACTCTGACGACACTGGCACCAGCTTTGAAAGAACTGTAGTTGGTGTACAGCGGGAGCTGGCCAAGGAGGTGCGGGTGGGGATGCAAAACATGGCAGCCAGCCTTGAGGGGGTGCGTTCGTGCATGACGTCATTTGCAGATCAGGCAGCTGCTATGCAAGCCATAACATCTCTCTTGCAGGAACTTGCGAAAACACAGAAGGAAATCAGCACAGCTGTAATCCAGTTGACACAACACCTACAACTGCAATCCAGTCAACGCTTGCACGAATGCATCATTGAACCCCTCAGGGCCGACCTGGCTGCCTACCATTGTGATGTGGCTGCTATTCTCAAAAACCAGCAGGCCCTCCTTGCAGCAGTACTGCCCTTAAGAACTTCACAGAGAGCAGCCCCCGGGATGTCTGACTCCACGTCTTCTAACACTGAGGTGTGTGTTGCCCCTTCACAACCAACAACAACAAGGACAAACCAGGCAACACACACATCAGAAGAAGAAGACATGGAACAGATCACATTCTCACGGAAGAGTACCCGGAAGCACTAGTCCCTGCACCATGGCCTACTTTGACCAAGGTCCTACGTTTTCTCAAATGCCAGTCTCACTACAACTACACTCAATGACTGTTCTGCTATCCACTGTATGACTTGTCACCATTGCCAGTGAATGTCTCTCTCCTACTATTTGCCAAATCCTGTCCCTCTGCACTGTCTGTGACATCACCCCAGCATGTCAGGAGCATCATCCACACCCCTTCTGTAGGATCACCATGTAAGAATGCACCAGAACGGACTCAGCCAACATGGACAATGGACATTTTGCACCACAGCACCTATCAATAAATAGCACTTGCACACCTAATATGTCTCTGTGTTATTTGACACATCAACTGTGCAGTAGATAACTCTAAAGTGCCTGTGTGGCAACCATGTAGCTTGTCAATACAACTGTCCTGACATCATGTAGTCTGATACATCTGTGCAGTGGCCAGGATTGCATCATAGCCTTACCATCCTAAGGAGAATAACTGATGAAGGGACAAACCACACACAATCATGCTGTGTTGGACAGAATAATGCTCCATCTATAGCAATTCTAGTCAACTAATGGTGGCTGATAAATGTAGGCACCATGCAATACTAAAACATGAAATTATGCAGCAAAATCTAAGCAAACAAAAAGAGAAAACACTGCATCAATCACCCTTTCTGAGTATACTTCCATGAAGGAAAGTCATGCTGAATTATTACACTCATGATCTAGGTCAGCAATTAAGGCAACAAGACAAGAGTGTTAACAACACCTCATCTACAAAGATCTCCCTGAACATCACACTGCAGTCCGACCTATTAAATTACCCACAATAACAAGTCTGGAAGCACACTTTGTGATGTAGAATACCTACTCATCAACACAAATCCTTGGTGATCGATGTAAACTACCAATGGTGGGTCTCCCAAATGGTGGATACTTACCAAGTTAGCACACGGGTAGCTGGCATGTAAACCTCCATTTTCTGTGGTGGGTAGCATAGGACACTAATGTCATAGAAAAACATTCACCTACACTGATGTCAAGGCCATGATAAAGTAGCACTTAACTCATCATGCAAAGGGTTAACTATATGTTTATTCCTATTTATTCACACAAGAGGCAACTAAGGGAAAAGTCATACCTACACTAATCTAACCTGACTACTACTAACCCACAACTGTCCCTAACTAACCTAAGCTAAAGTTACTCTACACATATAACGAAACGATCTAAACATCAACCCCCCACCCACCATTATGAGACAGGACACATGCAGGACCACACATACTAACCTGCACACATACTATACTATCCTAAACAATCATATATTTTTTTAGTGAATTTTTTATATATATATATTTTTTTTTTTATTTTTTTTATTAACAAACATGAATCCCAACATTGACCCCCACCCACCCACACAAAAAAGAAAAATAGAAAGAATAAGGACCCCCCACCCTCCTCCCTAACACTAACTAAGCTAACAACCTACACTAACCTAACACTAATCCCCAAAACCCAACTATCAGTACAAAATAGGAAAGAGGAGAGAGGGGAGGGGTAAAAGTAAAACATGGCAAAAGTCCTAGAGGTTGGCCCTCCGTAGGGTCCGCCTGATGGACCGAACCCTTTTCTTAATAAATGCCACATTCTGGCTTAGCTTGTCCACCTTTGAAAAAACGTTGTCCAATTTACGGCTTAATGCCAGGAATGCGGCTGGGTCTACAGGAGGGGCTGCTGCAGTCTGTGTGCTGGCCGAGGTGGACGGTGTGGCAGTAGTTGTATGCCCACTGGACTGTCCTGGCTGTTGAAAATGGCTGGGTCCAGGTCTTGCTGACAAGGCAGGGTCAACTGTCCCCGCCATTGCTGGGGCCACTTGGGGAGACCTGGTGGATGTGGTAGTGGTGGCTGTTGTGGGCAATGTAGGGCCACCCTGTGGTGAGGCCCACCATGCCCCGGAGGCCCGATCTGTTTGGTATTTGCGGGCCATCCTCCTGTACCCCGACTGCACCTGCAGGATGTGCCGGTATCGCATGGCACGCCTTTCAAACTGGTGTCTCTCTGCGGCACTCATGTTTGCAGCTGTGAAGAGATATGGCAACTATTTACCATAGGAAATGCATTGGGTGGAATTGCACAATGGGTCATTTGCACATTACTTGTACTGTATTTGTAACAGCAATTGTCACAACATAGTTCATTGAAAGTCTCAGAGGAAGTACATGTGAAGCCTGCATACAAAAGGCCATCTCACACCTAGCATATCCATGTCTCTTCATGATGGGTGACATCAGCCTAAACTTCTCATCCAAATAATGGCTAATGCAGCTGACATTATGGCTGAACCTCTTCCGCATACTGACTTCACTACAGATGTCACTCTGTGTGATAACTATCACAACCCTCACTCAATGCCATTTGTAAATTCTTGTTTGCAAATATTGAACCCATGTGCCATAACCAAATGTGTACACTAGGTTCTAAACTAAGTTGCAAAAGGTCACAAGTATGTGTAACATACTGGTTGCTACAGTCCTAGGTACCCTATTCCCAATCACATGGCAGTCTTTGAGGGTGGGGTGGGAAGAACACCCAGGAGTGTATAGAAAGGTCAACAAGTATTTGCCTCCACACACAACACCAATGAAGGGCTAGCAACACTTTGGAGTCAGCCAAACATTGTCCTATCCAAGGTCCACACATGTCAAAATGCACTGACTCAGGCCAACATCACATACTACCAGTGAGGCATATTTTACCACACACACACAGAGGAGCAAGAACACCCATGATCATGAGTCGAATGAACACCTAGGCCATTGCACTCTAGTCCCACACACTTCTAGTTCAACTTGTGGAAGTACATGGCCCCGGAAGATCCAACCTACAGTGTACTCAGTCCATCCTCAACTAGGAAGCTGCATATTTAATACAAGCCTTTTGCAGAAGCTATCTGGGAGAATGTCAGTCTGATATGCAGACTCAGTCCAAGCCAAGTCCCAGAGCAACTCTTACATTAACCAGTGTATTCCACATGACTCATCCCACTCCCCATAGCGGGCCGACTGGAATGACCTACAGCCCCTAAATCTGAGAGATGGCTAAGCATTGGTCTACAGAAACTGAAGTGATATTTGAAATCCCACTAATGCAACAATACCAATGAACGGGCAGCGCATCAAACCTTGAATTCTGTTGAACACACAGTAGTCCATCATGCATCACTAGCAAACAATAAAAATAGCACTCAGGCCACACTCACTGTAGGTGTTGGGGTCCTCAAAATGAGCCACCTCTCCCACGGTGTACGGTGCAGGTCCACCTGTAAAGCATAGAAGGAGGAATATACTCAGACTCCGTGCACTGACAAACAATTGCAGTTACAATGACACTGTGTGAATATGACATACGTAATGATACACTTTCACACATGCTCATACTGCATGGAAGAATTCTTAATCAACATTTACATTGGATGAGTCTCCTGCTACAGTTACACACCCTACTACACACATGCAGTGGCCAGGACAGTCATGTGGTGTCAAACATACACCTCCATTAGTATGCCCCAACAATATTGGGTTGCATTCATCTCATCATGTGCATCCCAGAGAGACATCCAAAAGCTGGTTACTTGGGGACTGCATGACCCCTCAAACTCAAACAGGCTATGTGGTCATTTTTAACACACACCAACCAGACACACATGTGACATATGTGTGGACAACATAGCTAACTTCATGTGACGTGAAGGCACCACTCATTTATAGCATCATCATGGTTTTACAAATTTCTGTCTAGCTATGGCGTCTACATATGTAGGTATGATGTTTCAACATCCCTTTTTCACTGGCAATTATGACCTGTAGAGTTCAAATAGAGGCATTAACGTGTCGCTTGTCTGACACAAAGGCAACACTACATTGCATACAGCTACAGGTATCCGGTATGTGTTGAAAACATGAGCCATCTGACTGCTAGCATTGGTCTTCCTACACATTGTGCAACAAATACACATTAGGTTTCCCAAGCATTACACACAGTCAGCTACTTATCTAGCAGATTGGGTAACAATCATCACATGTCCCCACACAGCTTTCAATTATTCACATGTAATTGATTTGTACTCACCAACATGGCCACCAATCCTGATTCCCAGGTGGTCCAGCAGATCCTGCTCCCTGGATATCAGATCAGCCCAGCGGTGCTTGAGTTGATGGTCATTCCTCATGCTACCGTAGACCCGGACCAAGTGATGGCGCACCTTCCCCCACCGGACTTTACGTGCCTTCGTGTGATACCCCTGTATCACACGGCCCCCAGCCTCCAGCATGAGTGGGAGAAAATGGCAAACAAGCCAAATGAATCCCCCCAATTCCTCCTCACCCATTCTGGCAAGCCGTGGCCTACCTGACAACTTTACTATTAGAAAGGTGAAAAAATTAGAAAAAAAAGTAAAAGGGGGAAATGGGGAAAGGTAGAGTAGTGAAGGAAAAAGAAACTTAAGAAAAATAGCCCAACTAACCCCAAATTTAAACTACCCAGAACAGACTCCCACAGACAAAAAAAAGAAATACTTGATTTGACAAAAGTATACAAAACAGACTAAGACAATATTAGACAACAAGACTATGATCACAAAAGCACAATATACAAGGTACACAGGTCACAAAAGCAGTAAAACACAGGACAACACTTTTCACACAGCCACACAGTCTAGAAGAATCTGAGACTGCAAAGTGAAAGTGAAAGTAAACTCACAGTACAGATTATGTAAACAGGATATCCTATTACATCACTTCCTGCATAAAATGGCCGCCGTTTTTATTTTTCCGTTATGCGTCATATTTTCACGCATACAGATTGTGCGTCATATTTTTAGACGCATAACAGTGCACATAATGCAGAGTCAAAACTAATTTCTTCATTGTTCCCTTACATTTGTGTGAGGCTGAGTTTACAGTTCTAGAGTAGAAATGTAATTTGCTGGCAAATATGAGAACCAAATATGAAAATAATATTTGACTCTGCATTCTGTGCACTCCTGTACGTCAAAAAATTATGACGCCCATGCTGTATGCGTGGAAATATGACGCATCATAGAAAATATGGTGGACATGTAATGCAGTTTATTAATCTATTATTTTTAATAGGACATTTTTTGACTCTGCATTCTGTGCACTCCTGTACGTCAAAAAATTATGACGCCCATGCTGTATGCGTGGAAATATGACGCATCATAGAAAATATGGTGGACATGTAATGCATCTTATTAATCTATTATTTTTAATAGGAAATTTTTTGACTCTGCATTCTGTGCACTCCTGTACGTCAAAAAAGTATGACGCCCATGCTGTATGCGTGGAAATATGACGCATCATAGAAAATATGGTGGACATGTAATGCAGCTTATTAATCTATTATTTTTAATAGGAAATTTTTTGACTCTGCATTCTGTGCACTCCTGTACGTCAAAAAATTATGACGCCCATGCTGTATGCGTGGAAATATGACGCATCATAGAAAATATGGTGGACATGTAATGCAGCTTATTAATCTATTATTTTTAATAGGACATTTTTTGACTCTGCATTCTGTGCACTCCTGTACGTCAAAAAATTATGACGCCCATGCTGTATGCGTGGAAATATGACACATCATAGAAAATATGGTGGACATGTAATGCAGTTTATTAATCTATTATTTTTAATAGGAAATTTTTTGACTCTGCATTCTGTGCACTCCTGTACGTCAAAAAATTATGACGCCCATGCTGTATGCGTGGAAATATGATGCATCATAAAAAATATGGTGGACATGTAATGCAGTTTATTAATCTATTATTTTTAATAGGACATTTTTTGACTCTGCATTCTGTGCACTCCTGTACGTCAAAAAATTATGACGCCCATGCTGTATGCGTGGAAATATGACGCATTTTGACAAAAATGTCTTCATTTTTTCAAGTTGTGAAAGGAACTTTGCCATGACCAAACGGTGCTATGTGATACACATTTGTGGTTAGCTATGACACATGTCCCTTATTGGATGCATAGAAGGCATTCACACTGTAATATTAATGATTGCTCAAAATGGTTATTAACCATATTTGTACACATATTTTGGGTAATTGCTGATGGCTATTTTGAAATGATGAATGGGATACCAGGATGTATTCCTTCTCAAAAATGTGTCCACATTTATCACGGTAATGCATTTATCTATAGTCCAAACAGGTAGTGCAATTGTCACTTACACTTTTTATGGGGCTAACCATGTCCTAATAATGATTTTGTGTATCTTATATGTGTTTTACTTTTGACATGTAGGCCAAACATGCGCCTTATGCATGTGTTTACTTCACATGTACATAATTATTGTATATTTGGGGGGCGGTAGAGGTGGACTTAGGCCCCCAGCACCCTAGGGTTTGCCCTTCCAGATTTGCTAATTTATCCATGGCTTTCATTTATTCTGTTATGCTAAACCTGCAGCAGCAGGCTCATGGAAGGCCATAGGGTATGAATCACTGTTAGCCATTCAATAATCCCATTAGCCCATTTGACGTTTGCCCTATTGATTATTTGGAGCAATCTGACATACCATTTTGCACTGAAAATTTTTGCTAAATCTCGGCGTTCCTCATGTGCTGATGACAAATAGGTTGTTGATGTAGGTGGCCCTTTATGCATTACCTGGTTTAGTGGCATGTTACATTCTTCCTGCTAGGTTCGAACTGGCACACTACTGTGATTGGCTGCTTGCAAATATTTGGTTGATTGGATGACATATGTTTATATGTGTGGGCGAATGTAGATCCACTATCAACTGTCTGGGTGTATGTTGTCACTGTAACTTCAAGGTCTCCTCATGAGTTAGTGGCAGCTAATCTTGTTCCAATTGGGCATTGTTTGTAGCAAAAATTGAGAGAAGCCATTGAGGACATGGTCACGTACACATGGATGGTCCCACCCTGTCACTGAACACGTGTAATGAGACTTTCAAATAAGCTACATTTTTGTGCTGAGTGAGAGAATGTCTCAGGTGTCTGGATCAGGCATGTGTCATTGCCACATTTGTACTCCTGTTGGCCTCTGTGGATGGTAATGTATCATGAAACATCATAGCCTATGTGCAGACATTTGTGGTGTATATTTTTTGTGTGATGAGTGTTATGTCATTATTGCTCAATGAGACGACATTCTTCTTCAGCAAATTCAAACTAAAGGTGGGCAGAAATGAATAGGCCAAAGCATGATGTGGTGTTTGTTATCTGTGTTTAATTACAATTGTGCAATAAGTATTGATATAAGAAATTATGAAAATAAATTATTTACAAGCTGTTGGCACCTACGCACTCCAGCAGCCGTGTTTGGTTGTTCCCCCTCCTGTTGCAGGCCAGCATCCTCCTCTTCGTTGTCTTCAGGCATGTCTGGGTCTGGTTCAAGGAGGGGAATGTTCCTTTTTACACAAATATTGTGCAATATGGCACAAGTGAGTATGATCCTACAGACCATCTCTGGGGAATATAGTAGGCTACCGCCAGTGATGTCAAGGCAGCGTAACCTTGACTTTAGGATCCCAAAGGTCCACTCAACAATGCTGCGTGTCCTCTTATGGGCGTCGTTGTATGCCCGCTCTGAAGCAGTAGTCGGGTTCCAAAATGGTGTCATTAGCCAAGGCTGGATGCCATACCCCTGATCAGCTGAAAGAGAAACACAGAATGGGATCAATTAGATGTAGGAGGCACTCTTGTACAGACCTTTGATGGCAGTAGTTGTCTTGTGTTGTCTGTGACTCTTTTGTGTACTAATGTGACAACCTATACTTGTAGGAGAAAACTTTTGCATTGAGTTTTTTCCTTGGCTGAGCAAGTGTTTGTTAGCTAACCGTTTGTCAGCAGTATGTATTTGGATTTTCAGTACAGTGTGCCCTCCCTAGCATTGTGACTTGTGATACACGTGTCCGTGTGTCTTCACTGGGGGTGAGATGATAGTTCCATGCAGAGTTAAACCATGAAAGTGTAGTTAACACGTTCATATGAAAGTACCCTGGACATCCCAAACCTTAAGACTTATGCAATGTATTAATGTACAGGTTATTGTGACACTTACAATTTGGAAGGTGACATTTAGGCAACCACACTCATTAATGTCTTCACATTAAACTGTAGAGTAAATTCCAATGTGTGACAGGTTCAATGGTGACTTCAGAAACATGGCTAGTGATGTGAGGACCTCAGTGTGTTCCTGGCTAGGTGTTGCTATTTTGGTGTATGTGTTGTTTGTCCTAGAGGGTTGCTGTGCAGTGTGTATATAAGTTGGGTTTTTGTACTAACCAACAAGTAGTCCATTGCCATACCGTCCATCCTGGAAGTGTTGGTTGATGGTAGAGTGACTGAAGATGAATGCGTCATGTACACTCCCAGGATGTTTAGCCACGATGTTGCTGATCAATCCTTGGTGATCGACTATGGCCTGCACGTTGATTGAATGTGTGTGCTTCCTGTTGCGGTAGAGGTGTTCTGTTGCAGCAGGTGGCACAAGGCGTACGTGTGTGCAGTCGATTGCACCAAGGACGTGTGGGAAGCCACTGATGGCGTAGAACCCCTGTTTTGTTTCCTGCTGCTTCTGCAGTGTGTTAGGGAAGCAGATGTGGCGGGGTGTCAGGCGAATGATGGCATCCAGTACTTTTGGCAGGAATGCAGAGAATGATGGTTGTGATATTTCACCAACCAGGGCACCAGTTGTCTGAAATGAGCCACTTGCCAGCAGGTGAAGTACAGTAAGCAGCTTTGTTTCTGTTGGTATGGTGTGGGGTGTCACCAAAGTGGGGGCCAACTGCTGTTCAATATTTCTCAGCAGCTGCTGAATGGCCTGCCAGTTCAACCGGTACCTCTTTATGATGTTGTGTTCCCTGAGGCCATGCAGGGTTGTTCTTGGGCGGAATATCCTCTCCTGCCTTTGGGGACCCTGCTGTTGTTGTTGTAGCTGCTGTTGTTGCTGCAGGCCTCTGCGTCTACGTGCACGCTGAATAAAAATCACTTCCATGTCTCCCTGTTGCTGCTCTGCTGCTCTGCTGTTTGTTCTGTGTTTTCTGATTAAATACAGGTGTGTTTGCCCCATTTTAACGCCTGCCCTGACCCAGGCGTTAAATTTTGACGCACATCGGGCTTTGTGTCATTTTTTTGCTCCGCCTCCCGCCCGAGAGTCATTTTTGCCCGGAAGCATAAATACGGCGCACGGGTGTGTGCGTCGTTTTTTGGACAGGAACGCCTACCCTGCAGATCATTAACGCAGGGCGGGTTGCCGCATCCAGAAAATGACGCACATTGCTGATTTTTGTCGTCCGCGGGCTCGGGCGTCAGGGTTTAAATATGGGGCAACGTTTGCGCTGATTGTGCGTCAAAATGTTTGACGCACATTCGGCGCAAACGGAGTATAAATATGCCCCTCAGAGTCCAGCAGACGTGTTATTCACCACAATTTGTCAGTTTTCCAGCATCTCCCAAACTCTAAATCAAACCCATACTGTAAACACACAAGGAAGGCTAAAAAACACAAAAAGAGGATAAAGAACGGTAAGTAAAAACAATGGCAAATTAAGTTATTGACAGGAATGCATTTTTTTAGGCTGATGTGTACAAATGCTGAAGAAAAGTACTATCACTCATACTGCAAGGGAGCTAATGAGGTTGTTCCATTCTTTCATACTGCATGGTGTGGTGGGCAGTAGCCAAATGAAATGATAGTTGATGAGGCTAATGGATGAAGTGTTGACAGAAAATGTGTGATTTTTCTCTAAGTACATCAAGCTGGAGAGACTAAGGCTAATCTAAAAAGCACTCAAAGATAGTTGCCTTTCTGTCTTTTAAAAAAAACGAATAATGTTCTTTTATAGGTCGGGCTATTTGGCATCCTTTTGCTAGTGTGTCATTCGGCGTGTTGTATTCTAATTGAGTTGTGTTTTACAACTGTGAAAAACGCAAAGGGAACATAAAATCGATTTGTCATCTAGGAAAGCAATCAGACTGAAAGAGCAGCCCATAATTAAGTTGGATATATAGACTTTAGTTGGTAAATCAAATAAAAGCCTGTGTGAGTGACAAGTGAAATGAACGTGCACAGCTTCGGTATACTTTTATTTACAAACTGCCACTGCCTTGGAAAGTATGAGTAATTATGTGACATTCCCGCAGCATTTATATTTTTAAAGAAGAATGTGTGAATTTAAGGGAACATATAATCCAGTACACCGTACAATACGCGAAAATTAACGACGGTTCAACCGGATTTACTTAGGCTGTTTGCTTCACACATAATTCAGTCCTTCCAGAAGTAGCCTTCAAAACTACAGGATTGTATTTCAATTAAGTGAAGTATTAATTACTCACCACCTGGTTGAGCACTACGTTCAATACAAATAGCCTGACGCGAGTTCACGTTAAACCAAACTGTGAAAAGTGGAAATAAAAGAAATAGGGTGTGTGCACATGCTAAAGAATGCTCCTCCGATTGTTCATTTCAGCTTAGCAATACAATATGTGAGCATATCTCTAATACCTAGCTGTTAGTCCTTATGGATGAGTGTATTTCATTTTTCAGATACTGAGTATGTGTAATGGACTGGCTCAAGTGTTTGACCGATGGGTCCACAGATGAGTCTATCAGTAGATATGAGCTTGGCGCTCCAGAACGCAGGCTCCTCTAGCACTGGCTTGCGCTTTTCGTCCCAACACATCCATCTGCAAGGGCCTAACCATGGGGCCATGTGTACGAAAAATAGGAATTGCGATGTTTATCGAAACCCTATTAGGTAATCACAATTCTTAATGCAAGAATACCTGCAAACATTCGATAGTGATTGCTAATAGGGTCGCAAATAGACCTACCTCAATGAATTTTAAATAAGGTAGGTCACAATTTCTGACCCATTAGGAATTGCAGACATCACAAAGATGGTGGCCTGCTGGGGTCTGCAGACCACCAGGTCTGCAATTGGTTTTTAATCAATCATTTTTTTAAGATGCATTCTGTTTTCCTTAATCAAAACAGGATGCACTTCAAAAAATAAAAAGAGTGGTTTAATGTTCACTTTTTAAGAGGAGGCAGTTATCCATAGACCACTGCCCACTCTTAAAAAATATTTGTTTCAACATTCCCTTGGGGACTCCTTTGCATTTGCGAATGGTTACCACCACCCCAGGTAAAAAATAAATGTTTTGTGACCGTAATTCGGTGGCAAACATTCATAAATAGCACTGCAATTTGGTATCTGGAATGAATGCCTTAAACAAGCCTCTTCCAAATACTGAATCACTAAACATAAATTATGATTCAGTAACTTGTTAGCTGTTGGAAATATGGTCTCTGGTTGCAGAGGTATACACCCTTGTCCAAGTTGGGACCGCAATCCTAGTCAGGGTAAGTCACACACAATCCAAATTATTCTGTGCCCACCCTGTGGTAGCTTGGCACTGAGCAGTCAGGCTTAACTTAGAAGGCAATGTGTAAAGTATTTGTACAATAAATCCTTCAATAACACAGTGAAAACACCACAAAAATACACCACACAGTTTTAGAAAAATATGAGATATTTATCTGAATAAATTAAGGTCAAAACGATCAAGATTTGATAATTACATGATGAAATAACACTTTTGTTATGATAAGAAGAGTCTTTAATTCTTAAAAGCAAAAATTGTCTCTTGCAGGCACAAAGTACCTGGTTTGCGTCAAAATTACAGGCACAAAGACCGCAGGGGAGGAATATGCATTGAAAAAGGTAGGTGAACGTCAGATTTCCGGGCGCACCCAGACGATGCGTCGATTCTTTTCCATGTGGCAAGGTATTTGCGTCAATTCCGGCACACAGGCTTGAATCCTCGTTACAATCAGGGACTTTTGATGCCCATGGATGATGTATGAAAAACCTGGGCATGCGGGACAAAGTCACAGCTGTTGAGTTGGTCCCGTGGGTGATGCGGCAGAGTTTCTGTTGCACAGCTGGCGCTGCATCAATTCTTCTCACAGGAAGTCGGGCTGTGTCATTCTGGCTCAGCGATGCATCAACCCGGTGGGCTGTGCATAGAAGTTCCGGTTGCAACGCTGGCACTGCATCGATCTCCACTCGGGGAGCTGGGCTGCGTCATTCTGGTTCAGCAATGCAGTGATTTTCTCACCACTGGGCAGGCTGTGCATCAATTCCAGCAGGCTGTGCGTCGATATTGCCTCACAAAGAGTTTCTTTGCAGAGATGAAGTCTTTTTGGCCCTGAGACTTCAGGAACAGGAGGCAAACTCAATCCAAACCCTTGAAGAGCACTTCTCAGCTTAGCCAGAGGCCAGCAAGGCAGCATGGCAACAGCAAGACAGCAGTCCTTAACAGCAAAGAAGTCCAGGTGAGTCCTTTGGGCAGCCAGGCAGCTTATCTTGGCAGGTTCCAGAGTCTGGTGCAGAGTGTCTGTCCCAAGAACAGTATAAGTTAGTAGGGTCAGGGACCCAGTTTATATACCCAAAAGTGCCTTTAACCCCTTCGCTGCCAGGCCTTTTCCCCCTCCTGTGCCAGGCCTTTTTTTGCCTATTTGGGGCAGTTCGCGCTTAGGCCCTCATAACTTTTTGTCCACATAAGCTAACCAAGCCAAATTTGCGTCCTTTTTTTCCAACATCCTAGGGATTCTAGAGGTACCCAGACTTTGTGGATTCCCCTGAAGGAGGCCAAGAAATTGGCCAAAATATAGGGAAAATTTCGTTTTTTTCAAAAAAATTGGAAAAAGTGGCTGCAGAAGAAGGCTTGTGGATTTCCCCCTGAAAATTGCATCAACAAAGGGTTTGCAGTACTAAACTCAGCAGCTTCCCAGCTTTCAGGAACAGGCAGACTTGAATCAGAAAACCCAATTTTTCAAAACAATTGTGGCATTTTACTGGAGCATACCCCATTTTTGCAATTTTTTGTGCTATCAGCCTCCTTCCAGTCAGTGACAGGAATGGGCATGAAACCAATGCTGGATCCCAGAAACCTAAACATTTCTGAAAAGTAGACAAAATTATGAATTCAGCAAGGGGTCATTTGTGTAGATCCTAAAAGGGTTTCCTAAAGAAAATAACAGCTGAAAAAGAAAAATATTGAAATTGAGGTGAAAAAAACATCAATTTTTCTCTACGTTTTACTCTGTAACTTTTCCCTGCAATGTCAGATTATCGAAAGCAATATACCGTTACGTCTGCTGGACTCCTCTGGTTGTGGGGATATATAGGGCTTGTAGGTTCATCAAGAACCCGAGGAACCCAGAGCCAATAAATGAGCTGCACCCTGCAGTGCGTTTTCATTCTATACCGGGTATACAGCAATTCATTTGCTGAAATATAAAGAGTAAAAAATAGCTATCAAGAAAACCTTTGCATTTCCAAAAAGGGCTCAAGATAAGGTGTTGAGGAGCAGTGGTTATTTGCACATCTCTGAATTCCGGGGTGACCATACTAGCATGTGAATTACAGGGAATTTCTCAAATAGATGTCTTTTTTACACACTCTCCTATATTTGGAAGGAAAAAATGTAGAGAAAGACAAGGGGCAATGGTACTTGTTTTGCTAATCTATGTTCCCCAAAGTCTCCCGATAAAAATGATACCTCACTTGTGTGGGTAGGCCTAGCGCCCGTGACAGGAAACACCCCAAAATGCAACGTGGACACATCCCATTTTTTTGAAAGAAAACAGAGGTGTTTTTTGCAAAGTGCCTACCTGCAGATTTTTTGGCCTCTAGCTCAGCCGGCACCTAGGGAAACCTACCAAACCTGTGCATTTCTGAAAACTAGAGACCTAGGGGAATCCAAGATGGGGTGACTTGCGGGGCTCGGACCAGGTTCTGTTACCCAGAATCCTTTGCAAACCTCAAAATTTGGCTAAAAAAAAAAACATGTTCCTCACATTTCTGTGGCAGAAAGTTCTGGAATCTGAGAGGAGCCACAAATTTCCTTCCACCCAGCGTCCCCCCCAAGTCTCCCGATAAAAATGATACCTCACTTGTGTGGGTAGGCCTAGCGCCCGCGACAGGAAACACCCCAAAGCGCAACGTGGACACATCCAAATTTTTGGAAGAAAACAGAGGTGTTTTTTGCGAAGTGCCTACCTGTAGATTTTGGCCTCTAGCTCAGCCGGCACCTAGGGAAACCTACCAAACCTGTACATTTCTGAAAACTAGAGACCTAGGGGAATCCAACGGTGGGTGACTTGCAGGGCTCGGACCAGGTTCTGTTACCCAGAATCCTTTGCAAACCTCAAAATTTGGCTAAAAAAACACATGTTCCTCACATTGCTGTGGCAGAAAGTTCTGGAATCTGAGAGGAGCCACAAATTTCCTTCCACCCAGCGTTCCCCCAAGTCTCCCGATAAAAATGATACCTCACTTGTGTGGGTAGACCTAGCGCCCGCGACAGGAAACACCTCCCAAAGCGCAACATGGACACATCCAAAATTTTGGAAGAAAACAGAGGTGTTTTTTGCGAAGTGCCTACCTGTAGATTTTGGCCTCTAGCTCAGCCGGCACCTAGGGAAACCTACCAAACCTGTGCATTTCTGAAAACTAGAGACCTAGGGGAATCCAAGATGGGGTGACATGCGGGGCTCGGACCAGGTTCTGTTACCCAGAATCCTTTGCAAACCTCAAAATGTGGCTAAAAAAAAACATGTTCCTCACATTTCTGTGGCAGAAAGTTCTGGAATCTGAGAGGAGCCACAAATTTCCTTCCACCCAGCGTTCCCCCAAGTCTCCCGATAAAAATGATACCTCACTTGTGTGGGTAGACCTAGCGCCCGCGACAGGAAACACCTCCCAAAGCGCAACATGGACACATCCAAAATTTTGGAAGAAAACAGAGGTGTTTTTTGCGAAGTGCCTACCTGTAGATTTTGGCCTCTAGCTCAGCCGGCACCTAGGGAAACCTACCAAACCTGTGCATTTCTGAAAACTAGAGACCTAGGGGAATCCAAGATGGGGTGACATGCGGGGCTCGGACCAGGTTCTGTTACCCAGAATCCTTTGCAAACCTCAAAATGTGGCTAAAAAAAAACATGTTCCTCACATTTCTGTGGCAGAAAGTTCTGGAATCTGAGAGGAGCCACAAATTTCCTTCCACCCAGCGTTCCCCCCAAGTCTCCCGATAAAAATGATACCTCACTTGTGTGGGTAGGCCTAGCGCCCGCGACAGGAAACACCCCAAAGCGCAACGTGGACACATCCAAATTTTTGGAAGAAAACAGAGGTGTTTTTTGCGAAGTGCCTACCTGTAGATTTTGGCCTCTAGCTCAGCCGGCACCTAGGGAAACCTACCAAACCTGTACATTTCTGAAAACTAGAGACCTAGGGGAATCCAACGGTGGGTGACTTGCAGGGCTCGGACCAGGTTCTGTTACCCAGAATCCTTTGCAAACCTCAAAATTTGGCTAAAAAAACACATGTTCCTCACATTTCTGTGGCAGAAAGTTCTGAAATCTGAGAGGAGCCACAAATTTCCTTCCACCCAGCGTTCCCCCAAGTCTCCCGATAAAAATGATACCTCACTTGTGTGGGTAGACCTAGCGCCCGCGACAGGAAACACCTCCCAAAGCGCAACATGGACACATCCAAAATTTTGGAAGAAAACAGAGGTGTTTTTTGCGAAGTGCCTACCTGTAGATTTTGGCCTCTAGCTCAGCCGGCACCTAGGGAAACCTACCAAACCTGTGCATTTCTGAAAACTAGAGACCTAGGGGAATCCAAGATGGGGTGACATGCGGGGCTCGGACCAGGTTCTGTTACCCAGAATCCTTTGCAAACCTCAAAATGTGGCTAAAAAAACACATGTTCCTCACATTTCTGTGGCAGAAAGTTCTGGAATCTGAGAGGAGCCACAAATTTCCTTCCACCCAGCGTTTCCCCAAGTCTCCCGATACAAATGATACCTCACTTGTGTGGGTAGGACTAGCGCCCGCAACAGGAAACGCCCCAAAGCGCAACGTGGACACATCCAAAATCTTGGAAGAAAACAGAGGTGTTTTTTGCGAAGTACCTACCTGTAGATTTTGGCCTCTAGCTCATCCGGCACCTACGGAAACCTACCAAACCTGTGCATTTCTGAAAACTAGAGACCTAGGGGAATCCAAGATGGGGTGACTTGCGGGGCTCGGACCAGGTTCTGTTACCCAGAATCCTTTGCAAACCTCAAAATTTGGCCAAAAAAACACATGTTCCTCATATTTCTGTGGCAGAAAGTTCTGGAATCTGAGAGGAGCCACAAATTTCCTTCCACCCAGCGTTCCCCAAAGTCTCCCGATAAAAATGATACCTCACTTGTGTGGGTAGGCCTAGCGCCCGCGACAGGAAACGCCCCAAAGCGCAATGTGGACACATCCAAAATTTTGGAAGAAAACAGTGCCTACCTGTAGATTTTGGCCTCTAGCTCAGTCGGCACCTAGGGAAACCTACCAAACCTGTGCATTTCTGAAAACTAAATACCTAGGGGAATCCCAGGAGGGGTGACTTGCGGGGCTCGGACCAGGTTCTGTTACCCAGAATCCTTTGCAAACCTCAAAATTTGGTTAAAAAAACACATGTTCCTCACACTTCTGTGGCAGAAAGTTCTGGAATCTGAGAGGAGCCACAAATGTCCTTCCACCCAGCCTTCCCGCAAGTCTCCCGATAAAAATGATACCTCACTTGTGTGGTTAGGCCTAGCGCCCGCGACAGGAAACGCCCCAAAGCGCAACGTGGACACATCCAAAATTTTGGAAGAAAACAGAGGTGTTTTTTGCAAAGTGCCTACCTGTAGATTTTGGCCTCTAGCTCAGCCGGCACCTAGGGAAACCTACCAAACCTGTGCATTTCTGAAAACTAGAGACCTAGGGGAATCCAAGATGGGGTGACTTGCGGGGCTCGGACCAGGTTCTGTTACCCAGAATCCTTTGCAAACCTCAAAATGTGGCTAAAAAAACACATGTTCCTCACATTTCTGTGGCAGAAAGTTCTGGAATCTGAGAGGAGCCACAAATTTCCTTCCACCCAGCGTTCCCCCAAGTCTCCCAATAAAAATGATACCTCACTTGTGTGGGTAGGCCTAGCGCCCGCAACAGGAAACACCCCAAAGAGCAACGTGGACACATCCAAAATTTTGGAAGAAAACAGAGGTGTTTTTTGCGAAGTGTCTACCTGTAGATTTTGGCCTCTAGCTCAGCCGGCACCTAGGGAAACCTACCAAACCTGTGCATTTCTGAAAACTAGAGACCTAGGGGAATCTCAGGAGGGGTGACTTGCGGGGCTCGGACCAGGTTCTGTTACCCAGAATCCTTTGCAAACCTCAAAATTTGGCTAAAAAAACACATGTTCCTCACATTTCTGTGGCAGAAAGTTCTGGAATCTGAGAGGAGCCACAAATTTCCTTCCACCCAGCGTTCCCCAAAGTCTCCCGATAAAAATGATACCTCACTTGTGTGGGTAGGCCTAGCGCCCGCGACAGGAAACGCCCCAAAGCGCAATGTGGACACATCCAAAATTTTGGAAGAAAACAGAGGTGTTTTTTGCGAAGTGCCTACCTGTAGATTTTGGCCTCTAGCTCAGCCGGCACCTAGGGAAACCTACCAAACCTGTGCATTTCTGAAAACTAGAGACCTAGGGGAATCAAGATGGGGTGACTTGTGGGGCTCGGACCAGGTTCTGTTACCCAGAATCCTTTGCAAACCTCAAAATTTGGCTACAAAAACTCATGGTCCTCACATTTCTGTGGCAGAAAGTTCTGGAATCTGAGAGGAGCCACAAATTACCTTTCACCCAGTGTTCCCCCAAGTCCCCCAATAAAAATGATACCTCACTTGTGTGGGTAGGCCTAGCGCCCGCGACAGGAAACGCCCCAAAGCGCAACGTGGACACATCCAAAATTTTTGAAGAAAACAGAGGTTTTTTTTGCGAAGTGCCTACCTGTAGATTTTGGCCTCTAGCTCAGCCGGCACCTAGGGAAACCTACCAAACCTGTGCATTTCTGAAAACTAGAGACCTAGGGGAATCCAAGATGGGGTGACTTGCGGGGCTCGGACCAGGTTCTCTTACCCAGAATCCTTTGCAAACCTCAAAATTTGGCAGAAAAAACACATGTTTCTCACATTTCTGTGGCAGAAAGTTCTGGAATCTGAGAGGAGCCACAAATTTCCTTCCACCCAGCGTTCCCCCAAGTCTCCCGATAAAAATGATACCTCACTTGTGTGGGTAGGCCTAGCGCCCGCGACAGGAAACACCCCAAAGCGCAACGTGGACACATCCACATTTTTGGAAGAAAACAGACGTGTTTTTTGCGAAGTGCCTACCTGTAGATTTTGGCCTCTAGCTCAGCCGGCATCTGGGGAAACCTACCAAACCTGTGCATTTCTGAAAACTAGAGACCTACGGGAATCCAAGGAGGGGTGACTTGCGGGGCTCCGACCAGGTTCTGTTATCCAGAACCCTTTGCAAACCTCAAAATTTGGCTAAAAAAACACATGGTCCTCACATTTCTGTGGCAGAAAGTTCTGGAATCTGAGAGGAGCCACTAATTTCCTTCCACCCAGCGTTCCCCCAAGTCTCCCGATAAAAATGATACTTCACTTGTGTGGATAGGGCTAGCGCCCGCGACAGGAAACGCCCCAAAGCGCAACGTGGACACATCCAAAATTTTGGATGAAAACAGAGGTGTTTTTTGCGAAGTGCCTACCTGTAGATTTTGGCCTCTAGCTCAGCCGGCACCTAGGGAAACCTACCAAACCTGTGCATTTCTGAAAACTAGAGACCTAGGGGAATCCAAGGAGGGGTGACTTGCGGGGCTCGGACCAGGTTCTGTTACCCAGAATCCTTTGCAAACCTCCAAATTTGGCTAAAAAAACACATGTTCCTCACATTTCTGTGGCAGAAAGTTCTGGAATCTGAGAGGAGCCACAAATTTCCTTACACCCAGCGTTCCCCCAAGTCTCCCGATATAAAAATGAAACCTCACTTGTGTGGGTAGGCCTAGCCCCCGCGACAGGAAATGCCCCAAAACGCAACGTGGACACATCCCATTTTTTGAAAGAAAACAGTGCCTACCTGTGGATTTTGGCCTGTAGCTCAGCCGGCACCTAGGGAAACCTACCAACCCTGTGCATTTGTGAAAACTAAAGACCTTGGGGAATCCAAGATGGGGTGACTTGTGGGGCTCGGACCAGGTTCTGTTACCCAGAATCCTTTGCAAACCTCAAACTTTGGCTAAAAAAACACATTTTCCTCACATTTCTGTGGCAGAAAGTTCTGGAATCTGAGAGGAGCCACAAATTTCCTTCCACCCAGCATTCCCCCAAGTCTCCCGATAAAAATTATACCTCACTTGTGTGGGTGGGCCAGGTGCCTGCAACAGAATAAGGCCCAAAACTTGAAGAGATAGAAGGGATAGCACAGCGAGTTTATAAGGGCATATTCTTTTATACATCTTTAGACGGACTCTGCTTTGGGGACCCACATAAGTGAGGTGTCATTTTACTTGGGAGACTGAGGGGAAAACTGGGGAGTAGGAATTTTCTGCTAGAGCGGTGATCCTACTAAGAAAAGTCAGGAAAATATGCTTTTTTATGCAAATTGTGAGGTTTACAGAGAAGTTTGGGTAAGAAAATGTTGGGGGAGCCACGCAAGCCACACCTCCCTGGACTCCTTGGGGTGTCTAGTTTTAAAAAAATTCTGGGTTTTGTAGGTTTCCCTAGATGAAGTCCGCACCCAGGACCAAAAACATAGGTGGGCCCTCCCCCCCAAAAACAGGTATTTTTGTAAGATATCATATTGATGTGTGCACATACGTCCGTGATGTACCAAACACTAAAATTGTGAAAAGAAACACACTTAGGTTATGTGAAGAAGAACCCTCACCCACCAACCAAGTTGGTGGCATGCTTCATCATCGGGGTCCCACCCGAGGCACCTAGCGTGTCACACCTAGCGTGGCACTGCCAGCCAAGCGCCACCCCAAGCACACCGCCAGCCAAGCGCCACCCCACGCACACCGCCAGCCAAGCGCCACCCCAAGCACACCACCAACCAAGCGCCACCCCAAGCACACCGCCAGCCAAGCGCCACCCCAAGCACACCGCCAGCCAAACGCCACCCCAAGCACACCGCCAGCCAAGCGCCACCCCATGCACACTGCCAGCCAAGCGCCACCCCAAGCACACCACCATAACTTTTTTTGTTTATAAACAACAAAGAAACCACTAATTATAAAATAAGCACAAAACTACAAACACAAAAGCTCTAACTAAATACATGACAGAGATGCCAACCGTGAAACATATGAAAATATAAAACAGACAGCTTACGCTCAAGGTATTTCCCAGATTTTTTTTTGGGCATGGTAACTTCTGTAACAGCCGGGCACACACAGCCCAGGCTTAGAAGGGCATTCGGGGCAGTACATCCGGCTCTCCCTCCGGATTAATCTCCGGGCACATACTCTACATTTCTTTGTGGGCATGTCTTTTTTGGGAGTGGGAGGAATGTGATCTGGAAAGTGCCGATCTTTCAATCTAGCCACATCCTCCACCACTTCTTCTCTAGTAACTCTTGCCGGTTCAACCACAATAAGGCTTTCTATCACCGACTCCTGAAATTTAACAAATGTCATCCTTGACTCAGGTGAACAATCCTTGTATACAATAAAGGCATTAAAAGTTGCCAAATGAACTAAATGTAGGGCCAACTTTTTATACCACACATAAGACTTACGAAGAGCAGTGTAAGGTTCCAACCTCTGATCTACTCTATCAACACCACCCATGTGCCTATTGTAGTCCAAAATGCACGCAGGTTTGCGCACTTCCGCAACCTGACCCCAAACAGCCACAGGGGAAGTACTCTCATCATGGATGGTCGATAGCATGTACACATCCCTCCTGTCTGAAAATTTCAGAGCTAGCAGCTCAATATTCCGCAAGGCACTGCACTGTCCCCTCTCAAGTTTTTTACAGACAAGCTCCCTTGGATAGCCTTTCCGGTTAGAACGGATTGTGCCACAAGCAACAGTGTCCACCCTAGACAACTCCTTGAACAACTGCACTCCAGTGTAGAAATTATCTACGTACAAATGGTGCCCTTTGTTAAACAGCCGTCTAGCAAGTTCCCACACAATTTTTTCGCTAACTCCAAAAGTGGCCGGACAACCAGTAGGGTCAATACTGGAATCCCTACCAGTGTAGACCCGGAAATTATACACATATCCTGTACTGCTTTCTGACAGCAGATACAATTTAATCCCATACCGTGCCCTCTTACTAGGAATGTACTGCTTAAAAACTAAACGCCCTTTGAAAAGGACCAAAGACTCGTCCACACTTATCTCTTTGCCTGGAACATAGACCTCTGAAAACCGATCCACAAAATGATCAAGGACAGGCCTAATCTTAAAAAGGCGGTCACAATCAGGGTGATCTTGTGGCAAGGCTAAAGCATTGTCTACAAAATGCAGCATACGAAGAAGAAGCAAATACCGATTACGTGTCATAGTTGCAAGAAATATAGCAGTTGCCATCAAGGGACTAGTAGACCAATAAGAAGACAGTGACGGCTTCCTGATCAACCCCATCAAAAAAGACAAACCTAAAAACCTTTTCATCTCTTCCAGATATGTGGAAACCCAATGAGTAGCTCTAGACTGAGGCTTAAGTCTGGCAGCGTTGTCCTGCAAATATTGCTCTGCATACACATTTGTCTGCTCCACAATCTCTTCCAAAAATACATCGTCCATAAACAAGTGAAAGAAATGGACAGGCAGAAAGTTTTCCGTATTAACTCTACACCCTGGGAGACCAGTAAATGCAGGTAACTGTGGCTGCTCCATGTTTGGGGCAATCCAGGTGTTAGGTCTTCCAATGGGAAACCCTTCAGCCCCAGGCTGCTGCACTCTTGGCACATCAATGTCCTCCTCTAACAAAGGCCCTTCATCTGCACTGAGAGTAGCTTCCTCATCAGAAGAATACTCTCGGACAGAAAACTCACTTCCAGAATCTCCTGCTTCCTCCTCTGCCTCAGATGCAGAGTCAGTGTCGTAATCATAGTCTGAAGACGACTCAAAGAGCATGCGAACAACCTGCTGAGCGGTCACTTTGCGGCTAGCCATGATCCTAACAACAAATGGATTGCCAACAACAACTAGCACTAAAATAAGTAATAAACAAAGTGTAGCTTTATCACAAAGAGTTATGTACTACAAAAAACTATACCACTCAGTTGCCTGAAATAGCTACTCACCAAGCAACTACTCTGCACAGACACAGCAATCACGAATGATATCCCACTAAAAAGAAAAAAGAAAAAAGCAAATTAGACATATGACAACACAAACATCACTGTGCTCAAATCTAAGGACAATGTCAAACACACAATACTGCATTTAGTACACCACCTACAAACATGTCATTCATGCATGTCAACAATACTCCTTTGGAGTAAATTGCTTTCACTTACCTAAAACATGCAACTATGCAAACCACAGGACAACTACTGCCAAAACCGCAAAGATCCACAGCAAAGGAAGCAAAAGCGTTGAACTAGAAGAAAAAGAAGAAATAAATTGTTATAATCACAAATACAAATACTTTGCCAGTTGACAAACACCCCACCACCAAGAACTTAGAAGTTGTCCCTGGTACCTAAGTGGATCCTGCCCCCCTCGGGGGTAGATGGGCGTAAAAAAATTGGCCAATCTGCCCCAAATGGGCAACACCTCTGTGCCCCCTTTTAGGGGGCGACCCTTCCCAAAGGGGGCACCCCCAGCACAACACAAAACAAAACAAAAAAATCCCTGCCGTATTGGTGGTTTCTGCCCTCCTTGGGGCAGATGGGCCTACAAAATTAGGGGCAGAGATGGCCAATACGAATTTTCCCCACCTTAGGGGGTGACCGTTGCCCAAGGGGTGCCCCCAAACACACACCACACACACACACACACACACACCACACAATCCCTGGCGCCTAGTGTGCTTCCACCCCCCCCCGGGCCAAATCGTCCAAAAAATGGCTGGTCTGCCATCGGGGGGGCCAAAACAGAAAAAAAAAATAGCTCCCCCCCCTTGGCGGCAGATCAGCCCAAAAATTGGCAATCGGCCCCCAGGGGGGGGGGTCAAAATACAAAATAAATAGCCCCCCAGTGGGGCGCCCCTTGCCCAAGGGGTCACCCCCAAAAAAAACTTTACAATAAAAATAAATCCCTGGTGTCTAGTGGTTTTCGCCCCCCCTGGGGGCAGATCCGCGACAAACAAAAATTCCCCCAGGATCGGCGACCCTTGCCCAAGGGGTCACCCCCAAAACACACAACAAAAATAAAATCCCTGGTGTCTAGTGGTTTTCGCTCCCCCCCCCCCCCCGGGGGCAGATCTGCCGAAAAATTGGTGGATCTGCCCCCAGGGGGGGGGCAAAATAAAAAAAAAAATTGCCCCCGGGGGCGGGGGGGCCACCCTTGCCCAAGGGGTCGCCCCCAAAATAAACAAAAAAGAAAATCCCTGGTGGCTAGTGGAGATTCCTGCTCCAAAATCGCGGGCCCTGCCCGCGATCGTGGAGCAAGAATCTTGTGAAAACAGGCACAGGGGGAAAGGAAAAACCCTTTCCTTTCCCCCCGTGTCTGTTTTCACCACCCCCGCCCCCAAAAAACGGAGAGGACTCACCTTATGCGTCCTTCTCCTAAGACAGGCTGGAAGCAAATGGCTTCCAGCGCGCCCGCAACACTAGATGACGTCAGCGCGCTGTGTGCGCGCTGACGTCATCGGATTGCCGTGGGGGGGGCTGGGGTGGAGTGGGGTGCACGGGGGGCACGCTAGCGCTCCCCCAAGTTCCCCTGTGCCTAGGACGAGATGATCTCGTCCAAGGCACAGGGGAACTGTAGCCTTGGACGAGATCATCTCGTCCAAGGCACAGAACCGGTTAAAGTGGGGGAGACTTCAAAGAGTGGTTTTGAAGTGCCCAAGACCCCCTTTCAGTACAACCCTGTCTGCTAGGGTCCCAGTAGGGGGTTTGGCAGTCTATTGTGTGAGTGCAGGCCACTGTCCTCAGAAATATAAGTGTCAGGCCCTCCACCCTTCCAGCCCAGGAAGACCCATTCAGTATGCAGATGTTTGCAGGTGTGACTGAGCACCCTGTGTTTGTGGTTGTCTAGGTGAAATGCACAAAGACGTGGATGGGAGGCAGGCTGTAAGGCAGAGAAGGATGAAAGTGCAGACAAATGCTCACTTTCTAAAAGTGGCTTTTCTAAAATAGTAATATAAAATCCAACCTCACCAGTCAGCAGGATTTTGTATTACCATACTGGCTATACTACATATGATCTGTGTACACATTTCTGATCAGAACCTACCACTCAAACATTATAGGAGGGTAGCCATAATGTTAGCCTATGAAAGGGGCAGTCCTCACAGCAGTGGAAAATTAATTTAGGAGTTTTCCACTACCAGGACATATAAAACACACAGGTATATGTCCTGCCTTTTACCTACACAGCACCCTGCCCTGTGGCCTACATTAGGAGTGACTTACGTGTAGAGAAAGGGGAGTTTCAGGCTTGGCAAGTAGTTTTAAATGCCAAGTCGAAGTGGCAGTGAAACTGCACACACAAGCCTTGAAATGGCAGGCGTGAGACATGGTTAAGGGGCTGCATATGTGGGTGGCAAAATCAGTGCTGCAGGCCCACTAGTAGCATTTAATTTACAGGCCCTGGGCACATGAAGTGCACATTAACAGGGACTTACAAGTATATTAAATATGCCAATTGGTTATGAGCCAATGTCACCATGTTTTAAGGGAGAGAGCATATGCACTTTAGCACTGGTTGGCAATGGTAAAGTGTGCAAAGTCCTAAAACCAGCAAAAACAGTGTCAAAAAGTGGAGGGAGGCTAGCAAATGGTAGGGAGTGACCACCCTAAGGTTATCAGGACTAACAGTAGCAAATCGCAATTTGTGCTTTCTACATATGAAAAAGCATTTTTACAGTCTGAAGCAGTCCGATAGTGCGAATAGGGCCATATGCGACCTAAAAAATGCTTTTGTACATATCCCCCCATACTCCAAAACAAACAGGACTCTTCTGGTCAAATTGTTTTTATCACTCATACCAATTCTACATTCCACAAAAAAAGACAAAAAACAGATCAAGAAAGGAGCATTTAAAAACGGCATTGGTATAACCAGCAATAAACCATTGCTATTAAAAATAAGCTCTATATTTGTGTGATGGCAGAGTGTGAGACCTCAAGCCTTATTTGGGGAGGAGCAGTGGATACAAAACTCTCAGAGAGAATTGACTTTCAATCTAGAGAGCACTACTCCAATTAATTTAAAACATACCCTAACCTTCCACAGGTTGAATCTCTGGCACAGGCATTACAGTTGGAGAGCAGTGTGAGAAAGTAGCCTCTTTCTAGCATGGTTCTCCCCACATTTGGCTTGTTTGTGAGTGTGTCAGTGTGTTTTTACTGTGTCACTGGGATCCTGCTAGCCAGGATCCCAGTTCTCATAGATAGAAACCTATATGTCAGTGTGTTTTGCCTGTCTCACTGGGATCCTGCTAGCAAGGACCCCAGTGCTCATGGTTTGTGGCCTAATGTATATGTCTGTGTAGTGCCTAACTGTGTCACTGAGGCTCTGCTAACCAGAAACTTAGTGCTTATGCTCTCTCTGCTTTTAAATTTGTCACTGTAGGCCAGTGACTTCATTTACCAATTTCAGTTGGCATACTGGACCCCCCTTATAAGTCCATAACATATGGTATTGGGGTTCCAGGAGATCCATATGGGCTGCAGCATTTCTTTTGCCAACCATAGGGAGCTCAGACAAACCCTTGCACAGACCTGCCATTGCAACCTGTATGAAATACCGCACACGATATTTCACAGCCATTTTCACTGCACTAAAGTAACTTATAAGTCACCTATATGTCTAACCTTCAATTGCTGAAGGTTAGGTGCATAGTTACTATGCGTGAGGGCACCCTTGCACTAGCAAAGGTGCCCCCACATAGTTCAGGGCCATTTCCCCGGACTTTGTGAGTGCGGGGACACCATTACATGCGTGCACTACATATAGGTCAATACCTATATGTAGCTTCACAATGGTAATTCTGAATATGGCCATGTAAGATGTCTAAGACCATGGAATTGTCCCCCCATTCCAAATCTGGTATCAGGGAGCCAATTGAATGCATTCTGTGGGCTCCACCATGGACCCCAGGTACTGCCAAACCAGCTCTCTGAGGCTTGCACTGCAGCCACAGCTGCTGCCACCTCACAGACAGGGTTCTGCCCTCCTGGGGTCTGGGCAGACCAGTCCCAGGAAGGCAGAACAAAGCATTTCCTCTGAGAGCAGAGTGTTACACCCTCTACCTTTGGAAATAGGTGTTACAGGCTGGAGAGGGGTAGCCTCCCCCAGCCTCTGGAAATGCTTTGAAGGACACAGTGTAGGAAGGTAGCCTCTTTCTAGCCTTGTTTCCCCCGACTTGTGGCCTGTTTGTGAGTATATGACAGGGTGTTTTTACTGTCTCACTGGGATCCTGCTAGCCAGGGCCCAGTGCCCATAGTGAAAACCCTATGTTGTCAGTGTGTTTGATATGTGTCACTGGGATCCTGCTAGTCAGGACCCCAGTGCTCATAAGTTTGTGGCCTATATGTGTTCACAGTGTGGTGCCTAACTGTATCACTGAGGCTCTGCTAACCAGATCTCAGTGTTTATGCTCTCTCTGCTTTCTAAAATTGTCACTGCAGGCTAGTGACTAATTTTACCAATTCTCATTGGCACATTGGAACACCCATATAATTCCTTTGTATATGGTACCTAGGTACCCAGGGTATTGGGGTTCCAGGAGATCCCTATGGGCTGCAGCATTTGTTTTGCCACCCATATGGAGCTTAGACAATTCTTACACAGGACTGCCACTGCAGCCTGAGTGAAATAACGTCCACATTATTTCACAGCCATTTTTGTTCAGGGAAAATTCCCCGGACTTTGTGAGTGCGGGGACACCATGACATGCGTGCACTACACATAGGTCACTACCTATGTGTAGCGTCACAATGGTAACTCCGAACATGGCCATGTAACATGTCTAAGATCATGGAATTGTCACCCCAATACCATTCTGGTATTGGGGGGACAATTCCATGATCCCCCGGGCCTCTAGCACAGAACCTGGGTACTGCCAAACTGCCTTTCCGGGGTTTCCACTGCAGCTGCTGCTGCTGCCAACCCCTCAGACAGGTTTCTGCCCTCCTGGGGTCTGGGCAGCCCAGTCCCAGGAAGGCAGAACAAAGGATTTCCTCTGAGAGAGGGTGTTACACCCTGTCTCTTTGGAAATAGGTGTGAAGGGCTGGGAAGGAGGAAATGCTTTGATGGGCACAGATGGTGCCCATCTCTGCATAATCCAGTCTTCACCAGTTCAGGGATCCCCCAGCCCTGATCTGGTGCGAAACTGAACAAAGGAAAGGGAAGTGACCACTCCCCTGCTCCTCCCAGGGGAGGTGCCCAAAGCTCCTCCAGTGTGTCCCAGACCTCTGCCATCTTGGATTCAGAGGTGTTGGGGCACAATGGACTACTCTGAGTGGCCAGTGCCAGCAGGTGACGTCAGAGACCCCTCCTGATAGGTGCTCACCTCTTTCAGTAGCCAAGCCTCCTTTATTAGTAGCAAACCTCCTTTTCTGGCTATTTAGGGTCCCTCCTCTTGGCTATTCCTCAGATAACGAATGCAAAAGATCACCAGAGTTCCTCTGCACTTCCCTCTTCGACTTCTGACAAGGATCGACCGCTGACTGCTCCAGGACACCTGCAAAACTGCAAGTAGCAAGACGTCTACCAGCAACATTGTAGCGCCTCATCCTGCGGCTTTCTCGACTTTTTCCTGGTGGTACATGCTCTGAGGGCTGTCTGCCTTCACCCTGCACTGGAAGCCAAGAAGAACTCTCCCGTAGGTTGATGGAATCTTCCCCCTGCTAACGCAGGCACCAAACTTCTGCATCACCGGTCCTCTAGGTCCCCTCTCATCCTGACAAGCATGGCCCCTGGAACACAGGAGCTGGATCCAAGTGTCTCCCACAGTCCAGTGGCCCTTCTGTCCAAAGTTGGTGGAGGTAAGTCCTTGCCTCCCCACTCCAGACAGCAAACCTGTATACCATGTGATTTGCAGCTGCTCCAGCTTCTGTGCACTTTCCCAAGGATTCCTTTGTGCACAGCCTAGCCTGGGCCTAGCCTGGGTCCCCAGCACTCCGTCTGGCAGTGCTCAACCCACTGAGTTGGACTCCGATGTCGTGGGACCCTCCTTTGTGGCTCTGAGTTGACTGCTGTCCTCAGATCTTTCAAGTGCCTACTCTGGTACTTCTGCCGGTGCTGCCCGCTTTTGTGGGAGCTCTCTGAGTTGCTGAGCACCTCCTCTGTCTCCTCCTCCAAGGAGCGACATCCTGGTCCTTCCTGGTCCCCAGCAGCACCCAAAATCGTCAACTGTGACTCTTGCAGCTAGCAAGGCTTGTTTGTGGTATTTCTGCCTGAAAATACTTTTGCAACCTCCAGCACGCCGTGGGACATCTTCCACCCAAAGGAGAAGTTCCTATCCCTTTTCGTTGTTGCAGAATATTCGGCTTCTTCCACCCAGAGGCAGCCCTTTTGCACCTTCATCTGGGGTTTTCTGGGCTCCTGCCCCCCTGGACACTTTCGAGACTCTTGGACTTGGTCCCCTTCCTTTACAGGTCCTCAGGTCCAGGAATCCGCCTTCAGTGTTTTTCTGGTGCTTGTGGTTCTTGCAGAATCCCCTATCACGACTATTGTGTCTTTCTGGTGTAGTAGGGTAACTTTACTCCTACTTTTCAGGGTCTTGGGGTGGGGTATCTTGGACACCCTTACTGTTTTCTTACAGTCCAGGTGACCCTCTACAACAGAGGTCTCCAAACTTTTAAATGCCGCGCCCCCCCAGTTGAAAAATAAAAATCATTGGGCCCCCCTCAGAATTTTTCACAATTATTTTATAAACATGGCAATGTTTAAATGTCTAAACCTATTTAAACATTGCATTTAAGTACTGTTACCGTTTTAAAACTGCAATACCATGCTTCTGCTTAAAACAAAGGCGTGTTATCTGTATAATATTTATTTTGGCCAGAGTCTGGGGCCCCCCTGGGATCACTTCAGGCCCCCCTAGGGGGGCCTGCCCCCCCAGTTTGAAAACCTCTGCTAAACAACCTCCCATAGGTCTGGGGTCCATTCGTGATTCACATTCCACTTTTGGAGTATATGGTTAGTGTTGCCCCTAGACCTATGTCTACCTATTGCATCCTATTGTGATTCTACATTGTTTGCCCTACTTTTCTTACTGTTACTTACCTGTTTTGGGTTGGTGTACATATAACTCGTGTATATTGCTTACCTCCTAAGTGAGGGTATTCTCTGAGGTACTTTTGGCATATTGTCACTAAAATAAAGTACCTTTATTTTTAGTCACTCTGAGTATTGTGTTTTCTTATGATATTGTGCAATATGATATAAGTGGTATTGTAGGAGCTTTGCATGTCTCCTAGTTCAGCCTAAGCTGCTTTGCCATAGCTACCTTCTATCAGCCTAAGCTATTAGAAACACCTCTATTCTACTAATAAGGGATAACTGGACCTGGCACAGGGTATAAGTACCACAAGGTACCCACTATAAGCCAGGCCAGCCTCCTACACACAGATAGTGCCCTCAATGCATAAACCAGTCTACACCAGTTCAGGGACTGCCTCTCCCCTGTTCTGGCGGGAAACTGGACAAAGGAAAGGAGAGTGACCACTCCCCTGTCCATCACCACCCCAGGGGTGGTGCCCAGGCTCCTCCAGTGTGTCCCAGACTTCAGCCATCTTGCTTTGCAAGGTGTGGGGGCACTCTGGAGGGCTCTATGTAGCCAGTGCCAGCAGGTGACATCAGAGACCCCTCCTGATAGGTCCTTAGCTGATAAGGTAGCCAATCCCCCTCTCAGGGCTATTTAAGGTCTCTCCTGTGGGTTCTCTTCAGATTCTGCTTGCAAGTTTCCTTCAGGAATCCTCTACAACTTCAGACTCTTCTGACCTCGTATCAACCGCAGCCTGCTCCAAGAAATGCTGTAACTGCAACAAAGTGTCCACAAGAGATACTTTTCTTCAGCAACCTCTGCTCCAAGTCAGCAACTGCAACAGTTTCCATGGTGTGCACGCTCTGGGGACTCTCTGTCTTCATCCTGCACCAGAAGAACTGAAGAAATCTCCTGTGGAGCGACGGAGTCACTCCCCGGCTCCAAGCAGGTACCTTCCAATATGACGACTGGCACCCTGGGACTCCTCTTACAATGATGAGTTTGCTTCTAAGGACACTGAGGGTGGACATCATCAGCATAGACTGTCCTAAGGTCCTGCTGACACAATTTGGCGGCGGTAAGACCTTGCCTTCCCCGAGAACAATGGTACCCCTGTGCACTGTGCCTTCTTCACCTCTTGAGGCCTCTGTGCACTCTTTGCAAAATTCTTTCATGCACAGCCTGGCTCAGGTCCCCAGCACTCCACCCTACGATGCTGAACTTGCAGAGTTGTTCTGCGGCGGCGTGGGACCTTCTTTTGTTGTGCTGCATCAACCACGTTTTGCACCTTCTTTGAACCCATATCCTGTGGCTTCTGGGGATGCTGGATGGCAGCCTGAGGGCTCCCTAAAGTCCAGTGAGTTGAGGTCCCCAGATCCCTCCTGGGTCCATCCAGTGCCATTTTGATGAAAAATGTACTTTTGTCGTAGCCAAAGCTTGTTGGTGCCTTCCAGCACGAAATGTCATCTGCAACGATCTTCACGCCGTGGGACATCTTTTGCATCATGCAGAAACCCTCTGGCATCTTCCTAGGGTGCATTTCTGCAGTCTTTAACTAACTGGGGACTCTTCTTTTGCACCCTCTTATGGGTTGGCAGGGGCCCCTGTCCTTCCTGGAACTTCTTTCGACTTCTGGACTTGATCCCCTTCCTTTGCAAGTCTTCAGGTCCAATAATCCAGCAGTTGTTTTTTGCAGAATTGGTTGGCTGCTGCTAAATCCCCAAAATGAGGTGTAGTGTGTCCTAAGGAAACTTGCAGTACTTTACCCCTGCTTTTCTGGGCTCTGGGCTTGGGTAATTTACTTACCTTTACTATATTCTTACTCTCCCAGCGATTCTGCACACAGTACACTTATCTAGGGGGGAATTCGTGATTCACATTCCACTTTTTTAGTATATGGTTTGTGTTGCCCCTAGACCTATTTTCTCACATTGCATTCTATAGGATTTCCTACTGTTTACATTGTTCTATGACTATTTACTTTTGGTGTCTATTGTATATATTGTGTATAATACTTACCTCTAGAAGGAGTATTGGCTCTAAGATATTTTTGGTACTGTGTCAACCAAATAAGTACCTTTATTTTTGGTAACACTGAGTATTGTCTTTACTTGTGTATAAGTACTTTGTAAATATAAGTGGTATTGGATGAGCTTTACATGCCTCCTAGTTCAGCCTAAGCTGCTATAGCTACATCTATCAGCCTAAGCTGCTAGAACACTACTAGGGATAACTGGACCTGTTGTAAGGTGTAAGTACCCAAGGAACCCACTACAAACCAGGCCAGCGTCCTACAAGCAGTCAGGAGGAGGACGCCGCACACCTCAAGATTTAGAAACAACATCTGCTAGTTTGGCATCAATCTCTGCTAGGCCATTACCTGTGTCTTTTCCCAGTAAGTCGCAATCCACAGTGATGTTTAAAAAATTAGCAAGAAACTATTGCCAGGATATTGGGCCAGGTTTATGCCAGCCTTGCACTGTTCCAATGCCACATTAGTGCCATTTTTTTATGCTAATGTGGCATTGGAAGGGGAGAAACGGCACACCATATTTACAAAGTGGTGCAATGCTTCCATTCCGCCTCTATGCAACTGCATTGCACCACTTTGCAACCCTTCGCCCCACATTATGCATGAGCCAGGCATAATGTATGCAAGGGGGGCGTTCCGGCACTAGGGGGGCCATAAAAGTGGAGAAAAGAAATCTATGAGAATCTTTTGCCCCATTTTTATCGGCAAAAAGAGGCTTCAATTGATTACAATGGGCCTCTGGGTGCTTTGCAGGATTAGCCTCATCATTTTTTATGCTAATCCTGCAAAGAGGCAGACTAGCATAAAAAATTATGAAGCCAGTCACCCTAACTACTGCCATGGTGCGTATTGTACATCCAGCGCTACTGTGGTGGCGTTAGGGGGTGCTGCAGGGCACTGGATAAGTGGCACTGCACTAGGTGCAGGATCACTTTTCATAAATCTGCCCCTTGATCTCTAAGTAGGACTTCATCACATTCTAAAAATGTTTATTCCTACGCTCTTCTCTGTTCACTGCATCAGTCATTCCTGGCTACCCTTCGCGTTAGCACTTGGGCCTCATTTTTGGACTCAGGGGTCTACTCAGCATGATATGAGAACACAACTCACATCATGCCTCCATAGCTGATATGGCTAGGAGCTTGATGGGTATTAATGTGGAAAGCCAAACAATATTCTTGCAAAAGGTATAAACAACCCACTCAATGTTCTGAACAAAAGCATGTGCAATTCTGATTGTCTGCACAATCATCTTCCTAAACTACTCAGCCTTTCCATAGGCCAGGTACCAGTGAAGAGTCATTCTCAAATGCTTTACTCCCATATGTGAGAGCTAATCAGCTGTACCTTGACTCTAAAATGGCAGACCGTTTTCAGTCCTCAGAGCCTGATGTACGAAGTTAGGAATAGTGATTTCCTAATTGCGATTTCCTGCAAATCACAATTCGAAAATCGTTATTCCTAATGTATAAATAGTTTATAACAAATGTTCTATTATTCTATGCTTCGTCAAGGCTCTCGATAAAAATGGCATCTCACTTGTGTGGGTCAGCAAGTGCCCACGACAGGAAATGGCCCAAAACGCAACATGGAAGCATCACAGTTTTCCATGAAAGGCTGGTCCTTATTTTCCAATGTGGGGAGCTTGAGATTTTGGACCTTACCTCAGCCAGCACCTAAGGAAACCTAGCCAACCTGTATGTATCTGTCAGAAACCACAAACTTCCTTCCACCAAGCATTCGCCAAGGTCTCCCGACAAAAATGGTACCTCACTTATGTGGGTAGACCTAGTGCTTGCAACAGGAAACTTTCCAAAACCCAACATGAAAGTATCACATTTTTCCAAAGGAAACTGATCCTTTTTATCCATAGTGCGCAGCTCCAGATTTTGGAACCTAGGGAAACCTAGCTAACCTCTACATTTTTGGAAACTAGACACCTAGGGGTATATAGAGTGGGCTGGCTTGTGTGGCCCACACCAAGTTTCTTTTACCCAGAATCCCTTGTAAACCTCAAACTTTGACTAAGAAACACATTTTCCTCACATTTCTGTGCTGAAAAGTTTCGGAATCTGTGGGGAGCCACAAACTTCCTTCCACCCGGCATTACCCCAGGTCTCTCAATAGAAATGGTACCTCGCTTATGTGGATAGACTTAGTACCTGTGACAGGAAACATCCCAAAACGCAACATGGGTGCACCACATTTTTCCACCGAAAATGGTGCTGTTTTCAATGTGGGTAGCTTGAAGTTTTGGACCCTGCCTAGGGAAATGAGCCAACCTGTACATTTAAAAAAAAGAAACACCTAGAGGTATCAAGGTTGTACAGATTTTACCCATATTTCTGTGATGGAATCTACAGGCAGTCACAAATTACCTACCACCCAACATTGCCCTAACTCTCCCTGGAAAAAGGTGCCTCACTTGTGTAGATGGGCCAAGTGCCCAGGTCAGGGAGTTGCCCAAAATGTATTGTGGCGATTATCGTAACAATGGTGGGGGTATGTACTCCAAGTAGTCCTTGGATCGGGGACCATGTATAAAACTAGAATTTTCTGAAAAGTAGACATCAAGGAGAGTCCAAGGAGGATTCTTGTGTGTATCCTCCAAAGTTTTCTCATCCAGAATACCCTTCAAAGTCGAAACATTGCATAAAAACAGAATTTCTCGTTTCATATCTGTGATGTAAACTACAGGAATGTACAAGGATCCACAAACTTCCTACCACCCAGGGTTCCCAAACTTAAATAAAAACCCTACCCCACCGGTGTGCCTGGGCCTAGTTCCTGCAACAGTACTGGATCACACAAGGGTCAACAGTAGTCCTTGCATGAGGACTACTAATGATCCTGGGGTTATCCAATCCTGATGCGGTCAATAGGCCCAGACACACAAGTGGGGATAGTTTTTATCAAGATAAGTGGGGGAGCACTGGATGGTAGGAAGTTTGTGGATCCCGGCATATTTGTGTAGTTTATGCCACAGAAATACAAGGAAAAATAGAGCTTCTATTCAATGTTTAATGTTTGCAGAGCATTCTGGGTAAGAAAACTTTGGGAAATCCATGCAAGCCACACCTCCCTTGACCTCCACCAGGTGTCTAGTTTTCAGAAATGTCTGTGTTTGGTAGGTTTCCCCTAAATGGTCGCAGAGCCTGGGACCAAAAAAGCAGATGCTCTCCTTACAAAACCAGGTTGTTTTGTGACAGATAATTTTGATGGTTCATAATACATTTTGGGCCCTTCTTAGTCCCAGGCACTAGGCCTGCGCACACAAGTGAGGCACAGTTTTCCTCAGGAGACTTTGGGGAACGCAAGGTTGTTTTCTCCACTAACCCCATTTTGTGTGTAAGGTCTAAAATTATCTTCAACTCCTCCAGCAAGGTTGGAGTCCACTGGCATGCCCTAAAGTGGGTCCATAGAGGGCCTCTGTGGTCCTCAGATATTGTTTAGCACGTAAATTTGTTTGCTATACAATTTCCTCAAAGAAGTCAACATCTAAAAAGAGATGAGCATAGTGAATTGGCAAAAGTTGGCCCTGTTGACTTTACATCCAGTGTCGCCAGTGAAAGGCAGATTTTGAGGCTGAACTAAATTGGGGGCTGCCAAGGGAGCACTCCGTTTGTGCTTGCCGCTGTGTTTTCCTGCTCTCCGGGTTGGTCTAACCTGCTACTGTTGTCCCGCTGCACAGACTGTGCTTGTGAAGGGACAGCATGACTGTTGTCATCATTTCCCTCAGAATTGCTCGAAGAGGAGTCGTTGGATGGGACTCCGCCAACTGAAAAGTCATTTCCAGATTCTGCTTCACTTCCCTCCCCCTGAGATGCTGTTTCAGTACCTGCTATCTCAGTCTCTGACCCTGCCTCAGAGCTGTCCTCCATAACCTGAGTTAGGGCTTGAGCAGCAGTCATCCAAAGAGATGCCATATCTGTTACTGGCTAAAACCATTCTTCTAAGACACTATCCTATGTAAAAGGCAGATATGTTCTTGGTGTGTGGCTGTGTGTGTGTGTGCACGTGTGTGTGTGTGTGAGTGATGTGTGCAACTGTAAATAACTTTGGTCACCTTGCCTTGTGTTCTTCCCTCGATCAATAGGTTCTCCAAAAACACTAACCCCCCAAAAGAAACACAGTATTACTTCACTATGCAATATACACATCATCAAAGCCTTTAGAGCTGGTGGCACCCACTGCGAAAACCATCCCCTCCGATTACTTTCTCCTTGGATTCCCTAACTACCCAGCAAAAGTGTCCCTGATTTCTCCATAGCTTCACTCTCATATACACTGCATTTTTTTAAGCGCTGGTAACGGCTGGCTTTACTAATGCATTCAGCTATCCACACAAAATACAGATCTATTCTTTGCAGCAGGCATATTAATCCTCTGCACTACTTTATGACATAAAAACTGCCACTAGACAAAAGTCTGATCCCACTCTCTAGCAGGAACATAATCGCAAGAGTTATCTTGACATTTTTATTGCTGCCTAAAAGCTATATATATAAATATATATATATATTTATATATAGATATATATAGATATATAGATATATATAAATTAGTAACACACACTAACAAAATGTGATGTAACTTTAATAAATTGATTTTACCTCAACTTAAAATAAATGACTACCTTTCGTTCCATTTATATATTCAAAGTTGACCTTCAACTTCAACATTTCAAAGAAAAAAATCAATTTTCCAAACCAGAAATGTCAACTTCCTAGGTGGTAACCTCAACAAACATATGCTAAAAGTAAGTGAAATTGACAAAAAAAGTGTGCAAATTGCTAACCGCTAAAAGGTAAAATTAAAACTTATAATAAACCAATCCCCAATCTAAAGGGAACTATGTTTAAAACTCAACATTAAACAAGCACTTTCTTCCTGATAGGAAAAGATGCCCGACCTAACCCACTTCTTGAATTAATTAAACTGAATCTGAAGAGAAGAAACACCATGTTAAAAGCACAACAAATATTTAAGTATGAAATGTAAAACAAAATAATTTTTTATACTTTATTAGTGAGTAATATAAAATAGTTAACACAAAATAATAAATATATACCTCTGCTATTTTCAAGTTAAATGACAGAGGGAGCCATATATAATATATATATAAATACACAGACAAAATGCACGCACACACACACAAAAAAACACATATATATGTATATACACAACCTCACAGAAATCAAACAATTGTTATCTCACATGGGATACACTTAGTTAAATACTTTTAGGAAGCCATAGGAACTAATGTAAAAAGAAAAGATACTGCCTTAAGTTCCTGACCATGTCACAGGTCAACTTCCATAATTATCCAATCTAAATAGATTAAGGCATATACTAGAAAAGCCACAACACAATCCCTGGCTGCTCATGCAAGATAACAAGACATAAGCATTGCAGAACAAGAACACCTAACCACCTCACATTTTGAAGAACTCTTAGTCCTGCATGACAATAGAAATAATGACAGTAGAATAATCACATATGCAACACAAAACAATTTACTCAGACATATCCAATGTGCAATGTAGATGATTGATGACACCTTTAAATTCTGAAATTGTGCCCGCCACCATTCTAAAAAATATGAACCATACAGGAGAATAGCATAGTAGTAACGTACACCTAATTTACGCACTACAGTCTAACAAGCAAATTACTGCTTAGATTGAAATTCAAACTAATAACTACTATCCACAAAACATAAGGCCTGATTACGAGTTTGGCGGTCTGACTGCCACACTGCCATGTTGGCGGTCCTCAAAAAGACCACCATGTGCAGTATTTCAGACAGCCCTGTGTCACACAGGCAGGACCCCCCACCACCAAGCAAAAATGCCAGACCACCAGCAGTGTGCCGGCCTGGAAATAGGCGGTCCGACCTTCGACACCGACAGCACCATGGCTGGGCATATTACAAGCACATAGTTGCCAGGGCGGACAGTTCATGGCGGTCAGACAATGGAGGTTTGAACCACAGTGGTTAGCCGCCAGCAGAGTAATAGACAACTGCACAATGGATGAATTTGAAAACAACACAGCTGACAAACATTGCCACTCTGGAACACCTGTAAAAGACACTATAACACCCACCTCTTCACAGACCACAATCCTTTGCATTTTCAACACAAAACACAGAAGCCAGAGCACCTTATTTCCCAAACACTGCATTGAGGCTCCCTTCTTTTACATCATCCCCTAGACCATCCTGCACACACTTTTGTCCATTCACACCCTTTTACACTTCCCCTGTTTAGTAAGTCACTGTCACCATTTTTATTTCCACTGTGTCACGATGGAAACATCCTTGTTTTTCTGAAGATGAGTTAAGGTTCATCCTGGATGAAATCATAAGAGTGGAGCCACAATTGTTTGGAGCACAAGTCCAGTACACTCCTGGCAGTAGGAAAATCGAAATATGGGACTGGATAGTTGACAGAGTCAATATTGTAGGCACCACCCTTTGTACAAAGAAGGAGAGGTAGAATGGCCTTAGGGGTAAGGTGCATTCCCTGGTCTCTAGACACCAGCTGCAGGCCAAGAAGACTGGCAGTGGTCCTCCCAGTGCCCCAATATATCCTTTCCCTGGGAGGAAAAGGTTGGCCATCCTGCATCGTGTGGGCTTAACGGGAATACCTGGAGGAGGAATCTGGGAAGTCACAACACAAAAAATGTCACCTAAATGCCATGTCATGCATGCTAACAGCTCCCCTTTACCTACTGTTTTGTTCATATGCACCACCATCATTCAAATACCCAGAGTATCTGAGTTTAAACACTCTCAATGTGTATTGGTGGACCCAACAGCACAGCTACAAAGGACCATCACATGCCATAAGTTAAACTGGTGTCTGTAAGACTTTCAATATCAAAAAATGATAGCAGGGCTCACGCCCAAACCAAATTGCGTCTGAATACACATATGTAATACACAACATTTGTATAGTGTGTATAGTGCAGAGAGTTATCTGACTGCAACTCCCAGGAGGCACTGCATCAACATCTCCAAACACCAGCCCAGTGTTCACTTGTCCACGTACCCCTGATCGGCAAATCACTAATAAACTTGACTCACCTGAGAGGATACCATTTGTCAAGTGTGGGAAGTAGAGAGAGTGGCATGATTGCAACCTCCCAGGAGGCACTGTTTCACTAAATCAAAACACCAGATCAGTATTCACTTGTTCAAAGACCCTTGTTTGGTAACTCTCAATTGAAGTGTACTCTCCTGGGAGGAAACTATTTGCCAAGTTTGGGAAGTAGAGGCAGTGACATGATTGCTAAGGCAAGGAAGACCCTATATCTATAAATTCAACCACCAGCCCATCGATCTCTTGTCTAAATACCATTGTTTGGTAAAGCACAAATTAACTGTACTCACCTGGGAGGATACTATTTCCCAAGTGTGTGAAGTAGAGGGGATAACAGGAGGCACTGTTTCACTAAATCCAAATACCAGTCCAATGTTCACTAGTCCAAAGACCCCTGTTTGGTAACTTTCAATGTAAGTGTACTCACCTTGGAGGATACCATTTGCTAAGTGTTTGGAAGTAGAGTGAGTGGCATGACTGCAAAGCACATTAGGCCCTGTAACTCTAACTCCAATCCCCAGCACAGTGACCACTTGTAAAAATACCCTTGTTTGTCAACTATCAAATGAAGCATACTCACCTGGGATTGATCAAGCACAGATCATGCCCAAATCACAGACTTTAGTTGTCAACATAGATCCATCTTCACTTGCTAACCCAAGATGAAATATTGGAGGACAAGAATGACATCTTACCTAGACTATATAACAAGTATTTATAAGGCCTCAAGATGCATCACCAGATTGATATTGACAGCAGACACATTCACACTGCACTGTTTACATGATGACTCCAGTCACATATACAAAAAATACTTAGGTCTGCCTTCATCACACTCAACTAGGCCTCCTAATGGACAAAGTCATTTCTTGCCAAGCCACTGTTTTGCCTGCACTGTGGGCAAGATGGCATTTTCAAGTCATCCTCCTGAGTGCTAATGATCTTCACATTTTAGCAGCTGCTTCAGTCTAAATGAATTGTCATGCTTTACACATGGCATGTCAAGACATCCAATACTATGCTTACTTGCCAAAATAGGATTAACTTCAACTTTACTTCATACAAGGTCTCTGCCTACTGTAACTCTAACCATTGGAGGTAGATGTCACAATACAACCGATAACATTGTATGTTTTACATCAATAGGTCGAGCTGTGGCTGGGTACCCAGAGGCCACAGAACAGACTGCTACTATCCCCCTGGATGAAGCCCTCAGTGAAGAATGCACTCCTGGGTGTCTAGACGTAGGGAATGGAACTCGCCCTTCTGGGCAACCTGGTCAGATAGCAACAGTGAGTCTCCCACATCACCTCCCAGCTTTGTTGCCTCTACATCACAGGCAGCGATTCGCCCCCCAACCTGTGTCCTGAGCACAGTGTCTACCATCTTATGCCCTCCAGTCCTGGATCCTGAGTTGCAGCGCAAAATATCGGACAATGAGGATCCAGGAAAAAGTGGGAGAGGGCAACCCCTGGCCAGGGCACAGGCCCATGGGGGTAGGGTGCGTGAGAGGGATGCTGTGGGACAGCTGGGTGAGGCCACTAGGGCTGATTTTGGCCAGGACACTGTAGTGTAGCCATTTTTAATGTAGCTTTCTGCGCAATTGCTTAACGTATTAGGCCTCTGTGCACTTTGCCCTAGATGCACTTTATTTAGCCTTACACTGTTATTTTACAATCACCAGCTTCACGGTCTTGTTTTATTTCCTTCTATCACACTGTTTAGCTTACTTCAGCACTGTGTTCTCAAACAATACATTGTTGCTCGCTCTGTGCTTCAGTCAAGGATACAGTCTGGTACATTGCCGATAGACGTGGTAGAAGTTTAGTCTTTATGGTTCGTAGAAAGTACACATCCTTACGTAGGGACGTTTCTTAGAACACCGGCGTGTTAGTTAAAAAAAAACACTTTCTAGTCCTGGTACACGTAAGAGGGATATTCTGACCAGGAACCCACAACTAGATGCTGACTGCCCTGTTGCAGATGCTGATCCAAATCACAGGCCTTTGCTCAGGTATGAGGGTTGATGTCCTCCCAGGGGAACCAGAAAGGCAGGCTTAGAGATTCACATGCTGTGCTCAAAATATAACTTAGAGAGAACATAATTTAGTTGCAATATGATAGCCTTCTTCTTATGTTTCACTCTCCTCATTACTATTTCAGTCCTACTGTGTTGTATGGTTCTGGTTATTGTGGCTCACGCCTTGTTATCTAAAATGCAATTGTTTTATTAAACCAATCTTTAAAACTCAAACTGCCTTTGTCATTTATATATAGACCGCACCTTGTACGAGAGAACTGGTTGTGACCTAAGTGACCACGACTTCCCTGGGAAGCACTAAGATGTCATACGCTCGGTTGCCCAATTGTCTCTTCCCTTTGGGAGAGATGAGGCACTGCTAGTTAGCCAGAGCATAACCCGGATTTGGGGTGACAAGGGTCCTTCACCGTGGATCAGACTTAGGCCCTCATTCCGACCCTGGCGGTTTGGGCAACGGAAGCACCGCCAACAGGCTGGCGGTGCTTCCAGGGCTATTCTGACCGCGGCGGTAAAGCCGCGGTCAGAAAAGGGGAACCGGCGGTTTCCCGCCGGTTTTCCCCTGGCCCAGGGAATCCTCCATGGCGGCGCTGCTTGCAGCGCCGCCATGGGGATTCCGACCCCCTTCCCGCCATCCTGTTCCTGGCGGTAAAGCCCGCCAGGAACAGGATGGCGGGAACGGGTGTCGTGGGGCCCCCTAACAGGGCCCCACCATGATTTTCACTGTCTGCTATGCACCCGTCACCCGTCGCACCCCTGCAACTCTGCCGGCTCCATTCGGAGCCGGCTTCCTCGTTGCAGGGGCTTTCCCGCTGGGCCGGCGGGCGATCTTCTGGAGATCGCCCGCCGGCCCAGCGGGAAAGTCAAAATGACCCCCGCGGTCATTTGACCGCGGTGTGGTCTTTGGGCGGTTTCCGCCCGGCAGGCGGTGCCCGCCGCCAGCCGGACTCGGAATGAGCCCCTTAGTCCCCCACACTGCGAACGATCTTGCTGCCCAGAAATCCAGTAGTCTCCTTAGGATAATGAGAGCCTACACAACATGGCGCTGCCAACGTTTGGTCTGGCTCTAATTTTCGGGTCCACCAGTTTATCTCGGTCTCATATAATATAATGATCCCTCAGTTCCTTTAGCGGAGACATCCGTGGCACTGAGGATTTCTACCACTGCGGTATAGGTAATCCTATTTACAGCGGATGGTTGTTCAAGCTTGAACCTTAAAAGGAAAGACCCTGTCTTGGTGTGCCTTCTCTGAACTCTCGCTGTTTTTCTAATGACGAATCCCCAGGTAATACAAATAGTTCTTAACATGAGACAACCGCTCACAGCACATTTGCTAGCAAATGGTCTTGCGATCCAGGGTGGTCCAGTCACGTTTGTGGTGGCCGCCCACGCAGCCTATAGAACAGAACTTTTTTACTCTTGGGTCACATTTCCAGCAGTTGATGGGAACACAAATACATTTCACACATATACAGTTGCGAACGCGCCTGGGCAGTACAGGGCGTACGCATACTTAGAGATACCTCTATCTTATCAAGAACATAATAATTGGATTGATGGCACCCTACCCCATACAATATTACCAGTAAGGTTAGGTCCACTAAGTAATGGTGGTCCTACCTGGCCTTTATTGGCCACATATACACCACATCCTGCGGTTGCAAATATGGCGGTGGCTGAAGTTCGACGTTTGTATACAGACTTAACGGCTACATATAGACGCTTAGTACAATTTGTGATGCAGACACTAAATACAAACCCAGCGCGTGCTGCTCCAGTACAACCACATGCAGGAACACCAGGTATAAACCCGGTGACTGTACACTCTATTATGGGTAAAGTCCCAGCAAAATGGGAGGAGACTCCATTTTGGCTGGCACGGAAAATTAATACGCTGGAGGGGGTATTTCCCCATAAGGGACCTCAGGACAAACGTAGAATACTAACTATGGGGGTCATTACAACATTGGTGGTAAAAGCCGCTTACCGCCGTGCAGAAGACCGCCAACACACCACCGCGGCTGCGGAATTCCACCACAGCTATTATAACCCACACCTCGGAACCCGCCAAAATTCAGACACCCACACAAGTCCGCCACACCAAAGGTCAGTGATAAACTGGCGAAAACAAAACCGACACCGTCATATCAACAGAAATACACCCACACTATCACGACACATGAATCCACATGCCGGTCTGTCAACCGCGGTATTCCATTGGTGGTACACACCGCCGCGCTCAACATACACACACATTTACAAAACACAACCACATTGGATAATTCGAAATACACACACCTGAGACACATACACACAGCACTCCCACACACCCAATACAATATAAAACACACACCCACATCACCCACAAACCCCTACGACAAAAATTGAGAATGAAGCACAGAGAGAGACACCACCAGCAAGTACAACAGCATCCACAGGCATATAACACCATCACCCACACAACTTCCACGCACCTCACACAACACACCACTACATATCACCACACTTATCACCACACACACCACCCCACACATCACCTACACCACCCCATGGCACGGCAAAGACACCCCAGGATCTCGGAGGAGGAGCTCAGGGTCATGCTGGAGGAAATCGTCTGGGTAGAGCCACAGCTATTTGGATCACAGGTGCAGCACACCTCAATTGCAAGGAAGATGGAGCTATGGCGAAGAATAGTGGACAGGGTCAACGCAGTGGGACAGCACCCAAGAAATCGGGAGGACATCAGGAAAAGGTGGAACGACCTACGAGGGAAGGTGCGTTCTGTGGTCTCAAGACACCACCTGGCGGTTCAGCGGACTTGCGGCGGACCCCCACCTCCTCACCCACAACTAACAACATGGGAGGAGCAGGTCTTGGCGATTCTGCATCCTGAGGGCAGGAGTAGGTTGAGGAATGGACTCTGGTAAGTCAAATCTTAACTATTACATCCCCCACCCTACCTGCATGCTATCACATACCCCCACCCTCGCCCTCACCCCTATCACTCCAACTCCTCACAAATGTACCAATATCACAAACCAGCCATCCCAACACCAAGCCCTGCATGCAACAACAAAGCATGGACACCCATCACCAAAGCATGCAAACTGCACATAGCCATGCACCCCCCTAAACCATCATCACACAAGCTCCCACACAGGAATGCCAGCACTGGGGTACACGGTCACCCACCCATTGCACACCATTAGAAACACAGAGATGCAATAATCATGCCTTTCCACCCCTGCAGGACCCCTACCCAACGTCACAAGAAAGGAAGGTCCAGACATGTCCACTCCACCCACAGAAGAGGCCCACAGTGATGACAGCACCTCTGTCCAACTGGATCTAGATGACCAGCCCGGCCCATCGGGGGCCTCGGGACAGTCGGTTCCCCACACACAGGCCCAGGCCACCACAGACCTTACCCTCTTTGGAAACACCAGCACAGCACCCACCCAGCGAGCCCATCCCTCCGTCCCCAGGACATGTCAATCAGCTGTGTGTCTACCACTACAGGGAACCCAGGATAACCCACCACCCCAACAACAACAGGGACCTGGGGGCAGTGGCAGTGGGCACACGGTCCAGGGGTCGGAGGCCCAGGAACACAGGGGAACTGGGAGGGCTGCCGTGTGACAGGGGGCGGACAGGCCAAAGGAACCCACTCTCCACGAGGCCCTCTCCTCCATCATGGGAGCATACCACCACTCCCAGGAGACGATGGCAACGGTACTGGCCAAGTTTCAGGAGACCCAGTGCATGCAGGAGGAACAGTATATGGGCTTCAGGGAGGAACTCAGAACCATCAGCTCCACCCTGGGCACCATCGTAGGGGTGCTGAAGGAACTACTCAACACCAGGAGGGACACTGTGTCACTCCAAGGGGCCCCTGACACTAGCATGGACGATGAACTGCCCATCACCTCCGCCGGCGCTAGTGGACAGGACGCCCCGCCACAGGACCACCACACCAGCACCCCACCCCCTGCAGACGGAGAACCACCCAACAAACGGTCCCTGAGATCCAGGAACAAGACAGAGCACGATGCCAAGACCCCCGCCAAGAAATGAGACCACCCTGATTGTCATCCCACTGTCCCACTTTGTCACCCTGTCCATAATTAAAATGCCCCAGCTCCACTTCATATGCCCATATGGGCAATGCACCTGTGAGACTAATAGACTGGACTCTGCCATGGACACTCCTCCGCCATCACCCCTCACCATTTATCTTGCATTTAAATAAACACACCTAAAGCACAAAATTATCTGGATTCTGTCTGTGATTTCGATATAGTGTACTTGCAATTACAGTGACAAAATGTTCTTGAAATAGTAATGTCAACATAACTATGTCACACAGCTCTAGTCCATGAGGAATGTAAGCAGATGACACACAGTGGGACCCACATCTGTGAAACCATAAGGGAAAGTGACAACTCAGTGACCATACACTGGGTGAAAACGACAGACAGGATAGAGGTAGTAGTGTAAAAGTACATGTGGTAGGCAGGAATGTATTCTCACCAGTGTTTCACTGGAAATATTGCTGGATCACTGAGTCCCTGTTCTGCATGTCTTCTTCCTCTGCTTCATCCTCATCACTGTCCACAGGCTCCACAGCTGCCACAACACCGCCATCTGGACCATCCTCCTGCAGAAAAGTCACTTGTTGTCGCAAAGCCAAGTTGTGAAGCATACAGCAGGCCACAGTGATCTGGCACACCTTCTTTGGTGAGTAGAATAGGGATCCACCTGTCATATGCAGGCTACTGAACCTGGCCTTCAGGAGGCCGAAGGTCCACTTGATCACCCTCCTAGTTCACCTATGGGCCTCACTGTAGCGTTCCTCTGCCCTGGGAATCCTCACTGGGGTCATTAGCCATGACAGGTTGGGGTACCCAGAGTCGCCTGCAAATGGCGAGGGACAACTGTTAGACACACACTAACCTGTAGGGATAACCCCAGACAACCATTCCCACTGTCTTGCTTCCAGGGGCTCACCTAATAGCCACACGCGGTGCCTCTGGAGTTGACCCATCACATAAGGGATGCTACTATTCTGCAGGATGTAGGCGTCATGCACTGAGCCAGGGAACATGGCATTCACATGGGAGATGTACTGGTTTGCCAAACATACCATCTGTACATTCATAGAATGATAACTCTTCCGGTTTCTGTACACCTGTTCACTCCTGTGGGGGGGGACCAAAGCCACACATGTCCCATCAATGGCACCTATGATGTTGGGGATATGCCCCAGGGCATAGAAATCCCTTTTCACTGTAGGCAAATCCTCCACCTGAGGGAAAACGATGTAGCTCCGCATGTGTTTCAGAAGGGCAGACAACACTCTGGACAATACGTTGGAAAACATAGGCTGGGACATCTCTGATGCCATGGCCACAGTTGCTTGAAAAGACCCACTTGCAAGGAAATGGAGCACTGACAGCACCTGCACTTGAGGGGGGATTCCTGTGGGATGGCGGATTGCTGACATCAGGTCTGGCTCCAACTGGGTACACAGTTCCTGGATTGTGGCATGGTCAAACCTGTAGGTGATTATCAAATGTCGCTCCTCCATTGTCGACAGGTCCACCAACGGTCAGTACACCGGAGGATGCCGGCATCTCCTCACATGTCCCAGCGGACGGTGCCTATGAAGGACAACAGCGACCACAGAGTCAAACAACCCAGAGGTACGTACCCACAGTTTACACAGAACACCAATCATACACAAAAGGTGGCCTGTATGTGTATTGAGTCTAGGCCTAGGTATGTGTGACGCAGTATAAAATTAGGGCATGTGGGCCCCGGAAATGGCGGCTGCCTGACCTCTAAAGTGGGACAATGGGATGTGAGGTAACTGCGCTGGTGTTGTACACCGTTGCGGTAGGCGGTCGGAGACCGCGGCGCACTGCTGCATTGGTTAACATTGGACCCTATGGGTCCCAGGAGCCAATGACGATGTACGCCGGCGTTGATTGTACGCACTGCCGCGGACGTGACCGCCGCGGATGTGACCGCCATTTTCTATCTGTTGAATCACTCGATACCTGATCTTCGACAGAAGAGGACCTACACTGCAAGTGCTGCTGTGACCTCAGTCTGGAAGAGACAATGGCTCGTGCGTCTGGGGAAAGGGCCCTTGCCTTCACATCGGAGGAGTTGGAGAAGCTCGTTGATGGGGTCCTCCCCCAGTACAAGCTACTCTACGGTCCTCCAGACAAACAGGTAAGTACACAGGGAGCATGTTGTATGGGCTATGCCTGTGTGGAGAGGGCTGGATGTAAGAAGGAAGGGGGCAGAGTGCTGCGTGCATGAAAGACGGTGGGTGCATGTGCCACATGGCAAGGGTAGGGATGAGGGCCACTCACTTTGACAGTGCAGTTGGTAATGACTTCTCTTCTTCCCCTGTACATTTGATGTAGGTCAGCGCCCACCAGAAGAAAGATATTTGGCGTGCCATCACCAAGGACGTCCGGACCCTGGGGGTCTCCCACAGACGAAGCACCCACTGCCAGAAAAGATGGGAGGACATTCGCCGCTGGAGCAAGAAGACAGTGGAGGCTCAGCTGGGGATGGCCTCCCAATGTGGGAGGGGTGCCCGTCGAACCATGACCCCCCTGATGTTCAGGATCCTGGCGGTGGCCTACCCTGAGTTGGATGGGCATCTGAGGGCATCACAGCAGACACAAGGGGGTGAGTACACTCTCATTCAGCTGACTTTGCGCACAGTGGAGTTGTCTGGATGGGGAAGGGGGGGGTGTGGGTTTCCCTAGGCCAGGGCGAGTTCCGTAGGCTAGGCCCCTCCGTAAGACATGGCCCTGTGGCCCCCCACCCCACCTCTGTAGAGTGCCAAGTACGGCTATTCATGCCCCTGTGTCATCTATGTGTGCAGATGTCGTCCATAGCCTTGTAGGCCATTTCCCAGGAATTGCACTGTAGAGCCCAAGAGCGCGGTGTAGTGAAGGGGGCTTCTGTGTCTGTATTGTCCGCCAAATGTAGCGGTAATCCATGCACTCAACATGTCTTTATTCTGTCTCCCCCCCCCTTTTTGTGGTCTACCTGTTCTTGTGTGCATTAGCATCATCAGGAGGAGGATCAGTGGCACAGGAGCACGAGGGAGCTGCATCCCACATGGGCATGGAGGGCCACACTACGGACTCTGAATTCACCAGTGGGACGGAGGGCAAGGGGAGCTCCACGGCGGGGACAGGAGCTGAGACCAGCGACACAGACTCGTCCTCTGATGGGAGCTCCCTTGTGGTGGCGGCAACATCTGTGCCCCCCACATCTACAGGTACAGCTGCCACCCCCCCTACCAGCACCGCCCTCCCAGCAGCCCCTCAGCCTTCGCCCCGTGCCCGCTCACCCAGGAGGGTAGCCATCACCTTCGCCCCAGGCACCTCAGGCCCTGCCCCAGTCACCCCTGCTGCTCTCAGTGAGGAGGCCATTGACCTCCTCAGGTCACTCACTGTTGGGCAGTCTACCATTTTGAATGCCATCCAGGGTGTAGAAAGGCAGTTGCAACAAACTAATGCATTCCTGGAGGGCATTCATTCTGGTCAGGCGGCCCTTCACACAAGCTTTTCAAACTCTGGCCTCAGCATTGATGACAGCCATTGTCCCTGTGTCTAGCCTCCCCCCTCCAACTTCCTCCACCCAGACCCAATCCCCTGTACCTCTGCCTATCCCAAGCACACCATCAGACCAGCCAGCACACACCTCACCACACAAGGGAAGCTCAGACAAACAGAAGCACCACACATCCCACAGGCACTCACGCAATCATCACACACATGCAGACACACCAACATCCACTGCCTCCACTGTGTCTCCCTCCTCGTCATCTCCCTCCTCCCTCCCAGTCTCGTCTACACACACACCTGCATGCACTACCTCTACAGCCACTATGTCCCTCACCGGCACACCCACTAGCACACCCCGCTCACGTGCAGTCACCACCCCCACTACCATTCACACATCCCCTGTGTCCTCTCCCAGTGTGTCTGTGACGCCCCCTCCGAAGTTACACAAACGCAGGCACACACCCACCCAACAGCCATCCACCTCACGACAGCCTCCAGCTCATGTACCTGCACGCAAAGTCACCAAACGTACACCTCCTACTACCACCACCTCTTCCTCCACTCCCAAACCCCCTCCAGCTACCCGTACCAGTGTGTCCAAAAGAATTTTCCTGTCCAGCCTTGACCTTTATCCCACACCTCTCCCACCCCGTCCATCTCATAGGTCCCGAAGTAGCACCTCAGCCACAACATCTCCGGGACCAGTGGTGCCTGTAGTCACAGGTATGTGGAGTGCACTGGCCACCAGGACAGCCAGTGTGGCACGGAGCCACAGCACAGCCAGTCCCCTCCCCTGTGAAGCATCAGAAGTTGGCCAGTGCCCGGCGGGAGAGGGGGAAAACTCCAGCCACCAAAGCCGCTCCCAGGGGTCCCGTAGGAGTGTGGAGTCAGCTGTTACACCTCCCAAGGTGGGGAAGGGCCACAAGAAACCCAGCAAGTCTGGGAAGAGCAGCACGGCGGAGAAGACTGCCATCATCCCCGCTGCCCAGGAGGCCCCCGCCAGCCCCATCCCTGCTGCCCATGAGGCCCCTGCCAGCCCCATCCCAGCTGCCCAGGATGGCCCCGCCGGCCCCAGCCCAGCTGCCCGGAAGGGCCCCGCCAGCCCCAGCTGCCCAGGAGGGCCCCCCAGCCCCAGTCCAGCTGCCCAGGAGGGCCCCGCCAGCACAAGCCCAGATGCCCAGGAGGGCCCCGCCAGCACAAGCCCAGCTGCCTTGGAGGCCACCGCCAGCACAAGCCCCGCTGGGCCATGAAGTACCGCCAGCACAAGCACCGCTGAACAGGGCACCGCCAACTCAAGCACCGCTGAACAGGGCACCGCCAACTCAAGCCCCGCTGGGCCATGAAGGACCGCCAGCAAAAGCACCGCTGAACAGGGCACCGCCAAATAAAGCACCTCTGAACAGGGCACCGCCAACTCAAGCACCGCTGAACAGGGCACTGCCAACTCAAGCCACGCTGGGACATGAAGGACCGCCAGCACAAGCACTGCTGAACAGGGCACCGCCAACTCAAGCACCGCTGAACAGGGCACCGCCAACTCAAGCACCACTGAACAGGGCACCGCCAAATCAAGCACCGCTGAACAGGGCACCACCAACTCAAGCACCGCTGAACAGGGCACAGCCAAATCAAGCACCGTTAGCCCATGAGCGGCAGGGGAACTGACGCAACTGGGTCCGTCACGGGGTGAGTGATGCACTCTGGGCACCAGTCCCCCTCCAGAACCAGTGGAGACGTCCATCCACTACCTCTGTACTTCACAGGATGAAGCACTTTGAGCACCGTTCCCCCTCCAGAACCAGTGGAGAGATCGATCCACTACCTCTGTCCGTCACAGGATGAAGAACTCTGGGCACCAGTCCCCCTCCAGAACCAGTGGGGACATCCATCCACTACCTCTGTCCTTCACAGGATGAAGCACTCTGGGCACCAGTCCCCCTCCAGAACCAGTGGAGACATCCATCCACTACCTCTGTCCTTCACAGGATGAAGCACTCTGGGCACCAGTCCCCCTCCAGAACCAGTGGAGACATCCATCCACTACCTCTGTCCTTCACAGGATGAAGCACTCCGGGCACCAGCCCCCCTCCAGAACCAGTGGAGACTGTTATCCACTTGTGAGACTGTGGCTTTGCACTCCCCAGGATTGAACAGTGGACAAACCACCCACTGTAGAGACTTGAGAGACTGTGGCTTTGCACTCCCCAGGATTGAACAGTGGGCAAACCACCCACTGTAGAGACTTGAGAGACTGTGGCTTTGCACTCCCCAGGATTGAACAGTGGGCAAACCACCCACTGCAGAGACTTGAGAGACTGTGGCTTTGCACTCCCCAGGATTGAACAGTGGGAAACCACCCACTGTAGAGACTTGAGAGACTGTGGCTTTGCACTCCCCAGGATTGAACAGTGGGCATTGAGCCCCCTCGTGGATCTGGCGTCGTGCACTCATCCGTCTGAGGTGCCTCCCCTTCCCTTCCCCCTGAGGTTCCTGTTGTATTTCTATCTGATGACCCTGCAGTGTTCTCTCTGTTTTGATCTGGTATCGAGTGTGGGCCTTGCCCATGCATTTTGGGCCCAGTGGTCCGCGGACTATAAATGGTGCATTACCTGGACTTGTATTATTGGTGTATATATTTGTTTATAGTGTATATATATTTTGGAGTACTGTATTTTAATAGATTACAATGGTTACAATCATTTCCTTTTGTCTTTGCATTCTTCCGTGGGGCTTGGGGGGTGTAACTGTTATGTATCAACATGTATTAGTGTGTGTGTTGTAGTGGGTGAGGGTGGGGGTGTTGCGTGTGTGTGTCCCTGTTTTTTCCCTCCCCCCACCCCTGTGTCGTAGGTGCAGTACTCGCCGTGGTCTTCGCCGCCGGCGTTCGTGCTCCTGGTACAGGAGCAGGAAGACTATCGCAGGTAGAATTTGGAGTTCCGGGTCCATGGTGTCCTCGTTCCTCGTGGAGTGTGATGAGGTGAGCGTTTTCCCTTCGAAATTCCTGTTTCCACCGTGTTTTTATCCGCGGTAAATCCGCCCCGGAAAATGTGGTGGATTGGCCTGTCATAATAGTGTGGGCGGTACATTGTCTCCCGCCTGTCTGTTGGCGGTGACCGCTGTGCTGTTTGTTTGTACCGCTGTGGCGGTCTGAGTGTTAAAGTGGCTGTCTTTGTTGGCGGTTTCCGCCATGGTCGTAATTGCAATTTTTTTACCGCTGGCCTGTTGGCGGTCTTACCGCCGCATTAACACCGACCGCCAGGGTTGTAATGAGGGCCTATGTGTTTACCCTTTGGGATGGTTCCCACAGTGGAACATTGTAATACATGGGGCACGGTGTGTGCTGCGCTCTATACAACGGCACACGGTACACCGACATTGTCCAACCTAGCGGAAGTGCTTAAACAAATTCAGGATGAATACGGGGCAGCTTTGGCCTTAGATTTAGGAATGCAACTGATGGGCAACTTTGCCACGGTTTCTTCAATAATCCTAAGCAATCTTAAAGGGGAAGCAGTTGCACTTGCCGTGCGCATGCGTCTTCGTGACGTCCCACAACAAGATCAGGAGCGGGAACTGCCTAAAATGATAGCAGAAACATATTCCAGTATTGGTCGAGATAGCCTAGGGGCTAGACCACAGAAACCTCAATTTCAGGGAAAAATTAGTAAAGAAAATGCTAAACAGCAACCTGAGGGTAATAAGAAGCGCTGGGAGAAAAAACAACAAACACCTAAAAAAGAAAGGGCAGAATCTCCACGTACGGAGACCCCGCAGAGTAGGTATAATATCAGAAATAGAGATAATATAAAAATGCCTGATAGATATCAGTATACTGATACACGCCAATCTCGTTTCTTTCAGGACTCATCGGAAAAGGGAAATGAGAGAGGTGGGCGGTCAGAGCGGAGAACAGAGTACGTGAAACCGAGACAGGAATCACAACGCTCTTTGGAGGTTTCTGTCAAGAAGGAAGAGAAACCGATACAACAAAAACAATAGTTTAAAAAGAAAAAGGTGGCGGCAGTCTCAGTTAGACATGCCACTCAGGAAGAGAGTTCTCTTGAAGAACAAGACATGGGCACTAGCACTGCCAGGCAGCGCGGAAGAGGTCACAATAGTTTGCCGGAATCTTCTAGAGCATCTGGAGGGGAAAGCAACTGATGACTTCATACAAGTTGAAACAGCAGATATGCGTGTCTCCGAACCTGATAGGTTGTACACAGTGACTTTACAATTGGAAGGAGACATTGAGCTCACTATACACGCAATCTTTTGGGATCGTGTAGTTAAGATATATGACATCTTGCTGGCTGAACAAGATTGGCCGCCTGATTTTGTACGCACCTGCCCAGTTGGGGAGGAGGTTATTAAACCATCCTTCTCGTCCCTTGTTCCAGGGGAACTCGCAGAGTCCTATTGCATCAAATGAGCTCTAGCCCAAGCACCTGCCTTATATAGAAATCACGTAGGGTGGGACAGGGATTCCCCATATCATGTCATTCCCATTAAAGGTGAATCTCAGCCACAACTGCAGTATCCCATAAAACATGAAGCAAAGGCACCGGTGAGAGAACTACTTGCACAATTAGAATACCAGGGAGTAATTGAACCCTGTGTCTCACCAATGAATAATCCCTTATTCCCTGTAGCTAAACCGGACCATTCATATAGAATAGTCTTAGACTACAGACATTTGAACAGACATACACACACATATGCTATACAAAATTCACATAGCGCTGCACTAATGAGCAACATTGTGCGGAAAAAATATAAAACTACTTTGGATATCTCGAATGGATTCTTCTGCCAGAATATAGCACCTGAAAGCAGAGATTTAACAAGCTTTAGCGCGCTAGGCTCCCAGAAAAAAATCTGTTGTTTGCCTCAGGGGTATAAGAACAGCCCAGGACTGTTTGCGGCTTGTGTGACTGCTATTTTACATGAGTTAGAGCCTGAAGCATTGTCATATGTGGATGATATATATCTCACGGATGACGAGTTGCTACAACATTTAAGACGGGTAGCCCGCATTGTTGTAGGGTTTGCCAAAATTGGCTACAGATTTAACTTCAAGAAATCTAAAATTGCCTTCCTCAGCTTCATATTCCTGGGATATGAAGGAATGAATGAATGGAGGTAATAGCATAGCGCCACAATTTTTAGAAAAGTGGGCACAATTGCAACCACCAAATACTATTAAGAAACTCCAATCATTGTTGGGCTTTCTAAATTTTGGCAGAACATACATTCCTGAGTATGCTACACGCATAAAACCATTATGAATTAATATGTCCTGATTTTTCAAGCAAATTCTGGACAATTGAACATACACATACTCTTCGGGAGTTACAAGCAGATCTCCTAGCTGCAAAACATTTAAATACACGGGACAATAAGACGCATTTAGTCATCAGGGTGATAGCTGGGGCCATTGGGTCTACTTATGTCATATTTAATGAAGGTGAGACAGTCCAGATTGGATACAAGTCACACATGTATTCAGCTGCTGAACAACGATTTACACCCAGAGAGAAAATTCTTACAGCTGTACAGATGGCTGTTATTAAAGAAAGACCTCTTTCCCAGGGAAAACGCATTATTGTCGTTTCTCCTATTCCGGCCCTCGAGGCTGTTACAAAAGCTAGCGTTCTGAACCCGAAAGCACTTCACCCGCGTTGGATACAATAGGCTACGTCTTTAACAGCCACTGATGTAGACTACATTTTTGAACCAAAGTTACAAACTCAGGAATTTCTGCAATATGAAGTTGAATATCCAGTTCCCGCTGACACGTTGCCTATTGATCAATATCAAGTAGTCATGTACACTGATGGCTCTGCACAACCGGCGATTGGGACAAAGCACCAATATTCAGCTGCATGTGCGGTGGTGAGCGGCTATATGGAGGGGGAGAAATTCTGCACCCAACATACTTATACACAGACCTTAGGGGATTGTACGGCACAATTAGCTGAGCTGAAAGCTCTACTAATGGCACTAGAACATATAGATCCGACGCAGTTCACACTGATTGTTTGTGATTCACATTATTGCATCCAGTCTTTTAATTAATATCTACATTACTGGCGCTTGAATGGGTTCAGGGATTCAAAAGGCAACACCATAAAACACAGATTGCTGTGGGGGAAGGTAGCAGACCTGAAAGAGAAGCTACCCAGAGTCCATGTTGTACATACACTTGGACACCAGCGCGTTGGAATACACGTTGCTGGAAATACTTTGTCTGATGAAGCTGCAAAGTCGGTAGTGGCAGTTGCCACTGAAGCTGCAGTGACTCGTTCGAGTTCCAAACCAGACACAGAGATTATGGCTGCCATAAAGGCTACGGTTGATGGAACGCCTTATCCTAAAGGATTTCCTAATAAATACCAATAGTTCATGGGAAGTATGCTGAACGCTAAAGTTAAAATTCCTAGCATAGGTGTACGCGGCATCCCCAATAGAAATGGAAGACCACAATAGATTAAAGCAGCGCTTGAGGGAGTGGCATCTGCACATACTGGCGTGGCTGCTACAATTTTGCTATTGCAGGCCTGTTATTGGTGGCCTGGTCTCTATAAAGAGTCTAAGTAATATGTCCTTTGTTGTGACATCTGTCAACAAATTAAAGTTTCAACAGCTAAGCTCCCGCCGCAGACACCCCTCTTAATATCCAACAGACCATTACAATGTGTGTACTTGGATCATTGTGGTCCACTAACACCAGATAGTGCATACAAATATATACTAGTCGCTGTTGATTCTTGCTCCAGATTTGTGTGGGTGTGGCCACAGTGCTCGGCTGACGCTCGGACTGTTATTAAAGATTTGCGAGTCTTTGTCGGTACATATGCAGTTGTGGCATTCCATTCAGACCAGGGCCCTGCTTTTGCCTCAAGGGCATTCAGTGACACCTTGGCTTCGTTGGGGGTCCAACTCCAGTACTTGTCTCCATTTCATCCCGAGGGAAATCCTGTTGTGGAGCGATTAAACCGTGATTTAAAGCAATCCTTAACAGCCAGAGTCTTAGGTACGGGTCGTAGTTGGCTAACCCACCTGTATGGAGTTCAGAGAGCACTAAATAACCTGCCTAGAAGGTCTCTGGGGGGTCGTACGTCATATGAGTGCCTGTTTGGAACACGATTGTTTGTTCTGGATCTTGATGGTCCTGGTGTGGAGGCGGCGGAAACACCTTTTGACATAAATGATCGTGTCACTGTTTTGCAGGAATTACAGCAGTTCCGTGAAGATAACTCTTCTAAAAGTGCCGCCTCCACAGGAATTAAGGATGTGCCAGTAACACCTACCGGCTGGATTCCCAGAGTTAGGGATCTTGTGCGTGAAAAGGTCGCAGTGAATTTTTTTTTTTCCTATCGAGCACCAGTCCCTGTGTTGGGGATACACGGGATGAGAACTGTTATTTTACCACCGTTGCCAGGTGCCAAAGAAAATTGCTTTGTTTCCATTGACAATGTCAAGTTACAACATGAGGCAGATTCTACACAGTAGACCAAGAGGAAGGTCCAGTAGTTACCGAATCCCTCTCACTACTGGGGAAGATGTTCCGCTTCAAGTTATCTATACCAACACTGTTGCCTCTCCGAGCTTAAGGAGGGTGGATGATGATCTCGCATTAGTTCCACTGACAACAAATAACTTAGAAACATTTGATCAAGTCACCATGACTACTGACGTGACGGATGGTGCTATCTACAGTGTACCACCGCGAGAAACACCAACTCCTCCATTGAATATGACAACGCCTTTTGCAAGAACTGCCTCTGGTTACTTTGCCAACAACAACGATGGTCTATCGGACTCGTTTGCCTCTTCGACTACTGACCTGTCAGGTCCACGTAAGCTGATGTGTTGGCTTAAAGATATCTGTGGCTCTTATTGGCTATGCTAGCATTTTTTCTTTGGATTGGGTTTGTGATTACCTTTTTTCTGTTGATACATCGTCATTTTCTTCCTGAGAGATCAGCGGTTGAACAGGAGGAGGAGGTGTTGAAACCATATTTTTCATCACATAGGGTCCGAAGAGACTTGTCCTTTGTGAACATTTCACAGTACCAATTCCAGATGGGATTGTGTGGGATAAAGTAATGTTTGATATATACAGTCCCACTGAGATAATTCAGATACCGTATGTCCTAAAGTTATCTATGAATGATATAGTAATACCAGGCAATGTATCTGATGATTGGGATGTGAAGACAGTGGATTCAATGATGACAGAATTGCAATATTATACTGTCTATGAAAATGAAGATGTTTACCAGTTTAAAGGCAATTATGGTGACATATTTTGCTATAATTATTATGGGCACCACTTCATACACAAAGCAAGTTGTCCAAAAACAATATTTGACTATACGCAATGGGAGCATTGCCCAACTCCCCCACAAGAGAGTTCGAAAACTTACTTTCATAAATTTACGTATTTTTCTGGGCATCATAAAACTAATGCTAAGTCATATTATTTTAGGTTAACTCTGTCTAAAGATAAACAAATGTTGTTGACTAACACGAAATTTGTATATTCAGATTCTTTTGTTTCCCGAATGTCAATTGAAGGTTATGAATATTGGTAAAAAAATATTGATTTGAAAAGTGTTTGGGGAACAAAACATTGGCAAACAAAGGGTAGAGACACATCTCGTCCAAATGATTTTTTTAAATGAAACAGTACAACAGACTAGCTGTTTAGGCTTAGCCACAATCAGAGCATTGAACATGCCTAGTATACCTGTCCCTGCAAAAATTAATAACTGGCAGAAATACATCAATGCCACTTTTAGTGAACTTACAGAATGGGTCCAGAATGGTACATTTAACACTTCATTGACACGTTCAGGCGGGTGGTTATTGTGGCCCATAGACACCAATGGGTGTCATCAATATTTTGTCACCTCCTCGGGGGGTTTCCGGACGAGTAGGTCAGACCCTCGCTATATATTACCAGACATGCGCGCTGCGGCTGCGTTTGCTTCGAGAAGCTGCTTACGAGATACCCTTCCTGGAGTAAGTTGATATTAACTCGTTTACAGGCTCTGCACGGGATGCCGCCTTGGTTGACACTGGGGCTTTGGAACACACCTGCTCCCTAATAGTCTTTGGCGTGGATCTTCCGGTTTTGTCATCTGCCGAAGTGGAGAATCTCCTGCTTTCCATGACCACTGTTTGAATTGAATTTGTTCTAAATTGACACTGTCACATGAATTCGGCATTTTGCCGCATGCGCATTTTTTAAATTGAGGATTGATATGCTTTGGTGTCCTCTAATCTTGTTGAAATTTGGTAGGGTTTTAATTATCTTTTAGCATAGGGCATTTTTAGCTTCAGCTTAAACCACTTTCTACCGTCAAGGGGAGAGTGTAGTGTATCCATTTTTAATGTAGCTTTCTGTATGTTTGCTTAACGTATTAGGCCTCTGTGCACTTTGCCCTAGATATATTTTATTTAGCCTTGCACTGTTATTTTACAATAACCAGTTTCACAGTCTTGTTTTATTTCCTTCTATCACACTGTTTAGCTTACTTCAGCACTGTGTTCTCAAACAATACATTCTTGCTCGCTCTGTGCTTCAGTCAAGGATACAGTCTGGTACATTGCCGATAGACGTGGTAGAAGTTTAGTCTTTATGGTTCGTAGAAAGTACACATCCTTACGTAGGGACGTTCCTTAGGACACCGGAGTGTTAGTTATAAAAACACTTTCTAGTCCTGGTTAACGTAAGAGGGAGATTCCGACCAGGAACCCACAACTAGATGCTGACTGCCCTGTTGCAGATGCTGATCCAGATCACAGGCCTTTGCTCAGGTATGAGGGTTGATGTCCTCCCGGGGGAACCAGAATGGCAGGCTTAGAGCTTCACATGCTGTGCTCAAAATATAACTTAGAGAGAACATAATTTAGTTGCAATATGATAGCCTTATTCTTATGTTTCACTCTCCTCGTTACTATTTCAATCCTACTGTGTTGTATGGTTCTGGTTATTGTGGCTCACGCCTTGTTACCTAAAATGAAGTTGTTTTACTAAACCAATCTTTAAAACTCAAACTGCCTTTGTCATTTACATATGAGACCTCACTTTGTACGAGAGAACTGGTTGTGACCTGAGTGACCACGACTCCCCTGGGAAGCACTAAAATGTCATGTGCTCGGCTGCCCAATTCTCTCTTCCCTTTGGGAGAGATGAGGCACTTGCAGTTAGCCGGAGCATAACCCGGATTTGGGGTGACAAGGGTCCTTCACCGTGGGTCAGACTTAGTCCCCCTCACTGCGAATGATCTTGCCGCCCAGAAATCCAGTAGTCTCATTAGGATAATGAGAGCCTATGCGACAACACCATCAGGCAAGTCTTGAAGGTCTATCAGGAGTCCCAAGGCTTGATAGACCAGGTCTTGACTGAACGCTGAGAAATCAAGCAGCTACAGAGGGATGTGCACAGAGACATGCAGGAACAGATGGCGGCCCACAATACCAACATAGCCTCGCTAAAAGAGGTGCTGAGGGACATTCACACCACCCTGAGCAGGGCTTTTCAACATCCATTTACCCCTCCTTTGGCTCATCAACACCAGGCACATCAACATCAGTGCCAGCCACTGGAAGGGAGGTCCTGCCAGAGGAAGAACCAGACACCCCTGCATCTGTAGCAGCATATACACCCCGCAAGTGGGGATGTCCAACAAAGAATCCAGGAGCTGCAGATAGCAAGACCCACCACTGCCAGCAAGTGACCTCTTCCTAAAGGTCTTCCTTTGTGTGCCACACATTCACTTTGTTGATTGGTCTTCACTCACCTACCAGTTGCAATGAGAGGTGTACTCTGGACTTTGGACTCCCAATGTTGTGACATCTACTCCAATGATTTCATTCACCATGGCTGACCCCTGAATTTACATCTTTGGATTCTTTCTGTCCAAAGTTTATTTTCAGAACTAGAATCGTAATAAATTCACCCATTGACTGCTTGCCTAATTTGCACATTTAACTATGTAGATTTAAGACAATGTGAACCATACGATGAAGACACAAGCTACTTATACAAGCAGGGATATGTTACAGGTATAGTGTCCAGCTCAGGATTACACATTATACACACCAACACATCAGTACAAGTGTCTGGTCAAATCAAAAAAATTATTTCAGTGTACATCACATAGGCTGTCAATATATCTGGACTTTTAGGAGGTAAAGTACATATTTAAAAGTAAAGCCCCCCAGACCATGGACGGAAGGGATTTGTCAAACATTGTTCTATAGAATAGGCAAACATGTTGATGTCAACAGCTTGACCCTTATCACATGCTACACCAAAGTAATCCAACATCACATAATCCAAGATACAGACAGATGGCAGTACAATAGTCCCTGATCACAGGCCCATCATAATCCAATTACCATGCATCCGGTGGTATGACACTAACATATGTCAGTGTTGTGGCACAGGCACTGTGGCCTGCAATGATGAAACACATCTACAGCTCTATACAGGTCATACAAAAAGGGTGTTTAGCGAATGTAAGGAAAAATGACTTGATCATAAGTTAGGACTACAAGTTTTTAGACCACATGATGACACAATTATGCATGAGGCCCACCACAAGACACAAAACAAGTGCTATGTGCACCTCTGTACTGCCACCTAAAGACTGTGCCAACCGTCTTGGCACAGGTCTCATAGATTCAAAGTCTGCGACCTACATTACCTGGAATAACCCATGTCCACTTTGTAAGTCAATACAGCATCAGACCCTGCAAATGTCAGAACTCTGAAATGCCCACATGAAGATGCCATGGAGAAAGTACCTGTACAGAGAACAAAACAATGAGCAAAGGCTTGAAACCATACCTATGACACAAGTCATATAGCAGGCAAATGGGAAAAAAGTACATTGCAAGGAAACTGACACAAACAATGCAACATCAACAAGGTGGGGGGGTGTCAAAAGCTATCTTTTCAAGCAGCCTTTGGCTGAATATTGCAGAATATCAGCTCCCTAACTGTTTCTAAAACACTCAACTTCACACATTCTCACAACTGCAATTCATCGTACAATCACAGTCATTACATCACATACTTACCTGCAGGTCATCTGCTTCCTCTTCACCATTGTCATCCTCACTTATCATTTCTGGATTCTCACTCGGTGGCACTGCAGGCTCTCCCTCTTATCGGATGAATGGGATTTTCTTCCACAGGGAGGTGTTGTGGAGCATGAAGCATGCCACAGTGATGTGACACATTTTCCCAGGTAAGTAGAGGAGGGCTCCACCTGTCTGGTCCAGTCAGTGGAATCTGGCATTGAGGAGCCCAAAAGCCCACTCCACTGGCTGCTGTGTTCTTCCATGGGCCTCATTGAAACAGACTTACCCTGGTGTAGTTGGATTACTCAGCTGTGTCAACAACCAAGGGTGGTTTGGATATTTGGAGTCTCCTGTCAAGGAGTGCAACAATGAGTTCCTCACTTCATGACTGTAGCACCTGAAATTGCACACACACAATCAGGACAGACATGACTTACTAACCAGCCAGGCCCTCTCTGGGTGCAGTTGTGACATCAGCTGGGATATGGTGCTGTTCCGCATTATGAAGGAATCATAGACTGAACCCAGATAACGGGCACAGACATGTGATATGTGGAGATCTGCCAAACAAACAACTTACACATTGATGGAATGGAATGGAAGTTCTTTCAGCTGCGATAGACTTGTTCAGTGGCCTGCGGTGGCACCATCCCAACATGTGTACTATCAATGACACCCACCACATGTGGGAGACAGCCAAAATCATAAAGGCCAGCCTTCACATTGGCCAAATCCTCACGTCGGTGGAACCTGAAATAACTGTCAATGTGTTTCACCATTGCTGAGAGGAAATCCTTCAACACCAGACTGAACATAGATTATGACATACCAGCAGATAAGGCCACTGTATGCTGGAGGGACCCTGTGGCTAGGCAGTGCAATACTGACATGACTTGTACAATGGGTGGTATGCTATTTGGATAGCTAATAGTGGGCATCAGATCTGGCTCTAATTAATGGCATAAGTCCACTATTTTTTGCCTATTCAGAAGGTAGGATTGTATGGCGTGGCGTTCTTCCATGGTCGGAAGGTCTAGGAGTAGGCGGTGCACAGGAGGTTGCTGCATCCTCCATCTCCCAGGGTACCTAAGTGTGACAAGACATGATTTGTAACATTAGCCAGTGTAGGATGCTGGCCTGGTTTGAAGTGGGTACCTTGGGTACTTACATTTTATACCAGGTCCAGTTATCCCTTATTAGTGAAATGTAGTAGTGTTCTAGCAGCTTAGGCTGATAGAGGCAGCTGTAGCAGAGCAGCTTAGGCTGAACTAGGAGACATGCAAAGCTCCTGCAATACCACTATAGTTACACAGTACTTATACACAAGTAAAGACAATACTCAGTGTTACCAAAAATAACGGTTTTTTTTTTTTTTTTGTGACACAAGGCCATAAATATCTTAAAGTCAATACTCCTTCTGGAGCTAAGTATTATACACAATATGTACACTGGACATCAAAATAAGGAAAGTAATTAGACATAGGATAGTGCAAACAATAGAAAATACCATAGAATGCTATAGGAGAAAATAGGTCTAGGGCAACACAAACCACATGCTAAGAAAGTGGAATATGAATCACTAATTCCCCCATAGACAAGTGTAGTCTATAGATAATCCCTTCGAGAGTGAGAATACCACAAAGTTGAGTAAAATACCCCACCCCAGAGCCCAGGAAAGTCGGATTAAAGTACTGCGAGTTTCCTTAGGACACACTACAAGTCGTGATTAGAGTTATTGCAAGAACCAAGCAAGACTGCAAGCAATAAATGGTGAATTCCTAGACCTGAAGACCTGTAAAGAGAGGAGACCAAGTCCAGAAGTCTCAGAAGATTCCAGGATGGACAAAAGCTCCTGCCAACCTAGAAGATGGTGCAAAAGAGGAGTCTCTGGTTGGAAGAAGACTGCAGAAGAGCAGCACGTAAGACAGCTGCGGGGATGAAATGAATGTCCCACATGGAGATGTTGGATGCAGGCGAGTTTCGGCGCTGGATTTGTCCAACATGTTTTGGTTCAAGCAATGTCACAGATTGCGTCAAAGTGCCGCTGCCTGGGCCCGCAAGAGACCTGGGGGCCTCAACTCAGACTGAGAAGGCAGCGGGGGCTCCCAACACTGGAGGGAACCCACAGATGACCAGACAGCACCCACGGAGGTTCCAGGTCATGGGGACAAAGAAGGTTCAAATTGCGGTTGTTGCAGCACTACAAAAGAAGGTCCCACGCCACCGGAGAACAACTCAGCGAGTTGAGCGTCACAGGATAGAGTGTTAGGGGCCTGGGCCAGGCTGTGCATGAAGGATTCTTGAAAATAGTGCACAGAGGCCTTAGGAGGTGAAGATGACGCAGTGCACAGGGGTACTGTCTCAAATGGGGACCTTAGGACAGTCTGTGTCGAAAGGGGTCCACCACCTGTGTTCCAAGGAGCACACTCGTTACCAGAGGAGGAGTCCAAGAGAACTGGTCCTTGTCCTAGAAGGTGCCTGCTGTAGCAGAGAAGTGACTCTGTCACTCCACTGGAGATTTCTTCGGTCCTTCTGGTGCAGGGTGAAGACAGGGAGTCCCCAGAGTGTGCACACCGTAGACACAGCCGAGTTGCTGGCTGGAACTGAAGTTGCAGAGTCGAAGTAGCCCTTCTGGATAATTTGTTGCAGTTACATGGTCCACCTGTGTTCATGGGATGATTCCTATATTCTCTGACATATCTGTGCATGCCAACCTGTGCTTGGTATAAGGCATTTGCAATGAGAGTACATTTAATGTGTTGCCCCAAACAGAATGTTGTCATTATTGACTGTTGGCTCACACATACCCTCAGCCATCATATCATGTCATTTGGCATGTACAACTGCAGTAGCAATGAGGGACAAGACATGTATATCTAGATTATTTAGACACAATGTGCATGTCCTGGCCATTGATATGGCATCATGCAGCAAAGTGCACTGCACATTTGTAATGTTTTTTTTTTACCTGACTGTTGGCATGCATCATGGAATGTCTTGCAATTATGTTGAAATCACATGTGTTCGGGTAAAACCATTCATCCACAGACATGTGGGTTTGCAGGACCAAAATAGAGACAGTGATGTAGCTTCCCATTGGGCAACATGTTGAGGGCTTGCTACAGGTACCTACACATCTTTATGTCTCCCCAACATACAAAGGACTAGTGGCTTCTACTGTTGCAATCAGAGCATGAAATTGTAAGGGGTGCTAGACATTAGTGGTGTCTTCCCTGGGGCTTGCTGATTCATTGGGTTATGGATTTTAGGGCCATATCTCCCTGACAATGTGCATATGATGTCTACAGTGTACATTGCCTTGACAAATGTGTGGCATATTAGAGCAACATTAGTAATACCTCTATGACTCTACTGGACAAATTCCACTTGGTGAAATGTGCATTCTGGGTATGTTTCCAGTGTGACATGAGTATTTCTGTGTCACCTTCTCATGACTACTGTACTGTTGTCAACAACATGGCATGTTCTGGGAGCATCATTTCTTATTGTTGTGTTATTGTGGATGTGACAAATACATGTCTGCATGACCTTGTATGGGATCTGTGTGAATGCAGCTGGCATTGGTCTACTATTCTATGACAACTGGTAAGTGCAGTATTCTTCATGAGACAAATAATTGAAGGTGATGTGGTTCCCTACTTGTTCAATGGTTATTGTGATTGCACAACTTCAGCAATGCAATTGTAGTTGTCCGAGATCCTGATTTTGCTTTCGGCAACTGTTGACAGTTCAGATGGCATGCATGCATTTGATATGGTACATGGAGGGACCACTAAGGTGGAGTTTGTTGCTGGAGCCCACTTGAGATCATGGTAATATTTGCTAATGAGAGCTGCTGTTCAAGTGTGATCAGGGACATCTGGTGATCCTATTTCCCTTTGTATTTGCAGCATCAACCCAGGAAAGTGAAGAAGATAGGGCACAGCCAAGTCGGGAAGCATCTGGCAACGGTATTTTGGGTCAAGACACCACTGACACAGAGGGACCCAGTGGCCCGGCAGGTGAGAGGAGTGCCATGGAGGAGAAAGAATCTGCATCATCATCATCAGATTCTTCCTCCAGTGGCCACTCCCTAGTGGTGGCAGACGTATCAGGACCAACTACAGTACCATCTTTGTCCGTCACCCCCAGTTCTATCACCACCCTACCTGTTGCTCCCCACCCAGTTTGCTGTGTCCTCTCAACCAAGAGGGCAGGAGTCTCCTTTGCCACAGGTACCTCTGCCCCAGCCCGTTACCCCTGCTGCCTTGAGTGAGAAGACTATTGACCTCTTAATGAGCATCTCTATGGGTCAGACTGCCATTGTGAATAACATCCAGGAGTTGGCCAGCCAACTTCAGCAGAGCAATGTTTTCCTGGAAGGCATTCATAGTGTCATGTCTGGCCTACAGAGATCTTTTCAGGCTCTGGCCTCCTCACTGATGGCAGTCAATCACCCCCAACATTCCGTCCTCTCTTCACCTCCCTCTTCCCAATCCAAATCCCCTATTACTCTACCTATCCCAAGCACACAGACAGAGCCACACACACCCACCTCAACATACACAAGCAACACACATAAACACATACACCACAAGACACAGTGGCACGCAAGCACTCAACATACACTCACACATACAACATCAGCCACCATTTCTCCAGACACCCCCAACATCCCCACAAGCCTATACACCACATCAAGCATTTCCATAGGCACCACGACTAGAGGCAGTGACATACCCACCACAACCAGTAAATCCACAGATACCAGCACAATAGAGGCACAGAAATCCACCACACCCACCAGTACCACAGACAGTACCTCAACAGACACCCAGACATCCACCACATCCACCGTACCTGCAGACACCACCCCAACAGACACACACACAGCTATCATTACAAGCATACCATGTAGATACTACCTAAACAGACACATACACATCCACCACTCTCACATCACCCAGCACCCTCACCTCCCAGCCCCTAAAACACACAACCACACACACTACAGACACCACCCAAACATAAGCATACCTCACACAAGCAGACACCCAATACATCAACACTGACACACCAGACAACCACTCCCTCAAACTCCAAATCCACAACCCCCCTCTGATGACCATCCCCGTGTTCCAAAGGAAAGTTTTTTTTTTAACATGCCCTTTCCTCTCTTTCTTCCAGCCCATCCCAAACCCAAGAGGCCCGACTCACATCCCAACCTATCCCTTCCACATCCAAGTCCTCCCCGTCACACCTTCCTCCTGCAAACACCCATACCCCTGACCCCAAGATGAATCCCACCCCTCCTAGGAAAGATTCCACCCATCCCAAACCCACCCATCCCAAGTCCGAAACACCACCCCACCCAAATATGATCCCTGAGGTGCCTGCCTGCCCACTTGAGGCACCTTGGCAGTTGTAGGAGTCAAGGGTGGACACAGTACTGTGCACTGAAATGCTGCTGAACTGGCAATGGCCATGAACAATTTACATTTGGTTAAAATGAACCCAAACTGTTGTTTTTTTGGGTACACATTTGTCCTTCAATGTCTTTTCTACCTTTATGTTGTTCATGATTAATTTGCGTTGTCTGCCCACAGTTGTGTGTGTTTCAGCTTGCTTGCTGATCCAAGCAATATCTGACTTTGTTGGCAGTGCTGGTGTCATCCAACACAAGGGTAGATGTTGCCTTTATGGATATGTGGATGTTAATACAATTGTGGTGTCATTGCATTGTGTTCTGTTTGGTATGGTAAGTATTTCATCTTGTGTTGCCCAATGTCAAACTGTATGGTGTTAGACTGGTCCCCCTGATATGGATTGTACATATGTCTCATGTGTGGGAGCTTGAGTTTTGTTTGTGCAGACATGGAGGGTGTTCAATTTTGCTAGCTCCATTTGCATTTTGCTGTGCGTGTCTCTATTTTGCTGTGTGTATCTTGCAGCTTCTTCATCTACATGTATGGCCCATGCTGTTGCTGTTGTATGTGCCTTCTTGATTTGCACTTCAGTATTGTGCAGAAAGGCATGTCACTTGGCTGTACTATTGTTTGTCCCTGAGATACCTTAAGGGCCAGTTCCTGTGCAAATATTGTTTTAAGGGTGTGTGCAAAGTGATATGTGTCCCAGTGCAGCATTCTTCCCTGAGTGTTCCTGATGCCACCCATCCCTATTGTGCAGGTATTGTTTGTATAGTGAGCTTTGTATATTTGTCTCTCTGTCGATTGTGTATCCCCTTGTCCTTTCATTGTGCTGCAATGTGTGTGATGTGTGGGTCCATTGCTGGGCTGGTTCATGGGAGGGATGTTTGTGTTCCTATAACATATTCATACACAATGTTGTTAAATTGACGACAGTCCATGGCATGTGTGAAATGTGAGTGTGCCAGTTGTATTGGTAGATGTGATGCTGATGTGTTGCTGGTCTTGTGTGACTTAATGATGTGTACACTTCACTGTACATGTACCTAAAATTTGCAGATGTATGTTTTTGTGTAGTGGTGTAGTGCAGTGTGAGTGACCTGTCTGAAGGGTTTTTTTGTGGCGGTGAATGTGTTCTTTTTTGTGAATGATTCCGTCTGTGTGCATGATGACAAGTGTACTTGGTGCCCTTAGCGTGACACCATATCATGTCGATGACGACGTGATGATCTGTTGCTGAGTGTAATGACACAGGTAGGTTATGGTTGGTTGCATCCACAGTGGCATGGCTTTTGTGCTCCATCGATGATCAGCAGCAGGACATGTGTGATGGGCTCCATGGAGGCACCAGATGTGTAATGCTGCCTTTAGGTGAGTTACTCCCGTTATACTCTCCATTTCCTCCTGCTGAGACATGGTGGTTGGTCCACCACAGTCACACTGGCAGTATGCAACCTCATAATGTGTCACAAGTTTTGTTGGCCTGTTTGTGCTGCCTCATGAGTGTGGCAGTCTGTGATGCCTGGCGGTGGTGGTGGGACCGCTGCAGTGTTTACTACATAGGCCTGCATGACTTGTAATACTGTGGTTCGACCACCAAGCTGATGGCGGTCAGACCAACACACAGCCTCAATGGCAGTGCACAGACAGCCAAACTCATAATGAGGCCCATAGTGATTGATTTTCATCAAGCAATGATACAAACAGTTCTCAAAATCTACCTACACACAGCCATAGAAAGTTACAATTATCATTTTAATTAAATCACTTGGAGATACCACCAAAAGTCTGCTCTAAATGAAGATTACCCAACAAACAAACTCCCAAACTACCAAAAACATGAACAAAAAATTAGCCCCCTCAAGGACTACTTTGAAGAAATTTAGGTTGGTGGACTGCATCATTCTGGGCACAGAAGCAATTGCAAGTTTCAAATTCCCAGGTGGAAAATATGTGAAAGTGCCAATCTAAAACCAACAATGCAAAGTAAGGATGGCAAAATTCACTCCAAGCCACATTAGTTCAACGTCTCCTAAAATAACAAAGATACCAATTGCTAGGAGTAAGAAAAGTGATATGGTGAATCAAACTTAAAATTTACAATGATACAATCCATAGTACAACTTATTGTAAATAACAAAGGACTATATTACCTCCAAATCATAACTGAAAAAATACTCTGAGCAACCTATACATCTCACTACCAATAAAACAGAACACAATCAGCAAAAAATATTTATTCATCAGTTTATAACACAAACATAAATAAAATATTATACAAGAGTGATAAATAAAAACTTTATAATGTGTAAATTATTTTAAAAGTATGTCTCAAAACACAGTAAAACAAAATTGTTGTCACTTAAATAGATTCACAAAATTACATCACATATACCAAAATACACTACATTACCTTTTCTACATTTTCTTCATATTCCAACAATAACAATACTCACCACGTAATATATAAAAAATAACCTTGTGGTTTTGTTGCATGACTCCACAAAATCAAATGCAGATAAAATATAGTCAAATATACACCTCCCACACTGTTAAAAAATGAAAGGTTCAAAATAAATGCAAATAAATAATCAATGATCCTAGGAAACTAGAAAAAAAACAAGTAAATTAAATCAAATCTGCTCTGTAAAAACAGAAACATAAATGGAAATTTAAAAATAATATTGGTTAAAATATAACCAAAAAATAAACATTACAAATATTTCAACAATGCATCACCAACATGATTAACAAAGCAAGAATAACTATTACAACTAACTATACTACAGAAAAAATATTAAGGCATACCTCATTACACTATGTAACATCAACATCTCTAACTAACATTAAACATCATATAAAATAAAAGCTATCACATCCGTCTACAATTACTACACCTACCCACATCACTCTTACCCAGAAAACCCCAAAAAAGGCAAAGTAGTCTTACTTATATAGATGAGCAGCAGCAGGTAACCACAACTGACGGGTAAAAGAACTGCCGAACAGTGATGTAAATACAATAAAAATACAGGTAGAGGTAAAAAAATTGCTGACAAATTAAATAAAGTATTTCCTATGAAAATAAATGCAAATATTAAAATACATGTAAAAAAGACAAAATATATACGTGCAAAGAAATGTATAAAATTTCTAATAAATAAAAAAGGGAACAAACAAATACCAATCTGTTCTCATATCCATTTAAAGGTACTATAAAAATATAAATTATAAAACAATAGTATTAGTTAATTAATATGAAATCACACATAGGGCCTCATTACAACATTAGCAGTCGGAATGATCCAACCGCCAAAGCCACGGGGAGGATGCTGCCTTCATACCAGGGGCCTCTTCCCCAGTCATATTACAATGTTTCAATTGAGTTGACGGCGAAAACGTCATATTATGATGTCCCGTCCATCAGACCAGCAGAAACTGTGTCATGGCATTGGCCTCTGTCCCTTAAGGGAGCCAAGGCCAATGCTGTGGCACAACAGCACCCTCAGAATGCACACTGTGTGCATTGCAGATAGTGTGCATTCTGAGGGTGTTCCACAGCACTGGCTTTCGGCTAGCTTTTTCATTGCGTGGACCCATGATCACTCACGCCGCCGTGGCTCACTACAACTCCAACCGCTACCAACCCACCGTGATCCATGATCCTGGTGGTTCGGCAGTCCCCTGGCTGTTGACCACCATGGTGGTAATCTGGCTGTCATACCATCAGGAATGCCACCGCAGGTTTGGCAGTCCTCAGACAGCCAAACTCATAATAGGGCGCATACTTACAAAAATGTTTTTCAGCGATATACTTGTGAAAACAAATACACTAATGATTAACAAATATGTTCTGTGTATAACAATATAATATGTATGACATAAAATGTATTGGTAAACAATGCACTACAATATTTTTGAAATTATAAAAAAATGTATTAATGTACATCAAAGTAAAGAAACGTTTTAACGTTTTTACAATTGTTTGTGACATAACTAATGTATGTTAAAAATAAAGTATGAAAAAGTACAAACAATAAATATATAAAACTATATATATAAAATATAAATTAAACATTGAAACTGTACTTTTAATTAATTCCAAAAGAAACATCATCCTACATTTGTTCGACCTGTCAGCTTTAGAGTGGTCTTTCCAAAAACATTTTGCCTAGTTATCTCCACTTTTTGCTGAACTTATTATACCTAGACGTTAGCTCTGCGTATTCCTTTATGCTAGTTGAGCCGAGATGCAGCCGGCGAGTAGGATATCGGGCTTTAATGCTGTGATTAAGTCACAACCCCGTTCTGCTAGCACCTCGTTGTGATAACCAAGGCACTGTTGTTTTTTGTCCTGAGGAGGCCGTATGTGATAAGGCCGAAACGCGTCAACTATATCAAATGAAGGAGTGGCTCTTGGAACTTTGAATAAGATCGAATCATTTGGGGAATGGATTGAACTTTCATCTTAGTGAATAATTGTTTTCACTACATAGGATCTTTTCTTCCCACAACAGTCACTACCTGGAAATATGACTGCTTACCACTAGATGGTTTAGCAGTTCTTCTTTTTATGTATCACGGTGCTCTTGTTTTTGTATTTGTTTTTATATGTGTTATGTTCTTGTACAGGTGATATTTGGACTTTAGGATCTAATTGCTCTAGTTTGGAATAAAGAAATTATTTTTCAGTAAAAAATTCAGGTTTTTACTCAGACATATTAATATATATCTATCCTTGCTGGATATTTTTGTCTTCTAACTTATTTTTATTGGCCTTAGGTCTCTGTGCACTTTATCACTGCTAACCAATGCTAACATGCTTGTGCTCACTATCCTGATTGACATGTTTAATTTGATTATAAATCCCTTGACAGTCGTATACCACACACATAACCAGGGCCTGTAGATATAATGCTACGAGTGGGACTGCAGCACTCATAGTGCCACCCACTTCAGTAGCCCCTTAAAGCATATCCCAGGTCTGCCATTGCAGCCTGAATGTAGTTTTAAACTGCCAGTTCAACTGGGCAATATAACACCCTTGCCAAACCTTAAACACTCCTTTTGTTTCATATCTCACCCCTGAGTTAGGCCATAGGCAACTGATAGAACAGGGTGCATTGTAGTTCAAATGTTGTACATGTACTTTTAAGTTTTGCATGTCCTGGTAGTGAAAAACTCCTACATTTGTTTTTCACTAGTGTGAGGCCTACCTATCCTATAGGATAGAATTGGGTTGCCTATTACATTTAATAAGTGCTGATATTTTATTGGGGCCAGCTAAGCAGTTCATGTTTGGTATCTATGAAATTGTAATAACAATTATCTTCAATGGTAAAGTCAAATTTTAAAGTACAATTTTTAAAATTCCACTTTTGGAAAGTTGGCATTTTCCTGCTCTTTCCCATTTGTTGTCTGCAGCCCCTCCTAGGTCATAGGTGTAGCTGATATTTAGGCTTTGTGAATTCCTCCAAGACAGATACACAAAGGAGGTAAGAGGTGTGCCTGCATGGGTCAACTGCTAGAAGGATGGGTGGAAGCTGGGCACAGACCCACTCAATAATGAATTGGCTGTGCTCTGCCTTCACACAAAGGGTTTCTCACCTCTACATTTTCAGTGCAACCAGCTTGGAGCCAGGGAAGGGAAGTCAGAAAATTCTAGATACTTCTTCCAATTTCAGAGGAATAACTCAGTATAAAATTAGAGCCAACAGACCCACTCTTCAGTTTACTCCTGCACCTGCAAAAGGATTAACAGAGGACTGCCTGCTGTGGTGACCTGTTGTGCACTGTACAAGACTTCATTGCTGTACCTGGAAGGACTACTTTTCTACCTGGAGCCTTCCTTGAACCCTCAGAGTCTAGCCCTACTGTTTAAGCCCTGCATCTTCACTTGCACCCAGGACTACCAGAGTGACTCCAAAGGATAGCTTACTAGCCTCCTGTTTAGAGCCATAAGGACATAAAAGGCTCCCACAATCTTCAACCCAGACTTGGACCCAGCCTGAGTGTGTCCTGAATCCTCACGTGGTGTCCCAGCAGTCCTGGATCTTGTGTGAGGTGCTAAAGGTGTCAGGGCAGCCAAAATCCAAAACTGAGGACTTAGAGGTTTTTTGGCTTAAACTGCTCTGAGAACCAAGAGGAGACTGGGACCAACCTGCTTGTCTATCCACCCAAGGCGCATTGCCCGTGGGCCTGACCTCGCGGCTGGGCTCAATCTGTTCTTCTCTGCAGCAGCAAATCCTGTTAAGCAGTCCTACACCAAAGTGGCGCCTGAGCCCCTGGAACTGCCTCCGGCTACAGCTTCCTGCATCGTCCTGCTGGAGAGTTTCATCTTCCAATAAAGATACTTAGGGCCTCATTACGAGGCTGGCAATCTTGAGCCTGCCAGCCTTGTGGTGGCGGTCAGACCCCCACTCTCCAGGCAGTCCGACCGCCCCACTATGACCCTGACAGTCAGACTGCCAGGGGACTGCCGTCCCCGACAGGAACATGGTCAGACTTGTGGTCAGCCATGGCGGTATGGAGTTCAGACAATTTTCAGTCATCGCGGTGGCAATGGCTCTAGAATGGCACTAAAGTGATATTTCACTATAGTTGACATACCATTGAAAGACACCAACAATTGTGTGCCATCCGCATAGGAGTAATTTCCAACCCATGTTCGCTAACAAGCTTATCCAGGGGTGCTATGTAGCTATTGTACAACGCGGGGCTAATACAAGAGCCCTGGGCAACTCCTTTATCCAGCCTCCTGGTAGGAGATCTTAAAGAAGCTAAATTAATGGTCTGCATTCAGTTTGCTAAAAGTCCTCAAACCATTGAAAGGCAAACCCAATGATGCGACATTCCCGGAATCTTAAAAGTAAGCGAGAATGTGATACTGTGGCAAACTCTGTCAACAGGTCCAGCAATATTAACATGATAGGACCATTGGGGTCTAAGGAGCGTCATATCTGATTCGTAACAGCCATAAGAGAGGTCTCTGTACCATGGAAGGGACAGAAACCCGATTGAGAGGTATCCATAAGCTGCCCAGCTTCAAGATAGTCCATAAGTTGCCTGTTTATCAAGCCTTTCAGTAGCTCACCCAGTAAGAGAAGTAGTGAAATGGGATGATAGACATTAAAATTGCCAGGTGCCAAGTTCACTTTCTTTTGAATAGGGATCACTTGAGTGGCTTTCCAAGCTGAGGGGATTATCCCACTGATTATAGATAAGTTAAAAAGAGTGCATACAGCAGAAGCAAGAATATTGGATAAAGAGGCGTCTATCTTGGGTGGGCTGATATCTAAGGGAGACCCAGATTTTGCTGAGGTGAGGGCCAACTAGATTGACTCTTTAGTAAAAGTTGTAAAATGCTCCAATCTAGCAAGACATGTGTCACTATCACTGATTACCTCCAAGTTTGTGCTGTCTGCGTAGGTGAGGTAGCAAAATTCACATAAATTATATTTATTTTATCCTAAAAAAAAGAAGCTAAGGAATCACATAAAGCTTGGGATGCCTGGTGATCTTGGGTAAAGGCTTGTGGCTGAATAAAGGATTTAAGAACTTTAAATAGCTTTTTGGGAGAGCTTCCAGCTGTATTGATTTGACTGGATAAATAAAGTTTCCTTGCTTTTTTTAAATTGGAGTGCTATTTGGTCAAGGCTATTCTGAACAATTCCTTATACTCAGGAGCCTTCAATTGCTGCCATCGCTGTTCCAGTTTTTTACTTGAGGTTTTTTCCTCATGCAGTTCGGGGTTAAAACAAGGGGCCTTCGGGGTATGATGTTTTTTTAAATGAGCAGGATTCCAAAGGTGCTACTTTGTCAAAGGCATTGGTTTGTGTCTTACGATATTCTGATAGCCCCACATCTATATCCATCACCTTTGATAATGTAGGTCAGTGGTACACCTCAGAAAAAGAAGACCAAATAAAAAAACAAAGTTGTGCCACATGTACCATGGTATTCCTGCTGGACACAGTGCGCATTCTAATAGTGCTGGGAAGTGCAGCCCCAGCACACCCTCACCACCAGCCCTTCCATATTGGTGAAACCACCATGGAAAGGCTGGAGGTGGAGGCACTGTAATCAGCCAGGCGGCGCTGAGTTAAGCGCGACCCTGGCTGAATCCAAGTGTGACCGTCATCATGCTGTCGAAAACATGATCCCGCTGGGGACGGCAGGCCCCTGGCGGGTCCACCCACCAGGATTGTAATTGGGAAGTTGGATCACCCAGAGGGCAGCTGTCCACTGTCAACGTGAGTGTGTCAGTCCTCGCACCACCACATTCGTAATGAGGCCTAAATACTTTAAGAAAATCACAGATTTATCAGGATTTAACCTACATTTTAGTTCCTGTGTGTCATAAAAAGGATAGCAGTTGGTTGTCATGCTTCAAGCAATTGATTACTAAGCCTCATGTACTTATTGACTTTAATGAGAGCAGTGGTTTCTGTGACCATTAACAGAAACAGTGTTGGTATTTCAAACTGCTGAAATAAATAGATTGGTAAGCATATCATCTGAGGTCAGTATCAAGTAATCTAAACCACACAAAAAAACAGCTGAAATTATTTTTTTTATTCACTACCATTAACATCAGTAGTTTACATTTGAAAACATTGTGCAAGACGTTAGATGTGAGCCATGCAGTCTCTCATAAAAAGAAAACAACTAACATATGTGTTTCAGTCTTAGACAACTAACTTCATTTTTCTTTATCAGTTATGATGGGCAGCTTCCTTTTTTAAAGAATAGTTCTTACTAATAAAATGGTATCTCATGTAAACCATTTATTTAAGAAAGATGAGTTAAAAAGTAAAAACTATTTCCAATAGCAAACTCAAATCTCAATCACGGCTCACTTCTATGGTCATTAAATTGCATACCTGTTGCTTAGAAAATCTACTCTATTAATGACTCATTCCTAGTTGTTAGCTAAGCGCAGCCAAGGTACAAAGTTGTTTTGAGTCAAAATATTTCTATTTATTCATATTAAGTAAGGGAACTATTACCTACTGACATATAATTGATTTTCAAAAATCTAAGTGGACAAGATTCAAAAGGAAGACATCATAATGGTAATTTATCCCACCACTAAAATCAAACCATGAATGCGAATTATTATAAATCATACAGTTTAGCCTTGTGAGCTATGTGTATGATTCCTCTTCCAAGGTATTTGATCACAACTAGGCCAAACACATTGGGGGTCATTCTGACCCTGGCGGTCGGTGATAAAGCGGCGGCCAACCCGCCAACAGGCTGGCGGTCCAAAAAATGGAATTCTGACCCTGGCGGGAACCGCCAACACAGCCCGCCACTTTAACACTCCGACCGCCACGGCGGGACAGACAAACAGCGCGGCGGTCACCGCCAACAGGCAGGCGGCAGACAATGTACCGCCCACACTATCACAACTCACCAATCCGCCACCTTTTCCGGGGCGGGAGCCCCGCCGATAAAAACACGGCGGAAACAGACTACGAACGGGAAAACGCTCACCTCTATACACTCCACGAGGACGGAGGACAGCATGGAGCCCGAATTGAACATCCTACCTGCTCTCGTCTACCTGCTCATCTACCACGAGTACGAACTCCGGCGCAGACGACAACGGTGAGTACCGCACCTACGACATAGGGGAGGGGGGGAGGAGGAATGGTTACGGGCACACACATACGCATCACACCCACCCCCCAACTATCTACCCACTAATGCAGAGCACCAAGTCAAAGTGACCCCACCCAAACCCCCCGGAATAACGAAAAGATAAAATTAAACTGCGAAAATAAATTTATGTATAAAATAGGTTCATTGAAGTCATGGTAAAATAGGAAAATGAATAAAAAAAATCCAAGTGTAAACATTGCGTAACCGATAAATAGAGGCAATAAGTCCAGCACAGTCACTGAAATTTCAACTGTCCGTGGGCCAAAGTGTATCAACACATGGGCAAAGCCCACACAGGAGACCTGAGTCCGTTGGAGAGAACACTGCAGGGGCATCAGATGATAAAACTACAGGCACCTCAGGGGGAAGGGAAGGGGGGGGCACCACAGCCACATGAGTCCACGACGCCAGATCCAAGAAGGGGCCACCATGCCCACTGTTCAATCCTGGGGAGTGCAAAGCCACAGTCTCTCAAGTCTCTACAGTGGGTGGATTGCCCACTGTCATATCCTGGGGAGTGCAAAGACACAGTCTCTCAAGTCTCTACAGTGGGTGGATTGCCCACTGTCATATCCTGGGGAGTGCAAAGCCACAGTCTCTCAAGTGGATAACAGTCTCCACAGGCAATGGAGGAGGCAGGGTGGGCCGAGTGCAGCGTGAACAGTAGCACGACACAGAAACGGCACTGTCATTGGGCCAGCGGTGCTTGAGATGAAGGGCCCAGCGGAGCGGTGCTTGAGATGAAGGGCCCAGCGGAGCGGTGCTTGACAGGAAGGGCCCAGCGGAGCGGTGCTTGAGACGGCGGGGCCCAGCGGAGCGGTGCTTGAGACGGCGGGGCCCAGCGGAGCGGTGCCTGACAGGAAGGGCCCAGCGGAGCGGTGCTTGAGATGAAGGGCCCAGCGGAGCGGTGCTTGACAGGAAGGGCCCAGCGGAGCGGTGCTTGAGATGAAGGGCCCAGCGGAGCGGTGCTTGACAGGAAGGGCCCAGCGGAGCGGTGCTTGAGATGAAGGGCCCAGCGGAGTGGTGCTTGACAGGAAGGGCCCAGCGGAGCGGTGCTTGAGACGGCGGGGCCCAGCGGAGTGGTGCTTGAGACACCGGGGCCCAGCGGAGCGGTGCCTGACAGGAAGGGCCCAGCGGAGCAGTGCTTGACAGGAAGGGCCCAGCGGAGCGGTGCTTGAGACGGCGGGGCCCAGCGGAGCGGTGCTTGAGATGAACGGCCCAGCGGAGCGGTGCTTGACAGGAAGGGCCCAGCGGAGCAGTGCTTGAGATGAAGGTCCCAGTGGAGCGGTGCTTGACAGGAAGGGCCCAGCGGAGCGGTGCTTGAGATGAAGGGCCCAGCGGAGCGGTGCTTGAGATGAAGGGCCCAGCGGAGCGGTGCTTGACAGGAAGGGCCCAGCGGAGCAGTGCTTGAGATGAAGGGCCCAGTGGAGCGGTGCTTGACAGGAAGGGCCCAGCGGAGCGGTGCTTGAGATGAAGGGCCCAGCGGAGCGGTGCTTGACAGGAAGGGCCCAGCGGAGCGGTGCTTGAGACGGCGGGGCCCAGCGGAGCGGTGCTTGAGACGGCGGGGCCCAGCGGAGCGGTGCCTGACAGGAAGGGCCCAGCTGAGCGGTGCTTGACAGGAAGGGCCCAGCGGAGCGGTGCTTGAGACGGCGGGGCCCAGCGGAGCGGTGCTTGAGATGAAGGGCCCAGCGGAGCGGAGCGGTGCTTGACAGGAAGGGCTCAGCGGAGCGGTGCTTGAGATGAAGGGCCCAGCGGAGCGGTGCTTGACAGGAAGGGCCCAGCGGAGCGGTGCTTGAGATGAAGGGCCCAGTGGAGCGGTGCTTGACAGGAAGGGCCCAGCGGAGCGGTGCTTGAGATGAAGGGCCCAGCGGAGCGGTGCTTGAGACGGCGGGGCCCTGTTCAGCGGTGCCTTTCTGGGCGGCGGGGCCCTGTTCAGCGGTGCCTTTCTGCACGGCGGGGCCCTGTTCAGCGGTTCCTTTCTGCACGGCGGGGCCCTGTTCAGCGGTGCCTTTCTGGACGGCGGGGCCCTGTTCAGCGGTGCCTTTCTGCACGGCGGGGCCCTGTTCAGCGGTGCCTTTCTGGACGGCGGGCCCTGTTCAGCGGTGCCTTTCTGGACGGCGGGGCCCTGTTCAGCGGTGCATTTCTGGACGGCGGGGCCCTGTTCAGCGGTGCTTGTTCTGTAAGTCAAGGGAGTCAGACCTGGCCACGACTCCCTGCTCAGTCGCCCTCCGACCGTGCATTTGCTGGACCCTTCGGTGACGGTGTCCTGGGCCCCTGGGTGTCCTCCCTCACACCCGGGATGGGGCTTGTGGGGCCCTCCTGGTCCGCGCTCCTGCTGGCTGACTTCTCCACCCTGCTGCCCTTGCCCCCCTTCGATGTGTCTCTCTGGGCCTTGCCTCCCCTGGATGTTGTGGCAGGTGAAGTGGCTGAACTTTGGTCCTTGGGGGCAGCCGTGTCAGTCGTCCCGCGGCGGCCCCTTACTTTACGGGTCTTCTTTCCAGGGGGGGGGCTGGCTGTCCCCTTGCTGCTGACCAATGTATCACTGCTGGCAAAGGGGGGACTCCAAAATTCATGCACTACGGTGACCCTTGAAGCTGGGCTGGTGGTGGCTGAGGCGCTCTTGGGACTCTTAGCAGATGGAGGGGGGGGGGTCAGGTGAGGGAAAGAGGTCAAGATTGGAGAGGTAAAGTTTTTTAGGACCAGGGTAAAGGGTAGGTGTAGTGGTTATGGGAGTGGAGGAAGAGGAGGTGGTTGTAGGAGAGTCAGGTGTGCTGTCCTTGGGTGAAGGTGCATGGGCTGGAGGCTGTCGTGAGGTGGTTGGCTGTTGGGTGGGTGGCTGCCTGCGTTTGTGTGTCTTGGAAGAGGGGGTGACAGACACAGTGGGAGAGGGCACAGGGGACGTGTAAATGGCAGTGGGGGTGGTGACTGCACGTGTGCGGACTGGACCGGAGGGTGTGCTGGTGATGGAAGTACTGGCTGTTGGTGGTGTGCATGCAGGTGTGAGTAGAGACGTCACAGGGAGGGAGGAGGGAGACAAGGAGGTGGGGGACACAGAGGTGGTAGTGGCTGTTGGCATGTCTGCATCTGAGTGTTGCTTGGGTGAATGTTTGTGTGATCTGTGGTGCTTATGTCTGGATGAGCTGCCCTTGGGTGTTGAGGTGTGTGCAGGCTGGTCTGATGGTGTGGGTGGGATAGGCAGAGGAACAGGAGACAGAGACAGGCTGGAGGCAGTTAGAAGAGGGAGGCTGGAAACAGGGACAATGGCTGCCGTCAGTGCTGAGGCCAGAGCATTGAACGATCGTTGATGGGCAGCCTGACCCGAAAGAATGCCCTCCAGGTATGCATTGCTACGATGCACCTCCCTCTCTACCCCCTGGATGGCATTCAAAAGGGTAGACTGCCCAACAATGATGGTCTGTAGGAGGTCAATGACCTCCTCACTGAGGGCAGCAGGGGTAACAGGGGCAGGGCCTGAGGTGCCTGGGGCGAAGGAGACGCCCGCCTTCTTGGGCGAGCGGGCACGGAGCAAAGGCGGAGGGGCTGCTGGGAGGGCGGAGCTGGTGCGCTGGGTGGCGGCTGTACCTGTAGAGGCGGGGGGCACGGATGTTGCCGCCACCGCTAGGGAGCTCCCATCCGAGGACGTGTCGGTGTCGCTGGTGTCACCACGGCTCCCCGTTGTGAAGCTCCCCTCGCCCTCCGTATCACTGGTGGCCTCGGTGTCTGTGCCATGGCCCACCGGGGCCTTGTGAGTTGCAGCTCCCTCGTGCTCCGGTGCCAATTCTCCTCCACCTGATGATGCTAATGCACACATGCACAAGAAGATAAAGAAAAAGGGTGGGGGGAGACATAAAAACAGGTTGAGTGCATGCATTGTCAACACCGTTGGCGGAGAGGACAGACACAGGAGCCTCATGCACTAAGCCGCGCAATCGGGGTACACTACTCAGTACTTGTGACTAGGCCAACAGGTCTAGGGACAACAAATGCGCACATGGGTGATGCAGGACCATGGATAGCTGTACTTGTCACCCTACAGAGGTGGGGGGCGGGGGCACAGGGACATGGCAAAAGGAGAGGACTAGACTACGGAAAGCGCCCTGGCCTAATGTCACCCACAGCCCTCTTCCCCCACCCAGGCACCTCCACTGCGCGTAATGATAGCTGAATGTGCTGCTACTCACCCCCTTGTGTCTGCTGTGATGTCCTCACGTGCCCATCCAAATCGGGTTAGGCCACCGCCAGGATCCGGGACATCAGGGGGGTCAGGGTACGACTGGCACCCCTCCTAGGTTGGGAGGCCATCCCATGCAGTGACTCGGCGGTCTTCCTGGTCCCGCGGCGGATGTCCTCCCACCTCTTGCGGCAGTGGGTGCCCCGTCTGTTGTGGCCCCCCCAGGTTCCGGACTTCCTTGGCGATGGCACGCCAAATGTCGACTTTCTGATGGGCGCTGACCTATTTGACATGTACAGGGTGGAATAGGAAATATCATAAATTTTCCGCATGATAGATGCGATTGGCCCCCCTCCCCAACCTTGCCATGTGGCGCATGCTCTCATCTGTCGTGCCTTGCACTCGTCATTGTCTCCCCATTGATCTTACATCCAACATACACAACCCAGGCATAGCCCATTCAACGTGCACACAGTGTACTTACCTGTTGGTCTGGAGGACCATAGAGTCGCGCATACTGGGGCGGGACCCCATCGACAAGTTTCTCCAACTCTTCTGTAGTGAAGGCAGGGGCCCTTTCCCCAGTCGCAGCAGCCATTGTATCTCCCAGACCGAGGTCACAGCAGCACTTGCAGTATAGGTCCTCTCCTGTGGATGATCAGGTCTCGAGTGATTAACCAGATAGAAAATGGCGGTCACGCCCGCACCGGTGCGTACCGCCGCGGTGCGTTCCGCGACCGCCGGCGCACCTAGTCATTGGCTCGTGAAACCCATAGGGTTCGATGTTAACCAATGCGGCTTGGCGCCGCGGTCTTCGACCGCCTACCGCCACGGTGTGTCACGCCAGCGCATTGACCTCACATCCCACTGTCACACTTCTCAGGTCAGGCAGCCGCCATTTCAAGGGCCCACATGGCTTAATTTCTACTGCGTCACACAGGCCTAGGCCTTGCATTGCCACTCATACAAGCCATTCAATGCATTGAGAATCGTGTACTGTGCAAGCTGTAGTTACGTACCTGTGGGTTGCTTGACTCTGTACTCCATGTTGTCCTTTCTAGGCACCGTCCGCTGGGACTTGCGAGGAGAAGGATGAATCCTTCCGTGTACCGACCGCTGGTGGACCTGTCGACAATGGAGGAACGTCATATAATACTTCGATACCGACTTGACTGAGCCACTATACATGAAATGTGTGCCCAGCTGGAGCCAGCACTGATGTCCCCCATCCGCCAACCCACAGGAATTCCCCCTCTGGTGCAGGTTCTGTCAGTCCTCCATTTTTTGGCAAGTGGGTCTTTTCAGACAACAGTGGCCATGTCATCAGGGATGTCTCAGCCTATGTTTTCCAAGATTTTGTTCAGAGTGTTGTCTGCCCTGACGAAATACATGCGGAGCTACATTATTTTCCCTGAGGAGGGTGATTTGGCCACTGTGAAGGGTGACTTCTATGCCCTTGGACATATCCCCAACATCATTGGTGCCATTGATGGGACCCATGTGGCCTTAGTACTCCCAAAAGACGATGAGCAGGTGTACAGAAACAGGAAAAGTTACCATTCGATGAATGTCCAGGTGGTCTGTTTGGCTGACCAGTACATCTCCCATGTAAATTCCAAGTTCCCTAGGTCAGTGCATGACGCGTATGTTATGCGAAATAGCAGCATCCCCTATGTGATGGAACAGCTACAGAGACACCGTGTGTGGCTAATAGGTGACTCTGGTTACCCCAACCTGCCGTGGCTACTGACCCCAGTGAGGAATCCCCGGACCAGGGCAGAGGAACGGTACAATGAGGCCCATGGGCGATCCAGGAGGATCATAGAAAGGACCTTCGGCCTCCTGAAGGCCAGGTTTAGGTGCCTGCATATGACAGGGGGATCCCTAATGTACTCACCCAAGAAGGTGTGCCAGATCATCGTGGCCTGCTGCATGCTTCACAATCTTGCATTGCGACGCCAGGTGCCTTTTCTGCAGGAGGATGGTCCGGATGGTGGTGTTGTTGCAGCTGTGGAGCCTGTGGAGAGTGAAGAAGAGGAAGACGACGGGGACGACACGGACAACAGGGACACAGTCATACAACAGTATTTTCAGTAGCACTCAGGTAAGACTCCCCCACGCCATTTTACATTTACCTCTGGCATCCTGCATCTCTACTTTCTGTTTTTCCCCCCAGTTCCTTTCAACTGAATTGTGACTTTCCCTTCCCTTTTCAGAGCTGTATGACCCACTGCGTGACTTCTGGTTTGTTCGCCCATGGAGTAAAGCACATTGACATTGGTATGTTGTCATCACAATGTAACTGAACATTTTTGAACTGTTATGAGTAATACATTTGTTAAGAATACAAGCAGACTCCAGAGTGTTTTAAGTGCAATTAGTGATTTATTTAAAGTGCTACATATAGGTCAATGATAGTAAAACGGTGATGGGTGGGGGTGGAGTGATGTCCATGGCAGAGTCCAGTTCTCGGTCGCACAGGTGCATTGTCCATATGCCTGTGGAAGGATGGAGCAGGAGCAGTTCAAGGTTGGACAGGGTGACAATGTGGGACAGTGGAATGACATCCGGGGGGATCTTATGCTGGCGGGGGTCTTGGCATCCGCTCTGTCTTCCTTTGTGATCTCAGGCTCCTCTTGCGGGGTGGTTGATCTTCAGCAGGAGGTGGGGTTCTGGTGGCCCGTCGTTGTGTGGGGGCCTCCTGACCACTAGCGCCGGTGGAGGTGGTAGGCTGTTCCTGGTCCAGGCTGGTGAAAGGGGCCCTTTGGGGTGCCACATGGTCCCGCAATGTGGTGACTATTAGGTTCAGGGCCAGGACGATGTTCCTGAGCTCCTCTCTGTACCGTTCCTCCTGCTGTGCCTGGATCTCCTGGAACCTGGCCAGTACCGTCGCCATCGTCTCCTGGGAGCGGTGGTATGCTCCCATGATGGTGGTGAGGGCTTCTTGGAGAGTCGGTTCCCTGGGCCTGTCCTCCCCCCACTGTCGCACTGCAGCCCTCCCAGTTGCCCTGTTTCCCCGGGCCTCTGTCCCCTGGACGGTGTGCCCACTACCACTGCCCCCAGGTCCCTGTTGTTGTTGGGGTGTTGGGTCAGCCTGGGTGCCCTGTAGTGGCGGACACACCGCTGATTGACCTGTCCTGGAGACAGAGGCATGGGCCCGCTGGGTGGGAGCTGTGCTGATATTCCCAGAGGGGGTTAGGTCTGCTCTGGCCTGTGTCTGTGTGTGGGGAACCGACTGTCCAGAGGTCCCCGATGGTCTTGGCTGGTCATCAGGTTCTAGGTCGACAGAGCTGCTGTCCTCACTGGGGGCCTGTTCTGGGGGTGGGATGGACATATCTGGACCCTCCTGGCCGGTGTGTTGGCGTTCGGGCCCTGCAGGGGTGAAAGAGTATGGTTATTGCTTCTGTGTGTTCCATGGCGTGCGATTTGTGGGTGCCCTTGTCCCCCAGTGCTGGCATTCCCTTGTGGCAGGAGTTGTGAGGGTGGTTTGTGGGGGGGATGGGTATGTGCAGTGGTCATGCATAGGTGATGGGTGTCCATGGTTTGTGTTGGCATTCAGGGTTTGGTTTTGGGTTGGGTGGGTTGTGCTGGTGAGACATTGGCAGGGAGGATGTGTGCTGGGGGGTTGGGGGTGAGGGTGGGGGTGTGGGTTGGCATGCTGGTGGTTGGGGGGGGGGAGTAGTTGAGACTAGACTTACCAGAGTCCATTCCTCCGCCTACTCCAGCGAGGCCCACAGGATGCAGGATGTTCAAGACCTCTTGCTCCCATGCTGTGAATTCAGGAGGAGTGGGTGGTGGTCCGCCGCCAGTCTTCTGCACAGCGATGTTGTGTCGTGAGACCATCGACCGTACCTTCCCTCGTAGGTCGTTCCAGCGCTTTCGGATGTCTTCCCGGTTTCTGGGATGCTGTCCCACAGCGTTGACCCTGTCGACAATCATCTGCCATAGCTCCGCCTTCCTGGCTATTGTGGTGTGTTGCACCTGTGTGCCGAAGAGCTGGGGCTCTACCCTTATAATTTCCTCCACCATGACCCTGAGTTCTTGGTCGGAAAACCTGGGGTGTCTTTGGGGTGCCATGGGGTGGTGTGGATGAGGTGTGGGGTGGTGTTTGTGGTGATATGAGTGGTGGTGTGTGGTGATGTGTGCGTAGATGTGGTGTGGCTGATGATGTTGGGTTCCTGTGTGTGTTGGGGTTTTCGATTGCTGTGCTCGCTCTCTCTCTCTCTATCGCCTTCTCTCCGATTTCCAAATAGTGGGGGTTTGTGGGTGATGTGGGTGTGTGTTTTATAGTTGCTTGGATGTGTGGGGGTGGTGTTTGTATGTGTATCAGGTGTGTGTATTTCAAATTGTCCAATGTGGCTGTGTTTTGGAGCTGGGTGTGTATTTGACCGCTAGTTTGTGGATGGTGGTGTCTGTCTCTGGCCTTCTTTCGGAATTTTTGGTCGTAGGGGTTTGTGGGTAATGTGGGTGTGTGTTTTATATTGTATTGTGTGTGTGGGAGTGGTGTGTGTATGTGTATCAGGTGTGTGTATTTTGAATTATCCAATGTGGTAGTGTTTTGTAAATGTGTGTGTATTTTGAGCGTAGCGGTGTGTACCGCCAATGGAATACCGCGGTTGAATGACCGCCGCGTGGATTCGTGGGTCGTAATGGCATGGGCGTGTTTGTGTTGGCGTGACGGTGGAGGTTTGGTCATCTCCAGTTTATCGCTGGCCACTGATGAGGATGTCGGGTTTTTGGCGGCTTGGCAGTTGTGGATCAGAATGACCTTGGCGGTTTACCGCGGCCGCGGCGGTAGAATGGTGGACTTCTGACCGTCGGTAAGAGCCTTTTACCGCCGAGGTCAGAATGACCCCCATTATTTGGTAAAATATGTTTCTTTTATAGATTACCATATTGCTACCCATTCATGTTAAAATTGTAAATACATATCTATATGGTAATGTTTTGAAGATTATCAAAATACAGAACAATGAGAAAAGTACTGAAAGTTGTAATGTGTTTAAGTGTTGGCATCTAATCACAGGTAAAATTAAAGTTATGTAACAAAATTTCACAATAAAAATGATTTCCATAATGTTCCTTTACAAAGTGGTCCATTTTAGGAATGAACTGTTAACTTACTACCTTGTATATGTTTATACAGTAGATTTTTTAGAAACTTTATAAAACACCAAAAAAAAAAACACTAAACCACTGAGAAAAAAACAGACTATGAAATTGTATGTATCCCAACATAGAGAGCAATCCTAGCTATGGTGCATTTTATGTCATATACTCATTGCAGATATGTTGTTTCCACAAAGACTCAACAAGAAGAAGATCAATAGGGTACATTTCTTCAGAAAATGCAATTTTCATTCATCAATTCAAACGTGTGTTTCATTATGTTATTCCTTGCATTCTCCATGTAATAAGAATGTTATTAGGCTGAGATGTTATTTTACTTAGGCATAGCCTAAAATCTAATTGGTTCCAGTTAGAGATGTGACATTAATCATAGGCATCATGTTGTTAAGAAGAAGAGTTAGATTGATAAGGGTAGGTAGCTTGTAGTAATTGTAATGAGTTTTACTGCACAGTTGGGCGCTGGGAATGGCCAGATCTGATTTCACCATTAATTCAAATTCTGAAAATTGTGCACGTGCCCCTGCAGAGATAGGAAATACATATTTAACTGCTAAGAAGGCCTGTTCAGAGTGCTATGAAATGGATTGCTGCAGCATAGAAAGGCAAGCCGGTCTGGTCCTGTTGTGCCGCTTTACAGCACCCTCTCAAGCATGTGTAACTGTCCAGCAGTCTTAGGAGTTACTCTCCACACTTTACTCTTAATGATGCTACTACCAAAGGAACTCTAGAAAGAAAGGGTATAAACTATCCCTATTCTGAAGACTGTACATAGCACCACTATGGTGTAGCCAAATGAACCAGAAGCAGGAATATGTAACCTTCACTCAGCTCTTAAAAAAGTCACCTTAATAAAGGCCATAATCTCCAAAGAGCAACTTGATCTCCTATTTTTAACAGAGACATGGCTTACACCTGATCACAATCCCAACTTAGACTTGGTGCCTGAAATGATAAAATTATCGAGGGTGACCACAGCAATAGGTTGGGTGACAGAGTTGGCTTCATTAGCCGTAACTCTTTCAAGGACAATGTCTAATTTTTCACCCAATTTTAGACACTGAGACTTTTTTTTTAAATGAACTTGAGCATACCTGACTTCTGGGCTGTGTTCTAATTTATCATCCTATCCAGACTCCTGAGGACTATTTCTATGGTAGGAAATATTATTACATATCGCTTTTCTCTGAACTTTTGGTTCTTGGTAATTTTAACTTGTGGGCAGAAACAACAAACAATCCTCTCAATGAAAAAGTGTGAGTTCTATTTCTTTGTTAGACTTCTCCCAACTGTTTATTCCCTCCACCCACAAGGGTGGCCATGTCCTTGATAGTTTACTCATGTCCTTTAAAATCATTATATTTCAGTTCTACAAGCTCAACTTTGGTCAGACAACTCATTGGTAAATTTTGACATTTCAGTGCCATTTGAAACTATCAGGACAAATTTACTTATAACAAGCAGATGCACAAATATAACAACCTTGTTAGGAAAGGTGAGAATAACCATAATTTCAGCAAGTTCCATCACTCACTCTTAAATACCCCAGTCACCGGTAGTGTCATCACACCAACACAAGAGAGCTCCTTGTCCCAATATTTCCATGATGAATAAGAAATATAAGAGAAGATCTTAACATTGACTCATCTCCCAGAATCAACAAGGACATCAAACTCTTTGCTCCTATTGACCAAGTTTCCTACCCTTGGTTATGCTCTTTCTGGTGGATACTCAATATAACTACGGATTCCCCACCTTAGAATACTGCTGAGGCGCAAGATTGAACCCGGAAATGTTTTCCAGCAATGCTTCTATGCACTGCTAAATGGCACTGTGCCCTCCACGCCGTACAACACTGGAAGTGACAGAGTGGAGCCACCTATGAGCACCACCCCTGAGAACTGATGTTAGTTTCTTATTTATCTTCTTCTACCCATAGGTGGAGCATGAACAAGTATTAGTAACAGCATGCAGACTCCTAACATGGGACCTTATAGATGTTAAAAAGAGGTCACTCCTTATAATTGGACTGTGGGAGAGAAGCGAGAAATCTGTGGCTGTTGATTCTGGGAGTTGAGTCATTGTTAAGATTTATATTTCTTATTTATCCACCAGAACAAGCATTGCTAAAGTAGGTAACCAGTTCTTCTGATGGATACTTCAAACCACAGATTTCTCACCTTATAATATAGATACCAGAGCAGTACCTCCCATAAGTGGGTGAGGGAGGCGTTGGGGGTAAGGGGTGGGCTCAGACTAAAAAGACATGCAGGACTGAACAGGTAAAATGTCATCCCCAATGGACCTGGTTGTAAAAGCAGTGGTACTTCATAAATGTATGCTCTGGTGCCCACTGAAACTGGTAGATGTGAAGGATAGATACTATACATACAGATACAGTGGTAGCAGCCTTAGCCCTGGTGGAATGTGCCCTCAAACCTTCGGCTACTGCTCCATACCTCAGCATGGTCCTATTCTGCATAGCCTTCCCTATCATTACCCAGGAGAATCCTACAAAAAGTTTAAAACCCACATGGTGGTCTTTAATACAATCAGTATTTACGTTTAAAGCTATTTATGTGTGCAGCCTATGAAGCCTCTAATCTTCTTTCTAGTGGTGAGGGGAGACAAAGATAAAGACAGGGCATGATAGATTGCCCAGTGTGTAAAGGAGGCACACTTTTAGGCAAGAAGGCCACCTATGTTCATAAAACCAGTTTGTCTGGGAGAAAAGGGATTGTGCCAACAGTGCCTGAAGCTAACTCATGAGATGAGCTAAAGTACTCACAATGAAGAACTAAGGGCCAGATGTAGCAAAACAAAAATTTGCGACTCGCATTTTGCGAGTTGATGTGACTCGCAAAATGCGAGTCGCAAATTGGAATGCAGGGAAAAAAAACGTGCCGAAATAGCGACTCGCACCCGGACTCGCAACGCAGTGTGCGAGTCCGCAGATTGCGAGGTCGCTTTTTGCGAGTGTGCAAAAAACGAACTCGCAATTAGCGAGCAGATGTCGCAAATTGCGATTACCTTGAAAATTTATTACAGGTGCAGCCGAACACTCCTGAAACCACTCCAGAACACTCTGGAAACACTTCCTGGCACATGATGATGACATCACAGCCAGGAAGTTTACTAATACACCTGGGAGGAGGCAGGACCACACCCTTTTATAACTGCCGAATTTCACACAGGACAAACAGCAGCTGCCATGGAGGGAACACCAAGGAAGAGGAAGCTGAAATTCTCTGAGAGGGAGCTGGAGGTGCTGACAGAGGAATGCTGTCAGCACTATGATGACTTGTTTGGGAGATCAGCCCTCAATGTTCCTGAAGCCACCAAGAAACAGCTGTGGCAGGACATACAGGACAAGATTAATTCCCTGGGGGTGAGCCATAGGACCATAGACGACATCAAGAAAAGGTGGTATGACCTCCGCTCCCGGACCAAGGAGAGGGTGGCTGAAAGGCTCCGGGAGATGAGAGGCACAGGAGGGGGACCATCGTCTGTGCCACCACCCACACCCCTGGAAGAAAGGGTGGAGGAAACCTTGGAGCAGGATGCAGTGTCTGGATTTGGGGACCTGGACACCTCAGAGCCCAGCACATCAACCGGTGAGTACCATGTGATATGCCTGTACCCCTATCAATGCCATACCCCCACCCACCATGTACACAGGGGCATGCACAACCAAGATAGCTCCATGTCAGGGTAGCAAATGCCAGAATGATGCATTATGGGAAATGTAGTCAAGTAGGCAGTTCATAGGCAAATGTTTATTATGAAGTGTGCAATAGATAGTAGACACTGACAGTCTGTTCCCCATGTCCCACAGGTCTCCAACAAGACACCACCAACACTCCAAGCAGCCAGGCCCATGAGGACACCTCAGGACCCGCCAGCATCCCCCACCTGCACGGTCAGCAGCATCCCTGCAGTAGCCACACCTGCTGCAACAATTCCACAAGAGGCTGCCCCAGCAACAGGCAGGGATGAGACAGGTGGAAGCACAGGGCAGCCACCGCTGCGCAGGCGTCGCAGGTCCATACCATCAGGGCTGCAGTCTGCATCCGGGCTACTTCCTCCCAGCACCAGTGAGGCACATCTGCTGCGTGGTCAGCGCCTACAAAATAGAATTTTGGGGAGGATTAGTGGTGTGCTGCACCGCTTTGTGCGCAATAACCATGCCAGCATGCAGCACCTCAACACAAGGATGGACATGATTTGCAATAACACTGGGGACCTTGCCCTTGCAATGAGGGAACTGGCGGGAGGACTACTGGCCCAGGCCGAGGGTGGGCGGCGCAGAGATCGTCAGCTCATGCACAGACTGCACAGGATGGCCACATCCATCGGCAGGCTCGCCATGAACACCATAGGCCTGTCGAGGAGGAAAGTTGGGCTGCAAGTGGAGATGGGCCATTTCGCTGGGGATGTGGCTAGGGGCCTGGGACGTCTGACCCACATTATAGAAATGATGGAGACACGGAAATGTCGAGGGGCACAGGGGAAACACCCCAGGACAGTGAGGAGGGCTCGACAGTGAGCAGTGTCTCTGTCACTGACAGCAGGGTGCTCAGGAGTGGCAGGCAGAGCACCACGGAAGCACCAGGGACCAGCCAGGCTGGCAGGAGGGGCAGAAGGTCTTAGAGATCACCCTGGACCATAAAATGTGGCACAGGACGTGAATGTGCCACATGCCTGGTTAGCATTTTCATGCCCATGGACAATCAGTACTTGTGAATAGTTTCATTAATGCACTAATAAAACAGTTATTTTTGTTCCACTTAACAAATGGAGTTTTTGGTCAATAGGTGAGTATGGTGGGAGTTGACACGTACCGTCCAAAATATTGTGTTGCAATGTGTTCCCGTCTCAGTCTGCCTTGATTAGCTATACTCCTATCCCCATGATGGCGATGTGGTTGTTCTTGCTCTTCATCATCAGGATGGGGGTCTGCAGGGGTGAGAGGTAGCCCACGTCGGGTGGCTATGTTGTGGAGGATGGCGCATGCGACCACAATTTTGAATGCGGTAATGGGGGTGTATTGGAGGGCACCTCCACTGCGGTGGAGGCATCTGAATCTTGCCTTCAGGAGTCCGAAGGTACGCTCGATGAGGTTCCTGGTCCTCTTATGTGCACTGTTGTATTGCCTCTCTGAATCATTGCTGGGTGTTAAAAACGGAGTCATGATCCAAGGCCTAAGAGCATATGCACTGTCACCTGTTGGGCACAAAAAGTACACTGTTAGGAAGTCCAGATTGTCGTGCACAGTGACCTGTGTGTATGTCTGCAAGTGTCTGTGGCTCTACCTAGGAGGTAACCGTCTCCGAATTCCCCACGTTTCAGGCGTTGATGTATCCCACTATGCCTAAAAATGTATGAGTCATGGGTACTGCCTGGAAACTTAGCTACAATGTCCGTGATTACATAATGAGCGTCACATACAACCTGAATATTGAGTGAGTGGGTACACTTTCTGTTGCGGAAAAGGTGTTCTAGATTAGCAGGGGGGCATATTTGAATGTGTGTCCCATCTACACACCCTATGACATGGGGAAAGTGGGCAATGCGGTAAAAGTCCAGCTTGGTGCTGTTCATTTCTGCCTCATTCCTTGGTAAGTATATGAAGTGGGACATGTGCGTGACTAAGGCATCTAGGAAGGCCCTGAGGAACCTTGACACTGCACTTTGGGATACCCCACCTGCCACAGCAATGACCCCCTGATAGCTCCCTGAGGCCAAGAGGTGCAGTGAGCATAGCACTTGCACATGCTTAGGGATGGCGCAGCCACGCAGAGTCTGGTGTTCTAGCTGTGGTTTGAGTAAATCTATTAATTCTAGTATGGCTGCGCTGCTAAGGCGGTATTTGTCATAGATCTCTTCCTCAGTTTGCTGAAAAAGAGTCTGCCTTGTTCTATATATCTTCTCCTGTCTGTGGCCCCTCCTCCTCCTCTGCTGGGCTGCTTGGACTCTCCTTCTCACTGCTATCAGGTATATCTCCGCCATCGCGTGTAACCCAGATGCCTTCTGGGTCTCCTTTTATACTTTGGTAATGGTTACCACCTGCTCTGAGTTAGTGGTAAATGGGACATGCAAACTGGGCTTTTTGCGACTAGTCGCAATTTGCGAATTGCAATTGCATAAGGTTTGCGACTCGCAAATTGCGACTTGGTATTTGCGGGTCGCAAAATAGGGTCGCAACGGATGCGAGTCGCAAACGGGTCCCATCGCTTTTTGCAAGTCGGAAATGGGCTTTTTGCATCCCATTTCCGATTTTGCACTGTCACAAATAGCGATTCGGCCCGTTTGCGACTCGCAAAACTTTGCTACATCTGGCCCATAGTCTTCAAATTCCAGAGACATGTCAAGCAGCTATGCATGGGCTCAACCGGAGTGAAATATTAAGACCAAATTAACGTCTCACTGTGGCATCACATTGGATTGGTAGGAAATCTGCATCAAACCTTATATAATTCTCATCATAACAGGTGATTTAATCAAGATTGGTGGGTTAGTCCGGCAAATGTAAAAAGGCCAAAAGTGCCAACAAATAATCTTTGAAGGTGCTTACTTCAAAGCCTTGCTAGCCAAAGACAAACCGAACAAAAGGAAATACAAAGGTCAATCTTGTACCTACCACAGGAGGACACAAATCTGTTCCAGCTCCCAGTACCAAAAGACGTCATAGAATAAGTGTGGAGGCAAGGAAGACATCCATCACTTAAGGTGGTAGATCAAATGCAGTCAGCTGCTACTGCTCATACTCCATGCATAGAGTATTAGACTCCCCAGGTCTGGGTGCAGAACCATGTCTATTAGCTATGATACAAGATCTACTCGAAGTAGAAGTCTGATGAGGACAGATGCTCATGCCTAGAAATTCCTATTGCCACACACTCCTGGGCAAATCCAGAGCAACACGAATGGCAAAGACGCTGTAATTCCTGATCTGTTTTAGAACATGGGATTGGTGGGAAGGAGTACAGATATTCCTTGTTCCATTCCAGCTGGAGTGTACCTCCAAATGAGCATTCTAGAGAAAAATCCAACAAGTAAAACCTTTGACATTGCACGTTTTTGACTGTACAGAAACATATTTAGTCAAGGTTCTCCCCACTGTGGGAAGATGCCCTGTGCCATGATATAGATGCCATTCATGAGCAACCAGGTGCCACATGCTTAGCTTATCCACTCTAGCATTCAAGGATTCTACCAGGTGGTTTGTAATCAGGAAAATACCCTGACTCTTCAGTCAACTTCAGAGGCTCAGAGCCTCCTGGCACAGGACCTGGGACCCCACTTTTCCCTGCTTGTTTCAATGATACATGGCAGTGGTGTTATCAATGGGAACCTGCACCAGCCTCCCCTTGCTGGTTAGCAGGAAGGCCATCAGAGCAAGACAAATGGACCACAACTGCACTAGATTCATATGGAGCTGGACTTCCATCAGAAACCGGACTCATCTGATCCTCAGATCACCTACATGTGAGGAAATGGCATTTTGCAGGGTCACGCCCACTTTTTGCCCACAATTTTTGACTATGAGGTATTTTTGTAATGACTCTTCAATGCACTGGGTCCAGCTGACCAAGCCTCAGTGGATAATCTATTATCTTTGAAAAGTGTATGTTAAATTGTATTCTATCCAGTTGGCATGAGCTAACTCACTTATAGGTTCATAGTAAATGGCACTAATGGGTAGCAGGACCTCTTGGTTAATTCTCACCCGGGGACTGCAGCACTGGTTGTGTCACTAGAAGTGTAATAAAGTACAGAATGTCTCCCAGCCTGCCAAATATTTTAGTAATTTTAAACTGCTAACTCAACTATTAAAGTAATGATAAAGCCCAAACCTTAATTTTTAAGATATATAAAAGTCACACCTGAGGCAAGGCTACCAAGCCGCAAGGCATAGTGCTTTATATAAAGAGGGACATGCACATTTAAATGTCCTGATAGTAAAAACACCTCATTGTTATTTCACTCTAGAAGGTCTAGTAAACCTATTGGCGAGTGTAGAGTTACATTCTGACAACTCAGCAGTGCTAACTTCTGAATGGGACTACTAAATATGGTATTTCAAGGTATCAAAATAATTGTTACATTAAACCCAACATTTTGCTCATGTAGAATGTAACATAAATTTTGGGCAAATAACAACTTTAGTAAATAGTCACTTTGTTGTCCAAAGTTTCTCAGTCACCTGTTACAATTATTGGACATGAAACAGCCTTCTGCCCTCCTTATGAAAAAATCTCACTTGACTCAGTACAGGTAGTGAGTTTCATGAACACACCATGTAATAAACCATTTTCCTCAGACTCCCCAGCCTAGTAGTGATGCATACTTCATCATTGTCAGCTCTGGGTGGGAAAGGAAGGAGACCTTCTGTTGGACAAATTGCATTCAAGCAACCATGTCTCAAATTATGAGAAGTCTCCACTGTAATTTAGATGGCATATGATAAGTTTCCTCGGTGCTGAGCCCACATGAACTTCAGATGCCATTGCAGAACTTGTATGTGCCACCAGGCATAGTCAACTAGGAACATAAAATAGACTAAGAGTTCAAGAAGCCTCAATTGTTCTCACTGAGGTCAAGGACTAAGGTGGACACATCTGGATCTAGAGCCGAAATGTCCTAGATGGGTTACAGCAGAGAGTAGTCCTTGAACTGCACTGTATCCAAGATAGTTCCATTGAATGGCAGCCTCCTTGAAAGAGTCAGGTGAGACTTCAACTTCTTGATCATGACGCCCACAAAGTGGTTTACCATTGTCTGGAGGTGTACTATGACTGACTGTTGGGAGCCCACCTTTAATAACCAGTCATTGAGGTAGTGGAAAACTGATATCCCCAAACTCTAATGTGTGCTGCAACCACTTGTATCAGTTTTAAGAGCACTTGAGGGGCACTGGTGAGGCCAAAGGGAAACAATGGAAACTGGAAATGCCTCTGGCTGACTTTGAACTGTAGATTATGTCTGTGTAACTGCAGGAGGGGTATCTGAAAATACCCGTCCCTCAGATAGAAGGACACCATCTGGTCACACAAGTCCAGAGCAGCTATGTTGAACTAGAACCAACATTTTGAAATGTAGATTCTGCAAAAAGGCATTCAGATGTCAAAGGACCAGAATAGTTGGGAAGCCTCCAAGAAAACAGCAAAAGTAATAGCCTTCTCTGCTTTCTGAGTCCAGAACCCTGTTTATAGTACCTTTTGAACCTCTCATAAGAGAATGTAGATGACCCCTTAAAGTTGATTGTATGTGATGGCAAGTATTTGGCAGAATTGCTAGCAATGAACATAGTGGTTGGTGTTGACCTTCTGCAGTTGGGGGTGGCAAAAGGGGGGAGTGAACCTGCAAGCAGCTGAGGGATCTACAACAGGAAGACTGTTTGTAGATAGTTAATTTATGCTTTCCATAACTGCTTCTAGCAGGCTGCACAGGTTGCTCATTATGGTGGTCATTGCAACCCTGGCGGACGGTGTTAAAGCGGCGGTAAAAACGCCAACAGGCCAGCGGTAAAAATATTGGAATTATGACCGTGGCGGAAACCGCCAACAAAGACAGCCACTTTAACACTCCGACCACCATGGCGGTACAGACAAACAGAACAGCGGTCACCGCCAACAGACAGGCGGAGGACAATGTACCGCCCACAGTATCACAACCTACCAATCCGCTACCTTTTCCGGGGCGGATTCACCGCGGATAAAAACACGCCGGAAACAGCCATTTCAAAGGGAAAACGCTCAACTCTACACACTCCACGAGGAACGAGGGCACCATGGAGCCAGAACTCAATATTCTGCCAGCGCTAATCTTCCTGCTCCTATATGAGGATCAACAACGCCGGCGACGAAGACCACGGTGAGTACTGCACTTACGACATAGGGGAGGGGGGAAGCACAAACACAGGGACACACACAACCAACATCCCAACCCCCACCCTGACCCTCACCCACTACAACACACACACCAATGCATATCCAAACATTACAGTAACAACCCCCAACCCCCCCTGGAAGAATGCAAAGACAAAAGGAAATGAGTTGAACCATTGTAATATATCAAAATACAGTAATCAAATATATAGATATATATATACACATTAAACAAAATATACACCACGATTAGTAGTGCAGGTATTGTACCATTCATTGTCCGTGGACCACTGGGCCAAAAATGCATGGGTGAGGCCCACGCAAGATACCTGATCAAAACGGAGAGAACACTGCAGTGGCATGAGATAGAAATACAACAGGCACCTCAGGGGGAAGGGAAGGGGAGGCACCTCAGCCGGATGAGTGCACCTCGCCAGATCCACGAGGGGGCTCCATACCCATTGATGTATCCTGGGGAGTGCAAAGCCACAGTCTCTCAAGTCTCTGCAGTGGGTGGGTTGCCCACTGTACCATCATGGGGAGTGCAAAGCCACAGTCTCTCAAGTCTCTACAGTGGGTGGGTTGCCCACTGTTCAATCCTGGGGAGTGCAAAGCCACAGTCTCTCGAGTCTCTGCAGTGGGTGGGTTGCCCACTGTACCATCCTGGGGAGTGCAAAGCCACAGTCTCTCGAGTCTCTGCAGTGGGTGGGTTGCCCACTGTTCCATCCTGGGGAGTGCAAAGCCACAGTCTCTCGAGTCTCTACAGTGGGTTGGTTGCCCACTGTACCATCCTGGGGAGTGCAAAGCCACAGTCTCTCGAGTCTCTACAGTGAGTGGGTTGCCCACTGTTCAATCCTGGGAAGTGCAAAGCCACAGTCTCTCAAGTGAATGCAAGTCTCCACTGGTTCTGGAGCGGGAACTGGTGCCCAGAGTGCAGCACACACCCCTTGACGGTCCCAGTTGCGTCACTGCCCCTGCCACAAATGGGCTAGCTGTGCATTCCATGGCGGTCTTTGCCCTGTTCAGCGGTCACTGGCCTGTTTAGAGGTGCTTGCGTTGCCAGTGTCAGACCTGTTCAGCGGTGCAATCCATGGTGGTCTTTGCCCTGTTCAGCGTTCCCTGGCCTGTTCAGCGGTGCTTGCGTTGCCAGTGTCAGACCTGTTCAACAGTGCATTCCATGGCGGCCTTTGCCCTGTTCAGTGGTCCCTGGCCTGTTCAGCGGTGCTTGCCAAGGCGGTCCTTCATTGCCCAGCAGGGCTGTGGCTGGCGGTCCTTCATGGGTCAGGTGGGCTGTGGCTTGCGGGGCCCTCCTGGCCAGCTGGGCTGTGGCTGGCGGTGGCCTCCTGGCCACTGACGATGGGGCTGGCCTCCTGGGCAGTGACTCTGGCGGTGGCCTCCTGGCCAGTGACGATGGGGCTAGCCTCCTGGGCAGTGACTCTGGCGTGGCCTCCTGGCCAGTGACGATGGGGCTGGCGGTGGTCTCCTGGGCAGCGGGGATGATGGCGGTCTTCTCCGCCGTGCTGCTCCTCCCAGACTTTGGAGATTTCTTCTGCCCCTTCCCCACCTTGGGAGGAGTCACAGCTGAGTCGACACTCCCCCCGGGACCCTTGTGAGCGGCTTTGCTGTCTGGAGTCTTCCCCCTCTCCCGCCGGGCACTTCCAACTTCTGGTGCTTACAGAGGAGAGACTGGCTGTGCTGTGGCTCCGTGCCACACTGGCTGGCCTGGTGGCCGGTGCACTCCACATACCTGTAACAACAGGCTGAGCTGCTACTACGGGACCTATGAGTTGGATGGGGGGGGGGGTGGTGGTGGGAAATAGGTTAAGGGTGGACAGGAAAGGTTTTTTGGAGACACTGTGACGGGTAGCTGGAGGGGGTTTGGGAGTGGAGGAAGAGGTGGTGGTTGTAGGAGGTGTAACTTTTGTGGATTTGGGTGCAGGTGCATGTGCTGAAGGCTGTCGTGCATGGCTGTTGGGTGGGTGTGTGCCTGCGTTTGTGTATCTTCGGAGGGGGCGTCACAGACACACTGGGAGAGGACACAGGGGACGTGTAAATGGGAGTGGGGGTGGTGAGTGCACGTGAGCAGGGTGTGGTGGTGGGTGTGCTGGTGCGGGCCGTAGTGGCTGTAGTGGTAGTGCATGCAGGTGTGAGTGTAGACGAGACTGGGAGGGAGGAGGGAGACGGGAAGGAGAGGGACACAGTGGAGGCAGTGGATGTTGGTGTGTCTGTATGTGTGTGATGCTTGCGTGAGTGCCTCTGGGATGTGTGGTGCTTATGTTTGCCTGAGCTTCCCTTGTGTGGTGAGGTGTGTGTCGGCTGGTCTGATGGTGTGCTTGGGATAGGCTGGGATAGGCTGGGGTACAGGAGATTGGGTCTGGGTGGAGGAAGTTGGAGGGGGAGGCTAGATACAAGGACAATGGCTGCCATCAGTGCTGAGGCCAGAGTTTGCAGGGTTCGATGAAGGGCAGCCTGACCAGAATGAATGCCCTCCAGGAATGCATTTGTGTGTTGCAATTTCCTTTCTACACCCTGGATGGCATTCAAAATGGTAGACACCCAACAGTGAGGGACCTGAGGAGGTCAATGGCCTCCTCACTGAGGGCAGCAGATGTGACAGGGGCAGGGGCAGAGGTGCCTGGGCCGAAGGTGATGCCCACCCTCCTGGGTGAGCGGGCACGGGGCGAAGGCTGAGGGGCTGCTGGGAGGGCGGTGCTGGTAGAGGGAGTGGCGGCTGTACCTGTAGAAGTGGGGGGCACAGATTTTGCCGCCACTACAAGGGAGCTCCCCTCGGAGGATGAGTCCGTGTCGCTGGTTGCAGATCCTGTGACCGCCGTGGTGCTCCCCTCGCCCTCCGTCCCGCTGGTGTATTCTGAGTCCGTGGTGTGGCCCTCCATGGCCATGTGGGATGCAGCTCCCTCGTGCTCCGGTGCCACTGTACCTCCGCCTGATGATGCTGATGCACACAAGAACAGGGAGACCACAAAAAGGGGGGGGACGACAGGAGAAAGACAGGTTGAGTGCATGGCTTAGCGCTACTGTTGGCGGACAATACATACACAGCAGCCCCATGCACTACGTTGCGCTGTTGGGCTCTACAGATGCAATTCCTGGGATATGGCCTACATGGCTATGGTTGACACCTGCACACATAGATGACACAGGGGCATGAATAGCTGTACTTGGCACTCTACAGAGGTGGGGTGCCACGTGGCCTGCATTACGGAGGCGCCTAGCCTACGGAACTCGCCCTGGCCTAGGGAAACCCACAGCCTTCCTCCCCCACCCAGACACCTTCACTGCCCGCAAAGTCCGCTGAATGATGTTGTACTCACCCCCTTGTGTCTGCTGTGATGCCCTCAAGCGCCCATCCAACTCCGGGTAGGCCACCGCCAGGATCCGAAACATCAGGGAGGTCATGGTTCGACGGGCACCCCTCCCACGTTGGGAGGCCATCCCCAGCCTAGCCTCCGCCGTCTTCTTGCTCCAGCGGCGAATGTCCTCTCATCTTTTCTGGCAGTGGGTGCTCTGTCTGTGGTAGACCCCCAGGGTCCGGACGTCCTTGGCGATGGCACTCCAAATATCCTTCTTCTGGTGGGCGCTGACCTACATGACATGTACAGGGGAAGAAGAGAAGTCATTACCAACTGCAGCGTCTAAGTGAGTGGCCCACATCCCTACCCTTGCCATGTGGCACATGCATTCACAGTCCTTTATGCACACAGAACTGTGCCCCCTTCATTCTTACAACCAGCCCTCTCCACACAGGCATAGCCCATACAACGTGCTCCCTGTGTACTTACCTGTTGGTCTGGAGGACCGTAGAGTAGTGTGTACTGGGGAGGACCCTGTCCACGAGCTTCTCCAACTCCTCTGCAGTGAAGGCAGGGGCCCTTTCCCCAGACGCACAAGCCATTGTCTCTTCCAGACGGAGGTCACAGCAGCACTTGCAGTGTAGGTCCTCTCCTGTCGAAGATCAGGTATCGAGTGATTGAACAGATAGAAAATGGCGGTCACGTCAGCGGCGGTCACGTCCGGGGCGGTGCGAACCATCACCGCCGGCGCACATCGTCATTGGCTCCTGGAACCCATAAGGTCCAATGTTAACCAATGCAGCATTGCGCCGCTGGCTTCGACCGCCTACCGCGACGGTGTAGAACGCCAGCGCAGTTACCTCACATCCCATTGTCCCAGTCTAGAGGTCAGGCAGCCGCCATTTCAGGGGCCCACATGGCCTAATTACCAACTGCGTCACACAGACCTAGGCCTTGTCGCACAACACAAATACAGGCCAGATTTTGTGTATGAATAGTGTTCTGTGTAGACTGTGGGTACATACCTCTGAGTTGTTTGACTCTGTGGTCTCTGTTGTCATTCCTAGGCACAGTCTGCTGGGACATGTGAGGAGATGGCGGAATCCTCTGGTGTACTGACCGCTGGTGGACCTGTCGACAATGGGGAAAGACATTTGATCATCACCTACAGGTTTGACCGTGCCACAATCCAGGAACTGTGTGCCCAGTTGGAGCCTGACCTGATGTCAGCAATCCGCCATCCCACAGGCATCCCCCCTCAAGTACAGGTGCTATCAGTGCTACATTTCCTTGCAAGTGGGTCATTTCAAACAACAGTGGCCATGGCATCAGGGATGTCCCAGTCAATGTTTTCCAACGTGTTGTCCAGAGTGTTGTCTGCCCTGCTGAAACACATGCGGAGCTACATCGTTTTCCCTCAGGTGGAGGATTTGCCTAGAGTTAAAGGTGACTTCTATGCCCTTGGACATATCCCCAACATCATAGGTGCCATTGATGGGACCCATGTAGCTCTGGTCCCCCCCCACAGGAGTGAACAGGTGTACAGGAACCGGAAGAGTTATCATTCGATAAATGTACAGATGGTATGTTTGGCAGACCAGTACATCTCCCAGGTAAATGCTATGTTCCCTGGCTCTGTGCATGACGCCTACATCCTGCGGAATAGCAACATCCCTTATGTGATGGGTCAACTACAGAGGCATGGGGTGTGCCTATTAAGGGACTCTGGTTACCCCAACCTGTCATGGCTACTGACCCCAGTGAGGAAGCCCAGGACCAGGGCAGAGGAACCCTACAATGAGGCCCATGGGCGGACTAGGAGGGTGATCGAACGCACCTTCGGCCTCCTGAAGGCCAGGTTCAGGTGCCTCCATATGACAGGTGGTTCCCTATTCTACTCACCAAGGAACGTGTGCCAGATCATCGTGGCCTGCTGTATGCTTCACAACTTGGCTTTGTGACGACAGGTGCCTTTTCTGCAGAAGGATTGTCCAGATGACCGTGTTGTAGCAGCTGTGGAGCCTTTGGACAGTGATGAGGAGGATGCAGAGGAAGAAGACATTGACAACAGGGACTCAGTTATCCAGCAATAGTTCCAGGTGAGAACACATTCCTGCCTACTACAAGTACTTTCACACTTCCACCTCTATCCTGTCTGTCGATTTCAACCAGTATATGGTAACTGAGTTGTACATTTCCCTTACAGTTTCGCAGGTGTGGTTTCCAATGTGTGTCATCTGCTTAGATTCCTCATGGACTTGAGATGTGTGACATAGGTATGTTGACATTACATATGAAAATGCATTTTGTCACTGTCATTGCTAATACACATTTTCGAAATCACAGACTGACTCCAGATTGTTTTGTGCTTCAAGAGTGTTTATTGAAGTGCTCAATATTGGAGGGGGGTTGTAAAATGGAGAGGGGTGATGGTGGAGGAATGTCCATGTCAGAGTCCAGTCTATTAGTCTCACAGGTGCATTGCCCATATGGGCATAGGAAGTGGAGCTGGGGCAGTTCCAATATAGACATGGTTACAAAGTGGGACAGTAGGATGACAATCAGGGTGGTCTAATTTCTTGGCAGGGGTCTTGGCATCGTTCTCTGTCTTGTTCCTGGATCTCAGGGACCGTTTACGGGGTGGTTCTCCGTCTGCAGGGGGTGTGGTGCTGGTGTGGCGGTCCTGTGGTGTGGCGTCCTGTCCACTAGCGCCGGCGGAGGTGGTGGGCAGTTCATCGTCCATGCTAGTGTCAGGGGCCCCTTGGAGTGCCACAATGTCCCTCCTGGTGTTCAGTATTTCCTTCAGCACCCCTACGATGGTGCCCAGGGCGGAGCTCATGGTTCTGAGTTCCTCCCTGAACCCCAAATACTGTTGCTCCTGCAGCCGCTGGGTCTTCTGAAACTTGGCCAGGACTGTTGCCATTGTCTCCTGGGAGTGGTGGTATGTTCCCATGATGGAGGAGAGGGCCTCGTGGAGAGTGGGTTCCCTAGGCCTGTCCGCCCCCTGTCGCACAGCAGCCCTCCCAGTTCCCCTTTGTTCCTGGGCCTCCGTACCCTGGACCGTGTGCCCACTACCACTGCCTCCAGGTCCCTGTTGTTGTTGGGGTGGTGGGTTATTCTGGGTTCCTGTAGTGGTGGACACACAGCTGATTGACGTGTCCTGGGGACGGAGGTATGGGCCCGCTGGGTGGGTGCTGTGCTGGTGTTACCAGAGGGTGGAAGGTCTGTGGTGGCCTGTGACTGGGTGTGGGGAACCGACTGTCCCGAGGCCCACAATGGTCCGGGCTGGTCATCTGGATCCAGTTGGGCAGAGCTGCTGTCATCACTGTGGGCCTCTTCTGTGGGTGGGGTGGAGATGTCTGGACCCTCCTGTCTGGTGATGTTGGGTAGGGGTCCTGCAGGGGTGTAAAAGCATGATTATTGCATCTGTGTGTGTCATAGTGTGCAATGGGTGGGTGGCCGTGTACCCCAGTGCTAGCATTCCTGTGTGGGGGCTTGTGTGATGATGGTTGAGGGGGGTGTTATGGGTATGTGCAGTGGGCATGCTTTAGTGATGGGTGTCCATGCTTTGTTGTGTCATGCAGGGCTTGGTGTTGGGATGGGTGGTTTGTGTTATTAGTACATTTGTGAGGAGTTGGAGTGATAGGGGGTGGGGGTCTGTGATAGCATGCAGGTAGGGTGGGGGAATATGATAGTTAAGAATTGGCTTACCAGAGTCCATTCCTCCACGGACTCCTGCGAGGCCCTCAGGATGCAGAATAGTCAAGACCTGCTCCTCCCATGTTGTTAGTTGTGGGGGAGGATGTGGGGGTCTGCCGCCAGTCCGCTGTACCGCGATGTGGTGTCTTGAGACCACGGAACGCACCTTCCCCCATAGGTCGTTCCACCTCTTCCTGATGTCGGCCCTATTTCTTGGGTGCTGTCCCACTGCGTTGACCCTGTCGACTATTCTTCGCCATAGCTCCGTCTTCCTAGCTATGGAGGTGTGCTGCGCCTGTGTTCCAAATAGCTGTGGCTCTACCCGGATGATTTCCTCCACCATGACCCTGAGCTCCTCCTCCGAGAACCTGGGGTGTCTTTGCCGTGCCATGGGGTGGTGTAGGTGATGCATGGGGTGGTGTATGTGGTGATAAGTGTGGTGATATGTAGTGGTGTGTGGTGTTTTGTGCGTGGAAGTAGTGTGGGTGATGGTGTTGAGTGCCTGTGGCTGCTAGTTTGTGGATGGTGGTGTCTGTCTCTGGCCTTCTTTCGGAATTTTTGGTCGTAGGGGTTTGTGGGTAATGTGGGTGTGTGTTTTATATTGTACTGGGTGTGTGGGAGTGGTGTGTGTATGTGTATCAGGTGTGTGTATTTTGAATTGTCCAATGTGGTAGTGTTTTGTAAATGTGTGTGTATTTTGAGCGTAGCGGTGTGTACCGCCAATGGAATACCGCGGTTGAAAGACCGCCGCGTGGATTCGTGGGTCATGATGGCATGGGCGTCTTTCTGTTGGCGTGACGGTGGAGGTTTTGTTTTTGCCAGTTTATCACTGACCTTTGGTGTGGCGGACTTGTGTGGGTGTCTGAATTTTGTCGGATTTCGAGATGTGGGTCATAATAGCTGTGGCGGAATTCCGCGGCTGCGGCGGTGTGTTGGCGGTCTTCTGCATGGCGGTAAGCGGCTTTTACCGCAAATGTTGTAATGAGGGCCTATGTCTTGCAATGGATGACAATGGCCAATACTGCTTTGCTGTTCATATTTCTTGACAACATTTCAATTAAATGTTTTGACCAAATAAAAAGAAAAGGGAGTGTACAGCCAACCTGAATGATTTGTATGACCCATATGTGAGTTGCAATGGATCACCTCCCTGGGCAAAATAATTGAATCCTTCTACCACAAGATCAAAGTGCACTACTAAGTGTAAACTGAAAGAGATTAGTTTTTGTTGCTGCAAATAGGACTGGGAGGACCAGTGTCCTTACCTGTGAGACCCACATTTTGGGCTTCAAAAGGATTTGTTAGTATGTATATACCAGTCCCCAGGAGAAGCCTCTGAATTTCCTGGACTGATGTGGGAACAAGTTGCAGTGGCAAAGAGACACAGGGAGCACTCTGTGACTTTATCATCCTTAAAAAGCTCTAAGGAAAAATCATCTTTTTCACCTATAAGCTATGAGCCATCAAAGGGCATATCTATGGTTGAGGCCTGTACAACTCCTGAAAATCTTATGGAACACTTTCACATGTTGGAGGAGCACATCACTTGTTCCAACTTCCCTTCTCAGACAATCAGTAGCATTGAGGCCAGCATATATCATGTATTTGGTCACACCTTGACCATCATGAACTGTTCCAGACAGAAAGGCCCTAAGACTTAGGGATAACCAGCAAAATCCTGCTGGCCATGTCCCAAAGGGCATGCTTTTAGTGACCCAACTAACAGACTGTAAAGGCCAAACTCAATGCTAGGCCAGCTGAGGAAATCATTCGTATTCCAAATGGCTCAACCCTCTTGAATTAATTGGGGTACATCTTGCTGGTTAAAGCCTGAACCAGCATGTTGTCTGGATTAGGGTTTTCTGTGGGAAAATCAGAGTTACCATGTGTCAGTGTGTGATGCCTGGCCACCTGCGTATTTACTAGCAGACAAGTATAGGGATTTGATGGAGTACCCATAAAGATATCAATGAGTGCTTTGTTAAAGGGAAGCAAAGTTTCATAAGTAGCTGGTTCAGGCTTAAAAATGCGTATAAGACTTTTAGGCCCTTATTATGACATTGACGGTCAGCTGACCACCACGCCGGAGGTAGCGGTAGTACAGTCGCCAGGCTGGTGGTGGAGATTGCCAAATTATGACCATGGTGGTGATCCCTCCCACAGACAGCCAATGTACCACCCGAACCGCCTGTGCAGTCCATCCACTGACCACTGTGGTAGCCATCTTCAGGCTGGCGGAAGACAATGACCCACCATATTATGACATAGCAGACCACAAGGATTTCTGGGGCAGAACCACCACCACCAAAATGAACCTGAACTGAAAGTCCTGTTGATGCTGTCCCACACAATGAAAGTCCAGGAGCAGCAACACCAATGAAGACGAGGACGACAGTGAGTATATCCGCCTAGCACACAAGAGAGGGAGGTGAGAGTGTCACAAACCCATATGCACAACACACACCATATGCACATTCCACACTCCGAGAAATATCTGCAGAGCAATTCAACAAAAACATAAGCCAGGAAGAAAGAAAGCCAGGACACATTTCTTTGGTCTAACCATGGTAATACATTGGGTATAGCGACTTCAATAAAAAAAGAAGACATATATTTATAGAAAGGGCCATTGGCCAGTCCAATGTCGGTATAAAGCCAGAGGGCAACATCCAAGGCCCAACTTGACTCCTGACAGCCCAAGTCACTCCACTGGGCAGGGGCGTCTTGCAGATGGTAGGCAGGCACCTCAGGGCAGGTGGGGTGGGGGGTTTGAGAGGGTTTTCCTGGTAAGGGGGTCCTTGGAAATGGGTTTGGGAGAGGGTGGGTCCTTGCTCTGTTGTTTAGGGGGCGGAAGTGGTTGCTTGGGGCAGGGGATCGGAGTGCCACTCTTGTGCCCCTTAGTGGCAGGTGAAGCTTTAGGGGGGGAACAGGAGTGGACTGGGAGTTGGAGTTATTGGGCTGGGGGAGAGGGATCTTCCTTTTACGGGCAGGATGGGGGGGAGGAGAGAAGAGGTCAAGGCGGGAAAGGAAAAGTGTAGGAGGCTGGCCTGGTTTGTAGAGGGTAACATGGGTACTTACACCTTATACCAAGTCCAGTTATCCCTTCTTAGTGAAATGTAGTAGTGTCATAGCAGCTTAGGCTGATAGAGGTAGCTATACCAGAGCAGCTTAGGCTGAACTAGGAGACATGCAAAGCTCATGCAATACCACTTATAGTTACACAGTACTTTTACACAATACTCAGTGTTACCAAAAATAAAGGTATTTATTTGGGTGACACAGTACAGAAAATATCTTAGTAACAATACTCCTTCTGGGGGTAAGTATTATACACAATATATACACTATAAACCACAATTAGAAAAGTAATTAGTCATAGAACAGTGCAAACAATAGGAAATGCTATAGAATGCGATGGGAGAAAATAGGTCTTGGGGCAACACAAACCATATACTAAGAAAGTGGAATGCAAGTCACAAATTCCCCCCTAGACAAGTGTAGTGTGTGTAGAATAGCTGGGAGAGTAAGAATACAGTAAAGGTAGTAAATTACCCCACCCCAGAGCCCAGAAAAGCAGGAGTAAAGTACTGGAGGTTTCCTTAGGACACACTACACCTTGTGATATGGATTATTGCAGTAATCACCCAAGTCTGCAAACAACAGCTGCTGGATTCCTGGACCTGAAGACCTGCAAAAGAAGGGGACCAAGTCCATTTTACCAATTACCATTTGTCCTTGAGTGCTCTTGGAGCCAGAGGGTCCAATACCCACACCTTCTGTCCTGGGTGGTACTCTGTCAGGACAGCCTTCTGGTCAAACCATTGCTTTTGGAGCTCTTGGCTGTCCTGAAGGTTTTTGATGGCCTTTTTCATGTACTCAGCCATTCTACTTCTCAGGCCAAGTACATAGTCCACAATGTCTTGTTTTGGATCTTTTAAAGGTTGTTCCCAACCCTCCTTAACAAGAGCAAGGGAACCCCTAACAGGGTGACCAAATAGGAGTTCAAAGGGGCTATAGCCCACTCCTTTTTGGGGGACGTCCCTGTAGGCGAAAAGGAAGCATGATAAGAGGACATCCCATCTCCTTCTGCATTTTTCAGAGAGTTCCATAATCATACATTTGAGAGTTTTGTTAAACCTATCTACCAGTCCATTACTTTGTGGAGGATGAGTGGTTGTAAACTTGTAGGTAACACTACACTCCTTCCACATTGCTTTTAGCTTTGCAGACATGAAGCTACTACCTCTGTCTGGCACCACTTCCTTAGGGAAACCCACCCTGGGAAAAAATCCCAGGAGGGCTTTTGCCACTGCAGGAGCTGTAGTGGTCCTTAAGGGGATAGGTTCTGGATATCTTTTGGCATGGTCCACCACCACAAGGATAAATCTATTGCCAGAAGCTGTTGGAGGGTCAAGGGGGCTAACAATATCAACCCCTACTCTTTCAAAGGGTACCCCAACCACTGGAAGTGGTGTTAAGGGGGCCATTGGGGTGCCACCAGTCTTGCCACTGGCTTGGCATGTGACACAGGAGTGACAAAACTAATTTGTTTCTTCTGACATACGGGGCCAGGGAAAATGTGGAACAAGTCTGTCCCATGTTTTACTCTGGCCTAAATGCCCAGCTAAAGGGATGTCGTGAGCCAGAGTTAGGAGGAATTCCCTGTACTGAAGGGGGATGACCAATCTCTTGGTAGCACCAGGTATAGGGTCCCTTGCTTCAGTAAAAAGGAGATTATTCTCCCAATAAATGCTGTGTCAGTGACATCACCATTTTGCTGCTTGACAGCTTGCTCTCTGAGGCCCTCCAGTGTGGGACAGATTTGCTGTGCCACACTCAGCTCTTACCTGGCAGGTCCCCCTGCACCGAATAGCTCAGTTGTGTCAGCTTCCAGCTCCTCTGGTGTAGGTTCTGCACAGGGAGAGAATTCTTCTTCCTCAAAAGGGGAATCATCTGTGGAGGGAGGGATAGTAGACAAGGGTTTGCCCTTCTTACCCCTAGTTTTTGGGAGTACTTGGTCCATTGTTCCAGGATCCAAGTTTCCCTGTCCTCTTTGCTTCTTGGCCTGAGCCCTGGTAAGAGCAAATATATGCCCAGGAATGCCCCGCATTGCCTAGTAGACATTCTACAGGTAAATCAGTGGCTACCACAACTTTCATTGGACCAGTAACCCCCTCCCCCGTTGAGATTCACAACAGCCATGGGGTGGCTTACAGTGTTGCTAAGGGCGTCTGTCACTTGGTACTGGTGATCAAGTAGGTACTGCTGAGGAGCAACCAGTTTTTCCATCACCATTGTGACACTAGCACCTGTGTCCCTGTAGGCCTCACCCTAACACCATTAATCAGGAGTAGTTGCTTGTACTTATCCATATTAAGGGGACAAACAACTAAAGTGGCTAGGTCAATGCCACCATCAGAGACTAAAACAGCATCAGTGATCTCCCTAACTAGACCAACCCCAACTACATTACCAATGGTGAGCCCATCTACACCCTTTGATTGTCAATTAGTAGTGCTTTTCCCACCACCACTGCTATTACTAGGGGTACTAGTGGTTGCAGTTGTGGTTGTGGTGGTAGGAGGTTTGGTGTTTTTCTTTGGGCAATGACTGTCAGTTGCCCAATGGCCTTTGGCTCTACACAAATAACACCAAGGTTTCTTATCTTTGTGAGAAGAGGACTTGGACCCACCACCCCCAGAGGATTTGTGTGGGTCTGATGACTTTTTATCTTTGTCGCCACCCTTGTCATGTGACTTACCATCCTTCTTCTTGCCATCCTTGTCACCCCCTGTATGATCTTTTCTGGTCATCCTTGTTCTGACCCATTTGTCTGCCTTCTTTCCTAATTCTTGGGGAGAGGTCAGATCTGAGTCCACAAGATACTGATGTAACAAGTCAGACACACAATTATTCAAAATATGCTCTCTCAAAATCAAGTTATACAGGGTTTCATAGTCAGTCACCTTACTGCCATTTAACCAACCTTCTAGGGCCTTCCCAGAACAGTCTACAAAGTCTGTCCAGTTCTGTGATGACTCCTTTCTGATCTCTCTGAACTTAAGTCTGTACTGTTCAGTGGTTAAGCCCAGACCATCCAAGAGTGCACTTTTAAGAATTTGGTAATTATCTGCATCATCCTCGCTGACAATAAGGAGTCTGTCTCTCCCTTTACCAGAGAAGGGTAACCAAAGGATAGCAGTCCACTGTACACGAGGGACCCTCTGAACTTTACAGGCCCTCTCAAGTGCAGCAAACCACTTGTAGATGTCGTCACCATCCTTGTAAGGAGGGACAACTTTGTGCAGATTTCTATAATCAAATGAAGGTTCTCTAACATTTGAGTTTCTAAAGCTGCTGCTGCTAGCATGGGGAACTAACCCTAAACCATGCCTCTCTTTCTCCACAGCCAGGGATTCCCTGTCTAAGGCCAACTGTTGCTGCATTAGCCACAGATTAGCCTCCTCTAACCTCAGCTTTCTGAGTTCCTTATCTAGGGGCTGGTCCTCAGGGTTAGAATTGTGTGAAGCTTCTGAAACAGAGGTAACATGAGAGTGTGCAAAGGCAGATCTATCTCTAACATGGGCCACTCTAGTGACCTGGCCTCTAGGGGTGAAGGGAGCCCTACTTGTGTGTGAACCCTTCCACTACCAGTTATGCTAGGTGGCTTATTGACAGATAGATCTGTGGAAGGAACCCTTTGCCGGGATTGTCAGTTTGCTCCTGTGACCCTTCCTGGTTGGAATCATCCTCTAGCTTTTCCCCTGTCTGATCTGGACCAGTGCTGAGTCACTGGCCATCTTGGACGAGAAGATTTAAGAGGAACACCTTATTGGGGTTCTTCTCAATCCCCAAACTTCTTTCAATACAGAGACCCCTAAAACTTTTAAAGTTAAGACTTTCATATGTTCGTTTTCACAACTCTAGGGGTAGCTTCTACAGAAGAGATATTGAAAGAGAAAATAAAGTTTGGGGAAGTGAGAAAAGAAAAAATCTTTTCAAGACTTTGTAAAACGTTTTGCAAAGTTTAAAGAACTTTTAGGAAGTTAGAAAATGACTTCTAGGTATATATTATATATGCTCTAAGTACTGGAGCACACTTTTCTTGTGAAAAGCACAGGTAACAAAGTGGCAAAGCAATTGCAAGTACTTATCCCACCGCTGCACCACCAATGTCGGAGGCTGGCCTGGTTTGTAGTGGGTACCTTGGGTACTTACACCTTATACCAGGTCCAGTTATCCCTTATTAGTGAAATGTAGTAGTGTTCTAGCAGCTTAGGCTGATAGAGGTAGCTATAGCAGAGCAGCTTAGGCAGAACTAGGAGACCTGCAAAGCTCATGCAATACCACTTAAAGTTACACAGTACTTATGCACAAGTAAAGACAATACTCAGTGTTACCAAAAATAAAGGTATTTATTTGGGTGACACAATACCAAAAATATCTTATGGACAATACTTCTTCTGAGAGTAAGTATTATACACAATATATACACTAGACACCAAAATTAGACAAGTAATTAGTCATAGAACAGTGCAAACAATACGAAATGCTACAGAATGCAATGGGAGAAAATAGGTATAGTGGCAACACAAACCATATACTAAGAAAATGGAATGCAAATCGCAAATTCCCCCCTAGACATGTGTAGTGTGTGTGGAATTGCTGGGAGAGTAAAAATACAGTAAAAGTAAGTAAATTACCCCACCCCAGAGCCCAGAAAAGCAGGTATAAAGTACTGCAAGTCTCCTTAGCACACACTACACCTCGTGATATAGATTATTGCAGTAACCAACCAAGTCTGCAAACAACAACTGCTGGATTCCTGGACCTGATGACTGGCAAAAGAAGGGGACCAAGTCCAGAAGTCGAAAGAAGTTCCAGGAGGGATAGGAGCCCCTGCCAACCCAGAAGAGGGTGCAAAAGAAGATTCCCTTGTTAGTCGAAGACTGCAGGAATGCACCCTTAGAAGATGCCAGCCAGTTTCCGCATGATGCAAAGGATGTCCCATGATATGAAGATGGATGCAGATGTGATTTTGTGTTGGAAGTCTCCAACAAGCCTTGGTTACGACAAATATGCTTTTTGCGTCAAAATGGCACTGGCTGGACCCAGGAGGGACCTGGGGGCCTCAACTCTGTGTGAGGAGGAAGAGGGGGCATGCAGCACTTTAGCGAGCCCTCAGGATGCCAGACAGCAACCACAGGAGTCCCAGGACATGGGGACCAAGAAGCTGCAAAATGCAGTTGGTGCAGCACAACAAAGGAAGCTCCCTCACCGCCGGAGAAAAAACTCAGCGAGTGACCATCGCAAGATGGAGTGCTGGGGACCTTGGCCATGCTGTGCATGAAAGAATTTTGCAAATAGTGCACAGAGGCCTCAGGAGGTTAAGAAGACGCAGTACACAGGGGTGCCGTCGCTCTCAGGGAAAGCAAGGTCTTAACTCCTCCAAATTGCGTCAGCAGGACCTCAGGACAGTGTATGTTGACGGGATCCAACCTAAGTGTCCTTAGGAGCATGCTCGGCACTGTGAGAGGAGTCCAAAGGTACCAGTCGTCGTCTTGGAAGGTGCCTGTTTGAGCAGGGGAGTGACTCCGTCACCCCACAGGAGATTTCTTTTGTCCTTCTGGTACAGGATAAAGACAGGGAGTCACCAGAGTGTCCACACTGTGGAAACTGTTGCAGTTGCTTGCTGGAGCTGAATTTGTAGAGGAAAAGTATCTCTTGTGGATACTTTGTTACTGTTACAGTGGTTCTGGGAGCAGGCTGCGGTTGATCCGAGGTCAGAGGATGAAGTAGTAGTTGCAGATGATTCCTGAAGGAAACTTGCAAGCAGAATCCGAAGAAAACCCACAGGAGAGACCCTAAATTGCCCTGAGAGGGGAATTGGCTACCTTATCAGGTATGGACCTATCAGGAGGGGCTTCTGACATCACCTGTTGGCACTGGCCACTCAGAGCCCTCCAGAGTGCTCCCACACCTTGCAAAGCAAAATGGCTGAAGTCTGGGGCACAGTGGAGGAGCTCTGGGCACCACCCATAGGGTGGTGATGAACAGGGGAGAGTTCACTCTCCTTTCCTTTGTCCAGTTTCGTGCCAGAGCAGTGGACAAGGTGTCCCTGAACCAGTGTAGACTGGCTTATGCAAGGAGGGCTCCATCTGTGCCCTTCAAATCACTTCCAGAGGCTGGGGGAGGCTACCCCTCCCCAGCCTGTCACACCTACCTCCAAAGGGAGAGGGTGTAACACCCTGCTCTCAGAGGAAATGCTTTGTTCTGCCTTCCTGGGAAGCTGCTCAGACCCCAGGAGGGCAGAACCCTGTCTGTGAGGTGGCAGCAGCTGTAGCTGGAGTGAAAGCCTCAGAGAGCTGGTTTGGCAGTACTGGGGGTCCATGGTGGCACCCTAATACCATATTTGGAATGGGGGGACAATTCCATGATCCTAGACATGTTACATGGTCATATTCGGAGTTATCATTGAGAAGCTACATATAGGTATTGACCTATATGTAGTGCACATGTGTAATGGTGGCCCGCCCTCAAAAAGTCCCAGGAAATGGCCCTGAACTATGTCTAAGATCATAGAATTGTCCCCCCATGCCAAATATGGTATTGGGGTGCCAATTCCATGCATCCCTGGGGCTCCAGTCTGGACCCCGGGTACTGCCAAACCAGCTCTCTGGGGTTTTCTCTGCAGCTACCGCTGCTGCCAACCCACAGACAGGCGTCTGCCCTCCTGGGATCTGGGCATCCTAGTCCCAGGAAGGCAGAAAAAAGGATTTTCTCTGAGAGAGGGTGTTACACCCTCTCCCTTTGGAAATAGGTGTTAACGTGGACATTATTTAACTGAGACTGCAGTGGCGGTCCTGTGTTAGAATTGTCTGAGCTCCCTATGGGTGGCAAAAGAAATGCTGCAGCCCATAAGGATCTCTTGGAACCCCAATACTCTGGGTACCTAGGTACCATATACTAGGGAATTATAAGGGTGTTCCAGTGTGCCAATTAGAATTGGTAAAAATGGTCACTATCCTGCAGTGACAATTTTAAAGGCAGAGAGAGCATAAGCACTGAGGTTCTGATTAGCAGAGCCTCAGTGACACAGTTAGGCACCACACAGGGAACACATTCAGGCCATAACCTATGAGCACTGGGGTCCTGGCTAGCAGGGTCCCAGTGAGACATATAAAACACACTGACAAATAGGGTTTTCACTATGAGCACTGGGATCCTGACTAGCAGGATCCCAGTGAGACAGTAACAACACCCTCACATATACTCACAAACAGACCACAAATGAGGGTAACAAGGCTAGAAAGAGGCTACCTTCCTACACCTGCCTTTTGCAGGGCCTCCAAAAGTTTCCAGAGGTGGACCAGGTGATCCTCCCAGGTGGAGCTAAAGACAGCAATATTGTCCAAGTATGCTGCACTAAAAGCTTCCAAACCTTGGAGGGCTGTATTCACCAGCCTCTGAAAAGTGGCAGGTGCATTTTCCAAACCAAAGGGCATAACTGTGAATTGATAATGCCCTCCTATGGTAGAAATATCCGTTTTTGCTTTAGCATCTTCTGACATTTTGATCTGCCAATACCCTGCAGTCAAGTCAAAAGTTCTTAGATACTTGCCAGATGCCAGTGTATCTATTAGCTCATCTGCCCTGGTTATAGGATGAGCATCTATTTTGATTACTGTATTGAGACCCCTATAGTCCACACAAAAACGCATTTCTCTTTTTCCTTCTTTGCTATGTGGTTTGTGGACAATCACCACTGGGCTGGCCCAAGGGCTATTAGAAGGCTCAAAAACTCCAAGGTCTAACATTTTCGGAACTTCTGCTTTTATGCAATCTCTGACATGGTCAGCTTGTCTGTAAATTTTACTTTTGACAGGTAAAATGTCTCCGTAGTTCTACCAGGTGTGAGGGAGAAGAGTTCAGAAAACTGATCAAGGAGCTTTTTACAGTCAACCTTTTGCTCAGCAGTAAGGTCGTCTGCTAAAACCACTCCTTCCAGTAAGCCATCAGCTTCAGTGTTGGAGAAGAGATCAGGGAGAGGGTCCCTCTCTTCTTCCTGTCCCTCATCTGTAGCCATGAGCAGGGTTAAGTCAGCCTTGTCATAGTGAGGCTTTAGATGATTGACATGAAGCACCCTAAGGGGGCTTCTGGCAGTGCCCAGGTCCATCAGGTAGGTGACCTCACCTTTCTTTTCTACAAATAGATGGGGTCCACTCCATTTGTCCTTGAGTGCTCTTGGAGCCACAGCCACCTTCTGTCCTGGGTGGTACTCTGTCAGGACAGCCTTCTGGTCAAACCATTGCTTTTGGAGCTCTTGGCTGTCCTGAAGGTTTTTGATGGCCTTTTTCATGTACTCAGCCATTCTACTTCTCAGGCCAAGTACATAGTCCACAATGTCTTGTTTTGGAGCTTTTAAAGGTTGTTCCCAACCCTCCTTAACAAGAGCAAGGGGACCCCTGACAGGTTGACCAAATAGGAGTTCAAAGGGGCTATAGCCCACTCCTTTTTGGGGGACGTCCCTGTAGGTGAAAAGGAAGCATGGTAAGAGGACATCCCATCTCCTTCTGCGTTTTTCAGAGAGTTCCATAATCATACATTTGAGAGTTTTGTTAAACCTCTCAACCAGTCCATTACTTTGTGGAGGATGAGGGGTTGTAAACTTGTAGGTAACACTACACTCCTTCCACATTGCTTTTAGCTTTGCAGACATGAAGCTACTACCTCTGTCTGGCACCACTTCCTTAGGGAAACCCACCCTGGGAAAAAATCCCAGGAAGGCTTTTGCCACTGCAGGAGCTGTAGTGGTCCTTAAGGGGATAGGTTCTGGATATCTTGTGGCATGGTCCACCACCACAAGGATAAATCTGTTGCCAGAAGCTGTTGGAGGGTCAAGGGGGCTAACAATATCAACCCCTACCCTTTCAAAGGTTACCCCAACCACTGGAAGTGGTGTTAAGGGGGCCATTGGGGTGCCACCAGTCTTGCCACTGGCTTGGCAGGTGACACAGGAGTGACAAAACTAATTTGTTTCTTCTGACATACGGGGCCAGGGAAAATGTGGAACAAGTCTGTCCCATGTTTTACTCTGGCCTAAGTACCCAGCTAAAGGGATGTCATAAGCCAGAGTTAGGAGGAATTCCCTGTACTGAAGGGGGATGACCAATCTCCTGGTAGCACCAGGTTTAGGGTCCCTTGCTTCAGTAAAAAGGAGATTATTCTCCCAATAAACGCTGTGTCAGTGACAACACCATTTTGCTGCTTGACAGCTTGCTCTCTGAGGCCCTCCAATGTGGGACAAATTTGCTGTGCCACACTCAGCTCTTACCTGGCAGGCCCCCCTGCACCGAATAGCTCAGTTGTGTCAGCTTCCAGCTCCTCTGGTGTAGGTTCTGCACAGGGAGAGAATTCTTCTTCCTCAAAAGGGGAATCATCTGTGGAGGGAGGGATAGTGGACAAGGGTTTGCCCTTCTTACCCCTAGTTTTTGGGATCACTTGGTCCATTGTTCCAGGATCCAAGTTTCCCTGTCCTCTTTGCTTCTTGGCCTGAGCCCTGGTAAGAGCAAATATATGCCCAGGAATGCCCCGCATTGCTGCATGGGCCTCCAACTCCACTTGAGCCAAGCTGAAGTCTCCAAATCATTGCCTAGTAGACATTCTACAGGTAAATCAGTGGCTACCACAACTTTCATTGGACCAGTAACCCCCTCCCCCATTGAGATTCACAACAGCCATGGGGTGGCTTACACTGTTGCTATGGGCGTCTGTCACTTGGTACTGGTGGCTAAGTAGGTGTTGCTGAGGAGCAACCAGTTTTTCCATCACCATTGTGACACTAGCACCTGTGTCCCTGTAGGCCTCACCCTAACACCATTAATCAGGGGCAGTTGCTTGTACTTATCCATATTAAGGGGACAAACAACTAAAGTGGCTAGGTCAATGCCACCATCAGAGACTAAAACAGCATCAGTGATCTCCCTAACTAGACCAATCCCAACTACATTACCAATGGTGAGCCCATCAACACCCTTTGATTGTCAATTAGTAGTGCTTTTCCCACCACCACTGCTATTACTAGGGGTACTAGTGGTTGCAGTTGTGGTTGTGGTGGTAGGAGGTTTGGTGTTTTTCTTTGGGCAATGACTGTCAGTTGCCCAATGGCCTTTGGCTCTACACAAATAACACCAAGGTTTCTTATCTTTGTGAGAAGAGGACTTGGACCCACCACCCCCAGAGGATTTGTGTGGGTCTGATGAAGACTCTGATGACTTTTTATCTTTGTCCCTACCCTTGTCATGTGACTTATCATCCTTCTTCGTGCCATCCTTGTCACCCCCTGTATGATCTTTTCTGGTCATCCTTGTTCTGACCCATTTGTCTGCCTTCTTTCCTAATTCTTGGGGAGAGATCAGATCTGAGTCCACAAGATACTGATGTAATAAGTCAGACACACAATTATTCAAAATATGCTCTCTCAAAATCAAGTTATACAGGGTTTCATAGTCAGTCACCTTACTGCCATTTAACCAACCTGCTAGGGCCTTCCCAGAACAGTCTAAAAAGTCTGTCCAGTCCTGTGATGACTCCTTTCTGATCTCTCTGAAACTTAAGTCTGTATTGTTCAGTGGTTAAGCCCAGACCATCCAAGAGTGCACTTTTAAGAATTTGGTAATTATCTGCATCATCCTCTCTGACAATAAGGAGTCTGTCTCTCCCTTTACCAGAGAAGGGTAACCAAAGGATAGCAGTCCACTGTACACGAGGGACCCTCTGAACTTTACAGGCCCTCTCAAGTGCAGCAAACCACTTGTAGATGTTGTCACCATCCTTGTAAGGGTGAAGGGAGCCCTACTTGTGTGTGAACCCTTCCACTACCAGTTATGCTAGGTGGCTTATTGACAGATAGATCTGTGGAAGGAACCCTTTACCGGGATTGTAAGTTTGCTCCTGTGACCCTTCCTGGTTGGAATCATCCTCTAGCTTTTCCCCTGTCTGATCTGGACCAGTGCTGAGTCACTGGCCATCTTGGACGAGAAGATTTAAGAGGAACACCTTATTGGGGTTCTTCTCAATCCCCCAAACTTCTTTCAATACAGAGACCCCTAAAACTTTTAAAGTTAAGACTTTCATATGTTGTTTTCACAACTCTAGGGGTAGCTTCTACAGAAGAGATATTGAAAGAGAAAATAAAGTTCGGGAAAGTGAGAAAAAAGTTAGTAGAATAACAGAGCAAACTTTTTAGAGAAAAGAAAAATCTTTTCAAGACTTTGTAAAACGTTTTGCAAAGTTTAAAGAACTTTTAGGAAGTTAGAAAATGACTTCTAGGTATATATTATATATGCTCTAAGTACTGGAGCAAACTTTTCTTGTGAAAAGCACAGGTAACAAAGTGGCAAAGCAATTGCAAGTACTTATCCCACCTCTGCACCACCAGTGTTGGAGGCCTGGTTTGTAGTGGGTACCTTGGGTATTTACACCTTATACCAGGTCCAGTTATCCCTTATTAGTGAAATGTAGTAGTGTTCTAGCAGCTTAGGCTGATAGAGGTAGCTATAGCAGAGCAGCTTAGGCAGAACTAGGAGACCTGCAAAGCTCATGCAATACCACTTACAGTTACACAGTACTTATGCACAAGTAAAGACAATACTCAGTGTTACCAAAAATAAAGGTATTTATTTGGGTGACACAATACCAAAAATATCTTAGAGACAATACTTCTTCTGAGAGTAAGTATTATACACAATATATACACTAGACACCAAAATTAGACAAGTAATTAGTCATAGAACAGTGCAAACAATATGAAATGCTACAGAATGCAATGGGAGAAAATAGGTATAGTGGCAACACAAACCATATACTAAGAAAATGGAATGCGAATCGCAAATTCCCCCCTAGACAAGTGTAGTGTGTGTGGAATTGCTGGGAGAGTAAAAATACAGTAAAGGTAAGTAAATTACAACCACCCCAGAGCCCAGAAAAGCACGAGTAAAGTACTGCAAGTCTCCTTAGCACACACTACACCTCGTGATATGGATTATTGCAGTAACCAACCAAGTCTGCAAACAACAACTGCTGGATTCCTGGACCTGATGACTGGCAAAAGAAGGGGACCAAGTCCAGAAGTCGAAAGAAGTTCCAGGAAGGACAGGAACCCCTGCCAACCCAGAAGAGGGTGCAAAAGAAGATTCCCTTGTTAGTCGAAGACTGCAGGAATGCACCCTTGGAAGATGCCAGCCGGTTTCCGCATGATGCAAAGGATGCCCCATGATGTGAAGATGGATGCAGATGTGATTTTGTGTTGAAAGTCTCAAACAAGCCTTGGTTACGACAAATATGTGTTTTTTAATCAAAACGGAGCTGGCTGGACCCAGGAGGGACCTGGGGGCCTCAAATCTGTGTGAGAAGGAGGAGGGGGTTCTCAACACTTTAGAGAGCCCTCAGGATGCCAGGCAGCACCCTCGGGAGTCCCAGGACATGGGGACAAAGGAGGTGCAATATGCAGTTGGTACAGCACAACCAATGAAGGTTACACGCTGCTGGAGAACAACTCAGCGAGTTGAGCATCGCAGGATGGAGTGCTGGGCCAGTCTGTGAACAAAAGAATTTTGCAAATAGTGCACAGATGTCTCATGGGGTGAAGAAGACGCAGTACACCGGGGTACCATCGCTCTCAGGTAAGGCAAGGTCTTACCTCCTCCCAATTGCGTCAGCAAGACCTCAGGACAGTCTATGTCAATGGGGTCCAACCTCTGTGTCCTTAGGAGCACGCTCGTTGCTGTCAGAGGAGTCCAAAAGTACCGGTCGTCATCTTGGAAGGTGCCTGCTTGAGCAGGGGAGTGATTCCATCAACCCATGGGAGATTTCTTCTGTCCTACTGGTGCAGTGTGAAGACAGGGAGTCCCCAGAGCGTGCACACCATGGAAACTGTTGCAGTTGCTTTCTGGAGCTGAAGTTGCAGAGGAAAAGAAGCCCTCTGGATACTTTGTTGTTGTTACAGTGGTTCCTGGGGCAGGCTGCGGTTGATCTGAGGACAGAGGATGAACTAGTAGTTGCAGAGGATTCCTGAAGGAAACTTGGAAGCAGAATCTGTAGAGAACCCACAGGAGAGACCCTAAATAGCCCTGAGTAGGGGATTGGCTATCTTATCAGGTATGGAACTATGAGGAGGGGTCTCTGACATCACCTGTTGGCACTGGCCACTCAGAGCTCTCCAGAGTGCCCCCACACCTTGCAAAGCAAGATGGCTGAAGTCTGGGACACACTGGAGGAGCTCTGGGCACCAGCCATAGGGTGGTGATGGACAGGGGAGTGGTCACACCCCTTTCCTTTGTCCAGTTTTGCACCAGAGCAGGGGACAAGGGGTCCCTGAACCGGTGTAGACTGGCTTATGCAAGGAGGGCACCATCTGTGCCCTTCAAATCATCTCCAGAAGCTGGGGGAGGCTACCCCTCCCCAGCCCGTAACACCTTTTTCTGAAGGTAGAGAGTGTAACACCCTGCTCTCAGAGGAAATGCTTTGTTCTGCCTTCCTGGGACTGAGGTGCTCAGACCCTGGGAGGGCAGAACCCTGTCTGTGAAGTGGCAGCAGCTGTAGCTGCAGTGCAAGCCTCAGAGAGCTGGTTTGGCAGTACCTGGGGTCTATGGTGGAGCCCCCAGGATGCATCGAATTGGCTCCCCAATACCAGATTTGCAATGGAGGGACAATCCCATGATCTTAGACATGTTACAAGGCCATATTTAGAGTTACCATTGTGAAGCTACATATAGGTATTGACCTATATGTAGTGCACATGTGTAACAGCGTCCCTGCACTCACAAAGTCCCCAGAAATGGCCCTGAACTATGTGGGGGCATCTTTGCTAGTGCCAGGATGACTTCACACTTAGTAACTTTGCACCTAACCTTCAGCAAGTGAAGGTTAGACATATAGGTGACTTATAAGTTACTTTAGTGGAGTGAAAATGGCTGTGAAATAAAGTGTGCGTTATTTCACGCAGGCTGCAATGGCAGCCCTGTGCAAGGGTTTGTCTGAGCTCCCTGTGGGTGGCAAAAGAAATGCTGCAGCTATATGGATCTCTTGGAACCCCAATACCCTGGGTACCTAGGTACCATATACTAGGGACTTATAAGGGGAGTCCAGTGTGCCAATTGAAATTGGTAAATGAAGTCACTAGCCTACAGTGACAAATTTAAATGCAGAGAGAGCATAAGCACTGAGGTTCTGGTTCAGAATAGCAGAGCCTCAGTGACACAGTCAAGCACTAAACAGACACACACATTAGGCCATAAACCATGAGCACTGGGGTCCTGACCAGCAGGATCCCAGTGAGACAGGCAAAAACATACTGTCATACAGGTAAACATGGGGGTAACATGCCAAGGACGATGGCACTTTCCTATAAAAAGTTTCTTCGGCCCGATGGGGCGGGTTGTGGGAGGAGGTTTGGGAGTGGAGGTAGAGGGAGTAGTTGTAGGAGGAGTAGGTATGCTGGACTTGGGTGCAGGTTCATGGACAGTATGCGTGTGTGAGGTGGATGGCTGTTGAGTGTCTGAGTGGGACCATTTATGTTTTTTTGGAGCGGGCAGACAGGGAAGGAGAGCACAAACAGGAGGTGTGTATGTATCTAGTTGTGGTTTCTACAAGTGAGGTGGGTGTGCTGCATGAGATTGTGATGGTGGTGGTTGTGACTGCGCATGTAGTGAATGGTGTGCTAATCTGTGTGTCTGCTGTGGCGGTGACTGTGGGCAAGGCTGTACAGGTGGCAGGATATGGGACTGATGATGTAGTGCATGCAGGTGTGTGTTTTGATGTGACTGTGAGGGAGGAGGAGGAGGGGGAGACAGTGGAGGCAGTGGCTGTTGTATGTGCTTCTGTGTGTTTGCTGTTTGTATGATTGTGGAGAGAAGTGTGCTGTCTGTGCTTGTCTGTGCGAGTCCTGTCTGTTCTTTTGGGTGCATGCTTGTCTTGTTGTGTGCGTGGGATTGGTTGGGGAGAGGGATATGGGACTAGGAACAGGTAGTTGGAGCGGGTATGGAAGAACCAGGGACACTGGCTGCCATCAAAGAGGAGGCCAGAGCCTGAAACAATCTCTGTAGGGCAGCCAAACCACTGTGAATGCCCTTCAGGTAGGCTTTGCATTGCTGCATCTGGGACGCCAGCCCCTGGATGGCAATTCACTATGGTTGACTGCCCTAAAGAGATGGATCTCAGGAGGTCAATAGACTACTCAGTGAGGCTAGCAGGGCTGACTGGGGAGAAGACGCCCACCCTCCTGGGTGAGTGGGCACGAGCAACTTGGTGGGGGGCTACTGGGAGGGCGGTGCTGGTACGGGGGGTGGCGGAAGATGATGTAGCTGGGCTGGTCCCAGAGGGGTCCGCCACCACCATGGAGCTTCCATTGGAGGAGGAATCTGAGTCAGATGTCGTTGCTCCAGTCTCCCCCTGCCCTCCAACCCACTGGTCCCCTCGGTGTTGGTGAACTCTGCCTCCTGGGTCACATGGGCTGAAGCTCCCTCACTCACCAGTGCCCCTGCTCCTTCACCAGATGATGCTCATGCACACAAGGACAGGATGAGAAAAGGAGAGGGGGAAGAAAGAAAGGGAGCACAGGGTCAATCACAGCAATAATAGCAAAAAAAAGGCATACACATCACAATCACCCAATGGGCCTAACACTGTGCAGTATGGACCACAATGTCAAACCATTACCTGTGTACAACAGCTATAAAGAATCCCAACAATACCATCTGCACACCTACCGGGACTCACTGAGCCATGTCTGCCATGGTATGATAGCTACTTATAAATGCAAACTATACATACCATCCTACATTGCCAAGCAGGACCCCACAACAGCAGCTAAACTGGCATTTTAATACCACACAGTCTGTACTCACCTCCTTGTGGCTGCTGTGCTGCCCTCAAGCACCCATCCAACTCAGGATTGGCTACTGCCAGTATGCAGGCCATTAGGGGGGTCAGGGTCCAACATGTTCCCCTCCCCCGTTGGGAGGCTGTCCCCAGCTGGGCCTCTGAGTGCTTCTGGGCCCAGCGTTTCAGGTCCTCCCACCATTTTCTGCAGTGGGTGATCCGCTGGCTATGGATCCCCAGTGTCCACACGTCCTTTGCAATGGCATGCCCCAACCCTTTCTTCTGATGGGCGCTCACCTGTAAGGGATCATAGACAGAAAGAAACCATGAACTCAACACTCCATTCTGTAACACTAATGGCTTACATACTGCATAGATCATACATTAAGCACACACATGACCCGTACCTCTGCATACACATTGCATGAAGCCAGAATACCCCCCCAAATGACACACTGCCAACACATACATCCATCTTCATGCAGCCACGTCGCATCCAAGGTACCCATGATGTACTCACCTGTTGGCCTGGATGCCCATACAACTGCCAAAACAGGGGAATCAAGTGAAGTGGTACAAAGAAAATTGCGGTCCTGTTCACGGTGGTGAACACCGTCACCACCGGCGTTGATCATCATTGGTTTCTCTGCTCCGTAGAGCTCCATGTTAACCAATGAGGAGTTGCACACTGGTGCAGACCGCCTTCCGCGATGATGCCAAATGCCGGCAGAGTGAGGTCATTTCCACCTGTCCCTGCATTCAGGAAATACAGTTGTCATTTCCTAATGCTGGTGCTTATGTTGGATAAATTAATGTGCGTCATAGGTATCAATTGTACACACCAAGACAATTCCAGTCTGCTACATACATACATGCTCTGTGTACTGTGATATTGTGTGTCTATACTTCCTGTACTCACACACATCTCATGTTTGGTTTAATTAGATACCTTCCACTGCAGAGGAGGAGGCAAGCACCCTTGTACAGACCCCTAGTGGACTTGGCAACACTGGAGGACCAGCCAATCATACTCACCTATCGTCTGGACAGGGCCACAATTACTGAGCTGTGTCAACAATTGTAGCCAGATCTGATTCCTGCTATCCATAGAACTACAGCAGTACCCCCTGCAGTACAGGTACTGTCAGTGCTCCACTTTCTGGCAAATGGTTCATTCCAAGTGACAGTGGGCTTAGCTGCAGGAATGTCACAGCCAATGTTTTCAATTGTGCTTGGAAGGGTTTTGGCTGCCTTGCTCAAACACATGAGCAGCTACATCTCACTCTCCCAGAGTGAAGATTTGGCCACTGTGAAGGCTGCATTCTATGCCGTGGGACACATACCACATGTGATTGGGGTCATTGACGGGACCCATAATGCCTTGGTCCCTCCCAGGGCACATGAGCAGGCCTACAGGAATAGGAAGAGTTACCACTCCATAAATGTGCAGATGGTGTGCCTTGCTGATCAATACATCTCCCACGTCACTGCCAGGTTTACTGGATCTGTGCATGATGCCTATGTATTGAAGAATAGCAGTGTCCACAGGTGATGGCAGGACTACAGAGACACAGAGTATGGCTCATAGGTGGGCTTGAGTCTTTACGCAATGTATGTCAGTGTATGCCAACTGGAGTTGTACTCCATGTCATTGTACATGAGTAATGTGTGTCCCTCACTTCTTCCAGGTGACTCTGGTTACCCAAACCTGTCCTAGCTGTTGACCCCGGGGAGGAATCCTAGGACAGGGGCAGAAAATCGGTACAATGAAGCACATGGGCATACCGGGAGGGTTGTTGAACGCACATTTGGTCTACTGAAAGCCATGTTCTGGTGCCTCAATTTTAATAGGTGGATCCCTATGATTCACCCCTAAGAAGGTCTGACAGATAGTGGTGGCTTGCTGCATGCTGCACAATTTGGCCTTCAGACACCATGTGCCATACCTGCAGGAGGAGGGGGAAGACAATGCACCTGTGGCAGAAGAGGACACTGAAGAAAATGATGATGAGGAGGAGGAGGAGGATGTGGAAACAGGACGCAAATAATACAGCTGTCCTTTCAATGACACTCAGGTAAGACTGTACTTCTGTTCATGTCTCCATTTCAGTTACGTGTTATGTGCCTGCTGTGTTGTGCCAAGCATTACCTTTACTTTCCAATGGACTGTCACTCATGCTTTCCCTTTTTGCACATGTTGGTGTGGGCAAAACTGTGTACTGATGTGATGACTACAGACTGCCTAAACACATTTGTTGTATGGATGGACACATTACAGGACATTTGCACAGGATAATGCAGTTCAATTCATTGCAAATTGTTGAATGATAAGACACAAATACCCCAGTTGTGTTCCAGGGTGTTAATTCAAGTGACAAAAAGAAAGGGATAGTGCAATAGAGTGTGGTGATGGTAGATGAAAAATTCTGTATAGAGGTATAGTTGTTTTGTAGCACAGGTCCAGTGCCATGGGGCCATAGGAAAAGGAGAAATGGCAGCCCAAAGTGAACAAGGTGATTCAGTGGCACACAAGGTGGATATTCTGGAGGGGATAATTTCCTGGCGGCGGTCTTGGTCTTGACAAGAGTTCCCGGTTTCTGACTAGGTTGTAGGGAAAGTTTGTAGGCGGTTCACCTTCAGCTGGGGGTGGGGAGTTGATGGTCTGTGGGTGGTGTTGCAAGTCCTCCTGTCCACTAGCTGCAGCAGATGTTGGTGGCTGCTGAGTGGACTGGCTAGTGGAAGTGGGCTGCTGGTGTGCTCTGTGCTCCTGCATGGTGCTGGCCATGTCACCCAGCACCCCTACAATGGAGGCCATGTTGGCATTTAGGCCCTGCAACTGCTGCATGACCTCCTGGTGGTGTACCCCCTGCAGCCGCTGATTCTCCTGCATGCCCATCCTGTTCTGGGATTGTTGGTATGCTCCCAGGACATGTATTAGTGCCTCCTGGGCAGTGGGATCCCTGGGCCTGGCCTCCGCCAGGTGCACAGCTGACCTCCCACTGTCCCTTTCCCACTGTGCCTGTGTCCCCTGAACGGTGTGCCCACTCCCACTTACACCAGGACCTTCACCGTCTTGCCTGTGTGGTGTCAACTCGGGTCCCTGTACAGGTGGGCACAATATTGATCGACGTGTCCTGGGGACAGAGGTTTGGGGACGTTGGCTGGATGCTTTGGTGTTGGAGTCGGAGGGGGGCCCTGTGGTGGACTGGCTGTGGAATGTGGAAGCCGACTGACTAGTGGTCCCGGATGGGCCAGGGAGCTCATCCAGCCCGGGACATCCAGGCTTGCTGTCATCACTGAGGGCATCTTCTGGTGGAGGACTGGGTTGCCATGGCACCTGATCTCTGCTGACATTGGCTGGGGCACTTGTGAAGATGTGTTTGATTTGTTAGAGTCATTGTCTGTCACGTATTCCACATTTCTGGCTTTCCCTATGCATTTGGTGATGTCCTCCCACCTTTGGTTAGTGTATGGTGATGATTGCGGGATTGGTAGTGCTCCATGCTGCCCATGCATTGCTGTTGTGTGTGCATGCAGAGCTGGGAGAGGTGTGCTTGAAATGGGTAGGGCATGCAGGGGTACACAATTGAGGGTGGCTATTGGGGTGGTGCACTGTATGGGATGGAGTGAGGTGTAGGGAGTCAGGGTGAGGGGGTGATATGACATGCAGGTATCAGTAGAGGTAGGGCAGTAATGGGGACTTACCAGTGTCCAGCCCTCCAGTTACTCCAGTTAAGCCCTCAGGATACAGGATTGCCAAGACTTACTCCTCCCATGCTGTGAACTGTGGGGAGGAGGTGAGGGTCCACCGCCAGTCCTCATGATGGCCACCTGGTGCCTTGATGCAATGGAACGCACCTTCCCCTGTGGGTCGGTCCTCCTCTTTTGAATGTCGTTCCTTGTGTGTGGATATAGTCCTATGGAGTTTACCCTGTCCATGATCCTCCGCCATAGCTCCATCTTCCTGGCAATAGAGATCTGCTGAACCTATGCACCACACAGCTGTGGCTCTACCCTGACTATTTCTCCCGCCATCACCCGCAACTCCTCATCAGTGAAACAGGGGTTCTTTTGTGGGGACATGCCTATTGTGTAGCGTGTGTGTTATGCAGAGGGTGTCAGGTGTTGAGGTAGGTTGTGTGGTGTGTGATGCATGATGGGTGTATAGGTGGATGTGGTGATGTGTGTGCAGTTCCCTAAAGGTTTGGCCTGGAAACGTGTACCAGTCTTTTCGTGTTCGCAAAGGATTGTGGGTTGTGTAGAGGGGTGTTTTGTAGCGCTGTTGGTGTGTGTATATGTGTTAGGTGTGGGTTTCTTTAATCTGGCCAATGTTGGCTTCTAGTGGTGTTGGGTGCCCAATTCTGCAGCAGCGGTGTGCACCGCCAATGGCTAACCGCGGTAGAATGTCCGCTGTGGTGATTCGTGGTCCATAATTTGGAGGGCGGTGTATTGCTGGTGTAGGGGGAGGGTGGTGGGTTCGACAGTTTTTCGCCTCTGTTGGGTCTGGCAGAATGGTGTGGTTGTGGCTGGTTTTTGTCAGTTGTGTGTTTGTGTGTCATTATCTGGTAGGCAGATTACTGCCTCCGTGGCAGTCTGTTGGTGACTGCCATCACGGTGATCTTCGGTAAATACTGCCAAAGTCATAATGAGGGCCTTAGTCTTGGTTTCAACTGAAAGCAGTTACAATTCTAAGACCTCACCAGACCATTACTGCGAATGATGCACTGTCTTCTGTTGGCAGTTGTCCAAGTAGCAAGTCAAAATCTGTATCTGGAAAGATATAAAGCCCACTGGCCTATTGTCAGTCCAAATAAAAATTCCCATTATCATAATGTGGTGAGAATCACCATCCCCCTGATCACCATGTCTCTCTGGTGTTCCTTGTTCAGAATTAAGCCCACACACAATGGAGCCTTTGCTGGTGTGTCTGTACAGGTAGACGTATTGGTAGAGAATCAGGCTTTATGATGACTGGATGTCCTTTAGTTATTTTGTAGTGTGACATTGGTCACAATTGGGATGAAGCCAGTTTGAGGTCAGACACAGGAATTAGCACTGGATCCACTTATGGCACTGGTGGCATTGATACCCGCATTAATTAACAACAGCATAGTGACATTGGTACTCACATCGATGAAGTCTAGCATGGTGCACGTCCTGGAGTCACACTTGATTTATATACCATAGCTAGTATAGGGACCCAGAATGAGTCCTACGAAATCAGATGGCACAAGGAAGGATTCACCAGCAGCAAACTGACTGTAGGCCTTAGAACCAGGAGACATACCAGAGGAACTCAGAAATCACCAAAATCTGTAGTAAGGACTGAACGCAAACTAAAGAGACCTTGTGCAGATCTATGGTCAATATCTGTTTTCACAGCATGGTTTAAAATATTTAGGAGTCATTAGTAGGCCAATAAATTTGGGAGTAGAGCTCTGGATCCATGGTGGAAGGTGATCCATGGTAGAAGGTGAAAAAAGAAAGGAACTAATGTCAGTGCACAGGGATGGCACTAATATGTGACTCTACTCAGTCACTTCTGGGACTGTATGAAGCCAGATAAGAGCTACATGTTGCCAAGAACCGGTATGCAGGATCATTGCTGGAAAAAGTTTCCAGATTCAGTCTGGTACCTGGAGAATATTCTAAGATGAGGAATCTGAAAATAGAAGTATCCATCATAAGACAAAATAACTGCTCTCCTCAACTTCTCTTTAATTTTGAAGAAGTAGTGCCTCATACTCATTACAACCAGTGAACCTTAAGGCATCTGCCCAGCTTCTCTTGTAGAATATTGTGCCCCTCTGTTGCCCCAAGATCTGTCAAAATATATCTCTCTTGCAGAAGGCCAAGACGCATCCAGGTCCCATCCAGTGCTTAATTGGATCTGGTGGTTTCCGGTGCGGGGCACTGGCACTTAGGCCCTCATTATGACCCTGGCGGTAAATCCCGCTTAACGCCACACTGACGGCCAACAACTTACAGCGGCAGTGGCAGATATCCGTTCACCATATTATGACACACACACACCAATCCACAGAACACAGCCACATACACAAATCCACCAGCCAAAAGGTCAGTGCTAAAGTGGTGGTATCAAAACCCACACCAACATGGCAACAGAACAACGCCGATCAGATTACGACCCACAAATCACCACGGCGGACATTCAACGGCGGTAAACCATTAGCGGTACAATCCGCCGCGCACAGAATGGACACCCACAAACAAAACAACACTGCATTGGACAATTCAAACAACACACACCTGACACCCATACACACCACACCCATCCCACTATAAAACACACACCCACATTACCCACAACCCTTTATGAATACAAATCACTGGCACAAGACTGACACCAAGACCACTGCAACAACTAGACACACACACCACATACACCCATACATCCCTCACTCACCCCACTTCACACATAAAAACATATTACCCAAAAGATCCTCACCGACACACATCACAGAACACCCATGGCACCACAAAGGCACACCTGTTTCACTGAGGAGGAGTTAAGGGTCATGGTAGAGGAAATCATCAGGGTAGAGCCAGAGCTGTGTTGATGGAGGTGCAGCAAATATCAATAGCCAGGAAGATGGAGTTATGGCAGAGGATCGTGGACAGGGTCAATTCCATGGGACAACACCCAAGAACAAGGGACGACATCAGGAAGAGGTGGAACGACCTATGGGAGAAGGTACGTTCCATAGCAGCAAGACACTAGCCTGCTATCCAGAGTACTGGCGGTGGACCCCCGCCTCCTCCCCCACAACTCACAGCACGGGAGGAGCAAGTCTTGGCAGTACTGCATCCTGAGGGCCTGGCCGGAGTCATAGGGGGACTGGACTCTGGTAAGTCAAATTCCATCAATTATCACCCCTCCCATACCTGCATGCCATCACATACCCTAACCTTCACTCCCATCACTCCACTCCATCCCACACACTCCACCATCACATCCCACTAATCCCAATGCCAGGTCCTGCATGCTGTAGCAATGCATGGACACCCCTCCAAGCCCTGTATGGACTCTCATCACTAAAGTATGCACAGCATAAGGAAACTAACAATACCACCATTCACCAACATACACAAGTAAAAGCTGGCAGGGCAACATCAACCATAGAGGAGAAGCCAGGGATATACAATAAGTAATACATATTAATCATAACACATCCTTTACATCCCCACAGGTACCCCTGCCAATGTCACTGGAGAGGAGGTGCCTGCACTATCCAGTCCCCCAACAGAAGAGGCCTACAGTCATGACAGTAACTCTGGTCTTCAGGATCTGGATGATCTACCTGGCCCATCAGGGACCACTGGACAGCCGCTTACCCGAGCCCAGTCACAGACCACCTCCCCCATCAGGAAACAACACCACAGCTCCCGCCAAGCTTACCCAAACCTCTGTCCCCAGGACACGTCAATCAGCAGTGTGCCCACCTCTACGGGGACCCCAGGCTACACCTCGCCCTTAAGACAACCAAGGACCTGGGGTCAGTGGCAGTGGGCACACGGTTCAGGGTACAGAGGCACAGGCCAACGGGGAGACTAGGAGGAGTGCTGTGCAGCAGGGGGAGGACGGGAGAAGGGAACCAACTCTCCAGGAGGGGCTTTCTGAGATCCTGGGAGCCCATCAATATTCCCAGGGCATGATGGGCCAGATCCTGAGCAAAGAGGGACAGTATCAGGGGATCAGGGAGGATTTGCAGGCCACCAACAACACCCCGATCTCCTTAGCAGGGATGCTGGCAGACATGGCCAACATTATGAGGGAGGCATTCTCACACCAGCGGGCCCCTGCCACTAGACAGTCGTCTGAACAACCTTCCACTTCTGTTGCCGCTAGTGGCTAGGAGGCCCGCCACAGGACCCACAGGCCACCAGCACCCCCCCCTGAAGAAGGTGAACAACCCCGCAAACATTCCCTCCGATACAGACAGAAGTCAGAGACACTTGCCAAGACCCCTGCCAGAAAATGAGACTCTCCTGATTGCCCCCCTTGTGTCCCATTCAGTCACCCTGTCTACCTTGAACTGCCATGGCTCCCCTTCCTATGTACCCTTGGGCAATGCACATGTGCTACGAACAGACTGGAACAATATCCTGGACTTTCCTTCATCATCACCCCATCCCATTGCACTTCCCCCTATATACATTTGAAATACAATAAACACTCTTTGATATAAATCAATTTCGAGTACGTTTTATAATTCAAATACGTGTTGATTGAAACAGGTACAACCATTGCAAATGAACTGTACATAGAATGAGCATAGAAATAGTGACCTGTAGCTGGCTGTAGTGATCACACCAAGAGTATTTGTCAAATCACCAACATCTGCAAAATGAATAGCCAGAGGTAACAGTAAGTGGGCATAGAAGTGGGAAATACCAGAATGCTAATGCCACACAGATTACAACCAAAGTCATAGAAATGAAAAGTTGCACTGTCTCACCTGTGTATCATTGGAAGTACTGACGGATCACAGATGTTCTGTTGTCTACATCCTTATCCTCTGTCTCCTCATCCTCACTGTCCACAGGGTCTACTGTAGCCACAGGAGCATTTCCAGTCTCCTCCTCCTGCAGAAAAGGTACATGGCGTCTGAGGGCCAGGTTGTGCAACATGCAGCATGCCACGACTATCTGGCAGACCTTCTTGGGTGACTAGCACAGGGATCCACCTGTCAGATGGAGGCACCGGAACCTGGCCTTCAGGAGACGCCAAAGGTCCTTTCAATGATCCTTCTGGTTTGCCCATGTGCCTCAATATAATATTCCTCTGCCCTTGTCCTGGCATTCCTCACAGAGTCAGCAGGCATGATAGGTTTGGGTAACCAGAGTCACACGCAAATATTGAGGGTCAACATTTTGCCACACGCTATCCTTTATGGCCCCACCATAGGTATACACCAACCTATACTGGGTGGGAACCAGGGCTCACCTATTAGCTACACCCTGTGCCTCTGCAGTTGGGCCATCACATTTGAGATGCCTCTATTCCTCAGGATAAAGGCATCATGCACCAACCCAGGATACTTAGCATTGACGTGGGAGATGTACTGGTCCTCCAAGCACACCATCTGCACATTCATGGATTGGAAACTCTTACGATTCCCGAACACCTGTTTAGTCTGGCGGGGGTGTGTGCAAATGCAATATGTGTTCCGTCAGTCGCCCCAATTATATTGGGGATATGTCCCATTGCATTAAAAAAAAAAAAACGCCCTTCACAGTGGCCAAATCCTCAACCTGGGACATGCAACCTATCTGCACATGTGTTTGATCAGGGCACACTCTTGTCAGCACTATTGAGAACATTGGCTGTGACATTCCAGCTGCCAGGCCCACTGTCATTTGGAAAGAACCAGTTGCCAGGAAATGGAGAACTGATAGCACTTGCACAAGAGGGGGGATCCCAGTGGGGTGACGGATAGCAGATATCAAGTCAGGCTCCAATTGGGCACAGAGCTCTGTGACTGTGGCCCTGTCCAGTCTATAGGTGAGGATAATGTGCCTGTCCTCCAGTGTAGCCAAGTCCACCAGGGGTCTGTACATGGAGGTATGTCTCCATCTCCTATTCATCCGCAGTGGTAGATATCTAAGGGACAAAAGAGTGAGGAGACTGTCACAAACCGACCAACGGAGACACAACAGTAGTCTGCAATTTGTAAACATGTAATGGGACATTGCAAATTGTCAAGTATCTGTATTCCATAGGCCTGTCCCCCCCACCCCCCTGAAATGGCGTCCACCTGTCCTGTGTGGAGGGACAGGTGGAAATGAGGTAATGCCACTGATGTTGTGTGCCATGGCGGTAGGCAGTCAGGAACTGCCGTGCAACTACTCATTGGTTAACATCTGGCCCTATGGGGTACAGTGGCCAATGGTGATTTACGCCGGCGGTGACGGTATGCACCACCGCAGACATGACTGCCATTTTTTATCATATTCCTCACTTGTTTCCTGATGTTCCATAGGAGAGGACCTACACTCTCTGTGCTGCTGTGATGTGTGTCTGGAACCTATCATGGTCCCTGTGACCAGGGTAAGGGCCAAAGCCTTCACTTCAGAGAAGTTGAAGTGACTGGTGGATGGGGTCCTACCCCAGTACAGACAGCTGAATGGGCCTCCAGACCAACAGGTGAGTATACTGTGGGCATGATGCATGTGGCATGAATGCATGGAGTTGTGAGGAAGGCATCGTGTGAGGGGGGTATGTTCTCTTGGCTGCGTACACGTTGTGTGCTGGGCTATGTGTGTGCCAATGGTGATGGAAACAGGTATGGTGGGCCATTCATGTTACTGGCTGGCCTGTTTGTCTAATGGTGTTCTCCTGTCTGTATTGCCTCTGCAGGTCAGCGCCCTTCAAAAGAAGGGTATATGGCGTGGCATCGCCAAGGAGGTGTGGACCCTGGGGGGGTCTATGGCACGCGGAGCACCCACTGTCGGAAACTGTGGGAGGACCTCAGGCGCTGGGCACGGAAGACCGCAGAGCATCAGCTGGGGATGGCCTCCCAACAAGGACGGTGTGCTTGTCAGACCCTGACCCCCTGATGGCCAGTATACTGGCGGTGGTCTATCCAGAACTGGATGGGTGCTCAAGGGCATCACAGCACCCACAAGGGGGTGAGTACAATGGCCATCATTGTAGCTCACAGCTGGAGGGGTGGTATGCGGATGGTGGTTTTGTGTCAGTGGGTGCCCCTAGCCCAGGCCTGACATAGCAGCGTAGGTCCCCTGGTGGCTAATGGTCTGAAGGGGAAATACTGCCTACCTAGCTTGTTAGCATTCACTACTGGTCAGGGCTGCGTGGATCCCAGGTATGCTGCCGTTGGCGGTGTGTGCTCCTCCTCATGCCTTGGTGGCTAGCAATATCACTGGTAGTGTAATGCATAGTGCGTAGGCCTGTACCCTGTATGTGAGGGTGCTGTGTATGCCAGCGGTGGTGTTGGTGCAGTCATTGACCCAGTGTATCCTTTGTCTGTCTCCCCCCTTTCTTGTTTTGTCATCCTGTCCTTATGTGCATTAGCATCATCTGGTGGAGGAGCAGGGGCACCAGTGACAGAGGGAGCTGCATCCCATATGACCCAGGAGGCAGAGTCCACCGATGCTGAGAGCACCAGTGGGACAGAGGGCGAGGGGAGCACCACAGTGGAGACTGGAGGGGACAACACAGATTCTGATACCTCCGACGATGGGAGCTCCCTGGTGGTGTTGGACACTTCTGTGACCACCCCAGCTACAGGTACAGCCGCCACCCCGTACCAGCACTGCCCTCCCAGTAGCCCCTCAGCGAGTTGCCCGTGCCCACTCACCAAAGAGGGTGGGCATCTACTTTGCCCCAGGCACCTCAGGTCCTGCTCCAGTGAGCCCTGCCACCCTGAGTGAAGAGGCTATTGACCTCCTGCGATCCATCTCTGTAGGGCAAACAACCATTGTGAATGCCGTCCAGATGCTGGAAGCCTAGATTCGGCCATCTAAAGCATTTCTGGAGGGCATTCACAGTGTATTTGCAGCCCAACAGAGATCGATCCAGGCTCTGGCCTCCTCTCTGATGGCAGCCATTTTCCCTGTCTCTACTGTCCCCCCTCCAACTACCACTTCCCAGTCCCATTCTCCTCAATCCCAACTCATCCCAAGCACACAGGCAGATGAGCATGCACAGAAGACAACTCCCAAGAGTGTCACAGGTAAACTCAAGCACCACACTTCATCCCACAGGCACTCACACAAACACCATCCAGTTGCAGACACAACAACATCCACTATTTCCACTGTCGCCCCTCCTCCTCCTCCGACTCCCACCCAGTTATGTCCACACTCACACCTGCATGCACTAAATCATCATCCACTACCAGCATCATCACCACACCAAGCAGAACACACACCTCACTGGCAGAAACCTCCACAACATCCATGCACACGTCCCTTGTGTCCTCTCCCACCGTGTCTGTCCCCCTTCCTGAAGTACACAAACGCAAGCACTCAGACACCCAACAGCCATCCACCTCACAACAGCATACAACCTATGCACCTGCACCCAAATCCAGCAGACAAACACCTCCAACAACCACTCCCTCATCCGCCACTCGCAATACTTCTCACTCTTCCCGCCCCAATGTCCCTGAAAAGCTTTTCCTTTCCCAGATTGACCTCTTCCCTACCCCTCCCCCACATCCTGCATGTATGGACAGGGTATCAAGGACCCAGCCAAGCACCTCAGCCAAACAGTCCATGGGCCCAGTTTCAGCAGCACCTACTCATGGTAGAAAGGTTTCCAGGCCACATATACTGAATGGGAAGGAGCCTGCATGAACCACCAAGAAGGGGAAGGCTGAGCCAGCAGCTGTCACAGAGCCCCCACCGCCAGCCGTGGTTGTGCAGCCATCAGAGAATGCAGGGGCTGAGCATGAGCCTCCACAACCACCACAGTGCAGCTATCGGAGGGTGCAGGGGCTGAGCAGGAGCCTCCCACAACCACCACCACAGCGCAGCCATTGGAGGGTGCAGGGGCTGAGCAGGAGCCTCCCACATCCACCACCACCACAGTGCAGCCATCGGAAGGTGCAGGGGCTGAACAAGATCCTCCCACAACCACCACCACCACAGTGCAGCTATCGGAGGATTCAGGGGCTGAGCAGGAGCCTCCCACATCCACCACCACCACAGTGCAGCCATCGGAAGGTGCAGGGGCTGAACAAGATCCTCCCACAACCACCACCACCACAGTGCAGCTATCGGAGGATTCAGGGTCTGAGCAACATCCTCCCACAACCACCACCACCACAGTGCAGCCATCGGAGGGTACAGGGGATGAGCAGGAGCCTCACACAACCACCACCACCCCCACAGTGCAGCTATCGGAGGGTGCAGGGGCTGAGAAGGAGCCTCCCACAACCACCACCATAGTGCAGCCATCGGAAGGTGCAGGGGCTGAACAAGATCCTCCCACAACCACCACCACCACAGTGCAGCTATCGGAGGGTGCAGGGCTGAGCAGGAGCCTCCCACATCCACCACCACCACAGTGCAGCCATCGGAAGGTGCAGGGGCTGAGCAAGATCCTCCCACAACCACCACCACCACAGTGCAGCCATTGGATGGTACTGGGGATGAGCAGGAGCCTCCCACAACCACCACCACCAAAGGTGCAGCTATTGGAGGGTGCAGGGGCTGAGCAGGAGCCTCCCACAACCACCACCATAGTGCAGCCATCGGAAGGTGCAGGGGCTGAGCAAAATCCTCCCACAACCACCACCACGGTGCAGCCAGTAGAGGGTGCAGGGGCTGAGCAGGAGCCTCCCACATCCACCACAACCACAGTGCAGCCATCGGAAGGTGCAGGGGGTGAGCAAGATCCTCTCACTACCACCACCACCACACTGCAGCCATCGGAGGGTACAGGGGATGAGCAGGAGCCTCCCACAATTACCACCACAGTGCAGCCATCACCGCCAGCGGACGCAATATAATCCAGCATTCATGAGATGCTGTGCAGCCTGCCCCTACCAGAACCTGTGGGCATTCACCCACCTGTCCCCTCCAGAACCAGTGGGTAAGTCACCCACCAGTGAGACCTTGGCCTTGCCCTCCCCAGGACAAAAACACAGGGCATGTTCCCCCCTCCAGAACAAGTGGGCAAGTCACACACCTGAGAGACTGTGGCCTTGCACTCCCCAGGACAAAGCACAGGGCATGTTGCCCCCTCCAGAACCAGTGGGGAAGACACCCACTTGAGAGACTGTGGCCTTGCACTCCCCAGGACAAAGCACAGGACATGTTGTCCCTCCAGAACCAGTGGTCTTGTTTCCGCATTTGGCTGAGGTGCCCACCCCTCACCCTGAGGTGGCTGCCTATTTGCCAACTGATGGCCCTGCAGTGTTCTCTCCATATTGGTGCAGGAATCGAGTGGGGCCTTGGACTTTCCCCTGTGGCCATGTGGCCCCTGTGAACTATTGACCTGCAGTGTCCCTTTTTTGTACAATTGTACATATCTGTAGCATTGCCACATTGACTTATGATTTTTGATGTTGATCTTATTACAATCACTGTAGTCAATTCTTGTTGTCCTTGCATTATTTTGCCTATTATCGTGGACAAATTGATTATCTTGTGCATCTGGTTGTGTGTATGGTGTGTGTGTGTGGGGTGTGTTGTGCGTGTGTGTCATTCTTATTTTCCTCCCCCTCTTGTGTGCTAGGTGGCTGTACTCACCATCATCGTAGAAAATCATCGGGAAAACGTGCAGTTCGGATTCCATGGTGGCGTTGTTCTTCCCTGTGTCTCCAATGGTAAGTCCTTTTCCTTCTGTGATGTGTTTCTGCCAGGCTTTTGATGGCATTGGTACTGCCACGGAAAAGGTGGAGGATTGAAGGGTCTTAATATGGTAGGCGGTACTTTGTCTTCCGTCTGGCTGTAGGCGGCTACCGCTGTGGTGACTGTTGTTTCCGCCCTGGCGGTCGTTGCGGTACATTGGCTGTCTTTCGGAGTTATCACTGCCATGCTTATCATTTGGCAGTAGTGACTGCCAGCCTGTAGGTGGTACTACAGCCACTTTATCACCCACCGCCAGGGTCGTAATGAGGGCCTTAGTTTTCTGCATCAGGCATTTACTGCGAGCAAAAGACACATTTGGGAAAGGCGGGAAAGAGAAACATGAAAAAGCTTCACAAAGGGAGAATGCAGAAAGCTGCAAGAGTAAGCTAAAAGGGCAGGGAGTGGCTGTAAATGGATTAAAAAGGCCTGGGATGTCACTAGGTTTACGCTGCTTCAGCATTCAGTGCTCTCACAGTTAAATGCAGCAGCTGCATGTTTCAAAGGAGAGCTTTGGATATGGGCACATTTTTTGTTAGAAATCATGCAGTGGCCCCATCTACTTTTGAGGAGGTTATAAGAACTATTCTAAAAAAAGAAAATCTATGTTCAGAAGATGCCGAACATTATTGTCCGATTTCCCTCATTCCTTATATCAATACATTTTTAGAAAGAATTCTCACAAAATATGCTCAATCATATGTAGAACAGAGCAACATTCTGGCTCCCACACAGTTGAGTTTCGCCCTGACTTCAGAACTGAATCTATCAAAATTAGGGTTAGGCATAACTCAGAGTAGTGTAATCACGTGGAATTACCCGAAAGGTCTACAAGATTATGTGGATTTCTGCTAGAAGAGTAATTCTGCATTTAGTGCTCCTTTCTTAGCTGAAAAATGCCTCTCAAATCCAAAATAGATGCAAGGATGCATTTGGCACTGTGAAATAATGCTAAGTGCAAAAGAAAATGAATAGCCAGCAGCCACTCATGCTCAATAAATGTTCTTTTCGTGGTAGGATTTATTTCTTCAAAATTACTCTTAATTGCACAAGTGGGTGTAATTGGGTAATTATTGGTAAGTATGCATCACAAACTAGCAAAAAATTACAGACATTCCTCCAATTTCTCCAGCATTATTGAAATTCCATCCAGGCCCAAACAAAATTTTAGCCATTGTTGATTTAAGGATGATCGCGGGTCAACAGAAGTGCAAGAGCGCAAGCTATACTCCTTGATACTATTGATCACCATATCCTCCTTAAATGCTTCAAACACTTTCAAATAGAAGAAAAGGCCTTGTCATGGTTAAAATCCTTTTTTACCAGTAGAACTCAGCAAGTCCAGATGGGTCAATTTTCTCCTTCCCCAAGCCTCTACACCGGGGAGTGCCACAAATGTTTGGACTTTTACTCCTGCAGTTCAATAAATATGGCCAACCACATCTTACCCTACTTAGTCAGTTCAATGTGACAGTTTATAATCTGATGACACTCAAACTATTATTAACCTAAACAATGGTTCTATTAATCGCACCACAGATCTACAGACAATTCTGAATGTAAAAATCCTGGATAGGACAAAACTATCTTAAACGTAACCCCCTGAAATCTGAGATTTGCCCAATTCCAATGAAATAAACCTTTTAGATGTCCTTCTATGGCCTATTCGTGAGATAGCAGTGTCAAAGGGCACAACCTTGTCATGGTTAAAATCCTTTTTTACCAGTAGAACTCAGCAAGTCCAGATGGGTCAATTTTCTCCTTCCCCAAGCCTCTACACCGGGGAGTGCCACGAATGTTTGGACTTTTACTCCTGCAGTTCAATAAATATGGCCAACCACATCTTACCCTACTTAGTCAGTTCAATGTGACAGTTTATAATCTGATGACACTCAAACTATTATTAACCTAAACAATGGTTCTATTAATCGCACCACAGATCTACAGACAATTCTGAATGTAAAAATCCTGGATAGGACAAAACTATCTTAAACGTAACCCCCTGAAATCTGAGATTTGCCCAATTCCAATGAAATAAACTTTTTAGATGTCCTTCTATGGCCTATTCGTGAGATAGCAGTGTCAAAGGGCACAACCTCCTAATGCCAGCAAAAATGGTTTCCTGGGGAAGGTGAATGTAAGAAATTGGGTGATTGGCTGAGGAGGGAGTGAAAGCCTACTCAAGCAGAATCCACAATCCTTGTCAGGGTAAGGCACATGCAAACCCCAAATTAACCTGTGTTCAACCCTCTTGTAGTTCGGCACAGAGCAGTGAGGCTTAACTTAGATGCAATGTGTATGCAGTAATTCAAACAATAATAAAGTAAAAATAAGGCGGAAGAAACCTCCCACACCAATTTAGAAAACTAAAAATCATTTTAATAAATAAAACAATACAAAAAAACAAAAATCCAATCAGTAGAACCTCAGATATGGAAGATTAAAGTTTTCAGTGAAAATAACGGCAAAAAACACACAGCACCAGCTATGAATATCTGGTCGCACCAGACTGGGACAAAGTCACATATTCAGGCTGACCACATTGGAGTGCGGACCAGCTACAGAGACCCAGACAGGCCCATTGAACAAGAGTTCTTTACATCCTTGTTGTGGTGCTTTGCAAGGTCCTACTTTGAGGCTGAACCAAGCAGCTGAGGGGATGTGCCAGTTCCGAGGAGCTACAGAGCTGCAATGTGATGTCTTGCATTATCATTGAGGATTCCATTGATGAGGGCTTGTGATGCGAAGTCCGATGTTGAAGATGCATCACACAATCAAAGCATTGTGTCAGTTCACAGGAGCTGCGATGCAAGATATTGCGTTGTTGTCCAAGTTGTCTTCAACTAAAGATTTGCGATGTAGGGGACAAAGTCAGGTAAAGTTTCCACAGTGGTGGTTCCAATGCAGGCTGTGAGTTTGATGCAGAGTCCTCGTGCTGATAGAATCCTCACAGCAGAGGACATGCATCAGTTCTGTTGGATCCACTGATATATTAGTGGAATACCTTCAGACACACTTACCCAGGGCTGGGGTGGCACCACTTGACAGGGTAGGACTCCCAGATGGCAGAGTACACATACTAGTTTCAAGGTTGTTGGATCCTTCTGTCCCTGAGTGTCTTTGCATGAGGCCAGCCAACTAGCCATGTGAGTCACTGTGGGGTCCTGAGTTCAGCAGATGTAGGTCCAGTCCTTCTTACTGGCAAGAGGTCAGTAGGTAAAAGTCTTTCAGAGCAGCAGTCCAGCAGAATGGCAGTCATTTTTATCAGCACAGCAGTCCATCTTCCAGGCAAAATATCTACATGTCCCAAAAGTGTACTGGAGAATTGGTTCTAGTGGTCCAATATTTATACCTAGTGTTTCCCTTGAAGTGGGAGAAGCTTCCAGAGGTTTTCCATAGAGGTACACAGAAAACCTGCCCTGTCGGAAGGTCGCCTCTGTCTAGCCTTGTTACCCCCACTTTTGGCCTGTTTGTGAGTATATGTCAGGGTCTTTTTACTGTCTCACTGGGATCCTGCTAGCCAGGACCCCAGTGCTGATAGTGGAAACCTATTTGTCAGTGTGTTTGATATGTGTCACTGGAACCCTGCTAGCCAGGACCCCAGTGCTCATAGTTTGTGGACTATGGGGGTCATTCTGACTCCCGCCGGCCGCGGTAACCGCAGGGCCGGCGGGAGCCGCCGAATGACCACACCGCGGTCAAATGACCGCGGTGACCATTCTGGCTTTCCCGCTGGGCTGGCGGGTGACTGCCAGAAGGCCGCCCGCCAGCCCAGCGGGAAAGCGCCTTCAACAAGGAAGCCGGCTCCGAATGGAGCCGGCGGAGTTGAAGGCGTGCGACGGGTGCAGTGGCACCCGTCGTGATTTTCAGTGTCTGCTATGCAGACACTGAAAATCTTAGTGGGGCCCTGTTAGGGGGCCCCACGACACCCGTTACCGCCAGCCAGGTTCTGGCGGTCAAAACCGCCAGAACCAGGCTGGCGATAAGGGGGTCGGAATCCCCATGGCAGCGCTGCCTGCAGCGCCGCCATGGAGGATTCCCCAGGGCAGCGGGAAACCGGCGGGACACCGCCAGTTTTCCATTTCTGACCGCGGCTGTGCGCCGCGGTCAGAATGCCCATGGATGCACCGCCAGCCTGTTGGCAGTGCATCCACGGTCGTTGGCCCTGGCGGTTCAACCGCCAGGGTCAGAATGACCCCCTATATGTGTTCCTTGTGTGGAGCCTAACTGTATCACTGAGGCTCTGCTAACCAGAACCTCATTGTTTATGCTCTCTCTGCTTTTAAAATTGTCACTGCAAGCTAGTGACTAATTTAACAATTCTGATTGGCACCTATATATATGGTACCTAGGTACTCAGGGTATTGGGGTTCCAGGAGATCCCTATGAGCTGCAGCATTTCTTTTGACACCCATAGGGAGCTCAGACAATTCTTACACAGGACTGCCACTGCAGCCTGAGTGAAATTACGTCCACGTTATTTTACAGTCATTTTGCACTGCACTTAAGTAACTTATAAGGCACCTATATGTCTGACCCTCACTTAGTGAAGGTTAGGTGCAAAGTTACTTTGTGTGAGGGCACCCTGGCACTAGCAAAGTTGCCCCCACATTGTTCAGTGCAAATTCCCCAGACTTTGTGAGTGCGGGGACACCATTACACGTGTGAACTACATATAGGTCAATACCTATGTGTAGCTTCATAATGGAAACTCGGAACATGGCCATTCAACATGTCTAGCATCATGGAATTGTCACCCCAATACCATTCTGGTATTGGGGGGGACAATCCCTTGCCTCCCTGGGGCTCCAGCATGGAACCCGGGTACTGCCAAACTAGCTCTCTGGGGTTTTACCTGCAGTTACCGCTGCTGTCAACCCTCAGACAGGTTTCTGCCCCTCTGGGGTCTGGGCTGCCCAGTCCCAGGAAGGCAGAACAAAGGATTTCCTCTGAGAGAGGGTGTTACACCCTCTCCCTTTGGAAATAGGTGTTAAGGGCCTGAGAGGAGTAGCCTCTCCTGGCCTCTGGAAATGCTTTGAAGGGCACAGATGGTGCCCTCCTTGCATAAACCAATCTACACCGGCTCAGGGATCCCCCAGCCCCTGCTCTGGTGCGAAACTAGACAAAGGAAAGGGGAGTGACCAATCCCCTGTCCATCACCACCCCAGGGGTGGTGCCCAGAGCTCCTCCAGTGTGTATCAGACCTCTGCCATCTTGAATGCAGAGGTGTGAGCGCACAATGGAGACCTCTGAGTCACCAGTGCCAGCAGGTGATGTCAGAGACCCCTCTGATAGGCTCTTACCTGGTTAGGTAGCCAATCCTCCTCTGAGGGCTATTTACGGTCTCTCCTGTGGGTCTCTCTTCAGATAACAAATGCAAGAGCTCACCAGAGTTCCTCTGCACTTCCCTCTTCGACTTCTGCCAAGGATCGACCGCTGACTGCTAAAGAACGCCTGCAAAACTGTAACAAAATAGCAAGAAGACTACCAGCAACATTGTAGCGCCCCTTATCCTGACGGCTTTCTCAACTGTTTCCTGGTGGCACATGCTCTGAGGTCTGTCTGCCTTGACCCTGCACTGGAAGCCAAGAAGAAATCTCCAGTGGGTCGACGAAATCTTCCCCCTGCTAACGCAGGCACCAAAGTTCTGCATCACCGGTCCTCTGGGTCCCCTTTCATCTTGACAAGCATGGTCCCTGGAACACAGGAGCTGGATCCAAGTGACCCCAACAGTACAGTGGTCCTTTTGACCAAATTTGATGGAGGTGAGTCCTTGCCTCCCCACGCCTGACAGTAATCCTGTGTACTGCATGAAGTGCAGCTGCTAGGGCTTCTGTGCACTTCTGCAAGACTTCCTTCAAGCACAGCACAGCCCCGGTCCCCAGCACTATGTCCTGCATTGCCCAACTCGCTGAGTTGGACTCCGACTTCGTGGGACCCTCTTTTGTTGTGCTGAGACAACCGCTGTGCTCAGAGTTTCTGAACACCTGTTTAGGTGCTTTTGCGGGTGCTGCCTACTTCTGCATGGGCTCTCTCTATTGGTGAGTGCCCTCTCTGTCTCCTCCTCCAAGGGGCGACCTCCTGGTCCTTCCTGGGCACTGGAAACACCCAAAATCCTCAACCGTGACTCTTGCAGCTAGCAAGGTTTGTTTGTGATCTTTCTGCGTGGAAACAATTCTGCATCCTCCAGCATGCCGTGGGACATCTTCTGACCAAAGGAGAAGTTCCTGGCATCTTCCGTTGTTGCAGAATCTTTGGCTTCTTCCACCCGGAGGCAGCCCTTTTGCACCTTTATCCGGGGTTTAGTGGGCTCCTGCCCCCCCTGGACACTTGCCTGACTCTTGGACTCAGTCCCCTTCCTTTGCAGGTACTCAGGTCCAGGAATCCATCTTCAGTGCTTTGCAGTCAGTTGTTGCCTTTGCAGAATCCCCTATCTCGACTTTACTGTCTTTCTGGGGTAGTAGGGTAACTTTACTCCTAGTTTTTAGTGTCTTGGGGTGGGGTATCTTGGACACCCTTAATGTTTTCTTACACTCCCAGAGGCCCTCTACACACTACACTAGGCCTGGGAAGGGAGTATATCCTCTGAGATACTTTTGGCATATTGTCACTAAAATAAAGTACCTTTATTTTTAATATTCTGAGTATTGTGTTTTCTTGTGATATAGTGCTATATGATATAAGTGGTATAGTAGGAGCTTTGCATGTCTCATAGTTCAGCTTAAACTGCTCTGCTATAGCTGCCTCTATCAGCCTAAGCTGCTAGAACACTACTAATCTACTAATAAGGGATAACTGGACCTGGCACAAGGTGTAAGTACCACTAGGTACCCACTATAAGCGAGGCCAGCCTCCTACATTGGTGGTGCAGCAGTGGGATAAGTACTTGTAACTGATTTACCACTTTGTCATTGGTGCGTTTCATAAGCAAAACATATACCAAATACTTCAGAATATACACAGTAACCTAAACAGTTTAAATTTCCTTCTCTAAAATTTTCTAAAAAGTTTCTGAAAAGTTTCTGAAAACATTCAAAAGTTTTCAAAAGTTTGAAAGTTTTTCTCTGTTCTTTTAAAAGTTCCAAAAATGTTTTTCTCTCTCTGTACTAAACCTTTCTGTCATGTCTTCAGTAGAGCTTACTCCCACAGTTGTCCAGGCAACATATGGGAAGCTAACCTTTAAAAGTTTGAGGGGTCTCTGCATTGAAAGAGGTTTAGCAATTGATAAGAATCCCACAAAAGATCTTCTCCTTAGCCTTCTCCTAGAAAGTGACCAGAACCAGACTGGGCCATCCCAGGATCAGGAGGTAGATGAGGGGGGTACCCAGCCAGACTCAGAGGAGTCCCCTGAGGGTGCTGAGGAGGGTTCTTCCAAGGACCTGTCAGCTAACAGGCCATCTGGTGACACTGCTGGTGGGAGGGGGTCACACACTAGTAGGGCACCTTTTACTCCTAAAGGCTAGGTTACTAGAGTCCAGCCAGTTAGGGACAGGTCTCTCTCTGCAAATTCCCACAATTCTTCTGTGTCTCACAATTCCAAAGCCTCCCACCCTGAGGATAATGTAATGGAAAGGCAACTCAGAAAGATGAGGTTGGAGGAGGCCAGGCTGGAGCTTAAACAGCAGCTGGCCTTAAACAGGGAATCTCTGGATGTGGAAAGGCAGAGGTTGGGGTTAGTTCCCCATGGTGGCAGCAGCAGTGTTTTTGATAGCAATCCTGTTAGAGAGCAAGATTCCAGAAACCTGCATAAGATAGTCCTCCCTTACAAGGAGAGAGATGACATTAACAAGTGGTTTGTTGCACTTGAGAGGGCCTGTATGGTACAGTTGGTCCCTCAAAGGCAGTGGGCTGCTATCTTGCGGCTATCTTTCACTGGTAAGGGTAGGGATAGGCTCCTTACTGTCAGAGAAAGAGTCCCCTCAAGACTGGACAGACTTTGTAGACTGTTCAGTGAAGGCCTTGGAGGGTTGGTTACATGGCAGTAAGGTGACTGACTATGAAAGCCTGTGTAATATAATCCTGAGAGAGCATATTTTAAACAATTGTGTGTCTGATTTGTTGCACCAGTACTTGGTAGACTCAGATCTGACCTCTCCCCAAGAATTGGGAAAGAAGGCAGACAAATGGGTCAGAACGAGTGAACAGAAAGGTTCATACAGGAGGTGACAAGGATGGCAAGAAGAAAGATGGTGAGAAATCTCAGGATTAGCATGGGGATAAGGGTAAAACTAAAGATCCTTCTTCAAATCCTAAACACTCTTCGGGAGGTGGGGATAAATTAACTTCTTCCTTTTCTTCACAACCCACACACATTAAAAAGCCTTGGTACTATGTGTGTAAAAATAAAGGCCAGAGGCCAGGGGATAAGTCCTGCCCAGGTAAACCTCCTGAGCCTACCACCACTTATACATCAAACTGTAGTGCCCCTAGCAGTAGTGGTAATAGTGGTGGGACTGCTGGCAACAGTGAAAATAAGGGTGTAGTTGGGTTAACTTTTGGGTCCATCATAGAAACTGGGGTAGTCAGTCCGAAAACAGTTTCTGTCACACCTGGTGGCACTGGCCTTGCCACGCTGGCTGATTGTCCCCTTACAATGGATAAGTACAGACAGACCGTTTCAATAAATGGTGTTGAGGCTCAGGTCTACAGGGACACAGGTGCCAGTATAATTTTGGTGACTAAAAACCTAGGGGCATATTTATACTCTGTTTGCGCCGGAATTGCGTTGTTTTTTTTTACGCAATTCCGACGCAAATCTAACTCCATATTTATACTTTGGCGTTAGACGCGTCTTGCGCCAAAGTCCATGGAGTTTGCCTAATTTTTTAGCGTGGACACCTACTTTGCATTAATGAGATGCAAGGTAGGCGTTCCCGTCTAAAAAATTGACTCCGAGGCATGTGCGCCGTATTTACACTCCCGGGCAAAATTCACACCCGGGAGTGGGCGGGTCAAAAAAAATTATGTACGGCCACTTTTGTGCCGTTTTTTTGCGCCTGGAAAAGGCAGGCTTTAAGGGACCTGTGGGCTCTGAAGGAGCCCAGAGGTGCCCTCCCATGCCCCCAGGGACACCCCCTGTCACCCTTGCCCACCCCAGGAGGACACCCAAGGCTGGAGGGACCCATCCCAGGGACATTAAGGTAAGTTCAGGTAGGTATTTTTGTGTTTTTTTTGTGTGGCATAGGGGTGCCTGATTTGTGCCCCCCTACATGCCACTATGCCCAATGACCATGCCCAGGGGACAGAAGTCTTTGCTAAGACAGGAGTCATTTCTATGGGGTTTGGGAGTCGAAATAAATGGCGCAAATCGGGTTGAGGCGAAAAATTTGCCTCAGCCTGACTTGCCCCATTTTTTGACGCCCAAGCTCCATATCCCCCTACGCCGGCGCTGCCTGGTGTACGTCATTTTTTTCCACGCACACCAGGCAGTGCCGGCGGCTAACGCCGGCTAACGTCATTGATTAAATACGGCGCCCGCATGGTGCTTCAGAATGGCGTTAGCCGGCGCTAATTTTTTTGACGCAAAACTGCGTTAGCGCAGTTTTGCGTCAAAAAGTATAAATATGGCCCCTAGTGTCTCCTGCACAACACATCATTGGACAACAGTACAAGATTATTGATGTCCATAACTCCACTAAGTTCCTTCTCTTAGCTATAATTCAATTTAGTTGGGGTAGAGTTACTGGCCCTAAGCAGGTGGTAGCATCATCTATCTTACCTGGTGACTGTCTCTTAGGTAATGACCTAGAAGTTTCATGTTGGGCTGAGGTAGAGTTTAATACCCATGCAGCCATGCTGGGTATGTCTGAGGAATTGCTTCCTCTCATTTCAGCTGAAAGGAAAAAGCAAAGGAGGGAAAAAGGCCTGAAAACTCAGGATCCTTCTCCAACAACAGGTGAAAAAGACATCAAAGTATCCCCTACCCACTATCCCATTCCGGATACCATTCCTGTGGTGGGAGAAACCTCTCCTGGAGAAGCACCTGTGCCAAGGGAATCATCAGCTAGCACAGCTGTACTCCCTGAGGTAGAAGTACCTCTCTGTGGGATAACTAATATTGGTGAGAAAAAGTGCACCATTTTAGTTAACATGGAACATCCCTCCAACCCTCCCAGAGAAACTTTAGTGCAGCAACCCTGCACTGCCTCACAACACTTAGGACAGCAGCCCTGCCCTAGTGTGGAGCTCATAGGACAGCATCCCAGCCCTGCTCCGACTCAAGAGAAACAGCAACCCTGCTCTCTCTTACAGCCATATGTACAAAGATTTTGCCCAGCTATGGCTTTATTGAGACAGCATCCCTGTCTGGCATTCTCATAATTTGATATAGGTGCAGTGGACAATACCCACTGCTCTAAACTTAAACATACTAATAGGAACTCTGAGAATATAACTTCACATTGTTGGCTAGCTAAAAAACGTCAAACAGGGTGGTTCACATCCCCACAGGGAAGTAACCATATAGTGGATGATAAAGGGATTAACCAATGTATTGCAGAGCTACTCTCCACTTATCACCACTCAGACAATACAGACTCAACTGTCCAAGGTTAGCCTTATTGTACTTCGTTTGGGGGGGAGGGGGTTGTGTAGGAAGGTAGCCTCTGTCTAGCCTTGTTACCCCCACTTTTAGCCTGTTTGTGAGTATATGTCAGTGTGTTTTTACTGTCTCATTGGGATCCTGCTAGCCAGGACCGCAGTGCTCATAGTGGAAACCCTATTTGTCAGTGTGTTTGATATGTGTCACTGGGACCCCGCTAGCCAGGACCCCAGTGCTCATACTTTGTGACCTATATGTGTTCCCTGTGTGGTGCCTATCTGAATCACTGAGGCTCTGCTAACCAGAACCTCAGTGTTTGTCACTGCAGGCTAGAGACTAATTTTACCAATTCTGATTGGCACACTGGAACACCCTCATAATTCCCTAGTATATAGTACCTAGGTACCAGGGTATTGGGGTTCCAGGAGATCCCTATGGGCTGCAGCAGTTCTTTTGCCACCCATAGGGAGCTCAGGCAATTCTTACACAGGACTTCCACTGCAGCCTGAGTGAAATACCATCCACGTTATTTCACAGCCATTTTACACTGCACTTAAAGTAACTTATAAGGCACCTATATGTCTAACCCTCACTTAGTGAAGGTTAGGTGCAAAGTTACTTAGTGTGAGGGCACCCTGTCACTAGCCAAGGTGCCCCCACAATGTTCAGTGCAAATTCCACAGACTTTGTGAGTGTGGGGACACCATTACAGGCGTGAACCACATATAGGTCAATACCTATGTGTAGCTTCACAATGGTAACTCCGAACATCGCCATGTAACATGTCTAGGATCATGGAATTGTCACCCCAATACCATTCTGGTATTGAGGGGACAATTCCATGCATCTCTGGGGCTCTAGCATGGAACCCAAGTACTGCCAAACTAGCTCTCTGGGGTTTTCTCTGCAGCCGCCGCTGCTGCCAACCCTCAGACAGGTTTCTGCCCTCCTGGGGTCTGGGCATCCCAGTCCCAGGAAGACAGAACAGAGGATTTCCTCTGAGAGAGGGTGTTACACCCTCTCCCTTTGGAAATAGGTGTTAAGGGCCTGAGAGGAGTAGCCCCTCCTGGCCTCTGGAAATTCTTTGAGGGCACAGATGGTGCCCTCCTTGCATAAACCAGTCTACACCGGTTCAGGGATCCCCCAACCACTGCTCCGGTGCGAAATTGGACAAAGGAAAGGGGAGTGACCACTCCCCTGTCCATCACCACCCCAGGGGTGGTGCCCAGAGCTCCTCCAGTGTGTCTCAGACCTCTGCCATCTTGAATGCAGAGGTGTGAGGGCACAATGGAGACCTCTGAGTGGGCAGTGCCAGCATGTGATGTCAGAGACCGTTCCTGATAGGTTCTTACCTGGTTAGGTAGCCAATCCTCCCCTGAGGGCTATTTAGGGTCTCTCCTGTGGGTTTCTCTTCAGATAACGAATGCAAGAGCTCACCAGACTTCCTATGCACTTCCCTCTTTGACTTCTGCCAAGGCTCGACCGGTGATTGCTCCAGGATGCCTGCAAAACCGCAACAAAGTAGCAAGAAGACTACCAGCAACATTTTAGCGCCTCATCCTGCCGGCTTTCTCGACTGTTTCTTGGTGGTGCATGCTCTGAGGGCTGTCTGCCTTCACCCTGCACTGGAAACCAAGAAGAAATCTCCTGTGGGTCAACGGAATGTTCCCTCTGCTAACACAGGCACCAAACTTCTGTATCACCGGTCCTCTGGGTCCCCTCTCATCTTGACGAGCTTGGTTCCTGGAACACAGGAGCTGGATTCAAGTGACCTCGACAGTCCAGTGGTCCTTCTGTACAAATTTGGTGGAGGTAAGTCCTTACCTTCCCACACCAGACAGTAATCTTGTGTACTGCATGAACTGCAGCTGCTAGGGCTTCTGTGCACTTTTGCAAGACTTCCTTCATGCACAGCACAGCCCAGTCCCCAACACTCCGTCCTGCATTGCCCAACTCGCTTAGTTGGACTCCGACTTCGTGGGACCCTCATTTGTTGTGCTGAGATGACCGCTGTGCTCAGATTTTCTGAATGCCTGTTCAGGTGCTTCTGCGGGTGCTGCCTGCTTCTGCATGGGTTCCCTATGTTGCTGAGTGCCCCCTCTGTCTCCTCCTCCAAGGGGCGACCTCCTGATCCTTCCTGGGCACTGGCAGCACCCACACTCCTCAATTGTGACTCTTGCAGCTAACAAGGCTTGTTTGCGGTCTTTCTGCATGGAAACAACTCTGCATCCTCCAGCACGCCATGCAGAATCCCTTATCTTAACTTTACTGTCTTTCTGGGATAGTAGGGTAACTTTCCTCCTACTTTTCAGGGTTTTGGGGTGTGGTATCTTGGACACCCTTAGTGTTTTATTACACTCCCAGCGACCCTCTACGCAGGACCGCTTTTTATCAGAAACAAAATAACTACATACATCCAACAAAGAAACCTCCGCTCAAGATTGGCACCCCGCCTTAGAACACCACCATACAAGAAAAAGACTATAGGTGGTACATCCTTCTCCGTTCAAGCAGCCAAACAATGGAATTCATTACCCCCAACTATAAGAGCCACAGATAACTTTCTTGTCTTCAGAAAACTACTCAAGAGTTGGCTCTTTCCTTCATAACCATCATATTCAAAAACTATGTACTGCATATGCCTATGTTGATAAGTATTTTTTCTGATTATGTGTTTAGTTCTAGTTATGTATAGTTCTTTAGAAAAGATTTATCACTAGTATGCCATAACAATAAAATACACACACACTCTTTAAACCTGTTTGACTAAGTATATTTACCCATGGTTCTAATTATGTATTGTATGCACATATATGTGTGCATATATGTGTGTGTTCATGTGTGTTTGTATGTGTGTGTGTATGTGTGTATGTATATATATATATATAAATATATATTTATATATATATGTATGTATGTGTATATGTTGTTTCTGTGCTTGGCAAGTTCGTGGGTCATTGCATGGCTCCTGGGTGGGTTGTTATACTAGATATCTATGAATCCCTGTTCTCATCTTATCACATTTATCTACCCATCATCCTATGTCATGTCTCTATCAAACTATTCTCCATTCCCACTCTGACTCATCCCAAATTATTTCTACTACTTTCATCTCCTAAATAACTCTGCCTAAGCTCTTCCCTCCGCTTCCACATCTAACTCACCAAACCTCACTCTACTACCATGACCTCCCACACAACCCTACTAAATTCTCCCTCATTTATCTCACACTGCTACTATGATCTCCCTAACCCTTCCACAGATTCTTCCCTCCTCCATCCCTCTTTACTCATCCCAAGCCTTTGGGTTGAGTAAATGAGGGATATACTCCCAATTAACACTTCTGGATTTCTTTCCTCCTCCACCCCTCCATTACTCAAGTCAATCTAGCTAACAAACTCTCATGTCCGCGGCTCAAATTAATTCATAATAATACTAAAACTGTACTCATATTTCCCAATACTAATTCATCACTAATTCTTGTTGGTTTCCAGAGTAGGCTGCTACTCGCAGAAAAGTGCTTTGACGCCTCGTCAGGGGTAGTAAGCGCTATATAAATACTATTACAATGCAATGCAATACAATACAATAGACACTACACTAGGCCTGGGGTCCATTTGTGGTTCGTATTCCACTTTTGGAGTATATGGTTTGTGTTGCCCCTAGGCCTATTTTCTCCTATTGCATTCTATTGTGTTCTACAGTCTTTGCACTACTTTTCTAAGTGTTTTAGTTACCTGATTTTGGTTTGTGTGTATATTTTGTGTACATTACTTACCTCCTAAGGGAGTATATCCTCTGAGATACTTTCGGCATATTGTCACTAAAATAAAGTACTTTTATTTTTAGTAACTCTGAGTATTGTGTTTTCTTGTGAGATAGTGTTATATGATATAAGTGGTATAGTAGGAGCTTTGCATGTCTCCTAGTTCAGCCTAAGCTGCTCTGCTATAGCTACCTCCATCAGCCTAAGCTGCTAGAACACTACTAATCTACTAATAAGGGATAGCTGGACCTGGCACAAGGTGTAAGTACCACTAGACACCCACTAGACCTCAGACTGACTATATAAGGTATGCTGCACTTTGTGTGGAGGCAGGACATAGATAGTCAAGTGTAAGTATGGCTGTACCCAATTCCACCCTCCCTTCCTGCCAGTGATGTCCCATCCAGGTATACCTATGCTCCCTATGGTGTGAGGCTGTCTAGGAGGAATACACAAAGCCCAACTGTCAGCTACCTCCGGTCATGTGACCCAGAGACAGGCTGAAGGCACTAAGGCCCTCATTACAACCCTGGCGATCGGTGATAAAGCGGCGGTAATACTGCCAACAAGCCAGCAGTAAAAAAAATGGAATTATGACCACGGCGGAAACCACCAACACAGACAGACACTTTAACACACCGACCGCCACAGCAATAGCAACAAGCACTGCGGCGGTAACCGCTAAGAGCCAGGCGGAAGACAATGTACGGCCCACTGTATCACAATAGGCCTATCCGCCAATTTTTCCGGGGCGGTACCAACGATAACAAAAGCACAGCAGAAACAGATCTCAGAAGTCAAAGGACTCAAATCTGGAGACTCAGGGAAGAACCACACCGCCATGGAGCCCGAACTGCAGGTGTTCCTTATGCTGGTCTACCTCCTCCTACACCAGGAATACCAACGCCGTCAATGATGACCACGGTGAGTACTGCCGCCTAGCACACAAGGGAGGTGGGAGGAAAAAGAGAGTGTCACACACACGCAACACCCCCACCCCATCCCCAACAACATATACACAAACAGATGCAACAACATTACACATCCACCCCGTACCCCTCAGGAATAATGAAAGGACAAAAGGAAGTGATTTAAGTGAGTGTAATAAAATAAAATTCTAGAAATACGTTCTCAAAATTCAAAACAGTATTTACATATATACAAATGGAGGGACAATGCCCAGTCCATAATGTCTGTGGGCCACAGGGCCACATCATGTAGACCAAGGCAACACCTTACTCCTGCATCAACACGGAAAGAACACTGCTGTGGCATCAGGTCCAAAATACACAGGCACCTCAGGGGGACGGGGAATGGGGGGCACCTCAGCCGGAAGATGGTACAACACCACTTGTCCTGGAGGGGGCAACATGGCCTGTGCGATGTCCTGGGGAGTGAAAAGCCACAGTCTCTCAAGTGGGTGGTCTGTCCACTGCTTAGTCCTGGGAAGTGCAAAGCCACAGTCTCTCTAGTGGGTGGTCTGGCCACTGCTTGGTCCTGGGGAGTGCAAATCCGCAGTCTCTCAAGTGGGTGGGTTGCCCACTGCTTGTTCCTGGGGAATACAGGGCCACAGTCTCTCTAGAGGATGCATTCTTACACTGGTTCTGGAGGGGGCTGGAAGTGCTGGGGGAGGCTCCAGCTCTTCGCCTGCAGCCCCGGATGGCTGCAGTGCCATGGTTGTTGTTCGGGGCTCAGATTCAGTCACAGCACCAGGCCTCCTGTCCCTCCTGTCTGCAGGGGCAGGCACTTTGCCCTTGCCATCTGGTGGTACCTCCTTGCCCTTCCCCTTGTAAGCTGGTGGTGCCTCCTTGCCCTTGGTAGCTGGTGGTACATTCTTGCCCTTCCCCTTGGCACCTGGTTCAGGCACACTGCCAGTGCTGATGGGTGTTTCCTTGTAGCCTCTCACACCTGCAGTAGCTGCCGAAAATACAGTGGCCGTGGACTGGGTGGCTGAGGTGCTAGCCTGGGTTCTGCCCACCCTGGCCCGACGTGAAGGACGGGGGAAGGGGTAGGGAAAAAGTCAATGGCAGGGAGGAAAAGCTTCTTAGGGACACTGGGGTGGGAAGGGGGTGAAGGTTTGGGTGTGGAGGAAGTGGGAGTGGTTGTAGGAGGTGTCTGTCTGCCTGCTTGCATTTGTGCACTTTGGGAAGAAGGGGCACAGACACAGTGGGAGAGGACACAGGAGATGTGTGCATGGATGTGGGGGTGGTGACTGCCAGTGAGGGGCATGATATGCGTGTTGATGATGGAGACAATGGGTGTGGATGTAGTGCATGCAGGTGCGAGTGGAGACGCTACTGGGAGGGACGTGGACAATGAGGTGGTGGGAGACACAGTGGAGGCAGTGGATGTTGTTATGTAGGCATTTGGATGGTGTTTGTGTGAGTGCCTGTGGGATGATGTGTGGTGCTTGTGTTTGCCTCAGCCACTCCTGTGTGTTATCTTGGGTGCATGCTGGTCTGAATGTGTGCTTGGGATAGGTTGGGGTTCAGGGGAATGCGACTGGGCAGAGGAAGTTGGAGGGGGGAGACAGGAACAATGGCTGCCATCAGGGAGGAGGCCAGAGGCTGAATGATCAATAGCCTTCTCACTCAGGGCAGCAGTGCTAACTGGGGCAGGGCCTGAGGTGCCTGGGGCGAAGGAGATGCCCACCGTCCTGGGTGAGCGGGCAGGGTAAACTCACTGAGGAGCTGCTAGGAGGGCAGTGCTGGTATGGTGGTGGCGGCTGTACCTGTAATTGGGGTGGCCACAGAGGTGCCCGTCACCACCAGGGAGCTTCCATCGGAGGAGGTATCACTGTCAGATATCCCTCCTGTCCCCTCCTGTCTCCACCGTGGTGCTCCCCCGCCCTCTGTCCCACTGGTGCCCTCACCATTGGTGGATTCGGCCTCCTGGGCCATGTGGGATGCAGCTCCCTCCATCGTCGGTGCCTCTGCTCCTCCGCCTGATGATGCTATTGCACATAAGGACAGAATGACAAAACAAAAAGGGGGGTAAGAGACAGAGGATACACTTGGTCAATGGCAGCAACAACACCACTGTTGGCATACACAACACAAAGGGAACAGCCCTAGGCACCATGCCATAGACAGTAATACCTAACGCGAGGTGCAGCATACCTGAGACCCACAGAGCCCTGCTCAGTAGTGCCCACTAGCTTGGTTGGAGGTGGAGTTCATCAGCCGCTCCCCAACATGAAACCCACCCTGCAATGTCTGTCCTGAGCTTGGTGCACCAACAGTCACACAACCCCCACCCTGAGACCACCCAACCACGTGCAAGTAGTATATTTGGAACTGTACTCACCCCATTGTGGCTGCTGTGATGCTCTCACGCGCCCGTCCAGCTCCGGATAGGCCACTGCCAGTATGCAGAACATCAGGGGGTGGTCAGGGTTCGACGGGCACCCCTTCCTCATTGGGAAGTCATCCCCAGCTGGGCCTCCACCGTGTTCTGTGCCCAGCGTCTCAGGTCCTCCCACCTTTTGTGACAGTGGGTGCTCTGCCTGCCGTAGACACCAAGGGTTCGCACATCCTTGGCGATGGCATGCCATATACCCTTGTTCTGATGGGCGCTGACCTGCAGAGGAAATACACATAGAAAAAGGGTATCAATCATATCATATGGCCTGTTACACTAATGGCCCACCATATCCCTCCCATCCCCTTATGCACATACATTGCACATACATTGCCCACCATACATGCAGCACACAGCCCAGCATATCGCAACTGCTCCCCCCTTACACGAGGCCCTCACATACAGCACTCCATGCATTCATGCCCCATGAATCGTGCTCATAGTGTACTCACCTGTTGGTCTGGAGGCCCATATAGCAATCGGTACTGGGGTAGGACCCCATCCACCAGTCTCTCCAACTCTGCAGCGGTGAGGGCAAGGGCCCTTGACCCAGGGACAGGAGCCATGGTCGGTTCCAGACACAGGTCACAGCAGCAATTGCAGTGTAGGCCTTCTCCTGTTGAAGGTCAGGTAGGAAGTGAGTGAACAGATACAAAATGGTGGTCACGTCCATGGCGGTGCATACCGTCACCGCAGGCGTACATCACCATTGGCTACTGTAACCCATAGGGCCCAATGTTAACCAATGACGAGTTGCACGGCAGTACTCAACCGCCTCCCGCAATGGCACACAACGTCAGCGGCATTACCGAATTTCCCCCTGTCCATTCACACAGGACAGTTGGCCGCCATATTAGTGGGGGGCAGGCCATGGCACCTGACTGCGTCACAGCACACATAGGCACCATTTGGGCCTATACATCAACATACTGTTTCTGTCACAACATGCAATGCACTGTACATTTAGGAAATGTTGAAAACTGACCAGATGCTCATCGTTTTGTCCCCCAGATTACAATCACTGAGGATGAATGGGAGATGGAGACATTCCCCTTGTACAAGCCCCTGGTGGACCTGGCAACAATGGAGGACAGGGACATTATCCTCACCTACAAACTTGACAGGGCCACAATCCATGAGCTGTGTGCCCAAATGGAGCCAGACCTGATCTCTGCTATCCATCACTCCACTGGGATCCCCCCTCTTGTGCAAGTCCTATTTATGCTCCATTTCTTGGCATCTGGCTCCTTCCAAGTGACAGTGGCCTTGGCAGCAGGAATGTCTCAGCCAATGTTCTCAATTGCGCTGACCAGAGTGTTGTCTGCCCTGATGAAACACATGCGCAGCTACATTGTTTTCCCCCAGGCTACATTGTTTTCCCCCAGGATTTGGCCACAGTGAAAGCTGATATCTATGCAATGGGACATATCCCCAACATTATTGTGGCAATTGATGGTGCACATATTGCATTTGTTCCCCCCTGGAAAAATGAACAGGCGTTGAGAAATCGAAAGAGCTTTCACTCTATGAATGTATAGATAGTGAGCCTGGTGGACCAGTACATCTCCCATGCGAATGCAAAGTATCCTGGGTCTGTGCATGATGCCTTTATTCTGAGGAATAGCAGCAACCCATATTTGATGGCTCAACTCCAGAGGCACAGGGTGTGGCTAATAGGTGAGCCCATGGTCGCCACCCAATATATGTTGATGTATGGGTATGGGGTTGGCCCTAAGGGTTGGTGTCTGGCTAACAGGTATCCCTTGGTATTTGTAGGTGACTCTGGTTACCCCAACCTCTCATGGCTACTGACCCCAGTGAGGAATCCAAGGACAGGGGCAGAGGAACGTTACAATGAGGCACATGGGCGAACAAGAAGAATTATAGAGCGAAACTTTGGCCTTCTGAAGGCCAGGTTTCGGTGCCTCCATCTAATAGGTGGTTCCTTTTGCTCCTCACCCAAGAAGGTGTACCAGATCATCGTGGCATGTTGCATGTTGCACAACCTTGCCTTACATCGCCAGGTGCCTTTTCTGCAGGAGGATGAGGCTGGAGATGGGCGTGTGGCAGCAGTGAAGCCTGTGGACAGTGACAAAGATGAGGCAGGGGATGAGGATGTGGACAACAGAACAGCAATCATTCAACAGTACTTCCAGTGACACACAGGTAAGTCACTGTAACGTCCGCTTCCATTGCAGTTTTGTATTGTAAATTTTCACTAGCAGGCTGATATTCCCACTACTATAGCCACTTACTGTTCCCTTTGACATGTCTATTTACAGATATCTGTGACCCACTCTGGCTCCTGGTGTATTGACTGCAGAAAATTACAGGCCGTACCTAAGTATACATTACTGTACAGTTGAATTGCAATGTCTACAGATTGTGAAGCAAATACATAGTTCAATCACTTGACAGACTCAGTATTTTTTCAAGGATGTTTATTCATGTGTTAATAAGTGGATGGGGTATTGCTAAAGGCTGGGGGAGTGGTGGAGGAGAGTCCAGGATAGAGTCCAGTCTATTTTTATCACAGGTGCATTGTCCAACGGGGCATAGGAAGTGGAGCAATGGCAGTTCAAGATAGACAGGGTGACAGAGTGGGACACAAAGGTAACAATCAGGAGAGTCTTATTTCCTGTCGGGGTTCTTGGCAATGTTCTCTGGCTTCTGCCTGGATCGCAGGGACCGTTTGCGAGGTGGGTCTCTTTCTGCAGGGGGTGAGGTGCTGGTGGCCTGTTGTTCCTGTGGCGGGGCCTCCTGTCCACTAGCGTCAGCGGAAGTGGAGGTCTATTCATCGGTTTGGCTAGTGTCAGAGGCCCGTTGGTGTGGCACTGCCTCACTAATGGTGCTGGCCATGCATTCCAGCACCCCTGCAATGGATACCAGGATGGTGTGGATGTCCCTCAGGTCCTCCCTGATCACCAGGTATTGTCCCTCCTGCAGCCGCTGGGTCTCCTGCAACTTGGCCAGTATCTGGCCCATGGTCTCCTGGGAATGGTGGTATGCTCTCAGGATGTTGCTGAGTGCCTTGTGGAGAGTCAGTTCCCTGGGCCTGTCCTCCCCCTGTCACACAGCAGTCCTCCCAGCTTCCCTGTTGTCCTGTGCCTCTGTCCCCTGAACTGTGTGTCCACTGCCACTGACCCCAAGTCCCTGATTGTCCTGTGTTTGTGGTGTGGCCTGGGGTCCCAGTAGTGGTAGACACATTGCTGATTGACGTGTCCTGGGGACAGAGGTATGGGCCCACTGGGTGGGTTTTTCCTGAAGGGGGAGGCTCTGTGATAGTATGGGACTGTGCCTGGGTAACCGACTGTCCGGAGGTCCCTGATGGGCCAGGTTAGTCATCCTCATCCAGGCAAGCAGAGCTGCTGTCATCACTGTGGGCCTCTTCTGGGGGAGGACTGGATGTTGCTGGCACCTCCTCTCTGGTAACCTTGTGTTGGGGACCTGTGAGGATGTAAATGCTGTGTTATTGTTTCTGCGTGTGACATCTTGTGCATGGGTGTGTTGGCCTCTACTGTTGTGAGTGCCCTGTCAGCTTTGCTTTGTGTGAGTATTTATGTTGTGGGTTAGGTGATTTTCTCTAGTGTGCATGCTGTGGTGATGGGTGTCTTTTCAGGGCTGTGAGTGGTGTCCATGCATTAGTGGTCCATGCAGTGCTGGCTATTGGGATGGGTGGGTTGTGATGGTGGGGTATATGTGAGGTGGTAGGTTGATGGGGTGAGGGTAGGTGTGGGGGTATGTGATGGCATACAGGTATAGGGGTGATAGTAATAGAGATTTGACTTGCCAGAGTCCAGGCCTCCTGCTATTCCTGACAGGCCCTCAGGATGCAGTATTGCTAAGACTTGATCTTCCCATGTTGTTAGTTGTGGGGGATGAGGTGGGGGTCCACCACAAGTCTTCTGTAGTGCTATCTGGTGTCTTGCTATCATGGAACGCATGTTCCCCCATAGGTCGTTCCACCTCTTCCTGATGTCATCCCTTGTTCTTGGGTGCTGTCCCACGATGTTGACCCTGTCCGTGATTCTCTGCCATAGCTCAATCTTCCTAGTGATGGATGTCTCCTGCATCTGTGATCCGAATAGCTGTGGCTCTACCCGTGTGATTTCTTCCACCATGAACCTTAGCTTCTCCTCCGAGAACCTGGGGTGTCTTTGTGGTGCCATGGGTGTCGTGTGAGTGGTTTGTGTGAGGGTGTGTGGGGATATATGTTGGGGTGTGTGCTGTGAGGTGCATGGATGGTATATGGGTGATGGTGTCCTGTGGCTCTGATTTTGTGGGTGTTCTTGCTGTATCTCTCTCTAGTGGCAATTTTTGTTAGTCATAAAGGGATGTTGATAATGTGGGTGTATGTTTTATAGTGGTATGGGTATGTGGGTGTGTGGTTGTGGTGTGTGCATGTGTGTCAGGTGTGTGTAGTTTGAATTGTCCATTGTGGTATTGTTTTGTATGTGTGTATGTATTTTGAGTGCATCGGTATTTACCGTCAATAGTTTACCGCGCTTGAATGTCCGCCACGGTGATTCGTGGGTCATAATATTGCAGGCGCAGTTCTGTTGGCGTAACGGTGTGGGTTTTGCTACCGCCAGTTTATCACTGACCTTTGGGCTGACGGACTTTTGTGTGTGTCTGTATGGTGACGGATTGCTATGTGTGGGTCATAATATGGGTAGCCTTATACCGTCGCGGTTGCAGTATGTTGGCGGCAGTCAGCATGACAGTAAGCTGGACTTACTGCCAATGTCATGATGAGGGCCTAAATGGCTAAGGCAGGAAAATGTCAACTTTTTGAAAGTGAAATTTTTCCAGTTGTAATTTAAAATCTGACTTTGGGGGGCATGGCCAAGATGGCGACGGAGTAAGACATGATCTTCTTTTCTCTGCCACCCAGGCCCTCTACAACTGCAGCTAGCGATTGTAGGAAAGTACCATCTTGCTTGGTATGTTACCCCCATATTTCACTGTATATATGTTGTTTAAGTCTATGTGTCACTGGGACTCTGCCAGGCAGGGCCCCAGTGCTCATAAGTATGTGCCCTGTATGTGTTCCCTGTGTGATGCCTGTCTCACTGAGGCTCTGCTAACCAGAACCTCAGTGGTTATGCTCTCTTTGCTTTCCAAATTTGTCACTAACAGGCTAGTGATTCACATTGGCATACTGGTACACCCATATAATTCCCTTGTATGTGGTACTGAGGTACCCATAGGTGTTGGGGTTCCAGGAGATCCCTATGGGCTGCAGCATTTCTTTTGCCACCCATAGGGAGCTCTGACATTTCTTACACAGGCCTGCCACTGCAGCCTGCATGAAATAACGTCCACGTTATTTCACAGCCATTTACCACTGCACATAAGTAACTTATAAGTCACCCACAGGTCTAACCTTCACCTGGTGAAGGTTGGGTGCAAAGTTGCTTAGTGTGTGGGCACCCTGGCACTAGTCAAGGTGCCCCCACATCGTTCAGGGCAAAGTCCCTGGACTTTGTGAGTGCGGGACACCATTACACGCGTGCACTATGCATAGGTCACTACCTATGTATGGCGTCACAATGGTAACTCCGAACAAGGCCATGTAACATGTCTAAGATCATGGAATTGTCACCCCAATACCATTCTGGTATTGGGAGGACACTTGCATGATGCCCAGGTCTCTAGCACAGAACCCGGGTACTGCCAAACTGCCTTTCCGGGGTCGCCACTGCAGCTGCTGCCAACCCCTCAGACAGGTTTCTGCCCTCCTGGGGTCCAGGCAGCCCTGGCCCAGGAAGACAGAACAAAATATTTCCTCTGAGAGAGGGTGTTACACCCTCTCCCTTTGGAAATAGGTGTGAAGGGCTGGGAGGAGTAGCCTCCCCTAACCTCTGGAAATGCTTTGATGGGCACAGATGGTGCCCATCTCTGCATAAGCCAGTCTACACCGGTTCAGGGATCCCCCAGCCTTGCTCTGGCGTGAAACTGGACCAAGGAAACGGGAGTGACCACTCCCCTGACCAGTACCTCCCAGGGGAGGTGCCCAGAGCTCCTCCAGTGTGTCCCAGACCTCTGCCATCTTGGAAACAGAGGTGTTGATGGACTGCTCTGAGTGGCCAGTGCCAGCAGGTGACATAAGAGGCTCCTTCTGATAGGCTCTTACCTCTCTTGGTAGCCAATCCTCCTTCCTTGGTAGCCAAACCTCCTTTTCTGGCTATTTAGGGTCTCTGCTTTGGGGAATTCTTCAGATAACGAATACAAGAGCTCACCAGAGTTCCTCTGCATCTCCCTCTTCACCTTCTACCAAAGGATCGACCGCTGACTGCTCCAGGATGCCTGCAAACCTGCAACAAAGTAGCAAGACTTCTACCAGCAACATTGTAGCACCTAATCCTGTCGGCTTTCTCGACTGTTTCCAGGTGGTGCATGCTCTGGGGGTAGCCTGCTTTCACCCTGCACCAGAAGCTCAGAAGAAATCTCCTGTGGGTCGACGGAATCTTCCCCCTGCTAACGCAGGCACCAAAAGAATGCAACACTGGTCCTCTGGGTCCCCTCTCATCCTGATGAGCGTGTCCCTGGAACACAGCAACTCTGTCCAAGTGACTCCCACAGTCCAGTGACTCTTCAATCTAAGTTTGGTGGAGGTAAGTCCTTGCCTCCCCACAGTAGACTGCAAAGCTGTGTACAAGGTGATTTGCAGCTGCTCCGGCTCCTGTGTAGATGATGAGACCCAAGCTGGCCCATCAAATGAGAGGTTAGAACATGTAGAAACTTCCCAGTCTGATTCAGAAGAGTTCCCTGAGAAGGGTGTGGAGGGTTCTGAACAGGATATGCCCCATAGTAGGACACCCAGTAATGTTGGTAGTAATGGAGGTTCCCATCACAGTTGGGCATCCTTTATTCATAGAGGCCAAGTTACCAGGGTCCAGACAGTTGGGGACAGGTCCCCCTCTGAAACTTCCAATTAGTCTTCTGTGTCAAGGCATTCCCAACCCACCCACCCTGAGGATAACTTGTTAGAAAGGGAACTCAAAACATTGAGGGTTGAAGAGACCAGACTGAAGCTTAAACAGCAACCGCTGGCCTTAGATAGGGAATCCCTAGACATTGAAAAGGAAAGACAGAGGTTGGGGTTAGGACCCCATGGTGGCAGCAGCAGTATTCCTGATAGTAATCCTGTTAGAGATTATGATTCCAGGAATCTGCACAAGAAAGTCCCCCCTTACAAAGAGGGGGATGACATCAACAAGTGGTTTGCTGCACTTGAGTTGACCTGTATGGTACAGGGGGTCCCTCAAAGGCAGTGGGCTGCTATTTTGTGGCTATCTTTCACTGGAACGGGTAGGGATAGGCTCCTTACTGTTAGAGAAAGTGAAGCTAACAATTACACAGTATTGAAGGATGCACTCCTGGATGGATTTGGCTTAACCACTGAACAATACAGGAGTAAGTTCAGAGTCACCAGAAAAGAGTCCTCTCAAGACTGGACAGATTTTGTGGACTGTTCAGTGAAGGCCTTGGAAGGGTGGTTACATGGCAGTAAGGTATCTAACTATGCAAGCCTGTATAATCTTATTCTGAGAGAGCATATTCTGAATAACCACGGTGGTCTTCTGACCGCGCAGCGGTATTCTGGCGGCTCCCGCCGGCACCGCGGTTACCGCGGCCGGCGGGAGTCAGAATGACCCCCTGTGTGTCTGACTTGTTGCACCAATACCTAGTGGACTCGGATCTGACCTCTCCCCAAGAATTGGGAAAGAAGGCAGACAAGTGGGTTAGAACAAGGGTGAACAGAACAGTTCATACAGGGGATGACGAGGATGGCAAGAAGAAGGATGGTACGTCTTCTGACAAGGGTGGGGACATAAGTAAAAATACTGAGTCTTCATAAGGCCCACAAAAATCCTGTGGTGGGGGTGGTGGGTCCAAATCCTCTTCCAATAATCAACCTAAAAAGCCCTGGTGTTATTTGTGTAAAGTCAAAGGCCATTGGGCAACCGATTCCAGTTGTCCAAAGAAAAACACCAAACCTCTCATTACCACAACGCCTGCTGCAAATTCTAGTGCCCCTAGCAATAGCAGTGGTGGTGGGAAACCTACAAATAGCCAATCCAAGGGTGTAGCTGGGCTCACTATTGGCAATGTAGTTGGGGTTGGTCTTGTTAGGGAGACCACAGAGGCTGTTTTAGTCTCTGAAGGTGCAATTGATTTGGCCACCTTAGTTGCTTGTCTCCTTAATATGGCTAAGTACAAGCAACTTCCCCTAATAAATGGTGCTGAGGTTCAGACCTACAGGTACACAGGAGCCAGTGTTACTATGGTGATAGAGAAACTGGTCCACCCTGAACAACACCTACTTGGTCAGCAGTACCAAGTGACAGACGCTCATAACAACACTCTTAGCCACCCCATGGCTGTTGTAAATCTCAACTGGGGGGGGGGGGGTTACTGGTCCAAAGAAAGTTGTGGTTGCCTCAGATTTAGCTGTAGACTGTCTACTAGGGAATGGTTTAGAGACATCAGCTTAGGCAGAAGTGGAGTTGGAGGCTCATGCAGAAATGCTGGGCATTCCTAAGCATATTTTTGCTTTTCCCAGGGCTCAGGTCAAAAAGCAAAAAGGACAGGGTAACTTGGATCCTGGAACAATGGACCAAGTGCTCCCTAAAGCTAGGAGTAGCAAGGGTAAATCCCTACCCACTATCCCTCCCTCTACAGATGATTCTCCTTCTGAGGAAGAAGAATTTCCTCCCTGTGCAGAACCTTCACCAGATGAGCTGGCAGCAGACACTGCTGAGCTTGTGGGTGGAGGGGGGCCAGCCAGGGAAGAGCTGAGTGTGGCACAGCAAACCTGTCCCACATTAGAGGGTCTCAGACAGCAAGCTGTCAAACAGCAAAATGTGGATGTCAGTGACAGCCATAGAGTTTACTGGGAGGACAACCTCTTGTACACAGAGGCAAGGGACCCAAAACCTGGAGCAGCCAGGAGATTGGTCTTTCCCCTGCAGTACAGAGAGTTCCTCCTAACTCTTGCACATGACATTCCTTTGGCTGGGCATTTGGGCCAGATCAAAACATGGGAAAGACTTGTCCCCTTGTTTCACTGGCCTAGGATGTCAGAGGACACAAAAGATTTTTGCAAGTCTTGTGTGACCTGCCAAGCCAGTGGCAAGACTGATCGCACTCCAAAGGCTCCCCTTATTCCACTACCTGTGGTGGGGTGCCCTTTGAAAGGGTAGGGGATTGACATTGGATGGCCCCCTTGACCCTCCTACTGCTTCAGGCAATCGGTTTATATTGGTGGCTGTGGACCATTCCAGAAGATATCCTGAAGCAATTCCTCTAAGGACCATTACAGCCCCTGCAGTGGCAAAGGCCCTCCTGGGAATCTTTTCCAGGGTGGGTTTCCCTAAAGAGGTAGTATCAGACAAAGGTAGCAACTTCATGTCTGCATACTTGAAAGCAATGTGGAAGGAGTGCGGTGTTACATACAAGTTCACCACTCCTTACCATCCACAGACTAATGGACTGGTAGAGAGGTTTAATAAAACTCTCAAAGGTACGATAATGGGACTCCCTGAAAAACTCAGGAGGAGATGGGATGTCCTGTTACCTTGCCTCTTTTTTGCTTACAGGGAGGTACCGCAGAAAGGAGTGGGCTTCAGCCCCTTTGAACTCCTCTTTGGATACCCTGTAAGAGGTCCCCTTGCTCTTCTGAAGGAGGGTTGGGAACAACCTTTAAAAGCTCCTAAACAGGACATAGTGGATTATGTACTTCACCTAAGATACAGAATGGCTGAGTACATGAAAAAGGCCAGTAAAAACCTTCAAGCCAGCCAGGATCTGCAAAAGCAATGGCATGGCCAGAAGGCTGTTCTGATCCAGCACCAACCAGGACAGAAGGTGTGCGTATTGGAGCCTGGGGCCCCAAGAGCACTCCAGGACAAATGGAGTGGACCCCATCTAATTGTTGAGAAAAAGGGTGATGTTACCTTTTTGGTAGACCTGGGCACTGCCAGGAATCCCCTTAGGGTGATTCATGTCAACCGCCTGAAACCCTACTATGACAGGGCTGATCTCACCCTGCTCATGGCAACAGATGAGGGACAGGAAGAAGAGAGTTACCCTCTCCCTGATCTCTTTTCCACCACTGAAACAGATGCTTTAGTGGAGGGAGTAGTTTTGGCAGATTGTCTGACTGCAGAACAGAAAGACAACGCATCAATCTCCTAGGACAATTTTCTGACCTCTTTTCAATTGTGCCAGGTACAACATCCTGGTGTGAACACACAATTGATACTGGTGACAGCCTGCCTGTCAAGAGTAAGATTTATAGGCAGCCTGGCCACGTCAGAGACTGCATTAAACACGAGGTGCAGAAAATGTTGGATCTGGGAGTGATTGAGCCTTCTGAAAGCCCATGGGCTAGCCCAGTGGTGCTTGTACTAAAGCCTCACACAAAATATGGAAAAAGGGAGATGAGGTTTTGTGTAGATTAAAGAGGTCTCAATCAGGTAACAATAACTGATGCTCACCCTATACCCAGGGCAGATGAGCTCATTGATACACTGGCTTCTGCCAAGTATCTTAGCACTTTTGATTTGACTGCAGGGTATTGGCAGATCAAATTGGCAGAATATGCTAAACCTAAGAATACATTTTCAACTATAGGAGGGCACTACCAATTTACAGTGATGCCCTTTGGTTTGATAAATGCACCTGCCACTTTTGGTGAACACAGTCCTGCAGGGGTTGGAGGCTTTCAGTGCAGCATATCTTGATGATATTGCTGTCTTTAGCTCCACCTGGGATGAGCACCTGGTCCACCTTTTGAAAGTTTTGGAGGCCCTGCAAAAGGCAGTCCTCACTATCAAGGCCTCAAAGTGCCAGATAGGGCAGGGTAAGGTGGTTTATTTGGGACACCTGGTAGGTGGAGAACAGATTGCACCACTGCAGGGGAAAATCCAAATAATCATGGATTGGGTTCTCCCTACAACTCAGACCCAGGTGAGAGCCTTTTTAGGCCTCACAGGGTATTACAGGAGATTCATTAAAACCTATGGCTCCATAGCAGCCCCTCTTAATGATGACACAAGTAAGAAAATGCCTAAAAAGGTATTATATCTGAATTAGGGGTAGGGGCAGTCTTATCACAACTGAATTCTGAGGGCCAGGATCAACGAGTTGCTTTTATCAGCAGAAGGTTGACCCCTAGAGAAAAGTGTTGGTCTGCCATAGAGAGGGAGGCCTTTGCTGTGGTCTGGGCAATGAAAAGGTGAGGCCATACCTGTTTGGCACTCACTTTATTGTTCAGACAGACCACAAACCTCCACTTTGGCTAAAACAAATGAAAGGTGAAAACCCTAAATTGTTGAGGTGGTCCATATCTCTACATATTCTTAACAATTGTGTGTCTGATTTGTCACACCAGTACTTGATAGACTCAGATCTGACCTCTCCCCAAGAATTGGGAAACAAGGCAGACAAATGGGTCAGAACAAGAGTGAACAGAAAAGTTCATGCAGGAGGTGACAGGCATGGCAAGAAGAAAGATGGTGAGAAATCTAAGGATAAGCATTGGGATAAGGGTAAAACCAAAGATCCTTCTTCAAATTCCAAACACTCTTCAGGGGGTGGGGATAAATCAAATTCTTCCAATTCTTCTTAACATATACACATTAAAAAGCCTTGGTGCTTTGTGTGTAAAAATAAAGGCCAGGGGATAAGTCCTGTCCAGGTAAACCCCCTGAGCATGCCACCACTAATACATCAAACTCTAGTGCCCCTAGCAGTAGTGGTAATAGTGGTGGGACTGCTGGCAACAGTCAAAATAAGGGTGTAGTTGGGTTCACTTATGGGTCCATCATAGAAACTGGGGTAGTCAGTCTCAAGAGTTTCTGTCATACCCGGTGGCATTGGCCTTGCCACACTTGCTGCTTGTCCCCTTACAATGGATAAGTACAGGCAGACAGTTTCAATAAATGGTGTTGAGGCTCAGGCCTACAGGGACACACGTGCCAGTATCACTTTGGTGACTGAAAACTTAGTGTCTCCTGAACAACACATCATTGGACAACAGTACAAGATTATTTATGTCCATAACTCCACTAAGTTTCTTCCCTTAACTATAGGTCAGCTTAGTTGGGGTGGAGTTACTGGCCGTAAGCAGGTGGTAGTATCACCTAGCTTACCTGTAGACTGTCTCTTAGGTAATGACCTAGAGGCCTCAGGTTGGGCTGAGGTAGAGTTTCATACCCATGCAGCCATGCTGGGTATCCCTGAGGAATTGCTTCCTCTCATTTCCTCTGAAATGAAAAAGCAAAGGAGAGAAAAAGGCCTGAAAACCCAGGATCCTTCTCCAACAAAAGGTAAAAAGGGCATCACAGTATCTCCTACCCGCCCTGCCATTCAGCATACCATTCCTGTGGTAGGAGTAACCTCTCCTGGGGTGGCACCTGTACCAAGGGAACCATCAGCTGGCACAGCGGAACTCCCTGAGGTAAAAGTACCTCTCTGTGGGATAACTAATATTGGTGAGGAAAAGTGCACCATTTTAGTTAACATGGAGCATCCCTCCAACCCTCCCAGAGAAACATTAGTGCAGAAACCCTGCACTGCCTCACAATCAATCAATCAATCACAATATTTATAGAGCGCACTACGCACCCGTTAGGGTTTCAAGGCGCTGAGGGTGGGTGCTGCTACTGGTCGAAGAGCCAGGTCGTGAGCACTTAGGACAGCAGCCCTGCCCTAGTGTGGAGCTCATAGGACAGCATCCCTGCTCCAACTCAAGAGACACAGCAACCCTATTCTCTCTTACAGCCATATGGACAAGGTTTTTGCCCAGCTATGGCTTTACTGAGACAGCATCCCTGTCTTGCATTCTCGTCACTAGATATAGGTCCAGTGGACAACTCCCACTGCTCTAAACTAAAACATACTAATAGGAACTCTGAAAATATATCTTCACATTGTTGGCTAGCTAAAAAACGTCAAACAGGATGGTTTACATCCCCACAGGGAAGTAACCATATAGTGGACGATAAAGGGAGTAACCAAGCTACTGCAGAGCTACTCTCTACTTATCACCACTTAGCCAATAAAGACTCAACTGGCCAAGGTTAGCCTTATTGTCCTTAGTTTGGGGGGGGTTGTGTAGGAAGGTAGCCTCTTTCTAGCCTTGTTACCCCCACTTTTGGCCTGTTTGTGAGTATATGTCAGGGTGTTTTTACTGTCTCACTGGGATCCTGCTAAAGTACCTTTATTTTTAGTAACTCTGTGTATTGTGTTTTCGTATGATATTGTGCATATGATATAAGCGGTATAGTAGGAGCTTTGCATGTCTCCTAGTTCAGCCTAAGCTGCTTTGCCATAGCTACCTTCTATCAGCCTAATCTGCTAGAAACACCTCTTCTCTACTAATAAGGGATAACTGGACCAGGCACAAGGTGTAAGTACCTCTAGTACCCACTACAAGCCAGGACAGCCTCCTATAATAGGTGCTCCCAATATTATACGACGCAGTGAGAGTGATAAAGTGATATGCGTGCCAAAGTGTTATATACAATATATACTAATGTGGTTAAAACATATAGAAAAAGAGCAACTCTTTTATTTATATATATATATATATATTTATCCTCCCCTACACCATTTATATTGGCATTTCAAGCTTCCATGTCATTATCTTTAGGTTCTGAAGCACTGTTCCTGATGTGAAGTTATGATCATTATCTGTCCTTTTTCCGAATGTTGTGAACTCACAGGGAAATATTTATAAGTGAGTTGTGCCACGCAAGGTGGGGCGCAAGCCTGGTACAACTCCATATTTATCAAGCCATGCAAGGCCACCTTGCTGAGTTGCTTTACTCTGTCCCAGTAAGGCATTTCATGAGTGGAGCGTGAGTGCTCCAATGCATCCGCTCATGGATTTTGGTCCATTGCCAGATTTACTATTACTTGTAGACCTGGGTGCATATCAAAATGCTATGCCTTCCCAGATGAGTTGTAACGAGGAGAAATATCTTTATTTCTCCTAGTTCTTTCCTTTTTCTATGTGTGCTGTATTCTGTAGCACACAGAGAAAAAGGAAAATGCCTCTGAGAGTTCATTTTGTGCAGAAAGGTATCCCTTCCTTCACAAAAACAATCCTACCTACAGTGCAGATATCATTGCACCCTAGCGCAAATGTGCCTACAGTTGTTAAAGAGTACTGTTAAAAGCAGTGCTTCTGCAAATGTCAGGTTGAATAAATCTTTTTCCAAAGCACATATTCACATCCTCCACCCTCTTTCAGTGAATCAATATCCTTCTGCATGCTAGGATCAATCCTAGAACTATGCATATGTACTTAATTTTTCCCCATTAGAGTGCTTATACAGTCCATTATAAATGTTTTCATGTCTCTGTGCTACTTTTTGTAAATCTCCTACAAGGCTTTCCTCAATACACAGTAATCATTAAACACATCCATACCATATGCATAATGTTCGCTCTTTCCATGTGACAGATGGGGCAGTTTGAGTCTGCTCCCAGGAATATTTTGCTAAGGATCGTAGGTATCACACATACTCTATGTGAATATTTTATATGTATACGTTTGAATTGTGCGTTACTAAACACACTTGAGTAAACTCCAGTATTAATTTCCATGCTGAGTCTTGTCTGTGTGGCTCCAGTATCCCAACTGCATTTTTCTTGAACTCTTGGGGGCATATTTACAAACAATTGGCATAAGGCAGTGCCGCAAGCCTATTTGCTTTGCTGCTCTAGGCCAATTCCAAAAGTGAGGAATGCAACATATGTACGAAATACGGCGCATTCCTGTCCTTTCAGCCACTGCAAGCACAATTTGGTGCCTAGAGCCAATGCAGGAACCCTTGCACCATGGTGCAGGGGTGTCCACATTGTTGGCAGGATTGTTTTTTGTGCAGAAAGGCACACCTTCCTCCACAAAAACAATCCATGGAGGATTTTTCCTCTTTGTATATGTGCTGAAAAATGCAGGCCAGATAAAAAGAGGAAATAACGTGGAGAAATAAAGATATTTTTCCTCGTTACACCTCCCCTGGGAAGGCGTACAGTTAAGATGCATTCCCAGGTTTACACGTCCTTGTAAATCTGGGAATACATCAAAGCCCATGAGGTTTGCCGAAAAAACTCACTGCAAACCCATTGGAATGCATCTCTGATGCAGTGTAGGGCAACACAGCGACTTGCAATGCATTGCCTTACACCATATCTATGAGGCTGTTAAAAGCTTTGCAAAGTGGCTTTGTGTGGTCTCATAGATCTGGGTCTGCACTATATTCCTCCAGAGCATCAAGAAAATGATGCATCAGTGCTGCAAGGGGCTTGGAAATATGCCCCTTTAAGTCTGCTTTCCATTCTCATGTGTATACCCAGTACAGTGTTGTTAATGCTCCCCCCTCCGTTTGTCAGTGTTGTCATTGACATTAATGTGGATAATTTTCAGAGTCTATCTGGGAACACTTCCCATGCGTGTCTCGTTGACTTTTCCACTCTGGCATACAGTATGAAGTGCCCCCAGTGTATACCAAAATGTACCTGTGCTTCAGAAAATGTGCAGAGCAGATCTTCTTCACATATGTCCTGCATCTGTTACATACCTGCTCTTATCCAAACCGCTGCCCTGGCCTCTGTGAGCAGTTATCTAAATTCTTTAACACCCCATGTGGCATCTGTTCCATAAACCGTGTATTGGCAACATCCATCATAAAAGCCATTCCCACAGATGTGACACATGTGCTATCAGGTAGTGTTCCTTGCCCACCTGCTCAGGCTTTGACTGCCCCATGTGTTGTGGGTCAACACTGCTGTGACAGACTTGCAATAGTCTCTTAATCCTTTTGTCAATATGTGCCCACTTCCGTGGTAGATGCTGCATCTTTGTGGCCAAATAGTAAGATTCCATAACAGGCACTCCTATTCCTCTTTCTGAATATGCCATCTGCAGTGTGTTAATTCTGATTCTTGGTCTCTTACCTTTCTGGAATAGGGGCCAGATTTACTAACCGTTCATGCAATGCAACACAACAAGGCAAGTTGCTATGCTGTGCTTCACTGCATGAACAGTAGTGAGTTGAACAGCCATATTTACAAAGATATGTTTAGCTATCTTCCAGTGTCTACGCGCTTGTGGCTGCTTAGTGCCAGTACAGGCATCCTTGCGTCACAATACAAGGGTGCTTGTGTCACAGGCTGGATTGTTTTTGTGCAGAAAAAGATACCCTCCCTCGCTCCCTCCCTTTCTATGAGTGCTGAAGAATGCAGCACACACAGAAGGAAGAAGTAAAAAGAAGAAATGAAGATATTTCCCCTGGTTACATCTTGCTAGGCACCATTTAGTGGCAAATGCAGGTTTACTGCTTTCCGTACATCTGGGTTTGCATCAAATACATGGGAATGCTAATGCTCCACAATTGTAACACCTATCTGATCTGGTGTAGGGCAATGAAGTGAATGGCACTTCATTGCATTTTTTTTACTAAGTCACTCAAATCCAGACAAAGCAGGCTTTGCGTGGCTTAATACAGTGGTTCCCAGCCTGTGGTCCGGGGACCCGTGGGGGTCCACAAAGCCTCCTCAGGGGGGTCCGTGACTGCTTAGAAAATGTAATTATTATAAAAATATTAACAGATTGGAACCCCAGCTTTCAGTGATGACTTATTGGGGGGGAATCCCTGGATTCCAATAATGATTCAGTGGGGGTCGCCGGATTACAGTACTGATAAAGTGACGGTCCACAGAAGTCAAAAGGCCACTGGCCTAGTAAATACAGAACTCCTTTTTTGTCAGGGTTGCGCAACTTTTTTGACACATCCCTACAATAAAATCTTAGTAAATCTGTATCTAAATATTTCAAATATACTGTTCAATAAAAAAAATTTTTTACTGGACAACAATGCAAGAATTATTTCAAATGAATAGAGGCATCGCACTATCTTAACCATTTGTTTTAAGGCTACTCTACCTATCATTAAGAGTGGCACTTTCTTTCCAAAACTCTGCCCAGTGGTTAATATTTATCAGTATCTTTGTCCGTATTTTCTCGAACACATAGTTCAATGTCTTGCGTCACTACACTCCCTAACTATTTGAAAGCTTTAACTTCATTTTTTATCCAGGTGCCTGTATATTGTGTCTTCTATATGTACCCATTACCCCAGAGGAAACAACTTGGATGTATTCCAGTTTGTATGCAGTTCAGAAGTCTTCTTGAATTCTTCCAGTAATTGCAGCACTTTCTGTATTTATCTCCAAGTGCATTATAAAATATGATTGTGATACTATATGTATGGTGTCTCTTATAGTGATCCCCTACCACACCAGCTCCTGCCAGCATCTTTGTGATCTAGTTTCTTCTGCTGGGCAACAACTCTGGGGTCCAGCCTTTTGATGTGAGTTTGCTAATCTTACACTCGCCATCGGACAGTTGTATGAGAGCCTGATCCATAGCATTATGTGGGGAAGGCAAAACTGTACTTTCTTAGTGCCTGGAAAAGGCACTCACCCTATCGTGTCAAATGCTCTCTCAGTATCCAATGAGCCTTTCATTGAAATATAAAAGAAAAAGGTTACCCTCAGCTTTATTTTATTATGTTTCATTTGATTTTATTTTAAATATATTTTATTTTACAGCCGTAACACATACACAGTGTATATCACAAAGGTGTTTACAGCTCACAGATAATCTTCCTTCAACTGGAAACTGAAGCTTCTTACCATTTTCAATGTAATCGATTTTGGTGGCGAACTCGCTAAAACAGGAATCAAAAGAAACGCGGATACTTTCTATTCACACCATTAAAAGTCCTACTAAGAAAATAAAAAAAAATCTGTTGTTCAAACTCTATGGGCCAAATTTAGAAGGCCATAGAGCCTCTTTGCACCACAATAGCGCCATTTTTTCTGACTCTAAAGTGGCATTAATGAGGCCATTCTCATTCGCCATGTTTACAAAGTGGTGCAATGCTAGCATTGCACCACTTTGTAACCCCTTGTGCCACATTAAACCTGCACCAGTTATAATCTTGCATAATGTATGCAAGGAGGCATTCCCACGCAGGGAGGCCGCAAAAAATGGGGCAGTGAAATTTACGAGATTTCACTGCGACATTTTTCCGTCGATGCACTGCTTTCTTGTAGATCTGGCCCTAAATTTTTTAGAGACACACATTTGACCCCCTTGATTGCCCCAAACGATAAAACATAGTGGTGTTTCTTTGTCTGAAAAGGTCATGCGAGACATTATGTGCGATCTGTAATGCTATTTAAAGAAAATATGCTTCCTTCTTGGAACACAATGACAAATACAAGTACCAATGCAGTCTGACCCATGCCAAAAACATTCCTTCAGCCTCCAACAGCATACTTTTAATGGTGTCCCTCTTACTTCCAGAATGGAAAGAAGATATGCGTGCAAGATTAACAATTATGTATTTTACAAAGGAAAAAGATTTTCAAGTGCTGCTGTGCCCAACATATAATTAATTATGTAATCAAATACCACTATTATATTTCAGCAAACACTAATGCAGCGAAAACAACCGCTCAAGGTCATTAGCTTCTGTAAAAGATTGAGTATCTCTCCAGAGTACTGTAGCCTCAGTTGCAACTGAATGTTTTCGAGCAAATTATTTCTATCGGAATGTGACAGGGCGATGTGTTTACTCTAAAAACAATACATTGAGAACACTTGAATACGGTCTGAAGGTCGGCATTTAATTAGAAACGTATAGATGCTGAATGGTGACCTTTGTATATGGAGGCAATTTTGTGCTCTAATTCTCTGGAAAACTAGGGATATATCCCAGCCATCGTTACGCTCCCTCATCATAACTAAGGCAAGAACATGCACGAAGTCTGAATGGAATTCTAACCCCCAGAGTTGAAAGTCATTTTGAATGTGAAAGAGCAAACTCATTTTTGATTTAAAGTATTGAAAGCATACATGCAGGGAAGTGGCTATACATACATCAACATTTCATCTTCCTCTTCCATGAAATAAGCCCAATCCTTACCTATATAATTAAAACAAGTCCTCATCTTGCCCTATTTATAGACATTTATGTGAGAATCACTTGGGTATGGTCATTGGCTCCACCCACATGTTGGAAACCAGGAGTACATGTTTTGATTGGACAGAAGTTGTCTTCCACCCAAAAAAGTGTGTGCCCTCCACACAGCTATGATCATTTTGTTTGTTTATCCGAGTGCCTAATATTGAACTTTCTGGAGCACACACATGCCATTGTAATGCTACTAAAGCACCATAGATAACGTTCTGGTGTTTTTCTCTGGCAACAGCACAGATGGTAGGAGGGCAGTCATTAATATGCATGAATTTTTAGGTCTGGCTTGATGTAGCATTCTTAAGCCAGACCTATTGGCATTGTCAAGGCCTGTTTTTATGTGCACAGGTAAGGAAGCAGGCTTATTTCGTGGAAATTGCCACCTTGGAGATGCTACACATGGATGACTCAATGGTATACCACTATGACGACAACCTCCAAGCTAATCTTCAGATATCAAAGCCATTTAACATCACCTCATTAAAAACATTCTTGGAAAATCCCTCAAAACGGATGAATGTTTTCTCCAGCCCCTCAAAAAAAAGAAAAATTGAACCTTAGCCCCTACACACTCAAACCACCCCTCTACAATCCACCATTGGCAACAGACTTTCATTGACCTAGATCAGTGGTTCCTAACCTGTGGAAAGGGGTTTCCTTGTGGTCCGCAAAGCCTCCTCGGGTGTCTTTGACTGCTTAGAAAATTAACTAATATCAACATATTAATAAAGTGTGTGAAAATAAAGTGGCTAAATGTACAATCAAAAATTTGAAACGTACTGTACATGTCAATGAATTTGAAGCTGGAAGCTAAAAATAAAATTAGCATCCTCAGATTGATCTCTTGGAGCAGCGCAGGTGCATCAAATGGAATATAGCATGGATGATGTGTGGCTTCAATTGAGTTTAAAAAAGCCCCAACCTTCCTATGAAAATTATTATTTTATTTGTTATTTTTTTGCAAATTAAATAAAATGTGTTATCATTTGTTTATGTTTTAGATAGAATGCTTGTTTCTGTATTTTTGTGTACTTGTGGTTCATCTCATCTGCAATACTTAGGCCTGGGTCCTCAGCTTCCAGTAATGACTCAGTGGGGGGGTCCCTGGATTTTTGGGGGAGCAGTAATTCCAGTAATGATAATGTGGGGGACCACAGATGTCAAAAGGTTGTGAACCACTGTCTAGATAACAGCTCTACTTTGATGCCTACTGAAAAATGTCTCTACACCACATCACATGCCTCAAAAAACAGAAGACTTTATGATCACTGGGTCCTGGTTATAACACATTTAGAATGAGGAAATGACTTGTGTTACGGCATTATTATGGATGACTGTTGCATGACTTGTGTCTGACACAAAAGGGACATTCCCAGTTTTGAAAATAACTTCTTCCTCCCTTATGAGATTATGCATGAACTGAAGGACGGTGAGAATCATGCTGTATTTATAAGCCAACACCTTTCTTTACATGTTACACTGCAAGGTCTGTTCGTAAAAGTTTACAGAGTAGGACCTTTGAGAGTTTAGGTCTTGGAAGAATCACATACTTTGAAAGTGTTCTATTGGGTATCAGAGGGTGACATTGCTTACTCTAGTAAGTATCTGTTGACAACAAGTTCTCTGACATAACGTATTATTGACTTGCAGTGCATCAGCCAAGCTGCACCCTCTTTTATTTTCCTCAAGAAGGGCGTTCTTTAATGTGCTAATGCATGAAAACAGCATTTGTGCATGCCTATATTTGTATCCATTAGCACGTTAAAGCTAATCTCCTTTTGACTTATTTGCGCTTGCATCACATAATTCTTGGACATACTGGGGTACTTCTGTGATGATATTAATAGAAAAAATAATGGATTTGAAACTGCACACTTAAGCATTCTCATCACAATATCTGTTATCTGTGAGTTTTTCCCTAGCCAAATAGGTATGTTGAGATATAGGGAGTGCTTTCTGTAACTAGAGACTATAATGGCCACATGTACGAAAGTTTGGAATTGTAATTTCCTGATTGTGACTTCATGCGAATCGCAATTACGAAATCGCAATTCCAAATGTAAGAAACTCCATTGAGTTTTGTTTGCGATCCTCGGTGGGTCACAAATAGACCTAACTCACTGGGAATCGCAAAAATCACAGGAATGGTGGCCTGCTGGGTACAGCAGACCACTATGTCCATGGTTGCTTTTAAATAAAGCAATCTTTTTTATTTAAACGCATCCTGTTTTCCTCAAAGGAAAACAGGATGCAGTTAAAAAGAAAAAAAAAGAAATGTTTCAGTTCATTTATTAAGAGTAGGCAGTGGTCCGTGGGTCCACTGCCGGCTCTTAAAAAACGTTTCGCTTGCATTCACAAAGGAGAAGGTCCCTTAGGGACCCCTTCCCGTTTGCGAATGGGGTAACACTAATTTGAAATTGGTGTTAACTGTGATTGTATTGGGACTGCTTTCACGGTCACAAAACAATCATGCATACCATTGCAATTCGGTAACAAGTTACAGAATCACCATTTTGGCTTTGTACATCCCAAGAAGTATTTTTCTAGTCTCAAACGGGCTGATTCTGCGAATTGGCCCGTTTGCGACTACAAAATACTTTGTACATGTAGCCCTAAGTGAATTGTGTTACAGAGATTTCCTGGAGTGTCTTTTCAAGTTTTTCCTATGTGCCTATAGATTATCATCAAGTCTTATATCTTCAGGTCGATTATTCTAGTTTCTCAGGGTAGACATGAGAATGCATAGTTGAGTAACTTGTTCTTCCTTCCTTTTGCCATTTTCAGGATCTGATGTACTTTGCTTCCAGTGGTTTATACCCCTCCAATATTCTGGAGTTTGCCTTTTCAGTATTGGAGACATTCACAGTGAATTACTTCATGGGTGATAATTTCCAGCCTCTAGTGATAGCCAGTCGGCTTCTCTCATTATGATGGTAATGTTGAAGCAGATATGCTAATTAAGAGAATTATTAATGATGTATATGTATTTACTAATGAGAAATGCGTAGAGAAATTAATCATAGAGAAAATAATGTGTACGTTTGAAAATGTGCTCTCGGGGTGTGATCACCATGTGTACTAATGGAACTGAACCTGTAAGAAATAATTAAAATATATGAGAAAAATGTAATAATATGTCATAATGAGATGTATAACCTATGTTTTGCATTAATTTATGGTGCTAAATTAGCTGAACTAAAGGCCTAGTCTCCCTAGGCCTCGCACGCACTGAGAGCAGAGAGCAATAACCGCATTTGCACAGAAGCTGCTACGAACTAGCCTTGACCCGCTCGAAGTTAAAGTTGCTTAGCTAGAATTTTCTGCAATGTACCAGCGGACAGGAGATGATGAAGACAATTTGATACAATTATGAGTAGGCTAAATGTACTTTCTCAGGACTTGAACAATGAAGTCACTGACTGAAGAGGAACATGCAACAATTTTGATACCTGAAGAGCCAGATGATGAGAACATCGTGAAGTGGATCAATCTGCATCTTGTGAACAAACTAATATTGAAATTAGTAGATTCGGAAAACAAATACCATAGGTTAAAGATATATCTGCTGACTGACTGACCAATTAGAAATTAGGAGGATGGACTGGGGGACCCTAATAAAAAGTCATGACAAGGGGCTGAAATTTTAGATGCGAGGGTAGAATTGATGACGTCAGGAGACGCTGTCCGAGGTGCTAACATTGGGCTCATACTCTGTGAGCCTGATCCGTGGCTGACTAATTGATGACCGGAAGATGAAGACTGACTTGTTGCTGATCCATCCTGGATAGTTAGCTATGAAAATTTGACTGACAATTTATATACCTTTTATTCTAGGTACCAACTGCGCTGATTATAAAATTCTCACTTAGATAGATTTTTTTCAACTTATGTTTTCTCTAAAAAGGTTTTTTGCATAAAGACCCACATGCTGATGCTAATCTTGGTTAGGTAGGCTGTTAAGAGTGACGTTGACAGTGACAAATGACTGACAAACTTATTTGCTGAACTTCACTATTGATGCTGGTATTCTTAGTTATGGAATTGCATTGTCGCATACGTTTCCTTCAAGTGATGATGTTTCTATTAATGAATTATTAAATTGGGTGGATTGAATAAAAATTGAATGATTTAGGATTGTAATCAATAGGGAAATAAAATTGTTTAACTCATTCCTGAGTTGTGGTTATTCATGAGTAGATGGTTTTAAGCTGTTTTCCATAGAATGTTTCTTGATTATTGATGTTAGCTATTGATTCAGTAGTCACTGCATGACTAGGATACTCCATGCGATTCAAAAGGTTCATCGACCTATACGCGTCCCCTTGTAAGTTTACTTACTAAGGACCAGTGGCGCTAACGGTAATATGGTCTTATTTCTTAGCACCTTTTAAAAGACAGACTCCTGCATGTAAGATAGTTCTTAGTGGAGCTAGTGTTGGTTTGAGAAGACCGTAACAGAAGTTCCTGAAGGTCTATCCATCAACCCTTCACTATGGACTCTCAAACATCTCATGTATGCATTGTAGGGCATTAAGAGTTTCGGCTACTACATATATCAGTTTCTCCATAATTATCCATCCAAACTAAGCCACATCACTGAGTCACTGCTTTCACCCATAACCACAGGAAGAAAGGGTGTCATGGATCAACACAAGAAGACTTCCCACAGAATAAAACTGCTATTGAAATGAAAACGAATACACCTTGTAAATGAGATGTCTATTGCTTTGATAACACTAGCGACGTGTTCCATAATATGTTAGCTTTTCTGTGTGTTTGAACTGAGGAAATTACATGCATACCAACCACTGCGTGCACTAAAGTGCACTATCCGAACACGCAGTCAAATTAATCTCTGCACGTGATATCTAACAAAGTAACCCAGTAGGGTTGCCAGACTAATTGGGATGGGTGCCAAATGTATCTATTTATCAAAATAATAATTAGCTATTTATTATGACCAAATGCACCCGGAGAGATGTTTTACAGCATTCATTTAAGTCCATGTATGTTCTAGCCTCAAATGGAAATGTCAGTGAAGTGTGGCTTTTGCATGTGTGCACAGGAAGCAATGTGTTTGCATGCAGACATACTCACTCCACGTAGGGCCACATTCTAAGAGACCCTGTGGATCGTAGTGCCCCACCCAATTCTGAATGTCACTACGAGTTGAAAAGTACCCACGACACAGTACTTCATGATTCTGCAATGACTGGGAGTCAAATGGCACCTTCAACTTCTCCTAAAGAACTAGCTGTTGGAGCAGCAAACAAACAGCACAAGGGACTCTTTTAAAAATCTCTTAACTTGATTCAGAGCAGTTAAACCCATTCCGATTCTGAGTGTGGTCTTGTCACTGAAACTCCTCCGCCCCGATATTAACTTTTGAGGCACCTCTTATTACAGAATGGAGTTAATGCTTTAAGGTGCTTTTTCTATTGAGTTTGATAGATTTATAGATCAGCAGTATCAGCTGATCAGATCAGCAAGACTGTATATCACCCTCGCAGGTACACACGTAAGATTGGGTGTTACTATCGTGGGACTGAGGTGTGGAAAAACGCATATACAACCAAAAATGCCATCCAATGCTCTTTTGACTCTCCCCACAAACGAGTTCGCAGAATGTTACTGCTGAAAATGAAGACAACTTCAACATTAGTAAATCATGTCTGGGTGAATCAATTAAAGAAAGCCACTGTAGGAAAGTCTTCCTTTTTGCCTGTTCACCCCCAAACATTTTGGACACATACTGGTGGTTACTAACTCTTGGTTGTGCTCTGGGTACTACTTACCATAGATGCACTGCTGAGGTGCCCAGTGCTATTTTAAAAGCAGGCCTGCCTTGCTGGCTGCTTTTAAACTAAAGTTATATGCAAATTTGACTTTGGAATTTAAAGTACTTCCAAAGTCTTAAACTACCTTATCTTTACATGTAAGTCACCCCTAAGTTGTGCCCTAAGTGCGCCTAGGGTTAGGTGCCATGTAACTATAAGCAGGGACCTTATAAAATTGTTGTTTAAGCCCTGGTGAGGTAAAACAGGCACATTTGTTTTTCCCTCGCAGTAGTGAATGGGCTCCATAGGCTAAAATGGGGGGGAGGGGAGGGGGTGGGTTATTTTAATTAACAAAGTCCCCATAAGAGACAGATATCTTGAGTTTGGTAACAGATTAATTATTATAGAGTAAATCCCACAACTTGCCATTGTTGGAATTAATATAACTTGATCAGGTAAAGAGTTTCAAAACTCTACCTGAAAGTTGCCAAGTTCAGCTCTGTAGTGCCCTTCTCTGATTGGCCAGGCTGCCTTGATGACGTGTGAAGTGTCCTGGACTAAACACAAAGGCTTTGCCTCAGCAGATGATGAAACAGGCTGGGCAGAGAGCAGCCAAACTGATCTTCAAAGGCAGGCAAGGACATTTGGAGAAGCTCAGGATCTCCCCCATTTCCTGCAATCCCAGATGATTAGGTGCCTTCTTGATTAGATTAGGAGAGGGCAGGAGAGGGGTGTGTTTAGGCTTTTTGCCACTCCAGTGGGTGGGCTCTGTCAGATCTAACCTCCAAAAATCAGTTTCACCCATATTGGATTTTTGAAGAATGTCGCTTCCTGGGATTGTTATTTGCCACACTTCCCAGGAAGTGGTCATCCAAGGGGGAAGTGGTCTGCCTGTGATTTTACAGTCGTTGCTTTTCACCTCAGGAGCAAGAATAAATATGGCAGAGATGAACCCACACCTCAGATCCCTACAAGGAAAACATCATAAGAAGAAGGACTTTCCTGCTGGACCGCTGAAGTGCACCTGGAAACTGCACTCTGCAGGACTGCACCAGCTGCACACTTGGGCTTCACCACTAAAAGGACTTTGCCTGGCTTCAACTGGTTCAAGAAGGGTCTCCCTGATTCCTACAGGTGAAAGATAGCTAACCAGAGTCCCCTGCATCAAATCCTGAAGAAACTAACCAGCTCACCACTGTCCATTGGTCATTTTGGAGTTTGAGCCAGGTGCATTCTGGGAGTTGGAGTCTTAAAGCTCAAGGAGCAGCTCAGAGCTTCTGGAACCTTAGGGTGAGCTGTGGATTCCTAAAGGACCTTCAAAGGCCTTCTTAATGAAGATACAGAAGTTTGGAGAACTTTTGTAAACAATCTCCCTAAAGGGACTGACCCTCTATCGAGAGTCAAGTCGCTGTACGTTGACCGTGACCCGGCCTAACGTGCAGGTTTGTCCTGCTGAAAAGCTCAGGAGCCCCAGACTTCCAGGATTTCATTGTGGGCTCCTGGAAAGGTAACTCGAAATCGGCTTGCTGTGGAGGGTCATCTGACATCAGAGAGAAAAAGCTCAAAAAAAGTGACTAAGTCTGGAGGTAAAAAGTTGACCGGGACTTCCCGCGCAGCATTTCAGAGGAGGGCTCCAGGGATGTTGGATCAAAATTCAACCCAACCCACCACACTCATAATGTGGCGGTCTTCATTACCAGCCTGTTGGCGGTGAAAACGCCACTGTGGCCCTGGCCGTCAGGAGACAGCAGGGGTTGTAATGAGGGCCTAAGTCCAAATGTAAACTTTTGACCGAGGCCTCCCTCTTGCTGTAGCCGAGTGGGACTTCATCGCGGTCGACCTTAATCTTTGACTTTGTCCTGATCGAGGTGCGAGCAGAATTCCAGTGTGGCGCTTTTAGTTTCTAGGCACTAAACAACATTCATTCTTTAAAAATTCATATCTCTGGTTACACCTATCTGATTTTATTCGTTTTGGTGTCAAATCAAAGATAAAAATATTTCCATTTTTATAAATTAGTTTTAGATTTTTAAACTGTTTCCTGTGTTTTATTTTATTACTGTTTTGTGATACTTGAATGCTTTACACACTTTGAGGGTCATTATGACCCACGCGGATGGCGGTAAAATGGCTGGCAGTACTTTTCCCCATATTAAGATATTGGCAGTTTGGCTCAAGCTATCCCACCAATGTACCACACTGACCGCCACAGTGGTAACGACCGCAGGGCTGGAGACTTCAGTCTCCAGCCCGACAGCTGTCACGTGCCCGCCTGCGGGATTATGACCTCGCCTACCACCGTGGCAACCTTTCCACCACGAAAACCATGGCGGTAGGCACTATCAGTGACAAGGAATTCCTTCCCTGTCACGGATAGAGGTCTTCCGCACCCTCTCCCCATGTTTCCCCCCACCTTCACCATCCCTCTTCAGACCCCCTTCATTCATGCACCTTCATTCACACACTCATTTTCACATTCAAGCACGCATGCAGACATCCATTCACACACACATCCACACACACTTACATACATACAGGCACACACGCATCCACACAACACAACATGCACGCACTCACACATCCATACATGCACACACATACAACATGCAACACTCATCCACAGACATAAACACACACCTCCACCACTCCACCCACCTCCCCTGTTGGAGAACCCGACTTACCTTTTGTGAGGGGGTCTTCCGGCAGGAGACGGAATGGGGCGCTGCTGCCAGCAGAACACCGCCAGGCTGTATCATGTGTCAAGATACGGCTGGCGGCAGTCTACTGGTGTGGTGCTGCTGCTGGCAACAGCGCCACCTTACTGCCATCCACCGGCATGGCCAGAGTTGGATTTCCGCCATCCTCCTGGCGTAAATCCGACTGTGGTCATAATCTGGCTGATGGCTGATAGCCGCGGCGACGGTCTTTTGGTGGCCGTCGCCGCGGCGATAGGCGGCATATACCGCCAATGTTATAATGAGGCCCCTTGTCTCCTAAGTGAAGCCTTTTTGCTCATTGCCAAGCTACCAAGGGTTGAGCTAGGGTTGATTTATTGAGACCTAACTGAAACTAGTTGGGTTTAGTGGCCTATTACTAAGTGTAGGTACCTACCTGCCCTTACCAATAATCCACTTTCCAACAGCACACATAGTTTCTCTTTGAAATTACACCTTAAAATCATTAATATGTCAATTATACTTTGCTTACTGAGCTTTATGTTACAGGTTATCTGTAGCTGACACCACTCATCTAGCATTACTATCACTTTGAAACATAAATACCCTGAAGAATAGTACATCTCTTCCCTTGCCCATGTAGATTTTGAAAGTAATTGAAAATAGGTTGTAGATTAAAAGTCCTTGTGCATGTAAGATTCAAGTGAGATAAAAAGCCACATAAAAGGACATTTCCTCAGAACTAAAAGTTGACTGCAATAGTAGGAGTACATTTAACAAAGCAGTTATTTGATTGTCAAGATATTGTTTGTGGTTTTTATCACCCAGTTAACATAATAGTAACTGCAATGCAGATTAAATAAAGGTCGATCTGGTGAAATCTTACTTTTAATACATATAAGTCACCCATAGGCTAGGCCCTGGAAAGCCCAGAGGGCATGGTGCAATGTATTTCAAAAGCAGGACATGTACTTTTAAGTTGTGCATGCCCCTGATAGTAAAACATTCTTAAATTCATTTTTCACTGCAGCAAGGCCTATCTCTCCCATATGTAATGTGTATTAAAATGTGGATTTGTAGAGCACAAAGCTTGTCACCCATGAGGGCACCTAGGTGCAGAACATGTGCTGTTTCTGGAAGTAGGATCAGTTGAAAAGCCTGGTTTTCAGTTTCATCTGGAAATCCATAATTGGCATGGCTGTTCTGATGTGCTGGGTGAGGTGGCTCCAGGGTTTGTCTGCCAAGTAAGAGAAAGCCGTACTTCTTGTCTTCCTTCTATGGATACGGAGGTGTGGACTAGTGCAAGTGATTCAGAGTGGAGATTTTTGGTTGGTTGGTGGAAGTATAGAAGATGTTTGAGGTAGGTGGGACCCTTGTTGTAAAATGCCTTGTAGGCGTGGGTGAGCAAGTTGAGCACCTTTCTGGTGGCATTTTGGATGGTTTGCAGCTTATGCAGCAGGTGTGCAGAGGTGCAGTAGTGGACAGTGTTGACTTAGGCCATTTTTCTTATGATGAGGGCCAGAGTACGTTTTTTTGGATGTTATGAGGGAGCCATTTTATGTTTTTCCGAGCATGTGAAGTATGTGAAAGCAAGCAGAGATGTCCCATGGTGAGGTTGGTGTCCAGTATGATGCATGGTCAGAGGCTGAAGGGGTGGGGCCTAGTTCTGTGGGCCACCTAGTGGAATCCCATGGTGAGTTATTGTTGCAAATATTAGCATTTTAATCTTCTCAGTAGTGAGTTTGAGGTAGTTGAGGTAGTTGTCTCTCACTCAGTTGCCCACGTTCATCATGCATATTTTGAAATTACTTTTGGTGGTGTTTTTTGAGAGGGCTAGGATGAGCTGGGTGTAAGAGACGAAGCTGAGTTTGTGGGTCCGAATGATGCTTGCTAGAGGTGTCATGTATACATTGAAGAGAGCTGGGCTGAGTGAACAGCCACGCAGGACTCAGCAGATGAGGTCCCTGGGTTCTGAGGTGAATGGAGGGAGCTTGACCCGTTGCGTTCTTCTGGTCAGGACAGAGGTTGTCCACTAAAGAGCTGGTCCTTGTATTGTGGTTTTGTGGAGCCTGGATATGAGTTTGTTGTGGGAGACTGTGTTGAAAATGGCAGAGAGGTCCAGGAAGATGAGTGCAGCAGTATGGCTTCGATCTAGTATGGTGCAAATGTAATCTGAAGCTGCGAAGAGGGCCATCTCTGTGCTGTGGTTGCTCCGGAAACCTGATTGTCAGTGGTCTAAGAGTTCCTGGTGTTCAAAGTAGTAGGAGAGCTGATTGTTCATGGTCTTTTCTATGACTTTGGCTGGGAAGGGGAGCAGGGAGTTGGGTAGGTAGTTGCTAGGAAATTCAGGGTCCATGAATGGTTTCTTGAGGAGTGGGCTGACTTCTTTGTATTTCCAGGTGTACAAAAAAGTGGCATTGTGATGGATGCATTGATGGTTGTGAGCTCTTTGCTTATAGTGGGTCTCTCTAGGTTAAAGAAGTGGTGAGGACGTGGGTCTGTATTTGGATGGATGCCATTATAACTGCTAGGTCTTTGATGGTGATCAGGATCCACTCTGTGAGTGAGATGACGTTAGTGGTGGAGGTTGGAGGTGAGGTGGGGTGTGGCTGAGGGTCAGAAATCCGGTAGATTTTAGCTATCTTGTCATGGAAGAAGACAAACAATTGGTTACAGAGTCCTTAAGATGGGGTGATGGAGTTGGAGGTGGCTGCAGGATGGGTGAATTCCTTAACTATGGTAAAGAGTTCTTTGTGTTTGTTGTGGCTGGCTTCAATCTTCTGGGTCAGAGCTTTTTCTTGGTCTCTTTCAGTGAGTGGTGGTAGCACCTGAGCGAGTTCTTGTAGGCCTTCCTGGAGGTGGGCTCGTGTGAGATTCACCATTGTCTTTCTAAATTTGTGCATCACCTCCTTGACTCTCTGAGGGTGTTGGTGTACAAGCTTGGATGTTTGTTGTCCTCTTTTGTTTGGTGTTTGTGAGGGGTGCGAGGATGCTGACACTGGTGGAGATTCACTTTTTTAAACAGTCTGTGCTTCTGTTGGTGACATTGGAGAAGATGGGGGAGCTGGAAGATGTTGAGCCACAAGACTTTGTCAACCTCTTCTAGCTGTGGCTGGTGGTGCACAGGTCTCCATTGGTGTGGTGGATGCAGTTGAGATGTTGAAGTGTTCCAGCCAGTTGAATAGGGAGACGTGGCTTATCATGATTTTGTCACTAGCGGTAAAGATGGGGTCAAGGGTGTGTAATGTGGATTGCGTAGGCCCTTTTATGAGCTGAGTGAGTTTGATGTTTTGTAGCTCGGCTACTAGGTCAGTGATATTGCACCCTGCGAGGTCATCAAGATGGAAGTTGAAGTCGCCTAGGAGTGAGAAATCTTTAGAGTTTATAGAAAAGGGATAATGAGGTTGCTGAAGTTGCTCTAGAGTTCAGGTGACCAGAATGTGAGGATCCTTCTGATAGTGGTTTTGCCATCTGATTAGAGTTTGAGGTGCTCTAAGAAAGTAGTTTCAGAGCAGTTGGTGGAGATGCATTTGAGGGTGTCTCTGTGGATGATGGCAATGCCATCACCTATTTTTGTGATTCGGTCTTGGGGCCAATCTTGTATCCTGGTGGGATGGTTTTGGCAATGTCAGGGGCAGATGAAGGGTTGAGCCAAGTCTTGGTGAGGAAGACGAGGTCATGTGCGGGGGAGTGGGTGAGGTCCCAGGATTCAGTTGGGTGCTTCTTGAGAGAGCTGGTGTTGAGGAGAATGCATGTGAGGGCTTGTTGGAAGTGTGGGTGTATGTGGTGGAGTCAGCATTGGAGCTGTGTTGGTGGATGTGATTGGGGGTATAAGAGTGCAGCGGCAGGTGAAGAGGCAGTGTAAGCATGTGAAAGGACAGACTGTGGGGTGGGGTGTGGCGAGGCAGCAGCTGTCTTGATGGTGTCCGTGGCAGAGATGAAGAATTCCTCAGAGGAGTATCTGTGGGCACCCGGAAGACCAGGATTCCTGGAGCTGGGTGCTGCCTTGTCACAGTATGGGCACAAGCAGGATTGCCTTTGATGTGCCTTCAGCACACTGGTAGAGTGCCCACTGCACGCATTCACCTCAATGTTGTGCTTCAATCTACATTAATTAGGTCCTGGTCCTGAGTTGGTTATGGCTTGAAATTGGTGGGAACGGGGAGTGGGGAACTGAGCAGTAGCAGTGCAGGCAGCAAGTAGAGAAGCAGGAAACAGCTTGAACATGGCTGAGCTAGTTCAGGAAAACGTCCATCAACTGAGGAACCAGCAACCTCTGGCTCACTGGATGCCCAGGTGCCTACTCAGTGAGGTCATGCTGCAGTCTACATTATGTAGATTTTGGGATGGTTGGGGCTTGGAATCAGAGGGAAAGGGGAGGGCAAAAACCAGGCAGCAACAGTGCAAGCAGGAATCAAACAAGCAGGTAATATTTGGAACAGGGCAGAAACTAGACCAAGCTGGCCCAGGCACTAGTCGACGCAGAGGAACAGGCACACATTGGAGTTACCTTATTACAATTTATAAGCATAATTATCAAATTGGAAGAGATGATTCTTTCAAATTTGATGTCTCTGGAATTACAATTTAAAATCCTAACTGATAGTGCAATTGGATTGTAAATTACCATTTTATGGAGCATTGGCATTTAATTACTTTAGTAAGTGATTGCTGCCTGTCTCTGGTCACATGTCTGGAGTTGGTGACAGCTGGGATTTCTGTAGTACCCCTAAAAAGCCACATACAATGGGAGGAGTTTAGGTGTGACTTGATGGGCCATCCTGGTGAGATGGGAGGGAGGAGCTGGACCCAGACTCACTTACACCTGAATAGACTGTTTTCTATCCACTCAAGCTCTCCAACTTCAATGGCACCTCTAGGTATAAAAAGTGGGCATCAGACAGCATCCCGTCAGTACACTTCTGGATCTGTGGATACTCTTCCAGGGAGAAGGACTGCTGTGCCTATGTAAGAATGCTACTCTACTGGAAAGCACTCTAATGGATTCCTGCTTTGTTGTACTGCCCTTCTACCTGCTTCCCTCTGCCTGGGTGAAAAGGACTGGACCTGAATCACTTGAAACCAGAACCAAGAGTGACTCTAAAGGCTACTTGATTGGCCTCCTTATCTGAAGTCTCAGGGTTATAACTGATTTCTAACCACCCTGCTTCTGCACCTGAACTCTGCAAACTAAGTCTACTGTGTAAAGTGGTGCCACTCCAGTCCTGGGCCCTTAGAAGTGGGCCTAAGGTGCTTCCCAGCAGAACTGACATATCACCTCTGCTGTGTGGCGTATACTCGAGCAGAACCAAAGTATCACCGCTGCTGCATTGATTGGACATTTCGCAAAAGTCTTGTTTCACTGCTGCAACCTGCAATTTGGTGTCAATGCATTGCCTCCGAAATTGTTGCTGGACCATGCTTTTCTTGGTTCAAGCTCCTCGCATCTCCCATCAACGGCAGCCTCGATGACAACAATGGAACTCAGCATTGCAGCTTCAATGCTCATCGGAACCAGCACCTCACCTTGCACGGCAGCCTTGCCGCATCTCAGAACCGATGCATCACCTCGGCTGCACAATGCATCTTCAATGCAGAGCCAAGGAGCGCTCTGCAACCTAGGATTTAAACCTGCTAAACTAAATATACTTTTGTTTAGTGGCCTAACTGAGTCCCTATAGCCGGCACGCTCTCCATGGCTGTTGACCTGAACTTTTGACTTTGTCCCAGTACAGTGTGACCAGATATCCTTTGTGCTTCTTGGTGCTCTTTTTATTTAAAACTTTGACACTCAATATCTTCGGTTCCACTAATTGTCTTTTTCTGTTTGTTTTGGTATTTTTTTATTTATTAAATTTAGATCTATTTTTCTTTTTGTGTGGTGTTTTCATGGTATTACTTGTTGAAGTGTTGCACAAATACTTCACTTATTGCCTTTAAATTAAGCCTCATATATAAGAAAAATTGGTCCAGTCAGATTGAAATTGAATTAAATCAACCCATTTACTTTGCTTCAAACAATTCTCAAAAGCTAACAAATTACTGATAAGTGTAGGGCTGACCACAGCAAACATTACAAGAAATGTTGTATTGTTTTAACAGAATGACAAAATATTGTGTGACGGGTGCACGTAGTGCTCATGCAGTCCTTTACAAAATGTAACCGCAAAGATCCAAGACATTCCTAAAGTTAAAAGGAAAATCTTTTCATAACATGCCCACCTAATACATAATGGTTTATATTTTCCCATCTGTGTGCTTAGTCTTGTATTGTCCCTTATTTCTGCTTTAGGCGAAAATGAAGTGCAGGCAAAAATATTGATTGTCGATGGTTCTATCCCTTCAAATAGCATGAGATTCACTTTAATCTAATGGGGTCTTCTTCAGGACAGTGTGAGGAACACCTGTACACAAAAGTATATATGATCAGGCCTCATGCACAAACAATATCTACTGGAGCCAGAAATGAATCCGAAAGCAATGATACAACTAACCTCTAGTCAATCTCTCAAATGGCAAAAACTGCTCCTGTTATGAGGAACCAATGTCAAGAGGGGGACCACCAAAGGGCAATCTCTCCCCAACAAGGTTAAACTCCTACACAAATGAAAGAACAAAAAACGTATTTGACATAAACCACCTAAAGTAAGTTCAGTTTTGAAAGGATAGGGGTAAACTTGTGGTGAATCCATTTTAAGTTTCCACACTGGGACACAGGAGTCAGCTTAGCCTCTGGCTTGCAAGCCTCTGTTCCCATCACCTAGTTACCTTTTGGCTACTTAGTATGCTCTGTTTTATTCCACTTATTTTATTATGTGTTTTGGCTTTCATGGTGTGCTTACATTTTAAAAGAAATGTTTTGGTTGTCATTATCGGCATCACTATCAGTGATACACGTAGTCTGACCTAGAGATGTCATTCCAAGATAAGGAGGGTTGGGGGGCACTTCTCGTGGACATGGTACTGGCAGATTATGTTTTTCAGACCAAGCTCTCACTAGGGTAGAAATTAGATTTTCTTGGTTAGGAATTGGATATCTCATGTTTATTGTTAGATTGTGGGGGCTTTTATATTCACAACTTTCATCTTCACCATTCTGCTTTTATTACTGTTCATTTTCTTAATCATTGCAGCACATGCATTTTATCATAGATTGCAGTCTTTTCAATAAATATATTGAAAACTCTCTTGCATCTCCTCCATTGCCTATGTTTGTACGCGACGTGTTGTTAACTAGAGAAAAGGGTAACTTCCATTCCACCACGACTTCCCTGAGAGGTCTAATCTAGAGTCCATGGATAAAACTGCTAGAAATCACCTTTGCTGTCTGAATTTTGGTGAGGTTCTACTTGTGAGCCGGGGGGTTGGGCTTACAGTTGCAACTTGTAGTAGGAGTGACTCAGATGCCTACAAACAAAAGAGCTGTCACCCCCAAACCAGCAGTATCTATAGGGCGCGAGAGTCCGACTACGACATGGCATCACCAACGATGATGTTTTGGCACTAATTTAGGGATCTCTTGAGTATCTCTGCCTCACACATACCGAGACATCCGTGGTCTTGGGGATAATCTCCCTCAGCTGAATAGGGAACATTAATTAGGTTGTGGGTTGGTCAAGCTTGAACCCTTAAAAGGATTTTTCCCCATTTGGTGTTCCTTTTGGGTACCCATTAATCAACATGGCTAACACCATAGACATTCCAGAAAATATCAGACATGCATTAACACAACATCTCGTTGCCCATGTCTTAACAGATGAGGGCGGGAATGTCACATTTATGGTGGAAGCTCACAAAGCTTACCGAACAGAAACATTCTAGCCCTGGGTCACTTTTCCTGAAGAAGACACTACAACATACACATTTCACAAATATGAAATAGTGAACATACTGCAGCGGTACCAGGCTTATGGGTGTTTAGAGATACTGCTTTCTTATCAAGAACATCAAAATTGGTTCAATGGCACCTTTCACATATAATACAATCCATGAGATTAGGGGCCAGATGTAGGTAGCTTTTGCGCCTCGCAAACGGCGAAAAACGCAGTTTGCGAGGCGCAAAAGGCCTTCCGCGATGCAGAGTCACATTTTGCGAGTCGATACCAACTCGCAAAATGTGATTCCGACTCACAAATAGGAAGGGGTGTTCCCTTCCTATTTGCGACCGCATCGCGATGTAGAGTTGATTTGTGACCGCGAAAGCGGTCGCAAACCAACTCGCAGTTACCATCCACTTGAAGTGGATGATAACTCATTCGCAAACGGGAAGGGGTCCCTATGGGACCCCTTCCCCTTTGTGAATGCAAAAACAAATATTTTTTCAGAGCAGCCAGTGGTCCTATTGACCACTGCCTACTAAATGGTTTTGGTAATTTTTAGGGTCGAGCCTGCGCTGCATGCGCTCGCGCATGCGTATCGCAGCGAGACTCTTTTGTATTTAGAAAAGGGCTCGGAGCCCTGTCAACTTCACGTCAGTGTTTTTTATTGGTTCGTGGGCTTCCCTAATAAAATCTGCTTGCTTTCATTAGTCGAAGGCACCCATTTGTAATGCCTTTTCCGGTGGCAAGCCCTCTCGAGCGCAGCGACCAAGTACAGAAAACATGCGAGGCTCGCTATTTTCCATCGGGCTTGACGACTTTTTTTCTCTAATTTACGAGCGCGATCTCGCTTAGCAGAAGTCGAGCGCTTTACATACTTGATTTCACTTTTTCGGGTTATGTACATAAATGCACTTTTGCCCCATAGGTGAAAAGTCGGGTTAAGAGTTTACAACGCGATCAGCTCTAACATGAGCAAACGCGAGACCCGTTGCATTGTAAATGCTTGTTCTTTTTGCACCTGTTTTTCCTTTAAGGAAAACGGGCTGCAAAAAGAAAAAAAAAACTGCTTTATTTAAAAGCAGTCACAGACATGTTGGTCTGCTGTCTCCAGCAGGCCACCATCCCTGTGAGTGCCTAGACTCGCTATGGGGTCGCAAACTGCGACCCACCTCATTAATATTCATGAGGTGGGTCTTTGCGACCCCATAGCGAGTCGCAGAAGGTGTCTGAGACACCTTTCTGCATTTCCTTTTGCGAGTTGCAAATTGCGAGTCACTGGGACACGCAATTTGCAACTCGCAAAAGGAAACCTACCTACATCTGGCCCTAGGTCCCTTAACTAATGACGGGCCAGCATGGTCCTTGTTTGCCATATACACACTGCATCCTGGTGTACAAGTAATACAAATAGCTGACATACGCACACTTTATAACGAGCTAGTAGCACTTTACAGATGACTGGCACAATTCGCTATGCGGTCCTTGAATACTGCACCAGCTGGTCACCAATTGGCCGCTACTGCGATTAACCCATAAAGAGTACATTCCATTATGTGCAAGGCGCCCACGGACCATGAGAAGATTTCGGTCTGAATAGCACAAAAAACTAACCAGCTGGAGACAGTGTTTCCCCATATGGTACCCCAAGATAAATATAGAATTCTCATATTGTGCTTGCCATTCAGAATGGTTCCCTCAGTGGACGACTGCACCACATGGGGTAAAGTCTTCGCTTCATTCTACACTACAACGCATGGACCCTGACACTTGCCAATTTACTGGAAGTGTTAAAACAAATAAAAAATGAGCATGTGGATGTTCCAGCCCTGGGTTTGGGGAGGAAATTGATGCATAACTTACACACAGTCTCCTCAAAAATACTCAGTAACCTCACAGCATTCCTCAGAAAAGAAAGGGGACAAATCCCCACAAGAAGAGCCACAATTCAAAAAGGAGAAGGTGGCAGTGATTTCAATAAAACATGCCAGCAAACTGGAGAACAGTGCTGAGGAACAAGATGTGATCAGTGACCCTGCTGAACAGCGTGGAAGAAGTCATGACATGTCGTCAGAGTCTGAAAGGTCATCTGGCTGTGACAGCAGCCAGCGACTTTCTTGTAGTTGAGACTGTGAACAGGCGTGTTTTTTCACAGGTTTATGATTTAAATCATCAAATTGAGGGAGACATAGAGCACACTATTAGTGTAGTCTTTTGGGAAGAACTTAATTGTTATATCCTACTGGCTGAAAGAGACTGGCCACCTGAGTATGCCTCAGAGGCACCAACCATGTAGGGTGGGATAATAATTCCCTTTACCATTTAATACCTATTAGGTCTACACCCCAGCCTCAACCTCAATAACCTGTCAAACATAAGGTTAAAGCTCCAGTGAGGGAGATCCTCACTCAACTTGAGTACCAGGGAGCAATAGAGCCCTGTGTCTCTGCAATGAATAATCAATTATTCTCTCTAGCAAAACCAGACCATTCATTTAGAATAGTCTTAGATTACACACACTTATACAACTACACATGCACATACGCAATACAAAATGTACACAGCATTGCACTAAATAACAACATATTAATTATCCCCTAGCACTGCCTTGCGCCACATTTGCGTCATTGTTTTTTATGCTAATGTGGCCCAACAAGGCCAAAGTTCTGGTGCCATATTTACAAAGTGGCGCAATGCATGCATTGCGCCACATTGTAATCCTTTGTGCTACATTATGCCTGAGCCAGGCATAATGTATGCAAAGGGGGCATTCCCCTGTTAGGGGGCCCGAAAAAACGGCACAAGGAAATCTAACAGATTTCCTTGTGTCATTTTTTACGGCACTTTTCACACCTGCTCAGAGCAGGCATTAAAAGGGGGCTTCCATTATTTATAATGGGCACCTATGTACACTGCAGGAATAGCGCCTGGGTGGCAGCCAAGGAAGCTGAGGGGCACACAGAAAATGAGGATGAGGGTGAGGAGGAGGAGGAGGAGAAGAAGGAGGTGCAGATCATTCACAATGGTATTGTGGTTGGGCCTTTTCTGTCCGGGGGAGGGCCTCCAGGGCAGGTAGCAGTGTCTCATCTAAGGGTCTGACTCCTGAAGAGTTGCAGGACAGACAGGCAGAGATGGCTCACCAGTTGGAGTTGGAGAAAATGAGGATGGCCATAGAGGAGAAAAAGTTATTGTTGGCTCATGAGCTCAGCTTGAGGGAGCTGGATCAGAGGAGCCAGTCTAGTAGTGATGGTGGCTGCAACATCACAGTACAGACTGAGAGGAGGGTGCACATTCCTAAGGACCTTGTGAGGGATTACATACTGTTGTGGTTTAAGGGGTATGAGTCTGCTCTCCATATGAATCTGGTCCCTGAAGCTCATTGGGTGGGTCTTCAAAACCACTTTGAGGTAGAGGGAAGAGATACTCTGACATCCTTAGGGGATTCCCAGGGGCTTACATACCCTATCGTGAAGGATGCCCTGATCACTAGGTATGGTCTCCCCCCTGATCAGTATAAGGACAAGGTAAGGTCCTTTAAGAAGAAGGAATCCCAAACATGGTTGTAGTGTGTTGATTTATTCTTCAGGTCACTGGATGGTTGGGTGAAGGGCAGTAAGGTGACAACGTATGAGGAGCTTTACAATCTGATTGGTTGGGAGCACTTGTAAAGTTTATGGCCCGCAGTTTTGCGTCCAAAAACTTACTGCCGGCTAACGCCATTTTGGTGCGCCGTGCGGGCGGCGCAAACAACAGGTGGGAGTCATTATTTTTGACGAACACCCCGGCGTCAAGTCGTAAAGGAAAACGACGTTAACGCAGCAGAAATGACTGTGGGTCGATTTACGACACTGCAAACCGGATATGCGCAGTTTTTTGATGCAATAGTGTAAAAAAAACAAAAAAACGAACACTGCCAGTTCACCAGAGGAGAGCCAAAATGGATCCCAGATGCCACTACAGACCCCAGGAAGATGACAGCAGACCAGGAACCAGCAAGGAGGATCCACACAAGACCCAGGACACTTTTAAGAAGAAAAGAAAGTGTTGCTTCAGTGCAGAGGACCAGGAATTCCTGGTTAAAGAGGTGACGGAACACCAGCACCAACTGTTTGTCACCTCAAAGTTGCCAATCAGTAGGAGAGAGGCTATATGGCAACAAATTGTTGACAAGATTAACAGTGTGGCAGAAGTACGCAGAACAGTCATCGAGTGCAAGAAACGCTGGCATGACTGCAAACGCAGGACCAAGGAAAAGATGGCCAGGAACAGGAAGGCAGCACTGCAGACTGGAGGGGGGAGTCCAGCACACCAGGAGGCCCTGGACAACATCGAGGAGATGGTTGCAGCTGTCATCCCTGAGGAGATCGTCACAGGGATTCAAGGACAGGACAGCGCAGACTACCACGAGACAACGCATATGCAGGGTAAGTCGCATGGGGAATTATAATGCAATAATGTCAACTGCAACCGGGGGGGGAATACCTACTACATATTGCATGTAAGTCATCATATACATGGAGTGGCATGGGTAAAGGGGCACGGCAGGGGGGCATATCCTGCACAAACATAAGATGGGGCACACCATTACACTACACCAACAACAGTCCCATGGGGGCATGCTGTCATGCCAACAATGGAGCAAAGGGAAAGCCACGACAGGAGGGAAGGCCACTACTTCAAACTGACATCCTGGCACTCATCAGCCAACATACCTCCTACATTAACTAGGGCCCCATTAGCAATCCTCTAGCCAAACCGACAACTGCAATGTAACTGCAACAACAGTTGCCACTACCACCTCTGATCTGTGTGCAGCTCAAGTAGCCAATGGCAGTAACCTCCCCATGGAACATACATACCTTATTTAGGGGGTGAGGATGACAACTGCAACAATCTCCAGAAACAAGACAAAGGCCCCAGTACACTCAAATGTCAATGCCCATAGTTGCCGCAAACATCAGCCAATGTAAACAACAATAGGAGCGACACAGCACTAAGGACACACCCATGCTGCAAATGTCAGGGTCCATCCTGTGCCTGGGTAACAAGGCAACATCACAAATGTCACACTGCTCAGACAACAGCATTGAGGAGGGGACACATGTAACTGGTCACTGAAATACACCTGCACAGTCAGAGGGGGAAATAGGACACTGATACGATTATCAGGGCAATCCAATGTACCACACATTACCCAACATCAGCAGGACACATTAACAATGTCAACATCCATATCACATCATAACATTGCCATGCATAGGATATGCTACATGTCAATTACAATTAAGTTGATGTGAAAGATCAGGGATTGGGGCAGGTCCTGATAGTTAAGTGTGCTGCCAGGGCCATCAGAACACCCACAGCCAGTGAAAGGTCTCACCATGAGAATGGATATACACGGAGGGTTGAGTAGGACAAAAAGGTGGCAATTCTCTATTTGGCATAAAGCAACACCTAGAGGCAATGAGGCTGACAAGTCTGATAACTCAATAACATACATGTAATACACAGGTGGGCCATAGGCCTGAAACAATGCCCATCTGAAGGACTGCAGATATTAATACAAAACAAGATCACAAAGTGAATTCATCAAAAGGCAGGCACGTCACGTCAAAATTGTCACAACACAGACACACTAATCGTACCCTGTTTCATTGCAGAGGAAGATGGATCTCCTGCTGATATGCCTGTCCAAGATTTCCCTGATGACATGGATGACGAGCCGATAAACATTCCCCAGGAGACCATCCAAAAGGTCCTTGAAACCCTCCAGACCCCACCTTCAGTCACAAGGAGGAGCACAGAACAAGCAGCCATCGCAGAGGATCCACCCACCACCCCAATTGTAAGACCTGCCAGCTCCAATACAGCCGAGGACTCAGACGACACTGGCACCAGCTTTGAGAGAACTGTAGTTGGAGTACAGCGGGAGCTGGCCAAGGAGGTGCGGGTGGGGATGCAAAATATGGCAGTATTGAGGGGGTGCGTTCGTGCATGATGTCATCTGCAGATCAGGCAGCAGCTATGCAAGCCCTAACATCAATACTGCAAGGACTACAAGAAACTGTCAAGGAATTCACCACTGCAGTAAGGGAGTTGCCACAACACCTCACACCCCAAGCCTTCCACTGCATGCACGAATGAAATCATGACTCCCTCAGGGCCGACCTGGGTGCCTACCATCGTGATGTGGCTGCTATTCTCAAGAACCAGCAAATCCTCCTTGCTGCAGTACTGCCCTTAAGACCTTCACAGAGAGCAGCGACGGGGATGTCCGACTCCACGTCTTCTAACACTGAGGTGTGTGTTGCCCCTTCACAACCAACAACAACAAGGACAAAGCAGGCAACACACACATCAGAAGGAGAAGACATGGAACAGATCACATTCACAAGGAAAAGTTCCCGGAAGCACTAGTCCCTGCCACATGGCCGACATTTACCAAAGTCCTGCGCTTTGTAACTTGTCAGTCTTGCAACATTTGTACTCAAGCACTGTTCTGCAAACCACTGTATATCTTGTCACCCAGCCCAGTGATTGTCTCTCTCCTTCTCATTGCCAAATCCTGTCCCTCTGCACTGTCTGAAACAGCAACCCCAGCATGACAAAAGCATTTTGGTAAACCCTTGTGTTGGATCCCAATTTAAAATGTCACTATAATGGACTCACAGAAATGGACAATGTACATATAGCACTACAGCACTTTTCAATAAATAGCACTTACACCACACACCGCCCAAACACCGCCCAAACACCGCCCAAACACCGCCCCGTGGTCAAATGACCGCGGGGACCATTCTAACTTTCCCGCTGGGCCGGCGGGCGATCTTCAAAAGATCGCCCGCCGGCCCAGCGGGAAAGCCCCAGCAAAGATGAAGCCGGCTCCGAAGGGAGCCGGCGGATTTGCTGGGGTGCGACGGGTGCAGTTGCACCCGTCGCGATTTTCAGTGCCTGCCAAGCAGACACTGAAAATCTTAATGGGGCCCTGTTAGGGGGCCCCTGCACTGCCCATGCCAGTGGCATGGGCAGTGCAGGGGCCCCCAGGGGCCCCACGACACCTGTTCCCGCCAGCCTCTTCCTGGCGGTGTAAACCGCCAGGAACAGGCTGGCGGGAAGGGGGTCGGAATCCCCATGGCGGCGCTGCATGCAGCGCCGCCATGGAGGATTCCCCCAGCCGGGGGAAATCCGGCGGGAAACCGCCAGACCCGGCTGGGCGACCGAGTCTTCACAGCCGCGGTCGGAATACCTGATGTAGCACCGCCAGCCTGTTGGCGGTGCTACCTCCGGCGGGGTCGTAATGAGGCCCATTATGTAGTTAGAGAAATCTGCACAGTGACCATGATTGCATCATACTCTGCCCATCCTGAGGGAATAATCTGATGAAGTGAGAAACCATAGACCACCATGCTGTGTTGGACCTTGCTTTCAACATGTATGTGTGAAATAGTTGTGGTCCTCTGCTATAGGCCTTCAAAGGAGATATCTACATGATGTCAACACTCTTATTCTGATAAGTAGAGTTGAAGCTGTGTAAAAAAGGAATAGCCAGACCATGATATGGTGATTATAATAGGTGTTTATTTAAAATAGTTAACTAAAGTGGTGAAGGTGATCATATTCAGAGGAAATTATTTACAATCTGTTGCCGCCTGCGTATACCAGCAGCTGTGTTCTGTAGTTCCCCCTCCTGTTGCAGGACATCATCCTCCTCTTCCTCCTCTTCAAGCATGTGTGGCTCTGGTTCCAGGAGGGGAATGTTTCTTCTGACACAAATGTTGTGCAATATTGCACATGTAAGGATGATCCTACAGACCATCTCGGGGGAATATAGGAGGCTACCACCAGTGATGTTGAGGCAGCTGAACCTTGACTTGAGGATGCCGAAGGTCCGCTCGACAATGCTGCGTGTCCTCCTATGGGCCTCTTTATATGCACGCTATGCAGCTGTACTCGGGTTGCCAAATGGTGTCATAATCCATGGCTGGATGCCATACCCCTGATCAGCTGCAATAGAAAATGAATGGGATCATGTTGATGTAGCTGGCACTATTGAAAAGACCTTTAATGGCAGTAGTTGTCTTGTGTTGTCTGTGTCTCTTTTGTGTACTAATGTGACATCCTATGCTTGTAGGCTATACCATCTGCATTGTGTTGTTTCCTTGGCTGAACAAGTGTTTGTCTGCTAACCGTTTGTCAGCAATATGTTTGGGGACTTTCAGTACAGTGTGCCCTCCCTAGCATTGTGACTTGTGATACAGGTGTCCGTGTTTCTTCACTGGGGGTGAGATGATAGTTCCATGCAGAGTTAAAATTTAAAGTGTTGTTAGCACGTTCATATGAAAGTACCCTGGACATCCCATACCTTTAGACTTAGGCAATGTATTAAAGTAAAGTTCATTGGGACACTTACAATTGGCATGGTGATATTTAGGCAACCACACTCATTGACGTCTTCACATTAGGATGTACAGTAATTTCCGATGTTTGACAGGTTCAATGGTGACTTCAGAAACATGGCTAGTGATGTCACGACCTCAATGTGTTCCTGTTGACATGTTGCTGTTGTGGTGTATGTGCTGTGTGTCCTAGTGGGTTGCTGTGCAGTGTATATATAAGTAGGTTTTTGTACTTACCAACAAGTAGTCCATTGCCATACCGTCCATCCTGGAAGTGTTGATTAATGGTGCAGTGACGGAAGATGAATGAGTCATGGACACTCCCAGGATATTTAGCCACGATGTTGGTGATCAATCCCTGGTGATCGACAATGGCCTGCACGTTGATGGAATGTGTGTGCTTCCAGTTGCGGTAGAGGTGTTCAGTTGCAGCAGGTGGCACAAGGCGTACATGTGTGCAGTCGATTGCACCAAGGACGTGTGGGAAGCCACTGATTGCGTAGAACCCCTGTTTAGTTTCCTGCTGCTTCTGCAGTGTGTTAGGGAAGCAGATGTGGCGGGGTGTCAGTCGAATGATGGCATCCAGTACTTTGGGCAAAAAGGCGGAGAATGATGGTTGTGATATTCCGCCTACCAGGGCACCAGTTGTTTGAAAAGAGCCACTTGCCAGCATATGAAGTACGGCAAGCAGCTTTGTTTCTGTTGGGATGGTGTGGGGTGTCACCAAAGTGGGGGCCAACTGCAGTTCAATGTTTCGCAGCAGCTGCTGAATGGCCTGCCAGTTCAACCGGTACCTCTGTATGATGTTGTGTTCCCTGAGGCCCTGAAGGGTTGTTCTTGGGCGGAATATCCTCTCCTGCCTTCTGCGCTGCCTTTGGGGTCCCTGCTGGTGTTGTTGTAGCTGCTGTTGTTGTTGCTGGGCTCTGCGTCTGCGTGCATGCTGGATTAGAATGACCTCCATGGCTCCCTGTTGCTGCTCTGCTGTTTGTTCTGTGTGTTCTGATTAAATACAGGTGTGTTTGCCCCATTTTAACGCCTGCCCTGACCCAGGCATTAATTTTTGACGCAAATCAGGCTGTGCGTCATTTTCGGGCTCCGCCTCCCGGTCGTGCGTAATTTTTGCCCGAAAGCATAAATACGACGTACAGCCCTTTAAGCCATTTTTTGGACGGGAACGCCTACCTTGCATATAATTAACGTAAGGTGGGTTGCCGCATCTAAAAAATGACGCACACTGCGGAAATTTGTCGTCTGCGGGCTCGGGCGTCAAAGTTTAAATACGGGGCAACGTTTGCACTGATTGTGCGTCAACATTTTTGATGCACAATCGGCGCAGACGGAGTATAAATATGCCCCTATGTTTTCCAGGGCTGCACCAGCACCTAATTGACAGCAAGCTGACTGACCCCAGGAAGCTTGTGTAGGAAGCAGACTGCTGGGAGAGCACCAGAGTATGGGGGAGACCATGCCAGGGGTGGGCAGGGACCCTCTCAGAAGAAAGGGGGGATAAGGATAAACAGGGGGAGTTCTCTAAAGGGCCCCAATCTGATTCCCAGGATAAGGATTCCCAGCCCCCCAGTGAGAAGAAGCCATGGTTCTCCAAAGGGAAACCTGTGGCAGGGGGTGGCCCACGTAAGTGCTATGTATGTGACCAATTGGGTCATGTGAGGGGAGACCCAAAATGCCCCAAGAGAACACCAGCACCCACTGGTGCGCAGTCCCAGGGTTTGGCTAGTGTAGCGCTTGGGGAGAAGTTGGTTCCAGGTGGGTGGGAGGCAGCTGAGATGACCCTCATCTCACTAGAGGACAGTGAGGTGGTTCAGAGAACCCTAGTGCCTGAGAACACTAAGAGGTACAGGCAGTGGTACTTCAATCGACAGAGGGTCTGAAAGACACAGGAGCCAGTGTGACCACAGTGAGGAGTCACCTGGTGTCTGAAGAGTAAATAGATCCCCGGGGACTTCACCAAGTAGTGGCAGTAGACAACTCAGAGCACCTGCGCAGATTTGTGCAGGTTCCCTTTGAATTTGGGGGGGGTCTCAGGTTCCTTGAAGGTAGCTGTGAGTCTCACCATGCCTGTAGATTGTTTGCTTGGCAATGACCTGGGGGATTCCCCTTCGAAGGAAGTGGAACACAGGTCACACTTGGAGATTTTGAGTCTGCCTGGGTGGGTATGCGTATCCACTAAGTCTATGGCAGCCCATCAGGATGATCAGGAGATCCTGGAGCCTGAAAGAGTGGCCCAGGTGTCTGCCAGGAGGAGGAAGGGCAGAGGGCACAGGAAACCGGCCCCAGAAGTTCCCACCGTCCAGGAGGAGGCTGAACCTGAGGGGGAGGCCCTGGAGCCTACAGGGGAACAGGTGGCTGAACTGGGGGAGGTCCCTGAGTTGTCAAAGTGGCAGCAGGAAGGGGGGCCCACCAGAGAAGCATTCTGTGAGGCACAGAAGTCATGCCCTACTTTGGAGGGTTTGCAGCAGCAGGCTGCAGACCAGGCGTCTGGCAAGAAGCCTGAATCACATTTGATTTACTGGGAGGATGGCCTCCTATATGGCGAGCCTAAGGTTCAAGAGCCTGGATCAGCCTGTTTGCTGGTGGTACCCCAGTGCTTCAGAGCCTTCTTACTGGGGTTGGCTCAAGACGTGCCTTTAGCTGGTCATTTGGGGCAGGATAGGACCTTTGAGTGGCTTTTCACCGACTTCTATTGGCCCCAAATGCACAGGCACTCTGATGCTGATTGTAGGTCTTGCCCAACTTGTCAGACAAGTGGCAAAAGTGGGGGTAAATGTAAAGCTCCCCTCCAACCACTTCCTGTTGTTAGTACCCGCTTTGAAAGGGTTGGCGTTGACAGTGTGGGGCCTCTGGATCCTAAGACAGCCATGGGCAACAGGTTTATCGTGGTCTTTGTGGACCATGCCACCCAGTACCCAGAAGCCATTCCTTTAATATCAATCACTGCCCCTGTGGTGGGCTGTGCCTTGATGGGAGTTTTTACCCACATGGGGTTCCCCAAGGAAGTGGTGTCCGATAGGGGTACCAACTTCATATCAACATATATGAAGTCTCTGTGGAAGGTGTGTGGGGCAACCTACAAGTTCACCACACCTTACCACCCCCAAAGCAATGGTCTGGTTGAGAGATTCAAACGCACCTCGAAAGGCATGATTATGGGTCTGTCACAGCCCTTGAGGTGGAAGTGGGACATCCTCTTGCCATGCCTTCTGTTCGCTTACAGGGAGGTACCTCAAAGGGGACTTGGCTTTAGTCCTTTTGAACTGATCTATGGCAACCCTGTGAGGGGACCTTTAAGTCTGGTAAAGGAGGCTTTGGAGAAAGCTCCTAGTAAACCCCCAGGATGTATTCAGTTACATGCTGACTCTGACAAACCACACCGCCCGCTTCAGGAGTCTCGCACAGGAGAACCTAGAAGCAAGCCAGGAGGATATGAAACGCTGGTATGACCAGAATGCCACTCTGGTCGAGTTTCAACCTGGTCAGAAAGTGTGGGTGATGGCACCAGTGGAGCCTAGAGCACTCCAGGACAAGTGGACTGGGCCATTTGAGGTGGTGGAGCGCAAAAGTGAAGTCACCGACCTGGTGGACCTGCAGACTCCCAGGATCCCTTTGAAGGTCCTGCACGTGAACCGGCTCAAGATACACTTTGAGCAGACTGAATTGTCCCTGCTTCTAGTGACAGATGATGGGGTGGAGGAGGAGAGTGAGCCTCTCCCTGGCCTCCTGTCTGCAGGAGAGAAAGATGGGACTGTAGAGGAAGTGAACCTCTCTCCCTCCCTGACTTTAGAGCAGCAGAGGGACTATCGCCAGGTGTTGGGATAGGTCGCCTCACTGTTCTCCTTGATCCCAGGGATCACACACTTGTGCACACATGATGTGGACACTGGGGACAGTACACCCATTAAACAAAAGGTTTACAGGGTGACTGACAAGGTGAGGGCTATAATCAAGGAAGAGGTATCCAAGATGTTAACACTAGGGGTTATTGAGCATTCCAGCAGTCCTTGGGCCAGCCCTGTGGATTTGGTCCGAAATGCCGCTGCTCCTGGTGCAACCCCCGAACTCCGGTTCTGCGTGGACTATCGGGCTCTCAATGCGGTCACTAAAACTGACGCGTACCCCATCCCCTGAGCTGATGAGCTCATAGATCGGTTGGTTGCTGCCAAATACCTCAGCACGTTTGATTTAACGTCTGGGTACTGGCAGATTGCCTTGACTGAGGGGGCCAAGGAGAGGTCTGCATTTTCTACCCCAGATGGGCACTTTCAGTTTAAGGTGATGCTATTTGGGATGAAAAATGCCCCTGACACTTTTCAGAGGTCAGTCAACCAGGTGTTTGCTGGGATAGATGAGTTAAGTGCTGCATACCTGGATGACATTACGTTCTTCAGTTCCACATGGGAGGAACATTTGCAACACCTCTGTAAAGTGTTGGAGGTACTGCAACAGGGAGACCTCACTATTAAGGCAAGAAAGTGGCAAATAGGACAGGGTTCTGTGGTGTACTTAGGACACCAGGTGGGGAGTGTCCAAGTGGCACCCCTACAGCCAAAGATTGATACCATTCTGGCTTGGGAGCCTCCCAAGACCCAGACTGAAGTGAGAGCCTTTTTAGGTCTCCCAGGACACTATAGGATGTTTGTCAAGAGGTATGGTGCAATTTTTACTCCCTTGACTGAGTTGACATCCAAATAGTAGCCCAGAAATGTGATCTGGACTGAGTCTTGCCAGACAGCTTTTGATGCCCTGAAGGCTTCCATGTGCACAGCACCTCTGCTGAAGGCACCTGACTATTCCAAGGAGTTTTTTGTGCAAACAGGTGCCTCAGAGTATGGTATTGGAACAGTACTGTCACAGCTTAATAAAGAGGGCCTAGATCAACCTGTGCCTTTATTAGCAAGAGGTTACTTCCCAGGGAACATAGGTAGGGTGCAATAGAGCGTGAAGCTTTTGCTGTGGTCTGGGTGCTGAAGAAGCTAAGACCCTACTTGTTTGGGACTCACTTCTGGATTCAGACTGACCACAGGCCCCTCAGATGGTTAATGCAGATGAGGGGTGAGAATCCAAAACTGTTGAGGTGGTCCATTTCCCTATAGGGGATGGACTTTAAGGTGGAATACCGCCCTGGCACAGAACACGCCAATGCTGATGGTCTGTCCAGATTCTTCCACCTCAGTGATGAGAACTCTCATGAGGTTGGGTAGTTGCTCCCCAATTTCAGCTGGGGGGGACACGTGTTAGACTTGACATCCTTGACGTGGTCTCCCCTAACTTTTTGCCTCTGTTTCACAGGTTGTTGATGTGTGATGGACTATGTTTTTAATGTTTTTGTTAATCTGGGCACTTTACCACTGCTATCCAGTGCTAAAGTGCAAGTGCTCCATTACAAAATGTGTATGCAATTGGCTTTCCATGATTGGCATATTTGATTTACTAGTAAGTCCCTAGTACAGTGCACTAGAAGTGCCAGGGCCTGTAAATAAAATGCAGCACTGGTTATGCCACCCACGTTAGTAGACCTATAAACATGGCTCAGACCTGCCACTGCAGTGTCTGTGAGTGCAGTTTTAAACTGCCCATTCGACTTGGCAAGTGTACCCACTTGCCAGGCCTAAACCTTCCCTTTCTTACATGTAAGACACCCCTAAGGTAGGCCCTAGGTAGCCCCTCGGCTGGGTGCAGTGTATGTTTAAGATGGGACATATATTAATGTGTTTTATATGTCCTGACAGTGAAATACTGCCAAATTAGTTTTTCACTGTTGCAAGGCCTGTCTCTCTCATTGGTTAACATGGGTGCTACCTTTAAATATTATTCCCTTTGGGAGTAGATAGACATGTGGAGTTTGCGGCCTCTGAGCTCACTATTTAAAAATACATCTTTCAGTGAAGTTGGTTTTGAGATTGTGTGTTTGAAAATGTCACTTTTAGAAAGTGGGCCTTTTCTTGCTTAAACCATTCTGTGGCTCTGCCTGTTTGTGGATTCCCTGTCTGGGTCAGCTTGACAGTTGGGCTGTTTTGTCTCTTTAGACAGTGACAGAAAGGGAGCAGGGGTGTAGCCTGCATATCCTGATGCGCCATCCGTGCTAGGAGGGAGGGGAGAAGTGGTCACTTACACCCGAAAGGACTGTGCCTGCTCTGACACAATGCAGTCTCCAACCCCTTTGGGTGTGTCTGGGGCCTGGCCTGGGCAAGGCAGGGTTTCACAAACAAGAGAGACTTTCCTTTGAAGTAGCCATACTTCAAAGGCCAAAATGGCTATAAGAAGAGCACCCAAACCCCTGAAAATTAGATCACTTCTGGAAATGAAAAGGAGCCTCTGGCTGGAGAAGAGCTGAAGAGCTGAAGAGCTGAGAAGTGCTGCCCTGCACAGGTTTGTGGAACCTGTGCAAGGGAACAAAAACTGGACTTTGTTGTGCATTCCTGCTTGTGAAGAAATCTCCAAGGGCTTGTCCTGAGGTTGCCTCCTGTTGTTGAAGTCCCAGGGTCAACAAAGACTTCTCCTGCAAGCACCTGGACTCTCTGCTGAGTTACCAAGACTGAAAATCCACGCAAAGACACACCTTCCGAGATGTGGCTGAGAAACGACACGCCAAAAGCTTCGTGGCTGGAATCAACGCTCCACCTGCATTGCGGCTGGAATATCGATGCATGCAGCTGGGCAAATGACGCACAACACCCGCTGAAGGAGGCTGATAATGTCACAACCCACACAGCGTGGTTTTCCTGATACCGTGCAGACGGATTTTTGATGCAACATCGCTGTGTGTGGAAAAACAACGCATCACTCTCCTGCGGAGAGAAGAAACGACGCACAGTGACACGACCGGAGGAGGAGAAACGATGCACAGTCTCGCTTGCGGGTGAGAAATCGACGCATCGCTAGTCTTTTCCGATGCACACTTGCCCTTGCATGTTAATATGATGCTACCCAGGTACTTTTCAACACTAATGGTGTTTTTACTGTTTTCTCAAGGATTTAAGACTCTTTATTGCTTTTTAATTCATAACTTGACTTTTGTATGGTGGATTTTTGTTATTTTGGTCTTGTTTTGTTTAGATAAATATTATCTATAGTTCTAAACCTGTGTTGTGTCATTTTGTGGTGTTTTCACTGAGTTACTGTGTGTATTGTTACAAATACTTTACACCTAGACTCTGAAGTTAAGCCTACCTGCTTGTGCCAAGCTACCAATGGGGTGAGCAGGGTTAACTGGGGGTGATTCTCCTTTACCCTGACTAGAGTGAGGGTCCTTGCTTGGACATGGGGTAACCTGACTGCCAACTAAAGACCCCATTTGTAGTAAAGAGCCTGGCCCTGCACTTTTTAGAAAAATGTGCTCAACTTCAACTACCAAATACATCAAGACATTGTATTCATTACTTGGTTTCTTTAACTTTGGCAGAACTTACATTCCAGATTATGCGCAACACATAAAAAAACGTTATGATTTAATTCACCCAGATTTCTCAAGTGGATATTGGACAGTTGAACACACGCGCATCGTTAGATGATTGCAGCAAGACATGCTAGAAGCAAAACACTTACACACATGTGATAACAAAACAAATGTAGTCATCAGAATAGTTGCTGGTGCCATCAGGTTCACCCTTGTCACCTTTAATGAGGGCAACACAGTGCCCATAGCATACAAATCGCATTTATACTCCAATGCAGAACAACGCTTTGCACCCATAGAAAAGATTCTGACTGCCGTAGAGATGGCTGTCATTAACGAGAGGCCACTTGCCCAAGGGGAACGTATCATTGTGGTTACCCAGGTACCAGCCTTAGAGGCTGTCACCAAAGCAAGTGTTCCTAATGCTAAAGCAGTACATCCATGTTGGATGTAATGGACAACAATCCCTGACTGCCACTGATGTTGACTACATCTTTGATCCAAAACTTCAAACACACAAATTTGTCCAATACAAACAGGAGTACTCAGCACCTACTAAAGGTTTGCCACTTGACAGATACCAGACTGCCATTTACACTGATGATTCATCACAACCAGCTGAAGGTACAAAACATCAATAATCAGCCGCTTGCACAGCTGTGAGAGAAGTGATGAAGGATGTGTATTCTACCATCAACATACCTACACACAGACCCTGGGGACTGCACCACTCAGTTGGCTGAGCTTAAAGCTCTTACCTTGGTACTGGAGCATACAGATCCAGAACAGCTCACATTGATTGTGTGTGATTCCTACTACTGTGCCCAGTCCTATAACGAATTTCTCAATCATTGGTGGTTGAACGGTTTCAGAGACTCAAAGGGGAACACCATTAAGCTCAGAACTCTGTGGGGAGGGTGGCTGATCTAAAGGATAAGCTACCAGATGCTCATGTAGTACATACACTTGTACTTACATCAACGTGTAGGAGTACAAGTTGTAGGAAACACTATGGCTAATAAAGCTGCCAAATCCCCAGCAGCTATGGCTTAGTTGCTGAAGTGACTCGTTCTCACACGAGAGTGGATAACGAAATTCAGGCTACAGTGAAAGCTTAGGCTGAAAGCAAGCCTCTTCCAAAAGCATACCGTACAAACTCCTACCATATCAGTGCACAGAATGTTACCTTTGTGACAATTCCTGGGGTGGAGCATTGAGTGATCCCTAACCAGGACCAGAGATTAGATCTCATCAAAGCAGCGCATGAGGGTGTCACATCTGATCATGCTGGTGTCGCAGCCACAATATCACTTTTACAGAAACGCTTCTGGAGGCCGGGTCTATACAAACAGACCAAGCATTATTTCCTTTATTGTGACATGTGCTAGCAAATAAATGGCTCCAACATCAAACAGCACCTCAGACATCCCTCTTAGTGTCCAATAGGCCATCACAAAGTGTGTACCCGGACCATCGTCGTCACTTACAACCTGATGGTCCATACAAATATATCTTAATCACTGATGATTCTTGTTCTGGGTTCCTGTGGATATGGCCACAGCAGTTGGCTGATACTCCTACTGTTATAAGAGACTTGCTGGTCTATATTGGTACATATGCAGTTGCAGCATTCCACTCGGACAAGGACCCTGCTTTTGCTTCCAGCGCATTCAGGGACACCATAAGAACGATGGGTGTTGAACTGCATTACTACTTCCTATATCATCCCAAGGGAAAGTCTGTTGTGGAGAGGAGGAATCGTGACCTAAAGCAGTCTTTAACAGTGAGTATATGGGGTCCAGAGAGCACTGAATAATCTGCCAAAATGGTCCTTAGGTGGGGGTGCTCTCCTTATGAGGTCTGCTTTGGGATACCTTTGTATGTGCCAGATCTAGATGGCCCTGGTATGGTGGTGGCAGACACACCTTTTGACATAAATTAATGTCTTACTGTCTTGCAGGAGCTTTAACAATTTTGTGATGATAATTCATCCTCCAGTGCCACCACCTTAGAAATAAGAGATTTGCCAACAGCTTCTACAGGCTGGATTCCTAGGTTGGAGATCTGGTTTGTGAGAAGATTGCTGTGAGAAGGAATTTGGCCCATCCTACAGAGCACCGGTTCCAGTCCTGGGTACTCAAGGCACCAGAACTGTCATTCTACTACCGCTGCTAAGTTCCAAATGGAACAGATTTGCCTCCATTGATAACATATAATCGCATCATGTAGCTAACCCAGCACAGTAGACCGCGAGGTCTCTTGGGTAGGTCCTGATCCCCTCTCACGACCCAACAAGACATACTCCTTCAAAGAAGAAACAACAACACTTCTGAATCCGCCAGCATGTACAACAATGCTACAAATGCCTCCTCGGGCATGGGGAGGGTAGAGAATGAGCTTCTGCTGATTCCTGTTACCACTTCAATGACAAGAACTGTCTAAGATGTGGCTGTTTATTACTCTAATGCAACACAAACTTACACCATCGTCTAATATGAACCTCCACGTGAAATTAATCCATTGCCCAGCAATGCACCGGCTCCTTTGTTTGCACAGACTGCTTTTGCATATTTCATTGACCAAGATGACTTTTCTACAACTTCATCTACATCTGTAACTGTAACTGTTTCAAACACACGTAAGATGTACATATGACTAGAAAATAACTATTTGGTATATCCATCCATGGAATTATCTATGGATACTATTGACATTGATCGCATTTCTCTTAAGGATAGATTTTGTGACTGTTTTTTTTTTCTCTTGATAACTGGTCATTACCTTCCTGAACACACTTCTGTCGAACAAGTGTATGAAGTTCTAACACCATATCTCTCCTCACATAAGGTCTGAAGAGACTTGTCCCTTGTGTACATTTAAGCAGCGCCAATTCCGGGTGGGATTGCTAGGGATAAATACCATTTGGTATATGTACTGAGGTTATATAAATTCCTTATTTATTCAAAATTTAAATTATTGATGTAATTACACCTGGTGTTGTTTCTGATGACTGGGATGTTAAAACAGTTAAGTTAATTTTGTCTGAACTGCTGGATTACACAGTATTTGAAAGTGATGTGTATATGAACACAACAAATGATGGGGAAATGTTCTGTTATAATCATTGGGGACATTACTTTTTGCACAGAACAACTAGACATAGAGCACTATTTAATTACACACAAAGGGAACATTGTTCAACTCCACCTGTGGGGAGCCCCAGAACATTTGTAGATAAATTTGCATATTTCTCTGGGCTTGACACTACAAATGCAGAATCATATTATTTCAAATTATCACCTTCTAAAATGCGGAAAAAAATGCTATCAGGCACCACATTAATCTATTCAGGTTCCTTTGTTTCCCAGCTTTCTGTTGAAGGTCATGAATACTGGAAGAGCACTATAAATGTGGAACGTGAATGGGAAACACCAGATTGGCAGAAGCTTTGTTTAGAGCATGCCTTATTCCTGTACAAATGGTATTTTTAAATGACACAGTTGAGCAAACATCCTGCTTAGGGTTAGCAACAAGAATGCACCAGTACCCCCACACCAGCCAAATTCACAAATTGGCAAACATTCCTAAATGTCACCAAGGAATAACTGAATGTTTGGGTTCAGAATAGTACAGTTAATTCTACACTTTCAAGTCCGGGTGGGTGGTTACTGTGACCTTTGGACACAAATGGGTGTCAGGTGGTTTCAAGATTAGCCGACCAGACCCTTGCTATGTCTCGGGTCAACACTCTGGTATAGTTACTACATACAGTGTGGGAAAACTGTGCCAACAATGGTTTCACACTAACACCTTAGCAGCAGTTAAAGAACATCTAAGTCTTCTATCAGAAGAAGTGGACTTGCAGGATTTCTTGTTAGGTCCAAGAAAACCCTGCTGTAAACAATTCCTGAATGCCATATACAATGAGATATGGAAACTTTCTCAAATGGAAGTGGCTACACATTTAAGGCAGATAGATAAGGAAAAGGTGGAAAAGGCTTCAGATGTTGTCTATAATAGCATGATCAGTCTGCCAACAGAAGATTTAGCCTTAATAATATAGGCGGTCATTCTGACCCTGGCGGTCATGGACCGCCAGGGCCGGGGACCGCGGGAGCACTGCCAACAGGCTGGCGGTGCTCCCAATGGCATTCTGACTGCGGCGGTATGGCCGCGGTCAGAAACGGAAAACTGGCGGTCTCCCGCCGGTTTTCCGCTGCCCTGAGGAATCCTCCATGGCGGCGCAGCTTGCCATGGGGATTCCGACCCCCTCACCGCCATCCTGTTCCTGGCGGTTTTGACCGTCAGGAACAGGATGGCGGTGAGGGGTGTCGTGGGGCCCCCGTAAGAGGGCCCCTAAAAGATTTTCAGTGTTTGCCTTGCAGACACTGAAAATCGCGACGGGTGCTACTGCACCCGTCGCACCCTTCCCACTCCGCCGGCTCCATTCGGAGCCGGCTTCCTCGTGGGAAGGGGTTTCCGGCTGGGCTGGCGGGCGGCCTTCTGGCGGTCGCCCGCCAGCCCAGCGGGAAACACAGAATAACCGCGGCGGTCTTCTGACCGCGCAGCGGTATTCTGGTGGCTCCCGCCGGCACCGCGGTTACCGCGGCCGGCAGGAGTCAGAATGACCCCCATAGTGTCATCCGTGATTGACATCATGTCCCTTTTACAAAATGTGCAAAGTCAGCTGCGTTCCATCATGCAGTTGGGTTAGACAGTGCAGATTCTGAAAAATGGCAATGTCCCTTGGAAATACATAACCATAAGTGAATTTTTGCTGCTTTTCATTTGTCCAGAGAGCAACAGATAATGGCTAAAATGAAGCAAGTTACACCATGCTTAACATTGAAATGTTAGAAAAGCTGCCTTTCAATGTAGCAGACACGCATCAACAGTAAGTTTAGTACATGGGGCTATAAATCTGCCAATTTCCACCTTTCATTTCACAAACATTTTGCTGTGGGCAGAAAAGAGTGGCTAGAAAAAAGCCATATTAAAGAAGAGTGGGAGTTGCCTCTCGAGTTCCAATGTCTGAATGGCGAAAAAGAGGTCTTTCTGAGTAAAAGCAAATGTGAGAATACTGTTAGTCATTCAATGATCTGTAAGCAGGTGTCCCTTCACAGATTCTGCAATGCAGAGGTTGCAAACTTGGCATGCTTTCTGAACGATACTCCCGTCCCTTTGATTCGTCCAGCATTTAATATGCTTTTGAATGTAATGTATGTGGTTCTGAACTATCAGAGTTGTTGTGAAATGAGACCAGGAATTGCCTACGCAATTTCAGTTTCTCAAATTGTAACTTGTTGTGGGCATGTTTTATTCCCTCAGCACATGAGATAAGATATGACCTCTTATTAGTACTTCTAATGTAAATTTTGACAAGCTGAGCAGACTAAAGGTGCTACTGTTTCAAAAACAACTGGTGTTGACATCGGCCAAGGAGACATGCACTCTCCAGGCAGCGAGATCATCAGTCGAGATGCAATCCTTAATAAATACCAACTTCCCCAAGTAATTAGGAAAACTGGTATGCAGAATTTTTAATGCCTCGAGCACTGCAAGGATTGTACACATTTTTAAGGGTCTGGATTCGTTTCTACCTTCCAGACCATCCTCGGAGTCATTCCTTCAGCTATCCATTGACTTTTCCTATAAGTTAGCGCTAATTTGGGGAATACTGCTGCTGCTTTTTTTAATACGCAGTGGTTGTGCTTTCTCAGCTAAGTGAAGTGATGGAACCACCACCAGCCCAGCCGTGTCGTGATCACATGATGCAATACTTTGGCGCTCCGATGCTGGAAGAATTGGAGAATGATTGGTCATTGTCATTCTGACCAGTCCTGTGGTGCATGCAACCAGTCTTTCATTGCACCTCGTGCCTCTTCAAGTGTATCCCATTGGTGTGCCTTGCTACACAGCCAGTTCCTCCTGTAGACATGGAAGTGTTAATGTTCTCGATGAGGGTTAATTCACAATTGTGCCTCCGGAGACTGAGTTGATTCGCGAGGCCATTTATGAGCCACTGCTTGTGAACTACTTTTCTCCAATGACCTCTGGCACTATGGATGTTGCTGTCTACCCAGGTGATCCTGCATCTGAGGCATCTGTGCATTTCTGCTCCGTGGATCATTCTACCAATCCTGTCATTGATCTGACATCTGCCAGTGTGGATTCCTTACTAGATCCACTTCCATTTGATGACTTTGGAGACCTTCTAAACAATCATATCTATTGCTGAATGAATTCGAGCATTAGCTTTGTAAATTATGTAAAATGTGATACCGAATTGCCTTTGGTCTGCATTACTTGTCATGGTTGACTTTGTGGCCCTCATTACAACCCTGGCGGTCGATGTTAAAGCGGCGGTAACACCGTCAACAGGTCAGTGGTAATAAAAATGGAATCTGACCATGGCGGAAACCGCCAACACATACAGCCACTTTAACACTCCGACCACCACAGTGGTAGCAACAAACACTGTGGCGGTAACCGCCTACAGTCCGGCAGAAGACAAGGTTCCGGCCACTGTATTACAAGAGGCCTATCCGCCACCTTTTCAGGGGCAGTACCAATGCCATCAAAAGCACAGCAGAAACAGTGTTCTGAAGGCAAAACGACTCACCTCTCGGCACTCAAGGAAGAACCAGAACACCATGGAGCCCAAGCTGCAGGTCTTCCCCATGCAGGTGTATCTGCTCATACACCAGGAGCACCAACGCTGGCGATGACGACCACTGTGAGTACAGCACCTAGCACACAGGGGAAAGGGAGAAGAAAAAGAGAGTGACACACACACTCAACACCCACACCCTCACCCCTAACACCATACACACAAACACATGCAACAACTTTACATAAACACCCCGTAACCCTCTGGAATAATGCAAGGACAAAAGGAATTGAGTCAAATGAGTGTAATATTAGAAATAGTTAGAAATACGTTCATAATTCAAAAACGGTATTTACAATATATACAATATATACAAAAGGCGGGACAATGTCCACTCAAAATGTCCGTGGCCCACTGGATCAAAACACAGAGGCCAAGCCCACCCATGACTCCTGCCTCAATACGGAGAGAATACTGCAGGGGCATCAAGTCGAAAACACACAGGCACCTCAGGGGGACGGGGAATGGGGAGCACCTCAGTCGGAAGATGGTGCAACGCCACTGCGCCTGGACGGGCTCCATGCCCTCTGCTTGGTCCTGGGGAATGCAAGGCCACAGTCTCTCAAGTGGGTGGTTTGCCCACTGTTTGGTCCTGGGGAGTGCAAGGCCACAGTCTCTCAAGTGGGTGGTTTGCCCACTGCTTGGTCCTGGGGAGTGCAAAGCCACAGTCTCTCAAGTGGGTGGTCTACCCACGGCTTGGTCCTGGAGAGTGCAAGGCCACAGACTCTCAAGTGGGTGGTTTTTCCACTGCTTGGTCCTGGGGAGTGCAAAGGCACAGTATCTCAAGTGGATGCCTTCTTCCACTGGTTCTGGAGGGGGCTTTGTGCCCAGTGTGCTTCATCCTGCCACGGATAGGGTGAGTGGATGCCTTCTTCCACTGGTTCTGGAGGGGGCTTTGTGCCCAGTGTGCTTCATCCTGCCAAGGATAGGGGGGGTGGATGCCTTCTTCCACTGGTTCTGGAGGGGGCTCTGTGCACAGTGATGCAGCACATGGGGAGTGCAAGGTCACAGCCACTCACCTGGGTGTCAGGCCCAAACGATTTTCTGTGGGCAGGATGCATGACACACCATGGAGGCAGGACTACAGTCCATCCGCCGGTGGGGACGGCTGTACAGTGGTTGCAGTGCCGGTGCAGGTGTTGGTGCTGCCAGTGGTGGGGGGAGGCTCCAGCCCTTCCCTTGCAGCCTCGGACGGCTGCCCACTGGGGCTGCTGCTGCTGCCAGTGGTGCTGCTTGTGGCAGTGCGGGTGGCGGTGCTTGCGGCGGTGCTTGCGCCACTGCAGGTGGAGTTGCTGGCCGCGGTGCAGGTGGCGTGCTGGCCGCGGTGCTGGTGGCGGTGCTGCCAGTGGTGGGGGGAGGCTCCAGCCCTTCCCCTGCAGCCTCGGACGGCTGTCCACTGGGGCTGCTGCCTCTGCCAGTGGTGCTGCTTGCGGCAGTGCAGGTGGCAGTACTTGTGAAGGTGCAGGTGGCGCTGCTTGGCTGCGGTGCAGGTGGCGGCGCTGGCTGCGGTGCAGGTGGCGGTGCTGCCAGTGGTGGGGGGAGGCTCCAGCCCTTCCCTTGCAGCCTGGGACGGCTGCCTACTGGGGCTGCTGCCAGTGGTGCTGCTTGCGGCGGTGCAGGTGCTTGAGACGGTGCAGGTGGCGCTGCTGGCCACGGTGCAGGTGACGTTGCTGGGCGTGGTGCAGGTGGCAGTGCTACCAGTGGTGGGGGGAGGCTCCAGCCCTTCCCCTGCAGCTTCGGACGGCTGAAGTGCCCTGGCTGGTGTTCTGTGCCCCTTTCTGTCCTTGGCATATGGTGGTGTCTCCTTGCTTCTGACAGCTGGAGTCTTTGCCTTGGCCTTGCTGGCTGGTTGAGCCTCCTTCCCCTTGCTGGATGCTGTCCCCTTTTTGCCCTTTCCTGGTGGTGGAACCTTCTTGGCCTTGGCAGGTGTTGGTGGTACACTGGCTGGGCTGACGGGTGCCTCCTTAGAGCCTCTCAGAGCTGCAGAAACCACAGCAGACATGGACTTGGTGGCTTAGGTGCTGGGCTGGATTCTGGCCACCCTAGCCCAAGGTTAAGGACGGGGGTAGGGGTAGGGAAGATGTCAATGTTGGCTAGGAAAAACTTATTAGGGACATTGGGGAGGGAAGAGGGTGACGGTTTCAGAGTGGAGGATAGAGGGAGTGCTTGTAGGAGGTGTCAGTCTGCTGTGTTTGGGTGCAGATACATGGGCTGGATGCTGTTGTTAGGTGGATGGCTGTTAGATGGATGTGGGATTGCTTTTGTGTACTTTGGGAGGAGGGGTCACAGACACAGTGGGAGAGGACACAGGGGACGTGCGCATGGATGTAGGGGTGGTGACTGCCAGTGAGGGGTGTGTAGTGATAAGCGTGATGGATGTAGTGGATGAGGATGTAGTGCATGCAGGTGAGAGTGGAGACACTACTGTGAGGGAGGTGGATGACGAGGAGGAGGAGGACACAGTGGAGGCAGTGGATGTTGGTGTGTCTGCATGGGGATGGTGCTTGTGTGAGTGCCTGTGAGATGAAGTGTGGTGATTGTGTTTGCCTGATCCAATTCTGTGTGTTGATTTGGGTGAATGCTGGTCTGAAGGTGTACTTGGGATAGGTTGGGGTTGAGGGGATTGGGACTGGGTAGAGGAACTTAGAGGGGGGAGGCTGGATACGGAGACAATGGCTGCCATCATTACGGAGGCCAGATCCTGAAATGCTCTCTTTTGTGCCGCCAGGCCAGAGTGAATGCCCTCCAAGTATGCATTTGTTTGTTGCAAATGCCTCTCGACACCCTGGATGGCATTCAGTATGATTGACTGCCCAACAGTGACGGATCTCAGGCCTCCTCACTGAGGGCAGCAGGGCTGACTGGGGCAGGGCCTGAGGTGCCTGGGGAGAAGGAGATGCCCACCTTCCTTGGTGAGCGGGCACGGGAAACACGCTGAGGGGCTGCTGGGAGGGCGGTGCTGGTACGGGGGTGGTGGCTGCACAGAGGTGTCCACCACAGCCAGGGAGCTTCCATCGGAGGAGGTGTTACTGTCTGTAGTGTCCCCTCCTGTCTCTGTCGTGGTGCTCCCCTCGCCCTCCTTCCCACTGGTGCCCTCACCATCAGTGGATTCGGCCTCCAGGCCCAGGTGGGATGCAGCTCCCTCCATTGCCGGTGCCTCTGCTCCTCTGCCAGATGATGCTAATGCACACAAGGACAGGGTGACAAAACAAAAAGGGGGGAAGAGACAGGGGATACACTTGGTCAATGCCAGGAACAACACTACCGTTGGCGTACACAACACACAGGGATCAACCCTATGCACTAGGCCATGCACTACCAGTTACAAAGCTAGTCACCAGCCCATGGTGTACATTGCCCAACGCCATTGGCTGCCACCTGAAACCAAGAGGACCCTGCCCAGTAGTAGATGCCCATTAACACTATTGGAGTTGGAGTGCTTCAGAGCCTGCCCAACAAGGGACCTAACCCTGCCAGTTCGGCCTGGCCCATGGGCACCCATAGCCCACATCCCCACCCAGGTACAACCTTAACGCGTTCAAAGTAATGAATCTGAATCTGTACTCACCCGCTTGTGGCTGCTGTGATGCCTTCAAGCGCCCATCCAACTCCGAATAGGCCACCGCCGGGATACAAAACATAGGGGGGGGTTCAGGGTACGACAGGCACGCCTTTCTCATTTGGAAGCCATCCCCAACTGGGCCTCCGCCATCTTCCTTGCCCAGCGGCGCAGGGCCTCCCACTGTTTGCGGCCGTGGATGCTCCACCTGTCAAAGACCCCCAGGGTCTGCAACTCCTTGGCGATGGCACGCCAAATAGCCTTTTTCTGATGGGCGCTGACCTGCAGGAAAATATGCATATAAAAAAGGGATTAGTCATACAGTCCGGACTGTTACACTAATGGCCCACAATATCCCTCCCATCCCCTTATGCAAAGACATTGACCACCAGACATGCAACACTCTGCCCAGGATCACTCATCCCCCCTCTGTACAAGGCTCAGCACACAGCAATCCATACATTCATAGCCCACGGATCATGCTCACAGTGTACTCACCTGTTTGTCTAGAGGACCATAGAGTAAAGTATACTGGGGTGGGACCCCATCCACCAGTTTCTCCAACTCCTCCGAATTGAAGGCAGGGGTCCTTTCCACAGACACTCGAGCCATTGTCGCTTCCAGACACAGGTCACAGCAGCACTTGCAGTGTAGGTCCTGTCCTGTTGAAGGCCAGGTAGCAAGTGATTGAACTGATAGAACATGGCGGTCACGTCGGTGGCGGTGCGTACCGTCACCCCCGGCATACATCACCATTTGCTCCTGGAACTCATAGGGGCCAATGATAACCAATGCGAAGGAGCACGGCGGTCATCGACCGCAGCGGTGCACAACGCCAGCTGAATTACCTCATTTACACTTGTCTCTCCTCACAGGTCAGGCAGCCGCTATTTCAGGGGGGCACAGGCCATGGCACCTAACTGCATCACAGCAGACATTGGCACATCAACTGACTTTCATATTCACATACTCTTTCTGTAAAGGAAGAAATGCATTTTTATTTTCACATATGTGTGACTATGACCCTCTGCTCACCATTTTGCACCCTAGATTTCCACCGCTAAGGATGAATAGGAGATGGAGACATCCCCTGTGTACGGACCCCTGGTGGACCTGGCGACAATGGAGGACAGGCACATTATCCTTACCTACAGACTTGATAGGGCCACAATCCAAGAGCTGTGTGCCCAATTGGAGCCAGACCTGATTTCAGCTATCCGCCATCCCACAGGTATCCCCCCTCTAGTGCAGGTACTGTCAGTACTCCATTTCCTGGCAAGTGGTTCCTTCCAAGCAACAGTGGCCATGGCATTAGGGATGTCTCAGCCAATGTTCTCCAACGTGCTGACCAGAGTGTTGTCTGCCCTGCTAAAACACATGAGCAGCTACATCATATTCCCCCAGGTGGAGGAATTGGCCACAGTGAAGGCTGAACTTATGCCCTGGGACATATCCCCAACATCATTGGTGCCATTGATTGTACACATGTAGCATTTGCCACCCCCCTCAGAGAAATGAACAAGTGTTCAGGAATAAAAAAAGCTTTCACTCTCTGAATCATGGACCACTACATCTCCCACGTGAATGCCAAGTATCCTGGCTCTGTGCATGATGCCTTTATCTTGAGGAATAGCAGCATTCCATATGTGATGTCTCAACTCCAGAGGCACTGGTTGTGGCTAATAGGTGAGCCCATGGTCCCCACCCAGTTGATGTAGGTACATGGGTATGGGGATGTCGCTAAGGGTGAGTGTGTGTCTGTGTCTAACAGGTATCCCTCAATATTTTTAGGTGACTCTGGTTACCCCAAACTCTCATGGCTACTGACCCCAGTGGGGAATGTTACAATTATTCAAATGGGGGAACAAGGAGGATAATTGAAAGAACCTTTGGCCTCCTGAAGGCCAGATTCCGGTGCCTCCATCTGATAGGTGGATCTCTGTACTACTCACCCAAGAAGGTGTGCCAGATCATCGTTGCATGTTGCACAACCTGGCCTTGAGATGCCAGGTGCCTTTTCTGCAGGAGGATGAGCCTGGAGATGGTCTTGTGTCAGCAGTGGAGCCTGTGGACAGTGACGAGGAGGAGGCAGAGGATGAAGATGTGGACAACACAGGTTCACTCATGCAACAGTACTTCCAGTGACACACAGGTAAGACACTGTAACTTCACTTTCCATTGCAGTTTTGTGTTAGACATTAGACATGGCAGCCTGATTTCCCTATGTCTATGGCCACTTACTGTACCCTTTGGCATCTCTATTTTCAGATCTCTGTGCCCCACTGTGGCTCCTGGTGTGTTTACTGCTTACCTATGTATACATAACTGTTTACAGCTTGTTAAACTAATACATATTTCAATCAACTGATGGACTCCATACTTGTATTTGTTCCAAGGGTGTTTATTTAAGTGCTAATAAGTAGAGGGGATGTGCAATGGACTGGGGTGTTGGTGGAGGAATGTCCAGATTGAGTCCAGTCTACTTGTATCACAGGTGCATTGTCCAAGGGGGCATAGGAAGTGTCACAATGTCAGTTCACGGTGGACAGGGTGACTGAATGGGACACAAGGGTGACATTCAGGAGAGTCTTATTTCCTGGCTGGGGTCTTGGCAATGTTCTCTGGCTTCTGCCTGGGTCGCAGGGACCGTTTGAGGGGTGGTTCTCCTTCTGCTGGGGGTGGGGTGCTGGTGGCCTGTTGGTCCTGTGGCGGGGCCTCCTGTTCACTAGTGCTGGCGGAGGTAGAGGGCTATTATCCGGTGTGGCTAGTGTCAGGGGCCCGTTGGTGTGCCACTGCCTCCTCATGGTGTAGGCTATGTCAGTCAGCACCCCTGCAATGGTGACCAGGATGGCGTGGATGAGTTTTAGGTCCTCCCTGATCCCTAGGTACTGTCCTGCATCCGCTGGGTCTCCTGCAACTTATACAGTATCTGGCCCAAGGTCTCCTAGGAATGCTGGTATGCTCCCAGGATCTCTGCAAGTGCCTCGTGGAAGGTGGGTTCCCTGGGCCTGTCCTCCTCCTGTCAAACAGCAGTCCTCCCAGCTTCCCTGTTGTCCTATGCCTCTGTCCCCTGAACCGTGTGCCCACTGCCACTGACCCCAGGTCTCTGATTCCCTTGGGTTTCTGGGGTTGCCTGGGGGTCCCTGTAGTGGTTGACACACTGCTGATTGACGTGTCCTGGGGACAGAGGGATGGGCCTGCTGGGTGGGTGCCGTGCTGGTGTTTCCTGAGGGGGGAGGCTCTGTGGTGTGTTGGGACTGTGGCAGGGGAACCGACTGCCCAGAGGTCTCTCATGGGCCTGGTTGGTTATTGTGATCCAGGTGTGCAGAGCTGCTCTCGTCACTGTGGGCCTCTTCTGTGGGGGGACTGGATGTTGGTGGCATCTCCTCTCCGGTGACGTTGAGTGGGGGTCCTGTGAGGTAGTAAATGCAGTATTATTGAATCTGCGTGTGCCATCTTGTGCATGGATATGTTTCCCTCTATGGTTGTTATTAGCAAGGCATGTTTGGGTTGTATCAGATGTTATTGGTTTGGCTAAGTTATTGTCACTAGTGTGCATGCTGTGGTGATGGGTGTATATTCAGGTCTGTGAAGGGTGTCCATGCATTGGTGTTGCATGCAGGGCTTGGTATTGGGATGGGTGGTTGTGATAGTGGGGTATATGTGGGATATATGTGAGGTGGTGGAGTGAGGGGGGTGAGGGTAAGGGTAGGAGTTTGTGATGGCATGCAGGTAGGGGGGGGCTATAGTAATAAAGATTTGACTTACCAGAGTCCAGTCCTCCTGCTACTCCTGCGAGGCCCTCAGGCTGCATGATTGCCAAGACTTGCATCTCCCATGTTTTTAGTTGTGGGGGAGGAGGTGGTAGTCCACCCCCAGGCCTCTGTACGGCTACCTGGTGTCTTGCAACCACAGAACGCACCTTCCCACATACGTCGTTCCACCTCTTCCTGATGTCATCCCTTGTTCTGGGGTGCTGTCCCATGGTGTTAACCCTGTCCACAACTCTCTGCCATATCTCCATCTTCCTTGCAATGGACGTCTGCTGCACCTGTGATCCGAATAGCTGTGGCTCTACCCGGATGATTTCCTCCACCATGACCCTTAGCTCCTCGTCAGAGAACCTGGGGTGTCTTTGTGGTGCCATGGGTGTAGTGTGAGTGGTATGTGTGAGTGTGTGTGGGGTGATGTGTTGGGGTTTGCGCTGTGAGGTGCGTGGATGGTGTATGGGTGATGGTGTTATGTGGCTCAGATTCAGTGGGTGTTCCTGGCTTGTCTCTCTCTTAGTTGGCTATATTTTTGTGGGTAATGTGGGTGTGTGTTTTATATTGGATTGGGTGTGTGGGTGTGCTGTGTGTATGTGGGTCAGGTGTGTGTATTTTGAATTGTCCAATGTGGTGTAGTTTTGTTGGTGTGTGTGTATTTTGAGCACGGTGGTGTGTACCGCCAATGGTTTACCGCAGTTGAATGATCGCTGCAGTGATTCGTGAGTCATGATGCTATGGGCATATTTCTGTTGGCATAACGGTGTGGGTTTTGGTACTGGCAGTTTATCACTGACCTTTGGTCTTGCGGACTTTGAGGGTGCCTGTATAGTGACGGATTTCTCTGTGTGGGTCATAATACCCGTTACGATATACTGCCGCGGTCACGCTATGTTGGCGGCCGTCAGCACGGCGTTCGGCAGGATTTACCGCCAGGGTTGTAATGAGGGCATGTATCTCTTTTGTATGTTTTTAGCTTAGTTTTTAATTAGATTTCAGATTTTAGCTCAAAGCATTATTAGTTTTGGACTTATGCACCCTAAATAGTGAGTTAGCATCCTTGTTTTGACAATAGGGAGGGTGTGGTGAATCCATTTTGCGTTTGCTTTTGGGACACAGGAGTCAGCTTAGCCTCTGGCTTGCAGGTCTGTGTCCCTGTCACCTAGTGACCTTTTACCTACTTGGCAGACTCTGCTTTATTACATTTATTTTATTATTTCCTTTAGCTTTCACCATGTGCTTACATTGTATAAGAAATGTTTTGATTTTCATTATCAGTGCCATTCTGAGAAGGTGTCATTATTGGTGTCACTATCAGTGACAGACATAGGTATTGTCATCATGTCCCTTTCCCACTTACATGAGATACGAACATCATGAGCACTTGTTAGTAATTGTTTATGTAATTGCCGACAAAAGTCTGCCACATTATCAGTTGTTTAGGAACATGCCTGCATCAGGCATCCTATATGATCTTTATAAATACATGTCACAAAGACAAGTTCATTAGAGGGGTTCCTTCCAGATGCCCTCTATGCTGCACATCCCCTTGCTGCAGAACTCAGCCTTTGTGTCACCACGGAGTCTGACCTAGAGGCCTCATTGCAAGGTAACAAGGGTTGGGGGGCTTCTCATTGACATGGTATTAGCAGATTAGGTTTATCAGACCTAGCTCTCACTAGGGAAGAGATTAGGTTTTCTTGGTTAGCAGACAGATAAAGAAGAAGCGACACTCTGAAGTGTGCATGCATGCTGGCCCCAAAAGAGACAACTAATTCCCCAAGGAGTACGGATACTCTGTGTATAGGCTTACAATCATCATGTGACTATAGGATGATTTGGAAACTATGTGACGCAGGGTCTGATTGAATTACAGACAACTGCTGCCAGTACCTGCCATCCGTTTACTCCCTCTGGGGGAAGGATCTGAATTAACCTCCATGACAGTGGTTGTACCATAAAGAACATTCTGTACCAATGAGGTTTGTGAGTAATATATCACATTTAGTAGAAACTTAAATTCAACAATTTCTTGCCGCTCGCGTAGATTCATGCATTCTAAGCCATAATTTGTCCCATAAAGTACTTGGTCAACATTCTGCTAAATCTTTTTCTCATGCCAATTCAGGCTTAGATTTGATTCGGACAAGGTCCAAATGCAGAGACTTGTAAATAGCAGATGCCGAGGGTCTAGAGTGCAATAAGGAAAAAAGGTTAGTCGACCAAGAAGGAGGAGAAGGAACAGATGATAAAGTGGAAATGTGCTGAGCAAAGGAGGTGTGTAAAAGTTTATACTGTAGTTCACATGTTGAGGGTAGTGAGTATGTCTTTAGAAGATCTTTAGAAGATATAGCCTGATTATAAGTAAAAAGTTATGATAACCAGTGTAGCTCTCTGGAGTGCCATGATTTCCAATATATTGATCGATTGTTGACTAGTACCAGTTTATTATGCCAAATAGTTTGTTGTAAAAAGTTGGCAGTTGAGGGACTGGCCGAGGGCAGTAGAGATGGTAGGAGTTTGCGACCACAAGAGATAACTGATGAACGGAACTGAGATAAATTGGCTGTAAAAGCAAGTGATTCTTTAAAATCGAAAGGAGAAAGAAGAGATTTGCAACCATACCAGAGGGTGTAAGGGTAAATCAGAGGAAAGCCACCTAGCAGTTTGTTTTAAAGAAAAAGCATGATGATATTTCTTGAAGTCAGAAAATCTAAGACCTCCATTTGACTTATCTTTTTTTAAAAGAGAGTGCAATACATGGAGCTTCACCTTTCCAAAGAAATTTGGAAAGTAAAGAGTCTATTTTTTTAAAATAGTAGAGAGAGGAATATGGACAGGAAACATCACAATCATATATAATTCCATGGGGAAAGCATCAATTTAATAGAGTCAAGTCTGGCCCACCAGGAGAGAAACAACTGATGCCAGCGAGTAATATTATCAGTTAACAAATTCCTGCATTATATCTTTAGCCTTACAAATAACATTTCCAGTTGTGTTTCGTAGAGATTCTATTTTAGTCCTGTCTCGCCTGATTTTTAGATATTTAGCAAGTAACTTTACCATTTTGTTTTGGCCCCCATAATATCTTGCGCTACTTTTTAAGAGATATGAGGAAGCCGCGTTCGTAGTCAATCTATTAAATATAAATTTGGCTTCAATAAGAGAACGTAATGATGCTTCACTATTAGAGGGATAATAATCATATTCAAGTTTTTTGTTTTTTTAAGTAATTGCATAGTTTGGAATTCTATATGTTTTTTCTTGGCGGAAACAAATTTGATTATAAAATCTCTGGCTGCTGCTTTAAAGGAGTCCCAAATGGAAACAAAATAGGTGTCACATGTCGTAATTAAAGTAAAGAATTCATTGATAAAGGTTTCAAATTCAGAAGTGAATTTAGTGTCTGTAAGGAGTGTATTGTTAAAACAAGCTTTTGTCTCCTCCATGAAAGAAATGTGTAGCAGCATCAATGGAATGTGAGGCCTCTTCCATCCTCGGAGCCTCAACACCACGCCGCCATCTCGGTTGGCGCCGTCACCACTCCCCCCCAAAATATTTCTAAATCTTAAAGCACTTTTTGCCCCCTCCTGGCATTTGGGTTATTGCAGACTGAACATAGTTTATTGAGCCACATTTGAAAAACTGGCAGTTCGCATGATTTCAAGTGAAAGAGCTCATAAAAGTGCTATATACCACGAGGCTTGTGAATTTCATATCTTTAATCCCATATGCCTCGAGATGCCCAATAGGAAAGAACTTGGGTCAGGCAATATAAGGGTTCCTAAGGTATTCCAAATTAACAATATCAACTTTTCCCAGAAGTCGAATAGCTTTAGACATCCCCAAATCAAGTGACCTACATAGAACACCTGGGATAGTTGCTGGAGATGTTCACATTCCAATCATGCAGCTTTTTGGGCATGTAATAAACTAACCATTGGGTGTCCAACTGCATCCAGTTGCCCCCCTGAACATTTGACAATTAACCCCTCGGGTGCCCGGGACGTGGTGGTTAAGTCTGCTGCTGTGGTGCTCAGGCGCCAGGGATGTAACACCTCCCTGAACTCCCTCCGGGGTCTAGTTTTCAGAAATGATTGGGTTTGCTAGGTTTCCCTATATGGTTGCTGAGCCCAGGGATAAAAACGCAGGTGACCCCTCACAAAAACAGGTAGTTTAGTATTTGATAATTTTGATGTGTCCACATAGTGTTTTGGGGCATTTCCTTTTGCGGGCACTAGGCCTACCCACACAAGTGAGGTACAGTTTTTATCGGGAAACTCGGGGGAATGTTGGGTGGAAGGAAATGTGTGGCTCCTCTTAGATTCCAGAACTTTCTGTCACCAAAATGTGAGGAAAATGTATTTTTTGCCAAATTTGCCCCCCAGGGGAGCGACCCATTAGCCATCTCTAAAAAAACAAACAAAAAAACAAAAACAAAAAATTGCCCTGGCACCTAGAGGTTTCTGTCCCCCCGGGGGACAGAAATGGCATAAAATACATTTACCCCCCCCCCCCCGGAGCGACCCTTGCCTACGGGGTCACTCCCCCTGTGTGACATTGGCGCCCCCAAAAAAATCCCCGGTGCCCAGTGGTTTCTGCCCCCCTTGGTGGCAAATTGGCGTAGCAAAAAACGGCCGATCTGCCTCCAAAGGGGGCAGAAATGGCCTAAATACAATTTTCCCCTCCAGGGGAGCGACCCTTGTCCAAGGGGTCGCTCCCCATCTGTAAAACAAGCAAAAAAATAAATCTCCGGTGCCTAGTGGTTTCTGCCCCCCGGCCTAATCAATATAGGCTGATCTACCTCCCAGGGGGGGCAGAAATGGCCTAAAATAATTCCCCCCCCCCCAGGGGAGCGACCCTTGCCTAAGGGGGGAGGCCCTGTGACAAATCAGCACGCGCTTGCGCGCTGACATCACAGAGGGTGGGGGGGTCGGGGTGGAAGGGGAAGGGCTTCCCCTTCCATCCCTGCCTTGGGGGGAGGTGGGTGGGGAGCACAGGGGGGGGGAGCGCTAGCGCTCCCCCCAGTTCCTGTGACTTGGACGAGGTGACCTCGTCCAAGGCACACGGGAACTGGTGCCTTGGATGAGGTCACCTCGTCCAAGGCACAGAACCGGTTAAACTGCCAAAATTGTTTTGAAAAATGTGGTTTTCTGATTCAAGTCTGCCTGTTCCTGAAAGCTGGGATGATGGTGATTTTACCACCACAAACCCTTTGTTGATGCCATTTTCAGGGAAAAAAACACAAGCCTTCTTCTACAGCCCTTTTTCCCATTTAAAAATAAATACATTTTGTTGTATTTTGACTAATTTCTTGGTCTTCTCCAGGGAAACCCACAAACTCTGGTGTAACTCTAGAATCCCTAGGATGTTGGAAAAAAGGGTGCAAATTTGGCATGGGAACCTTATGTGGACAAAATGTTATGAGAGCCTAAGTGCAAACTGCCCCAAATACCAAAAAAAAGGCCTGGCACCTGAGGGGGAAAAGGGCTGGCAGAGAAGGGATAACAGGTATATACTGCAAGCAATTCCTTTTTGATCAGGTTCATACTTACTTCTTTTATCCAGCTATTCTGAGTGAATCAAACATTCTATTGACATGGTTGTGACATGCTCTGTGCCATTTAATCTATTGCCCAAACTTTCTTGTAATTTTTTTAATGAATATGTGCATCACAATTTTCCTTAATCACTCTATTTGAAGAGAGAAAAAAATCCTTAGATCACTTCAAATTTATAAAAAATCAAAGCATTCCCTGTTTGAGCTAAGGGAAGCTTGGCCTTACCTGAGTCCCAAGAAATGACCCCATTATTGTGAATCCAGTCCCCTAATTTCTGCAGCTTAGCTCTTTTCCATCTTTCTACTGTTTTATTAATATCTGGGGACATAAGAGTTTCAGAAGAGTCGCTGCATATATTATAGTGATAGTGAGGTAACTCAATAGTTGCATTTGCCACTGTATAAAGAAAGTTACTATCCTTTATCTAACCAGTTGATGGTTTCTGTAATTGGTCTTCAGGAGACTTGGATATTGAGAGTCACTTTAAGTATTTTTTCCAGATAGTAGTGGCAAAAAATGAAAGCCTTAGCTGTATTATGAAGTCTGCCATGCATGATTAAAAAAACATCCAAGTGATAAGCTTTCTAGTCCCTCCCTCTTATTGACGAAGTTTCAGCTTCTGCAAACTTATCTGAGGTATAGCTTTATTCAATCTAAAACTAATAATCTTAGTATTGATACTAGAGAAAAAAAACATTTGTTAGGTGTACTGAGATTGCTGAAGACAAGATATTTGATAAAGTCAAAACCTGCATTTTTACAATTGCAACCCTGCCTATAATTGAGATTGATAACTTCGGCTACCTATCTAGCATACCCTTGATCCTACTGATCAATAGGTCATATGTCAAATTATATAAGTCCTCGAGGGTGCCCGTGACTAATGCCCATGCATAATAAGTTCTTTATGATAGATCATTTGAAGCTATTGTGACAAGAATTTCAACTGTGCTAAAAAGTAGCATTTCGGTTTTTGTTCTGTTGGCTCCATATCCTGCCAAAGCTGAAAAGTCTGTTAGCAACTCAAATGGTTAATTAATAACTTAAAAGACAATAATGTTGTATTTTCTACTGTAATTCTTTTCTTTTTGGGGTTGACGGATTAGGAAATTGTACGGTTTTTCGAAAAAATGATTTACCATATCCCTAAACTCTTCGTGTTTACTTATGTTTTTATTAAAATTCTCTTTTCTTTAGTTTTCATGTCTTTTTGCTGTTCTTTTTTAAATGTTGTAGCTTTGCCCATTATGTGAATCACATTGGTGGAGTTGGAATAGTAACTGTCCAGCACCTACCCTGACGTAGGTACCCAGTGGAGTTGGAATAGTAATTATGCCTTTAATCACTGTCCAGCACCTACCATAAGGTAAGTACTTGGTGGAGTTGGAATAGTAAATTTGGCCCTAATCACTGTCCAGCACCAGCCCTGAGGTAAGTACATGGAGGAGTTGGAATAGTAATTTTGCCTTTAATGACTGTCCATCACCTGCTCTGAGGTAAGTACGTAGAGGAGTTGGAATAGTAAATTTGCTCTATACTCACTATCCAGCACCTACCCTGAAGTAAGTACTCGGTGGAGTTGGAATATTAAATTTGCCCTTTAGTCACTTTCCAGCACCTGCCCTGAGGTAAGTACTTGGTGGAGTTGGAATATGAAATTTGGCCCTAATCACTGTCCAGTACCTGCCCTGAGGTAAGTACTTGGTGGAGTTAGTATAGTAAATGTTCCCCTAATTACTGTCTAGCACCTACCCTAACATAAGTATCCGGTGGAATTGGAATAGTAATTTTGCCCTTTATTCATTGCCCAGCATCTGCCCTGATGTATGTACCCAGTGGAGTTTGAAGAGTAATTTTGCACTTTACTCACTGTCCAGCACCACCCCTGAGGTAAGTAGTTGGTGGAGTTGGTATAATAATTTTGCCTTTAATCACTGTCCCACATCTACCCTGAGGAGGGTACCCGGTGGACTTGGAATAGTAAATTTGCTCGTTAGTCACTGTCCAGCACCTGCCCTGAGGTAAGTACTTGGTGGAGTTGAAATAGTAAATTTGGCCCTAATTGCTGTCCAGCACCTACCCTGTGGTAAGTAGCTGGTGGAGGTGGGATAGTAAATGTGTCCCTAATCACTGTCCAGAACCTACCCTGACGTAAATATCTGGTGGAGTTAGAATAGTAAATTTGCCCCTAATCACTGTCCAGCATCTACCCTTATATAACTACCCAGTGGATTTGGAATAGTAATTTTGCCCCTATACATTGTCCATCACCTGCCCTGAGGTAATTACTCGGTGGAGTTGGAATAGTAATTTTGCCTTTAATGACTGTCCATCACCTACCCTGATGTAAGTACGTGGTGGAGTTGGAATAGTAATTTTGCCTTTAATCACTGTCCAGCACCTACCATAAGGTAAGTACTTGGTGGAGTTGGAATAGTAATTTTGCCTTTAATGACTGTCCATCACCTGCTCTGAGGTAAGTACTTGGTGGAGTTGAAATATGAAATTTGCTCTATACTCACTATCCAGCACCTACCCTGAAGTAAGTACTCGGTGGAGTTGGAATATTAAATTTGCCCTTTAGTCACTGTCCACCACCTGCCCTGAGGTAAGTACTTGGTGGAGTTGGAATATGAAATTTGGCCCTAATCACTGTCCAGTACCTGCCCTGAGGTAAGTACTTGGTGGAGTTACTATAGTAAATTTGCCCCTAATTACTGTCTAGCACCTACCCTAACATAAGTATCCGGTGGAGTTGGAATAGTAATTTTGCCCCTACACACTGTCCATTAGCTGCCCTGAGGTAAGTACCTGGTGGAGTTGGACTAGTTATTTTGTCTTTAATCACTGTCCAGCACCTGCCCTGGCGTAGGTATCAGGTGGAGTTGCAATAGTAACTTTGCCCCTAATCACTATCCAGCATCTACCCTAATGTAACTACCCAGTGGATTTGGTAAAGTAATTTTGCCCTCGACATTGTCCATCACCTGCCCTGCGGTAAGTACGTGGTGGAGTTGGAATAGTAACTTTGCCTTTAATGACTGTCCATCACCTGCCCTGATGGAAGTACTTGGTGGAGTTGGAATAGTCATTTTGTCTTTAATCACTGTCCCGCATCTACCCTGAGGTAAGTATTTGGAGGAGTTGGAATAGTAAATTTGCCCTATACTCACTGTCCAGCACCTACCCTGAGGTAAGTACCCAGTGGAGTTGGAATAGTAAATTTGCTCTTTAGTCACTGTCCAGCATCTGCCCTGAGGTAAGTACTTGGTGGATTTGGAACAGTTTATTTCGCCCTAATCGCTGTCCAGCACGTACCCTGAGGTAAGTAGTTGGTGGAGTTGGTATAGTAAATTTGCCCCTAATCACTGTCCAGCACCTACCCTGACGTAAGTATCTGGTGGAGGTGGAATAGTAATTGTGTCCCTAGACACTGTCCATCACCTGCCCTGAGGTAAGTACCCGGTTGAGTTGGAATAGTAATTTTGTCTTTAATCAGTGTCCAGCACCTACTGTAACGTAAGTACCCGGTTGAGATGGATTAGTAATTTTGCCTATAATCACCACTGTCCAGCACCTACCCTAACGTAAGTAACGGTGGTGTTGGATTAGCCATTTTCCCCTAGACTCTATCCATCACATGCCCTGAGGTAAGTACTTGGTGGAGTTGGAATAGTAAGTTAGTCTTTAATCACTGTCCAGCACCTACCGTGACATTATTACTCAGTGGAGTTGGAATAGTAAATGTGCCCTTTAGTCACTGTCCAGCACCTGCCCTGAGGTAAGTACCAAGTAGAGTTCCAATAGTAAATTTGCCCTTGTATGCACTGTGCACACCTGCGCTGTGGTAAATTGTTTAGCTATGTATACATTAGAGTTACCATTGGTGAGCTCCTTAATTTTCAAGATGTTGTTTTTCAGATTTTTGATGTTCTCCTGTGGTTATTTTCTTATTTGGAATCTAAAAAATTTTAGTAAAGAGTCTACTATTTAGTGTTTTACATTTTATTAATAGTTTGGTTACTTTCCAGCACTTGTCATCAGGTAAGTACCCAGTGGAGTTAGAGTACTGTATTTCTTTCCTCTTTATAGTTCTACACCTGCCCTGAGGTTTGTTTCCTGTTGAGTTACAATAGTCATTTTGTTACCCGTTTACTGTCCAGGATGTAATATGTGGTAAGTACCTTGCGGAGTTAGAACAGTAATTTTGGTTCTCACATACTGTCCTCCACCTACCCTGAGGTAAGTACCCAGTGGTGTTATACTAGTATTTTTGTCCCATGGTCACTGTTTTGTACCTGCTCTCAGGTAAGTATTCAGCAGAGTTACATTTGTTATTCTGCCTGATGGTTGTTATCCTGCACCTGCCCTGAGATAAGTACTCAGTGAAGTAGTAATAGTCATTTTGTCTCCTAGTTCCTATCTTGCTGCTGCTCTGAGGTAAGTTTGCAGAGGAGGTAGAATTGTAATTTTCCTCTGGTTATTGTGCAGCACCTGTTCTGTGGACTTTAGTACATTTTTCTATGTTCCTTCTCCAGCACCTGCCCTCTCGTAAGTACATAATGGAGTTACAATACTTATTTTGCCATCTTACTACTGTCCAGCCCTTGCCCTCACATATGTTCCTAATAGAGTTAGAATACAATTTTTTTCTCGAAGTTTCTGTTCTGCATGTTAGAAAAATAATTTTACCAGATGATCACTGTCCAGCTGTTGCCTTCAGCTATTTGTACATTATTAGATATTGCATTACATTTTTTCTTTTTGGAGATTATACTTACTTTTCTCTTTTTTGGGCGGACGGTCTTAACTGATATTTGCAAGACATTTTTCAAACTCTTGATGTCCTGGTTTTTTTTTCTGTATTTGGAATCTATATAAATAAACAGAAAACAGTGTGGTATATATTTTTTTTTTTTCCATTTATTGTTTGGTTGCTTTGCACTATCCACTCTGAGAGAGGTATCCAGTAGAATTTGTGTTTTTATTTTACCTCCTGATTACTGTCCAGTACCTTGTATGAGGTAAGTACCTAGTGTAGTTTAAAGACTAACGTTACCCTCAGTTGCACCCCTGCACAAGCAGTAAGGTAACTACTCAGTAGAGTTTCAGTGGTAATTTCGCCCTCGCTGCTATCCCGCACATGCTCTGAGGTAAGTACCCAGTGGAATTAGAGTAGTAATATTTCCCCAGTTGGTATCTTGTCCTTGTTTTAGGTATGTACCATGTGTAATATCTAAACTATTTGTTTCCTATGGTTCTCTCCAGCACCCCGTTTGAGGTAAGTAGTAAGTAGACTTTGAATTTCATTTGGTAGGTGAAGTAAATTTTACTTTTATTTGTCTACACATGAATTTAATCACATTGCAATTCTAATTCTAATACTAATATATATATTCCTTTTTTTACACATTCTTTAACGTTATACTCAAACTTTTTATAAAAAAAAGAAAGCATTTACCTTTTATTCTAAAGATGTCCTATTTTTTATTGTTACCGCCCTTCAAATAGATCTCTGTAATTTTAAAGAGATAAAATGTAATTTATTTCTTAGTTTTGTTAGCTGTTCTGTTGTAATTTATAAGCTATATATATATATATATATATATATATATACACATATATATCTATATAAAATTTATGTTTGTTCTTTTTAGGTCAATAGATGGCGCTGTTTTCCACAAGATCAATCAGTCTCTTTCCATACTGCTACACACGTCTTCACTGCCACATGTTCTGGTGACACTGAACACAAAATGGTTGACGGCTCTATATATATTTTTTTTTTAAGTTTACCATGTGTGCACTTTTGATATGCTTCACCTTATTGACGCGTTGTTTCATGAAGGGAATAAATACTTCCTTGGTGTTGTAGAAAGTGTTGTGGGACTAAGTTTTTATGCACTATCGATTTTGTTTTTGTTCTTCGTTTTATTTCCCTTTTGAAAAATATTGTATTTAAAAATTGTATTTTCTAAAGTTGTTTTAAATTTGTGCTAATTGTTTTAATGTTTTTTTACCTAAATTATGTTTATTTTTATTTTTGCCGCTTTTGTAGTTATTAATTTAGTGGTTTTGGTATGCGTGGCAATTGATGTTGTTGTTCAGGTATATTCTTCTTTAATAGTCTTTTTTTCGTTGTTTAGGATTTTTTCGTTGTTCAGCAGTAGTGGTTTAGCCTGTCATTGTTTAGGACCTAGTTGTTCAGTAACATATTCCCTGTTTAGCACTGTGATAGGATGGAATGAGTTTGCATACTCCAGGTTTTAATTCTTCTCAGGGAAGCACGTTAATATCCCTCCCTTAAAAGAGTGTGGGAGACACACCCTTTTAGGAATATAATTAAATAGCTCTGCAAGGGGATTGGGAAACCTAAGCATAAAACAGTACCACTCAGATGGGTAGATATCTTGTCCAGGAGCCGTGCAACTAGGGAGCATTTTACTGACATTACAACAAACATTTACTTTCTCCTCCGGTTCTCTTGGGCAAATAAGGTTACCGTTGGAGACACAGGGAAGAAGTACGCCACCATGGAACCCGAACTGCAAGCCTTCCAGATGATCTTCTAAGTTATGCTCCACCTGGAACACCAACCCAGACAAAGACGATGATGGTGAGTACAGCCACCTAGCACACAAGGGAGGGAGGGAGGGAAGAAAACGACACACACACGCACAACACACACCAGACACACACACACCATACACAGAACCAGTTGCAGAGGAAAAACAATGGCACACGACACACAGCACAATAAAACAAGGACCAGATTTCGGAAGTACTGACAATGTATTAGCATACCAAAACCCACCACATGAACCAAATATATACAAATGTTCATAAAGGGCCAATGCCCAGTTTAAAGTCATACGGGCATACAAGGCCACAGGGCACAGTTCAAGGTCCAACTTGTATCCTGACATCATCCGGAGAGAACATTGCAGGAGCAACAGTTTGCAAGTGGGATGGCACCTCAGGAGGAGGATGGGGCAACTCAGATGAATACGGGAGCTTTCCCACTGGTTCTGGAAGGGGCTCCTTGTCCATCATCCTTTGCTGGGGAGTGCAAGGCCAGAGTCTCTCAGGTGGGATCAATGCCTACCGGTTCTGAAGTTGGCTCCATGGCCATTTCTCAGTGTTAGGGGGTACAAGGCCGCAGTCACTCAGGGGCGGAACATGCCCGCTGGTTCTGGAGGGGGCTCCATGGCCATTTCTCTCTGCTGGGGAGTGCAATGCCACCGTCTCTCAGGTGGGGAACATGTCCACTGGTTCTGGAGGGTGCTCCATGCCCATTTCTCAGTGCTGGGGAGTGCAAGGCCACAGTCATTCAGGTGGGGAACATGCCCACTGGTTCTGGAGGAGGATCCATGCCCATTTCTCTCTGTTGGGGCATGCAAGGCCAGTCTCTCAGGTGGGGAACAGGTCCTCTGGTTCTGGAGGGGGCTCCATGCCCATTTCGCAGTACTGGGGAGTGCAAGGCCACAGTCTCTCAGGTGGGGAACATGCCCACTGGTTCTGGAGGGGGCTCCATGCCCATTTCTCAGTGCTGGGGAGTGTAAGGTCACAGTCTCTGAGCTGGGGAACATGCCTACTAGTTCTGGAGGGGGTCCCTTGTGCAGCAGTCCCAGGTGGGTAGCCTAAATGTCCTATGCTGGCGGTGATAGCTGCACTGCCTCAGCTGGTGGGGAGTGTTGCTCTGTGGCAACAGGTGATGGTGCCTCCTTGTCTGCCTCTGCTGGCGGTGATAGCTGCACTGCCTCAGCTGGTGGGGAGTGCTGCTCTGTGGCAACAGGTGCTGGTGCCTCCTGGCCTGCCTCTGCCGGCGATGAGGGCACCATGACCACATGTGGTGGCAGCAGTGGTGGTGGCTTCTGATGGAGGTGATGGCTTCATTCCCTCCACATCAGGAGGTGTAGGCACCTTCCCCTTCCTGACTGTAGGCGTTGTGGGCTCCTTCCTGGCAGTAGTTGTTGTGGGCTCCTTCCCCTTCCTGGCTGCAGGTGTTGTGGGCTCCTTCCCCTTCCTTGCTGTAGTTGTTATGGGCTCCATCCTCTTCCTGGCTGTAGGTGTTGTGGGCTCCTTCCCCTTTCTGGCTGTTGGAGTGGAGTACCTCACAGTCCTGCCTCCACGACTAGGAGGCGCCTCCACTGTCTCCATGGACTATTTGGCTGAGGTGCTGGGCTGGCTGGTTGGCACCATGGCCCTATGGGCAGGACAGGGGGGAGGGGGAGGGAAGAGGTCAAGTTGGGCAAATAAAAGTTTCTTTGGGACAGTTGGGTGGGAGAAGGGAGGAGGGATGGGAGTGGAGTTTGAGGGAGTGGTTGTTGGAGGTGTACGTCTGCTGGTCTTGGGTGCAGGTGCATGGGCATTGTGCGTGTGTGAGGTGGATGGCTGTTGGGTGCCTGAGTGCTTGCGTTTCTGTCCTTTGGGGGGACAGACATGGTGGGAGAGGACACAGGGAACAAGTGGATAGATGTTGTGGGGGTGTCTGCTAGAGAGGTGTGTGTGCTGCTTGGTGTGATTATGCTGGTGGTGGATGTTGGGGCAGTGCATGCAGGTGTGAGCGTGGATGTAACTGGGAGGGAAGTGGAGGAGGAGGGGGGAGACAGTGGAGGTAGTGGATGTGGTTGTGTCTGCAACTGTATGGTGCATGAGTGCTTGTGGGATGAAGTGTGGTGCTTGTGTCTGCCAGTGCCACTCTTGAGTGTTGTCTTGTGTGCATGCTCGTCTGTATGTGTGCGTGGTATGGGTTGGGGTTGAGGAGAATGGGATTGGGAAATGGTAGTTGTAGGGGGGGGCGGTAGACACAGGGACAATGGCTGCATCGGAGAGGAGGCCAGAGCCTGAATCAATCTCTGTTGGGCCGCCAATCCACCTTGAATGCCCTCCAGGAATGCATTGCATTGCTGCGTCTTGGATGCCATCCCCTTGATGGCATTCACAATGGTTCATTGCCCTACAGAGATGGATCTCAGGAGGTCAATAGCCTCCTCATTCAGGGCAGCAGTGCTCACTGGGGCAGGGCTTGAGGTGCCTGGGGTGAAGGAGATGCCCACCCTCCTCGGTGAGCGGGCACAGGCAACTTGCTGAGGGGCTACTGGGAGGGCAGTGATGGTATGGGGTGCCGCTGTTCCTGAGCTAGGGTGGTCACAGAGGTGTCCGCCACCACCAGGGAGCTCCCATCAGAGGAGTCTGTGTTGTCTCTTCCAGTCTCCGCTGTGGTGCTCCCCTCACCCTCCCACTAGTTCCCTTGGCATCGGTGGACTCTGCCGCCTGGGTCCTGTGGGTTGCAGCTCCCTCTGTCACCCGTGCCTCTGCTCCTCTGCCAGAACATGCTAATGTACACAAGGACAGGATGACAAAACAAGAAAGGGGTGGGGAGACAAAGGATACTCTTGGTCAATGACTGCACCAACACCATTATTAGCATGCATATCACCTTCACACACAGGGAACAGGCTTAAGCACTATGCATTGCACTGCCAGTGATATGGCTAGTTACTAAGGCAAGATGAGGACCACACACCACCAACTGCAGCACTCCTGGGACCCACAATGCCCTGGCTGAAATGGACTGCTAACAAGCGAGGTTACCTGTATTTGCCATGCTCAAATCACCCTTCAGTTGACCCATGCTGCAATGTCTGGCCTGGCCTTGGGGGCACCCACTAATACACATCCAGCACCCGGATACCACCCACCAGACAAAATATGTATTGAAACCCACTGTACTCGCCCCCTTGCTGTGATGCCCTCAAGTGCCTATCCAGCTCGGGGTAGGCCACCGCCAGTATGCAGGCCATCAGGGTGGTCAGGGTCCGACAGGCACCCCTTCCTCTTTGGGAGGCCATCCCCAGCTGGGCCTCCACATTCTTCTGTTCCCAGCGTCTCAGGTCCTCCCCCCACCTTTTCCGACAGTGGGTGCTCCGCCTGACATAGACCCCCAGGGTCCTCTTGTCCTTGGTGATGGAACGCCATATTCCCTTCTTTTGATGGGCGCTGACCTACAGAGGCAATACAGACAGGAGAACACCATTAGACAAACTGTACACCGTCACCGCCGGCGTAGATCCCCATTGGCCACTGTATTCCTTAGAGCCCCATATAACCCAATGAGAAACTGAGAAATTGCACAGCGGTGCAAGACTGCCTTCTGCCACGGCACCCAACGTCGGCGGAATTACCTCACTTCAAAGTGACCCTCCATACAGGACAGGCGGTCACCATTTCAGGGGGGAAACAGGCCTATCAACAATCACTGCATCACAGATTACATTTGCACATACTTCACCATTTACACTGTCCCAGTAGATAAGTGCATCATGTGGGCTGCAGTTGTGGGTTTGTTGTTCCAATTGTGACACCCTACTCACTCTTGTGTCCCTTAGATACCTACTGCTGTGGATGAATAGGAGGGGGAGACATAACCCCGTGTACAGACCTCTGGTGGACTTGGCTACACTGGAGGACAGGTACATAATGCTGACCTATAGACTGTACAGGGCCACAATCAGAGCTGTGGGCCCAGTTGGAGCCTGACCTGATATCAGCTATCCTTCATCCCACAGGGATCCTAAATCTTGTGCAAGTTCTATTGGTGCTCCATTTCCTGGCAACTGGTTCTTTCCAAGTGACCGTGGTCTTGGCAGCACATTGTTACAGCAAATGTTTTCTATAGTGCTGGCAAGAGTTGTGTCTGCCCTGGTGAAACACATGTGCAGCTACATTGCTTTCCCCCAGATGGAAGATTTGGCCACTGTGAAGGCCGGATTCTATACAATGGGCCATATCCCAATATTATTGGTGCGATTGACGGGACACATATTGCGTTTGTACCCCCCTGCCAGAATGAACAGGTGTTCAGGAATCGTAAGAGTTTCCACTCAATGAATGTGCAAATGGTGTTCCTAGCGGACCAGTACATCTCCCACATCAATGTTATGTACCCTGGGTCGGTGCATGCTGCCTTTGTTCTGACAAATAGCAGCCTCCCAAATGTGATGGCCCAACTACAGAGGCACAGGGTCTGGCTAATAGGTGAGCCTCGGTCCCCACCCACTGTATTTTAGACTATGCCTCTGGTGTGAACCCCATGGGATTGTGTGTGGCTAAATGTTGGCCCTCAATACTTGCAGGTGACTCTGCCTACCCAAACCTATTGTGGCTGCTGACCCCTGTGAGGAATGACAGGACAAGAGCTGAAGAATGTTATAAGGAGGCACAAGGGTGAACCAGACGGATCATCGAGAGAACCTTCAGCCTCCTGAATGCCAGGTTCAGGTGCCTCCATCTGACAGGTAGATCCCTCTGCTACTCACCCGAGAAGGTCTGCTAGATAATAGTGGCATGCTGCATGTTGCACAACCTGGCCCTCAGATGACATGTACTTTTTTCTGCAGGAGGATTAGAATGGAGATGCAACTGTGGCAGCAGTGGAACCTGAGGACAGTGAGGATGAAGAGGCTGAGGATGAGGATGAGGACAACAGAACATCAGTAATCTGTCACTGCTTTCAATGACACACAACTGAGACAGTGCAGATTAACATTTCTATGACTATTGGTGTATTCTGTGTGGCTGTGGCAAGATAGCATTAACTTTGTTTCAACTCTACTTACTGTCACCTATGGTTTTTCGATTTGCAGATGTTGGTGATATAACAACTGTGTACTGATGTGCTGACTACAGCCAGCTGCAGGTCATTATTTCTATGCTCACACAATGTACAGTACATTTGCAATGGATGTAACTGTTTCCAAGAATAAACGTTTTCAACACATGACATACAGGTAGTCAAGTTGTGTCTAAGGGTGTTTATTGTAGTGCTAAGAAATTGAGGGGACGGTGCAATGGAATGGGGTGACAATGGAGGAAAGACCAGGGTATTGTTCCAGTCTGTTTGTAGCACAGGTCCAGTGTCCAAGGGGCCATAGGAAGGGGAGCAATGGTAGTTCAAAGTGGACATGGTCAGAGGGTGAGACACAAGGGGGACAATTAGGAAAGTCTCATTTCCTGCCGTTGGTCTTGGTGAGTGACTCTGGCTTCTGTCTGGGTTGCAGGGAACATTTGCGGGGTGGTTCGCCCTTTGCAGGGGGAGGGGTGCTTGTGGCCTGTGGGTCCTGTGGCTGGACCTCCTGCCCACTAGCGGCAGGGAAAGTGGAAGGCTGGTCGATGGACTGGCTAGTGGTAGGGGTCCACTGGTGTGCTAATGCCTCCCTCATGATATTGGCCATGGCTGCCAGCACCCCTGCTATGGAGATCAGGGTGGTATTGATGGCCTGCAAGTCCTCCCTGAACCCCTGATAGTGTTCCTCCTGCAGCCACCTGTTCTCCTGCACGTTGTCTAGGATCTGGCCCATTGTGTGTTGAGACTTTTGGTAGGCTCCCAGGATCTTGGAGAGTGCCTCCTGGAAAGTCGGTTCCCTACTCCTGTCCTTCCCCTGGCACACAGCAGTCCTCCCAGTGTCCCTGTTGGCCTGAGCTTCTATCCCCTGAACGGTGTGCCCACTGCCACTGACCCCCAGGTCCCTGATTGTCTTGGGGGCGAGGTGTGGCCTGGGGTCCCTGAACAGGTGGGCACACTGCTGATTGATGTGTCCTAGGGACAGAGAGGTGGGTACGCTGGGTGGGTGCTGTGATATTGGATCCTGATGGGGGAGGCTTTGTGGTGGTCTGTGAATGGGCTTGGGTGACAGGTTGTCCCGTGGTCCCTGATGGGCCAGGTTGGTCATCCAGATCCAGAAGTCCAGAGTTACTGTCATCACTGGGGGCATCTTCTGTTGGGTGACTGGATAGTTATGGCACCTACTCTCCACTGACATTGGCTGGGGCACCTGTGGGGATGTAAGTGATGTATTATGCTTAATGTGTATGACATATTGTACATCACTGGCTTCCCCTCTGTGGTTGCTCTTGCCCTGCCACCTTTTGTTTGTATATGGTGATGTATTGTGGGATTGTTAGTTTCCCTATGCTGTGCATGCTTTTGTGATGGGTGTCCATGCAGGGCTGGGAGGGCTGTCCATGCATTGGTATAGCATGCAAGGCTTGGCATTGGGGTTAGTCATATGTGTAGATGCAGTGCATGGGATGTAGTGGAGCGATGGGAGTGAGGTTGAGGGTGTGAGATGGCATGCAGGTATGGGGGGTGATAGGTATTAAATGTTGCTTACCAGTGTCCAGTCCTCCGGCTACTCCAGTGAGTCCCTTAGGTTACAGTAATGCCAGTACTTGCTCCTCCCTTACTGTGAGCTGTTGGGGAGGAGGTGGGGATCCACCTCCAGTCCTCTCTTTGGCGCGCTGGTGCCTTGCTGCTATGGAACGTACCTTCCTCCATAGGTTGTTCCACCTCTTCCTGATATCGTCCATTGATCTTGGGTGCTGTCCCATGGCGTTCACCTTGTCCATGATTCTCAGCCATAGCTCCATCTATCTGGTGTATGTATGATAGTCAGTTGTGTGTCTTTAGTATTGGCCAATGTGGTGTTGTTTTGTTTCTGGGTGTCCATTCTGAGCACAGCGGTATGTACTGCCAATGGTTTACGCCATTGAATGTCTGCCGTGGTGATTCCTGTGTCATAATGTGGTGGATGTTGTTTTGTTGGCGTAACAATATCAGTGTTGGTACCAACACTTTAGCAATGACCTTTGGGCTTGCAGATTTGTGTGGGCAGTATTCTGTCAGATTGGTGTGTGTGTGTCATAATATGGAGAACGGATATCCGCCACTGCGGTGGTATATTGTCAGCCGTCAGCGTGTCAGTAAGCAGGATTTACTGCCAGTGTCATAATGAGGGCCATAGCCTCAAATCCCTGACTACCCACCTCAACAAGTCTGTTCTAGGGTCTTTTATGTTAACATGATTATTTCTCACAGTTTGTGTCTGGATCTGTCAAGCTGGTAGACTGCCACCGGACTCCCCTTTTTGTACAGTTGATGACCATACATTTGTTTACTGATGGCCTCTCTATCTAAGCAACTCTGTCCTGTAGCAGATGTAATTTTGTCTGGGATTATTGTAAGGCACCTGAAATACTTTCAATTTTATAATTCTCAATCTTTTTGAGGATACTTTCAAGAGCTTTAACCTTAAACCTCATTTTTATCTTCTAGGCCACCCTATTATTTCCCAGTGATGAGCAACCTCTGTTCGCCTCAAAAACATAACTAAGTCCTTTTCCCCATTTCTTCCATAAATAGGTGCTTGAAATATAAGGCTTTTTTGAGTGACAACCTATATGTGGGGACAGTTATTGAGGGAAGGGAATTTTCCAGATCAATGACTGTGATCTGAAAAAATAGTATTAATATGGGAGACATTTTTGGTATGGAATTTGAGAAAAAAATCTGTTTATCAGGCAGTTTGAAAATGAGCGGATAAAAAGTATACAGTTTTTGATTGGAATTGAGCTCTCGCCAATGGTAGCAAAAACCCACCTCAGACTTTGGTCTCCAATTATGATCTTTGAAAATTGAGCTAGCTGAAAGGACAACTCATATCTAGTTTCGCTAATAGGAGACTAACCCTTACAGTACAGCTAGTGTAATTGGCACTTGAACTATTATCTCTACAATCAACCATCTTCCAATTTTATTTGTGAGTGATTTAGACATGCTACCTTGAAACCTCTTGTTTGCCAATATGGTGACCCAACAGTGGGCTGCTAATGTAGAAGAAAGCTGCAATAATGAGAAAGTAGACAATTTAAATAACTTCCCTTTTTCCTTTTTTATGTTGGTCAATTATTTAGAAAATTAACATTCATCAACAAACCACTGAATTTAAACACATTCATAAAAGGCAGATTAAATGTTTCTGTGAGTACCTTGTGAGTGTTCCCACACTACCCAGTATGATGTCTCTCTCATCTCTTCTACACATCGACCTCTAATTGGAAAGAATAAGGCCCGTATTTATACTCCGTTTGCGCCAAATTAGCGTCGTTTTTTTCGACGCAAATTCGGCGCTAAACTAACGCCATATTTATACTTTGGCGTTAGACGCGTCTGGCGCCAAAGTATGGGCAAATAGCGTCATTTTTTTGCGTGAACGCCTTCCTTGCGTTAATGAGATGCAAGGAAGGCGTTCCCGTCTAAAAAAATGACGGCGACGCAAATGCGTCGTATTTATACTCCCGGGCAAAAATCACGCCCGGGAGTGGTCGGGTCAAAAAACCCCACATTTCCGCCACTTTTTAACGCCTGGGTCAGGGTAGGCGTTAAGGGGCCTGTGGGCTCAAAATGAGCCCACATGTGCCCTCCCATGCCCCCAGGGACCCCCCCTGCCACCCTTGCCCACCCCAGGAGGACACCCAAGGATGGAGGGACCAATCCCAGGGACATTCAGGTAAGTTCAGGTAAGTATAATTTTTTATTTTTTTTAATTTTTTTTGGTGGCATAGGGGGGCCTTATTTGTGCCCCCCTACATGCCACTATGCCCAATGACCATGCCCAGGGGACATAAGTCCCCTGGGCATGGCCATTGGGCAAGGGGGCATGACTCCTGTCTTTACTAAGACAGGAGTCATTTAAATGGCGTCTGGGCGTCGAGAAAAATGGCGCAAATCGGGTTGAGACGATTTTTTTGCCTCAACCTGACTTGCCCCATTTTAAGACGCCCTAACGCCATTTTCCCCGTACGCCGGCGCTGCCTGGTCTACATGGTTTTTTTCCACGCACACCAGGCAGCGCCGGTCTGCCAGCGCCGGCTATCGCCATTCCATAAATACGGCGCCCGCATGGCGCTTCAGAATGGCGTTAGACGGCGCAAAATTTTTTGACGCTAAACTGCGTTAGCGCAGTTTAGCGTCAAAAAGTATAAATATGGGCCTAACTGTCTTTTCCAGACACTGTCTTTTCGTAATTCAGGCAGAAATTCCATCTAGTTATTCATGCCCTTCTCACCCTCCCATCTTCCTCGTCGTAAATGCCCCCTTCTGATGGTCTAAAAGAGAATTCTTACCCAACCAATGTAGCAGGCACCCCAAATCTTCCCTGCCCATCATTTTTGGATCCCTTCCCCTACCTTCACCCTTTAGGTGTGATGACTTTAACCAGTCCCACAATGTCAGCCTCACTGCCCTCCTAAAGCAAAAACACACTCAAACATAAAACCTCCCTTCCAAAATCTTTCTTGCCGAAGGCCACAAGGAAGAAAATTTAAAATGTCCATGAATTTAAGGGTTCACTGTTTCATTACTAGGGAAGAAATCTTCTCTTGGATTCTGAAATCTAAAAAGTTAAATACAAAGTTCACTTGAATAAAATAACATAGCTTCATTGTACACATCAGTGACTGAAAAGCTTAGGTGAGACAGTGGATACAGTGGTGAATGGTTAATTAGTGAACACTGGCAGATACAGATGCACCACAGAGAAACCACCTCCTGACTGAAAAACAGGTTATATATAGCCAGTATAAGACAGCAAGTGTTCTAAAGAAGAAACGTACAAAGTACAACTTCTTCACTTTATCAATAGAAAACATTGCAATAACTGTGACATGTGCATTTGGGAGTTTTACAATGATACCAATAATTCTTGTATTTTTAACAAGTATGAGTGAGTCAATACCTGCTGCTGAAAATGCATTCACTCCTTGATGAAACCAGCAATGAGACTACCCACCTTCATATGGAAAGCACACAGATAGATGGTGATGATCACTCTTTTGAAGACCCCATAATCTGTTGTGTGAACCCACAAAGCTACAAACAGCACAAAAGCAACTATGTACAATGTGTCTATGACATATTATTAGTTCAACAGCAGTAAGTCTAGGTAGAAAAAATACATTTGAAGCATGTTGAAAGGTGTTACATACAGCACATTACAATTTTCCACATGTTCACAAATATGCACTTATATTTAGTGAGTCAAAGTTCTCAGTTAGATGGGTTTCCCAAAAGCCCATCTAAAAGCAGTTTAGAAGGTGACTACTTTAAGCAAAAAGGTACAGACTGGGTAGAGGAAAGAAAGAGTTTAGTCAGAAAGAGAGACAGTCAGAAAACATGTAAAAACTTAAGGACGTCTGCTTATACCAAACCTCAAATCGTACGTGGCTTATGACATCATGTGTATCTATACTGATTGTTCATAACAGATGCCCTCATTATGACATTGGTGGTAAATCCCACTTACCGCCACGCTGACGGCCGCCAACTTACTGCAGAGGCGGCAGATATCCGTTCACCATATTATGACACACACACACACTAATCCGACAGAATTCAGCCACATGCTCAAATCCGCAAGACCAAAGGTCAGTGATAAACTGGCGGTATCAAAACCTCAACCGTTACGCCAACAGAACAAAACCCACCACATTATGACCCACAAATCTCCACGGCGGACATTCAACAGTGATAAATCATTGGCGGTAGACACTGCCGCGCTCAGAATGGACACCCACATAAAAAACAATACTACATTGGACAATTCAAACAACAAACACCTGACACCCATACACACACCACACCCACACACCCACACCACTATAAAACACACACCCACATTACTCGCAACCCTTTACAACTACAAAGCATTGCCACCAGAGAGACACCAAGACCACTAACACAACTAGAGCCACACACAACTCAGACCTATACACCACTCACACACTCCACATCACGTATCCCAAGACATTACCCAACACACCCTCACCAACACACATCACATAACACCCATGGCACCACAAAGACACCCCCTTTTCACTGAGGAGGAGCTAAGGGTCATGTTGGAAGAAATAGTCAGGGTAGAGTCACAGCTATTTGGAGCACAGGTACAGCAGATATCTATTGCAAGAAAGATGAAGCTATGGCAGAGAATCGTGGACAGGGTCAATGCCGTGGGACAGCACCCCAGAACTAGGGATGACATCAGGAAGAGGTAGAACGAGTACAGGGGAAGGTACATTCCATAGCAGCAAAACACCAGCTCGCTATCCAGAGGACTGGCGGTGGACCCCCACATCCTCCCGCACGACTCACAGCATGGGAGAAGCAAGTCTTGGCAATCCTGCATCCTGAGGGCCTGGCTGGAGTCGGAGGAGGACTGGACTCTGGTGAGTCAACTCTCTACTATTATCACCCCCCTACATGTATGCCATCACATACTCTTACCCTCACTCCCATCATGCCACTACATCCCACACACTCCACCATCACATCTTACTCATCCCAATGCCAAGCCCAGCATGCTGTACCAATGCATGGGTACCCCTCCCATCCCTGCATAGACAATCATCACTAAAGCATGCACATCATAGAGAACTAACAATCCCACCATGCACTAACATATACAAGTGAAAGCTGGCAGGGCAAATCCAACCATAGAGGGGAAGCCATGGATGTACAATATGTCAGATACATTAACCATAACACATCATTTACATCCCACAGGTACCCCAGCCAATGTCATTGGAGAGGAGGTGCCAGCACTATCCCGTCCCCCAACAGAAGAGGCCCACAGTGATGACAGTAACTCTGGTCTATGATGGGCCAGATCCTAGACAACGTGCAGGAGAACAGGTGTCTGCAGGAGGATAGTACATTACAAGGGGATCAGGGAGGACATGCAGGCCATTAACAACACCCTGATCTCCATAACAGGGGTGCCAGCAGACATGGCCAACATTATGAGGGAGGCAGTGTCACACCAGCGGGCCCCTGCCACTAGCTAGACATCTGAACAGCCTTCCACTTCCTCTGCAGCTAGTGGACAGGAGGCCCTGCCACATGACTCACATGCCACCAGCACCCCTCCCCCTGCAGAAGGGGAACCGCCCCGCAAACGTTCCCTGCGATCCAGACAGAAGCCAGAGACACTTACCAAGAACCCTGCCAGGAAATGTGACTCTCCTGATTGTCACCCTTGTGTCCCACTCAGTCACCCTGTCCACCTTGAACTGCCTTTTCTCCCCTTCCTATGGCCACTTGGACAATGCACCTGTGCTACAAACAGACTGAAACAATACCCTGGACTTTCCTCCATCAGCACAGCATCCCATTGCACTTTCCCCCATATGTTAGCACTACAATAAACACCCCTTGAAAAAAATCCATTTGGAGTATGCCACGTATATCAAAAATGTATTATTTGAAACAGCTACAAACATTGCAAATGAACTGTACATAGAATGAGCACAGATAAATGACCTGTAGCTGGTTATAGTGATCACACCAGGAGTATATGTAAAGTCACTAACATCTGCAAAATGAATTGCCGGAGGGAACAGTAAGTGGGCATAGAAGTGGGAAATATCAGCAAGTCATTGCCACACAGATTACAACCAAAGTCATTGAAATGTAAAGTTACACTGACCGACCTGTGTGTCATTGGAAGTACTGTCATAACCGATGTTCTGTTGTCCTCATCCTCATCCTCTGCCTCCTCATCTTCACTGTTCACAGGGTCTACTGCTACCACACAGGCATTTTCAGTCTCTTCCTCCTGCAGAAAATGGACATGGCATCTGAGGGCCAGGTTGAGCAACATGCAGCATGCCACTACTATCTGGCTGACCTTCTTGGGTGAGTAGCACAGGGATCCACCTGTTAGAAGGAGGCACCGGAACCAGGCCTTCAGGAGGCTAAAGGTCCTTTCAATGATCCTTCTGGTTCACCCATGTGCCTCATTATAACATTCTTCTGCCCGTGCACTGGCATTCCTCACAGGGGTCAGCAGCCATGATGGGTTTGGGTAACCAGAGTCACCTGCAAATATTGAGGGACAACATTTAGCCACACACTATCCTATATGGCCCACACCATACCCATACACCAACATCTACTGGGTGTGAACCAGGGTACACCTATTAGCCACAACCTGTGCCTCTGTAGTTGGGCCATCACATTTGGGATGCTGCTATTCCTCAGGACAAATGCATCATGCACCGACCCAGGATACTTAGCGTTGACGTGGGAGATGTACTGGTCCACCAAGCACACCATCTGCACATTCATGGAGTGGAGACACTAACGATTACTGAACACGTGTTCATTCTGGCAGGGGGGGTCAAAAGCAATATGTATACCATCAATCACCTCAATTATGTTGGGGATATGTCCCATTGCATAAAACTCGGCTTTCACTGTGGCCAAATCCTCAACCTGGAGGAAAACAATGCAGTTGCACATGTGTTTTATCAGGGCCGGAAACACTCTTGTCAGCACTATTGAGAACATTGTCTGTGGCATTCCTGCTGTCGAGCCCACTGTCACGTGGAAAGAACCAGTTGCCAGGAAATGGAGTACAGATCTACTTGCACAAGTGGGGGGATCCCAGTTGGCTGATGGATAGCAGGTATCAGGTCAAGTTCCAATTGAGCACACATCTCCTTGATTGTGGCCCTGTCAACTGTATAGGTGAGTATTATGTGCCTGTCCTCCAGTGTAGCCAAGTCCACCAGGGGTCTGTACACAGGAGTATGTCTCCATCTCCTATTCATCCGCAGCGGTAGGAATCTATGGGACATAAGAGTGAGGAGGCTGTTACAAACTGAACAATGGAGCCACAACAGTAGTTTGCATTCTGTAAATATGTAGTGGGTCAGTGTGATTTGTCTAAGATGTGCCTATTTCTCCAGTGACGCAGCATTATTCCATAGGGCTGCCTCCCCCGAAATGGCATCCGCCTGTCCTGTGTGGAGGGACAGGTGGAAGTGAGGTAATTTCAATGACGTTGTGTGCCATGGTGGGAGATGATAGGGAACCACTGTGCAATTCCCCATTGGTTAAAATTGTGCCCTGGGGGTACAGTGGCCAATGGTGGTCTATGCTGGTGGTGATGGTATGCACTGCAGCGGATGTGACCGCCATTTTCTATCGTATTCCTCACTTGTTACCTAACCTTCCATAGGAGAGGACCTACACTGCATGTGCTGCTGTGACCTGTGTCTGGAACCTACCATGGCCCGTGTGACCGGGGAAAGGACCCCAGCCTTCACTTCGGGGGAATTGGAAAGACTGGTGGATGAGGTTCTACCCCAGTACGGACTGCTGTATGGACCTCCAGACCAACAGGTGAGTACACTGTGGGCACGATGCATGTGCCATGAATGCATGGAGATGTGTGTGAAGGTCTTGTGTAAGGGGGCAGGTAGATGTCCTCTTTGCGGTGTACATGCTGTGTGCTGGGCTATGTGTGTGCCAATGGTGATGCAAATGGTTATAGTGGGCCATATGTGTAACAGGTTGGACTGTTTGTCTAATGGTGTTTTCCGGTGTGTATTGCCTCTGAAGGTCAGCGCCCATCAAAAAAAGGGTATATGGCGTGCCATCGCCAAGGAGGTGTGCACCCTGGGGGTCTATGGTAGGTGGAGCACCCACTGTCGCAAACGGTGAGAGGACCTTAGACGATGGGCACAGAAGACTGCGGAGGCCCAGATGGGAATGGCCTCCCAATGAGGAAGGGGTGCCCGTCGAACCCTGACCCCCCCCTGATGGCCCACACACTGGCGGTGGCCTATCCAGGCACTTGAGGGCATCTTAGCAGCCACAAGGGGGTGAGTACAGTAGCTGTCATTACAACTTACGGCTGGTGGGGTAGTATCCAGGTGGTGAATGTGTGTCAGTGGGTGCCCCCAGGCCAGGCCTGACATAGCAGCATAGGTCCTCTGGTGGCTAAGGTTCTGAAGAGATAATCCTGCCTACCTAGCTTGTAAGTATCCACTACTGGTCAGGGCTGCGTGAGTCCCAGGTGTGCTGCAGTTGGCGGTGTGCGCCCCTCCTCAGGCCTTGGTGGCTAGCGATATCAGTGGTGGTGCAATGCATAGTGTGTAGGCTTGTTCCCTTTGTGTGAGGGTGCTGTGCACGCAAACTGTGATGCTGGTGCAACCATTGGCCCAGTGTATTCTTTGTCTCTCTCCTACGCTTTCTTGTTTTGTCATCCTATTCTTATGTGCATTAGCATCATCTGGCGGAGGAGCAGAGGCACCAGCGACAGAGGGAGCTGCATCCCACAGGACCCAGGAATCCACCGACGCCGAGGGAACCAGTGGGATAGATGGCGAGGGGAGCACCACAGCGGAGTCTGGAGGAGACAATCCAGACACAGATACCTCCTCCGATGGAAGCTCCCTGTGGTGGCGGACACTTCTGTGACCACACCAGCTACAGGTACAGGCGCCACCCCGTACCAGCACTGCTCTCACAGCAGCTCCTCAGTGAGTTGCCTGTGCCCGCTCACCCATGAGGGTGGGCATCTCCTTCGCCGCAGGCACCTCAGGCCCTGCCCTAGATAGCCCTGCTGTCCTGAGTGAGGAGGCTATTGACCTCCTGAGATTCATCTCAGTAGGGCAGTCAACCATTGTGAATGCCATCCAGGGGCTGGCAAACCAGATGCAACAATCTAATGTATTTCTGGAGGGCTGGTACGGGGGTGGAGCCGAACCCCAGCTCCAGCACCAACAACATCCCACCTTCGCAAGACCTCTGCGACTCCCTCGCCAACTTCTTTCACTGCAAGATCACAGATATCCATGACAGCTTCAACAACAAGACCCCACCAGCAGCCACCAACACCTCCGACTCCTCACCCCCCTTCCACACCAACCTCCTTCTCTCCTGGACACACGTCAACGATGCCGACACCTTCAAAGTAATGAACACCATTCATTCCAGCTCTCCATCTGACCTCTGCCCGCACTACATCTACAACAGAGCGAGCTCCATCATCGCTCCCCAACTCAGTATGATCATCAATAGCTCCTTCGAGACCGCCACCTTCCAGGAAAGCTGGAAGCACACCGAGATCAACGCCTTACTCAAGAAACCCCAGGCGGACCCTAAGGACCTCAAAAACTACAGGTCCATCTCCCTTCTTCCATTCCCGGCAAAGTTACTCGAGAAGATCGTCAACAGGCAACTATCCCACCACCTGGAGGAAAACAACACTCTGGACCCATCCCAATCCGGCTTTCACAGCAATCACAGCACTGAGACCACCCTCATCGGGGCAACGTACAACAACTGGACCCTCCTGGACAAAGGTGAAACAGCAGCCCTCATCCTCCTGGACCTCTCGGCTGCGTTCAACACCGTCTGCCACCACACCCTGCGCACACGCCTCCACGACGCAGGGATCTGTGACAAGGCCCTGAAATCGATCACCTCGTTCCTCACAGACAGAACACAGAGAGTCCGCCCCCCTCCATTCCTATCTGAAGCCTCCTACACCATCTACGGCATACCACAGGGCTCCTCCCTCAGCCCGACACTCTTCAATGTCTATATGGCACAGCTCGCCAAAATCATCCGTTCTCACAACCTCAACATCGCCTCTTACGCCGGCGACACCCATCTGATCCTCCCCCTCACCAAGACCCCACCACAGCCAAAACCAACCTCCTCAAGGGTAGGTAGGCCGTCGCCAACTGGATGAAGAACAGTCGACTAAAACTAAACTCAGACAAGACAGAGGTCCTCATGCTCTGCCCTACCCCGTCCGCTTGGGACGCCTTCTGGTGGCCGCCCTCGCTGGGAACCTCACCAACGCCCACTAACTACACCCGCAACCTAGGTTTCATCCTTGACTCATCGCTCTCCATGACCCAACAAGTCAACGCCATCTCGTCCTCCTGCTTCAACACCCTCCGCATGCTCTGCAAAATCTACAGGTGGATCCCTACCGAAACCAAAAAAAAGTTACCCTGGCCCTCGTCAGCAGCAGACTGGACTACGGCAACGCTCTATACGCGGGCACCATGGCAGCTCTTCAGAAAAGACTGCAACTGATACATCTCCTCATCCTCAATATCCCCCGCCTCAGCCACATCACAGCCCACCTAAGAAACCTACACTGGCTTCCGGTCAACAAAAGGATCACATTCAGACTCCTAACCCACGCCCACAAAGCATTCCACAACACGAGACCAGCATATCTCAATGATCATCTCACCATCTACTCCCCGAATCGTCAGCTCTGCTCCACCAACCTCGCCCTCGCCACCGTCCCACACATCTGCAAGACAACAACCGGTGGCGGATTCTTCACCTACCTAGCAGCCAAGACCTGGAACACCCTCCCCACCCACCTACCGCAGACCAAGGACCTACTGACCTTCAGGAGACTTCTCAAGACCTGGCTGTTCGAGCAGTAACAGACCCTCCCCCTTCCTTGAAGCGCCTTGAGACCCTCACAGGTGAGTAGCGCGCTCTACAAATACATTGATTGATTGATTGATTGATTGATTCACACTGGATTGGCGGCCCAACAGTTATCGATCCAGGCTCTGGCCTCCTCTCTGATGGCAGCCATTGTCCCTGTTTCTACCAGGTAAGGCAAGCTCTTACCTCCTCCAAATTTGGACAGCAGGACCTTAGGACAGTCTGTTCAGAAGGGATCAATCACCTGTGTTCCAAGGAGCAAGCTTGTCACCAGGAGAGGAGTCGAAGAGAACAAGTCGGTGTCTTAGAAGGTGCATGCTGGAGCAGGGAAGTGACTCCGTCACTTCACAGGAGATTTCTGCGGTCCTTCTGGTGCAGGGTGAAGCCAGGGAGTCCCCAGAGCGTGCCCACCGTGGAAACTGCTGAAGTTGCTGGCTGGAGCTGAAGTTGCAGAGGAAAGGTAGCCCTTCTAGATACTTTGTTGCTGTTACAGCGGTTCCTGGAGCAGTCTGTGGTCGATCCGAGGTCAGATGATGAAGTAGAAGTTGCAGAGGATTCCTGCTGGAAACTTGCAAGTTGAATCTGAAGAGAAACCCACAGGAGAGACCCTAAATAGCCCTGAGATTGGCTACCTTATGAGGGGTCTCTGACGTCACCTACTGGCACTGGCCACTCAGAAGCCTCCAGAGTGTCCCCAGCCCTTGGAAAACAAGATGGCTGATGTCTGGGGCACACTGGAGGAGCTCTGGGTACCACCCCTGGGATGGTGATGGACAGGGGAGTTTTCACTCCCCTTTCCTTTGTCCGGTTTTGCACCAGAGCAGGGACTGGGGATCCCTGAACCAGTGTAGACTGGCTTACGCAAGGAGGGCATCATCCGTGCCCTTCAAAGCATTTCCAGAGGCTGGGGGAGGCTACCCCTCCCAACTCTGTAACACCTATTTTCAAAGGGAGAGGGTGTAAAACCCTCCTCCTAAGGAAATACTTTGTTCTGCCTTCCTAGGACTGAGCTGCTCAGACCCCAGGAGGGCATAACCCTGTCTGTGAGGTGGCAGCAGCTGTAGCTGCAGTGCATGCCTAATGTAGGAGGATGGCCTGGCTTATAGTGGGTACCTTGTGGTACTTACACCTTGGGCCTGGTCCAGTTATCCCTTATTAGTAGATTGGAGGTGTTCTTGCAGCTTAGGCAGATAGAGGTAGCTATGGTAGAGCAGCTTAGGCTGAACTAGGAGACATGCAAAGCTCCTACCATACCACTTATATCATATAGCACTATAGCACGAGAAAACACAATACTCAGAGTTATTAAAAATAAATGTACTTTATTTTAGTGACAATATGCCAAAAGTATCTCAGAGGATATACTCCCTTCGGAGGTAAGTAATAGACACAACATATACACACAAACCAAAATCAGGTAAGTAAACAGTCATAAAAGTAGTGCAAACACTGTAGAACACAATAGAATGCTATAGGAGACAATAGGCCTAGGGGCAAAAAAAACATATACTCCAAAAGTGGAATACGAACCACAAACGAACCCCAGGCCTAGTGTAGGGTGTAGAGGGTCACTGGGAGTGTAAGAAAACACTAAGGGTGTCCAAGATATCCCACCCCAAGACCCTGAAAAGTAGGAGTAAATTGACCCTACTACCCCAGATAGACAGTAAAGTCGAGATAGTGATTCTTCAAAGACAACAACTGACTGCAAAGCAGTGAAGATGGATTCCTGGACATGAGGACCCGCAAAAAAAGGGGACCAAGTCCAAGAGTCACGCAAGTGTCCAGGGGGGCAGGAGCCCAATAAACTCCGGATGAAGGTGCAAAAGGGCTGCCTCTGGGTGGAAGAAGCCAAAGATTCTGCAACAAGGGAAGGTGCCAGGAACTTCTCGTTTGGTCAGAAGATGTCCCACGGTGTGCTGGAGGAAGCAGAGTTGTTTCTACGTAGAAAGACCGCAAGCAAGCCTTGTTAGCTACAAGAGTCGCGGTTGAGGATTCTAGGTGCTGCCAGGGCCCAGGAAGGACCAGGAGGTCGCCCCTTGGAGGAGGAGACAGATGGGGCACTCAGCAATATGATGAGCCCACGCAGAAGGAGGCAGCACCCGCAGAAGCACCTGAACAGGCATTCAGAAGATCTGAGCATGACAGTCAACTCAGCACAACAAAAGAGGGTCCCACGAAGTCGGAGTCCAACTCAGCTAGTTGGGCAATGCAGGACAGAGTGCTGGGGACCTGGGCAAGGTGTTCCAAAAGGAAGTCTTGCACAAGTGCACAGAAGCCCTAGCAGCTGCAGTTCAGGCAGTACACAGGATTACTCTCTGGCGTGGGTAGGCAAGGACTTACCTCCACCAAATTTGGACAGAAGGGCCACTGGACTGTCAGGGACACTTGGATCCAGCTCCTGTGTTCCAGGGACCACACTCGTCAAGATGAGAGGGGACCCAGGGACCGGTGAAGCAGATGTTTGGTGCCTGCGTTAGCAGGGGGAAGATTCCGTCGACCCACTGGAGATTTCTTCCTGGCTTCCAGTGCAGGGTGAAGCCAGACAGCCCTCAGAGCATGCACCACCAGGAAACAGTCGAGAAAGCCGGCTGGATGAGGCGCTACAATGTAGCTGGTAGTCTTCTTGCTACTTTGTTGTGGTTTTGCAGGCATCCTGGAGCAGTCAGCAGTCGATCCTTGGCAGAAGTCGAAGAGAGAAGTGCAGAGGAACTCTGTTGAGCTCTAGCATTTGTTATCTGCTGAGATACCCACAGGAGATACCCTAAATAGCCCTCAGAGGAGGATTGGCTACAGAGAAAGGTAAGCACCTATCAGGAGGGGTCTCTGACGTCACCTGCTGCCACTGGCCACTCAGAGGTCTCCATTGTGCCCTCACACCTCTGCATTCAAGATGGCAAAGGTCTAGGACACACTGGAGGAGCTCTGGGCACCTCCCATTGGGAGGTGCTGGTCAGGGGAGTGCTCATTCCCCTTTCCTTTGTCCAGTTTCGCCCCAGAGCAGGACTGGCGGGATTCCTGAACCGGTGTATACTGGCACCATCTGTGCCCTTCAAAGCAGTTCCAGAGGCCAGGAGAGTCTACTCCTCTCAGGCCCTTCACACATATTTCTAAAGGGAGAGGGTGTAACACCCTCTCTCAGAGGAAATAATTTGTTCTGCCTTCCTGGGACTGGGCTGCCCAAGCCCCAGGGGGGGCAGAAACCTATCTGAGGGTTGGCAGCAGCGGTTGCTGCTGAGAAAACCCCAGAGAGTTAGTTTGTTGGTACCCAGGCTCTATGCTGGAGCCCTGGGGATGCATGGATCTTTCCCCCAATACCAGAATGGTATTGGGATGATAATTCCATGATCCTAGACATGTTACATGGCCATGTTCAGATTTACCATTGTGATGTTACATATTGGTATTGACCTATATGTAGTGCACGCATGTAATGGTGTCACCACACTCACAAAGTCCAGGAAAATTGCCCTGAACAATGTGGAGCACCTTGGCTAGTGCCAAGGTGCCCTCACACTAAGTAACTTTGCACCTAACCTTCACTAAGTGAGGGTTAGACATATAGGTGACTTATAAGTTACTTAAGTGCACTGTAAAATGGCTGTGAAATAACGTGGATGTTATTTCACTCAGGCTGCAGTGGCAGTCCTGTGTAAGAATTGTCTGAGCTCCCTATGGGTGGCAAAAGAAATGCTGAAGCCCATAGGGATCTCTTTGAACCTCAGTACCCTGGGTACCTAGGTACCATATACTAGGGAATTATAAGGGTGTTCCAGTGTGCCAATGAGAATTGGTAAAATTAGTCACTAGCCTGCAGTGACAATTTTAAAAACAGAGAGAGCATAAACACTGAGGTTCTGGTTAGCAGAGCCTCAGTGATACAGTTAGGCACCACACAGGGAACACATATAGGCCACAAACTTATGAGCACTGGGGTCCTGGCTAGCAGGATCCCAGTGACACATATCAAACACACTGACAACATAGGGTCTTCACTATGAGCACTGGGCCCTGGCTAGCAGGATCCCAGTGGGGCAGTAAAAACCCTGGCATATACTCACAAACAGGCCAAAATTGGGGGTAACAAGGCTTGAAAGAGGCTACCTTCCTACACCTAATAGAGATGGTTTGGCAGTACTGGGAGGTCCATGTTGGAGAACCCAGGATACATGGAATTGGCTCCCCAGTACCAGATTTGGAATGGGGGGACAATTCCATCATCTTAGACACCTTACATGGCCATATTCGGGGTTATCATTGTGAAGCTACATATTGGTATTGACCTATATGTATTTCAATATGGTGTCCAGTGAATTAGCCCTGGACTGTGTGGGAACACCTTTGCCAGTGCAAGGGTGCCATCACACTTGGTAACTTTGCACCTAACCTTCACTAAATGAAGGTTAGACATGTAGGTGACTGATAAGTTACTGAAGTGCAGTGAAAATGGCGGTGAAATAGTGTGTGCACCATTTCACGCAGGCTGAAGTGGCAGTCCTGTGAAAGGGTTTGGTTGAGCTCCTTATGAGTTTCAAAACAAAATGCTACAGCCCATAAGGATCTTCTGGAACCCCAATGCCCAGGGTACCTAGCTACCATATACTAGGGACTTATAAGGGGGGCAGAGTGCAAATTGAAATTGGTAAATGAAGTCACTAGCCTATAGTGACAAATTTAAAAGCAGAGAGAGCATAAGCACTGTGGTTCTGGTTAGCAGAGTTAAGCACTATTCACAACACACATATTAGGCCACAAAGTATGAGCACTGGTGTCCTGACCAGCAGGATCCCATTGAGACAGGCAAAAACATACTGACATACAGGTGAAAATGGGGGTAACGTGCCAAGAAAGATGGTACTTTCCTACACATGTTAAAAACTATCACTTTGAATATTTATTTCTTATGGCAGCCATCCCAAATGCCCTACTTTTGGCTGTGCTAAGAGGTCCCAGAGGGTGGCTGGAGTCAGCTTCTTAGAAGTAGCTGTCAAACTGTAGTCAAGTATATCGTTCCTGGCAGACTAAGCAGGTTGGTCTCAATGCTGCTGCTTAACCTATAGGATAGCTCATGGTGTTAAGGAGATCATGCCCTTTGTTACAGCACCCAGTTGTCAGCTTTGAACTCTGCTCTGCTACCCCTTTTTTGAGAAGGTGAAGCACTAGAAATTATTTAAGGCCTTTTCCTCCAGGACACTGGAGCATTTGATCTCTTTTTGCTGCAGTAGTGATATAGTCTCCAGACTTGAATGGACTTTTTTTTTTTAAAGAAACAGAGGCCTTCATTACAACCCTGGTGGTCGGTGATAAAGCGATGGTAACACCGCCAACAGGCCGGTAGTCAAAAAAATTGAATCATGACCACGGCGGAAACCGCAAACTCATACAGCCACTTTAACACACCGACCACCATGGAGGTAGCAACAAACATTGCGGCGGTAACCGCCAACAGCCAGGCGAAAGACAATGTACCGCCCACAGCATTACAACAGGCCTATCTGCCAGCTTTTCTGGGGCGGTACCAACTCCATCAAAAGCACGGCAGTAACAGTACACCGAAGGGAAACAACTCACCTCTTGACACTCAAGGAATAACCACGACGCCATGGATCCCGAGCTGCACTTTTTTCCAATGCTGGTGTACCTTTTCATGCACCAGGAACATGAAAGCTGGCGAAGACGACCACAGTGAGTACTGCACCTAGCAAACAAGGGAGTGGGGGAGGAAAAAGAGTGACACACACACGCAACATGCAACACCCCCACCCCCACCCCCAACACCACACACACAAACAGATGCAACAACATTACATTACACCCCGTAACCCTCAGGAATAACTCAAGGACAAAAGTAAGGGAGTAAAATGAGTGTAATAGTTCAGTTTTAGATATGTACGTCCTTAAACAATAAACAGTATGTACAATATATACAAAAGGAGGGACAATGCCCACTTCAAAATGTCCGTGGCCTACGGGGCCATAACACATAGGCCAAGGCCACACTTGACTCCTACCTCAATATGGAGAGAACACTGCAGGGGCATCAGGTCAAAAAAACACAGGCACCTCAGGGGGATGGGGAATGGGGGCACGTCAGCTGTAAAATGGTACAACGCTACTGGCCTGGAGGGGGCTAAATACCCACTACTTGGTCCTGGGGAGTTCAAAGCCACAGTCTCTCTAGTGGGTGGTTTGCCCACTGCTTGCTCCTCAGGAGCACAAAACCACAGTCTCTCAAGTGGATGCCTTCTTCCAGTGGTTCTGGAGGGGGCTTTGTGCCCAGTGTGCTTCATCCTGGCAAGGAGGGGGTGAGTGGATGCCTTCTTCCCCAGGTTCTGGGGGTGCCTTGTGCCCAGTGTGCTTAATACCTGCAAAAGTGGGTGAGTAAATGCCTTCTTCCACTGGTTCTGGAGGGGGCCTTATGCCCAGTGTGCTTCATCCTGGCAAGGAGGGGGTGAGTAGATGCCTTTTTCCACTGGTTCTGGACGGAGCCTTGTGCCCAGTGTGCTTCATCCTGGCAAGGAGGTGGTGAGTGGATGCCTTCTTCCACTGGTTCTGGAGGGGGCTCTGTGCCCAGTTTGCTTCATCCTGGTTGGGGCAAGGTCACAGTCTCTCACATGGGGGTCACACCGACAGGTGTTGCAAGGGCCAGGACGCACTGCAGCCCAGGTAGTCACTACTACACACTGCTCGCCGGCGGTAACGTCTGCTCAGTGGATGGCAGTTGCGCCTCGGATGGCTTCCCACTGAGGCTGCTGCTGCTGGCAGTGGTGCTGCTGGCGGCGGGGCAGGTGGCGGTGCTGGCCGCGGAGCAGGTCGTGGTGCTGGGCGCAGTGCAGGTAGCGGTGCTGGCTGCAGTGGTGGTAGGTTCCAGCCCTTCACCTGCAGCCTTGGACGGCTGCCCACTGGGGCTGCTGCTGCTGGCGGTGGGGCAGGTGGCGGTGCTGGCCGCGGTGCAGATAGCGGTGCTGGCCGCAGTGCAGGTAGCGGTGCTGGACGCAGTGGTGGTAGGCTCCAGCCCTTCACCTGCAGCTTCGGACGGCTGAAGAGCCATGGCTGGTGTTGTGTGTCCCTTCCTGCCCTTGGCAGATGGTGGTGCCTCCTTACTTCTGCCAGTTGGTGTTTTCTTCTTGCCCTTGCTGGCTGGTGGTGCCTCCTTCCCCTTGCTGGCTGGTGTCCCATTCTTGCCCTTGCTAGGTGGTGGACCCATCTTGGCCTTGGCAGGTGGTGCTAGCACACTGGCTGGGCTGACGGGTGCCTCTTTGGAGCCTGTCATACCCGCAGTAGCTGCAGAAACCACAATGGCCGTGGACTGGGTGTCTGAGGTGTTGGGCTGGGTTCTGGCCACCTTGGCCCGAAGTGAAGAACGCAGGAGGCGGGGGGAATAGGTCAATGTTGGCAAGGAAAAGCTTCTTAGGGACACTGGTGTGGGAAGAGGGTCAAGGTTTGGGAGTGGAGGAAGAGGGAGTGGTTTAGGAGGAAAATTCTGCGGAGCATTCGAAGGGTGTTGAAGCAGGAAGAGGAGACGGCGCTGACCTGTTTGGACATGGTGAGGGCAGAGTCCAGGATGAAGCCGAGGTTTCTTGCGTGGCTGGCTCGGGTGGGTGGGGGTCCGAAGTCGGTGGGCCACCAGGAGTCGTTCCAGGCCGAAGGGGTGCGCCCGAGGATGAGGACTTCCGTCTTGTCGGAGTTGAGCTTCAGGCGGCTGTCGTTCATCCACTCGGCGATGGCTTTTAGTCCCTCGTGGAGGTTGGTTTTGGCGGTGAGTGGGTCTTTGGTCAGGGAGAGGACGAGCTGGGTGTCGTCGGCGTAGGAGATGATGCTGAGGTGATGTTGGCGGGCCAGTTTAGCGAGGGGGGCCATGTAGACGTTAAAAAACGTAGGGCTGAGGGAGGAGCCTTGGGGGACGCCGCAGATGAGGTTGGTGGCTTTGGAGCGGAAAGGGGAGAGTCGGACTCTCTGGGTTCTGTCGGAGAGGAAGGATGAGATCCAGTTGAGGGCTTTATCTTGGATGCCGGCTTCATGGAGGCGGGTCAGTAGGGTGCGGTGGCAGACTGTGTCAAAAGCGGCTGATAGGTCGAGGAGGATGAGGGCCGAGATTTCGCCGTTGTCCATTTGAGTTCTGATGTCATCTGTGGCGGCGAGGAGTGCAGTCTCGGTGCTGTGGTTTCGTCTGAAACCGGATTGAGAGGGGTCTAGGATGGAGTTGTCTTCGAGGAAGTGGGCGAGCTGTGTGTTGACGATCTTCTCGATGACTTTTGCTGGAAAAGGGAGGAGAGAGATCGGTCGGAAGTTTTTGAGGTCGTTGGGGTCAGCCTTGGGTTTCTTGAGGAGGAGTTGGATTTCTGCGTGTTTCCAGCTGTCTGGGAAGGTGGCGGAGTCGAAGGAGAGGTTGATGATCTTGCGGAGTTTGGGGGCGATGATGGCGTTGGCTTTGTTGAACACGTGATGTGGGCATGGGTCCGTGGGGGAGCCTGAGTGGATGGTGTTCATGGTTGTTATTGTTTCGGTGTCGTCCACGTGGGTCCAGGCGGTGAGGCGGAAGGCGTCTGTGGAGATGTCAGGGGTGGGGTCTGGCGGCGGAGTGGCGTTGAAGCTGTTGTGGATGGTTGTGATTTTCTGGTGGAAGAAGGTGGAGAGGTCGTCGCAGAGTTTCTGGGAGGGCGGGATGTCGTTGGAGTTGGCGTTTGAGAGTTCCTTCACGATGCCGAAGAGTTCTTTGCAGTCGTGGGCGTTGTTGTTGATGCGTTCAGTGAAGTGGGCGCGCTTGGCGACTCGGATCCATTGGTGGTGTTCACGGTTGGCGTCTTTGAGGGAGGCGAGGTTGTCGGGTGTGCGCTCTAAGATCCACTTCTTCTTGAGCTTCTGGCAGAGGCTTTTGGAGGCGGTCAGTTCGTCTGTGAACCAGGCTGGTTTTTTCTTTCCTTGGTTGGCGGTGGGTTTCTTGAGTGGGGCTAAGGTGTTGGCGCAGTCGAGGATCCATTGATGGAGGTTGATGGCGGCAGTGCTCGGGTCGGTTGAGTCGGGTGGTGGGTTTTTGACGAGGGTGCTGGTTAGTGGGTCTTGGGTGATTTTTCCCCAGCGGCGGTGAGGAGGTAGAGGGATGCGGTGGTGTTCGGTGATTTTCGTATAAGAAAAGTGGACGCAGTGAGTCCAGTGGAGTTCGGAGGTGTGGCTGAAAGAGATGTGGTTGCTTGAGGTGAAGAGGGGGTCCAGAGTGTGTCTGGCGATGTGGGTGGGAGTGTTGACCAGTTGACGGAGTCCGAGGTTGAGGAGGTTGGAGGTCAGTGATGCGGTGTTGACGTCGTTGTTATTTTCCAGATGGTAGTTTAGATCTCCCAGGAGGATGTAGTCTGGGGAAGCGAGGGCGTGGGTGCTCGCGAGGTCGGCGACGGTGTCGCTGAAGGGGGCTCTTGGTCCTGGAGGGCGGTATATGAGGGTTCCTCTGAGGGTCGTGTTGGGGTCCGTGTGGATCTGGAAGTGGTTCGATCTCTTCTGGTGATTTTGTATCCCTCCGGTATGGCGATTGCGATGTCCGGGGCCGAGGAGTCGTTCCACCAGGTTTCGGTCAGGAAGGCCACGTCAGGGGCGGTGGTGTCGAGTAAGTCCCAGAGTTCGATGGCATGTTTTCGTGCGGAGCGTGTGTTGATGAGGATGCAGTTCAGGTGGTTGGTGTTGGAAGTTCTTGTTGTTGGCTTCGCCGTTCTGTCGCAGGAGAAGTTACAGGTGCGGCAGGAGAAAGGTCCTTTTGTGTGCTTCGGGGTTGCAAGGAAGCACTCTGCGGAGGGGCCGGGGTTGAGTGCGCGGAGTTCGTTGGTTGAGTAGCGGACGCAGGGGATGCGGGGGGCGCGAGGACCAGGGGGGGTGGCGCTGGGCGCGGTCCAGGCGCGGACGGGCGCAGACGGGCTTGCCCCTGGCGCGCCTCTGGCGCGCCAGCGTCGCGGACGCGCAGCGCCAGCCATTAAGAAGGGAGGGGGGAGGGGGGAGGGAGGAGCAGCTGGGAGGCGGGAGGGAGCGGCGAATGGGGGCGCGAGGGGGGCGGGGCCGCAGGGAGGCAGCGGCAGGGATCGGAGAGCAGGGGGAGCGCACAAGGGGCAAAAGGCACAAAAAGTAGAGCGAAATTAAAGGCAGTCACAATATGAAAACACACAGTATGAAATACAGTAATGGCACAGTACACGATCGGGGAAACAGCAATCAGAGGGGCACAACGGGGGCAGAAGCGCCGGAGGCGAGGAGCAGAAAAATGAGAAAAACAACTTACAGGATGGCGGAAAGCAGCACACGGGTCAAGTGAAGCTAGTCAGAGCCCACTAGACCCCAGGGATGAGGCGCAGGAGGATGCCTGCGGGTGGAGGAGGGCCTCGAACACGCAAACAGCAGCGTGGTCGGGGGACAGAGGCAGGAGGCAGCAGGTTGGTGCTGCGGTCGTGGGGGGCGAGCTCAGGACCTGAAACAGGTCAGAGGTCGCTCACTCGCGACGCGCAGCGCCAGCCATTAAGAAGGGAGGGGGGAGGGAGGAGCAGCTGGGAGGCGGGAGGCGGGAGGGAGCGGCGAATGGGGGTACGAGGGGGGCGGGGCCGCAGGGAGGCAGCGGCAGGGATCGGAGAGCAGGGGGAGCGCACAAGGGGCAAAAGGCACAAAAAATCGAGCGAAATTAAAGGCAGTCACAATATGAAAACACACAGTATGAAATACAGTAATGGCACAGTACACGATCGGGGAAACAGCAGTCAGAGGGGCACAACGGGGGCAGAAGCGCCGGAGGCGAGGCGCAGAAAAATGCACCTCCTTGGCGATGGCATGCCAAATTCCCTTTTTCTGATGGGCCTGAGGCCAGGCACGACTCCCCTCGACGATCGAATCCTCCATTCTGCCCGCGTGTCCCTGACCCCACCTTGCTGCCTTTGCTGCCTCATCCCCGGTGCCAGTGATAGCAGTATCTTGCATGCCCTACAGAAGTATCGTATTTCATTTTTTCACTTCAAACTTCGTTCCCTGCTGTGATTTAAACCTGTATTTGTGCTGTTTCCCTGCTTTACTCTGTTTTCCCTGCTGTGTTTGCTGCCCTTCTCCCTTTCCGGCTCTTACCGGTTTCCCTCTCCCTGCTGCTGCGTCCCCAGTGCCCCGCCACACTCACACCCCCTTTGGCCAGCCCCTCCCACCTCCCAGCTGCTGCTCCCCCGCCCACCTCCCCTTCTTAATGGCGGCCGCTGCGCGGCTCGAGGATTGACCCCTGACTTCCCCTGAGGCCAGGCACGACTCCTCTCGATGATCGGATCCTCCATTCTGCCCCCGTGTCCCTGATCCCGCCTTGCTGCCGCCTCATCCCCGGTGCCAGTGATAGCAGTATCTTGCGTGCCCTACAGTAGTATTGTATTTTGTTTTTTCACTTCAAACTTTGTTCCCTGCTGTGATTTTATCTGTATTTGTGCCGTTTCCCTGCCCCACTTCATTTTCCCTTCTGTGTTTGCTGCCCTTCTCCCTTTCTGGCTCTTACCAGTTTCCCCCTCCATGCTGCTGCGTCCCCTGCTTCCCCGCGCCCCTCGTGCCGCCATTGGCCACCCCCTTCCACCTCCCAGGTGCTGCTCTCCCTCCCACCTCCCCTTCTTAATGGCGGCCGCCACGCGGCTCGAGGATTGACCCCTGAGCACCCCCGAGGCCAGGCACAATTCCTCTTGACGATCGGATCCTCCATTCTGCCCGTGTGTCCCTGACCCTGCCTTGCTGCCGCCTCATCCCCGGTGCCAGTGATAGCAGTATCTTGCGTGCCCTACAGTAGTATTTTCATTTTTTCACTTCGAACTTCGTTCCCTGCTGTGAATTTATCTGTATTTGTGCCGTTTCCCTGCCCCACTTCGTTTTCCCTGCTGTGTTTGCTGCCCTTCTCCCTTTCTGGCTCTTACTGGTTTCCCCCTCCCTACCGCTGCGTCCCCTGTGCCCCCCCTTTGTGCCCCCATTAGCCACCCCCTCCCGCCTCCCAGCTGCTGTTCCTCCCTCCCACCTCCCCTTCTTAATGGCGGCCGCCGCGCGGCTCGAGGAGTGACCCCTGACCTCTCCTGAGGCCAGGCACGACTCATCTCGACGATCGGATCCGCCATTCTGCCCACGTGTCCCTGACCCCACCTTGCTGCTGCTGCTGCCTCATCCCCGGTGCCAGTGATAGCAGCATCTTGCGTGCCCTACAGTAGTACTGTATTTCGTTTTTTCACTTCGATCCCGCCTTGCTGGCGCCTCATCCCCGGTGCCAGTGATAGCAGTATCTTGCGTGCCCTACAGTAGTATTGTATTTTGTTTTTTCACTTCGAACTTCGTTCCCTGCTGTGATTTTATCTGTATTTGTGCCATTTCCCTGCCCCACTTCTTTTTCCCTGCTGTGTTTGCTGCCCTTCTCCCTTTCCGGCTCTTACCAGTTTCCCCCTCCCTGCTGCTGTGTCCCCTGCGGCCCCGCCCCACTCGCACCCCTATTGGCCACCCCCTCCAGCCTCCCAGCTGCTGCTCCTCCCTCCCACCCCCCCTTCTTAATGACAGCTGCAGCGCCGGAGGCACACCAGAGGCAAGCCCGTCTGCACCCGTCCGCGCCTGGACTGCGCCCATCGCCCGTCCCCCTGGTCCACACCTCTCAGACCCCCTAAAGCAGCACTACTCCTCCACAGAACTCCATGCCCACAACCACAAGACCTTAAATGCATACTCCTAAGCACCCGCTCCATCCACAAGCACGTCATCGAGCTCTGGGACTTGATCACTACACACTCCCCTGACATCGCCTTCATCATGGAAACTTGGTTGAACCCCTCATCAGAACCCGACATAGCCATAGCCGTCCCAGAAGGCTACAAAATCTCTTGCAGAGACCGCAGAAACAAACCAGGAGGAGGCATCGCCATCATACACAAAAGCACCATCAAGATCACAACCAACACCCTTCACACCCTAGACAACGCAGAACACCTACACTTCTTAATTCACATAAACGCCAACACCACCCTCAGAGGAACCCTCATTTACCGACCATCTGGCCCCCGCCTCCCTTTCTGTGATGCCATCGCTGATACCGTCAGCTCCCACGCCCTCACCTCCACAGGCTATATCCTCCTTGGTGACCTCAACTTTCACCTGGAAAACACCCACAACCACAACTCCACAACCCTGCTAGACAACCTCACAAACCTAGGACTCAAACAACTGGTCACCTCACCCACTCACTCAGCATGACACACGCCCTCACCTCCACAGGCTATATCCTCCTTGGTGACCTCAACTTTCACCTGGAAAACACCCACAACCACAACTCCACAACCCTGCTAGACAACCTCACAAACCTAGGACTCAAACAACTGGTCACCTCACCCACTCACTCAGCATGACACACGCTGGACGCAGTCTTCACCTCCAGCAACCACATCACATTCACACACACCACCAAACTCCACTGGACCAACCACCACTACGTCTATGGCCCTCATTCTAACCGCGGCAGGCGGCGGTAGCCGCCCGCCATGCGGTAACCGCCATATGGCCGCTCCGCGGTCAAAAGACCGCTGGGGCCATTGCAACTTTCCTGCTGGGCCGGCGGGCGCTAGCCAAGTTAGCGCCCGCCGGCCCAGCGGGAAAGGGGCCTGCAACACTGAAGCCGGCTCCGAATGGAGCCGGCGGTGTTGCAGGTGTGCGACGGGTGCAGTAGCACCCGTCGCGCTTTTCACTGTCTGCTAAGCAGACAGTGAAAAGCAGGCTGGGGCCCTGTTAGGGGGCCCCTGCACTGCCCATGCCATTGGCATGGGCAGTGCAGGGGCCCTCAGGGGCCCCAGGACACCTGTTCCCGCCATCCTGTTCCTGGCGTTAAAAACCGCCAGAAACAGGGTGGCGGGAAGGGGGTCAGAATCCCCATGGTGGCGCTGCTTGCAGCGCTGCCATGGAGGATTAGCCCAGCTGGGGGAAATCCAGCGGGAAACCGCCGGACCCAGTTTTCCGACCGCGGCTTTACCGCCGCGGTCGGAATGGGCTTTAAAGCACCACCAGCCTGTTGGCGGTGCTTCAGTCATCCGCGACCCTGGCGGTCATAGACCGCAAGGGTCAGAATGACCCCCTATGTCTCCTTCACGAACCCCCCGCCCATTACCGACAACACACCACACCCTACCGAATGTGAGACAAGATCCCCATAGAACACCTGAACTCCAAGCTCACACAAACGCCACCCCCTTCACCAACTACCTCAACATCGCTGCTCACAACCTCACGCACTGGCTAACAACCTGCACAGACTCCCTCGCCCCACTGAAGAGTAACAACAACACCTGCACCATCAAGACCGCCCCCTGGTTCACCACTGAACTCCAAGCGTAAATGCTGCAAAACTGAGAAAGCTTGGCACCAAGAGCCCTCCATGAACAAATTCTCCACCCTCAAAACTACCATACGCAAACACCACCAACTCATCCGGACCACCAAAAGGGCTAACTACAAAGAACGCATAGATAGTAACTCACATAACAGCAAGGAACTCTTTACCATCATCAAAGAGCTCACCAAACCCAAATCCTGTGCCATTGACTCCCCTCACACACAAAACCTTTGCAACTCCCTCTTCAACTACTTCCACCTTAAAATCCTGGACATACACAACAGTTTCACACCACCTGCACCCACCATCACCACCACTGACACCAGCGACATGACCAACAACACAACACCCCCCCCACCCCAACCAACTTCACACCTGGACCCCTACCAACGATGAAGAAACTGAAAAAAACATGAAAACCATCTACCCAGGCTCCCCCACAGACCCCTGCCCCCACCACATCTTCAACAAGGCCAGCCCAATCATCGCTCCGCGCCATAAACAACAGCTCCTTCGACTACGCCACCTTCCCAGACACTAGGAAGCACGCCGAAGTCACCACACTCCTCAAAAAACCCAAAGCAGACCCAGAAGACCTCACCAACTACCGCCACATCTCTCTTCTCCCCGTCCCCACCAAGGTCACTGAGAAGATAGTGAACGCCCAACTGTCTCACTTCCTAGAGGAAAACAATGTACTCAACGCATCCCAGTCTGGATTTCGCAAGAACCACAGCACTGAGACCAACCTCATCACCTGCACTGACGACATCAGAACTAGAGTCGACAAGGGCGAGACCGTCGCACTCATCCTCCTGGACCTCTCCGCAGCCTTCGACACTGTTTGCCACCAAGTCCTCCGCACACGCCTCTTCGACGCAGGAATCCAGCACAAGGCCCTAGACTTGCTCACATTCTTCCTCGCCGAAAGAACCCAGAAAGTCCGCCTCCATCATTCCAGTCCCCAGCAACCAAGATCATCTACGGGGTCCCCCAAAGACCCTCCCTCAGCCCTACCCTGTTCAACATTTACATGGCCCCACTCACCAACATCCTCCGCCCCCACGGAATCACCATCATCTCATATGCAGACGACACCCAGCTCTTCATCTCCCTCACCAGGAACCCTTCCACCGTCAAGACAAACCTCCACGCCGGACTCCTCTACACCGCCAAATAAATGACAGCAAGCAACCTCAAACTCAACTCGAACAAAATAGAAATCTTCATCTTTGGCCCCTACAAGACACTACGGAACGACTCCTGGTGGCCACCACCCCCGGACCACCCCCAACACCCTCCACCCATGCACGCAACCTCAGCATGATCCTAGACTCACCTCTCTCCATGGCCCAGCAAATCAACACTATATATTCCTCCTGTTTCAACACCCTTTACATGTTACGGAAAACCTTCCAATGGATGCCCATAGATACCAGAAAAACCATCACCCATGCTCTCATCAGCAGCAGATTAGACTACGGAAACGCCCTCTACGCTGGTACCACAGCCAAGCTTCAGCAGAAACTCCAGCGTATCCAGAAAGCAGCTGCAGACCTCATCCTCAACCTCCCACTCCACAAACACAATTGCACTCACCTCAGGACCCTTCACTGGCTGCCCATCAGAAAAAGGATTGTCTTCAAAGTCCTCATCCACGCTCACAAATCCCTCAACAACACTGGACCAGCCTACCTCAACGAACGAGTGAACTTCCACACACCCACTCGACTTCTCCGCTCTGCTGACCTCGCTCTCGGCACAGTCCCCTGCATCCAACGCACCACCTCTGGAGGCAGATCCTTCTCTTACTTCGCCCCCAAGACCGGGAACTCCCTTCCCACCAACCTACACAAGACCGAGGACCTCCTGACCTTCAGAAAGCACCTAAACACATGGCTTTTTGAGCTGTAAAACATATTACCCCCCCCAACAGCACCTTGAGACCCTTTCGGGTGAGTAGCGCACTTAATACATTTTTTGATTGATTGATTGATTGATGGGCACTGACCTGCACAAAAAATAAGGCAGAAAAGGAATTAGTCGTACCATCCGGACTCTTAAACTCATGGTCCACCATAGCCCCCCATCCCCTTACGCATATACATTGACCACCATACACACAGCACTCTGCCCAGGACCCCTCAGACCCCCCTACACAAGCCTTACACACACACAGCAATCCATACAGTCATGCCCCAAGCATCATGCTCACAGTGTACTCACCTGTTTGTCTGGAGGACCATGGAGTAAAGGGTACTGGGGTAGGACCCCATCCACCAGTCTCTCCAACTCCCCCGAAGTGAAGGAAGGGGTCTTTTCCCTAGACACTCGAGCCATTGTTGCTTCCAGACACAGGTCCCAGCAGCACTTCCAGTGTAGATCCTCTCCTTTTGAAGGTCAGGTAGCAAGTGAGTGAACAGATAGAAAATGGTAGTCACGTCCGCGGAGGTGCGTACCGTCACCATCGGCGTACATCGCCATTGGCTCCTGGAACCCATAAGCCCCAATGATAACCAATGCGGCATTGCACGGCGGTCATCACTGCCGACCGCAACGACGCACAATGCCAGCGGAATTACCTCATTTCCACTTGTCCCTCCTCACAAGTTATGCAGCCGCTATTTCAGGGGGACACAGGCCATGGCACCTAACGGCATCACAGCAGACACTGGCACATCAACTGACTTACCAGTTCACATATTGTTTCTGTAAATCAAAAACTGCATATTAATCTGAGAATATGTTTGAATATGACCTTCTGCTCACCATTTTTCACCCCAGAGTTCAACCACTGAGGATGAATAGGAGATGGAGACATACCCCTGTGTACAGACCCCTGGTGGACCTGGCGACAATGGAGGACAGGCACATTATACTAACCTACAGACTTGATAGGGCCACAATCCAAGAACTGTGTGCCCAATTGGAGCCAGAACTATCCACCTTCCCACAGTTATGCCTCCTCTAGTGCACGTACTGTCAGTGCTCCATTTCCTTGCAAGTGGTTCCTTCCAAGTGACAGTGGCCATGGCATCAGGGACGTCACAGCCTATGTTCTCAAACGTGCTGACCAGAGTGTTGTCTGCCTTGGTGAAACACATGCGCAGCTACATCGTTTTACCCCAGGTGGAGGATTTGCCTACAGTGAAAGGAGACTTATATGCCCTGAGACGTATCCCCAACATCATAGGTGCCATTGATGGGACACATGTGGCTTTGGTCCCCCCGCAGGAGTGAACAGGTGTACAGAAACCGGAAGAGTTATCATTCCATGAATGTGCTTATGGTGTGTTTGGCAGACCAGTACATCTCCCATGTGAATGCCAAGTTCCCTGGCTCAGTGCATGATGCTTACATCCTGCGGAATAGCAGCATCCCTTATGTGATGGGTCAACTCCAGAGGCACTGTGTGTGGCTATTAAGTGAGGACCTGGAAGGAAGTCAGTGGGAATGGTTGTCTGGGTCTGGGGATATCACTCCAGGTTAGTGTGTCTAACAGTTGTCCCTCGCCATTTGCAGGTGACTCTGGTTACCCCAACCTGTCATGGCTGCTGACCCCAGTGAGGAATCCCAAGACAAGGGCATAGGAACGCTACAATGAGGCCCATGGGCGAACACGGAGGATAATAGAGCGGACCTTCAGCCTCCTGAAGGCCAGGTTCAGGTGCCTCCATATGACAGGTGGATCACTATTCTTCTCACCAAAGAAGGTGTGCCAGATCATCGTAGCCTGCTGTATGCTTCACAACTTAGCTTTGCGACGACAGGTGTCTTTTCTGCAGGAGGATGGTCCAGATGGTGGTGTTGTTGCAGCTGTGGAGCCTGTGGACAGAGAAGATGAGGAAGCAGAAGAAGAGGACATGGACAACAGGAACTTGGTGATCCTGCAATATTTCCAGTGAGACACAGGTAAGAATACAAAACTGCCTACTACATGTGTTTCAACACCACTACCTCTCTACTGTCTGTCGTTTTCACCCAGTGTATGGTCACTGAGTTGCCACTTTCCCTTACAATTTCACAGATGTGGGTCCCACTGTGTGACATCTGCTTAGATTCCTCATGGACTAGAGCTGTGTGACATAGGTATGTTGACATTACAGTTGAAAGGGCATTTTACCACAGTAATTGCTAATACACTATTCCGAAATCACAGACTGACTCCAGATTGTTTTGTGCTTCAAGGGTGTTTATTTAAGTGCTCAATATTGGAGGGGGTTGCAAAATGGTTAGGGTTGATGGTGGAGGAATGTCCATGGCAGGGTCCAGTCTATTAGTCTCACAGGTGCATTGCACAAATGGGCATAGGAAGTGGAGTTGGGGCAGTTTAAGGATGGACAGGGTGACAAAGTGGGACAGAAGGATGACATTCAGGATGGTCTCATTTCTTGGCCAGGGTCTTGGCATCGTTCTCTGTCTTTGTTCTGGATCTCAGGGACCATTTTCAGGGTGGTTCTCCCTCTGCAGGGGGTGGGGTGCTAGTGTGGTGGTCCTGTGGCAGTGCCTCCTGTCCACTAGCGCCGGCGCAGGTGGTGTGCAGTTCATCGTCCATGCTAGTGTCAGTTGCCCCTTGTTGTGCCACAGTGTCCCTCCTGGTGTTGAGCACTTCCTTCTGCACCACAACTATGGTGCCCAGGGTGGAATTGATGGCTCTGAGTTCCTCCCTGAAGCCCAAATACTTTTCCTCCTGCAGGCGCAGGGTCTCCGGAAACTTGGCCAGTACCGTTGCCATCGTCTCCTGGGAGTGGTGGTAGGCTCCCATCATGGAGGAGAGGGCCTCGTGTAGAGTGGGTTCCCTGGGCCTGTCCTCCCCCTGTCGCACAGCAGCCCTCCCAGTTCCCCTGTGTTCCTAGGCCTCCATCCCCTGGACCGTGTGCCCACTACCACTGCCCCCTGGTCCCTGTTGTTGTTGGGGTGGTGGGTTATCCTGGGTTCCCTGTAGTGGTGGACACACTGCTGATTGACGTGTCCTGGGGACAGAGGTATGGGCCCGCTGGGTAGGTGCTGTGCTGGTGTTTCCAGAGGGGGGAAGCTCTTTGGTGGCCTGTGACTGTGTCAGGGGAAACCGACTGTCCAGAGGTCCCGATGGGCCGGGCTGGTCATCTAGATCCAGTTGGACAGAGCTGCTGTCATCACTGTGGGCCTCTCCTATTGGTGGTGTGGACATGTGTGGACCCTCCTGTCCGGTGACGTTGGGTAGGGGTCCTGCAGGGGTATAAAAGGATGTTTATTACAGCTGTGTGTGCCATGGTGTGGAATGGGTGGGTGTCCGTGTACCCCAGTGAATGGATTCCTGTGTAGGACCTTGTGTGATGATGGTTTAGGGGGGTGTATGGGTACCTGCAGTGGGCAAGCTTTGGTGATGGGTGTCCATGCTTTGTTGTTGCATGCACGGCTTGGTGTTGGGATGTGTGGGTTGTGATAGTGGAACATTTGTGAGGAGTAGGAGTGATGGGGGTGAGGGTGAGGGTGGGGGTATGTGATGGCATGCAGGTAGGGTGGGGGATGTAATAGTTAAGATTTGACTTACCAGAGTCCATTCCTCCATCTACTCCTGCGAGGCCCTAAGGATGCAGAATCGCCAAGACCTGCTCCTTCCATGTTGATAGTTGTGGGGGAGGAGGTGGGGGTCCGCCGCCAGTCCGCTGAACTGCAAGGTGGTGTCTTGAGACCACAGAATGCACCTTCCCCCCGTAGGTCGTTCCACTTCTTCCTGATGTCATCCCAATTTCTTGGGTGCTGTCCCACTGCGTTGACCCTGTCCACGATTCTGCGCCATAGCTCCATCTTCCTAGCAATGAAGGTGTGCTGCTGTGGGTCATAATAGCTGTGGCGGAGTTCCACCGTGGTGTGTTGGCGGTCTTCTGCACTGCGGTAAGCGGCTTTTCTCACCAATGTTGTAATGAGGGCCTGTATCTTCACCTTCCATTGCAGTTTTGTGTTGGACATTAAACATTGCAGCCTGAGTTCCCTATTTCTATGGCCACTTACTGTACCCTTTGGCATCTCTATTTTCAGATCTCTGTGCCCCACTCTGGCACCTGGTGTATTTACTGCTGTCCACTACAGGTCATACCTTTATAAATATTGCAGTACATTTGAAATGCAATGTTTACAGCTTGTTAAACTAATACATATTTCAAACAATTGACAGACTCCATCTTTGTAATAGTTCCAAGGGTGTTTATTTCAGTGCTGAAAAGTAAATGGGGATGTGCAATGGGCTGGGTTGATGATGGAGGAAAGTCCAGGATAGAGTTCAGTCTATTTGTATCACAAGTGTATTGCCCAAGGGGGCATAGGAAATGGAGCAATGGCAGTTCAAGGTGGACAGGGTGACAGAGAGGGACACAAGGGTGACCATCAGGAGAGTCCTATTTCCTGGTGGGGGACTTGGCAATGTTCTCTGGCGTGTGCCTGGATAGCAGGGACCGTTTGCGGGGTGGTTCTCCTTCTTCAGGGGGTGGGGTGCTGGTGGCCGGCAGTTCCTGTGGCGGGGCCTCCTGTCCACTAGCGTTGGCAGAGGTGGAGGGCTGTTCATCAGTGTGGCTAGTGTCATGGGCCCTTTGGTGTGCCACTGACTCCCTCATGGTGTTGGCCATGTCTGCCAGCACCCCTGCAATGGTGACCAAGGTGGTGTGGATGTCCCTCAGGTTCTCCCTGATCCCCAGGTACTGTCCCTCCTGCAGCCGCTGGGTCTCCTGCAGCTTGGCCAGTATCTGGCCTATGGTCACTTTGGAATGATCGTATGCTCCCAGGATGTTGGTGAGTCCCTCTTGGAGAGTCGGTTCCCTAGGCCTGTCCTCCCCCTGTTGCACAGCAGTCCTCCCAGCTTCCCTGTTGTCCTGTGCCTCTGTCACCTGAACCGTGTGCCCACTGCCACTGACACCAGGTCCCTGACCATCCTGTGTATGTGGGGTTGCCTGGGTTCCCTGTAGTGGTGGACACACTGCTGATTGACGTGTCCTGGGGACAGAGTTATGGGCCAGCTGGGTGGGTGCTCTGGTGGTGTTTCCTGGTGGGGAGGCTCTGTGGTGGGTTGGGAATGTGCCTGGGTAACTGACTGTCCGGAGGTCCCTGATGGGCCAGGTTGGTCATCGTGATCCAGGCATGCAGAGCTGCTGTGAACCTCTTCTGGGGGGGGACTGGAAGTGGCTGGCACCTACTCTCCGTTGACGTTGAGTGGGGGTCCTGTGGGGATGTAAATGCAGTTTTATTGTTTGTGCATGTGCCATCTTGTGCATGGGTATGTTTGCCTTTATGGTTTTTATTACCAAGGTAGCTTTGGCTTTTGTGAGTTGTGATTAGTTTGGCTAAGTGATTGTCACTAGTGTGCATGCTGTGGAGATGGGAGTCCATGCAGGTCTGTGATGGGGGTTCCATGCATTGGTGTTGCATGCAGTGCTTGGTATTGCGATGGGTGAGTTGTGATGGTTGTGTATTTGTGACGTGGTGGGGTAATGGGGTGAGGGTAGGGCTAGGTGTTTCTGATGGCATGCAGGTAGGGTGGGGGATAAAGTAGTGAAGAGTTGACTTTCCAGAGTCCAGTCCTCCTGCTACTCCTGCCAGGCCCTCAGGATGCATGCTTGCCAAGACTTGCTCCTCCCATGTTGTTAGTTGTGGGGGAGGAGGAAGAGGTCCACTTCCAGTCCTCTGTACATATATCTGGTGTCTTGCAAGCACAGAACACACCTTCCCCCGTAGGTCGTTCCACCTCTTCCTGATGTCATTCCTTGTTCTGGGTGCTGTCCCACGGCGTTGACCCAGTCCACGACTCTCAGCCATAGCTCCATCTTCCTTGCAATGGACGTCTGCTGCACCTGTGATCCAAAGAGCCGTGGCTCTACCCGGATGATTTCCTCCACCATAATCCTTAGCTCCTCCTCAGACAACCTGGGGTGTCGTTGTGGTGCCATGGGTGTAGTGTGAGTGGTGTGTGTGAGGGTGTGTGGGGTGATGTGTTGGGGTGTGTGCTGTGAGGTGCGTGGATGGTGTGTGGGTGATGGTGTTTTGTGGCTCAGATTCAGTGGGTGCTCCTGGCTTGTCTCTCTCTCACTTGCCAAAATCTTTGGGTCGGAAATGGGTGTGTGTAGTGTGGGTGTGTGTTTTATAGTGGTGTGCGGGTGTGGGTGTATTGTGTGTATGTGTGTCAGGTGTGTGTATTTTGAATTGTCCAATGTGGTGTTGTTTTGTTAGTGTGTGTGTATTTTGAGCGCGGCGGTCTGTACCACCAATGGTTTACCGCGGTTGAATGACTGCCGAGGTGATTCGTGGGTCATGATGCTATGGGTGTATTTCTGTTGCCGTAACAGTGTGGGTTTTGGTACCGCCAGTTTATCACTGACATTTGGGCTGGCGGACTTGTGTGTGTGTGTGTCTGTTAGTGGCGGATTTCAATGTGTGGGTCATAATACCCGTAGCGGTATACCGCCGCAGTCGTGGTATGTTGGCGGCAGTCAGCATGCCGGTAAGCAGCACTTGCCGCCAATGTCAAAATGAGGGCCAGAGTGTTTTTCAAATACCAATCCTCTGGAAAAAATCGGCAATGAGATCCCCTCCACAAAATAAAGGTGGTGATTACGTGCCAGGACCTTATCACTGATCACAACACACATACCTTCCTAAACGTCACTCGTTTCAAAAGATTACCTTTGTTTTAATTTTTTTGCAGTTTTACATAGCGTGAGGTATTTCAGCACATTACATGAGTACCAGTTACATTACACATTTCATTCATTTTTGGTTTTAGGTACAGAGATGAGATGATTAGGCTAGAATTGCTTCTTATTTAGACCAGGCCCAGGCAGCTGCCAAGTTGTTTACTTACCACACACAGTTGGGATTGTGGGGAACCAACTTGACTGGAGGGAAGCTCCTTCAACTTAAAAGTTTAAGTAGACAAATGTACCACCTTCTCTGTATGCCACCCTTCTGCAGCCTGACAATTAATCATTGGAGCTTAATGGCATCCTATGTTCACTGCAGCATGGGAAGAAGACAACTAGGGGCATATTTAGGAAAAGTGGTGCTGCACTCAAAGCAGTGCCACTTTTCTTGCACCCTTTACCACTCTCTTACTGCCACCATGTGTGTGCCATATTTAAAATATGCCACACCATGGTGCAGGGTAGGGGGCAATAGCATCATTTTTTATGACGCTATTGATGTACTCTGCAGGAGTAGCGCCAACATTTTTTTGCTACTCCTGCAGAGTACATAGGGCCTATTTTAAACAATGGTGTGCCCCCTTTCAATGCCTACTCTGAGCAGTTGTTAAAAGTGCTAAATAAAATAATGCAAGGAAATGAAACAGATTTTTTTGTGCCATCTTTTCACGCTCCCATGGGGGAACGCCTCCTTTGCATACATTATGCCTGGCCCAAAGGGTTACAAATTTGTGCAATTCAAGCATTGCACGACTTGTTAAATATAGTGCTGGGCTTTTGGCCTCGTTGGGCCACATTAGCATAAAAAATTATGTAAATGTGGTGCAAGGAGGCGCTAGGGGCTCTTCAATATGCCCCCTAGAGTCTGCAAAGTGTATCTTCCTGCCTGCAGCCTCTACGCCACCCCTTCCCAGCTCCTCACTTGTGAGGAGCTGTGAAAGGGTGGGTTGACCATGCTCTCTACTCACTGATTGACATGAAGCTCCGAAGCTACAGGGCTGCAGACTAATATGCCCGGGGAGTAGAAGGCTGGCCTGGTTTATAGTGGGTACCTTGTGGTACTTACACCTTGTGCCAGGTCCAGTTATCCCTTATTAGTAGATTAGTAGTGTTCTAGCAGCTTAAGCTGATAGAGGTAGCTATAGCAGAGCAGCTTAGGCTGAACTAGGAGACACGCAAAGCTCCTACTATACCACTTATATCATACAGCACCATATCATAAGAAAACACAATACACAGTTACTAAAAATAAAGGTACTTTATTTTAGTGACAATATGCCAAAAGTATCTCAGAGGATATACTCCCTTAGGAGGTAAGTCAAATGCACAAAATATACACACAAACCAAAATCAGGTAAGTAAACAGTTAGAAAAGTCATGCAAACACTGTAGAACACAATAGAATACAATAGGAGACAATAGGCCTAGGGGCAAAACAAACCATATGCTCCAAAAGTGGAATGCGAACCACGAATGGACCCCAGGCCTAGCGTAGTGTGTAGAGGGTTGCTGGGAGTGTAAGAAAACACTAAGGGTGTCCAACATACCCCACCCCAAGACCCTGAAAAGTAGGAGTAAAGTTACCCTACTACCCCAGAAAGATAGTAAAGTCTAGATAGGGGATTCTGCAAATAAAACAACTGACCGCAAAGCACTGAAGACGGATTCCTGGACCTGAGCACCTGCAAAGGAAGGGGACCAAGTCCAAGTGTCACGCAAGTCACCAGGGGGGGCAGGAGCCCACTAAACCCTGGATGAAGGAGCAAAAGGGCTGCCTCTAGGTGGAAGAAGCTGAAGATTCTGCAACAACGGAAGGTGCCAGTAACTTCTCCTTTGGTTAGAAGATGTCTCACACTGTACTGGAGAATGCACAGTTGTGTCCAAGCAAAAAGACCACAAATAAGCCTTGCTAGCTGCAAGAGTCGTGGTTGAAGATTATGGGTGCTGCCGGGGCCCAGGAAGTACCAGGAGGTCGCCCCTTGGAGTAGGAGACAGAGGGGGCACTCAGCAATAGAGAGAGCCAACGCAGAAGCAGGCAGCACCCACAGAAGCACTTGAACAGGCATTCAAGAAATCTGAGCACAGCGGTCATCTCAACACAACAAAAGAGGGTCCTACGAAGCCGGTGGTCAACTCAGCGAGTTGAGCAATGCAGGACGGAGTGCAGGGACCTGGGCTGTGCTGTGCATGACGGAATCCTTGCAAAAGTGCACAGAAGCCCTAGCAGCTGGAGATCACGCAGTACACAGGATTACTGTCTGGCATGGGGAGGCAAGGACTTACCTCCACCAAATTTGGACAGAAGGACCAATGGACTGTCGGGCTCACTTAAATCCAGCTCATGTGTTCCAGGGGCCATGCTCGTCAAGATGAGAGGGGACCCAGAGGACAGGTGATGCAGAAGTTTGGTGCCTGCGTTGGCAGGGGGAAGATTCCATTAACCCACGGGAGATTTCTTCTTGGCTTCCAGTGCAGAGTGAAGGCAGATGGCCCTTAGAGCGTGCACCACCAGGAAACAGTCAAGAAAGCTGGCAGGATTAGGTGCTACAATGTTGCTCTAGTCTTCTTGCTACTTTGTTGCGGTTTTGCAGGCGTCCTGGAGCAGTCAGCAGTCGATCTTTGGCAGAAGTCGAAGAGAGAGATGCAGAGGAACACTGGTGAGATCTTGCATTCATTATCTGAAGAGGAACCCACAGGAGAGACCCTAAATAGCCCTCAGAGGAGGATTGGCTACCTAACCACTTAAGAGCCTATCAGGAGGGGTCTCTGACGACACCTGCTAGCACTGGCCACTGAGAGGTCTCCATTGTACCCTCACACCTCTGCATTCAAGATGACAGAGGTCTTCGACACACTGGAGGAGCTCTGGGCACCACCCCTGGGGTGGTGAAGGACAGGGGAGGGATCACTCCCCTTTCCTTTGTCCAGTTTTGCACCAGAGCAGGGGCTGGGGGCTCCCTGAACCAGTGTAGACTGGCTTATGCAAGGAGGGCACCATCTGTTCCCTTCAAAGCATTCCCAGAGACCAGGAGAGGCTACTCCTCTCAGGCCCTTAACACCTATTTCCAAAGGGAGAGGGTCTAACACCCTCTCTCAGAGGAAATCCTTTGCTCTGCCTTCCTGGGACTGGGCTGCCCAGACCCCTGGAGGGCAGAAACCTGTCTGAGGGTTGGCAGCAGCGGTAGCCCGGAAAGATAATTTGGCAGTCCTCCGGGTCCATGCTGGAGCCCTGGGGATGCATGGGATTGGCACCCCAATACCAGATTTGGCTTGGGGGGGAAATTCCATGATCTTAGACATGTTACATGGCCATGTTCGGAGTTACCATTTTGAAGCTACATATAGGTATTGACCTATATTTAGTGCACATGTGTAATGGTGTCCCCGCACTCACAAAGTCCAGGGAAATTGCCCTGAACAAAGTGGGGGCACCTTGGCTACTGCCAGGGTGCCTTCACATTTAATAACTTTGGACCTAGCCTTCACCAAGTGAGGCTTAGACACATAGGTGACTTATAAGTTACTTAAGTGCAGTGTAAAATGGCTGTGAAATAACGTGGACGTTATTTCACTCAGGCTGCAGTGGCAGTCCTGTGTAACAATTGTCTGAGCTCCCTATGAGTGGCAAAAGAAATGCTGCAGCCCATAGGTGTAGGAAGGTAGCCTCTTTCTAGCCTTATTACCCCCACTTTTGGCCTGTTTGTGAGTATCTGTCAGGGTGTTTTTACTGTCTCACTGGGATCCTGCTAGCCAGGGCCCAGTGCTCATAGTGAAGACCCTATGTTGTCAGTATGTTTGATATGTGTCACTGGGATCCTGCTAGCCAGGACCCCAGTGCTCATAAGGTTGTGGCCTATATGTGTTCCCTGTGTGGTGCCTAACTGTATCACTGAGGGTCTGCTAACCAGAACCTCAGTGTTTATGCTCTCTCTGCTTTTAAAATTGTCACTGCAGGCTAGTGACTAATTTTACCAATTCTGATTGGCACACTGGAACACCCTTATAATTTCCTAGTATATGGTACCTAGGTACCCAGGGTATTGGGGTTCCAGGAGATCCCTATGGGCTGCAGCATTTCTTTTGCCACCCATAGGGAGCTCAGACAATTCTTACACAGGACTACCACTGCAGCCTGAGTGAAATAACGTCCACGTTATTTCACGGCCATTTGACACTGCACTTAAGTAACTTATAAGTCACCTATATGTCTAACCCTCACTTAGTGAAGGTTAGGTGCAAAGTTACTTAGTTTGTGGGCACCCTGGCACTAGCCAAGGTGCCCCCACATTGTTCAGGGCAAATTCCCCACACTTTGTGAGTGTGGTGACACCATTACACGTGTGCACTACATATAGGTCACTACCTATATGTAGCGTCACAATGTTAACTCCGACCATGGCCATGTAGCATGTCTAGGATCATGGAATTGTCACCCCAATACCAGAATGGTATTGGGGTGACACTTCCATGCATCCCCGTGTCTCCAGCATAGAGCCCGGGTACTGCCAAACTAACTTTCCGGGGATTTCTCTGCAGGTAGCGCTGCTGCTAACCCTCAGACAGGTTTTTGCCCCCCTGGGGCCTGGGCAGCCCAGTCCCAGGAAGGCAGAACAAAGGATTTCCTCTGAGGGAGGGTGTTACACCCTCTCCCTTTGGAAATAGGTGTGAAGGGCCTGGGAGGAGTAGCCTCTTCTGGCCTCTGGAAATGCTGTGAAGGGCACAGATGGTGCCATCCTTGCATAAGCCAGTCACCACCAGTTCAGGGATCCCCCCATCCCTGCTTTGGCGCGAAACTGGACAAAGGAAAGGTGAGTGACCACTCCCCTGATCAGCACCTCCTAGGGGAGGTGCCCAGAGCTACTCCAGTGTGTCTCAGACCTCTGCCATCTTGGATGCAGAGGTGTGAGGGCACAATGGACACCTCTGAGTGGCCAGTGCAAGCAGGTGACGTCAGAGAACCCTCCGGATAGGTGCTTATCTTTCAATGTAGCCAATCCTCCTATGAGGGCTATTTAGGGTCTCCCCTGTGGGTATCTCACCAGATAACGAATGCAAGCGCTCACCAGAGTTGCTCTGCACTTCCCTCTTCGACTTCTGCCAAGGATCGACCGCTGACTGCTCCAGGACGCCTGCAATACTGCAACAAAGTATCAAGAAGACTACCAGCAACATTGTAGCACCTCATCCTGCCAGTTTTCTCAACTGTTTCCTGGTGGTGCATGCTCTGAGGGCTGTCTGCCTTCACCCTGCACTGGAAGCCAAGAAGAAATCTCCCATGGGTCGACGGAATCTTCCCCCTGCCAATGCAGGCACCAAACTTCTGCATCACTGGTCCGCTGGGTCCCCTCTCATCCTGACGAGTGTGGTCCCTGGAACACAGGAGCTGGGTCTAAGTGTCCCCGACAGTCCAGTGGCCCTTCTGTCCAAATTTGGTGGAGGTAGGTCCTTGCATCCCCACGCCAGACAGTAATCCTGTGTACTGCGTGAACTCCAGCTGCTAGGGCTTCTGTGCACTTTTGCAAGACTTCCTTCGTGCACAGCCTAGCCCAGGTCCCCAGCACTCTGTCCTGCATTGCCCAACTCACTGAGTTGGACTCCGACTTTGTGGGACTCCCATTTGTTGTGCTGAGTCGACGATTGTGCTCAGATCTTCTGAATGCCTGTTCAGGTGCATCTGCGGGTGCTGCCTGCTTCTGTGTGGGCTCTCCTTCTTGCTGATCGCTCCCTCTGTCTCCTCCTCTAAGGGGCGACTTTGTGGTCCTTTCTGGGCCCTGGCAGCACCCAAAACCTTCAAAACACGACCCTTGCAGCTAGCAAGGCTTGCTTGTGGTCTTTCTGCGTGGAAATAACTCTGCATCCACCAGCACGCCATGGGACATCTTCTGATCGAAGGAGAAGTTCCTGGCACCTTCCGTTGCTGTAGAATCTTCAGCTTCTTCCACCCAGAGCAGCACTTTTGCACCTTAATCTGGGGTTTAGTTGGCTCCTGCCCCCCCCCCCCCGGACACTTGAGTGACTCTGGGACTTGGTCCCCTTCCTTTACAGGTCCTCAGGTCCAGGAGTCCGTCTTCAGTGCTTTGCAGTCAGTTGTTGTCCTTGCAGAATCCCCTATCTCGACTTTACCGTCTTTCTGGGGTAGTAGGCTAACTTTACTCCTACTTTTCAGGGTCTTGGGGTGGGGTATGTTGGACACCCTTAGTGTTTTCTTATACTCCCAGTGACTCTTTACACACTACACTAGGCCTGGGGTCCATTTGTGGTTCGCATTCCACTTATGGAGCAAATGGTTTGTGTTGCCCCTAGGCCTATTGTCTCCTATTTTATTCCATTGTGTTCTACAGTATTGTATTGCATTGGTTTATTTATAGAGCACATTCCGACAAGAAGCATCGAAGCACTAATCTGAACGAGAATACAGGGAGAAGCACAAGCTACCAACTAGGAGTACCTATTGAGAGAAGAGCCAGGTTTTTAGGCTTTTCCTAAAAATAAAATGAGTCGCAGTTTGGTGGAGCATAAAAGTTCCACAGCCTCACCACTTCCACCGTAAAGGCGCGGTCTTCCCACCTTGCCTTGTTACAGCGAGGAATCGCGATCATATATTTGAAAGAAGATCTTAGTTATCTAGTCGGTTGATAGAATTGCAGAGAAGACTTCAAATAACCGCAGCCCTCCGACTGTAAGGCTCTATGAGTAAGACATAGGCGGTCATTACAACATTGGCGGTAAAAGCCGCTTACCACCGTGCAGAAGACCGCCAACACATCGCCGCAGCCGCGGAAGCCGCCACAGCTATTATGACCCACAGCACGGAATCCGACAAAATTCAGACACCCACACAAGTCCGCCACACCAAAGGTCAGTGATAAACTGGCAAAAACAAAACCTCCACCGTCACGCCATCAGAAATACGCCCACACTATCATGACCCACGAATCCACGCGGCGGTCTTTCAACCGCGGTATTCCATTGGCGGTACACACCGCTGCGCTCAAAATACACACACATATACAAAACACAGCCACATTGGACAATTCGAAATACACACTCCTGATACACATATACACACCACTCCCACACACCCAATACAATATAAAACACACACCCACATCACCCACAAACCCTTACGACCACAAATCAAGAATGAAGGCCAGAGAGAGACACCACCATCAATAATACAAGCATCCACAGGCACACAACACCATCACCCAAATAACTTCCACGCACCGCACACTACACACCACTACATATCAGCACTTTTATCACACCACCCCACACATCACTTACACCACCCCATGGCACGGCAAAGACACCCCAGGTTCTCAGAGGAGGAGCTCAGAGTCATGGTGGAGGAAATCGTCTGGGTAGAGCCACAGCTATTCGGATCACAGGTGCAGCACACCTCAATTGCAAGGAAGATGGAGCTATGGTGAAGAATAGTGGACAGGGTCAACGCAGTGGGGCAGCACCCAAGAAATCGGGAGGACATCAGGAAGAGGTGGAATGACCTACGGGGGTAGGTGCGTTCTGTGGTCTCAAGACACCACCTGGCGGTTCAGCGGACTGGCGGCAGACCCCCACCTCCTCCCCCACAACTAACAACATGGGAGGAGCAGGTCTTGGGGATTCTCATCCTGAGGGCCTCGCAGGAGTAGGTGGAGGAATGGACTCTGGTAAGTCAAATCTTGACTATTACACCCCCCACCCTACCTACATGCCAGCACATACCCCCACCCTCACCTTCACCCCCATCACTTTAACTCCTCACAAATGTCCCAACATCACAAACCACACATCCTAACCCCAAGCCCTGCGTGCAACAACAAAGCATGGACACCCATCACTAAAGCATGCCCACTGCACATACCCATACACCCCCCTAAACCATCATCACACAAGGTCCCACACAGGAATGCAAGTACTGGGGTACACGGTCACCCACCCATTGCACACCATGCCACACACAGATGTAATGAACATCCTTTAATACCCCTGCAGGATCCCTACCCAACGTCACTGAACAGGAGGGTCCACACATGTCCACACCACCAACCGAAGAGGCCCAAAGTGATGACAGAACCTCTGTCCAACTGGATGACCAGCCCGGCCCATCGGGGACCTCAGGACAGTCGGTTCCCCACACCCAGTCACAGGCCACCACAGAGCTTCTCCCTCTGGAAACACCAGAACAGCACCCACCCAGCGGGCCCATACCTCCGGCCCCAGGACACGTCAATCAGCTGTGTGTCCACCACTACAGGGAACCCAGGCTAACCCACCACCCCAACAACAACAGGGACCTGGGGCAGTGGTAGTGGGCACACGGTCCAGGGGACGGAGGCCCAGGAACACAGGGGAACTGTGAGGGATGCTGTGTGACAGGGGGCAGACAGGCCCAGGGAACCCACTCTCCACGAGGCCCTCTCCTCCATCATGGGAGCCTACCACCACTCCCAGGAGACGATGGCAACGGTACTGGCCAAGTGGACAGGAGGCACTGCCGCAGGACCACCACATTAGCACCCCACCCCCTGCAGAGGGAGAACCACCTCGCAAACAGTCCCTGTGATCCAGGACAAAGACAGAGAACAATGCCAAGACCCCCGCCAAGAAATAAGACCACCCTGATTGTCATCCTACTGTCCCACTTTGTCACCCTGCCCATCCTTAAACTGCCCCAGCTCCACTTCCTATGCCCATTTGGGCAATGCACCTGTGAGACTAATAGACTGGACTTGCCATGGACATTCCTCCGCCATCACCCCTCACCATTTTGCTACCCCCTCCAATTTTGAGCACTAAAATAAACACCCTTAAAGCACAAAACAATCTGGAGTCAGTCTGTGATTTCGGAATACTGTATTAGCAATAACTGTGGCAAAAAGCTCTTTCATTTGTAATGTCAACATACCTATGTCACACAGCTCTGGTCCATGAGGAATCAAAGCAGATGTCACACTGTGGGACCCAGATCTAAGAAATCGTAAGGGAAAGTGACAACTCAGTGACCATACACTGGGTGAAAACGACAGACAGTAGAGAGGCAGTAGTGTTTAAATACATGTAGTAGGCAGGTTTGTATTCTTACCTGTGTTTCACTGGAAATATTCCTGGATCACTGAGTCCCTGTTGTCCATATCTTGTTCCTCTGCTTCCTCGTCTTCACTGTCCACAGGCTCCACAGCTGCAACAACACCGCCATCTGGACCATCCTCCTGCAGAAAAGGCACCTGTTGTCGCAAAGCTAAGTTGTGAAGCACACAGCTGGCCACGATGATCTTGCACACCTTTTTTGGTGAGTAGAATAGCGATCCACCTGTCATATGGAGGCACCTGAACCTGGCCTTCAGGAGGCCGAAGGTCCGCTCGATCACCCTCCTAGTTTCCCCATGGGCCTCATTGTAGCGTTCCTCTGCCCTTGTCCTGGGATTCCTCACTGGGGTAAGTAGCCATGACAGGTTGGGGTAACCAGAGTCACCTGCAAATGGCGAGGGACAACTGTTAGACACACACTAACCTGGAGGGATATCTCCAGACCCAGACAACCATTCCCACTGACTAGCTTCCAGGTGCTCACCTAATAGCCACACACGGTGCCTCTAGAGTTTCCCCATCACATAAGGGATGCTGATATTCCGCAGGATGTAGGCGTCATGCACTGAGCCAGGGAACATGGCATTCACATGGGAGATGTACTGGTCTGCCAAACATACCATCTGTACATTCATGGAATGATAACTCTTCCGGTTTCTCTACACCTGTTCACTCCTGTGGGGGGGGTACCAAAGCCACATGTGTCCCATCAATGGCACCTATGATGTTGGGGATATGTCCCAGAGCAAAGAAATCACCTTTCACTGTAGGCAAATCCTCCACCTGAGGGAAAACGATGTAGCTCCGCATGTGTTTCAGCAGGGTAGACAGCACTCTGGACAACACGTTGGAAAACATAGGCTGGAACATCCTGATGCTATGGCCACAGTAGTTTGAAATGACCCACTTGCAAGGAAATGGAGCACTGACAGCACCTGCACTTGAGGGGGGATTCCTGTGGGATGGCGGAGAGCTGACATCAGGTATGGCTCCAACTGGGTACACAGTTCCTGGATTGTGGCACGGTCAAGCCTGTAGGTGATGATCACATGTCTTTCCTCCATTGTCGACAGGTCCAGCAACGGTCGATTCACCGGAGGATGCCGCCATCTCCTCACATGTCCCAGCGGACGGTGCCTATGAAGGACAACAGCGAGCACAGAGTCAAACACCTTAGAGGTACGTACCCACAGCTTACACAGAACACCATTCATAATCTAAAAAGTGGCCTGTATGTGTGTTGAGTCTAGGCCTAGGTATGTGTGACGCAGTTGACAATGAAGCCATGTGGGCCCCTGAAATGGCGGCTGCCTGACCTGTAAAGTGGGACAATGGGATGTGAGGTAACTGCGCTGGCATTGTACACCGTCGCAGTAGGCGGTCGAAGATCGTGGCGCAATTCTGCATTGGTTAACATTGGACCCTATGGGTCCCAGGAGCCAATGACGATGTACACCGGTGGTGACGGTACACACCGCCGTTGACGTGACAACCATTTTCTATTACTTCAATCACTCGATACCTGATCTTCGACAGGAGAGGACCTACACTGCAAGTGCTGTAGTGACCTCGGTCTGGAAGAGACAATGGCTCGAGTGTCTGGGGAAAGGGGCCCTGCATTCACATCGGAGGAGTTGGAGAAACTCGTGGATGGGGTCCTCCCCCAGTACACGCTACTCTCCGGTCCTCCAGACAAACAGGTAAGTACACAGGGAGCATTCTGTATGGGCTATGCCTGTGTGGAGAGGGGTGGATGTAAGAAGGAAGGGGGAGAGTGCGGCGTGCATGAAATGACGGTGATTGCATGTGCCACATGGCAAGGGCAGGGATGGGGGCCAATCACTTTGACGGTGCAGTTTGTAATAACTTTCTCTTCCCCCTGTACAAATCATGTAGGTAAGCACCCACCAGAAAAAAAATATTTGGCGTGCCATCGCCATGGACGTCAGGACCCTGCGGGTCTACCACAGACGGAGCACCCACTGCCGGAAAAGATGGGAGGACATTCACCGCTGAGGCAAGAAGACGGTGGAGGCTCATCTGGGGATGGCCTCCCAACGTGGGAGGGGTGCTGTTGCACCATGACCCCCCTGATGTTCAGGATCCTGGCGGTGGCGTACCCGGAGTTGGATGGGCACTTGAGGGCATCACAGCAGCCACAAGGGGGTGAGTACACTCTCATTCTGCTTATTTTGCGCACAGTGGAGGTGTCTGGGTGGGGGAGGTGGGCTGTGGGTTTCCCTAGGCCAGGGCGAGTTCCGTAGGCAAGGTCCCTCCATAAGGCAGGCCATGTGGCACCCCACCCCACCTCTGTAGAGTGCCAACTACACCTAGCCATGCCCCTGTGTCATCCATGTGTGCAGATGTCGTCCATAGCCTAGTATGCCATTTCCCAGGAATTGAACAGTGGAGCCCAAGAGCGTGGCGTAGTGCAGGGGGCTTCTGTGTCTGTTGTGTCCGCCAACGATAGCGGTACTGCATGCACTCAACGTGTCTTTCTTCTGTCATACCCCCCCTTTTTGTGTTCTCCCTGTTCTTGTGTGCATTAGCATCATCAGGGGGAGGAGTATTGGCACCGGAGCACGAGGGGGCTGCATCCCACATGGCCATGGAGGGCCACACTATGGAATCAGACTTCACCAGTGGGACGTAGGGCGAGGGGAGCTCCACGGCGGGGACAGGAGCTGAGACCAGTGACACCGACTCGTCCTCTGATGGGAGCTCCCTTATGGTGGTGGCAACACCTGTGCCCCCCATCTACAGGTACAGCCGCCACCCCCCTTCCAGCACCGCCCTCCCAGCACCCAGGAGGGTGGGCATCACCTTCGCCCCAGGTACCTCAGGCCCTGCCACATTCACCCCTGCTGCCCTCAGTGAGGAGGCCATTGACCTCCTCAGGTCCCTCACTTTTGGGCAGTCTACCATTTTGAATGCCATCCAGGGTGTAGAAAGGCAGTTGCAACAAACAAATGCATTCCTGGAGGGCATTCATTCTGGTCAGGCGGCCCTTCAGCAAGCTTTTCAGACTCTGGCCTCAGCACTGATGGCAGCCATTGTCCCTGTGTCTAGCCTCCCCCCTCCAACTTCCCCCACCCAATCCCAATCCCCTGTACCCCAGCCTATTACAAGCACACCTACAGACCAGCATGCACACACGTCAACACACAAGGGAAGCGCAGGAAAACATAAGCACCACACATCCCACAGGCACTCACGCAAGCATCAGACACATGCAGACACACCAACATCCACTGCCTCCACTGTGTCCTCCACTGTGTCCCCCTCCTCCTCGTCTCCCTCCTCCCTCCCAGTCTCCTCTACACACACACCTGCATGCACTACCTCTACAGCCAGTACTACCATCACCAGCACACCCACCACCACCCCCACTATCATTCACACGTCCCCTGTGTCCTCTCCCAGTGTGTCTGTGATGCCCCCTCCCAAGATACACAATGCAGACACACACCCACCCAACAGCCATCCACCTCACGACAGCCTCCAGTGCATGCACCTTCACCCAAAGTCAGAAAACGAACACCTCCTACAACTACAACCTCTTCCTCCACTCCCAAACCCCCTCCAGCTACCCATCCCAGTGTTCCCCAAAAACTTTTCCTGTCCAACCTCTTTCCCACACCTCCCCCACCCTGTCCGTCTCCTAGGTCCCAAACTAGCACCTCAGACACAACATCTCCGGGACCAGTGTGCCTGTAGTCACTGGAATCTGGAGTGCACTGGCCACCAGGCAGCCAGTGTGGCACGGAGCCACAGCATAGACAGTCCCCCACCTCTGAAACATCGGAAGTTGGCCAGTGCCCGGCGGGAGGGAGGGAAGACTCCAGCCACCAGAGCCGCTCCTAGGGGTACAGGTGGCAGTGTGGAGTCAGCTGCGACACCTCTAAAGGTGGGGAAGGGGCACAAGAAACTCAGCAAGTCTGGGAAGAGCAGCACGGCGGAGAAGACCACCATCATCCCCGCTGCCCAGGAGGCCACCGCCACCAGCCCAGCTGCCCAGCTGCCCAGGAGGCCACCACCAGCACCAGTCCAGCTGCCCTGGAGGCCACTGCCAGCACCAGCCTAGCTTCCCAGGAGGCCACCGCCACCAGCCCTGCTGCCCAGGAGGCCACCAGCTCAGCTGCCCAGGAGGCCACTGCCAGCACCAGCCCAGCTGCCCAGGAGGCCACCGCCAGCACCAGCCCCTCTGGTCTAGAGAGGACCGCCAGCACCAGCCCCGCTTGGACAGAGAGGACCGCCAGCACAAGCCCTGCTGGGACAGAGAGGACCGCCAGCACCAGCCCCACTGGGCTAGAGAGGACCGCCAGCACAAGCCCCGCTGGGCCATGAAGGACCGCCAGCAGCTGAGTCACTGCAAAGGAGCCCGCCATTCCAAGCACCACTGAACAGGGCACCGCCGTCTCAAGCACCGCTGAACAGGGCACCGTCGTCTCAAGCACCGCTGAACAGGGCACCGCCGTTTCAAGCAACGCTGGCCCATGACCGCCAAGGGCACTGACGCTACTGAGTCTGTCACAGGCAGAATGAAGCACTCTGGGCACCATGCCCCCTCCAGAGCCAGTGGAGAGATCCATCCACTACCTCTGTCCTTAGCAGGATGAAGCACTCTGGGCACAAAGCCCCCTCCAGAACCAGTGGAGAGATCCATCCACTACCTCTGTCCTTAGCAGGATGAAGCACTCTGGGCACCATGCCCCCTCCAGAACTAGTGGAGACTGTTATCCACTTGAGAGACTGTGTCTTTGCACTCCCCAGGATGGAACAGTGGGCAACCCACCCACTGTAGAGACTTGAGAGCCTGTGGCTTTGCACTCCCCAGGATGGAACAGTGGGCAACCCACCCACTGTAGAGACTTGAGAGACTGTGGCTTTGCACTCCACAGGATGGAACAGTGGGCAACCCACCCACTGTAGAGACTTGAGAGACTGTGGCTTTGCACTCTCCAGGATGGAACAGTGGGCAACCCACCCACTGTATAGACTTGAGAGACTGTGGCTTTGCAATCCCTAGGATTGAACAGTGGGCATGTGGCCCTCTCGTGGATTTGGCGTTGTGCACTCAACCGGCTGAGGTGCCCCCCTTTCCCTCCTCCTGAGGTTCCTGTTTTGTTGCTCTCTGATGGCCCTGCTGTGTTGTCTCCATCATGGTCGGGGATCTTGTGTGGGTCTTGCCCATACCGTGTGGGCCCAGTGTTCCAATGACTTAATTGGAGCACTACCTGGACTACTATGCTTGGTATATATTTTGTACATGGTGTATATATATATATTTTTGCCTACTTGATTTTAATATATTATATATGGTTACACTAATTTCTATTGTCTTTGCATTCTTCTGGGGGTTGGGGGGTGTAACTGTGATGTATCAATATGGATTAGTGTGTGTTTTTTGGTGGGTGAGGGTGGGGGTGGGGGTGTTGCGCATTGCATGTGTGTGTCCTTGTTTTTTTGCTCCCCCCTCCCCTGTGTCGTAGGTCCAGTACTCACCGTGGTCTACACCACCGGCATTCTTGCTCCTGGTAGAGGAGCAGGAAGACTATTGCAGGGAGAATTTGGAGTTCCGGGTCCATGGTGTCCTAGTTCCTCGTGGGGTGTGTAGAGGTGAGCGTTTTCCCTTCGAAATCCTGTTTCCGCAATGTTTTATCCGCGGTGAATCCGCCCCGGAAAAGGTGGCGGATTGGCCTGTTGTGATACTGTGGGCAGTACTTTGTCCTCCACCTGTCTGTTGGTGGTGACCACCGCGCTGTTTTTTTGTACCGCCGTGGTGGTCGGAATGTTAAAGTGGCTGTCTTTGTTGGCGGTTTCTGCCACGGTCGTAATTGCAAAATTTTTACCGCCGGCCTGTTGGCGGTCTTACCGCCGCTTTAACACCGACCGCCAGATTTGTAATGACCGCCTTAGTGTTTTGAAAATAATTCTCTTATTAATCGGTAACCAATGGAGAGATTTCAAACAGCAACTAGTCGATGCCGACTGGGGAAGATTCAGAATAGGGCGCGCTGCCGTATTCTGTATAGACTGAAGTTTACCAAGGGACGTTTTATTCACATTTAACAGAAGAGCATTGCAGTAGTCGAGTCTTGAGGTGACTAGCACCAGCACTACCAGCAGCCTTAAGTCCTCCTCAAGAAGGTGTAGGATTTACTTAAGCGTTTTTAAGATCCAGAAACAGACCTTAACTGTATGATTAATTTGTAACTTGAAGGAGAGGGCAGAGTCAAAAATAATACCTAGATTTTTTGCAGAGGGAGATGGACAGCCCCCACAGACCGAGGGCCACCAACTGTTATCCCAAGAAAAGTTATTGCGATCAAAACACAAAATCACAGTCTTGTCCCCATTAAGTTTGAGCCAATTGCTGGCCATCCAGTTATTGACTGCTGTCATACAGAGTTGAAATTTCTCCTTTGAGTCCTCCCAGTTATGTGAGACAGGCACAATCACCTGCGTATCATCTGCATAAGAAACAATCTGGAAGCCAAAGGAGCGCACCTGGTTCGCCAGAGGCGCCATATATAAATTAAAAAGCGTAGGACTGAGAGATGACCCCTGCAGAACTCCGCACGGGAGATGAAAAGGAGTGGCACGATGTTCACCACAGGCCACCGTACTCGTTCTATCCGTAAGAAAAGAGCTAAGTAACTTCCAAGCCTTCCCCCTCACTCCAGCCTGGGACAAACGTTGAAGCAGAATGGTAGGAGAAATAGGCCCTCATTCTGACCTTGGCGGTCTTTTCGCAAGACCGCCGAGTTACCGCCGCGGTAAAGACCGCCGACCGCGGCGGTATGCCGCTGCGCGTATTCCGACCGCTGGGAGCGTTCCGCCGGAATACCGCCAGCAGCCACACTGGCGGTCGGCGGGAAAGTGGAGACTGGTCAACCTCCACCGCCACGCCAGCAGAACACCGCCCCCAGAATTACGACCCACATTTCTGTGTGGCGGTCTTCTGTTGGCGGTCTTCTGTTGGCGGTCACGTCCCTATGGCTCCCGTCGCCTCCCGGAGGACCAACGCACAAGGTAAGTTGATCGTCCGTGAGGGGAGGGGGTGGGGGGGTGTTGTGTGATGTGTGCGTGCATGGGGGTGTGCGTGTGAGTGTGTAGAGGGGGTGTGTGAGTGCGTGCATGCGGGCGGGGAGTGCTGCTGTGCCTATGGGCAATGTGTTTAGTTCGGCGGCTGTGCATGTCGGCATGTATGTGTGCGGGTATGTGTCCCCGTTGTGTATGTGTGTGTAGGGGGTGTGTATATGTGCATTTTGGGGGTGTGTGCATGTCGGGGTGCATGTATGTGCATGTCGGGGTGGGGGTGGGGAGGGGGTTCGTACCACCTCTGGGGGGTGGCAGGGGGGTGGAGGGTGTGGGGGGAGGACTCGGGTGGGTAGTGGGGGGTGGGGGAGACCCCTATCAGTGCCAGGGAAGGAATTCCCTGGCCCCGATAGTGCTTACCGCCATGGTTCGCACGGTGGTTCCCGCCCGCAAGAAACCGCGGCGGTAGGCAGGGTCATAATACCCTTGGCGGTCTTGGGACGACCGCCGGGCCGGAGTGCGCAAACTCCAGCCCCGCGGTCATGACCGCCGCGGCGGTCGGAGTGGAGAAGTGGCGGTCGGTCGCGGCGGGGACCGCCGCGGTCAGAATGCCATTTTTAATACCGCCGGTCTGTTCGCGGTCCGACCGCCGTCTCTCCGCCGACCGCCAGGGTCAGAATGAGGGCCATAGTGTCAAATGCTGCCGACAGATCTAGCAGAACTAGAATCGTACCTTCTCCCAAATCCCCTCTTTGGCGAATAATGTCTGGAGTAGAAATTAATGCAGTTTCCGTGCTATGTGCACTACGGAAACCGTGCTGTGATCGATCCAGCTTACCATTACCTTGATGAAATTCAGCAAGCTCCTGATTGAGATGTTTTTCTAACATTTTAGCCAAACAAGGCAGTAAAGAGACAGGGCGAAGATTAGTAAGATCAGATGCATCTTTTCCTGTTTTTTTAATGAGAGGAATAACTGTAGACTGTTTCCAATAAGCCGGGAAATTCCATTCCAGAAGGATTTCGGCGAACACTGGCTCCAAAGCAGAAGCCACCAGCGAAGGGGCTAGCTTTAAAATGCGAGGCGGACAAGGATCAGCAGGTGAACCGGATTTCATTGCCATTAGTAAGCCGATGATTCTATTGGCAGGGAGGGGTTGGAAACAATATAGCGAATTGGCTGACTCAGCGTGTGAAAGAGGCACTTCACCCTCTGAGTCAGGGGAGGGCAGACTAAAATCTGTCAGCAATTTGACAATTTTATTATTAAAAAAATCTACCACCAATTGACAATACTGAGGAGAATTTTCAGAGGGTGAAAATCCTGGGCTCGTCGGAGGGGATGTCAAAGCTCGAACTGTATTGAACAATTCTTTAGAGGAGTTCATAGCCCCTCTGATAGCTTTAGAAAAATAAAGAGTTTTTGCTAACCTAATGGCCAGTTTATACTTCCCAAGGGCTTCCCTGAGTTTTCCTCTTTCTAATTGAGTTTTATTTAGTAACCATTTTCGCTCCTGCCTGCGATAGGTTCTTTGTAAATCTTTCAGCTCCTCCGAATACCAAGGTGCAGACTGAGAACGTCGGGCTTTAGTGATTAACGCGGTCTGCGGTGCTAGCACATCAATGGCCCTTTTCAGACCAAAGTCAAAAATCTCAAGGTGTGAGCGGCCTACTGATTTCACCTGGCCCCAACCTTCTTTCAATGCCTGTGAAAAATTGGTCTTATTAGTTTTATGCCATGGCCTTTTTAAGACCGTGCTCGGAGGCAATTTCGGAGCAGGGGCAGGCCAGGATAGCTTAATGGATAGTAGGAAGTGATCAGACCAATCTACCTCCCTATTACCATTTCTGGAAATCAGTCCTGATCTAATAAAGATAGCATCCAACATATGGCCAGTGTTTGCATTACTTTTCTAACTGTTTACTTACCTGATTTTGGTTTGTGGGTATATGTTGTGTATATTACTTACCTCCTAAGGGAGTATATCCTCTGAGATAACTTTGGCATATTGTCACTAAAATAAAGTACCTTTATTTTTAGTAACTCTGAGTATTGTGTTTTCTTATGATATAGTGCTAAGTGATATAAGTGGTATGGTAGGAGCTTTGCATGTCTCCTAGTTCAGCCTAAGCTGCTCTGCTAAAGCTACCTCTTTCAGGCTAAGCTGCTAGAACACGTCTAATCTACTAATAAGGAATAACTGGTCCTGGCACAAGGTGTAAGTACCACAAGGTACCCACTATGAGCCAGGCCAGCCTCCTACAATAGGGATCACCTGGAACCCTAATACCCTGGGTACTTAGGTAATATACTAGGGAATTATAAGGGTGTTCCAGTGTGCCAATTAGAATTGGAAAAAATGGTCACTAGCCTGCAGTGACAATTTTAAAAGCAGAGAGAGCATAAACACTGAGATTCTGGTCAGCAGAGTCTCAGTGATACAGTTAGGCACCACACAGGGAACACATATAGGCCACAACTATGAGCACTGGGGCCCTGGCTAGCAGGATCCCAGTGACACAGACAAAAACAAACTGACACACAAGTAAAAAAATGGGGGTAACATGCCAGGCAATGTGGTGCTTTCCTACACAGGGCTAATTGTAAACCCATGTCATTAGGGGGTGGAGACTGTCACTCAAAGCTAAGTCTTTGCCAAGCTGATAACCTCACAGGCTGCAGGGCTGTGAGAATTTCAGCCCGGCAAATAGTCTAGCTTTTGGGGCCACAGTTTTAGTGAATGCCAGCGTCACTGCAACAAAAAGCACAGTGAATGGCACTGTGCAGCAGGCTGCAGCCTGTGCCCCCAGCAAGACAAATAAAGGCCCTCATTTTGAGTTTGGCGGTGTGAGTACTGACATGTCGACGATGGCGGTAGCACTGCCGCCTGGCCGGTGGTGCAGACCATCACATTATGACCATGGCAGTCTTTCCAACAGAACACAGCCAATTCACTGCTAGTACTGCCAGTGCGGAGGGGCCGTCACAGATGGAGGTAGGCATCTCTAGGCTGGCAGGGTTCATGTTTCCGCCTATCGTATTACGAGGTTGCACACCGCCAGGATTTCTGGGGCGGTCACATTTTCACCAAAACTCTGGCCGAACCGAACGCTATAAAAGGCGACACTCACCTTCAGGAACACAGACACATTCTTAGCCATCAAGAAACCAGAACTTGAAGTCTTCCTACTGCTCCTGATCGTCCTGCATCTCCAGAACCGGCGACGATGAAGACGACAACAACAACTGTAAGTACACCCATCTAGCGCACACTGAAGGGAAAGGTATTGGAACTCACACACATTATGGCTGACTAGCAACTGCCACACTCACATGCAACCACACACCCGTACCAAGACACACACACCTCCACACACACACAAAACACACACACATGAACAGTACACACAACACCCTGCACTCATAGATCACCACCACAGGCTAACAGACATATACACAACACCACCGAGTCACACAATATCACAATCATAACTACACAAATGCATTGCCAACCCATAGCTCCAATGATTAATTGTATATCTACACATGACAACACATACTGACAACAACACGCACAGACATCTCACACTGCATATGGCATAGCCATCACCACACACACGGATGCACACACAACAACCACACACTGGCACACAACACCACCACAACACATCACACCACATGCAATGCACAACTTAAAAACACACATGCATGACTGCACAATCACATCACAGACACAAAACACACCAATAGCAGTGGGACAAATGTCAGGGCCACACACATACATGCAGCCCAGGCACAAATTCTAGAACAACCAACACACACAACTCACACACAGACAAAACAAAGCCCACAAATACAAAACATCCATATAGAAGGAAAGCCAGGACAAGCATGTTGCCATCAAAACAAACACCAGGTTGGTCCAGATGTCTTCAAGCACAAACGTACTAAAAAAACTATATACAAATGTGACGCCATTGGCCAGTCCATAGTTCATGGTGCCCATTGCCCTAATGGCATTACAATGTGCCCCAACTTGACTTTTCACTGCAAAAGGACCTCCACAGTGTAGGGGCATCAAGGAGGCAGGCAGGCACTTCACGGGTGAGGGGAGGTGTGAGGGTGGTGATTCGGGCTTGGGAGGGGGGACCTTGGGTTTGCCTTTGGGTGGGGATCCTTGACTTTGGGCTTGGTTGGAGGGTCCTTAGATTTGGCCTTGGCAGGTGATACCTTGGCTTTGGGGGAGTCAGACTTTCCGGCAGGGGGAGGGGCATAGGCAACACTAGGAATGGCAGGGCAGTACTTGGGGATGGAAGGGCTGGACATGGGGAGGGACACAGGGAGCTTCGGGGAATCACTGGGTGAGAGAGGGGGAGGGAACAGGGAAAACTCATAAAAGAAACGTTTCTTAGGGACACAAGAGTGGTCAGGATAAGCGTTTGGGAGTGGAGGGAGAGGGATTGGTGGTAAGATGTGTCTTTGTGGGTGTCTTGGGTGCAGGTGCATGTGTGGAATGATTCTGTGTGCTGGGTGTCTGTTGGGTGGGTGAGTGTGGGCGTTTAGGTGTCTTGGGAGGAGGAGGGAGGAGGTGCTGGGAGATGCCATGTTGGATGGCTGACTGTCTGTTGGGGTGGTGTCTGCAGGTATGGTACATGTGCTGCATGTGGGGGTGTCAGTGGTTGTGGTGAGTGCGGATCTGGTGACTGGGGTGGATGTCTGCGGGTCTGTGAATGTGCTGACTGTGGGTATGATGAGACTTGTGGCTGGATCAGGGAGTGTTGGTGTCATGCCAGCAGGTGTGACAGGTGTAGTGTCTTTGAAGGAAGGGGTTGTGGGGGAATCTGTACAGGGATTGTATGTTGTTGTGTCTGCAGGTGGGTGTCATCTGTGTGCATGCCGGTGGTGGGTCCTGTGGTGCTTGTGTTTGTCAGTGCCAACAGTCTCTGTTGAGGTGGATGTATGGTCGTGTGAATGTGTGGTTTAGATGGGTGTGGGGAGAGGGCTTTGGCATTGGGAAGAGATCGGTGGTGGCGGGACGGGAGAAAGAGGGTGACTGGCTGCTGTCAGTGAGGAGTTCAGAGCCTGAAAGGATCACTGGAGGACTGCCAGGGCACAGTGAATGCCTTCCCCGAATGCGTTGCTCAGTTGGACTTAACCTGCCAGTCCCTGGAAGGCATTCAAAATGGTGGACTAACCTGAAGAGATGGACCTCAGGAGGTTGATAGCCTCCTCCTTGGGGGCAGCAGGGCTGACTGCGTCAGGGGCAGAAGTGCCTGTGTCAAAGGAGACGCCCACCCTCCTGGGTGAGTGGGTACGGGCAATAGGGTGGGGAGGAACAGGGAGGGCGGTGCTAGAAAGGGGATGGTGGACAATGATGTTGCCGAGGTGGTCCCAGATGGGTCCGCCACCGCCAGGGAGTGTCCATCAAAGGAGGAATCAGAAGATGATATTGTTGATCTGGTGTCCCCCGTGGCACTCCCCTTGCCCTCCATCCCACTGGGTCCCTCGGCCTCGCTGATATCAGCCTCCTGGGTCCTGTGGGATGCTACTTCCCCACTCGCCTGTGCCCTTTCTCCTCCACCTAATGATGCTCATGCACACAAAGAGAGAGAACGAGAGAGAGAGAGAGAGAAAGATAGGTTGGATACGGGTCACTACATACCTCCCATAGACACATTTCAACATGTACATCTCACATATCATGGCAGGCCATGCCATTACTAGTGCACTCCAAGTCTTATACTACCTATTGGCCAAGGCAAGCTGTAATGGAAATTGAACATCAGATGTGTACACAAGTTGATATATTGACATGATAAAGTGATATGACATAAATGACATTAAAACACTATGGTGATACTTCAGGGACCTCCCGGGTGACTTACCAAATATAGTAGCATCCCATTGTTCTGAGGGCAAGTCAACACAATGATAGCACCCTGGCATCATGAAATCTCTGTTGCCAGTATTCCAAGGCTGTTTCCCTACACATGCCCTACTCTCTTCAGTTAACATATGTTTTCCTTGTCAGCTATGAGGGCAATACTCCTGTCCCTTTGAGACCCTTTATGTGGTTGAACTTTGATGGCAGCCCCACAATCAGTCCATGGCAGCATTGTATTGTCACACATCTATGACATATACCCTGCCAGGAATCTCACTTAAGGTCTGTCATGTGTGAGGTAACAGTCAGTACTTCCCCCCTTGTGGCTGCTGTGCTGCCCTAAAGTGCCCATCCACATCAGGGTAGTCCACTCCCAAAATGCGAGCCATTAAGGGAGTCAGAGTCTGATGGGCACCCGTCCCTCGTTAGGAGGACATCTCAAGCTAGGCCTCCGCAGTCTTCTGGGCCCAGCGTCTCAGGTCCTCCCACCACTTCTGACAATGGGTGATCCGCCGGCTATGGACTACCAGGGTCCGCATTTGCTTGGCAATGGCATGCCAAATTCCCTTCTTCTGATGGGCGCTAACCTGTTTGGGTGACATAGACAGAAGGAGAAAGTAATGAGGACTGGCACAACATCAGCAGCAGAGGACTACACACATAATACATACCACATTCCTACCCTAATCCATCGTAACAGCTCACACGCCTTAATTCCATGCCCCCAGCATGCATGTACCCCATGTCCGGTATTCCTATGCCATTCACCCTAACACACACCCCTATCACACACAACAATGGTATGGTGCTTAACTGCTCCTCTGGTGCCCCATACAGTTGTCTGTACAGAGGTAGGACCCCTTCTACCAGCTTCTCCAGCTCTTCTTGGTTGAAGACCGGGGCTCTATCAGCTGCAGGACATGGCATGATGGCTCCAAGAGACAGAACACAGCAGCTCATGTTGTGGAGGTCTTGCGTGCAGGAGTGTCAGGAGTCAAGTGAGCTAGGCTGCAGAAAATGTCGGTCACAGCCGCCGTGTACATGACTGTCACCGCCGGCGGTGATCCTCATTGGCCCCAGTCCCCCATAGCCACCAATGTAAACCAATGAGAAGTTGCACGGCGGTTCCAAAAGTGTACCTCCCTGACGGCACATGCCGGCAGACTTGCATCACTTCCATCTGTCCTATGTTGCAGGACAGGCAGCTGCCATTTTATGAACAGTCAATGGCTTGGAGCGGTAAAATATAAGTGTGTCATGGTACTTATTTGTCCTGAATGCTGTGCAGGGGCATGTTGTGCCAACATGGTTTGGCTCATGCATGTCACATTCAAGGCATAGTGCTGACAAATGGGTGGATGTCACATATAATGCATGTCCACCTACTCTATGCCTCATAGGCGGTGTGACCCCCTAGGGCACTGACATGTCTACATACATGGTCTGCGCGGGACCAACCTGTTCACACAACATGCAACATTACACATGTGTTGTGTGCCAGAAACTATAGTACAGGGCCAGCACTGGGCATCAAGGATGGTTGGAATGGCGCTCCTGCATATACTATTTAGTATGTGTCCACTGTTCAGGCATGTCTGCAGTGATAGGTGTGTGGCACAAGATTTTGTACAGCTAACATATGTGGAGTGCTTAACACATTGTACTGTCTCTCCTCTCTATCCTAGATTCTATGCCATGAGGATAAGGAGGAATGCACCAGTATACAGACTGCTAGTCGACCTAGCTACCTTGGAAGAGAGACACATCATCCAGACCTATCATCTGAATCGTCTGGCCATCATGGACTTATGTGCCCAGTTGAAGCCTGATCTACTGCCTGGCATCCACAATCCCTATGCCATACCTCCCACAGTACAAGTGTTATCAGTGCTACACTTCCTTGCCACAGGGTCCTTTCAGGTTATGCCACAGGGAAGTCACAGCCAATGTTCAGTATTGTGTTGCAAGATGTACTATGTGCTTTTCTGAAACACCTGGACAGCTACGTCAGGTTCCCACAACCTGCTGATTTGCCCACTGTGAAAGCAGACTTCTATGAGCTTAGACACATCCCTCATGTGATAGGGGTCATTGATGGCACCCATATTGCTTTGGTCCCTCCCAGTGTTAACGAACAAGCGTATAGGAACCGGAAAAGCTATCACTCTATGAATGTTCAGGTGGTGTGTCTAGTAGACCAGTACATCTCCCAAGTGACAGCCAATTTTCTTCGATCTGTGCATGATGCCTACATTCTGAGGAACAGCAATGCCCCACACATGATGGCACAACTACAGAGAGAGAGGACTTGGCTCATTGGTACGTATCAATATGGATGATTGCCTCCGTTATTGCACGTGTCAACAAATTCTTCCCTGTGGATGTACCTGGAGTATAACAGGTCCTACCTTTATTCACACAGGTGACTCAGGCTATCCTAACATTCCTTGGCCGTTAACACCCGTGAGGTACCCTGCCTCGGATGGGGAAACCCGTTTCAATGAGGCCCACGGCAGATCGAGGTATGTGATAGAAAGGGCTTTTGGGCTACTTAATGCAAAATTCCGGTGTCTACACGTGTGAGAAAACAGGGCTGATTGCAGAGGCCCCATAACTTTTTGCCCCCATTTTTCACTTTTTGCTGGTGTTTTCCTGACTCAGATGGTGCCCTGGGTACTGCTAAACATGTCACAGGGCCGGTGCTCTGTATAAATTAAGTATGCAAATTAGGTTAATTATAATTGGCTATGTCAACCTAACTATAAGTCCCTAGTATATGGTAGGACATGTAGGTTTGAGGACCCCAACATAGGTTGTGCACCCATGGGTGCACTGCCGGGGTACCCAGGGTCATTTTAAAGGCAGGCCTGCCTTGCTGATTGCTTTTAAGTTTAAGTTAATTGCAAATTCGACTTTGGAATTAAAAGTACTTCAAAAGTCTTAAATTCGTTTGTTTCTACACATAAGTCACCCCTAAGGTGTGCCCTTTGTGCCCCTAGGGTTGGGTGCATTGTAACTTTAAGCAGGGACCTCCTAAAAATAGTTTTATAAGCCCTGGTGAGGTAAAACAGGCAAATTAATTTTCCCCTCACTGTAGTGAATGGCCTCCATAAGCTAAAATGAGGAGACTTTATTTTAATTAACAAAGTTCCCTTAAGTGTAAGATACCTCAAGTTTGGTATCAAAATAATTGTTATGATAAATCATTGGATTTAATATAACTAGTTTTACACTCTACCTGAAAAGTTGCCAACTTCCTTCTCTGATTGGCCAACCTCTGGCAGCCTGGCCAGGCTGCCTTGATGAGGTGTGAAGTGGCCTGGGCTGAACACAAAGGAATGTGCCTGGGGGAGGAGAACTGCCTCAGCAGATGGGGAAGCAGGAGGGCTGCCAAACTGGTCTTCAAAGGCAGGGAAGGACATTTGGAGCAACCCAGCACCTCCCTTGTGCCCTGCAACTCCAGACAATTAGGTGCCCTCTTGATTAGATTAAGGAGAGCAGGAGAAGGGTGTGTTTAAGATTTTTAGCAACACCAGTGGGTGGGCTCACCCAGATGTAACCTCCAAAAATCAGTTTCAGCCATGATGGATTTTTGAAGAATGTTGCTCCCTGGGATTGATTTTTGCCACAGGAAGTGGTCATCACAGGGGGAAGGACCCTGCATCTGATTGGAGAAATAGGACCCCTTGTTTTTCTCGCAGAATATGGGATGCTGCTATTCCTCAGGATAAAGGCATCATGTACAGACCCAGGATGTACTGGTCCGCCATGCACACTATCTGCACATTCATGGAGTGAAAGCTCCTTCGATTTCTGAACACCTGTTCATTTCTCCGGTGGGGGACACAAATGCAATATGTGTACCATCAATAGCCCCAATAATGTTGAGTATGTGTCCCACTGCATAGAAATCAGCTTTCACTGTGGCCAAATCCTCCTCCTGGGGGAAAATGATGTAGCTGCGCATGTGTTTAATCAGGGCTGATAACGCTCTGGTCAGCACTATTGAGAACATTGGCTGAGACATTCCTGCTGCCAAGCCCATTGACACTTGGAAGGAGCCACTTGCCAGGAAATGGAGCACAGATAGGACTTGCGCAAGAGGGGGGATCCCGGTGGGCTGACATAGCAGATATCAGATCTGGTTCCAATTGGGCACACAGCTCTGTGATTGTGGCCCTGTCCAGTCTGTAGGTGAGGATAATGTGTTTGTCCTCCATTGTTGCCAAGTCCAACAGGGGCCTGTACACGGGGGTTGTCTCCATCTCTGATTCATCCGCAGCGGTTGCAATCTAGGGGGCAAACGGTGAGTAGCTGGTCAGTATCCCATATTTCAAAACACTACACTCCATTTCATGTTGTGACTGTAACACAAGATTGTTGTATAGGCCCAAATGGTGCATATGTGTACTGTAACACAGTTAAGTGCCATGGCCTGCCCTCCCCCGTGAAATGGCGTCCGCCTGTCCTGTATGGAGTGACATGTGGAAATGAGGTAATTCCGCTGACGTTGTGCGCGGTTGCGGGAGGCGATCGAAAACCGGCCTGCAACTCCTCATTGGATCCCATTGGCCCTATGGTTACAGTGACCAATGGTGATGTAAGCCGGCGGTGACGGTACGCACCGCCAAGGACGTGGCCGCCATTTTCTATCTGTTCACCCACTTGCTACTTGACCTTCAACAGGAGAGGACCTACACTGCATGCGCTGCTGTGACCTGTGTCTGGAACCAACCATGGCTCGTGTGACTGGGGAAAGGGCCCCTGCCTGCACCGCTGCAGAGTTGGAGAGACTGGTGGATGGGGTCCTACCCATTTACCGAATGCTGTATGGGCCTCCAGACCAACAGGTGAGTACACTGTTAGCACGATGGATGGGGCATGGAATGCTGTGAATGAGAGCCTCTTGTAAGGGGGAGTTGGTGGAAGGGTCCTGGGCAGCATGCTGCATGCATCGTGGGCAATGTCTGAGCATAAGGGGACGGAGGGCTATGGTGGGACAAGAGTGTAACAGGCTGGTCTGACTGATAACTTTTTTCTATGTGTATTTTTCTGCAGGTCAGCACCCATCATAAAAAGTGTATATGGCGTGCAATCACCAAGGACGTGCGGACCCTGGGGGTCTATGGCAGGTGGAGCACCCACTGTCGGAAATGGTGGGAGGACCTGAGACGCTGGGCAAGGAAGACAGCAGATGCCCAGCTGGAAGAGGGGGTATCCCAAAAAGGAAGGGGTGCCCATCGAACCCTGACCCCCCCGATGGCCCGCATACTGGCCGTGGCTTATCTGGAGTTGGATGGGCACTTGAGGGCATCACAGCAGCCACAAGGGAGTGAGTAGATTTTCCAAATATACTACTTGCACATGGTGGGGTGGTCTGCGGGTGGATGATGTGGGCATGTGGGTGCCCCTAGGCCAGGCTGGACATTGCAGGGTAGGTCCCATGTTGGGCAGGGTATGATGTGAACCACCTCCAACCAAGCTAGTAGGCATCCACTACTGGGCAGGGGTCTGTGGGTCTCTGGTATGCTGTTAGTGGCGTTAGGTATTACTGTCCATGGGCTGGTGACTAACATTGTGACTGATAGTGCATTGCCTAATGCGTAGGGCTGTTCCCTGTGTGTGTGTGTGTGTCGTGTACCCCAACGGATGTGTTGGAGCAGCCATTGACCAAGTGTATCCTTTGTCTCTCCCCCCCTCCTTTTTGTTTTGTTACCCTGTCCTTATGTCCATTAGCATCATCTGGAGGAGGAGCTGAGGCACCTGCGATGAATGGAGCTGCATCCCACAGAGCCAAGGAGGCAGAATCCACAGACGGTGAGGGCACCAGTGGGACAGAGGGCGAGGGGAGCACCACGGCAGAGACAGGAGAGGACAGTTTGGACACGGATACCTCCTCCGATGGAAGTTCCCTGGTGGTGGCAGACACCTCTGTGGCCACCCCAACTACAGGTACAACTGCTACCCCCGTACCAGCACCGCCCTCCCAGCAGCCCCTCAGCAAGTTTCCTGTTCCCGGTCACCCAGGAGGGTGGGCATCTCCGTTGCCCCAGGCACCTAAGGCCCTGCCTCAGTTAGCCCTGCTGCCCTCAGTGAGGAGGCTATTAACCTCCTGTGATCCATCTCTGTTGGGAAGTCAACCATTGTGAATGCCACCCAGGGGCTGGCAGCCCATTTGCAACAAACAAATGCATTCCTGGAGGGCACTCACTCTGGCTTGGAAGCCCAACAGAGATCAATCCAGGCTCTGGCCTCCTCTCTGATGGCAGCCATTGTCCCTGTTTCTAGCCTCCCCCCTCCAACTTCCTCTACCCAGTCCCATTCCCCTCAACCCCAACCTATCCCAAGCACACAGGCAGACCAGCATACATCCAGGACAACACACAGGCAAACACAAGCACCACACATCATCCCACAGGCACTCACACAAACACCATCCAGATGCAGACGTACAAACATCCACTGCCTCCACTGTGTCCCCCACCTCCTCGTCGCCCACCTCCCTCCCAATAGCATCTACACACACACCTACATGCACTACATCTTCATCCACTCACCTCCATCATCATCATGCCTATCACTACACACCCCTCAATGGCAGTCACCATCCCCATATCCATGCACACATCCCCTGTGTCCTCTCCCACAGTGTCTGTGCCCCCTTCTCCCAAAGTATACAGACGCAAGCACTCAGACACCCAACAGCCATCCACCTCACAACAGCATCCAGCCCATGCACCTGCACCCAAACACAGCAGACAGACACCTCCTACAAACACTTCCTCTTCCTCCACTCCCAAACCTTCACCCTCTTCCTGCCTCAATGTCTCTAAGAAGCTTTTCCTCTCCACCGTTGACCTCTTCCCTACCCCTCCCCCCGCACTTCACATCGGGCTAGGGTGGTCACAACCCAGGCGAGCACCTCAGACACCCAGTCCACGGCCACAGTAGTCTCAACAGCTACTGCAGGTGGGAGAGGATCTCAGGAACCAGCCAGCAGTACTGGAAGTGTGCATGCACCAGGTGCATCAAGGAAGGCACCTCCAGCTGCGAAAGTGGAGGGCAAGGAGGCACCACCATCTGCAAAATTGAAGGGCAAGGAGGCACCACCAGCTGCCAAAGGGAGGGGCAAGGAGGCACCACCAGCTGCAAAGGTGAAGGGCAAGGAGGCACCACCAGCTGCGAAAGGGAAGGACAAGGAGGCACCACCAGCTGCAAAAGTGAATGGCAAGGGGCCAGAACCAGCAGGCATGAAGGACAAGAGGCCTAGTGCTGGGACTCATTCAGAGCCCCTTCCACCAACCTTGGCGGTTCAGCCGTCAAGGCTACAGAGGAAGGGCTGGAGCCCCCCCTCTGCCAGCCCTACCACCAGCACCACTGCCAGCAGCAGCAGCCCCAGCACTGCCACAAGCACCACTGCCAGAAGCAGCAGCCCCAGTGGGCAGCCGTCCAAGGCTGCAGGGGAAGGGCTGGAGCCTCCCCCCACCACTGCCAGCACCTCCACCAGCACTACTTCCAGCAGAAGCAGCCCAATGGGCAGCCATCCGAGGCTGCATGGGAAGGGCTGGAGACTCCCCCCACCACTGCCAGCCCCAACACCAGACCCGCCACTGCCACCACTGAGCAGAAGTCACCGCCGGTGGGCAGTGTGTAGTCCTGCCTTAATGGGCTGTAGTGCATCCTTGACCCAGCAAATCCTGTAGATGTGACACCCAGGTGAGAGGCTGTGAACTTGCACTCCCTAAGATCTGCATCACAGGGCACAATGCCCCCTCCAGAACCAGTGGAAGAAGCCATCCACTCACCCCCATCCTTCCCAGGATGAAGCAAACTGGACACAAGGCCCCCTCCAAAACCAGTGGAAGAAGCCATCCACTCACCCCATCCTTCCCAGGATGAAGCACACTAGGCACAAAGCCCCCTCCAGAACCAGTGGAAGAAGCCATCCACTTACTCCATCCTTCCCAGGATGAAGCACACTGGGCACAAGGCCCACTCCAGGACCAGTGGAAGAAGCCATCCACTCACCCCATCCTTCCCAGGATGAAGCATACTGAGCACAAGGCCCCCTCCAGGACCAGTGGCATTGTACCATCTTCCGGCTGAGGTGCCCCCCCATTCCCTGTCCCCCTGAGGTGCATGTGTGTTTTCGACCTGATGCCCCTGCAGTGTTCTTTCCGTGTTGTTGTAGGAGTGAGGTGGGATCTTAGCCTATGTGTTGTGGCCCTGTGGCTCACAGACATTGAGGACTGGGCAGTGTCCCTCCATTTGTAAATATGTATATACGTTTGTATTTTGATGCACTTATTCATGTTATTTTATCGTATTACACTCACTTTCTTCCAATCTTTTTGTCCTTGCATTATTCCTGAGGGGTAAGGGGTGAATATGTAATGTTACTGCACCTGGTTGTGTGTGTGGTGTTGGGGGTGGGGGTGTTGTGTGTTGGGTGTGTGTATCACTCTCTTTTTCCTCCCCCCTCCCTTGTGTGCTAGGCAGCAGTACTCACAGTGGTCATCTTCGCCGGCGTTGTTGCTTGTAATCCGGGAAGAGGTAGACGAGCTTGGGGAAAATGTGCAACTCGGGCTCCATGGCGCCGTGGTTGTTCCCTGAGTGTCCAGAGGTGAGTCCTTTGATTTCTGTGTTCTGTTTCTGCCGTGCTTTTGATATTGTTGGTACCACCCCGGAAAAGGTGGCGGATAGACCTGTCCTAATACAGTGGGCGGTACATTGTCTTCCACGTGGCTGTTTACCGTTACAACCGTGGTGCTTTTTGCTACCGCCATGGCGGTCGGAGTGTTAAAGTGGCTGTCTGTCTGAGCGGTTTCCGCTGTGGTCATAATTCCATTGTTTTTTCCCGCCGGCCTGTTGGCGGTATTACCACCACTTTCTCACCGACCGCCAGGGTTGTAATGAGGGCCATAATCTATTTTTCTAAATTGATATTGGATTTTTATTGTGTTTTGTGTTTTACTTATTTACTGTTTTGTGATTTTTAAATGCTTTACACATGTCTCCTAAGTTAAGCCTTGTCGCTCATTGCCAAGCTATCAAAGGTTGAGCTGGGTTTAATTTATTGAGACCTAACTGGACATAAGTGGAGGTTAGTGGCCTATTGCTAAGTGTAGGAAATTTCCTGCCCTTACCAATAATCCACTTTCCAACAACACATCTCTGCAGGTGCCCTCCTCTGTAATCCCCCAAAGGCATGCCAGATCATATTTGCCTGCTGCATGCTCCACAATCTGGCCCTGAGACGTATGATACCCTTACTGGCAGGGAGGAGGTGGCCACTGCACCAGTGGGTCATGATGGTGACATGCAAAGTGAAGAGGAGGCAGATGAGTGTGGTGCAGCTGACTCTAGGACAGAGATGATCAATCAGTACTTCCAGTGCCATACATGTATGTTTTATGTGTTGTAGCAGGTGATATACTTGCATTTTGTTTAATGACAATTGCCCTCCTGGCCAGGTATGTCAGTCAAGATGTACAATTTACCTATCCCAATATGTGGGTACTGGTAGACATCAGATTGCATGTCAGGAGCAGTGTTAGTGGTCTAAACCCAGACATATGTTCTCAATGCAGGATGCTAGTAAGAGAGCGTAGCTTATATAATCTATATTAACATGCAATGTTTATGAAAAAATGTCTGATAATGCCGCAGAGAAACAGAAGTAGTGAATTTTGCTTAAACGTGCACTTGAAATGTGACCACGGGGAGTGGCCTCCAACGTATACGTGGACTAATAATGATGACTAAAATGTTTATAAAATGTTTTATTGAATAAGTTTTATACTAATTATTAATAATTGCGTTATTGAATTTGTGCTGAAATCCTTGTAGGCCTTAAGTTAGAATGACCCGAAGCTTAGCTGCTTGGCTCTAATATTAAATGTACTTTTCCTATCTTGGAGTGTGCTGACTCGCAAAAGGACATGACCCCTTCTTTTTCTTCAAACTAGAAGCTGAATGTAAACATAGTAGATCCGTTCCCATGAATTCTTCATTGCTTGTAGAAAATATTAGACAAAATGCAACAGTGTATATTAATGTAATGTACAAGGTCGTTCAAACCGGTGAACACAATGGAGCTACTGACTAAAAGAGGTGCAAAGAATTACAGAAAGATGAAATCATGCCGGACGTGCTACCTCTGAAGACATTGAACATGTGGACCAATGAAAAGCTTGTAAAATAATATGGGGTGAAAGATTAATGACATAATCTGTTTTCTAATAGGGTAAAGATAGTGGGGTATAATCACGGTCCAATAGAAATTTAGGGGAATGTACTACAAAAAAGGGATGAAAACCCATGACATGAGGAGCCATTTAGAATTAGGAAGGGAATGCTATTGATTTTATCCAGAAACTTTGTCACTCTGTTTGGTGACTTACTTGGCTTTACTTAAACCACCCTTTCCTTAGATTGCCCATTTTACACTTTACCTCCTTATGAGGGAAGTGCCCCTTCTGCCCGCAGTTGAGTTCTGACTGATGGCGATTTGACTGATGTCCTGAAGACGAAGACTGAACCTGTGCGCTGACCTAAACCTTGGAGGGTAATTATGACAATGCATTTGTGATTTGTCTGTTTGCTTTTCCTTTCTAGGTACCAACTGCTTACTTTTGACAGAGACCATAGCTAGATGTTTTCCAAATTGGTGTTCTAAATTGTTTTGCATGAAGCCCAACATGCCAATGCTAATTAGTGGTTAGGACAGGTGTTCACTAAATTGACGCAAATAGACAAATGTCCAATTCTATACTTTGTTGAACTGACGCGTTATTGACACTTTGCTAAATTGATCTATGTTTACGCCGTGTTATGTTTTGATGTTTGTGATTCTCACCTTAATGAAATCTTATCAGAGTTGACATATCATGACTATGCTATTATGTTTCTTGGTTTTGAGATTCACACATCTGCTTTTAGAATTGTAAACTAATAGGGAATAAGACTCATAAAATTCTACTAAACTGGTGTGGTTATTCATGACTGCAAGGTCATGGTAGTAGTTTTGAATTGATTAATGACTTTGACTAAAGTGAAATGTATTGTTGTGATAAATATTGATGACATTATAGACGTATTGATTGACATATTGATTAGCTATCTCGTCCTAAGGTGTCTCTCAACTGGGTCAAAAGATTCATTGGCCTGAAACGAGTCCTGATGTGTAATAAATTATCATAAAGGGACGCGTTAGCTGTTCTGGTAGCAGAGCGACGGTTTGGGGGTTTAGGGTTTTCTAAAATTCACCATGACTTTCCTGGGATCTCGGAGCCTGCCTAAGTGAGTTGGGAATTTTCCCAGCATTTTAGCATGTGTGGTGTAGGATTTGCGCTTGCTCAGCTTATGCATTTTGCAGGTGATTTGTGAAGTTTGTGTGTATTTAGGCCAGGTAATGTTGTTTTAGTAGGAGTGGGCGTACTCCGCAGTATGAGAGTAGGGTAGTCGGCGTACTTCATATGAGTGTGGCGCTTTGTGCTCAAAATTATCCACGTGGTTGGTTGTTAATGTACGGACCCGTTGTGGTCTAAGACTCCGGAGTATATTGACAAGTGTAGGAGACACTTGGGTCTATGTTGTAATTTGTGCGGTTTTAATAGGTCAATCGGGTGTGGTTGACGCGTCGAGTTTGAGTCAAATTGTATGTGTGAAACCTTCGATGGAGATCTGGCAAGTTTCTAAAGTGCACTAGAGCAAACCATTGACAAGTCGAGAGTAGGATTGGCGGGTCGAATTCTGCTGAGAAGGAGAGAGTAGCGGCCGAGGATTCAAGTGAAATCTCTGTAAAGTTCTGAAGCGAATGTGTTACCCTTCCTGTAGTAAACCGACAAATTTGAGTTGTTGTTGTTAAAGGAGCTCGCAGTAGTTTTGCATTAATTTGGTGTGAATCTAGTGAGGGGCGGACTAGCCGCAATACTTTGTCAGCTGCAGTGTGTGTGAGTGTGACGTCAGTGGTGCCGCGCTGAGATAGGTCAGTTGCCGAGAGGGGTCGTGCACGGATTGGCTGCTGTCCGTGAGAGGCAATAGGTTGAGAAAGGTAGGTAAAGAGTGTCCTGGGAATTAAAGTCACTTTCTGATCAAATACAACAAAAGAAAAGACACAAAGATGAATTTTATCAAAGCTTTTAAGAGCGCTCTGAAAGGAGACACATACATTATGGCGAGTGAAGGGGAGCCTACACCGCCTGAGGGTACTCCAACTTATATAGTCATGGAGGAAAAGGGTGTTGCGCCTTGCTTATGGATGAAACAGTGGCTCAAACTGACAGAAAAGGAGGGATGCCTGGCGTTTCCGGAGCACAGAACGTTCAATACGAGAATTTTAGAGAATTTGAGGTGGATGTTAAGTGTACAAAACCAGTACGAGGCATTAGCAGACTGGGATTTAATGGCTATTAAACAGAGACAACAGAAATTCGAGAGGAGAATGAAAAGGGCAGAAAAGACTTTAGCTGAGGCTAGATGGGACAATGAGAGCAAAATGTGGAGATGGGGAATAGTTGACGGACTCAAATAGTTTCCAGCAATAGCACAGGGAGACGAGACGCAGGGGAAGAAAGCCTCCTGTAACACAGAAAAGGACTCTAATAAGCCTAAAGAGACTAAGAGGTCTTGGATAGAGGAAGATGATTCAGACGATGAGGAGTTTCTTAATCAGTTATTGCATGATCGCCCGCCACCTTATGCAGTAGGCGACAATGTTCCGAGCACCAGTGCGGGTCCTGGGAACTAGACGCAGGAGAAGGGAGTTACAGTACAGACTAGTGATACGGGTCTGATACAGAATGGTGTCAGTGTACCCAATGCGCCAGACATGCAGATACAGTTGCAACCTCCACTGCAGATACAGAGAATCTATCTAGATGTCCCAGTACTAGAGGCTACTACGGATTTGATAGTGCCGCCGGACCCGATATATACAAAATCAAGGTTAGTACAGATTGAGCCAACTGCACAATTGCTGCCCCAGCCGCAGCAACAACTGATACCAGGGTATAGCCCAGCAGCAGGACCTCCATTAATACCTGCCCCACCCTCAGTAAGTCAAGCTCTTGGAGTTACTGCTCTGCAGAGTCTAGGACTAGGTCAGACACCAGCTGCCATATCGTTACCAATTACTGTTGGTCCACCGGTGCCATTGTATGCACAAGGTAAGCCTGGTATGTGTGATCAAGGAGTAATGACCCAAGATGCAATAAGAAGAGGGTCCATAGGAACTCCCCAGTTAATGGCCCCGGGAGAGCAATCAGTTGAAAGACCAAGGTCTTTGCTAGACCTTAGCCCGGTTGAAGCACCGTTGGAGGCAATGAGACAGGCAGGGCTAGGTGTGCTAACCCCGCAGTCAATAAGTACAAATGCTTCACATTCGCCAATGATGCATGCAGGGAATATTTTGCTGCAAGATTTTACGGTGCAACAAGTGAATGAGTGGTTAGAAAAAATTTATGCTCCTAAGACCTCAGCAACTGTAGAGAAGTTAGAAAGGTCTGAGAAAGATGAGTACCTGAATTTTGTGAGCCTGGGAGTGGAGGCTGCTGAACTAGTGGAAGAAACAATGTGGGTAAACAGATTAGAGTCATACACAGAAGCAGAATTGAGATATCTGTGCCCTAAAATCACTAAAGAAGTAGGTAAGGTACATCAGAGGTTGGCGAACCTGGCAGACAAATACAATATTGATATTGAGAATACTAAACATTTGAAAAGAAGCTACAGATTAGACTTTGACTCTAAGGACTTTGAGCACATGAGGTCTGCCGGAATGAAAGCGCATCTAAAAGAAATACTGCAAAGTGCTCAGATCTGGGGAGCCTTAGAAAGGTGGGAAGGCAGATGTGCAAAGAAAAGAGATAAGGAGAAAAACGATAGTCCAGGAGCAAGTCAAGCTAAAGCTTTACCAGATACAGGATCAGTAAAGATTTTACCGATGAGGAAAACAGCTGGTGGGGTTCTAATCCATGTACCGTGGACTAGGGGAGACATTCTGTCATTCACAAATGATTATCCCAGGTTGAGGGAGAAGCCGATAGAGTGGTTTCAACAGACAGATAGGTTTGTGAAGCTTGCGAAGTGTCTCTGGGAAGACTTAAATACCTTGTTTGAGACCATTGTTCCCCCGACTTATGGCTTGAGTGCAAGAGAGGTGTAGACTGGCCGACACAGGAGCCGGCAAGAGATAAGGCAACCGGAGCACCCTATGAGGAGGTGATGAAGTACTATCATAAATTAAATGAGTTTTTGAAGCAGAAAGTGTCACAGAAAGTGACTGGCAGAAAATCAATCGAACCTCACAGGAGGTTAAAGAGTCTATCCATGCTTACTACGAGAGGTTGTTGACAGCGTTCAAACATTACAGCGGCACTCTTGAGCCGAAAGACATGAACCATCTTGTGTTTAGATTTGTTGGAGGGCTGAGACCAGAGGTTAGCCAGATGATTAAGAATCATTTGGTTTGTTGGCAAGCGAAGCCGATTGATGAGGTGTTGCAGCATGCGAAATACTGTAGTGACGAAATTGAGCTAAAGCAGAGAAAGCTGAAGGAGAAAATAATGGTGATGCAGATTAAGGCAGCACAGGCAGGTATGCAGGGAAATGGAATCCAGCAGATGATACAGCAGCAACCGCAAAGGAATGGTGTGTTTCAAGCCCAACCGAGAGGCCGAGGTCGAGGTTTTGTGAATCGTGGTCCAGACTTGAACACTGTTGTATTTCAAAATGACGTACAAGGGATGAAAAAGATGTCACCATGTCACACGAGCGGGGGCGTGGGGCATTGGAAGCGGGAATGTCCGAATGCGGTGCATGATGGTGTCGTTCAACAAAGTACTAATGTCGGTACATTTCAAAATGCTAGCGGTCCAAAATTGAGAAGTCAAAATCAGAACTTCCAAAATAGCATGGTTCAGATGCAGGGGCTACAGCCCATGCAGCAAATGCAAATGCCGCGTGTTCAACCAGCACAAATGTAGCAAGTACAACAGCAGGTTCCCATGGTACCTAGACAGCAAAGGCAATTACCATTAGCTCCAATGGGACAGCAACAGGTGATGCTTCCTCAGCAGGTCACAGGTCAAGTAGTGAGCCAGAATAATACAGTACAGAAATTCCCATTGCATGGTGAAGATGAAATGAATGAGGAATGGTTGGATGACAGTTCAGACAGTGAGGAGTGCAGGCTTGCAGCGTCCCTAGAAGTAGATCAGAGGGGACCCTATGTAGAGGGAAATGTAATGGGTCACAAGGTTTCCTTCTTGGTTGACACCAGAGCTACCCGCTCTACAGTCAGAAGTGCAGAGGTTCCGAAATTGCCACTTTCAGGGCGTACCATAAGAGTGGTCGGATTAGCAAACCAGTATTTGACAAATCCGATTACAGATCCGGTGCAAGTTTCAGGGTTTGCATAAGTTTGTAGTCTGCTATTCAAGTCCTGTGTCCCTACTGGGAAGAGACTTATTATGCAAGATGAAATGTTTAATTACCTGTTCCAGTGATGGAATTGAAGTGCAGACAAACAGTGATGATGAAGGGGATGACGGTCAGTTTTCAGAATTAGAGACGGAAACCGCAAATGAAGATTAACCTTTGATAACCTTATTCCCGATGCTTACAGTGACTGACTTACCAGTTGAGTTACAGGGAACAGTGACAGAGAAAGTGTGGGACTTGACAGGAAAGGAAGTCGGACTGATAAAAGGAGTGGAACCAGTTAAAGTACAAGTGAAGCCAAATGCAGTGTTTCCCCAGGTGCTGCAATATCACATGGCACAAGATGTTATTATTCAAGTGTCACAAATAATTGCGGACTTTGTAAAGCAAGGAGTTCTGAAAGAGGTATTGAGCAGCCCATGTAATTCACCAATAATGGGCCTGAAAAAGCCCATTTTCAGGCCCAAGGTTTGAATTGTGCAGCACTTGAGAAAAATAAACAAGATTGTGGTCAAATGTTGCCCCATAGTGCCGAACCCAGCAGTGATTATGTTTCAGGTTCCATGTGATGCAGAATGGTTCACCGTTGTAGACTTGTCACAAGCCTTCTTTTCGGTGCCTCTTCATGAGGACAGCCAGGTTTTGTTCAGTTTCAAATTCCTGGACAAGGTGTACAGTTGGTGCAGAATTCCTCAAGGGTTTTGTGAGTCACCGTCCATCTTCAATCAGATATTGAAGAAGGACTTAGAGTCACTAGAACTGCCTTTCAGTTCGACTCTAGTGCAGTACATTGACGACTTACTAATTGCGTCCAGAACAAAAGATGACTGCAGCCATGACACAATTGCCTTACTGAATCATTTGGGAAAGAACGGACATAAAGGGGGTCATTCCAACCCTGGCGGTCGGTGATAAAGCGGCGGCCAACCCGCCAACAGGCAGGCGGTCCAAAAAATGGAATTTTGACCCTGGCGGGAACCGCCAACACAGCCCGCCACTTTAACACTCCGACCGCCACGGCGGGACACACAAACAGCGCGGCGGTCACCGCCAACAGGCAGGCGGCAGACAATGTACCGCCCACACTATCACAACTCACCAATCCGCCACCTTTTCCGGGGCGGGAGCCCCGCCGATAAAAACACGGCGGAAACAGACTACGAACGGGAAAACGCTCACATATACACACTCCACGAGGACGGAGAACAGCATGGAACCCGAATTAAACATCCTACCAGCTATTGTCTACCTGCTCATCTACCACGAGTACGAACGCCGGCGCAGACGACAACGGTGAGTACTGCACCTACGACACAGGGGAGGGGGGAGGACGAAAGCTTACGGGCACACACATATGCGACCCCCCCCAACTATCTACACACCAATGCAGAGCACCAAGTCACAGTGACACCACCCAAACCCCCCGGAATAATGCAAAGACATAATTAAAGTGAGAAACAAAATTTATGTATAAAATAGGTTCTGTGAAGTCATGGTAAAATAGCAATATGAATTGTAAAAAATCAAGTAAGAACATTGCGAAACCGATAAACATAGGCAATAAGTCCTGCACAGTCACTTAAATTTCCACTGTCCGTGGGCCAAAGTGTATCAACACATGGGCAAAGCCCACACAGGAGACCTGAGTCCGTTGGAGAGAACACTGCTGGGGCATCAGATGACAAAAATACAGGCACCTCAGGGGGAAGGAAAGGGGGGGCACCTCAGCCACAGGAGTCCAAGACGCCAGATCCACGAAGGGTCCGCCATGCCCACTGTGCCATCCTGGGGAGTGCAAAGCCACAGTCTCACAAGTCTCTACAGTGGGTGGGTTGCCCACTGTGCCATCCTGGGGAGTGCAAAGCCACAGTCTCACAAGTCTCTACAGTGGGTGGTCTGCCCACTGTGCCATCCTGGGGAGTGCAAAGCCACAGTCTCACAAGTCTCTACAGTGGGTGGGTTGCCCACTGTGCCATCCTGGGGAGTGCAGAGACACAGGCCATCAGGTGGATTACAGACTCCACAGGTGATGGAGGAGGCAGGGTGCCCCGAGTGCAGCGTCAACACTAGCTCGACACAGAACCAGCACTGTCAATGGGCCAGCGGTGCTTGACAGGAAGGGCCCAGCGGAGTGGTGCTTGAGACGGTGGGGCCCAGCGGAGCGGTGCTTGAGACGGCGGGGCCCAGCGGTGCGGTGCTTGACAGGAAGGGCCCAGCGGAGCAGTGCTTGAGACGGCGGGGCCCAGCGGAGCGGTGCTTGAGACGGCGGGGCCCAGCGGTGCGGTGCTTGACAGGAAGGGCCCAGCGGAGCGGTGCTTGAGACGGCGGGGCCCAGCGGTGCGGTGCTTGACAGGAAGGGCCCAACGGAGCGGTGCTTGAGACGGCGGGGCCCAGCGGTGCAGTGCTTGACAGGAAGGGCCCAGCGGAGCGGTGCTTGAGACGGCGGGGCCCAGCGGAGCGGTGCTTGAGACAGCGGGGCCCAGCGGTGCGGTGCTTGACAGGAAGGGCCCAGCGGAGCAGTGCTTGAGACGGCGGGGCCCAGCGGTGCGGTACTTGAGACGGCGGGGCCCAGCGGTGCGGTGCTTGACAGGAAGGGCCCAGCGGAGCGGTGCTTGAGACGGCGGGGCCCTCTTCAGCGGTGCCTGTCTTCACGGCGGGGCCCTCTTCAGTGGTGCCTGTCTTCACGGCGGGGCTCTCTTCAGCGGTGCCTGTCTTCATGGCGGGGCCCTCTTCAGCGGTGCCTGTCTGCACGGCGGGGCCCTCTTCAGCGGTGCCTGTCTTCACGGTGGGGCCCTCTTCAGCGGTGCCTGTCTGCACGGCGGGGCCCTCTTCAGCGGTGCCTTTCTGCACGGTGGGGCCCTCTTCCGCGGTGCCTGTATTCACGGCGGGGCCCTCTTCAGCGGTGCCTGTCTTCACGGCGGAGCCCTCTTCAGCGGTGTCTGTCTTCACGGCGGGGCCCTCTTCAGCGGTGCCTGTCTTCACGGCGGGGCCCTCTTCAGCGGTGCCTGTCTGCACGGCGGGGCCCTCTTCAGCGGTGCCTGTCTTCACGGCGGGGCCCTCTTCAGCGGTGCCTGTCTGCACGGCGGGGCCCTCTTCAGCGGTGCCTTTCTGCACGGCGGGGCTCTGTTCAGCGGTGCTTGTCCAGTCATTCAAGGGAGCCAGACCTGGCCAGGACTCCCTGCTTAGTCGCCCTCCGACCGTGCAGTTGCTGGACCCTTCTGTGACGGAGTCCTGGGCCCGTGGGTGTCCTCCCTCACACCTGGGATGGGGCTTGTGGGGCCCTCCAGGCCCGCGCCCCTGCTGGCTGACTTCTCCGCATTGCTGCCCTTGCCCTCCTTCGATGAGGCTCTCTGGCCCTTGCCTCCCCTGGATATTGTGGCAGGTGACGGCCCAGGACTTTGCTCCTTGGGGGCAGCCATGTCAGTCTTCTCGCGGCGGCCCTTGATTTTACGGGTCCTCTTTCCAGGGTGGGGCTGGCTGTCCCCTTGCTGCTGGCCGATGCATCAGTGCTGGGAAAGGGTGGACTCCAAAACCCATGCACAATGCTGACACTTGAAGCAGGGCTGGTGGTAGCTGAGGTGCTCTTGGGACTCTTAGCAGATGGAGGGAGTGGGTCAGGTGGGGCAAAGAGGTTAAGTTTGGAGAGGTAAACTTTTTTATGACCAATGTAAAGGGTAGGTATAGTGGGTAGGGGAGTGGAGGAAGAGGATGTGGTTGTAGGAGAGTCAGGTGTGCTGTCTTTGGGTGCAGGTGCTTGTGACGTAGGCTGTGGTGAGGTGGTTGGCTGTTGGGTGGGTGTCTGCCTGCGTTTGTGTGTCTTGGAAGAGGGGGTGACAGACACAGTGGGAAAGGACACAGGGGACGTGTAAATGGCAGTGGGGGTGGTGACTGCACGTGTGCGGACTGTACTGGAGGGTGTGCTGGTGATGGAAGTACTGGCTGATGGTGGTGTGCATGCAGGTGTGAGTGGAGACGTCACAGGGAGGGAGGAGGGAGACGAGAAGGAGGGGGACACAGAGGTGGTAGCGACTGTTGGCAGGTCTGCATCTGGGTGTTGCTTGGGTGAATGCTTGTGTGATCTGTGGTGCTTATGTCTGGATGAGCTGCCCTTGGGTGTTGAGGTGTGTGCAGGCTGGTCTGATGGTGTGGATGGGATAGGCTGAGGAACAGGAGACAGAGACAGGGTGGAGGCAGTTATAGGAGGGAGGCTGGAAACAGGGACAATGGCTGCCGTCAATGCTGAGGCCAGAGCATTGAACGATCGTTGATGGGCAGCCTGACCCGAATGAATGCCCTCCAGGTATGCATTGCTCCAATGCACCTCCCTCTCTACCCCCTGGATGGCATTCCAAAGGGTAGACTGCCCAACAATTATGGTCTGTAGGAGGTCAATGACCTCCTCACTGAGGGCAGCAGGGGTAACAGGGGCAGGGCCTGAGGTGCCTGGGGCGAAGGAAATGCCCGCCTTCTTGGGCGAGTGGGCACGGAGCGAAGGCTGAGGGGCTGCTGGGAGGGCGGAGCTGTTGCCGCCACTGCTAGGGAGCTCCCTTCCGAGGACGTGTCGGTGTCGCTGGTGTCACCACGGGTCCCCGTAGTGGTGCTCCCCTCGCCCTCCGTATCACTGGTGACCTCGGTGTCCGTACCATGGCCCACCGGGGCCCTATGAGTTGCAGCTCCCTCGTGCTCCGATGCCAATTCTCCTCCGCCTGATGATGCTAATGCACACATGCACAAGAAGATAAAGAAAAAGGGGTGGGGGGGAAATAAAAACAGGTTGAGTGCATGCATTGTCAACACTGTTGGCAAAGAGGACAGACACAGGAGCCTCATCCACTACGCCGTGCAATCGGGGTACATTACTCAGTACTTGTGACTAGGCCAACAGGTCTATGGACAACAATTGCGCACATGGGTGATGCTGGACCATCGATTGCTGTACTTGGCACCCTACAGAGGTGAGGGGCGGGGGCACAGGGACATGCCTAAAGGAGGGGACTACACTACAGAAAGCGCCCTGGCCTAATGTCACCCACAGCCCTCCTCCCCCACCCAGACGCCTCCACTGCGCATAAAGATAGCAGAATGTGCTGGTACTCACCCCCTTGTGTCTGCTGTGATGTCCTCACGCGCCCATCCAAATCGGGGTAGGCCACCGCCAGGATCCGGGACCAGGGTACGACTGGCACCCCTCCTAGGTTGTGAGGCCATCCCCAGCAGTGACTCGGCGGTCTTCCTGGTCCCGCGGCGGATGTCCTCCCACCTCTTTCGGCAGTGGGTGCCCCGTCTGTTGTGGACCCCCAGGCCCCGGACTTCCTTGGCGATGGCACGCCAAATGTCGACTTTCTGATGGGCGCTGACCTATTTGACATGTACAGGGTGGAATGGGAAATATCATCATTTTTTCTGCATGTTAGGTGTGATTGACCCCCCCCTCCCCAACCTTGCCATGTGGCACATGCTCTCATCTGTCGTGCGTTGCACTACTCATTCTCTCCCCACCCCAACATCTTACATCCACCATACACAACCCAGGCATAGTCCATTCAACGTGCACCCAGTGTACTTACCTGTTGGTTTGGAGGACCGTAGAGTAGCGCATACTGGGGGAGGACCCCATCCACAAGTTTCTCCAACTCTTCAGAAGTGAAGGCAGGGGCCCTTTCCCCAGTCGCAGCAGCCATTGTCTCTTCCAGACCGAGGTCACAGCAGCACTTGCAGTATAGGTCCTCTCCTGTGGATGATCAGGTCTCGAGTGATTAAGCAGATAGAAAATGGCGGTCACGCCCGCGGCGCACATCGTCATTGGCTCCTGAAACCCATAGGGTTCAATGTTAACCAATGCGGCTTCGCACAGCGGTCTTCGACCGCCTACCGCCACGGTGTGCCACGCCAGCGCATTGACCTCACATCCCACTGTCACACTTCTCAGGTCAGGCAGCCGCCATTTCAAGGGCCCACATGGCTTAATTTCTACTGCGTCACACAGGCCTAGGCCTTGCATTGCCACTCATACAAGCCATTCAATGCATAGCGATTCGTGTACTGTGCAACCTGTGGTTACGTACCTGTGGGTTGCTTGACTCTGTACTCCATGTTGTCCTTCCTAGGCACCGTCCGCTGGGACTTGCGAGGAGAAGGAGGAATCCTCCCGTGTACCGACCGCTGGTGGACCTGTCGACAATGGAAGAACGACATATTATACTTCGATACCGACTTGACCGAGCCACTATACATGAACTGTGTGCCCAGCTGGAGCCAGACCTGATGTCCCCCATCTGCCAACCCACAGGAATTCCCCCTCTGGTGTAGGTTCTGTCAGTACTCCATTTTTTGGCAAGTGGGTCTTTTCAGACAACAGTGGCCATGTCATCAGGGATGTCTCAGCCTATGTTTTCTAAGATTTTGTCCAGAGTGTTGTCTGCCCTGATGAAATACATGCGGAGCTACATTGTTTTCCCTGAGGAGGGTGATTTGGCCACTGTGAAGGGTGATTTCTATGCCCTTAGACATATCCCCAACATCATTGGTGCCATTGATGGGACCCATGTGGCTTTAGTACCCCCAAAAGACGATGAGCAGGTGTACAGAAACAGAAAAAATTACCATTCGATGAATGTCCAGGTGGTCTGTTTGGCTGACCAGTACATCTCCCATCTAAATGCCAAGTTCCCTGGGTCAGTGCATGACGCGTATGTTATGCGAAATGGCAGCATCCCTTATGTGATGGAACAGCTACAGAGACACCGTGTGTGGCTAATAGGTGACTCTGGTTACCCCAACCTGCCTTGGCTATTGACCCCAGTGAGGAATCCCCGGACCAGGGCAGAGGAACGGTACAATGAGGCCCATGGGCGAACTAGGAGGATTATAGAACGGACCTTCGGCCTCCTGAAGGTCAGGTTTAGGTGCCTGCATATGACAGGTGGATCCCTAATGTACTCACCAAAGAAGGTATGTCATATCATCGTGGCCTGCTGTATGCTTCACAATCTTGCATTGCGACGCCAGGTGCCTTTCCTGCAGGAGGATGGTCCAGATGGTGGTGTTGTAGCAGCTGTGGAGCCTGTGGAGAGTGAAGAGGAGGAAGACGACGGGGACGACACGGACAACAGGGACACAGTCATACAACAGTATTTTCAGTAGCACACAGGTAAGAATCACCCACGCCATTTTACATTTACTTCTGGCCTCCTGCATCTCTACTTTCTGTGTTTCCCCCCAGTTCCTTTTCACTGATTTTTGACTTTCCCTTCCCTTTTCAGAGCTGTTAGACCCACAGCGTGACTTCTGCTTTGTTTGCCCATGGACTAATGCTTATTGACACTGGTATGTTGTCATCACAATGTAAATGAACATTATTGCACCGTTATGTGTAATACATTTGTAAAGAATACAAGCAGACTCCTGACATTTGAAGTGCAATTGGTGATTTATTTTAAGTGCTGCGTATAGGTGCATGATAGTAAAACGGTGATGGGTGGGGGTGGAGTAATGTCCATGGCAGAGTCCAGTTCTCAGTAGCACAGGTGCATTGCCCATATGCCTGTGGAAGGATGGAGCAGGGGCAGTTCAAGGTTGGACAGGGTGACAATGTGGGACAGTGGGATGACATCAGGGGGTATCGTTTGCTGGCGGGGGTCTTGGCATCCTACTCTGTCTTCTTGTGTGATCTCAGGTTCCGCTTGCGGGGTGGTTGATCTTCAGCAGGAGGTGTGGTTCTGGTGGCCTGTCGTGGTGTGGGGGCCTCCTGTCCACTAGCGCCGGCGGAGGTGGTAGGCTGTTCGTCGTCCGGGCTGGTGACAGGGGCCCTTTGGGGTGCCACATGGTCCCGCAATGTGGTGACTATCTGGTTGAGGGCCAGGACGATGGTCCCCATTGCGGTACCGATGTTCCTGAGTTCGTCTCTGAACCCCATGTACCGTTCCTCCTGCTGTGCCTGGATCTCCTGGAACCTGGCCAGTACCGTCGCCATCGTCTCCTGGGAGTGGTGGAATGCTCCCATGATGGGGGTGAGTGCCTCTTGGAGAGTGGGTTCCCTGGGCCGGTCAACACCCTCTCGCACAGCAGCCCTCCCAGTTGCCCTGTTTACCCGGGCCTCTGTCCCCTGGACGGTGTGCCCACTACCACTGCCCCCAGGTCCCTGTTGTTGTTGGGGTGGTGGGTCAGCCTGGGTGCCCTGTAGTGGCGGACACACCGCTGATTGACGCCTCCTGGAGACAGAGGCATGGGCCCGCTTGGTGGGAGCTGTGCTGGTATTCCCAGAGGGGGTTGGGTCTGCTGTGGCCTGTGTCTGTGTGTGGGGAACCGACTGTCCAGAGGTCCCAGATGGTCCAGGCTGGTCATCAGGTTCTAGGTCGACAGAGCTGCTGTCATCACTGGGGGCCTGTTCTGGGGGCGGGATGGACAAATCTGGACCCTCCTGGCCGGTGTGTTGGCGTTCGGGCCCTGCAGGGGTAAAAGAGTATGGTTATTGCTTCTGTGTGTGCCATGGCGTACGATTTGTGGGTGCCCTTGTCCCCCAGTGCTGGCATTCCCTTGTGGGACGAGTTGTGAGGGTGGTTTGTGGTGGGGAATGGGTATGTGCAGTGGCCATGCTTGGGTGATGGGTGTCCATGGTTTGTGTTGGCATTCAGGGATTGGTGTTGTGTTGGGTGGGTTGTGCTGGTGAGACATTGGCAGGGAGGATGTGTGCTGGGTGGTTGGGGGTGAGGGTGGGGGTGTGGGTTGGCATGCTGGTGGTTGGGGGGGTGAAGTATTTGGGATTAGACTTACCAGAGTCCATTCCTCCGCCTACTCCAGCGAGGCCCTCAGGATGCAGGATGTTCAAGACCTCTTGCTCCCATGCTGTGAATTCGGGTGGAGTGGGTGGGGGTCCACTGCCAGTCTTCTGCACAGCGATGTTGTGTCTTGACACCATCGACCGCACCTTCCCCCGTAGGTCGTTCCAGCACTTTCGGATGTCTTCCCGGTTTCTGGGATGCTGTCCCACAGCGTTGACCCTGTTGATGATCCTTTGCCATAGCTCCGCCTTCCTGGCTATTGTGGTGTGCTGCACCTGTGTGCCGAATAGCTGGGGCTCTACCCTAATTATTTCCTCCACCATGACCCTGAGTTCTTGGTCCGAGAACCTGGGGTGTCTTTGGGGTGCCATGGGGTGGTGTGGGGTGGTGTTTGTGGTGATGAGTGTGGTGTGTGTGGTGGTGTGTGGTGTTTTGTGCGTGGATGTAGTGTGGGTGATGATGTTGTGTTCCTCTGTGTGTTGTGGTTTTCCTTCGCTGTGCTCTCTCTCTCTCTCTCTCGCCTTCTCTCCGAATTTCTAGTAGTGGGGGTTTGTATGTGATGTGGGTGTGTGTTTTATAGTTGATTGGATGTGTGGGTGTGGTGTGTGTATGTGTATCAGGTGTGTGTCTTTCGAATTGTCCAATGTGGCTGTGTTTTGTACAGGTGTGTGTATTTTGACCGCGGCGGTGTGTACCGCCAATGGAATACCGCGGTTGAAAGACCGCCGCGTGGATTCGTGGGTCGTAATGGCATGGGCGTGTTTGTGTTGGCGTGACGGTGGAGGTTTGGCCATCTCCAGTTTATTGCTGCCCGCTGATGAGGCGGCCTTCCGTGGATGTCGGATTTTTGGCGGTTTGCCAGTTGGAGGTCAAAATGACCGTGGCGGTTTACCGCGGCCGCGGCGGTAGAATGGCGGACTTCTGACCGGCGGTAAGGGCCTTTTACCGCCGAGGTCAGAATGACCCCCAAAGTGTCTCCAAAGAAGTTGCAGTACTGTCAAAAAGAGGTGAAGTACTTAGGATACTTGATTGAGAGAGGGTCCAGGAGAATATCAAAGGAAAGGGTGACAGCTATTTTGCAGATGAACCCCCCGACAACAAAGAGAGATGTCAGGATGTTTTTGGGAATGGTGGGCTACTGTCGCCAGTGGATAACCACATTTTCAATTATCTCTAAACGATTGATAAATTTGACAGGCAAAGAAACTAAGGATGACCCGTATACCATAACTCTGTCCAAAGAAGAGCTTGAGTCATTCATGGAATTGAGGGAGTGCATGTGCAGGGCACCAGCTTTAGGTATGCCTGATTACACAAAGCCTTTTCTACTGTTTTGTCATGAACGTGATGCTTGTTCTTTGGCTGTCTTGACACAGGTCCATGGAGGTGCAAACCGTCCTGTAGCGTATTTTTCAGCTACCTTGGACCCAGTCGCAACAGCCTTACCGGGTTGTTTGCGTGCAGTCGAAGCAGTTGGTCAAAGCCTCACGCAGTGTGAAAGCATAGTGATGGGACATCCCTTAACAGTAATGGTTCCTCATTCAGTTGAAATTCTGTTGACTCGAACTAAAACCCAGCACATGACAAATGCTCGACTTACCCGATATGAGACAATTATTTTGGGGTCACCAAATGTCTCCTTGAAGAGATGTACTGTATTGAACCCGGCAACTCTACTTCCTGTTGAAAGCAATGTGATTAATAATGAAGAGGAAATGGAGCATGATTGTCTTGAGGTAACAGAACTATGTACCAAGCCCCGACCTGACATTCAAGATAAGCAGTTAAAAGAAAATGACTGCATTATGTTTGTTGATGAATCCTGTTTAAGAGACTCAGTTGGAATACTGAGAGCCGGTTGTGCTGTATGTACAATAGCTGGTATTATTGAAGCTTCCTGGATCGCGAGAGTGTATTCCGCACAAGTGGCAGAATTAATTGCCCTTACTAAGGCATGCCACGCAGCTGAAAATCTGAGAGTCACTATCTATACTGACAGCAGATACGGATTTGGAATTGTACATGATTTTGGCCAATTGTGGTCACAGAGGGGCATATTAATACTCTGTTTGCGCCGGAATTGCGTAGTTTTTTTTTACGCAAATCCGACGCAAAGCTAACTCCATATTTATACTTTGGCATAAGACCCATCTAGCGCCAAAGATCTTGGAGTTTGCGTCATTTTTTAGCGTGGACACCTACCTTGCGTTAATGATATGCAAGGTAGGCGTTCCCGTCTAAAAAATGACTCCAAGGCATGTGCGCCTTATTTAAACTCCCGTGCAAAAATGGCGCACAGGAGTGGGCGGGTCAAAAAAAATGACATCCAGCCGCTTTTGCGTCATTTCTTAACGCCTGGTCAGGGCAGGCGTTAAGGGACCTGTGGGCTCGGAAGGAGCCCAGAGGTGCCCTCCCACGCCCCCAGGGACACCCCCTGCCACCCTTGCCCACCCCAGGAGGACGCCCAAGGATGGAGGGACCCATCTCAGGGAACGTAAGGTAAGTTCAGGTAAGTATTTTAAAAAAAATGTTATTGTGGCATAGGGGGGCCTGATTTGTGCCCCCCTACATGCCACTATGCACAATGACCATGCCCAGGGGACAGAAGTCCCCTGGGCATGGCCATTGGGCAAGGGGGCATGACTCCTGTCTTTGCTAAGACAGGAGTCATGTCAATGGAGGGTGGGAGTCCCCAAAAATGGCGCAAATCGGGTTGAGGCAGATTTTTTGCCTCAGACCGACTTGACCCATTTTTTGACGCCCAAGCTCCATTTTCCCCTACGCCGGCGCTGCCTGGTGTGGGTCATTTTTTTTTACGCACACCAGTCAGCTCCGCCGGCTAACGTCATTCCATAAATAAGGCGCCCGCATGGCGCTTTGGAATGGCGTTAGCCGGCGTTAACATTTTTTACGCACAACAGCGTTGGCGCAGTTGTGCGTCAAAAAGTATAAATATGGCCCAGAGAGGTTTCATGACCTCTTCCGGTTCTCCAGTGAAAAATGGCAAACAAATTAAGGACTTGTTGCATGCGATTCAGTTACCTCTTGAAATTGCTGTGGTGAAATGCAATGCTCATGTTAAGTCACAAGACTTTGGGGGTCATTCTAACCCTGGCGGTCGGTGATAAAGCGGCGGCCAACCCGCCAACAGGCAGGCGGTCCAAAAAATGGAATTCTGACCCTGGCGAGAACCGCCAACACAGCCCGCCACATTAACACTCCGACCGCCACGGCGGGACCGACAAACAGCGCGGCGGTCACCGCCAACAGGCAGGCGGCAGACAATGTACCGCCCACCCTATCACAACTCACCAATCCGCCACCTTTTCCGGGGCGGGAGCCCCGCCGATAAAAACACGGCGGAAACAGACTACGAACGGGAAAACGCTCACCTCTACACACTCCACGAGGAAGGAGGACAGCATGGAGCCCGAATTACACATCCTACCGGCTATTGTCTACCTGCTCATCTACCAGGAGTACGAACGCCGGCGCAGACGACAACGGTGAGTACTGCACCTACGACACAGGGGAGGGGGGAGGAGGAAACCTTACGGGCACACACATACGCGATACACCCACCCCCCCAACCCCCCCCCAATACCTACACACCAATGCAGAGCAACAAGTCAGAGTGACACCCCCCAAACCCCCCGGAAGAATGCAAAGACATAATTCAAATGAAGTTTAAAATTCATGTATAAAATAGGTTAATTTAAGTCATGGTAAATATGCCATATGAAATATACAAAATAAATAATGAACATAGTGCAAAGTATAAACATAGTGAATAAGTCCTGCACAGTCCGTTCAATATCCATAGTCCGTGGGCCAATGTGTACAAACACATGGGCAAAGCCCACACAGGAGACCGGAAACCATTGGAGAGAACACTGCTGGGGCATCAGATGAGAAAACAACAGGCACCTCAGGGGGAAGGGAAAGGGGGGCACCTCAGCCACATGAGTCCATGACGCCAGATCCACGAGGGGCCTCCATGCCCACAGTCCCATCCTGGGGAGTGCAAAGCCACAGTCCATCAGATGGATAACCGACTCCACTGGTATTGGAGGACGCATGGTGCCCAGAGTGCTTCGTGAACACCTGCTCGACACAGAACCGGCACTGTCAATGGACCAGCGGTGCTTGAGACGGCGGTGCCCAGCGGAGCGGTGCTTGACAGGAAGGGCCCAGCGGAGCGGTGCTTGACAGGAAGGGCCCAGCGGAGCGGTGTTTGAGATGAAGGCCCCAGCGGAGCAGTGCTTGACAGGAAGGCCCCAGCGGAGCGGTGCTTGACAGGAAGGCCCCAGCGGAGCAGTGCTTGACAGGAAGGGCCCAGCGGATCGGTGCTTGAGATGAAGGCCCCAGCGGAGCGGTGCTTGACAGGGAGGCCCCAGCGGAGCGGTGCTTGACAGGAAGGGCCCAGCGGAGCGGTGCTTGACAGGAAGGCCCCAGCAGAGCGGTGCTTGACAGGAAGGGCCCAGCGAAGCGGTGCTTGAGATGAAGGCCCCAGTGGAGCGGTGCTTGACAGGAAGGCCCCGGCGGAGCGGTGCTTGACAGGAAGGGCCCAGCGGAGCGGTGCTTGACAGGAAGGCCCCAGCGGAGCGGTGTTTGACAGGAAGGGCCCAGCGGAGCGGTGCTTGAGATGAAGGCCCCAGCGGAGCGGTGCTTGACAGGAAGGACCCAGCGGAGCGGTGCTTGACAGGAAGGCCCCAGCGGAGCGGTGCTTGACAGGAAGGGCCCAGCGGAGCGGTGCTTGAGATGAAGGCCCCAGCGGAGCGGTGCTTGACAGGAAGGGCCCAGCGGAGCGGTGCCTGACAGGAAGGGCCCAGCGGAGCGGTGCTTTACACGAAGGGCCCAGCGGAGCGGTGCTTGACAGGAAGGCCGCAGCGGAGCGGTGCTTGACAGGAAGGGCCCAGCGGAGCGGTGCTTGAGATGAAGGCCCCAGCGGAGCGGTGCTTGAGACGTCGGGCCCTGTTCAGCAGTGCCTGTCTTGGCGGGGCCCTGTTCAGCGGTGCTCCTCACGGCGGGGCCCTGTTCAGCGGTGCCTTTCTTGGCGGGGCCCTCTTTAGCGGTGCTCCTCACGGCGGGGCCCTGTTCAGCAGTGCCTGTCTTGGCGGGGCCCTCTTCAGCGGTGCTCCTCACGGCGGGGCCCTGTTCAGCGGTGCTCCTCACGGCGGGCCCTGTTCAGCGGTGCTCTTCACGGCGGGGCCCTGTTCAGCGGTGCCTGTCTTGGCGGGGCCCTCTTCAGCGGTGCTTGTCCTGTCTTTCAAGGGAGCCAGACCTGGCCAAGACTCCCCGCTTAGTCGCCCTCCGACCTTGCGGTAGCGGGCCCTCCTGTGATGGAGTCTTGTGCCCGTGGGTTTCGTCCGTCACACCCGGTATGGGGCTGGTGGGGCCCTCCTGGTGCGCTCGGCTGCTGCATGTCTTCTCCGCCCTGGTGCCCTTGCCCTCCTTCGCTGCAGCTCTGGGGCCCTTGCCTCCCTTAGATGATGTGGCAGGTGACGTGGCAAGGCCACTCTCCGTGGTGGCAGCCGTCTCAGGCTTTTCGCGCCGGCCCTTATGTTTTCTTGTCCTCTTCCCAGGGGGTGGGCTGGCTGTCCCCTTGCTGCTGACAGATGTTCCTTCCCTAGGAGCTGGTGGACTCCAGTAGCCCGGCACTATGGTGATACTAGATGCAGGGCTGGTGGTGGCTGAGGTGCTCTTTGGACTCTTACGAGATGGAGGGGGTGGGTCAGGTGATGCAAAGAGGTTAATTTTGGAGAGGAAAAGTTTTTTAGGAGCAATGGGAACGGTAGGTGCAGTGGGTATGGGAGTGGAGGAAGAGGATGTGGTTGTAGGAGAGTCAAGTGTGCTGTCTTTGGGTGCAGGTGCTTGGGCTGGAGGCTGTCGTGAGTTGGATGGCTGTTGGGTGGGTGGCTGCCTGCGTTTGTGTGGTTTGGAAGAGGGGGTGACAGACACACTGGGAGAGGACACAGGGGACGTGTAAATGGCAGTGGGGGTGGTGACTGCACGTGTGCTGACTGTAATGGAGGGTGTGCTGGTGATGGAAGTACTGGCTGATGGTGGAGTGCATGCAGGTGTGAGTGGAGATGTCACAGGTAGGGAGGAGGGAGACGAGGAGGAGGGGGACACAGAGGTGGTAGGGACTGTTGGCATGTCTGCATCTGGATGTTGTTTGTGTGAATGCTTGTGGGATCTGTGGTGCTTATGTCTGGATGAGCTGCCCTTGGGTGTTGAGGTGTGTGCAGGCTGGTCTGATGGTGTGGATGGGATAGGCTGAGGAACAGGAGACTGGGACTGGGTGGAGGGAGTTAGAAGAGGGAGGCTGGAGACAGGGACAATGGCTGCCGTCAGTGCTGAGGCCAGAGCGTTGACCGATCGCTGATGGGCAGCCTGACCCGAATGAATTCCCTCCAGGTATGCATTGCTCAGATGCACCTCCCTTTCCACCCCTTGGATGGCATTCAAAAGGGTAGACTGCCCAACAATGAGCGTCCGGAGGAGGTCAATGACCTCCTCACTGAGGGCAGCAGGGGTAACTGGGACAGGGCCTGAGGTGCCTGGGGCGAAGGAGATGCCCACCTTGGTGTGCGAGCGGGCACGGGGCGAACGCTGAGGGGCTGCTTGGAGGGCGGAGCTGGCGTGCTGGGTGGCGGCTGTACCTGTAGTTGCGGTGGGCACGGATGTTGCCGCCACCGCAAGGGAGCTCCCTTCCGAGGACGTGTCGGTGTCGCTGACGTCTCCACGGGTCCCCGTTGTGGAGCTCCCCTCGCCCTCCGTATCACTGCTGAACACAGAGTCCGTTGCATGGCCCTCCGGGGCCATGTGAGATGCAGCTCCCTCGTGCGCCGATGCCACTTCTCCTCCGCCTGATGATGCTAATGCACACATGCACAGGAAGAAAAAGAAAATGGGTGGGGGGGAAAAATGAAGACAGGTTGAGTGCATGCATTGGCAACACCGTTGGCGGAGAGGACAGACACAGAAGCCCCCTGAACTACGCTGCGCATTCGGGGTACACTACTCAGTTCTTGTGACTAGGCCTACAGGTCTACGGACGACAAATGCACACATGGGTGATGCAGGACCATGGATAGCTGTACTTGGCACCCTACAGAGGTGGGGGGCGGGGGCACAGGGCCATGGCTAACGGAGGGGACTAGCCTACAGAAAGCGCCCTGGCCTTGAGTTACCCACAGCCCTCCTCCCCCACCCAGACACCTCCACTGCGCGCAAAGATAGCAGAATGTGCTGATACTCACCCCCTTGTGTCTGCTGTGATGTCCTCACGCGCCCATCCAAATCGGGGTAGGCCACCACCAGGATCCGGGACATCAGGGGGGTCAATTGGAGGCTGGCACCCCTCCTACGTTGGGAGGCCATCCCCAGCAGAGACTCGGCGGTCTTTCTGGTCCCACGGCGGATGTCCTCCCACCTCTTTCGGCAGTGGGTGCCCCGTCTGTTGTGGACCCCCAGAGCCCGGACGTCCTTGGCGATGGCACGCCAAATGTCGACCTTCTGATGGGCGCTGACCTATTTGACATGTACAGGGTGGGAAAGGAAATATCATCACTTTTCAGCATGGTAGATGTGAGTGGCCCCCCCTCCCCAACCTTGCCATGTGGCACATGTTCCCATCTGTCGTGCGTTGCACTCCTCATTCGCTCCCCTCCCCACCATCTTACATACACCCCACTCAACACAGGCATAGCCCATTCAGCGTGCACCCTGTGTACTAACCTGTTGGTCTGGAGGACCGTAGAGTAGCGCATACTGGGGGAGGACCCCATCAACAAGTTTCTCCAATTCTTCGGAAGTGAAGGCAGGGGCCCTTTCCCCAGTCGCAGCAGCCATTGTATCTCCCAGACCAAGGTCACAGCAGCACTTGCAGTATAGGTCATCTCCTGTGGATGATCAGGTCTCGAGTGATTAAGCAGATAGAAAATGGCGGTCACGCCCGCGGCGGTGCGTACCGCGGCGGTGCGTACCGCGACCGCCGGCGCACATCGTCATTGGCTCCTGAGACCCATAGGGTTCAATGTTAACCAATGCTGCTTTGCGCCGCGGTCTTCGACCGCCTACCACCACGGTGTGCCACGCCAGCGCAGTGACCTCACATCCCACTGTCACACTTCACAGGTCAGGCAGCCGCCATTTCAAGGGCCCACATGGCATGAGTTCTACTGCGTCACACAGGCCTTGCATTGCCAATCATACAACCCGTTCCATGCATAGCGATTCGTGTACTGTGAACGAACCTGTGGGTTGCTTGACTCTGTGCTCCATGTTGTCCTTCCTAGGCACCGTCCGCTGGGACTTGCGAGGAAAAGGATGAATCCTCCCGTGTACCGACCGCTGGTGGACCTGTCGACAATGGAAGAACGACACATCATACTTACATACCGGCTTGACAGAGCAACTATACATGAACTATGTGCCCAGCTGGAGCCAGACCTGATGTCCCCCATCCGCCAACCCACAGGGATTCCCCCTCTGTTGCAGGTTCTGTCAGTACTCCATTTTTTGGCAAGTGGGTCGTTTCAGACAACAGTGGCCATATCATCTGGGATGTCTCAGCCTATGTTTTCAAAGGTTTTGTCCAGAGTGTTGACTGCCCTGATGAAATACATGCGGAGATACATTATTTTTCTGAGGTGGGCGAATTGGCTACAGTGAAGGGTGATTTCTATGCCCTTGGACATATCCCCAACATCATTGGGGCCATTGATGGGACCCATATGGCTTTGGTTCCCCCCAAAGACAGTGAGCAGGTGTACCGAAACAGAAAAAGTTATCATTCGATGAATGTCCAGGTGGTCTGTTTGGCTGACCAGTACATCTCCCATGTAAATGCCAAGTTCCCTGGGTCAGTGCATGACGCGTATGTTATGCGAAATAGCAGCATCCCTTATGTGATGGAACAGCTACAGAGACACCGTGTGTGGCTAATTGGTGACTCTGGTTACCCCAACCTGTCGTGGCTACTGACCCGAGTGAGGAATTCCAGGACAAGGGCAGAGGAACACTACAATGAGGCCCATGGGCGAACTAGGAGGATCATAGAAAGGACTTCGGAGTCCTGAAGGCCAGGTTTAGGTGCCTGCATATGACAGGGGATCCCTCAGGTACTCACCAAAGAAGGTGTGCCAGATCATCGTGGCCTGCTGTATGCTTCATAATCTTGCATTGCGACGCCAGGTGCCTTTTCTGCAGGAGGATGGTCCAGATGGTGGTGTTGTTGCAGCTGTGGAGCCTGTGGAGAGTGAAGAAGAGGAAGACGACGGGGACGACACGGACAACAGGGATACAGTCATACAACAATACTTTCAGTAGAACACAGGTAAGGAACAGCCACCCCAATTTACATTTACTTGAGGCCTCATGTGTCTCCACTTTCTGTGTTTCCCCCCAGTTCCTGTTAACTGATTTGTGACTTTCCCTTCCCTTTTCAGAGCTGTATGACCCACTGCCTGACTTCATCTTTGTTTGCCCATGGACTAAAGCTTATTGAAATTGGTATGTTGTCATCACAAAGTAACTGGACATTATTGAACCGTTATGTGTAATACATTTGTTAAGAATACAAGCAGACTCCTGTTTATTTAAGTGGAATAAGTGATTTATTTAAAGTGCTAGATATGGGTAAATGATTGGGAAGCGGGGATGGGTGGGGGTGGAGTAATGTCCATGGCAAAGTCCAGTTCTCAGTCGCACAGGTGCATTGTCCATATGCCTGTGGAAGGATGGAGCAGGGGCAGTTCAAAGTTGGACAGGGTGACAATGTGGGACAGTGGGATGACATCAGGGGGTATCTTAGGCTGGCGGGGGTCTTGCAATCCTACTCTGTCTTCTTGTGAGATCTCAGGTTCCGCTTGCGGGGTGGTTCTTCTTCTGCAGCAGGTGGGGTTCTGGTGGCCTGTCGTTGTGTGGGGGCCTCCTGTCCACTGGAGCCGGCGGAGGTGGTAGGCTGTTCCTGGCCTGGGCTAGTGACAGGGGCCCTTTGGGGTGCCACATGGTCCCGCAATGTAGTGACGATCTGGGTAAGGGCCAGGACGATGGTCCCCATTGCGGAACCGATGTTCCTCAGTTCCTCCCTGAACCCCATGTACCGTTCCTCCTGCAGTTCCTGGATCTCCTGGAACCGGGCCAGTACCGTCGCCATCGTCTCCTGGGAGCGGTGGTATGCTCCCATGATGGTGGAGAGGGCCTCTTGGAGAGTCGGTTCCCTGGGCCTGTCCCCCCCCTGTCGCACAGCAGGCCTCCCAGTTCCCCTGTGTCCCTGGGCCTCTGTCCCCTGGCCGGTGTGCCCACTACCACTGCCCCCAGGTCCCTGTTGTTGTTGGGGTGGTGGGTCAACCTGGGTGCCCTGTAGTGGTGGACACACCGCTGATTGACGTGCCCTGGAGACAGAGGCATGGGCCCGCTGGGTGGGAGCTGTGCTGGTGTTCCCAGAGGGGGTTGGGTCTGGTGTGGCCTGTGGCTGTCTGTGGGGAACCGACTGTCCAGAGGTCCCCGATGGGCCGGGCTGGTCGTCTGGCTCCAGGGAGACAGAGCTGCTGTCATCGCTGGGGGCCTCTTCTGGGGGTGGGTTGGACATCTCTGGACCCTAAGTGGCGGTGTGGTGGCGTTCAGGTCCTGCAGGGGTATTAAAGGTATGGTTATTGCTTCTGTGTGTGGCATTTTGTGTGATGGGTGGGTGTCCGTGTACCCATGTGCAGGCATTTCCTTGTGGGGGCTTTTGTGAGGGGGGCTTGTGGGGGTGATGTGTGTGTGCAGTGGGCATGCTTTGGTGATGGGTGTCCATGCTTTGGGGTCGCATGCAGGGCTTGGTGTTGGGATGGGTGGGTTGTAATGGTGAGGCTTTTGCTAGGGGTTGGTGTGATGGGGGAGGGGGTGAGGGTGGGGGTATGATTTGGCATTCAGGTAGGGTGGGAAGCAGTAGTGAAGATTTGCCTTACCAGAGTCCATTCCTCCGCCTACTCCAGCGAGGCCCTCAGGATGCAGGATGTGCAAGACTTCCTCCTCCCACGCGGTAAATTCTGGGGGAGTAGGTGGGGGTCCGCCGCCAGTCTTCTGCACCATTATGTTGTGCCTTGATACCATGGAACGCACCTTCCCCCGTAGGTCATTCCATCTCTTCCTGATGTCCTCCCGATTGCGTGGATGCTGTCCCACCGCGTTGACCCTGTCCACTATCCTTTGCCATAGCTCCATCTTCCTGGCAATTGTGGTGTGCTGCACCTATGCCCCGAAGAGCTGGGGCTCTACACGGACTATTTCATCCACCATGACTCTGAGTTCTGCGTCACTGAACCTGGGGTGTCTTTGGGGTGCCATGGAGCGGTGTGGTTGAGGTGTGGGGTGGCGTTTGTGGTGATGAGTGTGGTGCGTGTGGTGGTGTGTGGTGTTTGGTGCGTGGATTCTGTGTGGGTGATGGTGTTGTGTGCCTCTGTGTTGTGGGATTCTCTATTCTGTGCTCTGTCTCTAGCCTTCATCAATGATTACGGGTGGTAGGGGCTTGTGGGTGATGTGGGTGTGTGTTTTATATTGTGTTGGGTGTGTGGGAGTGGTGTTAGTATGTGTATCAGGTGTGTGTATTTCGAAGTGACCAATGTGGGTGAGTTTTCTATGTGTGTGTGTATTTTGACCGCAGCGGTGTGTACCGCCAATGGAATACCGCGTTTGAAAGACCGCCACGTGGATTTGTGGGTCGGAATGGTATGGGCGTATTTCTGTTGGCGTGACGGTGGAGGTTTGGTCAGCGCCATTTTTTCGCTGACCTTTGGTGTGGCGGATTGTTGAGGGTGTCGGGTTTTCGGCGGTTTGGCAGTTGCGGGTCAGAATGACCGTGGCGGTTTACCACGGCCGCGGCGGTGTTATTGCGGTCTTCTGTCCGGCGGTAAGCGCCTTTTACCGCCGAGGTCAGAATGACCCCCTTTGTCAATGGGAAACGGCTATGCAGATCAAGTCGCAAGGTTTTGCGCACTGAACTGTATATCGTTCAAGGATCAGTGGGAATTGTTACCGCAAACTGAAAATGAAACATGCTTGAACTTTGCATTAAGGGTGGTTGGTACACTAGATGAGCTAAAATCATTACAGCGTTGTGCTAGCAGAGAGGAGAAACGCTCCTGGCAGAGAATGCAATGTGTACAGAGAGCTGACGACTTATTGGTTTCAGAGGAGGGGAAGCTGGTGTTGCCAAACAGTCTTTTGTCACAATTTGCAAGGCTTCATCATGGACAGGCACATCTTGGGAGAGATGCAATGATCAGGTCATTCAAAATTGACTGGTTTATCCCGAAATTCAGACAAGCCGCAGAAGTTACTTGTCACAGGTGCATCATCTGTCAACAGATGAATGCAGGAAAAGGGACTGTGGTAACTTTGAGCCACATAGGGAGAGCTGGCGGTCCATTTAGCAAAATGCAAATGGATTTAATTGAGATGCCTGTTTGTGGAGGATTAAGATACGTGTTGGTGATTGTGTGTGTTTTCAGCCATTGGATTGAAGCTTACCCCACACGCAGAAATGACAGTCTCATAGTTGCCAATCTGTTGCTTAGAGAACTAATACCCAGGTTCGGTTTTCCGGTCTTTTTAGAATCAGATAGGGGCAGACACTTCGACAATGAGGTGATTAAGCTCTTGTGTGCTGCATTAGACATTGAACAGAAGCTGCATTGTAGCTACCGCCCTGAAGCATCAGGACTAGTAGAACAAATGAATGGTACCTTGAAGTCGAGAATGGCAAAAATGTGCGCAGCCACCAATATGAAATGGCCAGATGCATTGCCCTTAGTGCTGATGTCGCTGAGAAACGCCCCTGATAAGAAGACAGGACTATCACCCCATGAGATCCTTATGGGCAGAGATATGAGATTGCCCGCAGTACCAGCAAATGCTCTTGTGAATATCACGGATGATATGGTGTTGGACTGCTGCAAAGGTTTGGCTGATGTGGCTCGCTCTTTTTCCCACCAGATGGAAGCCAACACATTGCCACCGATCAGTGATCCAGGTCACACCCTGCAAACCGGTGACTGGGTGGTTGTCAAGAAGCATGTGAGAAAGTCGTGTTTGGAGCCGCGCTGGAAGGGGCTATATCAAGTAATACTGACGACAACCACTGCTGTGAAATGTGCAGGCGTTCCAAATTGGATACATGCCAGTCACACAATGAAGGTAACATGTCCGACTGATGAGGAACTTGAAGTTTCCGACTCAGCAAGTCCAGAGAATGAAGTCTCAGGGCCAGAAAATAGCCAAGGGGGAACTGAGACTGCAGGAGAGCCCACTGAGAACAGCCTAGTCCCTCAAACAGTGAACGAGTCTGAGAGAGGTGACAGTGAGCCTATCTCAGTAGAGACAGCAAGAGAACTAAATCAAGGAGAGGTTCTCCCAGAAGTAGACGGGTACAGGTTAGAGCTTGAACCTGTTACAGACCCAGAAGAAGGGGAAATAGTAGAGAGAGGTCAAAGCACACCGGTATCCCCTGAGCCAGTTGCAGGTCCGTCAAGAGAAAACATTATAGCACAAGAGGAGGGTGCTGTTCAGCATCCTGAAAGGACAAGCAGGAAGAAGACGCATAAAGTTGATAATTGGCCAGAGAAGCACGCTGCAAAAGAAAGGGTCGTACCAGGTGAAACAATAGCAGAAGAAACTGATACATCCCAAGTAGAGGATCTAAGTGAAGGAGAATTGCAAAGTGAACGCAGGTTGAAAAGAAAAAGAACTTCAAATAGAAGGTACGCAGGTCCTGAATGGGCATATGCAATGACATCTGAATGGCAACAAGAATTCTTAGCGTTCTGTTTTGATCGAGAAGTACAAGGCCAATACTACGGTACCTGAAATCAATCATAAAAAGAGACTGTGTTAAAACTGAAATTGAAAATTGAAAGCTGAAAAGCTGAGAAAGAGACTTATAAATTACCGGATGTGACACTGATAACCTCAATTGACTTTGAAACCAAATTATGACAAGCTGCTAACCTGATTGACAAAATGGTCCTGGAGTGAGTGAAATGCTGCAAATACACGCAAAGAGAAAGAGACTTTGCATCGAAAAAAAAGAGCTTTTATATCGTCCTTAAGTTGATTGTTTGCTTTGAGTTATTCTGCTATCTGATTCTTTACAGACCATGGCTTATAATAGAGGTAGTAGCAAGAAGGGTAAGGTATGTGGTTGGTTAAGTGTTATATTGGGTATTGTGTGTGCGATAATAATTATAGGTGTGATTGTGGGAATGCTGTGGTTGGATAAGAAAGTGACTAACAATGCTTCTAAACCTGAGACTACAACACTAACACCGTGGAAAAAGTTTGAGCAAGATACAAAACACTTGCATGAGGGAACTAACTCAAAAGGGGAACTCTCCACTAACGTCTTCTATCGCTTGCTGAATGAGTATGTTGAAACCATGGATGCGAAAAACTGTTATGTGTGCACAAAGATTCCTTCATCAGTGCAAGAAGGGGTCACTTATCATAGTCTTCCATTGACTTACGGGATAAGTTGTAGTTTGCTACTAACAAGATTCTATAATCAAGAGTATGTGCAATACTTTTATTCAAATTTGGATGTGGTGTTTTCTTTTGTACCAGTGATTGAGTTTCTGAACAAATTGGCTAAAGAGCATAGTATAAAAATAGTTAGAGGTTTCTTCAAACCGACACTTACATTTGGGACAGCTTATGAACAGTGCAACAATCTGACCTGCTTATTAACACCTGTAGAGAAAAGCTTCTTAGATCACACTGATGATAGACCCAAAGCTTTGAAAGAGCGACTAGAAAAGGGGCTAGAGAAACGCACATATGAAAATGATTATGCTTACACTGCAACAAAGACACAAGGCAAATTAGCTATAGATGCATTACATGTAGGAAGGCTTTGTATGTATAGGCCGCAATCTGAACATGACACTATATTTGTGGGAACGAGTGAATGCAGGCATGTGTTTTTGTTTCAGAGTAAATGGACATTCATGTTAAATGGACAGGACCCAGCGATCCCTGGGATTTATTATATTTGCGGACTTAATGCTTATTACCGTCTCCTAAGGGATGGTATGGAACATGTTATTTGGGGATAGTTTTCCCAAAGATTTACCAGATTGATGACTTAAAGCAAATACCCAAAGCATCTGAATTACAACATGCTAGACAAAAATGAGAGATAGCGGCTGCTCTCGTTGGTGACATATTTGGAGCCATAATTCCTTCAGTAGGGGTTATTCTAAACTCCATAAAGATTTGAAAGTTGTCTACTATTGTGGATAACATGCTGACAAATTTTACAGGGGCATTACTCCTGATGGATACTGAACTTGCTGCGGAAAGAGCTATGACTCTTCAAAATCGGCTTGCTTTAGACATTCTTTTAGCAAAGAGCAGTGGAGTCTGCAAGATGCTCAACGAGTGTCATTGTTGCTCGTACATACCGAACAATTGTAAAAAGATTAGAGGTATGCTTACTAACCTAACTAGAGATAGTGCAGATTTGAAGGAACCTGGAGTGTGGGAAAAAGTGGGAAAAGGAATTGTCAGAGTAGGGAGCTGGTTTAGCAACATTTGGGATGGGGTTCTTGCAAAAATACTAGGGGGTCTATTAATAGTTCTGGCCTGTTTATTAGGTTTATGGGGAGTATGCAACATTAATGACAAAATTAAAAGAAATTGGACAAAGAGAAATTAGAAGAATGAGGAAATTGAAAGGGAGAAAATGTTTAATGAAATTTGGCAAAGTTCACACAAGGGACAAGATGTTGAAATGCGCATTATGCGCAAGGTGAAAAATTAAAAGTGAAAGGTTAAAAGGGAAAGGTTTGTGTGATGACGAACGTCATCAGAGGAGGGACTGAGAGAGCGTAGCTTATTTAACCTATATTAACATGCAATGTTTATGAAATAATGTGTGATAATGCTGCAAAGAAACAGAAGTAGCGAATTTTGCTTAAACGTGCACTTGAAATGTGAACACAGGGAGTGGCCGCCAATGTATACGTGAACTAATAATGATGACTAAAATGTTTATAAAATGTTATACTGAATACGTTTTATACTAATTATTAATAATTGCGTTATTGAATTTGTGCTGAAATCCTTGTAGGCCTTCAGTTAGCATGAGCCGAAGCTTAGCTGCTTGGCTCTCATATTAAATGAATTTTTCCTATCTTGCAGTGTGCTGACTCGCAAAAGGACATGACCCCTTGTTTTTCTTCAAACTGGAAGCTGAATGTAACCATAGTAGATCCGTTCCCATGAATTCTTCATTGCTTGTAGAAAATATTAGACAAAATGCAACAGTGTAGATTAATGTAATGTACAAGGTCGTTCAAACCGATGAAGACAATGGAGCTACTGACCAAAAGAGATGCAAAGAATTACAGAAAGGTGAAATCATATCGGACATGCTACCTCTGAAGACATCGAACATGTGGACCAATGAAAAGCTTGTAAAATAATATGGGGTGAAAGATTAATGACATAATCTGTTTTCTAATAGGGTAAAGATAGTGGGGTATAATCATGGTCCAATAGAATTTTAGGGGAATGTACAACGAAAAAGGGATAAAAACCCATGACACAAGGAGCCATTTAGAATTAGGTAGGGAATGATATTGATTTTATCCAGAAACTTTGTCACTCTGTTTGGTGACTTACTTGGTTTTACTTAAACCATCCTTTCCTTAGATTGCCCATTTTACACTTTACCTTCTTATGAGGGAAGTGCCCCTTCTGCCCCGGAGCTGAGTTCTGACTGATGGCGATTTGACTGATGTCCTGAAGACGAAGACTGAACCTGTGCGCTGACCTAAACCTTGGAGGGTAATTATGACAATGCATTTGTGATTTGTCTGTTTGCTTTTCCTTTCTAGGTACCAACTGCTTACTTTTGACAGAGACCATAGCTAGTTGTTTTCCAAATTGGTGTTCTAAATTGTTTTGCATGAAGCCCAACAGGCCAATGCTAATTAGTGGTTAGGACAGGTGTTCACTAAATTGACGCAAATAGACCAACAACCGAATCTATGCTTTGTTGAACTGACGCGTTATTGACACTTTGCAAATTGATCTATGTTTACGCTGTGTTATGTTTTGATGTTTGTGATTCTCGCCTTAACGAAATCTTATCAAAGTTGCCATATCGTGACTATGCTATTATGTTTCTTGGTTTTGAGATTAACACATCTGCTTTTAGAATTGTAAACTAATAGGGAATAAAACTCATAAAATTCTACTAAACTGGTGTGGTTATTCATGACTGCAAGGTCATGGTAGTAGTTTTGAATTGATTAATGACTTTGACTAAAGTGAAATGTATTGTTGTGATAAATACTGATGACATTATAGACGTATTGATTGACATATTGTTTAGCTATCTCGTCCTAAGTTGTCTCTCAACTGGGTCAAAAGATTCATTGGCCTAAAACGAGTCCTGATGTGTAATAAGTTATCATAAGGGACGCGTTAGCACTAGTTTAACATCTCCTATGGACAGTTCTGTAGTGTGCTATGTATGCTGTTATCTCATGTCCAGATTTGAATCCAGCTATGGACTGTGTACAGTGTATCCTTTCCTCTCCTTCCAGTTGCCTGAGCCATTCATGTCTTTTTGACTTTGCTCACAGTTGGAAGTGTTGAGTTGAGGCCATTACAGCCAATACAGCTGTCAGCTAGTGCGTATTACCCATTAGTTTATTGTGTTTGTTGAAGTAGAAGTGTTCTCTGTTGTGCCCTGTTTTATTGACAATTCACAATGATGACGACAACAATGGACTGAATATGTGCTTTCAGTGCCACCATGCCTAGATTCCTGGTATGTGTCCCTGTGTTCTTTTTTGAGGTTGTATAAGTGGATATACTGTGTGACTGGACTACTGTATCCCTTACAAAAAGACTATTGTGACTTCTCTAATGTACTATGTCCCCTGCAGAGGATGCCTCCCTATACTACAATTTGCACTGACTGTTGGTTGAGGGATATTACCACACATTACATATTGGTGACCACACATTAGTACATGACACAATCAAGACACAAATGCACTTGCTGTGATCTACAGTATTGTTTGTGCATATTTTGTCAAACAGTTCTTGAGTGGGGTCATGGTGGATAAAATCATCAGAGTGGATGGCCTATTTGTAGAAAGTGTCCAAGGGCCACGGGAAAAAGGAGACATGACATTGAACAGTCAACAGGGTGTATCAGTGGCACACAAGGGAGGATGTTCAGGAGAGGTTTACTTCCTGGCAGTGGGTTTGGTCCTGGCATCTGCTCCAGCTGGATTCCTGGATGGACAACTACATTTGCAGGGGGTTCCTCAGCTACTGAGGGAGTGGTGTCAGTGGCCTGTGGCTCCCCTGACAGGGCCTCCAGTCAACTGGCTGCCACTAATATAGATGGCTTACATAAAGAGTTACCAGTGGAAGTGGCCTGTGGTGGGTCGAGGTGGAACGCAGGTTGTTGGGGAGGTCCCTGAGCACCCCAGCAGTGGTGGCCATGGAGGAAGTGCCTTCCACTGTTGCATGGCCTTCTGGTGGTGTTCCCTCTGCAGCCTTTGGGTTTCCCAAAGATGGTGAGCATTTGGCCCATCTTGTCCTGGGATTGCTGGTATGCTCCCAGGACTTGTGACATGAACTCCTTGTCAGTTAGCTCCCTTGGTTGCCCCATCCTCTGACCCACAGGTGTCCTCCCACACCTCCTGCTCCCGTGCCTGTGCCACTGGCACAGTGTGCACACTCCCGGTGTCACCAGGACCTTCATTGTTTTGAGTTTGAGGAGTCGACTCCGGTCCCTGTACTGTGGGCCCACTGATGATTGAACAGTCCTTGTGACAGGTTTGGGGACGAGGGGTGGCTGTGCTGTTGTTGCCATTAGGTGCGGGGTTGATGTGAGCAGGGTAAGGCTGAGAGTGGTGGACTGACCAGAGGTCCCGATGAGCCAGGTATGTCGTCATTGTCCAAACATCCAGATACGTAGTCCTCACTGGGGCCTTCATCCAGGGGAGAGCTGGCTGAGTCTGGCATCCTCTCCATGGTGGCAGTAGCAGGAGTACCTGTGGATGGGGTGGAAGAGTGTTAAATGTTGGAGGTGTGATTGAGTGTCTCTTTGTCTGATGCATATAGTGGCTTGAGTTGATTCCCAGTCATGGCAATGACAGATTCAGCACTGCAGGTATTGTTTGTTGGTGGTGAGTTGTGACCTAGGTACCATGTTCCATTGAGGGTTGAGGTATGAGGATTGCATTGCTGTCATTGCCATGTCTTGGTCCTCAGTCAAAGCATCCAGTTGGTGTGGCTGGCACAATGGTTGTACATGCAGGAGTTACACTGTGTAGTGGACATAGCAGGTTTACTTGTAGATGGGCATGTTCACTGTGGGAGTTGTAGTGATTGTTCTTGGCAGTCCTATCCGTGCACTTGGGAGGGACTGTGTGGGCAATGTGGAAGGGTGGCGGTGTGCTGCGCAGGGGAGGGGAATTGGTGAATATGTGTGAGGTGGAGTGATAGATGGGTGATTTCGGGAGTGATAGGGTGGTAAGGAAGCATGCTGGACAGGAGTTCTTTGGCCCATATTTATATCAGTTTCCACTGAATTAGCGCAATTTTTTTACACTAATCCAGCGCAATTCTAACTCCATATTTATACTTTGGCGCTAGACACGTCTAGTGTCAAAGTTATGGAGTTAACGTCGTTTTCTGCATCAATGAGATGCAAGGTAGGTGTTTCCATCCAGAAAAGGACGAAATGGCCTTAGTGCCATATTTATCCCCTGTGCTAAAATCCAGCATGAGGGTATGGGTACCTTAAATAATGGCGCTTGCTTAGCGCTATTATTTAACAACTGGGTATGGGCAGGCGTTAGGCGGCCTGTAGGCATATTTCCATGGTCAGAGACCATAGAAAGAGCCCACAGGTGCCCTTCCCTGGCCCTATGGACACCCCCACCCATCCCCACCCACACCAGAGGGACACCACAGGATGAGGGACCCATCCCAGGTAAGTCCCAGTAAGATTATTTTTTCACGCCCGGGAGCCCTGACTTGGAGGCCTTTGCATAGCGCTGGCCCTAATGGCATGGCCATTGGAGTTGTGGGTATGGTCCTGTCTTTACTAAGACAGGAGCCATGTTCTCGGGGGTTGTGAGCCAGGCAATGGCGCTACACTGCTTAGAGGCATTTTTTTGCCTCTAAACAGTGTAGTGCCATAATTCGGCGCACAAGCTCTGGTTTCCCCTACTCCTCTGCCACCTTGTTTGCGTCCTTTACAAAGACGCTAACAAGGTATTAGTGCCGGCTAGTGCCATTCCATAAATATGGCGCCCGGCCGGCCTCTTGGAATGGCGCTAGACGGCACTATACTTTTTCACGCAAAACTATTCTAACACAGTTTTACATGAAAAAGTATAAATATGGGCCTTAGTGTCAGAGGAGTGTTAGTTACCAGACTCCAGCCCTCTGGGTATTCCAGTCAGTTCTGCCAAGACCTTCTCCTCCCACAGTGTGCACTCAGTGGGAGGAGGTGGGGACCCACTGCCAGTCTTCTGTGCAGCAGTTTATTGCTGTGAAGCCATGGAGCACACCTTCCCTTGTAGCTCATTCCACCTCTTCCGGATATCCTCCTTTGTGCGTGGATGGTTGACCAATGAAAGTCACCCTATCGACAATTCTCTGCCATAACTCCATTTTCCTGGCTATGGATGTTTGCTGGACCTGTGCTTCAAACAGTTGTGGTGCTACCCTGACGATTCCATTGACCATGACCCGCAGCTCTTTGTGAAGTGTGGGTGCTTTTGAGGGGACATGGTGGTTGTGTTGTGGGTGGTAGTGTGTGTTGTGTGCAAGGATGCAGTGTAGAGTAGTTGGTGGGTGGGGGGTATTTGGTTGTGTGTGATGTATAAATGTGGTGTTTGTGTGCAGTAAAGATGTGTGTACTGTGTTGCTGGTGCCGTTGTGTGGTCTGTGAAGAGTGCTGAGTGTGATGGTGCCTATGGTATCCAAGTGCAGAGTCTTCAGTTTGTGCGCTCCTCGCTGTCTGTATTGGTAGTTGTGTTCTCAAAAGATTGTGGGTTGTGTGGGGGTGTTATATAGTGCAGTGAGCAGGTGTGTGTTATGTGTGCATATGGTTCAGGTGTGGGGAATTTGTACTGTCCTATGTGGTGTTGTATTCTCATGGAGGTGAGTTTTTGACCATGGCAGATCACACCACCAATGGTTTCTGCCTCATAATGAGGGACAAAGTGTGTAAATGTGTTTTTGAATAAATCTTTACCCTTTACATTTACTTTCATTTGTTACAGGTCATGTGGGGGGTGAAAGTAAAGGGGACATAGCCCAGATGCCTTCCATGAGAAACCGCTGCTGTTCTGTAGTGAGGTATAACAACGAGAAATATATTTATTTCTTCTGGTTACTTCCTCCTTCAATGTGTGCTGCAGAATGCAGCACACATAGAAATAGGAATATTTCTATAAGAATTGTCTTTGTGCAGCAAAGTATCCCTTCCTGAGCAAATACAAACATGTTAATAACACAGAAGCCCTTGCACCACTGTACAATCATGCCTGCGTTGGTGCTAAACAGCTCAAGTGCACCAGAGCAGGGAGAGAGCTGAAGAGTGCATATCATGGTAGATATGGCACTTCCAGCTCTCTCCCATTCATGCAGCATAGAAAAGCAACTTGCCTTGCTGCACTGCGTTGTGTGAATTCTAAGTAAATCTTCCCCAATATCTGTATTATAATGAGTGAGGGGTAATCTCTTGCCACATTTCAGTGCCTCATTACGTTTAAAATGGCAGTCACCTGTTCATTTACTGACTCTACATTATTATTAATATTAATGCAATTAATATGGACCTAATGAGCTTTCAACACTAAACTACTGGCTTTTAGAAATGAGTAGCATCAAAATCAAATTTTTTAAATCAAAAATGTATTTAATCTGTTGAATAGTCTTTCTTGAGATTGCTGTTGTTTAATTATTTGGCTTCAATTACAGAACTGATGCACTCGGAAATAATCAGTGATGCCGATATGAAAAGAGGCTTTTTTCACTTGTGTTCATAATATTACAAGCATCTCAAATTACATAGCAAATTACCTCTTGCTATAAACCAAAGCAACTTTGTTTAAGAATAAAAAAGAAAACCAACCCAGCTAAAACAAATACAGGACTGAATTCAATGGGCTATTGGCGTTGTAAATGCATAACTTTTCTTGCCATATAAATTGGTCAACCCTGCTGCATAATTTGGTCCTCTCTAGCACATAATTCCAGTGGCCCTGCATATAACTAAAGCACTTCCATGTACCTTCTTCTTCTTTATCTGCAGCAAACAATGTGCCATTCACATCTGGTTCAGACGCAAACAGAATAGTTTTGTTCCATGCTTCATGTGGGTTTATTTCTGAATACGAAAGATTTGACTGCAAGTACCAATTACGTGACCAGTCAGCCTGTTCATCGAATTAACTTTAATGCATCTTGCCTTAAATTTTTAAAATGTTTACATTTTTCACAATTTTTTTTTTCTGTGTGCCATCACAGTACATGCAGCAAAAGCAAATAATCCTGAGGAACACAAAAGCACACATATATTGATGGAGGTGAAAGCGCTCTGAAGCAACAGAACTGTTACTCGCAGTGCATTACAGAACAAATAAATGCATAATAAATAAGTAGAATGTTCTGTTACCTTTTCTTCACTGTTGTCATCTGAATCATCTTTCAAACCTAGCTTTCTAATTAAAAGAGATTATCCGAAAAGTTTTAAGATTAGAACCCGTGAATAAGTGAGCTGTGCGTACCCTTGAGCTGAATATTGCATACTTCTCTGGATATTTGCATTATTAGAAAAGTTGAAGTTAATTATGTCGTTGGGACACGCTTCCTGCAAGGGAAGAAACTTATGAGCTGATAAAAATGATTTATCCAGTTGGCTACCTGGGGTGGATGGCATTTTGAAACTATAAGTAGACAATTACAAAATTGATTTGTTGAGTATGCCTGTCTGGAAGCAGACCCAAATGCACTTCTGTAAAATCCAGGTCTGACAACATGGGTTTGAACCTCAGATTGTAGGAAATGCCCAGTGAAACAGAAAATGCTTCAAATTAAAAATGCCTTCTTCACAGTGGAATAAGGGTTGCATGTAAAAGAAGTTAAAAGTCATCGTTTGACAACAGAGCCCACAAGCAAAAACAAAAAAAAAATGAGTGGAAACTGAGAAAAGACAACTTAACAAACTCAAATAAAGTTAGCTTTAAAAAACTAAGGGGCATATTTATACTCCGTTTGCGCCGAATTTGCGTCAAAATTTTTGACGCACTTTCAGCGCAAACGTTGCCCCATATTTAAACCCTGACGCCCGATCCGGCGCACAATGAAAATGGCGCTATGTGCGCCAGTTTATGGAAGCGGCACCCCGCCCTGCGTTAATGACATGCAGGGTAGGCGTTCCCGTCCAAAAACAGACGCACACAGAGGTGCGTCGTATTTATGATTCCGGGCAAAAATCACTCCCGCGCTGCAGGCGGCGCAAAAAAATCACGCAAAGCACGAATATCGTGAAATTTTATTGCCTGGGTCAGGGCAGGCGTTAAAATGGTGCAAACACACCTGTACTTAATCAGAACACACAGAACAAACAACAGAGCAGCAGAGCAGCAGAGCAGCAACAGGGAGACATGGAGGTGCTTTTTCTTCAGCGTGCACGTAGACGCAGAGCCCTGCAGCAACAACAGCAGCTACAACAACAACAGCAGGGACCCCAAAGACAGCGCAGAAGGCAGGAGAGGATATTCCGCCCAAGAACAACCCTGCATGGCCTCAGGGAACGAGACATCATCCAGAGGTACCGGTTGAACTGGCAGGCCATTCAGCAGCTGCTGACAAAAATTGAACAGCAATTGGCCCCCACTTTAGTGACTCCACGCACTATCCCAACAGAAACAAAGCTGCCTGCCGTACTTCACATGCTGGCAAGTGGCTCCTTTCAGACAACTGGTGCCCTGGTTGGTGGAATATCACAACCATCTTTCTCCGCATTCCTGCCTAAAGTACTGGATGCCATCATTGGACTGACACCCCGCCACATCTGCTTCCCTAACACACTGCAGAAGCAGCAGGAAACCAAACATGGGTTCTACGCCATCAGTGGCTTCCCGCACGTCCTTGGTGCAATTGACTGCACACACGTACGCCTTGTGCCACCTGCTGCGAGTGAACACCTCTACCGCAACAGGAAGCACACACATTCCATCAACGTGCAGGCCATAGTCGATCACCAAGGACTGATCAGCAACATCGTGGCTAAATATCCTGGGAGTGTACATGACGCATTCATCTTCCGTCACTGCACCATCAACCAACACTTCCAGGATGGACGGTATGGCAATGGACTACTTGTTGGTAAGGACAAAAATCTACGTACATACTCACTGCACAGAAACCCTCTAGGATAAACAACCCATACACCACAATAGCAACACCTAGACAGGAACACACTGAGGTACTCACATCACTAGCCATGTTTCACAAGTCACCATTGAACCTCACACACATTGGAATTTACTCTACAGCTTAGTGTGAAGACATTAATGACTGTGGTTGACTAAATGTCACCTTGCAAATTTGAAGGCTCACAATAACCTGTACAGTAATACAATGCATAAGTTCTAAGGGATGGGATGGCCTGGGTATGTTCATATGAACGTTTCTAATACACTTTCATGTTTCAACTCTGCATGGAACTATCATCACACCCCCAGTGAGGACACACGGACACCTGTGTCACAAGTCACAATGCAAGGGAGGGCACACTGTACTTGAGAAACCAATACATCCTGCTGACAAACAGTTAGCCAACAAACACTTGCTCAGCCAAGGAAAAAAAACAATGCCAAAGTTTTCACCAACAACCATAGGTTGTCACATTAGTACACAAAATAGTCACAGACAACACAACACAACTACTGCCATCAAAGATACGTACAACAGTGCCTCCTACATCTAATTGATACAATTCTGTGTTTCTCCTTCAGCTGATCAGGGGTATGGCATCCAGCCTTGGATAATGACACCGTATGGGAACCCAAATACTGCTGCTGAGCGGGCATACAATGACGCCCACAAGAGGACACGCAGCATTGTGGAGCGGACCTTAGGGATCCTAAAGTCAAGGTTCCGCTGCCTTGACATCACTGGCGGTAGCCTACTATACTCCCCAGAGATGGTCTGTAAGATCATACTCACTTGTGCCATATTACACAATATTTGTGTGAAAAGGAACATTCCCCTCCTTGAACCGGACCCAGACATGCCTGAGGATGACGATGAGGAGGATGCTGGCCTGCAACAGGAGGGGGAACAACCTAACACGGCAGCAGGAGTGCGTAGGTGCCAACAGATTGTCAACAATTTTTTTACTTAAGTTATTATAATCACTTGTATTCCACACTTGTAAATAAACACAGATAACAAACACCACATTATGCTTTGGCCTATTCATTTCAGACCACCTTTAGTTTGAAATTGCTGAAGATGAATGTCGTCTCATTGAGCAAGAATGCTATAACATTCATCACACCAAAAATAAACATCACAAATGTATGCACAGAGGGTAGGATGTGACATGATACATTACCATACACAGAGCCCAACAAGAGTACAAATGTGACAATTACAGATGCCGGATCCAAACAACTGAAACAGTCTCTCATCCAGCCCAAAATTGGAGATCATTTGAAAGTCACATCACACGTGTTCAGAGACAGGGTGGGACCATCCATGTGTACGTGACCATGTCATCAATGGCTTCTCTCAAGTGTGTGATATGAGCAATACACAATTGGTACAACATCAGCTGCCACTAACTCAGCCGGAGACCTTGAAGTTACAGTGACAACATACACCCAGACAGGTGATAGTGGATCCACATTCCCACACACATGTACACATATGTCATACAATCAACCTAATATTTGAAAGTAGACCATCACAGTTGTGTCCCAGTTTGAACCTAGCAGGAAGATTGTAACATGACACTAAACCAGTTTATGCAGAAAGGGACACAGACAACCAAAAAATTATTCTCATTATCACATCGGGAACGCTGAGAGTCTTGCAAACATAGTCATAGGAAAATGGTTTGCAAGTTAGCTCCAATTCATCATTACTGCAAATGTCAAATGGGCTAATGAGATGAATGAATGGTCAACAGTCATTCATACCATATAGCCTTACATTAGCCTGCTGCTGCAGGTTTGCCATGATATAATAAATATACTCCATGGATACAGTAGCTATTCTGGATGGTCAAATCCTAGGGTGCTGGGGGCCTAAGTCCACCTCTACCGCCCTCAAAACATACAAGAATCATGTACTTGTGAACTAAACACATGCATAAGGCACATGTGTGGCCTCCATGTCATAAGTCCAACACAAATCTGAAACACAAAATCATAATGGGACATGGTTAGCCCCATAAAAACTGTAAGTGACTCTTCCACTCCCTGTTAGGACTACAGATAAAAGCATCACCATCATAAATGTGGACACATTTTGGAGACGGAATACATAATGGTATCCCATCCATCATTTCAAAATAGCCATCAGCAATTACACCAAATATGTCGTCAAATATGATCAATACATTAGTCAACGTATCCCAAACATTACAGTGTGAATGCCTTCTATACATAAAACAACGGACATGTGTCATATCCAAACACAAATGTGTATCACATCGCACCGTTTGAACATGACAAATCACCTTTCCAAAGGTAAAAACATGAAGACATAAGGACAAAATTGCTCCATATTCTACGCATACAGCATGGCCGTCATAATTTGTTCACATGCATGAGTGCACACAATGCAGAGTCAAATACAAATGTATCCAAAAGTGTCTTAATATTTCGCCTTCAAAGTATATTTTACATCCACAATATTTTTGACTCTGCATCATGTGCACTACTGTACGTGTAAAAAAATTGACGCCCATGATGTATGCGTGGTAAAATTGACGCTACATGGACAATATGTTGGTCATCTCATGTACATTAACAATTATTAATATTCATATCATATTTTTTCACTCCGCATCATGTGCACTACTGTACGTGTAAAAAAATTGACGCCCATGATGTATGCGTGGTAAAATTTACGCTACATGGACAATATGTTGGTCATCTCATGTACATTTAAAATTATTAATATTCATATCATATTTTTTCACTCCGCATCATGTGCACTACTGTACATGTAAAAAATGGATGCCCATGATGTATGCGTGGTAAAATTGACGCTACATGGACAATATGTTGGTCATCTCATGTACATTAAAAATGATTAATATTCATATCATATTTTTTCACTCCGCATCATGTGCACTACTGTACGTGTAAAAAAATTGACGCCCATGATGTATGCGTGGTAAAATTTACGATACATGGACAATATGTTGGTCATCTCATGTACATTAAAAATTATTAATATTCATATCATATTTTTTCACTCCGCATCATGTGCACTACTGTACGTGTAAAAAAATTGACGCCCATGATGTATGCGTGGTAAAATTGACGCTACATGGACAATATGTTGGTCATCTCATGTACATTAAAAATTATTAGTATTCATATCATATTTTTTCACTCCGCATCATGTGCACTACTGTACGTGTAAAATATTGACGCCCATGATGTATGCGTGGTAAAATTGACGCTACATGGACAATATGTTGGTCATCTCATTTACATTAAAAATTAATAATATTCATATCATATTTTTTCACTCCGCATCATGTGCACTGTAATGCGTCATAAAAAAATGACGCACAACTGTGTATGCGTGAAAATATGACGCATAACGGGAAAATAAAAACGGCAGCCATTTTATGCAGGAAGTGATGTAATAGGATATCCTGTGTACCAAATCTGTACTGGGAGTTAACTTTCACTTTCACTTTGCAGTCTCAGATTTATCTAGACTGTGTGGTTGTGTGAAAGGTGTTGTCCTGTGTTTTACTGCTTTAGTGTCCTGTGTGCCTTGTATTTTGTCTTAGTGTCAATCTATTATTGTTGTATAACATTGTCTCAGTCTGTTTAGTCTTGTTTTGTCTATACCTGTGATAGTTTGTATTGTCTGTGGGAGTCTGTTGTGGGTAGCATAGTTTGGGGGGTTAGTTGGGCTATTTTTCTCCTTCTTCTTTTTCTTTCACACCTCTACCTTTCCCCATTTCCCACTTTTACTTTCATATTTCATTTGTCCATTTTTAGACCTCTGAATATGTCAGGTAGGCCTCGCCTGTCCAGGATGGGTGAAGACGAATTGGGGGGGTTCATATGGCTAGTAAGCCATTTCCTCCCACTGATGCTGGAGGCTGGGGGCCGTGTGATACAGGGGTATCACACGGAGGCGAGGAAAATCCAGTGGGAGAAGGTGAGCCATCACCTGGTCCGGGTCTACGGGAGTCTGCGAAATGTCCATCAACTCAAGCACCGCTAGGCAGATCTGATCACCAGGGAACAGGACCTGCTGGACCACCTGGGACTCCGGATAGGTGGCCATGTTGGTGAGTACAAATCAATTACATGGGAATAATAGAAATCTGTGTGTGAACATGTGATGATTGTTAGCCAATCTGCAAAATAAGTAGCTGACTGTGTGTAATGCTAGGGAAACCTAGGCCCATGGTCATACACATAAATCCCCATTTTTGCAACACATGTACACGCAATAACAGCAGTAAAATCCAACATCTATTTGTATTTTGCTAAGTAGCCCCCTCTCTGCGTCACAAAATGATGCAAATGCTGCGATACAAAGGTATACATATGTGTCCTAATGTGTATTTGTTGCAGAATGTGTATGAAGACCTATGCTACCAGTCCGATGGCTCATTTTTGCAACACATACCAGATGCCTGTAGCTGCATTTAATGTAGTGTTGCATTTGTGTCAGAAAAGCAACACGTGAACTGCTCTATTTGTACTCTACTGGTCATAATGGCCAGTGAGTACGTCATGTAGAAACAACATACCTACATATGTAGACGCCATAGCTAGACAGAAAATTGGAAACACATGATGATGCTATACATGTGTGTTGCCTTCACGTCACATGAAGTTAGTCATGTTGTCCACACATATGTCACATGTGTGTCTGGTTGCTGTGTGTTGAACCTGTCCACATAGCCTGTTTGATTGTGAGTGGTCATGCAGTCCTCATGGAACCAGTTTTGGAATGTCTCTCTGGGATGCACATGCTGAGATGTATGGATAACATTATTGTTGGGGCATACTAATGGAGGATTAACTTGGACGACACATGACTGTCCTGGCCACTGCATGAGTGTAGTAGGGTGTGTCACTGGAGCAGGAGACTCATCCAATGATAATGTTGAATACAAAGTCATCCATGCAGGATGAGCATGTGTGAAAGTGTATCATTACCATGTCATATTCACACAGTGTCATTGTAACAGAAATTATTTGTCCGTTCACCCAGTCTGAGTATATTCTTCCTTTCATGCCTTACAGGTGGACCAGCCCCGTACACCGTGGGAGAGGTGGCCCATTTTGACGACCCCGATACCTACAGTGAGTGTCGCCTGAGTGCTATTTTCATTGTTTGGTAATGAAGCATGATGGATTACTGTGTGTTCAAGAGAATTCATGATTTGATGTGCTGGCCGTTCATTGGCTTGGTTGTTTTAGTGTGATATCAAATAGGAATAATGTTTCTGTAAAGCAATACCTAGTCATCTCTCAGATTGAGGGGCTGTAGGTCATTCAATTAGGGCGGCAATTGGGAATGGTATGACTCATTTGGAATACACTGCTCAATGTTAGACTTGGTCAGGGACTTGCCATTAACTGAGTCTGCATATCAGACTGACAGTCTCCCAGATAGCTTAGGCACATGGCTTGGATGACAAGTGCTTCTTCCTAGTTGAGGATGGACTGTGTACACTGTAGGTCGGATCTTCCGGGGGCATGTACTTCCACAAGGTGAACTCGAAGTGTGTGTGACTTGAGTGCAATGGCCTAGGTGTTCTGTCGAATCATGAGAATGGGTGTTCTACCTCCTCTGTGTGTCTTGTAAAACATGCCTCACTAATACTATGTTATGTTGGGCTAAGTCATATCATTTTGACATGTGTGGACCTGGGATGTGACAAGGTTGGGCTGACTACAACGTGTTGCTAGCCCTTCATATGTGTTGTGTGTGAAGGCACATACTTGTTGAACTTTCTGTACACTCCTGGGTGTGCATTGAACATGGGATTGTTGGTTGTTCTTCCCACACCACCCACAAAGACTGGGAAGTTACTGTGAAACAGGGTACCTAGGACTGTAGCAACCAGTATGTTACACGTATTTAACACCTTTTGTGACTTGAGTTAGTACCTAGGGCCAGATGTAGCAAAATGTCTACACGTTGCAAATGGCATAAATTTCGGTTTGTGAGTTGCAAACGTCTGTTTCCTATTCCAAAATGTATTTGGTGGTCATGTACATATTAGCAAAATGCTTTTCAAAATGCAAATAATAAAAGGGGTTTACCAGACCTACTTGCAACTCACAGTGGTAGGCAATCCCATTTGCAACCGAGTACGTGGTTGTAAAGTGAGTAGCTGTTATCATCCACTTGAAGTGGATGGTAACCAACTTGCTGACTGGAAGGGGTCCTCATTGTAAAACTTCACCTTTGTGAGTGGACCAAAATAATCCTGCGCAAAACAGCCAGTGGTCTAAGGGACCAATAATTACCGTGCAAATTTCCAAGTTGAATTGTTGTGATTTTTAACTAATTGCAGCTCGTTTTCCTTTCAGGTAAATGCCCTACACTTGGGGGAAAAAAACGTGCTTTATTTAAAAGCAGTCACGTCTATGGAGTTCTGCTGTTCCCAGCAGGCCTCCATCCCCGTGAGTGCCCATAGTTGCTAAGGTGGGGCAACTTGGAACCCACATCATTGATGTTCATGAGGTGGGTTTTAGGGACCCCATAGCGACTCGCAGACGGTGTCAGAGACACCGTTCTGCTTTGCAAATTGCTAGTTGATTTTTCAAAATTCCTACATCTGGCCCCTAGTGTGGACATATGATTCTGGGCCAGGGGTTCAATCTTAGCACACAACTAATTCCAAATGCCATTGAGTGAGGAGTGTGATTGTTATCACATAGAATGACATATGTAGTGAAGTCAGTATGCGGAAGAGCTGGTGCCATAATGTCTAATGCCTTAGGTATGATTTGGATGAGTAGTTTAGGGTGATGTCATCCATCATGTAGAGACATGGATATGCTATGTGTGATATGCCCTTATGTATGCATGATTCACATGTACTTCCTCTGAGCCTTTCCGTGAACTATGTTGTAACAATTGCTGCAACCAATACATTTCTAGTAATGGACAAATGACCCATTGTGGTATTCAACCCACTGTAAATTTAAAGCTCAATATTTCCCTTTTCTCTTCACAGCTGCAAACCTGAGTGCCGCAGATCGCGACCATTTCGAGCGCCGTGCGATGAGGTACAGGCACATCCTGCAGGTGCAGTGTGGGTATCGGAGGATGGGCCGCAGATATCATTCGGATCGGGCCTCCGGGGCGTGGTATGCCACACCACAGGCTCCCCAACGGTGCCACCAACAACCACCGCCACTACATCCACCAGGTCTGCCCAAGTGGACCCAGCAACGGACCAAGCATCTTCCTCCAGACCTGGACCCAGCCGTGTGGTGGGAGCAGGGCTGTCCCGTGGCCACACAACTCCAGCAACAACATCCACCTCCACTGGCACGCAAACCATCACTGACCCTCCTATCGACCCTGCGGCCTTCCAGGCATTGTCCCGAAAATTGGACAGGTTGATTCAAAAGGTTGACAACCTGACGGAGGACATGAATGAGGTCAAGAAGAAGGTGAGCTCCATCCGGCGCACACTACGGAGGGCAAATCAGTAGTCATTATGCCCTCCTGAACTTTTACCCCTCCCCTCTCACCTCTTTCCTATTTCATACTGTTAGTTGAGTTTGGGGGTTAGTTATAGGATAAGTATAGGAAATTAGCTTAGTTAGTGTTAGGTAAGAGGGTGGGGGGTCCTTATTCTTTCTATCTTATATTTTTGTGTGGGTGGGTGGGTGGGGGGCAATGTTGGGATTCCTGTTTAAAAAAAATAAAAAAAAATATTCAAAAAAAAATATGTTTGTTTAGGATAGTATAGTATGTGTGTAGGTTAGTAAGTGTTGTCCTGCATGTGTCTTGTCTCATAATGGTGGGTGGGGGGTTGATGTTTAGATCGTTTCGTTACATGTGTAGAATAAGTTTAACTTGGGTTAGTTAGGGACAGTTGTGGGTTAGTAGTAGTCAGGTTAGATTAGTGTAGGTTTACCTTTCCCTTAGCTGCCTCTTTTATTACTACTTTGAAATAAAAAATTTGTTTACCCTTTACATGATGCGTTAGGTGCTACCTTTTCATGGCCTTGACATCAGTGTAGCAGAAAGTTTTAGTATGACATTTGTGTCCTATGCTCGCTATCCCCAGGCTATTGAGGTTTAACATGCCAGCTACCGGTGCTAACTTGGTAAGTATCCACCATGTGGGAGAGCCACCATTGGTAGTGTGCATTGATCATCAAGGTTTGCGGTTGGTATGTATCCTACTTCACATAGAGTGCTTCCAGACTTGTTATTGTAGGTAAATAGATAGGTCGGACAGCAGTGTGAAGTTCAGGGAGATCTTTGTAGATGAGGATTTGTTCACACTCTTGTCTTGTTGCTATCATTGCTGACCTACATCATGTATGTACTGGTTCAGCATGACTTTCCTTCATGGAAGTATACGCCGTAAGGGTGATTGATGCTGTGTAATTTGTTTATCATTCCTTTCATTTTACAGCATAATTTCTAATTTTAGTATTGCATGGTGCCTACATTTCTCAGCCACCATTAGTTGTCTAGAATAGCTATAGATGGTGCATCATTCTGTCCAACACAGCATGATTGTGTGTGCTTAGTCCCTTCATCAGTTATTTTCCTCAGTATAGTAAAGCTATGATGCAATCCTGGCCACTGCACAGATGTTTCAGTATACATGAAATCAGGACAGTAGTATAGAGAATCGACATGGTTGCCACACAGCCACTTTGGAGTTATGTACTGCACAGTTGAAGTGTGAAATAACACAGAGACACAATAGGTGTGCAAGTGATATTTATTTTTAGGTGGTGTAGTGCAAAATGTCCATTCACAATGTTAGCTGAGTCCGTTCTGGTGCATTCTTACATGGTGATCCTACAGACGGGGTGTGGATGATGCTCCTGACATGCTGGGGTGATGTCACAGACAGTGCAGAGGAACAGGAATTGCCAAATAGTAGGAGAGAAACATTCACTGCCAATGGGGACAAGTCATACAGTGGATTGCCGAACAGTCATTGAGGGTAGTTGTAGTGAGACTGGCATGTGTCAAAACGTAGGACCTTGGTCAGAGTAGGCCATGGTGCAGGGACTAGGGCTTCCGGCTACTCTTGCGTTTGAATGTTATCTGTTCCATGTCTTCTTCTTCTGATGTGTGTGTTGCCTGGTGTATCCTTGTTGTTGTTGGTTGTGAAGGGGCAACACACACCTCAGTGTTAGAAGACATGGAGGCAGACATCCCGGGGGCTGATCCCTGTCGAGTAATGAAGGGCAGTACTGCAGCAAGGAGGGCCTGCTGGTTTTTCAGAATGGCAGCCACATCCCGATGGTAGGCAGCCAGGTCGGCCCTGAGGGGTTCTATGTTGCATTCGTGCACACGTTGACTGGCTTGCAGTTGGAGTTGTTGTGTCAACTGGATGACAGCTGTGCAGATTTCCTTCTGTGTTTTTAAAAGTTCCTCCAAGAGCGATGTTCTGGCTTGCATTGCAGCTGCCTGATCAGCAGTTGACAACATGCACAAACGCACCCCCTCAAGGCTGGCTGCCATAGTTTGCATCCCCACCCGCACCTCCTTGGCCAGCTCCCGCTGGACCCCAACGACTGTTCTTTCGAAGCTGGTGCCAGTGTCGTCAGAGTCCTCAGCTGTGTTGGAGCTGGCAGGTCTTACAATTGGGGTGGCGGGTGGTTCTACTGTGGTGGCTGCTTCTTCTGTGCTCCTCCTTGTGACTGAAGGTGGGGTTTGGAGGCTTTCAAGGACCATGTCAATGGTCTCTTGTGTGAGGTTGATGGTCTCGTCATCCATGTCATCAGGGAACTCATGGACAGGCATATCGGCAGGAGATCCGTGTTCCTCTGCAATGAAACAGGGTACAATTAGTGTGTCTGTGTTGTGACAATTTTGCACTAAGATACAAGCCTTTGGATGCCTTAACTTTGTACTCTGTGTTTGTCTTGGTATCTGCTGTCCGTCATAGGGCATTGTTGTAGGCCTATGGCCCACCTGTGTGTCACATGTCTGATATGGAGCTATCAGACATGTCTGCCAGGTCGCCTCTAGGTGTTGCTTTGTAATTATTTAGGAATAGGGTGTTTTTGTCCTACTCCTTTCTCGGTGTTTCACTTTTGTTATGGAGGGACATTTTGTTGGGTGGGCTCTCATTATCCTACATGTGATTCTTGGCTTTCTAGGCAGCAGGATAGCTAATGGTGTGGGGGACTAAGTTTGACCCACTTGTAAATAACTCTGTCACCCAGAAATTCAATTTAGCTCAGACAGACTAGCAGTGCCTCTGGTCTCCCACATCAAAGGAATGTTTAGACATCCGAGCGCATGACATCTTTGGAACTTCTCAGGGAAGTGGTGGTCACTCAGATGCTACACAATTCTATCTTTTCCGGTATGTTCCCATACACAAATGACAAAGACAGTATTTGTTTAATATGAAGTTTCATTGAACAACTGAGTTGTAGAAATTTAGGTGTGAGCCCCAATAAACCAAACAATACACACTGTTAGAATTGAAATAGTCCGCAGGAGAGTAATACATTAGTACACAGCTATCATGGTGCCTAACAGTTTCTACTCTCCCTCTGCTTGTTCTATGTATAGCACAGCATGTTAAGTTTGGAGCTTGCCTGTCTGAATCACAGGGGAGACATCATCCCTCATATCAGAGGAATGGGCTGGGATCTGGTTGTGCATCAGCAGCAAGGCAGGCAGCATCTAGTTGTGATTTTCTGTTTGGAAACTCCCCCATGCGTGTCTTGGGACGAGGAAGTGAATTTAAAAGACATATGTCATGGTGATGACAAAGTTTCCCTACGCAGGAATGCCAAACCTTAAGGCCTACCAGATCTATCAGCAATGTACCAGACGGTATCCTTGACTGGGGCACAGAGTGAATATGTTCTGGCAAACTCCAGTGCAGAAGTAGGCAAAACAGTGTGATTTGACTAATTGACAACACCTTAGGACTGACTATTTGATACATTAACTGATAGGAAGGGCAATGAGATTCATTTAGTGCAAAGTGCTCTGAGGCTCTTAGATGTGAGCAAATGAGTATAAGTACATTCAGGGTAAGATGCACAAAGGCCTCCAGCCTGAGGCTAATGCACAAAGTATACGTTTCACTTGCCACACTACACTTTGACTGACTGTGGGTGTTGTGACTGCCCTGCCAGCACACTTGCCTCTCAGGCCCTGCCCCATACACTTTTTATTCACATTGCATGATCTGTACATGTTACGTGGCATTACCTATGCATGTCAATGTTAGGATGTGGTATGGATGTAAACATTGTTGAGGTTTGAATATGATGGGGTATCATGTGTGTCTTACTGGATTGGCCTGTTTAGCGTATGAATGTCCTATTTGTTTGTCAGACTGTGCAGATGTGTTTCAGTGACCAGTTGCCTGTGTCCCCTCCTCAATGTTGTTGTCTGAGCAGTATGACATTAGTGATGTAGCCTTGTTAGCCAGGCACATGAGGGACCCTGACGTATGCAGCATGTGTGTGTCGTTAGTGCTGTGTGGCTCCTATTGCTGTTTCCTTAGGCTTATGTATGTGTCAGTTATGGACATTCGGCATTTGAGTGTACTGGTACCTTTGTCTTATTTCTAGGAGTAGTTTCAGATGTCATCCTCACCCCCTAATTTAGGTATGTATGTTCCAGGATGGGGTTCCTGCCATTTGGTACTATAGCTGCACAGAGATGAGAGGTGTTATTGTCAACTGTTGTGGCAGTTACGTTGCAGTTGTTGTATTTGCTACTGCATTACAGGTAGGGACCTAGTTGATGTAGAATAGATTTTGCAAGACAAGTGCCTGGATGTGGATTTGAGGTAGTGTCCTTCCCACCTGTCACTGCTTTCCCTTGGCTCTCTTGTTGTAATTACAGGATGTCCCCGTGGGACTGTTGTTGTTGCTGTATTTTGTCGTGCCCCAGCTTCGGTCAGTACTGGGCATGCCCCCCTGCCGTGCCCCTTTCCCGATGCCACTTCATATATGTGCTAAGTTACATGCATTGTGTAGTAGGTTTCCCCCCCCCTGCTTACAGTCCCCATTATTGCATTTGAATTCCCCATGCGACTTACCCTGCATGTGCGTTGTGTCCTGATAGTCTGCGCTGTCCAGTCCTTGAATCCCTGTGACGATCTCCTCCGGGATGACGGCTGCGACCATCTCCTCCATGTGGTCCAGGGCCTCCTGTTGTGCTGGACTCCCCCCTCCAGTCTGCATTGCTGCCTTCCTGTTCCTGGCCATTTTCTCTTTGGTCCTACGTTTGCAGTCATGCCAGCGTTTCTTACACTCGGTGACTGTCCGGCGTTCTTCAGCCACACTGTTAATCTTGTCCACAATTTGTTTCCAGATGGCCTCTCTCCTACTGAGTGGCAATTTTGAGGAGATGAAAAGTTGGTGCTGGTGTTCCGTCACCTCTTTCACCAGGATTTCCTGTTCCTCTGCACTGAAGCGACACTTTCTTTTTTTTTTTTTAAATGTCCTGGTTCCTGTATGGATCCTCCTGGCTGGTTCCTGGTCTGCTCTCATCCTCCTGGGGTCTGTTGGGGCATCTAGGATCCATTTTGGCTCTCCTCTGCTGAAAGGGCAGTTTTTGCGCAAAAATTAAACGCAATAGCGTGAAAAAAACCAGCGTTTTCACGATTGCGCTGTCATAAATCGACCCGCAGTGATGTGCGTCGCATTTACGTTGGTTTCCTTTACGACAGACGGACGCTGTGTGCGTCACGAAATAATGACTCCCACCTGTTGGTTGCGCCGCCGTACGTCAAAGTATAAATTTGACGCCCGCATGGCGCATCAAAATGGCGTTAGACGGCGCAAATATTTTTGGCGCAAAACTATGTTAGCGCAATTTTGCGTCAAAAAGTATAAATATGGCCCTAAGGGGCATATTTATACTCCGTTTGCGCCGAATTTGCGTCGTTTTTTTCGATGCAAATTCGACGCAAAACTAACTCCATATTTATACTTTGGCGTTAGACGAGTCTAGCGCCAAAGTTCATGGAGTTAGCATCATTTTTTGGCGTGAACACCTTCCTTGCGTTAATGAGATGCAAGGTAGGCGTTCCCGTCTTAAAAAATGACTCCCAGGCATGTGCGTGGTATTTATACTCCCGGGCAAAAATGACGCCCGGGAGTGGGCGGGGCAAAAAACCCCGCATTTGCGCCTCTTTTTAACGCCTGGGTCAGGGCAGGCGTTAAGGGACCTGTGGGCTCAGAATGAGCCCAGAGGTGCCCTCCCCTGCCCCCAGGGACACCCCCTGACACCCTTGCCCACCCCAGGAGGACACCCAAGGATGGAGGGACCCATCCCAGGGAAGAAAAGGTAAGTTGTGGTAAGTATTTTTTTTAAAAAAAAATTGTGGCATAGGGGGGCCTGATTTGTGCCCCCCTACATGCCACTATGCCCAATGACCATGCCCAGGGGACAGAAGTCCCCTGGGCATGGTCATTGGGCAAGGGGGCATGACACCTGTCTTTGCTAAGACAGGAGTCATGTTAATGGCGTCTGGGCGCCCAAAAAAAATGTCGCAAATCGGGTTAAGACGATTTTTTTGCCTCAGCCTGACTTGCCCCATTTTTGGACGCCCAAACGCCATTTTTCCCTACGCCGGCGCTGCCTGGTGTACGTTGTTTTTTTTCACGCACACCAGGCAGCACCGGTCGGCTAACGCCGGCTAACGCCATTCAATAAATACGGCGCCCGCATGGCGCTTCAGAATGGCGTTAGCCGGCGCTAATTTTTTTGGCGCAAAACTGCGCTAGCGCAGTTTTGCGTCAAAAAGTATAAATATGGCCCTAAGGGGCATATTTATACTCTGTTTGCACCGAATTAGTGTCATTTTTTTTTACTCTAATTCGGTGCAAATCTAACTCCATATTTATACTTTGGTGCTAGACCCCTCTAGCACCAAATTTATGGAGTTAAAGTCATTTTTTGAAAGTGGAGACCTACTTTGCCTTAATGAGATGCAAGGTAGGCGTTCCCGTGCAAAAAATGACTCTATGGCCTTAACGCCATATTTAGGGGCATATTTATACTCTGCGGCATATTTATACTCTGTTTGCACCGAATTAGCGTCATTTTTTTTAACTCTAATTCGGTGCAAATCTAACTCCATATTTATACTTTGGTGCTAGACCCATCTAGCACCAAGGCCCTGATTTAAACTTTTTTTGCACCGCATTAACCTCATTTTATGACGCAAAAGTGGCGCAAACTTACAAAATATTGCCCCTTATTTATACTTTTTGCTGCAAAACTGCACTAACTCAGTTTTGCACCAAAAAGTTTAGCACCAGCTTGCACCATTTCTGTGCACCAGTCGGGCACCATATTTATGGAATGGTGCAAGCCGGTGCAAAGGGTAGGCTAGAGTTTTAAAAAATGACTTTAGTCGGGTGGGGCTGGCGGTATAGAAGATGAGGGTTTAGCACCAAAAAATGGCTTTAGGCAGGTTAGAGTAAAAAAAATGACTCTAACCACATTAGTGTCATTTTATGGTGCTAAAACTACCATGCCACATGACTCCTGCCTTAGAAAAGGCAGGAGTCATGCCCACCACCCCAATGGGCAGCACAGAGGACAGGGGTCCCCTGGGCATGGTCATTGCACCCTATGCCATGTATGGGGGCCCATTTTAGGGCCCCCTATGGCACTTTCAAAAATAAAATGCACTTACCTGTACTTACCTGGGATGGGGTCCCCCATCCTCGCAGTCCCTCTAGTGTGGGTGGGGGTGCCCCTAGGGCCTAGGGAGGGCACCTCTGGGCTTATTCCATGGTGGTCCACCATGGAAATAGGGCCACAGGTCCCCTAACGCCTGCCCTGACCCAGGTCTTAAAAAATGGGGCAAAGCAAGCTTTGCCCCATTCTTTTACCCCTCCTCCCTCCCTTGCACCATTTTTACATGGGAGTATAAACATGGTGTTAAGGCCATAGAGTCATTTTTTAGCACGGGAACGCCTACCTTGCATCTCATTAAGGCAAGGTAGGTTTCCACTTCCAAAAAATTACTTTAACTCCATAAATTTGGCGCTAGACGGGTCTAGCACCAAAGTATAAATATGGAGTTAGTTTTGCACTGAATTAGTGTAAAAAAAAAATTACGCTAATTCAGTGCAAACAGAGTATAAATATGCCCCTTAGCGTCACAAAATGATGCTAATCTGGTCAGAATCATTTATTTTGACTCAAAACTGCCTAACGTCATTTTTTTTAAAGCTAGCCTACCCTTTGCACCGGCTTGCACCATTCCATAAATATGGTGCCCAGCTGGTGCTAAAAAATGGTGCAAGCCGGTGCAAAACGTTTTGGGGCAAAACTGCCTTAGTGCAGTTTTGCACCAAAAAGTCTAAATAAGGCCCTAAAACTTTGCAATTTTGTATGCAGTCACAAGCCTTCCGTTTGTGAGGCAATGCAAGTTAGAACCAAATAGTACCTCAATCACATTGGGCGCAGCAGACGGGCACTAATTAAGTTGAAGTCAATTAATGCTTGATCCCTGCTCCACACAGAGGAGTGGAAATGATGTAGACATGCCTTGATGAATTACGAGGCTGTAAAGAAGAGTGCCATGCAAATAAACAAATGTTAAGCAAAAGGCGGGCTCCAAGCCCTTCACTGAAAATTACAGTGTCTTGCATGCAAGAGGCATGAGCAAGACATGCACTTGCAGCCTCGAACCAAAACTGAACATTACAAAGAGTGCAATAATTTCAATGTACTTTTCACATATAAAACAGTGCTTCATTCATCCCAACGGAACCACTAAATAGATAATAGCATGTCTCAAAAGCCCACTCCATACACATTTTAGAGAATTGGTATAAATATATTTAGCAGACAGCTGTGCTTTTACGCCAGACCTAAAACAATTTGGGGTTTTCTCTGGTTTCCTCAGCTAAATTCAATTGTATGGGCAGTCAGGTGGCCCAGGAACAATTTTGAGATGAATCAAAAGTTTCAGCTGGATAAATCACTGAAGAATTGGTTCTCTCACTATTAACCCTGTTCTTGTTACACAACATTATCTATGTTATGTGAGCCTTTGCTAAAAGCAGGTTGACAGGTTCCACAGAAGGAAATGTGTCAAGTATTTATAAGTAACAAAACAGTTAAAACGCTGAAAATACAACAGAATGAAAATCCCACTCCAATTTACAAAAATAAAGATTTATTTTAATGAAGAAAAAGACACCAAAATTACAAAAAGCCAATAAGGTGAACCAGACATATAGGTCCTCATTATGACATTGGCGGTAAATCCCACTTACTGCCATGCTGACTGCTGCCAACATATTGCTGCCGCAGTGGATATCCGATCACCATATTATGAGACACACACACCAATCCGTCACTATTCAGCCACACACACAATTCCGCCACACCAAAGGTCAGTGATAAACTGGTGGTATCAAAACCCACACCGTTACGCGAAAAGAACAAATCCCATAAAATTATGACCCACGAATCACCACGGCGGACATTCAACAGCGGTAAACCATTGGTGGTACATACCGCCGCTCTCAAAATACACACACACTAACAAAACAGCACCACATTGGGCAATTCAAACTACACACACCTGACAAACATACACACATCACACCCACACCACTTTAAAACACTCACCGACATTTCCCACAACCCTTTACGAATACAAATAATTGACAGCAGAGAGAGACAGCAAGAGCACTCACACAACCAGAGCCACATACCACCACCACCTAAATACCACCCATGCACCTTACATCACACACCCAACACATCACCCTACACGCCCTCACACACACCACTCACACTACACTCATGGCACCACAACGACACCCCAGATTCTCTGAGGAGGAGCTAAGGGTCATGGTCGAGGAAATCATCTGTGGAGAGCCACAGCTATTTGGATCACAGGTGCAGCAGATATCCATTGCTAGGAAGATGGATCTATGGCAGAGAATCAGAGACATGGTCAAGGCCATGGGACAGCACCCCAGAACAAGGGATGACATCAGGAAGAGGTGGAATGACCTATGGGGGAAGGTGCGTTCCATTGCAGCAAGACACCCCTCCCAGCCCATCATAAAAAGGGTAGATGGCGTGACATCACCAAGGACCTGTGGACCCTGGGGGTCTATGGCAGGCAGAGCACCCACTTTCAGAAACAGTGGGATCACCTGAGACGCTGGGCCCGGAAGATGGCAGAGGCCCAGCTGGGGATGGCCTCCCATTGAGGAAGCGGTGCCGGTCGAACACTGAACCCCTGATGGCTCGCATACTGGTGGTGGCCTATCCAGAGCTGGATGGGCGCTTGGGGGCATCACAGCAGCAACAAGGGGGCGAGTACAGTGCCTTAATTTCTACGTATGCCTGGTGGGGTGGGGATGTGTGTTTGTGGGTGCCCCTAGGCCATGCCTGGCACAGCAGAGTAGGCCCCATGTTGGCCTGGGTTCTGATGGAAATCACTCCAACCTAGCTAGTGGCATCCACCACTGGGCAGGAGTGGGTGGGTCTCAGGTATGCTGCAGTTGGCAGTATGTGTCTCTACCCATGGCTTTGTGACTAGCATTTTAAATGGTAGTGCATTGCCTAGTGCGTAGGGCTGTTCCCTGTGTGTGTGTTGTGTACGCCAAAGGTAGTGTGGGTGCCGCCATTGACCAAGTGTATCCTTTTTCTCTTCCCCCCTTTTTGTTTTGTCACCCTGTGCTTATGTGCATTAGCATCATCTAGTGGAGGAGCAGTGGCAGCTGCGACGGAGGGAGCTGCATCCCACAGGACCCAGGAGGCAGAGTCCACTGACTCTGAGGGCACCAGGGGGACGGAGGGCGAGGGGAGCACCACAGTAGAGACTGGAGGGGACAGTTCGGACATGGATACCTCCTTTTTTGGAAGCTCCCTGGTGGTGGCAGACACCTCTGTGTCCACCCCAGCTACAGTTACAGCCACCACCCCGTACCAGCACCGCCCTCCCAGCAGCCCCTCAGCGAGTTGCCCGAGCCTGCTCACCCAGGAGGGTGGGCATCTCCTTCGCCCCAGGAACCTCAGGCCCTGCTCCAGTTAGCCCTGCTGCCCTGAGTGAGGAGGCTATTGACCTCCTGCGATCCATCTCTTTTGGGCAGGCAACCATTGTGAATGCCATCCAAGGGCTGGCAGCCCAAATGCAACAGTCCAGTGCATTTCTGGAGGGCATTCACACTGGCTTGGCGGCCCAACAGAGATCAATCCAGGTTCTGGCCTCCCCTCTGGTGGCAGACATTGTCCCTGTTTCCACCCTCCCCCTTCCAACTTCCTCTACCCAATCCCATTCCCCTCAAACCCAACCCATCCCAAGCACACAGGCAGACGAGCATGCACACAGGACAGTTAGCCCTGCTGCCCTGAGTGAGGAGGCTATTGACCTCCTGAGATCCATCTCTGTTGGGCAGTCAACCATTGTGAATGCCATCCAGGGGCTGGCAGCCCAAATGAAACAGCCCAATGCATTTCTGGAAAGCATTCACACTGGCTTGGCAGCCCAACAGAGATCTATCCAGGCTCTGGCCTCCTCTCTGATCGCAGCCATTGTCCCTGTTTCCACCCTCCCCCTTCCAACTTCCTCTACCCAATCCCATTCCCCTCAAACCCAACCTATCCCAAGCACACAGGCAGACGAGCATGCACACAGGACAACACACAAGAGTGTCACAGGCAAACTCAAGCACCACACTTCATCCCACCGGCACTCACACAAACACCATCCAGATGCAGACATACCAACATCCAGTGCCTCCAGTGTGGCCCCCTCCTCTTCGTCCTCCACCTCCCTCCCAGTCGCGTCTCCACTCACACCTGCATGCACTACATCCTCAACCACTACCCCCATCACCAGCACACCTACCAGAACACACACCTCACTGGAAGTCACCACCCCCACATGCATGCACACATCCCCTGTGTCCTCTCCCACTGTGTCTGTGCCCCCTCCTCCCAAAGTACACATACGCAAGCATTCAGACACCCAACAGCCATCCACCTCACAACAGCATCCAGCCCATGCACCTGCACGCAAACACAGCAGACTGACACCTCCTAAAACCACTCCCTCTTCCTCCACTCCCAAACCTTCTCCCTCTTCCCACCCCAATGTCCCTAAGAAGGTTTTCCTGTCCACCATTGACCTTTTCCCTCCCCCTCCCCCCATCCTTCACGTCAGGCTAGGGTGGTCAAAAGCCAGGCAAGCACCTCAGCCACCTAGTCCACGGGCACAGTAGTGTCCCCACCAACTCCAGGTGAGAAAGGATCCTGCCCACCAGCCAGCCAGATGGAAAGGGTGCCGGCCCCAAGTGCTGCAGGAAGGAAGGGCAAGGAGCCAGCCCCAGGTGCTGCAGGAAGGAAGGGCAAGGAGCCAGCCCCAGGTGCTGCAGATAGGAAGGGCAAGGGGCCTGCACTAGCAGGCAGTAAGGACAAGGGGCCTGGTGCTGGGACTCAGTCGGAGACCCCACCACCAACCATGGTGATGCAGCCGTCCAATTCTGCAGGGGATGGTTAAGAGCTTCCCCCCACAACCACCACCACCAGCAGCACCGCCATCACCAGCAGTGGGCAGCCGCCCGTGGTTGCAGGGGATGGGCAGGAGCACCACCAGCTCCACCAGCAGCAGCAGCACCACCAGCAGTGGGCAGCCATCTGAGGCTGCAGGGAATGGGCTGGAGTCTCCCCCTCCATCAGCTCCACCAGCAGCACTGCCAAAACCAGCAGTGGGCAGCCGTTCAAGGCTGCAGGCAATGGGCTGGAGTCTCCCCCACCACCATCAGCACCAGCTGCAGCAGCACCACTGTCACCACTGAGCAGCCGTCACCACCGGCGGACATTCTGTAGACCAGCGTCCATGGGCTGTTGTGTGGCGTGCCCCCTGCAAATCCTGTGGGTATGACACTCAGCTGAGAGACTGTGACCTTGCACCTCCCAATATCTGCATCATAGGCAACAATGCCCTCTCCAGAACCACTGGAGATTCCATCCATTCACCCCATCCTCCCCAGGATGAAGATCACAGGGCACAATGCCCCCTCCAGAACCAGTGGAGAAGCCATCCACTCACTCCATCCTCCCCATGATGAAGATCACAGGGCACAATGCCCCCTCCATTGCCAGTGGGCAAGTCACCCACTTGAGAGACTGTGGCCTTGCACTCCCCAGGACAAAGAGCAATGGGCATGTTGCCCCCTCCAGGACCAGTGGTGTTGTTCCATCTGTCGGCTAAGGTGCCCCTCCATTCCCCGTCCCCTAAAGTGCCTGCCTATTTTCCAAATGATGCCCCTGCAGTGTTCTCTCCGTGTTGGTGCAGGAGTGAAGTGCAGCCTTGGGCTTTGTAATGTGGCCCTGTGGCCCACGGACATTAAGGACGGGCAGTGTCCCTACATTTCTAAATATGTATATACTTTTTGATTTGGATGCACATATTCCTACTATTTTATCTTATTAAACTCTTTTTAATCTATAGTAGTTGTCTTTGCATTATTCCTGAGGGGTACGGGGTGTATATGTTATGTTACTGCCGAGGTATGTGTGTATGGTGTTGGGGGTGGTGGTGTTGCATGTGTGTGTCACTCTCTTCCCCCCCCCTCCCCTGTGTGCTAGGTGGCTGTACTCACTGTGGTCGTCTTCGCCGTCGTTGGTGTTCGTAGTGGAGCAGCATGTAGAAGATAATTGAGAAGAAATGCATCTTGGGCTCCATGGCGGCGTGTTTCTTCCCTGAGACTCCACAGGTGAGTCGTTTCCCTTCTGTGCAGTGTTTCCGCCAAGCTTTTGATGTCATTGGTACTGCCCCAGAAAAGGTGGTGGATTGGACTGTCTTAATACAGTGGGCAGAACATTGTCTTCTGCCTGTCTGTAGGCGGTTACCGTCGTGGTGCCTGTTGCTTCCGCCCTGGCGGTCGGTGGCTCTCTGTCTGAGCTGTTTCCGCCATGGTCATACTTTTGCGATATTTACCGCCAGCCTGTTGGCGGTATTACTGCCAATTTATCACCAACCGCCAGGGTTGTAATGATGGCCTTCATTTTTTACAACTTTAAATGTAATTGTGTCAAACAGTATGTAGCTCCAACTGCAGTCATCTGGGTGTGCTTGACCAGGATCTAGGTGCGATTTTAGGCTGGAGCACATGTCCAATACCCAAACCAGATTCATCTCTGTCATGATTTTTCCCTTCTGACTTAGGCCCTCATGACAATCTTGGTGGTCTTTTGAAAAGACCGCAGAGGCTGCGGGAGCCAGAATACTGCCAGTGCCAGTGGTATTTCTGGCTCCCTATTACGACTTTTCCGCTGGGCCAGCGGGAAAGTCACATCAACATTGCTGCCGGCTCGTAATAGAACCGGCGGCAATGCTGATGTGAAGCAGGTGCAGTAGCACCCGTCATGCATTTCACTGCCCGAAATCCGGGCAGTGAAATGCGTGACAGGGCTATGCTTGGGGGCCCCTGCACTGCACCCCAAGTTCCCCTTACCGCCAGCCTTTCCATGGCAGTGTTTACCGCTGCCTTGGGGATTATGACCACCTGGCGGTATTGTGGAGGGGCCTGCGGTATGGCCGTGGCTATAGCGCCACGGTCATTATAGCTGGTGGAACACCACCAGCCTGTTGGCGGTAGTACCACCAGCTTACCGCCGGCCGCCAGGGTCATAATGAGGCCCTTAGTCTCTGAGTGAAAGTAAAAAATCCTTAGCAGACAAGGTAGACTGTGGCTAAGTAGACCTCAACAAAGCCTGAGAGTCGTCAGACGAGGTCCCAATGACAGCAATGAGTTTTGATGGGAAAGCACCAAACAGGAGCACCCAAATAAATATCCCTGCCCAGATACTTTTTGGCCCCCCCACCTGATAAAGGTTTCTACATTCGGACTTAGGACCTGATTACAAGTATGGCGGTCCAAAGCACCACCGTACCCACTGTGGTGGTCTGACTGCTGCATCCTTGGCGCTCCAACCGTCAGATTAGTATGCTGATAGTGGGACCGTCACAACACCACTGGCACTGCCAGGATCATAGATCCAATGGTGCCGGCAGTGCAGACAGGGTGTGTAGGAAAGTACCATCTTGCCTGGCATGTTACCCCCATTTTCACTTTATGTATGCATGTTTTAGCCCCTGTGTCACTGGGATCCTGCTAGGCAGGACCCCAGTGCTCATAGTATGTGCCCTCTATGTGTTCCCTGTGTGGTGTCTAACTGTATCACTGAAGCTCTGCTAACCAGAACCTCAGTGTTTATGCTCTCTCTGCTTTCTAAATTTGTCACTGCAGGCTGGTACACCCATATAATTCCCTTGTATATGGTACTTAGGTACCCAGGGTACTGGGGTTCCAGGAGATCCCTATGGGCTGCAGCATTTCTTTTGTCACCCAAAGGGAGCTCAGACAATTCTTACACAGGCCTGCCACTGCAGCCTGAGTGAAATAACGTCCACGTCATTTCACAGCCATTTTTCACTGCACATAAGTAACTCATAAGTCATGTATATGTCTAACCTTCACCTGGTGAAGGTTGGGTGCCAAGTTACTTAGTGTGTGGGCACCCTGGCACCAGCCAAGGTGCCCCCACATCGTTCAGGGCAAATTCCCCGGACTTTATGAGTGCGGGGACACCATTACACACGTGCACTATACATAGGTTCCTACCTATGTATAGCGTCACAATGGTAACTCTGAACATGGCCATGTAACATGTCTAAGATCATGGAATTGTCCCCCCAATACCATTCTGGTATTGGGGGGACAATTCCATGATCCCCCGGGTCTTTAGCACAGAACCCGGGTGCTGCCAAACTGCCTTTCCGGGGTTTCCACTGCAGCTGCTGCTGCTGCCAACCCCTCAGACAGGATTCTGCCCTCCTGGGGTCCAGGCAGCCCTGGCCCAGGAAGGCAGAACAAAGGATTTCCTCTGAGAGAGGGTGTTACACCCTCTCCCTTTGGAAATAGGTGTGAAGGGCTGGGGAGGAGTAGCCTCCGCCAGCCTCTGGAAATGCTTTGATGGGCACAGATGGTGTCCATCTCTGCATAAGCCAGTCTACACCGGTTCAGGGATCCTCTAGCCCTGCTCTGGTGCGAAACTGGACAAAGGAAAGGGGAGAGACCACTCCCCTGACGAGTACCTCCCAGGGGAGGTGCCCAGAGCTCCTCCAGTGTGTGGTAGATCTCTGCCATCTTGGAAACAGAGGTGTTGGGGGCACATTGGACTTCTCTGAGTGTCCAGTGCCAGCAGGTGACGTCAGAGACCCCCTCTGATAGGCTCTTACCTTTTTTGGTAGCCAATCCTCCTTTCTTGGTAGCCAAACCTCCTTTTCTGGCTATTTAGGGTCTCTCCTCTGGGGAATTCTTCAGATAACGAATGCAAGATCTCACCAGAGTTCCCCTGCACTTCCCTCTTCGACTTCTACCAAGGATCGACCGCTGACTGCTCCAGGACACCTGCAAAACCGCAACAAAGTAGCAAGCTGACTACCAGCAACATTGTAGTGCCTCATCCTGCCAGCTTTCTCGACTGTTTCCTGGTGGTGCATACTCTGTGGGTCATCTGCCTTCACCCTACACTGGTAGCCAAGAAGAAATCTCCTGTGGGTCGACGGAACCTTCCCCCTGCTAACGCAGGCACCAAAAGACTGCATCACCGGTCTCTGGGTTCCCTCTCATCCTGACGAGCGTGGTACCTGAAACACAGGAACTCTATCCAAGTGACTTCCACAGTCCAGTGATCCTTCAGTCCAAGTTTGGTGGAGGTAAGCCCTTGCTTCCCTATGCTAGACTGCAAACCTCTGTATTGCGTGATTTGCAGCTGCTCCAGCTCCTGTGCATTCTTCCAGGGTTTCCTTTGTGCACAGCCTAGCCTGGGTCCCCAGCACTCCATCCTGCAGTGCTCAACCCTCTGAGTTGGCCTTCGACATCGTGGGACCCTCCTTTGTAACTCTGCATAGACTCCGGTTCACAAATCTTCTAAGTGCCTGCTCTGGTACTCTGTGGGTGCTGCCTGCTTCTGTGGGGGCTCTCTGAGTTGCTGAGCACCCCCTCTGTCTCCTCCTCTAAGGGACGACATCCTAGTCCTTCCTGGTCCCCAGCAACACCCAAAAACCTCTACCGCAACCCTTGCAGCTAGCAAGGCTTGTTTGCAGTATTTCTGCGTGGGAACACTTCTGCAACCTTCATCGCGACATGGGATATCTATCATCCAAAGGAGAAGTTCCTAGTCAACTTCGTTGTTGCAGAATTCCAAGCTTCTTCCATCCAGAGGCAGCTTCCTTGCACCTTCATCTGGGGTTTTCTGGGCTCCTGCCCCCCCTGGACACTATCGCAACTCTTGGACTTGGTCCCCTTGCCTTGCAGGTCCTCAGGTCCAGGAATCTGTCTTCAGTGCTTTGCTGGTGTTTGTGGTTCTTGCAGAATCCCCCTATCACGACTATTGTGTTCTGTTGGGGTGGTAGGTGTACTTTACTCCTACTTTTCAGGGTCTTGGAGTGGGGTATCTTGGACACCCTCACTGTTTTCTTACAGTCTCAGTGACCCTCTACAAGCTCCCATAGGTCTGGGGTCCATTCGTGATTCACATTCCACTTTTGGAGTATATGGTTTGTGTTGCCCCAGAGATATGTTTGCATATTGCAACTTATTGTAATTCTACAGTTTGCATTACTTTTCTGACTCTTACTTACCTGTTTTGGGTTTGTGTACATATAACTTGTGTATATTACTTACCTTCTTACTGAGGGTACTCACTGAGGTACTTTTGGCATATTGTCACTAAAATAAAGTACCTTTATTTTTAGTCACTCTGAGTTTTGTGCTTTCTTATGATATTGTGCATATGATATAAGTGGTATAGTAGGAGCTTTGCATGTCTCCTAGTTCAGCCTAAGCTGCTTTGCCATAGCTACCTTCTATCAGCATAAGCTGCTAGAAACACATCTATTCTACTAATAAGGGATAACTGGACCTGGCACAAGGTGAAGTACCACAGGGTACACACTATAAGCCAGGCCAGCCTCCTACAGGGTGCATTCCAAGTGTGCTGTGTGAGGTGTCATTGGCCTCAGCTCTCCCTGAGAGCCAAAGCCAATGCCTTCACAATGTTTTCACCGGGCAGCCCGGTGAAAACATTGTAATATGGCGGTGGGGAGTCTGCTGACTTGGCAGCGGTTTTACCACTACCGTATTGGCGAATCGGCGGTCAAACTGACCACTATCATAATAAGACCCTTTTTATTGGAGCTCGGATTCCTCCATCCGAGGCAAGGCTAGGAAAGCTTCAGCCAGACCAGAAGACACAAGGCTAGGTAGCATCCCTCCAACATCCCACTGAAGCAGATTTGCAGCTGTAGAAAAGCTTCAAGCACGAGCAATCTGAATTGTTGGCCCAGGAGAAACGCAGCTTTGTTGGATAGACTAGACAGGTTTGGCCTGGTCCTTTGGAGTCTTTAGAGCCAAAGGGTTTCTAAGTTTCAGAATTCTCCGGATGTTTGGAATAGGAGGGTACCAGGACCACAAGAACAGCATTTGTGGGTCAAGACTTGCTTCAGCAGTAGCCACCATCAGGGTCCATATATTTAGATACATACTGGTGGAACTTGTCCATAGATTAGGAACATACTGGTGAAACTGGTCAGCTGAGAAAAGGGGATTCTTGCAGCTTGTTTTGTTCCTTGTTGTAGCTTAAAACCCAACTGAATGTGCAAGCACCCACTTCATAAAGACCCATTACACAAGATATTTTTACAAGGAAAAATGTGTAAGAAATTAATAAGGAAGAACATCTCATACACAAATTATACATAATAAACACAAAACAGAACAAGGCATTTATCCGTTGTTCCAGAGACTAAACCCTACACATCTGTCCATCACAGTTGAACCTGTCATACAAAAGCTATAGCTAAATGTGCAGTCTTGAGAATGCTACAAACCTGGATAGCGTTTCAATACCCTGTCAACCAATATGAATATGTACAAATACCATGGAAACAAATGGACATTAGGGATGAATTAATGAGAGAAGAGAAAAAGAGAAATAAGAGGCAAAACAGACTACTTAAAAATCAGGTGACCCAAAACTATGAAAAAGACAGGGAAAGTAGAAAGGACCAAAAAATTCCAAAAAGGATCAAATGTGCACAACAAATCAAAGCATGTGTGCACAAATCAATACACAATGACACCAAATAAAAAACAAAATACCCCCCAAAAAAGAAAAAAAAAGTCCATTATCCCTGCTCCAAAAATGCAATAAATACCCCATTTGACAGAATTGCGTGAGTTGCAGATAGTTGGCATATACTGCATTTAAATAATGGGTTCCTGGTGTCTGAGGAGACCCTCCGTGCTAGGACGAACAATGGTCGAACAATTCGGTAATCATGCTTTAATGCTCTTAAACCAACACAAGTGTGTCTCTTCCTGCTCAATACTCTTCCATAACTTAAATACATGGTGAATGCACTGCGTACTTTAGAAATCATAATATTCTCTTTAAGTTAAACATACCTTTTCTGTAAACATGAAAAACATATTATTAACAATAACGTGGCACAAATGAACAACATGTCCTAATTAGTGCGATTTATCTTTCTGGGGTGAATTGCATGGGTCAAGCATGCAGTGTTGCCATGAAAAAAAGAGGTTTCAAAAATATCTATTAATATTTGCATGCATTTATTGTGAATAAAGTGGTGAGCCATTAATGTGGACTAAGGATGGCTAAATGTAGATATTTACATTTAGGTATATATAACATTTTTTTTAAATAGTTATAAAATAAATTCATTCATTTTGTTGCATACACAAATGGCCTGATTCACAAAGATAACTTTCACTTTTGAGTAAGGTTACACTGTTGAATATGTTTCCAAAGGAAATAATGTTAAATTAAATTCTTTAAAACACCTAAACATACACACAAAAACACACACACATATATATGTATGATTATGTATGTATGTGTGTGTATATATATATATATATATATATATTTATATATATATGTATGAATATGTATGTATGTGTAGACGTGTTTAGACTTGTCTATAACTTTACTGCTGTTTGATGAATCTTTACAAAAAATTCCAAACTAAGTGCCCTGCTGTGTCTAATTGTGCATTGTAGGCTCGGGGTGATTTATCAAGTGGGGGCTGAAAAAAAGGGGGGGGTCCCAAAACTCTTTTTCCCCATCAAATTTCTCATAGGGATTTGGAACATGAATACAGCTGAAACAGCTGGTTGGAATTACAAATTTGGCCGAATGTTACCTCTTGGTCCAGAAAGCAACCTTTTTGTTATTTAGTGTAAATCTGTTCAGTAGATTCTTAGATATTTAAAGAAAACCAAGTTTGTATATCTAGAGGCGAGAATACATACAAATCCTCTGAATCTTGTGCAGAGATCTGATTGGCTGCCAACACTTAACACAGGAAGTGTTGGCAGCCATTTTGGTACACAGGCTCAGCCCATTCTCAAAATAAAAAGGAAAGGGGGCAGGATAGAAATACCCTGACCCCATAGCCTTGTTGCTGGGGTCCTCCTGGAACCCTGCCAGGGCATGAAAGCATTTTTTTAAATTTTGCTGTGAAACTGCAGCAGATTTGTTTCCCCCCTTATTTCTCAAGAACTACTGAAAAAAAGCACTCTTTGTGGACCAGGATCTATCTTCCTGCCAAATTTGATGTAATTCCGTCCAGTAATTTTTGTGCCATTGCTGCTCAAAATCCCTAAGGGAAAATGTATAGAGAAAACCTATTTTGAGACCCCCCCCTTTTTCTCTGCCCTCCCTGACGGATCACCCCAAAACATTCCAGGCAGTAGCTGATGGGACTGGAATTTTTTTTTGCAAAGTTTTGTGAAGATTCGTCAAGCCGCGCCACAGATATAGGCAAGTAAACACTGCTTTTTATTTAGAAACTAGGTCCTAACTATAACTACCTAGTGGCAACCGCCACAATATATATATATATATATATATATATATATATATATATATATATATATATATATATATATATCATGAAATGATCCTGGTATCACCCCGCTTCTTCCAACTCTCGGGGTCAGTGCAGGTCACGGCCACCGCAGCCGTTATTAAAAAATAAATAGAATGCCACTCCTCATGGATACTGAAAAGATTGCACTACGCTATGGGCTATGAGGAAGATCTTTTTGAATGAAACACGTTGCCATTAAACTTTACTTTGCATCTTTAACTTTGTAGTGCGGTCTTTCAGTGCCCGTGAGAAGTGGCAATCTCTTTGTATATATATATATATATATATATATATATATATATATATATATATATATATATATATATAAATGTATATATATATATAAACGTATATATCTATATATATATATATATATATATATATATATAGAGAGAGAGAGAGAGAGATAGATAGGTATATATATTTAGATACATATTAATTTGCTTAAAAACCAAAGGTTACAGAGACGTTATAGTTAGGCTCACATTTTGCAAGTACCAAACCATAGAAATTCACCAGTTATAGTTATAGTTATCTCGATTTACTATAACTCAAGCCCTAAGGTAACAATAACTCATGCCCTGCCATGCACAGTTTTTTCATCAAAAATTTTACTGCAAATATTACATTGATACTATCAATGATGTTATCAAAGATGTCATGAGTGCCGTAATTTGTGGGGTAATTAGCAGTGCACCGCAAGGGTATGAGTTATAATTTTTCTTCAATGCCCCGGGGAGGTGAAGGCCACTGTTCTCCGGGGCAGCTGGGCAACGCACGCTCCCTCACATAATTTTAGTTGTAAGTTCTTGAAGGTGGTGGTCCCCGGGGCTGTGGGAGGGTGCACTGCCCCCACATAATATGCAGGTCAGAGGGGGCTGCACGACCCCCTGCTTTTAAATATAAATGGCCCCGGGACTTTACCCACCTGGGGCATTCTCAATACAAAGTGCAGGAGCCCACGTTTCATTTTTTCAAAATGTTTGCAGCGGATTTGCGATCCCGTCGTGATTCCGCAGCAAATATTTTAAAAGAAATGCTTTTTAGCCCGGGGGGTCCCTGTGGGACCCCACCACTAGAGCTAAGGGGTCAGGGTGTCCATACCCTGGCCCCTCTCCTTTATTTTTAACCTTTTTTGTGGGACTTGACTGAAGCCGAGCCCCAAGTTGACTACCAACTCTTCCTTATTGAAGTGTTCATAGCTAATAGATCTCTGCATGAGATCGTGAGGAGTTGTGAATCCTTTGTATCCCTATTTCTACAAATTAGCATTTTGTTTGATTTTTTTTAAGCTACTGAACAGATATAGAATAAATAACAAAAAGGTTACTGTCTGGAACAAGAGCTGCCTTTCTAATAAATTTGGTGTAATTCCGTCCAGGGGTTTTGGCAATATCGCTGTTCAAAATCTCCTTGGTAAATTGAATGAGGAAAGCAAGTTTTGGGACCCAAGATATAGACAAGTAAAAAACACTAGTGGTGTCCGCCACTAAGGAAAAGAAAGAGGCAATAGATAGATAGATAGATAGATAGATAGATAGATAGATAGATAGATAGATAGATAGATAGATAGATAGATAGATACGTGTGTGTATTTCTATAATACTTATTTATTATTTTATTACACATTTATATGTATCATTTATGATTGAATAATAAATATGTACTGTAGATGTGCTAATACAACATCACTGTTTTGATTCAGTACACTTACTTATATGAAACAGTCCACCTTTAGCTCCAGTGCTTTCTGGAATTTGTTACTGAATTATTTTCTATTCTGTAGCTGCTTTCCAGTTTAATCTAAATTTAAAGTTACTGGCACTTGTTTCTTTTCCTTTATGACTTCTGCTACTTCAGCTAGAGAATCATCAATTCCTTATAGCTTAGAGTAGGTGTTTTTTATGTTTTGAGCCAAGCTCTTTTCTCAGACACCTTTGGTCTCCGTCCAGAATATCCATCAGTGTCTGCATCTCCTGCTTCACTTCTTCAACAAAGCTTTGCTGTGTCTTGTGAATTCATCTTTCGGATGTGACTTTAGGATCATCATCATCCACAACAACATGTTGATCAGTTGTTTTAGTGAAGAAGCAGGTTGAGGACATTTTGGAACCATTGTAACATCGTCATCCCTTTTCAAGATTGTTGGGGAATTGTCATCATCCAAGGATGACTAGGTGGTGTCAGAGGTCTCAAATATGGTATTGCTACTCATAACATCATGAGATCTATTGTCAGGATCTGAACAAAATAAATACATTGAGAATCATATTATAACATGAAGGCACTTTTATGGAGTGATTTTCAATGAGAAGATTAAAGAGCCTAACATATATTAAAAACATTTTGCAAAAGAAATACTTTATTTGCTTTCAGAAATCCAATTACAATTTACTTACACACATATTTTGATTCGTTAACTATTATCCTGCTACTCATAGCTGATTCATCCTTCTATTTTCAATATAATTGCTTTGTAGTCTTACATGATTTTACATATTAGATGCAAATGTTTGATAGGATGTAATGAAGACCATACACTGGCACATCAAGCAAAATTAAAAGCTGTATTTTTGTTTGAATTTCTTTGTGAACCTATGTTAAAAATATAACAATCCTCAGATTAATGTACATGTAACTACACACTTTTATATAGGTTGGGAACACTTTTAAGACTATACAATATTACACATGCGCAATACTGTGTAGGTAAACTGTACTTGTACAATATGTAACTAGTGAGCATTTTTTTTTAAAGTAACATTCATATTACAGAAATTGATATTGTCATTAGCAATATTTCTGCTCAATCCAAACTGGCTGAAGTGACACATGGCCATTCCCAGATATCCATTCATGTGATTTCTGAATAACAAAAACATTTGTCATTATGATTTACATTTCAATGTCACTGACAGAAAGCAGGTCATTGATATTTTATTGCCACAGTCTAATAAAGATACATATTATATCTCACAAAATAGTTATTTGGATAACAATTGTGTTTATTTTTTAAAATGGATTGTAATGTAAGATATGTTGAATAAATGTGTTTTACTTAATTAAGAACTTCTTAGGATGTAACTCCACACATTAATAACATTTAGATGTAATTGAAATATTTATGAAAATTAAAATTATAATAATAGTCTGTAATGCAAACATATCCTAGGATATTGATAAGTTCTTGAGATTGGCACTATCTATGCCCTCATTGTCAGCAATTACCTCAGGTTGGTCCTACAAGAGCTGTCACTTGCTTCTCCATGGTGTCAATTCCTCATGGGTGTCTGGGCAGCGTTCAGTTTGCATTGCAGCATTCATGTTCCTGCCAGTTGTCCTTTGGCCCTGTGCTTCTAACTATTCTAACTTTTTTTGAATTCTACAACAGTTCTGCATGTTGGTTCTCCTGCATTTATTTTTATCTGCTATAAGTCTCCAGAAAGCTTTCATTTTGTATAATGGTAATTTAGACGTGAAAACAAATGCTTTTCTTTTTTTGTTTTCTCAAAAACTAAAATGTAATTCTTCCCCTTTGTAAAATGTACTTTTCATTTTCTAATCCCATGCTGTATCACCCCTCTTTCGTGATAGATACTCTCTTGGATGGTAGAACATTCTGGCTTCCATGATTAAAAAAAAAGGTTTGTGAGTTGCATGGTCTTAAACTGAAAAACAACACAAAACTATGTTGCATGACACAACATTGACTTGTGGCATGCAAGAGCGAGTTGCATTACACATATTAAGGCACATTGCTCTATGACACAGAGCTTCGCATAATTTTGTGTCTCAAAGTACAGATGGCGCTGTAGCTGTTCAATCAATCAGGAATTTGTAAAGTGCACTACTCACCCGCAAGGGTCTCAAGGCCCTGCGGAGGGGAGGGGTGGGGGAAGAGGAGGGTGCTGCTGCTGCTTGAACAGCCAGGTCTTGAGAAGTTGAAAGAAGTCATGCAACCAAACATATTTTATTCTGATGCAATGCAGCACTGGTTCCATTTTGTAAATCTGAGTCAATATTTATCCTGTGACTGCATGTGTGTTGATAAAGTTTTCATTTCATTCCTTAAAACGATCTTGGTGACAATATACTACTGCCTCTTATTGTGTTAATTCTGCTGACAGACATTTCGGCACTTGCACAGTACTGCATAAACAAATTATGAGACAGATGCAGGTGGTGAAATGCCTCGCCAAAGTGGTGATTTGCACAGCCGACGGAGTGAAGGTATCAAGTGAGCCCACCCTGTAAGATAAAAATGAATCAAAGGACATAGAAACATCACTGCCTAACAAAACCAAAAGACAGACTGCAGGATTCAAACTCACCTCTGCAAAAAAAAAGCACAACAGAGTAGAGTAGCAAACAAAGACACATGCAGGCGTATGAACAAAACGGGGAGGGATCAATAAAACAGACATGCCACTAGGTGCCAGCCCCCATGCTTACAGTGTGTTAGTGAATGTCTCATGGTATAATATCAACAAATCCCTCGTGGTCATCTTTAATTTTGTAATGTCCCTTCCACTACCGTCCCTGGTAGTGATAGAAGAGAAGGGCAGTGGAACATTGAACACATTTGACCTGAAACAAAAAAGATTAAACAAATAGAGGAAAGTGTGTATTAGGAATGTCTCCTTAGCAAAACCAATTGGGCGACTGTATTAATGACGTGCTTTTCCACTTGGGTTTCTATTGGAGACTTTTTGACTTCTAAATGTTTTGATCAGTTGTTCTGTTTTTATTATGTTTTAAATGAGTAGTCAGCCAAATTGTTTTTTAAAACATTACCACCACAGTTGCCAGCTAGTTTGTTCAAGTTGAGTCATAGCCACTGTCAGTTTAAAGACTGGTGGAGAGTGCCATGGGTGGCACACTGCTGTCCACTTACCCTACGGTATGAGACTGAATTTCAGCTAGACTTGTTTTATAGCCAACAGCTGCATTCTAAGTATGGCAGTGCATATTCATAATGGAGAACCCAGCATGTATATTTGAAGACTATGTAAATATTGTCCTCATAACATGGGGTACGTTGACAGAAGTGTTACACACAAGATAATATCTATGTTCTAACCCACTAAAGATTTACAATTTAAAAACCCCAGAATTTTGATTCTGAAAGCTGTGGCATACAATTGAACAAAAACAAGCATTAGCAAAGTAATAAGTCTCACTTTCTCGTAGGCCTTGCACAAATTGACAATACTACAGGCTAATATGAATGCACAGAAAACACACACATAGGCAACCTATGCATTTGTGCTCACAACACCAACTAACCCATCTGTTGGATTTGCCATTGCCTAAGTATTGTTAAGAGAATAAAGATACCCTGTCCCTTAACAAGATGGAAATATATTGGCAAATCTAAACACGCCAAGGCAAGTCCAACATATCTGGCTTTCGTTTTACAACTAGAAGTGTTTTTTTATTGGTTGATTAGTTTGTATGTATCTGTGTCTATCCATGAATGCATGAATGTAAAAAAGATTCAGTAAAAGAACAAGATAGTACGTGGAAGATGAGTGTGTGATTCAGATAAGGAACTGCTGAATTACCCATGCAGTCAATATTCCAGGTCCTCTCTCAAGACAGAGCAGGATGCTAAAGCTGGTAATGATCCTGCATACTCAGATATGTTAGTGCTGAGCTCCTACTGAAGCCTTAAGTTGTGGCAGCAAAAGCATTGGGCTGGATAAAGCCAGAGCGGCAATTCCACTAAAGGGCCCAGTCTAAGGTTTCCCCTTTAGACAAAGTCGCATTTTTATAATCAATGCAAGGATTGAAGCAGTAGACAGGCAAGGCTCTGACATCTGAATAATGTTTCAAATATCTTTGAATTCAACATGTATTGTCAAAGCAAAACAACCTCAGAGTGGGCCTAATCTGGATAACTTATCAGGTTTCCATTTCTTATGAATGCCTCAACAACTTGTTTTATGCAGGTGGAAGATGATTAGGTCTCAATAAGTTCCTTGTGTTGGTAAGCACTCTTGATCATTCCTGCAGCCCTCAGGTTCTCAGCCAGACTTCAAGGTACAACACATCTTTCCAGTGTGGGCTACTGCAGGTTCCAGTCAAGTTTGTTCAGTTGGGCCTTCATTGAATCAAGATACATTATGCTGTTTGTGTCCTTATAGCATCAACAATAGCCCAACTACCTGGCTCTTCAACAGCAGTTCCAGTCTTTGGATGCTTTCAAGAATCATGAGACCTTGGGTCATCTTTCTTCCATCCTTCAGGCAACCTTCTTTGTTCAGGTGTTGACTTTCTAGGTCTAGGGGTATTCTGAGGTTAATGAGATGCCAGGCTTGCCCAGCTCACTAGCCATTGACTGGAGAATACTTACTTCCAATCCTCCTCCTCATGAAATGTCCACCTCTTTTTTTGCTGCACATCCCTTCAGAGTTTACTAAAAGCATTCTTATAGACTCTCATCCAAAATGGTGCTAGCCTTTCTCTAGGTGTAGGAGAAATGTTCCTCTTTTTAGTCACTCTCTGTAGATATGTTTTGTTCATCTTACAGTGCTAGACCTGATTTTCCCTCACATTGGGAGCAGAGACACATAGTTAATCACATGACTTACTACTGGCAAATAGCTATTGTGAACATTACTCCTTCCTTCTTACTTTCAGAGACCAACCCTTTTGTCTTCTAGAAGGGCCATTAGTAGCCATCAATACATCTGTATTAGGACTCTGGAGGGCGGTGGTGAGGCAAATCCATGTTGAGCTAGTTCACATTCACTTTATTGTCACCATTAAATTAGATTTTTTAAACTATATGAAAAATACCTGGTATTTATACACATTAGTGTTTTCCTATGTTAAAGATACAAACAATGTGACATACTTTCATAACTAGGTCTGTTAAAAAAAAAGTGACATTGTAGGAGGCTGGCCTGGTTTGTAATGGGCACCTAAGGTACTTACACGCTATACACGGCCAGTTATCCCTTATTAGTGGAACGTAGTCAGTGTTCTAGCAGCTTAGGGTGTCTATGGGTAGCTGTAGCAGAGCAGCTTAGGCTGAACTAGGAGACATGCAAAGCTACTGCAATAGTTACACTTTACTTATACACAATAAAAGACAATACTTAATTTTAGTGACACAAGGCCAAAAACATTTTAGAGAAAATACACCTTCTGGAGGTAAGTATTATACACAATATATACACAAGTAACAAAAATCAGGTAAGTAAACAGTCATAGAATAGTGCAAACAGTAGAAAATACAATAGACTGCAATGGGCCTAGGGGCAACACAAACCATATACTAAAATAGTGGAATGTTAATGTTGAATTTCCCCCTAGGCAAGTGTAGTGTGTAGAGGGGCACTGGTGGTGTAGGAAAACACCAAAGGTAAGTAAAGTACCCCACCCCAGAGCCCAGGAAAGCAGGAGTAAAGTACAGCAGGTTTCCAGAAAACACACTACAAGTCGTGATGAAGAATTATGCAAGAACCAAGCAAGACTGCGAGCAAAAAATGATGGCTTCCTGGACCTTAAGACCTGTTGAGAGAGGAGACCAAGTCCAGAAGTTTAAGAAGAGTCCAGGAAGAACAGGAGCCCCTGCCAACCTGGAAGAAGGTGCAGAATCTCTGGTTATAAGAAAAGTACAGAAATGCACGAAAGAAGATAGATGCTAGTTCCTGCTTGGTGCAGGAGATGTCCCACGTTGAGCTGTTGGATGCAGACTGTTTGCATCACTGGAGTCCACCAACAAGCCTTGGTTAAAGCAAGTACACAGTTTCCGTCAAAGAGGAGCTGCCTGGACACCGGGGGGGACTTGGGGGTCTCACATCAGACTTAGGAGACAGAGAGGGTTCTCAGCACTTCAGAGAGCCCTCAGGAGACTAGGCAGCGCCCACAGGAGTTTCACAACATGGGGACTGTAGGAAAGTACCATCGTTCTTGGCATGTTACTCCCATTTTTACCTGTATGTCAGTATGTTTTTGCCTGTCTCACTGGGATCCAGCTGGTCAGGACCCCAGTGCTCATAGTGTATGGCCAAATATGTATGTCTGTATAGTGCTTAACTGTGTCACTGAGGCTCTGCTAACCAGAACCACAATGCTTATGCTCTCTCTGCTTTTAAATTTGTCACTATAGGCTAGTGACTTCATTTACCAATTTCAATTGGCACACTGGACCCCCCTCAGAAGTCCCTAGTATTTTTGGACGTAGGTATCCAGGGCATTGGGGTTCCAGGAGATTCTTATGGGCTGCAGCATTTCTTTTGCCACTCAGAGGGGGCTCAGACAAACCCATAAACAGGCCTGCCATTGCAGTCTGCGTGAAATAGTGCACACATTATTTCACAGCCATTTTATCCTGCACTTCAGTAACTTATAAGTCACCTATATGTCTAACCTTCATTTAATGAAGGCTAGGTGCAAAGTTACTAAGTGTGAGGGCACCCTTGCACTAACAAAGGTGCCCGCACATAGTTCAGGCCAATTCCTTGGACTTTGTGAGTGCGGGGACACCATTACCCGGGTGCACTACATGTAGGTCAATACCTATATGTAGCTTCACAATGGTAACTCCAAATATGGCTATGTAAGGTATCTAAGATCATGGAATTGTCCCCCCTTTCCAAATCTGGTATTGGAGAGCCAATTCCATGCATCCAGGGGGCTCCACCATGGACCCCCAGTACAGCCAAACCGGCTCTCTGAGGCTTGCACTGCAGCTGCAGCTGCTGCCACCTCAGAGACAGGGTTCTGCCCTCCTGGGGTCTGAGCAGCTCAGTCCCAGGAAGGCAGAACAAAGCATTTCCTTTGGGAGCAGGGTGTTACACCCTCTCCCTTTCGAAATAGGTGTTACAGGCTGGGGAGGGGTAGCCTCCCCCAGCCTCTGGAAATGCTTTGAAGGGCACAGATGGTACCCTACTTGCATAAGCCAGTCTACACCAGTTCAGGGACCCCCCAGTCCCTGCTCTGGCACGTAACTGGACACGCCAGACCACTCCCCTGTCCATCATCACCCCAGGGGCGGTGCCCAGAGCTCCTCCAGTATGTCCCAGACTTCAGCCATCTTATTTTCCAAGGTGTGGGGACACTCTGGAGGCTTCTGAATGGCCAGTGCCAGCAGGTGACATCAGAGACCTCTCCTGATAGGTCTATACCTGATAAGGCAGCCAATCCCCCTCTCAGGGCTATTTAGGGGCTCTCCTGTGGGTTCTCTTCAGATTCTACTTGCAAGTTTCCAGCAGGAATCCTCTGCAAATACTCCTTCATCCTCAACCGTAGACTGCTCCAGGAACCCCTGTAACAGCAACAAAGTATCCAGAAGAGCTACTTTTCCTCTACAACTTCAGCTCCAGCCAGCAACTGCAACCGTTTCCACAGTGTGCATGCTCTGAGGACTCCCTGTCTTCACCCTGAACCAGAAGGTCTGAAGAAATCTCCTGTGGGGTGACGGTGTAACTCCCCTGCTAAAGCAGGCACCTTCCAAGACGACAACTGGTTCTCTTCGACTCCTCTCCTGATGATGAGCATGCTCCTCAGAACACAGAGCGTGGACCCCATCGACTCACATTGTCCTGTGGTCCTGCTGTCCCAATTTGGAGGAGGTAAGAACTTGCCTTCCCCCAGAACGACAGTACCCCTGTGCACCACATCTTCCTCACCTCCAGTGGCCTCTGTGCACTATTTGTAAAATTCCTTCGTGCACAGTAATGCCCAGGTCCCCTGCAATCTATCCTGCGACGCTCAACTCACTTAGTTGATCTCTGGCAGTGTGGGACCTTCCTTTGTAGTGCTGCACCAACCGCATTTTGCACCTCCTTTGTCCCCGTGTCCTGGGACTTCCATGGTTGCTATCTGGTGCTCCAAGGACTCTCTGAAGTGCTGAGTGTCCTCTCTTCCTTCTCACACAGAGTTGAGGCCTCCTGGTCCCTCCAGGGTTGGCAGGGGCTCCTGTCCTTCCTGGAACTTCTTACAACTTCTGAACTTGGTCTCCTTCCTTTATAGGTCTTCAGGTCCATGAATCCACAATTTGTTGTTTGCAGACTTGGTTGGTTCTTGCAATAAGTCTAATCACGACTTGTAGTGTGTCCCAAGGAAACCTGCAGTACTTTACTCCTGCTTTTCTGGGCTCTGAGGTGGGGTAATTTACTTACCTTTACTGTATTCATACTCTCCCAGCGATTCTGCACACACTACACTTGTCTAAGGGGGAATTTGTGATCCGCACTCCACTTACTTAGTATATGGTTTGTGTTGCCCCAGACCTATTTTCTCCCTTTGCATTCTATAGCATTTCCTATTGTTTGCACTATCCTATGTCTAATTACTTACCTTATTTTCGTGTCTAGTGTATATATTGTGCATAATACTTACCTCCAGAAGGAGTATTGTCTCTAAGATATTTTTGGCCTTGTATCACCCAAGTGAACTACCTTTATTTTTGGTAACACTGAGTATTGTCTTTACTTGTGTATAAGTACTGTGTAACTATAAGTGATATTGCATGAGCTTTGCATGTCTCCTAGTTCAGTCTAAGCTGCTCTGCTATAGCTACCTCTATCATCCTAAGCTGCTAGGAGACTACTACATTTCACTAATAAGGGATAACTGGACCTGGTGTAAGGTGCAAGTACCCAAGGTACCTACTACAAACGAGGCCAGTCTCCTACACCTGCCTATATAACATTTTGAAACATTGATAGTGAGTCCTGCCTTTTGCAGGGCCTCCAAAACCTCAGATTTAATACAGTCTCTGACATGATCAGCTTGCCTATAAATATTACTTTTGATAGGCAAAATGTCTCCAATATCAATGGTATGTTCAAACCAAGTAGCGGTACCAGGTGTGAGTGAAAAGAGTTCAGAAAATAGGCCTAGTATATTCTTACAGTCCTCCCTCTGCTCTGCTGTGAACTTCCTCCACTGAGCCATCAGCTTCAGTGTTGGAGAAAAGGTCAGGGAGAGGGTCACTCTCTTCCTCCTGCCCCTCATCTGTGGCCATGAGTAGGGTCAAATCTGCCCTATCATGGTAGAGTTTAAGGTGGTTGACATGAAGTATCCTTAGAGGACTTCTGGCAGTGCCAAGGTCTACCATGTAGGTGACCTCACCCTTCTTCTCCACAATTAGATGTGGTCCATTCCATTTGTCTTGGCGTGCACTTGATGCCACAGGCTCCAAAACCCACACCTTCTGTCCTGGGTGGTACTCTTTCAGGACAGCCTTCTGGTCATGCCATTGCTTTTGAAGCTCTTGGCTGGCCTGAAGGTTTTTAGTGGCCTTTTTCATATACTCAGTCATCCTTGATCTTAGACCAAGTACATAGTCTATAATGTCTTGTTTAGGGGGCTTCAACGGTTGCTCCCACCCCTATTTCACAAGAGAAAGGGGACCCTGAACAGGGTGACCAAAGCGGAGTTCAAAGGGGCTGTAGCCCTCTCTTTTCTGGAGTACCTCCTTGTAGGCATAAAAGGAGGCATGGCAGGAGGACATTCCATCTACTTCTGAGTTTTTCAGAGAGTCCCATAAACATGCATTTGAGAGTTTTCTTAAATCTCTCAACCAGTCAATTTGTTTGTGGATGATAGGGTGTGGTGAATTTCTAGGTTGCATCACACTCCTTCCACATAGCTTTTAAGAATGCAGACATGAAGTTACTATCCCCATCTAATGCTTCCTCTTTAGGAAAGCCCACCCTGGAACATATTCCCTTGAGGGCGTTTGCGACTGCACAAGCTATAGTTGTCCTTAAGGGGATGGCTTCTGGGTATCCTGTGGCATGGTCCACTACAGCTAAGATGAACCTATTACCAGAAGCAGTTGGAGGTTCAAAGGGGCCAACAATGTCAACCCGCACCCTTTCAAAGGGCATCCCATCCACTGGCAGTGGGATTGAGGGGGCCCATGGGGTGCCACCACTTTTGCCACTAGCTTGGCAAGTCACACAAGAGCTATAAAACTCTTGTGTGTCCTCTGACATATGAGGCCAGTGAAAGTGAGGGACAAGTCTGTCCCAGGTTTCACTTTGCCCCAGATGTCCAACCAAGGGAATGTCATGTGCCAAAGTTAGGAGGAATTCCCTATACTGCAAGTTAATGACCATTCTCCTGATAGCACCAGGTTTAGGGTCCTTTGCCTCAGTATAAAGCAGATTGTTCTCCCAATAAACTCTGTGTGAGTCACTGTTATTCCAACTCTGCTGCTTGACAGCTTGCAGTCTTAGACCCTCTAGTGTGAGGCGGGTCTGCTGTGCCACACTCAGTTCCTCCCTGGCAACCCCGCCTGCACCTAAGAGCTCAGCTGTGTCAACTTGAAGCTCCTCTGGTGTAGGTTACACACAAGGAGTTGAGTCCTTCTCATCAAAAGGGGAATCTTCTGGAGAGGGAGGGATAGTGGACAAGGGTTTGTTCTTTCTACCCCTGGTTTTTGGGAGTACTTAGTCCATTGTTCCAGGATCCAAGTTTCCCTGTGCTCTTTGCTTCTTGGACTGAGCCTTGGTAAGAGCAAAGATATGCCCTGGTACGCCCAGCATGGCTGCATGGGACTCCAACTCCACTTCAGCCCAAGCTGAAGTTTCCAAATTATTTCCCAATAGACACTCTACAGGTAAGTCAGTGGATACCACAACCTTTTTAGAACCAGTAACCCCCTCCCCAGTTGAGATTCATAACAGCCATGGGGTGGCTAACAGTGTTGTTATGGGCATCAGTAACTTGGTACTGATGACCAAGTAGGTGTTGCTCAAGGGCAACCAGTTTTCCCCATCACCATAGTGACACCCATCACCATAGTGACACTGGCACCTGTATCCCTGTAGGCCTCCAACTGAACACCATTTATTAGGGATAGTTGCTTGTACTTATCCATATTAAGGGGACAAGCAACTAAGGTGACAAGGTCAATTCCACCATCAGAGACTAAAGCAGACTCAGTGGTCTCCCTAACTAGACCAACTCCCACTATATTACCAAAAGTCAGACCAGCTACACCCTTTGTTTGGCTATTTGTAGAGCTTTTCCCACCACCACTGCTATTACTAGGGACACTAGTGGAAGCAGTGGTGGTTGTGGTGGCTTGGTGTTTCTCTTGGGATAAGTGGTATCACTTGCCCAATGGCCTTTGTGCTTACATAAATAACACCAAGGCATTTTCTGCTGATTAGAAGAGGATTTGGACCCACCCCCCTCAGAGGATTTTGTGGGCCCGATGAAGACTCTGATGATTTTTTATCTTTGTCCCCACCCTTGTCATGTGACCTACTATCCTTCTTGCTGTCCTTGTCACCCCCTGTATGAGCTTTTCTGCTCACCCTTGTCCTGACCCATTTGCCTGCCTTCTTTCCCAATTCTTGGGCAGAGGTCAGATCTGAGTCCACAAGATATTGGTGCAACAAATCAGCCACACAATTGTTAAGTATATGCTCTCTCAATATCAGACTGTATAAGCTCTCATAATCAGGCACATTGCTGCCATGCAACCAATCCTCCAAGGCCTTCACTGAACATTCCACAAAGTCTATCCAATCTTGTGATGACTCTTTTCTGGTTTCTCTGAACTTAATCCTATATTGTTCAGTGGTTAAGCCAAATCCATCCAAGATTGCAGTCTTCAGAACATTGTAATTGTCTGAGTCATCTTCTCTAACAGTAAGGAATCTATCTCTCCCCTTGCCAGAGAAAGACAACCACAGAATAGCAGCCAACTGTACCTGAGGGATCCTCTGAACTTGACAGCCTCTCTAAAGTGCAGAAAACCACTCGTAAATTGTGTCCCCTCCTTGCAAGGGGGAACAATCTTGTGCAGGTTTCTAGAATCAATTGTGTTTCCCCAATCACTGGAATTTTTTAAACTTCTGCTGCTGCTGCAACAATGGAGAACTAACCCCCACCTCTGTCTTTCTATTTCCACAGCTAGGGATTCCCCATCTACGGCCAACTTTTGCTCTACAGCGTCAGTCCGGCCTCCTCCTACCTCAGCATTCTGAGTTCTCTATCTAAGGACTGGTCCTCAGGGTTGGATGTGTCGGACCCTTCTGGCACAGAAATGACATGGGAGTGAGCAGAGGTTGACCTTTTCATAACTTGTGTTACTCTAGTGACCTGGCCTTTAGGAGTGAAGGGTGCCCTACCTGTGTGTGACCCCTTCCCACTAACAGCTACATTAAGAGGTTTTTTAAGGGAAAGATCTGTGGAAGGACCCTCCTTGGATCTTCAGGACCCTCTCCTGAATCTACGTGGGTAGAATCTCCCTCTACCTCCCCTTCTGATTGTACCTGGCCATTAGGGTGCTCCTGGTCATCTTGTAAAAGGCGATTTAAGAGGAAATCCTTGTTATGGTTCTTCCCAATCGCTAAGCTTCTTTCTAAGCAGAGACCCCTCAGACTTTTGAAATTCAGATTTTCATAAGTGGTCTTAACAACTCTGGGGGTAGACTCTACAGAAGACATAGTGATAGAAAAAGTTAGAGAGAAGAGTAAGAAATTAGCAAACAATTTCACCTAACTCTTTAGAGCAAAAGAAAAACGTTTTTGAACTTTGTAAAACGTTTAAAAAGTTTGAAAGAACTTTTTGAAAGTGAAAATATTACTGCTATGTATAATTGTATATAGCTCTAAGTATTGGAATACACTTTTCTTGTGAAGAGCACCAGTATCAAAGTGGTAAAGCAATTGCAAGTATTTACCCCACTGCTGCACCACCAATGTAGGAGGCTGGCCTGGTTTGCAGTGGGTACCTAAGGTACTAACACTTTATACCAGGTTTAGTTATCCCTTATTAGTGAAATGTAGGAAGTGTTCCAGCAGCTTAGGCTGTCTAGGGGTAGCTGTAGCAGAGCAGCCAAGGTTGAACTAGGAGACCTGCAAAGCTCCTGCTATACCATTATAGTCACACAGTACTTATACACAGTAAAAGACAATACGCAGTGTTACCAAAAATAAAGGTACCTTATTTTAGTGACACAAGGCCAACAATATCTTAGAGACAATACTCCTTCTGGAGGTAAGTATTACACACAATATATACACAAGTTACCAAAATCAGGTGAGTAAACACTCATAAAATAGTGCAAACATTTGAAAATACAATAGACTGCGATGGACCTGGGGGCAACACAAACCATATACTAAAATAGTGGAATGCGAATGTTGAATTCCCCCGTAGGCAAGTTTAGTGTGTAGAGGGGTGCTGGGAGTGTAGGAAAACACCAAAGGTAAGTAAAGTACCCCAATCCAGAGCCCAGGAAAGCAGGAGTAAAGTACAGCAAGTTTCCTCAGAAAACACTAAAAGTCGTGATGAAGAATTATACAAGAACCTAGCAAGACTGCAAGCAACAAATGATGGATTCCTGGACCTGAAGACCTATGGAGAGAGGAGACCAAGTCCAGAAGTCGAAGAAGAGTCCAGGAAGAACAGAAGCCCCTGCCAACCTGGAAGAAGGTGCAAAAGTGGGTTCTGTGGTTAGAAGAAAAGTACAAAGCACCAAAGAAGATAGCTGGGGGTTCCTGTTTGGTTCACAAGATGTCCCACGTGGAGTTGTTGGATGTAGGCTGTGTGCGTCACTTGATTCCACCAACAAGCCTTAGTTAAAGTAAGTATGCGGTTTGCATCAAAGAGGAGCTGCCTGGACCCAGGAGGGACCTGGGGGTCTCACCTCAGACTGAGGAGACAGAGAGGGCTCTCTGCACTTCAGAGAGCCCTCAGAAGACCAGGCAGCACCTACTGGAGTCCCTGAATACAGGGACAAAGAAAATACAAAGTGTGGTCATCGCAGCACTACACTGGAGGGTCCCACGCTGCGGGAGAACAACTCAGGGAGCTGTGAGCCACAGGATTGAGTGCCGGGGACCTGGCCTATGCTGTGCATGAAGAACTTTTTGAAGAAGTGCACAGAAGCCCAAAGAGCTGCAGAAGACGTGGTTCACAGAGATACTGTCACAGCACAGGGAGGCAAGCTCTTACCTCCACCAAATTTGGATAGCAGGACTTTTGGACAGTCTGGGTCACTTCGGTCCACCACCTGTGTTCCAGGGATCATGCTCGTCTACAGGAGAGGAGTCCCAGAGTGCCGGTTGTCATAGCAGAAGGGTACCTGCTGAAGCAGGGAAGTGACTCGGTCACTCCACAGAAGATTCCTTTGGTACTTCTGGTGCAGGGTGAAGACCGTAGAAATCCGCCACGGCCATTATGACCCACAGCTCGGAATCCACCAAAATTGAGACACCCACACAAGTCCGCCACACCAAAGGTCAGTGATAAACTGGCAAAAAACAAAACCTCCACCGTCACGCCAACAGAAATACGCCCACACTATCATGACCCACGAATCCACGCGGCGGTCTTTCAACCACGGTATTCCATTGGCGGTACATACCACCGAGCTCAAAATACACACACATATACAAAACACTACCACATTGGACAAATCGAAATACACACACCTGATACACATACACACACCACTCCCAAACACCCAATACAATATAAAACACACACCCACATCACCCAAAAACCCCTATGACCAAAATCCCGAAAGAAGGCCAGAGAGAGACTACAATCTACAAACAAGCATCCACAGGCACACAACACCATCACCCACATAACATCCACGCACTCCACACAACACACCACTAAATATTACCCCACATATCACAACACACACCACCCCACACATCGCCCACACCACCTCATGGCACAGCAGAGACTCCCCAGGTTCTCTGAGGAGGAGCTCAGGGTCATGGTGGAGGAAATCATCCGGGTAGAGCCACAGCTATTCAGATCACAGGTGCAGCACACCTCCATAGCTTGGAAGATGGAGCTATGGCACAGAATAGTGGACAGGGTCAACGCAGTGGGACAGCACCCAAGAAATAGGGATGACATCAGGAAGAGGTGGAATGACCTACGGGGGAAGGTGCGTTCCGTGGTATCCAGATACCACCTTGCGGTACAGAGGACTGGCGGCGGACCCCCACCTCCTCCCCCACAACTAACAACATGGGAGGAGCAAGTCTTGGCGATTCTGCATCCTGAGGGCTGCGAAGGAGTAGCTGGAGGAATGGACTCTGGTAAGTCAAACCTTAACTACTATATCCCCCACCCTACTTGCATGCCATCACATACCCCCACCCTCGCCCTCACCCCATCACTCCTACTCCTCACAAATGTCCCAATATCACAAACCACACATCCCAACACCAGGCCCTGCATGCAACAACAAAGCATGGACACCCATCAACAATGCATGGCCACTGCCCATACCCATACACCACCTAAACCATCATCACACTGGGTCCCACACAGAAATGCAAGCACTGGGATACACGGTCACCCACCCATTACACACCATGGCGCATACAGATGCAATAATCATGCTTTTACACCCCTGCAGGACCCCTACCCAATGTCACCGCACAGGAGGGTCCACACATGTCCACACCACCAACAGAAGAGGCCCACAGTGATGACAGCAGCTCTGTCCAACTGGATCTAGACGACCAGCCCGGCCCATCAGGGACCTCTGGACAGTCGGTTCCCCTCACACTGGCACAGGCCACCACAGAGCTTGCCCCCACTGGAAACACCAGCACAGCACCCACCCAGCGGGCCCATACCTCTGTCCCCAGGACATGTCAATCAGCAGTGTGTCCACCACTACAGGGAACCCAGGCTAACCCAACACCCCAACAACAACAGGGACCTGGGGGCAGTGGGCATACCTTTCAGGGGACAGAGGCCCAGGGAAACAGGGGAACTGGGAGGGCTGCTGTGCGACAGGGGGAGGGCAGGCCCAGGGAACCCACTCTCTATGAGGCCCTCTCCAACATCATGGGAGCGAACCATCATTCCCAGGAAACAATGGCAACCGTACTGGCCAAGTTTCAGGAGACCCAGCGGCTGCAGGAGGAACAGTATTTGGGCTTCAGGGAGGAACTCAGATCCATCAATTCCACCCTGGGCACCATCGCCGGGGTGCTGAAGGAAGTCCTCAACACAAGGAGGGACACTGTGGCACGACAAGGGGCCCCTGACACTAGCCTGGACGATGAACTGCCCACCACCTTCGCCAGCGCTAGTGGACAGGACCACCACACCAGCACCCCACCCCCTGCAGATGGAGAACCACCCTGCAAACGGTCCCTGAGATCCAGGACAAAGACAGGGAACGATGCCAAGACCCCCGCCAAGAAATGAGACCGCCCTGAATGTCATCCTTTTGTCCCACCTTGTCACCCTGTCCATCCTCAAACTGCCCCAGCTCCACTTCCTATGCCCCTTTGGGCAATGCACCTGTGAAACTAATAGACTGGACTCTGCCATGGACATTCCTCCACCATCACCCCTCACCATGTTACAGCACACTCCAATATTGAGCACTTAATTAAACACCCTTGAAGCACAAAACAATCTGGAGTCTGTCTGTGATTTTGAAATAGTGTATTAGCAATTACAGTGACAAAATGCTCTTGCAAATGTAATGTCAACATACCTATGTCACACAGCTCTAGTCCATGAGGAAACAAAGCAGATGTCACACAGTGGGACCCACATCTGTGAAAAGTGACAACTCAGTGACCATACAATGGGTGAAAAGGACAGACAGTAGAGAGGTAGTAATGTTAAAGTACATGTAGTAGGCAGGTTTGTCTTCTTACCTGTGTCTCACTGGAAATATTGCAGGATCACAGAGTTCCTGTTGTCGAAGTCCTCTTCTTCTGCTTCCTCGTCTTCACTGTCCACAGGCTCCACAGCTGCCACAACACCTCCATCTGGACCATCCTCCTGCAGAAAAGGCACCTGTCATCGCAAAGCTAAGTTGTGAAGCATACAGCAGGCCACGATGATCTGGCACACCTTCTTTGGTGAGTAGAATAGGGAACCACCTGTCATATGGAGGCACCGGAACCTGGCCTTCAGGAGGCCGAAGGTCTGCTCTATAATTCTCCTAGTTCGCCCATGGGCCTCCTTGTAGCATTCTTCTGCCCTTGTCCTGAGATTCCTCACTGGGGTCAGTAGCCATGACAGGCTGGGGTAACCAGAGTCACCTACAAATGGCGAGGGACAACTGTTAGACACACACTAACCTGTAGGGATATCCCCAGACCCAGACAACTATTTCCCACTGACTTGCTTCCAGGTGCTCACCTAATAGCCACACACGGTGCCTCTGGAGTTGACCCATCACATAAGGGATGCTGCTATTCCGCAGGATGTAAGCGTCATGCACTGAGCCATGGAGTTTCACATTAACATGGGAGATGTACTGGTTGGCCAAACACACCATCTGCACATTCATCGAATGATAACTCTTCCGGTTTCTGTTCACCTGTACAGTCCTGCGTGGGGGGACAAAGGCCACATGGGTCCCATCAATGGCACCTATGATGTTGGGGATATGTCCCAAGGCATAGAAGTCACCTTTCACTGTAGGCAAATCCTCCACCTGAGGGAAAACGATGTAGCTCCGCATGTGTTTCAGCAGGGCAGACAACACTCTGGACAACACTTTCGAAAACATAGGCTGGGACATCCCTGATGCTATGGCCACTGTAGTTTTAAATGACCCACTTGCAAGGAAATGGAGAACTGACAGCACCTCCACTTGAGGGGGGATTCCTGTGGGATGGCGGATAGCTGACATCAGGTCTGGCTCCAACTGTGCACACAGTTCCAGGATTGTGGCACGATCAAGCTTGTAGGTGATAAACACATGTCTTTCCTCCATTGTCGACAGGTCCACCAGCAGTCTGTACACCGTAGGATGCCGCCATCTCCTCACATGTCCCAGCGGACGGTGCCTATGAAGGACAACAGCGAACACAGAGTCAACCAACTCAGAGGTACGTAAACACAGCTTACTCAGAAAACCATTTATGACCAGAATATTGCCTGTATGAGTGTTGAGGCAAAGCCTAGGTATGTGTGACGCAGTTAAAATAAAGCCATGTGGGCCCCTGAAATGGCGGCTGCCTGACCTGTAAAGTGGGACAATGGGATGTGAGGTAACTGTGTTGGCGTTGTACACCGTCGCGGTAGGCGGTTGAAGACCGCAGTGCAATTCTGCATTGGTTAACTTTGGACCCTAAGGGTCCCAGGAGCCAATGACGATGTACGCCGGCGGTGATGGTACACACCGCCGCAGACGTGACTTCCATTTTCTATCACTTCAATCGCTCGATACCTGATCTTCGACAGGAGGGGACCTACACTGCAAGTGCTGCTGTGACCTCAGTCTGGAAGAGACAATGGCTCGTGTGTCTGGGGAAAGGGCCCCTGCCTTCAGCACAGAGGAGTTGGAGAAACTCGTGGATGGGGTCCTCCCCCAGTACACGCTACTCTACGGTCCTCCAGACAAACAGGTAAGTACACTGGGAGCATGCTGTATGGGCTATGCCTGTGTGGAATGGTGCGAATGAAAGATAGGGGTGGGGAGAATGATGCGTGCATGAAACGACGGAGAGTGCATGTGCCATATGGCAAGGATAGGGATGCGGGCCAATGACTGTGAAGGTGGAGTTGGTAATAACTTCTCTTTTTCCACTGTACAATTCATGTAGGTCAGCGCCCACCAGAAGAAGGATATTTGGCGTGCCATCGCCAAGGACGTCTGGACCCTGGGGGTCTATCACAGACGGAGCACCCACTGCCGGATGAGATGGGAGGACATTCACAGCTGGAGCAGGAAGACGGCGGAGGCCCAGCTGGGGATGGCCTCCCAATGTGGGAGAGGTGCCCGTCGCACCATGACCCCCCCTGATATTCAGGATCCTGGCAGTGGCTTACCCGGAGTTGGATGGGCGCTCGAGGGCATCACAGCAGCAACAAGGGGGTGAGTACACACTCATTCTGCTGATTTTGCACGCAGTGGAGGTGTCTGGGTGGGGGAGGTGGGCTGTGTTTTTCCCTAAGCCAGGGCGAGTGTGCTAGTTAAGTCCCCTTTTTCAGACAGACCCTGTGGCACGCCACCCCACCTGGGTACAGTGCCAACTACACCTAGTCAGGCTCCTGTGACATCCATGTGTGCAGATATCGGCCATAGCCTCGTAGGCCATGTCCCAGGGATTGTATAGTGGACCCCAAGTGCACGGCGTAGTGCAGGGGGCTTCTATGTCTGTCGTGTCCGCCAACTGTAGCGGTAATGCATGCACTTAACATGTCTTTCTTCTGTCTCCCCCCCCTTTTTGAGGTCTCCCTGTACATGTGTGCATTAGCATCATCAGGCGGAGGAGTAGTGGCACTAAAGCAGGAGGGAGCTGCATCCCACATGGCCCTGGAGGGTGAGACAACGGAGTCTGAAGCCACCAGTGGGACGGAGGGCGAGGGGAGCCCCACAGCGGGGACAGGAGCTGACACCAGCGATGCGGACTCGTCCTCTGATGGGAACTCCCTTGTGGTGGAGGCCCCAATTGTGTCACCCGCATCTACAGGTACAGCCGCCACACCCCACTCCAGCACCGCCCTCCCAGCAGCCCCTAAGCCTTTGCCCCGTGCCCGCTCACCCAGGAGGGTGGGCATCTGCTTCGCCCCAGGCACCTCAGCCCCTGCCCCAGTCACCCCTGCTGCCCTCAGTGAGGAAGGAATTGACCTCCTCAGGTCCCTCACTGTTGGGCAGTCTACCATTTTGAATGCCATGCAGGGTGTAGAGAGGCAGTTGCAACAAACCAATGCATTCCTGGAGGGCATTCATTCTGGTCAGGCAGCCCTTCAGCGAGCTTTTCAGACTCTGTCCTCAGCACTGATGGCAGCCATTGTCCCTGTCTCTAGCCTCCCCCCTCCACCTTCCTCCACCCAGACCCAGTCCCCTGTACCTCAGCCTACCCCAAGCACACCATCAGATCAGCATGCACACACCTCAACATCTACAGCCACTACTTCCATCACCAGCACACCCACCACTACACCCCGCTCACGTGCACTCACCACCCCCACTACCATTCACACATCCCCTGTGTCATCTCCCAGTGTGCTTGTGACGCCACCTCCCAAGGTACACAAACGCAGCCACACATCCACCAAACAACCATCCACCTTACGACAGCCTCCAGTGTATGCACCTTCACCCAAAGTCACCAAACGTACACCTCTTACAACCACTACCTCTTCCTCCACTCCCAAACCCCCTCTAGCTACCTGCCCCACTGTTCCTAAGAAACTTTTCCTGGCCACCCTTGACCTCTTACCCTCACCTCCCCCACCCCGTCAGTCTCCTAACGCCCGACTCTCCAGGTCCTAACCTAGCACCTCAGCCACAACAGCGGCGGGACCAGTGGTGCCAGTAGTCACCGGATTCTGGAGTGCACCAGGCAGCAGGGCAGCCAGTGTGGCAAGGAGCCAGAGCACGGACAGTCCCCCACCTGTCAAGCATCAAAAGTTGTCCAGTGCCCAGCGGGAGAGGGGGAAGACACCAGCCACCAAAGCCACTTCCAGGGGTACAGGTGGGAGTGTGGAATCAGCTGCGACACTTTCCAAGGTGGGGAAGGGGCACAAGAAACCTGGCAAGTCTGGGAAGAGCAGAACGGCGGAGAAGACCGCCATCAGCCCCGCTGCCCAGGATCCGGCCAGCACCAGCCCCGCTGGCCCACACAGGACCGCCAGCATCAGCACCGCTGGCCCAGACAGGACCAGCAGCACCAGCCCAGAAGGCCCAGACAGGACCGCCAGCAGCAGCACCACAGGTCAAGACAGAACCGCCAGCACCAGCCCAGCTGGCCAGGAGGCGACCGCCAGCACCAGCCCCGCTGTCACAGACAGGCCCGCCAGCAGCAGCCCCGCTGGCCCAGACAGGACCGCCAGCAGCAGCCCCGCAGGCCCAGACAGGACTGCCAGCAGCATCCCCGCAGGCCCAGACAGGACCGCCAGCACCAGTCCAGCAGGCCCAGACAGGACCGCCAGCAGCAGCCCCGCAGGCCCAGACAGGACCGCCAGCACCAGCCCAGCAGGCAGGGAGAGGAGGAAGACACCAGCCACCAAAGCCACTCCCAGGGGTACAGGTGGGAGTGTGGAGTCAGCTGCAACACCTTCCAAGGTTGGGAAGGGGCACAGAAACCCAGCAAGTCTGGGAAGAGCAGAACGGCGGAGAAGACCGCCCCAGGATCCGGCCAGCACCAGCCCCGCTGGCCCAGACAGGACCGCCAGCAGCAGCCCCACAGGCCCAGACAGGACCGCCAGCACCAGCCCCACTGTCCCAGACAGGACTGCCAGCAGCAGCCCCGCTGGCCCAGACAGGACCGCCAGCAGCTGAGTCGCTGCCAAGGACACCTCCGGCACCGCTGAACAGGACAACGCCGCAACAAGCACCGCTGCCAAGGACACCGCTGCAACAAGCACCGCTGAACAGGACACCGCCGCCACAAGCACCGCTGCTAAGGACACCTGCCGCCACAAGCACCGCTGAACAGGACACCTCCCCAACCAGCACCGCTGAACAGGACACCGCCACCACAAGCACCGCTGCCAAGGACACCGTCGCAACAAGCATGCTGAACAGGACACCGTCGCCACCAGCATCGCTGGCCCATGAGCGCCAAGAGCACTGACGCTACTGAGTCCGCCACGAGCAGGATGAAGCACTCTGGGCACCAAGCCCCCTCCAGAACCAGTGGAGATTTGTATCCACTACCTCTGTCCTTGGCAGGATGAAGCACTCTGGGCACAAAGCCCCCTCCAGAACCAGTGGAGAAAGGCATCCACCTCCTCTGTGCTTGGCAGGATGAAGCACTCTGGGCACAAAGCCCCCTCCAGAACCAGTGGAGACTGTTATCCACTTGAGAGACTGTGGCTTTGCACTCCCCAGGATTGTACAGTGGGCAAACCACCCACTGTAGAGACTTGTGAGTCTGTGGTTTTGCACTCCCCAGGATTGTACAGTGGGCAAACCAACCACTGTTGAGACTTGTGAGACTGTGGCTTTGCACTCCCCAAGATTGTACAGTGGGTAAACCAACCACTGTAGAGACTTGTGAGACTGTGGCTTTGCACTCCTCAGGATTGTACAGTGGGCAACCCACCCACTGTAGAGACTTGTGCGACTGTGGCTTTGCACTCCCCAGGATTGAACATTGGGCATGTGGCCCCCTCGGGGATTTGGCATTGTGCACGCAACCGGCAGAGGTGCCCCTTTTTCCCTTCCCCCTGAGTTGCCTGTTTTATTTCTATCTGATGCCCCTGCAGTGTTCTCTCCGTCATGTTCGGATATCTTGTGTGGGCCTCACCCATGCAGTGTGGGCCCAGTGTTCCATGGACTTAAATGGTGCAATACTTGGACTTCTATTCTTGGTGTATATATTTGTTTATAGTGTAAATATATTTTTGCGTACTGGATTTTAATAGATTACAATGGTTACACTCATTTTCTTCTGTCTTTGCATTCTTCCGGTGGGGTTGGGGGGTGTAACTGTAATGTATCTGTATTAGTGTGTGTGTTGTCATGGGTGAGGGTGGGGGTGGGAGTGTTGCGTGTTGCGTGTGTGTGTCCCTGTTTTTTCCCTCCCCCCTCCCCTGTGTCGTAGGTGCAGTACTCACCGTGGTATTTACCGCCGGCGTTCGTGCTCCTGGTAGAGGAGCAGGAAGATAAAGGTTGGAAAAATGTGAAGCTCTGGTTCCATGGCGCCCTGGTTCCTCGTGGGGTGTGTAGAGGTGAGCGTTTTCCCTTCAAAGTTCAGTTTCTGCCGTGTTTTTGTTCACGGTGAATCCGTCCCGGAAAAGGTGGCGGATTGATAGGTTGTGATACTGTGGGCGGTACATTGTCCTCCGCCAGTCTGTTGGCTGTGACCGCCAAGTTGTTTGTTTGCACCGCCGTGGCGGTCGGAGTATTAAAGTGGCTGTCTGTGTTGGCAGTTTCCGCCACGGTCGTAATTCCATTTCTTTTACCGCCGGCCTGTTGGCGGTCTTACCGCTGCTTTAACACCGACCGCCAGGGTTGTAATAACCACCTATGTCTTTTCTTACAGAATTACACAACCAGCCATGGGTGAACTGTCATGTCACACTAACTACACAATTACCATGCCCCTAATCCTGTATCATTGACTGTGTGATGATGTAGAATATTGCACGTGTCCAGTACCATGTGACCTGGCAATGAGCTGTGTTGTGTGAGTTTTCACCTAGTTTGTGTTGTGTGTGCCATGAGATGGTTGTCATGCCCTGTGAGTTGCATGTGCCAAACCCCCTGTGCACATGGTACTCCTCCTTTGCGCTCAGAGCTGTTATCTATATTGCCTGGCAGGCACACTTGTCTCTATATAGGCATCATGTAAAGTGTGGCATAGTAGCTTAAAATCTATTGCCATGTCTGTGGATAATTTACAAACTCCTGTGGCACAGGACAGGGCAGGAAATGGGTTGCTGCACCACCCTGTACCACCTTGAGAGGTCAACAATGTGCAATATATACTAGATACAGTTCATTTCTGCCCTCAACCCCTGCACTGGCACTGAGTCAGCTGCCAAGATACAATGTGGGCACCCTTGCGCCATGGTGCACAGATGCCTGTGTTGTGGGAGTGATTGATTATTCACATGACCAATCAGTGATGGAGATATACTCTTTGTATGTGTGCTGCAGAATGCATCACACATAGGAAAAGGGAAATACTTTGGTAAAATCAAGCATTTCTCCTGGTTGCACCATGGTAATGCCACCCCTAGGGTGCCATTATTTTTTAGTTTACAATTTTTCCATAAATGTGGAGCTGAGCCAAAATGCAATGGGTGTTCTGGTGGCACTGCAGCAGCAACACCCATTGCACACACCTTCCACACTAAGGGACATGATATAAGGAAGTAGCGCATTGGTCCCGATGCACCAGTTTTCTTGCACTTCCTAACAGGACCATGGTTGCACGGTATTTACAATACGGTGCACCATGACAATCATTGCCACAACAGAGTTCGATTTTTTGATGCTGTTATTGCGCTTTCCTCGATTGGTGTCAAAATGTTGATGCTAGTGCAGCAAAGGTCAGGGAGGTCCATAGATTATAATGGGGGGCTCACATTTCCGCCTGCCTGAGCAGGCATTAAAAATGACATAAAAAAATGCACAGTGAAATCTTATAAATTTCACTAGGCTTTTTTTCTGGCATCCCTGCCTGGGAATGCCCTCCTTGCATACACTATGCCTGACACAGCCATGATGTGGAGCAAGGGGTTGGAAAGTGGTGCAATGCATGCATAGCACCACTTTGTACAATGGCATGGGGAATGGACATCTTAGCATCACCTTAGCATCATAGAAATTACACTAAGGGAGGGCTAAGACAGCACAATGGGCATGTAAGTAAGCCCCTAAGTGATGTGTGTGAAGGTGCCACATTTACATAACAGCTTTAAGACACAAAAAGTGGCTTGAAACTGCCTTGTAAAAGAGGATCAGCATTGCTCCACTGGAACATCAGTAAAATTGATGGTCTAGAAGTGCTAGGGTCTTGCACATAGGCCCCTATGTGAGGGTCATGTGCATTTAACGTGTGGAGTCATGCATGTGTTGATCAGCAGTCACTATCCATGTGTGCAGAATGTGGTGTGTGCATTTTTTTGCCCACGTGTCTTATTTGTTGTATATGTTATGTTGTGTCAGCTAGCTTACCTTTAAGTAGGCCATTTCCATATTGTCCTTCCTAGAAACCTTGATTGATGATGGCGTGCAGGAAGATATAGTCATCACAAATGCTGCCAGGATATTTTTCCAGGCTATTGGTGAAGAGCCCCCGATGCTCGGCAATGGCCTGGACATTGATGGAATGTGTATGCTTCCTGTTGCAGTACAGATGTTCAGTTGCAGCAGGAGATACATGTTGCACACGCGTGTAATCCATGTCTTCCAATGCACATGGAAACCCAGCAATTACATACCTTCTTTTGTCTCCTGCTGCAGTTGTTGAATGTTGGGGAAGAGGATGTGGTGGGGAGTGAGATGGACCTGATGATGGTGTCCACTATGGTTGGGAGGAAGGCAGAGTAGAAGGGCTTAGATATTCCGCCCACTCTTGTTGTAGTCATTTGAAAGGAGCCAGAGGCCAGCATGTGCAGCACAGCCAGGAGTTGTGACGGGGTGATATGTTAGTTTGCCTGTCAGCTCTTGCCTTGATTGTGCATACTATTTGTTGGAGCAGCTGGATGATGGACTCCTGCATCCAACGATAATATTTGATAACATAATCTTCTCTAAGGCCAATTATTGACGTTCTTTGGCAATAGATACGCTCTCTTCTCCTGCGCTGCCTTTGTGGTTGCTATCGGGGTGATGGCGGTTGATGGATGCGGTGGTGCTGGTGGTATTTGACGTTGTCGCTGTCGTCGTCTTTGTGTGCTTAGCTGGAGCAGTAGCAGGTCTATGTTGTCCTGCAGGTTACCAGAATGTTTTGTGTGTGTTTTCCATATATGCATGTGCCTGTGCATCATTTCTGGTCTGCCCGGATGTTTTTGATGCTAGTGAGACATAATGTAATTGTTACTTAACGTAGGTCTTTTTTCATGAGCCTTGTAAATATGATGTTAGTGGGCTAGTGCAATTTTTTAGGAGGAAGCACCTACCCTGCATATCATTGTTGGCAAACGGCGCAGAGTGAGGATGCACTCCTAAAAAATTACGCACACACCTAGAAAAGTGGAGCTAGACAGGTCTAGCACCACTCTGAAAATATGGCGCAAGGTTAGCACCACCATTGCACAAAACAAAAAGGTGCAATGGAAGTGCAAACTCCTTGTAAATATGCCCCAATGTGCCTTAATGTTGGTTAAATGTGGTTGCACTTTAGATGCATTGGATGAGAAAGCAGATGCCTGGGCACAGAGTAAGTGACATTTCAGGAAAGAAATTATGGAAAGCAGCAAATGAACACATAACAAATTAGTATCATACATCACACTCTGAACATTACTACTACGTGAGCTAAAGATGTTCCATTAAACAACAGACAATTATCATAAATATTGCTTAGTGTATTACAGAGTCTAAAAGCTATGTAACAAGGCCCATATTTATACTTTTTGACGCAAAACTGCGCTAACGCAGTTTTGCGTCAAAAAATTAGCGCCGGCTAACACCATTCTGAAGCGCCATGCGGGCGCCGTATTTATTGAATGACGTTAGCCGGCGTTAGCCGCCGGCGCCGTCTGGTGTGCGTTAAAAAAAACGACGTACACCAGGCAGCGCCGGCGTAGGGGAAAAAGTAGCTTGGGCGTGAAGAAATGGGGCAAGTCAGGTTGAGGCAATTTTTGCGCCTCAACCCGATTTGCGCCATTTTTTTTTCACTCCCAACCCCCATAGAAATGACTCCTGTCTTAGCAAAGAAAGGAGTCATGCCCCCTTGCCCAATGGCCATGCCCAGGGGACTTCTGTCCCCTGGGCATGGCCATTGGGCATAGTGGCATGTAGGGGGGCACAAATCAGGCCCCCCTATGCCACCAAAAAAAAAAAAAAAATACTTACCTGAACTTACCTTAATGTCCCTGGGATGGGTCCCTCCAGCCTTGGGTGTCCTCCTGGGGTGGGAAAGGGTGACAGGGGGGGTCCCTGGGGGCATGGGAGGGCACCTCTGGGCTCCTTCAGAGCCCACAGGTCCCTTAACGCCTGCCTTTTGCAGGCGCAAAAAAACGGCGCAAAAGCGGCCGTATGTCATTTTTTTTGGCCCGCCCACTCCCGGGCGTGAATTTTGCCCGGGAGTATAAATCCGACGCACATGCCTCGGAGTCGATTTTTTAGACGGGAACGCCTACCTTGCATCTCATTAACGCAAAGTAGGTGTCCACGCTAAAAGATTACGCTAACTCCATGGACTTTGGCGCTAGACGCGTCTAACGCCAAAGTATAAATATGGAGTTAGTTTTGCGTCGAAATTGCGCCCAAAAAAACGACGCAATTCCGGCTCAAATGGAGTATAAATATGCCCCCAAATATCATCTGCAAAACAAATGTCAACCTCAGTGTGAAATCGGCAAAATAATAGTGTCAACCAAGCAGACTGTGGCCCGTATTTATACTTTTTTAGCGCCGCATTTGCGCCACTTTTTAACGCAAAAGCGGCGCAAACTTACAAAATACAATTGGATTTTGAAAGTTTGCGCCGCTTTTGTGTTAAAAGCGGCGCAAATGCGGCGCTAAAAAAGTATAAATATGGGCTTGTGTTTCTTAAAAATCACTAACAGGCAAGCAGAGCAGTGTTTGTCTATCAAGTCAGGTGGTGTGACTATGTGAAACCAGAGTCTAAGGCCCATATTTATACTTTTTTTGCACCTCATTTGCATCATTTTTTGATGTAAAAGCGGTACAATCCTGCAAAATATAATTGTGTTTTCTAAGTTTGCGCCACTTTTGTGTCAAAATATGACACAATTGCGGCACAAAAAAAGACTAAATATGGGCCTAAATGTCAAATCACACACTATATCACATTGCTCCTCAGAACTCTTATAATCTGCTGCTTTCTGTTTTGAAATTGCTATTCTACAGGGTACTGATTGCCAGTAATGGTCACAAAGCCTCAGAAATCATGGGCTATATCACATAAAGTGAACACTGGGCCCGGCCACTTTTCTGCGTTGACTGGTGTCTCCAGTGATCGTAGACCTGGAGCAGCACTACTTTACCATGTTAGGAAGTGGTATATGATATAGTTGCTTGTCATAGGAACACTCAAGGCATGTTCTGCTTTTGTCTAGAAATATAGTAGAGTTTGATGACAAAGCTTAAGTAAGCATAACACAATGACATACACAAGCAAAACAACTTCATAATTTAAACAAGACAGAAGGCAACACAACACAGGAAAATGCCACTGCAGTAATGCAGACCAAATACATAGCAGCACAAAAACAGAACACACCACCATCACAACAAACTGGCACACAACAAATATGCACAAACATTGTTGTCACATACTACCATCCCCAGGTTTCGTAATACAGTGGTGAAAGTTTGTTTAAAGCAACTACTGCCTTAACTTACCACCATGAACATGAAATAGTGCCAGTTAAAAATGTTTTTTTGCTGTGACACAGGGACTGCAGAATTACAAAATGAAGTCACACTGCAGAATGCAGCATAAAAGGAAATTGGCACAAAACAACAGGACACATTGACAGCAAAACAAAATTCCACATAGGAAATGAGCACAAACATTTATGTCACACTTTAGCACCTTGGGAATCTTTTCTTCATAATACATTGGTGAAAGGTGTGTAGAGCAAGCACTACTTTAATAGGACAAGTCATAAATCTTATACTATGTTCCTCCAGGGACAGGATGTTGGAAGGTTGGTCACTAGATGTGTGGCCTGCACAGGTAATGGGTCCGCACACAACCACAATTGGGAACCAAACACCCCATTGTAGTGCTTGACTCCCATAGGGTAGCTTTGCAGAGCAATCCAAGGCTTGCCCAGCAAAGGTGGTGTGGGCTAGTTATCCCCGTGCACAAGCACACAAACATGACCCTCAATAAATGACTGTCCAGTCTGTGCTTTTTCTTTTGATAAAGTAAAAGTACATTTATTATACACACGCTACTCAATACTATGCAACAATTTACAAATATACACAAATTGATGGAATTACTCTTGGATGAAAGTGTGTAATCATTCTTGTCCCTGACGAGGAGAAATATAATCCAACAACCCACATGGCAAAACATTTCCTGGTGTCCCAATGCAATACTGGACTGTAATTCAGACTGAGAGCACCTAAATCTGACAATAAAGTACATTTACTTTGAGAAGAGGTGGCTGTCAGTCTCATTACTCAAATCAGCACCAACAAGAAACATGTCAAGGAATGTTGGAACAATTTAAAGATTAGGATCACTTTTAGTTTACTTCTGGATTATTCTTAGATTATTTCCTAGTCATTCTTGATTAACTTGGTGTAATACCATTCGACACTCCTAGAGGATGCAGTCCCTCAAGCAAAGGAACAACACATCCATGAAGCTTGTGCTCCACCTTGAGATGGCACTCCTGGGGGGTTATGATTCCTTTGTCTGACCCAACTTAGGGTGGAGGAACAAATGTTGAATGGAGGGGATGTTGAGCTGCTCCTGCAGCTCCCCCTGTCAAGGGGCACTTGGTTGGTAGTGGCCCCGTATTCCTGGGGCCACCACAAGCTGAGGACTAGGCTCAGAGGGATGTTGGGCCTCACAAGGCATTGTAGGCCGGGATGCATTTGTAATGTGCTACTCTCCCACTGTACCGTGGAGAGCAGCTTTGCTTTAGTTCATGCAGCCTCATGCCACATTCTTCTTTGTTTGGGGGTGTCCGGTCCAACCTGGACACCCCCTGCAAGTCAGCCTTGTTGGAGAGCAGCACTGGGAGCACACCAGCTGCCTTTGTGTTCGTGGTTGTCCGGTCCCACCCGGACACCCCAATGTGGTGTGGTCTCATTGGAGGGCAGATCAGGAAACCCACCCCCTAGATGCCCACTTCGGCTCCTACGCCTGCCATCAAGAGCCAGTAGCCACTCTTTGGTCTACCTGCTCCAGTGAGCAGACGCTCACTTGTGGCCCCGTCCTCCCTGCTCCCACCAGTGTTGAGCACTGGAAGCAGGGACGGTGGCACTCCCCTTGCCTTCACGCAGCTCGGTGAGACAGGGATGGGTCCTGGGCCACCGCCTCTGCAGGGATCTTCACAGGAGCACAAAATCATTTCCTGGCTTTTGTTCAGTGTGGGGTCCCGGGATGGGGTCTGGGGCACCAGGAGAATCTTCATGGGGGTTTGACAGCACCCCCCAACTTCACCTTAGGTACAGAGTCCTGTGATGGGGTCTGGGGTCCCGGAATTATCTTCACGGGGAGCTCGATGGCGCTCCCCTGTTTGGCCTTTGTCCATCGACTCTCCCTCAGCCAGTGGTCATTTTTGTGGGGGACGAGATAGTCACCCCAACTTTTCTTCTTTGGGGGGCCCCGGGTTGGTACCCAGGGTTCCCTTCTGCCATCTTCATGGGGAGCTGCAACAGCGCTCCCATCTTTACTTTGCAACGCTCCCGGAATCGCTCTCCTTAGGGGTCCTGGAATGGAGTCTGGGGACCCTCAGCTCATCATCACAAACGTTGTGACGGTGGCCCTCAGCTTTACTTCATTTTGGGGCAGCCGGGGGCCCTGACCCACCCCAGGGACATCGACCAGAGCAGCCACAGAACTCCACGCACTTCGCGCTGGCTCTGAAGTAGGTCAAAGGTCGCTGATTTTCTTTGTTGAATATCTCGGGCAACCAAGGTCCGATTTTGATTCTCTTGGTATCATTTTGCTCCTGGTGGTGAGCCATTGCCACCAGAAGCACTTTCATTATGCCTCCTGGCCTAGAAGGTTTTCAAATGGTAGGGAGCGAGTCCCACTGACTTCCTGCGCCATCCTTTCCTTTGGGTACCTTCCTTTTCTTCTGGGCAATGCCCTCTCCTTGCGCCAGACCAGTCTTTTCCCCCAAATAGTCCTCAGTGGGGGTAAGGGGGTAGCCTACCTGGCCCTGGCATGCGCCTCGCTAGGCCTGAAGTCATTCAGGCAGAGTCCCTGCCCCAGGGGGCAGTCAGGGGGTTCTTCTTTCCAGTTTTCCATGATGCCCATCTTCATTTCCAGTGTCCTGCAGTAAAGTTAGCCAAGAGAGAGAGTTCTCCCCTGTGCAGAACCTTTTAGGTGGGGACAGAAGTGTCCAGTGGGCTGTACCTCTGGCCTATCCAGATGTGCCACATCACTTCCTTGATGCTGTCCCCTCCTTCCTGCACAGTATTCTGAGGTAGCTCAAAATGGCATCGTCCAGGAGCTAGGGCCACATGAGCTCTGAAACTTAGCCCCTCCTCCCCGACATTCCTTCCGGGGCCTCTCCGCCCATTTCCTGGCAGGGGCTGACAGCTGGCTGATTGATGCAAGGCCCTGCTCAGGCAGCTAGATAGAGCAGTAATTGACCCTTTTCCTGAGCTGAGTCAGAGAAAGATGACATTCCTGTATGACTCATAAGTTGTACAACTATCCTTTTGTAACCTACTGCATTCATTCTTTTCAGACAGGTTACAGTGTACATTGGTGTGACTCTGGTATCTGCGGGCCCTAGGCGACCTGATTAATCCCCTACAGTGAAATAACAGTAATCACACTGAGGATGACATTTACTGGAGTGTCCCTAAAGTAAAAATACAGTAAACACACTGACTATCCCTCACATGTGTACACCTATCTCATGAGGCCTACTCTAGGTCATCAGCCACTCTGCTTAGTTCCTTTTGCACCAGGCTACCTAAGCACAGTTCTTGGGCTGCACACAACAGAAATCCTCCCCATGCAGCCCTCACATGTGTGCACACACATGTGCACACATGATCACGTCTAATCAGTCCAGGACCTCCACTCTTGCTGTGCCATAGCAGCCTTTCCTTAGCAAGGCGGCACTGGCGGTAAACATACACAGTCCATTTAACCATGAGTTTACTGTGGGTGAGTCCCCAACTAGGAGGCTATCTCACAGTAAAAGGTCAAAGACCAGGTGATCAAAAAGCAAAAAATCATAGCGGACCAGATGGTCAGAACTGTCCTTTCACACGAACAATTTGAGAACTGCACCTAATGCCATCTCCAGCAACATCTCACCCTCACAAGAACTTTACAACAATAACTCCATATATGACAGCTTGCCCTCTCAAATGGACCCCATCACCATAGCAACTCAACTTCTCATCATGTTGCCTTTGTGGCTGCCATCACCACCATCCAAACACCTGCTACCATGAAGATCATCCACCCGTTTACTCCATCTGACCCTTGCTCCCCACCACACTTTCACCAAAGGACTCCTACTGATCAGCGATATACTAACACCCATCTTTACTATCTTTACCATTGACTCAACCACATTCCTGGACACCTTGAAACATGCCACCGTCACACACCAGCTCAAGAAAGCATCCTCTGCCCCAACTATTGTCTTTCAATTACAGTTCCATCTCCCTTCTCCCATTCAGTGGTGAAGGTGTTGAAGAAACCAATCAACTGATGCCTCATAACCACATGAGCAAACATCAGCTCCAGGAAAACACAAAGGGGGTTCTTACAACTTTGGAGGAGGTGTTAATCCATCCCAAAAGTGACGGTAAAGTGACGGATATACCACCAGCCGTATTACGAGTTCCATAGGATATAATGGACTCGTAATACGGCTGGTGGTATATCCGTCACTTTACCGTCACTTTTGGGACGGATTAACACCACCTCCAAAGTTGTAATAACCCCCAAAGTCTGGATTCAAGCCTAACCATAGTACAGAACCAGCACTCGTTGCCCACAACGTACACATGATCCTTGACAGAGGGGACATGTCAGCCCTCATTCATCTAGATCACTTTGCAGCATATGACACAGTCTCACATCCCATCCTCATAAGGCACCTACATGAGACTGGCATTAAGGGACCATCTCTGTGTTTTATCTCCTCCTTCTTAATTGATAGAACAAGAGCTATCAGTCTGGCATCTTACATCTCAGAAGCCTGTAAACTCATCTGTGGAGTGCCTCAAGATTCATCACTTAGCTCCCCCCTCTTCAACACATACATTGTCCCTCTGGCTAGTGTCATCCGTGCACATGACATTAACATCCTCTCCCTCACTGACAGCATGCAACGCATCTCATACTTTTCCACTTGGACAAGTCCCCCTGAACAAGTTCACTGCCTGCATGACCAAAGTCACTAACTGAATGAAAGCTGATTGTGTCAAGATCAACACCGACAAGACACAAGTAGTGATCTTCAGTAGGAATACCTCACTATGTGACTCTAACTGATGGCCAGCAGAAGTCTGGGACAAACCTAGCACCCACACCAAGAACTTCGGAATAATCATCAACAGCAAAGTGGACATTCTTGCACAAGTCAATGCGGTCACTGCACCCTTCCTCTAGACCCTTAAGATGCTGAGAAAGATCTTCAAATGCCATCCAGGCACCACTAAAAAAATGCCAGTTCCACTAATCATCAGAAAGTTGTATTACTGGAACACCCTCTATGCCAGGATCATCAAGTAGCTCACTAGAAGACTTCAAATCAGCCAGAACTCAGCAGCCTGACTCATCCACAACTTACCTCAAAGAACTCCTATCACACAATACTTCAGGTAGTTCTACTGGCTCCAACTACAAAATGCCCTCATTTTATACTCTTCACACACACCTTCAAGGTACTTAAGCCCCACCTACCTGAACACTTGCATCTTCTTCCATCAACCACCTAGCACCTACACACTGCACGATTCCTACTCGCACACATTCTAGGCTTCAAAAGAACCTGCTCAGGAGGATGGGTGTTCTCTTACATCTCTCCTAAAGTGTGGAACAGACTCCCACTCCACATCAGAGCCTCCTCCTCTCTTCTTGAGTTCTGCAAGAAGTTGAACACCTGACTTTTCAATTTACCAACCTACCATAGGCATGTCTAGGCACACTCACCTGCTCAGCCCCAAGATACCTTTACAGGTGATTGTCATCTTTACAAATTCACATAACATAGCATAGCAAAATATACCATAACATAACAAGCTTTTAAAATGCATGGTGTGACAAAAGACTGGATTTATATCTATTTAAAGATGAACGTTTTATTTTGGACTTTTGTCTATCATCTCATTTCAGCAACCAGTTTCATGCCGGCTACAGATTCTTTGCATGGACCATTTCTTGCAAAATGTAATATCTGTAATGACAATGTGGTTTCAAATTTTGAAATGAATTCCACTGATTCCATATTATGCAGATGACATTTCCAGAGTCATAACAGCACCATTTATGACTCCAATATTGTGAGTCTGTCATAGGGCACTAAGGAACAGATTTTAAAAAAGTGGTGCTGCATCCAGTGCAGTGGCACTTTTCTTTCACCCCTTAGAGCCCCCTAACACCCCCATATGTGGGCTGTATCTAAGAAACAGCACTCCATGGTGGTAGTTAGGGGACTCGCATCAAAATGTTAGATGCTAGTTCGGAGCTTTGCAGGATTAGCGTCAAAAATGTTGATGCTTATCTTGTAAAGCCCATTGTAAACAATGGTGTGCCTCCTTTTAACGCCTGCTCTGAGCAGGCATTAAAAGTGCCGAAAAAAATGAAGCAAAGAAATCTCTTAGATTTCTTTGTGTCATTTTTTGGACCCCCTAACGAGGGAATGCCCTCTTTGCCTACATTTTGCCTCATGCAAATCTAATGTGTCGCAAAGTGTTACAAAATAGAGCAAAGTATGAATTGAACCACTTTGTAAATTTGCACCTCGATTTTGGCCTCATTGTGCCACATTAGCATAAAAATAATGATGCTAATGTGGTGCAAGGAGGAGCTAGGGGCTCTTAAATATGTCCCTAAGAATTCTGGAAATGGCAACCCTAAGGAATTTAACTACAAAGTTTGACACAGATCAACGGAATTGATAGAACTTAGCAAATCTGTTTTTATTTGCTCTCACTTTTTCTATTTCATTCAAGCTATGCAACAAGCTAACCCCATGGACAGCCTCCATCTTGAGAAAGTCCACGAGATTTAATGACTGAAAATGTGAATGTGTCTTAAGCAATGTCAGAGATCTCTGAATCTCAGCTTAACTTGTGAACACAGTTGAAGTCATGCGTATGGTGTGACTTCCAGCAGTGTATAACTCTTTGCATTTTTAACAGCTAATTCCAGGATCTGGTTTACCTCTCAAATAATGCCACTTGTCAGAGGATGAAATTACCCACTGATAACAGGAGAGATGTAATTACAATACCTGTCTGCTCCAGCTATTTAACATTATAACAGCAACCTTACATGTATCAACATGTATCAACACATTTCCCCATAGACACAGAATGGGGAAAAACCTCTGTTACATCAGTGTCATATCTTCTGAAAGGGAGTGTGAGGCACAACAGATTGCTCTCACCTGCTTCTGGGGCTGGACTTTTACATTAAAAGTTAGAAGAAATACAACTTCACCTATAATACATGCTCCCTGATCATCAATTTGTCTCCTGGGTAAAAGCAGAGCTCTGAGGGGAGAATGGAATTATTTTTGTCCAGTGTCCAGCATTGTCTGGATGAGCCTCTGCATGTTATGCCATTCAAAGAAAACTCTATGCATCACCAGGTAACATTTGGCACCAGCTAAAATAATTAAATTGATATCACACTAATGTATGAATTACCTTGATTGTTAGAAGCCAATAATGATGTACTATCATCTTCATCCTTCATTAATATTTTGTAGCATGTAATGTTAAAGTGATGTGAACACTTTATTTATAGAACCTTATTTAGCTTTGTGTTGTGGCAATCACATAATTCCTATTGAGGAATGACCATGGTTCAATAAAGAGTAAGCTGGATATCCTTTTGACAGTTTCTATGGAGACACAATTCACAGTAGAAAGGAAACTGTGAAGCTCATGATTGGGGCAGTTCTGGCAAACACAGAGAAGTTATTTTCTGGCAAAACAGGGAGTATAATGAAAGGTGAGCGTGTTAGTGTCAGGCACATCTTTAAATTCATTGGAGATGCTTGCTAAAATTGTTGAGCACAAGGGAAAATAATTGCTTAGTGGGTTGAGCAGAGTATTATGACAAGAGGGGATAGTGGAAAATGGCCATCTTTAGCGTGAATCCCCCCCCCCACTTTTTACCCTGTCTGTTTTGTGGGACGTAGAACTCTGTGCATTATAGGCTGCTGATAGGAGTAAAGTGTCTTTGCTCCCTCTTTAGACATGGTTATATTAGCTCATCTCTGACTGGCATATTTAGCTTGCCAACACATCTTTGCTATCAAATCCATCAAAATAACCTTTTCTGATCAGGGAAAGCCTGATTTTAACTGTTTTTAAATCACTCCTAAGAATGCAGTGTTACCCACAAGTAGGTAGGGTACACTGTGGGATTGTTTGCAGAAGTGAAAGAAGTACTACCAACAAAAGTGGCTAGGGGGACCCTAGGAACCTTTTCCTCATTGGTTGGGGAGGAGCTATAAGTCATCTGTACCCACGGGATAGTGTGCCCCCTAAATGTGGCACTTCAAGGAACCCTACTCAGAACAATTTCTGGACCCGCAGGACATCAGAAGTGATAGGTCCTTGCTTGCTGTCAGCTCAGAGGAGCTCTGAAGGACTGGATTTTCTCCATATTTGTTATAAATGGGGAATCAGGTTGGCAGTCAGTTTGCATTCTGTCCAAGCAGGAACCCTCACTCTAGTCAGGGCAAGTGGGATACTCACTTAAGATAACCCATGCTCATCCCTTTGGTAGCTTGGCACAAGCAGTCAGACTTACCTCAAAGGCAATGTGTAACATATTTGTACCAACACACAATTATACAATGAAAACACAACAAAATGGAAACCACACCAGTTTAGAAATAATAGAATCTTACTCCATAGAAAACAATGGAAATGTTGTTGTTACACAAAGTACCTGGTTTGCATCAAAAATAAAACCGCACAGGCGAGCGTGCATCGGAATAGTCAGCAATGCATCGATTCCTTACTGGCAAGTGAGGCTGTGTGTTGTTTCTACTAAGGTTGGGTGGGTGTTTTTCTCTCCCGTTAGAAAGCGATGCGTCAATTTCAGGATGGGGCATCTCGGATCCATGCAGGTTCATGTTTATTATGTTGCCCAGCGATGATGCGTGTGAAATCAGGGCGCACGGTGATAGAAAATTGCACTACTTGGGGTTTGTGTAATTTTCAGGAGCCACAAGCGGGTGTTGCATCCAGCCACGAAGGAGGTGATATGTCGATTCCCCAGCTGTGATGCAGGTGGTGTGTCGATTTCAGCCGCAAGGCGGGTGGTGCATTGTTTTTACAGCCGTGTTGCCGGGGGTGCATCTAAATTTTCCCTGCACGGCTCCTGTGTGTGAATTTCCACGCTGGTTGTACCAGCTTTACCTTTCAAGGGCCCAGGGACTGGATATGGCACCACTTGGCAGGGCAGGAGTCTCAGTAGAGAGTCAAAGTGCTGGTAGAGGAAGTCTTTGATGGCCCTGAGACATCAAAACAGGAGGCAAGTTCAGTTCAAGCCCTTGGAGACACTTCACCAGCAGGAATATGCCACAAAGTTCAGTCTTTGTCCTCTTTCAGGCAGAAGCAGTAACTGCAGGCCAACCCAAGAAAGCACAGTCACAGGCAAAGGGGCAGTACTCCTCCTCGAGCTCTTCAGTGCTTCTCTTAGGCAGAGGTTCCTCTTGAACCAAGAAGTAATCTAAAAATCTGTGGTTTTGGTACCACTATTTATACCCCTTTCTGCCTTTGAAGTAGGCAAACTTCAGAGAAAAGTCTCCATTGTTCACAAGATCCTGCTTTGCCCAGGCCTGGCTCCAGACTCACACCAGGGGGTTGGAGACTGCACTGTGTGAGGGCAGGCACAGCACTTTCAGGTGTAAGTGGCCACTCATCCCTCCACTCTAGCCCAGATGTCCCATCAGGATATGCAGGCTACACCCTAGCCCTTTTTGGCACTGTCTAGTGGAGATTCACAAACAGCCCAACTGTGTCTGACCCAGACAGGGAATACACAAGCAGGCAGAGTCAAAGAATGGTTTAAGCAAGAAAATGTCCACTTTCTATAAATGTCATTTTCAATCTGACAATTTAACAACCAACTTTACAAAAAGTTGCATTTTTAAATTGTGATTTCAGAGACACCCAACTCCACATCTCTATCTGCTCCCAAACCTATGAGAGGTAGGCCTTGCACTAGTTAAAACCAAATTTGGCAGTATTTCACTGTTGGGACATGAATAACACATCACTACATGCCTTATCTTTAACATACACTGCACCCCGCCCCTGGCTAGGGCCTCATGTAGGGGTGCCTTACATGTATAAAAAGGAAAGGTCTGGGCCTGACAAGTGGGTACACTTGCCAGTCATATTGGCAGTTTAAAACTGCAGACACAGACACTGCTGTGGCAGGTCTGGGCCATGTTTACAGGGCTACTCATGTGGGTGGCACAATCAGTGCTGGAGACCCACTAGCAGCATTTGATTTACAGGCCATGGACACCCCTAGTGCACTTTACTGGGGACTTACTAGTAAATCAAATATGCCAGTTATGGAAAAGCCAATTACACATGCAATTTACACAGGCAGCACTTGCACTTTAGCACTGGTCAAAAGTGCCCAGAGTATGAAAAACAGCAAAAACAGAGTCAGCACAAAGTCAAAACATGGGAAGCAGAGGCAAAAAAAGATAGGGAGACTACGCCAAGGATAACAGGTCTAACACTCTTGTAGCTAGGAGAAAAAAGTGAACTTTAAAAGTCAGTGGCCTTACCATCTGTGAGGATACAGGGATGCAAAAAGCTGAAAAAATCATGTTTCCTCAGTTCTCAGTTACTCAGTCAGAACTGGGCCTATATTTTACCCTGCTCAAGGCCTTTGCTGATAAAAAACCTTAAAGTCCTAAGAACCTTCCCTGAAGCCTGGGAGCCTAAAGTGATCATCTGAGGGACAATTGACTCACCCCTGCACAGTTTGGGGGCATAAAAATGTTTTAACTCCCATTCCTAGAAGACAACGACCAACCACTAGAGCCTATTCTGAGAAGGTGTGACATCACTGAGCTAAAGAAACAGGTTTTCACTGCTCTGCATTTTTCTACAGAAGTGAGGTTTTGCAGTAGGCCTTCAGAAAGAAAAGATAACTGCCTTTTTGGAGCCTTTGTCAGATGCAGCATACTCATTCTAGCAGCTGGTAGAAAAGTACTAATTCCCAATGTGAATATAGTTATCAGTCTCAAAAAGCACCCTGATGATTGGCTCCAAATTCAAATTCCTCCTACTTTTAGCTTTCCTTGTTTAAGTAAGTGATTTCAGTGGGACCTCGGTCAATTGCATCAAGTTCACTGGACACATCTTTCTGCCTTGTCTTGCTGGAAGACGCTTTTCTTCATTTTGCAGCCCAAGTTCTAAGGTGCAATCTTTGATGGGACTTCTTGCTTAACTGGGTTTCATCTGAGTTTTTCCTTAAAGTGCACCTATGTCCCAGTCTAGTGCATCCATATCACTGGCACTTAGGGCCAGAAGTAGCAAAGGGTTTTACCTATTCTATGTCTATGGGAAAATGTGTTCGTACATATGGCCCTTAGTGCTTTTTAGTGATATTTTCAAATAAAAATTTTAAACTTCATGTCCCAAGTTGCCCTTATTGAATTGATTGAATTTAATTTATTAAAGTTTATTCTAGTTTCCAAACCAGAGTGATATTTTTTATTGGTTGGTGTTTTATCTTTATCACTGTTTTGGTACAGCATAATACTTAATGAATGGCCTTTGGTTAAGTCTGTCCACGTTTTTCTGCAACTGCCAAGGGCCTGAGCTCAATTTAGTTTAGTGACTTTTGGGGTTAGCCTGACAAATTAGTGGTGTCCTTCCTTGAAAACAGAAAACAAGTGGTGGCTGCACCATAAAAGTGCAACCTGTGTGTGTCCAAAGTGTACTTATTAGCATTAGCTCAAAGGAGGGACATGGTTGCCACCAAATACTACACAAAAAGGGGGTGAGGGCCCCAATGTTATAGATTCAAATTCCCCTGAGCTACTCTCTCAAAACAAAGATTATTAGTAGTTTGAAGAAAAGTGCTTCACAACAATTGTCTCAGCATTATTATTCCTTGAAGTGGGCTTTCACCTATCACAAATATTAACCCCCTTTCCTACACAGATTTTAGCCATAGTATCATTTTTAAATCAATTAGAGAGCTGATAAACCTTTTTTGTGCATGGCTATGTTAATGTCTAGCATATCTTACAAGGAAAGAAGGGGCCCTGCATATTTTGTTGTATACAAAAGTGTCACATTTCATTGACGAGCCTCTGCAATGTCAGTTCCATGCCTCACTTCTACAATCTTACAATCATGGGGTGTACTCTTTTGCTTCTTGATACTCATGCTTTTCATAAAATAGCCTGACAAATCTTATTATTCATAGTTTCTGACACACCACATAATAAATGGATGTCCCATTACCTAATCAAAACATGAATGACATTTGCTACAAAACCAATGAATGAAGACGACTGACACCAAACCCTGCTCTATTATTTTATCTTGCTTAATTTCAAATGATCTAGAAAAGCATCTAAAGTTGTCTTTTATGCCAAACCTAAACAAGTGAAAATTCAACATACTGCAAGTTCTATAGACAATCAGTCTTCAGTAAATGATGCTCTTATATTACTTATAATTATTATGGCCAATCTGGCTACAATATTGCTTCAAGCTATAAGTAATGGTGGGTGTAACTTGCATTATTGTATGTAGCTGGATTACACAGAATTATAAAAAAATTACACAAGGTTACGCAGAATTCTGCGAGTTGTGTCTCTCACACGCTGCATCAGTAAAAAGATGCTGGTGATGATTTTTATTCAGAAAAACAGCGCAAATGGTATATCAAGGTGCACAGGTATAGGGCTATTTTGTATACTCCTATCTAGCCATCCCATCATGTTTCCTGCTCTGTAGACCCCTTCTAATCTAATCTGCCACATACTGCTCCATTGCCATTCTTTTTTAGCTATACTTTCATTTTTTCATTAGCTCCCATTTTCTTTTGTGTTTATTTTACATTTTTGTTCTTAGTTTGGTACACTTTTAATTTATTTTCTATCCCAGCCAACCTAGCTATGGCAGAGGCAGGCAGAGCCACCACAGTGTCCCACAACCCATGTGGGTGATGGCAGAACCTGGGGTTGCCGTTCCACCAACATTTTTTTAAGCTGAGGCAATGGCACTAATTTTTTGTGCAATGATGTGTTGTCTTGTGAGCATGATTGATGGAATCTTTTTTGATCCCAAAAGACTCAGTATTATGATGACATAAGTGTCAGAATGTGGGACAGTGAGTGCAAGTTTAGAATGTTGAGTTTGTGGTTACACGCTGACGAATAAAGATGTGTAATACATAGCTCTGTGTGTGGCATATTCACTAGCGGGTACCCAGGCTGGGACGGATGCTACAAACATCTCCTCCACCTAATGATTGCAGCAGGCACCAGGTCCAGCAAAGGATATAGCTAGGCTGAGCTCCCTCAGCGACCACACTGAGGACTACTGCAGCTTTCTTAACTGCATAGATTAGGCAATTTCTGCTACCTCTCCCAATTGGCCAATACCTCACTTCATGGTTTTCCAAAGGGCCTCCTTAATGCTGGTGGTGTTGGCCCAGCCCTAACAGGGAAGATATCCTAGAAAAAACAAGGTTTTTCTTATTGCAAATGATGTTGATGAGGTGAACTAGTCAAAACATTCTTAATATGCATCATATAAAAGAAAACAGAGAGTAAGTGGACAATCCAAGACTGAGGCCATCCTGACAGCACACCAAATAGCGACATGGTATTGAATTATTTACCAAAGTAAGCATAATGAAGCTCCCAAGTCTCATGAGTCAGGACTCAGGAGAATATTACTTCAGAATAAATCATCAGGCATACATTGTAATTGTATTTGTAAATGTATTTATATAGAGCTTACTACCCCAGACGAGGTGTCGAAGTGCTTTTCGGCAAGTAGCACACTACTCCGGAACCTGAAATATTTAGTGGTGGATTAGTACAGGGAACTATAAGTACAGTATTAGTATTAGTATAGGGAGGTATGAGTTCATTTGACCTGTGGACACGGAGGACATGTGAGTCTGTTAGTTGGTTTGAATAGAATAATGGAGGGATGGAGGAGGGAATAATCCAGAAGTGTTAATTGGAAGATCACAGTAGTAAGATGAGGTTTGGGATGAGTAAAGGAGAGGTGAATGAGTAAAGAGTTTGTAGAAAGGGATTAGGGCGATCCGAATAGTTAAATGGGGTTTGGGATGAGTCAAAAGAGAGATAATTGAGGGACAATTTAATGGGTTTGTTTGGAAATCATAGTCGTAAACTAAGGTTTGAGGTGAGCCAGGAGGGGTAGGGAAGGGAAGAGTCTAGGAAGGGTTATTTTGCAGATGATAGTATTAGAATGGGTTGGGATGAGTCAGAGAGTGGAGATAGAGGATAGGTTGATAGAAGTATGAGGTGATGGTCAGACAGAGTAAACCTTTTGAGAGAGTAAAATGTATTTTATTTTCTTCTTGTTCAATAGGATTATAGTAGTAAATATGTAGATACATGATTACATAATCAAGGGAATAAATGTGTTAGGAATAACATATATTGAGATTTTAAGTTGCATCGTCTAAACACTGGCTTTCAAGAGTTACAGTATTTGAAGTTAATTTATTTGTGGACTTTTATACCATTATTTATCTTTCCTCAATGTTTCAATAGTGAAAATGCTTATAGATAAATAGTTAAGAAACTATTTACCTATCGTGATAGATAAAAGAAAAACAGAGACTCATGAGCATTTAATCAAGCAACAGATATAGAAACTATGCAATGACCTATGAACATGTCAAGTGTAGAATAATAACATATATATATATTTACATACATAGAAACATACATATATACATAATATATACACACATACATACACCTACACACACAAATAAATATATATATACATTTAATTGAAGTAAAATATACATTTGTTAAACAAGATAAAACAGTTATACTCATTTGTACATAGAAATACACATATCTAGATATATACACAGAATTACATTATAACATGTTTATATACACAGGGATATGCAGTCCATTGCTGTTTGAGTATTGTGGTTAAGTATAAAAGAGCCAACTCTTCTTCAAGTCTTCTGTGGAGCAGGGTGTGTTGGGCAAATATGTAAGTTTTGACAACCACTTCCTGTAACAGATGACGTTGCTTTAACCACATCTCCGTACCTGTTGTGAGATCTGTGGGTGGTGGAAATTATAAATCTCAACTAATCACATACAACTTTGTGGAAGAGAGTTAGGAGTTTCATGAATGGATTTTTAGTGGAAATTGGGGAAAGGTGAACGCTAGACAAACAACATTAATTAAGTCGATGGGCACATCACATCTGTTGTGGAGGAAGATGACAATTCAGATAACAAATGTAAGTAGTCCTTCAGATCCCAGACTCCCAAGTTATCTAATCAGTTGGTAACCTAGGCTTGAAAAATGCACAATAGGGAGTAACCACTAAGTTCACATTTTTTTATAGTTAGTTAAAAAATAATATCATGTACAAGTGGAGAGTGCATTGACATTCTTCTACCTTTATCAGTTTTGGGCGCAAGGTTGAACCACAAAGCTGGAGAGCTAAAGAGCATTGTTCATACATAAGAGGTGGCCTGCGGAATGTAAAAATAAAATGTAAATATTGCAGAGTCAAAGTAAGCATCATGGTGCATATGTAGCAAGAGGGTGGATGTACCTGTGTTATCAATCTAACAATAACAACTGAAGATTGAATTAGTCTTTCTCATCTCTCACCACTCAGCCATCCCTGGCCAGAGATTGATGTGTCCTCCTTCCTTGACTATCTGAGCCATGCACACTGGTCCACTCTATTTCACTTTGTCATTTGCAAAAGGCAGAGTAAGCAGTACATCAAACCAGTCCGGTCGCCACTGGATGGTTATAGTTAAGATCGTAACTTTCTTAACAGAGGAGGCACCCCAAAATAATTGTTCAAATGTAGGTTATTCAAGCCAAATCTCAGATTTATTATTCATATATATATATACATGACTATTGTGGATAATAACGTCTATCATCATGTTTTCATCAGAACATGATACATTCAATTTGTTTGGAGCATAATTCATTCACAGCCTAATCCAATACACAGAAATTTATTATAGATAAATATTGCATCAGAATTATTGTATCAACATATAGAAACGCTAACAACTGGTTCCTTTTTAGGTGTATTTCACAGGTAAAAATAACCAATAGTAGAGACTTCAACTTACTTGATTCACCACAGGTATAAAACAAAAATAATTGTAGTCAATATAGATTTTACAAATCCAATTGCTTCATCAGGGTTCATGGCAGGTCATTATTATATTGAAGTACAAAGCAACAATGTATTCAGTTTCTTAAGTTTCTTCAAAACAATACAAAGAATAGACATCTGATCTACAAAAACTCAGATGGGCGATCCCTTCACTCTATTATAATAATTTTTCATGTAGCAAATTGTCAGACATAATGTTCCACAATCAGCGTCAATTATTGCAACAGATCTATGATAAGGATTCTCACACTCATGGTGTCTCTGCACGACAAACATAGGAAAGAAAAAAAAGTTAGGATTGTGTTTCCATAGGAAATAGCTTTTTTAAGTTGCTTATAAAGGCCTGGTGGCTACATTTTTTGTCAGTTTTGACACAAATTCACTGATGATCTGTGAATGTGCGGCAAAAAAAAAAGAGCTTGGTTAAACGCCCCCCTGTGGTGGGCCAGGGCCCGGGTGGGATTGAACGCATGTTTTTATTTTAGGGGACACATGGGCCCTATCCCCTTGCCTCTGAAAGGCACTGGAGACCCCATTACTCAGAGCTGAGTAAAAAAAAAAGGGAGGGCACAATCATCCCTGGGCCAAAATACATTAAAAAGCAGAGGTGAGCCACGTGGCCCATTTCCCCGAGCATGAACAAGCCCTGGGACTTCATCCCAGGGGCTGAGTAATCAAATTAAGAGAGGGGGAGTGTGGCCACTCTTCGTGAACCTAATCAGGCCCTACGGGCCCCACCTCCCACAGTCAAAAAGTAAATAATAAGGAAGGTGAAACAAACACATATCGCTCCTACCTAGAGGGAGCAAGCAGAAAACAGCTGCTGCCTCTTTGGGGAAGCAATGCTGGCTCCTGCACATGCACGAAGATGGCTAAGGGTGCCTGGGCCCTAGGGCTCCCCCTTAGGGCACCCAGTGTGGTGGATGCTCCAGGTGAAGACAGTGGCATCCACCTATAATGTAGAAACACCTCAAAGAAGAGTTCACTGAGGCTGCAATAGGCTCAGGCAGGGGGTCTGAGCAGCCCCTGAACCATTAAAATAACATGCTGTTCCAGGGGATAGGGTTCCTGGGGCCTAATAAAGCTGGGTGGGGCCCTCCTTCGTCTTAATATATATTTTTGGGATGGGGTCCTTGGGTCCTGAAGGCCAACACTACATCAGGCACACCAATGATGCTGACAGCTGTTTGCTATTTCTCCATAGAAACATTGCAATGAGTACATGCACCCGAGTGCCTTGAGAAGCACCATCAGTGGTGAGACCAGCAGCTAGCCTTTGCTTAACTCTCTTGAAACAGATTCAGTGTGCAGTATTCAGCAATGTTCATGTAATCTGTTGCTTAAAATCCTCTCCACCTGTCTATCATGAGGTGGATGGACTGAAAAGTGATCTGCTGCATAGCGACGTCAAACATGTTCAGCAACTCATTATGCTGCACTGGCAACCAACTATGACAAAATAGGTCGGTCTGGGACTCTTTCATTTTGAGTAGAAGGTCTCCACAAAATCCAGACAGCCCACCACATCCACAAAACAAAAAGGGAGAACTTTGATTGCTAACATTTCATCTGGATTTCATTTGCAGAAACAGGCTTTTTCATGGTTTCAATAATATGGCAACTCCTTTGTAAGTATATCCTTATTAGAAGGCTGTTTGTGTTGTTGTACTATAGCCACAAACAATCAATGCATACCTGTAGCAGTAGGATACTTGGATACTTTGGGGTAGAATTTGCTGTACCCCTCACTGTCTGTGCTATGCAGAGGTTGCTGCAGGTCAGGATTGTACACTATGGGGGGAAACATACAGGGAACCTTTACATAATTCTGCATCTGATATCCTCTACTTCCTCCTCATCTCCTTCTATCATTTCAGTGGCTGGTCCTCTCTCACCACCACCAGCTATATTCATAAGGTGTTCTTTCCAAATGACCGTGTGATCTTTTTTTTCAAAAGGTACAGCTGGACTTCAATCCCATAGTGCACAGCGAGCTCATCACAAAAAAATTATTGTGACAAATTAAGCATGATGTGATGTTATCATTAAGCTGGCTAAGCATAAAGAAGTCCCAAACTCGGGAGAAGAAGTTTCTCTTTGTGACAAAGCCTGAAGAACTGGAAGAAAAGGTAGGTGTTATAATTTTTGACTTTCTGTAGGGCATACTGGGACTCATGGAGGTTGTGGTGGCTGCAGGTTTTTGGTTTCTTGCAAATATGGTAGACAGAGGTGTTGGTGGAACCACATTCATCTGAATAAATTGAATAAAGGTGAGTCGTACTTCCTCTGTGCTGCGCTCCACACTAACAATCACTGGCATATTATTCTCATCACCACTTTCCTCACTTGAAAGGCTTTCAGAGATTTTCCTTTTCCCTTGTCTTGCAGACTCAGCTGGGGTCCTATCTATGTCCACATCCTCAGAAAAGGGACTTGGAGAAGATGTGGTAGTAGTCTTTCTTTTCCTTCCTAGAGACTGTGAAGCTGTTGGGTAAGGGCCAATGGGGACTCCATGGGAGGCAGGGAGAGACAGGCAAAATTTGAACAAATAAAACATGAAATCATTGCTGGTGTCCAGCCAGGGCCCATAGAGAGGCTATGGGAGGCAGGCAAATATAGCAAAAAACATCAAATTATTGCTGGGGCCCCTCGAGGGCCCATTGGTAGTTTAAGGGAGGGACACAAAAATTAAATAAATAGTACATTAAGTAGTTGCCGGTTCTAGGCCCCGGGCCAATGGGGACTCTATTGGAGGCAGAAAATTTAATAATTGCTGATGCTCCTCCAGGGCCCGTGTGGACTCAATGCCAGGCAGGCAAAAGTCTAAACAATTGATAGAGAGCAGCAACACTGTACTGCAATCAGCAACAAGCAGAACTAAATATATCAGGAAAAAATAACAAAATAAATAACAAAAATGTTCTAGGCCTCCGCTATCAATATCTTAGAAAATGGGTTTTAAAAGTGGAAGAAAAGGATTGAAACACACACTGTCTGCACAAAATGGTGGAGACATGGAAAACGATGACAAAATGGGCACCAAACATACAAACACCTCACTGGCTCCACAAGATGGTGGTCACTGCATTGGCAGCAAAGAAGGAGGCTCAGAGAACAAAGACAAATTAGTGGCCTATGACAAATACAGTATACAATGACTAAAAACTAATGTCTACCACTTCATGGCCAAAAGAAAGGAGTCATAGAGAACAAAAATAAAGGGGCATATTTATACTATGTTTGCACCGAATTAGTGTCATTTTTTTACTCTAATTCGGTGCAAAACTAACTCCATATTTATACTTTGGTGCTAGACCCCTCTAGCACCAAATTTATGGAGTTAAAGTCATTTTTTGAAAGTGGAGACCTACTTTGCCTTAATGAGATGCAAGGTAGGCGTTCCCGTGCAAAAAATGACTCTATGACCTTAACGCCATATTTAGGGGCATATTTATACTCTGCGGCATATTTATACTCTGTTTGCACCGAATTAGTGTCATTTTTTTTTAACTCTAATTCGGTGCAAAACTAACTCCATATTTATACTTTGGTGCTAGACCCATCTAGCACCAAGGCCCTGATTTAAACTTATTTTGCACCACATTAACGTCATTTTATGACACAAAAGTGGTGCAAACTTACAAAATATTGGCCCTTATTTATACTTTTTGCTGCAAAACTGCACTAACTCAGTTTTGCACCAAAAAGTTTAGGACCGGCTTGCACCATTTCTGTGCACTAGCCGGGCACCATATTTATGGAATGGTGCAAGCCGGTGCAAAGGGTAGGCTAGAGTTTTAAAAAATGACTTTAGTCGGGTGGGGCTGGCAGTATAGAAGAAGAGGGTTTAGCACCAAAAAATGGCTTTAGGCAGGTTAGAGTGAAAAAAAATGACTCTAACCAGATTAGCGTCATTTTATGGTGCTAAACCTACCATGCCACATGACTCCTGCCTTAGAAAAGGCAGGAGTCATGCCCACCACCCCAGTGGCCAGCACAGAGGACAGGGGTCCCCTGGGCATGGCCATTGCACCCGGCGCCATGTATGGGGGCCCATTTCAGGGCCCCCTATGGCACTTTCAAAAATAAAATGCACTTACCTGTACTTACCTGGGATGGGGTCCCCCATCCTCACAGTCCCTCTAGTGTGGGTGGGGGTGCCCCTAGGGCCTAGGGAGGGCACCTCTGGGCTTATTCCATGGTGTTCCACCATGGAAATAGGGCCACAGGTCCCATAACACCTGCCCTGACCCAGGTCTTAAAAAATGGGGCAAAGCAAGCTTTGCCCCATTTTTTGACCCCTCCTCCCTCCCTTGCACCATTTTTACATGGGAGTATAAATATGGTGTTAAGGCCATAGAGTAATTTTTTTGCACGGGAACGCCTACCTTGCATCTCATTAAGGCAAGGTAGGTTTCCACTTCCAAGAAATGACTTTAACTCCATAAATTTGGTGCTAGACGGGTCTAGCACCAAAGTATAAATATGGAGTTAGTTTTGCACTGAATTAGAGTAAAAAAAAGATGACGCTAATTCAGTGCAAACAGAGTATAAATATTCCCCTTAGCGTCAAAAAATGATGCTAATCTGGTCAGAATCATTTATTTTGACTCAAAACTGTCTAACGTCATTTTTTTTTAAGCTAGCCTACCCTTTGCACCGGCTTGCACCATTCCATAAATATGGTGCCCAGCTGGTGCTAAAAAATGGTGCAAGCCGGTGCAAAACTTTTTGGGGCAAAACTGCCTTAGTGCAGTTTTGCACCAAAAAGTATAAATAAGGCCCAAAATGTTGTCCTCTGACAAACAGAGTACACAATGGCTTAATAAATGGCTGACCAGCAAAGAAGAAATTCCTAGTTCAAGTTAGGTTAAGACCCAAACAGTAAAACAACATAATCCTACAATGATAAAAATATTTGATTCAGCAGAAATCAGTGCCATCCTCAAGAAGCCCACAGTCGACCCGAATCAACTGAGGAACTTCCGACTCATCTCCCTGCTTTTCTTTCCAGGCAGTGATTGGGAAGGCCATCAAAAGCAACACACAACCCACTTCGAACTTCACCTTCTGCTAGACAACACTCAATCAGGATTCAGAAAGAACTACAGCAGCAAACCAAAGCTCATCATGGCCACCAATGACATTGAAATCATCCTAGACCGAGGAGAAACAGCAGCCCGCACCCTGCTTGACTTCTCTGCAGCCTTTGGCACTGTCTAGCATAACACCCTCATCAGAAGACTCCACAAGGCTGGCTTGTTTGGTGCAAAGAATATTACCTTCTCTGAAAAAATCATGCATTAGTGTGGAGTTGTGGTGGATTCTTAGAAACTGCCCATATGGAAGGCAATCACAGGGAGACCGTGGATGGAAACTCTTGTGCTGGAGCAGGGTATTGAGCTTGGTTGGTTTCCCATACAAAGTGACAATCAGCTTGTTATTGTCATGTTTAATAAGCAAGTACAAGAATGGTATACTGTTGTGGGTCATTATTATGTGTGAATTTCAAATTAATTTGAATATTATTGAGGTAGATATCAAGGGTTTCGAGAGATGCAGGGGAATCTGACCAGATTAGGAAGGTGTCATCTATGTATTGTTTCCAACAATGTATATTACCAACAAAGGGCTTCAGGTCAGAAAACTTGGTTAGAATTACAAATATTTTGCACTGGGTCAGTGTCAAATAAGTGACTCTAATCAGCACAAAATGTATTTTTCCTAATTTACTTTCCAGTGCAAAACTTGGTTTATGTTGGAAAGTACCCTAAAATTAATGCAAAGCAGCATGGGTGGTACATGGGTGTTTCCATGCAGCCACTCATGCCTCTTAAATCAAAACCGTATCTACAAACAATAGTAGACAGGGATTTGCACCAAAAGTTCACACCATTTGAAAGGAGGCATTAAAAGGAGAAATGTTTTCATTTCTCGTTTTTTTTCCTACTTTGCACACTTGCTGCAATGTGCAGCATATATACAAAGTAGGACAACTTTTAAAGTGTGTCTAAGCATAGCATTTTTTACTGGATGGGGACCCTTCCAGTACAAACCCATGTTAGACTGAAGCACACACCCTTGCATTATGGCACAAAGGTGTGTGTATATTGCACAGCAGCTAAAATCTGTGCTGTGCTAGGGAGAGGGAAGAAGAGAACCATATCCCAGAAGATACGGTGGTCTCCTGCTCCCTCCCTGTCATGCAACTCTGTGCAGCGTTTTTGGCTGCTGTGCTGCATTCCGTGCCTGTTTTGTAAATCTGGGCCAGTGTGTGTCAAAATGATTGACAAAGAGGTTTGCCAGGTTTGGGGAAAAATAGCACCCATTGAATTCCCTGAACACTGTTGATAATAGTTATTGTTGTATGCACAATAATTGCACATGAGAACAATCTCAAATAATTCTACTATGAATTCGATGGAAACCTGTGTGGGTCTTGTATGTTTGTCTAAAACATGCCTGTTGACTTCTATACTCTCTTTTTGGGAAATATTCCTCACCTCAGGGTGTGTTCTATGCTTCAGCTTGAGAAGCCTCTGTGAGTGGTTTTGCTACTCCTACTTTTGTTTTCTTATAGGGCAGTAGGTGGAAGGAGGCTGTCATTGAAGGTTGGCCATGCCAGTTTCAATTAGGTTAATGGGTTTGTAGTGCACTATTACTTTGTTATTGTTATTTCAAATATATAGTTTTATTTTCCCAGTATCTCAACTTGTCAGAGTAGCCCTATCAGATAGAAGTGGAGTTTCCAGACTCACACCACAGACGTGCCAAAGGTACATCAAAGGCAGGGCCGTCTGTGCCCATCCATGCCAGCATGGTTCCAGGGGCCAGGACCCTTGCCAGTTCAGTGTCCACCATCTTGCCCCACTCCGCAAAGGAGATCTGCCTACTGGCCCCGGCTGTTGCTGAGATTTGTAAACATACTATGGATATTTCCAAAGACGAGCCTAGTTGTGATAGGTGTGGTTTTACTGTATTAAACTTGATTACTAATGGACCCAAGGGCAGTAAAGTGGGCCATTCTGCACACATAGCACAATGCTACCTTTTAAATTGCTGCTCTTTACTGAAACAAAAGTCAGAGATTCATTACTTTTTGGTAGACCATCAGCTGGAGGTACTCTTTTTTATGGAAATCTGGCACTCTTCTAAATCACCCCCCAATATTCTTTGGCCCGTTCCACAGGACTTTGCTATCCTGAGGCACAATAGACCTTCCCAAAGGGGATGGGGAATTGAGGTTATTTTTAAACAGCATATCCTCCGTATTTGATCTGAAATAGAGATCACAGGCTGCGAAGCGGCTTTTTTTTTGCTGTCTCTGTCTGTACCTTAGCAGGTTTATTGATTTATCAACAACCAGGCTTCGCTGTTCATTGCTCCATTACATTAGCTGACATTTTAGCTGCGTATACGCTATGCTACTCAAATGTGTTAATCTTGGGTGATCTCAACCTACACGTTGAAGACGCTACTTGCCGGTCGGCATCGTCCCTTATGGAAGATGTATATATTTGGCAGTTTACTCAACTGGTCCAGGGACCCACACACCAATTCAGTCATATTTTAGATCCTATGGCCCATATTAATACTTTTTGATGCAAAACTGCGCCAATGCCGTTTTGCGTAAAAAATATTACCGCCGGCTAACGCGATTTCTGTGCACACTGCTGGCGTCAAATTTATACTTTGACGCATTGCGGCACAAACCACAAACACAGCCATTTGTGCAGAGGAGAGCCAAAATGGATCCCAGATGCCTGTACAGATGAAGATGACAACAGACCAGGAAGATGACAACAGACCAGGAACCAGCCAGGAGGACCCACACAAGACCCACGACAGGGGGAAGAAGAAAAGAAAGTGTCGCTTCAGTGCAGAGGAGCAGGAAATTCTGGTTAAAGAGGTGACGGAACACCAGCACCAACTGTTTGTCACCTCAAAGTTGCCAATCAGTAGGAGAGAGGCAATATGGCAACAAATTGTTGACAAGATTAACAGTGTGGCAGAAGTACGCAGAACAGTCATCTAATGCAAAAAACCCTGGCATGACTGCAAGCTCAGGACCAATGAAAAGATGGCCAGGAACACGAAGGCAGCACTGCAGACTGGAGGTGGGAGTCCAGCACCACAGGAGGCCCTGGACCACATGGAGGAGATGGTGGCAGCCGTCATCCCTGAGGAGATCGTCACTGGGATTCAAGGACAGGACAGCGCAGACTACCAGGAGACAACGCACATGCAGAGTAAGTCGCATGGGGAATTAAAATGCACTAATGTTAACTGCAACCGGGGGGGGAATACCTACTACACAATGCATGTAAGTCATCATACACATGGAGTGGCATGGGTAAAGGGGCACGGGGCATGGCCCGTTCTATGAAAACCTGGGGCACACCATTACACAACACCAACAACCTTTCCATGGGGGTATGCTGCCATGCCAACGATGTTGCAAAGGTAAAGCCACGATAGGAGGCAAGGGCACAACGTCAAACTGACATCCCGTCACACATCAGCCACTAAACTCCCTACATTAACTAGGGCCCAATTAACAACCTCTAGCCATACCGACAACTGGAATGTAACATTGACAACAGTTGCCATTACCACCTCTGCTGTGTGTGCTGGTCAAGTAGCCAATTGCAGTAACGTCCCCATGGATCATACACACCCAAATTAGAGGGTTTAGGATGACAACGTTAACAATGCCCTGAACAAGACAAATGTTCCAGTCCTGTCAAATGTGAATGCCCATAGTTGCCGCAAACATCAGCCAATGTCATCAACATCAGCACTAATGTCACACCCATGCTGCATATGTCAGGGTCCATCCTGAGCCTGGGTCACAATGCAACATTCCAAATGTCATACTGCTCATACAACAGCATTGAGGGGGTGGACACATGTAACTGGTCATTGAAATACACCTGCACAGTCAGAGCAGGAAATAGGACACTGCTACGACTATCAGGGCAATCCAATGTACCACACATTCCACAACATCAGCAGTACACATTATCAATGCTGACATCCATATCGTGCTATAACAATGCTATACATAGTATACGCTACATTTCAACTACATATAGGTGGATGTGAAAGATCCGAGACTGGGGCAGGTCCAGATTGTTAAGTGTGCTGCTAGTGCCATCAGAGCACCCACAGCCAGTGAAAGGCCTCACCATGAGAATGGAAGTAGGGGGAGGGTTGAGTAGGACAAGAAGGTGGCAATTCACTATTTGGCCAGAACCAACACCTAGAGGAGATGATGCTGACAAGTCCACAAACTGACCACCATACATGTGACATTCAGGTGGGGCATAGGCCTGGGAGAATGCCCATCTGAAAGACTGGAGCAATGAACAGGAACCCAGATCACAATGTGAAAAGCATCACAAGGCAGGCATGTCACATCACAAATGCCACAACACAGACACACTAATTGTACCGTATTTCATTGCAGAGGACGATGGATCTCCTGCGGATATGCCTGTCCAGGACTACCCTGATGACATGGATGACGAGCGGACAAACATCAGCCACCAGACCCTCCAAGAGGTCCTTGGAACTCTCCAGACCCCACCTTCAGTCACAAGGAGGAGCACAGATACAGCAGCCATCGCTGAGGATCTACCCACCACCCCAATTGTACGAACTGCCAGCTCCAATACAGCTGAGGACTCTGACAACACTGGCACCAGCTTTGAGAGAACTGTAGTCGGAGTACAGCAGGAGCTGGACAAGGAGGTGCAGGTGGGGATGCAAACTATGGCGGCAAGCCTAGAGGGGGTGCGTTCATGCATGATGTCAACTGAAGAACAGGCAGCAGCTATGCAAGGGTGAACAACTATCTTGCAGGAGGTAGAAAAAAGGCTGAAGGAAATCAGCACAGCTGTAATACAGTTGATCCAACACCTACAACAGCAATCCTGTCAACGCGTGCATGAATGCAACATTGAACCCCTCAGGCTGACCTGGCTGCCTACCATCGTGATGTGGCTGCTATTCTTAAGAACCAGAAGATTCTACTTGCAGCAGCACTGCCCTTAAGACCCCCACAGGTAGCAGCTACCGGGATGTCTGACTCCACGTCTACACACACTGAGGTGTGTGTTGCCCCTTCACAACCACCACCACCAAGGGCAGAGGAGGCAACACACACATCAGAAGATGAAGACCATGAACAGATCACCTTCACACGTAAAAGTACCCAGAAGCACTAGTCCCTGCCACGTGGCCACCTATTAACAAGGTCCTGTGCTTTGTAACATGCCAGTCTTGCAACAACTGTACTCAAGCACTGTTCTGCAAACCACTGTCTATCTTGTCAGCCTGCCCAGTGATTGTCTCTCACTAACTCATTGGCAAGTCCTATCCCTCTGCACTGTCTGACACTTTACCCCGGCATTTCCAATGACATGTCCTTTTGCACTTGTGTAGGATCACAATGGAAGATGTCACTATAATGGACTCACAATCATGGACAATGTACACATAGCATTACAGCACTCTTCAATAAATAGCACTTACACAACCACTTTGTCTCTGTGTAATGTGACACATCAACCGTGCAGTAGATCACAGAATTTTGCCTCCTGTCAAATATCATAGATTGTCAATACAACTGTCCTGAGATAATGTGGGCTGATAACTATGCACAGTGGCCTGGATTCTACCAAACTCTGCCCTTCATGAGGGTAATTTCTGAGGAAAAGAGAAACTATATACCATAATGCTGTGTTGGACAGATTAACGCTTCCTCAAGGGATGTCAAAACCAGAAAATAGTGCCTCCAAAATGTTGCTTCAATGCAAATCTAACATATGTAACATTGCTCACAAATATAAGCGAACACTCACCAAACTGCATGAATGGAGGTGTATGAGTTTACATCCAAATAAGTAATCATGCTGAACAGCGTAACAAATGATCTATGTGAGTTATGTAAACTATACTACAAGAGAGCTTACTACCACTCACGTTATAAGGGTTTCCTTGGACATGAGACTGCAGTCAGACATAACACAGTGTCCCTAATCCTAAATCGGGAAGCACAGTGTGTAACATTGAAAACATACATTATGAAAAAAAAACACTTTGGGATCCATAGTAACTGTGATTGGTGGTTGCAATGAACGGCCGAATATTAGCAAGTAGCTTTGGGGTAGCTGCCAATGTTACAGCTCAGTTGTGATTTGTTTGCAGCATAGGACACAAAATGTAATACAAAAGAAACACTGTACACTCATGCCAAGGCCCCGATCTACAAGTATGTGACACATACTGTAAAGGGTTACCTACATATTTATTAAACAGTAAAAACAGAAGTGAAAACTCTGGGAAAAGCCTTACCTACCCTAATCTACTCTAACTACTCATTACCCACAACTGTCCCTAACTAACTTAAGCTAAACTTACTTATCACATTTAACGAAACGTTCTAAACATCAACCCCCCAGCACCTCCCTTTTGAGATGGGACACATGGAGGACGTCAGATACTAACCTAAACACATACTATCCTATACTAAAAAAATATATATTTTGTTCGTTTTTTTATTTTATTTTTTATACATATATATATATTTTTTGTAAAAACACAAGAACCCCAACATTGCACAACACACTTAAAAATAAACAGTAAAAATATTCAGGACCCCCCACCCCCACCCACTAACACTAACTAAACTAACAGCCTATACTAACCTAACACTAAGCCCTCTAAACCCACAAAGTATAAGAACCAGGAAAGATGAGGGATGGAATCATGTCCGTCTCATAGTCTACAGGTTGGCCCTCCGGAGGGTCCTCTTGATGGAACGCACCCGCCGGTTGACCTGTCGCACCTCCTGCCACAGTCTGCTCATCTTCCTAAGGACACGGTCCAATTTCCATTCCATTTGTCCAAAAGCAGCAGGGTCAATGGCTGCAGTAGGGGTGGTCTGGGTGCCAGCCGAGGAAGTATGGGCCCGTGTTGTGTCCATGGCTGTGGGCTGCCCTGTAGGTGGTGCTTGACTTGAGCCAGGAGCAGTTGCTGTGGATGGTCTTGCAACGGTCCCAGCTGCTGGTGGTGCCACCTGGGTGGTAGTGGTGGTGGTGGTGGTTGTGGTAGGCCACCTTGTGCAAATGCCCTCCAGGCTCCAGAGGCTCGTTCATGGCGATGTCTGCAGGCCATGTTGCGGTCCCCAGAATCTACTTGAAGTATGTGTTGGTACCTCATTGCCCACCGTTGAAACTCCCTGACCTGCATGGGAGTCATATTTGCAGCTGTTAAGACAAATAGAAAATCTAACATTAGGTACTGCATTGTGCGAAATGGCACAAGAAGTAAATCAGACAATACATCTATTGTACTTGTAACAGCTCATATCATCATACATATCATTGATTGTCCCTGAGGAAGTACATGGCAAGCCAGCCTACAAAGGTCCTATCACACATAGCACATCCAAACCCTACAAGATGGGTAACAACAGCCATGATTTTGGCATCATTGTTCGGCCAGTTGTCAGCTAACAATCATGCTGCACATCCTCCACCACTGCCAGGGCTACAAATGTCATTGTACGGGATAGAAATCTAGGGCCACATGATCTGCGAGTTGTAAATTGACTTGCAGTATAGTAAGCATGTGCTAAACATGAGTGTGTATACTAGGTTCAGACAAAAGATTCACTGATTGACATATCTGTGTACCAAACTTGTATCATCAGTCCTAGGTACACTATTCACAAACCTATGCCTGTGTCTGAGGGGGGTGGACTAACAACTAATAATTTCTAACAACAAGGACACCCAGGAAGCTTAGGAAAGCTGGACATGTGTTTGGCTCAGCACACACACCACAGGTAAGGAGGATCCACTCATGTTTGGAAATGCAGACCTTTGTCCACATCATTTACTACCAGTAATCCATGACTTACAACTAACACAGAGATGCAAGAACACCCCTGGCCATGAGTTGCATGCACACCTAGGCCATTGCACTCAAGTGCCACATACTCGTAGCACTACATGTGGAGCTACATGCTGCTAGGAAGTTTAACCTACAGTTTGATAAGTACATTAGTGAATAGGGAAGCAGAAGTCTGTGGGTAAGCATTTGGCAGCCCCATTCTGGGAGAATTTGGGTACGACTGGCTCACTAATTCACTAATTTGGTCCAGTGCGACACTTTCTGATTCAAGTTTTATCCACATGACTCATCCCTATTCACATTGCCTTGCCTACAGGACTGACATAGAATACCTAAATAAGACAATAGGATAAGGATTAGCCAACTCAAAGATGGTGATAAAATGATATTCCACTCATGGAACAAAACAAATGATTGGCCAGCGCATCACACCTTGCTATGTGTCCAACACACAGGAGTCCATCACACATCACCAGCAAACACAACACATAACAGACACATCAACACTTACTGGAGTTGTCTGGGTCCTCGAATCGAGCCACCTCACCAACAGTGTAGGGTGCCGGTCTACCTGTAAGGCATGGAAGGGAAAAATTTGCTCAATGTCTGTGCACTGTACAACAATTCCAAAAGACAAATACTATGTGTAAGATTACATCAGAAAGTAAAGCCTCTCAGACATGATGATACTGCATCCTACAGAGCACAGCTAACATGTACATACCATGGGTCTCCAGTGAGTGATACACACATATCTGCACACATGCAGTGGCCCTAACTATCATGTGTTGGCAAACATGCTCCTTCATTAGTGAGCAGATATAATCATGGAGTATATTCGTCTCATCATGTGTATCCATGAGAGACATCCAAAGCCACTTTCCGTGAGGACTGCATTACCAGTCAACCAGCCATTGTGACCATGACAAATTTATGACACACAGGTACAATGTACAGAGGGGCAGGGACAGTTGTTAGCCCTCATGTTCATACAGTTTCTTCATTTGATGTGGCACAGCTATGATGACTTGCACCAACCATAGAGATATGAACCCATGTGCATACCTTTGGCCAGCCATCCCTACTTGAAATGTGGCACAACAAACTCCAAAACCAGTCTAAGATGTTAGCTGAGCGCAGCTAACACTTGTTCCCTATATGTCAAAATCCAGATCAGACATGTATCCGAAATGAAGGAGGGGCACAATAATCCCTAAGATTTTGGGAATTTCCACGGTTTCCTTACACACTCACCAGACACACAAGAGACATATGTTCGGGCCACATTGCTATCATCAATTGATGTGAAGCCTGCACTCATTTTCAGCCTCATGTTGTGTTTAGAAAGTCAGTCTAGCTGTTGCGTCAACAAATGATGGTAATGATTTTTAAATTCGTATACCTCACAGGCAACTGTGGCCTATATCTATACATAATTGGCTGCTGATTTGTTTTGCTGTTTGACACAAAGGTGGCACTAACTTACATAATGCAAATGTATTCAGTAAGTTTGCGGAGCTCTTGCTTCCTAACAGCTAGCAATTGTGGTCCTTAACAAAGTAGATATACGACCCCGTATGTTTCAGTAGCATTCCACACACTCAACAACATTGCCGGCAGATATTGCAAAAATCAGCTGATGTCACTACAGAGCATTTAAACGTGCACATTAACATGATTTGTACTCACCAACAGGGCCAACAATCACAATCCCCAGGTGGTCCAGCAGAGTTTGCTCCCTGGACACAAGGTCAGCCCAGCAGTGCTTCAGCTGGTGCTCATTTCTGGGGTCTTATAAATCCTTTGCAGATAATGCAACACCTTTGCCCACTGCAGCCTCCGTGCCTCAGTGTGATACCCCTTCATCACATGCCCACCTGCCTCAATCATTAGGGGTAGGAAATGGCACACCAGCCACATGAATCCACCCTGCTCATCCTCTTCCGTCCTGCCAAGACATAGCCTACCCAACATATTTGTAACAAAAGAGAAATAGGGGATAAAGGGGAACAAAGGAGAATAGGGGGAAAGAAGAACAGGAAAAATTAAAAAAAACAACTAACACAGCCCAACTACACCCAAACTAACACTACCCACAACAGTCTCCCAACAAAACAAAGGCAATACTTTACAACACAAATGAGCACAAAAAACACTCAGGATACTACAACAAGTTTTTAATCACAAACAGGCAATAAAAAGACCACACAGGAGACAAATTCAATAACTATACAGAGGCAAATTGAGACAAAGCCACACAGTCAGGTAATATCACAGACTGCAAAGTGAAAGTGAAAGTACACCCACTGCACATATTCTATAAACAGGATATCCTATTACATCCCTACCTGCCTAAAATGGTGGGAGTTTTTATCGTCATGCGTCAAAATATTTTGATGCATACTGTCTGCACGTCATTTTTTTCGACCCACAGGAGTAGATTTGAGCCTGCATCCATATGTTTGGAAATAGTTTTACACTTAACCAATGTTCTGATGTACAGTGTGGAAGATACAGCTCAGGGGCAATGGTTATTTCAGGGCATTATGTGTCGTTTTTCGGCCATAAGCATCATTTTTTGACGCATGTGCGTCATTTTTTTATGCGTATGCAGCACAATTTCAGGCATTAACTGGGTTTGGGTCATTTTCCCATTTTAATTTAATATTACAGTTGTGACAATACTGAGATAGGCTGATTGCACCCACTTTGGTCATGACGGTGTATGGGCACATGTGACACATCATACTACTGCGGACCATGCTCCGCTACATGTACAGGATTTTTACTCTTGACTGACGCAATAGCTGGCCAAACGTGTGGCCTACATATATGTATTGCACAAATTGGGCATTTTTGGCGTCAGGAGAGGATAGCAAGGTGACTCACATAAGTACAATACCTCAATGCCTATGGCTCAATGTGTGTGCATTGGCTACTAATATTGTTTTTGACCCACATTGTGAGCATCACAAGATGCATTATTGCAAATATGCTTGTATGAATGTGGAGTCAATGTGTCCAACCCTCAGATGCAAGTCAGTGTGGAAATGAGAGAGGACATGTGTTGGTCATACATGTAGCAAAATCTGCTGTGTGCACTTTCTAGTTTTTGGGTAACATAAACACCACAAATGACAAAGCATGCACTAGATAGATAGCAGACACTTGTTCATGTCAATGGTCCAAAACCTGGGCATCACATGTCCTGGAATTTTGGATACTGCTTCCTAGGCACTTGTTGGTGAACCCACCATGAGTCAGGCACATGTACAGACTAAGTGGATACCGTGTTATTGACATGGAGAGCCAAAGGTGAACCACATTTGTAATATCACGCCACAGTTGTGGTCATATGACAGAGCCACAACTCTCCTGTGGCAGTGGTGGACCAGCAGACGAAGCAGCACGTGGCCACATATTTCCAGTGATCAATTGCACAGAGGTGTCTGGTTCATGTGTGTGGGCCAATGTTAATTCTGCATATTTTTAGGGGTCTATGTTGTCACAGTTACGTCCAGGTCTAGTCATGAGTCAGTGGCGGCTATTCCTGTATCTACTGAGTATCCTTCTGAGATCAATGGAAGTAAAGTAAATGAGGATTTGAGAACCCACCTGGGGATGGACCCACCCTGTCACTGCAGACGTGTTATGAGACTGTCAACAGGGCACCCTTGGTGTGCTGAGTGAGATCATATCTCAGGAGTCTTGTACCGGCAGGTGTCATTACAACATTTGTACACAGGTTAGCATGTAAAGATCCCACTGCATCTGGGAACATCATAGCCTCTGTGTTGATTAATCTTGCAGCACTTGTCGCTCATGCATACATGAGACCCAGACAAGGGATAGGCCATGATTTGGGTATTTGGAGACAAGTTCCCAATTATGGTACGATAAATAAGCAGATTATGCTAAATAACTTATTTGAGTATGCATTGAAGAACCACCTGACAAAATACCACCGGAGGAATGGGAGGGTTGGGAAAGCATGTATAATACATATGTAGCCACAAGGAACCTTTAGGGTAATGCACAGACATGTGCCAGTCAGGCTGACAGGATGCAGGGTCAATCAGGATCCAGCAATTTTACAAGGTATATACTCAGTGGTCTGACTAAGACTGGTCTGAGGAAGAACAAGACAGCTGACATGGAAAACTGTGTTTGTCCTGTGTTTTGGAAGGTGACACATAAACCCAAGGAGCTGTGTTACACAGCTTGTTTTTCTAGCAATGCATAACAGTGTAATCGAAAAAATGGCAGCGTCTATGCTGTTCCACGCATCTTCAAGGGCAGTGCATGTTCAAATGGCTGGTCTGCATGGAGGTGCTCACAGGTGTATGCTGCAAGTCCTCACAAGTTTCTCACAAGTCCTGTAGGTGAGATTTGACTTCAAATGGCCAACAGTAACTCTCACATGGGAAGCAAACTACAGGTGAGAACAGGGCTTAGAGACTACAAGCCAGTGCATTATTTAACCTGACGTCCATGCAGACAGATGTACAATGACTATGGCATACCATACTAAAGGGTGAAGCACACTGGATTAATATTGTTAGGCTGTGTGTGTAGAGGAGGGAATATCTGGGTACACATATTACCATTCCAGGGACCGCTTAAGACGGGTGGGGTGAGACCGGGAACATGGGTGTGTCAGGACTTAGGACATGGGCTGGCATGTACATGGATAGTCATGTGCGCAATGCTTGTCATAGGTGTGGCACTTGTGCTCTCTATGTTCTGCTTATATCAAGCAAGGGTAGGTCGCTCCCCTGCCGCTGCAGCTCCTCCAGGTTCCTAAGTTCCTGAGACCCACCTCACAGTAAGTACCCCCCACCTCCCAGCCCCTCGCCCTGCCCCACGCTACTCTCTCTCCTGCTTCTTTTCTTCTTTTCTTCTTCTCTGTTCTTCCTCCTCGCTCCTCGTCTGTAATCTTCTTCTGTACTCTTCTTTTCCCCGTCTTCTCTCTTCTTCTGTGTGCTTCTCAGCCCCTCCTGTCGCCTCTCTTCTTCCTCATCTTCTTCTGTGGTCTTCTGCCTTCTGTTCTTCGTTTTCTGTATCTTCTTCTGTGTTCTTCTGTGTTCTTCTGTGTTCTTCTGTGTTCTTCTGTTCTTCTGTTCTTCTGGTCTCCTGCTCTTCCGGTCTTCTGTTCTTCTGTTCTTCCGGTCTTCTGTTCTTCTGTTCTTCCGGTCTTCTGTTCTTCTGTTCTTCTGTTCTTCTGTTCTTCTGTTCTTCTGTTCTTCTGTTCTTCCGGTCTTCTGCTCTTCTGTCTTCTATCTTCTATCTTCTGCCTTCAGCTCTTCTGCCTCCTCCGTCTTCTTCTCCCCGGGCCTGCCCTCCTGCTCCTGCCTCATACCCCTCCCTCACTCGCATCCCCCTCTCTATCTCCCCTATCTAACCCGTTCACTATCTACCTCCCTCACTCCTCCTATCTACCTATCTCTCTATCTCTCTATCCCACAATCTAACTCCCTCACTCTCCACCTCCTCCTATCTTCCTATCTCTCTATCCATTTCTCTATCTATCGATTTCTCTATCTATTTTCTCTATCTATTTCTCTATCTCTCCCCCCTTCCCGCCACCCCCTCTATTACCTATCTTCCTATCCTCTCACTCTACCTCTCACCCTCACCCACCTCTACAACCCCCTCCCCTATCCTCACAACCCTACTCCTATCTTTCTCCCTAATCTCCTAAACCTCCTAACACTCACCCCCCTCCACCTTTAAACCCCCCTCCCCCAGCTCTTCTCACTCTACCTGTCCCCCCCTCCCTCGCGCTTTCCCGCCATGACCTCCTGCACGCCCCCGCCCCCAGCTCCCATTCGCCCCCAGCTGACCCCTCCCCCCCCACCTCATATGGCGGCCGCTGCACGACAGTGGTAGCGACCCTTGACCCAAGGGTAGGTCGCTCCCCCTGCCGCTGCAGCTCCTCCAGCTCCTCCAGGTTCCTGAGTTCCTGAGACCCACCTCACAGTAAGAACCCCCCACCTCCCAGCCCCTCGCTCTGCCCCGCGCTACTCACCCTCTCTCCTGCTTCTTTTCTTCTTTTCTTCTTCTGTTCTTCCTCATCGCTCCTCGTCTGTAATCTTCTTCTGTACTCTTCTTTTCCCCGTCTTCTCTCTTCTTCTGTGTGCTTCTCAGCCCCTCCTGTCGCCTCTCTTCTTCCTCATCTTCTTCTGTGGTCTTCTGCCTTCTGTTCTTCGTTTTCTGTATCTTCTTCTGTGTTCTTCTGTGTTCTTCTGTGTTCTTCTGTTCTTCTGGTCTCCTGCTCTTTTGTTCTTCCAGTCTTCTGTTCTTCTGTTCTTCCGGTCTTCTGTTCTTCTGTTCTTCTGTTCTTCCGGTCTTCTGCTCTTCTGTCTTCTATCTTCTATCTTCTGCCTTCGGCTCTTCTGCCTCCTCCGTCTTCTTCTCCCCGCGCCTGCCCTCCTGCTCCTGCCTCATCCCCCTCACTCACTCGCATCCCCCTCTCTGTCTCCCCTATCTAACCCGTTCACTATCTACCTCCTTCACTCCTCCTATCTACCTATCTCTCTATCTCTCTATCCCACTATCTAACTCCCTCACTCTCCACCTCCTCTTATCTTCCTATCTCTCTATCCATTTCTCTATCTATCGATTTCTCTATCTATCTATTTTCTCTATCTATTTCTCTATCTCTCCCCCCCTTCCCGCCACCCCCTCTATTACCTATCTTCCTATCCTCTCACTCTACCTCTCACCGTCACCCACCTCTACAACCCCCCCTCCCCTATCTTCACAACCCTACTCCTATCTTTCTCCCTAATCTCCTAAACCTCCTAACACTCACCCCCCTCCACCCTTAAACCCCCCTCCTCCAGCTCGTCTCAATCTACCTGTCCCCCCCTCCCTCGCGCTTTCCCGCCGCGACCTCCTGCACGCCCCCGCCCCCCAGCTCCCATTCGCCCCCAGCTGACCCCTCCCCCCCCTCCTACCTCATATGGCGGCCGCTGCGCAACTGCGCAGCAGGCGCGCCAGAGGCAAGCCCGTCTGCGCCCGTCCGCGCCTGGCCCGCGCCCAGCGCCACGACCCCTGATCCCCAGCTCTCCCAAGCCCCGCTGATCTGCTATGACCCCACCACCCTCCACGCCCTCAACCCAGGACGCTCCTACACCTGCTTCCAAGCTCACCCCAAACGCACCCACGGACCCTTCGCCTGCAACTCCTGCAAACGCATCTTCCACCACGCAACTACCACGACCACAAGCCGACGCGCCATCAACCACCTCAAGTGCATCCTAGTCAACGCTCGCTCCGTCCACAAACACGCCGTTGAACTCTGGGACCTCCTTGACTCCACAGCTCAGAGGATCCCTCGTCTACCTTCCTCCCGGACCACGCGCCCCTTTCAGCGACGCCATCGCCGACTTCATCTCCCCGCACGCCCTCGCCTCACCGGACTACATCCTCCTAGGCGACCTCAACTTCCATCTGGAACAAAACAACGACCCCAACACCACCACCCTGCTCGACAACCTCGCCAACCTCGGCCTCAAACAACTGGTGAACACCGCCACCCACATCACCGGACACACGCTCGACCCTATCTTCTCCGCCAGCAAACACGTCTTCTTCAGCCACACCTCCGCCCTACACTGGACCGACCACAGCTGCGTCCACTTCACATTCCGACGCGAGACCCTGCACCTCCACACTCAACCCATCCCTCGTCGACAGTGGAACAAGATCCCTGAAGAGCAACTCTTCTCCGCACTCGCCGCCAACCAACCCACCCTCACCACCGACCCCAACGACGCAGCCCTCAACCTCACAAACTGGATCTCCAACTGCGCAGACAACCTTGCTCCCCTCAAACGCACGCATCGACAGACCAACACCAAAAAACCTCTCTGGTTCTCTGACACCCTCAAAGAATCAAAGAAAACTTGTCGCGCCCTTGAGAAAGCCTGGCGCAAGGACCACACCGCTGACAACATGACCGCCCTCAAGAACGCTACCCGCGAACAGCACCACCTGATCCGCGCTGCCAAAAGGAACTTTTTCACCGACACACTGGACAAAAACAGCCACAACAGCAGAGAAATCTTCAGCATCGTCAAGGAGTTCTCCAACCCCAGCGCCAACGCCAACGCTGTCACGCCCTCACAGGATTTGTGCGAATCCCTCGCCACTTTCTTCCATCGCAAGATCAGCGACCTCCATGACAGCTTCGGACACCAGACCCAACCAAACACCACCGAACCCGCATCCCCGGCCATCACCCTCAACAACTGGACCCACATCAACACGGAAGAAACCATATCCATCATGAACTCTATCCACTCCGGCGCCCCTTCGGACCCCTGCCCGCACTTGATCTTTAACAAAGCCGACAACATCATCGCCCCGCACCTCCAGACCGTCATCAACTCTTCTTTTTCTTCTGCTACCTTCTCCGAATGCTGGAAACACGCCGAAGTCAACGCCCTACTAAAGAAACCTACGGCTGACCCGAGCGACCTGAAAAACTTCCGCCCCATCTCTATTCTGCCTTTCCCAGCCAAGGTAATAGAGAAGACCGTCAACAAACAGCTGACCACCTTCCTGGAAGACAACAACCTGCTCGACCCTTCACAAACCGGATTCCGAACCAACCACAGCACTGAAACCGCCCTCATCTCAGTCACAGACGACATCAGAACCCTGATGGACAACGGTGAAACAGTCGCCCTCATTCTCCTCGACCTCTCGGCTGCCTTTGACACCGTCTGTCACCACACCCTAATCACCCGCCTCCGCTCCACCGGGATCCAAGGCCAGGCCCTGGACTGGATCGCCTCCTTCCTCGCAAACCGTTCCCAAAGAGTTTACCTCCCTCCGTTTCGCTCAGAACCCACCAAGATCATCTGCGGCGTACCTCAAGGCTCATCACTCAGCCCGACACTCTTCAATGTCTACATGAGCCCCCTCGCCAACATCGTACGTAAGCACAACATCATCATCACCTCCTACGCCGACGACACCCAACTTATACTCTCCCTCACCAAGGACCCCGCCAGCGCCAAGACCAACCTACAAGAGGGTATGAAGGACATCGCAGATTGGATGAGGCTCAGCCGCCTAAAGCTGAACTCTGAAAAAACGGAAGTCCTCATCCTCGGCAACACCCCGTCCGCCTGGGACGACTCCTGGTGGCCCACGGCCCTCGGCACCGCACCGACCCCCACAGACCACGCCCGCAACCTCGGCTTCATCTTGGACCCTCTTCTCACCATGACCAAGCAAGTCAACGCTGTGTCCTCCGCCTGCTTCCTCACCCTCTGCATGCTCCGCAAGATCTTCCGCTGGATCCCAGCCGACACCAGAAAAACCGTGACCCACGCCCTCGTCACGAGCCTCCTGGACTACGGCAACACCCTCTACACCGGGACCACAGCCAAACTCCAAAATCGCCTGCAACGCATTCAAAACGTCTCGGCCCGCCTCATCCTCGATGTACCCCGCAGCAGCCACATCTCCGCACACCTGAGACACCTGCATTGGCTCCCAGTCAGCAAAAGGATCACCTTCCGACTTCTCACCCTCGCACACAAAGCCCTCCACGACAAGGGACCGGAATACCTCAACAGACGCCTCAGCTTCTACGTCCCCACCCACCTCCTCCGCTCCTCTGGCCTCGCACTCACTGCTGTCCCTCGCATCCGCCGCTCCACGGCGGGCGGGAGATCTTTCTCCTTCCTGGCGGCCAAGACCTGGAACTCCCTCCCCACCAGCCTCAGGACCACCCAGGACCACTCCGCTTTCCGGAGACTCCTAAAGACCTGGCTGTTCGAGCAGAGATAACCCCCCCTTTTCCCCTAGCGCCTTGAGACCCGCACGGGTGAGTAGCGCGCTTTATAAATGTTCATGATTTGATTTGATTTGACTTATATGGAATTCTAGTCACACATGGTCCTTGCAAAGATAGGTGATGTAACAGTTACTGCTGTCAAGGGTGTGGCCATACACTAATGTTACTGTTGCAATTGCACATCCCCTGCCTCATGTATGATGCATTTTGTTCCATCATTGACTGATGGTGTCATAGTTGTGTGCCATATGCTGCAATGAATCATGTTGCCAACATGTATGTGTAAAATAGGTGTGGTCCTCTGCCATTACCCTTCAAAGGTGAAATGAACAGGATATATGTCATTTACAGTGTGTGTGAATGTGACTGTTGAATAATATGCATCACAATTGCTTTGGAAATTTCTGTGTCCTGATCGGCATGTCAGCAATGCTCCATGAGGCTACACTCTTATTCTGATAGTTAGAGATAAAGGTGAGCAAAAATGATTACCCAGACCATGATATGGTGATTATTATAGGTGTTTATTTACATATGTTAATACAGTGGTGATGGTGAGTTGATTCAATAGAAATTGTTGACAATATGTTGGCGCCTACGCAATCCTGCAGCTGTGTTTGGTTTATCCCCCTCATCTTGATGGCCAGCATCCTCCCCTTCCTCCTCTTCAGGCATTTGTGGCTCTGGTTATAATAGGGGAATCTTCCTTCGTACACAAATGTTGTGCAGGATGGCACATGTTAAAATGATCTTGCAGACCATTTCTGGTGAGTATAGGAGGCTGCCACCAGTGATGTCGAGGCACCTGAATCTCAACTTTAGGATGCCAAAGGTCCTCTCGACTATGGTGCGTGTCCTCCTATGTGCCTCATTGTAGGCATGGTCTGCTGCAGTGCTTGGGTTGCCAAATGGTGTCATAATCCATGGCTGGATCCCATACCCCTGATCAGCTGAAAGAGAAAATGATTGAGATCATGTTGATGTAGCTTGCCCCATTAATATTGCCTTGCATGGCAGTAGTTGTCTTGTGTTGTCTGTGACTCTTTTGTGTTATTGTGTTGATTCCTAGGCTTCTAGGATGTACCATCAGCACTGGGTTGTTTCCTTGGCTGAACGAGTGTTTGGCTGCTGACCGGTTGTCAGCATTATATTTTGGGAGTTGCGGTACAGTGCGTACTCCCTAGCATTGTGACTTGTGATACAGGTGTCCCTTTGTCTTAACTGGGGTGAGATGATAGTTCCATACACAGATTCAATTTGACAGTGGTGGTAACACATTTGCATCTATGTACCCTGGACATCCCATACCTTTAGACATATGCAATGGATTAATTTAAACATCAGTGAGACGCTTACATTTTGCAAGGTGACAATTAGCCAAACTTCTCCATACGTTGTGATCATTGACGTCTTAACATTTGACTGTACACTAATTTCACATGTGTGACAAGTTCACTGCAGACCTATTTCTCTGCCCTTGGCAAGTTGACTCAGGTTGTAATGTCTACCTAGACTACTGCACATTGTCTAGTTCAGCTGGCTAACTTGGTTGTGAGGTTGTCGGTTTGAATTTCAGAAGGTCCGTATGGCAGTACATCTGTTGTGTGTGTGTTAATTTGTCACAATGCGTATGTGTAGGAATGTGCACCTTCCATATAGTACCATCAAGATGTGTTCTTCGCACAGTCCACTTGCCTCTTGGTAGTGGGCAATGTGAGAGCAGGAGTGATGTGAGATATTGGAATGGCCTTAATGATTGCATGTGACCTTTATTGTAGTCATAATAATGCTATGTGAGTCACGGTGTTTGACCTGCAGCAAATTACATTCCACACCCCTTACACAGTAAATATTGGCTGGAAGGGTGTGTGTTTGGGTGTTATTGATGTGTTACTGGAGTTTTATCTTCACTGATGTCATGCCAGTTGGCACCATGTGTTTGTCATTGTGTTGTCTTACATTTTCCCCTTGTGTCTGTGGAGTGGCATCAGTTTTTATTTGGAACTGTACTTTGTCCCTAGGTCTGTCTCCCATTGGGTGAGGATATCAAACATGTCTAGCGGTGTCACAACCTCAGTGAGTTCCTGTTCACATGTTGCTGTCGTGGTGTATGTATTGTTTGTCCTAGAGGGTTGCTGTGCAGTGTGTATATAAGTAGGTTTCTGTACTTACCAACAAGTAGTCCATTGCCATATTGTCCATCCTGGAAGTGTTGATTGATGGTACAGTGACGGAAGATGAATGAATCATGCACACTCCCAGGATACTTTGCCACGATGTTGGTGATCAATCCCTGGTGATCCACAATGGCTTGCACATTGATAGAGTGTGCGTGCTTCTTGTTGCGGTATAGATGTTCAGTTGCAGCAGGTGGCACAAGGCGTACATGTGTGCAGTTAATGGCACCAAGGACGTGTGGAAATCCATTAATAAGGTAAAACCCCTGCTTGGTCTCCTGCTGCTTCTGCTGTGTGTTTGGGAAGCAGATGTGGTGGGGTGTGAGTCTGATGATGGCATCCAGTACCTTGGGCAGGAAGGCGGAGAATGATGGCTGTGAGATCCCAGCAACCAGGGTTCCAGTGGTTTGAAAGGAGCCACTTGCCAACATGTGTAGTACAGCTAGCAGCTTGATTTCTGGTGGGATGCTGCGGGGTGTCCGCAAACTGGGTGCTGAGGAAGTACATGGCAAGCCAGCCTACAAAGGTCCTATCACACATAGCACATCCAAACCCTACAAGATGGGTAACAACAGCCTTTATTTTGGCATCATTGTTCGGCCAGTTTTCAGCTAACAATCATGCTGCACATCCTCCACCACTGCCAGGGCTACAAATGTCATTGTACGGGATAGAAATCTAGGGCCACATGATCTGCGAGTTGTAAATTGACTTGCAGTATAGTAAGCATGTGCTAAACATGAGTGTGTATACTAGGTTCAGACAAAAGATTCACTGATTGACATATCTGTGTACCAAACTTGTATCATCAGTCCTAGGTACACTATTCACAAACCTATGCCTGTGTCTGAGGGGGGTGGACTAACAACTAATAATTTCTAACAACAAGGACACCCAGGAAGCTTAGGAAAGCTGGACATGTCTTTGGCTCAGCACACACACCACAGGTAAGGAGGATCCACTCATGTTTGGAAATGCAGACCTTTGTCCACATCATTTACTACCAGTAATCCATGACTTACAACTAACACAGAGATGCAAGAACACCCCTGGCCATGAGTTGCATGCACACCTAGGCCATTGCACTCAAGTGCCCATTACTCGTAGCACTACATGTGGAGCTACATGCTGCTAGGAAGTTTAACCTACAGTTTGATAAGTACATTAGTGAATAGGGAAGCAGAAGTCTGTGGGTAAGCATTTGGCAGCCCCATTCTGGGAGAATTTGGGTACGACTGGCTCACTAATTCACTAATTTGGTCCAGTGCGACACTTTCTGATTCAAGTTTTATCCACATGACTCATCCCTATTCACATTGCCTTGCCTACAGGACTGACATAGAATACCTAAATAAGACAATAGGATAAGGATTGGCCATTTCAAAGATGGTGATAAAATGATATTCCACTCATGGAACAAAACAAATGATTGGCCAGCGCATCACACCTTGCTATGTGTCCAACACACAGGAGTCCATCACACATCACCAGCAAACACAACACATAACAGTCACATCAACACTTACTGGAGTTGTCTGGGTCCTCGATTCGAGCCACCTCGCCAACAGTGTAGGGTGCCGGTCTACCTGTAAGGCATGGAAGGGAAAAATGTGCTCAATGTCTGTGCACTGTACAACAATTCCAAAGACAAATACTATGTGTAAGATTACATCAGAAAGTAAAGCCTCTAAGACATGATGATACTTCATCCTACAGAGCACAGCTAACATGTACATACCATGGGTCTCCAGTGAGTGATACACACATATCTGCACACATGCAGTGGCCCTAACTATCATGTGTTGGCAAACATGCTCCTTCATTAGTGAGCAGATATAATCATGGAGTATATTCGTCTCATCATGTGTATCCATGAGAGACATCCAAAGCCACTTTCCGTGAGGACTGCATTACCAGTCAACCAGCCATTGTGACCATGACAAATTTATGACACACAGGTACAATGTACAGAGGGGCAGGGACAGTTGTTAGCCCTCATGTTCATACAGTTTCTTCATTTGATGTGGCACAGCTATGATGAGTTGCACCAACCATAGAGATATGAACCCATGTACATACCTTTGGCCAGCTATCCCTAATTGAAATGTGGCACAACAAACTCCAAAACCAGTTTAAGATGTTAGCTGAGCGCAGCTAACACTTGTTCCCTATATGTCAAAATCCAGATCAGACATGTATCCGAAATGAAGGAGGGGCACAATAATCCCTAAGATTTTGGGAATTTCCACGGTTTCCTTACACACTCACCAGACACACAAGAGACATATGTTCAGGCCACATTGCTATCATCAATTGACGTGAAGCCTGCACTCATTTTCAGCCTCATATTGTGTTTAGAAAGTCAGTCTAGCTGTTGCGTCAACAAATGATGGTAATGATTTGGAAATTTGTATACCTCACAGGCAACTGTGGCCTATATCTATACATAATTGGCTGCTGATTTGTTTTGCTGTTCGACACAAAGGTGGCACTAACTTACAAAATGCAAATGTATTCAGTAAGTTTGCGGAGCTCTTGCTTCCTAACAGCTAGCAATTGTGGTCCTTAACAAAGTAAATATACGACCCCGTATGTTTCAGTAGCATTCCACACACTCAACAACATTGCCGGCAGATATTGCAAAAATCAGCTGATGTCACTACAGAGCATTTAAACGTGCACATTAACATGATTTGTACTCACCAACAGGGCCAACAATCACAATCCCCAGGTGGTCCAGCAGATCTTGCTCCCTGGACACAAGGTCAGCCCAGCGGTGCTTCAGCTGGTGCTCATTTCTGGGGTCTTATAAATCCTTTGCAGATAAGGCAACACCTTTGCCCACCGCAGCCTCCGTGCCTCAGTGTGATACCCCTGCATCATATGCCCACCTGCCTCAATCATTAGGGGTAGGAAATGGCACACCAGCCATATGAATCCACCCAGCTCATCCTCTTCCATCCTGCCAAGACATAGCCTACCCAACATATTTGTAACAAAAGAGAAATAGGGGATAAAGGGGAACAAAGGAGAATAGGGGGAAAGAAGAACAGGAAAAATTTAAATAAACAACTAACACAGCCCAACTACACCCAAACTAACACTACCCACAACAGACTCCCAACAAAACAAAGGCAATACTTTACAACACAAATGAGCACAAAAAAACATTCAGACAGGATACTACAACAAGTTTTTAATCACAAAAAGGCAATAAAAAGACCACACAGGAGACAAATTCAATAAATATACAGAGGCAAATTGAGACACAGCCACACAGTCATGTAATATCACAGACTGCAAAGTGAAAGTGAAAGTACACCCACTGCACATATTCTATAAATAGGATATCCTATTACATCACTACCTGCCTAAAATGGTGGGAGTTTTTATTGTCATGCGTCAAAATATTTTGATGCATACTGTCTGCACGTCATTTTTTTCGACGCACAGGAGTAGATTTGAGCCTGCATCCATATGTTTGAAAATAGTTTTACACTTAACCAATGTTCTGATGTACAGTGTGGAAGATACAGCTCAGGGGCAATGGTTATTTCAGGGCATTATGGGGGTGATTCTGATTCTGGCGGGCGGCGGAGGCCGCCCGCCAGAATTCCGCCCCCATTATACCGCTCCGCGGTCAGAAGACCGCGGAGGGTATTATGAGTTTTTCCCTGGGCTGGCGGGCGGTCTCCAAAAGACCGCCCGCCAGCCCAGGGAAAAACTCCCTTCCCACGAGGATGCCGGCTCGTAATCGAGCCGGCGGAGTGGGAAGGTGCGACGGGTGCAGTGGCACCCGTCGCGTATTTCAGTGTCTGCAAGGCAGACACTGAAATACTTTGCGGGGCCCTCTTACGGGGGCCCCTGGGGCCCCGCGACCCCCCCTTCCGCCATCCTGTTCATGAACCGCCGCGGTCAGAATGCTCGTGGGAGCACCGCCAGCCTGTTGGCGGTGCTCCCGTGGTCGGTCAGAATGACCCCCTATGTGTCGTTTTTCGGCCATAAGCGTCATTTTTTGACGCATGTGCGTCACTTTTTGATGCGTATGCAGCACAATTTCAGGCATTAACTGGGTTTGGGTCATTTTCCCATTTTAATTTAATATTACAGTTGTGACAATACTGAGATAGGCTGATTGCACCCACTTTGGTCATGACGGTGTATGGGCACATGTGCCACATCATACTACTGCGGACCATGCTCCGCCTCATGTACAGGATTTTTACTCTTGACTGACGCAATAGCTGGCCAAACATGTGGCCTACCTATATGTATTGCATAAATTGGGCATTTTTGGCATCAGGAGAGGATAGCAAGGTGACTCACATAAGTACAATACCTCAATGCCTATGGCTCAATGTGTGTGCATTGGCTACTAATATTGTTTTTGACCCACTGTGTGAGCATCACAAGATGCATTATTGCAAATATGCTTGTATGAATGTGGAGTCAATGTGTCCAACCCTCAGATGCAAGTCAGAGTGGAAATGAGAGAGGACATGTGTTGGTCATACATGTAGCAAAATCTGCTGTGTGCACTTTCTAGTTTTTGGGTAACATAAACACCACAAATGACAAAGCATGCACCAGATAGATAGCAGACACTTGTACATGTCAATGGTCCAAAACCTGGGCATCACATGTCCAGGAATTTTGGATACTGCTTCCTAGGCACATGTTGGTGAACCCACCATGAGTCAGGCACATGTACAGACCGTGTTATTGACATGGAGAGCCAAAGGTGAACCACATTTGTAATATCACGCCACAGTTGTGGTCATATGACAGAGCCACAACTCTCCTGTGGCAGTGGTGGACCAGCAGACGAAGCAGCACGTGGCCACATATTTCCAGTGATCAATTGCACAGAGGTGTCTGGTTCATGTGTGTGGGCCAATGTTAATTCTGCATATTTTTAGGGGTCTATGTTGTCACAGTTATGTCCAGGTCTAGTCATGAGTCAGTGGCGGCTATTCCAGTATCTACTGAGTATCCTTCTGAGATCAATGGAAGTAAAGTAAATGAGGATTTGAGAACCCACCTGGGGATGGACCCACCCTGTCACTGCAGACGTGTTATGAGACTGTCAACAGGGCACCCTTGGTGTGCTGAGTAAGATCATATCTCAGGAGTCTTGTACCGGCAGGTGTCATTACAACATTTGTACACAGGTTAGCATGTAAAGATCCCACTGCATCTGGGAACATCATAGCCTCTGTGTTGATTAATCTTGCAGCACTTGTCGCTCATGCATACATGAGACCCAGACAAGGGATAGGCCATGATTTGGGTATTTGGAGACAAGTTCCCAATTATGGTACGATAAATAAGCAGATTATACTAAATAACTTATTTGAGTATGCATTGAAGAACCACCTGACAAAATACCACCGGAGGAATGGGAGGGTTGGGAAAGCAAGTATGATACATATGTAGCCACAAGGAACCTTTAGGGTAACGCACAGACAGGTGCCAGTCAGGCTGACAGGATGCAGGGTCAATCAGGATCCAGCAATTTTACAAGGTACATACTCAGTGGTCTGACTAAGACTGGTCTGAGGAAGAACAAGACAGCTGACATGGAAAACTGTGTTTGTCCTGTGTTTTGAAAGGTGACACATAAACCCAAGGAGCTGTGTTACACAGCTTGTTTTTCTAGCAATGCATAACAGTGTAATCGAAAAAATGGCAGCGTCTATGCTGTTCCATGCATCTGCAAGGGCAGTGCATGTTCAAATGGCTGGTCTGCATGGAGGTGCTCACAGGTGTATGCTGCAAGTCCTCACAAGTTTCTCACAAGTCCTGTAGGTGAGATTTGACTTCAAATGGCCAACAGTACCTCTCACATGGGAAGCAAACTACAGGTGAGAACAGGGCTTAGAGACTACAAGCCAGTGCATTATTTAACCTGACGTCCATGCAGACAGATGTACAATGACTATGGCATACCATACTAAAGGGTGAAGCACACTGGATTAATATTGTTAGGCTGTGTGTGTAGAGGAGGGAATATCTGGGTACACATATTACCATTCCAGGGACCTCTTAAGACGGGTGGGGTGAGACCGGGAACATGGGTGTGTCAGGACTTAGGACATGGGCTGGCATGTACATGGAATGTCATGTGCGCAATGCTTGTCATAGGTGTGGCACTTGTGCTCTCTATGTTCTGCTTATATGGAATTCTAGTCACACATGGTCCTTGCAAAGATAGGTGATGTAACAGTTACTGCTGTCAAGGGTGTGGCCATACATTAATGTTACTGTTGCAATTGCACATCCCCTGCCTCATGTATGATGCATTTTGTTCCATCATTGACTGATGGTGTCATAGTTGTGTGCCATATGCTGCAATGAATCATGTTGCCAACATGTATGTGTAAAATAGGTGTGGTCCTCTGCTATTACCCTTCAAAGGTGAAATGAACAGGATATATGTCATTTACAGTGTGTGTGAATGTGACTGTTGAATAATATGCATCACAATTGCTTTGGAAATTTCTGTGTCCTGATCGGCATGTCAGCAATGCTCCATGAGGCTACACTCTTATTCTGATAGTTAGAGATAAAGGTGAGCAAAAATGATTACCCAGACCATGATATGGTGATTATTATAGGTGTTTATTTACATATGTTAATACAGTGGTGATGGTGAGTTGATTCAAAAGAAATTGTTGACAATATGTTGGCGCCTACGCAATCCTGCAGCTGTGTTTGGTTTATCCCCCTCATTTTGATGGCCAGCATCCTCCCCTTCCTCCTCTTCAGGCATTTGTGGCTCTGGTTATAATAGGGGAATCTTCCTTCGTACACAAATGTTGTGCAGGATGGCACATGTTAAAATGATCTTGCAGACCATTTCTGGTGAGTATAGGAGGCTGCCACCAGTGATGTCGAGGCACCTGAATCTCAACTTCAGGATGCCAAAGGTCCTCTCGACTATGGTGTGTGTCCTCCTATGTGCCTCATTGTAGTCTTGGTCTGCTGCAGTGCTTGGGTTGCCAAATGGTGTCATAATCCATGGCTGGATCCCATACCCCTGATCAGCTGAAAGAGAAAATGATTGAGATCATGTTGATGTAGCTTGCCCCATTAATATTGCCTTGCATGGTAGTAGTTGTCTTGTGTTGTCTGTGACTCTTTTGTGTTATTATGTTGATTCCTAGGCTTCTAGGATGTACCATCAGCACTGGGTTGTTTCCTTGGCTGAACGAGTGTTTGGCTGCTGACCGGTTGTCAGCATTATATTTTGGGAGTTGCGGTACAGTGCGTACTCCCTAGCATTGTGACTTGTGATACAGGTGTCCCTTTGTCTTAACTGGGGTGAGATGATAGTTCCATACACAGATTCAATTTGACAGTGGTGGTAACACATTTGCATCTATGTACCCTGGACATCCCATACCTTTAGACATATGCAATGGATTAATTTAAACATCAGTGAGACGCTTACATTTTGCAAGGTGACAATTAGCCAAACTTCTCCATACGTTGTGATCATTGACGTCTTAACATTTGACTGTACACTAATTTCACATGTGTGACAAGTTCACTGCAGACCTATTTCTCTGCCCTTGGCAAGTTGACTCAGGTTGTAATGTCTACCTAGACTACTGCACATTGTCTAGTTCAGCTGGCTAACTTGGTTGTGAGGTCGTCGGTTTGAATTTCAGAAGGTCCGTATGGCAGTACATCTGTTGTGTGTGTGTTAATTTGTCACAATGCGTATGTGTAGGAATGTGCACCTTCCATATAGTACCATCAAGATGTGTTCTTCGCACAGTCCACTTGCCTCTTGGTAGTGGGCAATGTGAGGGCAGGAGTGATGTGAGATATTGGAATGGCCTTAATGATTGCATGTGACCTTTATTGTAGTCATAATAATGCTATGTGAGTCACGGTGTTTGACCTGCAGCAAATTACATTCCACACCCCTTACACAGTAAATATTGGCTGGAAGGGTGTGTGTTTGGGTGTTATTGATGTGTTACTGGAGTTTTATCTTCACTGATGTCATGCCAGTTGGCACCATGTGTTTGTCATTGTGTTGTCTTACATTTTCCCCTTGTGTCTGTGGAGTGGCATCAGTTTTTATTTGGAACTGTACTTTGTCCCTAGGTCTGTCTCCCATTGGGTGAGGATATCAAACATGTCTAGCGGTGTCACAACCTCAGTGAGTTCCTGTTCACATGTTGCTGTCGTGGTGTATGTATTGTTTGTCCTAGAGGGTTGCTGTGCAGTGTGTATATAAGTAGGTTTCTGTACTTACCAACAAGTAGTCCATTGCCATATTGTCCATCCTGGAAGTGTTGATTGATGGTACAGTGACGGAAGATGAATGAATCATGCACACTCCCAGGATACTTTGCCACGATGTTGGTGATCAATCCCTGGTGATCCACAATGGCTTGCACATTGATAGAGTGTGCGTGCTTCCTGTTGCGGTATAGATGTTCAGTTGCAGCAGGTGGCACAAGGCGTACATGTGTGCAGTTAATGGCACCAAGGACGTGTGGAAATCCATTAATAAGGTAAAACCCCTGCTTGGTCTCCTGCTGCTTCTGCTGTGTGTTTGGGAAGCAGATGTGGTGGGGTGTGAGTCTGATGATGGCATCCAGTACCTTGGGCAGGAAGGCGGAGAATGATGGCTGTGAGATCCCAGCAACCAGGGTTCCAGTGGTTTGAAAGGAGCCACTTGCCAACATGTGTAGTACAGCTAGCAGCTTGATTTCTGGTGGGATGCTGCGGGGTGTCCGCAAACTGGGTGCTGAGGAAGTACATGGCAAGCCAGCCTACAAAGGTCCTATCACACATAGCACATCCAAACCCTACAAGATGGGTAACAACAGCCTTGATTTTGGCATCATTGTTTGGCCAGTTGTCAGCTAACAATCATGCTGCACATCCTCCACCACTGCCAGGGCTACAAATGTAATTGTACGGGATAGAAATCTAGGGCCACATGATCTGCGAGTTGTAAATTGACTTGCAGTATAGTAAGCATGTGCTAAACATGAGTGTGTATACTAGGTTCAGACAAAAGATTCACTGATTGACATATCTGTGTACCAAACTTGTATCATCAGTCCTAGGTACACTATTCACAAACCTATGCCTGTGTCTGAGGGGGGTGGACTAACAACTAATAATTTCTAACAACAAGGACACCCAGGAAGCTTAGGAAAGCTGGACATGTCTTTGGCTCAGCACACACACCACAGGTAAGGAGGATCCACTCATGTTTGGAAATGCAGACCTTTGTCCACATCATTTACTACCAGTAATCCATGACTTACAACTAACACAGAGATGCAAGAACACCCCTGGCCATGAGTTGCATGCACACCTAGGCCATTGCACTCAAGTGCCACATACTCGTAGCACTACATGTGGAGCTACATGCTGCTAGGAAGTTTAACCTACAGTTTGATAAGTACATTAGTGAATAGGGAAGCAGAAGTCTGTGGGTAAGCATTTGGCAGCCCCATTCTGGGAGAATTTGGGTACGACTGGCTCACTAATTCACTAATTTGGTCCAGTGCGACACTTTCTGATTCAAGTTTTATCCACATGACTCATCCCTATTCACATTGCCTTGCCTACAGGACTGACATAGAATACCTAAATAAGACAATAGGATAAGGATTGGCCAATTCAAAGATGGTGATAAAATGATATTCCACTCATGGAACAAAACAAATGATTGGCCAGCGCATCACACCTTGCTATGTGTCCAACACACAGGAGTCCATCACACATCACCAGCAAACACAACACATAACAGACACATCAACACTTACTGGAGTTGTCTGGGTCCTCGATTCGAGCCACCTCGCCAACAGTGTAGGGTGCCGGTCTACCTGTAAGGCATGGAAGGGAAAAATGTGCTCAATGTCTGTGCACTGTACAACAATTCCAAAGACAAATACTATGTGTAAGATTACATCAGAAAGTAAAGCCTCTAAGACATGATGATACTTCATCCTACAGAGCACAGCTAACATGTACATACCATGGGTCTCCAGTAAGTGATACACACATATCTGCACACATGCAGTGGCCCTAACTATCATGTGTTGGCAAACATGCTCCTTCATTAGTGAGCAGATATAATCATGGAGTATATTCGTCTCATCATGTGTATCCATGAGAGACATCCAAAGCCACTTTCCGTGAGGACTGCATTACCAGTCAACCAGCCATTGTGACCATGACAAATTTATGACACACAGGTACAATGTACAGAGGGGCAGGGACAGTTGTTAGCCCTCATGTTCATACAGTTTCTTCATTTGATGTGGCACAGCTATGATGAGTTGCACCAACCATAGAGATATGAACCCATGTACATACCTTTGGCCAGCCATCCCTAATTGAAAGGTGGCACAACAAACTCCAAAACCAGTCTAAGATGTTAGCTGAGCGCAGCTAACACTTGTTCCCTATATGTCAAAATCCAGATCAGACATGTATCCGAAATGAAGGAGGGGCACAATAATCCCTAAGATTTTGGGAATTTCCACGGTTTCCTTACACACTCACCAGACACACAAGAGACATATGTTCAGGCCACATTGCTATCATCAATTGACGTGAAGCCTGCACTCATTTTCAGCCTCATGTTGTGTTTAGAAAGTCAGTCTAGCTGTTGCGTCAACAAATGATGGTAATGATTTGGAAATTCGTATACCTCACAGGCAACTGTGGCCTATATCTATACATAATTGGCTGCTGATTTGTTTTGCTGTTTGACACAAAGGTGGCACTAACTTACAAAATGCAAATGTATTCAGTAAGTTTGCGGAGCTCTTGCTTCCTAACAGCTAGCAATTGTGGTCCTTAACAAAGTAAATATACGACCCCGTATGTTTCAGTAGCATTCCACACACTCAACAACATTGCCGGCAGATATTGCAAAAATCAGCTGATGTCACTACAGAGCATTTAAACGTGCACATTAACATGATTTGTACTCACCAACAGGGCCAACAATCACAATCATCCCAGGTGGTCCAGCAGATCTTGCTCCCTGGAGACAAGGTCAGCCCAGCGGTGCTTCAGCTGGTGCTCATTTCTGGGGTCTTATAAATCCTTTGCAGATAAGGCAACACCTTTGCCCACCGCAGCCTCCGTGCCTCAGTGTGATACCCCTGCATCATATGCCCACCTGCCTCAATCATTAGGGGTAGGAAATGGCACACCAGCCATATGAATCCACCCAGCTCATCCTCTTCCATCCTGCCAAGACATAGCCTACCCAACATATTTGTAACAAAAGAGAAATAGGGGATAAAGGGGAACAAAGGAGAATAGGGGGAAAGAAGAACAGGAAAAATTTAAATAAACAACTAACACAGCCCAACTACACCCAAACTAACACTACCCACAACAGACTCCCAACAAAACAAAGGCAATACTTTACAACACAAATGAGCACAAAAAAACATTCAGACAGGATACTACAACAAGTTTTTAATCACAAAAAGGCAATAAAAAGACCACACAGGAGACAAATTCAATAAATATACAGAGGCAAATTGAGACACAGCCACACAGTCATGTAATATCACAGACTGCAAAGTGAAAGTGAAAGTACACCCACTGCACATATTCTATAAATAGGATATCCTATTACATCACTACCTGCCTAAAATGGTGGGAGTTTTTATTGTCATGCGTCAAAATATTTTGATGCATACTGTCTGCACGTCATTTTTTTCGACGCACAGGAGTAGATTTGAGCCTGCATCCATATGTTTGGAAATAGTTTTACACTTAACCAATGTTCTGATGTACAGTGTGGAAGATACAGCTCAGGGGCAATGGTTATTTCAGGGCATTATGTGTCGTTTTTCGGCCATAAGCGTCATTTTTTGACGCATGTGCGTCATTTTTTGATGCGTATGCAGCACAATTTCAGGCATTAACTGGGTTTGGGTCATTTTCCCATTTTAATTTAATATTACAGTTGTGACAATACTGAGATAGGCTGATTGCACCCACTTTGGTCATGACGGTGTATGGGCACATGTGACACATCATACTACTGCGGACCATGCTCCGCTACATGTACAGGATTTTTACTCTTGACTGACGCAATAGCTGGCCAAACGTGTGGCCTACCTATATGTATTGCATAAATTGGGCATTTTTGGCGTCAGGAGAGGATAGCAAGGTGACTGACATAAGTACAATACCTCAATGCCTATGGCTCAATGTGTGTGCATTGGCTACTAATATTGTTTTTGACCCACTGTGTGAGCATCACAAGATGCATTATTGCAAATATGCTTGTATGAATGTGGAGTCAATGTGTCCAACCCTCAGATGCAAGTCAGTGTGGAAATGAGAGAGGACATGTGTTGGTCATACATGTAGCAAAATCTGCTGTGTGCACTTTCTAGTTTTTGGGTAACATAAACACCACAAATGACAAAGCATGCACCAGATAGATAGCAGACACTTGTTCATGTCAATGGTCCAAAACCTGGGCATCACATGTCCTGGAATTTTGGATACTGCTTCCTAGGCACTTGTTGGTGAACCCACCATGAGTCAGGCACATGTACAGACCGTGTTATTGACATGGAGAGCCAAAGGTGAACCACATTCGTAATATCACGCCACAGTTGTGGTCATATGACAGAGCCACAACTCTCCTGTGGCAGTGGTGGACCAGCAGACAAAGCAGCACGTGGCCACATATTTCCAGTGATCAATTGCACAGAGGTGTCTGGTTCATGTGTGTGGGCCAATGTTAATTCTGCATATTTTTAGGGGTCTATGTTGTCACAGTTATGTCCAGGTCTAGTCATGAGTCAGTGGCGGCTATTCCAGTATCTACTGAGTATCCTTCTGAGATCGATGGAAGTAAAGTAAATGAGGATTTGAGAACCCACCTGGGGATGGACCCACCCTGTCACTGCAGACGTGTTATGAGACTGTCAACAGGGCACCCTTGGTGTGCTGAGTAAGATCATATCTCAGGAGTCTTGTACCGGCAGGTGTCATTACAACATTTGTACACAGGTTAGCATGTAAAGATCCCACTGCATCTGGGAACATCATAGCCTCTGTGTTGATTAATCTTGCAGCACTTGTCGCTCATGCATACATGAGACCCAGACAAGGGATAGGCCATGATTTGGGTATTTGGAGACAAGTTCCCAATTATGGTACGATAAATAAGCAGATTATACTAAATAACTTATTTGAGTATGCATTGAAGAACCACCTGACAAAATACCACCGGAGGAATGGGAGGGTTGGGAAAGCAAGTATGATACATATGTAGCCACAAGGAACCTTTAGGGTAACGCACAGACAGGTGCCAGTCAGGCTGACAGGATGCAGGGTCAATCAGGATCCAGCAATTTTACAAGGTACATACTCAGTGGTCTGACTAAGACTGGTCTGAGGAAGAACAAGACAGCTGACATGGAAAACTGTGTTTGTCCTGTGTTTTGAAAGGTGACACATAAACCCAAGGAGCTGTGTTACACAGCTTGTTTTTCTAGCAATGCATAACAGTGTAATCGAAAAAATGGCAGCGTCTATGCTGTTCCATGCATCTGCAAGGGCAGTGCATGTTCAAATGGCTGGTCTGCATGGAGGTGCTCACAGATGTATGCTGCAAGTCCTCACAAGTTTCTCACAAGTCCTGTAGGTGAGATTTGACTTCAAATGGCCAACAGTACCTCTCACATGGGAAGCAAACTACAGGTGAGAACAGGGCTTAGAGACTACAAGCCAGTGCATTATTTAACCTGACGTCCATGCAGACAGATGTACAATGACTATGGCATACCATACTAAAGGGTGAAGCACACTGGATTAATATTGTTAGGCTGTGTGTGTAGAGGAGGGAATATCTGGGTACACATATTACCATTCCAGGGACCTCTTAAGACGGGTGGGGTGAGACCGGGAACATGGGTGTGTCAGGACTTAGGACATGGGCTGGCATGTACATGGAATGTCATGTGCGCAATGCTTGTCATAGGTGTGGCACTTGTGCTCTCTATGTTCTGCTTATATGGAATTCTAGTCACACATGGTCCTTGCAAAGATAGGTGATGTAACAGTTACTGCTGTCAAGGGTGTGGCCATACATTAATGTTACTGTTGCAATTGCACATCCCCTGCCTCATGTATGATGCATTTTGTTCCATCATTGACTGATGGTGTCATAGTTGTGTGCCATATGCTGCAATGAATCATGTTGCCAACATGTATGTGTAAAATAGGTGTGGTCCTCTGCTATTACCCTTCAAAGGTGAAATGAACAGGATATATGTCATTTACAGTGTGTGTGAATGTGACTGTTGAATAATATGCATCACAATTGCTTTGGAAATTTCTGTGTCCTGATCGGCATGTCAGCAATGCTCCATGAGGCTACACTCTTATTCTGATAGTTAGAGATAAAGGTGAGCAAAAATGATTACCCAGACCATGATATGGTGATTATTATAGGTGTTTATTTACATATGTTAATACAGTGGTGATGGTGAGTTGATTCAAAAGAAATTGTTGACAATATGTTGGCGCCTACGCAATCCTGCAGCTGTGTTTGGTTTATCCCCCTCATTTTGATGGCCAGCATCCTCCCCTTCCTCCTCTTCAGGCATTTGTGGCTCTGGTTATAATAGGGGAATCTTCCTTCGTACACAAATGTTGTGCAGGATGGCACATGTTAAAATGATCTTGCAGACCATTTCTGGTGAGTATAGGAGGCTGCCACCAGTGATGTCGAGGCACCTGAATCTCAACTTCAGGATGCCAAAGGTCCTCTCGACTATGGTGTGTGTCCTCCTATGTGCCTCATTGTAGTCTTGGTCTGCTGCAGTGCTTGGGTTGCCAAATGGTGTCATAATCCATGGCTGGATCCCATACCCCTGATCAGCTGAAAGAGAAAATGATTGAGATCATGTTGATGTAGCTTGCCCCATTAATATTGCCTTGCATGGCAGTAGTTGTCTTGTGTTGTCTGTGACTCTTTTGTGTTATTATGTTGATTCCTAGGCTTCTAGGATGTACCATCAGCACTGGGTTGTTTCCTTGGCTGAACGAGTGTTTGGCTGCTGACCGGTTGTCAGCATTATATTTTGGGAGTTGCGGTACAGTGCGTACTCCCTAGCATTGTGACTTGTGATACAGGTGTCCCTTTGTCTTAACTGGGGTGAGATGATAGTTCCATACACAGATTCAATTTGACAGTGGTGGTAACACATTTGCATCTATGTACCCTGGACATCCCATACCTTTAGACATATGCAATGGATTAATTTAAACATCAGTGAGACGCTTACATTTTGCAAGGTGACAATTAGCCAAACTTCTCCATACGTTGTGATCATTGACGTCTTAACATTTGACTGTACACTAATTTCACATGTGTGACAAGTTCACTGCAGACCTATTTCTCTGCCCTTGGCAAGTTGACTCAGGTTGTAATGTCTACCTAGACTACTGCACATTGTCTAGTTCAGCTGGCTAACTTGGTTGTGAGGTCGTCGGTTTGAATTTCAGAAGGTCCGTATGGCAGTACATCTGTTGTGTGTGTGTTAATTTGTCACAATGCGAATGTGTAGGAATGTGCACCTTCCATATAGTACCATCAAGATGTGTTCTTCGCACAGTCCACTTGCCTCTTGGTAGTGGGCAATGTGAGGGCAGGAGTGATGTGAGATATTGGAATGGCCTTAATGATTGCATGTGACCTTTATTGTAGTCTTAATAATGCTATGTGAGTCACGGTGTTTGACCTGCAGCAAATTACATTCCACACCCCTTACACAGTAAATATTGGCTGGAAGGGTGTGTGTTTGGTTGTTATTGATGTGTTACTGGAGTTTTATCTTCACTGATGTCATGCCAGTTGGCACCATGTGTTTGTCATTGTGTTGTCTTACAGTTTCCCCTTGTGTCTGTGGAGTGGCATCAGTTTTTATTTGGAACTGTACTTTGTCCCTAGGTCTGTCTCCCATTGGGTGAGGATATCAAACATGTCTAGCGGTGTCACAACCTCAGTGAGTTCCTGTTCACATGTTGCTGTCGTGGTGTATGTATTGTTTGTCCTAGAGGGTTGCTGTGCAGTGTGTATATAAGTAGGTTTCTGTACTTACCAACAAGTAGTCCATTGCCATATTGTCCTTCCTGGAAGTGTTGATTGATGGTACAGTGACGGAAGATGAATGAATCATGCACACTCCCAGGATACTTTGCCACGATGTTGGTGATCAATCCCTGGTGATCCACAATGGCTTGCACATTGATAGAGTGTGCGTGCTTCCTGTTGCGGTATAGATGTTCAGTTGCAGCAGGTGGCACAAGGCGTACATGTGTGCAGTTAATGGCACCAAGGACGTGTGGAAATCCATTAATAAGGTAAAACCCCTGCTTGGTCTCCTGCTGCTTCTGCTGTGTGTTTGGGAAGCAGATGTGGTGGGGTGTGAGTCTGATGATGGCATCCAGTACCTTGGGCAGGAAGGCGGAGAATGATGGCTGTGAGATCCCAGCAACCAGGGTTCCAGTGGTTTGAAAGGAGCCACTTGCCAACATGTGTAGTACAGCTAGCAGCTTGATTTCTGGTGGGATGCTGCGGGGTGTCCGCAAACTGGGTGCTGAGGAAGTACATGGCAAGCCAGCCTACAAAGGTCCTATCACACATAGCACATCCAAACCCTACAAGATGGGTAACAACAGCCTTGATTTTGGCATCATTGTTTGGCCAGTTGTCAGCTAACAATCATGCTGCACATCCTCCACCACTGCCAGGGCTACAAATGTAATTGTACGGGATAGAAATCTAGGGCCACATGATCTGCGAGTTGTAAATTGACTTGCAGTATAGTAAGCATGTGCTAAACATGAGTGTGTATACTAGGTTCAGACAAAAGATTCACTGATTGACATATCTGTGTACCAAACTTGTATCATCAGTCCTAGGTACACTATTCACAAACCTATGCCTGTGTCTGAGGGGGGTGGACTAACAACTAATAATTTCTAACAACAAGGACACCCAGGAAGCTTAGGAAAGCTGGACATGTCTTTGGCTCAGCACACACACCACAGGTAAGGAGGATCCACTCATGTTTGGAAATGCAGACCTTTGTCCACATCATTTACTACCAGTAATCCATGACTTACAACTAACACAGAGATGCAAGAACACCCCTGGCCATGAGTTGCATGCACACCTAGGCCATTGCACTCAAGTGCCACATACTCGTAGCACTACATGTGGAGCTACATGCTGCTAGGAAGTTTAACCTACAGTTTGATAAGTACATTAGTGAATAGGGAAGCAGAAGTCTGTGGGTAAGCATTTGGCAGCCCCATTCTGGGAGAATTTGGGTACGACTGGCTCACTAATTCACTAATTTGGTCCAGTGCAACACTTTCTGATTCAAGTTTTATCCACATGACTCATCCCTATTCACATTGCCTTGCCTACAGGACTGACATAGAATACCTAAATAAGACAATAGGATAAGGATTGGCCAATTCAAAGATGGTGATAAAATGATATTCCACTCATGGAACAAAACAAATGATTGGCCAGCGCATCACACCTTGCTATGTGTCCAACACACAGGAGTCCATCACACATCACCAGCAAACACAACACATAACAGACACATCAACACTTACTGGAGTTTTCTGGGTCCTCGATTCGAGCCACCTCGCCAACAGTGTAGGGTGCCGGTCTACCTGTAAGGCATGGAAGGGAAAAATGTGCTCAATGTCTGTGCACTGTACAACAATTCCAAAGACAAATACTATGTGTAAGATTACATCAGAAAGTAAAGCCTCTAAGACATGATGATACTTCATCCTACAGAGCACAGCTAACATGTACATACCATGGGTCTCCAGTAAGTGATACACACATATCTGCACACATGCAGTGGCCCTAACTATCATGTGTTGGCAAACATGCTCCTTCATTAGTGAGCAGATATAATCATGGAGTATATTCGTCTCATCATGTGTATCCATGAGAGACATCCAAAGCCACTTTCCGTGAGGACTGCATTACCAGTCAACCAGCCATTGTGACCATGACAAATTTATGACACACAGGTACAATGTACAGAGGGGCAGGGACAGTTGTTAGCCCTCATGTTCATACAGTTTCTTCATTTGATGTGGCACAGCTATGATGAGTTGCACCAACCATAGAGATATGAACCCATGTACATACCTTTGGCCAGCCATCCCTAATTGAAATGTGGCACAACAAACTCCAAAACCAGTCTAAGATGTTAGCTGAGCGCAGCTAACACTTGTTCCCTATATGTCAAAATCCAGATCAGACATGTATCCGAAATGAAGGAGGGGCACAATAATCCCTAAGATTTTGGGAATTTCCACGGTTTCCTTACACACTCACCAGACACACAAGAGACATATGTTCAGGCCACATTGCTATCATCAATTGACGTGAAGCCTGCACTCATTTTCAGCCTCATGTTGTGTTTAGAAAGTCAGTCTAGCTGTTGCGTCAACAAATGATGGTAATGATTTGGAAATTCGTATACCTCACAGGCAACTGTGGCCTATATCTATACATAATTGGCTGCTGATTTGTTTTGCTGTTTGACACAAAGGTGGCACTAACTTACAAAATGCAAATGTATTCAGTAAGTTTGCGGAGCTCTTGCTTCCTAACAGCTAGCAATTGTGGTCCTTAACAAAGTAAATATACGACCCCGTATGTTTCAGTAGCATTCCACACACTCAACAACATTGCCGGCAGATATTGCAAAAATCAGCTGATGTCACTACAGAGCATTTAAACGTGCACATTAACATGATTTGTACTCACCAACAGGGCCAACAATCACAATCATCCCAGGTGGTCCAGCAGATCTTGCTCCCTGGAGACAAGGTCAGCCCAGCGGTGCTTCAGCTGGTGCTCATTTCTGGGGTCTTATAAATCCTTTGCAGATAAGGCAACACCTTTGCCCACCGCAGCCTCCGTGCCTCAGTGTGATACCCCTGCATCATATGCCCACCTGCCTCAATCATTAGGGGTAGGAAATGGCACACCAGCCATATGAATCCACCCAGCTCATCCTCTTCCATCCTGCCAAGACATAGCCTACCCAACATATTTGTAACAAAAGAGAAATAGGGGATAAAGGGGAACAAAGGAGAATAGGGGGAAAGAAGAACAGGAAAAATTTAAATAAACAACTAACACAGCCCAACTACACCCAAACTAACACTACCCACAACAGACTCCCAACAAAACAAAGGCAATACTTTACAACACAAATGAGCACAAAAAAACATTCAGACAGGATACTACAACAAGTTTTTAATCACAAAAAGGCAATAAAAAGACCACACAGGAGACAAATTCAATAAATATACAGAGGCAAATTGAGACACAGCCACACAGTCATGTAATATCACAGACTGCAAAGTGAAAGTGAAAGTACACCCACTGCACATATTCTATAAATAGGATATCCTATTACATCACTACCTGCCTAAAATGGTGGGAGTTTTTATTGTCATGCGTCAAAATATTTTGATGCATACTGTCTGCACGTCATTTTTTTCGACGCACAGGAGTAGATTTGAGCCTGCATCCATATGTTTGGAAATAGTTTTACACTTAACCAATGTTCTGATGTACAGTGTGGAAGATACAGCTCAGGGGCAATGGTTATTTCAGGGCATTATGTGTCGTTTTTCGGCCATAAGCGTCATTTTTTGACGCATGTGCGTCATTTTTTGATGCGTATGCAGCACAATTTCAGGCATTAACTGGGTTTGGGTCATTTTCCCATTTTAATTTAATATTACAGTTGTGACAATACTGAGATAGGCTGATTGCACCCACTTTGGTCATGACGGTGTATGGGCACATGTGACACATCATACTACTGCGGACCATGCTCCGCTACATGTACAGGATTTTTACTCTTGACTGACGCAATAGCTGGCCAAACGTGTGGCCTACCTATATGTATTGCATAAATTGGGCATTTTTGGCGTCAGGAGAGGATAGCAAGGTGACTCACATAAGTACAATACCTCAATGCCTATGGCTCAATGTGTGTGCATTGGCTACTAATATTGTTTTTGACCCACTGTGTGAGCATCACAAGATGCATTATTGCAAATATGCTTGTATGAATGTGGAGTCAATGTGTCCAACCCTCAGATGCAAGTCAGTGTGGAAATGAGAGAGGACATGTGTTGGTCATACATGTAGCAAAATCTGCTGTGTGCACTTTCTAGTTTTTGGGTAACATAAACACCACAAATGACAAAGCATGCACCAGATAGATAGCAGACACTTGTTCATGTCAATGGTCCAAAACCTGGGCATCACATGTCCTGGAATTTTGGATACTGCTTCCTAGGCACTTGTTGGTGAACCCACCATGAGTCAGGCACATGTACAGACCGTGTTATTGACATGGAGAGCCAAAGGTGAACCACATTCGTAATATCACGCCACAGTTGTGGTCATATGACAGAGCCACAACTCTCCTGTGGCAGTGGTGGACCAGCAGACGAAGCAGCACGTGGCCACATATTTCCAGTGATCAATTGCACAGAGGTGTCTGGTTCATGTGTGTGGGCCAATGTTAATTCTGCATATTTTTAGGGGTCTATGTTGTCACAGTTATGTCCAGGTCTAGTCATGAGTCAGTGGCGGCTATTCCAGTATCTACTGAGTATCCTTCTGAGATCGATGGAAGTAAAGTAAATGAGGATTTGAGAACCCACCTGGGGATGGACCCACCCTGTCACTGCAGACGTGTTATGAGACTGTCAACAGGGCACCCTTGGTGTGCTGAGTAAGATCATATCTCAGGAGTCTTGTACCGGCAGGTGTCATTACAACATTTGTACACAGGTTAGCATGTAAAGATCCCACTGCATCTGGGAACATCATAGCCTCTGTGTTGATTAATCTTGCAGCACTTGTCGCTCATGCATACATGAGACCCAGACAAGGGATAGGCCATGATTTGGGTATTTGGAGACAAGTTCCCAATTATGGTACGATAAATAAGCAGATTATACTAAATAACTTATTTGAGTATGCATTGAAGAACCACCTGACAAAATACCACCGGAGGAATGGGAGGGTTGGGAAAGCAAGTATGATACATATGTAGCCACAAGGAACCTTTAGGGTAACGCACAGACAGGTGCCAGTCAGGCTGACAGGATGCAGGGTCAATCAGGATCCAGCAATTTTACAAGGTACATACTCAGTGGTCTGACTAAGACTGGTCTGAGGAAGAACAAGACAGCTGACATGGAAAACTGTGTTTGTCCTGTGTTTTGAAAGGTGACACATAAACCCAGGGAGCTGTGTTACACAGCTTGTTTTTCTAGCAATGCATAACAGTGTAATCGAAAAAATGGCAGCGTCTATGCTGTTCCATGCATCTGCAAGGGCAGTGCATGTTCAACTGGCTGGTCTGCATGGAGGTGCTCACAGGTGTATGCTGCAAGTCCTCACAAGTTTCTCACAAGTCCTGTAGGTGAGATTTGACTTCAAATGGCCAACAGTACCTCTCACATGGGAAGCAAACTACAGGTGAGAACAGGGCTTAGAGACTACAAGCCAGTGCATTATTTAACCTGACGTCCATGCAGACAGATGTACAATGACTATGGCATACCATACTAAAGGGTGAAGCACACTGGATTAATATTGTTAGGCTGTGTGTGTAGAGGAGGGAATATCTGGGTACACATATTACCATTCCAGGGACCTCTTAAGACGGGTGGGGTGAGACCGGGAACATGGGTGTGTCAGGACTTAGGACATGGGCTGGCATGTACATGGAATGTCATGTGCGCAATGCTTGTCATAGGTGTGGCACTTGTGCTCTCTATGTTCTGCTTATATGGAATTCTAGTCACACATGGTCCTTGCAAAGATAGGTGATGTAACAGTTACTGCTGTCAAGGGTGTGGCCATACATTAATGTTACTGTTGCAATTGCACATCCCCTGCCTCATGTATGATGCATTTTGTTCCATCATTGACTGATGGTGTCATAGTTGTGTGTCATATGCTGCAATGAATCATGTTGCCAACATGTATGTGTAAAATAGGTGTGGTCCTCTGCTATTACCCTTCAAAGGTGAAATGAACAGGATATATGTCATTTACAGTGTGTGTGAATGTGACTGTTGAATAATATGCATCACAATTGCTTTGGAAATTTCTGTGTCCTGATCGGCATGACAGCAATGCTCCATGAGGCTACACTCTTATTCTGATAGTTAGAGATAAAGGTGAGCAAAAATGATTACCCAGACCATGATATGGTGATTATTATAGGTGTTTATTTACATATGTTAATACAGTGGTGATGGTGAGTTGATTCAAAAGAAATTGTTGACAATATGTTGGCGCCTACGCAATCCTGCAGCTGTGTTTGGTTTATCCCCCTCATTTTGATGGCCAGCATCCTCCCCTTCCTCCTCTTCAGGCATTTGTGGCTCTGGTTATAATAGGGGAATCTTCCTTCGTACACAAATGTTGTGCAGGATGGCACATGTTAAAATGATCTTGCAGACCATTTCTGGTTAGTATAGGAGGCTGCCACCAGTGATGTCGAGGCACCTGAATCTCAACTTCAGGATGCCAAAGGTCCTCTCGACTATGGTGCGTGTCCTCCTATGTGCCTCATTGTAGTCTTGGTCTGCTGCAGTGCTTGGGTTGCCAAATGGTGTCATAATCCATGGCTGGATCCCATACCCCTGATCAGCTGAAATAGAAAATGATTGAGATCATGTTGATGTAGCTTGCCCCATTAATATTGCCTTGCATGGCAGTAGTTGTCTTGTGTTGTCTGTGACTCTTTTGTGTTATTGTGTTGATTCCTAGGCTTCTAGGATGTACCATCAGCACTGGGTTGTTTCCTTGGCTGAACGAGTGTTTGGCTGCTGACCGGTTGTCAGCATTATATTTTGGGAGTTGCAGTACAGTGCGTACTCCCTAGCATTGTGACTTGTGATACAGGTGTCCCTTTGTCTTAACTGGGGTGAGATGATAGTTCCATACACAGATTCAATTTGACAGTGGTGGTAACACATTTGCATCTATGTACCCTGGACATCCCATACCTTTAGACATATGCAATGGATTAATTTAAACATCAGTGAGACGCTTACATTTTGCAAGGTGACAATTAGCCAAACTTTTCCATACGTTGTGATCATTGACGTCTTAACATTTGACTGTACACTAATTTCACATGTGTGACAAGTTCACTGCAGACCTATTTTTCTGCCCTTGGCAAGTTGACTCAGGTTGTAATGTCTACCTAGACTACTGCACATTGTCTAGTTCAGCTGGCTAACTTGGTTGTGAGGTTGTCGGTTTGAATTTCAGAAGGTCCGTATGGCAGTACATCTGTTGTGTGTGTGTTAATTTGTCACAATGCGTATGTGTAGGAATGTGCACCTTCCATATAGTACCATCAAGATGTGTTCTTCGCACAGTCCACTTGCCTCTTGGTAGTGGGCAATGTGAGAGCAGGAGTGATGTGAGATATTGGAATGGCCTTAATGATTGCATGTGACCTTTATTGTAGTCATAATAATGCTATTTGAGTCACGGTGTTTGACCTGCAGCAAATTACATTCCACACCCCTTACACAGTACATATTGGCTGGAAGGGTGTGTGTTTGGGTGATATTGATGTGTTACTGGAGTTTTATCTTCACTGATGTCATGCCAGTTGGCACCATGTGTTTGTCATTGTGTTGTCTTACATTTTCCCCTTGTGTCTGTGGAGTGGCATCAGTTTTTATTTGGAACTGTACTTTGTACCTAGGTCTGTCTCCCATTGGGTGAGGATATCAAACATGTCTAGCGGTGTCACAACCTCAGTGAGTTCCTGTTCACATGTTGCTGTTGTGGTGTATGTATTGTTTGTCCTAGAGGGTTGCTGTGCAGTGTGTATATAAGTAGGTTTCTATACTTACCAACAAGTAGTCCATTGCCATATTGTCCATCCTGGAAGTGTTGATTGATGGTACAGTGACGGAAGATGAATGAATCATGTACACTCCCAGGATACTTTGCCACAATGTTGGTGATCAATCCCTGGTGATCCACAATGGCTTGCACATTGATAGAGTGTGCGTGCTTCCTGTTGCGGTATAGATGTTCAGTTGCAGCAGGTGGCACAAGGCCTACATGTGTGCAGTTAATGGCACCAAGGACGTGTGGAAATCCATTAATAAGGTAAAACCCCTGCTTGGTCTCCTGCTGCTTCTGCTGTGTGTTTGGGAAGCAGATGTGGTGGGGTGTGAGTCTGATGATGGCATCCAGTACCTTGGGCAGGAAGGCGGAGAATGATGGCTGTGAGATCCCAGCAACCAGGGTTCCAGTGGTTTGAAAGGAGCCACTTGCCAACATGTGTAGTACAGCTAGCAGCTTGATTTCTGGTGGGATGCTGCGGGGTGTCCGCAAGCTGGGTGCCAGCTGTGGCTCAATGTTGTACAGCAGCTGCTGAATGGCTTGCCAGTTCAACCTGTACCTCTGGATGATGTCATGTTCCCTGAGGCCATGAAGGGTTGTCCTGGTGCGGAATATCCTGCCTTCTGCGTTGCCTTTGGGGTCCCTGCTGGTGTTGTGTAAGCTGCTGTTGTTGTTCCTGTGCTCTGCGTCTGCGTGCACACTGGATGAGAAGCACCTCCATGTCTTCCTTTTGCTGCTATGCTGTTGCTTCTGTGTGGTTTCATTAAATACAGGTGTGTTTGCCCCATTTTGACGCCTGCCCTGGTCTGTGCTTCATTTTCCAACTCCGACTCCGACTCCGCCTCCCGGCCGTGCGGGATTTTTGCACGGTAGCATAAATACGGCACACAGGTGTTTGTGTCATTTTTTGGACGGGAACGCCTACCTTGCATATCATTTACGCAAGGCAGTTTCCCGCATCCAGAAAATGACGCACACGGTTGGATTTTGACGTCCACGGGCTCGGGCATCAAAGTTTAAATATGGCGCAAGGTTTGCACCGAATGTGCGTCAAAAACTTTGACGCACATTCAGCGCAGACGGAGTATAAATATGCCCTTATGTTTGCCAATTACACCAGTATAAGCGTCGCTTCCCCCCATGCAGATAGCATTGTCAGACCATTTTGTTCTCAATATTTAAGTAACCCTGGGTGCCCCAGCACCTGTGCCACCAGAAATGCTATGTCTTAAAACCCAAAAATGGTCCAAGGTCACTCTGGCTGCCTTCACAACTGCAATGAGTTCCAATTGTCCTGTTCTCAAAGACTGTGTTAGCCTAGCCAGTAAGTAGGTAGAAACTTGAATCAGTGCCCCCTCGAAGAGCTGTAAGGCTGCTTGCTCCTAGAGTTCAATGGAATGGTTCAGCATTGAACTGTTGACTATGAAAAGTCCTTTAAATGCCTGGAGCATATATGCTGCTGGAATTACTGCACTTCCGATAAAGCTAACTACCTCAGGTCGCTAAAAGAATATCATAAACACATCACATTCACGTGCAATCAATTGTATGTATAGTGGATTGAGCAGGCCAATAATTTGTCGCAGTAGCTTTTCCAGATAGTGAAATCCTTATCCTCCTTAGAGAGGGTATCCCCTTCTAATACTCCTTCAGCTGACAATTGCAATTTAATTGCAAATTTCTTTTCAGACAAGATCTCTAAGATCTATGCCTCCTTCCCAATTAAAATTAGAGAGATCCCAAGACCTGTTCTTTGATCTGTACCACCTAATTCTGCAGATGGTCCATAGAGGATAAACATTTTGCCCCTAGCAGACTTACAAGCCCTTCTGTCTGATATAACATCTGGGACGCCTCTGGTCCCAGCTCCACCAAGGAAATTATAGCATGGTAAAGAGGCCATTCTACTGGTGCTGTGCAAATTATTTAAACTGCTCTTTAGATCAGGCCAGCTTCCCTCCAAATGGAAACGTGCCACCATTGTACCTCTTTTTAAGAAACCCACATTGTATCCGCCAAACCAGAGAACTTTAGGCCTATACCCTTACTTCCTTTCTTTTCTAAAATAGCTGTAAATCATGTCAATCAACAGCTGATGAGTTTTATTGAAGGCAAACAGATTTTGCATCAGACCCAATCTGGGATTCACCCTCAGTTCAGCATGGAATCTACACTGCTACTCACCTCTGAACCTCTGAGAAGCTTGCAGAGAGGGGAAAGTTGGCTACACTGGTAATGCTAGACATGAGTGCTACTGTATTCCACAGCCTTCTTCTTGAACAGCTCTGGTTGTGCAGTGCTGGAGGTCTTACCTTGAGGTGACTAGCATGCTTTCTGAAAAATCGCACCTTTCAGGTGACCCAACAGCCATGTTCATCTGAGGTTCTATCTCTGCAGCAGGGGGTGCCGCAGGGCTCAGCTTTGAGCCTGACTCTATTCAATCTATATATGCGCCCTCTTACTGACATGATTGAGTGCTATGGCATTAAAATTGTATTATACGCGGATGATACTCAGTTAATCATCACCTTGACACAAGATGACGCAACCTCCATGGGCAGCTTTACACCATGCCTGCTAGGGCTAGTGGAGTGGATGGATCACAGCTGTCTTAAACTGAACGTGCAAAAAAACGAGTTGAGGTTAGAGGTAAACAATCTCCAATTTGGTCCTCTGCTTGGTGGCCTGACACTTTGGTGCCAATTCCACCCCCTAAATTGAAAGTTAAGAATCTTGGCATCTGGTTCAACAACACTCTTTCTTTTGACAGCCAAGTAGCCATTCTTGCTGGGGTGTGCTTCAGTATTTTAAAAAAATTTACGCAAGATCCTAAGCTTTCTTCTCAATGCTGCTAGGACCATGGTAGTCTAAGCTCTATTGGTGTCAAGACTGGACTATTGTAGTGTGCTCTATCTTAGAGCCACCTAGGGCAGCATTCAGAGGCTCCAAAGAGTCCACAATGCTGCAGTCCGGTTGCTACTAAACATGCCTAGATTCTTCCCAGTGGAATCAGCTCTGGTGAAGCTTCATTGGCTTCCAATAAAGGAAAGAGTATCTTTCAAAGCCTTTTGCTTTTGTCACAACATCTTGAACGCGAAAGGACCACACTATCTTCACTCCCTGATTAAGCCCTATCATCCCAGTAGATGGCTTATAGTGGGTATCTTGTTGTACTTACACCTTGTGCCAGGGCCAGTTATCCGTTATTAGTAGATTAGTAGTGTTTTAACAGCTTAGGCTGATAGAGGGAGCTATAGCAGAGCAGCTTAGGCTGAACTAGGAGACATGCAAAGCTCCTACTATACCACTTACATCATATAGCACTATATCATAAGAAACACAACACTCAGAGTTACTAAAAATAAAGGTACTTTATTTTAGTGACAACATGCCAAAAGTATCTCAGAGGATATACTCCCTTAGGAGGTAAGTAAAATACACAAAATATACACACAAACCAAAATCAGGTAAGTAAACAGTTAGAAAAGTAGTGCAAACACTGTAGAACACAATAGAATGCAATAGGAGACAATAGGCCTAGGGGCAACACAAACTATATACTGCAAAAGTAGAATGCGAACCACGAATGGAACCCAGGCCTAGTGTAGTATGTAGAGGGTCGTTGGGAGTGTAAGAAAACACTAAGGGTGTCCAAGATACCCCAACCCAAAGACCCTGAAAAGTAGGAGTAAAGTTACCCTACTACCCCAGAAAGACAGTACAGTCAAGATAGGGGATTCTGCAAAGACAACAACTGACTGCGAAGCACTGAAGATGGATTCCTGGACCTGCGGACCTGCAAAAGAAGAGGACCAAGTCCAAGAGTCATGCAAGTGTCCGGGGGGGGCAGGAGCCCACTAAACCCCAGATATAGGTGCAAAAGGGCTGCCTCGGGTGGAAGAAGCTGAAGATTCTGCAACAACATAAGGTGCCAGGAACTTCTCCTTTGGTCAGAAGATGTCCCACAGTGTGCTGGAGGATGCAGAGTTGTTTCCACAAAGAAAGACCACAAACAAGCCTTGCTATCTGCAGGAGTCACAGTTAAAACATTTGGATGCTTCCAGGGCCCAGGAAGAACCAGGAGGTTGCCCCTTGGTGGAGGAGACAGAGGAGGCACTCAGCAACAGAGAAAGCCCATGCAGAAGCAGGTAGCACCCACAGAAGCACCTGAACAGGCATTTAGAAGATCTTAGCATGGCGGTCATCTCAGCACAATAAAAGAGGGTCCCACGAAGTCGGAGTCCAACTCAGCGAGTTCGGCAATGCAGGATGGAGTGCTGGGGAGCTGGGCTGTGCTGTGCATGAAAGAAGTCTTGCAAAAGTGTACAGAAGCCCTAGCAGCTACAGTTCATACAGTACACAGGATTACTGTCTGGCGTGGGGAGGCAAGGACTTACCTCCACCAAATTTGGCAGAAGGGCCACTGGACTATTGGGGACACTTGGATCTACCTCCTGTGTTCCAAGGACCACGCTCGTCAAGATGAGAGGGGACCCAGAGGACCGGTGATGCAGAAGTTTGGTGCCTGTGTTAGCAGGGGGAAGATTTTGTCGACCCACAGGAGATTTCTTCTTGGCTTTCAGTGCAGGGTGAAGGCAGAGAGCCCTCAGAGCATGCACCACCAGGAAACAGTCGAGAAAGTCAGCAGGATTAGGCGCTACAATGTTGCTGGTAGTCTTCTTGCTACTTTGTTGCGGTTTTGCAGGCTTCCTGGAGCAGTCAGCGGTCGATCCTTGGCAGAAGTCAAAGAGAGAAGTGCAGAGGAACTCTGGTGAGCTCTTGCATTTGTTATCTGGTGAGAAACCCACAGGAGAGACCCTAAATAGCCCTCAGAAGAGGATTGGCTACCTAACAAGGTAAGAGCATATCAGGAGGGGTCTCTGACGTCACCTGCTGGCACTGGCCACTTAGAGGTCTCCATTTTGCCCTCACACCTCTGCATTCAAGATGGCAGAGGTCTGGGACACACTGGAGGAGCTCTGGGCACCACCCCTGGGGTGGTGATGGACAGGGGAGTGGTCACTTCCCTTTCCTTTGTCCAGTTTCGCGCCAGAGAAGGGGCTGGGGGCTCCCTGAACCGGTGTAGATTGACTTATGCAAGGAGGGCACCATCTGTGCCCATCAAAGCATTTCCAGAGGCTGGGGAGGCTACTCCTCCCCAGCCCCTAACACTTATTTCCAAAGGGAGAGGTTGTAACACGCTCTCTCAGAGGAAATCCTTTGTTCTGCCTTCGTGGGACTGGGCTGCCCAGACCCCAGGACGACAGAAACCTGTCTGAGGGTTGGCAGCAGTGGTAGCTGCAGAGAAAACCCCAGAGAGCTAGTTTGGCAGTACCCGGGGCCCATGCTGGAGCCCCGCGGATGCATGGGATTGTCCCCCCAATGCCAGAATGGTATTGGGGTGACAATTCCATGATCCTAGACATGTTATATGGCCATTTTTGGAGTAACCATTGTGAACCTACACATAGGTATTGACCTATATGTAGTTCACAAGTGCAATGGTGTCCCCGCACTCACAAAGTCCGGGGAATTCGCCCTGAACAATGTGGAGGCACCTTGGCTAGCGCCAGGGTGCCCTCACACTAAGTAACTTTGCACCTAACCTTCACTAAGTGAGGGTTAAACACATAGGTTACTTATAAGTTACTTAAGTGCAGTGTAAAATGGCTGTGAAATAATGTGGATGTTATTTCACTCAGGCTACAGTGGCAGTCCCGTGTAAGAATTGTCTGAGCATCCTATGGGTGGCAAAAGAAATGCTGCAGCCCATAGAGATCTCCTGGAACCCCAATACCCTGTGTACCTAGGTACCATATAGTAGGGAATTATAAGGGTGTTCCAGTGTGCCAATAAGAATTGGTAAAATGAGTCACTAGCCTGCAGTGACAATTTTAAAAGCAGAGAGAGCATAAACACTGAGGTTCTGGTTAGCAGCGCCTCAGTGATACAGTTAGGCACCACACAGGGAACACATACAGGCCACAAACGTATGAGCACTGGGGTCCTGGCTAGCAGGATCCCAGTGACACATATCAAACACACTAACAACATAGGGTTTCCACTATGAGCACTGGTCCCTGGCTAGCAGGATCCCAGTGAGACAGTAAAAACACCCTGACATATACTCACAAACAGGCCAAAAGTGGGGGTAACAATGCTAGAAAGAGGCTACCTTCCTACAAATGTTAATGGTACTGTCCCTCACATAGGTGTTAATGAGAGGAACAAAGGGGGTTATTCTAACTTTGGAGGAGTGTTAATCCGTCCCAAAAGTGACGGTAAAGTGACGGATATACCACCAGCCGTATTACGAGTTCCATAGGATATAATGGACTCGTAATACGGCTGGTGGTAAATCCGTCACTTTTCCGTCACTTTTGGGACGGATTAACACCTCCTCCAAAGTTAGAATAACCCCCAAAATCTTTGAGAAAGATATTAATGTATTCCCCAATAGTTTCGAGTATCAAACCACAACCAGATCTGCCAGGTGGTGCGCACAGTTTTTATGTATTTTAAGCAGTGTTTACAAGACCGGTGTATAGGTAGATTTTTTGTTAAAATAGTCAAACTCTCACTGATTCAAAAATCTTCATTGAGGTCCCCGAAAGTCATCCTGAGTATTTTGGTCTTAATCTCAGTCAAATGCTTACCCGTTAATCTAACATAATGATTAGTATTATTCAGAGGACTATGAATCTTGGATCATAGTGGTCCACATTTTGTAGGATGATTCCACCATATTTGCAGGTGGATTTGACAACAATAGAGCCATCATTCAATAGATCCTTTAGGGCTTGCATTTTCTTTGAATTTTCCAGGTCAAAATGGCAGTTTAAAATTGCACACACAGGCTACATTGGCAGGCCTAAGGCAGGTTGGCTTGCAAGGCAACAAATGCTGTAGTCCCGCTTGTAGCATTTAAATTACAGGCCCTCGGTACATGTGTAGGAGGCTGTCTTGGTTCGTGGTGCGTACCTATGGTACTTACACCTTATACCAGGTCCAGTTATCCCTTATTAGTGAAATGTAGGCAGTGTCTAGAAGCCAGGCGCTCTAGAGGTAGCTGTGGGTGAGCAGCCAAGGCTTATCTAAGAGACATGTAGGAGACATGCAAAGCTCATGCAATACCGCTGTAGTCACAAAGCTCTCACACACATAAAAGAAAATACTCTATGTTGCAAAAATAAAGGTACTTTATTTTGGTGACACAAATGCCAAAAATACCATAGAGACTATACTTAGAGGTGAGTAATTCACAAATTATATACACTAATATGCAGAAATAAGCATAAAAACAGTTAGAAAACAATGCAAATAGTGAAAATCACAATAGTTAGAAATGGGCCTGGGGGAGCACAAACCATATACTAAGAAATTGGAATGCAAAAGTCGGTCTCCCACCTAGGCAAGTGTAGTGTGTAGAGGATAGCTGGGAGTACTAGAAAACCCCAAAGGTAAGTACTAGAACCCACCTCAGTGACCAGGAAAGTAGGAGTAAAACACAGTAACTTTCCAAACACACACACAAAAATGAAAAGAAGGATTATGCAAGAACCACAAGAGACTGCAAGACACCAACAGTTGATTCCTGGACCTGAGGACCTGTGGAAGAAGGGGACCAAGTCCAAGAAGCACAGCAGAGCCCAGGAAGAACAGGAGCTCCTGCTAACACAGATGAAGGTGCAGAAGAAGAACCACTGGTGAAGAAGAACAATCACTACTGCACCCAAGAAGACAGAGTCTGGTTCCTGGTTGTCCCACACCAGATGGAGGATTGTAGTCTGATTTGCATCACTGGAGTCAGCCAACAAGCCTTGCCACATGCAAAGCTTGTGGTTAACAGAAAATGATGCTGCACAGAACCAGGAAGGACCAGGTGGACTCTACCCAAGAGGGGGACTCAGAGGGGGCTCTCAGCAGCCCAGGGAGCCCACAGAAGACCAGGCAGCATGCAAAAACATCCCACAGCACAGGGACAAAGAATTTGCAAAAGAGGCCCATGCAGCACTACGACAAAGGCTTCCACGTCGCCGAGAACCACTCAGGAAGCTGTGCGTCACAGGATAGAGTACTGGGGGCTGGAGCAGCAAGATGTATGAAGAACTTCATGGAAGGATGCCAACAAGTCTTAGCAGCTGTAGAACACATGGTGCATGTCAGTACTGTCTTGCGTGGCGAGCTCTTACCACCAAAGTTGGACTGTTGGACGTGAGGACCGTCGGGACCACTAGACTCTACCACCCGTGATGCATGATCCATGCAGCTCAGCAGGAGAGGGGATCCACACAGCCGGTTGTTGTTGCAGTTGGTGCCTGTTGAAGCAGGGGAGTGACTCCTTCACCCCTAGGGAGATTCCTTTGCTCTTCTGGTGCAGGCTGAAGACAGGCTGTCCTCAGAGGATGCACGGCCGGGAAACAGTTGCAGTTGCTGCCAGGAGCTGAAGATACAATGTTGCAGAAGGTGTCTTGCTTCTTTGTTGCAGTTTGTAGAGGTCCTGGAGGGTCCAGATGCAGTTTCTTCAGTGAGAGGTGAAAGTGGCGGATGCAGAGGATTCCTGCTGGAGTCTTGCAATCCGAATCTGAAGAACCACCCAAAGGAGAGAACCTAAATAGCCCTGAAAGAGGGGATTGGTCACCTAACCAGGTAAGCCCCTATCAGGGGAGTGCTCTGACGTCATCTGCTGGCACTGACCACCTTGCCAACCTTGAAACCAAGATCGCAAAACCCAGGGACCCTCTGGAGTAGATCTGAGTACCACCCCTGGGGAGGTGGTGGACACTCCCCTTTCCTTTGTCCAGTTTCATGCCAGAGCAGGAACTGGGGGTCCCTGAACCGGTGTAGACTAGTTTATGCAAGGAGGGCACCAAATGTGCCCCTCAAAGCATTTCCAGTGGCTTTAGGAGGCTACCCCTCCCAAGCCTGTAACACCTATTTCCAAAGCTAGAGGGTGCAACACCCCTCTCCCAAAGGAAATCCTTTGTTCTGCCATCCTGGACCCGGGCTTACAGGATTGCACAAACCTGTCTGTGAGGTGGCAGCAGCTGGGGCTGCTGGAAACCTCAGAAGGCTGAAATTGCAAAATTGGAGGTGCTCTAAGGAGCCCCCATAGTGCATGGAATCATACAACCAATGCATGCAAAAGCCTTGGCGTATGATTCCAACATGTTTGATACCAAACATGCCTATGTCTGGAGGTACCATTATGTAGCTGGACATAGGTAGTGACCTATGTCCAGTACACGCATACAATGGTGTCCCTGCACTCACAGAGTCTGGCAAAAATGGTCCTGGAGGTCCTGGGGGCACCTCTGCTGGTGCAGGGGTGCTCTCACACACAGGTACCTGCCCTCGGGGCTGGAGGGCCTGCTATAGGGGTGACTTTTAAGTGACCTGGTGCAGTGTAAATGGCAGTGGAAGGGTGCTTGTACCTTTTCAAGAAGACTGCAATGGCAGTCCTGTAGAAGCCTTTGCATGGGCTCCCAATGGGTGGCAAAATATATGATGCAGCCCATTGGGATCCCTGGAAGCCCAGTGCCCTGGGTAGCTAGGTACCATATACTAGGGACTTATAAGGGACACCAGTATGCCAATTGTGGGTGACGTACTGTGTTAACAGTAAGTAACAACCAGATTTAGAGGAGAGAGAGCACAATCACTGGGGTCCTGGTTAGCAGGATCCCAGCGAACACAGACAAGCAGTCTGACATCAGGCAGAAAATGGGGGTAACCATGCCAAGAAAGAGGGTACTTTCCTACAACATGTAGTGCCACTTTATTAGGGACTTATAAGTAAATTAAATATGCCAGTTGTGGGTAAGCCATTGTTACCATGCTTTAATGAGTGAGCACATGCAAATTAGCACTAGATAGCATTGGTAAAGTACACTGGGCCATATTTATACTTTTCGATGCACAACTGCGCCAACGCAGTTGTGCGTCAAAAAATCTAACGCCGGCTAAAGCCATTCTGAAGCACCATGCGGGCGCCGTATTTATTCAATGACGTTAGCCGGCGTTAGCCGGCGGAGCTGCCTGGTGTGCGTGAAAAAAAATGACGTACACCAGGCAGCGCCGGCGTAGGGGAATATGGAGCTTGGGCGCCAAAAAATGGGGCAAGTCAGGCTGAGGCAAAATTTTCGCCTCAACCTGATTTGCGCCATTTTTTTAAACTCCCAACCCCCATTGAAATGACTCCTGTCTTAGCAAAGACAGGAGTCATGCCCCCTTGCCCAATTGCCATGCCCAGGGGACTTCTGTCCCCTGGGCATGGTCATTGGGCATAGTGGCATGTAGGGGGGCACAAATCAGGCCCCCCTATGCCACAAAAAAAATTTCAAATACTTACCTGAACTTACCTTATGTTCCCTGGGATGGGTCCCTCCATCCTTAGGCGTCCTCCTGGGGTGGGCAAGGGTGACAGGGGGGTTCCCTGGGGGCATGGGAGGGCACCTCTGGGCTCCTTCTGAGCCCACAGGTCCTCTAACGCCTGCCCTGACCAGGCGCTAAAAAACGACCCTAAAGCGGCTGGATGTCATTTTTTTTGACCCACCCACTCCCGGGCGCGATTTTTGCCCGGGAGTGTAAATACGGCGCACATGCCTCGGAGTAAATTTTTTAGACGGGAACGCCTAACTTGCATATCATTAACGCAAAGTAGGTGTCCACGCTAAAAAGTGACGCAAACTCCATGGACTTTGGCGCTAGACGCGTCTAACGCCAGGGTATAAATATGGAGTTAGTTTTGCGTCGAATTTGCGTTAAAAAAAAACGACGCAAATCCGGCGCAAACGGAGTATAAATATGCCCCACAGAGTCCTAAGGCCACCAAAAACTAGATCATAAAAATGTGGTGGAATAAAGCAAAAAAGTTTGAATGGAGACCACCTTAAGGCTCACCAGTCTAATACTGTCCCTACTTATGTTTTTAGATCATCAAATGTTACATTTATTTAATGCTATTATTGATGAAACATCTGAGATGTTAGGTCTATTATAGTCTCCACATAGTATTTTGTAAAATCGAGATGGTAACTAGTGCTCTCTGTGAAAGTGCCCCATTTTCTGAGAACTGCACATTACAGATCAGCCTAGCAGCATCTGGGCAGCAGTAGCAATAATTCCTCATGTGAGAACTAAAATACATGCACTGCCATACGCTACATTTCCTAAGTTGCTTCTGACCATAACACTACCCCAGTGAAGGATGGTGTGCTTGATACTGTTGACCCAGAGCACCAGTGACAACTATTCAGCTATGTCTGTGCATCAGTATACAAGTGCCAGGCCTTTTGTGAGTGACTTTAAGGCACGTCTGCACTGGAAGCTTAGTTGTAGTGCTTTTGTTACATTTGACTTGGAAGCCTTGCCCCCTTGCCGGTTGAGGCATCTACATTTTGACTCAAATCAGAGAAACAGAGGGCCAGTCCAATGATCTAGTAATGTACATTTGTTGAGGTTATTTGGTGGAGTTCTATTGTTTTCTTTGTGGATTATGCAGACAGACTTGTTGATGACCACAGTAGAAATGGTAAGCATTTGAGTGAGATCACGTCTGGAGAGAATGGCTGGCAACACTCCCGTGCAGTCTGGCCACAGTGTTTTAAACTACTGTGTTATTTAACAGTTTTCATGCCGAGGAACAGACTGTGTGTCAGTGAGATGTGTGGGTTGTATATCTTTATGTGAAGGGAGAGGTACCTGTGATTTTGGACAAGACGACATGACTTCTTAGTCATGGGCTTGTTGAATCTGAGAGTTACATTCATCTTAGCTGGGCTGAGTTTGGAATTGTCTAGATTAGGCAGGTCATAAAGCACATTAGGAAGCATAATGGATATGGTACGCTCATTTGGTCTGCAAGATGGAGACAGAATCTGGTCACTCGCCAGGCAGTCTTTTGCCACCTATTTTCTACCAAACTTGTCCTTCACTACCCTCCTCTGATTCTGCCATTTTGTTTCATTTCCCCCATAGTGTGTGCCTTCATCCTCAGCACATTCACCCTTTTGGTGACTTCCTACTTCATAGTCACTTTTATCACAGTCTCATCAATTCACTGAGAGTGTGTGAAAGAAAACCATCCATTTTCCTGTAGTGATGATCTACAAGGTGGCCTGGCCTTAGAAAAGTTAGAGTTTCGACAAAAACTGGACATTTAAAAGGCTTAGCAATCTAGGAAAGGACCCGAACATTTCTCTCAAAGCTGTTGACCCCATATTAATGGCTTCAGTGGGACCTCAACAGAGACTTGCATGACTTTGAGAGACGCCTGCTGCCTTCAGCCTTGGACTCTGTCATGCCGAATTTTTTTTAACCCAGAAAGTAAAGATTTCGCCTGGTATGACTGGCTTGGTGTATCTGACTTGCCTTCCAGTGTAGTCAGGCTGAAATCGTGCCTAAGACCTTATCAGCTCAACACTTTTGTTATTCAATTGTGCTTTACTTGTCTTAGGCCTGTTTTGCCCTAAAATGTTTATCTTCACTTCACCTTATCTAACTTTGATCATTTGATGTATTTTACTCATTCATTTGTTTCTATTTTTTCCAAATTGGTTTGGAAATTGTGCTGTTTTCGTGATATTAAAATCGTTGCTGTTGTTTGAAACACTTTCCTGGGAAACTGCCGTCTGCTTTGCCATACCCATCTGAAGTTGAGTGGAATTTCACAAAGATCTGTAGTGAGACCTGACAAGGGTTTGCTTAGCACATTGAGGAGGTGATAATAACCCACTTTCTGACATGAAGGATGTTACAAAGTACCTTTCTAGAGACGGCAGGTTCTTTGTTTTTTAAATGTATTGTTTTTTATAGTGTGTGGGGCAGGTAGGAAAGCTTTCAATACCCATAGCTGCATCCTCAAAAAATATCTAAAGGACTCTGATTTCGATGCTTGCGTTGTGAGTGGTAAATCTTAAAAGACAAACACGTAAATATATGCATGGCAGATTTTTTTCAGAAAGTGCAAGTATTTTCAAAGCATCTGAAAGAAAGCCTACACTCATGAATACCTTTACTTTGTAAACAACAGCTGTAAATTCAGCAATGAGTAATCATGAGAGCAAAGTAAATTAAATGCATAACGGCCAGTAGTTATTAACACTGTGTCCTTAAATACTGAATTACACTTAATTTATTTAACGTTCGATAGCGACCTCACCATATGAACAAACGAGATCATGCTAAAAGCAACATCAGTATTCTAAAACAGTGGTTCCCAACCTTTTGACTTATGTGGACCCCCATTTTAACATTAATGGAACCCAGGGACCCCCACTGAATCATCATTGGAATCCGGGGACCCCCGCCTGAGTCATTACTGGAAGCTGGGGACCTAATTTGTCAATATTTGTTAATATTTTTTAATTTTCTAAGCAGTTGAGGACCCCCTGAGAAGGCTTCGCGGACCCCCAGGGGTCCCAGGACCAAAGGTTGGGAACCACTGTTCTAAAACTTCTAAAAATTCAATACAGCTTTATTGCAACAGGAGGGTTACAAATAACGATCATAGCTTTCTTAACAGTGTTGACATTATGGTATAAAAAATATCGTCTGACATAGAAAACGACAGATGACTATTAATGTTGCAGGACGGATATGGATTAAATACTGTATACCTGACTGACATAATGGACATTTACATTATTCTGAGTTAAAACCATTCAATTTCCTAATGCTATAATCTATCACTATGCTCTTTTAATATAACATTTTGCGGTAATAATTTTAACATTGCTCCTAAACACATTACCTTTTTTAATCTGTGAAAAGAGTATTTCATAGCATTGTAAAATCTATTTATTGGCATTTATGTCCTAATAAAATATTTCACCGGATTAATAATATTACCTGTGTAATATTCCACTTAATGTTGAAATGTAGCTTTCTATATGTGTAGTTCAATTTTTATTTACAATCGTATACTTTGGAAAAAAACAGTATTCATAAATTAATTTTTAATTGTCACCAGCAATGAGGTTCTTCCTGCAAAAAATAATTTTACAGCGCCCTCCTAATATAACACAAATTGCAGAATTGATGACGCCTATCTTTCCAAATTCCAGGCGATGCTAAAAAGATAAACCCCTTCTTACAGCTAGCAGTGCTTTTGATATTTTTAAAGGATTGCAGAGGGGACTTTGCACAATAAACCTGAAAACTATATTTTAAATATTTCCTACTAGTCACATTATAAGCTCCAGTCAAATCAGTACATTGAGATAACCAGTTTTTTGAGATGTTAACTTTCAGAAAAGAAAACTATCCGTACATTTGCAGGGCAGTGAGGCCTCTTTGTAAGCCACTATGGCCCTCATTCTGACCCTGGCGGTCGGTGATAAAGCGGCGGCCAACAGGCCGGCGGTCCAAAATATGCAATTCTGACCCTGGCGGGAACCGCCAACACAGCCCGCCGCATTAACACTCCGCCCGCCACGGCAGAACAAACAAACAGCGCAGCGGTCCCCGCCAACAGCCAGGCGGCAGACAATGTACCGCCCACCCTATCACGACCCACCAATCCGCCACCTTTTCCGGGGCGGGAGCACCGCCGATAAAAACACGGCGGAAACAGACTACGAACGGGAAAACGCTCACCTCCACATACAGCACGCGAGATTCCGGCAGTATGGAACCCGAGTTGCAGGTCATCCCCGCACTCCTATACCTGCTCCTGTACCAGGAGCACGCCCGGCGGCGCGGAAGACATCGGTGAGTACTGCACCTACGACACAGGGGAGGGCAAAGATTACCGGCACACACCCACCCACCCACACCCACTACAACACACACATCAATGCATTCCCACAGATCACTGTCACAACCCACAAACCCCCCCCTTCCGAAATAATGCAAAGACCAAAAGAAGAGATCTCAAACGGGCAGATATATTGAAAAATGGACAGCAGTAATCCAAATAAATAAATAAACTATGTACAAAATATATACAGCCACTAAATGTAGTCCAACCACTGTCCGTGGACCACAGGGGTCCTGAGCAAAGGGGCAAGGCCCAGTCCCACGACAAGAACTCCACGGAGAGAACACTGCAGGGGCATCAGAAAGAAAAAAGGACAGGCACCTCAGGGGGAAGGGAAGGGGGGGCACCTCAGCCACTTGAGTACACGACGCCAGATCCACGAGGGGACTCCATGACCACTGGCCCATCCTGGGGAGAGCAAAGCCACAGTCCATACAGTCCATACAGTGGGTGGCCTGCCCACTGGGCCATCCTGGGGAGAGCAAAGCCACAGTCCAAACAGTCCATACAGTGGGTGGCCTGCCCACTGGGCCATCCTGGGGAGAGCAAAGCCACAGTCCAAACAGTCCATACAGTGGGTGGCCTGCCCACTGGGCCATCCTGGGGAGAGCAAAGCCACAGTCCAAACAGTCCATACAGTGGGTGGCCTGCCCACTGGGCCATCCTGGGGAGAGCAAAGCCACAGTCCATACAGTCCATACAGTGGGTGGCCTGCCCACTGGGCCATCCTGGGGAGAGCAAAGCCACAGTCCAAACAGTCCATACAGTGGGTGGCCTGCCCACTGGGCCATCCTGGGGAGAGCAAAGCCACAGTCCATACAGTGGGTGGCCTGCCCACTGGGCCATCCTGGGGAGAGCAAAGCCACAGTCCAAGCGGTCCATAACAGACTCCACTGCCACTGGAGGAGGCATGTTGGCCAGAGGACATCCTGCAGCCCTGCCCGAGACAGATCCTGCCCTGCCACGTCTGCCAAAGGGCCAGCGGTTCCTGCCTTGAAGGGCCCAGTTCAGCGGTTCTTGCCTTGAAGGGCCCAGTTCAGCGGTTCTTGAGACGGCGGGCCCCAGCGGAGCGGTGCTGGAGACGGCGGGGCCCTGTTCAGCGGTTCTTGCCTTGAAGGGCCCAGTTCAGCGGTTCTTGAGACGGCGGGCCCCAGCGGAGCGGTGCTGGAGACGGCGGGCCCAGTTCAGCGGTTCTTGCCTTGAAGGGCCCAGTTCAGTGGTTCTTGCCTTGAAGGGCCCAGTTCAGCGGTTCTTGAGACGGCGGGCCCCAGCGGAGCGGTGCTGGAGACGGCGGGGCCCTGTTCAGCGGTTCTTGCCTTGAAGGGCCCGGTTCAGCGGTTCTTGAGACGGCGGGCCCCAGTGGAGCGGTGCTGGAGACGGCGGGGCCCTGTTCAGCGGTTCTTGCCTTGAAGGGCCCAGTTCAGCGGTTCTTGCCGTGAAGGGCCCAGTTCAGCGGTTCTTGCCTTGAAGGGCCCAGTTCAGCGGTTCTTGAGACGGCGGGCCCCAGCGGAGCGGTGCTGGAGACGGCGGGGCCCTGTTCAGCGGTTCTTGCCTTGAAGGGCCCAGTTCAGCGGTTCTTGCCGTGAAGGGCCCAGTTCAGCGGTTCTTGCCTTGAAGGGCCCAGTTCAGCGGTTCTTGAGACGGCGGGCCCCAGCGGAGCGGTGCTGGAGACGGCGGGACCCTGTTCAGCGGTTCTTGCCGTGAAGGGCCCAGTTCAGCGGTTCTTGAGACGGCGGGCCCCAGCGGAGCGGTGCTGGAGACGGCGGGGCCCAGTTCAGCGGTTCTTGCCTTGAAGGGCCTAGTTCAGCGGTTCTTGCCGTGAAGGGCCCAGTTCAGCGGTTCTTGAGACGGCGGGCCCCAGCGGAGCGGTGCTGGAGACGGCGGCCATTCTATGGCCAACTGCTCATTGCCTGGTGGTGCCCTCCTGGGCAGCGGGGATGGTGCTCCTTCAATGCCCACCTGGGCTGTGGGTGGTGGGGCCCTCTTGGCCAGCTGGGCTGGGTCCTCCCTGGGCAGCGGCTATGGGGGTGGTGGGCTCTCCCGGGGCAGCTGTGCCGGTTCCTCCCGGGGCAGCGGCTATGGGGGTTGCGGGCTCCTCCTGGGCAGCTGTGACGGGTCCTCCATGGGCAGCAGGCCTGCTGCCTGACTTCTCCGCCTTGCTGCCCTTGCCCTCCTTAGTCGGGAGTCTGTGGCCCTTTCCTCCCTTTGGAGTTGTGGCTGTTGACGGTGGCTGGCTAGTGTCCTGGGGGGATATCGAATCCGGGCTCCGGCGGCGGCCCTTCCGCCTTCTGCTCCTCTTCCCAGGGGGTGGGATGGCTGTCCCCTTGCTGCTGGGCGAAGATCCAGACCTGCGGGCTGGTGGGCTCCAATACCCCTGCACCCTTGTCAAGGGGGCTGCAGGGCTGGTGGTGGCTGAGGTGCTCTTTTTACCCCGACGAGAAGGAGGGGGGGCTCAGGGTCAGGAAAGAAGGTAGCAGTAGAGAGATAGATTTTCTTGGGACAATGGAGAGTGGTAGGTACAGTGGGTATGGGAGTGGAGGGAGAGGATGTGGTTGTAGGCGAGACAAGTTTGCTGTCTTTGGGTGCAGGTGCAGGAGCGGGAGGCTGTCGTGAGGTGGATGGCCGTTGGGTGGGTGGGTGTCTGCGTTTGTGTGGTGTGGAAGAGGGGGTGACAGACACAGTGGGAGAGGACATAGGGGACGTGTAAATGCAGTGGGGGTGGTGACTGCACGTGTGCGGACTGGAGTGGAGGGTATGCTGGTGATGGAAACACTGGCTGATGGTGAGGTGAATGAAGGTGTGAGTGTAGACGTCACAGGGAGGGAGGAGGGAGACGAGGAGGTGGGGGTCACAGAGGTGGTAGTGACTGTTGGCATGTCTGCATCGGAATGTTGCTTGTGTGAATGTCTGCGTGATCTGTGGTGCTTATGTTTGGATGAGCTGCTCTTGGGTGTTGAGGTGTGTGCAGGCTGGTCTGATGGTGTGGGTGGGACAGGCAGAGGAACAGGAGACTGGGAGGAGGGAGTTAGTAGAGGGAGGCAGGAGACAGGGACAATGGCTGCCGTCAGTGCTGAGGCCAGAGCCTGGAACGATCGCTGATGGGCAGCCTGACCCGAATGAATGCCCTCCAGGTACGCATTGCTGCGATGAACCTCCCTCTCCACCCCCTGGATGGCATTCAAAAGGGTAGTCTGCCCAACAATGAGCGTTCGGAGGAGGTCAATGACCTCCTCACTGAGGGCAGCGGGGGTAACAGGGGCAGGGCCTGAGGTGCCTGGGGCGAAGGAGATGCCCGGCTTCCTGGCAGAGCGGGCACGGGGCGAACGCTGAGGGGCTGCTGGGAGGGCGGAGATGTTGCGCTGGGTGGCAGCTGTACCTGTAATGGCGGGGGGCACGGATGGTGCCACCCCCGCAAGGGAGCTCCCTTCCGAGGACGTGTCCGTGTCGCTGCAGGGTCCAGTCGTCCCCGTCGTGGAGCTCCCCTCGCCCTCCGTCTCACTGGTCCAGTCAGACTCTGTGGCATGGCCCTCCTGGGCCATGTGAGATGCAGCTCCCTCCTGCCCCGATGCCACTTCTCCTCCGCCTGATGATGCTGATGCACACAAGCACAGAAGGACAAACAAAAAGGGGGGGGGAGAGAGAAATAAAGAGATTTTGAGTACATGGATCACCGGTACAGTTAGCGGACATGACAGACACAGATGCCCCCTGCACTAAGTTGCGCACTTGGGGTCCGCTACGCATTCCGTGGAACATGCCCTACACGCCTAGAGTTGACAACTGCACCCATGGATGACACGGCCCAGGGATGGCTGTACTGACACACTACTGAGGGTGGTGGCTCGGGACACAGGGGCTTACGGGGGTGCCCAGCCTACAGATATCGCCCTGGCCTAGGGGGACCCACAGCCCTCCTCCCCCACCCAGACACCTCCACTGCGCGACAACAGAGTAGATGATGCTTGTACTCACCCCCTTGTGTCTGCTGTGCTGCCCTCACGCGCCCATCCAAATCAGGGTAGGCCACCGCCAGGATCCGGAACATCAGGGGGGTCAGTTGACGGCAGGCACCCCGCCTACGTTGGGAGGCCATCCCCAGCAGAGACTCGGCGGTCTTCTTGGTCCCGTGGCGGATGTCCTCCCACCTCTTGCGGCAGTGGGTGCCCCGTCGATGGTGGACCCCCAGGGTCCGGACTTCCTTGGCGATGGCACGCCAAATCCCGATCTTCTCATGGGCGCGGACCTATGTGACACGTACAGGGAGGGAGAAATACCACGTTCAAGTTTGTCTGCATTATCGTTGCCAGTGGCCCAACGCCCCCCATCCCCGCCAGGCCCCCCGCCAGGCCCCCCGCCAGGCCCAACATGCCCCCCATCCCCGCCAGGCCCCCCGCTAGGCCCCCCGCAAGGCCCAACATGCCCCCCATCCCCGCCAGGCCCCCCGCCAGGCCCAACATGCCCCCCTTCCCCGCCAGGCCCCCCGCCAGGCCCCCCGCCAGGCCCAACATGCCCCCCATCCCCGCCAGGCCCCCCGCCAGGCCCCCCGCCAGGCCCAACATGCCCCCCATCCCCGCCAAGGCCCCCGCCAGGCCCTCCGCCAGGCCCAACATGCCCCCCATCCCCGCCAGGCCCCCCGCCAGGCCCAACATGCCCCCCATCCCCGCCAGGGCCCCCGCCAGGCCCTCCGCCAGGCCCAACATGCCCCCCATCCCCGCCAGGCCCCCCGCCAGGCCCAACATGCCCCCCATCCCCGCCAGGCCCCCCGCCAGGCCCCCCGCCAGGCCCAACATGCCCCCCATCCCTGCCAGGGCCCCCGCCAGGCCCTCCGCCAGGCCCAACATGCCCCCCATCCCCGCCAGGCCCCCCGCCAGGCCCAACATGCCCCCCATCCCCGCCAGGCCCCCAAGCCAGCCAGTGGCCCCAAATCCATATTGAATTAAACTCACTTGTTGGTCTGGAGGACCGTAGAGTAGCGCATACTGGGGGAGGACCCCATCCACAAGTTTCTCCAACTCCTCTCCAGTGAAGGCAGGGGCCCTTTCCCCAGTCGCAGCAGCCATTGTCCCTTCCAGACCGAGGTCACAGCAACACTTGCAGTATAGGTCCTCTCCTGTGAAAGTTCAAGTCGCAAGTGGATAAGTAGATAGGAAATGGCGGTCACGTCCGCGGCGGTGCGTACCGCGGCGGTGCGTACCGCCACCGCCGGCGCCCTTAGCCATTGGCTCCTGAAACCCATAGGCTTCAATGTTAACCAATGCGGCTTCGCGCCGCGGTCTTCGCCCGCCGACCGCCGCGGTGTGCCACGCCAGCGCATTGACCTCACATCCCATTGTCACACTTCACAGGTCAGGCAGCCGCCATTTCGAGGGTCCACATGGCTCAATTTCAACTGCGTCACACAGGCCTAGGCCTTGCATAGCCACTCAGACACGCCATTCACTGCATAGAGAATCGTTTACTGTGCAAGCTGTGAGTACGTACCTGTGGGTTGCTTGACTCTGTGCTCCATGTTGTCCTTCCTAGGCACCGTCCGCTGGGTTTGGCGAGGAGACGGATGAATCCTCGCGTGTACCGACCGCTGGTGGACCTGTCGACAATGGAAGAACGCCACATTATCCTGACCTACCGGCTTGACCGTGCCACTATACATGAACTGTGTGCCCAGCTGGAGCCCGACCTGATGTCCCCCATCCGCCAACCCACAGGGATTCCCCCTCTGGTGCAGGTCCTGTCAGTACTCCATTTCCTGGCAAGTGGGTCATTTCAGACAACAGTGGGAATTGCTTCTGGGATGTCTCAGCCCATGTTTTCGAAGGTGTTATCCAGAGTGTTGTCTGCCCTGATGAAATACGTGAGGAGCTACATCATTTTCCCTGAGGTGGGCGAATTGGCTACAGTGAAGGGTGATTTCTACGCCCTTGGACATATTCCCAACGTCATTGGTGCCATTGATGGGACCCATGTGGCTTTGGTTCCCCCAAGAGACAGGGAGCAGGTGTACAGGAACAGAAAGAGTTACCATTCCATGAACATCCAGGTGGTGTGTTTGGCTGACCAGTACATCTCGCATGTAAATGCCAAGTTCCCTGGGTCAGTGCATGACGCCTTCATCCTGAGGAATAGCAGCATCCCTTACGTGATGGAACAGCTAGAGAGACACCGTGTATGGCTATTGGGGGACTCTGGGTACCCCAACCTGTCGTGGCTACTGACCCCAGTAAGGAATCCCCGGACCAGGGCAGAGGAACGGTACAATGAGGCCCATGGGCGTACTAGGAGGGTGATCAAACGCACCTTTGGCCTCCTAAAGGCCAGGTTTAGGTGCCTGCATATGACAGGTGGATCCCTAATGTACTCACCTAAGAAGGTGTGTCACATCATCGTGGCCTGCTGCATGCTTCACAACCTGGCTTTGCGCCGCCAGGTGCCTTTCCTGCAGGAGGATGGTCGAGACGGTGGTGTAGTGGCAGCTGTGGAACCTGTGGAGAGTGACGAGGAGGAAGACGACGGGGCTGAAACAGACAACAGGGACAGAATCATTGAACAGTACTTCCAATAGGACACAGGTAACAATTCAAACATAATTTAGTGAATGTGAACTACTCTCCTGCATCTCTGCTGCCTGTCTATTTGCCCCAGTGTATGATGACTGAGTTGTGGCTTTTCCCTCCCTATTTCAGATCTGGGGTCCCCACTACGAGTCCTGTGCTTCGTTTCCCCATGGACTACAGCTTTGTGGCAGCTGTTTGTTGACTTCACTATGTACAAGGACATATTTGCAATGTCATGTCAATTACAATATTTTGAAATCACAGCCAGACTCCAGATAGTTTTGTGCTAAATGGGTGTTTATTTAAGTGCTCAAAATGGGATGGGTGGTTTCAAGTGGGTGGGGGCTATGGTGAAGGAATGTCCATGGCAGAGTCCAGAGTAACAGTCACACAGGTGCATTGTCCAGAGGCCTGTGGAGAGATGGAGCATGGGCAGTTCAAGGATGGACAGGGTGACAATGTGGGACAGTGGGATGACATCAGGTGGTATCCTTTGCTGGCGGGGGTCTTGACATCCTACTCTGTCTTCTTGCGAGATCTCAGGGCCCTCTTGCGGGGTGGTTCTTCTCCTGCAGGAGGTGGGGGTCTGGTGAGCTGCTGTTGTGCGGGGGCCTCCTGACCACTAGCGCCGGCGGAGGTGGTTGGCTGTTCTTGGTCCAGGCTAGTGGCAGGGGCCCTTTGTTGGTGTTGAGTGTCCGTCCTGGTGTTGATGAGGTCCTGCAGCAGCCCGACCATGGTAACCAGGGTGGAGGTGAGGGCTCTGATGTCCTCCCTGTACCCCCGATAGTGTTCCTCCTGCAGTACCTGGATCTCCTGGAACCGGGCCAGTACCGTCGCCATCGTCTCCTGGGAGCGGTTGTATGCTCCCATGATGGTGGTGAGGGCCTCGTGGAGAGTGGGTTCCCTGGGCCCGTCCCCCCCCTGTCACACAGCTGCCCTCCGAGTTGCCCTGTTTCCCTGGGCCTCTGCCCCCTGGCCGGTGTGCCCACTACCACTGCCCCCAGGTCCCTGTTGTTGTTGGGGTGGTGGGTTATCCTGGGTGCCCTGTAGTGGTAGACACACCGCAGATTGACGCGCCCTGGAGACAGAGGCATGGGCCCGCTGGGTGGGAGCTGTGCTGGTGTTCCCAGAGGGGTTTGGGTCTGTGGTGGCCTGTGGCTGTCTAAGGGGAACCGACTGTCCAGAGGTCCCCGATGGTCCGGGCTGGTCATCGGTGTCCAGGTCGACAGAGCTGCTGTCATCGCTGACGGCCTCTTGGGTGGGGGGTGTGGAGAATTCTGGGCCCTCCGTGGCGGTGTGTTGGCGGTCGGGTCCTGCAGGGGTATAGAGGTATGGTTATAGTTTCAATGTGTGGCATATGGGTGTATCTGTGGGTTCCCGTGTCCCCAAGTGCTGGCATTCGTGTGTGGGGGCTTTGGTGAGGGTGGCTTGTGGGGGGGATGTGTATATGCATTGGGCATGCTTTGGTGATGGGTGTCCATGCTTAGTGGACGCATGCAGGCCTAGGTTTTGGGATGTGTGGGTTGTGATGGTGAGACATTGGCAGGGAATAGGTGTGCTGGGGGTGGGGGTGAGGATGGTGGTGGGGGTGAGGATGGTGGTGGGGGTGAGGGTGAGGGTGGGGGTGAGGATGGGGGTTGGGGTGAGGGTGGGGTTCGAGGATGGGGGTGAGGGTTGGGGTATGATTTGGCATGCAGGTGGGGGGGAAGCAGTAGTGAAGCTTCAACTTACCAGTGTCCATTCCTCCGCCGACTCCTGCGAGGCCGTCAGGATGCAGGATGTTCAAGACTTCCTCCTCCCATGTTGTAAATTGTGGGGGTTGAGGTGGGGGTCCTCCGCCAGTCTTCTGCACGGCGATGTTGTGCCGGGATACCATGGAACGCACCTTCCCCCGTAGGTCGTTCCATCGCTTCCTGATGTCTTCCCGATTTCTGGGGTGCTGTCCCACAGCGTTGACCCTGTCGACAATCCTCTGCCATAGCTCCGTCCTCCGGGCAATGCTGGTGTATTGGACCTGTGTGCCGAAGAGCTGGGGCTCTACCCGAATGATTTCCTCCACCATGACCCTGAGTTCTTCGTCTGAGAAGCGGGGCTGTCTTTGGGGTGCCATGGAGTGGTGTGTATGATGTGTGGGGTGGAGTATGTGTAGTTAAGTGTGTTGAGTGTGGTGGTGTGTGTTGTTTTGTGTGTGGATATTGTGTGGGTGATGGTGTAGTGTGCCTCTGTGTGATGGTATTCTGTGTTCTATGATGTGTCTCTCGGTGCTTCTTTCGGAATTTTTTGTCGTAGGGGTTTGTGGGTGATGTGGGTGTGTGTTTTATATTGTATTGTGTGTGTGGGAGTGGTGTGTGTATGTGTATCAGGTGTGTGGAATTCAAATCGGCCAATGTGGCTGAGTTTTGTTCGTTTGTGTGTATTCTGACCGCGGCGGTGTGTACCGCCAATGGAAAACCGCGTTTGAATGACCGCCGCGTGGATTCGTGGGTCGTAATGGCATGGGTGTATTTCTGTTGGCGTGACGGTGGAGGTTTGGTCACCTCCACTTTTCCACCGACCGCTGGTCTGGCGGTCTGTTGTGGCTGTCGGATTTTCGGAGGTTTGGCTGCTGCGGGTCAGAATGACAGTGGCGGGTTACCGCGACCGCAGCGGAATTATGGAGGATTTCTGACCGGCGGTAGGCGCCTTTTACCGCCGAGGTCAGAATGACCACCTATGGGTCTTATCCATCACTATTACGCTTTCTGAATCAAGTAAAGCATTTACCATCATATTTCTTAATATTGGTGAACATTTCAGAACGGTCTCATAGATACCTGAGGAATTTGTGTATGTAAACAGAGAAAAGAAACGAAGGCCAATAGACATCCCTGCATTTTCCCAGTCTTATTTCACAAGCTAATCTTTTATCTGAAGCCCAAAATCCTTTATCCTGGGTATTTCTAAACCAGGCCATTTAAATCTTTATTCATCTCTATGGGATATTAATGGCTGCCAGTTAATGCCATAAGTATGCCCTATCAAAACTTGTTAAAATGTCTTCAAAGGCAAGGTAGAATGGCTGCCCCTTACACAATACATATTTATCCAGGATCAGGTGTATATCTGGAACATTGTAACTTATAATTCAAAAGGGTACACTGTTCCACAAAACAAAACATAAATCCACTGAGCACTTCGCAAACCAGAAGCAAAAACCCTCACACATCCATTTGGATGTCATGCTTCATCATAGGGTCTGCTCCTCATCAGACTGCAATGTCTGACGGGCCCCTCACTGGGACTCTTTGACGGTGCTCTTATCTGGTCATGCGAGCCGTGATCAGAGGTCAGTAGGAGTGACTTTAGACCTACTGTCAGGAAGAACGGATTAAAATTGGCTCAAGAACCTCACAAACCCAAATTTATTGATCGTGAGGATCTTGGTCAAGGTTAAAAAAGTACTGGGGAGTGGGTAGGAAATAACGTTCCTCCACTCAACTGATATATAAGGGTGCGAAAAAAAACTTTCTTCAATCACCAATGGAAGTCAACATGTTTCACACCTAAGTAGTCCTTACAGATCAGATGGAGTTTCATCAGGACCAAAAATCAAACAAATCACTCCTACACTATGTTAAATGCAAAAATGTATACTGGAGGAGTGAAAGTAGTTAACTTACTTATAGAGCTACGCACTTAATAATCTAAGTAGATGTGTGCCTGTGGAAAATGACAATGAGAAAAAACTACAAAGCGTTAGGATAGAAGGCAATTGCACACTAAAAACTGCAAAAAAGTTTTGTGCCACTCAGTGATATCGTGCTGCCATGCTTAGTGTAAAAATAAACTCCAAGAAACAGCTGCTTACCATCCTCTAATTGGGATGGTGCGCCATGGAATAATCCACCCCAGGACTGACTTCGTCTCTATTTAAATGCAAGAAGTGCATTAGTATATTTGTTATGAGAATAGATAACAGGGATGTATAAACAGATGTGTGATGCCTCATGTGATGTCTACACTAGGAGAAGAAAAGGAGCATTTCTCGTGTACATAATGTGGGATAGTGGACCCTGGATAGTAAATGTTAAGTTATCAATGGACCCAGAGTCATATTCTACTGCAAACCAGTCACTACGGTAGCATTCACAAAAGACAATAGGGGAGTATCTCTCAAAACCAAAAATCAAAATGTGAGAAAAGTGCTTGATACACACACTACTCTAGGTTTGAAATCACAATCCATGTGGGGTAACAGCATAACCAAGAACTGATCGCTACAGATAACCTGAAAACCTTTAAGTTAGTCACTATTCCTGTACTTTCAGTTTGAAAAACGTTGTGGGGATATAGTAGAAGATTTGTGTAAAAAGTTTGTAAAATGCGGTCTGTCAATCCTGCTGGGTGATCATACTCACAATTCACGGTGAGAACCCACAGCAAGGAACTTATCCGCCGGCCGCATTTCCCAAATACTTTGGGGAAGGCTCAATCGGCGGCATTAGTTTGGATGATGACGGTCGGAGGTCCAGTCAGGAGGGGGCAAGCGTCATGTAGACGTCATTGTTGAGACGTCCTTCCCCTGAAGTCATCAAAATAAAAAGAGCACCAATGCCTCGTCTCTCTTCATGGGAATGTCTAGTCTGTAAAGTAAAGAAATGGAAGAGGGACCACTACCTCGTCCCTCTTCGAACAACAAGAAGAAAACAACACATTCACATGGTAATGAGCTTATATAAAAAATAAAAGTTGGACCCAAATCTCGTGTCACTTGGAAACAACAACTAGGGATTAAATTAAAGAAGGACCACAGTTTGATACAGAGGGCATGAAAAAACTGAGGGACTAAGTCCTTGTTAATAATAACAGTAAGCACACAGAAGAAGAAGGTATTGCCTACGTCTAATAATATGGCGAAAGAGAAAAGAAAAACAACTTGTATTCAAAAAGTAATGTGCTTGTCACAAAAATCAGCATAAGTAAACAAGGGACCAAACCCTTGTTTCCCTTGGAAGCATCAACAATGAAAAAGGACCCCAATTTGGCATGGAGAGAGTGGAAATGAAAGAAGGGCCAAAACCTCCTAAATCATAATTGAAAACATAAATGAAAAGAAGGCCTTGCCTTCATCTTGAAATAAAGAGGGATGGCTACACCTCAGTCTTGTAACTATGCAGGTCCAGGTACCACAGGACATGGAGATGTACCCAGATGAATATAGTAATATATAAAAGATGGGTAAATGAAACACAGTAGGATGTCATAGGTATGTTAATGTGCACATGTGGTCTCAATCACATCATGGTCACAGTAGGCTGAATTGTGATACAAAGATCAGAGCCTAGGGTGGTCATTATGAACATGGCGATAAACACCGCACCGCCGGCGATGGCGGTAACTACCACCAACAGGCTGGCGGTCCGGATCGCCAAATAATGAAGCACATGAGAAACAAGTAGCAGTCCATCCACACACTGCCATCTTTGTAGTCCCGACGAGGATGGAGGAGGCCACCCACAGGCCAATGGAAAGGACCTACCTGCCCACAAAATATTGAAACACCACACCACCAGCAGATCCGGTGCGGGAACCACTGCCAGGCAAAGCTTGGCAGAAACTAACAATATAAAAGGAAACACTCACCGGAGGCACACAGAAAACGCCAACGCAGACATGGAGCGAGAGTTGGAAATAATGCCAGTGCTGCTCCTTGCCATGTTCCTCCAGGACTGTGACCGATGACGAAGACAACAACGGTAAGTACCACAGCCTAGTACACATGGGAAGAAAGGGCACAGTTACACACCCACCCCATGCAACACACTCCCAACCCCTCCCACATCCCAAGCTATACATATCAAAACAAGATGTACTTACCAGACACAAGGCAACAAAGACCTGCACCAAAGTACACACATGTGCACACCACACCCCCACAGTGAAATGCTGAACAACGTCACTATATTGTGCCAACATCACTACTGGGCACTGAAATCTTTTTAGAACGAAAAAACACTATTGTTTAAATAAGGCCATTGGCAAGTCTATTTGAAAGTTCTTGAAGGGCCAATATGGGCCAAACTTGACTCCCATGTGTGCAAAGGGTACTCCACTCGAAAAGGGCATCAATGGGGCAGCCAGGAACCTCAGGGAACAGAGGCAGAAGGTGGCAGGTGTGGGGACTTAGGTCTGGAAGGGGGGACTTGGGCTTAGTTTTGGGAGGTGGAGGGGGTTGGGGTTGCCCTTGGAAGGAGGGGGAGGGGGCTTGGACCGAGGGGAGGGCAGAGGGATACAGGGAAATATGGGTCCTCTTCCTCCCTGGGGAAGGGGCACAGGAATGGGAAGGGTGGACTGGGGCAGACTTGGACGAGGAAGGAGTAGACTGGGGAAAGACATGGGCACGTTTAGGGACAAGAATAGGAAAAGCTTCTTAGGTTCAGTTGGAGGGGATTTGGAGGCAGGTCAGGGAGTGGAGGTTGAGAGGGTGCTCGTTTCATGTGCAGGTATGCTGGACGTGGATTCAATTGCCTGTAAAGTATGCTTATGTTTTGTGGATGTGTGTGGTGTGGATGTGTGTGAATGTTTGAGTGTTTTGGGAGGGGGTGGACACAGTGGGACAAGACAGGCTGCCAGTTTACATGGATGTTGTCTGGGTGTCTGCAGGTCTGGTGAGTGTTCTGTAAGCGTCAGTAAACGTAGTTGTGCTGAGTGCAGGTGTGGTGTCAGGAGTGCATGCCTGGATGTCATATGTTGTGGTGACTGCATGAATGGGGGCAGCAGCAGTGACTGAAAGAGCAGTGCGTGTGGGTGTGCATGGTGAGGTGACAGACAGGGTGGCGGGGAGGTTGACACACTGGGGGATGTAGATGTTGTTGTGTGTGCTTTTGTATGTTGGGTGTGTGCATGCCTGTGGTGGAAAGTGTGGTGCTTGTGTTTTTAAGTGTGCTTCTTGTGTGTTGATCTGTGTGCATGGCTGTCTGTATGTGTGTTTGGGATGGGAGAAGGGAGTGGGGTGCTGGAAGGGCTAGAGGTGGTGGAAGTGGGGATGGAAAGACCAGGGACAATGGCTGCCATCAAAGAGGAGGCCAGAGCCTGATAAGATCTCTATAGGGCAGACATGGCACCATGAATGCCTTCCAGGTATGCATTGCATTGTTACATCTGGGATGCTAGCACCTGGATGGCATTCACAATGGTTGTCTGCCCTACAGAGATAGTTCTCAGGAGGTCAATAGCTTCCTCCGTGAGGGCAGTAGGGGTGACTGGGGCAGGGGATTAGGTGCCTCGGTCGAAGGAGATGCCCACCCTCCTGGGTGAGCGGGCACGGGCAACTTGGTGGGGAGCAACTGGGAGGGCGGTAATGATATGGGGGATGGCAGAAGATGGCAAAGAATAGGTGGGCCCAGTAGGGTCCGCCACCACCAGGAAGCTGCCATCGGAGGAGGTATCAGATATCACCGGTGTCTCAGCTCCCTCGCCAGATGATGCTAATGTACACAAAGGACACAAGTGCACAGGGGTGGGGAAACAAGGCAAGGGAGAACTATGTCAAATCCTGAATGTATGTACACTTTGGCTCATACACACTCCCACCCAGGTTACGCACGTACCCTCAGCACAGACAGCATATGTAATGAATGTGCCCCTGACTAGTGGGTATGACCCCAGAATACACCAAATAACCCTCATGAAACACAAACCTGATACACTGTGTGAGGTACACCCATGAGAGACTATGCCCAGCCAATGCACTTACAAGTCCATAAGGCCACAATGAATACCAGATGACAGAAAGGGGACCCCTCCTAGGCCATTAGAGGCTGACAAAACTAGCCCTTACACCATCCCAAGGACTTGGAGGGGGCAAGACTGCAGGGTCACACCTGTCTAAGTGCATGGCACTACAATGCATACATCCCACAGCACCCAAATACATCCATCAAAGTGGTATCCCAACAGTGTTGCTACTAACCCCCTTGTGGCTGCTGTGCTGCCTTCAAGTGCCCAACCAGATCCGGATAGGCCACTGCCAGTATGCGGGTCATTAGGGGGGTCAGGGTCTGACGGGCACCCCTTCCTCGTTGGGAAGCCTTCCCCACCTCTGCCTCCCTGGTCTTCCTGGCCCAGCGCCTCAGGTCCTCCCACTGCTTCCTGAAGTGCATGCCCTGCTGGTTGTAGACCCCCAGGGTCTGCACTTCCTTGGCGATGGCTTGCCACAGACCTTTCTTGTGATGGGCGCTGACCAGCATGAGACTCAGAGCAAAGAAACAGACGTCAGTATGTGTGCACCGAATACAAATGGCATGTTGTTCCATATGGAACGGCCATTATTGACATGCATTTTTTCAACTTACAGGCAGAACATGCCAGACAAACTATGGCTGGGCAGTCACACATCAAACGCACATGCATACAGGCATCCGCCACAATCACACACATCTACGGATGACAGATGGCAATTCACCTGCTCCTCTGGTCGCCCATTCAACTTCGCATGGAGGGATAGGTCCCCGTCCACCAGCTTCTCCAGCTCCGCTGCGGTGAAGGCCGGGGCCCGTTCCCTTGTAACACGTGCCACCTCAGGGACCAGAATCAGGACACAGCAGCACACGCAGTGGAGTACTACCTTTCATGTGAATCAGGAGTCAAGTGTCAAGGGTTTGCTAAAATCGAGTAGGTACAGAGGGGGTGTGCTCTATCACCGCGGGCGGCGATCATGACTGGCCAAGGTTCCCCATTGACAACCATGTAATCCAATGATCAGGTGCCTGGTGGTGAACTTACGCCAACGGAATGAAGTCACATCCACTCCATCATACCTGGGTGGCAGGAGGCTGCCCTTTTACTACCACCATGTCTCCATAGTCTGGCCAGGGGCCTCATGCAGGACCCCAGTCTCACTCCCCTTAGTCGCTTGCTGACATCATTCTATAATCCTCACAGGCACCCATCTTTTGGAAGTGTGTCCACACTGTGATGCCATTATCACAGAGTTAACTCAGCACTCATTCGCCTGACGGTATACCTCATTCTTTCCATTTGTGTGATGAATTTTGAAAAGTACAGTGACATCCTGGGATGCAAGTGTATGTTGACACTCAGCATATGTTCTTTCCTCCCCCTTAGGTACAGACCCATGTGGCGAGGGAGGGCCCCATCTGTATACAGACCCCTGGTAGATCTGGACACTATGGAGGAACGACACATCATTATCACCTACAGACTCAAAAGAGCTACAATCCATGACCTCTGTGCACTAATGGATCCTGTTCTGAAACTGGCAAATCGAAATCAGCATGTCATCCTTGCAACTGTGCAAGTGATATCTGTGCTCCATTTTTTTTACTATGGGCTCATTTCATGTGACAGTGTGCATGGGTGCAGGGGTCTCACAATCAATGTTCAGCCACATCCTGTCCAAATTCCTGGATGCCTACGTTCAGCATTTGCAAATATATGTCCCTTTTCCCCAAAGGGCTGCACTCCCCGCCATCAAATCTGGATTCTATGCCTCCGCTAATATCCCCCATGTGATAGGTGCCATTAGTGGAACCCGCATGGCTCTCACACCCCCAAGAGTGAATGAACAGGTGTATAGGAATCAGAAGAACTATCACTCCATGAATGTTCAATTGGTGTGTACTGCTGATCAGTACATATCACATGTCAATGCCAGGTTCACTGGATCAGTCCATGATTCATTTATCCTGAGAAACAGCAGTGTGCCACACATAATGGAGCAACTACAAGGAGACAGAGGTTGGCTCATAGGTGAGTGTGTATGATGCTGGATCAGAACATAGCTGACAGCCAGGCTGTATGCAAGTAAAGGCAGTTTGTTCAAGTCCTCTTTTGCCCACTTTTGCAGGTGATTCTGGCTACACCAACTTGCAATGGCTCCTGACACCCAGGAGTCCCAGGACAGTTGAGAGAGGAATTATAATGAGGCCCATGGACATACTAGGAGGGTGATTGAGCACACTGTAGGTCTCCTGAAGGCTAGATTTCATTACCTCCATCTCTCTGGGGGATCCCTGTGCTATGTCCCTGACAAGGTGTGTAAGATAGTGGTGGCCTGCTGCATGCTGCACAACTTGGCTGTGAGGAAAGCTATTCCACTTCTGGAAGAGGAGGGTGCTGTACAACCAGCCCTGCAACCTCAGAGGTGGATGAGAATGATGGTGATGAAGAAGACAGAAGATTTCAACTCCAGGACCCAGCTAATCCAGCTATACTTCCAGCGACTCTAAGGTACTATTCAATGATGCTGATGTCTTCAATGCATACTTACAGTCTGACTCATGTAAAAAGATACTGTAGTGTCTTTTGTCAGTGACAATGCTAAGTGATGACTGAAGTGGTATGTGCCAGGGAACTCAATATTAGGTACAGTGTGACATACTTCAGACACTACAGTGCTTTGGATCCCCTCCTGCAATAAAGTTGTGATTATGATAATAACTGGCTAATGCATACACAATCACAATTCATATTGCATATTGACAAGGGACATTCGATTTGAGTGCATAGGTGTATTTATTAAAATACAAAAATATACATAAGTGTTGGGACAGTGGAAGGGAGTGGGCACATGGTGAAAAAACATACTCAGGTACATATGCTCAGCTGTTGGTAGCACTGGGTTTTGGTCCATGTGGCCATTGGAAGATGATGTGAAGGCAGTGGCATGTCAACAAGGTAGCTCAGTGGCACACAAGGGAGACAGTTCAGGGCAGAGTGACTTAATGGTGCTGGGCTTTGTCTTGACTGGTGTTTCAGTGGCATATCTGGGTCTGAGGGCACATTTGCGAGGGTGCAGCTGGGCTGCAGTGTTAGGGGTGCTGGTTCCTGTGTGTCCTCTGGCAGTGCCACCAGTCCAGTAGTTGCTGTTGATGTAGGAGGCATGGCAGTGTCCTGGCTAGTGGTAGGGGCTTGCAGTTGGGTGGAGGACTCACGCTGGCTGTGGTACTGGTGCTGCAGCATCCCTGCAATGCAGGCCATGGTGGCATTGAGCTGTTTCCATTGCTCCATTGCCTTCTGGTGGTGTGCTATCTGAAGCCTCTGATTCTGCTTCAGGGTGGCCAGGATCTGGCCTATCCTGTCCTGGGTATGGTGGGTTGCTCCCAGGACCTCAGATATCACCTCCTGGGCTGCAGAATCCATCCTTTGGCCACCCCCTGGGCCACTGATGCCCTCCCACTGGCCTTAGCCCCCTCTGCCTGTGTCCCCTGCACAGGTCTGGCAGTCTCACTAGGAGTTGGCACGTCATCATCCTGCCTGTTGGTGGGTGGAGACTCTGGCCTCTGTACATGTGGACCACCAGTCTGTGGCCGGGAGACACTGGTGTGGGGTCATTTGGCCAGAGCCGATGATGGTGGCTGTGTGAAAAGTGTGTCAGTGGTATCCTGGGTGGGGCTTCTGGAGGGTGACAGCCCAGGACTGTGTGATGGTCCACGGAGTTCCTCTATGTCCATATATCCCTCTGCACTCCCCTGAGTGGGGCCTCTGTCTTTAGGTGGAAGGCTGGACCTCATTGACGTCTCCGTCTGGGTGGCGTGGGTGGTGGTGCCTGTGTGTAGGGGAATAGACAGGTGGGTGTCAGGAACTTTATCTGCAATTGCTGCACTGCCCTGCACTATTTGATGGTTATATTCCCCTGTCATAGCATGCAAGGTCCCTTCGTGTACATTTAGTTGCATTTTATGTGGGGGTGGAGGTGCATTGTGGATGCTGCAGTGACACTGGGATTCCATGCAGGGGTAGGTGACTGTGCACAGGGGGCTGGATGGAGATCTGTTTGTGGGATTGTGGGCATGCAGGGAACTTGGATGTGGGTGTTGTGGACTGGGTAGGGGATGGGGTCCTAGTGGTAGTGAGAGGGATGGGGTGATACATGCATTATAGGTGGAGTGACTGCTAAGGTATTGTAGTTGACTTACCCGAGTCCAGTCCTCCAGTGAGTCCAGTGAGGCCCTCCGGGTGCAGGATAGCCAGAACTTTCTCTTCCCAGACGGTGTATTCGGGTGGAGTAGGTGGGGACCCCCACCAGTCTTCTGTACGGCGATGTTGTGCCTGGATGCTGTTGACCAAACCTTCCCATGCAGGTTGTTCCATCTCTTCTGGATGTCATCCCCTGTGTGTGGATGGTTTCCCACTGTGTTGACCTTGTTGACTATCCGCTGCCATAGCCCCATCTTCCTGGCCATGGGTGTCTGCTGCACTTGAGCCCCTAACAGTTGTGGCTCGACCCTGAGTGTTTCATCCACCATGGTCCTTAGCTCCGTGTCTGTGAAGCAGGGGTGCTTAGGGGGTTCCATCGTGTGTGTTGTGGGTGTATTGGTGAGGGTGCTGTTGTGTGGTTGTGTGTGTGGCTTGTGATGGTGTTTGGGGTATGTATGTGTTTTGGTGGTGTATTTGTGGGTGTGACTTGTGTGATGTTGGGTTCAGTGTATGTGTGTTGTGTTGTCAATATCAGTCATGCCATTGGCGATGCAAAGGTTTGTGGGGTGTGTTTATGAGTGTTTTATAGTGTTGTAGGTGTTTGTCAGGTGTGTGGATTATAGACTTACCAATGTGTGCATTTATTGTTCGTGGATCTGTTGGAAATGGCCTTTCTGCAGGGTCACCCCCAAACTTTTTGCCTTCCTCCTTCTATTTTTCTGACCTCAGTAGGCCATGGGCAGGGTGTTATGTAGGTAAAAGGCAGGACATGAACTTGTGTGTTCTATGTGCCTTGGTAGTGTAAAACTCATAAATTCATTTTACACTGCTGTGAGGCCTGCTCCTTTCATAGGATAGCACTAGGGCTACCCTGATATACTGTTTGAGTGGTAGATCCTGATCTGAAAGGAGTAGCCAGGTCATATTTAGTATGGCCAGAATGGTGTTACAAAATCCTGGTTAATGGTGAAATTGGATTTGATATTACTATTTTAGAAATGCTACTTTTAGAAAGTGAGCATTTCTCTGCACTTAAATCCTTCTGTGCCTTACAATCCACATCTGGCTAGGTCTAGTTGACAGCTCCCTTGTGCATTCACTCAGACAGCCCCGAACACAGGATGCTCAGTCACACTTACACACATCTGCATATTGAAAGGGATGGGAGGGTGGAGGGCCTGACACTCACATGTCAAAGGACAGTAGCCTGCCCTCACACAAACGACTGCCATACCCCCTACTGGGACACTGGCAGACAGTATGAAACTGAAAGGGAACCTTGTGCACTTCTAAGCCACTCTTTACAGTCTCCCCCACTTCAAAGCCACATTTGGATATTTAAGCAGGGTCTCTGACCGTACCAACTCAGACACTTCTGAGGTAGACACTCTACTTCATTAAGACACTTCTCAGAGAAGAGAACATGAACCAAAACCTGCAACCTGCCCAAAAGAACTGCCTGGCTGGCCAAAAGACTCACCTGACTGCTTTTCTGAGAAGGACTGCTGACTTGCTGTTGCCCTGCTGCCTTGCTGCTCTCTGGCTGTGCTGAGAACTGCTCTCCAAGGGCTTGGATAGAGTTGCCTCCTGTTCCCTGAAGTCTCAGGACCAAAAATATTTCATTCCTGCAAGAGAAATTCCTGTGCGACGAAAATTAACGCACAGCCTGCAAGAAACGACGCACAGCCTGCACCGCGGTGAGAAAATTACTGCACCCAAACCGGAATGAGGCAGCCCAACTTCGCAAGGAGAAGAACGACTCAGCGTCAGAGTAGCGACTGGAAATTCAACGAAAGGCCCACTAGATCGACACAAAACCAAGCCAGAATGATGCAGCCCGACTTCCTGAGAGAAAATGACGCAATGCCTGCCGTGTGGTAGAAATTTCCATGCAACGCCCACCGGATCAACGCAGCCCCTGTGACTTTGTCCTGCAAGTGCCAGATTTCTACGCATCGTCCCCTGGGTGTCAGAAAACCCCGCAACCCGAAGAGGATTCAAGTCTATGTGCCAAAAATCAATGCAAAGTCTGCCCTGCATGAAAACTCAACGAAGCATCGTCTGTGGAAGTTGGAAAAATCAACGCACACCTCCCTGTTTTCCACGCATCTCCTCCTCTGCGGTACCTTGCGGAGAATTTGAACGCAAGCCAGGTACTTTGCGTTGCAAGACACATTTGTTGCTTTTAAAAGACTAAAGACATTTTGTCCCTCATTATGACATTGGCGGTAAGTTCCACTTACCACCATGCCGACTGCCGCCAACATAACGCCGCAGCTGCGGTTTACCGCAACCCATGTTATGACCCACACATAGCAATCCGTCACTATACAGCCACACACACACGTCCGCCAGCCCAAAGGTCAGTGATAAACTGGCGGTACCAAAACCCACACCGTTACTCCAACAGGACTACGCCCACAGCATTATGACCCATGAATGGTAAACCATTGGCAGTACATACAGCTGTGCTCAAAATACACACACACATACAAAACAGCACTACATTGGACAATTTAAACTACACACACCTAACACACATACACACACCACACCCACACACCCATACTGCCACACCACTATATAAAAAACACACACACTACCCCTTTATGACTCAAATTAATTGACAACAGAGAGCGAGAGACACCAAGAGCACCCTCAGAACCAGAGCTACAGAACACCATCACCCGTACTCCATCCGTGCACCTTACAGCACACACCCGAACACATCACCCCACACACTCTCACACACACCACATACATTACACACATGGCACCATAAAGACACCCCAGGTTATCTGAGGAGGAGCTAAGGGTCATGGTTGAGGAAATCATCCAGGTAGAGCCACAGCTATTCGGATCACAGGTACAGCAGATATACATTGCTAGGAATATGGAGCTATGGCGGAGAATCCTGGACAGGGTCAACGCCATGGGACTGCACCCCAGAACAAGGGATGACAACAGGAAGAAGTGGAACGACCTACGGGGGAAGGTACGTTCCGTGATAGCAAGAATCAACAACTAACAACATGGGAGGAGCAAGTCTTGGCAATACTGCATCCTGAGAGCCTGGCAGGAGTAGCAGGAGGACTGGACTCTGGTAAGCCAACTCTTTAGTACTTTCACCCCCATACCTGCATGTCATTACATACCCCACCCATACCCTCACCCCATCACCCCACCACCTCAAATACACCCCACCAGCACAACCCACCCATCCAAATACCAAGTCCTGCATGCACCACCAATGCAAGGACATCACTCACAGCCCTGCATGAACACCAATCAATAAAGCATGCACATTAGAGCGAATCCCCTAGCCCACAAAATCACTCCTCACACAAGGCAAAGCTGACAGGGCAATCACAACCATACAGGGCAACACACCCATGCACAAGATGTCACACGCAGAAACAATAACACTGCATTTACATCCCCACACTTCCCCCACCCAACGTCACCAGAGAGGAGATGCCTGCAACATCCAGTCCCTCCACAGGAAAGGCCCACAATGAGGACAACAGCTCTAGACACCTGGATCTGGATGACCAACCTGGCCCATCAGGGATCTCCGGAAAGTCGGTTACCCAGGCACAGTCCCATACCACCACAGAGCCTCCCCCAGCAAAGCACCCACCCAGTGGGCTCATACCTCTGTCCCCAGGACAGGTCAATCAGCAGTGTGTCAACTACTACAGGGACCCCAGGCCACCCCACAAACACTGGATGATCAGGACCTGGGGTCAGTGGGCACACGGTTCAGGGGACAGAGGCACAGGACAACAGGGAAGCTGGGAGGACTGCTATGCAATAGTGGAAGGACAGGCCCAGGGAACCGACTCTCCAGGAGGCACTCACCAAGATCCTGGGAGTATACCACCATTCCCAGGAGACAATGGCCAGATACTGGACAAGTTGCAGGAGACCCAGTGGCTGCAGGAGGGACAGTACCTGGGGATCAGGGAGGACCTCAAGGACATCCACACCACCCTGTTTACCATTGCAGGGGTGCTGGCAGACATGGCCAATACCATGAGGGAGGCAGTGACACACCACCGGGCCCCTGACACTAGCCACACCGATAAACATCCCTCCACCTCCGCTGCCGCTAGTGGACAGGAGGCCCTGCCACAGGAATAACAGGTCGCCAGCACCCCTCCCCCTGCAGAAGGAGAACCACCCCACAAATGGTCCCTGCGATCCAGACAGAGGCCAGAGAACATTGCCAAGACCCCCGCCAGGAAATAAGGCTCTCCTGATTGTCACCCTTGTGTCCCATTCTGTCACCCTGTCCACCATGAACTGCTATTGCTCCCCTTCCTATGCCCCTTGGACATTGCACTTGTAATACAAATAGACTGGACTCTATCCTGGACTTTGCTTCACCATCACCCCCAGCCCATTGCTCATACCCCTCTACCTATTAGCACTTTAATAAACACCCTCTGAAAAAATACAAGTATGAAGTACGTCAAATGATTTAAGTATGTATTTGTTTAACAAGGTTTAAGCACTGCAATACAACTGTACAGTAATGTCTACATAGGAATGACCTGTAGTTGGCTGCAGTCAACACACCAGGTACCAGAGTGGGGCACAGATATCTGAAAATAGAGATGTCAAAGGGTACAGTAAGTTGCCATAGAAGTGGGATAATCTGCCTGCTATGTACAATGTCAAACACAAAACTGTCAATGCAAAGTGAGGTTACAGGGTCTTACCTGTGTGTCACTGGAAGTACTGTCATGTAATAGCTGTTCTGTTGTCCTCATCCTCATCCTCTGCCTCCTCATCTTCACTGTCTACAGGGTCCACTGCTGCCACACACCCATCTCCAGCCTCATCCTCCTGAAGAAAAGGCACCTGGAGTCTCAAAGCAAGGTTATACAACATGCAGCATGCCATGATTATCTGGCAGACCTTCTTGGGTGAGTAGTACAGGGGTCCACCAGTTAGATGGAGGCAACGAAACCCCTGCCTTCAGGAGGCTGAATGTCCTTTCTATTATTCTTCCTGTTGTTCCATGTGCCTCATTGTAACGCTCCTCTGCCCTTGTCCTGGGATTCCTCACAGGGGTCAGGAGCCATGAGAGGTTGGGGTAATCAGAGTCAACTGCAAATATCGAGGGATACCTGTTAGCCAAACACTTACCCTTATGGCCAACACCATACCCATACACCAACACTAAATGGGTGGAAACCATGGGCTCACCTGTTAGCCACACCCGGTGCCTCTGGAGTCTGGAGTTGAGCCATCACATATCCTGAGGATGCTGCTATTCCTCAGGATATAGGCATCATGCACAGACTCAGGATACTTAACATTGACATGGGAGATGCACTGGTCCACCAGGCACACTATCTGCACATTCAACGAGTGAAATCTCTTACGATTTCTGAACACCTGTTCATTTCTCCGGGGGGGACAAATGCAATATGTGTACCATCAATAGCCCCAATAATGTTGGGGATATGGCCCATTGTATAGAAGTCAACTTTCACTGTGGCCAAATCCTCCACCTGGGAGAAAACAATATAGCTGCATATGTGTTTAATCAGGGCAGCCAACACTCTGGTCAGGACTATTGAGAACATTGGCTGAGACATTCCTGCTGCCAAGTCCACTGTCATTTGGAAGGAGCCAATTGCCAAGAAATGGAGCACAGATAGGACTTGCAGAACAGCGGGGATCCCAGTGGGGTGACGGATAGCAGATATCAGGTTTGGCTCCAATTGGGCACACAACTCTGTGATTTTGGCCCTGTCTAGTCTATAGGTGAGGATAATGTGCCTGTCCTCCATTGTTGCCAAGTCCATGAGGGGTCTGTCCATCTCCTATTCATCTGCAGAATTTGTAATCTAGGGGGCAAAACGGTGAGCAGCTGGTCAGTATTCCACATTTGCAAACACTACACTGCATTGCATGTTGTGACTGTAACAGTATATTGTTGGATAGGCCCAAATGGTGCCTAGGTGTACTGTGACGCAGTTAGGTGCCATGCCCTGCCCTCCCTGAAATGGCGTCCGCCTGTCCTGTGTGGGTGGACAAGTGGAAATGAGGTAATACCACCGTTGTGCGCCGTTGCAGGAGGCGATCGAGTACTGCCGTTCAACTCCTCATTGGTTGTCATTGGGCCCTATGGGTTTCAGTGGCCAATGGTGATGTACGCCGGCGGTGATGGTATGCACCGCCGCGGACGTCACCGCCATTTTCTATCTGCACACTCACTTGCTACCTGACCTTCAACAGGAGAGGACCTACACTGCAAGTGCTGCTGTGACCTGTGCCTGGAACCAACCATGGCTCTTGTCACTGGTGAAAGGGCCCCTGCCTTCACCGCTGCAGAGTTGGAGAGACTGGTGGATGGGGTCCTACCCCAGTACCGAATGCTGTATGGGCCTCCAGACCAACAGGTCAGTACACTGTGAGCACAATGCAAGGGGCATGAATGAATGGAGTGCTGTGTGTGAGGGCCTCATGTAAGGTGGGGGTTGGTGGAAGGGTTCTGGACAGCATATTGCATGTATGTTTGACCATGTCTGTGCGTAAGGGGATGTGAGGGCTATGGTGGGCCATGAGTGTAACATGCTGGACAGTATGACTGATACCTTTTTTTTATGTTTCTTTTCCTGCAGGTCAGCACCCATCAGAAAAGGGTTATATGGCATGCCATCACCAAGGACCTGCAGACCCTGGGGGTCTACAGCAGGTGGAGCACCCACTGTTGCAAAAGGTGGGGGGACCTGAGACGCTGGGCAAGGAAGATGGCAGAGGCTCAGCTAGGGATGATCTCCCAATGAGGAAGGGGTGCCCCTTGAACCCTGACCCTAATGATGGCCCGCATACTGGCGGTGGCCTATCCAGAGCTAGATCGGCACTTGAGGGCATCACAGCTGCCACAAGGGGGTGAGTACAGTTTCCCAATATACTACTTGCACGTGGTGGGGTGGTCTTTGGGTGGGGGATGTGGGCCTCTGGGTGACTCTCGGCCAGGCCAGACATTGCAGGGTAGGTCCCATGTTGGGCAGGGGCTGATGAACACCACCTCCAACCAAGCTAGAAGGCATTCACTACTGGGCAGGGGTCTGTGGGTGTCAGGTATGCTGCTATTGGCGTTAGGTATTCCTGTCCATGGCCTGGTGAATAGCATTTTGACTGGTAGTGCTTTGTCTAGTGCGTAGGGTTGTTCCCTGTGTGTGTGTGTGTGTGTGTGTCTGGAACGCCAACGGTGGTGTTGTTGCTGCCATTGACCAAGTGTATCCTTTGTTCAGCCCCTCTTTTTGTTTTGTCACCCTGTCCTTATGTGCATTAGCATCATATGGTGGAGGAGCAGAGGCACCTGCAACGAGGGAGCTGCATCCCACAGGGCCCAGGAGGCCTAATCCACCGACGGTGAGGGTACCAGTGGGATTGAGGGTGAGGGGAGCACCACGGCAGAGTTCTGACAGTGATACCTCCTTCGATGGAAGCTCCCTGGTGGTGGCAGTCACCTCTGTGCCCACCCAAACTACAGGTACAGCCTCCACACTCGTACCAGCACCACCCTTCCAGCAGCCCCTCAGCATGTTTCATGTGCCCGCTCACCCAGGAGGGTGGGCATCTTCTTCGCCCCAGGCACCTCAGGCCCTGCCCCAGTTAGCCCTGCTGCCCTGAGTGAGGAGGCTATTGACCTCCTGCAAACCTTTTCTGTTGGCCAGTCAATCATAGTGAATGCCATCCAGGGGCTGGCAGCCCATTTGCAACACACAAATACATTTCCAGAGGGCATTCACTCTGGCATGGCGGCCCAACAGAGATCAATCCAGGCTCTGCCTTCCTCCCTGATGGCAGCCATTGTCCCCGTTTCTAGCCTCCCCCCTCCAACTTCCTCTACTCTGTCCCATTCCCCTCAACCCCAACCTATTCCAAGCACACATTCAGACCAGCATGCACCCACAACTACACACAGGAGTGGCTCAGGCAAACACAAGCACCACACATCATCCCACAGGCACTGACACAAATACCATCCAGATGCAGACATACCAACATTCACTGCCTCCACTGTGCCCCCCTCCTCCTCCTCGTCCATCACCCTCCCAGTAGCATCTCCACTCACACCTGCAGGCACTACATCCTCATCCACTACCTCAATCACCATCACGCCTATCAGTACACATCACTCACTAGCAGTCACCACCCCCACATCCATGCACAATTCCCCTGTGGTCTCCCCACTGTGTCTTTGCCTCCTCCTCCCAAAGTACACAAACGCAAGCACTCAGACATCCAACAGCCATCCACCTCACAACAGCATCCAGCCCATGCACCTGCACCCAAACACAGCAGACAGACACCTCCTCCAACCTCATCCTCTTCCTCCACTCCCAAACATTCTCCCTTTTCCTGCCCCAGTGTCCCTTAGAAGCTTTTCCTATCCACTGTTGACCTCTTCCCTACCCCCCCGCCCTTCACGTCGGGCCAGGGTCGACAGAACCCAGGCGAGCACCTCAGCCACCCAGTCCATGCCCACAGTAGGTGGGAGAGGCTCCAGAGAACCAGCCATCAGCACTGAAAGTGTGCCCACACCAGCTGCCAAAAGGAAGGGCAAGGAGGCACCACCAGCTGCCAAGGGGAAGGCAAGTGGTGACCACCAGCTGCCAAGGGGAAGGGCAAGGAGGCACCACCAGCTGCTAAGGGGAAGGGCAAAGAAGGCACCACCAGCTGCCAAGGGGAAGTGTAAGGAGGCAACACCAGCTGCCAAGGGGAAGGGCAAGGAGGCACCACCAGCTGTGAAAGGGAATGGCAAGGGGACTGCACCTACAGGCAGGAAGGACAGGAGGCCTGGTGCTGGGACTGATTCTGAGCCCCCCCCACCAACCATAGCTGTTCAGCCGTCCGAGGCTCCAAAGGAAGGGCTGGAGCCTCCCCCCACCACTGCCAGCACCGCCACCAGCACCACTGCCAGCAGCAGCAGCCCCAGTGGGCAGCCGTCCGAGGCTGCAGGGAAAGGGCTGGAGCCTCCCCCCACCACTGCCTGCACCGCCACCAGCACCACCACCATCAGCAGCAGCCCCAGTGGGCAGCTGTCTGAGGCTGCAGGGGAAGGACGTGAGCCTCCTCCTACCACTGCCAGCACCGCCACCAGCACCACTGCCAGCAGCAGCAGCCCCAGTGGGCAGCCTTCCGAGGCTCCAGTGGAAGGGCTGGAGCCTCCCCCCACCACTGGCATCCCCAACACCAGCACCACCACTGCCACTACTGAGCAGCAGTCACCGGCGGTGGGCAGTGTGTAGTCTTTCCTCCATGGGCTGTTGTGCGTCCTGGACCCTGCAAATCCTGTATGTGTGACACCCAGGTGAGAGACTGTGACCTTCCACTCCCCAGGGCTGCATCACAGGGCTCAAGGCCCCCTCCAGAACCAGTGGAAGAAGCCATCCACTCACCCCCTCCTTGACAGGATGAAGCACTCTGGGCACAAGGCCCCCTCCAGAACCAGTGGAAGAAGCCATCCACTCACCCCCTCCTTGCCAGGATGAAGTACACTGGGCACAAGGCCCCCTCCAGAACCAGTGGAAGAAGCCATCCACTCACCCCCTCCTTGACAGGAAGAAGCACACTGGGCACAAGGCCCCCTCCAGAATCAGTGTTAGTAGCCATCCACTCACCCCCTCCTTGCCAGGATGAAGCACACTGGTACAAGGCCCCCTCCAGAACCAGGGGAAGAAGCCATCCACTCACCCACTCCTTGCCAGGATGTAGCACACTGGGCACTAGGCCCCCTCCAGAACCAGTGGATGAAGCCATCCACTCAATGCATCCTTGCCAGGATGAAGCACACTGGGCACAAGGTCCCCTCCAGAGTATGTGGGCAAACCACCTACTAGAGAGACTGTTGCTTTGCACTCCCTAGGACCAAGCAGTGGGCAAACCACCCACTTGGCAGACTGTGGCCTTGCACTCCCCAGGACCAAGCAGTGGGCAAACCACCCACTTGAGAGACTGTGGCTTAGTATTCCCCAGGACCAGGCAGTGGGCAAACCACCCACTTGAGAGACTGTGGCCTTGCACTCCCCAGGACCAAGCAGTGGGCATACCACCCACTTGAGAGACTGTGGCTTTGCACTCACCGGGACATAGCACAGGGCATGTAGCCCCCTCTAGGACCAGTGGTGTCGTACAATCTTCCGGCTGAGGTCCCCCCCATTCCCCTTCCCCCTGAGATGGCTTGTATTTTCTACCTGATGCCCCTGCAGTGTTCTCTCTGTGTTGTTGCAGGAGTGAGGTGGGGCCTTGGCCTCTCTGATGTGGCCCTGTGGCCCACGGACATTGAGGACTGGGCAGTGTCCCTCCATTTGTATATATATATATATATATATATATATATATATATATATATATATATATATATACTGTTTTGATTTTCTACTTATTTCTCTTATTACACTCATTTGAATCAATTCCTTTTGTCCTTGCATTATTCCTGAGGGGCACGGGGGGAATATGTAATGTTTGTGCATCTGGTTGTGTGTATGGTGTTGGGGTGGGGGTGTTGCGTGTGTGTGTGTGTCACTTTCTTTTTCCTCCCCCCTCCCTTGTGTGCTAGGCGGCAGTACTCACTGTGGTCGTCTTCGCGGGCGTTGATGTTCGTAATGCATGAAGAGGTATAGCAGCATGGGGAAGATATGCAACTTGGACTCCATAGCAACGTGGTTCTTCTTTGAGTCCCCAGAGGTGAGTCCTTTGCCTTCTGTGTACTGTTTCCACCATGCTTTTGATGTCATTGGTACCGCCCCGGAAAAGGTGGCGGAGAGGTGTGTCATATTGTTTTGGGCAGAACATTGTCTTGCGCCTTGCTGTTGGAGGTTACCACTGCAGTGCTTGTTGCTACCGCTGTGGCGGTCGGTGTGTTAAAGTGGCTGTCTATTTGGGTGGTTTCCGACGTGGTCATAATTCCATTTTTTTTACCGCCGGCCTGTTGGCGGTATTACCGCTGCTTCATCACCTACCGCCAGGGTTGTAATGAGGGCCTTTATATCATTTTTATAGTGACATTTCAACATATACTTATTGTATCTTAATCTTTTTGATCTGCATCTTACCAGATAAATGTTATATATTTTTTAAACACTGTGAGGTGTATTTTTGTGATGTTCTACTGTGTTACTGCATGATTTATTCCACAAATACTTTACACATTGCCTTCTAAGTTAAGCTTGACTGCTCAGTGCCAAGCTACCAGACGGTGGGCACAGGATAATTTGGATTGTGTGTGACTTACACTGACTAGAGTGAGGGTCCTTGCTTGGACAGGGAGTAACCTGACTGCCAACCAAAGGCCCCATTTCTAACAGGGTCCCATTTCTGGCTGTGGCGGTCCGTACCGCCAATGGTCGTTTGGCATTCACTATCCACCAATCTGATTTGTGCATCATTATTTGGTGTGTTAAGGATTTGTGTGCATGCGGTGGTGGGGTGGGGTGTATTGCCTTTCTGCCATCGTAGGCCCTGGCTGTGCGTGGAGGTTGCAGGATTTTTTGACGTTTAATGTTTTGGCATCATTATTCGGCGGTGTGCAGTCCACCGCCACTGGTGGGCTTCTGTTCACTGTTGGCACGGTGGTCGGCGGTGATTACCCCCAAGTTCATAAAGAGGGCCTAGGTATTGGAATACATAATCATTCCAACAAGTAGGGGGTAAAAAGCTCATCCACGGAATATCATCATTAAGTCCGTAGATATGCATACCTAGTCTAAACTCCCAGCGTTGCTCTCTTTCGAATAGGGTTTTAGAACCATTAGGTATACACTTAGATGCATTCAAGACCACCCACCACATGTCATTCGGGGTGTGCTTCTTTTTGAGATAGTGAACACTTAGTTTAGTGGTTGAACGGCCACATCTAATGTTACTACGATGTTCATTGATCCTCACTTTTACTGGTCGGGTAGTCATGCCAATGCAATATTAATTACAAGGGCAAGTAATCATGTAGATACAATTATGGGTGTTACAGTTCGTATGTTTCAAGAGGCACCATTTACCCAAAGGTACTTAACTTAACTTAACTTGTCTTGTTAAGGTGCATACATTGCAGCCACCACACTGATAATGACCTGATATCGGTGGGAGTTGCCAAAAGTGTCTTCTGACTAGATTCTGTATGTGTAGTAATGGGGTGGTTATGTACTACCAGATCTTTGATATTTCTTGTTCGTCGGAAGGCAAACAGGGGTTTGGTAATTGACACCCCACCACTACTGAGTATGGGCCATCGCTTATTTATTTATATGTTTTTTAAAAGTATTTGACAAAGTGGTGTTTGTCAAAACACAGGTTAGTCGATTGTCTGGAAACTTAGGCTCAGTAATCAGCAGAGCATCCCTGTGGTTGTTACATGCCCATTTACGAGTTGATTATCTGGTGAGAATAACGTCTCCTTTATAATGTTAATGTAAGTTCATTCGCTTGTGATGCAAAGGTGGAAGTGTTGCTGCAATTACGGTGGAGTCGTAAGAACTGCTCATATGGTAAATTATTGCGTAATGACCGGGGATGACTGTCATAATGGAGTAGGCTGTTACAATCTGTTTTTTTCTGGTAAGAACTGGTCTCCAATCTGCTCTGATTGATGGTTGTCATGAGATCCAGAAAATAAATTCTGGTCTCAGAAACTTTTGAAGTGAATCTTAGGAAAAGATCAAGTCCGTTAATACAGGCCGTGAAGGAGTCAACCACAACTGTATCGCCTTGCCAAATGATCAGTATATCATTAATATAACTACACCATAGTCTGATGTTTGTAGTGAATGGATTGGTATCGCTAAGTATGAATTGTTGTTCAACATTACACATATACAGGCAGACCAATATTGGGTGCAAAGATGCTGCCCATAGATGTCCCCTGTAACTGGTGATAGAGTTGGTCTTCGAATAAAAAAAAAATGCTCAGTTAAGGCCAAGGATGCACATTGCATAATAAAATGAACTGGTGTCGATGAGGTCCATGTACTGTTGACTAAAGCGTCCTCAGCTACCCGGAAAGTGGCTTCCTGAGGGATGTTGGTGTACAAAGCCTCAACATCAAGGCCAATCAAAGCATTCACTGGTTCTGTGGCATTGATAGCGTCTCTCAGGTTTAGGACATCCTTAGTGTCCTTAGGAAGTGTAGGTGTACCCCTAACTATCGGTTGGAGGAAATAGTCACAAAAGAGGGGTTCTAGAAGAGATCATATTCCAGAAACAATAGGGTGTCTAGGTGGAGGTGATCTACCCTTATAGATCTTGGGGTGGCAATAGAAATAAGGAGTACGTGGATTGGAAATTTCCAGAAATTCAGCCTCCTTATGTGATATCCATGCGTTGGTTTCTGCTTTGTTGATCATCGTTCATATTTGTAGTTGGCGCCTTTTAGTAGCATCTCGTGAAATGGTGGCATATTAGGTGGAATCACTCAAGAGGCATAAGCATCCTTGTCTATATTCTCCGGAGTCCAGGACAACTATAGCCCCACCTTTATCTGCTGGCTTGATTACAATGTCAGGGTCTAATGCCAAGGTCTTAAGGGCATTCTGTTCCCTAAAGGAAATGTTGACAAAGGAATGTTTCGGTTGTAATTTACTCACATCTGTAAGGACTGCCTTTTCAAAGGCAAGGAGTTCACAGGGCATCGCTGAGGTCGGAGGAATGAAAGTGGAGGGATTCCTGAGTCCCGAATCCTCCCTCCCTGGACCTATAGGTTTATCTTTGAAGAAAAAGTTCGCAATTAAGACAAAAAAAGTCTTCTTTGGGAGTAGGTACGAAGCCAAGCCCTTTATTTTGAACTCCAATTTAGTCCGTAGAAAGTTGTCCTGAAGACAAGTTGACAACTAAGTTTTCGGTGGTTGATTCCTGCCTTGACTCCTGGTTACCATGTGGGGTTTGTCCTTGGCCCAATGGACATGACACCCTCTTCCTCTGCGGCTGCCTCTTCCTCTGCCCCGACCTCAGCCTAAAAAAGGCAGGAACAGCATCATCGGGCGTGGTTGAGAGAACGGATAGTGTGGTTGATTTACAGGGAATTGTGGTAGATTATAGTAAAGTTGCGGTGCACCCTCGTCTGTACTCCAACCCTCCAAAGAAGATCTGCTACTGAAAGTGCGTGGTTTTCTGTGCAAGGAGCCTGACTCATCTGAAGAACGAGATTGTGTGTCAGCTTCGTAGTTGTCTCTGATATAAGGGTAGACCTTCTCTTTACAGAATTTACTGATCTCTTTTTGCAGTTTAGTAATTTTCTGTTGTGTGAAATAATCTTTTGTTTCGTTCAGATCAGTACTGATATCGGCTAGACAACATTTAAATGCTGATAGAGAAAAAGTTGTTTTTGATGTGGTATCTACCAGGCTAATATTGACTGTAATGGAGTCGGCTAATCGTTTTGATGTATTAATAATAAGGACCAACCAGTCCCTAGTGCACTTCCATGCGATTTGGGCCCAGTCTTTCCTAAAGATTAAGGTGTTCATTACGACCCCGGCAGTCAGCGATAATAGGGCACTAAGTACTGCCAACTGCTGATGCCAACCCGCCAATGTACCACTCCGACACGGCGGTAACAGCCAGTGGGCTAGAGATATCCATCTCCAGCCCGGCACCCATCACTGTTCCGGCTGCGGGATTATGACCCCACCTACTACTATAGTTTTTGTGGCTTTCTTAACGCCACGAAAACCATGGCGGTAGGCCCTATCAGAGACAGTGAATTCTTTCCATGTCACTGATGGGGGTCTTTCTCCCTCCTCCTCCAGTTAGTCCACCCCATCACCCACCTCTTCAAAGCCCTCCCACCACCCCTACATTCATGCACACCCCTTCACACACACACACACACATACACACACACATTCCCACATGTATCCACACATGCATACATCCATTCACACACTTTCCTACAAACACGCAGACACGCATTCACATAACACAACAGACACGCATTCACACCTCCATACATGCACACACGCATTCAACACACAACACACACCTGCATCCACGCACACCCAAACATTCACACACACCCCCACACACACACACAACATCCCTGCCCCCTTCCCCTGTTGGAGAATCGACTTACCTGTGTACAGGGGGTCCTCCTGCAGGAGACGGGACGGGGCGCTGCAGCCACCAGCAGTGCCCGCAAGTAGAACACCGCCAGGCCATATTATAGGTCATAAGACGGCTGGTGGCAGTCTCCTGGCATGGCACTGCTGGTGGCAGCAGTGCCACCTTACCTCCATAAACCGGCATGGCCACAACCGGATTTCCACCATTTTTCTGGCAGAAATCCAGTTGTGGTCATAATACGGTGGACGGCTGGTAGCCGTGGCTACGGTCTTTTAGCGTCCGTCGCCACCGCGGTAGGCGTTTTTTACCACCATTGTCATAATGATGGCCTAAGACTTGTAAAAAAATTCTGGGCGCATTCGTCACAATAAAGCTGGCGGGTAGTTTCCTCGCTGTGGACTCTCACCCTGAATTTTGAGTATGACCATCCATCATGACTGACACACCACATTTTACAATCATTTTACACAAGTCTGATACTATATCCCCACAATGTATTTCAGACCAAAACACAGGGATATTGACTAACAAAAAGATTTTCGGGTTATCTATAGCGACCAGTTCTTGGTTATTCTGTTACTCCACATGGATTGTGATTTCAAACCTAGGGTAGTGTGTATATCGAGCACTTTTCTTGCATTGTTATTTTTGGTTTTGATAGATACTCCCCTATTGTCTTTTGTGAATGCTACCGTAGTGACTGGTTTGGGGAAGAATATGACTCTGTGTCCATTGATAACTTAACATTTACTATCCAGGGTCCACTATCCCACATCATGTACATGAGGAATGCTCCTTTTCTTCTCCTAGTGTAGACATCACATGAGGCATCACACATTTGTTTATACATCCCTGTTATCTATTCTCATAACAAATATACTAATGTACTTCTTGCATTTTTATAAAGAGGGGAAGTCAGTCCTGGTTGGCATTATCCCATGGAGCACCATCCCAATTAGAGGATTGTAAGCAGTTGTTTCTTGGAGTATATTTTTACACTAAGCATGGCAGTACAATATCACTGAGTGGCACAAACGTTTTTGTGTTTTTTAGTGTGCAATTGCCTTCTATCCTAACGCATTGTTGTTTTTTCTCATTGTCATTTTCCACAGACACACCTCTACTTAGATTATTAGGTGCGTAGCTCTATGAGAAAGTTAGCTATTTTCACTCCTCCAGTATACATTTTTGCATTTAGCATAGTGTAGGAGTCATTTGTTTGCTTTTTGGTCCTGATGAAATGCCATCTGATCCGAAAGGATTCCTTAGGCGTGAAACATTTTGACCTCCTTTCTTTTCTTTCTCACCTTATATTTCGGTTGAGTGGAGGAACATTATTTCCTACCCACTACCCAGTGCTTTTTTTAACCTTGGACCAAGACCCTCAACGATCAGTAAATTTGGGTTTGTGAGGTTCTTGAGCCAATTTTAATCCATTCTTCCTGACTGTAGGTCTAAAGCCAGTCCTACTGACCTCTGATCACAGCTTGCATGACCAGATAAGATCTCCACTAAAGAGCCCCCCTGAAGGGCCCGTCCGAGATTGCAGCACCAGTCTGACGAGGAGCAGACCCTATGATGAAGCATGACACCCAAAAGGATATGTGAGGGATTTTGCTTCTGGTTTGAGAAGTGCACAGTGGATTTCTGTTTTATTTTGTGGAAATGTTTACCCTTTTGATTTGTAAGTTACATTGGGAGGCTGTACACTGGACCAAATAAACCTCCTTGTCCCTCTTATGGTTAGATATCTGGAACATTGACCAGACCAGATAGCTCTGAGAGACATCCCACTTGCTCCATGAATATACCTTTTCCTCATCAACCCATATCTAAAAACGTCCTCACATTGTGTCAGCAAGCAATTTGCATAACATGTCTAAAAGTGCTATTTGTCTATTCATTTTTCTAGAGCTATGACATTCCTTTTTGTATAGTGGAAGAAGTATTCCACCCTTCCAAGATTTGAGAAGAACGCCCAGCTTCTAGCAATTTCCCTCATTGCTCAGGGTGTATCTTTATGAACCAAATACAGTCCTTCTTGATAAAAAAAAGAAACAGATAAAATCCATAAAAATTTTGTTTTTTGCCTTAACAAAGTATATACATTAAAGAACACACCATGGCCAACAAATGGGTTGCTTGATAGCAAGTCTCCAAAACTCCCCAACCACAATACAGTCAGCGCTACAGGTAGCGTTACAGCCACAAGGGATAAAGGAGACATATGAGTCAAAGGAGCTCAACTCTGAGGATCATAAGCTAGGACAAGGGGGAGTCTGAAAGGTGAACAGAGGGTGCAAAGGCCTCTGGTGAAAAATGTCAGCCAGAGAACTCTCCTTGGAGGGGTAGTCCCAAGATCACACCTTGGCTGGAGATCTTTCAGCGACAGTGCATTTACCTTGGGCACTACCTAGAAGAATTTACCGTCAAGCAATGCAGCACAAGAGCCGATGACAGAACTTTCAGCAACAAGTGTACCATCTTGTCAAAAAGCCCAATGCAATCAAATCGAGCAAGCTACTTAACCACAAAAGTGGGAAGTCCCCCTGTCTCCAACCATAGTTATAAAGGACAGAGGCATGACCCCTGAAGAATTCACGACTAAGGGCCTATGCATATAAGGAAGCCTAGAAGGAAGCTTGGATAAGATGGGTTTAGAGTTACCAATCCCAATGAAGAAACTGACTAGCCTTGGCTGGGAGGCCCCTCTTACGCAGGAGGAACTAAAGGAGGTCTTCAATAAAGAAGAGGAGGAGTACTCAGAGGAAGAGGATGCTCACTTGATGCCTGCAGAAAAGAGTGTTAACCAGTCTTCTACCAATATGTCGCAGGCATTCAAAACATCTCAGAATTGTGGACTTATTGACACAAAGGACACCCAGCTCTTGACAGGATGATAATCCTTAAACAATACTTTAACAGTCATAACATATGCAATGATCTTCAATACAGACAAACTGGACATTCAAATTCAAATTTTGCAAAGTTTTGCAACTAGTACCATGGCAATAGACAACAAGTTCAACATATTAAATTTGCTTATTAGAAGAGCACAGGCTCATGTAGAGGCCAACAGGGGGCTGGTAAACCAGACTTGTCACTGTCAATGCAGCCAAATTTTGGACAAACTTCAAAAACTGCTGTCAATCATGTCCTCAAGAGTGGCTGATCTAAAACGGGGATCGGAACAGTGAAGAGATGGCAGGCAGAGTCCGCTAGGTCCACAAGGCCCTGAGGTAATACACAGCCAACAAGAAGGAGTGCCTGACAAAGCGCCACAGGTTGAAGAAAGTCCATAACGGGCCTTAGGAGAAACAGTGGAAAGCTCAAATAAGGAGCATAAAACAGTGAACGACCCTTCATTCCTGTTCTGTCCAGGAAATATAAAAAAGACTTAAGAAAAATGCATTATAAATCAATTATGTATTAGGAAATCAAAGATTTACAGCCCCCCAGAAATGTCAAAAAATGGACAAGATAGAGTGCACGCCTCCTGTTCAACTGGCAGATACCAAAACTTTGTCTATATTCGGCACCTGCTGATCCCCTCAACGAGGAAATAAACTTCAAAGGCAGCAACAAGAGTCAGGAACAGTTTCACCCGGAAGAAAGAGTCTGGGGTCTTTGTAATAGTAAATGTAATAGGTGAGCTCGAAGATCATGACAAAATTGGTCAAGGTCAGAAGCCCACGTGCAGTCGCTACCCCATGAAACCACCATTCAGATATCAACTTCGGGGACCAATGACGAAACAGGAGGAGACCAAAGAGCCATCATTATGGAAGCACACCCTCAATTAACAAGAGTGGTGAAGTCCCACAAGAGCTGTCACCAACCGGAACTAAATGAGACCTCCATTCAGACAGCCCGTCTTGGGGGGCCCCCAAAGCAACAACAAAGCAACCAGGTGACCCCACCTCTGTGGGAACTCTATCTTGGGCTCCAAGACCAATGCGGCCCTATGTTAATCCTCCAGTTCATCAGCTTGGTGTGTATTCCATTAACCAAGTGCCCATTGCAGCAGAGCTATCCCTACATACCTCAAAGGGCCAAAGGATATCACTTACTGACCTCAAAAGACAGGAGCGCTCATACCCAAATGTTCCATTTAGCATATAAATCTCAGGGTTCTTGGGATATCCTCAACAGAGGCAACTTCATGTGAATCTGCAACGCTATTCAAGGATTGGAACAAGAAAACAGTAAAGACCTGGAATATGTAGCCTTTGCAGCGCTAGAAAAGGGTGATTTACGGGAGTGCACTGAATTTTGTTTTAGCAGCACGGAGAGTGTGCAGTTACTGTTGTCCAAAGCAGAAGTATTTGAACACAGGGTAATAAAGCCAAAGGACATTAACAGAGTAAAATACCCGACCTTTCTCATCCCTCAAAGAGCAAATGACAAAAGTGACCATGTCCTGACAACAAACTCCTGGGCAGATCAGTTCTGTAACGCACCAAGAGTGCATCCCCTGCCTTCATTATGGGACCAAGGGGCATATTTATACTCTGTTTGAACCGAATTCGCGTAATTTTCTTTTTACTCTAATTTGGTGCAAAACTAACTCCATATTTATACTTTGGCGCTAGACCTGCCTAGTGCCAAATTTATGAAGTTAAAGTCATTTTTTGGAAGTGGAAACCTACCTTGCCTTAATGAGATGCAAGGTAGGCGTTCCCGTGCAAAAAGGTACTCTATGGCATTAACGCCATATTTATAGTCATGTGCAAGAATGGTGCCCAGGAGGAAGGAGGGGTCATAAAATGGTGCAAAGCTTGCTTTGCCCCATTTTGTAACACCTGGGTCAGGGCAGGCATTAGGGGACCTGTGGGCCTATTTCCATGGTGGAACACCATGGAATAAGCCCACAGTTGTCCTCCTCAGGCCCCAGGGACACTCCCCCACACCAGAAGGACTGCGGAGGATGGGGGACCCCATCCCAGGTAAGTACAGGTAAGTATTGCATTTTATTTTTTAAAGTGCCATAGGGGGCATTGAAATGGGCCGCCTACATGTGCACTGGGTGCAATGGCCATGCCCAGGGGACCCGGGTCCCCTGTGCTGGCCATTGGGGTGATGGGCATGACTCCTGTCTTTTCTAAGACAGAGTCATGTGGTATGGATGGTATTGCGTCAGAAAATGACTCTTCAGGTTAGTCATTTTTTTACTCTAACATGCCTAATGTCATTTTGTGGTGCAAAACCCCCTTCTTCCATAGCGCCAGCCCCACCTGACTAACGTCATTGTTGTTTACGCTAGCCCACCCTTTGCACCGGCTTGCATCATTCCATAAATATGGTGCCTGGCTGGTGCACAGAAATGGTGCAAGCTGGTGCTAAACTTTTTGGTGCGAAACTGCTTTAGTGCAGTTTTGCACCAAAAGGTATAAATCAGGGCCCATGAGAGTTCATAATCTCCATCGCTTAGGGAAACCAGGGGCAAAATGCTGTCAGGAGGTAGGCCTGCAAAGCGAGGAAGCCAGCAGGAATGAATTTACCCACCTTCGGTCACGATACAGCACTGTACTACAAGGATCATGCTAGAACTAGTAACGCTCCAAACATCCCAACCTTTCGAACTCTGTGTAAATGCAAGCTGAGCAATACAAACTTAATATCCTGGAACATTGCAGGAGGCAGCAAAATCATTCAAGATTCAAATTTGGAATCTTTTTTGAGAGACTTCAACATCATCTGTCTGCATTAAATCTGGAAACAAGTTCCCATCCCTCGTCGAACACTTCTGACAACCTGACAGCACTAGCCATGTTAGCTAGATTTTTTTTTTTTTAAATGGCTTTTGATTTGGTTGATCAGCACAGGTTGTGGAGGAAACTAATGAATCTCAATATTCTCCCAAAACTGTTAAAAGGAATACAGCTTTGATACTCCAACAACTGGGCAAAGGTGAAAGTAGGAGGTAATGGAAGAGTATCTGCTAAAATCCAGATCGACAGAGGCATCATGCAAGTCTGTGTCCTAGCCCTGATGCTGTTCAACTTATACTTGGTAGATTTGTGCACACAATTGAACACCTCTCCCTCCCATCCTCCTAAACTAGGCCAACAACCGTTAACATCAGTATTATATGCAGATGACATCGTCCTATTGAATTTTTCAGGCACAGGTCTAGTGCTAAATACCCTTAATCAGTATTGTAAGACAAATGAGCTGTCAGTGAACATAGAGAAAACCAAGGTAGTCATCTTTGGCAATCGTGTATTCAAGAAAAAGCAATGGTTCTGTGGGGATCGCCCAGTGGGCAAAAGCAGCAGTTATAAATACCTTGGCGTCTGGCTTCAGGAACGCTGGTCTCACCTCCTGCAACTAAACACCTTGAAAGTAAGCCTGGCATCCCAACTTGCATCCATACATCACTTGTCTATGAAATTACAAAGTCCAACCTGAAGCCCACTCCTCGTGGTGATCAATGCAAAGTTTTTTCCTCCCCTGGCATGTGATCTGGAGATTTATCCTGGCAAGTTTAATAATTTCTTGAACATTGTCCAGAGCAAAGATTTCACTTCCTTTTCTCCTTTCCACACAGTTCTTCACCAGCGCAAATCAGATTTGAATTCGAGCTACAAGAACAAGCATTGGTACAAGATGGGATTCTCCTCAAACATGCTTCTCTGCTAAGACAGACGCAACCAAATTCACTAAAGGCAGTGATTTGGGAAGAAATAGGCATGAACTTGGTGGAAGTCTCAAATTCATGGTCGGAGAGAATTGGTTTGGCAGTAAACCATTTGCAGGTAGAAGATCTGTGGGAAAAAACCTTACCGCACAAACACTTCAATTAATTATTAAATAAACAAATCAAGCTTCTCTCATGGAGCAAGGGCAAAGATAAGTTCAGACTGCGATCTCATTATTGGATGACTATTAACACTTACAAGGCTCTAGCAGCGCAGCCATACATGGCTGCGTTATTTAAAAAATACTTTAAAAATAAAGGTGCTCCATGCCTGACTCAGCCTACTGCCTTTGTTGGATGCAGATCCAAAATTGCTTAATCCCTCAAACAGCTGGAGATCCAGGCTCTGTGCATTGGCAGAAGATGTATCTCAAAAATATATTTCACTCCAATGGTATTAGATCATGCCGGCACACAACACTATTTTGTCTCAAAGGGCTGACAGCTCAACATATGCCATGCTTGGCTAAATTCATTTTAAAATTTGAACACCTCTTAAAGCATGTGACAATTACCCAAAAAGGCTGACCGTGCTCATTAGTTTGTGATTAAATTATATATTGACAGGCCTTTTGACATGAGTAACCGAAACAGCGGTTTTCTAGACGTATTCTTGTCAGCTAGACTCCTGAATTGGTAAATTATATATTGACAGTCCTTTTTACATGAGTAACTGACACAGCACTTTTCTAGATGTATTCTTAATCAGCTAGACTCCTGAGCTGGTACAACAATCAGTAAGTGACTCGATGCAGAGCCTTGCGGATGGCGTGGAGCCGGCTGGCACTTTCTCTATTCACTGCCCCCGTGACGATGTACACTACAGAATTTCCATTGGGTGGCCAAGATGGCATTGCTGTTTTTTAATTGTTCCTGTTTTGACAATTTGAGAAATATGGTTTCTTTTTAGATGTTTTATGGTGCTTCTTAGACAACAATTTTTTTTATCTTCCTTGCTGATTGCAATGATTTTTATTAATTGTGCAAATAAATTATACCTTAATTAACTCCAAAACTTAATGGTAACACAAATGGGACAAAGTAACAATCGACGAAATGCTACAGCCTTGATGGACTCCTTGTCCAATTAATCGTTAACCCTGAAAATCACACCAATGTCATTGGCTGAAAAGGGCTATCCCAAAGCCTCCTACCCCTTCTCTCTTTACTGCTTTTATATGTACTTCTTTTTGCTGACATGAGGTAATCCAAAAATGCTACACTTCTATATAGCAAGATGTAAACATAGGAAAACAGCTTTTTGTTACAAGCACAAGTCAAAATGAACAAGAGGTATTTTCTATTGTTGCCTATGGACAGCTATATGCCTGAAATAAAAAAAATGAAAGCTATGCAGAAATCAAGTTATGAAGATAGATAGATAGATAGATAGATAGATAGATAGATAGATAGATAGATAGGTGTTCTTAAATATAAAAGCATGTATGCTAGAAATATTATCTATTTTTATAAAACCAGATAAATGTACAGCTGTCTCATTTATACAGCTGCAAAAGGAGAGAAATGATTATGAAACTGTATTTGCAAAAATAATGCAAACATTATATATAGACAGAACAAAATCAAGATTTACTATAATAGTAAATCAAGAGAATGAGGGAGGCTCTCACAGTAATGTTACCCTAAACTGGATTAAGATATTAAAGGGATTGCGTTCTATCGCCACCCTCTCCATGCTGAACATTGATTTAGAAGTCCCCAGCAAAATCCTAGCATCACGGATGCTGGAGTATCTGCCATCGCTGATACAAGAGGATCAGGGCGGCTTCAACTCATGCTGGCACATTCTGACTAACTTGAGACACATCTCTCTGGTCATGCATGCCCCAGCTCTGAAGGATGATTACTACACCCTAGCACTGCTCAATATTGAGCAAGCTTTTGATTCCTTAGCTTGGGATTTCCTCAGAGAGGTGCTTTGGGACATGGGATTCAGAGACTCTGGGTGAAGTTATTATATAATGGTTCAAAGGCGAGGGCGCAATTTGCCAGGACCATGTTGCACCATTTCTTCCTGTACAGGCGAACCAGGCAAGGAGGCCCATTATTGCCATCGCTTTTTATGGTGGCTTTGGAGCCACTGGTGTGTAGACTGTGGTGAGTACTAAAAGGCTGGGGCATCATTCTCCGGACCTCTCCTTGTACGGAGATGATTCCCTAATATATCTGTGTCAACCGGAATAATCTGTTCCCATTATGCTTGCTACCCTGTCAGAATTTGGGGCGATCTCCGGGCTCCATGTGAGCCCGGTCAAGTCTAAACTGTTTCCCCTGGGTGCTGTATGATGGTGCCCTTACAGAAACTCCCATTGTTGGTCCTCCCCTGAGAGACCTCTAGTGTGGGGTATCTTGGGGCAACGATAACAAGGGAGGCTGAGACATTTGATTCTCGGAACATGAGGAAAATTCCTGAGGGTGTCAAATCCACTGTGAGGTTCAGGAATACCCTCCGACTGTCCTTGATGGTCAAACTAGCACTGGTAAAGGTGATTATACAATCCTGCGGTTTGTATTTTTTTCAGGGACCCAGGTTCAAAATCCCTAGAAAATAAGAAAATATTTTGATGAGCTGAATAGGTTGATTGTGGTACTGCTTTGGACCTCGGGGAGGAAAAGAGTAGGCCTGGCCACACTGAATCATACCTGGATGGAGCTCTACTATCAAGAGACCCAATTGATGAGGGGGACAATTGGGAAAAACAGCATTTGAAGGGCACATGTGATGAGTTGCCCTTGTTGGAGCTCCTGGTTTTGGAAGCTAGAGTCTTGGACTTAGTCCTTTTGGTCAGGTTTTTCAAACCTGTGAGAGTGCTATGGCTTCCCTATGCACCAGACATATGTCTCTGGACTCTGCACCCATTTACATAGATAGCACAGACAATGTCCATGGACTGGTGGCCTGTTGAGGGTTGCGACACCTGTGGGATCTCTACCCCATTGATACATTTGTTACCCTGACAGATGCAGTGACGGCATTTAACCTGGGACTGGGACAATTTCTGCAACTTGTAAAATTGTGGCTTCACTGTGAGGAATCTCGTCAACTTTCCCGGACACACCCAATGAGTCGCAGACTCTGGTGACGCTAATAGGCCAGGGGAAGAAGGTTAATCTCTGACATTTACAGGGTGTTAAGGGAGGACCTGCCATTGCACATACTACAGGTCCAGAGTAAGTGGTACAAGATACTGGGCGAACCATTCACAGATTAAGAATGGGAGGGCATACAAAAGGGGGTAAAGAGGACCCCCACTAACCCAAGATTCAAATTGATACAGTACAATGTAATATAGTAGGTGTATCTTACCCCAAACATGTTACATGCTATCTAGTTGGGCCAGGTGTCCTCCTGACCAAGCTGTCGTGAGGCTGGGGCAGAATATTTTAACATGCTGTGGGGGTGCCCTGATCTAGACATGTACTGGCAACTTGTAACTGATAGAATGAGTTTAGCCAAGGGATGGGCCATATCCAGGGATGGTAAATAGTGCTTTTCTGAGAACGATTCCAATATGTTAAAAGAAACGCCTTAGCAGAAAATTTAAATTGTTGGGTCTGGTCATAGGACTCTTACCATGGGGGTGAGACTGCTAGGTTTAGGGTGGCAGCACCACAGTGTGTGGGTGACTGAGTAAGACCCACACCGACTGGAAGCTGTTGGCCTGCTCTTTACAGCTAGCTATCAGCACCTCACCCAACCTAGAACGTAAAGATGATTTGTCACAGTATAGAGATTTGATGCTCTGATTTCTCAGGAAAGTCATGGTGGAACAGATCACACCTCTTTCTCTCAGTTGCACAATGTCTCACACATGTGAAGGCAGACAAAGAGATGCAGGATAAGTTTCAATACATTTATTGAAGAAACTGCATTCTATGATAAAAGGCATGAGCTGCAATTGTTATGAATATGAAACATAGTAGAGTGATGATTATGACCATTAGAGTGAAACAGATAAACAGTCACAATATCCTGATATAATCCTGAGTCGAAGAATTCCTACCTACACTCTAGTATCTAACATGAGAGCATAGCAGTGTTAACCCTTCTGCCAGTCCTGGTCTATAGAATGAGCCCCGTCCCCAAATCTGAAAGAAGGAAAGGGTCTACCTGATGTTTTGCAGGCAGTCCTCCTGGTCGTCTGGAAAGACAAGGCCAAGATCAGTGAAGCTGTTGATGAAGTGGCACAAAGCATAAGATGGGTGGCTAGAATGTCCCCTCTAGCCTTCTTCAGCATATGTAGTGTTCATATAACACAACGTGTTGTGTTCTGAGAACAGGCCTGACGTGATAGTATGTCTATGGTGAGAAGGTTGACACTATAACTCTTGGAAAATGCTGAAATAGACTATCCTGTATAAACATGACAGCCTTGAGCAGGGCACAGAGTGAAATGCGTGCAAGGGACAAATAAATGTGGAACACGAACAACTATGTTTTCGAAGAAAGGCAGCTGATAAAATATAAAAACAACTTGCTAAAGAGAGCTGTGCTAAAAGATAATAAAATTAATAAAAACAGATAAAATATATTTGCTTCTTAAATGTACAGACTTTGGGCCTAAGAGCTAAAACATGGGTGCCCAATCTAGAAGCAAAAAAGAACCCACAACACTATGGCCCTCATTACAACCCTGGCGGTCGCTGGTAAAGCAGCAGTAAAACCGCCAACAGGCCGGCGGTGAAAAAAATTTAATTATGACCATGGTGGAAACCGCCAACATAGACAGCCACTTTAACACTCCGACTGCCACGGCGGTACAAACAAACAGCATGGCGGTCACCATCAACAGACAGGCGGAAGACAATGTACCGCCCACACTAATATGACAGGCCAATCCGCCACCTTTTCCGGGGCGGATTCAGCGCGAACAAAACCACGGCAGAAACAGGACTTGGAAGGGAAAACACTCACCTCTACACATTCCACGAGGAACCAGGATGCATTGGAGCCTGAACTCCAAATACTCCCTGCGATTGTCTTCCTGCTCCTCTACCAGGAGCACGACCGACTGCGGCGACGACCACGGTGAGTGCAGCACCTACGACACAGGTGAAGGGGAGGGAAAAGAGAGTGACACACACACGCAACACCCCCACCCTCACCTACAACAACACACACACCAATACATGCTGAAACATTACATTTATACCCCCCCAACCCTCCTGGAAGAACGCAAGGACAAAAGGAAATGATTGTAACCATTGCAATCAATAAACATCCATTAGTCCAACATTTATATACACTATAAACAAATATGTACACCAAGAATTCAAGTCCAGGTACTGCACCTGCCTAGTCCGTGGAACAGTGGGCCCAAAATGCATGGGCGAGGCCCACACAAGATACCCGATCGAAACGGAGAGAACACTACAGGGGTATCAAATCGAAATAAAACAGGCACCTCAGGGGGAAGTGAAAGGGGGGTCACCTCAGCCGGATGAGTGCACGACACCAGCTCCACGAGGAGGCTCCATGCCCATTGATGTATCCTGGGGAGTGCAAAGCCACAGTCTCTCAAGGCTCTCCAGTGGGTGGTTTGCCCACTGCTTTATCCTGGGGAGTGCAAAGCCACAGTCTCTCAAGTCTCTCCAGTGGGTGGATTGCCCACTGCTTTATCCTGATGAGTGCAAAGCCACAGTCTCTCCAGTATCTCCAGTGGGTGGTTTGCCCACTGCTCTATCCTGGGGAGTGCAAAGCCACAGTCTCTCAAGTCTCTCCAGTGGGTGGTTTGCCCACTGCTTTCTCCTGGGGAGTGCAAAGCCACAGTCTCTCAAGTCTCTCCAGTGGGAGGTGTGCCCACTGCTCTATCCTGGGGAGTGCAAAGCCACAGTCTCTCAAGTCTCTCCAGTGGGTGGTTTGCCCACTGCTTTATCCTGGGGAGTGCAAAGCCACAGTCTCTCAAGTCTTTCCAGTGGGTGGTTTGCCCACTGCTTCATCCTGGGGAGTGCAAAGCCACAGTCTCTCAAGTGGATGCCTTTCTCCACTGGTTCTGGAGGGGGCTTTGTACCCAGAGTGCTCCATCCTGCCAAGGACAGAGGTAGTAGATGTATCTCTCCACTGGTTCTGGAGGGGGCTTTGTGCCCAGAGTGCTTCATCCTGCCAAGGACAGAGGTAGTGGATGTATCTCTCCACTGGTTCTGGCGGGGGCTTTGTGCCCAGAGTGCTTCACCCTGCCAAGGACAGAGGTAGTGGATGCCTTTCTCCACTGGTTCTGGAGGGGGCTTTGTGCCCAGAGTGCTTCATCCTGCCAAGGGCAGAGGTAGTAGATATATCCCTCCACTGGATCTGGAGGGGGCTTTGTGCCCAGAGTGCTCCATCCTGCCAAGGACAGAGGTAGTGGATGCCTTTCTCCACTGGTTCTGGATGGGGCTTTGTGCCCAGAGTGCTTCAACCTGCCAAGGACAGAGATAGTGGATGTATCTCTCTAGTGGTTCTGGAGGGTGCTTTGTGCCCAGAGTGCTTCATCCTGCCAAGGACAGAGGTAGTGGATACCTTTCTCCACTGGTTCTGGAGGGGGCTTAATGCCCAGAGTGCTTCATCCTGCCAAGGACAAAGGAAGTGGATGTATCTCTCCACTGGTTCTGGAGGGGGCTTTGTGCCCAGAGTGCTTCATCCTGCCAAGGAGAGAGGTAGTGGATGCATTTCTCCACTCCTTCTGGAGGGGGTTTTGTGCCTAGAGTGCTTCATCCTGCCAAGGACAGAGGTAGTGGATGTATCTCTCCACTGGTTCTGGAGGGGGTGTTGTGCCCAGAGCGCTTCATCCTGCCAAAGACAGAGGTAATGGATGTATCTCTCCACTGGTTCTGGAGGGGGCTTTGTGCCCAGAGTGCTTCATCCTGCCAAGGACAGAGGTAGTGGATGCCTTTCTCCACTGGTTCTGGAGGGGGCTTTGTGCCCAGAGTGCTTCATCCTGCCAAGGACAGAGGTAGTGGAACTATCTCTCCACTGGTTCTGGAGGGGGCTTTGTGCCCAGAGTGCTCCATCCTGCCAAGGACAGAGGTAGTGGATCTATCTCTCCACTGGTTCTGTAGGGGGCTTTGTGCCCAGAGTGCTTCAACCTGCCAAGGACAGAGGTAGTGGATGCATCTCTCTACTGGTTCTGGAGGGGGCTTTGTGCCCAGAGTGCTTCATCCTGCCAAGGACAGAGGTAGTGGATACCTTTCTCCACTGGTTCTGGAGGGGGCTTAATGCCCAGAGTGCTTCATCCTGTCAAGGACAGAGGTAGTGGATGTATCTCTCCACTGGTTCTGGAGGGGGTGTTGTGCCCAGAGCGCTTCAACCTGCCAAGGACAGAGGTAGTGGATGCCTTTCTCCCCTGGTTCTGGAGGGGGCTTTGTGCCCAGAGTACTTCATCCTGCCAAGGACAGAGGTAGTGGATCTATCTCTCCACTGGTTCTGGAGGGGGCTTTGTGCCCAGAGTGCTTCATCCTGCCAAGGATTGAGGTAGTGGATGTGATACTCAACTGGTTCTGGAGGGGGCTTTGTGCCCAGAGTGCTTCATCCTGCCATGGACAAAGGAAGTGGATGTATCTCTCCACTGGTTCTGGAGGGAGCTTTGTCCCCAGAGTGCTTCATCCTGCCAAGGACAGAGGTAGTGGATGCCTTTCTCCACTGGTTCTGGAGGGGGCTTTGTACCCAGAGTGCTTCATCCTGCCAAGGACAGAGGTAGTGGATGTATCTCTTCACTGGTTCTGGAGGGGGCTTTGTGCCTAGAGTGCTTCATCCTGCCAAGGACAGAGGTAGTGGATGTATCTCTCCACTGGTTCTGGAGGGGGTGTTGTGCCCAGAGCGCTTCATCCTGCCAAAGACAGAGGTAATGGATGTATCTCTCCACTGGTTCTGGAGGGGGCTTTGTGCCCAGAGTGCTTCATCCTTCCAAGGACAGAGGTAGTGGATGCCTTTCTCCACTGGTTCTGGAGGGGGCTTTGTGCCCAGAGTGCTTCATCCTGCCAAGGACAGAGGTAGTGGATGCATCTCTCTACTGGTTCTGGAGGGGGCTTTGTGCCCAGAGTGCTTCATCCTGCCAAGGACAGAGGTAGTGGATACCTTTCTCCACTGGTTCTGGAGGGGGCTTAATGCCCAGAGTGCTTCATCCTGCCAAGGACAGAGGTAGTGGATGTATCTCTCCACTGGTTCTGGAGGGGGTGTTGTGCCCAGAGTGCTTCATCCTGCCAAGGACAGAGGTAGTGGATGCCTTTCTCCCCTGGTTCTGGAGGGGGCTTTGTGCCCAGAGTACTTCATCCTGCCAAGGACAGAGGTAGTGGATCTATCTCTCCACTGGTTCTGGAGGGGGCTTTGTGCCCAGAGTGCTTCATCCTGCCAAGGACTGAGGTAGTGGATGTGATACTCAACTGGTTCTGGAGGGGGCTTTGTGCCCAGAGTGCTTCATCCTGCCATGGACAAAGGAAGTGGATGTATCTCTCCACTGGTTCTGGAGGGAGCTTTGTGCCCAGAGTGCTTCATCCTGCCAAGGACAGAGGTAGTGGATGCCTTTCTCCACTGGTTCTGGAGGGGGCTTTGTGCCCAGAGTGCTTCATCCTGCCAAGGACAGAGGTAGTGGATGTATCTCTTCACTGGTTCTGGAGGGGGTTTTGTGCCCAGAGTGCTTCATCGTGCCAAGGAAAGTGGTAGTGGATGTGATACTCCACTGACGGTGGGGCAACATGTAAGCTGCCCAGGCCCCTGGAACTGACCACCAGCGACGTACGGATCACCACTGGGGATGGCAGCCATGTCTGCGGTGGTGCCACTGGCTCAGGTTGTCACGGGGCTGCTGGCGGGGCTTGCGGCGGTGTCATTAGTGGCGGTGCTTGCGGCGGTCATTGTGGCAGCGGTGCTTGCATCGGTCATTGTGGCGGCGGTGCTGGTGGCTGGCTCACTGACCGCGGTGCTGGCTGCGGTGTCTGTAATGGCGGTGCTGATGGCAGGCTCACTGACCACGGTGCTGCTGAAGGGCTCTGTATCTGGGCTGCTGGCGGTGGTGTCCTTGGCGGCGGTGCATGTGGCGGTGCCGGTGGCGGTCTTGTCCACCGTGCAGGTTGGCGGCGACGTTCACTTGCCTTTCTGCTTCAGGCCCTTCCCAACCTTGGATGCTGGCGCAGCTGTTTTGCCACTCCCCACACTTGTCTTGGCTGAGCCCTTGGTGTCAGGTGTTTTGGCCTTCTCCCTCCGGGATGTGGGCAACTTCTTCTGTTTTGGAGGTGGGGGAATGTCCTTGGCCTCGCTCCTTGGGACACTGGTAGCCCTGTTGCTTTGGGCACTCCAAAAACCGGGTATTGCTGGCACCACTGTGCCCGGTGATGTGGTGGCTGAGGTGCTGGGTTGGGACCTGGAAAGGCGGGCCCTTCGGGACGGACAGGGGGGAGAGATGTAGGGAAGAGGTCAACATTTCAGAGGAAAAGTTTTTTTGACACACTGGGATGGGTAGATGGAGGGTGTTTGGGAGTGGAGGAAGAGGTAGTGGTTGTAGGAGGTGTTCGTTTGCTGAATTTGGGGGAAGGTGCATGGGCTGGAGGCTGTCGTGAGGTGGATGGCTGTTGGGTGGGTGTGTGACTGCATTTGTGTAGTTTGGGAGGAGGGCTCACAGACACACTGGTAGAGGACACAGGGGATGTGTGAATGGTAGTGGGTTGGTGAATGTACGTGAGCGGTGTGTGGTGATGGGCGTGCTGGTGATGGAGGTAGTGGCTGAAGATGTAGTGCATGCAGGTGTGAGTGGAGACGTGACAGGGAGGGAGGAGGGAGATGTGGAGGAGGGGGACACAGTGGAGGCAGTGGATGTTGGTATGTGTGCATGGGTATGATGCTTGTGTGAGTGCTTGTGGGATGTGTGGTGCTTGTGTTTGCCAGAGCCACCCTTGTGTGTTGAGGTGTGTGCATGCTGGTCTGATGGTGTTTTTGGGATAGGCTGAGGTACTGGGGATTGGGTCTGGGTGGAGGAAGTTGGAGGGGAGTAGCTGGACATAGGAACAATGGCTGCCATCAGTGCAGAGGCCAGAGCCTGAAATGCTCTGTTAGGCTGCCTGGCCAGAATGAATGCCCTCCAGGTATGCATTTGTCTGTTGCAACTGCCTCTCTACACCCTGGATGGCATTCAGAATGGTAGACTGCCCAACAGTGAGGGATGTCAGGAGGGCAATAGCCTCCTCACTGAGGACAGCAGGGCTGACTGGGGCAGGGCCTGAGGTGCCTGGGGCGAAGGAGATGCCCACCCTACTGGGTGAGTGGCCACAGGACACACGCTGAGGGGCTGCTGGGAGGGCGGTGCTGGTAGGGATGGTGGCGGCTGTACCTGTAGATGCGGTGGGCACGGAGGAGCCCGCCACCGCAAGGGAGCTCCCATCAGATGAAGAGTCTGTGTCGCTGGTTTCTGCCCCTGTCCCCGTCGTGGAGCTTCCCTCGCCCTCCGTCCCACTGGTGAATTCAGACTCCGTTGTCTGGCCCTTCAGGGCCATGTGGGATGCAGCTCCCTCCTGCTCCATGGCACAGCTCCTCCGTCTGATGATGCTAATGCCCACAAGAACAGTGAGACCACAAAAAGGGGGGGAGAAAGAAGAAAGACATGTTCAGTGCATACAATATCCTTCTTCTGGTGGGTGCTGACCTAGAGGAATAGTACAGGGCAAAAGGAAAAACTGTAACCGTCCGGACCGTCACAGTCATTGGCCCACGTTCCCACTCTTGTCCAGACGCACATACACTCACCGTCCCATCATGAAGGCCTAATTCCCCCCCACCCCCGTATCTTCCATCCACACCACTCCAAACAGGCATTGCCCACACAGCATGCTCACAGTGTACTCACCTGTTTGTCTGGAGGACCGCAGAGTAGCGTGTACTTGGGAGGACCCCATCCACTAGTATGTCCAACTCCTCTGATGTGAAGGCAGAGGCCCTTTCCCCAGACACATGAGCCATCGTCGCTTCCAGACTGAGGTCATAGCAGTACTTGCAGTGTAGGTCCTCTCCTGTCGAAGATCAGGTATCAAGTGATTGAACAGACAGAAAATGGCAGTCACGTCTGCGGCGGTGCGTACCATCACCGCCGGCGTACATCGTCATTGGCTCCTGGGACCCATAGGGTGCAATGTTAACCAATGCAGGATTGCGCTGCGGTCTTCGACCACCTACCGCGATGGTGTACAACGCCAGCTCACTTACCTCATATCCCTTTGTCCCACATTACAGATCAGGCAGCCGCCATTTCAGGGGGCCACATGGCATTAATTTTAAATGCGTCACACATATCTAGGCCTTGCATACACACAGATACAGGCACATAGCGGATTGACAAATGTGTGCAATAAAATTGTATTTTTCCTACCTCAGTGTTAACCAATGCAGGATTGCGCCACTGTCTTCGACCGCCTACCGCGATGGTGTACAACGCCAGCGCAGTTACCTCATATCCCCTTGTCTCACATTGCAGGTCAGGCAGCTGCCATTTCAGGGGGCCACATGGCATTAATTTTAAATGCGTCACACATATCTAGGCCTTGCATACACACAAATACAGGCACATAGCGGATTGACAAATGTGTGCAATAAAATTGTATTTTTCCTACCTCAGTGTTGTCTGACTCTGTGCTCGCTGTTCTCGTCCATAGGGCACGTCCGCTGGGGCAGGTGATGGCGGCATCCTCCAGTATACAGACTGCTGGTGGACCAGTCGACAATGAAAGAGAGACATGTAATAGTCACCTACAGACTTGATTGTGCCACAATCCATGAACTGTGTGCCCAGTTGGAGCCAGACCTGATGTCAGCTATCCGCCATCCCACAGGAATCCCCCCTTTAGTGCAGGTCCTGTCAGTACTCCATTTCCTGGCAACTGGGTCTTTTCAAACTACAGTGGCCATAGCATCAGGGATGTCTCAGCCAATGTTCTCAAACATGTTGTCCAGAGTGTTGTCTGCCCTGCGAAAACACATGCGCAGCTACATCGTGTTCCCTCAGGTGGAGGAATTGCCTACAGTGAAAGGTGATTTCTATGTCTTGGGACATATCCCCAACATCATAGGTACCATTGATGGGACACATGTGGCCTTGGTCCCCCCATCCAGGAGTGAACAGGTGTACAGAAACCGGAAGAGCTACAATTCTATGAATGTGCAGATGGTGTGTTTGGCAGACCAGTACATCTCCCATGTGAATGCCAAGTTTCCTGGCTCAGTGCATGACGCTTACATTCTGAGGAATAGCAGCATCCCTTATGTGATGGGGCAACTCCAGAGGCACTGGGTGTGGCTAATAGGTGAGGACAAGGACCCTATACCGTGTGAATAGTTGTCTGGGGTTGTCCCTAAGGGTTAGTGTGTTTCTAACAGTTGTCCTTCGACATTTGCAGGTGACTCTGGGTACCCCAACCTGTCATGGCTACTGACCCCACTGAGAAATCCCAGGACAAAGGCAGAGGAACGCTACAATGAGGCACATGGGCGAACTAGGAGAGTCATAGAGAGGACCTTCAGCCTTCTGAAGGCCAGGTTCCAGTGCCTCCATATGAAAGGTGGTTCCCTCTACTATTCACCAAAGAAGGTGTGCCAGATCATTGTGGCCTGCTGTATGCTGCACAACTTGGCTTTGCGACGACAGGTGCCTTTTCTGCAGGAGGATTGTCCAAAAGGGGGTCTTGTGGCAGCTGTGGAGCCTGTGGACAGTGAAGAAGAGGAGGCAGAAGAGGAGGACATAGACAATGTGATCCTGCAATACTTCCAATGAGACACAGGTAAGAAGACATCACCACCTCCTACATCCGATAAAATTGTAAGATCATCTGTCTGTCACTTTCACCCAGTGTATGGGCCCTGACTTGTCACTTTGCCTTTCCATTTCACAGATGTGGGTACCACTGTGTGACCTCTGGTATGTTACCTCATGGACTAGAGCTGTGTGACATAGGTATGTTGACAAATTGAATGGACATTGGTATTTTCCTCAGTTATTGCAAATACACATTTGTGAAAGCACAGACTGACTCCAGATTGTTTTGTGATTCAAGGGTGTTTATTTAAGTGCAAAATTCTGGAGGTGGTATTAAAGTGGTCAGGGGTGATGGTGGAGGAATGTCCATGGCAGAGTCCAGTCTATTTGTCTCACAGGTGCATTGTCCAAAGGGGCACAGGAAGTGGAGCTAGGGCAGTTTAAGGGTGGACAGGGTGACAAAGTGGGACAGAAGGATGACAATCAGGGTGGTATAATTTCTTGGTGGGGGTCTTGGCATTGTTCTCTATCTTTGTCCTGGATCTCAGGGACCGCTTGTGGGGTGGTTATCCATCTGCAGGGGGTGGGGTGCTGGTGCTGTGGTCCTGTGGCGGTGCCTCTGTCCACTGGTGCTGGTGGAGGTAGTGGGCAGTTCATCGTGTCAGGGGCCCCTTGGAGTGCCACAGTGTCCCTTCTGGTGTTCACAAGGTCCTTCAGCACAACTAACAAGTGAAAAGGGTACCCAAGCCCAAGAACCAGGATTTGATTTATTCTCTGGTAGTGCTGAGAATAATATCCTCTATCATTTTTATTGCACGACTTGCATATTAATCGATATTTCTTTGCATTTCCTACATGCATAGCTAAGGTCAATGGAAAGGCCTGGATTGTAAAATCACCCCACAGTATTCTGTTCCCATTTAACCCATTTATAAATGAATGAAATTATATGGTTAAGAGCCGGTTTACTAGAATCCATATGAAGTTTTATTTTCTTAACAGAAATAAGATGTATTTAAGCACCTGACCTAGTTTGAAACCAAATTACATGAGCTGGAATAAAGCTCACATATAAAAAAATAAACTATTCAAACTGATTTTCACTCTAAATATCCACAGAGAATTTCAGTCTGATCAAATATATTAATAATTAATTTAGCAAATTATTACACAGACTTAGGGCCTAATGTAGATCTTTGCGGTGTTACCACCAGTCAGCGGCAACAGGGGACCCGAAAAGGCTGACAAGTTGACAGTGTTCTGCATGCTGTATTTAGATGCACTGCAGATGAATCAAAGAATGCCACAACGGAGTGCTCTTTTGGGCTGTCAGGCTGGAATAGATGTTACAGTCCTGCAGGAAACACACATTGCCCTACCTCCATGACACAACACACACACATTGTTGACACTGTACCCACACATGACACAACCACAACAATCAACACAACTACACACTCATCATCATAAACACACAAGCACAACTGCACACATCACAACGATAACCTCACAAAAGCAATAATCTGAATGTTACATACAGCAACACAAATCACAACCAAACATACACAACAACATCAAACTCACATGCAAGTGGCACACATACAGACACAGCCACATCACCCACTTCAGCTCCCTCTGCCTCATCCAGCCAATCTCGACACACACACACACATACACATACTGATTCACATACACAAGTGGTAGCACAACATCACAGGTACAGGTCCCCTTGCAATGTGCACACATGTACATAGTCGATAGTGTGAATGTAACTTCACTGTGGTGCCCACATTCATTAGGCAAGAAATACTGACACCAAAATAACAGTTGTGTATGCATGCAATATGTGTCATGTACCAGTTGGTCCCCATTCATGCCCCACACAAATTTGTTCCCGACATATGCATGTCACAGTAATTCATAAAATTGCTGTGACATGTATATGACTGCACTGGCCTTGTGACCAAATGCTGTGGCACATAACATACACAGCCATTGTGGGTTACCTATCTGCCAGTCTGGCAAAAGGGTAGGGGGGTTGTGTTTTCTCTGTTGTCCAGTGGCAGCAGTGACGAAAGGTGTTGTCGAGTCATATCCAGTTGAAAATGGAAGTGGAATGTGGAAAAAAGGTAGTTTTTTACCTAATTTCCTCCCCCCCAATCTGCCAACTCAGGTGTGGAGTTCCGACAGCCAGAGTTGGCTTGGAAGCAAAGTACTCCAAATCTGCTTGGCGGTAAAGGTGGCTGGAGTCCTGCTGTCTACCCCAATTCTCAAGGCTTCCATCGAAGCAGCTGGAGAGGTGGCAGGACTCAACCGGCCTATCACCTTTGGTCCCGCCAACATTTAAATCATGTAGGAGGACCGCCAAGGCAGCAGACTGATTTTCCTATGAAAACTGGTGTTAGGATTGTTACCACCGGGATCTAAATCAGGGGCGTTAAGATTGTTTGGTAAACATGCTTAGTTTCAAAACAGGACTTTGCTTGTACAGAGATTCCTAGGTGAAGAATAGAATTGACACTTTCTGAACACATGCTTTCATCACATTCATTCATTCATTGAACGTGTTATACAAGGCAAACCAGATAACAGCAAAGATACATTTTGTAAGCTGAACTATAATATAAGTAGTAAAGTGTATATATGAAAATAAATTGATGCACTACAATTGAGTAAAATGCCTTGGAAAAAAGTGATTAAAAAGGCATGTTTGAGAGCTCTGCACTAAATATTATGGTGTTTATATACGCTTGAATTTGTAACTGAATTGTTAAGGACAGCATACAATATACATTTTCATCAATATTCCCCTGGGGTAGGATACAAACTAATTTTATCATTTAGCAATGTGACTGTTCTATTAGCATGCTACATCGGAAAGCTTCCAATATATGATTCCCTGCTGCATAAAAAAAGGCGACTCCACTTGTTAATATTCAATACAACTTTTCCCTCTAAACACATAATTCACTAGTACCAGCATTCATCTTCCGGCAGTTCTTTAATATTCTTCCAATGCAACCAAACAGCATGTCTTGTCATTTTCAGAACAATACCATTTCGCTCTGTCAGATTTCTTTAAAACCAAAACCTTGGTTTATTTTTGTGTCAAGTTTCACCATTCTCCTAGAATTCATAACACAGAAGAATAAATCTAAAAACCACTAATAATAATTACCCACCCATGTAGCCAGTATCTGAATGAAGGAAACTGAAATCAATGCAATAACGTAGTTTTATCACATTTTCAGAAATAATCCAATGAGACCCAACATAAACTACCTTCAGAACTACTCCCTTAACACCCCTAAATTGCATAAGAGTAATAGGGCATGAATTGAGGGGGTAGCAAATGGCGTTATAACCAACCTCCATGGCCTCTTGCATTTTCAGTCTGTAGTAAGTAGTTCAACACTTGGTGTGTCATGAAATTGATTTTTTAAATAAGTTATATCAAGCAGAACACCCCAGAGGGCTCCGACAATCAAAACACCGTACTCTCCCCATTGTTAACATTTAAAAATCCCTCTAAACCCTCCCTAGCAACGACTCCACCATTCTAACTTAGAACACTCTATCCCAGAACACGAAACATCACTTTAACATGCTGTCGTAAGTACTACATTGCTTTTTTTTTTTACAAACCATTACCTTAGCCATGACCTACTACATACTATAATAACAAATACAGACCCATAACATCGACAAATCACAAACATGGCTGACTTACACACAAAAATACAGAAAAAAATACAAATTACCATACTATTTATATCATTAGAAAAATATACAAATTACCATACTATTCTTACCATTATTCCTGTGTTTGATATATATTCATTTCCTTTTATATATTTTTACACACAAAGGCACTCATTACGACCCTGGTGGTGGGTGATAAAGTGGCGGTAATATCGCCAACAGGATGGTGGTACATACCGCCAAATTATGACCATGGCGGTGATATCTCCAATAGACAGCCAATGTACCACACCGACCAACAGTCACCACGGCGGTAGCCACCTACAGCCATGCAGAAGACAAAGTACCGCCCACCATATTAAGACACATTACTCGTCCACCTTTTCTGGGGCGGTACCACCGCCATCAAAAGCCTGGTGGAAACACATCACAGAAGAGATAGCACTCCCCTTCGGAGACACAGGGAAGAACCACGCTGCCATGGAACCCAAACTGCAATTTTCCCGAAGATCTTCTACGTTATGCTCAACCTGGAACACCAATGCCGGCAAAGACGATGACGGTGAGTACAGCCACCTAGCACACAAGGGAGAGTAGGAGGAAAAAGAGAGTGACACACACACACATGCCCAACACACACCCGACACACACACCATACACACAACCATATGCATAACAAAAACAATTTGACCATGAAAATCTGCAGAATAATGTATAGACAACAGAAATGCACAAAAATGATTGTAATTAGTCCAACAATAAAATCAACAATCCGATTTACACATTTAACAGATCTGTACACGTGTATAAAAAAAAAGGACACTGCCCAGTCCATAGTTCACAGGGCCCACATGGCCACAGGGCAAAGTCTAAGGCCCCATTCGAATCCTGCCCCAATCCGGAGAGAACACTGCAGGGGCATCAGTTGGTAAATAGGCAGGCACCTCAAGGCGGGGGGGCACCTCAGCCAGATGCGGAAATAAGCCCACTGGTTTTGGAGGGGGCAACATGCCCTGTGCTTGATCCTGGTTAACAGAAGGCCACAGTCTCTGGAGTGGGTGACTTGCCCACTGGTACTGGAGGGGGCTCCATGCCCATTGCTTTGTCCTGGGGAGTGTAAGGCCACAATCTCTCAGGTGGGTGACTTGCCCACTGGTTCTGGGGGGGCCATGCCCTGTGCTTGGTACTGGGGAGTGCAAAGCCACAGTCTCTGGAGTGGGTGACTTGCCCACTGGTTCAGGAGGGGGCAACATGCCCTGTGCTTGCTCTTGGGGAGTGAAAGGCTACAGTCTCTGGAGTGGGTGACTTGTCTATTGGTTCTGGAGGGGGCAACATGCCCTGTGCTTGGTCCTGGGGAGTGCATAGCCACAGTCTCTGCAGTGGGTGACTTGCCCACTAGTTCTGGAAGGAGCAACATGCCCATTGCTTTGTCCTGGGGAGTGCAAGGCCACAACTTCTCAAGTTGGTGACTTGCCCAATGGTTCTGGAGGGGGCAACATGCCCATTGCTTGGTCCTGGGGAGTGCAAGGCCCCCATCTCTGGAGTGGGTGACTTGCCCACTGGTTCTGGAGGGGGCAACATGCCCATTGCTTTGTCATGGGAAGTGCAAGGCCACAGTCTCTGGTGTGGGTGACTTGACCACTGCTTCTGGAGGGACAAAATGCCCTGTGCTTGGTCCTGGGGAGTGCAGGGCCACAGTCTCTGGAGTGGGTGACTTGCCCACTGGTTCTGGAGGTGGCAGGCCTCACAGCAGCCCTTGGAGGCTAGACTACATGGCATCCGCTGGAGGTGACAGCTGCACTGTGGTGGTGGTTGTGGGAGGCTCCTGCTCAGCCCCTGTAACCTCCAATGGCTGCACTGTGGTGGTGGTTGTGGGAGGCTCCTGCTCAGCCCCTGCACTCTCTGATGGCTGCACAACCACGGCTGGCGGTGGGGGCTCTGTGACAGCTGCTGGTGGTGGCGGTGTTTGGCTGGCAGTTTCCATTGGCGTAGATTGCCTCCTCTCCTCCTGCTCATGGTTTGGGGTCCCCTACCCTTCCTGGCACTGGTGGATGGGCTCTTCCCCCCTCTGCCTGCTGGTGCAAGCTCCTTCCCCTTCTCTGCAGCTGGTGCAGGCTCCTTCCCCTTGTTTGCAGCTCGTGCAGGATTCTTTCCCTTCTTTGCAGCTGCTGCGGGCTCCTTCCCCTTCTTTGCAGCAGGTCCAGGTTCCTTCCCCTTCTTCGCAGCTGCTGAAGGCTCCTTCCCCTCCAGTATTGTTGGCCTGGAATCCTTTCCACCACGGGTAGGTGGTACTACTACTAGGCCCGTGGAATGTTTGGATGAGGTGCTTGGCTGGGTCCTTGCAACCCTGCCCATACGTGCAGGATGGGGAGTGCAGGGGTAGGGAAGAGGTCAATCTGGGAAAGGAAAAGCTTTTTAGGGATGTTGGGGCGGGAAGAGGGAGGAGTAATGGGAGTGGAGGATGAGGGAGTGATGGTTGGAGGTGTTTGTCTGCTGGATTTGGGTGCAGGTGCATGGGTTGTATGCTGTTGTGAGGTGGATGGCTGTTGGGTGTCTGAGTGCTTGCGTTTGTGTACTTTAGGAGGGGGGACAGACATGGTGGGAGAGGACACAAGGGACGTATTAATGGATGTTGTGGAGGTGTCTGCCAGTGAGGTTTGTGTTCTGCTTGATGTGGTGATGATGCTGGTAGTGGCTATTGATGCAGTGCATGCAGGTGTGAGTGTGGACATAACTGGGCGGGAGGTGGAGCAGGAGGGGAGATAGTGGGGATAGTGGATGTTGTTGTGTCTGCAACTGAATGGTGTTTGTGTGAGTGCCTGTGGGATGAAGTGTGGTGTTTGTATTTGCCTGTGACACTCTTGGGTGTTGTCTTGTGTGCATGCTTGTGTGGCTTTGTGCTTGGGATGGGGGTTAGGAGAATGGGACTGGGAAGTGGAAGTTGGAGGGGGGATGGTTGAAACATGGACAATGGCTGCCATCAGAGAGGAGGCCAGAGCCTGAATTGATCTCTGTTGGGCCTCCAATCCACCGTGAATGCCCTCCAGGAATGCATTAGATTACTGAATCTGGGCTGCCAGCCCCTGGGTGGCATTCACAATGGTTGTTTGCCCTATAAAGATGGATCTCAGGAGGTCAATAGTTTTCTCACTCAGGGCAGCAGGGCTCACTGGGGCAGGGCCTGAGGTGCCTGAGGCGAAGGAGATGCCCACCCTCCTGGGTGAGCGGGCACGGGCAACTCCCTGAGGGGCTACTGGGAGGGCATGCTGGTACTGAGGATGGCGGCTGTACCTGCAGCCGGGGCGGTCACAGAGCTGTCCGCAACCACCAGGAAACTCCCGTCGGAGGAGGTATCAGAGTCTGTATTGTCTCCTCCAGACTCTGCCGTGGTGCTCCCCTCACCCTCCGTCCCACTGGTGCCTCAGCATCGGTGGACTCTGCCTCCATGGTCTGGTGGGATGCAGCTCCCCCTGTCACCGGTGCTTCTGCTCTTCCGCCAGATGATGCTAATGCACATAAGGACAGGATGACAAAACAAGAAAGGGGGGGAGAGATATAAAGGATACACTGGGTCAATGCCTGCACCAACACCCCCGCTGGCGTATACAGCACCCTCACAAACAGGGAACAGGCCTACGCACTATGCATGGCACTACCAGTGGAATGGCTACTCAACAAGGAATGAGGAGGAGCACACACCGCCAACTGCAGCACACCTGGGATCCACACAGCCCTGAACAGTAGTGAATACTAACAAGCTAGGTATGTAGTATTTCACAATCAAACCCTTAGCCACCAGAGGACCTGTGCTGCTATGTCTGGCCTGGCCTAGGGGCACCCACTGACACAACCACCACCCAGATACCACCCCTCCAGAAGTGAGTTTCAGTGATAGCCACTGTACTCACCCCCTTGTGGTTGCTTTGATGCCCTCAAGCACCCATCCAGCTCAGGGTAGGCCACCGCCAGTATGCAGGCCATCAGGGGGGGTCAGGGTCCGACAGGCACCCCTTCCTCATTGGGAGGCCATCCCCAGCTGGGCCTCCAGGGTCTTTTGTGCCCAGCGTCTCAGGTCCTCCAACCGTTTCTGCCAGTGGGTGCTCCTCCTGCCATTGATGGGCGCTGACCTGCAGAGGCAATACATACAGGAGAACACCATTAGACAAACAGTCCAGCCAGTCATACAAATGGCCCACCATACCTGTTTCCATCACCATTGGCACACACATAGCCTAGCACACAACTTGTACACCGCCAAGAGGACATCCACCCAACATATCCAACACGAGGCCTTCACACACAACTCAATGCATTCATGCCACATGCATCCTGCCCACAGTGAACTCACCTCTTGGTTTGGAGGCCATACAGCAGTCCATACTGAGGTAGGACCCCATCCACCGGTCGCTAAAGAACTCCTCAGAAGTGAAGGCTGGGGCACTTTGCCTGGTCACATGGGCCATGCAGTGTAGGTCCTCTCCTATGGAAGGTCAGGAAACAAGTGAGGAATCTGATAGAAAATGGTGGTTACGTCCACGCTGGGGCATGTCGTTACCGCCGACGTAGATCACCATTGGCCAATATACCCCAAAGGGCCCAATTATAACCAATGAGGAATTGCATGGTGGTTCACGAACTCCTACCGCCACTGAGCACAACATCAGCAGCATTACCTAACTTCCACCTGTCCCTCCACACAAGACAGGCTGATGCCATTTCAGGGTGGGGGGTGAACAGGCCTGTGGATTAATGCTGCGTCACAGGATAAAAAGGCACATACTTCACAAATTACACTGTCCCATAACATTTGCACATTGCAGACTGCTGTTGTGGCTCCATTGTTCAGTTTGTGACAGCCTACTTACTCTTTTGTCCCTTAGATACCTACCGCTGCAGATCAATAGGAGATGGAGACATACCTGTGTGTACAGACCCGTGGTGGACATGGCTACCATGAAGGACAGGCACATAATACTCACCTACAGACTAGACAGGGCCACCATCACAGAGCTGAGTGCCCAATTGGAGCCTGACCTGATATCTGCTATCTGTCACCCCACTGGGATCCCCCCCTCTTGTGCAAGTGCTATCAGTTCTCCATTTCATGGCAACTGGTTCTTTCCAAGTGACAGTGGGCTTGTCAGCAGGAATGTCACAGCCAATGTTCTCAAATGTCTTAACAAGAGTGTTGTCTGCCCTGATAAAACACATGTGCAGTTACATTGAGTTCCCCCAGGTTGAGGATTTGGCCACTGTAAATGCCGGATTCTATGCAATGGGACATATCCCCCATATAATTGGTGCAACTAACGGAACTCATATAGCATTTGTGCCCCAACACCAGAATGAACAGGTGTTCAGGAATCGTAAGAGTTTCCACTCGATGAATGTCCAGATGGTGTGCTTGGCGGACCAGTACATCTCCCACATCAGTGCTAAGTATCCAGGGTCGGTGCATGATGCCTTTGTCCTGAGGAATAGCAGCATTCCAAATGTGATGGCCTAACTACAGAGGCACAGGGTGTGGCTAATAGGTGAGCCCTGGTTCCCACCCAGTATATCTTGGTGTATGACTATGGTGTGGGCCATATAGGATAGTGTGTGGATAAATGTTGTCCCTCAATATTTGCAGGTGACTCTGATTACCCAAACCTATCATGGCTGGTGACCCCTTTGAGGAATGCCAGGACAAGGGAAGAAGTACTGTTATAATGAGGCACATGGGCAAACCAGAAGGATCATTGAAAGGAGCTTTGGCCTCCTGAAGGCCAGGTTACGGTGCCTCCATCTAACAGGTGGATCCCTGTGCTACTCACCCAAGAAGGTCTGCCAGATAGTATTGGCATGCTGCATGTTGCTCAACCTGGCCCTCAGACGACATGTGTCTTTTCTGCAGGAGGAGGAGACTGGAGATGCCCCTGTGGCAGCAGTGGACCCTGAGGACAGTGAGGATGAGGAGGATGAGGATGTGGACAACAGAACATCTGTGATAAGTCAGTACTACCAATGACACACAGGTAAGAAAGTGCAACTTTACATTTCTTTGACTTTGGTTGTATTCTGTGTGTCATTGGCATGCTGGCATTTCCCACTTCTTTGTCCACTACTATTACTTCTGGATAGTCATTTTGCAGATGTTAGTGATTTGACAAACTCGCCTGATGTGACCACAACAGCCAGCTACAGGTCATTAATTATATGCTCATTCTATATACAGTTAATTTGCAGTGGCTGTAGCTATTTCAATCAATACATATTTGAAATACATGAAATACTCTTTATCAATTTTTATCCAAGGGTGTTTATTGTAGTGCTAATATATAGAGGGGTAAGTGCAATGGGATGGGGTGATGATGGAGGAAAGTTCAGGGTATTGTTCCAGTCTGTCTGTATCACAGGTGGATTGTCCATGGGGACATAGGAAGGGGAGCAATGGCAGTTCAAGATGGACTAGGTGGCTGAGTGGGACACAAGGGGGACAATCAGGAGAGACTCATTTCCTGGCGGTCGTCTTGGCAAGTGTCTCTGGTGTGACACTGCCTGCCTCATAATGTTGGCCATGTCTGCCAGCACCTCTGCAATGGAAATCAGGGTGTTGTTGATGGCCTGCAAGTCCTCCCTGATCCCCTGATACTGTCCCTCCTGCAGCCGCCTTTTCTCCTGCACCTTGTATAGGATCTGGCCCATCGTGTCCTGGGAATTTTGGTAGGCTCCCAGGATCTCGGAGAGCGCCTCCTGGACAGTCGGTTCCTGGTACTGTCCTCCCCCTGGTGCACAGCAGTCCTCCCACTGTCCCTGTTGGCCTGTGCCTCTGTCCTCTGAACGGTGTGCCCACTGCCACTAACCCCAGGTCCCTGATTGTCTTGTGTTCGAGGTGTGGCCTGGGGTCCCTGTACAGGTGAGCACACTGCCTATTGACGTGTCCTGAGGACAGAGGTTTAGGGACGCTTGGTGGGTGCTGTGGTGTTGGTTCCTGATGGGGGAGGCTCTATGGTGGTCTGTGACTGGGATTGGGTGACCGACTGTCCAGTGGTCCCTGATGGGCCAGGTAGATAATCCAGATCCTGAAGTCCTGAGCTACTGTCATCACTGTGGGCCTCTTCTGTTGGGGGACTGGATAGTGATGGCACCTCCTCTCCAGTGACATTGGCTAGGGTACCTGTGGGGATATAAGTGATGTATTATGCTTCATGTGTATGAAATTTGTACATCCCTGGCTTCCCCTCTATGGTTGGTGTTGCCCTGCCAGCTTTTGCTTGTGTATGTTGGTGTATGGTGGGATTGTTAGTTTCTCTATGCTGTGCATGCTTTGGTAAAGAGTGTCCATGCAGGGCTTGGAGGGGTGCCCATGCATTGGTACAGCATGCAGGGCTTGGCATTGGGATACGTGAGATGTGATGGTGGAGTGTGTGGTATGGAGTAGAGTGATGGGAGTGAGGGTGAGGATGTGTGATGGCATGCAGTTATGGGGGGTGATAATTGTTGAAAGTTGACTTACCAGAGTCCAGTCCTGCTACAACTCCAACCAGGCCCTCAGGATGCAGTATTGCCAAGACTTGCTCCTCCCATGCTGTAAGTTGTGGGGGAGGAGGTGGGGGTCCATCGCCAGTCCTCTGTATATAGCGAGCTGGTGTCTTGCTGCTATGGAGTGTACCTTCCCCCGTTGGTCGTTCCACCTTTTCCTGATGTCATCCGTTGTTCTGGGGTGCTATCCCATGGCATTGACCCTGTCCACGATTCTCCGCCATAGCTCCATCTTCCTTGCTATTGTTATCTGCTGCACCTGTTCTCCTAATAGCTGTGGTTCTACCCTGATGATTTCTTCCACCATGACCCTTAACTCCTCCTCAGTGAAACGGGGGTGCCTTTGTGGTGACATGGGTGGTATTTGATGTGTGTTGGTAGGGTGTGTTGGGTAATATATTGAGGTGTGTGATGTGGAGTTTGTGAGAAATGTATGGGTGTGAGTGGTGTGTGGGTCTAGTTGTCGCAGTGGGCTTGTTGTCAGTCTCGTGCCAACGATTTGTATTCATAAAGGGTTGTGGGTACTGTGTTTGTGTTTTATAGTGGTGTGGGTGTGCGGGTGTGGTGTGTGTATGGTTGTCAGGTGTGTGAAGTTTGAATTGTCCAATGTGGTGTTGATTTGTCTGTGGGTCTCCATTGTGAGCGCGGCGGTATGTACCGCCAATGGTTTACCGCTGTTGAATGTTTGCCGTGGTGATTTGTGGGTCATAATGTGATGGGCGTTGCTCTGTTGATGTAACGGTGTGGGTTTTGAGACCGCCAGTTTATCACTGACCTTTGGTCTGGCGTAATTGTGCATGTGGCTGTATTCTGTGCGATTGGTGTGTGTGTGTCATAATATGGTGAACGGATATCTGCCGCCGCCACGGTAAGTTGCCGGCTGTTAACGTGGCGGTAAGGGTGTTTTACCACCAGTGTCATATTGAGGGCCAAAATCTCCAAGGCACTTTGGTTACCCTATTACTTCTACATAACAGTGTTCCGTGTGGACCTGTGCCATTATGATGTGCTATAGTATCTAAGCCTGGATCACTTACATCTGGTTTCTCACTGTTAAGTCGCACCCCAGACTCTCTTCATAACTTTGCTACTTTGGACTTGTTCCACCACTTGTTACCCTTGACTCTTATGGCGTTGCCACACACCAATTCTACCCTCACAGGATCTGAGAATTTTGGACTGCCTTTCATAACAAGTGTTGGTAGTTTTATAGATACTCAGTCACCTACTAATACGGAGAATTATTTTGCCCCTTTCTTTTTGTCAAAGTAAACGTTTTGTGTTTTTTGTTTATTTTTTACATTGTGCCTATTTATGTCTAAGCGTGCCTCCAACTGCATGTTTGTGAATAACCTGGACATCCATCCTAGACTCACTTGTGTATCTGGCTTTCTACCTCTGAATGCTTCAAATGGGGAAACCCCTGTGGTGGAATGGGGTATGGTCCTGTGGAACCACAACATTGCCTCTACCGACGTATTCACCTCACACCTGTTTTTTATTGCCCACCTAATGTATTCTCCCAAAACACAATGGAAATGTTCAACCAACCCATTTGTTTGGAGTTGATACAGGGAACACTTTAAGTATTTAACAGAACCTTCTTTCATGAAAAGTTTGAAATATTCAGACACAAATTGTACACCATTGTCTGAAACAATTTCCTCTGGAAAACCCTCACTCATGAATATCTGCCTTAAAAATGTTATCAATGATTTTGAATTAGGTTCTTGCACAAATTTTACATAAGACCATTTCGAATAATAACCCATCAACACATATGCATACCAGAGTTTGTAGTTTAGCGAATGAAGTTGACCCACTAAATCAACTCCTTATTTCATCCCTGGGCCCAAAGGACACTCCATGGGAATATGGGAGGAGTCACAGTTTTAAGTGTTTTATCACAATTGGAACAAATAGTGCAATTGTTTACCAGCTATTCAATTTCATTGTCCATAAGTGGCCACCATAAACTCTCACACATCCTTCTTTTGGTCAACGTTGCACCCAAATGACCCTCATGAGCTCTTCCCATAATGGTACGCCTCAGTTCTCCAGTGGAATGAGTTTGTCATTCATCATGAGTAAACTATCTTCAATGGTCACATCCTCAGAAACTTTCTAAAACGGTTGAATGTTGACTGCCATCTCTTCCTTATGAGGCCCCCCTCTTTGACATCCCTCATAATTTCACATAAGTCTCTGTCAGATTCTAACTTTTTCTCCCATTCACTTTCTGAAAAACACACAAATGTTCTACCTCAACAGCAGCAATCAAACAACTTTCATCATCTACCCTTTCATCACAATTGCAACTACTTTCAATAGGGAATCTTGATAAACAGCTCCGGAATATGCATGACTTCAAGGTCATATTGCATTACTCTTGCAGTGAACCTAGCAATTCTCAGAGATCGAGTCTTGTTTTTCGTGCCATTGAGAATTGAGACAAGCGGTTTATGGTCAGTTTTCAACACAAAGGGGGTCATTATGACCCCGTTGGTAGGTTATACTGTGGCGGTAGTACCTGCCAACAGGCTGGTGGTACATAACGCCACCTCATGACATTGGCTGCAGCCAACCCGCCAACTTACCGTTCCTACTGCCATGGTGGTAGCAGCCGTCGGGCCAGAGATACCAATCTCCAGCCTGGCGGCCGCTATTATTCCACCAGCGTCATTTTGAGCCTGCTTACTGCCATGGTTTTTGTGACATTCGTAATGCCACGAAAACCATGGCGGGAGGCCCTATCAGTGACAGGGAATTCCTTCCCTGTCACTGGTAAGAGGCTCACCCACCCCCCAACCACTTCTCAGATGTCCCCAACCCCTCCATCCACGCTCCCCCCTTCCGATTCCCCAAACCCCCATTTACACTCACTAGCTGACATGCACCATGCATACACACACTCACTCACACATGGGCATACACACATTCATTCATGCATGCATCAATTCATTCTCGCACACATCCGTACACACATTCACACTGAGAGGAATACATGCATTCACGTTTCCGTTTGTACACGCATTCTCACACATGCAGACATCCTCACAAACAACACTACACACACAGTCGCATACACGCACACACTCACACATTAATGCACACAACCCCACACACACACACACAAGAGCCCCATAACATCCCATGTCAGAAGCCCAACTTATCTGCATCCAAGGGGTCTTCCAGCAGAGAATGGGATGAGGTGCTGCTACAGCCAGCAGCGCCCGCCAGCAGAACACTGCCAGGCCGTATCATGTGTCATGATACGGCTGGTGGCGGTCTACTGCTGTGGCGGTTTTGGTGGAAGCAGGGCCACCTTACCACCATCCGCCAGTATGGTCACAGCTGGATTTCTGCCCTATTTGTGGCAGAAGTCCGGCTGTGGTCATAACCTGGTGGACGGATGGTAGCAGTGGTGACGGTCTTTTGGTGGCCGTCGCCACGATGGTAGGCGGCTCATACCGCCATTGTCAAAATGTGGGCCAAAATGTCTGCCCAAAATATAATTTCTAAATTTTTCAACCGCCCACTGTAGGAGGCTGGCCTGGCTTGTAGTGGGTACCAGAGGTACTTACACCTTGTGCCAGGTCCAGTTATCCCTTAGAAGTGTAGAAGAGGTGTTTCTATCAGCTTAGGCTGATAGAAGGAAGCTATGGCAAAGCAGCTAAGGCTGAACTAGGAGACATGTAAAGCTCCTACTATACCACTGGTGTCATATGCACAATATCATAAGAAAACACAATACACAGAAGTACTAAAAATAAAGGTACTTTATTTTTATGAGAATATGCCAAAAGTATCTCAGTGAGTACCCTCAGTATGAGGATAAGTTATATATATACACAAGATATATGTACACAAACCAAAATTATGCAGGTAATAGCAAGAAACGTAATGCAAGCAGTGTAAAATGACAGTAGATTGCAATAGGAGCACATAGGTATAGGGGCAACACAAACCATATACTCCAAAAGAGGAATGCGAACCACGAATGGACCCTAAACCTATGTGAGCTTGTAGAGGGTCGCTGGGACTGTAAGAAAACAGTCAGGGTTAGAAAAATAGCCCACCCCAAGACCCTGAAGGGTAGGTGTAAAGTGCACCTACTACCCGCAGGGAGCACAGAAGTCGTGATAGCGGGATTCTGCAGGAAGAACAAACACCAGCAATGCAACAACAGTGGATTTCCCGACCTGAGTACTTGTAAGATAAGGGGACCAAGTCCAATAGTCGCGTCAGTGTCAAGAGTGGGCAGGAGCCCAGGAAATGCCAGCTGACGGTGCAAGGAAGCTGCCACCTGTTGGAAGAAGCTTGGATTTCTGCAAGAAAGAAGAGGACTAGGAACTTCTCCTTTGGAGGATAGATGTCCCACGTTGTATTGAAGCTTGCAGAGGTGTTCCCATGCAGAAAGACCAGAAACAAGCATTGCTAGCTGCAAAGATCGCGGTAGAGGTTTTTGGGTGCTGCTGTGGCCCAGGAGGGACCAGGATGTCGCCACTTGGATGAGGAGACAGAGGGGGCACCCAGCAACTCAGGGAGCCAGCCCTCACAAAAGCAGGCAGCACCTGAATAAGTACCTGAACAGGCACTTGGAAGAAGAGTGAATTGGAGTCCACGCGAAGTCATAAAAGGGAGTCCCAAGATGCCGTAGGACAACTCAGAAGGTTGTGCACTGCAGGTTAGAGTGTCGGGGACCCAGGCTTGGCTGTGCACGAAGGAGCCAGAGCAGCTGCAAATCATGCGTTACCTAGCAATGCAGTCTAGCGTGGAGAGGCAAGGACTTACCTCCACCAAACTTGGACTGAAGAGTCACTGGACTGTGGGAGTCACTTGGACAGAGTTGCTCAGTTCCAGGGACCACGCTCGTCGTGCTGAGAGGGGACCCAGAGGACCAGTGATGCAGTCTTTTGGTGCCTGCGGTTGCAGGGGGAAGATTACGTCGACCCACAGGAGATTTCTTCAGAGCTCCTGGTGCAGAGAGGAGGCAGGCTACCCCCAGAGCATGCACCACCTGGAAACAGTCGAGAAAGCCGGCAGGATGATGCAATACAAGGTTGCTAGCAGTCGTCTTGCTACTTTGTTGCGGTTTTGCAGGCATCCTGAGCAGTCAGCGGTCGATTCTTTGGCAGAAGGTGAATAGGGAGATGCAGAGGAACTCTGGTGAGCTCTTGCATTCGTTATCTGAAGAATTCCCCAAAGCAGAGACTCTAAATAGCCAGAAAAGGAGGTTTGGCTACCAAGGAATGAGGATTGGCTACCAATAGAGGTAAGAGCCTATCAGAAGGAGCCTCTGACGTCACCTGCTGGCACTGGCCACTCAGAGCAGTCCAGTGTGCCACAAACACCTCTGTTTCCAAGATGGCAGAGGTCTGGGACACACTGGAGGAGCTCTGGGCACCTCCCCTGGGAGGTGCAGGTCAGGGGAGTGGTCACTCCCCTTTCCTTTGTCCAGTTTCGCGCCAGAGCAGGGCTGGGGTATCCCTGAACCGGTGTAGACTGGCTTATTCAGAGATGTGCACCATCTGTGCCCATCAAAGCATTTCCAGAGGCTGGGGGAGGCTACTCCTCCCCAGCCCTCACACCTATTTCCAAAGGGAGAGGGTGTTACACCCTCTCTCAGAGGAAGTCCTTTGTTCTGCCTTCCTGGGCAAGGGCTGCCTGGACCCCAGGAGGGCAGAAACCTGTCTGAGGGGTTGGCAGCAGCTGCAGTGGAGACCCCGGAAAGGCAGTTTGGCAGTACCCGGGTTCTGTGATGGAGACCCGGGGGATCATGGAATTGTCCCCCCAATGCCAGAATGGCAGTAGGGTGACAATTCCATGATCTTAGACATGTTACATGGCCATGTTTGGAGTTACCATTGTGATGTTGTACATAGGTAGTGACCTATGTACAGTGCACGTGTGTAATGGTGTCCCCGCACTCACAATTTCCAGAGAATTTGCCCTGAACGATGTGCGGTCACTTTGCACCCAACCTTCACTAGGTGAAGGTTAGACATATAGGTGACTTATAAGTTACTTAAGTGCAGTGGTAAATGGCTGTGAAATAACGTGGACGTTATTTCACTCAGGCTGCACTGGCAGGTCTCTGTGAGAATTGTCAGAGCTCCCTATGGGTGGCAAAAAAAACGCTGCAGCCCATAGGGATCTCCTGGAACCCCAATACCCTGAGTACCTCAGTACCATATACTATGGAATTATATGGGTGTACCAGTATGTCAATGTGAATTGGTAAATTTAGTCACTAGCCTCTTAGTGACAAATTTGGAAAGCAGAGAGAGCATAACCACTGAGGTTCTGGTTAGCAGAGCCTCAGGAGACAGTTAGGCATCACACAGGGAACATATACAGGGCACATACTTATAAGCACTGGGGCCCTGCCTGGAAGGGTCCCAGTGATACATAGACTAAAACAACATATATACAGTTAAATATGGTGGTAACATGCCAGGCAAGATGTTACTTTCCTACACAACCCCCCCCCAAACGAAGGATAATAAGACTAGCCATGACCTGATGAGTCTTTATTGTCTAAGTGGAAATATCAGGAGAGTCCATCTGCATTGGAGTGGGTACTCCCAGGTCTATGTTCCACTGTATAGTCCATTCCCTGTAGAGATATGGACCACCTCAACAATTTAGGGTTTTCATCTTTCATTTGATGTAGCCAAAGTAGAGGTTTGTGGTCTGTCTGAACAGTGAAGTGAGTGCCAAATACGTATGGCCTCAACTTCTTCAGTGCCCAGACCACAGCAAATGCCTCCCTCTCTATGGCAGACCAACGCTTTTCTCTAGGGGTCAACCTTTTGCTGATAAAAGCAACTGGTTGATCCTGGCCCTCAGAATTCAGTTGTGATAAGACTGTCCCTACGCCTAATTCAGATGCATCAGTTTGAACAATGAATTTCTTGGAGTAACATGGGCTTTTTAGGACAGGTGCAGAGCACATGGCCTGTTTGAGCTCCTCAAAAGCTTTCTGACAGCTAGCTGTCCACAAACCTTTTTAGGCATCTTCTTACTTGTGAGATCATTAAGAGGGGCTGTTATGGAGCCATAGTTTTTAATGAATCTCCTGTAATACCCAGTGAGGCCTAAGAAGGCTCTCACCTGGGTTTGTGTTGTAGGGTGAACCCAATCCATGATTGCCTGGATTTTCCCCTGAAGTGGTGCAATTTGTTCTCCACCTACCAGGTGTGCCAGATAAACCACCTTTACCTGCCCTCTCTGGCACTTTGAGGCCTTGATAGTGAGGCCTGCCTTTTGCAGGGCCTCCAAAACTTTCCAAAGGTGGACCAGGTGCTCATCCCAGGTGGAGCTAAAGACAGCTATATCATCTAGATATGCTGCACTAAAAGCCTCCAACCTTTGCAGGACTGTGTTCACCAACCTCTGAAAAGTGGCAGGTGCATTCTTCAAACCAAAGGGCATCACTGTAAATTGGTAGTGCCCTCTTATAGTTGAAAATGCAGTTTTAGGTTTAGCATCCTCAGCCAATTTGATCTGCCAATATCCTGCAGTCAATTCAAAGGTGCTCCGATCCTTGGCAGTTGCCATTGTATCTATGAGCTCATCTGCCCTGGGTATAGGGTGAGCATCAGTTTTTGTTACCTGATTGAGACCTCTGTAGTCTACACAAAACCTCATCTCCCTTTTTCAGTCTTTTGAGTGAGGCTTTGGTACAAGCACCACAGGACTCGCCCATGGGCTTTCAGAAGGTTCAACCACTCCTAGATCAAGCATTTTCTGAACCTCTTGTTTTATGCAGTGCCTGACATGGTCAGAATGCCTATAGATTTTACTTTTGACAGGCAAGCTATCTCCAGTATCAATTGTGTGCTCACACCAAGATGTGGTACCTGGCACAGTTGAAAAGAGTTCAGAAAATTGTCCAAGGAGATTTATGCAGTTGTCTTTCTGTTCTGCAGTCAGACAATCTGCTAAAACTACTCCCTCCACTAAAGCATCCTCTTCAGTGGCGGAGAAAAGATCAGGGAGAGGGTCACTCTCTTCTTCCTGTCCTTCATCTGTTGCCATGAGCAGGGTGTGATCAGCCCTGTCATAGTTGGGTTTTAGGCGGTTGACATGAATCACCCTAAGGGGACTCCTGGCAGTGCCCAGGTCTACCCGATAGGTAACCTCACCCTTTTTCTCAACAATTAGATTGGGTCCACTCCATTTGTCCTGGAGTGCTCTTGGAGCCACAGGCTCCAATGCCCACACCTTCTGTCCTGGTTGGTACTGGATCAGAACAGCCGTCTGGTCATGCCATTGCTTCTGGAGCTCTTGGCTGGCCTAAAGGTTTTTACTGGCCTTTTTCATGTACTCAGCCATTCTGGATCTTAGGCCAAGTACATAATCCACTATGTCCTGTTTGGGAGCTTTTAAAGGTTGTTCCCAACCCTCCTTCACAAGTGTTAGTGGGCCTCTTACAGGGTGTCCAAAGAGGAGTTCAAAGGGGCTGAAGCCCACTCCTTTCTGGGGTACCTCCCTTAAGCAAAAAGGAGGCAAGGTAACAGGACATCCCATCTCCTCCTGAGTTTTTCAGGGAGTCCCATTATCATACCTTTGAGAGTTTTATTAAACCTCTCTACCAGTCCATTAGTCTGTGGATGATAAGGAGTGGTGAATTTGTAGGTTACACCACATTCCTCCCACATAGCTTTCAAGTATGCAGACATAAAGTTGCTACCCCTGTCTGATACAACCTCTTTTGGGAGACCCACCCTGGAAAAGATTCCCAGGAGGGCTATTGCCACTGCAGGAGCTGTAGTGGTCCTTAGAGGAATTGCTTCAGGATATCTTGTGGCATGGTCCACAACCACCAAGATAAACCTATTGCCTGAAGCAGTAGGAGGGTCAAGGGGGCCAACTATGTCATCCCCTACCCTTTCAAAGGGGACCCCAACCACAGGTAGTGGAATAAGGGGAGCGTTTGGTGTGCCACCAGTCTTGCCACTGGCTTGGCAAGTCACACAAGACTTGCAAAAATCTTTAGTGTCCTCGGACATCCTAGGCCAGTGAAACAGGGGGACAAGCCTTTCCTATGTTTTGATCTGGCCCAAATGCCCAGCCAAAGGAATGTCATGTGCCAGAGTTAGGAGGAACTCTCTGTACTGCAGGGGAATGACCAATCTCCTGGCTGCTCCAGGTTTTGGGTCCCTTGCCTCTGTGTACAAGAGGCTGTCCTCCCAGTAAACTCTATGTGAGTCACTGACATCCCCATTTTGCTGTTTGACAGCTTGCTGTCTGAGACCCTCTAATGTGGGACAGATTTGCTGTGCCACAATCAGCTCTTCCCTGGCAGCCCCGTACACCCAAAAGCTCAGCAGTGTCTGCTGCCAGCTCATCTGGTGAAGGTTCTGCATAGGAAGGACATTCTTCTTCCTCAGAAGGAGAATCATCTGTAGAGGGAAGGATAGTGGGTAGGAATTTACCCTTGCTACCCCTAGCTTTAGGGAGCACTTGGTCCATTGTTCCAGGATCCAAGTTACCCTCTCCTTTTTGCTTTTTGGCCTGAGCCCTTGTCAAAGCAAAAATATGCCCAGGAATGCCCAGCATTGCTGCATGAGCCTCCAGCTTCACTTCTGCCCAAGTTGATGTCTCTAAATCGTTCCCTAATAGACAGTCTACAGGTAAATCAGAGGCAACCAAAACTTTCTTTGGACCAGTAACCCCCCCCCCCCCCAGTTGAGATTCACAACAGCCATGGGGTGGCTGAGAGTGTTGTTATGAGCGTCTGTCACTTGGAACTGCTGACCAAGTAGGTGTTGTTCAGGGTGCACCAGTTTCTCTATTACCATGGTAACACTGCCACCTGTGTCCCTGTAGGCCTGAACCTCAACACCATTTATTAGGGGAAGTTGCTTGTACTTATCCATATTAAGGGGACAAGCAACCAAGGTGGCCAAATCAATGGCACCTTCAGAGACTAACACAGCCTCTGTGGTCTCCCTAACAAGATCAACCCCAACGAAATTACCAAAAGGGAGCCCAGCTACTCCCTTGTATTGGCTATTAGTAGGTTTGCTCCCAACACCACTGCTATTACTAGGGGCACTAGAATTTGCAGAAGAGGTTGTGGTAGTGGGAGGTATGGTGCTTTTCTTTGGACACCTGGCATCAGTTGTCCAATGGCCTTTGACTTTATACAAATAACACCAAGGCTTTTTAACTTGATTATTGGAAGAGGATTTGGACCCACCACCCACCAGAGGATTTTTGTGGGCCTGATAAAGACTCAGTTTTACTTTTGTCCCCACCCTTGTCAGAAGACTTACCATCCTTCTTCTTGCCATCCTTGTCACCCCCTGTATGAACTTTTCTGTTCACTCTTGTTCTGACCCATTTGTCTGCCTTCTTTCCCAATTCTTGGGGAGAGGTCAGATCTGAGTCCACTAGATATTGGTGTAACAAGTCAGACACACAGTTATTCAGAATATGCTCTCTCAGAATAAGATTATACAGGCTTTCATAGTCAGAAACTTTACTGCCATGTAACCACCCTTCCAAGGCCTTCACTGAACAGTCAACAAAGTCTATCCAGTCTTGTGAGGACTCTTTTCTGGTGTCTCTGAACTTAATCCTGTAAAGTTCAGTGGTTAAGCCAAATCCATCCAAGAGTGCATCCTTCAAAACTGCAAAATTGTTAGCATCACTTTCCCTAACAGTAAGGAGCCTATCCCTACCCTTTTCAGTGAAAGATAGCCACAATATAGCAGCCCACTGCCTTTGAGGGATCCGCTATACCATACAGGCCCTCTCAAGTGCACCAAACCACTTGTTGATGTCATCCCCCTCCTTGTAAGGGGGGACTATCTTGTTCAGATTCCTTGAATCATGCTCTCTAACAGGATTACTATCAGGAATACTGCTGCTGCCACCATGGGGTCCTAACCCCAATCTCTGTCTCTCCTTCTGCAGGTCTAGGGATTCCCTATCTAAGGCCAGCTGTTGCTGTTTAAGCTTCAGTCTGGTCTCTTCAAGCCTCAACTTTTTGAGTTCCCTTTCTAACATGTTGTCTTCAGGGTGGGTGGGTTGGGAATGCTTGGACACAGAAGATAAATTGGAAACAACAGAGGGGGATCTGTCCCTAATTGACTGAACCCTCATAACGTGGCCTCCAGGAATAAAGACTCCCCTACTATGATGGGAACCTCCATTACTACCAGCATTACTAGGTGTCCTGCTAGGGGGCAGATCTGGAACAGAACCCTCCCCACCTCCCTCAAGGAGATCCCCTGAGTCAGAACGGGAACCTTCTATTAACCTCTCATTTGAAGTGCCTGCTTGGGACTCATCATTCACAATAAACATGTTATATAGAAACTCTTTTGTAGGGTTCTTTCCTATCACTAAACCTCTATATAAGCAGAGACTCCTTAGGCTCTTGTAATTCAAATTGTCATAAGTAGAATTGACAATTTTAAGAGTAGAGTCTACCACAGACATAATAGAAAAAGGTTTCTAGACAGTGAGAAGGAAGAAAAAGTTTCAGAACTTTTTAAAGAACAGAGAAAAAAACTTGTTCTAACGTTTTAGAAACTTTTAGAAGTTTTTGAGTACTTTTCAGAACTTAGTTAAATGTTTAAGAGGAGAAAAGCAAAACTTTTTGGTTAGGTGTACATACACTGAACTTGTTTTGTATATTATTCTCTTATGAAATGTACACAATGACAAAGTGGTAAGTAGTTATAAGTACTTATCCCACCGCTGCACAACCAATGTAGGAAGCTGGCCTGGCTTGTAGTGGGTACCAGAGGTACTTACACCTTGTGCCAGGTCCAGTTATCCCTTATTAGTGTAGAAGAGGTGTTTCTAGCAGCTTAGGCTGATAGAAGGTAGCTATGGCAAAGCAGCTAAGGCTGAACTGGGAGACATGTAAAGCTCTTACTATACCACTGGTGTCATATGCACAATATCATAAGAAAACGCAATACACAGAAGTACTAAAAATAAAGGTACTTTATTTTTATGAGAATATGCCAAAAGTATCTCAGTGAGTACCCTCAGTATGAGGATAAGTTATATATACACAAGATATATGTACACAAACCAAAATTATGCAGGTAATAGCAAGAAAAGTAATGCAAGCAGTGTCAAATTACAGTAGATTGCAAAAGGAGCACATAGGAATAGGGGCAAAACAAACCATATACTCCAAAAGTGGAATGTAACCACAAATGGACCCCAAACCTATGTGAGCTTGTAGAGGGTCGCTGGGACTGTAAGAAAACAGTGAGGGTTAGGAAAATAGCCCACCCCAAGACCATGAAAGGTAGGTGTAAAGTGCACCTACTACCCCCAGAGAGCACAGAAGTCGTGATAGGGGGATTCTGCAGGAAGAACAAACACCAGCAATGCAACAACAGTGGATTTCTGGACCTGAGTACCTGTAAGACAAGGGGACCAAGTCCAATAGTCGCGACAGTGTCGAGAGTGGGCAGGAGCCCAGGAAATGCCAGCTGAGGGTGCAAGGAAGCTGCCACCTGTTGGAAGAAGCTTGAAGTTCTGCTAGTAAGAAGAGGACTAGGAACTTCCCCTTTGGAGGATGGTTGTCGCACGTGGCGATAAAGCTTGCAGAGGTGTTCCCACGCAGAAAGACGGCAAACAAGCCTTGCTAGCTGCAAGGGTCATGGCAAAGGTTTTTGGGTGCTGCTGTGGCTCAGGAGGGACCAGGATATCACCACTTGGAGGAGGAGACAGAGGGGGGACCCAGCAACTCAGGGAGCCCTCACAAAAGTAGGTAGCACCCACAAAAGTACCTGAACAGGCACTTGGAAGAAGAGTGAACTGGAGTCCATGCAAAGTCACAAAAGGGAGTCCCACGATGACGGAGGACAACTCAGAAGGTTGTGCACTGCAGGTTAGAGTGTTGGGGACCCAGACTTGGCTGTGCACATAGGAAATCCCTGAAGAGTGCACAGGAGCCAGAGCAGCTGCAAATCACGCGGTACCTAGCAATGCAGTCTAGCGTGGTGAGGCAAAGACTTACCTCCACCAAACTTGGACTGACGATTCACTGGACTGTGGGAGTCACTTGGACAGAGTTTCTGAGTTCCAGGGACCACGCTCGTCATGCTGAGAGGGGACTCAGAGGACCAGTGATGCAGTCTTTTGGTGCCTGCGGTTGCAGGGGGAAGATTCCGTCGACCCACAGGAGATTTCTTCAGAGCTCCTGGTGCAGAGAGGAGGCAGGCTTCCCCCAGAGCATGCACCACCTGGAAACAGTTGAGAAAGCTGGCAGAATGAGGCAATACAAGGTAGTCATCTTGCTACTTTGTTGCGGTTTTGCAGGCATCCTGAGCAGTCAGCGGTCGATCCTTTGGCAGAAAGTGAAGAGGGAGATGCAGAGGAACTCTTATGAGCTCTTGCATTCGTTATCTGAAGAATTCCCCAAAGCAGAGACCATAAATAACCAGAAAAGGAGGTTTGGCTGCCAAGGAAGGAGGATTGGCTACCAAGAGAGGTAAGAGCCTATCAGAAGAAGCCCCCGACGTCACCTGCTGGCACTGGCCACTCAGAGCATTCCAGTGTGCCACGAACACCTCTGTTTCCAAGATGGCAGAGGTCTGTGACACACTGGAGGAGCTCTGGGCACCTCCCCTTGGAGGTGCAGGTCAGGGGAGTGGTCACTCCCCTTTCCTTTGTCCAGTTTCGCACCAGAGCAGGGCTGGGGGATCCCTGAACTGGTGTAGACTGGCTTATGCAGAGATGTGCACCATCTGTGCCCATCAAAGCATTTCCAGAGGCTGGGGAAGGCTACTCCTCCCCAGCCCTCACACCTATTTCCAAAGGGAGAGGGTGTTACACCCTCTCTCAGAGGAAGTCCTTTGTTCTGCCTTCCTGGGCCAGGGCTGCCTGGACCCCAGGAGGGCAGAAACCTGTCTGAGGGGTTGGCAGCAGCTGCAGCTGCAGTGGAGACCCCGGAAAGGCAGTTTGGCAGTACCCGGGTTCTGTGCTGGAGGCCCGGGGGATCATGGAATTGTCCCCCCAAAGCCAGAATGGCATTGGGGGGACAATTCCATGATCTTAGACATGTTACATGGACATGTTCAGAGTTACCATTGTGACGCTGTACATAGGTAGTGACCTATGTACAGTGCACGTGTGTAATGGTGTCCCCGCACTCACAAAGTCTGGGGAATTTGCCCTGAATGATGTGGGGGCACCTTGGCTAGTGCCAGGGTGCCCATACACTAAGTAACTTTGCACCCAACCTTCACTAGGTGAAGGTTAGACATTCAGGTGACTTATAAGTTACTTAAGTGCAGTGGTAAATGGCTGTGAAATAACATGGATGTTATTTCACTCAGGCTGCACTGGCAGGCCTGTGTGAGAATTGTCAGAGCTCCCTATGGGTATGTGGCAAAATAAATGCTGTAGCCCATAGGGATCTCGTGGAACCCCAATACCATGGGTACCTCAGTACCATATACTAGGGAATTATATGGGTGTACCAGTTTGCCAATGTGAATTGGTAAATTTAGTCACTAGTCACTAGCCTGTTAGTGACAAATTTGGAAAGCAGAGAGAGCATAACCACTGAGGTTCTGGTTAGCAGAGCCTCAGTGAGACAGTTAGGCATCACACAGGGAACACATACAGGGCACATACTTATAAGCACTGGGGCCCTGCCTGGCAGGGTCCCAGTGACACATAGACTAAAACAACATATATACAGTTAAATATGGTGGTAACATGCCAGGCAAGATGGTACTTTCCTACACCCACACACAGGCTAACAATTCCTTTTCAATGACTGAATAATAGGTTTCAGGCTCCTTTAACACTCTTGAGGCAAAACCAATAGTCTTCTCTACACTGTTTCTTGTTTGCGTTAATACTGCCCCCACACCTATGTTACTTGTATCCACCGTCAGACAGCACTGGAGATCATGATCATAAGGCTTTAACACCTTTGTCTTAGACAGTTGTTGTTTTATTTCCTGAAAGGCATTTGCACATTCTGAATCACATTTGAAACCAGCTCTATTCTGCAACAGATTACCTATAGGCCTGACCTTTGTTGCAAAATCAGGAATGAAATGAGAATAAAATTCACAGATACCCAAAAGTGATTCGACTCCATCCTTGTCTTTGAGTGAGGGTGCTGCTTTGATGGCATCAATCAATCCTGGTTTAGGATAAATACCATCTGCTGAAATTACATGGCCTAGGTATTCTACAGATGACTTCATAAATTGACACTTTTCTCTTTTGAGAACAACTATACAGTATGAAACAAACATTTTTCCAACACCTGCTTTAAAATCTTGTTGTGTTCTAGTTGGTTAGCCCCATAGATCAAAACATCATCTTGAAAAACTAGCACATTAGAAACATCTTTAAGTAGTGTGCCAATTATCCTTTGGAAAACTGAAGATTCAGACGACAGACCAAACCGCATGCAGCAGTATTGGAAAGTTCTCAAAGGTGACACAAATGCTGTTAAATACCTGGAATCTGGATACAACTCAACCTGATGGTATGCACTGTCGAAGTCAAGCTTCATGAAGACCTTGGCGTCTTTAATGGTAGACAACATTTCAATTATCTTAGGTAAAGGATATCAGTCTACCCACATCTCTTTGTTAAGTGCTCTTACGTCCACACATACTCTCAGATCACCATTCTTTTTCTTTGCTACCACCAAGGGCAAAATCCATAATGACGATTCAATGGGTTCAATGACCGCTTTTCGCGTAAGCTTTCTAATTCCTTCTCCAATTTGTCCCTGATACTAAATGGCACAGTCCATAGTTTATGCTGCACAGGTGTAGCATTTACTTTAACCTTGATTTTATGTTTAAGCCCCTTTAATCTTCCCAACTGCCTGGAGGACACTTTAGGGAATTCATTCAAAAGATCTTCATTCTTGTTGAAATCTCAAATCACCGTTACCTGATCATCAGTACCTGGCCATAACACCATACCAAAAAGACCCTGATGAAACCAACCTAGAATGTTTAGGCCTTTAACTGCAACATAGATTTTTCCATATATCTGTCTCCCCTTGAATTCCTTAATTTCCTCAAAATTAACGTATAGTTCAATTTCCTTCCTTCATGAGAGACCGGAGCTCTGTCAGGTGGCAAAAGAGCACGTCCCTTCCAATTCTGACAGAACAGATCTTGTGTAATCATTGTGATCCTGGTGCCTGAGTCCACTAACAAGCGTAATTGTTTGTCACCCACTCTTAAAAGTACTTAAGGGTCAATACAATTTTCGGGGTCACCACATTTCACTACACCTCCAAAAACCACCAGAACCATGTCTTGAACTTCTCCCATCATATTATCTACCAACCATCATTATCCTCCACCACTGATGTCGCCATACAGCTTGCACAACGCTCACTTTGGCACACCTTTGCAAAGTGACCAACCTTACCACAATTTCTACACTGGATATTTAAAGCAGAACAAGACTTCATTGCTTTTTGATGTAAGACATTTCCACACCTGAAACACACATTTCTCTGATTAAAAAACACTAGAGTCACTGTTCTTATTGTTATTAGAGCCTTGTGTGAAGTTTTGTATTTCAGACTTGTCTGTTCTTCCTTTGTCATCTTTGCGTCTAACCACATTATCTCTCTCTCTCTGCTTTCCACTGACTTTCCTATCTCTTTTGTTGACTTTATAGAAGATTCCATGCTTTTCGTGATCTTAGTAGTCTCTGACAATGTTGGGTTATCCGAAGAAACCAACTTTTGTTTGAAAGACCTGTCCAATCCTTGACAAATAAACTGATCTCTGATCAGTTGATCTCCCAATGCTCCAAATTGACGATCGGCAGCCAACAATCTTAATGCAGAAATGTAGGTATCCACATCCTCTCCAGTCCGCTTAAAAAAAAGTGTCTCTACACACCACTAAACTTGGAGGAACATCAAACCTGTTGCTCATTTTCTTTACCTCTAACACATATTCATCTATTTCATCTTCATCATTAAGAACATCCGGTAAATGCTTAAAAATAGGTCTTCTATTCAAACCTAATGGAATGTAGAAGAAGACAGATCTTGCGTTCAGGTCTAAACCATGCAACTCCAATAGCTCCCAAATATGTTTTGAAAGTATCATGCCAATGTCTCCAAGCCTATGTGTGGTTCTCCAGGGCTTTCTAAAAATGGTGGTGGTGGATTCACAGCCTGCATATTTCAAATTGCAAGTCTTTACCCTAGAGAAAAAACATAAAACAACAATGTTCCACCCTTTTCCTTGTTCCTTGTCAAAAACAGGACCAAAATACCTGCCAGAAATCCTTTGCATTATTAATGTATCATTGTATCACTGTAACCACTCTATGCGTGTGCTTATGACTCTTCTCTTGAAGGAATTGCTATTTTTACGTGGAGATTATACCTCCAAGATGGCCGACATTTTTTATTTTATTTTCACAGTGAGTGCGCACTCGTACACATTCTTGCTTCCACAGTGGATGGAAGTAATAGTCTTTCTTGAAGGACAACCTTCAAGATGGCCGTTGTTTCTTTTTGTTTTTACAGTGAGTGGAGCATGTACTCACCATGCGATAACAAACACAAGTACTTCATCAGCAGTGCCCATCTCTCCAATGTGTTGTAATATAGTTTGGTATTGTTTTATACATTTATAAGATAAGGTAGATGTCACTTCAGATAGAAATTTAATATAGAAGTTATAAGTAATTAAGGTTCTAGAAATGGTATGATCTGCTCCCCTGCGAGGGAGGTGGAACATGGAACGTTCAGGCTGTGGGAGACTGGAGGGTGGAATAGAATGACGAGAGATGACTGGAAGAGCTATGAAGTAGAAGGAACAATAAAAGCTGTGAGAAGGGCGGAATATTGGAGATGAAAATATAGTCTGAATCTTAAAGATAAATGCTACGTTGGACTTTATAATACTGGCGACGAGTTAGTGCGTAAGGGGGCACTTTCATCTCCACCCCTTTCAGGTACTTCAAATAATCAACCTGATTCCTACGTCTAATTGTTGAAGAAGTCTCTTCATGTTTTCCCGCGAGTGATAGAAATATAATCTACTGCGGCATCTGCCTCTACATGGAACAATTCCTCTTTACGAGTGCTTGCAACCACGGTGAACCACGGTGAGTGTAAGAAGTAAATCAGCTACGGGTGCACTTTGTCTTCCTCCTCTATGTGGCTATTAAGCACAACAAGTAAACGTTCCTTCAGCATTTCTTCGCCCTCTCAGTGACATTTCTGGCGCGCTACATTTTAAACATTCTATCGATCTAGTGAAACCACGCTGACAGGCACAGCTTTCTACACATAAAGATCCGAAGAGTCACGAAGCCGCGATACTCAATTGTGCCGCGCTGCCGCCTGTCAGAAACCAAGTACCGGCATTATTTTCACGAGCCGCGCTGATGGAGACAGCATTCTCTCAGCGTGTCTCCAGCCTGTCATGAATCACGCTGACAGGCACAGCTTTCTGCACATATAGAGCCGAAGCTGTGCTCCTGTCAGGTGTCTCTAAGCTGCGCTCCTCATGTTTGCCGCATTATCACCTCAGTAACAATTCACTTCAACATTTCAGCAGCATTATTTTGGCCTGTCAACAGCTTTCTACACATAAAGTTCCGAAGAGTCACGAAGCTTCGATACTCATTTGTGCCGCGCTGCCGCCTGTCAGAAACCAAGTACCGGCATTATTTTCACGAGCCACGCTGACGGAGACAGCATTCTCTCAACGTGTCTCCGGCCTGTCATGAATCACGCTGACAGGCACAGATTTCTGCACATAAAGAGCCAAAGCCGTGCTCCTGTCAGGTGTCTCTAAGCTGCGCTCCTCATCTGTGCCACATTACCGCCTCAGTAACAATTCACTCCAGCATTTCACCAGCATTATTTTGGCCTGTCAAGAGCGCTCTTTCAGTGTGGCCTGTTAAGAATCACGCTGACAGGCACAGCTTTCTGCACAAACGTGTCATGTTAACAAATGCCTAGCGCTTCTAGAAGAAAAATGCTGACAGACTTAGCTAATTTTAACGTTAAATAGCACTAACGGTTGGCAATATTGTGAACATTGTGTATCTCAAGTAACCATACTTAAGGACTTTTTCTCTAATTTCCAGTATTACTTCCTTATTTACCTGATATAAATTACATGTTTAATTTACTATAGTACTGTTCATATGGTATAATTACAGGGTGAAAAGAAATTAATTTTCAAGTATTATTAGTCTAATTAATAAACTAATTTAAAAAAAATATATATATATATATAGGTACAATGGCTGCTGCAGGGATGTCCCAACCAATTCCATTCTTAAATGAAATGGGGGAACCAAATGTTCCATGGAAGGATTGGTTTAAGATTTTTGAGTCTTACCTGATAGCAATTGGGGGGGATAAATTCAATCCTATCAGAATGCAACACATCTTACTACACAATTTGGGGACACATGGTAGGAAAATTTATGAATCCCTTCCTGAACCTAACATTCCTGATGGACAAGCTCAGGATGAATATGTTACAACATATTTAAAACTTGAAAAACTATTTGGAGACAGGGTCAACGTCGTACTTGAACGACACAAATTATTTTCTAGATGTCAGGGAAAACAAGAAACAGTAATTAATTATATTGCTGCATTGAGAGGTTTATGTACTCTGTGTGAGTTTGGAGATCTGAACGATTCTCTCATTAGAGATCAATTAGTGCGATGCACTAACAATGTAAAGATACAAGAGAAGCTTTTACAAAAGCAACCTAATTTACAGGAAGCAATAGAGGTTGCAAAATCTATAGAACATACTGAAATATGCTTACAAGAAATCAGATCCCCACTTACTGAGGATAATGTGAATGAAATTACAAATGAAGCAAGAGAAGACAAATTTTTCAAAATTAAAGGCTATGAGAAACAACTCCAGAAGTATGGAAACAATAGAATTAATCTGTCATGTTTTCGTTGTGGGAGCAGCAATCATCTGGCTAATTCTGCCTCTTGCCAAGCCAAGTCGGCAATTTGTAGAAAATGCAATAAAAGAGGACATTTCGCCAGGGTATGCAAAGACACTACCAAATCCACTGACAGCAAGAAATTGGAAGAAAATTCCCAGTCAGTAAAGAAGATAATTCTGCAGATAAATCCGGATAGTAATAATTCTGTCCAATATCCTGTATGTACCATAACGATTAATGACACAAAGACAAGAGTGTACGCAGATTCGTGCTCACCGTTCACGATTATAAATGCCTTTGATTTAAGTAGAGTAGATAGTGGTAAAAGTATTGAACTATCAAAACCGGATATTAATCCTAAAGGGTACAACAGGGATCCTATTAGTTTAAAGGGAATGTTTAGAGGCATTATTTCCTTCAAGGGTCGATCCACGATTGGAAAGATTTATGTGGTAGAAGAAGGTTCCAATTTGCTGGGATGGCAGCACCAAAAGGAACTAGGAATTAAACTAGGCCCAAACAACCCAGAGCAAGTATTATGCATTGACAACACTTACTCAAGTGAATTTTTTTTTCAAGAATTTCCAGAGATATTTTGTGAAAAACTGGGCATACTAAAAGATTTCCAACATAAGATCAAACTCAAACCCAGGTCCAAGCCTGTAATACACAAGACCAGGCCCATTCTGCTCTTACTAAAAGATGCCGTCAAGAAAGAGTTGAACCGATTGGAGACCCTAGGCATAATCCAATCCATTGAGTGCTCTGAGTGGTTGGCACCTATTGTTATTGCCAAGAAGAGTAATTGTAATGATATTAGAATTTGTGTAGATTTAAGAGACTTAAATAAGAATATTTGGGTTGAAAGATATCCTCTCCCCAGAATACACGAAATATTAAGCACTATGGGGGAAGCAACATTCTTTTCAGTTTTAGATCTCTCGAGTGCCTATCACCAGGTGGAGCTGCATCCTGAATCCAAATGGCTCACTGCATTCACCACCCCATTTGGCTCCTTTATGTTTAATAGGATGCCTTTCGGGCTCGCATCAGCAGCCGCTGTTTTTCAGAAAATTATGCAAGGCATCTTAGGTGATCTCCCTAAAACCCTATGCTTTCAGGACGATGTCCTTATTTATGGAGCTACGGAAGAAGAACACAATAAAAATGTTAGAATGGTTCTTGGAAAATTGAAAGCAGCTGGCCTCACTTTAAAGAAAGAAAAATGCCGCTTGGGAGTAAATTCTGTCGAATACTTAGGGCATGTTATTTCCAAAGATGGTTTTAAACCTAAAATATCCCTTGTAGACGCCGTGAAAAGAGTAGAAGCCCCAAAAACCAAAGATGAATTGAGGTCATTCCTTGGCCTTGCAGAATTTATGTCAAAATATGTAAAGAATTTTTCTTCAATTTCATGTGAACTCCGAGAATTACTAAAAAACCACGTACCCTTTAATTGGTCCGATTGTCATGATCGTGCTTTCAGACAAATTAAACTGGCCATAGTGGAAGCTCCCTATCTTTGTAACTTCGACCATATGCGGAAAACAATGCTCACGACCGATGCAAGCAAGTTAGGGTTAGGTGCTACCTTATCTCAAATCATTGATGGAAAAGAAAGAATAGTAGCTTTTGCATCTAGGGCTTTAAGTCAAGCAGAGACCAATTACTCTGTAATAGAGAGAGAAGCCTTAGCATGTTTTTGGGCCATTAAACATTTTAAATTTTTCTTATGGGGCACACAATTCATTTTGCGTACCGATCATAAACCTCTGGTTTATGTGTTCTCTACCAAAGGTTTCAACAATAGCACACCAAGAATTGCCAGATGGATTTTGGGTCTAGAAAACTTTTGTTTTAGAGTTGATTACCTCCCTGGCAATAGAAACACTGCAGCAGACTTTCTTTCCAGAGTTCCTTTAGACACCAAGGAAGATGTGGAAACTACTGAATCTCCCATTCTATTAGTTGAATTACCCTCAATTAGTAATGATGAATGGGAAACAGCTTACCAACAAGATTATACCTTGTCTCTTTTGAAAGTGAAGGCTAAAGAGGGGTGGCCCATTATGAGAAAAGATCTTGAAGATAGTATCAAAGATTTTTGGGAAATCAGATTGGAAATTAATGAAAGAAACAATTTCCTGCTCAGAAATGATAAGATTATACCTCCTCAAAATCTTAGATCCAAAATCATCAAACTCGCTCATGAAGGCCATCTAGGGAGAAGTCTTACCAAAGCCAGAGTAAGAGAACATTTTTGGTTTCCCAACATGGACTCCATGATTGAGAATGAGGTCAAGGAATGTTCTATCTGTGCGTTAAGCGACAAAACGAAAGTGATCTGTAAAACTCCAATCTCCCCTATACAAATCCCTAACAAACCGTGGGTTAAGTTAGCTTTAGACATTATTGGTCCCCTCAACTACTTTGGTCTTTCAAAAAAATTAGCAATAGTGCTAATTGACTATCAGTCCCATTGGATTTCGACTAAATTTGTAAATCTAATTACCACCGATTCTGTTATCAATTTTCTCAAAGACATCTTTGCTGTAGAGGGAATTCCAGAAATTCTCATAACGGACAATGGGGTCCAGTTGACATCTGTATTGATGAAACAGTTCCTTGACTCACTAGGTATAAAACATCTTACCACCGCGCTTTATTGCCCCAGAGCTAATGGGCTGGCTGAACGGGCCAACCGCATGATTAAGGATTGTATGCAATTAGCAAGTATCAACCATGTGAATATTGAAGATGCTATCAGAGATATGCTTTGGGCATACCATACCACTCCAAATTCGGTCACAAAAATATCTCCGTTCTTGGCATTACGTGGTCGGAAACCATGCACAAAATTTTTTCCATCATGGATAGGGGGAGGAGAGAAAAATGTAAAGAAATTTCCGCATACTAGTCTAAAAGTAGCAGTACACCAAGAAAGGTATAAAAAAAGATATGATGCTAAATACGGAGTAAAAGAACAACAATGGAAAGAGGGTGACCAAGTGTACGTGAGGAAACCTTTGGGGTATTCAAGATCAAATATGAGAGAAACCAAGTTCATGGGTCCATTTTATATAAAGAAGGTAAAGAAAAACGTTGTAGTGTTAGAGAATGGCCAATGCTGGAGCATGGACAGAATTGTAAAGCAAACATCTCCTTACAATACTGATATCTTAAATGGAAACTCCGGAGGGAGAAAGTCATTACAGAACTTGTCTCGCAATGAGTTGCAAAGAAAATCAAGTAACCGTCTTTCTAGACCTCCGCGTTGGCACAAAGACTACAACATTTCGAATTGTTAACTATAGTACATTTTGTTCATAAACTAGGGTGCACAACAAGCAGGATAACATCAATTGGGGTTAATTTATCTCTGTGAAAGTTTGTGCATCCATATTATTATAAGGGGAAAGATGTGTTGTAATATAGTTTGGTATTGTTTTATACATTTATAAGATAAGGTAGATGTCACTTAAGATAGAAATTTAATATAGAAGTTATAAGTAATTAAGGTTCTAGAAATGGTATGATCTGCTCCCCTGCGAGGGAGGTGGAACATGGAACATTCAGGCTGTGGGAGACTGGAGGGTGGAATAGAATGACGAGAGATGACTGGAAGAGCTATGAAGTAGAAGGAACAATAAAAGCTGTGAGAAGGGCGGAATATTGGAGATGAAAATAAAGTCTGAATCTTAAAGATAAATGCTACGTTGGACTTTATAATAACAACCTTCAAGATGGCCGTTGTTTCTTTTTGTTTTTACAGTGAGTGGAGCATGTACTCACCATGCGATAACAAACACAAGTACTTCATCAGCAGTGCCCATCTCTCCAAGTCGGAGTCTCCGTTCTTGCCCTCACAACACACATCCATCTATGACTAAACAATGGCAGTGCTCACCAGAGGCTGAAAAGAGACGCTGTCCGATTTCACTGCTCCTCAATTTGCATCTGGCTGGAACTGCTGCTCTGTTGCCGTGGGTTCACTTCCTCTGAGGTGACAACTCGTCACCAATCAGGTAGTAAGTAGTTCAAAACTTTGTGCATAATGAAATTGATTTATTTAAATAAGTAACATCAAGCAGAACACCTCAGAGTGCTCCGACAACACCGTACTCCCCCCGAGGTTAACATTCAAAATCCTTCTAAACACTTAGCAACGATTCTACCATTCTAACTTAGAACGCTCTATTCCAGAACACCTAACATCATTTTAAGATGCTGTCGTAAGTACTACACAGTCACAGTTTTAGAAAAATATGAGGGACTCTAGAATGTTGACCGGAGATTCTGTTCTAGCTTCGGTAGGATTGTCAAAGCAGAACTCCAAAAAACATTCATTATCTAAAATATGACACGTTTCTTCTCCTGACTCTTTTCTGGGTGTGTACATCAGTACGAGGAAAATGGAATCTGCCAAGCAATTGCTTCCGACCTCAAGCAAAACATATCAACATCTTTAATCCATTCTTTTTAGAAAATATGCATGTCCGATTATAAACATTTGAGCATCCTATGATTATCTTCTGCAGTCAATAACATTCATTAACGTTCCCAGTTTCTGCAAATAATTTACTGATGTTTTCAGCAGAATATATAGTACTTGCCCACCAGCGTCATGAAATTTTAGCTAGTCAACCAGAGTGAATAGCAAAGCTTGTAGGTGCACTTGCACTTCACCAGAATCAACATACCCTAGCAATGAACGTCATGTAACAACTCCCACCTTAGAGAAAGAAGCAGTTTCTGTAGTGCATCTTTAAGTACTGCCTGCCATCCAGCCTGTATTTGGGTCCTCAGTTTCCCTACTGCATGTTTTCACTTCATGTTTGTACATCTGGTGTTCACCCATACAGACCCTAGAGACCTGATTCCACCCACTGGACCATTTCTCAGCATCTTAGAGTGTCAAACTGGCCTTGCCATTCTGCTGCCAGGTGACTACAATTTCCACTGCCAGGCCACGCTTGACAATTTTAGAGCCCCAGCACACCTTGCCATTTTGCTGCCATGTGTCTCTTCTTACCACTACTGGGACATTCTTCACCATCTGATAGTGCAGAGCCTGTTTCATCATTTTTCTACTATGTGGCCATCCTCTCCCTCTTGGGGCCACTCCTCACCATTTTAGAGTACCCATAGAGTCTGTTCATTCTGGTGCCATGTAGCCCACTTCCAACCCAATGGGTCAATCTTCACCATCTTAAGGTACCCATCGGGTCTCTCTATTCTTCTGCCTAGTGGCCCAACTTTCCCCCAGACCTTCTCTTCACCTCTCTTCACCATCTTAGAGTGCTGGTGGCCACACCATATTACAACTGTGTGGCCCCAGGTCCCCTCTCATTGTAATTCCCCAATGTCTTAAAACACCCAGCAGGGCTTGCCACCCAGCTTCCATGTATTCCATAATCAAGCAAAGTATACATCTCCACCAAATGTATTTCAAAGGAGAGTTCAAGATAAACTTGCATTCATCACTGAAGGACCCACATTAGGACTCATTACCACTGAAGCAGATTGAGGAATCCATCATAAGGGGACAGCTTCTTGGAGTACAATTCATAAAATGTTATGCCAGTGATCATACAGAATGGTAGTGGACTTGGTCAAAACATATGATTCGAATGGCTGCCATCACATCAACCAAGATGTGGTCCAGTCAGTATAGGGCTTAGGGACTCTGTCCACTGTCCTGAAGCCAGGTTAAAACATATATGGGAGAAAGATAGTGAGACTCTGACCCTCCATGCCCCTACTATGCACATCCTCCACCTTGTGCAGAAGAGAGTCAACTCACATCGGACACCCATGCACCATTAGGTGATTAAGCCCCCACTATGTACATCCTAGGCCTTGTATAAAATAGTTGATCTATAGCGTACTCACACCAGACACCCACTCTCATTAAGTGGCCAAGCCCCTACTATGCACATCCTTTGCCTTGTAGCAGACCATTTGCCAGAAGGGGATACCTCCAGTCCGATCAATAATGCAAGCAGACATGTCCCTACAGGCAGCACAGGTCTTGCCTTGTACCGAAGTCTTCATATAAGACCTATTCTCTCCAAGCACCTAAGCCCTCCTAGGTGGCCAAACACCTAATATGTAAAACCTTTGCCTTATTCATAAGTCCTCATGCAGAGCCCACTCCTTCCAAACACCTATCCTCCATTAGGTATGCAATTCCCTACTACGCAGCAATTTTCCCTATACTGGACTGTTTACAGGTAGGTAATCTCTTAGGCGCAATCAATGAGATGTGAGTGACAAAGTTAGTAAAACTCAAAGAAACTACAGGCGTCGCCTCATTGGAGAGAAATCTTGAGGTAGGAAGCATTCCCAGAGCTCTTTGCATTTACACATTACCCAGTTATGAGGACCCCCTTTCTACTTTAATAGATGAGTGGAGAACTGGCAGCAACTAATGCCCCAAACATTGGATGAGAACCCTCATTAAATATGGGACTCTTAACAGATAATCTATATTGGAAGAAGTTGAAGCACTAAAGATTAAATTGGGTAAAAAGGAAAATTCAACATTTGTTAAGAAACTGGATTGTTGGTTGACAGGGGTGAAAATGTTGCTTAAGTAATAATTGTTAGGGTGAAACACAAAAGTCAATAAATGCTTAATTCTCTGGTAGCTTAGCACAAAAACAGTCATGCTTAACTTACAGGCAATGTGTAAAGTATTCTTACAGCACTCAAATAGTAATACATTGAAAACACAACACAAGAAAAACCCCTAAAACAATTTAGAAAGATTGTGAGAAAGTAGCCTTTTTCGAGCATGGTTTCCCCCATGTTTGGCCAGTTTGTCAGTGTGTTTGACTCTGTCACTGGGATCCTGCTAGTCAGGACCCCAGTGCTTATGGTTTGTGCCCTACTTGCCAGTATGTTTCATGTTTTTGGCAGAATGCTTGACTGTTTCACTGGGATCCTGCTAACCAGGACCCTAGTGCTTATGCTCTCTCTGTTCCCAAATTTGTCACTACATACTGGTAACCCAGTATTTCACTCCAATTTGGCATACTGGTGCCCCCTTATAAGTCCCTAGTACATCATACTTAGATAACAAGGGCATTGTGGTTCCAGGGGATCCCTATGGGCACCTCTGCTAGTGCAGGGGTGCACTCACACACAAGTACTTTGTGCCCAGTCTTCAGGAATGAAAGGCCTGACATATGGGTGACTTATAAGTGACTACAAAAGCTTTTTCCCATAGACACAGAATGGGTAAAATCCTTTGGTACATCTGGCCCCAGGTCACTTATAAGTCACCCATATGTCAGGCCTTTCGTTCCTGAAGACTGGGTACAAAGTACTTGTGTGTGAGGGCACTCCTGCACTAGCAGAGGTGCCCCCACAACATCCAGGACCATTTTCCAAAAATTCGTGAGTGCGGGATGCATTTTACGTGTTCACTGGACAGAGCTCAATACCTATTTCCAGCTTCACAATGGTAACTTCGAATATGGCCATGTAAGGTGCTCAACAATTAGGAATTGTACCCCAATATTAATTCTGGTATTGGTTGCACAATTCCATATACTCTGGGTGCTCCCTAGTGGACCCCCAGTACTGCCAGACCAGCCTTTTGAGGTTTTCCAGGCAGCGCTCGCTGCTGTCACCTCACAGACAGCCTTCTGCCTTCCTAGGGCTTGAGCAGCTCAATCCCAGGAAGGCAGAACAATGCATTTCGTATATGAGAAGGTTGTTACACCCTCTCCCTTAGGAAATGTTTGTTACAGGCATGGAAGGGGTACCCTCGCAGAGCCTCCGGAAATGTTTTGAAGGGTACAGATGGTGCCCTCCTTGCATAATCCAATCTACACCAGTTCAGGGACCCCCGGTCCTGGCTCTGGTGTGAAACTGGACAAAGGAAAGGGGAGGGACCACTCCCTGTCTATCACCACCCCAGGGGTGGTACTCAGAGCGCCTCCAGAGGGTCCCTGGGTTCTGCCATCTTGTTTCTTCAGATTCATATTGCAGGACTCCTGCAGGAATCCTCTGCATCCTGTACTTCATCTTCTACCAACGTAATCACAGCTGAACCCTCCAGGAACTCTGCAACAAAGAAGCATCCTGCCACCCTAGTACCTTTTGTTACTGTCGGGGAGGAATACACAAACCCTAACAACAGAGACTTTCACAGTCATTTGAAACAGGTCACTGGCAGACGGCACAAATTGTTAGGTCAAGATAAAAATAACTTTCTAAATGAGGTATTTTCAAAGTCATGACTTAAAATCTGGCTTCAGCATTGAAGAGAGTTTTAAATATAATGCATTGGCGTCTAAACAGCATATGTCTATCTGCTCCAAATCCGATGTTAGCACTTATTAAATGTAATAGGTTAACCCAGTGTTATCAAATGGGAGACGTAGGCCTTACAGCAGTAAAAACAAATTTAGGAGTTTTCACTACCAGAACAAGTAAAATGTAAGTACACATGACCTACCTCTTAAATCCAATTCATCCTGCTCTATGAGCCTTTCAGGCCACCTTAGGAGTGCCTTATATATGTTAAAAAGGAAGGATTAGGCCTAAGAAATAATTTAATTTCCCAGGTCAAAATGGCAGTTTAAAACTTTACTACATGCTGGAGTAGAAGGCCTGAGTCACATTTCACAAGACTACTTTAGTGGGTGGCACAATGAGTACTGCATGCCCACTAGCAGCATTTAATTTACAGGCCTTGGGTATATGGATTATAATTTACTAAGGATTTACAAGTACTGCAAACGAATGAGGAATACATATTTTTGACATAAAATAAAGAATGCAATGCCAGTCTCAGACCCTAACTCACGTATCTCAGAAATATCAATGCTTTCCATATGTTATCACTCAAACAGCAACTTGTTAGAGAACATCTCCATCTCTATGAGTCATTTCATAGCTCAATTTGCCAAGAATCTGCTCTCTTATGATAGAGATACCATGGATGTTATGGCGAGAATTGATGAAACATTATTACAAAAGACATATTTAATAATAGCAATTGAAATTACATCATTACATACAGCTATTGATCATAAGCACAGTTTCTTACAACCAGTGGAAGGGAGAAGTGTTTTAGCAGAACTGATGTTATGGCTACGTGAAAATGTCATCACTAATCTCATTTGAAATGTTATCAGTGATGTCGTCATTGAAAGTGTAATGAGCGATGCCAATTTTGAGTTCATAAACAGAGAATGGTGGGGGCACAAGTTCTAGTTAGCTCAGTTAAATATAACTTCAGTGTTTTTGGAGTTTAAACGGTTACATTTCAACTGACATTTGCACCTAACTATAAAGACATTTTAATCTTTGTTTTAAAACAAATGTAAAGTATGATATTATTACCACACCTATCTATAGCATTACTTTACCCTTTGCTTTGTCATTGAATTCCTAGAGCTTTTTAAATGAGATTTTGTTACTGTACCAACTCTCTAGCATGCGGCCAGACCCTCAGAGCCATCCACCCCACATACTTTTATAATTCTCTATTTAGTATCTTGAGTCCCTTGGGAGTCCTGCAGGATCATAGCAATACAACTCTATTTTTTATTTTACTTTTTAGGCCTATGGGTAGGATGTATCCCAGTGAGTGCATACTTCCTCTTAGAGTGTTGGAGTATTTCTATACATGCACCATAAATACCCCATCATTCTAGGAGGATGTATATGCTCATTCGGGATACCTTGCATAAATGCACTGTGACTACTATCTTGAAATCTACTGTTGTGTAATAGAACATGGAATAACAGAACAGAGTACAAGTGTAGATCACAGATTGGTCAGTGAGATACTGTGTCTATTGCAGAGATACCCGTATTATCCTCATAAGTTCCATAGTCCTCCATGAAGACTTTTCATTGAAAAATAGCAAAGGAGTTAGAGGGTCAATGGACCATGGGCTGTGTGCCATAACTAGCAGTGAGTGAAGTGGATTGGCAGATTTCCACAAGGAAGCAGAGCACTGAAGAAAGAAGATGCAATTGGGTAAAGACATTCTGGTATGGGTCTTAGCCATGCAAATGTTTTGGTTTAAAGTACAGTGCAACCAGGACACTTAACCCACTGCATCCCCTAGCTTACCAAGTAACTCCTGTACATGAGAAATGTCTGGTAGATCATAAAATGTGAATACGAAAAAGGTATATTTTCCTAGAAGTTCCACATCTTTCAGGCGAGCCTGCCAGTAGGGAACTTTAGAGGTCCCATCACACCTTGTACATGATCGAAAACCTCAATATCTGTACTAAGATGGTTCTAGTATGTACTTACATTCCTGTAAATACCAAGGGGCATATTTATACTCTGTTTGCGCCGGAATTGCGTCGTTTTTTTTTACGCAATTCTGACGCAAAACTAACTCCATATTTATACTTTGGCGTTAGACGCGTCTAGCGCCAAAGTCCATGGAGTTTGCGTCATTTTTTAGCGTGGACACCTACTTTGCGTTAATGATATGCAAGGCAGCCGTTCCCGTCAAAAAAATTGACTCCGAGGCATGTGCGCCGTATTTACACTCCCGGGCAAAATTCACGCCCATGAGTGGGCGGGTCAAAAAAAATGACGTCCGGCCGCTTTTGCGCCGTTTTTTAGCGCCTGGTCAGGGCAGGCGTTAAGTGACCTGTGGGCTCGGAAGGAGCCCAGAGGGGCCCTCCCAAGCCCCCAGGGACACCCCCTGCTACCCTTGCCCACCCCAGGAGGACACCCAAGGCTGGAGGGACCCATCCCAGGGACATTAAAGTAAGTTCAGGTAAGTTTTTTTTTTTTTTGTTTTGTTGTGGCATAGGGGGGCCTGATTTGTGCCCCCCTACATGCCACTATGCCCAATGACCATGCCCAGGGGACATAAGTCCCCTGGGCATGGCCATTGGGCAAGGGGGCATGACTCCTGTCTTTGCTAAGACAGGAGTCATTTCAATGGGGGTTGGGAGTCGGAAAAAATGGCGCAAATCGGGTTGAGGCGAAAAATTTGCCTCAGCCTGACTTGCCCCATTTTTTGGTGCCCAAGCTCCCTATCCCAATACGCCGGCGCTGCCTGGTGTACGTCGTTTTTTTTCACGCACACCAGGCAGCGCCGGCGGCTAACGCCGGCTAACGTCATTGAATAAATACGGCGCCCGCATGGCGCTTCAGAATGGCGTTAGCCGGCGCTAATTTTTTTGACGCAAAACTGCGTTAGCGCAGTTTTGTGTCAAAAAGTATAAATATGGCCCCTAGTCTGCAAGAGTACCCAAAAGAGAAAAAGCCTTGTGTGCTTGACGAAAGAAAGAGCTTTGTGGTTATTAACTTCTTATTCATCCTTCTACACCACATTCCTTTGTAGTGAGAGAGCTCTGCACCCAGCTTCAGACAGAGCTTCACTCACCCAAGCTAAAACACAAAGGCCCAGATTTAAGGGGGCCTAGCACCATCAAACAACACATTAGCGTCATCGTTTTGAATGCTAATGTGGCTTTAGAAGGGCAAAAACACAGCGCAATATTTACAAAGTGGCTCAGTGCATTCGTAGTACATTCTGTAACCCCTTGCACCATATTATGCCTGCACCAGGTATGATGTATAAAGGGTGGCATTCTCCCATTAGAGCAGGCATTAAATGTGGGCACATCATTGATTACAATGGGCCACTATGTACTGAGCAGGGTTAGCGCCAACATTTTGGAGCTACCCATGAACAGTACACCAATAGCGTAAAAGATTATGCTATTGGCCCCTACCCGGTGCCATGGTGCATCATATTTTTAAATACTGCACACACATGGTGGCGGTAGGGGGGTGGTAAGGGGTGCAAGGAAAGTGGTGCTGCACTGGGTGCAGCGCCATTTTTTCTAAATCTGCCCCAAAATGTTAGAAAGAACTTCAAATCCCCACTACATCTTGGAAACATCCAACCTCTCTATAGGGAGTAAAAAGTGATTGTATCCATTATCGCTTTCTGGTTTTTCTGTCTTCAGTGCGGTAAGACAGAAGACCTGTCCATTATTTGCCAGTTATCTATTTTCCTTCAATATATATTTATTATATATTTATTTCATACCTGTAAGAAGTTCTGCTTCAGTGATCCATATTTATACATTTTATAGGCGAAAGCAGTTGAGGGCTATCTCCATCTCTCGATGTCCATCTCTTGTTTTGTTCTCAATGTCGACCTGCTTCAGTGGCTTTCCAGAGAGGAATGTTATGTCTTACTTTAGGTCTTCACTGATGATGAGGTTGTCTCTGAGCTCCGGTACGGTGCTCTAGATCTAGGACCACTGTAGTACAGCTTGATTTTAAATGTTTGGTAGTATCACAATGCTGGTTGAAAAAAGACCCCTCCTCTATTGAATTTGGTTCTAGCGGGAAGCCACGTCTAATGCAAATACTACAGTTCCACTAAGCAGTCATTTGAGACAAGGTAACCTAAAAAGTGATCTACAAAGCTAAAGTGTCTTGATACATCAGATGCAGTTTCTCCTGTATAGAAAAGTAATAATGTGCAGCAGATGTCTCACTCACTTGCGCTGTCCAGTGTATCTACCTTGCAGGCCATGATTGATAAAGCAGTGACCACTGCTTTAAAAGCTAAAGGAGAACCTTTGGTGAAACAAACTACATGGCAGCCTAATGTTGACCCTGGTGACCATGAAGAAGAACAAGATATAGGGGGCAATGTATGGAGCTGCTGATCTCTAGATGCAATCATAGAGAGCAGAGAGTTTGTAGGTATTGCTACTAATGCATATTATTTTTCTCGTTCAAAGCTTTTGGACCACAATTTAAGGAGATGGTGAAGAAATCAGCCTGGGACTGAAAACTCATGGTTCCTGTTCACCTTTCTTTCAACGTTAGAGGTTCTGGAACCAGAAGAATGTTTGGACTAATAGTCATTGTAAAATGGTCACCATTTTGAGGGAGGGGCCAAGGCTAGGGAACCCCGTTCTCTGACAAATCCCAGTCCTCTGTAACTACCTCTACACACTCCTCCATTCTAATGTTCTTACCATCAGCCATCAGTCTTCAGAAGACTTTCAAGTAGGGGGTCCACTACAGAATTGTATTGCAGTATGGGAAAAATTGGAATCATATTTTTGGCTCTCCGGGACAGTCCACCATGGGTACCTTATCCATTGCTCAGACTTTTCTCTGGATAGTTTAAAGCTGATTCCAGTACTTAGCTATTCTTTGTCCATCGAGAAGCCCACCTAAAAGGTCTGCAGGAATTTCTAAGGAAAGCAGCCACTGTTCAAGTGCTTCTTGTAGATCAAGGACGAGGTTGTTACTCCATTCACTTGCTGGTCCAGACAGAGTAAGATGAGGTCCGTCCAGTGATCTCAAAGAGGTGAACTTTATCCCGCATGTTACGTTCAAGATAATTACTCTGTAATCCCCACATAATTCCCTCCATAATTCCCACAACCCTCCCATGAGTTGTTTAGCATTATTGGATTTACACACTGCTTATTTATATATTTCTATGTATTCATAGTATAAAAAATTCTAATGTTCTGCATCTTTGGCCATCAATTCCTATTCAGAGTCTTTCCCTTTGGAATATTTTCTGCTCCAAGTGGACCTGCGCCTATGTCAGTTGCCAGGAAAACCTTCTTAATCATTCTATATCTGTGCTAACTAATAAAATCTTTGCTTGGATGGTGGACAATCTCTTCTGTCTGACAACAGTCTATCTTCTGGGAGGTTTCAATTTATCTGAGCCCATCTCTCTTTCAGGGGATTTTTTTCAGGTTTGGTCTTCCACTAACAGACCTCTTTGCCTTGGAGTTCAATTCTCTGCCACTAGGATTCCGTTTCATGATTCTCTTACCAAGGGGAGGGGAAATAAATGCATTTTCAATTATATTACCACAAGCCCTTCTCTTTCCATTCCCATCTTTCACATTAATTGTCAGGTCTCAGAGAAAAGTGCGGAACAATGGAGCAATTACTATACCTGTGCTGGACTAGAATACATTGGTATTGGTTTCTAGTCCAACCATGTTTTTTCCAATATATATGCCCCCACTGAGAACTGTAGTTTTGTCCGTTTTGATTCTCAGACACTTCTGTCTGGGGTTTGGTTCCTGAATTAAGAATTATATTCCAGAGGTTGTTCCTCTGACACTGCCCTCTTCATCCAATAATCCTGTAGACCCAAAATGCTTAAAGCTTATTTCAAGACATTGGCACAGTTTTGTGCATTGATGTCAGACAAAATATTTTCAGAGTTCATCTTGTGCCCTTGTTAAAATTCTAGATTTTCTTTGAGATAGCTTTTTGATGTGGGAATCAGTTTACAAACTGGAAAGCCAATGGGCATCTATCAGGATCTTGAGAGGATCAGAGGTTCTTTCTATTTCTGATCTGGCTTGCAGCTTGATAAAAAGATTTTTATGAAGAGACAGGTTTTTCACTCTTCAGTCCCTAATGGGATCTAGTCCTAGTTCTAAAAGCTCTCCAAGATGCTGCTTGGAGCATGTTCGTCAGCTTCTTTAAAATTAGCAAAATGTTGTTTCTGGCAGCTATTTTTCTGGCTTTAGGTTTGACGAGGTAAGAGCTCTCATGTGTGAGGAGCCATACCTTCATTTTTTTCTGGTCCTTCAATCTTCATCTTCTTCTCTTGCCACGGTACTAGCTCTCAGGTCACTGTCTAAGGATGACTCCTCACAATTCCACGTCTCATTATCACATAATTGTAGGTAGGGGTTATTGAACTCAATTGGTGTCACATGTTTAAGTGTTGCTCACTCTTTTTTTGTTTATTTTTTCCCTTTCATTTCTGTCTTTAAAAAGATGAAGGAAGGAAAGTGCAAAGTTGTTAGAAATTGAGTTGTTGGTTGACTGGGGTGTAAACCTTAGTCAAACAGCAACCACAATCCTAGTCAGGGTCAGTGTCAGGCAAATCCTAAATTAAACTTTGTTTGCCCTCTGGTAGCTTGGCACAGAGCAGTTAGGCTAAACTTGGAGGTAGTGTTTTAAGTATTTGTGCAAGACTTCAAACAATAAATTAGTGAAAACGCCATGCAAAAGGAATCTATACCAGTTTAGGAAAATAGAGTAAGATGTACTCAATACAAAAAAGACCAAAACAACAAAAATCCAGTTAGTAGAAACTGAGTTATGAATTTTTAAAAATGAAGCTGTAAAACAGCACTTAGAAGCAAGAAATGCCAAGAGGGAAATATCTAACTGTGTCAGTCTGGGACAAAGTCAAAAGCTCAGGCAGACCATGATAGACTGCAGGCTGGTTACAGGGACCCATTTGGGCCCGCTGAATAAAAGTTCCTTAAATATGGGTTTCTGAGCGATGTGTCCTTTCTGAACCACGCTGTTGAGTGGATGCATCAATGTTTTCAATGTAACAGCATGATGTGCTGGTTTCTAGATGTGGTGAAGCTTCAGTGTGAGTTCCTATTGAGGTAACATTGAGGAGCTAAGATGCAGTCAAGATGATGCATCGGTTCTGATGAGCGCAGAGGCTGAAATGTACAGTTTTATCACTGAGGTTTCCAGCGATGGTGATGCAAGGGCCTTAAGCCAAGAAAAGTACTGCTGTGCTGGTTTCCAGGGCAATGCGCTGGTATCTAGATGTTGGTTACAGTAGTGATGAGATCAAGGTTTCACTGATCCAACCCAAGCAGTAGAGGTAATGCATTGATTTTCTCCAACTACCAGTGGCAATGCATCACATCTGCTCCTACAGCAGAAGAGTTGTCAGCTGCATTGGATCAAGCATCTTATGCCCTCTTTCAAGGGCCCAGGATTGGGGTGGCACTACTTGGCGGGACAGACTCATAGATGGCAGAGCCCAGGAGCAGGTAGTTATGTCCCTGAGACTTCAGATCAGGATGTCAGTCTACTAACCCTTTGAGTCACTCTGTCTTTAAGTGATGCAGGTCCAGTCCTTATCATCCAAACAGGGGAACAGCAAGTAGCATGGCAGCAAAGCAAGGCAGGAATCCAGCAAGGTAGCAGTCCAGCAGAGTTGCAGTCCACAACAGTTCTTCTTCTACGCAAAGTAATCACAGTTTAGAAGTATACTGAGTTGGTGGTATCAGAGGTCCAGTACTTATAACCAGTTGGAGCTTTGGAGTGGGGGAGACTTGAAAGACAGACCTGTGAAGTACACAGAGATCCTGCTCTTTCTGCCTTGGCCAGACTCACTACTGGGGGTTATGAGTCATTTGAGTGGGGACAGCACACATCCTATTCAGGTGTAAGTGAAGCTGTGGCTAGCTCCTCCCTTCCATCCTACCATGATGGCCCATCAAGGACATCCACTCACACCTATGCTCCCATTGTGTGTGGCTGTCTAGGGACACACAGCTGTCACCTACCCCAGACAAGTGATCAAAGACAGGTAGCACGCACCAAATGACAATTTAAAATCCGACTTCACCATAGGCTGTGATTGTAAATGGTGATTCCATAGACACCAAACTCAAACAGTTTATCTCTTCCAGACTGAGGATTACACTTATAAGATGTGATAAGGTTATCACAATGCTATCCTAGTGGAGATGTAGGCCTTGCTGTAGTGAAAAACGACCTAAGGAGGTTTTTACTTCCTGGCATGTAAAACTTAAAAGTACATGTACTGCCTTTGCAATACATTGTACCCTGTCCCTGGGTTGCTCCGGGACTACCTTAGGGGTGACGTATATGTATAAAAAGGGGAAGTTTGGGTCTGGCAAAGGGTTATTTTATATTAGAACAAAGGTACAATGAATTCCCCTGTAAATCAAAAATAATCAGTAAGTTTCACTTACTGCTGAAAGGCAAGATTTTGGTGTGCAATCTTGGTGCGTGTTCTGTCCTGGTAACACGTAATAAAACTCCATAAACAAGCAAGTCAACCGGACCCAGGATGCACAACCAACAAAACACAAGTCAGTGGAATCAACAGCTGTAAATCCAATTTCATCCATGTAATAATTTTATCGGATTTACGACTGCAGTGACTTGCGGTTTGTTGTTTGTGCATGCCAGGTCCGGTGCTCTGAGCTGCACCCCATTGATTATGAAAAGGGTTATTTTACAAGGACTACATGGCAGTATAAAACCATATACACATGCTCTGCAATGACAGTCCTGAGACATGGTTAAAGGGCAACTAAAGTGAGTTGCACAATCAGTGCTGCCGGTCCACAAGTAGCATTTAATTTACATGCCCTGGGCACAAGTAGTGCATTTTAGCAGAAACTTATAAGTAAATTAAATATATCAATTGGGATAAGCCAATATTACCTTGCTTAGGGGAGAGAGCACAAGCAAGTTAGCACTGTTTATCAGGGGTAAAGTGCACATAGACCTAAAGCCAGCGAAAACAATTTCAGAAAAGTGGAGGAGGTAGGCCTAACAAAAGTTGGGGAGAAGACCACCCTAAGGTTGTCAGGTCTAACAAAAATGTTATTGAGAAATCTTATTAATTTGTAAAATATAATTGCATAAGAAAAACACTATGGGCCTGCTTCTCAAACTGCACTTTTTAGTATGCAGAATACATGCCTCAAAATAAAATGGTGGACGGAGTGTTCAAACTTTTCAAACACTCACCACCAGTGACAGATCTGGGTTTAATCCATTGTTATTTTGCTCGCCACATCACACAGGTTTGGACCCAGCCATATAAAAATCAGTCTGGACCCTGCTCTCCATGGGAACAGTCTAACCGAAACTGCCAGGCCAGGTCCTCCCTGGACCAGAAACAAGCATTCTGGGACCGGTATCAGGGTATCACCCTTGATCAGCCAGGCTAGCTTGAATTCAGTGGCGCAGCAAGCAAGGGACCTGCGTCTGGGCATATCATGGCCACTTAGGGCGAACATAGCAATACCATAAAATAAAATGATGGATGGAGTGTTGAAAGTTTTCAAATACTCACACCCGGGCATAGATCTGGGTTTAATCCAATGTTATTTTGCTCACCGCATCACCCCAGTTTCTACCCAGCGATATGCAAATAGGCCTTGACCCTGCTCACCATGGGAACAGTCTAGCCAGAACTGCCTGGCCAGGTCCTCCTTGGATGGGAAATAAGCATCCCGGGGCCAGTTTTGAGGTGCACCCCTCATCAGCCAGGCTAGCTTGATTCTACTGGCGCAGCAAGCAAGGGACCCATCCCTGGGCATACACTCAAAAGTTAGTGCGCATATGGCAACACAACAAAATAAAATGATGGAGGGAGTGTTGAAACTTTTCAAACACTCACCCCAGTCACAGATCTGGATTTAATCAAATGTTATTTTGCTCGCCACATCCCCCCTGTTTGGACCCAGACATATGCAAATCAGTCTTCACCCTGCCCCCCATGGGAACAATACAGCCCGAACTGCTAGGCCAGGTCCTCCCTGGACTGGTGACAAGCATTCTGAGATTAGTTTTGGAGTACCACTCCTCATCAGCTAGGCCAGCTTGCATCTGGTGGTGGAGCAAACAAGGGACCCATGTCTGGGCATACCCTGGCTTAGGAACAACATAGCAACACCACAAAATAAAATGATGGTTGGAGTGTTGAAACTTTTCAAACACGCACCCCAGTTACAGATCTAGGTTTAATCAATCATTATTTTGCTTGCTACGTATCCTCAGTTTGGTTCCAGACACATGCAAATCAGCCTTAACCCTGCTCCCCATGGGAACAGTCCAGCCCAAAATGACAAACCAGATCCTCTCTGTAGCGTAAACAAGTATCCTGGGACCAGTTTGGGTATCACTCCTCATCAGCCAGGCTAGCTTGAATCCAGTGGCACAGGGAGCAAGATCCACATCTGGACATACCCTGGCCACTTTGGGCATACATAGCAACACCACAAAATAAAACGATGGACAGATTTTTGAAACTTTTCAAACACCTGACCCCAGTCACAGATCTGGGTTTACTCCATTGTTATTTTGCTCACCACGTCACCCCAGTGTGGACCCAGCCATATGCAAATCAATTTTGACTTTGCTTCCCCATGGGAACAATTCAACCTGAACTGCCAGGCCCTGTCCTCCCTGGATAGAAACAAGCATCCTGGAACCCATTTCGGGATATCACCCTCATCAGCCAGGCTAACCTGAATCCAGTGGCCTACCAAGCAAGGGACTCATGTCTGTGCATACCCTGGCTACTTAGGGTGAACATAGCAACACCACAAAATAAAAAGTTTGACAGAGTGTTGAAACTTTTCAAACACTCACTCCCACTCAAAGATCTGAGTTTAATCCATTGTTATTTTCCTCAGCACTTCACCCCAATTTGGACAGAGTCATAAACAAATCAGTCTTGCCCCTGCTCCCCATGTGAACAGTCCAGCCAGAAGTGAAAGGCCAGGTCCTCCCTGGAATGAAAACAAGCATCCGGGACTGGTTTTGGGGTATCACCTCTCATCAGCTAGGCTAGTTTGAATCAAGGAGAGTAGCAAGCAAGGTACCCACGTCAGGGCATACCCTGTCTACTTAGGGCAAGTATAACAGCACCACAAAAATAAAATTATGGAGGGAGTGTTGAAACTTTTTAAACACTCAGCCCCAGTCACAGATCTGTGTTTAATTGATCGTTATGCTGCTCACCACATCACCCCAATTTGGACCCAGCCATGTGTCAATCAGTCTTGACCCTGCTCCTGATGGGAACACTCCAGCCCGAAGTGCCAGGTCTGGTGCTTCTGGGACTGGGAAAAGCATCCTGGGACTGGTTTCAGGGTATCACCCCTCATCAGTCAGGCTAGGTTAAATCCAGTGGTGCAGTGAGCAAGGGACCCATGTCTGGGCATACTCTGGCAACTGAGGGTGAACAGAGCAACACCACAAAATAGAATAATGGGCGGAGTGTTGAAACCTTTCAAACACTCACCCCAGTGACAGATCTGGGATTAATAGATCTGAGATTAATCCATTGTTATTTTGATCACCACATCACCCCTATTTGGACCCAGCCATATGCAAATCAGTCTTGACCCTGCTTCCCAAGGGGAATAGTCCATCCTGAAATGTCAAGCCAGGTCCTCCCTGGTATGAAAACAAGCATCCTTGGACTGTTTTTGGGGTATCACCCCCCATTAGTCAGGCTAGTTGGAATCCAGTGGAGGCGCAAGGAAGGGAACCACATCAGGGCTTACCCTGGCAATTTAGGGTGAATATAGCAACACCACAAAATAAAATGAATGACTGGGTGTTGAAACTTTGCAAACACTCCCCCCCCTCCAATCACTGATCTGGGTTTTAGCCATTGTTATTTTGCTCCCCACATCATCCCTTTTTGGACCTAGACATATGCAAATGAGTTTTGACCCACCCTGCTCCCCAGAGGAACAGTCAAGACCAAAGTGCCATGCCAGATTCTCCCTGAAACGAAAACAAGCATCCTTGGACCAGTTTTGGGGTATCATCTCTCATCAGCCAGGCTAGCTTGAATCTAGTGGGGCAGCGAGCACATTACCTACGCCGAGGCATACAATAGCCACTTAGGGTGAATATAGCAACACCACAAAATAAAATAATGGATGGAGTGTTGAAACATTTTAAACACTCACCCCCAGTCACAGATCTGGGTTTAATCCATCATTATTTTGCTCCCCACATGACCCCAGTTTGGACCTAGCCAAAATGCAAATGAGTCTTTAAAAAAAAAAAAAAGTAAGAGATAATAACCATGCATGAGTACAGAACACATTATACCCGTACATTTTGCAAAAAGCGATGGAGTAAACATTGGTAAAGGGGATTATCTCTAGGTATCCGGAATATGGAGAACAAAGAGAAAATAAAGAAAAGAAGAGAGGGGGAGAGAAGCAGTAGGAAAGAGTACTTCATCATTGAGGGCTGGGATGGGGAAAGTAAACTTGACATACAAAGAGGAGAATATCCTGGCTCATGGCAGATACCCCCGGGTAGGTACAGATCTATTCTGTTCACTGAGGCAGTAGTCCCATCGCTGGCAACTGGAGGGGGGAGCAGATGAAGGAACGTATTTGCCTCCCACTTTGCCAGGCCTCACGTTGGTCTCTGTGGGCATAGGTTGGAAGAGGATAATGGGAAAGAGCGAGAGGTAGTGGGTAAGCAGGTTGGGTAGAGCAGTTTCTATGACACCAGAGTGGGACAGCGTAGTACAGGGAGAGATTTAGAGAATCCATGCGAGAAATAGAAGGATGATGGAGGGTAATTGGGGGGTAGAGGAAGGAGGGTGGAGGAGGTGAGGTATTGCACCCAGCGCTAGATGGTGTTTGAGGAGAAGAAAAAGGGGGGTAGAGAAAAAGTGGGGGCGGAGGGAGGGGAAACAGGTATAGCAAGGAAAACCTGTAATCTTGTCGATCAGCAAATAGGTCAGCAGGAGAGGGGGGAGGTGAGGGGTGCATGAGAAAAAGGTCATGGTATAGTAGTGTGAGCAGTCTTAACATTGACCATAGCAGGTAGGACTATTGTGGGAGTACCGGAACGTTCAATGGGCGTTCAATGGTTGCCCAGGGAGGAAGGGCGCCCATATCTGAGTGAACAAGGTGGACTGATCTTGTAAGTTATAGCTGACACGTTCATGGGCAGCTGTTTGTATCATCGCACTAGCCAATCCTCTGGGGTAGGTGGAGTGACAGATTTCCAGTGACGGAGGATGCATATTTCAGCTGTCGCCAAAGCAGTGTGTAGCAGTCGGCGCTGTGGTCTAGACATCAGTTCATGGTGAAGGATAATAGAAGGGGAGAGCGGCTTGCTAATGTCAGTGGAGCCACCGAGGGTAGTTCCCACGTCCTCCCACAAGGGCTGTATTGAGGGACAGCCACAAAGGATATGGGTCAGATCGCGCCGCGTCTCTGCGCATCTCCAGCAGTTCCTGTGAGGTAGGAGACCTGTTCTGCGCAATTTCACTGGGGTCCATTACAAGTCGTGAATTATTTTAAAGATTCAGAACTTCAGGCGAGCTTCCTGAGTTTCCCTGTCCAGGGCTGTCATGATATCAGTTTAGTCCTCCTCCTCGATTTCCGTTCGGAGGCGGAGTTGCCACTGAGAGCATAAGTTGTCCAGGAGGAGCCGTAAGTATAGGTGATTTGTAAGTACTTCATAAAGACCTGACAGCACACCTTTAAATCTGCCCCATGTCAATAGGTAGGACAGAACAGGACAGGCTTGGAGAGTCCATGGATGGGTGCCCATTATGTGCCGAAGACAATACTGAGGTTTTAAGTACCTCCAAGCTTGGTCTGGTTATAGGACGTATTCCTCACGTAATATCGCAAATGATTTGAGTTCACCATTCACAATAGGCTGGTCTAGGTACTCAATGCCAGCTGCTTTCTCAACCCAGTCTTGGCACAGTTTGTCAGATTCCACGGCATCCAGGTGCATCTCCTGTAGGAGAGCCACATCCACCTTTTTGGATTGGAGGTAGGAGAGTACTTTTTTCCTCTTTACACAGTGGGTCAATCCATTGACATTCCAGGAAATAACATGAAGTTGTCGGGTGGGTGTAGTAGCGTTGCTTGCCATAACACCAATAAATGGTGAGTATGGAGTGATGGGGGATACTTTGAAGGTAAAAGAAGGGGTTTCAAATTGGTGGGGGGGGACAAGAGAGGGAGATGTAGAGAAATAGAGAGATGGGGGTGCCGGGTGCTTACCAACAGTGGTCCTAAGAAGATATGATGAGTTAGAGTATGGGAAGTAAAGAGCAAGGTACCTAAGGGATAGAGAGTGGAAGGGAGAGAGGGAGAAGATCTGCATTGAGAGGAAGGAAGAAGGGAGTGTGGAGGTGACAGGGAGGGAAAATAGCGAGATAAAGAAGGAGCTGGTTGGTGTTGTAGGAAAGTACCATCTTTCTTGGCATGTTACCCTTAATTTCTGCCTGATTGTCAGTTTGTTTTGCCTGTGTCACTGGGATCCTGCTAGTCAGGACCCCAGTGCTTATGGTTTGGGGCCTGCTTGCCAGTGCACTTGCACTGTTTTCTAAATTTGTCACTGGAGCCCTGCTAATCAGAACTCCAGTGCTCATGTTCTCTCTGTTTCTAAATTTGTCACTAGAGTCTAGTGACTCCATATTTCACTCCAAATTGACATTATGGACCCCCCCTTATAATCTCCTAGTATATGATACATAGGTACCCAGGGCATTGGGGTTCCAGGAGATACTTATGGGCTGCAGAATTTATTTTGCCACCCATAAGGAGCTCATGCAAACACTTCTTCAGGACTGCCATTTCAGCATGAGTGAAATAGTGTAGGCACTATTTCACAGCCATTTTCACTGCACTAGGCCACTTATAAGTCACCTATATATCTAACCTTCACACCCTGAAGACTAGGTGCATAGTATCTGTGTGTGAGGGCACCCCTGCACTACCAGAGGTGCCCCCACATCATCCAGGCCCATATTTCCAGACTTCGTGAGTGCGGGGACGCCATTATAAGTGTCTACTACTTATAGGTCAATACATATATGTAGCTTCACAATGGTAACCACGAATATGGTCATGGGAGGTGTCTAACAACTCGGAATTGTACCCCAAAACTGATTCCAGTTTTGGTTGCACAATCCCCTGCACTCTGGGTGCTCACCGTGGCCCCCCAGTATTGGATACCAGCCTTCTGAGGTTTCCACTGCAGCCTCAGTTGCTGTCACCTCACAGACAGGCTTCTGTCCTGGGGTTTGCGGGCCCAATCCCAGGAAGGCAGAACAATGCATTTCCTTTATGAGAGGGGTGTTACACCCTCTCCGTTTGGAAATGTTTGTTACAGGCATGGGAGGGGTATCCTCCAAGAGCCTCTGGATATGCTTTGAAGGGCACAAATGGTGTCCTCCTTGCATGATCCAGTCTACACCAGTTCAGGGACCCCCAGTCCCCGCTCAGGCATGAAACTGGTCAAAGGAAAGGGAAGTGCCCAATCCCCAGTCCATCACCACCCCAGGGGTGGTGCCCAGAGCTCCTCCAGAGTGTGCTTATCCAAGGAATCCTTCATGCACAGCCTAGCCCAAGTCCCTAGCATTCTATCCTGCAACGCTCAGCTCAGTGATTTGTTCTCTGGCGGCATGGGATCCATTTGTGTAGTGCTGCAATGACGGCAATTTACAACTCCTTTGACCCCGTGTTCTGGGACTCCGGTAGGTACTGCCTGGTCTTCTGAGGGCTCTCCGAGGTGCTGAGAGCCCTCTCTGTCTCCTCAGTCCCTCTTGAGACCTCCAGGTCCCTCCTGGGCCCTGGCAGCATCTGTGTTTCTTGTGTGTGCCAAGGCTTGTTGGCATAATCCAATGTTGAAAAACAGCCTGCATTCATCAGTTCATCGTGAGACATCTCTTGCACCAAGCAGGAATCCGCAGCTGTCTTCTTTGATGCATCTCTGACTTTTTCTTCCAACCAGAGGTTTCACTTTTGCACATTCATCCCGGTTAGCAGGGGCTCCTGTTCCTCCTGGACACTTCAGCAGCTCTTGAACCTGGTCTCCTCTCTCCACAGGTCTTCAGGTCCAGGAATCCATTGTTGGTGTCTTGCAGTCTTGCTTGGTTTTGCATTACTGTTTATCACAACTTCTAGTGTGTTCTGAGGAAAAGTGCTGTACATTACTCCTGCTTTCCTGGGCTCTGGGTTGGGGTAATTTACTTAACTTTGGTGTTTTCTTGCACTCCTAGTGCCCCTCTACACACTACTCTTGCCTAGGTGTGACACTGAGATTTTGCATTCCACTATTTTAGTATATGGTTTGTGTTACCCCTTGGCCCATTGTAACGTATGGTGTTGTGCACTATTTGCACTATTTTATGACTTTTAACTTACCTGATTTTGGTTACTAATGTATATTTTATGTATAATACTTACCTCCTAAGAGAGTTTAGCCTCTAAGATTTATTTTGCATTGTGCCACTAAAATAAAGTTCCTTTATTTTGGATTACACTGAGGGGGTCATTAAGACCCTGGCGATAAAAACCGCCTACCGCCGGTGTCACGACCGCCAAAAGACCGTCGTCGCGGCTACCAGCGTGGATTTCTGCCAGAAGGATGGTGTAAATCTGGCTGTGGCCATGCCGAAGGATTGCGGTAAGGTGGCGCTGTTGCAAGCAGCAGCACCACCACGCCAATAGACCACCACCGGCCATATTATGAGAATAATATGGCCTGGCGGTGTTCTGCTGGCGGACCCTGCTGCTGGCAGCAGCGCCCCGTCCCGTCTCCTGCTGGAAGACCCCTTTACTACAGGTAAGTCGGGTGCTCCGACAGGGGAGTGGGGTGCTTTTTTTGTGTGTGTGTGTGTGTGTGTGTGTCTGCATACCTGTACATGCGTGCATGGGGGTGTGTGTTACGTGTCGTGTGTGTGTGAATGTATGGATGTGTGAGTGCGTGTATGTTGAGTTGTGTAAATGCATGTGTGCGTGTAGGTATGTATGTGTGTGTGGATGTGTGTGTATAGATGTATGCATCCGTGGATGAATGTTAAAATGGGTGTGTGCATGCATGTGTGTGTGTGAAGGGAGGGGCATGCTTGGGAGGGTCTGGAGAGGAAGGGAGGGGTGGGGGAAACCTGGTGAGGGGGGCAGGGAAGACCCCTATTAGTGACAAGGGATTCCCTGTCACTGATAGTGCCCACCGCCAAGGATGCCACGAAAACCATGGAGGTAGGTGGGGGCATAATCCCGCAGACGGGTAAGTGACGGCTGCCGGGCTGGAGATTGAAGTCTCCAGCCCGGCGGTTGTTACCGCCGTGGCTGTCGGTGTGGTGCATTGGCAGTTTGGCTTTAGCCAAACCACCAATGTCATAATATGGAGAAAAGTACCGCCAGCCTGTTGGCAGTACTTTCCTCCATATTAAAGCCAACCGCTGGGGTCATAATGACCCCCTGAGTATTGTCTTTCTTGTGTGTAAGTACTGTGTGACTACAGTGGTATTGCAAGAGCTTTGCATGCCTCCTAGTTCAGCCTTGGCTGCTCTGTCTACAGCTATCTCTAGACAGCCTGTCTTCTAGACACAGACTACATTTCACTAATACGAGATAACTGGACCTGGTATAAGGTGCAAGTACCTTAGGTACCCAGTACAAACCAGGCCAACCTCCTACAGAGGGAACCAGTTCTAGAGAAGAACAAACCCCCAGATACTCAGAACTGCGGGTCCGAGCCTGTTGAGACAGCGGGCCTACGGGAGGGGCCCTGCAAGAGACCAGAGGGGAGTTGAGGGAGCAAGCGGAGGTGATGAACGGTAGGAGGCTGACAGGTGGGGGAGGGAAGGAAGGGTGTCGACAAGGACCAAAAGACAAAAGACAAACAACAACAAACAAGCAAGCAAGGCGGGGCGCAGTATTGAAAGGCCCTTGGGCGCCTGGAGGATGAAGAGTGCCCATGTTAAAAGTAGAGGCCCGAGCCCCCAGCTCACCTATTGAAGGATTGTTTTGTGGGGAGGTGCATGTGCACTGACGGTGATCGTAATACCAGTCCCTGTTCCCAGAGAGGAGGTAGTATTACCCCTCATCATGAGTTCAGAGTCCTCTCAGTTTGACCCATAGTTTATACAGACATGCAGCAGGATGTGAGCCTCCCTACAGAATGGGATATGGTGCTCATGGCCCGTCACCTTCTCCAGTTCACATCAGATTCACTGAGCTGCCAAAACTTCAGTTGGGTGAGGTTATAGGCTTCAGAGCAGAGTGGGACTTGTCCCTGTCTGGTTGTTGGGTATGATGTGCCACAGCGAAAAGCGCCTGGTCTCTGTGACTGTGGGGTCTCATCAGTCTCTCCAGGTCTCTGCCTCTATGTCTGGACGTGCCATCACCACTGTTACATCCATCTGCTGGGATATACGAAGACAGTTTGCCCAGGGAGTCCTCAAGCTGCTTGGAGGGTGGAAGCGATGGGTTCAGATCCATAGCTGTGGCCGCCAGCCCGTCCTGAAAAAGAAGTAGGTGTTCCGGATCTTAGAAGTTTTTTGACTGCCCATTTTTGGTGATCCACATGTGTGACAGTTCAAATAGGCCATAAGTAACTTCCAGTTGGCAAAGACGAGGCTGGAGTGATACAAATGCATTGCAGGTTTCTTTGGTCTCTTTTGAGAAACCTGCACCGATGTGGATCTCATAGTCTTCGTGACGGAACGGACCATTGGAGTGGACCTTCATGAGTAGCTGTTGGACCTGAGTGTGCCGCAAGAGGCAAGCGATGATTGGTCAGGTGACTCCGTCTGGTCTTTTCAATCCCAAGCGATGTGCCAGTTGGAATTCTAGCGGTGGATCGAAGGTTAGGCCGGTAAGGCTGGGAAGTATCTTCTGGAGGAAGGCATGGATGTTTGATCCCTGTATGCATCTTCTATCCTCCAAATCAAAGAGTTCTCTGCAGAGAAAGAGGTCTGGCACAGTGTTTAGATGATCATCCATAGCCGTTACGCGTTGCTCCAGGCCTGTCATTCTGGACTGAAAACTCGCAATGTCCGAACAAATGGATTTAGTTTCAGTCTCCAGAGTAGACATGGTAGAGTCCATGCCTTCTAGTCACAAGCCCTCTGCTGTGATTTTTTGTAGAATGCACTCCATCGTGCTATCCTGCTCTGGGTTCTCTACAAGGGAGGGCCTTTCCCCTGACTTCGGACCTAGAGCTGAGGCAGCCGGGTGTAAATACTGAAGGGCTTCAGAGAAGAGGAGCTATCTTTCTGACTTGCTGGACATTTTGCCTGATGCTTTACCATTGGGTATTTCAGTACTGTACCTTCTAGATTCAAGCTGCTGTGGGGGTGTACCCAATAATGATCTGGGCGCTGTCCAGTTATTAAGTCCGACAAAAAGCGGCTCCTCTCTGGGTTGAAATAGCCAGATTCGCAGTGTGGCGGTCCTCATGTCTGGACAGGAGGGAGAGAGTCGTTAGTCATACCTCTACAGGTCCACCTCCCCTAACCCTTGCGTAGAGAGGGGGGGAAATATCACAGATCCCTCTCAGGTGGCTCTAACACTGTCCTTTCCACTACAGCTTGTCCTGGTCCCCTGTTCAGACTTCGCACCAGTTGTGGTGCTCGTGGTCAGTACAGTCTGGTGCAAGGACAATCAGGCGATCTTCTCCTTGGATGCCACAATGTTAGTTCTGTTAGCCCCTTTGGTGAGGACAGGTGGTCCCCTAGGTCCTGTTTTTACCAGTATAAGAGTGAGCTTTAGGGCTTACTCAGACACTATGAGCTCCTCCGTGTGAGAAAGTAGCCTCTTTCTAGCATGGTTACCCCGCACTTTTGGCCTGTTTGTGAGTGTGTGTCAGTGTGTTTTTTACTGTGTCACTGGGATCCCGCTAGCCAGGACCCCAGTGCTCATAGATAAAAACCTATATGTCAGTGAGTTTTGCCTGTCTCACTGGGATCCTGCTAGCCAGGACACCAGTGTTCATAGTTTGTGGCCTAATGTGTGTGTTGTCTGTAGTGCTTAACTGTGCTTATGCTCTCTCTGCTTTTAAATTTGTCACTATAGGCTAGTGACTTCATTTACCAATTTCAATTGGCACACTGGACACCCCCTTATAAGTCCCTAGTATATGATACCTAGGCACCCAGGGTATTGGGTTCCAGGAGATCCTTATGGGCTGCATCATTTCTTGTGCCACCCATAAGGAGCTCAGACAAACCCTTTCACAGGATTGCCACTGCAGCCTGCATGAAATTGTGCACACATGATTTCACAGCCATTTTCACTGCACTTATAAGTCACCTGTATGTCTAACCTTAATTTAATGAAGGCTAGGTGCAAAGTTACTACATGTGAGGGCACCCTTACACTAGCAAAGGTGCCCCCACATAGTTCAGGGCCGATTCCCTGGACTTTGTGGGTGCAGAGATGCCATCACACATGTACACAACATATAGGTCAATACCTATATCTAGCTTCACACTGGTAACTCTGAATATGGCCTTGTAAGGTGTCTAAGATCATGGAATTGTCCCCCTTCCATTCCAAATCTGGTATTGGGGAGCTAATTCCATGCACCCTGGGGGCTCCACCATGGACCCGCCAGTACTGACAAACCAGCTCTCTGAGGCTTCCAATGCAGCTACAGCTGCTGCCACCTCACAGACAGGTTTCTACCCTCCTGGGGTCTGAGCAGCTCAGTCCCTGGAAGGCAGAACAAAGCATTTCCTTTGGGAGCAGGGTGATACACCCTCTCCCTTTAGAAATATGTGTTACAGGCTGGGGAGGGCTAGCCTCCCCCAGCCTCTGGAAATGCTTTGATGGGCACAGATATTGCCCTCCTTGCATAAGCCAGTTTACACTGGTTCAGGTACCCCAAGCCCCTGCTCTGGCATGAAACTAGACAAAGGAAAGGAGAGTGACCACTCCACTGTCCATCACCACCCCAGGGGTGGTACCCAGAGCTCCTCCAGTATGTCCCAGACCTCATCCATCTTGTTTTCCAAGGTGTGGGGACACTCTGGAGGCCTCTGAGTGGTCATTGCCAGCAGGTGACACCAGAGACCACTCCTGATAGGTCTATACCAGATAAGGTAGGTAGCCAATCTCCCTCTCAGGGCTATTTAGGGTATCTCCTGTGGGTTCTTTTCAGATTCTACTTGCAAGTTTCCAGCTGGAATCCTCTGCAACTAGTACTTCATCCTCTGACCTCAGATCAACCGCAGACTGCTCCAGGAACTGCTGTAACAGCAACAAAGTATCCAGAAGGGCTATTTTTCCTCTACAACTTCAGCTCTAGCCAGCAACTGCAACAGTTTCCACAGTGTGCATGCTCTGGGGACTCCCTGTCTTCATGCTGCATCAGAATGACCAAAGAAATCTCCTGTGGAGTGATGGAGACACTCCCTTGCTCAATCAGACACCTTCAAAGTTGACGACTGGTTCTCTTGGACTCATCTCCTGGTGACGAGCGTGACCCTTCGAACACAGAGTGTGGACCCCTTTGACACAGACTGTCCTGAGGTCCTGCTGTCTCAATTTGGAGGAGGAAAGACCTTGCCTTCCCCGAGAATGACAGTACCCCTGTGTAACACCTCTTCTTCACCTCCTGAGGCCTCTGTGCACTATTTTCAAAATTCCTTTGTGCACAGCCTGGCCCAGGTCTCCAGCACTCTATACTGTGACACTCAACTCGCTGATTTGATCTCCGGCGGTATGGGACCCTTCTTTGTAGTTCTGCACCAACCGTATTTTGCACCTCCTTTGTCCCCATGTCCTTAGACTCCCATGGGTGCTGTCTAATCTTGTGAGGGCTCTCTGAAGTGCTGAGAGTCCCCTCTTCCTCCTCACACAGAGTTGATGTCCCCAGGTTCCTCCTGGGTCCAGACAGCACCACTTTGATGCAAAACGCGACTTTACCGGAACCAAGTCTTGTTGGAGGAATCCAGTGCCAAAACTCTCCTGCATCCAACTTCTCTCTGTGGGACATCCAGTGCACCATGCAGGAACCGACTGACATCTTCCTTGGGTGCATTGCTGCAGTCTTCGTCCAACTGGGGACTTTTCTTTTGCACCCTCTTCTGGGTTGGCAGGGCCTCTTGTCCATCCTGGAACTTTGATCGACTTCTGGACTTGGTCACCTTCCTTTGCAGGGCTTCAGGATCAGGAATCCACCATTTGTTGTTTGCAGTCTTGCTTGGTTCTTTCAATAACTCTAATCACGACTTGTAGTGTGTCCCAAGGAAACTTGCAGTACTTTACTCCTTTTTGGGGCTCTGGGGTGGAGTATTTTACTTACCTTTACTGTATTCTTATTCTATTTGTCTAGGGGGGAATTTGTGATTCACATTCCACTTTCTTAGTATATGGTTTGTGTTGCCCCTAAACCTATTGTCTCCCATTGCATTCTATAGCATTTCCTACTGTTTGCACTATCCTTTATCTAATTACTTACCTCATTTTGGTGTCTAGTGTATATATTGTGTATAATACTTACCTCCAGAAGGAGTATTGCTTCTAAGATATTTTTTGCCTTGTGTTAAACTACCTTTATTTTTGGTAACACTGACTATTGTCTTTACTTGTGTATAAGTACTGTGTATATATAAGTGGTATGGCAGGAGCTTTGCATGCCTCCTAGTTCAGCCTAAGCTACTCTGCTATAGCTACCTTTATCAGCCTAAGTTGCTAGAACACTACGACATTTCACTAATAAGGGATTACTGGACCTGGTGTAAGGTGTAAGTACCCAAGGTGCCCACTACAAACCAGGCCAGCCTCTTTCACTCCGTGGTTCAAAGGAGGTTAGTCAGTGGCAGGAATTATAATGTGGAAGACCAGCCGAGATGGAATACATTGCTGCCAGCGCTTGGTTTCACGTGTTCGAAGGGGTGGGAGGTCTCAAGGCAGCATTATATTCTGACCCCCAGGTAGGGCAGATGATGGTGTTTTATCCTTCAGGAGTTGAGTCCAGTCGCGGGGGCAAGGCTCTCCACCTCCTGTGGGGAAAAGACCCCCATATTGCTGTGTTTTCCCTCGTCTTCCACCCCCTTCAAGTTAATTATTGATGGAAAGGGGGCAATGTCAGGCAAGATGGGGTGGGGTATGCTCCTAAAAAGGAGGACCCCTGGTGTGCCTCCAAGGTAACAGCAGGAGTGGGGGGATGCCGTTTTCTGAGCGCACCCCCACGAGGCAAGTCAGGGCCGATATGGCCCGTGGTTCAAGAGTTATCCGCTGGCGGCTTGGCTTCAGCGCAAGGCCGCTGCTTCACTGCACTGTGAGTCCCACTGCCCCTGTCACAGTGTGTTGCCGGCCTCGGTAGCTGAGGTGCGGTGTTTTCAGCTTACCAGCCAGGGCACATCACCAGCGCCGCACACTGGACTGGCATTTAGGGCACCCGCTGCCCCCAGGGCGCCCCGTCTCCGTACAGGGCTTCCCAAGGCAGGGAGCTCTTCACTCAGGTGGCCATCACTTATTGTGGCCAGCCCACACCCCACAAATGAGTCTTAACCCAGCTCTCCATGGGAACAGTTCAGCCTGAAGTTCTAGGATGGTTCCTCCCAGGACCGGAAACAAGCATCCTGGGACTAGTTTCAGGGTATCAAACCTAATCAGCCAGGCTTGCTTTAATGTGGTGGTGCAGCGAGCAAGGGACCCACGTCGGGGCATACCCTGGCCACTTAGGTTGAATATAGCAACACTCCAAAATAAAATGATTGACGGAGTGTTGAAAATTTTCAAACACTCACCACCCGTCACAGATTTGGGTTTAATCCATCGTTATTATGCTCGCCATGTAACCCCAGTTTGGACCCATCCATATGGAAATTAGTCTTGATCCTGCTTCCCAATGGGAACAGTCTACCCCAAACTGCCAGGCCAGAACCTCCCTGGAATAAAAACAAGCATTCTGGGACAGGTTTCGTGTATCACCCCTCATCAGCCAGGCTACCTTGAATCCAGTGGAGCAGCGAGCAAGGCAACCAACATTGGGGCATACCGTGGCCACTCAGGGTGAATATAGCAACACCACAAAATAAAATGATGAATGGAGTGCTGAAACTTTTCAAACACTCACCCTCAGACACAGATCTTGGCTTAGTCCATTGTTATTTTGCTCACCACATCACCCCAGTTTGGACCCAGCAATATGCACATTAATCTTGACCCTGCTCCCCATGGGAACAGTCCAGCCAGAGGTGCCAGGCCAGGTTCTTCCGTGACCAGAAACAAGCATTCTGCAACCGGTTTTGGGGTATCATCAACAGTCAGGTATTTGTTACATCACAATCACTTTTACCCTGTCAATTGGTTTGCCCTTTGTGGGAATTACTGTTTATTTGTTCGGCCTCACTTTATAGATTCTTATGTGTACCCGAATCGGAACGTGTACCTTCTCTGACTCCCTTTTGGCGGCTGTAGGAAAGTACCACCTTGCCTGGCATGTTACCCCCATTTTCACAGTATGTATGTTTGTTTTTGCCTATGTGTCACTGGGATCCTGACAGGCAGGACCCCAGTGCTTATAATGTATGCCCTGTATGTGTTCCCTGTGTGGTGCCTAACTGTATCACTGAAGCTCTGCTAACCAGAACCTCAGTGTTTATGCTCTCTCTGCTTTTAAAATTGTCACTGCAGGCTACTGGCTAATTTTACCAATTCTCATTGGCACACTGGAACACTCTTATAATTCCCTTGTATATGATACCTGGTACCCAGGGTACTGGGGTTCCAGGAGATCCCTATGGGCTGCAGCATTTATTTTGCCACCCATAGGGAACTCAGACAATTCTTACACAGGACTGCCACTGCAGCCTGAGTGAAATAACATCCACGTTATTTCACAGCCATTTTCACTGCACATAAGTAACTTATAAGTCACCTATATGTCTAACCCTCACTTGGTAAAGGTTAGGTGCCAAGTTACTTATTGTGTGGGCACCCTGGCACTAGCCAAGGTGCCCCCACATTTTTCAGGGCAAATTACCCGGACTTTGTGAGTGCGGGGACACCATTACACATGTACACTACATATAGGTCAATACCTATATGTAGCGTCACCATGGTAACTCCGAACATGGCCATGTAACATGTCTAGGATCATGGAATTGGTTATTGGGGGGACAATTCCATGCATCCATGGGTCTCTAGCACAGAACCCGGGTACTGCCAAACTTGCTTTCCGGGGTCTCCACTGCAGCTGCTGCTGCCAACCCCTCAGACAGGTTTCTGCCCCCATCGGGCCTGGGCAGCCTGGTCCCAGGAAGGAAGAACAAAGGATTTCCTCTGAGAGAGGGTGTTACACCGTCTCCCTTTGGAAATAGGTGTGAAGGGCTGGGGAGGAGTAACCAGCAGGTGACGTCAGAGACCCCCTCTGATAGGTGCTTAACTTTCCCAGTAGCCAATCCTCCTTTCTGGGCTATTTAGGTTCTCTCCTCTGGGCTATTCCTCAGATAATGAATGCAAGAGCTCACCAGAGTACCTCTGCACTTCCCTCTTTGACTTCTGCCAAGGATCGACCGCTGACTGCTCCAGGACTCCTGCAAAACCGCAAAGTAGCAAGATGACTGCCAGCAACATTGTAGCGCCTCATCCTGCCGGCTTTCTCAACTGTTTCCTGGTGGTGCATGCTCTGAGGGCTGTCTGCCTTCACCCTGCACTGGAAGCCAAGAAGAAATCTCCTGTGGGTCGACGGAATCTTCCCCCTGCCAACGCAGGCACCAAACTTCTGCATCACCAGTCCTCTGGGTCCCCTCTCATCCTGATGAGCGTGGTCCCTGGAACACAGGAGCTGGGTCCAAGTGTCTCCCACAGTCCAATGGCCCTTCTGTCCGAATTTGGTGGAGGTAAGTCCTTGCCTCCCCACGCCAGACAGTAATCCTGTGTACTGCGTGATCTGCAGCTGCTCCAGCTTCTGTGCACTTTTCCAAGGATTCCTTTGTGCAAAACCTAGCCTGGATCCCCAGCACTCCGTCCTGCATTGCCCAATTCGCTGAGTTAGACTCCGACATCGTGGGACCCACCTTTGTGACTCTTAGTCAACACTGTCCTCTGATCTTCTAAGTGCCTGTTCTAGTACTTCTGTGGGTGCTGCCTACTCCTGTGGGGACTCTTTGAGTTGCTGAGCGCCTCCTCTGTCTCCTCCTCCAAGGGGCGACATCCTGGTCCTTCCTGGTCCCCAGCAGCACCCAAAAACCTGTACCATGACTCTTGCAGCTAGCAAAACTTGTTTGCAGTATTTCTGTGTGGGAACACTTTTGCATTATCCAGCACACCGTGCGGCCTCTTCTGACCAAAGGAGAAGTTCCTGACACCTTCCGTTGTTGCAGAATCTTCAGCTTCTTCCACCCAGAGGCAGCCCTTTTGCACCTTCATCCGGGGTTTAGTGGGCTCCTGCCCCCCCTGGACACTTGCGTGACTCTTGGACTTGGTCCCCTTCATTATAGGTCCTCAGGTCCAGGAATCCATCTTCAGTGTGTTGCTGGTGGTTGTGGTTCTTGCAGAATCCCCTATCTCGACTATACTGTCTTTCTGAGATTGTTGGGTAACTTTACTCCTTCTTTTCAGGGTCTTGGGGTGGGGTATTTTGGACACCCATACTGTTTTCTTACAGTCCCAGCGACCCTCTACAACCTACCATAGGCCTGGGGTCCATTCGTGATTCGCATTCCACTTTTGGAGTATATGGTTTGTGTTGCCCCTAGGCCTATTTCTACCCATTGCATTCTATTGTGATTCTACATTGTTTGCACTACTTTTCTTACTGTTACTTACCTGATTTGGGTTTTTGTACATATAATTTGTGTATATTACTTACCTCCTAAGTGAGGGTATCCTCTGAGATACTTTTGGCATATTGTCACTAAAATAAAGTACCTTTATTTTTGGTAACTCTGAGTATTGTGTTTTCTTATGATATTGTGCTATATGATATAAGTGGTATAGTAGGAGCTTTGCATGTCTCCTAGTTCAGCCTAAACTGCTTTGCCATAGCTACCTCTATCAGCCTAAGCTGCTAGAAACACCTCTATTTTACTAATAAGGGATAACTGGACCTGGCACAAGGTGTAAGTACCACAAGGTACCCCCTATAAGCCAGGCCAGCCTCCTACAGCAGCAGTATCATATTGCAGACTACCATGTACTGCAAGTAGGTATTTCACTTTCTTTCGCACAGGTGCATGCACTATTCCACCACTGTCTTTGATGTTTTATGGATTAACCATTTGTGTGCTTCTAGTCGAGCAATCTTGGCTTGTGGTTATTGTTAATGTGTTGGTTAGTTTAGATCAGCTTAAACATTTTCTGACCAAGGTTTATCCTTTTTGGGTCACTAAGATTACCACCGACAGTTCTTCTGATTACCTTTCTGAATTGCATAACCTCCTTTTGGATAATCTTGTCTTGCGGTATTTTAGATTACTAGGATAATTTGTATAATCTTACTACGTTTTTTCTTTTTCTGGGTCATCAAGCTTATCACTGGCAGATCGTATGATTACTTTCTCTTCCTGCTAATGAGGGCAATCATGATTTTGGTGTCTGTGCACCTTGCACTTCTTTGCATGTAACTATACAGTGCACTTTCATTCACTTGCTGTATGACCAATTGGCCTCTATTCTGATTGGGAAAGTTGACTACATTTTTATACCTTAGGTAAATTAATGATTATTCTTTTTTCTTTTCGTAGTTTTTTTCAGCAGTTTACGGATTCATTTCTCTCTAGCACAATTTGTAGGTCCTGATGGTGATTCCATGCTCATTGCTTAGGGCATCAAATCATCAACATTGGTTCCATAACTCATGCTACTGAGATTTATTTCTGTGTATAAGTATACGGACCATACTATTTTGACATAGACTATTTGTATTAGGTTATGTTAGCTTTAGAGGCCTGAGTTGCTTGATTGGGCAATTTTGTTTCTTTATAAATTATTTGTTTCATTTCTGTATATTTGTATGGCGAATTATGCTGAAAAGATTCAGGCCCTCATTATGACATTGGCGGTAAATCCTGCTTACCGCCATGGTGGCGGACGCCAACATACCGCCTGTGGTGGCGAATTTCCGTTCAACATATCATGACACACACACACCAGTCCAACGGAATACAGCCACATACACAAATCCGCCAGCCCAAAGGTTAGTGCTAAAGTGGTAGTACCTACACCCATACCGTTATGCCAAGAAAACAACACCCACCACATTATTACCCACAACTCACCATGGCGGCCATTCAATTGTGGTAAACCATTTGGGGTACATACTGCCATGCTCAGAATGGACACTCACATACAAAACAACACTACATTGGCCAATACTAAAAACACATACCTGACACTCATACACACCACACCACACCCACCACCCACAGCACCATAAAACACAAACCCACATTACACATAACCCTTTACGAAAACAATTACTCCCAGGAGATTAACACGAACAGCACAGAGACAACTAGACACACACCACATACACCCATACATCCCTCACACACTCCACATCACACACCCCACCACATTACTCAACACACTATCACCAACACACACCACACAACACCCAAGTCCCCACAAGGGCACTCCCGTTTCACTGAGGAGTTAAGGGTCATGGTGGAGGCAATTGTCAAGTTAGAGCCACAGGTGTTAGGAGCACAAGTACAGCAAATATCCATTGCCATTAGATGGAGCCATGGGGGAAAATCGTGGACAGGGTGAATGCCGTGGGACAGCACCCAAGAACAAGGAACGACATCAGGAAGAGGTGGAACGACCTACAGGGGAAGGTACATTCCGTGGCAGCAAGGTACGAGCTCGCCATACAGAGGACTGGCGGTGGACCCCCACCTCCTCCCCCACAGCTCACAGCATGGGAGGAGAAAGTCTTGGCATTACTGCATCCTGAGGGACTCGCTGGTGTAGCAGGAGGACTGGACACTGGTAAGTCAATACTTACAACTTATCATCCCCCATACCTGCATGCCATCATACCCCCTCACCTTCACTCCCACCACTCCACTCCATCCCACACACTGCACCTACACATATGACTAACCCCAATGCCAAATCCCGTATGCCATACCAATGCATGGACAGCCCTCCTAGCCCTACATGGACACCAATCACTAAAGCATGCACATCATAGGGAAACTAACAATCCCACAATACATCACCATACACAAAGGTGGCAGGGCAACAGCAACGATGGAGGGGAAGCCAGGGATGCACAATATGTCAAAAACATGAAGCTTAATACATCACTTACATCCCCACAGGTGCCCCAGTGGAGAGGAGGTGCCATGACTATTCAGTCCCCCAACAGACGATACCAACAGAAGATGCCCCCAATAGTGACTCTGGACTTCAGGATCTGGACCAAAGACCTGGCCCATCAGGGGCCACTGGACAGTCGGTCACCCTGGCCATCTCACAGTCCACCACAGATTCTCCCCCATTAGTATCCAACACCACAGCAACCAACCAGCGTACCCACACCTTTGTCCCCAGAACATGTCAATCAGCAGTGTGCCCACCTGTACAAAGACCCAAGCCACACTCCATACCCAAAGACTCAGGGACCTGGGGTCAGTGGCAGTGGCACACCGTTCAGGGGAAAGAGGCACAGGGCAACAGGGACACTGAGAGGACCGCTGTGCACCAGGGGGAGGACAGGCCCTGGGAACCGACTCTCCAGGAGGCACTCACCGAGATCCTGGGAGCCTACCAACATTCCCAGGACACGATGGGCACATCCTTGACAACGTGCAGGAGAACAGGCGGCTTCAGAGGAGCAGTATCGGGGGATCAGGAGGACCTGCAGGCCATCAACACCACCTTGATCTCCATAGGAGGGGTGCTGACAGACAAGGCCAACATCATGAGGGAAGGAACAGCACACCAGCGGGCCCCTACCACTAGCCAGCCCATTAACCAACCCTCCACTTCTGCTGCAGCTAGTGGGCAGGAGGCCCTGCCACAGTACTCACAGGCCACTAGCACCCCTCCCCCGCAGAAGATGAACCACCCCAAAAATGTTCCCTGCAACCCAGACAGAAGCCAAAGACACTTACCAAGACCACCACCAGGAAATGAGACTCTCCTGATTGTCCCCCCTTGTGTCCTACACTGTCACCTAGTCCACTTTGAACTGCCTTTGCTTCCCTTCCTATGGCCCCTTGGACACTGGACCTGTGCTGCAAACTGACTGGAACAATGCCCTGGACTTTCCTCTATCATCACCCCATTCCATTGCACTTTTCCCTCAGTTTCATAACTGTACAATGCATACCCTTAACACAACTTAACTACTAGTATTTTATGTGTTGAAAATGTGCATTTATCGAAACAGTCACATCTAATGCAAATGATCTGAACAGTGTGAGAGCATGGAATAATGACCTGTAGCTATCTGTACTCATCACATCAGTACACAGTTGTTATCTCGCCAACATCTGTAAAATGAAAAACCAGAGGTGACAGTAAGTTGAGATGCAATGGAAGTTAATGCCATCATGCTACAGACACAGAGAAAACATCAATAGTCAGGAATAGTCAGTTGCACTGTCTCACCTGTGTGTCATTGGAAGTATTGACATATAACTGATGTTCGGTTGTCGTCATCCTTATCCTCTGCCTCCTCATCCTCCTTGTCCTCAGGGTCCACTGCTGCCACAGGGGAATCTCCAGTTTCCTCCTCCTGCAGAAAAGGTACATGCCGTCTGAGGACCAGGTTGTGCAACATGCAGCATGGTACTACTATCTGGAAGACCTGCCCGGGTGAGTAGCACAGGGATCCACCTGTCAGACGGAGGCACCTGAACCTGGCCTTCAGGAGCCCGAAGGTCCTCTCGATGATCTTTCTGGTTCGCCCATGTGCCTCATTATAATGTACCTCAGCCCCTGTCATGGCATTCCTCACAGGGGTCAGCAGCCACAAAAGTTTGGGTACCAAGAGTCACCTGCAAGTTTTGAGGGACAACATTTAGCTTCACACAATGCTATGGGGATGACACCTGAAGGCATACACTAACATACATTGGGTGGGGACCATGGCTCACCTATTAGCCACACCCTGTGCCTCTGTAGATGGGCCATCACATTTGGGATGCTGCTATTCTTCAGGACAAAGGCGTCATGCACCCAGCCAGGATACTTAGCAGTGATGTGGGAGATGTACTGGTCCGCCAGGCACACCATCTGCACATTGAGTGGAAAATCTTACGTTTCCTGAACACCTGTTCATTCTAGCGGGGGGGACTAACGCAATATGTGTCCCATCAATCACCCCAACAATATTGGGGATATGTTCTTGTCCCAGGCAAAGAATCCAGTGGCCAGATCTTCCACCTGGGGGAAAACTATGTAGCTGCACATGTGTTTCACCCGGGCAGACACAACTCTTGCCAGCACGATTGAATACATTGGCTGTGGCATTCCTGCTGCCAATCCTACTGCCACTTGGAAAGAACCAGTTGCTAGGAAATGGAGCACTGTAGCACATGCACAAGAGGGGGGATCCCATCAGATGACAGATAGCCGATATCATGTCAGGCTCCAATTGGGCACACAACTCTATGATTGTGGCCCTGTACAGTCTATAGGTGAGTATAATATGCCTGTCCTCCAGTGAAGAGAAGCCCACAAGGGGTTTGTACACAGGGGTTTGTCTCCTCCTCCTATTCATCCGCAGCAGTAGGCATCTAAGGGACACGATATGAACAATGGAACCACAACCTCAGTGTACTTAGTGCATTTATGTGATCGGACAGTGGGAATGGCGAGGTATGTGCTAATCTAGGCTGTGACGCAGTTAAGGTTGAAATGACCGTTGTTTGCTACCATGAAATGGTGTCCGCCTGCCCTGTATGTAGGGACAGGTGGAAGTGAGGTAACTCTGCCGACTTTGGGCGTCATGACGGAAGGCGGTCTTGCACTGCTGTGCAATTCCTCATTGGATAATAATGGGCTCTATGGAGTACAGTGGCCAATGGGAATCAGCGCCGGCGTTGACAGTGTACACCACCGCTGGCTTGACCGACATTTTCTATCTGATTCCTCACTTGTTTTCTGACCTTCAACAGGAGAACACCTACACTGCATGTGCTGCTATGACCTGTGTCTGGAACCTATCATGGCCCGTGTGACCAGGGAAAGGGCCCCTGCCTTCACTTCGAAGGAGTTGGAGCGATTGATGGATGGGGTCATACCCCACTACGGACTGCTGAATGGGCCTCCAGACCAACAGGTGGGTACACCTTGGGCATGATGCATGTGGGCAGGATGCGTGTGCAAGCATCGTGTCATCGGGGAGATCTATTGTGGTGGTGTACAGGGCGTGCGCCGGCTGATGTGTGTGCCAATGGTGATGGAAACGGGATTGGTGGGCCATATGTGTGACAGGCTGGATTGTCTGTTTAATGGTGTCCTCCTGTCTGTATTACTTATGCAGGTTAGCGCCCATCAAAGGAAGGGATTATGGTATGCCATTGCAAAGGACGTGCGGACCCTGAGGGTCTATGGCAGGCGGAGCACCCACTGTCAGAAATGGTGGGAGGACCTGAGACGCTGGGCACGGAAGACTGAGGAGGCCCAGCTGGGGATGGCCTCCCAACGAGGAAGGAGTGTCCATCGGAACCTGACCCCTCTGTTGGCCGTATACTGGGGGTGGTGTCACGTAGGCTCTCATTATCCTAATGAGACTACTGGATTTTGAGCAGCAAGATCGTTCACAGTATGGGGGACTAAGTCTGACCCACGGTGAAGGACCCTTTTCACTCTAAATGCGGGTTTTGCTCCGGCTAACTAGCAGTGCCTCATCTCTCCCAAAGGGAAGAGACAATTGGGAGACCGAGCACATGACATCTTAGTACTTCCCAGGGAAGTCGTGGTCACTCAGGTCACAACCCGTTATCTCATACACAGTGCGGTCTCATATATAAATGACAAAGGCAGTTTAAGTTTTAAAGATTGGTTTAATAAAATGACTGCATTTTAGATAGCAAAGCGTGAGCTGCAATAACTAGAACTACACAACATAGTAGGATTAAAATAGTAACGATGAGAGTGAAGCACAAGAATAAAGCTATCATAGTGCCGCTAGATTAGTTTCTCTCTAAGTTATATTTCAAGCACAGCATGTGAAGCTCTAAGCCTGCCTTTCAGTTTCCCCCGGGAGGACATCAACCCTCATACCTGAGCAAAGGCCTGTAATCTGCATCAGCATCTGCAATGGGGCATTCAGCATCTAGTTGTAAGTTCCTGGTCGGAATCTCCCTCTAACCTGTACTAAGACTAGAAAGTGTTTTTCTAACTAACACACAGATGTTCTAAGAAAATGTCCCTATGTAAGGATGTGTATTTTCTACAAACACTAGAGACTAAACTCCTACCACGTTTACCGGCAATGTACCAGACTGTAGCCTTGACTGAAGCACAGAGTGAGCAAGAATGCATTGTTTGAGAACATAGTGCTGAACTAAGCTAAACAGTGTGATAGAAGGAAATAAAAACAAGACCGTAAAACTGGTTATTATAAAATAACAGTGCGAGGTTGAATAAAATGTATGTAGGGCAAAGTACACAGAGGCCTAATATGTTAAGCTAGCGCGCATGAAGCTATATTAAAAAATGGCTACACTACACCCTCCCCTTGTCGGTAGAAAGTGGTTTAAGCCAAAGCTAAAATTGCCCTAAGCTAAAATATAAGTAAAAACTCTATTCAATTTCAATAAGTTAAGCGGACACACACGCATAGTAATTTGCAATTTAATATATGAGCATGCGGCCAAAGCCGAATTCAAATGATAATGTCAAATTAGAATAAGTCCAAATTATGCATTGGTCATGCAAAGCAGGAAATTCTCCACTTCGGCAGATGACAAAAACGGAAAATCGTCACCAAAGACTAGCAAGGAGCAGATGTGTTCCAAAGCCCCAGTGTCAACCAAGGCGGTATCCCGTGCAGTGCCTGTGAACGAGTCAACATCAACTTCCTCCAGGAAGGGTAGCTCGTAATCAGCTTCTCTACGCAAACGAAGCCGCAGCACACATGTCTGGTAATGAGCCCTCATTGAGAACATCAACAGAGCAGCATCAACCATGGGGGGGAGTTGCTGTGAGAGACAAACGTCCAGTGCATGTTCAAAAGAGCACCAACGGCACCGAAACAAGGGCTGCACACAATCCAAAACCGGTCTGAATGACAGAGACCAGTCACACTCTAAATGTTCCAGGAGTGTTGCTCCAAAGTATTGTATCATGCGTTCACGACACAGCTGCGCTGATGGGAGCGCCCACATTCGTCCTTGTTGCGGCGGGACAGCCATAACGGAAAAACAACAGCTACAGCAAAATGCCGGCTAATAAAGCCAAAGTTATAGGAAATCCCCCAAAAATGCTTCCGAAAATTGAATAAATAGCCGAAGGTATTAAACCGAATATGGAAGAGAAGGTGTGAACGAAACCAGTGCCAACAGCTTTGAAAAAATATGCTAATCTAGCCGTGCTGGAAGCATTAAATATACATCCCACGAGTTCACCAAAGTGGCTCGGAATGTTTGTATTTAACAGGGACTGTATTTCCGCCGATGACCGTGCCACCTTAAGTGCGTAGGTCTTGCGTGCAGATGTAAGGGCCACATGTTTCTGAAAAAACAAAGCCTTCAGTCTGCTTAACTTGTCAAAATTCACCTTGGAAGTAGCAATGTGAGGCAAAATATATGCTACCTCCCTAATTTTAGTGGGGGGAAACAACACGCTCCTTTAGCAAGTAACAACCTTAGTGACCGAAACAACGTAAACTATTCCTGCTCGTATACCACAACAGTCTTCACTATTGAGGTGGACGTAGCTGCCATTTAAAAGCACCTGGAATGTGCGTTTAATCAAGGGGACTCGAAGTCCCTTCAGGTAGCAAGCCAAGTTCGCAACTGAGGCATTACCTGCCCCATGCAAGGACAGCTGCTTATAAATCATCGAATGGCTGACTGAAGTCTCACATTCACTGCCGCTAAGAAAGACCTCTTTCATGCCATTGAGGCATTTGTACAAGAAGGGAAACTCCCACACCTCATGGATGTAACTATCTCCCAGCTTCTAATATCTGCCTACCGGAACATGTTTCAAACAAGAAGTGAATTGTAATGTAGAAATAGGCAGATTAATAACCCTGTGTATCAACCACTCTGCTGAGGGAATCTCGTCCACGGTAAAGGGCAATCTTTCTAACTTCTCAATGTTAAGCATGACATAAGTCGCCTCCTTCTTAGCCATTAGTTGTTGTTGTCGTGTCAAAATAAAGGAAAAAATTATTTCCCTGGCACTGATGTGCTGCCACAGAACGCGACCCGCCTTCAATGTCTGAAGCGTCCAACCCAACTGCATAATTGACCTGGTCTGACTCTGTCCATGATATAAAGAAGACATATCAGATCGTATAATGTCTAATGCAGAAGAAACAATGTTGTTAATTGTATATGTTCGGTCGGACAAGGTGTTAATTCCATTATCCACAACAACTAATGCTTTTTTCAGCTTTTCCTGATCTATCTGCCTGAACCGGGCTGCAGCCTCTTGTTGGGAAAGTTTCCATATTTCATTGTATACTTCATTCAAGAAACGCTTCCTACGTGGCATCTTCGGGCCTGACAAAAAATCTTGTAAGTCAGTGTCATTAGACAGGAGAGTGAGATGTGTCTTAACTGCATCTAGCGAGGATGATTTTAGCCATTGCTGGCACAATTTACCCACACTATATGTCGTAATTATGTCAGCATGTTCTGGTGATATATAGCGAGGGTCTGACCCCCCGAGGAGGTGACAAAACGTTGATGACACCCGTTGGTATCTATTGGCCACAATAACCACCCGCCTGGACGTGTCAATTAAGTGTTAAATGTACCATTCTGGACCCATACAGTAAGCTCACTAAAAGTTGCATTTGTGTACTTTTGCCAGTCATTAAATTTTGCAGGGGCAGGTATGCTAGGCATGTTTAATTCTCTGATTGTAGCTGAGCCTAAGCAGCTGGTCTGTTCTACTGTTTCATTTAAAAAAATCATTTGAACGGGAATGAGACATGCTCTAAACAATGTTTCTCTACCCTTAGTTTGGCAATCTTTTGTTCCCCAAACACTTTTCAAATCAACATTTTTCGACCAATATTCATAACCTTCAATTGATAACTGGGAAACAAAGGAGTCCGAATGTATACATTTTGTGTTGGTCAGCAGCATATGTTTATCTTTAGTTGGAGTTAACTTAAAATAATATGACTCAGCATTCTTTTGATGATGCCCAGAAAAATACGTAAATGTATCAAAATAAGTTTTGGAACTCCCTTGCGGGGGAGTTGGGCAATGTTCCCATTGTGTATAGTCAAATATTGTTTTCGGACTGCTGGCTTTATGTGTGAAGTGGTGCCCATAATAATTATAGCAAAACATGTCACCATAATTGTCTCTAAACAGGTAAACATCTTCATTTTCATAGACAGTGTAATATTGTGATTCTGTCATCATTGAGACAACTGCCTTCACATCCCAATCATCAGATACAATGCCTGGTATTACTATATCATTCATAGATAACTTTAGCACATACGGTATTTGAATTATTTCAGTGGTACCGTATATATCAAACATTATTTTATCCCACACAATCCCATCTGGAATTGGCACTGCAGAAATGTTCACAAAGGACAATTCTCTTTGAACCTTATGTGATGAAAAATGTGGTATCAATACCTCCTCCACCTGTTCAACCGCTGATCTCTCGGGAAGAAAATGACCATGTATCAACAGAAAAAAGGTAATAACAAACCCAATCCAAAGAAAAAATGCTAGCATAGTCAATAAAACCCACAGATCGTTCCATGGAAAAAACGCATCAGCTTATGTGGACCTGACAGGTCAGCAGTCGAAGAGGCAAACAAGTCCGATAGACCATCGTTGTTGTCGGCAAAGTAACCAGAGGCAGTTCGCGCAAAAGGCGTTGCCGCAGTCAATGGAGGAGTTGGTGTTTCTCACAGTGGTACACTGTAGACAGCACCATCCGTCACGTTTGTAGTCATTGTGACTTGATCAAATGTTTCTAAGTTGGTTGTTGTTAATGCAAGATCATCATCCACCCTCCCCAAGTCGGAGAGTCAACATTGTTGGTATAGACAACAAGAAGCAGAACTTCTTCTCCAGTAGTGAGAGGGATTCGGGAACTACTAGACATTCCTCTTGGTCGGCTGTGTAGAATCGGCCACATGTTGTAACTTGACATTGTCAATAGAAACAAAGCGATTTTCTTTGGCACCTGGCAACGGGGGTAGAATAACAGTTCTGGTTCCGTGTATCCCCAACACAGGGCCTGGTGCTCGATAAGAAGGGCCAAATTCTTTTTTCACTGCAGCCTTTTCACGCACAACATCCCCAACTCTGGGAATCCAGCCGGTAGGTGTTACTGGCACATCCTTAATTCCTGTGGAGGCAGCACTTTTAGAAGAGTTATCTTCACAGAACTGCTGTAATTCCTGTAATACATGATCATTTATGTCAAAAGGTGTTTCTGCCGCCTCCACACCAGGACCATCAAGATCCGGAACAAACATTTGTGTTCCGAACAGGCATTCATATGAAGTACGACCCCCCAGGGACCTTCTAGGCAGGTTATTAAGTACTCTCTGAACTCCATACAGGTGGAATAGCCAACTACGACCCGTACCTAAGACTCTGGTTGTTAAGGATTGCTTAAATTGCGGTTTAATCGCTCCACAACAGAATTTCCATTGGTATGAAATGGAGACAAGTACTGGAGCTGGACCCCCAATGAAGCCATGGTGTCCCTGAATGCCCTTGAGGCAAAAGCAGGGCCCTAGTCCGAATGGAATGCCGCAACTGCATATGTACCGACAAAAGACTTGCAAATCTTTAATAACAGTCCGAGTGTCAGCTGAGCGTTGTGGCCACACCCACACAAATCTAGAGCAGGAATCAACAGCGACTAGTATATATTTCTATGCACTATACAGTGTTAGTGGACCACAATGATCCAGGTACACACATTGTAATGGTCTGTTTGAGATTAAGAGGGGTGTCTGCGGCGGGCATTTAGCTGTTGAAACTTTAATTTGTCGACCAATGTCACAACAAAGGACATACTGCTTGGTCTCTTTATAGAGACCAGGCCACCAATAGCGGGCCTGTAATAGCGAAATTGTAGCTGCCACGCCAGCATGTGCAGATGCCACTCCCTCATGTGCTCCTTTAATCAATTGTGGTCTTACATCTTTATTGGGGATGTCACGTACGCCTACGCCTGGAATTTTAACTTCAGCGTTCAGCATACTTCCCATCAAGTATTGGTATTTATTAAGAAATCCATTAGGATAACGCGTGCAATCAACCGTAGCTATTATGGCAGCCATAATGTCTGTGTCTGGTTTGGAACTCGAACGAGTCACTGCAGCTACAGGGGCAACTGCCACTGCTGACTTTGCGGCTTCATCAGCCAAAGTATTTCCAGCAACGTGTATTCCAACACGCTGGTGTCCAAGTGTATGCGCAACATGGACCTTGGGTAGTGTCTCTTTCAGGTCTGCTACCTTCCCCCACAGTAGTCTATGTTTTATGGTGTTGCCTTTCGAATCTCTGAACCCATTCAAGCGCCAGTAATGCAGGTATTCATTTAAAGACTGGACGTAATAATACGAATCACAAACAATCAGTATAAACTGTGTCGGACCCCTATGTTCTAGTGCCATTAGTAGAGCTTTTAACTCAGCCAATTGTGCTGTACAATCCCCTAAGGTCTGGGTATAGGTATGTTGGGGGCAGAATTTCTCCCCCTCCATACAGCCACTCACAACCGCACATGCAGCAGAATATTGATGTTTTGTTCCAACCGCTGGTTGCGTAGAGCCATCGGTGTACATGACCACCTGATATTGATCTATAGGCAATGTGTCAGTGGGAACTGGATATTCAACTTCATACTGTAGGAATTCCTGAGTTTGTAACTTTGGGTCAAAAATGTAGTCTACATCAGTGGCTGTCAAGGACGTAGCCTAATGTATCCACCTTGGGTGGAGAGCTTTTGCGTTTGGGACGCTAGCTTTTGTAACAGCCTCAAGGGCCGGAATAGGAGAAATGCAATAACGCTTTTTCCCTGAGCCAGAGGTCTCTCTTTAATAACAGCCATCTGTACAGCAGTGAGAATTTTCTCTGTGGGCGCAAATCGTTGTTCGGCAGCGGAGTACAAGTGTGACTTGTATGCTATTGGGACTGTCTCACCTTTATTAAATGTGACATAAGTAAAACCGATGGCCCCAGCTATTACCCTGATGACCAAATGTGTCTTATTGTCCCGTGTGTGTAAACGTTTTGCTGCTAGCATATCTGCTTGTAGCTCTCTATGAGTGTGTGTATGCTCAATTGTCCAGAATTTACTCGAAAAATCAGGACGAATTAACTCATATAAAGGTTTTATGCGTGTAGCATAATCTGGAATGTATGTTCTGCCAAAATTTAGGAAGCCCAACAACGATTGTAGTTTTTTAATTGTATTTGGTGGTTGCAGTTGTGCACATTTTTCTAAAAATGGTGGTGCTAGGCTCTTCCCCTCATTCGACAGCTCATATCCAAGGAACAGGACGCTGAGGAAGGCAATTTTTGATTTTTTGAAGTTAAATTTGTAGCCAATTTTGGCAAACCCTACAACAATGCGGGCTACCCATCTTAAATGTTGTAGCAACTCATCATCCATGAGATATATATCATCCACATATGACAAGGCTTCAGGGTCTAACTTGTGCACAATAGCAGTCACATGAGCTGCAAACAGTCCTGGGCTGTTCTTGTACCCCTGAGGCAAATGCCAGAATTTTTTCTGGGAGCCTAGTGCACTAAAGATTGTTAAATCCCTGCTTTCAGGTGCTATATTCTGGCAGAAGAATCCATTCGAGATATCCAAAGTCGTTTTATATTTTTTCCGCACAATGTTGCCCATTAGTGCAGTGCTATGTGAATTTTGTATAGCATATGTACATGTATGTCCGTTCAAATGTCTGTAGTCTAAGACTATTCTATATGAATGGTCTGGTTTAGCTACAGGAATAAGGGATTATTCATCGGTGAGACACAGGGTTCGATTACCCCCTGGTATTCTAATTGTGTAAGTATTTCTCTCACTGGTGCCCTTGCTTCATGTTTTATGGGATACTGCGGTTGTGGCTGAGGTTCACCTTTAATGGGAATTACATGATATGGAGAATCCCTGTCCCACCCTACGTGATTTCTATATAACGCAGGTGACTATGCGAGAGACCATTTTATAGAATAGGACTCAGCGAGTTCCTCTGGAACAAGGGGCGAGAAGGAAGTTTTAATAAACTCCTCCCCAGCTGGGCAGGTGCGGACAAAATCAGGTGGCCAATCTTGTTCGGCCAGCAAAATGTCATATATCTTAACTACACGATCCCAGAAGATTGTGTGTATAGTGCGTTCAATGTCTCCTTCCAATTGTAAAGTTACTCTATACACCCTATCGGGTTCAGAGACACGCATATCTGGTGTTTCTACTTGTATGAAGTCATAGGTTGCTTTCACCTCCAGATGCTCTAGAAGATTCGCCGAACTATTGTGACCTCTGCCGCGCTGTCTAGCAGTGCTAGAGCCCATGTCTTGTTCTTCAAGAGAACCCTCTCCCTGAGTGGCATGTCTAACTGAGACTGCTGCCACTTTTTTCTTTTTAAACTGTTGTTTTTGTTGTACCGGTTTCTCTTCTTTCTTGTCAGAAACCTCCGAAGAGCGTTGTGATTCCTGTCTCGGTTTCACGTACTCTGTTCTCCGCTCTGACCGCCCACCTCTCTCATTTCTCTTTTCCGATGAGTCCTGAAAGGAACGAGATTGGCGTGTATCAGTATATTGATATCTATCAGGCATTTTTATATTATCTCTATTTCTGAGATTATACCTATTCTGCGGTGTCTCCGTACATGGAGATTCTCCACTTTCTTTTTCAGTTGTTTGTTGTTTTTTCTCCCAGCGCTTCTTATTACCCTCAGGTTGCTGTTTAGTATTATCTTTATTAATTTTTCACTGAAGTTGAGGTTCTTGGGGTCTAGCCCCCAGGCTATCTCAACCGATACTGGAATATGTTTCCGCTATTATTTTAGGCAGTTCCCGCTCCTGATCTTGTTGCGGAACTTCACGAAGACGCATGCGCACTGCAAGTGCAACTACTTCCCCTTTAAGATTGCTTAGGATTATCGAAGAAATTGTGGCAAAGTTGCCCATCAGTTGCATTCCTAAGTCTAAGGCCGGGGCAGCCCTGTATTCATCTTGAATTTGTTTAAGCACTTCCGGTAGGTTGGCTAGTGTCGGTGTACCGTGTGCCGTTGTATAGAGCGCGGCAAACACCGTGCCTCATGTATTACAATGTTACACTGTGGGAACCATCCCAAAGGGTAAACACATAGTTAATATCATATGTTTGTCCTGAGGTCCCGTATGGGGAAATACCGCCTCCAGCGTATTAATTTTGTGTGCCAGCCAAAACGGAGTCTCCTCTCGTTTTGCTGGGACCTTACCCATAATAGAGTGTACAGTCATCGGATTTATACCTGCTGTTACTGCTTGTGGTTGTGCTGGAGCAGCACGCGCTGGGTTTGTATTTAGTGTCTGCATCACAAATTGTACTAATCGTCTATATATTGCTGTTAAGTCAGTATATAAGCATCGAACCTCAGCCACCGCCATATTTGCAGCCGCAGGATGATGTGTATATGTGGCCAATAAAGGCCAGGTAGGACCATCATTATTTAGTGGACCTAACCTTACTGGTAATGTCATATGGGGTAGGGTGCCATCAAGCCAATTATTATGTTGTTGATAAGATAGAGGTATCTCTAAATATGCGTTCGCCCTGTATTGTCAAGGCGCGTTCGCTACTGTATATGTATGGAATGTATTTGTGTTCCCATCAACTGCTGGAAATGTGACCCAAGAGTAAAAAAGTTCGGTTCTATAGGCTGCGTGGGCGTCCACCACAAATGTGACTGGACTACCCTGGGCCGTAAGGCCGTGTGCTAGCAAATGTGCTGTGAGCGGTTGTCTCATGTTAAGAGCTATTTGTACAACCTGGGGATTCGCCATTAGAAAAGCTCCAAGAATTCAAAGAAGGCACACCAAGACGGGGTTTTTTCCTTTTAAGGTTCAAGTTTGAACAACCACCGCTGTAAATAGGGTTAAGTATACGGCGGTGGTGGAAATTCTCAGTACCACAGACGTCTCCGTATTCGGAACTGAGGGATCATTATATTATATGAGACCGAGATATGCTGGTGGACCTGAAAATTAGAGCCTGACCAAACGTTGGCGGCGCTATGTCGCATAGGCTCTCATTATCCTAATAAGACTACTGGATTTTGAGTGGCAAGATTGTTCACAGTGTGGAGGACTAAATCTGACCCACGGTGAAGGACCCTTGTCACTCTAAATCTGGGTTTTGCTCTGGCTAACTAGCAGTGCCTCATCTCTCCCAAAGGGAAGAGACAATTGGGCAGCCGAGCGCATGACATCTTAGTACTTCCCAGGGAAGTCGTGGTCACTCAGGTCACAACCGGTTGTCTCATACACAGTGCGGTCTCATATATAAATGACAAAGGCAGTTTAAGTTTTAAAGATTGGCTTAATAAAACAACTGCATTTTAGATAGCAAAGCATGAGCTGCAATAACCAGAACTACTCAACATAGTAGGATTAAAATAGTAACGATGAGAGTGAAGCACAAGAATAAAGCCATCATAGTGCCGCTAGATTAGTTTCTCTCTAAGTTATATTTCAAGCTCAGCATGTGAAGCTCTAAGCCTGCTTTCAGGTTCCCCCGGGAGGTCATCAACCCTCATACCTGAGCAAAGGCCTGTAATCTGCATCAGCATCTGCAACAGGGCATTCAGCATCTAGTTGTAGGTTCCTGGTCGGAATCTCCCTCTAACTTGTACTAAGACTAGAAAGTGTTTTTATAACTAACACACAGATGTTCTAAGAAAATGTCCCTACGTAAGGATGTGTATTTTCTACGAACACTAGAGACTAAACTCCTATCACGTTTACCGGCAATGTACCAGACTGTAGCCTTGACTGAAGCACAGAGTGAGCAAGAATGCATTGTTTGAGAACACAGTGCTGAACTAAGCTATACAGTGTTATAGAAGGAAATAAAAACAAGACCGTAAAACTGGGTATTGTGAAATAACAGCGCAAGGTTGAATAAAATGTATGTAGGGCAAAGTGCACAGAGGCCTAATATGTTAAGCTAACGCACATGAAGCTATGTTAAAAAATGGCTACACTACAGTGGCCTACCCAGAGCTGGATGGGCACTTGAGGGCATCACAGCAGCCACAAGGGGGTGAGTACAGGGGACATTACTACGATAAATGGTAGGTGACATGGGAACCGGGTGGTAGGTGTGAGTTAGTGGGTGCCCCTTAATGCCAGGTCCGACAGTGCAGCTCAAGGGTAATGGGTGTATGCAAATGCAGGTAAACTAGCTTCTTAGCATTCCATGTCAGTCAGGGCTTTGTGGGTACCAGGAGGGGTCCAGTTGGCAGTGTGTGGCCCTCATCTTGCCGTGGCATCTAGCCAAATCACTGGCAGTGAAATGCATAGTGCTCAATTCTGATCCCTGTGTGTGACGGTACTGTGTATGCCAACTGTGGTGTTGGTGTAGTAATTGACCCAGTGTTTCCTTTCTCTCTTTCCTTTCTCTCTCTTCCCTCCTTTTTTCTTCTGTCATCCTGTCCATGTGTCCGTTAACATCATCTGGTGGAGGAGCAGGGGCACAGGTGACAGAGGAAGCTGCATCCCACAGGACCCTGTAGGCAGAGTCCACCGACACCGAGGGAACCAGTGGGACGGAGGGCAAGGGGAGCACCATGGCAGAGACAGGAGGCAACAACACAGACTCATATACCTCCTCCGATGGAAGCTCCCTGGTGGTGGCGGACACCTCTGTTACCACCCCAGGTGCAGGTACAGCTGCCAGTCCCCGTACCAGTTCTGACAGTGATACCTCCTTCGATGGAGCTCCCTGCTGGTGGCGGTAACCTCTGTGCCCACCCAAACTACAAGTACAGCCTCCACCCCTGTACCAGCACCACCCTCCCAGTAGTCCCTGAGCGAGTTGCCCGCACCTGCTCACCCAGGAGGGTGGGCATCTCCTTCGCCCCAGGCACCGGCCCTGTCACAGTCAACCCTGCTGCCCTGAGTGAGGAGGCTATCAAGCTCCTGAGATCCATCTCTGTAGGGCGTCTCAGATGAAGCAATGCGATGCATTCCTGGAGGGCATCCACAGTGGATTGGCAGCCCAAAAGAGATCAAATCAGGCTCTGGCCTCCTCTCTGATGGCAGCCATTGTCCCTGTTCCTACCGTCCCTCCTCCAACTACCACTTCCCAGTCCCAGTCTCCTCAATCCCAACCCATGTCATGCACACATACAGACAAGAATGCACAGAAGACAACACACAAGAATGGCACAGTCAAACACAGACACCACACTTCATCCCACAAGCACTCGCGCAAACACCTGACAGTTGCAAACACAACCACATCTACTGCCTCCTCTGTCTCCCCCTTCTCCTCCTTCTCCACCTCCCTCACAGTCAGGTCCACACTCAAACCTGCATGCACTGCATCAACATCCACCACCAGCATCACCACACCAAGCAGGCAACACACCTCACTAGCACACACCTCCACAATATCCATGCACGTGTCCTCTGTGTCCTCTCCCATCCTGTCTGTCCCCTCCCTCCTAAAGGACACAAATGCAAGCACTCACACACCCAACAGCCATCCACCTCACATCAGCACACGGCCCATGCACTTGCACCCAAGTCCAGCAGACATACACCTCCAACTACCACTCTCTCAACCTCCACTCCCATTCCTCTTCCCTCATTCCACCCCACTGTCCCTAAGAAGCTTTTCCTTGCCCTACATGACCTCTTCGCTCCCTCCATGTAAGGTCCCAATAACCCAGCCCATCACCTCAGTCAAACAGTAAACGCCGACAGTGGTGGCACCACGTAGTCGTGGTAGCAAGGCAGTGAAGGATCCCACTCCACCAGACAGGAAGGTTAAGGATCCCACACCTCCGGCCATGAAGGAGAAGGAGCCCACACATCTTGCCATGTAGGGGAATAAGCCCTCAACCCCTGCCAGGAAGGGTAAGGATCCAACGCCTCCTGCCATGAAGAGGAAGAAGCCCTGGACTCCAGCGGATGCTGTCAGGGTGACACCACCACCAGTTGTAAAGGGTCCCTCACCAAACCGAATGTGCAGCCTACTCCTCCTGCAGAGGCTGCCCATGAGGCACCTTCACCTGCTGAGATAGTGCAGCCCTCACCTCCAGCAGAGGCTGCCCAGGAAGTACCTTCACCTGCTTTCACAGTGTAACCCTCACCTCCAGCAGAGGTTGTCATGTTGACACCACCACTGCCAGCACCAGTGGTCACGGGGCCCTCACCGCCAGCTGAGGAATTGCAGCCTACTCCTGCTGCAGAGGCTGCCCAGGAGGCACCTTCACCTGCTGACACAATGTAGCCCTCAGCTCCAGATGACACAGTGCAACAAGCACCACAAGTGGAAGCAATGTAGGGTACCCTCCTAGGACTGCTGTGCAAGGGGCCCCCTCCAGAAGCAGTGGGCAGGTTTCTCCCCTTAGAGACTGTGACCTTGCACTCCCATGCACAGAGATATGGGCATGGAGCCCTCTCCAGAACCAGTGGGAAAGTCACCCACTCCAGAGACTATGGCCTTGCACTTCTCTCCACAGAGATATGGGCATGAAGCCTCCTCCAGAAGCAGTGGGCTTGTTCCCATATTCGGATGAGGTGCCCTCCACACCCCCATCTCTCTGAATTTCCAGCCCACTTGCAAACTGATGCCCCTGCAGAGTTCTATCTGGATGAAGTCAGGATTCGAGTTGGGCCTTGGACTGTGCCCTGAGGCCATGTGGGCCCTTAGTACGTTGGACTGGTCATTCTACATATCTGTTTCTCGTACAATTGGTTATTTTGGTAGCTGTTTACAATCAATACATTCTCATTACTACCTTCTTGTTGTCCTTGCATTATTCTGCCGTGTCGTGTGCCCTTGCTTTTCATCTGCAGCTGGTTGTGTGTTTGGTGTGTGTGTGTCTGGTGTGTGTCGTGCGTGTGTGTGTCACTCTCATTTTCCTCCTGCCCCACCTTGTGTGCTAGGTGGCTGTACTCACCATCGTCGTAGGCGTTGGTGTTCCAGGTGGAGCACGACATAGATGAGCATCGGTAAGACTTGCAGTTCCATTTCAATGGTGGCGTTGTTCTTCCCTGTGTCTCCGATGGTGAGTCTTTTGTCTTCTGTGTTCTGTTTCCACCAGGCTTTTGATGGCGTTGGTACCACCCCGGAAATCATGGCGGTTTCCTGCGTCATGATATGGTGGGTGGTACTTTATCTTCCACCTGGCTGTTGATGGATACTGCTGTGGTCAGTGGTGTTAACGCCCTGGCGGTTGGTGTGGTACATTGGCTGTCTATAGGAGTTAATACTGCCATGGTCATAATTTGACGGTAATTACCACCAGCCTGTTGGCGGTATTACCGCCACATTATCACTCACCGCCAATGTCATAATGAGGGCCTACATTTTTGTGTCCAGTATATGTTTGTTTTTTTACTGAAAATTGTTTTTAATTTTTTTTTTGTATTTAGTAAATTGTACATTTCTACATAGAATTCATAGGATTTCTATATTAATGCTGTTATTTTCATTTGTTTATGAGGGACTTTGGGTCACATGGCTAGGTGTAGTCGGCAGTAAGTCTTTGTGTATTCCTCCCCAATAGCTATACACAATAGAGCGCTTAAGTGTGCCTGGATGGTCCATCACTGGCAGGATTGGCGTGGAGCTGGAACTTGAATAGGCTATGTCCTACCTTCACATAAAGGACTGCATGCTCCCTGTAGTTAGTCTGGAGCCAGGGCAGGGGAGGCAGGAACCTGAGCACTTCAAATGGAACCCTCTGGAAGCTTTTACCACTTCAAAGAAAGCACCTGGTTTAAATATTGGACCTCATACACCAACTCTTCAGTACACTTCTGGACCTGTGGAAGATTCTGCTAGGAACAAGGACTGCTGTGCTGCTGAAAGGAGGGCCACTTTGCTGAATTTCTGACCTGAAGGGCTGCTGCCCTCCTGTGCTGTCCTGCTGTCCTCTTGTTTGGGGAAGAAGGACTGGACCTGCAACCTGTGCCCACAACTACCAGAGTGACTCCAATGACTAGTCTCTTCTAACTAGCACCTGGACTCTGCAACTGTGAGTCCTATCTTGCTAAGTGCTGCCATCCCAGTCATGGACCCTTGGAAGAAGGCCTAAACTTACTCTTCTAGCCCATCTGTGGACCCAGTAGAACTGAACATCTCCTCTGCTGCGCTGTGCAACCCCTAGCTGAACTGGCACATCTCCTCTCCTGTGCTAGCGTTTCCGACATCAGGACTTCGCACTGTCTTTACAACACGCAGCCTCATAGGAACCACTCCTGTGTGATGCATCCCTAAAGCAGTCCCTTGCATTACAAACTTCTCACCAATGGCATCCTCTATGTTGATGTAGGACTCCGGATTGCATGCCCTTCAGCTTCTTCAGAAAGCCGCTGGTGTGAGACACATCCTTGATGCAGACTTTGCGTTGCAAGTCCCCTCGTTGCCGGCCTCTTTGACGGTGATGCATGACCTCGCATCGCAGCCTTGCAGCTCCATAGAACCAATGCTGCATGACACATCTCCAACTGGGACCTCCCATTGCCTCGGCTGCAGGACACATCCTCAACGCAGGACCTCACAATACTCTGTAACTAGTATTTAAGGTACTCTTGTTCAGCAGGCCTATCCTGGGTCTGTAGCAGGCCCGCACTCCTTCGCAGTTGGCCTGAACTTGTGACATTTGTGCTTTTGGTTGCTATTTCACTTAAATCTTTAAACTTGTATATTTCTGGTTCCACTAATTGGAATTTGGCAATTTTGTTCTTGCTCTATTCATTAAAGCTCTCTCTACATTTCTGTGTGGGATCCTTTGTGTGTGGTATTTTTATTACTGTTTGAAGTGTTGCTCAAATACTTTACACAGTGCTTCTAAGTTCATCCTGACTGCTTTGTGCCGGCCTACCAGAGGGTTCAGCACAGGTTAATTTGCGGTTTACTTGTGACATCACCCTTACAAGGATTGGGGTTGCTGCTTGAGTAGGGTTTCAGACTCCTCAAAGAGTAAGCCATTTTTTTTACAAACAGAAAGAAGCATGGCTTACTTCAGAATAATGGCACGCTGTTGTGGTATTTTTCTACATAATTTTCTTGCAATATCAGCGTGATGCATATTATCAAAAATGACTCCCTGCTTACTCAGGGGCATATTTATACTCTGTTTGCGCCGGAATTGCGTCGTTTTTTTTTACGCAAATCCGACGCAAAACTAACTCCATATTTATACTTTGGCGTTAGACCCGTCTAGCGCCAAAGATCTTGGAGTTTGCGTCATTTTTTAGCGTGGACACCTACCTTGCGTTAATGATATGCAAGGTAGGCGTTCCCATCTAAAAAATAACTCCGAGGCATGTGCGCCGTATTTACACTCCCGGGCAAAAATGACGCCCGGGAGTGGGCGGGTAAAAAAAAATGACGTCCAGCCGTTTTAGCGGAATTTTTTAACGCCTGGGCAGGCGTTAAGGGACCTGGGCAGGCGGAAGGAGCCCAGAGGTGCCCTCCCATGCCCCCAGGGACACCCCCTGCCACCCTTGCCCACCCCAGGAGGACACCCAAGGATGGAGGGACCTATCCCAGGGAACTTAAGGTAAGTTCAGGTAAGTATTTTATTTTTATTTTTTTTGTGGCATGGGGGGCCTGATTTGTGCCACCCTACATGCCACTATGCCCAATGACCATGCCCAGGGGACAGAAGTCCCCTGGGCATGACCATTGGGCAAGGGGGCATGACTCCTGTCTTTGCTAAGACAGGAGTCATTTCAATGGGGGTTGGGAGTCAAAAGAAATGGCGCTAATCGGGTTGAGGCGAAAATTTTGCCTCAGTCTGACTTGCCCCATTTGTTGGCGCCCAACCTCCATTTTCCCCTACGCCGGTGCTGCATGGTGTAAGTCATTTTTTTTTACGCACACCAGGCAGCTCCGCCGGCTAACGTCATTCCATAAATACGGCGCCCGCATAGCGCTTTGGAATGGCGTTAAATTTTTTGACGCACAACTGCGTTGGCGCAGTTGTGCACCAAAAAGTATAAATACGGCCCTCAGTCTCAAGTAGCATCCACACATTCTACAAAATAAATGACATATGCTTTGTTGCATTCACATCAAGTCCGCTTGTGTAGAATTCCATTTAAATTCCGAGTTAGGCATCTGTTTAAAACGTGATGCTGCAAGGGATTTTGACATACATTCAGTCTACGACTCAACAGGGAATGACATGAACCCGATTTCCTGCTATATGGTAAGTGTGTTGATGTTGCAAAGTATTCTGGTGATTATTTATTCTTATTTTATTGCAAAAATATATTGTTCTATTGTAGATGCAGAATTTTCGAAATTAAGTAAAATATAATCTGTTATCAGCTTTACCAATGGGTCTTCCACTATCTTTCCTTTGTAAATTGATGTGAACCAAATTTCTGGTTATTATTAACAATTCTATCAAATGTACATCATTATTTTTGAGTGATGTATTTTTTAATTCTATTTTATGCTGGTTTAGAAGCACACCGAAACTATAAAACAAATCATTTTCAAGTCTTTTAATAGCGTCTTGCAAATTCTAAAGTGGATTACCTAACCTCAGAAGATCACCTGATCAAAGGATTCATAACAAACTATAGCCACAGTGGACACTAAGAGCAACAATTAAAACTTAGAGATCGCTATCAGTTCGGAGAGGATTTTTTAGACGAAAGTACTCCTGAAGCACTGGGCAGGGGCACTTTCTTCTAAACTGAAACTCTAGCCATCACCATTTCAGGGTGCAGATCAGCATTTTTACTGATTCTTAACATATCCAAAGCAGTGGGTTGTTTCTGAAAAATAAAAAAAAACAATAACCCTAACACGAATTGAGTTTTCTCCCAGCATGTGGGGAATATTGTTCATTTTTCCTGCCATGACTTGAGTGTATGTCCCCCACAGGAATAATATGCATAAGAAGGTCCACTCTATATAGCGAATGCTTCTGACACACTGACTGGGCTGCCCTGTGGCCGCTGTGCTTCTGGGTCATTGATTGCCAATAGCATAGACAGCTGAGGGCCCGCCATCAGAAATCTAGTGGTTTTGTGATTCTAAATAATGTGGGGTATCAAAGAGTTGATGTGGCAGTGGCTGCTCTCATTTAGAGCTTGTTTTCCACGCTCCTAACCTTAAAAACGGCTGAGGGCCTGGTTTAGTGTTTGGTGGCAAATGCAACTCAGTGCCCTGTCTGCCAGTCCTTCGGTCCGGCCACCTCATTACGTGATGGGTGGACCTAAACTATTCAGCCAACAGATCCCTCATTGGCTCTGTGACCTGAGTGCTTTCTGTTGCAGCCTCATTGAGTAGAGGAGTAGGGGTCATCAGAGGAAGCACGTTGCACCATCTGTCCAATTTTGGGTGGATGTGTAATGCCTTTTTTTACTGCTCTTCACCACTAGAAAAAAAGCTGGTGGTGAGGGCTAGAAAAGAAACAGTAGTGAACCCCACAGCCTGGGAGAATACTCTCAGGATGTGAGGGGTCATTATTTCTTTCATACACAAACTCCCACCCTGGGAAATATAGAAATAACCTCAAGATTCAAATGACCTCAGCACTTCAAGGTTCAGAGGGAAATATGGAAAAACTGCCTCCTGGGCTGGGAAGCACAAGGTCTCCAATCCCAGTTAATTTATTTTAACACCAATAGAACTCTGTACCCTACATTCAAACCGTGTGCCTGTCGCTTCCAATATTACAAATAAATTACCCCATCACTTGAATATTCTTCTACCATAAAATGAGTAATGCCAGGAATGAAAAACACCAATAACCACTCCATTAAATGTTCCTAACTTGTCACCTTACAAAATAACTTAGCAAGGCACTCAGCTTTACAAATGTCCAGCTAGTAAATCTTGAAACGTCAAGCACCTAGACTTTTCCTCTAACGTGTCCATTGATGCAGGACTGAAGTCTATCATGCACTAGTTAAAACCGCAAGTTGGAACTTGTAGGGAAGTACCCTTTTTTGGCATGTTACCACCAATTTCTGCCTGATGTCAGTGTGTTTTTGATGGTGTCACTGGGATCCTGCTATCCAGAACTCCAGTGCTCCTGCTCTCTCTCTTTCTAAATTTGTCACTGCAGTTTAGTGACTCCATATTGCACTTCAAATAGGCACACTGGACCCCCCTTATAAGTCCCTAGTATATGATACATAGGTACCCAGGGCATTGGGGTTCCAGGGAATTCTTTTGGACTGCAGCATTTCTTCTGCCACCCATAAGGAGAACATACAAAGACCTCTTCAGGACTGCCATTGCAGTCTGCGTGAAACAGTGTATGCACTATTTTACGGCCATTTTTACTGCACAAAGTCACTTATATGTCACCTATATGTCTAACCTTCAGACCCTGAAGGCTAGGTGCGTAGCATCTGTGTTTGAGGGCACCCCTGCACTACCAGAGTTGCCCCCACGTCATCCAGGCCCATTTTCCCGTACTTTGTGAGTGCGGGGACGCCATTATAAGTGTGCACTACATATAGGTCAATACATATATGTAGCTTGACAATGGTAACTCCGAATATGGCCAAGTAAGGTGTCTAACAACTGGGAATTGTACCCCAATACTGATTCCAGCATTGGTTGCACAATCCCTTGCACTCTGGGGGCTCCACCATGCCCCCCATTACTACCATACCAGCCTTCTGAGGTTTTCACTGCAGCCCCAGCTGCTGCCACCTCACAGACAGGCTTCTGCCATCCTGGGGCTTGAGCAGCTCAATCCCAGAAAAGCAGAACACTGCATTTCCTCTAGGAGAGGGGTGTTACACCCTCTCCCTTTGGAAATAGGTGTTACAGGCATGGGAGGGGTATCATTCCAGAGCTTTTGGAAATTCTGTGAAGGGCACAGATGGTGCCCTCCTTGCATAATCCAGTCTACATCGGTTCAGGGACCCCCAGTCCCTGCTCTGGCGCGAAACTGGACAAAGGAAACGGGAGTGACCACTCCCCCATGCATCATCATCCCAGGGGTGCTGCCCAGAGCTCCTCCAGAGTGTCCCTTGGTTTTGCCATCTTATTTTCAGGATGGTCAGAGAACTCTGGGAGCATCTGAGTGGCCAGTGCCAGCAGGTGATGTCAGAGAACCCTCCTGATAGGTGCTTACCTGGTTAGGGGACCAATCCCCCTCTCAGGGCTATTTAGGGTCTCTCCTCTGGGTGCTTCTTCAGATTCGGATTGCAAAACTTCAGCAGGAATCTTCATCCTTTACTTCATCTTCTATAAAAGGATCAATCGCTGACTTCTCAAGGAACTCTAAAACTGCAACAAAGAAGCTAAGACGACTTCTGCAACCTTGTAACTTCAGCTCCTGCCAGCAATAGCAACAGTTTCCAGGTTGTGCATCCTCAGAGGACTGCCTGTCTTCAGCCTGCAGTAGAAAAACTGTAGGAATCTCCCATGGAGTGCTTTAGCAGGCACCTCTCTGAAGCGATGACTAGCGGCTTGGACCCCATCTCCAGACAACAGGCATGGATCCAGCAACACAGGTGGTGGACTAAAGTGAATCCAGCAGTCCCACTGTCCAGCTGTCCAACTTTGGTGGAGGTAAGAGCTTAGGGCCCCACGCAAGACAGTACCCCTGTGTGACTTGCAGTTGCTAAGGCTTGTGTGTGACCTTCTGAGAAGTTTTTGTATGCACAGCACTGCTTAGGCCCCCAGGACTCCATCCTGTGACGCACAGCTTACTGAGTGGTTCTCTGGCAGCGTGGGAATCCTTTGTGTCGTGCTGTGTGGGCCTCATTTGCACCTTCTTTGTCCCCATGCTGTGGAACTCATGTGCATGCTGCCTGGTCTTGTGAGGTCTCTCTGAGTTGCTCAGAGCCTCCTCTCTCCCCCCCTCCTGGGTAGAGGCCACCAGGTCCCTCCTGGTCCCGGGCAGCACCATTTTCTGCTAACTGCAATCTTTGCATTTACCAAGGCTTGTTGGTGGAATCCAGGGAGGCAAACCAGACTGCTTTCATCCATCTGGTGTAGGACATCTTCTGCACCAACCAGGAACCTGCAACTGTCTTCTTTGGTGCAATACTGACTTTGTCTTCTCACCAGTGGTTCTACTTTTGCACCTTCACCTGGGTTAGCAGAGGCTCCTGTTCTCCCTGGACTTTTCACTGCTTCTTGGACTTGGTCCCCTTCTTCCACGGGTCTTCAGGTCCAGGAATCTATTGTTGGTGTATTGCAGTCTCTTCTGGTTCTTGCATAATCTTCTATCACGACTTCTAGTGTGTTTGAGGAAACTTACTGTGTTTTACTCCTGCTTTCTTGGGCTCTTGGGTGGGATATTTTACTTACCTTTGGTGTTTTCTTACACTCCCAGCACCCCTCTACACACTACACTTGCCTAGGTGGGAAGCCGGCTTTCGCATTCCACTATTTTAGAATATGGTTTGTGTTTCCCGTAAGTCCATTGCAACCTATTGTGATTTTCACTATTTGCACTGTTTTCCTACTGTGTACTTACCTGTTTCTGGTTACTAGTGTATATATTGTGTGATTTACTTACCTCCTAAGGGATTATAGCCTACAAAGTATTTTTGGCATTGTGTGACTAATATAAAGTACCTTTTGAGTATTGTCTTTCATGTGTGTAAGTACTGTGTGACTACAGTGGTATTGCAAGAGCTTTGCATGTCTCCTAGTTCAGCCTTGGCTGCGCTGCCTACAGCTACCTCTAGAGAGCTTGGCTTCTAGACACCGACTACATTTCTCTAATAATGGATAACTAGAACTGTTATAATGTCTATGTACCTTTGGTACCCACTACAAACCAGGCCAGCCTACTACATTGGTGGTGCAGCGGTGGAACCTGCAATTTCCTTATCACTCTGTCACTGGTGCTTTACACAGGAAAGTGTACTCTGTACTTGGGGCTATACAAAACCATACCTAGTAATTGTGCTTGCATTCTAAAATTCAAAGATTTAGCTAAAGTAGGTATTTTCTTTCCTTTTACTTTACTCTAACTTTTCTGTCACTATGTCTTCCTCTCAGACACCCCTAGGGTTATCAAAACCACTTATGAGAAACTAAACTTTAAAGGTTTGAGGGGGCTTTGCTTAGAGAGAGGCCTAGGGATTGGGAAGAACCCTAACAAAGATTTCCTTTTAAATCTCCTTCTTTTTGATGACCAAGAACAGTCTGGTCACCAGGTAGAGGAGGTAAAGTGGGATTCTATTCAGGTAGAATTAGGAGAGGGTCCTGAGGACACAGCGGAGGGTCCTTCACTAGATCTTCCCTCTTTTAAACCATCTAGTGGAGCTGGAAGTGGGAGGGGGGTCACACACAAGTAGAGCTCCCTTCACACCTAGAGGTCAGGTTTCTTTGGGTTATACAAGCCAGGGAAAGATCTGCCTCTGCTCATTCCAATGTCACTTCAGTCTCAGAATTGTCCCACACATCCAACCCTGAGGACAACTCCCTAGATAGGGAACTCGGAAAGCTGAGGTTGGAGGAGGCCAGACTGAGGCTGCAACAGTTGGCCTTAGAAAGGGAAGCCCTATCTGTGGAAAGGTAAAGACTGGTGTTGGTGTTAGTTCCCCATGGTGGCAGCAGCAATAGCAGTTTCAGGAGCTATGATGTGAGGGAGAGCACCGTTGACTCTAGAAACCTACACAAGATTGCCCCCCCTTACAAGGACAGGAATGACATCTACAAGTGGATTGCTGCACATGCCTGTAAAGTTCAGAGGGTCCCTCAGATGCAATGGGTGCTATTCTGTGGTTATCCTTCTCTGGCAAGGGGAGAGAAAGACTCCTTGCTGTCAGAGAAGATGATTCATATAATTACAATGTTTTGAAGATAGCACTCTTGGATGAATTTGGCTTAACCATTTAATAATATAGGATTAAGTTCAGAGAAACAAGTAAACAGTTTTCACAGGATTGGATAGACTTTGTGGACTGTTCAGTGAAGGGTTAGAAGGTTGGTTAAATGGCAGCAAAGTGTCTGATTATGAGGGTCTATATAATCTAATCCTGGGAGAACATATTCTTATCAATTGCATGTCTGATTTGTTGCACCAGTACTTGTTAGACCCAGATCTGACCTCTCCCCAAGAATTGGGAAATAAGGTAGACAATAGGTCAGAACATGGGTGAGAAGAAAGGCTCATACAGGGGGTGAAAAAGACAAGAAGAAGGATGGTAAGTCTCATGATAAGGGTGGGGACAAATATAAAAAGTCAGAGTCTTCCTCAGGTCCCCAAAAATCTTCTAGGGGTGGGCCCAAATCCTCTTCAAACCAACAGAAAAAGCCATGGTATTACCTATGTAAAATCGAAGGCCATTAGGCAAGTGATCCCACTTGTCCCAAGAGGAACACCAAACGTCCCACCACCACAACCCCCACAGCTTCCACTAGTGCCCCTAGTAATAGCAGTGGTGGTAGGAAAAACTCTACTAATAGCCAATCTAAGGGTGTAGCTGGGATCACTTTAGGTAATGTAGTGGGGGATGGTCTAGTTAGGGAGACCACTGAGACTGTTTTAGTCTCAGATGGTGGCATTGACCATGCCATCTTGGTTGTTTGTCCCCTTAATATGGATAAGTACAAGAAACTACCCGTAATATATGGTGTTCAGGTTGAGGCCTACATGGACACAGGTGCCAGTGTCACTATGGTGATGGAAAAACTTGTAACCGCTGAGCAACATCTACTTGGTCATCAGTACCAAGTTACTGACGCCTATTACAGCACTTTTAGTCACCCCATGGCTGTTGTGAATCTCAAATGGTATGTGGGTTTACTGGTCGAAAGAAAGTTGTTGTATCCACTGACCTACCTGTAGAATGTCTACTGCGCAATGATTTGGAGACTTCAGCTTGGGCTGAAGTGGAATTGGAGGATGGGCATTCCTGGATACATCTTTGCTCTCTCCAGGGCTCAGGTCAAGAGACAAAGAGGACAGGGAAACTTGGATCCTGGAACAATGGACCAAGTGCTCCCAAAAACTAGGGCTAGAAAGGGCAAACCCTTGTCCACTATCCTGCCCTCTCCAGAAGATTCCCCTTTTGATGAGGAGAACTCAACTCCTGGTGCAGAAACTGCACCAGAGGAGCTTCAGGCTGACACAGCTGAACTTGTGGGTGCAGGGGGGGCCTGCCAGGGAGGAACTGAGTGTGGCACAGCAGACCTGTCCCACACTAGAGGGTTCAAGACAGCAAGCTGTCAAACAAAAAGCAGGGAATGTCATTGACTCACACAGAGTTTACTGGGAGAATAATCTCTTTTACACTGAGACAAGGGACCCAAAACCTGGTGCTATCAGGAGACTGTCATTCCCTTGCAGTGTAGGGAATTCCTTCTAACTCCGGCACATGACACTCCCCTTGCTGGACATCTGGGGCAAAGTAAGACTTTGGACAGACTGGTCCCTCACTTTCGCTGGCCTCACATGTCAGTGGACACAAAAGAGTTTTGTCACTCTTGTGTCACTTTCCAAGCCAATGGCAAGACTGGTGGTACTCCAAAGGCCCCCTTAATCCCACTGCCTGTAGTTGGGGTGCAGTTTGAGAGGGTTGGGGTTGACATTGTTGGCCCCCTTGACCCTCCAACCACTTCTGGAAACAGATTAATTTTAGTGGTAGTGGACCATGCCACAAGATAATCAGAAGCCATCCCCTTAGGGACCACTACAGCTTCTGCAGTAGCAAAAGCCCTCCTGGGAACATTTTTCAGGGTGGACTTTCCTAAAGAGGTAGTATCGGACAGGGGTAGCAACTTCACATCTGCATACTTAAAAGCAATGTGGAAGGAATGTGGTGTAACCTATACATTTACCACACCCTATCATCCACAGACAAATGGACTGGTTGAGAGATTTAAACAATTTCTCAAAGGCATGATCATGGGACTCTCTGAACAACTCACGAGGAGATGGGATGTCGAACTGCCATGCCTCCCTTTTGTCTACAGGGAGGTACCCCAGAAAGGAGTGGGCTACAGCCCCTTTGAACTCCTTTTTGGTCACCTGTTAGGGGTCGACTTGCACTTGTCAAAGAGGGATGGAAGCAATCCTTGAAGCCCCATAAACAAGACAATGTGGATTATGTGCTTGGCCTGAGGTCACGAGTGGCTAAGTACATGAAAAAGGCCACTAATAACCTTCAGGCAAGCCAAGAGCTACAAAAGCAATGGCATGACCCATGGGCCAGCCCAGTGGTGCCAAAACCTGATTCTCAAAATGGGAAAAAGGAAATGAGGTTTTGTGTGAATTATAGAGGGCTCAACACAGTCACCAGGACACCGCCACCACCATGGCCTCCATCCACTCCAGATCACCATCGGACCCCTGCCCACACCATATCTTCAACAAGGCAAACATCATCATTGCCCCCCACCTCTGCAAAACCATCAACAGCTCCTTCGAGTCAGCCACCTTCCCAGAAAGATGGAAGCACGCAGAAATCAACGCCCTGCTAAAGAAACCAAAGGCAGACCCAGACGACTACCGGCCGATCTCCCTCTTTCCCTTCCCAGTCAAGGTCATCGAAAAAATTGTAAACAGCCAACTATCCCGGTTCCTGGAAGACAGCAAGGTACTCAACACCTCCCAATCCTGATTCCGCAGAAACCACAGCACTGAGACTGCACTCATTGCTGCCACAGATGACATTAGGACCATGCTCGATGAAAGAGAAACTGCAGCACTCATCCTCCTGGACCTCTCCGCAGCTTTCGACACAGTATGTCATCACACTCTCCGCACACGCCTACACAACGCTGGAATCCGTGACAAGGCACTCGACTGGATCTCGTCATTTCTCTCAGGCAGAACCCAGAGAGTCCGCCTCCCACCGTTCCTGTCAGAAGCTTCCAGAATCATCTGTGGCGTTCCCCAAGGATCTTCGCTCAGCCCCACGCTCTTCAACGTTTACATGGCCCCCCTCACCAACTTCGCACAAAACCACCACATCAACATAGTTTCCTACGCAGACGACACTCAGCTCATCCTCTCCCTCACGAAAGACCCTACAACTGCAAAGAACAACCTCCACAACGGACTTCACGCCATTGCCAGCTGGATGGAATCAAGCTACCTCAAGTTAAACACAGACAAGACAGAAGTCCTCATCTTTGGCACCAACTCCTCAACTTGGAATGACTCCTGGTGGCCCACCTCCCTAGGAACCGCGCCCTCACCCACCACCTACGCACGCAACCTAGGCTTCATTTTGGACTCCACACTCAGCATGACTCAGCAGGTCAATGCCATCTCCTCTTCCTGCTACAACACTCTCTGCACGCTCCGCAAAATCTTCAAGTGGATTCCCGTTGAAACCAGGAAAACTGTCACCCACGCCCTCGTCAGCAGCCGATTGGACTACGGAAACGCCCTCCTAACAAAACTGCAAAGAATCCAGAACGCATCCGCCCGCCTTATTCTGGACATCCCACGCCGTGACCACATTTCCCCCCACCTCAGAGACCTTCACTGGCTACCAGTGTCAAAGAGGATCACCTTCAAACTCCTCATCCACGCACACAAGGCCCTCCTCAACACAGGCCCAGCCTACCTCAACGACAGACTTACCTTCCACACCTCCACCCGCAATCTTCGCTCCGCCACCCTCGCCCTCGCCTCAATCCCCCGCATCCGCTGCACCACAGCTGGAGGAAGATCCTTCTCTCACCTAGCCGCCAAGACCTGGAACTCCCTACCGCTCCACCTTCGCCAGACCTAAGACCTCTTGACATTCAGGAAACGCCTCAAGACATGGCTCTACGAACAGTAGCCCCGCCCCCCCAGCGCCTTGAGACCCTAACGGGTGATTAGTGTGCTCTATAAATCCTTGATTGATTGATTGATTGATTGAGGCTCACCCTATACCCAGGGCTGATGAGCTGATAGATACGCTGGCGTCTTCAAAGTATCTGAGCACTTTTGATTTGACTGCAGGGTATTGGCCGATCAAGCTATCAGAAGATGCTAAACCTAAAACTGCATTCTCAACCATAGGAGGGCATTACCAATTTACATTTATGCCCTTTGGCCTGAAGAATGCACCTGACACTTTCCAAAGGCTGGTGAATACAGTCCTCCAAGGAAGCTTTCAGTGCAGCATATCTAGGTGATATTGCTGTATTTAGCTACATCTGGGATGACCACCTGGTCCACCTGTGGACATTTTTGGATGCCCTGCAAAAGGCAGGCCTCACTATCAAGGCTTCAAAATACCAGATACGGCAGGGGAAGGTGGTTTATCTGGGACACCTAGTTGGTGGGGAATAGATTGAACCACTACAGGGGAAGATCCACACTACTTTAGACTGGTCACCCCCTACTACTCAGACCCAGGTCAGAGACTTTCTTGGTCTCACTGGGTAGTACATTAGGAACTATGGCTACATTGTTGCCCCTCTTAATGACCTCACTTCAAAGAAAATTCCCAAGAAGGTATTATGGACAGCCAGCTGTGAAAAAGCTTTTGATGAGCTTAAGCAGGCTATGTGTACTGCAGCTGTCCTGAAAAGTCCAAAAGTTTGTAAGACAGTCATTGTCCAGAGAGTTGCTTCTGAGGTAGGGGCTGGGCCAGGATCAACCTGTTGCTTTTATTAGTAGAAGGTTCACCCTCAGAGAAAAGCGTTGGTTACCCACAGAGAGGGAGGCCTTTGCTGTGGTCTGTGCTTTGAAGAAGCTAAGACCCTACTTGTTTGGGACTCACTTCATAGTTCAGACAAACCACAAACCTCTCTTACGGTTAAAACAGATGAAAGGAGAAAACCCTAAATTGCTGAGGTGCTCCATTTCCCCACAGGGTACAGACTTTACAGTGGAACATAGACCTGGGAGTAACTACTCCATTGCAGATGGACTCTCCATGGCGAGGTTATTCTTCTTGTTTGGGGCCTATGATTACAAGGGACAGAGGAGTCATCATCCATCAATATGTATATGATGTCTAGTTGTTAGACCTAACAGCCTTAGGGTGGGCATCCCCCAACTTTATGCCTGTCTCCCTCCACTTTTATGACACTGTCTTTGCTGGTTTTAGGACTCTGCACACTTTACCACTGCTAAACAGTGTTAAAATGCATATGCTCTCTCCCTCAAACATGGCAACATTGGTTCATTCCCAATTGCCATATTTGATTTACTTGTAAGTCCCTAGTAAAGTGCAGTGCATGTGCCCAGGGCCTGTAAATTGAATGCTACTAGTGGGCCTGCAGCACTGGTTTTGCCACTCACATAAGTAGCCCCGTAGCCATGTCTCAGACCTGGCATTGCAAGATCTGTGTGTGTAGTTTCACTGACACTTCAACTTGGCATTTAAAAGTACTTGCCAAGCCTGAAACTCCCCTTTTTCTACATCTAAGTCACCCTTAAGGGTGGCCCTAGGTAACTCACAGGGCAGGGTTCTATGTAGGCAAGAGCCAGTACATGTGCATGTGTTTTTTATATGTCCTGGTAGTGAAAAACTTCTAAATTCATTTTCCACTACTGTGAGGCCTGCTGCTTTCATAATCTAGCATTAGGACTGCCCTCATATAGTGTACTATTGTATAAATGTCACTTTTAAAAAGTAAATATTTCTCTGCACTTAAAATCCATTTGTGCCCTCAGCCTGTCTCTAATCAGCGTCTGGGCTGGGCTGGTTGACATTCAGTCACACCTGCACTCATCTGCATAATCAATGGGTCTTCCTGGGATGGAAGGGTGGAGGGCCTGACACCTACATTTCAAAGGCTTCTGGTCTGCCCTCACACAGTAGGCTGCCAAACCTCTTACTGGGACTCTGGCAGACAGATCTGTACTGAAAGGGAACTTGTGCGCTTCAAAACCATGCTTTGAAGTCTCCCCCACTTCAAAGGCATTTTGGGGTATATAAACTAAGGGCCATATTTATACTTTTTGACGCAAAACTGCGCTAACGCAGTTTTGCGTCAAAAAAATTAGCGCCGGCTAACGCCATTCTGAAGCGCCATGCGGGCGCCGTATTTATTCAATGACGTTAGCCGGCGTTAGCCGCCGGCGCTGCCTGGTGTGCGTGAAAAAAACCGTTGTACACCAGGCAGCGCCGGCGTAGGGGGATATGGAGCTTGGGCGCCAAAAAATGGGGCAAGTCAGACTGAGGCAAATTTTTCGCCTCAACCCGATTTGCGCCATTTTTTTCGACTCCCAACCCCCATAGAAATGACTCCTGTCTTAGCAAAGACAGGAGTCATGCCCCCTTGCCCAATGGCCATGCCCAGGGGACTTCTGTCCCCTGGGAATGGTCATTGGGCATAGTGGCATGTAGGGGGGCACAAATCAGGCCCCCCTATGCCACAAAAAAATAAAAAATAAAACACTTACCTGAACTTACCTTAATGTCCCTGGGATGGGTCCCTCCATCCTTAGGCGTCCTCCTGGGGTGAGCAAGGGTGACAGGGGGGGTGAAAGGGGGCATGGGAGGGCACCTCTGGGCTCCTTCCGAGCCCACAGGTCCCTTAACGCCTGCCCTGACCAGGCGCTAAAAAACGTCGCAAAAGCGGCCGTACGTCATATTTTTTGACCCGCCCACTCCCGGGCGTTAATTTTGCCCGGGAGTGTAAATACGGCGCACATGCCTCGGAGTCAATTTTTTAGACGGGAAAGCCTACCTTGCATATCATTAACGCAAAGTAGGTGTCCACGTTAACAAATGACGCAAACTCCATGGACTTTGGCGCTAGACGCATCTAACGCCAAAGTATAAATATGGAGTTAGTTTTGCGTCGGAATTGCGTAAAAAAAAACGACGCAATTCCGGCGCAAACAGAGTATAAATATGCCCCTAAGTCCCTGACCCCACCAACTCAGACACTTCTGGACCTAAACCTGCAACCTGTAAAGAGGAACTGCCTGGCTGCCCCAAGGACTCATCTGGACTGCTTTGCTGAGAAGGACTGCTGCCCTGCTGTTGCCCTGCTGCCCTGCTGCCCTGCTGCCCTGCTGCCCTGTGACTTTGCTGAGAAGTGCTTTCCAAGGGTTTGGATTGAGCTTTCCTCCAGTTTTCTGTAGTCTCAGTGCTAAAAAGACTTAGGTGGTCATTACAACCCTGGCGGACGGTGTTAAAGCTGCGGTAATACCGCAAACAGGCCGGCGGACAAAAAAAGGGAATTACGACCCTGGCGGAAACCGCCAACTAAGACAGCCACTTTAACACATCGCCCGCCACGGCAGTACTGACAAACAGCGCGGCGGTCACCGCCAACAGACAGGCGGAAGACAATGTACCGCCCACACTATCACAACACACCAATCCGCCACCTTTTCCGGGGCAGATTCACCGTGGATAAAAACACGGCGGAAACAGCTTGTGCTATGGGAAAACGCTCACCTCAACACATCCCACGAGGAACGAGGACACCATGGAGCCGGAACTACAAATCTTACCTGCCCTTGCATTCCTGCTCATCTACGTCCAACAGCGACGTAGGCGCAGAACAAACCGGTGAGTACAGCACCTACGACACGGGGGAGGGGGAGGCAAAAGTTACGGGGACACCCACCAAACACCCCCACCCTCGCATATTACAACATACACACCAATGCAATCACAAAAATCACAGTAACAACCCACAATCCCCCCGGAAGAATGCAAAGACAAATCGAATAGTGGTCAAACTTTGTATTGTGCCAATATACTACTCATCAAAAAATATACAGATCTATATATCACGAAATCAGTAAAAAATAAATGTACAATACAAGAAGTAGTGCAGAGATGTACACAACAATGTCCGTGCACCAACAGTCCAAAAATGCATGGGCGACGCCCACAATAGATAATTGACCAAAATCCGAGAGAACACTGCCAGGGCATAGATAGAAACAATACAGGCACCTCAGGGGGAAGGGAAGGGGGGGCACCTCAGCCAGATGAATGTGAAGCCAGATCCACGACGGGGCTCCATGACTATTGATGTATCCTGGGGAGTGCAAAGCCACAGTCTCTCAAGTCACTTCAGTGGGTGGGTTGCCCACTGTGCCATCCTGGGGAGTGCAAAGCCACAGTCTCTCAAGTCTCTACAGTGGGTGGGTTGCCCACTGTGCCATCCTGGGGAGTGCAAAGCCACAGTCTCTCAAGTCTCTACAGTGGGTGGGTTGCCCACTGTGCCATTCTGGGGAGTGCAAAGCCACAGTCTCTCAGCGGTGCTTAGCCATGGCGGTCTTTGTCCTGTTCAGCGGTCTTCACCATGGCAGTCTTGGCCTTGTTCAGCGGTGCTTAGCCATGGCGGTCTTTTCCCTGTTCAGCGGTCTTCACCATGGCGGTCTTTGCCCTGTTCGGCGGTCTTCACAATGGCGGTCTTTGTCCTGTTCAGCCATCTTCACCATGGCGGTCTTTGCCCTGTTCAGAGGTCTTCACCATGGCAGTCTTGGCCTTGTTCAGCGGTGCTTAGCCATGGCGGTCTTTGCCCTGTTCAGCGGTCTTCACCATGGCGGTCTTTGCCCTGTTCAGCGGTCTTCACCATGGCAGTCTTGGCCTTGTTCAGCGGTGCTTAGCCATGGCGGTTCTGGTACGGATATTGTTGTGCGGCATTACGATCTCCACACTGGACATTGGTGTGTGGCATGACGAACTCCACACTGGACATTGGTGTGTGGCATTACGAACTCCACACTGGACATTGGTGTGTGGCATGACGAACTCCACACTGGACATTGGTGTGTGTCATTACGAACTCCACACTGGACATTAGTGTGTGGCATGACGAACTCCACACTGGACATTGGTGTGTGGCATGACAAACTCCACACTGGACATTGGTGTGTGGCATGACGAAATCCACACTGGACATTGGTGTGTGGCATAACAAACTCCACACTGGACATTGGTGTGTCATGACGAACTCCACACTGGACGTTGGTGTGTGGCTTGACGTTCCATCATTGCCCAGCGGGTCTGTGGGATTCTGGACCCTCATGGGCTGTGACTCCCGCGGTGGCGGTGGTCTCCTGACCAGTGACGATACTTGAGCCCTCCTGGGCTATGACTCTGGCGGTGGTCTCTGGACCAGTTACGATACTTGAGCCCTCCTGGGCTATGACTCTGGCGGTGGTCTCCTGACCAGTAACGATACTTGAGCCCTCCTGGGCTGTGACTCCGGCGGTGGTCTCCTGACCAGTAACGATACTTGAGCCCTCCTGGGCTGTGACTCTGGCGGTGGTCTCCTGACCAGTAACGATACTTGAGCCCTCCTGGGCTGTGACTCCGGCGGTGGTCTCCTGACCAGTAACGATACTTGAGCCCTCCTGGGCTATGACTCTGGCGGTGGTCTCCTGACCAGTAACGATACTTGAGCCCTCCTGGGCTATGACTCTGGTGGTGGTCTCCTGACCAGTAACAGTACTTGAGCCCTCCTGGGCTATGACTCTGGCGGTGGTCTCTGGACCAGTTACGATACTTGAGCTCTCCTGGGCTATGACTCTGGCGGTGGTCTCCTGACCAGTAACGATACTTGAGCCCTCCTGGGCTATGACTCTGGTGGTGGTCTCCTGACCAGTAACAGTCCTTGAGCCCTCCTGGGCTATGACTCTGGCGGTGGTCTCTGGACCAGTTACGATACTTGAGCCCTCCTGGGCTATGACTCTGGCGGTGGTCTCCTGACCAGTAACGATACTTGAGCCCTCCTGGGCTATGACTCTGGCGGTGGTCTCTGGACCAGTTACGATACTTGAGCCCTCCTGGGCTATGACTCTGGCGGTGGTCTCTGGACCAGTTACGATACTTGAGCCCTCCTGGGCTATGACTCTGGCGGTGGTCTCCTGACCAGTAACGATACTTGAGCCCTCCTGGGCTGTGACTCTGGCGGTCGTCTCCTGACCAGTAACAACGGTGCTGACGGTTGTGTCTGGACCGCCGGAAATGATGGCGCACTTCTCCGCCGTGACACTCACAACAGGTTGGGGAGACTTCCTCGGGACCTTCCCCACCTTCTTTTGATTTACAGATGACTCACCAATCGCCTTGGATCCCATGTCACTGTTTGTCCCACCAGGAGTCTTGACACGGTCCCGTCGTTCACTCTCCAATTTCGGAGCCTTTACAGGGGGTGGGCTGACAGTGCCTTGGCTCCGGGTCCTACTGCCTGCCCTGGTGGACGGGGCACTCCAAAAACCTGGTACACGCACCACTGGTACTGGAGGCTTTTTGGCTGAGGTGCTATGACGGGACTGATGAATTGGAGGGGGCTGGGTGGGGGCAAAAAGGTCAATTTGATATAGGGACAGTTTCTGACGTACACTGGGATGGGTAGCTGGAGGGGCTCTGGGAGTGGAGGAAGAGGAGGTGGTTGTAGGAGGTGTCACTTTAGCTGTTTTGGGTGCAGATGCAGGTACTGGAGGCTGTCGTGAGGTGGATGGATGTTGGGTGAGTGATTGCCCGCGTTTGTGTACTTTGGGAGGGGGCGTCACAGACACACTGGGAGAGGACACAAGGGACGTGTAAATGGCAGTGGAGGTGGTGAGTGCAGGTGAGCGGCTTGTGGTGCTGGGTGTCCTGGTGCGAGTCCTAGTGCCTGTAGATGTGCTGCATGCAGGTGTGTGTGTAGACGACACTGGGAGGGAGGAGGGAGAAGAGGAGGAGGGGGACACAGTGGAGACAGTGGATGTTGCTGTGTCTGTATGGGTCTGATGCTTGTGTGAGTGCCTGTGGTGTGTGTGGTGCCTATGTTTGCTTGAGCTACTTGTGTGTGTTGACTTGTGTGCATGCTGGTCTGTAGGTGTGCTTGGGATTGGCTGGGGTACAGGGGATTGGGTCTGGGTGGAGGAAGTTGGAGGGGGGAGGCTGGACACAGAGACAATGGCTGCCATCAGTGCTGAGGCCAGAGATTGCAGGGTTCGCTGAAGGACAGCCTGACTAGAATGAATGCCTTCCAGAAATGCATTACCGTGTTTCAACTCTCGTTCTACACCCTGGATGGCATTCACAATGGTAGACTGCCCAACAGTGAGTGACCTGAGGAGGTCAATGGCCTCCTCACTGAGGGCAGCTGGGGTGACTGGGGCAGGGCCTGAGGTGCCTGGGGTGAAGGTGATGCCCACCCTCCTGGGTGAGCGGGCACGGGGCGAACGCTGAGGGGCTGCTGGGAGGGCGGTGCTGGTAGGGGAGGTGGCGGCTGTACCTGTAGAAGTGGGGCGCACAGATGGTGCCGCCACCACAGGGGAGCTCCCATCGGCGGACGAGTCCGTGTCGCTGTTTGGTGATCCTGTGGCCGACGTGAATCTCCCCTCGCCCTCCGTCCCACTGGTGAATTCAGAGTCTGTGGTGTGGCCCTCCATGGCCATGTGGGATGCAGCTCCCTCGTGCTCCGGTGCCACTGTACCTCCGCCTGTTGATGCTGATGTACAGAAGGACAGGGAGAGCAGAAAAAGGGTTGAGACAGAAGAAAGAGAGTTTTAGTGCATGGCATACCGCTGCCGTTGGCGGACAAGACAAACGCAGCAGCCCCCTGCATTACGCCATGCTCCTGCCCTCTGCACATGCAATTTCTGGGATATGGCCTACATGGCAATGGTAGAAATCTGTCCACATGGATGGCATAGGGGCAACTATACATCAATTTGCCTTTTTTTTTTAGCTGGGGTAGAGTGCCACATGGCCTACATAACGGAGGGGCCTTGCCTACCTAACTCGCCCTGGCCTAGGGACACCCACAGCCCACCACCCCACCCAGACAGCTCCACTGCATGCAAAGTCCATAGGATGAGGTTGTACTCACCCCCTTGTGTCTGCTGTGATGTCCTTAAGCGCCCATCCAACTCCAGGTAGGCCACCGCCAGGATCCGGAACATCAGGGGGGTCATGGTGCGACAGGCACCCCTCCCACGCTGGGAGGCCATCCCCAGCTGAGCCTCCGCCGTCTTCTTGCTGCAGCGGCGAATGTCCTCCCATCTCTTCCGGCAGTGGGTGCCCCGTCTCTGGTGGGCCCCCAGGGTCCGGACTTCCTTGGCGATGGCACGCCAAATGTCCCTCTTCTGGTGGGCGCTGACCTACATGACATGCACAAGGAAAGAGGAACAGTCATTACCTACAGCACCGTGGTTGTAATTGGCCCCCTCGCAACTCTATCCCTGTGGCCCATTCATCCCCATGCATGACTGTTCTATGTACTCTGCCCCCTTCCCTCATCCACCCAGTCCTCTCCACCCCGGCCTAGCCCATACAACGTGCTCCCTGCGTACTAACCTGTTGGTCTGGAGGACCGTAGAGTAGCGTATACTGGGGGAGGACCCCATCCACAAGTTTCTCCAACTCCTGTGCAGTGAATGCAGGGGCCCTTTCCCCAGACACAGCAGCCATCGTCGTTTCCAGACCGAGGTCACAGCAGCACTAGCAGTGTAGGTCCTCTCCTGTCGAAGGTCAGGTATCTAGTGATTGAAGAGATAGAAAATGGTGGTGACGTCCGCAGCGGTGACGTCCGCGGCGGTGCGCATCATCACCGCCAGCGCACCTGTTCATTGGCTCCTGGGACCCATAGGGTCCAATGTTAACCAATGCAGCATTGCGCCGTGCTCTATGACCGCCTACTGCGACGGTGTACAACGCCAGCGCAGTTACCCCACAATTCCAATGTCCCAGTTTAGAGGTCAGGCATCCGCCATTTCAGGGGCCCACATGGCTTCAATTACTACTGCGGCACACATACCGAGGCCTACACTCAAAACCTTTCCCGGATGGGTTAATTGTCTGGTGTAGTCTTGTGTGTGACTGTGGGTACATACCTGGTGGAATGCTGACAGTTTCTTCGCTGTTGTCCTTCTTAGGCACCGTCAGTTGGGACATATTGGAAGATGGCAGAATCTGCCGGTGTACCGACCGCTGGTGGACCTGTTGACAATGGAAGAGCGACATGTCATCGTGACCTACCGGTTTGACCGTGCCACAATCCAGGAACTATGTACCCAGTTGGAGCCAGACCTGATGTCACCAATCCGCCATCCGACTGGAATCCCCCCTGACGTGCAGGTGCTGTCAGTGCTCCATTTCCTTGCAAGTGGGTCTTTTCAGACAACTGTGGCCATGGCATCAGGGATGTCCCAGCCTATGTTTTCCAACGTCTTGTCCAGAGTGTTGTCTGCCCTGCTGAAACACGTAAGGAGATACATCATTTGCCTGAGGTGGCGGATTTGCCTACAGTGAAAGGTGACTTCTATGCCCTTGGACATATCCCCAACGTCATAGGTGCCATTGATGGGACCCATGTAGCTCTGGTCCCCCCACGCAGGAATGAACAGGTGTACAGGTACTGGAAGAGTTATCATTCCATGAATGTCCAGATGGTCTGTTTGGCAGACCAGTACATCTCGCAGGTAAATGCAATGTTCCCTGGCTCAGTGCATGATGCCTACATCCTGCGGAATAGCAGCATCCCTGATATGATGGGTGAACTCCAGAGGCACCGTGTATGGCTATTGGGGGACTCTGGTTACCCCATCCTGTCCTGGCTACTGACCCCAGTGAGGAATCCCAGGACCGGGGTAGAGGAACGGTACAATGAGGCCCATGGGCGGACTAGGAGGGTGATCGAGCGGACATTCGGCCTCCTGAAGGCCAGGTTCAGGTGCCTTCATATGACAGGTGGATCCCTATTTTACTCACCAAAGAAGGTGTGCCAGATCATCGTGGCCTGCTGTATGCTTCATAACTTGGCTTTGCGACGACAGGTGCCTTTTCTACAGGAGGATGGTCCAGATGGCGGTGTTGTTGCAGCGGTTGAGCCTGTGGAGCCTGTGGACAGTGATGAGGATGAAGCTGATGAAGATGAAAACGACAACAGGGAGTCAGTCATACAGCAATATTTTCAGACCAGTACATCTCGCAGGTAAATGCAATGTTCCCTGGCTCAGTGCATGATGCCTACATCCTGCGGAATAGCAGCATCCCTGATATGATGGGTGAACTCCAGAGGCACCGTGTATGGCTATTGGGGGACTCTGGTTACCCCAACCTGTCCTGGCTACTGACCCCAGTGAGGAATCCCAGGACCGGGGCAGAGGAACGGTACAATGAGGCCCATGGGCGGACTAGGAGGGTGATCGAGCGGACATTCGGCCTCCTGAAGGCCAGGTTCAGGTGCCTTCTTATGACAGGTGGGTCCCTATTCTACTCACCGAAGAAGGTGTGCGACATAATCATCGCTTGCTCCATGCTTCATAACTTGGCATTGCGACGCCAGGTGCCTTTTCTGCAGGAGGATGATCCAGATGACGGTGTTGTTGCAGCGGTTGAGCCTGTGGAGCCTGTGGACAGTGATGAGGATGAAGCTGATAAAGATGAAAACGACAACAGGGAGTCAGTCATACAGCAATATTTTCAATGAGACACAGGTGAGTACAATTTCATGTTTCACATCATATTACATTTCACACGTCTACCTCTATCCTGTACCTACATTTCACTCCCTATTTGGTAACTGAGTTGTCCCCTTCCATTTCAGTTTCAGTAATGTGGTAACCTACGTGTCAACAGCTTGCACCCTTGAAAGGCTTGTGATGTGTGTCATTGGTATGTTGACCTACCAATGGGTAACCTTTTTTAACACTGTAATTGACAATACAAAGTTCCCAATCATTGACTGACTCCAATATTATTGAGGTTTCAAGGGTGTTTATTGAAGTGCATAAAAATGTAGGGGATTTGTGAAATGGGGAGAGGTCATGGTGGAAGAATGTCCATGGCAGAGTCCAGTCTATTAGTCTCACAGGTACATTGCACATCTGGCCATTGGAAGTGGAGATGGGGCAGTTCCAAGCTGGACAGGGTAACAAAGTGGGACAGTGGGGGGATAATCAGGGTGGTCTTATTTCCTGGCGGGGTCTTGCCATCTTGCTCTGTCCTGTTCCTGGATCTCAGGGCCCGCTTTCGTGGTGGGTGTCCGTCTGCAGGGGGTGGGGTGCTGGTGTGTTGGTCCTGTGGCGGGGCGTCCTGTCCACTAGCGCCGGCGGAGGTGGTGGGCATTTCATCGTCCTGGCTAGTGTCAGGGGCCCCTTTGGAGTGCCATGGTGTCCCTCAAGGTCTTTTGAATGTCCGTCAGCACCCCTACGATGGTGCCCAGGGCGGAGCCGATGGTCCTGAGCTCCTCCCTGAACCCCAAATACTGCTCCTCCTGCAGACGCAGAGTCTCCTGCAACTTGTCCAGGACCGTTGCCATCGTCTCCTGGGAGTGGTGGTATGCTCCCATGATGGAGGATAGGGCCTCGTTGAGAGTAGGTTCCCTTGGCCTCTCCGCCCCCTGTCACACAGCAGCCCTCCCAGTTCCCCGGTGTTCCTGTGCCTCCGTCCCCTGGACAGTGTGCCCACTACCACTGCCCCCAGGTCCCTGTTGTTGTTGGGGTGGTGGGTTACCCTGGGTGCCCTGTAGTGGTGGACACACCGCAGATTGACCTGTCCTGGGTAGGGAGGTATGGGCCCGCTGGGTGGGTGCTGTGCTGGGGTTACCAGAGGGTGTAAGCTCGGTGTTGGGCTGTGGCTGGGCAAGGGGAACCGACTGTCCTGAGGCCCACAATGGTCCGGGCTGGTCATCAAGATCCAGTAGGGCAGAGCTGCTGTCGTCACTGTGGGCCTCTTCTGGGGGTGGAGTGGTGTTGTCTGGACCCTCTGGTGTGGTGACGTTCCTTCGGGTTCCTGCGGGGGTATAAGTACATGATTATTGCATGTGTGTGTTTCATGGTGTTCAATGGTTGGGTGTGCGTGAACCCCAGTGCAGGCATTCCTGTGTGGGGGCTTGTGTGATGATGATTGGGGGGTGTTGTGGGTCTGTGCAGTGGGCATGCTTTAGTGATGGGTGTCCATGCTTAGTTGTGTCATGCAGGTCTTGGGGTTGGGATGGGTGGTGGTGTTATGGGTAGATTAGTGAGGAGTTAGGGTGATAGGGGAGGGTGTGAGGGTGGGGGTGTGTGATAGCATGCAGGTAGGGTGGGGGATATGATAGTGAAGATTTGACTTACCAGTGTCCGTTCCTCCAACGACTCCTGCGAGGCCCTCAGGATGCAGGATGGACAAGACTTGCTCCTCCCATGTTGTTAGTTGTGGGGGAGGAGGTGGGGGTCCGCCGCCAGTCCGCTGTACCGCGATGTGGTGCCTGGATACCGTGGAACGCACCTTCCCCCGTAGGTCGTTCCACCTCTTCCTGATGTCCTCCCTATTTCTTGGGTGCTGTCCCACAGCGTTGACCCTTTCGACTATTCTTTGCCATAGCTCCATCTTCCTGGCTATGGATGTGTACTGTACCTGTGAGCCAAATAGCTGTGGCTCTACCCTAATGATTTCCTCGACCATGACCCTGAGCTCCTCCTCGGAGAAGCGGGGTGTCTTTGGCGTGACATGGGGTGGTGTGTGTGATGTGTGGGGTGGTGTATGTGTTGATGAGTGTGGTTAGTGTAGTGGTATGTGGTGTTTTGTGCGTGGATGTTGTGTGGGTGATGGTGTAGTGTGCCTCTGTGTGATGGTGTTATCTATTCTGTGCTGTCTCTCTCTGGCCTTCGTCTCTAATTTGTGGTCGTAGGGGTTTGTGGGTGATGTGGGTGTGTGTTTTATATTGTGTTGGGTGTGTGGGAGTGGTGTGTGTATGTGTATCAGGTGTGTGTATTTGTAATTGTCCAATATGGCAGTGTTTTGGAGCTGTGTGTGTATTTTGAGTGCGGCGGTGTGTACCGCCAATGGAATACCGCGGTTGAAAGACCGCCGCGTGGATTCATGTGTCGTAATAGCATGGGCGTGTTTCTGTTGGCGTGGAGGTGGAGGATTTGTTTCCACATATTTATCGCCTTTGGTGTGGCGGACTTGTGTGGGTGTCTGAATTTCGGCGGAATCCGTGATGTGTGTCATAATAGCTGTGGCGGTCTCCCGCCACCGCCGCGGTGTATTGGCGGTCTTCTGCACGGCGGTAAGCGGCTTTTACCGCCAATGTTGTAATTACCCCCTTAATCTCTTTCGGAAAATCCTTGTGCGCCAAAAATCGACGCACAACCTGCCGGAAACAATGTACAGCCATTTTGCGACTGAGAAATCACTGCAAATCCATACCGGAACGATGCAGCCGATTGCCCGAGTGGAAAATCAACGCAGCGCCTGCTGTGCAACAGAAAACTCTACGCATCACCCTACCAGATCGATGCAGCACCTATGGCTTCTTACGCGCTCCCAGGATTTCCCAGCATCATCCCTGGATGTCAAAAAGATCCTCGCATCGCAGTGGGTAACCAAGACTTTGCACCGAAAAACGACGCAAGCCCCTTGCAGCGTGGAAAGAGACGATGAATCGTCTGCATCGCATCGGAAAATCGAACGCACACCTTATTTTTCCAGGCATCTCCTCCTCTGCGGTCTCTGTGTGTATTATTTTTTAAGCAAACCAGGTACTTTGTGTAATCAAGAGACAACTGTTGATTTCTAAGATTTAAAACTCTTTTAAAGCTTGTAAAAGTGATATCTCAATTTGCGCTTATTGAATCTTTATTGTTTTGACCTTATTTTAACCAGATAAATATCTTATATTTTTCTAAACCTGTGTAGTGTATTTTTGTGGTGTTTTCACTGTGTTACTGTATGATTTATTGAACAAATACTTTACACATTGCCTTCTAAGTTAAGCCTGACTGCTCAGTGCAAAGCTACCAGAGGGTGGGCACTGGATGATTTGGATTGTGTGTTACTTACCCTGACTAAGCTTGTGGTCCCTACTTGGACAAGGGTGTATACCTCTGCCAACTAGAGACCCCATTTATAACAATAGTCATACCTCAGACTATCCCCTGAATGCCATAAGTGGGATGAAATTCTCCCTTCTAATTTAGTCAGTGGAAAGTCTGTGGACTTACACCCATCACTGTCTTATATGCCAAATTCATGGCATGCACCATGTTCACAGTGGCGGCTTGTGTGAGTGAAAAGGGGCGAGGTGGCACGGCGCATGGACGGGGAGGGGGAGAAATAAAATAAGAAAAAAACATACCTTACTGCTGCTTCGCGCTGCTCCACTTTTTCGTCCTCGCTGCAGGCACAGGCTCCGAGCCTGCCCTGTGGACAATTGGATTGGCTGGGAGCGCCCAGTCAAGGCGGTCCCAGGCAGACTGGGAGCCTCTGCATGCTCCCTCTAGCTTGGCAACCCAGTGCCGGGCTGGACCCCTACTGCGCATGTGTGTTTGGCTGGCCAGAGACGGCTGGCCAGACATACATGCGAGGAGGGGGAGTGCTATGCATTCCCCCTCCGTCCCCATCACAACTGTGGCCCCGTCCCTTTTAAATCAAAACGATAATAAACATAGTTTATTATCGTCTTGTATTAAAAGGTTTGCAGCTGCTGGCCGAGGGGGCGAAGCTCCTCCGCCCTAAAGGAGGAGCCATTCCTGCATGTACAGCAATTTAAACTTGCTCGCAAAGTTCTGCACGTTATCACCCGCTCGTGCGCGGGAAATTTGAACTACTCATTTCATTTGAGTACGTCTGATAATTCATGGTGCTATCTGATTTCGCCAAAAGGAATACTGTTCTCAGTTCTGCATTATGGGTTTGTCAGGAGGTTACCCACTTACTCACAAGAGCCAGCATCTTTAACCACGTCACACCCTTGCACAAGACGGAAGAATATCCTTCAAAGTGTTTTGCATCACATACAGATGTTTTTTTTTTAGTATCGTTAGGACCTTAGCTGCCAAGGAATAATTCCATCTTCCTGAAATCTTTAAATTTGCAAAGGCCAGAGCATCTAATCAAGTGTTCTCTTGGAGCAAATATCTAGAACAACCAACGGGAAGTCATTAGACATCTATCCACGTCCCCAAGGCTCTAAAGACACATTTATTCCTTTTCAAAGACGTGGTTTAACCTAAATCCCGGGGCACAACTCATGCAGGCGCTCCTTCTCATACAGCTAACAAATTCAATGTGCTGTGCTCAGAATTAATTCAAAAAATAAATATTAAACATTTACATTTTGTATATTTCTTCAAATGCATGCTTATCACGATGAAGTTTTCTTTCTCAGACATATTTGATTTACTCAAGCTACTGCATGCTTTCTTTTTAATTTCGGAGTCATATATCATGGTTATGAGATAGTAAAAAGAGAATATCTCTAAAATGGTTTGTCTGTCTCATTGCTCCTTGAGCATGTTTTGATGAATAGCTTTGCAAGAAAGAGCTTCTATTGCTCTAAAATTGACGCTAATGAGCACAATTATGTAGCTAAAAATCTTGTAACGCTTGCAATGCAATGTTATCTGTTTACACTCATTTTAGATCCTCACAGCTTTATGTTGATAATGCCATTAGTTAAAGGAAAAAGGATAATGCGTCCATTGAAGCACTGCATGCCTCATGCAATAGTGCAGCAGTGATTTTTCATAGGGTCCCCGATTTACTAAAGGTTTGTGTTGTAGCTCACTCAAAATGCAGGGCTTGATTCACAAAGGTAAGATTTTTGTTTAAGTTTACTACCTTTTGGTATTCACAAACTACAGGTGTGATTTACAAAGGTAAGCTTACAGTTGTGTGTAAGTTTACCAGTTATTTTTGTATTCTCAAACTAAGGGGCATAATGTCAAGTCCTGGGCACTGCTGGTGCATCACTTTTTCATTCTGCATCACACTTAGAAAGTGGAAAATGCCTCCCAGGATTGTTTTTGTGCAGGATGGTGTGCCTTCCTGCACAAAAACAATACTGCTGACAACGCAGACACCCTTGCACCAAGGGTGTCTGCATTGGCGTTCAGCAGCAATTTGTGCACATTTTTGAAGCTCCAGCAAAACGGGAGCAAACACAGAGTCTGTTTTCAGCTGGTGGGAGCTTTAAAAATGCTTGTAGCTGACTTTTGATCTGTTTTCTGACGTGCATAGATGCGTGCAGGGAGACAGGGAAGCAGGTCAGGACTTTGCTTCTGCCCAAAGGGAGCAGCATAAATAGATACTCCCCATGGGTAGGAGCAGTGCCAGCTCCCACAGCATGCAGGGAGCTAGCTCGGAATGCGGGGTGCTTGGGCTCACCCCATAGCCCCTCACATGTGTATGGTGGGTACCCTACATTGTGGGTTCCCTGGGTGGGCACACATCATTTTTTTTTTAAAAGGCCACAGCCGATAGGACCATAATAGGCTCAAGGAGAGGGGCACATGGGTCTGGGGGATGGGGTCCCCAGGAGCTTTCCAAGGCTCAGGGAGAGGGCTGCCTGTTTCGTCCCCACCCCCCCACATTAGTAATATCCAGCTGTGTTCCTGCCATTTTACAGGCTGATGGACAGTGTGTTTTCTTTACAATTGCATTTTGAAAAACAATCTTAAATCCTTGATAGAGGTGAAATCATTATTGATTTATTGGGGTGCAATCTGTTCTGTAGTGAGTGTCCAGGACAAGATTTTTTTTTCTTGTTGTCTCCTGGTATAAGAGCAGAGTTTAGGTTTCTCTTTTTAATTGCTGTTGGGTATGCAAAAGCACTAAATCACCTAGAAGAATTGCCTGTTTGACCCTGCCCCTTCCATGTTAGTAGTATGCCATGATGTTCCAGCCATTTTACACTTTCATGGACAGTGTATTTTCTTTTCAATGCACATTGAAGAATGACCTGAAATCCTTGATGGAGGTGAATTCATCATTGATCATTGGAGTGCGATCTCTTCTGTAGTGACTGTCCAAGACGAGTGGGCTCTTTCTTGTTTTCTCTGGTCTGACATCAGAGTCAAATCAAATAAGGATTTATAGAGCGCAGCTACTCACTCGTAAGGGTCTCAAGGCACCGAGAGGGTATGTCCTTTGTGCTTCAGTTGAAAACCCAGGTTAAAAGGTCTTTCCTGAATTGAGGTAACAATGTTGACTGCCTGAGGTGCAGGTGCAGGTTGTTCCAGCTCTTTGCCACAAGATAGGCAAAGGATCTTCCTCCAGCTGAGGTCTTCCATATGTGGGGTATTTCTGCTTGGGACTGTGTGGGAGAGGGCCTCGTTTTGACATGGTTATCCCCCCACTTTTTGCTTGATGTTGATGTGTTCTAGAAATTGTAGGCCCAGTGCCCCTACTAACCAGGTCCCCTGGGCTAGCGCTCTTTCCCTAAATCTGTTGCAATGCATTGGCATAATTGGATACACCCTTAGCTACCACTATAAGTCCCTAGTAAAGGGACACTGAGGTGCTCAAGGGCATGGGGTACTATGGTTCGTCCCCTGGGGAAGCAGCAGTGATTGTGCCACCCTCTAGGGCCATGCATCCAGAGTCACCCAGCACTGCCATTGCAGGCTGGGTGTCAAGGTGCAAACCTAAAAAAGAAACTCGACATGCATGGCACACTAATTGTGTGCCCTGTCCACCATACACTGCATTTACTATGGGTAAGTCACCCCTCTGGCAGGCCTTACAGCCCTAAGGCAGGGTGCTCCATATTATATATGAGAGCGTAGCTGCATGAGCAATATGCCTTCACTGTGTCCTTGCCAAACCTGGGACATAGTGAGTAAAAGGAGCAGCCATTTTAATGCATGTGCTGGACCCTGGTCAACACGAGTTTCCCATCTGCATGATGGCCACTTTGAACCCTGGGTTCTTTGGTATCAAACAACTCAGAATGATAAATTCAAACTGGTGCCAATATTGGATTTATCCCTAAATATCCCACGGGCCACCTTAGAGGTGCCCCCTGCAAAAGCTAACTATCCTGGCACGGTTGCTGACTGGTCTTATTCAGCTGCCACCGCCATACAGCAAATATACAAACCTTGGGGGAGAACCCTGTCTCTCCGGTTTATAAGACAATGCCTTTCCTGGGTGGAGGAGCTAACACCCCCTCCCTCATGCATGTGTGCTGTATTGGCGGTGCGTTTCAGAGCGCTTACCACCCTTGAAACTGAAACCCCCAAGCCTGCTGCTAGAAGCAGCTGGCATCCCCCTTTGCAAACCTCCACTTTTGGTGGGAGCAAAGGTGGGAAACCTAAAAAGGGTAGGAGGAGTGGCCTCACCTGGCATGCACCACCCCTAATGTGTTGCCTGTGAGGTGGACCCTCAAATTCAGTTTCATCCATCTTGGAATGAAGGGAAATAACCAATTAGGTTTAGGGCAGTGACCCTTCCCACAGAAAGTAGTCATTATAGTGGGTGTAGCTACCTTAAGTTAAGTGTCCCTTTGGACACTACCGGGTTCCCTCTAAAATGCCCACTAAATTCAGTATTTAGTGGGGACCCCTAGACCAAGAAATCAGACTTGAAAGGGCAAAGAAGATCAAAGAAGATCCAAAGCAAGAGAACCGTGAACCTACTGCATCAAGAGAAGGCAACACACACTGACTGCTGCCCCTAGGACCTGAAAATCACAGCTGTGGAGGAGATGGACTCTGGACTGACCCCAGGAAACCCAGGGGATGTCCATGCTTCACAAAGCACCCCATATTTCCCTTCCGAGTGGAGGCACCACTCTGTACACCAACAAAGACCAACATGCAATTGAGGGTCACTTCAATGACCAGCCAATATCTCCTGAAGTTCCAGCCACCCTCAATGACACATGGCAATTGCCAGGACAAACTCTGTGAGTGTGCCCAGTATGGTGGCACTGTGCCCTCCAGTGGTCGAGTTGTGTCAATACCCTGAGGACTGGTGAGTGGACCAAGTAAAACAGCTCCCCCTGAGCTGCAACTGGACTAGAAGGAAGCCCCAGTCCAGGAACTTCATGACCACCCTGAACCTACCACCAGAGTGCCCCCGTTGTCCTGCAAGTGACCATGACTGTGACTGGCATCTGGACCAGAGAGGCAACAGAGAGGCGCACAGCCCTTGTATCAACAAGTTGCCATTTACCCGGCTGCCCTGCGCTCTGCAACAAGGAACCAGCTGTGTCCCAAGGGTCCCTCACCCCTTACGACCTCAACACGACAAGGGGACCCCAAGGCACCACCTTTAAACCTGCCACTGCAGACCTTTTCCAAGTGGTCCCTTGCAGTGGCCCTGCACCATCTCCAAGAGTCTTTCCACCAATGGTCCTGCCAGAACCGGGAGCCAGCCAAATACTCTCCTGCTAGCACAGTGTGCCCCCTGATGACTGCGACCAACCTGCCAAAGCTGAACTTGGTAAAGCATCTGTATGATTGTATATGCAGTTTTACAGATGACCTTCCATTGATTCCTATAGTGAGTAATTACGCAGGGAAAGACTGCATTTAATAGAGCTTGAAAAATTAATAACTATAAAAGTACTCAACCAATTTTGCAAATCTTGGTCTTACAAATTTTATAAAAATCTGAAGTAGTTTTAAAAATAGGTCTTGAGTTATTTCTTTGAGTGTGTGAGTCACATGATTGATACTGTGAGTACAACCAATATTTTGCACTTCTCAGAGTTTAGCCTAACAGCTTGACCAAGCTACCTTAAAAATTAGAGCATTAGGTCATCTATTTTTTACCTTTGGAAACCAACATGTGGTTGCCTGGACCCCCTACACAGTGTGCCTAGTTTGTACACTACATAAAGGGCCAGCCTCCTACATACTCCGATTGTGCAGATGTGGATGGTCATTTTGGTGATGGTGAAATGAATGCAATGGTGGTCAGTCCAGTGAAGCATGGCGGTGTTGTTGATGGTGATGTTGTTGCTGGTGGAAAAGATGGTGTTGAATGTGGGTCCCGCAATGTGGGTTGGAGAGAAGACCAGTTGCTTTTGTCCTATTGTGGTGAGGTTATCGAGCAGGGAAGTGTTGTCAATGTCATTACCGTTGTGGTAGTTAAGGTTGCTGAGTAGGAAGTAGTGCATCGAGAGAAATGATGTCGATGAATGAGTCGTGAAGGCTGGGTGGGGTGCCAGGTGGGCTGTAGATGAGGGTGCCACAGAAGGTAGGCTTGGGGGTGGAGTTGATCTGGAAATGGTGGTGCTCCAAAAGGGGGAAGTGTTCTTCTGCATTGGTTATCAGGTGGAGGGTGGATTTGTGTACAATGGCCAGGCTGCCACCGGGGCGGAGAAGGCCAGTCTTTGCGTAGCAGTTTCTAGTCTCTGTAGATGGCGATGTTCGGTGCAGAAGGTGGGTTTGTCCATGTTTCGGTGAGAAAGGTGATGACCAGATAGGTGGATCTAGTAGGTCCCAGAGTTCTATGGAGTGTTTGTGGACGGAGCTAATGTTGAGGAGAATGCAGCTGAGGTGCTCCGGGTCGGTGTTTGATGGCTCAGTGGCAGGAGGGTCCGGTGCTTGGTGTAGGGTGAGGGTGCGGTAGCAGTAGAGGCAGGAGAATGGTCCATCGGTGTCTCTGGGTGATGCAAAATGGCAGGCGGCAGAGCATCCTGTGTTCAGCGCATGGAAGGTCTCTGCGTTGTAGTGATGGAAGGTCAAGGGACCAGGGTTCATGGGTCTGGGCATGGTCCAAGCATGGAAAGGTGCAGACGGGCTTGCCTTTGGTGTACCTGCAACGTTACTGTACAGAAGCTGCCATTAAAAAGGGGAGGGAGTCAGGAAGGTCTAGTCAGCTGGGAGGCAGGAGAGTGGGAAAGCCCTTTGCATCGAGGGAGGAGGGTGGACCCCAGGGGAAGCAGAAGCAGGGAAACAGAACGTGGGGAGAGTGAAAGGCTGATAGGAGAGAGAAAGAGGCAAGATCGAAAAAGAAAAGAAAAAATTAACATGACAGAAAAATAAGCAAAAGTAAAAGTGACAGCAAGATAAACACACGCAGATGGCCACTAGGCCACCAGGGATGAGGTGCAAGGTACTTGCCCAATATGCCCTGCCCTGTTGGAAAAAGGATTATTGGTAAGGGCAGGTGAGTACATACATTTAGCAGTAGGCCACTAACCCCCACTAGGTCCAGTCAGAGTCTCAATAAATTAATCCGAGCTCAAACCTTAGTTGCTTGGCAACAAGAAGTTAGGCTTACTTTAGGAGGCAGGTGTGTAAAGCACTCAATAATTACAAAACAGTAAATAAGTGAACCACAAACACAATAAAAAGCCAACACCAATTTATAACAATAGATTATATTTGTATCTACAAAATGACACTAAAATGAAAAGAATCCAGTAAAGGAAACCTTAGATATGAATTTTTAAAGATTAAGGCCCTCATTATGATATTGGCGGTCTTTACCAAAGACCGACGTGGTGACAGTTGCTAACAGACCACCACAGAGGCAGCAATCCACCCACCACATTATGACACACAAGCACAAAACTGACAGAAAACAGCCACAACAACAATTCCGCCAAACAAATTTTTCAGACACACCACCCGCTACGCCTGCAACACACCGCCCTCCAAATTATGAACCACGAATCACCACAATGCACACACAATGGAAGTCAGCTATTGGCATGTGGACCACTGCAGTCGAATTGGCCACTCCACACAGATAGAAGGCAACATTGGCCAGATTGAAAAACCCACACCTGACACATATACATGCACCGTACACACCCACCAACAGCACTATAAAACACCCCCAACACAAACCACAATTCTTTGCAAACTCAAAAAGACTGTTAGACTTTGCCAGCCGACATATCCCTAGAACTGCACACACAAACCACAGCCACCAATACACCTGTCATGCATCACACACCACACAACATACCTCAATACCTAACACCCTCTGCACAACACACACACTACACAATAGGCATGTCCCCACAAAAGAACCCCTGTTTCACTGATGAGGAGTTGTGGGTGATGGTGGAAGAAATTGTCATGGTAGATCCACAGCTGTTCGGTGCACATGTCCAGCAGATATCCATTGCCAGGCAGATGGAGCTATGGCAGAGGATCGTGGACAAGGTAAACTCTGTGGGAACCTATCCACAGACAAGGCACGACATTCGCAAGAGTTGGAATGACCTACAGGGTAAGGTGCGTGTAGTGGCCTCCAGGCACCACATTGCCATCATGAAGACCCCCACAGTTGACATCATGGGAGGAGAACAGCTTGGCTATCCTGCACCCAGAAGGCATCACTGGAATCACTGGAGGGCTAGACACTGGTAAGTCACCATTACTACCTCACCACCACCTACAGCTGCATGGCATGTCACCCCCTCACCTTGACTCCCTTCACCCCACTCATCCCATACAAAGAACCACCCCCATTACCACCCTCAACTGTGTATCCCTACATGCCCTACCCACTTCAAGCTCACCCCTCCCAGCTCTGCATGCACAAAAAACAGTAACGCATTGGCAGCATGTAGCACTACCAATCCGACAATCCATCACCATACACACACCAAAGGTGGAAGGACAACACCCATCCTATAGGGAAAGCCAGAAATGCTGAATATGTAACTGACAATGACTGTAAAAAATCATTTACATCTTCTGGCGTACCCCAGCCAATGTCAGAGGCGACCATGTGCCACGGCAACCCAGTCCTCCACCAGAAGAAGCCCTCAGTGATGACAGCAACTCTGGATGTCTCGATTTACTTGATCTCCCTGGCCCATTTAGGACCACTGGTCAGTCGGGTACCACAGCCAACACCCAGTCCACCACAGGCCCCCCCATCTGACTCCAATACCACAGCAGCCATCTAACGTCCCCAGACCTCTGTTACCAGGACATGTCAATCAACAATGTGCTCATCTGTACAGGGACCTGAGTCAATACCACACAGGCAAGATGATGAAGGTCCTGGTGTTAGTGGAAGTGGGCACACAGTTCAGAGGACACAGGCACAGAGGGCCAGGGCCAGTGGGGGATTAGCTGTGCACCAAGGGGAGGCCCAACCCGGGGAACCGACTGCCCAGGAGGCACTCACACATGTTCTGGGAGCCTATCAAAAATCCCAGGACAGGATCGGCCAGGTACTTAACATCTTGCAGGAGAACCAGCTGCTGCAGGGGAACACCACTAGAAGGACATGCAGCAGTTGCAGAGCTTAAATGCCAACATGGTCTCCCTTGCAGGGATGCTGGGTGACATGGCGAACATCATGCATGAGTGCACAACACACCAGCGGGCCCCAACTACTAGCGAGTGTACTCACCAGCCTTCCACATATGCTGCAGCTAGTGGACAGGAGGACCTGCCACAATACTCAAAGGCCACCAGCACCCTGTCATCTGCAGCAGTAGAACCACCCCACAAACATTCCCTGAGACCAAGACAGACACCAGAGATGTAGCCAAGACCCAAACCACTGTCAGAAAATGAGCCCTTCCGGAATGTCTCCTTTGACTGCCACTGAGACACCTTGTTCAATTTAGACTGCAATTGCTCCTTTTCCTATGGCCTCATGGATACTGGACCTGTGCTACAAACCAACTCAGCCACTTCACTGAAGAATCCATCCACCATCACTCCACTTCACTTCACAATCCCTTCCTTGTTGTCACTTCAATAAACACCCTTAAATACAACTGAAGTTTCTGTGCTTTATTCAATGTCTTGACCTGCATTATTCTGTGCAAATGTCATGTAAAGTGTGAATCCATCCACCAAATGTGTGAAAGCAGTCTGTAGTCACCACATTAGTTCTCAGTTGTGACAACACCAACACCTGCAAAAAGGGAAAGCACAAGTGACAGTCAATTGAGAAGTGAAGGTATTAGAGAAACATGAGTCCCTGTAACATAACAGCCTACATTCAACTGGTAACTTCAACTCAGTAATTTGCACAGCAATTGACTCCAAACACCATCAGTGAGGACAAACAACCCATTTCAGGCCCTCATACAAGATGCCACGGTATTAGCTATGCCTTGTTGCCAGCATGCCAATCCCTCCTCTGGACCACCTAGTCTGGGCAACACTGTCAGGGAAATAGAAGTCACAGATCGGTTGTGTAAGCGCACTGTAAGCCACATGACATCCCTAGCAACATATGCTAAGTACTGTATGGGATGACGACACAGATTGCAGTGGACATGTATTTGAGAAAGCTAAACTACTGGCACATTGCATGGGCAGAATAAGCTTGTACAATATCACCATAACACTGGCCCGACTGACCATAGATTGAATAGTGTCAGCTCACAAAATGCTCACATTTATGCTTGACACAACACAGCAGCCACACAGCACTTAACTGTAATGGAGGTATCAACAGTAGTTCAGTCTTACCTGAGTGTCATTGGAAGTACTGCTGTATCAGATATGTCTTGTTGTCCATATCCTCCTCCTCATCATCACTGTCTTCAGTGTCCTCTGCTGCCACAGGTGCATTGTTTCCCTCTCCTCCTGTAGGAATGGCACATGGCATCTGAGGACCAAATTGTGCAGCATACAGCAATCCACCACTAACTGGCATACCTTCCCAGGGGCATAGAGGAACGATCCACCAGTTACTTTGAGGCAGCAGAACCAGGCTTCCAGAAGGCCAAAAGTCTGTTCAATTATCCTTCTAGTACCACCATGTGCTTCATTGTACCGATTTTCTGCACCTGTCCTTGGATTCCTCACAGGTGTCAACAGCCAGAATAGGTTTGGGTAGCCAGAGTCACCAGGAAGTAGTGAGAGAGACACACATTACTCATTTTCAATGGCACGGAGGGCAACTTCAGGTGGCATACAGTGACATACACTGGGTGAAATCTCGAGCTCACCTGTGAGCGACACTCTCTCCCTCTGTAGTGGTTCCATCACATGTGGGACGCTGCTATTCCGCAATGCAGAGGCGTCATGCACAGATCAAGAAAAGTTGGCAGTAACGTGGGAGATGTATTGATCCCAAGGCACACCATCTGGACATTTTTGAGTGGTAACTCTTCCTATTCATGTAGACCTGCTCATTTGTCCTGGGAGGGACCAAGCCAATAAGGGTCGCGTCAATGGCCCCAATCACATGAGGTCCCATGGTGTAGAATGCAACCTTCACAAAGGGCAAATCTTCACTCTAGGGGAATGAGATATAGCTGCTCAATCCTGCAGCCAATCCCACAGTCACCTGGAAAGAACCACTTGCCAGGAAGTGGAGCACTGACAGTACCTGTACTGCAGGAGGTATTGCCGTAGTGCTACGAATAGCATGAATTAGATCTGGCTCCGACTGCTGACACAGTTCAGTAACTGTGGCCCTGTCCAGATGATAGGTCATAATAATGTGCTATTCCTCCAGCACAGCCAAGTCCACTAGGGTATATACACAGGTGCTTGCCTACTCCTCCTCCTCAGCAGTGGTTGGTATCTAAGTAAATCAAACTTGAGAAGTGTGTGACTACAGGAAGGATGGACACACAGTATCACAGTAGACAAAGCAGTCACACCCAAAATACTCTAGCAATTATTGTAATTTGCACTGGTGTCCTCTACATGCAAATGGACTTCCTCAAAAATACCAATGCTTTTCATTAGCCACTGTGTCTCACAAATGTAGTCGGAGCTGTGTGTCGTGATTAGTAGCATCCCATTTTAAATGTTCTGTCAATTACTCATCTGAAAGCAGTGCACTGGTATGAGATCTAATTTTAGTGCCAGAGTCTATGAGCAAACCAAAGTGTGTAGAAGATTGGACTTGCCTTGGTGTCTACCATCGGTACCTATGACGTACATTAAATTGACCAACACAAGTACCAGCTTTAGGAAATTAGGAATTGGTAACTGCCTGTCCTGTATGCAGGGACAGGTGGAAGTGACCTCACTCCGCCGGTTTATGGTATCATGGAGGAGGCAGTCTGCACCACCGTGCAACTCTTTCTTGATTAACATCGGAGTCTATGGAGCACAGAAACCAATGATGATCACCGCCAGCGTGGACGTGACTGCCATTTTCTCTATACCACTTCACGTAATTCCTGGCTCTCAACACATCAACACCTCCAGTGCGTGTGCTGCTGTGTCATATGACTGAAACCCACGATGGCCCATGCTACAGGGGATAGGGCACCAGCCTTCACATCGGACGAACTGGACAAGTTTGTCGATGGGGTCCTACCCTTGCATGGACAGTTGTACTGGCCTTCATATCAACAGGTGAGCGCATTTTGGGTACTTTGGATGTGACATGGCTGTATGTAGCTGAATGTGTGTGCTGGCAGTGTGTCCTTTGGGGAGTGTATTTTTGCTGCATCCAATGTGTTTGCAGAGGTACGAGTAATGTGTGAGGTCAATGTGGGATTTAACTGTTAACTTCATGGTGTCCTTTCGTCTGTGTTACCTATGCAGGTCAATGCCCATCAGAAGAAAGGGATATGGCGTGCCATCACCAAGGATGTACGGAACTTGGGGGTACATACCCGGTGGAGCACCCACTGCAGAAAGATGTGGGAGGACCTGCAATGCTGGGCCCGGAAGACCACAGAGGCCCAGCTGGGGACATCCTCCCAACGAGGGAGGGGTACCCGTCAGACCCTGATCCCCCTAATGGCCCGCATACTGGCAGTGGCCAATCCAGAGTTGGATGGGTGCTTGAGGGCAGCACAGCAGCCACAAGGGGGTGAGTACACACTGTGTAGAGATCTTTCTTGATGCCTTCCATGTTGTACGGGTGCAAGGTTCTAGTCAGTGGATGGCCCAATATGCCTGTTTGGCTAATCTTGTCGAGTCCTGCTTAGCAATGAAGAGTGGTGTGTACATTTGGTATTGACAAGTAGCTGTCATACCACAGCAGACATGGCTTAGTGAGTCCCAGTCGGTGTGCAGATGGTAGTGTTTGAGTTCATTTCTGCGGTAGTTCCCAGGCAATGGTATGGTATTGTGGTTGTCACTGCATGGTGTTATTTAACTGTGAGTCAATATGATGTGTATGCCATATGTTCTCTTACTGCTGTTATTGACCATATGCTCTCTTTCTTTCTCCCACATCCTCCCTCCTTTTCTTCTCCTGTCTTTGTGTGCATTAGCAACATTTGGCGAAGGAGCAGGGGTACCGGCGAGTGGTGGAGCTGCTGCCCACAGGACCCAGGAGGCAGAGTCCACCAACGCCGAGGGGAACAGTTGGTTGGACGTTGAGGGGAGCACCTCGGCGGGGCACGAACAGATACTACTGACTCTGAATCCTCCTCCGATGGAAAATCCCTGGTGGTGGCAGACCCCTGTGGGACCACCCCAGCTACATCATCTTCCGCCACCCCTGTACCAGCACCGCCCTCCCAGTAGCTCCCCCCACACAGTTGTCTGTGTCACTCACCCAGGAGGGTGGGCGTCTCCTTCACCCCTGGCATCTCAGACCCTGCCCCAGTCAGCCCTGCTGCCCTCACTGAGGAGGCTATTGACCTCCTGAGATCCATCTCTGTAGGGCAGTCAACCATAGTGAATGTCATCCAGGGGCTGGGATCCCAGATGCAGCAATGCAATGCCTACCTGGAGGGCATTCACAATGGCTTGGCTGCCCTACAGAGATCGTTTCAGACTCTAGTTTTCTCTTTGACGGCAGCCAGTGTCCCTGGTTCTTCTGTCCCCCCTCCAACTACCTGTTCCCAGTCCCAAAGCCCTCTCCCCCTACCCATCCCAACCACACAATCAGACCAGCATGCACCCAAAAAGACAGACAGGACTTGCAAAGACAAGCACAGGCACCACAGATCACACCAAAAACACACACACACACAGCCAACACCCAGGTGCGCACACAACAACAGCCACTCCCTCCACTATCTCCCCCTACTCCTCCTCCCTCACAGTCACATCAGCATTCACACCTGCAAGCAGGGCATCTTCAGTCCCAGATCCTGCCCCTTGTACAGTCTTGCCCACAGTCGCCACGACAGCAGACACGCAGACTAGCACCCTATTCACCACATGCGCAGTCAGTACCACCACCATCACCATCACAACCACATGCAGCACACCCACATCACTTGCAGACACCACTACAGCACACATGCACACAACCTGTTTGTCCTCTCCCACCCTGTCTGCCCCCTCCAAAAACACATAAAAGCTCCCACTCAGACACTCAACAGCCATCCACCTCACACATGTACACTGTACATGCACCTCCAACCCAGTCCAGCACACCTACTCATCCTACAACCACTCTCTCTACCTCTACTCCCAAACCTGCTCCGACAGCCAGTGCCATTGTACCAAATACATTTTTCCTTGCCTGCCTTGACCTCTTCCCTCCTTCTCCCCCACCATGCCCTGCCAGGAAAAAGAAGATACCGCTCCCCCAGCCCAGTGCCTTCAGCTCCCAGTCTTCTTATGTCCCTCCCCCTGCAGCAGAACCTACCACTAAGGGGCACAAGACTGCCATTCCGATCCCCGCTCCAAGCCCACTCCTCTGCCCCCTAAACAAAAGAGAATAGGCCAGCCCCCTCCCAAACCCAAGTCAATGACCCCTCGACCAACCCCCCCACCCGCACCCCCATTGCCCCTTGAGGTGCCTGCCTTCCATCATGATGTCCCTGCCTAGTGGAGTGACTTGGGCTGTCAGGAGTGAAGTTGGGCTTTGTACGTTGCCCTGTGGGTTGTTCAGAACATTGGACTGCCCAATGGCCCCTTGTATATGGTTGCCTAATTTGTTGTGGGCGCAAGTCCACTGGAATACAGTGGTTGGAACAGAGGTACGTGTTTTAGCTTTCTTTACATCTGGCTTATGTTGTTGTTGGATTTCTCTGCAGATTGTTCTTGCTGTGTGGTATGTGTGTATAGTGTGTGTTGTGCGTGTGGGTGTGTCGCTCTCTCCTCCCTCCATTGTTTGCTAGGGGGCTATACTCACCATCATCGGTGTTGCTGTTCCTGGACTGCCGTTATGTAGTACAACATTGGTAGGGCTTCAAGTTCGGGTTCCAGGGCTGCCGCAGACTCCTCTGTGTCCCTGGAGGTGAGTGTGTCCTTTTATGTGATTTGTTTCCGCCTGGCTTTTTGTGGCGGTGGTCCCTCCCCGGACATCCTGGTAGTGTGCTATATCATAATATGGTGGGTGGGGAATGGTGTTCCGCCAGCTTGAAGATGTCAACCAGTGTGGTCGGTGGCTGGACCGCACTGGAGGTTCAGGTGGTACTTTGGCAGTCTATGGGAGGGATCACCGCCATGGTTATAATTTGGCGGTATTCACTGCGAGCTTTGAGACGGTACTATCGCCATTGCTGATCTTTCACCAACCTGGGAGAAGCCACAAATTGAAGCCAATCTCGCTGGAGCCATCTTCGGATATGTGTCCTAGGAGGCCTTGGTGAAGAGTTCTGAGTTCGGACTTAGACAATTTTTCAGGAAGGAAATCTTCATCCAGGACCAAGTAAAAGTTGAAGCCAACCTCGCTGGAGCCCTCCTCTGATACACTGCGCGCGAAGCCTCGGTCAATTTTTTACCTTTGGACTTAGAAACTGTTTTAGACCTTTTCCTCTCCAACTTCGGATGTTCTTCCACAGCAAGCTGATCTCAATGCAACATCATCTGATTGCCTTTCCACAAGCTCCCAGTGAAATCCTGGAAGTCTGGGGCTCCGGAGCTATTCAGCAGCATGAACCTGCAAGTCAGGCCGGATTCCTGTCGACGTTGGTCGGCTTAACTCACGACATCAGGTGGGTCCACTTATGAAGATTTTTGTTCCGAAGTTGCTCCAAATTTATCCAAACTTCTGGATCTTCTTCCAGGAGCTCTTTTAAGGTTCTTTAGGTGTCCACAACTCACCCCAAGTTTCCAGAAGCTCTGAGTTGCTCCCTGGGGATAAGGGCACCAACTTCCAGAATGCACATGGTTCATATCCCAAAATGACCACTGGTCACTGGTCAGCTGGTCAATTTCTCCACGGCTATTTCTACCTGTAGCACAGATGGAGTCTCTTCTTGAAGCAGAAGAAGACAGGCCAAGTCCTTTTCTTGGTGAAGCTCAAGTGTGCAGCTGGTCTATTCCTTTTGAGAGCAGTGTCCAAGTACAGGCCAGGGGTCCTGCAGGGCAGTCCTTCTATTTCTTTTCTTGTTCCTGAAGGGATCTGAGATGGAGTGCAGCTCTACCAATGTTATCCTTGCTTGTGGAAGGTAAGTGAGTGTTCCTGTCCAATTACGTGCAGGCCACCACCTTCTTGAGAGACCACTTCCTGGGTAGTGTGCCAAAAATCAATCCCAGGGAGCACAATTTCTCCAAATTCCAAGATGGCAAAAATTAAATCTTAGAGTTTGGATCTGGATGAGCCCACCCACTGGTGTGGCTAAGGTTCCCTTAACACACCCCTTCCTTAATCTCATCAGCGGGTACGTGGTATTCTAGGGTTGCAGGAAATGGGGACAGTGCAGTTGCTGTCCCAAATGGCCTTCCCTTCTTTAAAGTCCAGTTTGGCTACTCTCCCCAATCCTGTTCTACCATCTGCTGAGGCAGATCTCTTCCTACCAGATGTTTTCTTTATTTCAGCCCAGGCCACTTCACACCTCATCAAGGCAGCCTGGCTCAGACTGCCAGAGGCTGACCAATCAAAGAAGGACACTACAGGGCTGAAGTTGGTAACTTTTATCAAGGGTTTTAAAACTCTTTCTAGGTACAAGTTATACTGAATTCAATAGTGCAAGTTGTTGGATGTATTATAACATTTAATTGGATCCTAAACGTGCCTATGGAAGATAATACTTTATCATTTTGAAATAAAGTCTCTCCATGTTAGCCTAGGGAGCCCATTCACTACAATGGGGAAAAATTAATTTGGCTATTTTTCCCTCACCAGAGCTAATGAAATATCTTTTATAAAGTCCCTGCTTATAGTTACACTACACCAACCCTGGAGGCAGTTACGGTCTACGTTAGGAGTGACATTAATGTAAAAACAAGGTGGCTTAGGACTTTGGAAGTACTGTTAAGTCCAAAGTCGAACTTGGGTCTAACTTAAACTCAAATACAGCCAGCAAGGCATGCCTGCCTTTAAAATGACACTTGACACCACCGCAGTGCACCTATGGGTATTCTATCTATGCTGGGGCCTCTAAACCGACATTCCCTATGAAATACTGGGGACTTATAGGTAGGCTGTGTAGGAGGCTGGCCTGGCTTGTAGTGGGTACCAAGGGGTACTTACACTCTGTACCAGATCCAGTTATCCCTTATTAGTGTAGAAGAGGTGTTTCTAGCAGCTTAGGCTGATAGAAGGTAGCTATAGCAGAGCAGCTTAGGCTGAACTAGGAGACATGCAAAGCTCCTACTGTACCACTGGTGTCATATACACAATATCATAAGAAAACACAATACACAGATATACTAAAAATAAAGGTACTTTATTTTTATGACAATATGCCAAAAGTATCTCAGTGAGTACCCTCAATATGAGGATGCTAAATATACACACGATATATGTACACAATACCAACAATATGCAGTAATAGCAAATGAAAGTAATGCAAGCCATGTAAAGTTACAATAGATTGCAACAGGAGCACATTGGTATAGGGGCAACACAAACCATATACTCCAAAAGTGGAATGCGAACCACGAATGGACCACAAACCTATGTGAGCTTGTAGAGGGTCGCTGGGACTGTAAGAAAACAGTGAGGGATAGAAAAATAGCCCACCCCAAGACCCTGTAAGGTAGGTGTAAAGTGCACCTACAACCCCCAGAGAGCACAGAAGTCGTGATTGGGGGATTCTGCAAGAAAAACCAACACCAGCAAAGCAACAACAGTGGATGTCCGGACCTGAGTACCTGTGAAACAAGGGGACGAAGTCCAAGAGTCGCGACAGTGTCGAGAGTGGGCAGATGCCCAGGAAATGCCAGCTGAGGGTGCAAAGGAGCTGCCACCAGATGGAAGAAGCTCAGTGTTTTGCAAGAACGAAGAGGACTAGGAACTTCCCCTTTGGAGGATGGATGTCCCACATCGTGAAGAAGCTTGCAGAGGTGTTCCCACGCAGAAAGACCCCAAAAAAACCTTGATAGCTGCAAGGGTCACGGTTAGGGTTTTTGGATGCTGCTGTGGCCCAGGAGGGACCAGGATGTCACCACTTGGATGAGGAGACAGAGGGGGCACCCAGCAAGTCAGGTTGCTCTCACAGAAGCAGGCAGCACCCGCAGAAGTACCAGGACAGGCACTAGGAAGAGGAGTGAACCGGAATCCACCCGAAGTCAGAAAAGGAAGTCACACTACTCCGGAGGACAATTCAGAAGGTTGTGCACTGCAGGTTAGAGTGTCTGGGACTAGGCTTGGCTGTGCACAAAGGAAATCCTGGAAGAGTGCACAGGAGCCGGAGCAGCTGCAAATCACGCGGTACCCAGCAATGCAGTCTAGCGTGGGGAGGCAAGGACTTACCTCCACCAAACTTGGACTGAAGAGTCACTGGACTGTGGGAGTCACTTGGACAGAGTTGCTGAGTTCCAGGGGCCACGCTCGTCGTGCTGAGAGGGGACCCAGAGGACCGGTGATGCAGTCTTTTGTTGCCTGCGGTTGCAGGGGGAAGATTCCGTCGACCCACGGGAGATTTCATCAGAGCTCCTGGTGCAAGAAGGAGGCAGGCTACCCCCAGAGCATGCACCACCAGGAAACAGGCGAGAAAGCCGGCAGGATGAAGCGATACAAGGTTGCAGTAGTCATCTTTGCTACTTTGTTGCAGTTTTACAGGCGTCCTGAGCAGTCAGCGATCGATCCTTTGGCAGAAGGTGAAGAGGGAGATGTAGAGGAACTCTGGTGAGCTCTTGCATTCGGTATCTGAAGAATTCCCCAAAGCAGAGACCCTAAATAGCCAGAAAAGGAGGTTTGGCTACCTAGGAAGGAGGATAGGCTAGTAAGACAGGTAAGAGCCTATCAGAAGGAGTCCCTGATGTCAATTGCTGGCCCTGGCCACTCAGAGCAGTCCAGTGTGCCAGCACACCTCTGAATCCAAGATGGCAGAGGTCTGGGGCACGCTGGAGGAGCTCTGGATACCTCCCCTGGGAGGTGCAGGTCAGGGGAGTGGTCACTCCCCTTTCCTTTGTCCAGTTTCGCGCCAGAGCAGGGATGGGGGATCCCTGAACTGGTGTAGACTGGCCTATGCAGAGATGGGCACCATCTGTGCCCATCAAAGCATTTCCAGAGGCTGGGGGAGGCTACTCCTCCCCAGCCCTGACACCTTTTTCCAAAGGGAGAGGGTGTAACACCCTCTCTCTGAGGAAGTGCTTTGTTCTGCCTTCCTTGGCCAGGCCTGGCTGGACCCCAGGAGGGCAGAAACCTATCTGAGGGGTTGGCAGCAGCTGCAGTGAAACCCCGGGAAAGGCAGTTTGGCAGTACCCGGGTTCTGTGCTAGAGACCAGAGGGATCATGGAATTGTCTCCCCAATGGGGTGACAATTCCATGATCTTAGACATGTTACATGGCCATGTTCGGAGTTACCATTGTGACGCTATACATAGGTAGTGACCTATGTATAGTGCACGCGTGAAATGGTGTCCCCGCACTCACAAAGTCCGGGGAATTTGCCCTGAATGATGTGGGGGCACCTTGGCTAGTGCCAGGGTGCCCACACACTAAGTAACTTTGCACCCAACCTTCACCAGGTGAAGGTTAGACATATCGGTGACTTATAAGTTACTTAAGTGCAGTGGTAAATGGCTGTGAAATAACGTGGACGTTATTTCACTCAGGCTGCAGTGGCAGGCCTGTGTAAGAATTGTCAGAGCTCCCTATGGGTGGCAAAAGAAATGCTGCAGCCCATAGGGATCTCCTGGAACCCCAATACCCTGGGTACCTCAGTACCATATACTAGGGAATTATAAGGGTGTTCCAGTATGCCAATGTGAATTGGTGAAATTGGTCACTAGCCTCTTAGTGACAATTTGGAAAGCAGAGAGAGCATAACCACTGAGGTTCTGGTTAGGAGAGCCTCAGTGAGACAGTTAGTCATCACACAGGGAACACATACAGGGCACACTTATGAGCACTGGGGCTCTGGCTGGCAGGGTCCCAGTGACACATACACTAAAACAACATATATACAGTGAAATATGGGGGTAACATGCCAGGCAAGATGGTACTTTCCTACAGGCTCGTACAGCCAATTATAATTTGCCCCATTTTCATATCTATTTTAATCAGAGCACAGGTCCTGGGAATGTTCAGCAGTGCCTAGCACCCCATCAGAGTCAGAAAAACACCAGTATGAGTGAATGTTGGGTGCAGAAAGATAGGGGGCTTCTGCAATCAGCCCAGTTTTCCCACATGCCCCTTTTATATTAGTTGTACGCAACAGTTCTTGTTCTGGGTGTATTGTCCACAGGCTTGGTCAAAGGCCAGGCTCTGTTGCTAACCTCCAGCTGTGCATGGCTAAAGACTCTGTGTAGTATGGAGTTGTTTGCATGTAGGGGGTTTGCTGCAGGGCCTAGCTGTGTTCAGTTGGGGTTTGCTTTTATGATTTTCTAGAAAACACTGCAGTCTACATTGACTTATTTCTGTCCCCGTTAGTGAAGGCTTTACCAGCATATTGCGCAGACAATAGGGATTTTCTCAATAGAATACACAATATAGAGTGGGATGGTACTTTTCTTGTGACATCGATGGACGTGATTTCCCTGTATACTTATATAGATCACTCATTTGGGCTACATGCATGTGAGCATTTTTTTAAAATGAGACCCCTTAGCCTTTTGGAACATAATAAAATACTTCTTGATATGATAAAGATTTGTACATGATAGGGTATTCTACTACCAAAGGTTCAGGACTGCGATGGGCACCTGATTCATCCCCAGCTTTGCAAATCCCATGGTAGGCTGGTGGGAGGAGCAGGTGGCTTGGGCGGAGGATATTCAGGAACACATGCAAGATGTGCTAATATGGACCTGGTATATTGATTTTTTTTACTTTGAAATGTCCCCCGGGAGAAGCCCCAGATTTTCATGCAGAAATCGAATAACAGTCCTTTCATCCTCAGATTCACAACCACCATGAGCGGCAAGCAGATTAATATATTCCACTGTACACCACAAGGCAATTTCTAGCAATAGTATATTGATTACAATAGTCATCACCCCCCAAACCTAATCAACAGCATCCCATATGGGGAGATGCTGCACCTCAAAAGAGTGTGTAGCACAGAATCAGACTTTAGTAAACAATCAACACATATGCAAATTGAAGTTTCAATACAGTTGATATATGCCTAAGTTATTGACCCTGGCTGAAAAGAAAATGACACTGTTGACTATGGATCAATTGCTTTACCCAAATGAAAACAAAATTTGAAAAGATTTATGCATGCATTTTATTACAGCATACAATGAATGCCTCCTCGGCTAGGATCAGGAATCAGAACTGTAATCAGAGGGGCAGTCTGAAGAAGGATATGTTAAAAGGTCCTGAATTAACAACAGAACCATTGATTACATATAGGACTGGGAGGACCCTGGAAGACTGCCTTACACAGTTATCATACAGGGACCCATGATACTAATACATGGTTACCAAGACATAATGGTATTTATAGAAATGCCCATTGTAAGGCTTGCACATATATCACAAATACAATTGAGTGCCATATGTCTGGAGGGCATAAGAGAAAAACCAAACAGTGTTTAACCTGTTCATCTGATTTTTGTATTTACATCGTACAATGTACATGTACTCTGTTCTATGTGGGAAGTATGACTTTTCCTTTTATGGAAGTGCATCCTGAAACATCAACAAGTGATACATAGCCTAGATTTTACATACCCAGTCGCAAGACATGTTTCACAAATGCATGATAAAGATTTTTAGAATTTAGGATTGTTTGCAATTGATAGAGTGGATAAAAGTATAGGGGGAGGTGGTAAGGTAAAACAGTTGAGGCAATTAGAGTCCAAGTATATCTTGGATCTACTCACAAAATTTCCCCTTTGGTCTGAATAAAGATGAGGAGTTGGAGGTACATGTGAGATGATCCGTGGTTTACATTTAATATGTATTTACACTGCGTTCACTCCGATACTTTGAATATCTTTCTTCTCAGAGTCATAACTTAGATTAACACTGCTTGGAGATGTGATTGAGTATTAAGAATTGTACTGTTGATTTTTTCTGTCTATTTGGGAAAATTGAGTTGATTTTGTTAATGATTGAGGGAGAATGCCATCACTTATTGGCCTTCATCCTATCTTCTGCTATAGTGTTGAACTGGGGCACTTGCCCATAAAGGATCCTAATATTTTGTTATATGCATCAAATAGCAGTGGTAAGTTTAGGAGGTAATGTTAGCAATCACATAAAGTGGGGTGGTACCACAGAAAATATGTACATCATGCATTGCTGATGTTGCTCGCTGTACATCATGAATGAGTAAATTGATTATCATTTGTAACTTCATTAGATTAATTAGCATCATAAATGGATTGATGTAAATAAGCCACCTCCAACTGCAAGCGCTCAATCCAATTTATGTGGCGGTCCATTCTAACTGATTAAATAATTTGCATTTTCTTCCTTTGTATACCATGAGTTCTATGTTTTCTTAATTATTTGGGGTAATTCTTTCTTTCTGGACATAAGCATTTCGTTTTTATGATCATGTCCTATTCATTTTTATTTTGCTGATGCAATTCATATTTATATTAATGTACTCTGAATGAGGGAACTATTATTATTTTTAGGTGTCTGTTAGATCATTGTAATGATTTGTGAAGAACTATAGGTTTCAGCAAGTACCGAAGAAAAATAATGAAAGGGTTGTATGCCTAGGTGCAGTAGCATGTTTCCAGTTGCTCTCACAAATGTTCATATATACATTTTCTATTGGGAATGGGGCTTGTTCACCTTGACAAAGGGTGTGTTAAGCAGAAAGCATCAGAATCGGCTAGGTTTCTCATTTTGAATAAATAAATGTTGCTTTCACAACTCATGGAGTGCCTGCATCGTTTGTTGGCGTCGAACGAAGTTGGACTGAATTTTTTTTATATATACATATGTGTATATACAGTATATATATATAAAACATTCCTGTAACCTTTAGTCTTTTATTGAATTTCTAAGGTTTATGTTATTCTATTCATCTACTCTTGGTTTTTTCACTGTATATATACATACACCACGGGGGGACAGACTTCTATCGCCACCTAATCACATAGGTGGTCATTACAACCCTGGCGGTTGGTGTTAAAGCAGCGGTAATACCACCAACAGGCCGGCGGTAAAAAATGTGCAATTACGACCGTGGCGGAAACCGCCAAAAAAGACAGCCACTTTAACACTCCGACCGCCACGGCGGTACAAACAAACAGCTTGGCGGTCACCGCCAACAGACAGGTGGGAGACAATGTACCCCCAACAATATTATGACAGGCCAATCCGCCACCTTTTCCGGGGCGGATTCACTGCGGATAAAAACACAGCGGAAACAGGAATCCCGAAGGAAAAACGCTCACCTCTACACACCCCACGAGGAACGAGGACGCCATGGACCCGGAAATCCAAATTCTCCCTGCAATAGTCTTCCTGCTCCTCTACCAGGAGCACGAACGCCGGCGGCGAAGACCACGGTGAGTACTGCACCTACGACACAGGGGAGGGGGGAGGAAAAAAACAGGGACACACACATGCAACACCCCCACCCCCACCCTCACCCACTACAACACACACAGTAATGCATATCAATACATCACAGTTACACCCCCCAAACCCCCCGGAAGAATGCAAAGACAATAGAAAATGAGTGTAACCATTGTAATATATTAAAAGCAAGTAGGCAGAAATATATATATACACCATGTGCAAAATATATACAAAGCATAGTAGTCCAGGTAGTGCTCTAAGAAAGTCCGTGGAACACTGGGACCACACGGTATGGGCGAGGCCCACACAAGATCCCCGACCATGATGGAGAGAACACTGCGGGGGCATCAGAGAGCAACTAAACAGGCACCTCAGGGGGAGGGAAAGGGGGGCACCTCAGCCGCTTGAGTGCACAATGCCAAATCCACGAGGGGGCCACATGCCCACTGTTCCATCCTGGGGAGTGCAAAGCCACAGTCTCTCAAGTCTCACAAGTGGGTGGGTTGCCCACTGTCCAATCCTGGGGAGTGCAAAGCCACAGTCTCTCAAGTCTCTACAGTGGGTGGGTTGTCCATTGTTCAATCCTGGGGAGTGCAAAGCCACAGTCTCACAAGTGGATGATAGTGTCCATTGGTTCTGGACGGGGCATGGTGCCCAGAGTGCTTCATCCTGCTAAGGACAGAGGTAATGCATGGATCTCTCCACTGGTTCTGGAGGGGGCATGGTGCCCAGAGTGCTTCAAACTGCTAAGGCAAGAGGTAGGGGATGGATCTCTCCACGGGTTCTGGAGGAGGCATGGTGCCCAGAGTGCTTCATCCTGTTAAGGACAGAGGTAGTGGATGACAGTCTCCACTGGCTCTGGAGGGGGCATGGTGCCCAGAGTGCATCATTCACCCCGTGATGGACTCAGTTGCGTCAGTGCCCCTGCTGCTCATTGGCTAGCGGTGCTTGAGACGGCGGTGCCCTGTTCAGCGGTGCTTGAGACGGCGGTGCCCTATTCAGCGGTGCTTGAGATGGCAGTGCCCTGTTCAGTGGTGCTTGAGGCAGCGGTGCCCTGTTCAGAGGTGCTTGAGATGGCGGTGCCCTGTTCAGCGGTGCTTTAGATGGCGGTCTCCATTGCAGGGTCTCAGCTGCTGGCGATCCTTCATGGCCCAGCGGGGCTTTTGCTGGCGGTCCTTCATGGCCCAGCTGGGCTTTTGCTGGTGGTTCTTCCTGGCCCAGCGGGGCTAGTGCTGGCGGTCCTTCATGGCCCAGCGGGGCTAGTGCTGGCGGTCCTTCATGGCCCAGCGGGGCTGGTGCTGGCGGTGGCCTCCTGGCCAGCTGGGCTGGTGCTGGCCTCCTGGGCAGCTGGGCTGGTGCTGGCGGTAGCCTCCTGGGCAGCTGGGCTGGTGCTGGTGGTAGCCTCCTGGGCAGCTGGGCTGGTGCTGGCCTCCTGGGCAGCTGGGCTGGTGCTGGTGGTGGCCTCCTGGGCATCAGGGATGATGGCCGTCTTCTCCGCCGTGCTGCTCTTCCCAGACTTGCCGGGTTTCTTGTGGCCCTTCCCCACCTTGGAAGGTGTCACAGCTGACTCCACACTCCCACCTGTACCCCTGGGAGCAGCTTTGGTGGCTGGAGTCTTCCCCCTCTCCCGCCGGGCACTGGCCAACTTCTGATGCTTCACAGGTGGGGGACTGTCTGTGCTGTGGCTCCGTGCCACACTGGCTGTACTGGTGGCCGGTGCACTCCAGATTCCGGTGACTACAGGCACCACTGGTCCCGGAGATGTTGTGGCTGAGGTGCTAGTTCAGGACCTATGAGACGGACGGGGTGGGGGAGGTGTGGGAAAGAGGTCAAGGTTGGACAGGAAAAGTTTTTGGGACACACTGGGATGGGTAGCTGGAGGGGGTTTGGGAGTGGAGGAAGAGGTGGTGGTTGTAGGAGGTGTACGTTTGGTGACTTTGGGTGAAGGTGCATGAGCTGGAGGCTGTTGTAAGGTGGATGACTGTTGGGTGGGTGTGTGCCTGCGTTTGTGTATCTTGGGAGAGGGCGTCACAGACACTGGGAGAAGACACAGGGGACGTGTGAATGGTAGAGGGGTGGTGACTGCACGTGAGCGGGGTGTGGTGGTGGGTCTGCTGGAGAGGGACGCAGTGGCTGTAGAGTTAATGCATGCAGGTGTGAGTGTAGACGAGACTGGGAGGGAGGAGAGAGACGAGGAGGAGGGGGACACAGTGGAGTCAGTGAATGTTGGTGTGTCTGCATGTGTGTGATGCTTGCGTGAGTGCCTGTGGGATGTGTGGTGCTTATGTTTGCCTGAGCTTCCCTTGGGTGTTGAGGTGTGTGCATGTTGGTCTGTAGGTGTGCTTGGGATAGGCTGAGGTACAGGGGATTGGGTCGGGGTGGAGGAAGTTGGAGGGGGGAGGCTGGAGACAGGGACAATGGCTGCCATCAGTGCTGAGGCCAGAGTCTGAAAAGCTCGCTGAAGGGCCGCCTGACCAGAATGAATGCCCTCCACAAATGCATTGGTTTGTTGCAACTGCCTCTCTACACCCTGGATGGCATTCAAAATGGTATACTGCCCAACAGTGAGGGACCTGAGGAGGTCAATGGCCTCCTCACTGAGGGCAGCAGGGGTGACTGGGGCAGGGCCTGAGGTGCCTGGGGCGAAGGTGATGCCCACCCTCCTGGGTGAGCGGGCACGGGGCAAAGGCTGAGGGGCTGCTGGGAGGGCGGTGCTGGTAGGGGAGGTGGCGGCTCTACCTGTAGATGCTGGGGGCACAGATGTTGCCGCCACCACAAGGGAGCTCCCATCAGAGGACAAGTCTGTGTCGCTGGTGTCAGCTCCTGTCCCCGCCGTGGAGCTCCCCTCGCCCTTCGTCCCACTGGTGAATTCAGACTCCATAGTGTCACCCTCCAGGGCCATGTGGGATGCAGCTCCCTTGTACTCCGGTGCCACTGCTCCTCCGCCTGATGATGCTAATGCACACAAGAACAGGGAGACCACTAAAAGGGGGGGAAGACAGAAGAAAGACATGCTGAGTGCATGCATTACTGCTACCGTTGCCGGACACGACAGACACAGAAGCCCCCTGCACTACGCCGCGCTCTTGGGCTCCACTTTTCAATCCCTGGGAAATGGCCTACAAGGCTATAGACGACATCTGCACACATTGATGACACAGGGGCATGACTAGGTGTACTTGGCACTCTACAGAGGTGGGCTGGGGTGCCACATGGCCTGCCTTATTGAGGGGCCTTGCCTACGGAACTCGCCCTGGCCTAGGGAAACCCAGAGCCCACCTCCCCCACCCAGACCGCTCCACTGCACGCAAAGTCAGCAGAATGAGAGTGTACTCACCCCCCTTGTGGCTGCTGTGACGCCCTCAAATGCCCATCTAACTCCGGGTAGGCCACCGCCAGCATCCTGAACATCAGGGGGGCCATGGTGCGACGGGCACCCCTCCCATTTTGGGAGGCCAACCGCAGCTGAGCCTCCGCCGTCTTCTTGCCACCCATCTTTTCCGGCAGTGGGTGCCTCGTCTGTGGTAGAGCCCCAGGGTCCGGACGTCCTTGGCGATGGCACGCTAAATATCTTTTTCTGGTGGGGGCTGACCTACATGAAATGTACAGCGGAAAAAGAGAAGTTATTACCAACTGCACCGTCAAACTGATTGGACCCCATCCCTACCCTTGCCATGTGGCACATGTATTCACCGTCTTTCATGCATGCAGCACTCTCCCCCCTTCCTTCTTACATCCAGCCCTCTCCACACAGGCATAGCCCATACAACATGCTCCCTGTGTACTTACATGTTTGTCTGGAGGACCGTAGAGTAGCGTGTACTGGGGGAGGACCCCATCCACGAGCTTCTCCAACTCCTCCAATGTGAAGGCAGGGGCCCTTTCCCCAGACACTTGAGCCATTGTCTCTTCCAGACCGAGGTCACAGCAGCACTTGCAGTGTAGGTCCTCTCCTGTCGAAGATTATGTATCGAGTGATTGAACAGATAGAAAATGGCGGTCACGTCCGCGGCGGTGCGTACCGTCACCACTGGCGTACATTGAAATTGGCTCCTGGGACCCATAGGGTCCAATGTTAACCAATGCAGCATTGCGCCGCGGTCTTCGACCGCCTACTGCAACGGTGTAAAACGCCAACGCAGTTACCTCACATTCCATTGTCCCACTTTAGAGGTCAGGCAGCCGCCATTTCAGGGCCCCACATGGGTTCATTTCCAACTGCGTCACACATACCTAGGCCTAGACTCAACACACATACAGGCCACCTTTTGTGTATGATTGGTGTTCTGGGTAAACTGTGGGTACGTACCTCTGAGTTGTTTGACTCTGTACTCGCTGTTGTCCTTCATAGGCACCCTCCACTGGGACATGTGAGGAGATGGTGGCATCCTCCGGTGTACCGACCGTTGGTGGACCTGTCGACAAAGGAGGAGCGACATTTGATTATTACATACAGGCTTGACCGTGCCACAATCCAGGAACTGTGTACCCAGTTAGAGCCACACCGATGTCAGCAATCCGCCATCCCACAGGAATCCCCCCTCAAGTGCAGGTGCTGTCAGTGCTCCATTTCCTTGCAAGTGGGTCTTTTCAAACAACAGTGGCCATAGCATCAGGGATGTCCCAGCCTATGTTTTCCAACGTGTTGTCCAGGGTGTTGTCTGCCCTTCTGAAACACATGCAGAGCTACATAGTTTTCCCTCAGGTGGAGGATTTTCCTACAGTGAAAGGGGATTTCTATGCCTTGGGACACATCCCCAACATCATAGTTGTCATTGATGGGACCCATGTGGCTTTGGTCCCCCCCCACAGGAGTGAACAGGTGTACATAAACCGAAAGAGTTATCATTCTATGAATGTACAGATGGTATGTTTGGCAGACCAGTACATCTCCCATGTGAATGCCAAGTTCCCTGGCTCAGTGCATGATGCCTACATCCTGCGGAATAGCAGCATCCCTTATGTGATGGGTCAACTCTAGAGGCACCGTGTGTGGCTATTAGGTGAGCACCTGGAGACAAGTCAGTGGGAATGGTTGTCTGGGTCTGGGGATATCCCTCCAGGTTATTGCATGTCTAACAGTTGTCCCTCACCATTTGCAGGTGACGCTGGTTACCCCAACCTGTCATGGCTACTGACCCCAGTGAGGAATCCCAGGACAAGGGCAGAGGAACACTACAATGAGGCCCATGGGCGAACTAGGAGGGTGATCGAGCAGACCTTCGGCCTCCTGAAGGCCAGGTTCAGGTGCCTTCATATGACAGGTGGATCCCTATTCTACTCACCAAAGAAGGTGTGCCAGATCATCGTGGCCTGCTGTATGCTTCATAACTTGGCTTTGCGACGACAGGTGCCTCTTCTACAGGAGGATGGTCCAGATGGCGGTGTTGTTGCAGCTGTGGAGCCTATGGACAGTGAAGACAAGGAAGCAGAGGAAGAAGACATGAACAACAGGGACTCAGTGATCCAGCAATATTTCCAGTGAGACACAGCTAAGAGTACAGACCTGCCTACCACATGTACTTTAACACTACTACCTCTCTACTGTGTGTCGTTTTCACCCAGTGTATGGTCACTGAGTTGTCACTTTCCCTTACGATTTCACAGATGTGGGTCCCACTGTGTGACATCTGCTTAGATTCCTCATGGACTAGAGCTGCGTGACATAGGTATGTTAACATTACAATTGTCACTGTAATTGCTAATACACTATTTTGAAATCACAGACAGACTCCAGATTGTTTTGTGCTTTAAGTGTGTTTATTTAAGTGCTCAATATTGGAGGGGGTAGTGAAATGGTGAGGGGTTATGGCGGAGGAATGTCCATGGCAGAGTCCAGTCTATTAGTCTCACAGGTGCATTGCCCAAATGGGCGTAGGAAGTGGATCTGGGGCAGTTAAAGCATGGACAGGGTGACAAAGTGGGACACTAGGATGACAATCAGGGTAGTCTCATTTCTTGGCGGGGGTCTTGGCATCGTGCTCTGTCTTTGTCCTGGATCTCAGTGACCGTTTGCAGGGTGATTCTCCCTCTGCAGGGGGTGGGGTGCTGGTGTGGTGGTCCTGTGGCAGGGCGTCCTGTCCACTAGCGCCGGCGTAGGTGGTGGGCAGTTCATCATCCATGCTAGTGTCAGGGGCCCCTTGTAGTGCCACAGTGTCCCTCCTGGTGTTGAGTACTTCCTTCAGCACCCCTACGATGGTGCCCAGGGTGGAGCTGATGGTTCTGAGTTCCTCCCTGAAACCCATATACTGTTCCTCCTGCAGCCACTGGGTCTCCTGAAACTTGGCCAGTACCGTTGCCATCGTCTCCTGGGAGTGGTAGTATGCTCCCATGATGGAGGAGAGGGCCTCGTGGAGAGTGGGTTCCCTTGGCCTGTCCGCCCCCTGTCGCACAGCAGCCCTCCCAGTTCCCCTGGGTTCCTGGGCCTCCGTCCCCTGGACCATGTGCCCACTACCACTGCCCCCAGGTCCCTGTTGTTGTTGGGGTGGTGGGTTACCCTGGGTTCCCTGTAGTGGTGGACACACAGCTGATTGACGTGTCCTGGGGACGGAGGTATGGGCCAGCTGGGTGGGTGCTGTGCTGGTGTTTCCAGAGGGGGGAAGGTCTGTGGTGGCCTGTGACTGGGTAAGGGGAACCGACTGTCCCGAGGTCCCCGATCGGCCGGGCTGGTCATCTAGATCCAGTTGGACAGAGCTGCTGTCATCACTGTGGGCCTCTTCTGTTGGTGGTGTGGACATGTGTGGACCCTCCTGTCCGGTGACGTTGGGTAGGGGTCCTGGAGGGGTATAAAAGGATGGTTATTACATCTGTGTGTGTCATGGTGTGCAATGGGTGGGTGACCGTGTACCCCATTGCTTGCATTCCTGGGTGGGAACTTGTGTGAGGATGGTTTAGGGGGTTGTATGGGTATGTGCAGTCGCCATGCCTTGGGTCCATGCTTTGTTGTTGCATGCAGGGCTTGGTGTTGGGATGGGTGGTTTGTGATGTTGGGACATATGTGAGGAGTTGGGGTGCTGGGGGTGAGGGAGGGGGTATGTGATTACATGCAGGTACGGTGGGGGATGTAATCATTAAGATTTGTCTTACCAGAGTCCATTCCTCCACCCACTTCTGCGAGGCCCTCAGGATGCAGAATCGCCAAGACCTGCTCCCCCCATGTTGTTAGTTGTGGGTGAGGAGGTGGGGGTCTGCCGCCAGTCTGCTGAACCACCTGGTGGTGTCTTCCCCCGTAGGTCGTTCCACCTCTTCCTGATGTCCTCCCGATTTCTTGGGTGCTGTCCCACTGCGTTGACCCTGTCCACTATTCTTCGCCATAGCTCCATCTTCCTTGCAATTGAGATGTGCTGCACCTGTGCTCCGAATAGCTGTGGCTCTACCCGGATGATTTCCTCCACCATGACCCCTAGCTCCTCCTCCGAGAACCTAGGGTGTCGTTGCCGTGCCATGGGGTGGTGTAGGTGATGTGTGGGGTGGAGTGTGTGGTGTTAAGTGTGCTGATATGTAGTGGTGTGTTGTGTGAGGTGCGTGGAAGTTCTTTGGGTGATGGTATTGTGTGTCTGTGGATGCTGTTGTTCTTGCTGGTGTTGTCTCTCTCTGGCCTTCTTTCAGAATTTGTGGTCGTGGGGGTTTGTGGGTGATGTGGGTGTATGTTTTATATTGTAATGGGTGTGTGGGAGTGGTGTGTGTATGTGTATCAGGTGGGTGTATTTCGAATTGTCCAATGTGGCGGTGTTTTGTAAGAGTGTGTGTATTTTGAGCGCGGCGGTGTGTACCGCCAATGGAATACCGCGGTTGAAAGACCGCCGCGTGTATTCATGTGTCGTGATAGTGTGGGTGTATTTCTGTTGGTGTGACGGTGGAGGTTTTGTTTTCACCAGTTTATCACTGACCTTTGGTGTGGCGGACTTGTGAGGGTGTCTGAATTTTGGCGGATTCAGAAATGTGGGACATAATAGCTGTGGCGGAATTCCACGGGTGCGGTGGTGTGTTGGCGGTCTTCTGCACGGCGGTAAGCGGCTTTTACCACCAATGTTGTAATAACCGCCATAGTGTGTTAAACATCAATATATATTACATGGTTCAATGACATAAACCTCCAATATACACATAGTGTGAATAGCTATTTACCCACAATATAGTCCAAAATAATAATTAAGACATTGTTCCAATTCTAATCAAAATCTACACTCAGTGCGTTATTATGTATAATAATCCTCCCAGAGTCACACTTGATATATCCTATCTCTCTAAAGTAATGTTGATAAATCAACTTTTCTGACTGTTTCCAGAAGCTTAATAAATATATGTGGACTTAGGGGAAATAGCGGTGGAGAAGAATCCCAATATTCTTCCTGAGGTAATACATGTTTACTGGCCCTTTCTTCAATATAAAGAAATTTAACCATATTGTATTACAGCAAAATATGTTAAAAAAATGTTAATATTAACACAACTGTCATTCGTAATCATCATACACATCAGGAAATCAAAAAATCTAAACAACATGCTTAAAATATATTAAAATATACTGGCTACACTTAATATTGTAGCTCAACTGTGGAGTTCATTGCTAATGGCAAACAAGTTTCCAAATAGGCAATCCAAATATGCAATATTATTCTGCATGGGGATGGACTCCTAGTTCTTCATCCTGATTAATACCTATAGGGGGTCTTAGTTTCAAAATCCAATATAAATCTGGATTCCGGTCGTCTTAATTTAGGTTCTCTATTGCACCCTCTTGGATTTTGAGGTATATATTGTACAGCATAGAAAGACAGGAAAGTGTTTTTACCACTGTGATTTTCATAAAAATGTCTCACTACAGGGTAATGGGGATCAACATTGTTAATCGCCCTCATGTGTTCCATAACTTTCTTTTTAACCATCACTGTAGAACTTCCTATATATCTCAGTTGACATGGGCATTCCAAGATATATATCATGTATGTGGTGCTACATGTCAAAAATTATTTTATAACCCATTCATCACTTTTGGGCTTGTGTTGGTATTTCTTGACTTTTTGTACCATCTTGCTTTTACAACATGCTTTGCAATGGCCACACCGAAAAAGCCCTTTAATGAGAGGTCTCTTACACCTTTGTATACAGTAATGTCATTATGCATAATCATATCTCTCAAATTTCAGCTTCCTCTATAGGTTTCCTTAGGGCGTAAATCTACCTTATCACCAATTTGAGAATCGTTTTTGATTATCTTCCATTGTTTACAGAGAATTCCTCTACTTTCACCTGCCTCGTTATTGTGATTCATGGTAGCCCAGCAATTGTCAAAATTATTCTCCACTGTCACATCCTGTTCTTGCATTAAGCCTGAGTAAGAACCTATAATAGATAACCCCTCTCTATAAATCTATTGATCATGATCTCTTCTTCTATTCTGTACATCTCCTCATTACTACAGTTCCTTTTAGACCTTAGTAATTCTCCAAATGGGATACTCCACTTGAGGTTCATTGAATGATTACTAAGAGCATAAAGGAGACTGTTGCCTGCGGTTGTCTTTCCATGGAGTTTAGCCTCACATCTATTACTGACTATCGCCACCTCTACATCAAGGTAACATACCTTTCTTTTGCTGATGAGTTTTAAGAATATCAAAGTATATGAGTTTTTGTTTAATTCAACCACAAATGCTTTTACCTCATCGGTGGTTCCTTTTCATACTATAAACAGGTCTTCAATGTATCGTATCCACCGTACAACCTTCTGCAGATGTGGGGAATAATCATGATTGTCAATCAGTGACTTCTCCCACCATCCTAAGAACAAATTTGCTAGATTTGGGGCGAAACAAGTACCCATAGCCACTCTAAGCTTTTGTCTGTATAGTAAACCAATAAATAATAAAGATGTTATTCTTGAGGCAATATTCAATCATTGTAAGAAGCACCTCAGTGTGTGTAAAAAACATAACTGATCTGTTGCTGAAAACGGATTTGAACACCTCCATCTCTGTACGATGTTCGATGTTTGTGTACAGTGACGCAATGTCTAATGTCATAAGAAGGTAATTTTCATTCCATTACAAGTCATTGATTTATTTAAAAAATCTTTTTTGTCTTTCACATACCATGGAGAACTCATTACATAGTCCCTCAAAAAGAAATCCACAAATTCATAGATATTCTCAAGGGCACTATCTCTGGAAGACACCATAGGCACCCCGCCTTAGAACACCACCATACAAGAAAAAGACTATAGGTGGTACATCCTTCTCTGTTCAAGCAGCCAAACTATGGAATTCATTAACCCCAACTATAAGAGCCACAGATAACTTTCTTGTCTTCAGAAAACTACTCAAGAGTTGGCTCTTTCCTTCATAACCACAATATTCAAACAACTATTGACTGAATATGCCTATGTTGATAAATATTTTTTTCAGATTATATGTAAATTTCTAGTTATGTATAGTTTCTTTAGAAAATATGTATCGCTACTATGTCATAACAATAAAGTACACACACACTCTTTAAACCTGTTTGACTAAGTATATTTTACCCATGGTTCTAATAATGTATTGTATATGCATATGTGTGTGTTCATGTGTGTGCCTATATATATATATATATATATATATATATATACATATATATATATATATGTATTAATGAGTATATGTTGTTTCTGTGCTTGGCATGTTCGTGGGTCATTGCATGGCTCCTAGGTGGGTTGTTATACTAGATATCTATGAATTCCTGCTGTCATCTTATCACCCTTATCTACCCATCATCATACGTCATGTCTCTATCAAACTATCCTCCATTCTCACTCTGACTCATCCCAAATCCTTTCTACTACTTTCATCTCCTAAATAGCTCTGCCTAAGCTCTTCCCTCTGCTTCCACATCTAACTCACTAAACCTCACTCTACTACCATGACCTCCCACACAACCCTACTAAATTCTCCTGCATTGATCTCATCCTGCTACTATGCTCTCCCTAACCCTTCCACATACTCTTCCCTCCTCCATCCCCCTTTACTCATCCCAAGCCTTTGGGTTGAGTAAATGAAGGATATATTCCCAATTATCACTTCTGGATTTCTTTCCTCTTCCACCCCTCCATTACTCCAGTCAATCTAACTAACAAACTCTCATATCCGCGGCTCAAATTAACTCATAATAATACTAAAACTGTACTCATTATTTTCCGATACTAATCCATCACTAATTCTTGTTGGGTTCCAGAGTAGCGTGCTACTCACCAAAAAGCGCTTTGATGCCTCGTCAGGGGTAGTAAGCACTATATAAATACGATTACAATACAATACAATACCAGGTGGATTGATGGGGTCTTTGTAAATTTCGGGTAATATGTATAACACCGGAAATTTGGGATATTCTTTTTTGAGAAAACAAAATTATTTTCATACCAGTAAGCCCCTATCTTTCCACTCTGATGTGTGTGTAACAAATTCCAGTTACACTCTGCATTAATACCTCTGATGATTGTTTCATCATCTTGTGCCAGTGATTCAATCATTTTTTGTTGTTCCTTACTGATGTTATATTTTTTATTTTTTGGTATGCTATGTTTCAATAATTTCAAATATTTTACAACCATATAATGAAATGTATCAATATTATCATGTGCCTTTACTGGATAGAATGTCGATTTAGGCTTAAAACCACTATTGCTAGCAAGATCGTATATAATTCCCATTTCATCCAGCCATTCACCAGTCCCTTGTGATGGAATTAGGGAATTATCATCTACATTCTCCCTTTCTAACATCTGCATAGAGATCAGAAAACCCACATCTCCTATGTTCCAATCACAACTCAAATTCCTATCTTTCTCTTTATTTTCTTTATTTTTTTCTGACCATTTCATACTATTCTGTTTGTTCCGTTTCCTGAGTTTTAACTTTCACATAAACGTGCACAGATCAATTCGGGTACCAGCATAATTTAAGTGTCTAGTAGGGCAAAAAGATATGCCTAAGCATAAGGTTCTCTTTTCCAGGTCCGTGATGGTTCTATCACTTAAATTAGCAATTGTTTTATTTGCCATTTCCATATGCATCTTTGCTGCTGTTGGTTCATATTTGAACTCCTTGTCATAATTCCTGTATGTCCTCTTTTTCCACCTTTTATGGATCCTTTGTTGGAGTCTCCTTCTCCTCTGCCTGCTCTTCCTTTGCCTTTTCCTTTTCCCCTTGATCTGTTGACCATAGCTTGATCCCTTCTTCTTGGTCTGGGTCCCGTGAAGTTCTGATTCACTTGTCGACCCTGCCGTAAAAGTCAATATTCATCTAAAAAAGTACCTGGTTTTGAATTCCTATCAGTGCCTGAACCTCCTTGGTCGCTGCCTACTGATGTCTTAGATTCAAGGCTAGTCTCAGTATCAGTACATGAACTTAATACAGGATCTGGAATACGATTATCAATGATGTTATCAACAATATCATGAGTGATGTATTATGTGGGGTAATTAGCAGTGTATGTGAATGGTGCGAGTTATAGTTACCTTACAGCACCACTTATAGTTAAGTTAAAAAAATAGAAATTCACTGAAAAAAAAACAAAGGTTACAGTGATGTGCCCGGTGGACGTGCCCGAAAAGGGTTCACTGAGTGATGTTGGGTTTGGCTTCAGGGCCTGGCCTGCTGCCAGGCCCTGCTACCAACCCCCTATATCCACACCAACGCCACACCATACAGGGCCTGTGGCCTTGTGGGGCGGAGTTGGCCACAAGGACAGGCCTGTGGCAAGGCCCCGCGGCAGCTCCCTATAACCACCCAATCCTGTGCGCGGCAGAGGTTGGCAGGTGGGTCTGGCCTGTAGCCAGGCCCTGCTTCCAACCCCCTACAAGCACCACCACTCCCAGTTAATAAATATACAGTGGGGCCACACAGGTCCCTGGGACCCCAAGGACCACCACCTCCCCAGAGCAACATAATAAAATATGTTAGGGGGCTGTGCAGAACCCCCGGGTCCCAGGTACACCCCACCTCCCCAGGACGATATTAAATAAATATGTGAGGGGGCTGCACAGCCCACCTCCCCAAGACTACATTATAACAATTGTTAAAGGTTGCTTTTTGGATCCCCCGGGCATGGGGGCCACCACCTACCCCAGAGGTACATTATAATATGTAAAGGGGGCCACACAGACTCTCCAGACCTTGGGGACCACCAACTCCCTCAGGACAAATGCTTATTTTAAAATGGGAGGGCGCCCATGTGGCTCATGCACCCGGCCTGGCCATGTCCTGCCACGTGCCTTGGCCCTACCCAGGGTACCCAGCAAAGTACATTGAGGACCGTCAGGAGAGCCTCAAGGCCCCCACGGTCCCAGCTGGCTCATCAAATCCTGCGGGAGCCAGCATTGCTCCTGCATGCAGGGAGCTGCTGTAAATACTTTCATTTTTTTCCCTGTCCGCATGTCTGTGGCTGCAGAAAGAGATGACAACTCTGCTTCCAGCAAGGGAGAGCATTTTTAAAGCTCCCGCTTTCTGAAAGTGGAGTGTTTGCCTTTGCTTGGTAGGAGCTGTCACCGATCCAACCAAGCAAAAGTGAACAGCTACCTCTCAAGACTGGGCACCTTGGGAGGTAACAGGAGGTCCCAGGAGCAGGCCATGGTGGGTGGTGGTCCCAGGGCCATTTATGGTTCCACGAGGGGGGTCGCAAGACTAATCATGACTTGTAGTGTGTCCTGAGGAAACTTGCAGTGCTTTATTTCTACTTTCCTGGGCTCTGGGGTGGGGTATTTTACTCACCTTTGTGGTTCTCTTACACTCACAGTACCCCTCTACACACTACTCTTCCCTGGGGGAAATTCGTGATTCACATTCCACTTTCTTAGTATATGTTTTGTGTTGCCCCTAGGCCTATTTCTTCCTATTGCATTCTATGGTATTTTCTATTGTTTGCTCTATCATATGAGTATTTACTTACCTGATTTTGGGGTCTACTGTATATATTGTGTATAATCCTTACCTCCAGAAGGAGTATTGCCTCTAAGATATTTTTGGCCATGCGTCACTGAAATAAAGTACCTTTATTTTTGGTAACACTGAGTATTGTCTTTTATTGTGTGTAAGTACTGTGTAACTATAGTGGTATTGCAGGAGCTTTGCATATCTCCTAGTTCAGCCTAAGTTGCTCTGCTACAGCTACCTCTATCAGCCTAAGCTGCTAGAACACTACTACATTTCACTAACAAGGGATAACTGGACCTGGTATAAGGTGCAAGTACCCAAGGTACCCTCTACAAACCAGGCCAGCCGCCTATGTTGGTGGTGCAGCGGTGGGATAAGTACTTGAAATTGCTTTACCACTAGAGCTCTTCACAAGAAAAACTTACTCCAATACTTAGAGTTATACATAACTGTACCTAGAAGTCACTTTTCACTTTCTAAAAGGTTCTTTAAAACTTTGCAAAAGTTTTTCAAAGTTACTGAAAAGTGTTTTCTTTTCTCTAAAAAGTTAGGCCTACTAGTCTACTAACTTGTTTTTCTTTTTTCTAAAATCTTTCTGTCAACATGTCTGGTGTAGAGGCTACCCCTAAAGTTGTGAAGTCAACATATGAAAGTTTAAACTTTAAAAGTTTGAGGGGTCTCTGCATTGAAAGAAGTTTAGGGATTGGGAAGAACCCTAATAAGGAAATACTCTTAAATTTCCTTCTGAAAGATGGCCAGGCACTTAGCACTGGTTATGATCAGCAAGATGGGTAGGTAGAGGAAGAACCCAATCAGGCAGGCTCAGAGGAGCATACTGATAATCCTGGGGAGGGTCCTTCCACTGAGCTTTCTGTCAACAAACCCCCTAGTGTAGCTGGGAGTGGGAAGGGGTCACACACCAGCAGGGCTCCATTCACACTTATAGACCAGGTCACTATGGTGGCTCCAGTTAGGGAAAGATCTGCCTCTGCCAATTCCCATGTTACTTCTGTTTCAGAAGCATCCCACACTTCTAACCCTGAGGACCAGTCCCTAAATAGGGAACTCAGAAAGCTGAGGCTAGAGGAGGCCAGACTGAGGCTACAGCAGCAACAGTTGGCCTTAGATAGGGAATCCCTGGCTGGCTGTGGAAAGGGAAAGGCATGGGTTAGGGTTAGTTCCCCATGGTGGCAGCAGCACTTTCAGGAACTCTGGTGTTAGGGAATCTACATTTGATTCCATAAATCTGCACAAAGTTGTTCCCCCTTACAAGGATGGGGATGACATATATACGTGGTTTGCTGCACTTGAGAGGGACTATAAAGTTCAGAGGGGCCCTCAAGTTCAGTGGGCTGATATCCTGTAGCTATCTTTCACTGGCAAGGGGAGAGACAGACTCCTTATTGTCAGGGAGGATGATGCAGACAACTAACACATTCTCAAAAGTGCACTCTTAGATGGTATGGGCTTAACCACTCAGCAGTATAGAACAAAGTTGAGAGAGACCAGAAAGGCGTCATCACAGAATTGGACAGATTTTGTAGACTGTTCAGTGAAGGCCCTAGAAGGTTGGTTAAATGGCAGTAAGGTGACTGACTATAAAAGCCTATATAACTTAATTCTGAGAGAGCATATATTGAACAATTGTGTGTCTGATTTGTTACAACAGTATCTTGTGGACTCAGATATGACCTCTCCCCAAGAATTGGGAAAGAAGGCAGACAAATGGGTCAGAACAAGGGTGAACAGAAAAGATCATACAGGGGGTGACAAAGATAGCAAGACGAAGGATGGTAAGTCTCATGACAAGGGTGGGGACAAAGATAAAAAAAATCATCAGACTCTTCATCATGCCCACACAAATCCTCTGGGGGTGGTGGGTCCAAATCCTCCTCACACAATTAGAGAAAGCCATGGTGCTATTTATGTAAAATAAAAGGCCATTGGGCAAGTGACCCCACTTGTCCAAAGAGAAACACCAAACCTCCTACCACCACAACCCCCACTACTTCTACTAGTGCCCATAGTAATAGCAGTGGTGGTGGGGAGAACACTACGAATAGCCAGTCAAAGGGTGCAGCTGGGCTCACTTTTGGTAATGTAGTGGGGGCTGGTCTAGTTAGGGAGACCACTGAGGCTGTTTTAGTCTCTTATGGTGGCATTGGCCTTGCCACATTAGTTTCCTGTCCCCTAATATGGATAAGTACAAGCAACTACCCCTAATAAATGGTGTTCAGGTTGAGGCCTATAGGGTCACAGGTGCCAGAGTCACAATGGTGATGGACAAACTGGTAGCCCCTGAGCAACACCTACTTGGTCATCAGTACCAAGTGGCAGACGCCCATAACAGCACTGTTAGCCACCCCATGGCTGTTGTGAATCTCAGCTGCGGGGGAGGGGTTACTGGTCCAAAGAAAATTGTGGTATCCACTGACTTACCTGTAGAGTCTCTCTTAGGAAATTATTTGGAGACTTCGGCTTGGTCTGAAGTGGAGTTGGAGGCCCATGCAGCAATGCTGGGCATTCCAGGCCATGTCTTTGCTCTTACCGGGGCTCAGACCAAGAAGCAAATAGGACACGGAAACTTGGATCCGGGAACAATGGACCAAGTGCTCCCAAAAACTAGGGGTGGGAAGGGCAAACCCTTGTCCACCCTCCCTCCCTTTCCAGATGATTCCCCCTTTGATCAGAAGGAATCTTCTCCCTGTGCAGAACCTACACCAGAAGAGCTTAAAACTGACACAGCTGAGATGTTGGGTGCAGGGGGGCCTGCCTCGGAGAAACTGAGTGTGGCAAAGAAGACCTGTCCCACACTAGAGGATCTCAGACAGCAAGCTGTCAAACAGCAGAATGGGGATGTCAATGACAGCCACAGAGTTTACTGGGAGAACAATCTCCTCGATACTGAAGCAAGGGACTCTAAACCTGGTGCCACCAGGAGACTGATCATCCCCCTACAGTATAGGGGATTCCTCTAACTCTGGCTCATGACATTCCTTTGGCTGGACATTTGGGGCAAAGTAAAACATGGGACAGACTTGTTCCCCATTTTCACTGGTCTCAAATGTCAGAGGACATTAAGGAGTTTTGTTGTTCCTGTGTCACCTGCCAAGCTAGTGGCAAGACTGGTGGCACCCCAAAGGCCCCCTTAATCCCACTGCCAGTGGTTGGGGTGCCATTTGAGAGGGTAGGGTTTGATATTGTTGGCCCTCTTGACCCTCCTTCAGCTTCTGGCAATAGATTCATCCTTGTGGTGGTGAACCCTGCCACAAGGTATCCAAAAGCTAGCCCCTTAAGGACAGCTACAGCACCTGCAGTGGAAAAGGCCTTCCTGGGAATATTTTCCAGGGTGGGGTTCCCTAAGGAAATTGTATCAGACAGAGGTAGTAACTTCATGTCTGCATACCTCAAAGCAATGTGGAAGGAGTGTGGTGTAACATACAAATTCACCACCCCTTATCATCCACAAACAAATGGATTGGTTGAGAGGTTGAATAAGGCTCTCAAAGGCATAAACATGGGACTCCCTGAAAACCTCAGAAGGAGATGGAATGTCCTCTTGCCATGCCTACTTTTCACCCACATGGAGGTACCCCAAAAAGGGGTCCCCTTGCTCTTGTGAAGGATGGTTGAGAGCAACCTTTAAAGCTCCCTAAAAAAAACATTGTGGACTATGTACGTGGCCTAAGATCTAGAATGGCTGAGGACATGAAAAAGGCCACTAAAAACCTTCAGGCCAGCCAAGAGCTCCAAAAGCAATGGCATGACCAGAAGGCTTTCCTGACAGAGCACCACCCAGGACAGAAGGTGAGGGTATTGGAGCCTGTGGCCCCAAGAGCACTCCAGAACAAATGCAGTGGACCCCATCTCATTGTGGGGAAGAAGGGTGAGGTCACCTACCGAGTGGACCTGGGCACTGACAGAAGCGCCCTTAGGGTGCTTCATGTCAATCGCCTTAAACCTTACTATGATACCGCTGATTTAACCCCACTCATGGCCACAGATGAGGGGCAGGAAGAAGAGAGTGACCCTCTCCCCGACCCCTTTTCCAACACTAAAGTTGATGGCTTAGTGGAAGGAGTGGTGCTTGCAGACTGCCGCACTGCAGAGCAGAGGGAGGACAGCACAAATCTCCTAGGACAGTTTTCTGATCTCTTTTCCCTCATACCTGATACAACTACCTGGTGTGAACATTCAATTGATACTGGAGAGAGTTTACCTGTCAAAAGTAAAATTTACAAGCAGCCTGACCAAGTCAGAGATTACATTAAAACTGAGGCACAGAAAATGTTAGACCTGGGAGTTATTGAGGCCTCTGATAGCCCCTGGGCCAGCCCAGTGGTGCTTGTCCCCAAACCTCATTGCAAGCAAGGAATGAGAGAATGCAGTTTTTTGTGGATTGTAGAGGACTTAATACTGTAACCAAAACTGATGCTAACCCTATACCCAGGGCAGATGAGCTGATAGATACACTGGCTTCTGCTAAGTATCTAAGCACCTTTGATCTGACTGCAGGGTACTGGGAGATCAAGTTATCACAGGATTCAAAAGCAAAAACTGCATTTTCTACCATTGGAGGGCATTATCAATTCACAGTTATGCCCTTTGGTTTGAAAAATGCACCTGCCGCTTTCCAGAGGGTGGTGAATACAGTCCTCCAAGGTTTGGAAGCTTTCAGTGCAGTATACTTAGATGACATTACTGTTTTTATCTCCACCTGGGAGGACCACCTGGTCCACCTATGGAATGTTTTGGAGGCCCTGCAAAAGGCAGGCCTCACTATCAAGGCTTCAAATTGGAAAGTGGTTTATCTGGGCCACCTGGCAGGTGGAGAATAGATTGGACCCTACAGGGGAAGATCCAGACAATTATGGACTAGGCTCCCTCTACTACTCAGACCAGGGTCAGAGCCTTCTTTGGTCTCACTGGGTATTACAGGAGGTTAATTGAGAACTATGACTCCATCGCTGTCCCTCTTAATGACCTCACTTCAAAGAAAATGCCTAAAAAGGTATTATGGACAGCCAGCTGTCAGAAAGCTTTTGAGGAGCTTAAGCAGGCTATGTGCACTGCACCTGTCTTAAAAAGCCTAAACTACTCCCCCAAAAAAGTATTGTCCAGACAGATGCTTCTGAACTGGGGGTTGGGGCAGTGTTATCACAACTTAACTCAGAGGGCCAGGATCAACCAGTTGCTTTTATCAGTAGGTGGTTGACCCCTAGAGAAAAGCATTGGTCTGCCATATAGAGGGAGGGCTTTGCTATGGTCTGGGCCTTGAAGAAGTTGAGATCATACTTGTTTTGGACTCACTTCATTGTTCAAAGAGACCACAAACCTCCATTATGGCTTAAACAGATGAAAGGTGAAAACCCTAAATTGCTGTGGCGGTCCATTTACCTACAGGGGGTGGACTTTACAGTGGAACATAAACATGGGAGTACCCACAACAATGCAGATGGACTCTCCAGATATTTCCACTTAGACAATGAAGACTCATCTGGGCAAGGTTAGCCTTATTGCCCCTCGTTGGTGGGGGTTTGTGTAGGAAAGTACAATCTTTCTTAGCATGTTACTCCCAATTTCTACCTGTATGTCAGTATGTTTTAGTTGTCTCACTGGGAACCTGCTGGTCAGGACCCCACTGCTCATAGTTTGTAGCCTAATGTGCGTTTTGTCAGTAGTGCTTAACTGTGTCACTGAAGTTCTGCTAACTAGAACTACAGTGCTTATGCTCTCTCTGCTTCCAAACTAGTCACTGTAATTTATTGACTTAATTTACCAATTTCAATTGGCACACTGGTCCCCCCTTATAAGACCCTAGTATATGGTACCTAGGTACGCAGGGCATTGGGGTTCCAGGGGATCCTTGTGGGCTGCAGCATTTCTTTTGCCACCCATAAGGAGCTCAGACAAACCCTTTCACAGGACTGCCACTGCAGCCTGCGTGAAATGGTGCACACACTATTTCACAGCCATTTTCACTGCACTTAAGTAACTTATAAGTCACCTATATGTCTAACCTTCATTTACTGAAGGCTAGGTGCAAAGTTACTAAGTGTGAGGGCTCCCTTGTACTAGCAAAGTTGCCCCTACGCTGTCCAGGGCCAAATCCTTGGACTTTGTGAGTTCGGGGATGCCATTACATGCGTGCACTACATATAGGTCAATACCTATATGTACCTTCACAATGGTAACTCTGAATATGGCCATGTAAGGTGTCTAAGATCATGGAATTGTCCCCCAATTTCACATCTGGGATTGGGGAGCCAATTCAATGCATCCTGGGGGCTCCACCATGGACCCCCAGTACTACCAAACCAGCTCTCTGAGGCTTGCACTGCAGCTACAGCTGCTGCCACCTCACAGACATGGTTCTGCCCTCCTGGGGTCTGAGCATCTCAGTCCCAGGAAGACAGAACAAAGCATTTCCTTTGGGAAGAGGGTGTTACACCCTCTCCCTTTGGAAATATGTGTTACAGACTTGGGAGGGGTAGTGCCAGCCGGTGATGTCAGAGCACCTCCTGATAAGTCCATACCTAATAAGGTATCCAATACCCCTCTCAGGGCTATTTAGGGTCTCTCCTGTGGTTTCCTCTGCAGATTCAGCCTGCAAGTTTCCAACAGAAATCCTCTGCATCTCCTGCTTCATCCTCTGACCTTGGATCAACCACAGACTGCTCCAGGAACTGCTGTAACTGCAACAAAGTATCTAGAAGGGCTACTTCGACTCTGCAGCTTCAGCTCCAGCCAGCAACTGCAACAGTTGCCATGGTGTGCACTCTCTGGGGACTCCCTGTTTCACCCTGCACCAGAAGGACAGAAGAAATCTCCAGTGGGGTGACTTCTCCAGTAGGCACCTTCTAAGATGACGACCGGTTCTCTTGGACTCCTTTCCTGGTGACTAGCATGCTCCTTGGAACGCAGGTGGTGGACTCCTTCAACACAGACTGTCCTAAGGTAAGAGCTTGCCTCCCCTGTTTGTGACAGTGCCCCTGTGCACCTCGTCATCTTCACCTCCTGAGGCCTCTGTGCACTATTTGCAAGAATCCTTCATGCACAGCCTGGCCCAGGTCCCCACCACTCAATCCTGTGATACTCAAATCAGTGAGTTCTTCTCCGGTGGCGTGGGTCCTTCCTTTGTAGAGCTGCAGCAACCACAATTTGCACCTTCTTTGTCCCACTGTCCTGGGACATCCGTGGGTGCTACCTGGTCATCTATGTGTTCCCTCCAGTGTTAGGAGCCCCCCTCTGCCTCCTTAGTCTGAGTTGAGGCCCCCAGGTCCCTCCTGGATCAAGGCAGCGCCATTTTGACACAATACATGACATTGCTTAAACCAAGGCTTGTTGGACGAATCTAGCACTGCAACTTGCCTGCATCCAACATCTCCACGTGAGACGTCCTTTGCATCACACAGGAACCCACAGCCATCTTCTTTGGTGCTCTTCTGCAGACTTCTTCCAACTGGAGAATCCTCTTTTGCACCATCTTCTAGGTTGGCAGGGGCTCCTGTCCTTCCTGTAATCTTCTGCGACTTCTGGACTTGGTCTCCTCTCTTACAGGTCCTCAGGTCCAAGAATCCAATTTGTGGTTTGCAGTCTTGCTCGGTTCTTGTATTAACTCTAATCACGACTCGTAGTGCGTCCTGAGGAAACTTACAGTACTTTACTCCTACTTTCCTGGACTATACAGTGGAGTATTTTTCTCACCTTTGTGGTTTTCTTACACTCCCAGTGCCCCTCTTCACACTACACTTCCTTAGGGGGGAATTTGTGATTTGCATTCCACTTTCTTAATATATGGTTTGTGTTGCCCCTTGGCCTATTTCTTCCTATTGCATTCCATGGTATTTTCGTTTGTTTGCACTATCCTATGACTATTTACTTACCTGATTTTGGTGTCTAATGTACATATTGTGTTTAACACTTACCTCTAGAAGGAGTATTGCCTATAAGATATTTTTGGTCTTGTGTCAACAAAATAAACTATCTTTATTTTTGGTAACACTGAGTATAGTCTTTTATTGTGTATGAGTACCGAGTAACTATAATGGTATTGAATGAGCTTTGCATGTCTCCTAGTTCAGCCTAATCTGCTCTGCTACAGCTACCTCTATCAGCCTGAGCGACTAGAACACTACTACGTTTCACTAATAAGGGATAGCTGGACCTGGTATATGGTGTAAGTACCCAGGATACCCACTGCAAACCATGCCAGCCTCCTACAAGCGTCACAGGCAAACACAAACACCACACCTTAGCCTAGAGGCACTCACACAAACATAATTCAGTTGCAGACACGACAACATCCACTATCTCCACTGTCTCCCCCTCCTCCTCCACCTCCCACCCAGTTGCGTCTACACTCACACCTGTATGCACTACTTCAATATCCACTACCAGCATCATCACCACACCAAGCAGATCACACACCTCACTGGCAGACACCTCCACAACATCCATGCATGCGTCCCCTGTGTCATCTCCCACCATGTCTGTCCCCTCTCCTAAAGTACACAAACGTAAGCAATCAGACACCCAACAGCCATCCACCTCACAACAGTATACAGCTCATGCACCTGCACCTAAATCCAGCATACAAACTCCTCCAACAACCACTCCCTCATCCTCCACTCCCATTATTCCTCACTCCTCCCTCCTCCCGCCCCAACATCCCTAAAATGCTTGTCCTTTCCACAATTGACCTCTTCCCTAACCCTCCCTGTGTCCTGCATGTATGGCCAGGGTAGCCAGGACCCAGCCCAGCACCCTAGCCAAACAGTCCATGGGCCCAGCGGTAGCACCACCTACTCATGGTGGTAGGGATTCTAGGCCAACAATACTGATGGGAAAGGAGCCTGCACCAGCTGCTAAGAGGGGGAAGGTGCCTGCACCTGTTGAAAAGAAGGGGAAGGAGCTTGCACCAGATGCTAAGAAGAGGAGGGAGCCTGCACCAGCTGGAAAGAAGGGGAAGGAACCTGCTCCAGCTGCAAAGAAGGGGAATGAGCCTGCACCATCAGGCAGAGGGGGGAAGAGCCCTTCCACCAGTGCCATGAAGGGTAAGGGATCCCCAACCCATAAGCAGGAGGAGAGGAGGGAATCCACGCCAGAGGAAGCTGACAGACAAACACTGCCACCACTAGCATCTGTTACAGGGCCCCCAACGCCAGCCATGGTTGTGCAGCTATTAGAGGGCGCAGGGGCTGAGCAGGAGCTTCCCTCAACCACCACCACAATGCAGCCATCAGAGGGTGCAGAGGCTGAGCAGGAGCCTCCCACAACCACCACCACAGTCCAGCCATCACAGCCAGCGGACACCGTGAAGTCTGGCCTCCAAGGGCTGCTGTGTGGCCTTCCCGCACCAGAACCAGTGGGAAAGTCACTCACTCCAGAGACTGTGGCCTTGCTTTCCCCAGGACAGAGCAATGGGCATAGAGCCACCCTCCAGAACTAGTGGGAAGGTCACCCACCTGAGAGACTGTGGCATTGCACTCCCCAGGACAGAGCAATGGGCATGTTGCCCCCTCCAGAACCAGTGGGCAAGTCACCCACTCCAGAGACTGTGGCCTTGCACTCCCTAGGACAGAGCAATGGGCATGGAGCACCCTCGAGAACCAGTGGGAAAGTCACCCACCTGAGAGACTGTGGCCTTGCACTACCCAGGACAGAGCAATCGGCATGTTGCCCCCTCCAGACCAGTGGGAAAGTCACCCACTCCAGAGACTGTGGCCTTGCACTCCCCAGGACAGAGCAATGGGCATGGAACTCCATCCAGAACCAGTGGGTTTGTTCCTGCCCATTGAACTATGAATTGGGTAGTGTCCCTTTTTTATGGAAGTGTACATATCTGTTTCATGTACAAATTGGATTGAAAATTTTATTGTTGGACTGATTAAAATCATTTTCGTGAATTCCTGTTGCCTTTGCATTATTCCGCAAATTTTCGTGGTCACATTGTTTTTGTAATGCATCTGGTTGTGTGTATGGTGCATGTGTCGGGTGTTTGTTGTGCGTGTGTGTGTTGCTCTCGTCTTCCTCCCACACTCCCTGGTGTGCAAGGTGGCGGTACTCACCATCGTCGTCTTTGCCAGCATTGGTGTTCCAAGTTGAGCATAACGTAGAAGATCATCGGAAAGACTTGCAGTTCAGGTTCCACAGTGGCCTGTTCTTCCCTGTGTCTCCAATGGTGAGTTCTTTCACTTCTGTGATGTGTTTCTGCCAGGCTTTTGATGGCATTGGTACCGCCCTGGAAAAGGTGGTAGTTTGCAGGGTCATAATATGGTGTGTGGTACTTTGTCCTCCGCCTGGCTGTAGGCGCCTACTGCCGTGGAGACTATTGTTTCTACTCTGGCGGTCGGTGTGGTACATTGGCTGTCAATTGGAGAAATCACCGCCATGGTCATAATTTGGTGGTACTTACCACCAGCCTGTTGGTGGTATTACTTGCACTTTATCACCGACCGCCAGGGTCATAATGAGGGCCATAGTTTTCTGCCAAATTTGATATACTTCTGCTCAGCCATTTTGGTTGCGGTTGTGCCACAATTTCCTGTGAGAAACTGCATGGGGAAACCACTTTTTCAGACACCATATTTTTTTCGCCCCCTGCTTGATAGCTCACCTCAAAATTTGCAAAGATGTAGATGAGATGGATGAACTGTTTTTTTTAAAGTTTTGTGAAAATGAATTACATTCCATCAAATGTATTTGCAAAACAAAAAATTAATTTACTATGGAAACCTGACCCTAGCTATGACTACACAGTATCAAAAAATTCCCCATTATGAAGAAGTATCACAAGGGGAAGTCTCTGAAAAACAGCCTTGTGGTACTTGCCTGTGTGGTAGTTGCCTGCATAGTGACATCCTGCTTTGTAAAAAATGTGTGCTAAAGGGTGTAACCACAGCACTAGTGTGCCACCTCCTAGGGTGACTAGGCAAACATGACACCAGTCTACCCACTGCAGCCCAGCAGCTGCAGTTTAACAATATAACTCAATCTATCAAAATAAACTATTTTTAACCGGAGAAGACCTTCCTTTTAAATATTATTGCCACCCCCTATAGAGGTCTTGTGGCCCACAAGGTAGCGCGCATGGTATTTAAAAGTAGAAGATGTAGGAATGTACAGCTAACATGGCTTCACAGTGACTAGCACCCAAAAGCTATTTTAATTTTTGGAAGCGTGACAGGTCTCTAGATAAGTGTAGAGAAGCAATATTAAATATCAAAATTATTATCTCAGGCTAAGGACCTGCTGGAAACATAATTGAAGGGCTATTTTTATAGTAGAGTTTAATTATTAATTCATATTAAGGAAAAGGGACTTGTAGAAAGTTAACTTTTTCCAGCCTGGGACGCCTGGAAGCTAATTTGTATTAGCCTCCAACTGTCACCCAGCTGGTGAATATCCTTGATGAAGTGTGAAAACTGCTCCCAGAGAAGAGACAATGGCTTGGGTTGTGGAGGTGTTTTGCTCCTTAGTCAGCAAGACCAAGTGAGCAGTGCCATTAACTAAAAACGACTTCCAATGGGCCTCCCCTATCACACACAGGTGTAACTCACACCTGCACAAGCCCTCTCATTTGTCATCTCAGTCATGCAGGAAACAATCTCAGTAGAGGTAGAGCCTCCACCAGAACTAATTTGTAGGAGACTGCTCATTACATTGGCGTTGCCTCTGGTCAGGCACACAGGCTGCAATAATTACTGAGAAAGGGGTACTGTGGGATTCTTTGCAGTAGGGAACACAGGGAATGCTGTAAAAGTGGGTATCACTAACTACAAGCTAGCACCCTGCATAAATGATGCATTCCCAGTCACGTTCCTCAGATCTATCTGGTTCTGTGGAAGAGCTGAAGATGGATTGCACCTACCGTTTTGGACGTGCTCCCACTTGTACCAGGGCAAAGACGCAGACTGTAAAGGTCAGGTAGCAAACCTTTTGTGTAACCTGCAGGGTTAAAACAAGCTTTAGGAGGCATTTTTCCCTGAAGAGCCCAGCTGACCAGTAACAACAAGACCTGACTTGGACCCAGCTGGTGGCCTCTGTTGGAGTGAGTCCTGACCCCCAAGTGCTGTTTCTGAGGCCCTAAGAGATTTCACATTTGTGTAAAAGTGTACTCCTCCAGCACCCCTGAAAAACCTGGGACTTGGAAACTTTTTGGACTAAAACCATTGGGATGACTGGGACAAACCTGTAAAGCTGAGTTTAACAAGGTGCATTGCCACCAGGCTGAAGCTTCAGGTTTCTCCTGCTCTGAGCTTTTTTGCAATGGCATATTCTCATTGGCAGGACCTCGCACATACAGTATTGGACCTCATGGAAACTTCTTTGTCTCAAACCACAGCACTGCCTCACTGGAGGATTCCAAGCTCTAAAAAAGAGAGTAAGGGCCTGATTTACATTTCGACAGATGGGTTATTCTGTCACAACAATGATGGATATCCCATCTGCCGAAGTATAAATCCCACAGGAAATAATGGGATTTATATTTCTGCAGGTGGTAATCTGTCACTGTTGTGACAGGGTAACCCATGTGCTAAAATTTAAATCAGGCTCTAACTCTGAAGGTAAAAACCTTATCCCAGAGAAGGTGCCAAAAGTAGCTGAATTTCACCCGCTCTGAGCTTGTCCCACCAAAACCAACAGCTTCACAAGGAACTCCTATCAGAAGTCAAGGATCACTCTTCAGACACAGCCTGCTGCCTTGACCAGCTGAAAGATTTTGACTTATGTAAAGATAAGGCCTCCAACCGTGTTGAACCTGCTTGGTGTATCCAACCCACAATCCTCTTGTCTGAAATCATGAATAAGTCTCAGTCTACCATAACCAATGACTACCATTAGCAATTTGTGCTTTTTGGCATTATTTGAATCCATACCATAAAAAATTCATATCTCCGGTTCTACTTATCAGGGTTTGTTGTTTTGTAGCCATTTTGTTAATTAAATATTCCTTAATATTATAAATTATACTGGGATTTATATTGTGTTGTGTTTTTTTAACTGTGTTGGTACTTCAAGCGCTTCAGCGACCCACATGGGTTAGTAAACTCTATATAAGGCTGCAATACAGTGCAAAGCAATTCTAAATGCTTTTCAAGTTTTCTTACATTATGACTATCTGCTCTATGTCATTTCTACCAGGGGTTCAGCTCAGTTTTAAATACTGAAACCCTTAACTGGACTAACAGTATAGTGACCTTGGGGCACATGTACGTACCACTTTTCCTGTCACAAGCAGCATGATTCACAGAATCGGACCGTTTGCGACAAGAAAAAAACATTTTGGTATGTACAGAAACTATTTTGCAATTCGATAATTTATTTACTGAATCGCAAAATAGTTTTGGGAGTCACAATTAGGAAGGGGTTTTCCCTTCCTAATTGCGAGTCGCAGCGGGATGTAGCATAGTTTTGTGACCGTGAATGCAGTCACAAAACAATGCCATTTAGCACCAGTTTCAAACTTTTTTTTTTTTTTAAATGGATCTCATTTTCCTTAAAGGAAAATGAGCTGCATTAAAAAAAAATGCTTTATTTAAAAGCAGTCACAGAAATGGTGGTCTGCTGTCTCCAGCAGGCCACCATCCCTGTGAGGGCGGCCATTCCCAATGGTGTCGCAAATTGCGACCTACCTCATGAATATTCATGAGGTAGATCATTTGCGACCCTATTGCGAATGGCAAACAGTGTAAAGTATACTGTTGTACATAAGGTTTTGAGGCTCACAGTTTGTGACTCGCAAACTAGTCGCAATTTGCGAGTCGCGAAACTCGGGGTCGTACATCTGGCCCCTTGTTACTTGTGGTGGACTACAAACCACTGCAGTTTATAATTCATTTTCTCACATTGACCTTCTAAATAATGCATACTCACAATCTCATAATTTCCATTTTATGTAAAGATTGCAGCTATACAACAAATGTAACTAACCTCTTTAAGAGATCACCTTGATCTTTAGTCAAAAATATGTACTGCTCTGTATGCAGATCGCCTCGTGCCTCATGATGTTTTCAGCACTAATCACAAACTCCATTCTGTTTCAAATTTTAGGGATTATGTTAAATTGTAGATTTACGAGGAAAAACTATTGAATTTTCAGGATATCGAGTCAAGTTTAAGGCCCGCATTATGACATTGGCGGTAAATGCCACTTACTGCCGTGCTGACAGCCGCCAACTTACCGGCGCGCCGCGAATATCCGTTCACCTTATTATGACACACACACACACCAATCCAACAGAATACAGCAAAATACACAAATCTGCCAGAGCAAAGGTCAGTGCAAAAGTAGCGGTTCCGAAACCCACACAGTTACGCCAACAGAACAACGCCCATCACATTATGACCCATGAATCACCACGACAGACACCTGACACCCATACACAAACCACACCCACACCACTATAAAACAGATACCCACATTACCCAAATCCTTTACAAATACAATTCATTGCCACAAGACTGACACCAAGACCACTGCAACAACTAGACACACACATCACTCACACCCAGACACCCCTCACACACTCCACATCACACACACCAACACATTACCCAACACACCCTCACAAATACACATCAAATAACACCCATGGCACCACGAAGGCACCCCCGTTTCACTGAGGATGAGATAAGGGTCATGGTGGAAGAAATCGTGAGGGTAGAGCCACAGCCATTTGGAGCACAGGTGCAGCAGATATCAATAGCAAGGAAGATGGAGCTAATGTGGAGAATCGTGGACAGGGTTAACGCCGTGGGACATCACCCAAGAACAAGGGACGACATCAGGAAGAGGTGGAACGGCCTACGGGGGAAGGTATGTTCCATTGCAGCAAGACACCAGCTCGCTATACAGAGGACTGGCGGTGGACACCCCCTCCTCCCCTACAACTCACAGCAGGGGAGGAGCAAGTCTTGGCAATACTGCATCCTGAGGGACTCGCCGGAGTTCGAGGAGGACTGGACACTGGTAAGTCAACTTTGAACAATTATCACCCCCATACCTGCATGCCATCACACACCCACACCCTCACTCCCATCACTCCACTCCATCCCACACATTCCACCATCATATCACACTAATCCCAATGCCAAGCCCTGCATGCTGTTCCAATGCATGGACACCCCTCCCAGCCCTGCATGGACACTCATCACCAAAGCATGCACAGCATAGGAAACTATCATAACCACCATACACCAACATACACAAGAAAAAGCTGGCAGGGGAACAACAATCATACAGGGGAAGCTACAGAAGTACAAATGTCAGACACCTGAAGCATAATACATCATTTACATCCCCACAGGTACCCCAGCCTAAGTCACTGGAGAGGAGGTGCCACCACTATTCAGTCCCCCAATAGAAGAGGCCCACAGTGATGACAGTAACTCTGAACTTCAGGATCTGGACGATCTACCTGGCCCATCAGGGGCCACTGGACAGTCGGTCACCCAAGCCCAGGCACAGACTACCACAGAGCCTCCCCCATCAGGAACCAACGCCACAGCACCCACCCAGCGTACGCACAACACTGTCCCGAGAACCGATCAATCAGCAGTGTGCCCACTTGTACAGGGACCCCAGGCCACACCTCGTACACAAGACAATCAGGGAACTGTGTTCAGTGGCAGTGGGCACACCGTTCAGGGGACAGAGGCACAGGCCAACAGGGACACTGGGAGGACTGCTGTGTGCCGGGGGAGGATAGGAGCAGGGAACTGACTTTCCAAGAGGCTCTTTCTGAGATCCTGGGAGCCTACCAACATTCCTAGAACACGATGGGCCAGATCCTAGACAATGTGCAAGAGAACAGGCGGCTGCAGGAGGGACAATATCAGGGGAACAGGGAGGACTTGTAGGCCATTAAAAACACCCTGGTCTCCATAGCAGGGGTGCTGGCAGACATGGCCAACATCATGAGGGAGGCAGTGTCACACTAACGGGCCCCTACCACTAGCCAGTTATCTGAACAGCCCTCCACTTCCGCTGCCACTGGTGGCCAGGAAGCGCCCCCAACAGGACCAACAGGCCACCAGCACCCCTCCCCCTGCAGAAGGTGAACCACCCTGCAAACGTTCCCTGAGAACCAGACAGCAGCCAGAGACACTTGCCAAGACCCCTGCAAGGAAAAAAGACTATCTTGATTGTCCCCCTTGAGTCCCACTCAGTCACCTTGTCCACCTTGAACTGCCATTGCTCCCCTTCCTATGTCCCCATGGACAATGCACCTGTGCTACAAGCAGACTGAAGCAATACCCTGGACTTTCCTCCATCATCACCCCATTCCATTGCACCTTCCACTCTATATTTTAGCACTACAATAAACACCCTTGGAAAAACTCGACTACTAGTATTTCATGTATTGAAAATGTGTATTGTTTGAAACAGCTACAACCATTGCAAATGAACTGTACGTAGAATGAACATAGAATTAATGACCTGCAGCTGGCTGTTGTGATCACACCAGGAGAATGTGTCATATCACTAACATCTGCAAAATTAATATCCAGAGGTAACAGTAAGTAGGGCAAAGAAATGGGTAATGCCAGCATGGCAATGCCACACAGAATACAACAATAGTCATAGAAATGTAGTAAAGTTGCACTGTCTCACCTGTGTGTCATTGGAAGTACTGAAGTATCACAGATGTTCTGTTGTCCACATCCTCATCCGCTGCCTCCTCATCCTCACTGTCCTCAGGGTCCACTGCTGCCAGAGGGGCATCTCCAGTCTTGCCCTCCTACAGAAAAGGTACATGGAATCTGAGGGCCAGGTTGTGCAACATGAAGCATGTATTACTAGCTGGCAGACATTCTTGGGTGAGTAGCACAGGGATCCACTTGTTAGATGGAGGCACCAGAACCTGGCCTTCAATAGGCCAAAGGTCCTTTCAATGATCCTTCTGGTTTACCCATGTGGCTCATTATAACATTCTTCTGCCCTTGTCCTGGCATTCCTCACAGGGGTCAGCAGCCATGATAGGTTTTGGTAACCAGAGTCACCTGCAAATATTGAGGGACAACATTTAGCCACACACTATCCTATATGGCGAGCACCATAGGCATACACCAACATATACTGGGTGGGTAGCAGGGCTCACCTATTAGCCACACTCTGCCTCTGTAGTTGGGCCATCACATTTGGGATGCTGCTATTCCTCAGGACAAAGGCATCATTGTAGGAAAGTACCATCTTCCTTGGCATGTTACCCCCATTGTATCCTGTATGTCAGTATGTTTTTGCCTGTCTCACTGGGATCCTGCTGGTCAGGAGCACAGTGCTCATAATTTATGGCCTAATGTGTATGCCTGTGTAGTGCTTAACTGTGTCACTGAGGCTCTGCTAACCAGAACCTCAGTGCTTATGCTCTCTCTGCTTTTAAATTTGTCACTGTAGGCCAGTGACTTCATTTACCAATTTCAATTGGCGCACTGGACCCCCTTTATAAGTCCCTAGTATATGGTAACTAGGTACCCAGGGCATTGGGGTTCCAAAAGATCCATATGGGCTGCAGCATTTCTTTTGCCACCCATAGGGAGCTCAGACAAACACCTACACACGACTGCCATTGCAGCCTGCGTGAAATAGTGCACACACTATTTCACAGCCATTTTCACTGCACTTAAGTAACTTATAAGTCACCTATATGTCTAACCTTCACTTGCTGAAGGTTAGGTGCAAAGTGTGAGGGCACCCCTGCACCAGCAAAGGTGCCCCCACATAGTTCAGGGACATTTCCCTGAACTTTGTGAGTGTGGGGACGCCGTTACACGAGTACACTACATATAGGTCAATACAGATATGTAGCTTCACAATGGTAACTCTGAATATGGCCATGAAACATGTCTAAGATCATGGAATTGTCCCCCCATTCCAAATCTGGTATTGGGGAGACAATTTCATGCTTCCTGGGGGCTCCTGTAGGAAAGTACCATCTTGCCTGGCATGTTACCCCATTTTAACTTGAGTGTCAGTTTGTTTTTGCCTGAGTCACTAGGATCCTGCTAGCCAGGACCCCAGTGCTCATAGTTTGTGGCCTATATGTATTCCCCGTGTGGTGCCTAACTGTGTCACTGAGGATCTGCTAACCGGAACCTCAGTGCTAATGCTCTCTCTGTCTTTAAAAATGTCACTGCAGGCTAGTGACCATTTTTACCAATTCTGATTGCACACTGGAACATCCTTATAATTCCCTAGTATATGGTACCTAGGTACCCAGGGTATTGGGGTTCCAGGAGATCCCTATGGGCTGCAGCATTTCTTTTGCCACCCATAGGGAGCTCAGACAATTCTTACACAGGACTGCCACCACAGCTTGAGTAAAATAACGTCCACATTATTTCACAGCCATTTTACATTGCACTTAAGTTACTAATAAGTCACCTATATGTCTAACCCTCACTTAGTGAAGGTTAGGTGCAAAGTTACTAAGTGTGAGGGCACTAGCCAAGGTGCCCCCACATTGTTCAGGGCAATTTTCCCAGACTTTGTGAGTGCGGGGACACCATTACACGCGTGCACTACATATAGGTCAATACCTATATGTAGCTTCACAATGGTAACTCTGAATATGGCCATGTAACATGTTTAAGATCATGGAAATGTCCCCTCATGCCAAATCTGGTATTGGGGTGTCAATCCCATGCATCCCCGGAGCTCCAGCATGGACACCGGGTACTTCCAAACTAGCTCTCTGGGGTTGTAACTGCAGGTACTGCTGCTGCCAACCCACAGACAGGCCTCTGCCCTCCTGGGATCTGGGCAGCCCAGTCCCAGGAAGGCAGAACAAAGGATTTCCTCTGAGAGAGGGTGTTACACCCCCTTCCTTTGGAAATAGGTGTCAAGGGCCTGAGAGGAGTAGCCTCTCCTGGCCTCTGGGAATGCTTTGAAGGGCACAGATGGTGCCCTCCTTGCATAAATCAGCCTGCACCAGTTCAGGGATTCCCCCAGCCCCTGCTCTGGCGTGAAACTGGACAAAGGAAAGGGGAGTGACCACTCCCCTGTCTATCATCACCCAGGGGTGGTGCCCAGAGCTCCTCCAGTGTGTCCCAGACCTCTACCATCTTTAATGCAGAGGTGTGAGGGCACAATGGAAGCCTCTAAGTAGTCAGTGCCAGCAGGTGACATCAGAGACCGCTCCTGATAGGTGTTTAGCTGGTTACGTGGCCAATCCTCCTCTGAGGGCTATTTAGGGTCTCTCCTGTGGGTTTCTCTTCAGATAATGATTGCAAGAGTTCCTCTGCATCTCTCTCTTCAATGTCTGCCAAGGATCAACCGCTGACAGTTCCAGGATGACTGCAAAACCGCAACGAAGTAGCAAGACGACTACCAGCAACATTTTGGCGCCTAATCCTGCCGGCTTTCTCGACTGTTTCCTGATGGTGCATGCTCTGAGGGCTGTCTGCTTTCACCCTGCACAGAAAGCAAAGAAGGAATCCCCCGTGGGTCAATGGAATCTTCCCCCTGCTAACGCAGGCATCAAACGTCTGCATCACTGGTCCTCTGGGTCCCCTCTCATCTCGACGAGCATGGTCCCTGGAACACAGGAGCTGGATCCAAGTGAATCCGACAGTCCAGAGGTCCTTCTGTCCAAATTTGTGGAGGTAAGTTCTTTGCCTCCCCATGCCAGACAGTAATCCTGTGTACTGCATGAACTGCAGCTGCTAGGGCTTCTGTGCACTCTTGCAAGGAATCCTTTGTGCACAGCGTAGCCCAGGTCCCCAGCACTCCATCCTGCATTTCTCAACTCGCTGAGTTGACCACCGGCTTCGTGGGACCCTCTTTTGTAGTGTTGAGATGACTGCTGTGCTCAGATTTCTTGAATGCCTGTTCAAATGCTTCTGTGGGTGCTGCCTGCTTCTGCATGGGCTTTCTATACTGCTGAGCACCCCCTCTGTTTCCCCCCTCCAAGGGGCGACCTCCTGGTCCTTCCTGGGCCCAAGCAGCACCCATTTTCTTCAAACACGACCTTTGCAGCTAGCAAGGTTTGTTTGTGATCTTTCTGCGTGGAAACAACTCTGCGTCCTCCGGCACGCCGTGTGACATTTTCTGTGCAAAGGAAAAGTTCCTGGCATTTTCCATTGTTGCAGAATCTTCAGCTTCTTCCACCCAGAGTCAGCCATTTTGCACTTTCATTCGGGGTTTAGTGGGCTCCTGCCCCCCAGGACACTTTCGTGACTCTTGGACATGGTCCCCTTCCTTTACAGGTCCTCAGGTCCAGGAATCCATCTTCAGTGCTTTTCAGTCAGTTGTTGTCTTTGCAGAATCCCCTATCACGACTTTAATGTGCTTCTGGGGTAGTAGGATAACTTTACTCCTACTTTCCAGGGTCTTGGGGTGGGGTATCTTGGACACCATTAGTGTTTTCTTACACTCCCAGCGACCCTCTACACACTACACTAGGCCTGGGGTCCATTTGTAGTTCGTATTCCACTTTTGGAGTATATGGCTTGTGTTGCCCCTAGGCCTATTGCATCCTATTGTTTTCTATAGTGTTTGCACTACTTCTCTAACTGTTTACTTACCTGATTTTGGGTTGTGTGTATATTTTGTGTATTTTACTTACCTCCTAACAGAGTATAACCTCTGAGATATTTTTGGCACATTGTCACTAAAATAAAGTACCTTTATTTTTAGTAACTCTGAGTATTGTGTTTCTTATGATATAGTGCTATATGATATAAGTGGTGTTGCAGGAGGTTTGCATGTCTGCTAGTTCAGCCGAAGCTGCTCTGCCATAGCTACCTCTATCAGCCTAAGCTGCTAGAACACTACTACATTTCACTAATAAAGGAAAACTGGACCTGGTGTAAGGTGTAAGTACCCAAGGTACCCACTATAAACCAGCCCAGCCTCCTAAATTGGTGGTGCAGCGGTGGGATAAGTACTTGCATTTGCTTTACCACTTTGTTACCTGTGCTTTTCACAAGATAAGCTTGTTCCAATACTTAGAGCATATATAATATATACCTAGACATTTTTTTATAATTTTCTTAAAAGTTCTTTAAACTTTGCAAAGGTTTTTATAAAGTTCTGAAAAGTTTTCTTCTTTTCTCTAAGAAGTTAGCTCTGTCATTCTACTAACTTTTTACTAACTTTCCTAAACATTTTTCTTACAATATTTCTTCTGTAGAAGCTACCCCTAGAGAGGTCAAAACTACCTATGAGAATCTCAACTTTAAAAGTTGGAGGGGTCTCTATATTGAAAGAAGTTTAGGGATTGGGAAGACCCCCCCCAATAAGGAGTTCCTTTTAAATCTTCTCCTCCAAGATGACCAGGACTCAGCACTGGTCTAGATCATACAGGGGAAGAGATAGAGGATGACTCCAACCAGGAAGGCTCAGAGGAGCAAGATGACAATCCTGGTGAGGGTCCTTACACAGACCTATCTGTCAACAAGCCCCCTAGTATAACTGGTAGTGGGAAGGGTTCATACACAAGTAGGGCTCCCTTCACCCCTAGAAGCCAGGTCACTAGAGTGGTCCCTGTTAGAGAGAGGTCTGCCTCTGCAAACTCTCATGTTACCTCTGTTTCAGAGGCTTCACATAAGTTTAACCCTGAGGACCATTCCCTAGATAGGGTACTCAGAAAGCTGAGGTTAGAGGAGGACAGAGTGAAGCTAATGAAGCAGCAGTTGGCCTTAGACAGGGAATCCCTGTCTGTGGAGAAAGAGAGGCAGGGTTTGGGGTTAGTTCCCCATGGTGGCAGCAGCAGTTTTAGAAATACAAATGTTAGGGAACCTTCATTTGATTCGAGAAATCTGCACAAAGTTGTCCCTCCTTACAAGGATGGTGATGACACCAACAAGTAGTTTGCTGTACTTGAGTGAGCCTGTAAAGTTCAGAGGGTCCCTCATGTACAGTGGGCTGCTATCCTTTGTTTATCCTTCTCTGGCAAGGGAAGAGACAGACTTCTTATTGTCAGAGAGGATAATGCAGATAATTACCAGTTTCTAAAAAATGCACTCTTGGATGGTCTGGGCTTAACCACTGAACAGTATAGACTTAAGTTCAGAGAGACCAGAAAGGAGTCATCACAGGACTGGACAGACTTTGTACACTGTTCTGTGAAGGCCCTAGAAGGTTGGTTACATAGCAGTAAGGTGTCTGATTATGAAAGCCTTTATAAATTGATTCTGAGAGAGCATATCTTAAATAATTGTGTGTCTGACTTGTTACAACAGTATCTTGTGAACTCAGATCTGACCTCTCCCCAAGAATTGGGAAGGAATGCAGACAAATGGGTCAGAACAAGGGTGAACAGAAATGTTGATACAGGGGGTGGCACGGATGGCAAGAAAAAGGATCGTAAGTCATATGACAAGGGTAGGGTCAAAGATAATAAAATCATCAGAGTTTTCATCAGGCCCACAAATATCCTCTGGGGGGGGGGTCAAAATCCTCTTCTCACAAAGAGAAGAAACCTTGGTGTTATTTGTGTAGAGTCAAAGGCCATTGGGCAATTGACAGTCATTGCCCAAAGAAAAACACCAAAATTCTCACCACCACAACCCCCAATTGCAACCACTAGTGCCCCTAGTAACAGCAGTGGTGGTGGGCAAAAACACTACTAATAGCCAATGAAAGGGTGTAACTTCACTCACCATTGTTAATGTTGTTGGGGTTGGTCTAGTTAGGGAGATCACTGAGTCTGTTTTATTCTCTGATGGTGGCATTGACCTAGCCACTTTAGTTGCTTGTCCCCTTAATATGGATAAGTACAAACAGCTACCCTTGATTAATGGTGTTCAGGTTGAGGCCTACAGGGACACAGGTGCTGTTGTCACAATGGTGATGGACAAACTGGTTGCCCCGGAGCAGCACCTACTTGGTCACCAGTACCAAGTGACAGACGCCCATAGCAACACTGTAAGCCACCCCATGGCTGTTGTGAATCTCAACTGGGGGGGGGTTACTGGTCCAAAGAAAGTTGTGGTAGCCACTGATTTACCTGTAGAATGTCTGCTAGGCAATTATTTGGAGACTTCAGCTTGGGCTGAAGTATAGACGGAGGCCCATGCAGCAATGTTGGGCATTCCAGGGCACATCTTTCCTCTTACCAGGGCTCAGGCCAAGAAGCAAAGAGGACAGGGAAACTTGGATCCTGGAACAATGGAGCAAGTTCTCCCAAAAACTAGGGGTAGGAAGGGCAAACCCTTCTCCACTATCCCTCCCTCTACAGATGATTCCACTTTTGAGGAAGAGGAATTCTCTCCCTGTGCAGAACCTACCCCAGAGGAGCTGGAAGCTGATACAGCTGAGCTTTTGGGTGCAGGGGTGCCGGCAGTGAAGAGCTGAGTGTGGCATAGCAAACCTGTCCCACATTGGAGGGTCTCAGACAGCAAGCTGTCAAACAGCAAAATGGTGATGTCACTGACACACACAGGTTTACTGCGAGAATAATCTCCTTTATTCTGAAGCAAGGGACCCTAAACATAGTGCCACCAGGAGAGTGATCATCCCCATTCAGTACAGAGAATTCTTCCTAACTCTGGCTCATGACATCCCTTTAGCTGGGCTTTTAGGCCAGAGTAAAACATGAGACAGATCCACATTTTCACTGGCCCCATATGTCAGAAGACACAAAGGAATTTTGTCGATCCTGTGTCACCTGCCAAGCCAGTGGAAAGACTGGTGGCACCCCAAAGGCCCCCTTAATGACACTACCAGTGGTTGGGGTGCCCTTTGAAAGGCTAGGGGTTGATGTTGTTGGCCCCATTGACCCTGCAACAGCTTCTGGCAATAGATTTATCCTTGTGGTGGTGGACCATTTCCAGAGTGGGCTTCCGTAAGGAAGTGGTGTCCAACAGAGGAAGTAACTTCATGTCTGCATACCTAAAAGCAATGTGGAACAAGTATGGTGTTTACATACAAGTTCACCACCCCTTATCCTCCACGAACTAATAGACTGGTTGAGAGGTTTAATAAAACTCTCAAAGGTATGATTATGGGACTCTCTGAAAAACTCAGAAGGAGATTGGGTGTCCTATCACCATGCCTCCTTTTCGCCTACAGGGAGGTACCTCAACAAGGAGTGGGCTACAGCCCCTTTGAACTCCTCTTTGGTCACCCTGTTAGGGGTCCCCTTGCTCTTGTTAAGGAGGGTTGGGAAAAACCTTTAAAAGCTCCAAAACAAGACATAGTGGACTATGTTCTTGGCCTGAGAAGTAGAATGGCTGAGTACATGAAAAAGGCCAGCAAAACCCTTCAGGCAAGCCTAGAGCTCCAAAAGAAATGGTTTGACCAGAAGGCTGCCCTGACGGAGTACCACCCAGGACAGAAGGTGTGGGTATTGAAGCCGGTGGCCCCAAGAACACTCAAGGATAAACGGAGTGGACCACATCTAATTGTAGAAAAAAAGGTGAAGTCACCTACTTGGTAGACCTGGGGACTGCAAGAAGACCCCTTAGGGTACTTCATGTCAATCGCCCAAGCCCTCACTATGACAGGGCTGACTTAACCCTGCTCATGGCTACAGATAAGGGACAGGAAGAAGAGAGTGACCCTCTCCCTGATCTCTTCTCCACCATTGAAACTGATAGTTTAGTGGAGGGAGTGGTTCTGGCAGACTGCCTTACTGCTGAGCAGAAGGAAGTCTGTAAAAATCTCCTTGATCAGTTTTCGGAACTCGTCTCACTCACACCTGGTGCAACTACTTGGTGTGAACATACAATTGACACTGGAGACAGTTTACATGTCAAAGTAAAATTTACTGGCCACCTGACCATGTCAGACATTGCATAAAAGCTGAAGTTCAAAAAATGTTAGATCTTGGAGTTATTGAGCCTTCTGATAGCTCCTAGGCTTGCCCAGTGGTGCTTGTCCCCAAACCTCATAATAAAGAAGGAAAGAGAGAAATGTGGTTTTGTGTGGACTATAGAGGTCTCAATACAGTAACCAAAACAGATGCTCACCCTATACCCAGGGCAGATGTGCTAATAGATACACTGGCATCTGCCAAGTATCTCAGCACTTTTGACTTAACTGCAGAGTATTGGCAGATCAAAATGTCAGAAGTTGCTATAGCAAAAACTGCATTTTCAACCATAGGAGGGCATTATCACTTCACAGTGATGCTCTTTGGTTTGAAAAATGCACCTGCCACTTTTCAGAGACTGGTGAATACAGTTCTCCAAGGCTTAGAAGCGTTTAGTGCAGCATATGTTTACAATAGTGCTGTCTTTAGCTCCTCCTGGGAGGATCACCTGGTCTCTGGAAAATTTTGGAGGGCCTGCAAAAGGCAGGCCTACTATCAAGGCTTCAAAGTGCCAGATAGGACAGTGGAAAGTGGTTTATCTGTGCCACCTGGTGGGTGGGGAACAGATTGCACCACCTCAGGGGAAGATTCAGACCATTATGGACCGGGCTCCACCTACAACTCAGACCCAGGTCAGAGCCTTCTTAGGTCTCACTGGGTATTACAGGAGGTTAATTAAGAACTATGGCTCCATTGCAGCACCTCTTAATGACCTGACCTCTAAAAAAATGCCTAAAAAGGTATTGTGGACAGATAGCTGTCAAAAAGTTTCTGAGGAACTTAAGCAGGCAATGTGCTCTGCATCTGTCTTAAAGAGCCCAAACTACTCCAAAAAAATCATTGTCCAAACAGATGCTTCTGAATTAGGGGTAGGGGCTGTACTATCACAATTTAACTCAGAGGTCAGTATGTTTTTGCATGTCTCACTGGGATCCTGCTGGTCAGGACCCCAGTGCTCATAATTTATGGCCTAATGTTTATGCCTGTGTGGTGCCTAACTGTGTCACTGAGGCTCTGTTAACCAGAGCCTCAGTGCTTACGCTCTCTCTGCTTTTAGATTTGTCACTGTAGGCCAGTGACTTCATGTACCAATTTCAATTGGCACACTGGACCCCCCTAGCAAGTCCCTAGTATATGGTAACTAGGTACCCAGAGCATTGGGGTTCCAGGAGATCCATATGGGCTTCAGCATTTCTTTTGCCACCCATAGGGAGCTCAGACAAACCCTTACACACGACTGCCTTTGCAGCCTGAGTGAAATAGTGCACACACTATTTCACAGCCATTTTCACTGCACTTAGGTAACTTATAAGTCACCTATATGTCTAACCTTCACTTGCTGAAGGTTAGGTGCAAAGTTACTAAGTGTGAGGTGCCCCCACATAGTTCAGGGCCATTTCCCCGGACTTTGTGAATGCTGGGACACCATTACACGCGTGCACTACATATAGGTCAATACCTATAAGTAGCTTCACAATGGTAACTCAGAATATGGCCATGTAACATGTCTAAGATCATGGAATTGTCCCCTAATGCCAAATTTGGTATTGGGGAGCCAATTCCATGCATACTGGGGGCTCCACCATGGACCCCTAGTACTGCCAAACCAGCTCTCTGAGGCTTACACTGAAGCTACAGCTGCTGCCACCTCACAGGTAGGGTTCTTCCCTCCTGGGGTCTGGGCAGCCCAGTCCCAGGAAGGCAGAACAAAGCATTTCCTCTGAGAGCAGGGTGTTACACCCTCTGCCTTTGGAAATAGGTGTTACAGGCTGGGGAGGGGTAGCCTCCCCCAGCCTCTGGAAATGCTTTGAAGGGCACAGATGGTGCCCTCCTTGCAGAAAACCAGTCTACACCGGTTCAGGGACCCCTTTTCACCTACTCTGGCATTAAACTGGACAGAGGAAAGGGGAGTGACCACCCCCCTGTCTATCACCACCCCAGGGGTGGTGCCCAGAGCTACTCCAGTGTGTCCCAGACTTCAGCCATCTTGCTTTGCAAGGTGTGGGGGCACTTTTGAGGGCTTTGAGTGGCCAATGTCAGCAGGTGACATCAGAGATCCCTCCCGATAGGTCCATAGCTGATAAGGTAGCCAATCCCCCTCTCAAGGCTATTTTGGTTCTCTCCTGTGCGTTCTCTTCAGATTCTGCTTGCAAGTTTCCTTCAGGAATCCTCTGCAATAACTTCAGACTCCTCTGACTTCGGATCAACCGCATCCTGCTCTAAGAAACTGCATCAAAGTCTCTACAAGAGACACTTTTCTTCAGAAACCTCAGCTCCAAGTCAGCAACTGCAACAGTTTCCACAGTGTGCACACTCTGGGACTCCCTTTCTTCATCCTGTACCAGAAGGAGCAAAGAAATCTCCCATGGAGTGAAGGAGTCACTCCCCTGATCGACGCAGGCACCTTCCAAGACGACGACTGGTACCCTGGGACTCCTCTTACCCTGACGAGCATGCTCTTAAAGGCACAGAGGGTGGACATCATCGACATAGACTGTCCTGAGGTCATCATCGACATAGACTGTCCTGAGGTCCTGCTGGCACAATTTGGAGGAGGTAAGACCTTGTTTTCCCTGAGAGCGACTATACCCCTGTGTACTGCGTCTTCTTCACCTCCAGAGGCCTCTGTGCACTCTTTGCAAAATTCCTTTATGCACAGCCTGGCCCAGGTCCCCAGCACTCCATCCTGTGATGCTCAGCTCACTTAGTGGGACCTTCTTTTGTTGTGCGGCATCAACTGCATGTTGCACCTCCTTTGTCCCTGGATCTTGTGACTCCTGGGGGTGCTGGCTGGCATCCTGAGGGCTCTCTAAAGTGCTGAGTTCCCCCTCTTCATCCTCACAAAGAGTTGAGGCCCCCAGGTCCCTCCTGGGTCCATCCAGCACCATGTTGACAAAAACGCACTTTTGTCATAACCAATGCTTGTTGGTGACTTTGAAAACAAAATCTCATCTGCAACATTCTTCACACCATGGTGCATCTTTTGAATCATGCAGGAACCCGCTAGCATCTTTCTAGGGTGCAATCCTGCAGTCTTCGACTAACTGGGGACTCTTCTTTTGTGCCCTCTTCTGGGTTGGCATGGGCTCCTGTCCTTCCTGGAACTTCTTTCGACTTCTGGACTTGGTCCCCTTGCTTTGCAGGTCTTCAGGTCCAGGAATCCAGCAGTTGTTCTTTGCAGACTTGGTAGGCTGCTGCAAAATCCCAATCAAGAGGTGTAGTTTGTCCTAAGGAAACTTGCAGTACTTTACTCCTGCTTTTCTGGGCTCTGGGGTGGGGTTATTTACTTACCTTTACTGTATTCTTACTCTCCCAGTGATTCTGCACACACTACATTTGTCTATGGGGGAATTTGTGATTCACATTCCACTTTCTTAGTATATGGTTTGTGTTGTCCCTAGACCTATTTTCTCCTGTTGCATTCTATAGCATTTCCTATTGTTTGCATTGTTCTATGACTATTTACTTGTCTAATTTTGGTGTCTAGTGTATATATTGTGTATAATACTTAACTCCAGAAGGAGTATTGTCTCTAAGATATTTTTGGTACCGGGTCACCCAAATAAATTCCTTTATTTTTTATAACACTGACTATTGTCTTACTTGTGTATAAGCACTGTGTGACTATGAGTGGTATTTCAGGAGCTTTGCATGTCTCCTAGTTCAGCCTAAGCTGCTCTCTGTAGCTACCTCTATCAGCCTAAGCTGCTAGAACACTACTACATTTCACTAATAAGGGATAACTGGACCTGGTGTAAGGTATCAGTACCCAAGGTACCCACTACAAACCAGGCCAGCCTCCTACAATCATGCACCAACCCAGGATACTCAGCATTGACGTGGGAGACACACTGGTCCACCAAGCACACCATCAGCACATTCATGGAGTGGAAACTCCTATGATTCCTGAACACCTGGTCATTCCAGCGGGTGGCACAAATGCAATATGTGTTCCGTCAGTCGCACCTATTGTATTGGGGATATGTACCATTGCATACAATCCAGCCTTCACAGTGGCCAAATCCTCACCTGGGGCACAGTGGCCAAATCCTCAACCTGGGGGAAAGCAATGTAGCTGCACATGTGTTTTATCAGGGCAGACAACACTCTTGTTAGCGTGTATGAGAACATTGGCTGTGACATTCCTGCTGCCAAGCCCACTGTCACTTGGCAAGAATCATTGCCAGGAAATGGAGCACTGATAACACTTGCACAAGAGGGGGGATCCCAGTGGGGTGACAGAGAGCATATATCAGGCAAGGCTCCAACTGGGCACACAGCTCTGTGATTGTTGCCCTGTCCAGTCTATAGGTTAGTATTATGTGCCTGTTTTCCAGTGTAGCCAAGTCCACCAGGAGTCTGTACATGGGGGTATGTCTTCATCTCCTATTCATCTGCAGCAGTAGGTATCTTAGGGACACAAGAGTGAATAGGCTGTCACAAACTGAGCAATGGAGCCACAAAAGCAGTCTGCAATGTGCAAACATGTAATGGGATAGTGTAAGTAGTGAAGTATGTGTCTATTTATCCTGTGACATAGCAATAATTGATAGGCCTATTCACCCCCCCTGAAATGGCGACCGCCTGTCCTGTGTGTAGGAACTGGTGGAAGTGAGGTAATGCCACTGACATTGTGCGCCGTGGCTGTAGGCGGTAGTGAATCACTGTGCAATTCCTCATTGGTTAATATTGGGCCCTATTGTATTCGGGATATGTCCCACTGCATACAATCCAGCCATCACAGTCGCCAAATCCTCACCTGGGGCGCAGTGACTAAATCTTCAACCTTGGAGAAAGCAATGTAGCTGCACATGTGTTTTATCAGGGCAGACAACACTCTTGTTAGCATGTATGAGAACATTGGCTGTGACGTTCCTGCTGCCAAGCCCACTGTCACTTGGAAAGAATCATTGCCAGGAAATTGAGCACTGATAACACTTGCACAAGAGGGGGGATCCCAGTGGGGTGTCGGAGAACAGATATCAGGTCAGGCTCCCACTGGGCACACAGCTGTGTGATTGTTGCATTGTCCAGTCTATATGTTAGTATTATGTGCCTGTTTTCCAGTGTAGCCAAGTCCACCAGGGGTCTGTACATGGAGGTATGTCTTCATCTCCTATTCATCCGCAGCGGTAGGTATCTAAGGGACACAAGAATGAGTAGGCTGTCACAAACTGAGCAATGGAGCCACAAAAGCAGTCTGCAATGTGCAAACATGTAATGGGACAGTGTAAGTAGTGAAGTATGTGTCTATTTATCCTGTGTCATAGCAATAATTGATAGGCCTATTCACCCCCCCTGAAATGGCGACCGCATGTCCTGTGTGTAGGAACTGGTGGAAGTGAGGTAATGCCGCTGACACTGTGCGCTGTGGTGGTAGGCGATAGTGAATCACGTTGCAGTTCCTCATTGGTTAATATTGGGTCCTATGGGGTACAGTGGCCAATGATAATCTACGCCGCCAGTGACAGTATGTACTGCCGCAGACGTGGCCGTCATTTTCTATCTGATTCCTCACTTGTTTCCTGACCTTCCACAGGAGAGGACCTGCACTGCATGTGCTGCTGTGACCGGTGTCTGGAACCGGCCCATGTGACCAGGGAAAGGGCCCCAGCCTTCACTTCTGAGGAGTTGGAGCGACTGGTGGATGGTGTCCTACCCCAGTACGGACTGCTGTATGGGCTTCCAGACCAACAGGTGAGTACATCTTGTGCACAATGCATGTGGCTTGAATGTATGGAGTTGTGTGTGAAGGCCTCATGTAAGGAGGGTGGATGGTTGTCCTCTTGGCGGTATACATGTTGTGGGCTGGGCTATGTATGGGCCAACAGTGATGCAAACAGGGTTAGTGGGCCATTTGTGTAAAAGGCTGGACTGTTAGTCTAATTGTGTTCTCCTGTCTGTATTGCCTCTGCAGGTCAGCGCCCATCAAAAGAAGGGAATATGACATGCCATCGCCAAGGAGGTCTGGACCCTGGGGGTCTATGGCAGGCGGAGCACCCACTGTTGCAAACGATGGGAGGACGTGAGATGCTGGGCACAAAAGACACCAGAGGCCCAGCTGGGGATGACCTCCCAATGAAGAAGGGGTGCCCGTCGGAACCTGACCCCCCTGATGGCCCGCATACTGGCGGTGGCCTACTCTGAGCTGGATGGGCACTTGAGGGCGTCACAGCAGCCAGAAGGGGGTGAGTACAGTGGCATCATAACAACTTACGGCTAGTGGGGTGGTATCCGGGTGGTGGTTGTGTGTCCTTGGTTGCCTCTAGGCCAGGCCAAACATAGCAGCATAGGTCCTCTGATGGCTAAGGGTTTAAATGGGAAATGCTGCTTACCTAGCTTTTTAGTATTCACTCCTGGGGGATGTATAGTGCGTAGGCCTGTTCCCTGTGTGTGAGGGTGCTGTGTATGCCAATGGTGGTGTCGGTGCAGTCATGGGCCCTGTGGATCCTTGTCTCTCTCCCCCCCTATCTTATTATGTTATCCTATCCTAATGTGCATTAGCATCATCTGGCGGAGGAGCAGAGGTACCGGTGACAGAGGGAGCTGCATCCCACAAGACCCTGGAGGCAGAGTCCATCGACGCTGAGGGCACCAGTCGGACAGAGGGTGAGGGGAGCACTACGGCAGAGACTAGAGGGGACAATACACACTCTGATACCTCCTCCGATGGGAGGACCCTGGTAGTGGCGGACACCTCAGTGACTACCCCAGCTACAGCCGCCACCCCTGTACCAGCTCAGCCATCCCAGTAGCCCCTCAGCGAGTTGCCCGTGCCCGCTCACCCAGGAGGGTGGGCATCTCCTTCGCCCCAGGCACCTCAGGCACCTCAGGCCCAGCCCCAGTGAGCCCTGCTGCCCTGAGTGAGGAGGCTATTGACCTCCTGAGATCCATCTCTGTAAGGCAAACAACCATTGTGAATGCCATCCAGGGGCTGGCAGACCAGATGCAGCAATCAAATGCATTCCTTGAGAGCATTCACAGTGGATTGCGGGCCAACAGAGATCGATTCAGGCCCTGGCCTCCTCTCTAATGGCAACAATTGTCCCTATTTCAACTGTCCCTCCTCCAACATCCACTTCCCAGTCCCATTCTCCTCAACCACAACCCATCCCAAGCACACAGCCAGAAGAGCATGCACACATGAAGACACCCAAGAGTGTCACAAGCAAAAACAAGCACCACACTTCATCCCACAGGCACTCACACAAGCACCATTCAATTTCAGACACAACAACATCCACTATCTCCACTGTCTCCCTCTCATCCTTCTCCTCCACCTCCCACCCAGTTGTGTCTACACTCACCTGAATGCACTATATCAATATCCACTACCAGCATCATCACCACACCAAGCAGAACAAACACCTCACTGGCAGACACCTCTGCAACATCCATGCACGCGTCGCCTGTGTCCTCTCCCACTGTGTCTGTCCCCCCTTCTAAAGTACACAAACGCAAGCGCTCAGACACCAAACTACCATCCACCTCACAACAGCATGCAGCCCATTCACCTGCACCCAAATCCAGCAGACAAACACCTCCAACAACCACTCTCTCATCCTCCTCTCCCATTACTCCTCCCTCTTCCCGTCCCAACGTACCTAAAAAGCTCATCCTTTCCCAGATTGACCTCTTCCCTACCCCTCCTTCCCCGTCCTGCACATATGGGCAGGGTAGCAAGGACCCAGCCAAGCACCTCAGCCAAACAGTCCATGGGCCCAGTGGTAGCACCACCTACTCGTGGTGGTAAGGATTCCAGGCCAACAATACTGAAGTGGAAGGAGCCTGCACCAGCTGCTAAGAAGGGGAAGGAGCCTGCACCAGCTGCAAAGAAGGGGAAGGAGCCTACATAGCTGGAAAGAAGGGGAAGGACACTGCACCAGCTGCATAGAAGGGGAAGGAGCCTGCACCAGCAGGTAGAGGGGGGACCAGCCCATCCACCAGTGCCAGGAAGGGTAAGGGATCCCCAACCCATGAGCAGGAGGAGAGGAGGCAATCTACACCAGCAGAAGCTGTCAGCCAAACACCGCCACCACCAGCAGCTGTCACAGGGCCCCCACCAGCCATGGTTGTGCAGCCATCAGAGAGTGCAGGGGCACAGCAGGAGCCTCCCCCAACCACCAGCATAGTTCAGCCATCCGAGGGTGCAGGGGCTGAGCAGGAGCCTCCTACAACCACCACCACAGTGCACCCATCAGAGGGTGCAGGGGCTGAGCAGGAGCCTCCCGCAACCACCACCATAGTGCAGCCATCGCCGCTGGCAGGGGCCATATAGCGCAGTATCCAAGGGCTGCTGTTCAGCCTGCCCCCTCCAGAACCAGTGGGCTAGACACCCACTTGAGAGAATGTGGCCTTGCACTCCCAAGGACAAAGCACAGGGCATGTTGCCCCCTCCAGAACCAGTGGGCTTTTTCCCGCATCTGGCTGAGGTGCCCACTGTCCCCCTGAGGTGCCTGCCTATTTGACAACTGATGCCACTGCAGTGTTCTATCTGGATTGGTGCAGGATTCGAGTGGGGCCTTGGACTGTGCCCTGTGCCCTGTGGCCATGTGGGCCCTTTGAATTATGAACTGGGCAGTGTCCCTTTTTTATACAAGTGTACAGATCTGTTTCATGGCCAAATCAGATTTTTCATTTTTATTGTTGAACTGATTGAATCATTTTCGTAAATTCCTTTTGTCTTTGCATTACTCTGCAGATTTTCGTGGTCAAATTGTTTTTGTAATGTATATGGTTGTGTGTATGGCGTGTGTATGTCTGGTGTGTGTGGTGCCTCTGTGTGTCACTCTCATTTTCCTCCCACCCTCCCTTGTTTGCTAGACGGCTGTACTCACCATTGTTGTCTTCACCGGCATTGGTGGTCCAGATGGAGCATAATGTAGAAAATCTTTGGAAAGACTTGCAGTTCGGGTTCCAAGGCGGCGTGGTTCTTCCCTGTGTCTCCAATGGTGGTTCCTTTCTCTTCTTTGATGTGTTTCTGCCAGGCTTTTGATGGCGTTGGTACCACCCCGGAAAAGGTGGCGGAATCGTGTGTCAAAATATTGTGGGTGGTACTTTGTTCTCCTCCTCGCTGTAGGCGGCTACCGCCGTGGTGACTGTTCTTTCCGCCCTCATTTCACTTGAGTAAACTTAATGATATCACTGCATTCATTTTCATTTATTGTATTGCATTATATTTTGCTTTTATATAGCAAATAGTGCCTGTATATAGAATGTTGAAGTGCTTACCCATATGAATAGCAAGCTACACCTTGTAGGGTGTGTGGTTGGAAAGTTGATATTTTTGTTCTGAGCCCATAAGAGGAGCATTTTCATTTTGTGAGTATTGACTACTAAAGTTCAGTTATGGAACACAGTGCCTGTTGAAGTGATGGTATGTGAGAGTTAGACTTGTAAGTTATAATTATAATTACAACTAATCTTCTTAGCCACAAGGGTAGCAGGATGCTCTGTGCCCAGACACCAAGAAGGGGGGATCCAGAGAAGTCCCACACCCCCTTAAAGGGGCAAAGAAGTGAAAGTACAATCAAAGCTTTCCCTGATGATGATGCATTTAGTAAACTAAGAGTGATCAATTGTTTTGTGCACCCCATAACATGCCGAGTTTGTTACTGTAGATGAACTTACAATTGTCTGCTATTTTTATTCTCACTTAAGGGTTTTTATTGAGCGCATGGCTACCAGAGACAGGCTTCCAAGCATTAACAGCCATTTGCTTGGGTAGTGAGTTATTAGCTGAATAGATGTTTTTGTGCTGCTTTCTGAAGCTTAGAAGATTGCTGTTTGCCCTAAGGCTGATTGGTAAGGATTTCCAGAGTTTCAGGACAAGATAAGTAAATGAGCAGCCTCTGCCTCTGGCTCTCTTGATTCTGGGGACAATGAGGAGAGATAAGTTGTTTGACCTCAGTTCTCTGTTGGCACTGTAGGAGTTGATGAGGTGATGGAGGATACGTGGACTGACCTCATGTTCTGCACGATGTACAATGCCAAGGTTTATTGGCAGCCATTGAAGTGTGGTAAGAGCTGGGTGAGCTGTTTTGGGTGTACCTAATAGTGCTCGAGCCATGGCTTTCTGGATGACTTGTCGATTTTTGATGACTGAAAGTGGGCTGCCTAAGTAAAGAGAATTGCCGTAGTCAAGGCAAAGCAGTATGAGACCTCGGACCACTGTTCTGCACGCTTCCATTTGGAGCCATTTAAGAGGCTTCATCAGAGCTCTGAGGAGAACCAAAACAAGTAGCTACAACTTTCTTTGTCTAGGAGGTCATGGTAAGCTGTTTGCCCCGTGTGACACCCAGACTTTTCACTTCTGGTTAGGGAAGTGGGCGATCACCCAGGGATGGTGGCTGCTGAGCTGATCCCAAAGTGAAGGGTTATTGACCATTTCTAGGAATTCCGTTTTGTCTCCGTCTAACTTACAGCAGCTGGTCACCATCCACTTGGGGAACTCTTCTAGACATAAGTTACAGTTTTCAGATAAGGAGCCTATGTTAAGTGACAGAGAGACACGAATCTTGGTATCGTCTGCCTATGACACCATGGTGAAGCCTAGATAACAGATGTTGTCAGATATGGGGCGGATGTACAGATTAAAAAGCATGGGGCTCAAGGAGTTGCCCTGCGGCACTCCACATTTTAGCTGATGATTCGCAGAAAGAAAAGGCCCTTCTCTGACTTGGAAGATCCTATTATTTAGGAAATGTTGACAGCCATTTTAAGGTGATGGCTGTGATGCCTGCTTCCAGTCTACACAGTAGGGTGGAATAGGAGAGTATGTCAAGGAGAATAAGTTAATCTGATCCGCCTTGATCAAGGACTGTTTCAAGATCCTCTCTAGCCATCAAGAGTGCTCTTTCTGTACTACAGCCTGTTCCAAAACCAGTTTACTTGGGCTGCAGTATATTGTTAGATTCCAGAAATTCAGAAAGAAGGCTGTTATCACCTTTTCTAGGATTTTGATGACACCTGGGACTAGCGAGATAGATCAGTAGTTCTCAGTCCGATCAGGGTCCATTGATGGTTTCTGAAGTAATGGGCATACGATGGCATGTTTCCATGAGTCTGGGACACAGCAGTTATCCAAGGATGAGTTGTATATGTTTGTCAGGACTGACAGAGTGACATCCCTCCCTTTTAGGAAGATATCTAAGTGGGCGGGCTCCAGTAGAGGGACAAATTTCACTGTGCTAGCTATAGGTAGGATTTCATTTTTGCCCAATTGTGCAAAAGTGGAAAGTTTGACCTTGGTTTTATTGACTATTGAATTTTTGTTAGTCCTGTTATTGTGGTCTGGTGGTCCTGATAAGGTATTGTATATAAGCCTGACTATCCCAAGAACGTAGCTGTCAAGTAGCTCACAACGCTCTTCAGAGGGGCGAGGGCCTGTCCCGAGGTATTGGGTTTTAAAAAGGCTTTTTTCTACAGTGAAAATCCTAAACTGATGTATTTCAAGGTGGCTGGTGATGTGATGCTGAAGAAAAGGAGGTCAAGAAAACAAAATAATATACAATGTGATCAAGAAGGGCGGCTGGGATTGACCCCAGGATTCTTGGTTTCACATTATACACTTCAGCCTCTACAGGAGTATCCCTTTCTCCTTGCTGTTTTACTTCAAAGGTAAAGCTTTGTGTTTAATGTTTTCAGAGTTAAGTCAGTTCACTATTAAATACACATATGACCTGTTAAATCAAATTTATACAAGAAGCGCTTCTAGAAAAAATAAAAAAAGGTGAGTGAAGTGTACAAAAGACTTACATAGTACAAAATACATTGGCTGAGTGCATACAAACAAATAGCAGCACACACTGCACTGTGTACATACACCACACCAATGACAGCATAGTGCAGGCAAACATTGGAGGAAACCTGGGAGTGTTTTTCTGTTGCAATGTTTCAGGGTTACCTGCAGTTGACAAACACTGGATTGTTATATTTGGACTCATATTTATGAAACGTTTGCGCCGCATATGCGTAATTTCTTTTATGCAAAAGCTGCACACACCTACCGCCACATTTATGTTTTGATACTAGACCTGTCTAGCATCAAAATATCTGAGTTTGCATAATTTTTTGGGAGAGAAATGGTACTATCCCTCTAGCGCCATATCTACTGCCCGATGATAAAATGATGCACATAAAGGAATTGGTCTCAAAAAAGGAGGAAAAGCCTGATGGTCAGACCAGGCGTTAAAGTGAGGCACACACACCACTAGTCAGGGAAAACAGAGAGAAGGAGCATTGGCAACCTCCTGGACAACTTGGGACTGTTAATGCTCCAGCTTGGCTCACACCATAGACGACAGTGACAACAACAGGTTGATCCAGCACCACAACACTAATACCAAACAGCGCCACAGCAGCCACAAAGGCAGTGCAGAAGGCGGGAGAGGATATTCTGACAGCAGATAACCATCCTTGTGCTCAAGGAACAAGATGCCATCAGAACCTACCATCTGAAACGGGAGTCCATTGTAGGCCTGCTGCACCACATAGTGCCAGACATCACTTCATGGGTAGAAACTCCAACAAATATTCCACCCATGATCACACTCCTCGTGGTTCTCCAGATACTGGCGTCAGGATCATTGCAGACAATGGGTGCACAAGTTGCTGGTATCTCCCAGTCATCTTTCTCGGCCTTCCTACCAAAGGTTGTGGATGCAATCATCCACCTCACACCCCACCACATCTGCTTCCCCAACACCCAGCAACTGCAGCAGGATACCAAGCAAGGTTTCTCCCCAATTGCTGGGTTCCTGCATGTGCTGGGTGCAATAGACTGCACCTGTGTCCAACCTGTGCCACCTGCTACAATGGAACACCTCTACAGGAACCGCAAACACACCCATTCGATAAATGTGCAGGCCATTGTGGACCACTGGGGCCTCCTCACAAACATCCTAGCCAAATATCCCTGTAGCGTCCATGATGCCACATATTCCAGCTTTCCACCAACAGCAAGAGGTTCCAGTTTGGGCTATATAGCAAAGGCCTACTCGTAAGTAAGCCACCATACTAACAGACAACAAACCAACCTTGTAGGACAAACAAGACATACACCACACTAAACATACATGAGCAGGGGAACACAGATGTACAGAAAACAAAACATATGCCACATTGCACACTACACCGCATTGATTGCACATCACACATACATAAACCCATATGTACATAATACAGCCAAAACCTGACTGGCACACCATGTGAAGGACAGGTGGAGTTATGTTCCCTTTGCCCACAGAAGCTGGTCCCAAGCCACTACAAGTGTCCACTGGTTGACAACTAAATACAGATCCCACACACATTACACCAATAGCTCAGCTATGTGAATGGCATAGGCCATGTCGTCACACATAGGCACAGCACCACATTTGTCATGGTGTTCAAGTCTCTGGCGGCACCAATATCAAATGACACACAAGTGTTGCCATGACCAACTACATATCACCTACACACACCTGATGTACCTGTAGAGTGCACCTTAACCTGTCTGCTGCATTGTGCTGCACACATAGGAATATAACATCACCAGTCATGAAAGACCACAGATACATGAGAAGTGGTGCTGCATCTAGTCCAGTGCCACTTGACATCTGCGCCTTAGCGCCCTCTAACGTCACCATGTGTGTACCGTATACAGGAAACAGGCCACCATGGCGCTCAATAGATGCAATACTGTAAAGATAATGGATGCAATAGTAGGATTCTGTAGGAGTATTGAGAACATACTTGGCCTTTCATGCACCATACATAGGGACCTATACAAAGATATGGTGTGCCCCCTCCCAATGCCTGCACTGTGCATGTGTTGAAAATGTCTGTGATAAATGAGGTATAGGAACCTTGGAATTTCTACTGCGGCTATTTTGCTACTCCTCCAAATGTGTGAATCACACCCTTATACACATGATGGCTGACACAGCCACCATCTGCAAAAAAGGGTCACCAAGTGTCGCACTACATGCGTAGTGCCACAAGGTAACATGGAGGCCTGAATTTGGATTTGTAGGGCTACCATGGTGTCAATACAAATGACCCCATTGTGGTGCAAGGCGGTGGTAGGTCCCACTAACATTAGGACACAGCCTCAATTATTGACAACACAACACATGTTTGGCATGGTTGAACTGTCAGTTTGGAATTATTTGACAATCACCAGGTACCTGAGGCACAGCCCATGATAGCAATGTTCATCAACACAAACCAATGGAACCATACTAAAAAACAGGAACACACACAATACCAAAACCAAGTTGGAGTCACCACTCCACCTAAAACTAACTTCTGTAATGGAACATACCAAACCTCAAATATGCATTACCAACCCATGTTCTCTCATCCCTGTGCAGCTTACAAAGGTTACAGCATACAGCCATGGGTGATGACTCCTTTTGGCAACCTGACAATGGTGGAAGAGCATGCATACAATGAAGGGCACAGAAGGACATGAAATGTGGTGGCGAGGACATTTGGGCTCCTGAAGTCAAGGTTTAGGTGTCTGGCCTTGACAGGAGGATGTCTATTGTATGCACCAACCTTGGTATGCAAGATGATAATTGTATGTGCAATCTTGCATAACGTGTATATACGCACCAATGTTCCCTGGGATGAACTGGTAGATGTCCCCAATGAGGAGGAGGATGACAATGGTGCAGCACAATTGGAGGGGGAACAACAAAACACTGCTGCCGGAGTTTACAGGAGATAACAAATTGTATAAAACTTCTACACCTAGACACTGTACATTAATAGCACGTGTATTTCTCACCAATAAATCATTTTGCACCAGAATGTCCACGGTCTACTCATTCTCCACTACATATACCATTGGAATGTTGCTCATATCTCGGAGAGCAGGAAAGAAACACTACAGTAACAAAGATGGTTGGAACATAGGTTGGGATGTAAGCGGGTCTAGCGACTCTATGCCACACATCATTGTCCCGTAACTCACAACCATGTGGCTCTTGGAGGCCTAGATCCACGCAACACAAAAAATATGTGGCGTTAAGTGGACATTGTGCAAATTCCTACCCCTTTCTCAACATCATCCCCACACCTGGCAAGATGTATGCAAGGGGGACCTACATAGGTTAGGGGCTTTTTCCAAATGGTGCATTAAAAAAATAGGAACTGAACTGCATCACATCTCAGGCGGATAGTTGCTACGCCAGCACTGAGCACATGTAACAAGTGGGAGACCATTGGTACCAATGGGCCTTCATTGACTGTTCAGGTTTAGGAACAAAAGTTTGAGCCTATGCCTGCACCGTATATCAATGACATTACGTTCCCGCACCACCATTGGGCCCAACCCTGCCACATGGTGTGCTGTACCACATATATAGCACACACATGATGGCTGCGGAGTGCGCTAAGGGTTGCTAGACAAGTAAAGCAGCAATGGGTGCTGATCCACTGTCTATACATATGGCCCATAGCCAGGATTTAACAATAAAATGGGAGTATGCACCACCAAATTAATGTCTGGGTGTAACGAAGGCAGAGTCTGTCCGACTCCCAATGTACAGTCTAACACACTTGTCACACAAATCTGCTGTCTTGACACATTCCTGCAGCTAGTCGGGATATACATGTGAAAACTGGTTAGCGGGTGTGTGGCCTAAGTAGGAAAGGGTTTGCAATTACCTACATGTGTCAGTAAGGGTACCCATTATAGTCTGTATGATACCATCACATACTACATATGAAAACAAACCTCTCATTGACAAGCACATGCCTGACCAAGAGAAAGTTACCAACAGTGACAAACCCCCCCTAAAATGTCTAGGTCTCCAACAAGCCACTCAGGTGTGGGATGTGCAATTATATCTAGCAATGTCCAAACATGTCACAGACCTATCCTAAAAGGTATGTCTGAAGAAGGAGACAGATATTTTGCATGTGGCCAAATAAAAACAGCCCTGAGAGGATTTCACTCACTAACAAGATACACTCATGGTGACAGTGACACAGGTTGTGGAATGCTAAATTTAGTGCAAACCCATGTACACCAAAGGATGTGGGGGGACAGCTGAGAGAATCCAACAGTTACTTGGAGATACTACATGGGGTGGTCACTTGGAGACTACACAAGTGCTGTGGCAGGTGTACTGTCATGTGTGTGTGGAAGTAATGTAATCTCACAAAGCCTGGAAATGGGAGGGAAACTATCATGTAACCAGCAGTAGAAGGGGTGTACATCTCCAAATTACACAAGTCACACGTTGCATCCTGTCCATCTATGACTGGACAATGTTGCAGTAGAAGATGTTTACAAAGTGTAAGCAGCCTAAAGAATGCCAGTAATGTAGGACCTAATCTATTCCAAACAAGATGTGCTGCAAATGATGGAGAAGGTACACACATAGACCAATACTGTGTAACACAACGTCACCATGTGGTTACCCAACATATGTTTAGAGAGGATGTGTTGGTCAGTGCATAACCCACTCACGTTTGCTACAACAACGATGTAGTTGCCCATCGCATACCATTCTGACAGAAGGCCGTGACAGATGAAATCATCTATCCGCTGGGTCGTACAAAAATTACAAGTTACACTAAAGATACAGGGCCTAACCAAGCTGCAAATGGAAATTACTAAGAATGTATTTCCATGTCTGTCAGACCATGCCAAATGATGAAACAAGTCCTACATGTACAAGTATCCAGTCCTCTGTACACGACAGGGCAAGCCTGACATCAAGTACCCCAAAGGAAAATGAAAATCCCAGGCCATTTAATCACAAATGTACATCTGTCAGTCTGCAGCGGGACTGTACATTGCTCTGTTGAAGAGTTATCATGAGGAGGCTAGATTCCTGCCTAACACCCCTGGCCCCAATGCTGAGGCTACATTGACTCTTGACACAGTCAGGGGCTTGATGCATGTGCATAGAGTGGAGTGCTGTAAAGCTGTGTCAAAACATACGACCATGTGTCTGTGTGTGCATCAAAAGTCACACTGTACAAATGAACACTAGGCTCCCATCAATGCAACACTGCAACACAGTTGTATGCCATTGTATGTGACAGTCATAATAAACATGTTGTGGTTGATTGAAAGTACCTAGTTTTTGGCATGCACACATATGTCTGATATCTCTGCACACATGCACAACTTAAATGGCACAGGCCTGGTATTGTGTGTTGGGGTCTGCACAAAAGTCAACTTTCCACTAAAGAAAATTCATTTGCATCACATGATTATTGACAGACTTAAATGACCATCAGATGTGTTCTAACAGACGGAAACATAGGTGGGACTGATATGACTACACAGCCATTTAACAATGTCTAATGTGTCTGTGCAGGAAGGTAGATATGTTAGGTTTCATATCCAATGAACACATCGCTGTGGTACATTTTTCACAAATTACATTGCACATGCCTTTCCACACACACCGCACATACCAACCTTCAATGACACAAGTGAGTGCACCATCTCCTGCATCATAGATGCATAGGGAACTATATGTCACACGTGTAGCAGAGCATCATAAAACCTGAGCCTAACAACACACCTCAGTGTGAACACGCATGCACTCACATTTCCAGGTGTAATGTGAAATCAACCTAGGCATTGTTCACTGCATCCTCTGAGTATGATTTGCCATGGGTATTACATGCATTACCATGTATTGGACATAGTCCATCATTTCAACTGTGTTATTGTTATATGTTCATATGGAAATCAGACATTATAATGTGGTAGACCCACATATATGTGTTCGATCACATATGTACACTCCTAGTACACATGTGGTAACATGTATGTGTACAAAGTCTAACAACACATGCACATATGCAAACAGTTACAGTCATCACATGCATCACACACACATACAAACATAATGGTAACACATACCAATGTTACAATTAAGACCTGTACAAACATGCACACACGTAGCCATACCATTCTTACTACATACATGCATAGCCCCTGTGACATGGTATGTGAATATGGGTGCACTGTCAGCCTTCCAACAAAATCCACGCATTCCTGTTATGCATCACAAATGTTGACGCAAACGGCTATATTTGTACTCCGCTATGCCAAAAATTTGACACCTGGCCCATGCCCATCAATTTCAAGTCCACAGGCCTTGTCAGGCTTCATGGGAAGGAATACCACGCGTGACTGTCATGTGTCAAAAAATTAGACACAAACGCCAATACTTCTTACTTTGCTAAGAATAAAATTACGCCTAGCCCCTGCATGTCAATTGTAAGTCTTGAGGCATTGTCAGCCTCAATGGGGAAAACAAGATGCACAGGCCCAGGAATTGATGAAACAGGACTTCCTGGCTGCATACATGGTCCAGTGCATTCACTTTAACTTCACAGTCTTTTTGTCTGTGACTGTGTGAGGGTGCGTGGAGCTCGTGCTGGTGGAAGATTGGTGTTATTGGAGAGTTTTGTGCTGTGTTCTGTTGCTGTTGTGTGCTTTTTGTCTTTTTCCTCAGTCTTTGGTAGTATTTTAGTCCTCTATTCGTGATTGTATTGTGGGGGTGTTTGTCCAGGGGTAGCATAGTTTGTTGGGGTAATTGGGATTAAGTGTAGTATTTTATTAATTTTGTTTTGTTGGGTTGTTAAATTTCCAGTTTTCACATACTGCATAATGTCTTGGAAAGGGAGGGCAACCAAGATGGTAGCAGATAAAGTGGGGGTGTTCATTTGGTTGGTGCAGCATTACCTTCTGATGATGCTAGTTTTGGGTGGCAGTGTAGTCCAGGGCTGTCACAGAGGCACGGAAGCTGAGGTAGGGAAAGGTGCACCATCACCTATGCAGAATATTTGGAGTAAGGTACATCGACCACCAGTTGAAACACTGTGGGGCTGACCTCATAGCACAGGAGCAGGATCTACTGGACCACTTGGGGATACAGATTGGTGGACCAGTTGGTAAGTACCCCATTTGCATTGCAACATCCTTATTTACATGTGCCTGACAGGGGGACATAAGGTTGAGTGTACCATGTTTTGTCAAGGGTCAGGACGTGTTGTTGTGGGCAAGATTTAAGAGCCCCTAGTGCCACCTTAGTGCTGCCACTGTGAAATCCATGAATGACGCCAAACCAGGGCTGAAGTGCCATATTCCCTGTGCCATAATAACACAGTGGTGCAATGCATGCATAGGGCCACTTTGTTAAGCCTTGCACAACATGATGGCTGTGCCAGGCTTCATGTATGGGAAGTGGGGCCTACACCTGTAAGGGGGGCAAAAGAAATGGAGAATGGAATAACTTTATATATCCTAGCACCATTTCTTTCACACTTTGAGCTTAGAGCAGGAATTAAAAGGGGGCATACCTTCATATATGATGGTCCCCTATGCACTCTGCAGGAGTAGTGCAACATTTTTGGTGCAACTCCTGCTGAGTACATATTTTTCATCTATATGAAATGATGCAATTGCCCCCTACCCTGCTGCATGGCGTGCATATGTTTCAAGAGGTACACACATGGTGGGGGAAATAAGGGTGCTAAGGGGCGCAAGGACAGTTGCAAGGCACTAGGTGCTGCACCACTTTCCTTAAATCAGCCCCTTTGTGTCTTTAGCCAATGGCATTTAAGGGAGCTTAGCTAGGCACCGAGTCCAGACTGCTTGCACATTCCTCTGTGTGTACATTGTGTATTGCATACACCCCATAATGTTTCTAATATCTGACACACATGTGCTGAATTTGTACTACAGGCCTGTCCCGTTTTACAGACAGTATGGGTAAGCCTGCATCTGTGGCAGCACTAGCACATTACTCAGAAGCCAGCACCAATGCAGGCATACTTGGACCACAGTGCAAGTGTGTCTGTGTTGAGAGGAGTTTATATGCACAGGTTGGTATGCCTTCCTGGACATAAATGGTCTACTATGGTGACAATGGCTGCCACACTGTATTGGCAAGACATCCGTAATGTTATTCAGTTAATGTGAAGGAAGGGACAACTACGTGAACATGAGGAAACTGCCGTGGCATTTTAGCTGTAGTGTGTGTGCCTTGACAAGGCACCACATATTAGTGACAAGAATCAAGGATGTATCAATGCATTCCTCAACACTTTGCTATGTTCACACCACCCCTGGGCAGTTTTTAGTCTCTTAGTTTTGATAATGAGTAAGATGTCTTCAACATCTGGGGCAGGAACAAAAGCAATGGGTGTTACAATGGGACAGCCACTGCAACAACCATTGCATGCCCCTCTGATGCAGAATACTGTGTCATGCTGCCGCATATGGACATGGAGGTGTAAATAAATAGCTGCATGACAAATCCATGTACATATGGTGCAGTGAAATGCACCACAGGAGCATCAGGGAAAGTGATGCTTTGGTGGTGACAGGGTCTCCATAATCTGTCCCTTCATCTCATAGACAGATTATAAATGTTTGGCAGTTGTTCTGACCTACCATGAAGTTGACTTGCTTACTCATCTTAACAAGTTGAATGTGAAACTGTTGTCCATGCACAGAAATTTCCCCAATGCAACTTGTGTCACCTTGTGTGTCATGTGTGTCATTCCTGGGTTTTGTGTGAGATGGGCTGATGTGTGTAATGCAATAATGAAATGTAATGTGTGACCAATGAGATGACGTCATCTGAGTTGGGATATGGACATCATGTCTGCTACTATGTTGAGGATGGAGTATGAGTTGATTCTTGCACAAGTGCCAATGTGTGCTGCTATGGAATAGTGGGTGTTAGGAAAAGGAAAGCATGCCTATAAATACATTTGTCTCAATCATGATATGTGTCTGAGCTGCTTTGTATCTGATTAGCATGTCTGTTGCCAACATATATGTCACAGCACTTTTGACAGCACTGTGTGCCAGACGTAGCTTTCAGTTAGTCAGGAAACGGTACAGATGATGTACATGTTTTGAGGTCTCTAGAGGGCTTATGCAGGAGACACTACTCTTCAGATTTTGAGTGAGGCAGAGGTTGTGCAAGGAGCCTTATTGTCCTGGCCAACAGTCAGTTGAGCACACAATGGGAATACAACTCTGCTCAAGTAGGTTGTGGGACATCTATCTCTAAGGTGTGTAACAAGCTAGATGTGTGCAGATTTACCAACATGGTCTACCTATCATGATATTTGTGAGTGATCTTGGTCACATCATGTGAGCATAGAATGTGAATGCTGAGTGTGTACCTGGTACTTAGGAAATGTCTGACATGCATGTGCACATGTTGTTCAATAAATAGGAATACTGTAGCTGCACCCCATGCAGTGCCAATCTTACTATGCTCCTTAGGGCACCCATACAGCCACCATGTATGCACTGCATTACCCACATTGCACAACATAGCACAGGTTAGGGAGCTGTAGGTACCAAATCTGTAGATAACATAGATGTACTGTTAATGCTTTGGCCAAACTATATGGGCACTAAGCCTGACATGTACATGTGGGCCCATTGTATTGCGTGCTCTGAGCAGGTGTTAATCTAAAGACACATGAATGATACTTTGCCAAACCTTAGAATTTCCAGTGGGAAGTTTCCTGTCCCCATCAGATGACCCCCCACCTTGCATCCATGATGCCTGGCCAAGGCTCGATGTAGCACCATGGATGTCAAAGTGGTGGATTGCATGCATTGCGCCACATGTTGACAATGGCAGAGGGATTCTGGAAGTGGAGCGCCACTTGGTCCTCACTAGTCTAATGACACAAATGTTGAGCAAGGACAGAGTAGTCCACCTTCCTTTGGGCCCTGATGGTCAACAATGGATAGTTGTTACTCCAGTGACAAGTACATAACACCGTAGATGACTGGTAGGAAGTTAGTGTAGATTTGGAGTTTGTCAGTGTTGTGGAATGTGTGGTGGACAGCATGTGTCATTTGAGGATGATGTGCACATTGTATGTCTGTTCTACCTCCACCCAATGCTGTATTTAATGCCATCTTCTCCTCATGTTTCAACTGACAATATGACCCCAGCTGAGAAACACAGGTTTGAGAAGAAAGCTCACAGGTACAGGCACATAATGGTGGTACAGGCCGGTTACCAAAGGATGGAGAAGAGATATAGGAGAGAGAAATCGACTTGGGCTTGGCGCACATTTTCTAATGGGAGACCTCCACTGCAGCTCACAACTGGTCAGGCCACAAAGGGGAAGGAATCTTGGGTCAGGGGGGCCTCTGCTGGTCCTACCCCTCCACTTCTACTGCACCAATCCACAGACAGGGACCCCAACAGTCACTTGCTCCAGCCACAAGCTCTACCTTCGAATCCGACATGCGACGGGACATGGCAGCCATGATGGCAAGGCTGGATAATTGGAAAGAGACAATGTCCATAATTACAAATTACTTAAGTACTGCAAGAAGAAACTGAGGAAGTTGTAAACTATTTGTGCCACAGCCTCTCAGTTGCTTCGATCTCCCTTTTACTGATGTTAAATGTTTTTGTGGGTTTTAGGTGGGTAGTGTTAGGATACTAAAATAGTGTAGTTTAGGTGTAGGTTAGTGTAAGTATTGTGGGGGAGTGACTTTTAGTAAAATTTTTATTTTGGGGGTTGGGTGGGGGTTAGGTTGGTGTTTCTTTGTTGACACAATATTTAAAATAAATAAATGAAAAGTCTAAAAAAACTTACACAAAATAAAAAATATGTATTTGTTTAGGAAATAGGTTAGGTTAGTACATGTGCAGCCTTAGTTTATGTTGTCCCACTCGTGTCTTGTCTCTTAAGGAGTGGTGGGGGAACAATATTTAGAGTGTGGCATTGTTAGAAATGGGGTCTTTGCTTAGCAGTCAGGTTACCCCCTGTCAAAGCAAGACCCTAAATCTAGTCAGGGTAAAGGAAAATGACCCTCAGTTAACACCCGGTCACCCTCTTGGTAGCTTGGCACTAGCAGGCAGGCTTAACTTCAGATGCAATGTGTAAAACATTTGTACCAACACACACCGTAGCTCGGTGAAAACACAACAAAATAACACACAACAGGTTTAGAAAAATAGGTAATATTTATCTAAACAAAATAAGACCAAAACCATAAAAACTACAACATACACAAGTCAAGTTATGAATTTAAAAAGCAAAAGAGACTTTAATCCTTTAAAAACATTGAGAACATTGTTAGCGTACAAAAGTACCTGGGTAGCATCAAAATAAAGCTGCATGGGTGGGCCAGAGATGCGTTGATTCCTCACTTGCAAGCTAGACCGTGCATCATTCCTTCTTTGCTCGGGTCAGCGTGTGTCATTTCTTCTCTCCGCAAGAGAGGGATGTGTAGATCTGGACGGGCACCACAGTTCCAGGCAGGCTTTGCTTTGATTTTCCACACCCAGTGATGTTGCATCGAAATCCGGTCAAAAGGTATCAAAAAACCGCACTGCGTGGGAGCTTGCATTGTTAACAGCAGCCACTGCGGGTGTTGCACATCGTTTCTCCAGCTGTGTCGCGTCGATCTCCCAGCATCAATGCAGGTGGAGCATCGATTTTAGCCGCGAGTCAGGTGGTGCGTCAAAAGTTTCCCTGCAGGGCGGTCTTTGCATGTATTTCTGGTACTTTTCCACCAGCTTCACCTTTCCAAGGCCCAGAGACAGGTAAGGGCACCACTTGGCAGGCAGGACTCTCAGCAGAAAGCTCAGGTGCTGGCAGAGAGAAGTCTTTTATGTCCCTGAGACTTTAACAACAGGAAGCAAGTTCAGTTCAAGCTCTCTGAGATTCTTCACCTGTGGGACGTCAGTCTTTGTCCTCTCTCCGGTAGAAGCTGCTACTGCAGGCCAACCCAGCAAAGCACAGTCACAGGCAAGCCCTAGACACATACCAGAGGGTTGGAGACTGCATTGTGTGAGGACAGGCACAACCCTTTCAGGTGTAAGTGACCACTCCTCCCCTCCCCTCAGCCCAGATGGCCCATCAGGATATGTAGGCTACACTCCAGCTCCATTTGTGTCACTGTCTAGAGAAGAGGTGTAAAAAGCCCAACTGTCAAATTGACCCAGACAGGGAATCCACAAACAAGCACAGTCACAGAATGGTTTAAGCAAGGAAATGCCTACTTTAGAAAGGTGGCATTTTCAAACACACAATCTAAAAACCAACTTCACTAAAAGATGTATTAGTAAATTCTGAGTTCTGAAACCCAAAACTCCACATGTCTATCTGCTCCCAAAGGGGATCAGTGTTTTAATAATATTTAAAGGCAGCCCCCATGTCAACCTATGAGAAAGATAGGCCTTGCAATAGTGAAAATTGAGTCTGTCAATATTTCACTTTCAGGACATGTAAAACACATCTGTAAATGTCCCACCTCTAACACATACTGCACACTTCCCATGGTGCCACCTGGGGCCTACCTTAGGAGTGCCTTACATGAATAAAAAGGGAAGGTTTAGGCCTGGCAAGTGGATACACTTGCCAAGTCGAATTGGCAGTTTAAAACTGTACACACAGACACTGCAGTGGCAGGTCTGAGCCATGATTGATTTACAGGCCCTGGACACCTCTGGTGCACTTTACTAGGGACTTACTAGTTAATTAAATATGCCAATCATGGGTAAGCCAATGTACACAGATAATTTATCCAGGGAACACTTACACTTTAGCACTGGTCAACAGTGATAAATTGTCCAGAGCAAACAAAAACAGTAAAAACAGAGTCCAGCACAAAGAAGCAACCTGGGAAGTAGATGCAAAAAGTTAGGGGAGACCATGCCAATGATGCCAAGTCCAACAGGCGTTACATGTGTTAGATAATTTTAGAATAGGATAGATAGGTGTAGGTGAAAGTTAAGATAAGTTAGTTTAGGTTAGTTTAGTGTAGGTTAGTGTATAGCATAGGTTTTGATATGATGTTATTAATATGTTTTAATAAATCCTGTTAGTATTAGACAATTGTCTTTCCATGTTGATTGAGTGTCTGGGTTTTCTCATGTGTGCACTGGCCAAGTATGAGGAGTGGCTTAGGGTATTCTTTTTGTCTTTATTTCCATGGATGACTATGTGCATCTCCTATGACAAAGGATCTGTCAGATTGGCCGCTAAATGACATCAGCTTCTCAAAATATTTGTCATCCACAGTTCCAGCAATTCACATTGTGTATGTGTACAGTATCTTGAACAGGTAAGTATGGAACTTCAACTGTAATTGCTGGGGTCTGGCAGTATTATTGGTGGAAAGTGTGGCACATATGACAGCCATTTTTGGGTCTGTATCCTGCCACACTGTCAGCTGCCAGGCACTGATTAGATTTGCCTCTCCTGAACCACACATGTTAGTTGTACTGGTGCTCTCATCTGGGTACATTACCATACACTTGGTTTAGACCCCTACTTGCCATATGTCAACTTCCATGGATATTTGTTCAATACATGTATTTAAGACTCTGTAAGTTGGTTGTAGCCCACAACTCCATTATTCACCTTTTTCATGTTAGGGTCCTAGTGTGGCTTTTTGTCTCATGGTAATGCACGCTTTTTTATGTACCATTCTCATTGACACAGCTTCACACAATGCATACATCATCAACACATAGCTTTATTCGGTTACTTTCAACCATAAAAGCAAAACAACCAACAATTAAATGAAAAAGCAGATAGAAATTAGGTTAAAAAGAATAAGAATAAGGTAAAAACATATCTGTCAGCCTTAAAACACATAAAATTATTTTCCTTAGAAAAAGCACCTAACCCCCTAATACCTAACATTTAAATTAAACATGGGGTTTTATTTCAGTCTAGGTGTGTAGTTAAAATTTAGCAGCTAAAACACTTTTTTTGTTTTTTTTTTAAACATTTGGTCCTCATCATCATTATTTCCCCAAAAGTTTAGTACGTATATGCCAAGCAGCTACAATATACTTGCTAACCGCACAAGATAGAGGGAGAGAAGTTTCCCTCATCATGATCCTTAAGGCAACAATACAATGTCTTTCCCCCATATTACTGCACACAGATCGTAACCACTTCCGACGCGCAATCAAATAAGCAGGGCATATAAACATAAAATGTACAATAGATTCTGAAATTTGATTGCAACTCGGGCAAGTGTCAGGACTTGGGATCACACTCCGCGTACTGCCATAGGATTTAAAAGGCAGACAACCGTATCTGAACTGAATATATAAACTCTTACTTAATGGATCAAGAATTGTATCCATAAATGTTTCCAAATATGGATACCATTTAAAATCAAAGAATTGTGACGTCAATCTGCCGTGTGTTGAGCACAGCAGATAGTTTTCCCTGACATGTATCCAGTAAACAGTTTTCAGATGATTCTTCTGATCCTTCCTTATACTTTCTGGATGACTCCAAAACTCACTAAGACCCAATCTATGAAACCATTTTGAGATGTGGTTAAACCAGGAAATGGTAAGTACATTTGGTCTATCTAGAATGTCTTGAATAGACTCCTTGTATGTGGATAGCTCAGGGGTGGTCCATACACGGACCCAGAAAAGTAATGGTCGTAGGGCAATTACATCTGAAATGCGTGGAAAGCCGAGGTCCCAGAACATTGGCAGCAGTGGGGTACTACGAGATAAGGCCAAGATTGACCTTACAAAGTTGTTTTCCCCCACTGCTAGCTTGCCAGTGTTCTAGGACCCCCAAATTTCTGCCCCATAGACCCCAGCGCTCTGTGCCTTTGTTCGGTAAATTTTAATAGTTGGATTAATCACTCTCTCAGAGGTAGACTTATGGAAGCGTAAAATGGCCCCAGATCTCTGTGCCAGAAGAGCTAAGCTTTTATCGATTTGGGGCCCCCAATGCAGGTTGTTGCTAATTCTCACCCCCAAATAATCTATGGAGCTTACCATACCTAGGGGGGTTCCATTATAGTAAATTGAGTATCTCTTAGTGGGGCCACAGCCCAGGGTCATAAGTTTAGTTTTGCTGTGGTTGAGTTCAAGCCCATAATCAGCACAAAACGAACTAAACTTATCCACAAGTACCTGGAGACCCATAGGAGTTCTGGAGATCAGCAGGGAATCATCAGCAAATAGCAAAATTTGAATTTTATGGTTATTCAAGGATGGAGCATCATTTTGGCAGTTGGTAACGACTTGCACCACCTCATTGATAAACAATGTAAATAGCGTTGGGGCAAGAACACAGCCCTGACGCACTCCTCTCCTAATCTCTATTTTGTCGGTGAGTTCCCCCTGATTACCCCATCTGACTTGTGCAAATGTTTTTTCATGTAATCTTTTAATTAAATGCACTAAGTTCCCTGGGGTACCGATTTTGTTTAATACTCCCCAAAGTTTCTCTCTTGGGACAAGATCGAATGCAGATATCAGATCTACAAAGGCAACATAAAGTTTTTGCTTAGATAGGGTGACATACTTCCAAAATAGTAATGACAGTCTGAAGACTTGGTCCATGGTATTAGTTTTAGGCCGAAAACCGGCCTGTAAGAGGGATAAAATTTGGTTGTCTTGGATCCAATCGGTAAGCCTATCTAAGACTTGCTTAGCAAACATCTTCTGAAGGATATCAATAAGGCTGATTGGACGGTAGTTTGCAGGTGAACCTACATCACCCTTTTTATAAATCGGTATTATTTCTGCGCCACGCCAAGAATCTGGAATAGGGCTACCAGCTGCTATGGCATTAGACAATAAATTGATGTACCATGCCCATATCTTTGGTTCTGATTTAAACAGGTCCCCTGGGATCTTATCTGGACCAGGGGCTTTAGCTGGCCTCAAAGAATTGATTGCAGCTGTTGTTTCGGCTAAGGTAAAAACAATGCTCTCAGTTGAAGTCATGTTAACAGCCCAACACTCATCGTATCCAGGATCCTCCGGAGCTTGCGGTGCAGGCAGAGCGTATATACCAGAAAAATAAGACACCCATCTTTCGGGCTGTATATACATACCGATGTCATCATTGCCCCTTTTCGAACTAGAGGTCAACAGCCGCCAAAAGGAACTATCATCTTTGTATTTGACTGCTGCAAGCAACTTCTGCCATATCTCATTATCCCAATCTTTTTTTGCTTGTTTCAGGGCATTAGCATACCTACGACGGGCCTCTTTAATAGCCACTTGGGTAGAGTTTTTTACAGCCTCGTTTAAATTAGATCTTGCTCGCACACAATCCTGATTATACCAATCCCTGCGGGGGGTATCAGCAGGTCTCGATTTGTAAGGGGTTTCCCTATAGAAGATACCCTGTAGGGAATCCACCAATTTAATGTGGATAGCCATAATGGGAATGTCAGGGGCTTCTTGTTCCTCATAATCTACGAAGAGTTTTAAAAATGATGAATATATTTCCCCAATCAAGTACGGATTGGATTCAACCTTTGGCCAACAGACCCGAGAACGTCTATGGTTCAGGTAAGGGAGTGGGACATTAGTGATCGTTGTGTGCTGGACTCTTAAAAATGCGTGGTTGGTCAGTACAAGGCACAGAGGATTATGATCGCTATCCAAGCGAGATAAAATTTCCATGTCCAGTGAACTTGACCATAGCCTAATGTCCACCAGGATATAATCAATAGTACTAAAGGAAAGCCCTCGCTTGAAAGTGATGGCTCGCTCTGAATCAGATTTAGTGCGGCCGTTACATTCTCTCAGGCCATATTTCAGGCAAAGGGAAGACAACTGAGATGCAACACAGGAAACGGGAAAAAACGCCATTTCCTTAGATTGGGGAATACCCCAATGTTCGTCCTCTTCAGTAGTCAGATTACTGACGGTGTTGTCCAATGCAAAGGAACAATTTAAATCGCCTGCTATGATCAGGAGATCTGAAGGGTCCAGAAGCTCTATGTAGTCCGTCAACTGGGTGAGAACCTTTGATTCTGACCCACGGGGAATGGATCTTGCATAGATATTCAGAACTATCAGCCTGAATCCGGGTCGGAAAGTGAGTTGCACACCCAGCAGATCATAGGAATTAAACTTTATCATAGAGTGGTCACATTCTAGCTTGTTGTTCAATAAAATCATTAACCCTCCTATCTGTCTTCCAAAACCACCGGAGGCAGGTTGGGCAGCAGAAAAATAGGTTGTAAAGCCTTGTATGGATAACTGTTCTGCAGTCCAGGTTTCTTGAAAAAGACAGATATCTTGTTTATTAACAAGGCTTACCCATTCCGTGTCATCCAACTTTGACTTGATTCCTGCTACATTTCAAGATATAATATTGATTTTAGGAGGCGTAGTTGTTAATTTGGATCTCATTAAAGAGGCGGGAAATGGGGTCCCTATAAGGTGACACTCGTCGTTTACTATTTTAGGAAGTACTATACAGGGGTTAATCAGTCAATCTGATTCAGAAAGTAAGGGATAAGGGTTCTCAGATTTAGATGTTGCAGAATTATCTGAAGAGGGAATAACCCCGGCTACAATAGTTCCAGATGTACAACATCCTCTACATAGCGGGGCCCCAGGCGGTTGACTACTAAGTCTAAGTTTCGATTCCCTATCTATACATAGTGTACCTGTCCGTGTATCGAAGGCCAGGAGATCATTAACTAGACTACTGTCATTAAAAAGAATCGAAATATAATCAAAATCCGACCCTAACTGAATATATCTGTGTGCCTCACTTATATCAGACCGGATAACAGAGAGACAGTTCCTCTGGGAGCGTATCCAATGAATGACTTTGTTAATTAGAGAGTCACTCAACTCTCTATTGCCCTGAGGTAGCTTTGGCACCCTAGTCAAATATATGGTGGCATCTTCCCTCCTCCTTCTTAACCTTCCCTTGATGTCACAGGTCTGCAAGAGTGACAAATGATCAGGGTGAGTGGCAGAACGGGAACTAACACAACAACTTGCTGCAGAGGGCAATCCTCCTAGATTTAGCTGAGAGGTTATTGGGCAAAGAGTACCTTTGTCCCCCCGACCAGAGATGGATCCACACTTGTTTACACCTAGTTTTGGAACTCGCTCATGGGTGGAAGACATGGTCTGACAAGCAGACCTACCGTGCGTTGGGGAGCTACCATTTCTTCCCCTAGAGATGTTATGTGAAGAAGAGGATGTCAATTTATCACCTACGGTAGGAGGACTAGGTTTTTTAGTTTCCGTCAATAAATCAGAGGAAGGGGCAGACTCATGTGGCACAATGCAATTACAACAAGACTTTTGGTCATAGAGTCCAGCAATTTTGTTCATCAAAGATACCAACAAACACTTAGGGCCATATTTATACTTTTTGACGCTAAACTGCGCTAACGCAGTTTAGCGTCAAAAAATTTAGCGCCGTCTAACGCCATTCCGAAGCGCCATGCGGGCGCCGTATTTATGGAATGGCGTTAGCCGGCGCAAGCAGACCGGCGCTGCCTGGTGTGCGTGGCAAAAAACCACGTAGACCAGGCAGCGCCGGCGTAGGGGGAAAATGGCGCTAGGGCGTCTTAAAATGGTGCAAGTCGGGTTGACGCTAAAAAATCGTCTTAACCCGATTTGCGCCATATTTTTTCGACGCCCATCCCCCATCAACATGACTCCTATCATTGTAAAGATAGGAGTCATGCCCCCTTGCCCAATGGCCATGCCCAGGGGACTTATGTCCCCTGGGCATGGTCATTGGGCATAGTGGCATGTAGGGGGGCACAAATCAGGCCCCCCTATGCCACAAAAAATAAAAAATAAAAATACTTACCTGAACTTACCTTAATGTCCATGGGATGGGTCCCTCCGTCCTTGGGTGTCCTCCTGGGGTGGGCAAGGGTGGCAGGGGGGGTCCCTGGGGGCAGGGGAGGGCACTCTGGGCTCATTTTGAGCCCACTTGTCCCTTAACGCCATCCCTGACCCAGGCGTTAAAAAGCGGCGCAAATGCGCCGTTTTTGGCCACGCCCACTCCCGGGCGTCTCTTTTGCCCGGGAGTATAAATACCACGTAAAGGCCTGGGAGTCATTTTTTAAGACGGGAACGCCTCCCTTGCATATCATTAACGCAAGGAAGGGGTTCACGCTAAAAAATGACGCACACTCCGGGCACTTTGGCGCCCGAAGCGTCTAACGCCAGAGTATAAATATGGCGTTAGTTGGCGTTAGTTCTGCGTCGAATTTGCGTCGAAAAAAACGACGCAAATTCGGCGCAACCAGAGTATAAATATGGCCCTTAACGTCATCTATTTTCTGAGAAATGATAGTCAATTGAGAAGCTTCGTTGTTGCCCATCTTTCCATCCAGAGAGTCTTTGTCAGTTCCCTCTACAAGTAAGGTTTGTGAATGTCCAGGACTTACAGAATCAGAGGACAAAACCGAAAACCTATTTGAGCAAGGAATGACAATAGGAGGTAGGGACGTGCACCTCAAATAAGGTGCATCTTCTACAGATAAACATCCATTAGTTTCCACCGAGGATGGTGAAATCTCCAAGAGTGAAGGAATTTTTTCTTAAAGAGGTCAGGAATCTTTTTGGGAGGAATGGTATCCGGTATGGAAAGACCCACAACAGAAGGACTCCTCAGTATAGCCTCAACCTCTTCAAACAATGAGTCGATTGTTTTAAATTGCTGTAGATTTGTAGTAGGACATCCCTCCACTTTCCCAACAGAACGTTTCTTGGGTTTTTTAACCCGAGACTGGGGTACTGATACATCATCGGCCTTCCTCTTCCCCATATCGTCTATCTAATGGCCCAGCTGAGAAAATTTCAAACACGTCTGAAAGAAAAAGATGGCCCAGCCCTGGTTCCTAGTATCAAGTACAAGTGGTAACAGGAAGAAAAGAAGCCCCTAGAAGCGAGAGGAAGTAGTAGCTTGCTCCACTGGCCCCTTTGGTGCTAAGTGGAGCTCGAGGTCAAGTAATACCAGACAAACTATGCAAAGGATATTCCTAAGGCCTCTATACCACACCAAATTTCAAAAGAACAGAACTTCGGGGGGTGGCCCAGCGATGACGGGCAAGGACGGGCCCGCCCTTGGCCCGGGCTTCGCCCGGGCGTCGCCCGCGCACGTCCCGCACGGCGGGAGCGCAACAAATGTTTTAAAGGGCTCCTTGCCCTGACGTGTGGCGGCTGGCCCCTCCTCCTGGTCTCCAAAGCGCTACCTGCGGCGGCGGGAGCGCAACAAATGTTTTAAAGGGCTCCTTGCCCTGACGTGTGGCGGCTGGCCCCTCCTCCTGGTCTCCAAAGCGCTACCCGCGGCGGCGGGAGCGCAACAAATGTTTTAAAGGGCTCCTTGCCCTGACGTGTGGCGGCTGGCCCCTCCTCCTGGTCTCCAAAGCGCTACCCGCGGCGGCGGGAGCGCAACAAATGTTTTAAAGGGCTCCTTGCCCTGACGTGTGGCGGCTGGCCCCTCCTCCTGGTCTCCAAAGCGCTAAATGCATACATTTAGCTGAGTTGATGGAGCACAGAAAATGTTGACCTATTTGAAGGAAAGTACCACCTTGCCTGCCATTTTTTTTTTTTTATAAAGAATTTTTTATTGGTTTTGCAATTGAATAAGATAATACAAAACAAGCTAAACAATTTTATACAGAAATAACAAGGCGCCACTTGCCTGGCATTTTACCCCCATTTTTAATTGTATGTCAGTTTGTTTTTGCCTGCCTCACTGGGATCCTGCTAGCCAGGACCCCAGTGCTCATAGTTTGTGGCCTGAATGTGTGTACCTGTGTAGTGACTAACTGTGTCACTGAGGCTCTGCTAATTAGAACCTCAGTGCTTATGCTCTCTCTGCCTTTAAAATTGTCACTTTAGGCAAGTGACAATTTTCACCAATTCTAATTGGCACACTGGAACACCCTTATAATTCCCTAGTATATGGTGCCTAGGTACCCAGGGTATTGGGGTTCCAGGAGATCCCTATGGGCTGCAGCATTTCTCTTGCCACCCCTAGGGAGCTCAGACAATTCTTACGCAGGACTGCCACTGCAGCCTGAGTGAAATAACGTCCACGTTATCTCACAGCCATTTTACACTGCACTTAAGTAACTTATAGGTCACCTATATGTCTAACCTTCACTTAGTGAAGGTTAGGTGCAAAGTTACTAAGTGTGAGGGCACCCTGGCACTAGCCAAGGTGTCCCTACATAGTTCAGGGCAATTTCCCCAGACTTTGTGAGTGCGGGGACACCATTACATATGGGCACTACATATAGGTCAACACCTATATGTAGCTTCACAATGGTAACTCCGAATATGGCCATGTAACATGTCTAAGATTGTGGAATTGCCCCCCCCCATGCCAAATCCGGTATTGGGGTGCCAATCCCATGCATCCCCGTGGCTCCGCTATGGACCCCGGGTACTTCCAAAACAGCTGTCTGGGGTTTTCACTGCAGCTACCGCTGCGGCCACTCCACAGATAGGGTTCTGCGCTCCTGGGGTCTGGGCAGCCCAATCCCAGGAAGGCAGAACAAAGGATTTCCTCTGAGAGAGGGTGTTACACCATCTCCCTTTGGAAATAGGTGTTAAGGGCTTGGGAGGAGTAGCCTCTCCCAGCCTCTGGAAATGCTTTAAAGGGCACAGATAGTGCCCTCCTTGCATAAACCAGTCTACACCGGTTCAGGGACGAAACTGGACAAAGGAAAGGTGATTGATCACTCCCCTGTCCATCACCACCCCAGGGGTGGTGCCCAGAGCTCCTCCATTGTGTCCAAAGACCTCTGCCATCTTGTATCCAAAGGTGTGAGGGCACAATGGAGGCCTCTGAGTGGCCAGTGCCAGCAGGTGACGTCAGAGACCCCTCCTGATAGGTGTTTACCCCACTAGGGGGCCAATCCTCCTCTGAGGGCTATTTAGAATCTCTCCTGTGGGCTTTTCTTCAGATAACAATTAGCAAGAATTCACCAGAGTTCCTCTGCATCTCCCTCTTTGACTTCTGCCAAAGATCGACCGCTGACTGCTCCAGGACACCTGCAAAGCTGCAACAAAGTAGCAAAAAGACTACCAGTGACATTGTAGCGACTAACCCTGCCGGCTTTCTCGACTGTTTCCTGGTGGTGCCTGCTCTGTGGGCTAACTGCCTTGACCCTGCACTGGAAGCCACAAAGTATTCTCCCGTGGGTCGACGGAATCTTCCCCTTGCTCCAACAGGCACCAAACTTCAGCGTCACCGGTACTCTGGGACCCCTCTCATCCTGACGAGAATGGCCCCTGGAACACAGGTGGTGGAGCTAAGTGGAACTAAGTGACCCAGCCTCTCCAGTGGTCCAACTGTCCAAATTTGGAGGAGGTAAGTCCTTGCCTCCCCTCTCCAGACAGCAATCTTGTGCATCGCGGGAACTGCAGCTAAAAGGGCTTCTGTGCACTTTTGCAAGGAATCCTTCATGCACAGCCTAGCCCAGGTCCCCAGCACTCTGTCCAGCATTGCTCAACTGAGTGAGTTGACCACCAGCTTCGTGGGACCCTCCTTTTTAGTGTTGAGATGATTGCAATGCTCAGTTTTCTTGAACCTGTGTTCAAGTACTTCTGTGGGTGCTGCATTCTTGTGCATGGGTTCTCTGTGTTGCTGAGGGCCCCTTCTGTCTCCTCTTCCAAGTGGCGACCTCCTTGTCCTTCCTGGGACCAGGCAGCACACTTTTTCTTCAACCACAACCTTTGCAGTTAGCAAGGCTTGTTTGCGGTCTTTCTCCAAGGAAACAAGTTTTCATCCTCCGGCATTCCATGGGACATCTTCTGCACAAACTAGAAGTTCCTAGCTCCTTTCGTTGCAGAATCTTCAGCTTCTTTTATCTGGAGGCAGTCATTTTGCACCTTCATCCGGGGTATAATGGGCTCCTGTCCCCCGGACACTTTCGTGACTCTTGGGCTTGGTCCCCTTCCTTTGCAGATCCTCAGGTCCAGGAATCCATTTTCTGTGCTTTGAAGTCTCTTGTGGTCTTTGCAGAATCTCCTATCACAAGTTTGGTGTGTTTCTGGGGAAGTAGTATTACTTTACTCCTACTTTTCAGGGTCTTGGTGTGGGGTATCTTGGACACCCTTATTGTTTTATTACACTCCTAGTGACCCTCTACACACTACACTAGCCTAGGGGAACATTTGTGGTTTGCATTCCACTTTCTTAGTATATGGTTTATGTTGCACCTAGGCCTATTGCATCCTATTGTGTTCTACAGTGTTTGTATTTTGTGTATTTTACATACCTCCTAAGGGAGTATATCCTCTGAGATATTTTTGTCAGATTGTCACTAAAACAAAATACCTTTATTTTTAGTAACTCTGGGGGTCATTCCAACCCTGGCGGTCGGTGTTAAACCTGCGGCCAAACCGCAAACAGGCTGGCGGGGTAAAAAATGGAATTACGACCCTGCGGAAACCGCCAACAGAGACCGCCACATTACCACACCGCCTGCCACGGCGGCACAAACAAACAGCGCGGCGGCCACCGCCAACAGACAGGTGGGAGACAATGTACTGCCCACTGTATCACAAGCTACCAATCCGCCACCTTTTCCAGGGCGGTAGCCCCGCCGATAAAAACACGGTGGAAACAGCCATTTCGAAGGGAAAACGCCCACCTCCATATACCCCACGAGGAATCAGGACAGCATGGAACCCGAACTCCACATACTCCCAGCTATAGTGTTCCTACTCCTCTACCAGGAGCACGAACGCCGGCGCAGAAGACAACGGTGAGTACAGCACCTAAGACACAGGGGAGGGGGGAGAAGAACATATTACGGGTACACACATACGCAACACACCCACCCTCACCCTCACCCACTACAACACACACATCAATGCATAGCAACACATCAGAGTGACACCCCCCAAACCCCCCGGAATAATGCAAATACAAAAGGAAATGATTCTAAACATTGGAATATATTGTATAACTGGCTTAAAAATATATCTACACATCAAAAAATCTTATATACATAAATGTACAAGTCCGAGCATTGTAGCATGCATTGTCCGTGGACCACTGGGCCCAAATCACATGGGCAAAGCCCACACAAGATACCTGACTCCAACGGAGAGAACACTGCAGGGGCATCAGATAGCAAAACTACATGCACCTCAGGGGGAAGGGAAGGGGGGGCACCTCAGCCAGATGAGTGAACGACGTCAGATCCACGAGGGGCCTCCGTGGCCACTGTTCAATCCTGGGGAGTGCAAAGCCACAGTCTCACAAGTCTCTGCAGTGGGTGGTTTCCCCACTGGACCATCCTGGGGAGTGCAAAGACACAGGGCCTGATTACGATTCCGGCGGGCGGCGGAGGCCGCCCACCAGAATTCCGCCCTCCATAATACCGCTCCGCGGTCAGAAGACCGCGGAGGGTATTATGAGTTTTTCCCTGGGCTGGCGGGCGGTCTCCAAACGACCGCCCGCCAGCCCAGGGAAAAACTCCCTTCCCACGAGGATGCCGGCTCGTAATAGAGCCGGCGGAGTGGGAAGATGCGACGGGTGCTGTTGCACCCGTCGCGTATTTCACTGTCTGCAAGGCAGACAGTGAAATACATTTTGGGGCCCTCTTACGGGGGCCCCTGCAGTGCCCATGCCGCTGGCATGGGCACTGCAGGGGCCCCCAGGGGCCCGCGACTTCCCCTCCCGCCATCCGGTTCCCGGCGGGAGAACCGCCAGGAACTGGATGGCGGGAGGGGGAGTCGGAATCCCCAAGCCGGCGCAGCAAGCTGCGCCGGCTTGGAGGATTCCTTGGGGGCAGCGGGAAACCGGCGGGAGACCGCCGGTTTCCCTTCTCTGACCGCGGCTAAGCCGCCGCGGTCAGAATGCCCCGCGGGGCACCGCCGGCCTGTCGGCGGTGCCACCGCGTTCCGCGGCCCTGGCGGAAGTAATCCGCCAGGGTCGTAATGACCACCACAGTCTCACAAGTCTCTGCAGTGGGTGGTTTGCCCACTGGACCATCCTGGGGAGTGCAAAGCCACAGTCTCACAAGTGGATAACAGTCTCCACTGGTTCTGGAGGGGGCTTTGTGCCCAGAGTGCTTCGTGCAGCCCTGCCCAACACAGATGCGGGCCAGCCCCTGCTGCTCATGGGAAAGCGGTGCTTGATACGGAGGTGCCTAGTTCAGCGGTGCTTGAGATGAAGGGCCCAGTGCAGCGGTGCTTGATACGGCGGTGCCCAGTTCAGCGGTGCTTGAGATGAAGGGCCCAGTTCAGCGGTGCTTGAGACGGCGGTACCCAGTTCAGCGGTGCTTGAGATGAAGGGCCCAGTTCAGCGGTGCTTGAGACGGTGTGCCCAGTTCAGCGGTGCTTGAGACGGCAGTGCCCAGTTCAGCGGTGCTTGAGATGAAGGGCCCAGTGCAGCGGTGCTTGAGACGGCGGTGCCCAGTTCAGCGGTGCTTGAGATGAAGGGCCCAGTTCAGCGATGCTTGAGACGGCGGTGCCCAGTTCAGCGGTGCTTGAGACGGCGGTGCCCAGTTCAGCGGTGCTTGAGATAAAGGGCCCAGTGCAGCGGTGCTTGATACGGCGGTGCCCAGTTCAGCGGTGCTTGAGATGAAGGGCCCAGTTCAGCGGTGCTTGAGAAGTCGGTGCCCAGTTCAGCGGTGCTTGAGATGAAGGGCCCAGTGCAGCGGTGCTTGATACAGCGGTGCCCAGTTCAGCGGTGCTTGAGATGAAGGGCCCAGTTCAGCGGTGCTTGAGACGGCGGTGCCCAGTTCAGCGGTGCTTGAGATGAAGGGCCCAGTTCAGCGGTGCTTGAGACGGCGGTGCCCAGTTCAGCGGTGCTTGAGACGGCGGTGCCCAGTTCAGCAGTGCTTGAGATGAAGGGCCCAGTGCAGCAGTGCTTGAGACGGCGGTGCCCGGTTCAGCGGTGCTTGAGATGAAGGGCCCAGTGCAGCGGTGCTTGATACGGCTGTGCCCAGTTCAGCGGTGCTTGAGATGAAGGGCCCAGTTCAGCGGTGCTTGAGACGGCGGTGCACAGTTCAGCGGTGCTTGAGATGAAGGGCCCTGTTCAGCGGTGCTTGAGACGGCGGTGCCCAGTTCAGCGGTGCTTGAGATGAAGGGCCCAGTGCAGCGGTGCTTGATACAGCGGTGCCCAGTTCAGCGGTGCTTGAGATGAAGGGCCCAGTTCAGCGGTGCTTGAAACGGCGGTGCCCAGTTCAGCGGTGCTTGACACGGCGGTGCCCAGTTCAGCGGTGCTTGAGATGAAGGGCCCAGTGCAGCGGTGCTTGATACGGCGGTGCCCAGTTCAGCGGTGCTTGAGATGAAGGGCCCAGTTCAGCGGTGCTTGATACGGCGGTGCACAGTTCAGCGGTGCTTGAGATGAAGGGCCCAGTTCAGCGGTGCTTGAGACGGCGGTGCCCAGTTCAGCGGTGCTTGAGACGGCGGTGCCCAGTTCAGCGGTGCTTGAGACGGCGGTGCCCAGTTCAGCGGTGCTTGAGATGAAGGGCCCAGTTCAGCTGTACTTGAGTCGGCGGTGCCCAGTTCAGCGGTGCTTGAGATGAAGGGCCCAGTTCAGCGGTGCTTGAGACGGCGGTGCACAGTTCAGCGGTGCTTGAGATGAAGGGCCCAGTTCAGCGGTGCTTGAGACGGCGGTGCACAGTTCAGCGGTGCTTGAGATGGCGGTGCCCAGTTCAGCGGTCCTTGAGACGGCGGTGCCCAGTGCAGCGGATCTGGCCATGGCATGGAGGTCATTTGCCACCTGTCCTGTGGCTGGCGGAGCCTTGCTGCCCAACTGTCCTGTGGCTGGCGGGGCACTCCTGGGCTGCAGTGCCGGGCCTGTTGGTGGCCTCCTGCCCACCTGGGATGGGGCCGGCGGGGCCCTCCTGCCCACCTGGGATGGGGCTGGCGGGGCCCTCCTGGCCAGCTGGGCTGATGGCGGTGTTGTCGGGCGTGCTGCCCTCCCCAGCCTTCCCTGATCGCCTGTGCCCCTTCCCCACCTTGGGCGGCGTGCCAGCTGTCTCCACACTTCCTGCCGGAGCCATGGTAGGGGTTTTAGTCCCTGCTGTTTTCACCCTCTCGAACCGGCCACTGCCTATCTTTGGATGTTTCTCCGGGGGTGGGCTGCCCATGCCTTGGCTCCGTACTGAACTTGCTGCCCTGGAGGGTGGGGGACTCCACAGTCCATGGCAGACTGTCATGACAGGGCCCGGTTTTGTCGTGGCTGAGGTGCTGACTATAGTCCTATGACATGGACGGGGTGGGGGAGTTGGTGGAAAGAGGTTGAGTTTGGACAGGAAAAGCTTCTTAGGAGCAGTGGGACGGGTAGGTGTAGTGGGCATGGGAGTGGAGGAAGAGGTTGTGGTTGTAGGAGTATGAAGTCTGGTGTCTTTGGGTGCAGGTGCTTGGGCTGGAGGCTGTCGTGAGGTGGATGGCTGTTGGGCGGGTGGCTGCCTGCGTTTGTGTATCTTGGAAGAGGGGGTCACAGACACACTGGGAGAGGACACAGGGGACGTGTAAATGGTAGTGGGGGTGGTGACTGCACGTGTGCGGGGGGTTCTGGTGTGTGTGCTGGTGATGGACGTAGTGGCTGAAGATGTTGTGCATGCAGGTGTGAGTGGAGATGTGACAGGGAGGGAGGAGGGAGACGAGGAGGAGGGGGACACAGTGGAGGCAGTGGGTGTTGGTATGTCTGTATGTGGATGTTGCTTGTGTGAATGCCTGTGTGATGTGTGGTGCTTATGTCTGCCTGAGCTTCCCTTGGGTGTTGAGGTGTGTGCAGGCTGGTCTGATGGTATGTCAGGGATAGGCAGAGGTACAGGTGATAGGGTCTGGGTGGAGGAAGTTGGAGGGGGGAGGCTAGAGACAGGGACAATGGCTGCCATCAGTGCTGAGGCCAGAGTGTTGAACGATCGCTGTAGGGCAGCCTGACCAGAATGAATGCCCTCCAGGTATGCATTACTCTGGTGCACCTCTCTTTCGACACCCTCAATGGCTTTCAAAATGGTAGACTGCCCAACAGTGAGGGTCCTCAGGAGGTCAATGACCTCCTCACTGAGGGCAGCAGGGGTGACTGGGGCAGGGCCTGAGGTGCCTGGGGCGAAGAAGATGCCCACCTTCCTGGGTGAGCGGGCACGGGGCAAGCGCTGAGGGGCTGCTGGGAGGGTGGTGCTGGTGCGGTGGGTGGCGGCTGTACCTTTTGTTGCGGGGGCACAGATGTTGCCGCCACCACAAGGGAGATCCCTTCAGAGGACGAGTCCGTGTCGCTGATGTCTGCCCGAGTCCCCGCTGTGGAGCTCCCCTCGCCCTCCGTCCCACTGGTGAATTCGGAGTCCGTTGCATGGCCCTCCATGGCCATGTGGGATGTAGCTCCCTCGTGCTCCGATGCCACTTCTCCTCCGCCTGATGATGCTAATGCACACATGAACAGGAAGACCACAAAAAAGGGGGGGGAGAAAATAAAGACATGTTGAGTGCATGCATTGGCGACGACGTTGGTGGACAGGACAGACACAGAATTCCCCTGCACTACGCCGCGCACTTGGGGTCGACTACTCAATCCGTGGAACGTGGCCTGCAAGCCTATGGACGACATCTGCACACATAGATGACACAGGGCCTTGATTAGCTGTACTTGGCACCCTACAGAGGTAGGGGGCGGGGGCACAGGGCCATGCCTTACGGAGGGGCCTAGCCTACAGAAATCGCCCTTGCCTAGGGATACCCACAGCCCTCCTCCCCCACCCAGACACCTCCACTGCACGCAAAGTCAACAGAATGAGAGTGTACTCACCCCCTTGTGTCTGCTGTGATGTCCTCACGCGCCCATCCAAATCGGGGTAGGCCATCGCCAGGATCCGGGACATCAGGGGGGTCAAAGTCCGACTGGCACCCCTCCCACGTTGGGAGGCCATCCCCAGCTGAGCCTCCGCCGTCTTCCTGCTCCAGCGTCAGATGTCCTCCCATCTCTTCCAGCAGTGGGTGCCCCGTCTGTGGTGGACCCCCAGGGTACGGACGTCTTTGGCTATGGCACGCCAAATATCGATCTTCTGGTGGGCGCTGACCTATGTGAAATGTACAGGGGGGGAAAAATAGTCATCACCATCTGCATGCTCAATGTGAGTGGCCCCCCATCCCTACCCTTGCCATGTGGCACATGCTCTCATCCGTCGTTTGATGCATTCCTCAATCGCTCCCCTCCCCACCATCATTCATCCACCCCACTCAACACAGGCATTGCCCACAAAGCATGGTCCCAGTGACTTACCTGTTGGTCTGGAGGACCGTAGAGTAGCGCATACTGGGGGAGGACCCTATCCACAAGTTTCTCCAATTCCTGAGCAGTGAAGGCAGGGGCCCTTTCCCCAGTCGCATGAGCCATTGTCTCTTCCAGACCGAAGTCACAGCAGCACTTGCAGTGTAGGTCCTCTCCTGTCGAAGATCAGGTATCGAGTGATTAAGCTGATAGAAAATGGCGGTCACGCCCGCGGCGGTGCGTACCGCAACGATGCGTATCGCGACCACCGGCGCACATCTTCATTGGCCCCTGAGACCCATAGGGTTCAATGTTAACCAATGGTGCTTAGCTCCGCGGTCTTCGACCGCCTACCGCCACGGTGTGCCACACCAGCGCATTTACCTCACATCCCATTGTCGCACTTCACAGATCAGGCAGCCGCCATTTCAGGGGCCCACATGGCTTTCTTTCTACTGCGTCACACATACCTAGGCCTTGCATCAACACTCATACAAGCCATTCAATGCATTGGGAATCGTGTTATGTGCAAGCTGTGGTTACGTACCTGTGGGTTGATTGACTCTGTGCTCGCTGTTGTCCTTCATAGGCACCGTCCGCTGGGACATGCGAGGAGATGGAGGAATCTTCCTGTGTACAGACCGCTGGTGGACCTGTCGACAATGGAGGAAAGACATGTCATATTGACATACAGGCTTGACCGAGCCACTATTCATGAACTGTGTGCCCAGCTGGAGCCAGACCTGATGTCACCAATCCGCCAACCCACAGGGATCCCCCCTCTAGTGCAGGTGCTGTCAGTGCTCCATTTCTTTGCAAGTGGGTCATTTCAAACAACAGTGGCCATATCATCAGGGATGTCTCAGCCTATGTTTTCCAAGGTGTTGTCCAGAGTGTTGTCTGCCCTGCTGAAACACATGGGCAGCTACATCGGTTTCCCTGAGGTGGGGGATTTGCCTACAGTGAAAGGTGACTTCTATGCCCTTGGACATATCCCCAACATCATAGGTGCCATTGATGGGACACATGTGGCTTTGGTACCCCCCAGCAGGAGTGAACAGGTGTACAGAAACAGGAAGAGTTATCATTCGATGAATGTACAGAGGGTGTGTTTGGCAGATCAGTACATCTCCCATGTGAATGCCAAGTTCCCTGGCTCAGTGCATGACACGTACATCATGCGGAATAGCAGCATCCCTTACGTGATGGGTCAACTCCAGAGGCACCGTGTGTGGCTAATTGGTGACTCTGGTTACCCCAACCTGTCATGGCTACTGACCCCAGTGAGGAATCCCAGGACAAGGGCAGAGGAACGCTACAATGAGGCCCATGGGCGAACTAGGAGGGTGATCGAGCGGACCTTCGGCCTCCTGAAGGCCAGGTTCCGGTGCCTCCATATGACAGGTTGTTCTCTCTACTACTCGCCAAAGAAGGTGTGCCAGATCATCGTGGCCTGCTGTATGCTTCACAACCTGGCTGTGCGACGCCAGGTGCCTTTTCTGCAGGAGGATGGTCCAGATGGTGGTATTGTAGCAGCTGTGGAGCCTGTGGAGAGTGAAGACGAGGAAGCCGAAGAGGACAACATAGACAACAGGAACACAGTAATACAGCAGTTTTTCAGTGACACACAGGTAAGATTCCACACCGGCATATTACATATACTTAACCACTACTACGTCTCTACTGTCTGTCCTTTTCCCCCAGTGTATGGTAACTGAGTTGTGACTTTCCCTTCTGATTTCAGAGATGTGGGCCCCACTGCGTGACATCTGCTTTGTTTCCCCATGGACTACAGCTGTGTGACAGTGGTATGTTGGCATCACAATTCAAATATGCATTTTGGCACAGTAATCTCTAATACATTTGTACTAAATCACAGCCAGACTCCAGAATGTTTTGTGCAATAACTGTGTTTATTTCTGTGTTCTATATTGGTGGGTGGTTGCAAATCGGTGAGGGGTGATGGTGGAGGATTGTCCATGGCAGAGTCCAGACTAGTATTATCACAGGTGCATTGTCCAAATGGCTGTGGGAAGTGGAACAGGGGCAGTTTAAGGTTGGACAGGGTGACAATGTGGGTCAGTGGGATGACAATCAGGGAAGTATCCTTTGCTGGCGGGGGTCTTGGCATCTTACTCTGTCTTCTTCCTGGATCTCAGGGCCTGCTTGCGGGGTGGTTCTCCTTCTGCAGGGGGTGGGGTGCTGGTGGCCTGTTGGTCCTGTGGCGGGGCCTCCTGTCCACTAGCGCCGGCAGAGGTGGTAGGCAGTTCTTGGTCCATGCTAGTGTCAGGGGCCCTTTGTGGTGCCACAGTGTCCCGCAATGTGGTGACTACCTGATTCAGAGCCCCTACAATGGTGCCCAGGGCGGAACTGATGGTTTGTAGTTCCTCCCTGAACCCCAAATACTGTTCCTCCTGCAGGAGCTGGACCTCCTGAAACCTGGCCAGGACCGTCGCCATCGTCTCCTGGGAATGATGGTAGGCTCCCATGATGGAGGAGAGGGCCTCGTGGAGAGTGGGTTCCCTGGGCCTGTCCCCACCTATCGCACAGCAGCCCTCCCAGTTCCCCTGTTTCCCTGGGCCTCTGTCCCCTGGACCGTGTGCCCACTACCACTGCCCCTAGGTCCCTGTTGTTGTTGGGGTGGTGGGTTAATCTGGGTGCCCTGTAGTGGTGGACAAACCGCTGATTGACGTGTCCTGGGGACAGAGGTATGGGCCCGCTGGGTGGGTTCTGTGCTAGTGTTCCCAGAGGGGGGAAGGTCTGCTGTGGTCTGTGGCTGTCTGAGGGGAACCGACTGTCCCGAGGTCCCCGATCGGCCGGGCTGGTCATCTAGATCCAGGTCGACAGAGGTGCTGTCATCACTGTGGGCCTCTTCTGGGGGTGGAGTGGACATTTGTGGACCCTCCTGCGTTGTGACGTGGCGTTCGGGTCCTGCAGGGGTGTAAATGGATAGTTATTGCATCTGTGTGTGCCATAGCGTGCAATGGGTGGGTGCCCGTGTACCCCAGTGCTGGCATTCCTGTGTGGGGCTTTTGTGACGGTGGTTGGGGATGGGGGATGGGGATGTGCAGTGGGCATGCTTTGGTGATGGGTGTCCACGCTTTGTGGTCGCATGCAGGGCTTGGGGTTGGGATGGGTGGGTTGTGATGGTGAGACATTTGCAAGGAGTAGGTGTGATGGGGGTGAGGGTGAGGGTATGAGTTGGCATGCTGGTGGGGTGGGGGGGATGAAGTAGTGAAGATGAGACTTACCAGAGTCCATTCCTCCAGATACTCCTGCGAGGCCCTCAGGATGCAGGATCGCCAAGACCTGCTCCTCCCATGTTGTAAATTCTGGGGGAGGAGGTGGGGGTCCGCCGCCAGTCCGCTGCACCGCGATGTTGTGCCTGGATACCATTGAACGCACCTTCCCCCGTAGGTCGTTCCACCGCTTCCTGATGTCGTCCTTATTTCTTGGGTGCTGTCCCACTGCATTTACCCTGTCGACTATTCTGCTCCATAGCTCCATCTTCCTGGCAATGGTGGTGTGCTGCACCTGTGTCCCAAAGAGTTTTGGCTCTACCCGTACAATTTCCTCCACCATGACCCTGAGTTCATCCTCAGAAAACCTGGGGTGTCTTTGCGGTGCCATGGGGTGGTGTGGGTGATGTGTGGGGTGGATTGTGTGGTGCTAAGTGTGGTGATGTGTATTGGTGTGTTGTGTGAAGTGCGTGGTATTATTGCTGGGTGAAAGTAAAATGCGCGTCTGGGTGCTCGGATCTCTATTTCTCTGTGCATGGTCCCGATTCTGGAGGAGTGGGGGTTTGAGGGTGATATGGGTGTGTGTTTTATATTTAATTGGATGTGTGGGAGTGGGGTTTGTATGTGTATCAGGTGTGTGTATTTTGATTTGTCCAATGTGGTTGTGTTTTGTAAGTGTGTGTGTATTTTGAGCGCGGCGGTGTGTACCACCAATAGAATACCGCGGATTCGTGTGTCCTGATAGTGTGGGCGTATTTCTGTTGCCGTGAAGGTTGGAGGTTTGGTCATCGCCAGTTTCTCGCTGGCCTTTGGTGTGGAGGACTTTTGTGGATGTCTGTATTTTGTCGGTTTGCCTGTTGTGGGTCAGAATGACCGTGGCGGTTTACAGCGGCCGCGGCGGTATGTTGGCGGTCTTCTGACAGCGGTAAGCTGATTTTACCGCCAAGGTTGGAATGACCCCCTCTGAGTATTGTGATTCTTATGATATAGTGCTATATGATATAAGTGCTATAGTAGGAGCTTTGCATATCTCCTAGTTCAGCCTAGGCTGCTCTGCTATAGCTACCTCTATCAGCTTAAGCTGCTAGAACACTACTAATCTACTAATAAGGGATAACTGGACCTGGCACAAGGTGTAAGTTTCATCAGGTACCAACTATAAGCCACGCCAGCCTCCTACACCATTACATGTGAACAAGGCGATTTATTTGCAGGTGCAAGTGTATTTTCCAGTGCTATACAATGTCCAGTTCACAGACCCCATGAGAGACCCTGAGCCATCTGCTGTGCAATCAGAGTCCAGGGGTGAGTGACGTGTCATGAGACATGCTTAGGAGAAGTGTACATTAGCAAGGAGGTGTCCAAATTGCCTAAAGGTAGGATTTGAGACAATGACAGTACATAGCAGACAAGTCGACAATGTTTGAGTGAAGAGGGCATATTGCCAGCTGTCACAACACAGGCATGATCTTAAGAACAGAACTAAGGAGATACTGTCCATGTGGCACAGACTGGTACTACCGGGGTGGGTTTCCTTGTGAATGTTGTTCCTTCCACATCTTTATCCTATGATGTGTGTGGTCTCTTCTGTGCCATGGGTGGTGCTGTTGTTGAGGTTGAGGGGGCCACACTCACATCAGGGAATAGTGGTGTGGAGTCAAAGGTCCCAGCAGCTGCCATTTGTGGTAACACATAAGGCATTGCTGCAGCAAGGAAGAACTGCTGATTTCTCAACAACTCAGCAACATCACAGTGGTAGGCAGCTGTGTTTTCCCTGTGGGAGACAAACTTCCAATTGTATGGACTCCAGGGTACTCTTTAATAGCCCCCCGAGCCTGTTGTCTATCATGCTGCTGCTGGGAGTTCAATTGTTGAAGCCATTGCCTCATGACAGTATATATGTGAGCCAAGGACTGCTAGAGTCCACTTAGCAGGGCGTGTGCCTCTGATGGAAGCTGACTTGCCCTTAATTGGACTGAGGCACCTCTGCACTCCCTCTAGGCTGCCTGCCATGGTCTCCAGCCCCACCTGCTTGGCCAGCTCTGGCTGGACTCCTACCACTGTCCTCTGAAAGGTGATGTCTGGGTCCCCGGAGTCCAGGGCTGTGTCAGGACTGGCTGATGCTGTGTGTTGGGAGCTGGTTGGTTCATGTGGAGACCCCACAATGCTGTGTGTCCTCCTTGCGAGTGGAGGTGGTGTCTGAAGGGAACCTAGGACATCCTGGAGAGTCTCTTCATTGATTGTCGGGAGCTGGCCATCCATGTCATCTATAAAATACAGGACAGGCAGGTCGTCAGGAGGTAAGGCATCATCCTCTGCAATGAGATGGTGATATGTCAATATTTGAGTGGCACATCATTTACTTGCTAATGGAGGCTCAGTGACATGTTACATACCCCAAGTTGTAGTTGTATATTATGTGTAGCATTGTGCATCACACACGGGGCAATCTTACAAGGTATTTTGTGCTTTGATCCCACACCACCTACTTCCTTGCAGGTTCCTTGCTCCTTCCACTGACACCATGGTGGCATCTAATTTGCCTTCTTATTCCCCAGGGTGGACATTCCCACAGTAGTGTAATGTGTACCATAACTCTTTTGGTGCTATAATGCATTGGCACAATAAATGATGGTACTAGTGCAGCATAGCGCAGGTAGGTCCATTGCGTAGAATGCTTGTGTTCCATTCTAATCTGCCTGTAACAAGCCCCACACATGTGCTAATTGGAAGGAACAGTGCAAACTTTATGGATTGTCTGTCTCATTAGTTTGTACCTCCCTACATTTGGGACATTTCCTTGCATGCAGCTTATCTGCCACAGGCATATGTTGGTGTAAGGATGTAGAATGTGGATCAATGCATGCATTTTGAGACTTTGTTGATGTGGCACAAGTCGAATGTGCAGCTTGGATCTACATGGCCAATTATCTGTATGATGATACCGTTGCATTACAGGCTAGTGACATTGTGCAGGTATGCAATTTGATGCGATTTGTGCCAGTTCTTACGCATGTTGAACGTCCCATTAAGCAGTAGACCAACCATTCACACAACACACTCAATCTTGTTAGATGGTGAGATTGCAGCTGCTTGCACAGCTGCACAAATGATGTTCACTGACATGTCCCATGTGTTGTATGAGTTAACTTTTGTGGTCATTCACAAATGGTGCATGGAGGTGTGTGAGAGTTGTTGTTGGTCCACCCTGTGCAGTTTGCGTTCCACAGGTTCTACACTTATGGCCTGATTTTTTTTCAAGTGGCACAGCTCAGTGCAGCAGCAATATGTGTTTCACAGCACTGCGCATGTTTGAAATTCTGTAATGCACCATTTTTACTGGAATACAGCACACCCCTGACATTCCCCCTGTGCCTGCGCAGATTTGTTCATTCTGCACCAATGCCGGCATTGTTGCACCATGATGAAGGGGTGCCTGTGTTGAGGGGATAGATTGTTTATGTGCATGGAGTTGTACCTTCCTGCACAAGTAAAGGCAATTATGGCAAAATGGAATTTCAAGCACACAGGAGAAGGGCAAAGACACACGGAGGAAGGAAAGCTTGTTGCCTTGTTATGCCGTCCTGACACCCACCCTGGGATGGTATTGACTTCAGTCCCAGTCTCTGATAAACATTTTGTGTTGGATCTGGGGGAATGACAATATGCAATGGTTGTTGTGGCACAGCCCCAGCCACACTAATTGTACGTCCCTTTCAAGCAATGTGCTGCATATTTACATGGTGGTGTAAAGCCATACTAAGTGGCTTATGTCCATGTTGTGAATATGTCAGAGTGTATTGCACAACCAGAGGATCACTAAAAGTGTGGCTTGGGTAACAATGGGGCATTTTGATTCAGGGCCTATGTGTCTTAATGCACATGCATTGAGTGTGTCCTATGTGCCTCCTCCTTTTGCCATTTGTAAGATTAAAGATCGTCCCCCCCACTGCAACTTACCCTTCATTTGTGGTAGTTCTTGGTAATCTGCACTGTCCTGTCCTGTCCTGTAATTCCAGTGACCACCTCCTCCGAGAGGACCGATGCGACCATCTCCTCCAGCTCACCCAAGTCCTCCTGTGGTGCAGGACTTCCACCTCTAGTCTGCAGTGCTACCCTTCAGGTCCTGGCCAGTTTCTCCTTAGTTCTGCACTTGCAATCGTGCCAGAGCTTCTTGCAATCGGTGACAGCTCTCCCCACCTCTGCCACGCTGTTGACTTTGTCTACTATTGCCTGCCATATGGCCTCTCTCCTACCTATTGGCAATTTGGAGGTGACGAAGAGCTGGTTTTGGTGCTCCATCACCTCTCTGACCAAGATGTCATGCTCCTCCTCACTAAAGCGACACTTCCTCTTCTCCTGGGACATTTCTGGACCCTCCTGGCTGTTACTTTTCTAATTGGGCTCTCCCTGGGATCTCTCCTGTCCTGAATTCTACATCTTGTCTTCGCAAATGTTTTTTTCTAGCTCGTGTGTTTTTTTTATGCTAATGTGAATAAATATGGCACTAACCCGTTTTGCGTCAAAAGGCATGCTGCTAAAATGGTCTAGCGCCACTTTTGCAGCATTAACGTGATTTTTTCTTAAGGCATGTCCCAATGGTTAGCATCATTTGTTTTGGCGCTACCCATTCCTGACAGTAGCTTGCGTTAACATTTTTGATGCAGAACTGCGCTAGCACAGATGTGCGTCACTTTTCATACACCTTGGCCTTAGTCTCTTAAAGCTGTACCTGATAGAACCCCGTACTTAAGGACAAACTTATGAAGGAAATTATGTAATCGATATGGGAGGGAGGGTGTGGTCTTAATCCCTTTGCTGCCAGGCCTTTTCCCCTTCCTGTGCCGAGCCTTTTTTTGGCTATTTGGGGCAGTTCGCGCTTAGGACATCATAACATTTTGTTCACATAAGCTACCCATGCCAAATTTGCATCCTTTTTTTCCAACATCCTAGGGATTCTAGAGGTACCCAGACTTAGTGGGCACCCCAGAAGGAGGCCAAGAAATTAGCCAAAATACAGTGAAACTTTCGTTAAAAAAAAAAAAACTGGGAAAAAGGGGCTCCAGACGAAGGTTTGTGGTTTTTTCCCTGAAAATGGCATCAACAAAGGGTTTGCGGTGCTAAAATCACCAGCTTCCCATCTTTCAGGAACAGGCAGACTTGGATCAGAAAACCCAACTTTTCAACCCAATTTTGGCATTTTACTGGGACATACCCCATTTTTGCGATTTTTGGTGCTTTCAGCCTCCTTCCAGTCAGTGACAGAAATGGGCATGAAACCAATGCTGGATCCCAGAAACCGAAACATTTCTGAAAAGAAAGTAGACAAAATTCTGAATTCAGCAAGGGGGTAATTTGTATAGATCCTACAAGGGTTTCCTACAGAAAATAACAACTAAAAAAAATAATATTGAAATTGAGGTGAAAAAACTGCAAGTTTTCTTTATGTTTTACTCTGTAACTTTTTCCTGCAATGTGAGATTTTTGAAAGCAATATACCATTACGTCTGCTGGACTCTTCTGGTTGCGGGCATATGTAGGACTTGTAGGTTCATCAAGAACTGTAGGTATCCAGAGCCAATAAATGCACTGTACCCTGCAGTGGGTTTTCATTCTATACCGGGTATACAACAATTAATTTGCTGAAATATAAAGAGTAAAAAATAGCTATCAAGAAAACCTTTGTATTTCCAAAATGGCCACAAGAAAAGGTGTTGAGGAGCAGTGGTTATTTGCACATCTCTGAATTCCGGGGTGCCCATACTAGCCTGTGAATTACAGGGCATTTCTCAAATAGACGTCTTTTTTACACACTCTCTTATATTTGGAAGGAAGAAATGTAGAGAAAGACAAGGAGCAATAACACTTGTTTTGCTATTCTATGTTCTCCCAAGTCTCCTGATAAAACTGGTACCTCACTTGCGTGGGTAGGCCTAGCGCCCGCGACAGGAAATGCGCCAAAACACAATGTCGACACATCCCATTTTTTTTTTACAGAAAACAGAGGTGTTTTTTGCAAAGTGCCTACCTGTAGATTTTGGCCTCTAGCTCAGCCGCGAACTAGGGAAACCTACCAAATCCGTGCATTTTTTAAAACTAGAGACCTCGGGAATCCAAAATGGGGTGACTTGTGGGGCTCTGACCAGGTTCTGTTACCAAGAATCCTTTGCAAACCTCAAAATTTGGCTAAAAAAACACTTTTTCCTCTCATTTCGGTGACAGAAAGTTCTGGAGTCTGAGAGGAGCCACAAATGTCCTTCCAACCAGCGTTCCCCCAAGTCTCCCGATAAAAATGGTACCTCACTTGTGTGGGTGGGCCTATCGCCCACGAAAGGAAATGGCCCAAAACACAATGTGGACACATCATATTTTTTCAAAGAAAACAAAGGTGTTTTTTGCAAAGTGCCTACCTGTGGATTTTGGCCTCTAGCTCAGCTGGAAAAAAAACACACACAAAAAATTAACCCTGGCGCCTAGAGGTTTTTGCCCCCCCGGGGGCAGATCGGCCTATTAACAATAGGCCGATCTGCAAATGGCCTAAAATAAATTTGCCCCCCAACACCCCCGGGGAGCGACCCTTGCCTACGGGGTCGCTCCCCTTGCATGACAGCGCAAAAAAAAAAGATCCCTGGTGCCTAATGGTTTCTGCCCTCCTTCAGGGCAGATTGACCTAAAATCAGCCAATCTGCCCCCAAAGAGGGCAGAATTGGCCTAAATGCAATTTGCCCCTCCAGGGGAGCGACCCTTTCCTAAGGGGTCGCTCCCCATCTCTAAAAAAAGAAACAAAAAAAAATAAAATATTTGCCCTGGCGCCTAGAGGTTTCTGCCCCCCCTAATAACAATAGGCCGATCTGACTCCAGGGGGGGCACAAATGGCCTAAAATAAATTTGCCCCCCAGCCCCCTGGGGAGCAACCCTTGCCTAAGGGGTCGCTCCCCTTACGTGAAATCCACGAACAAAAAAAAAAACTCCCTGGTATCTAGTGGTTTCTGTCCCCCTTGGGGGTAGATTGGCCTCATAAAAATAGGCCAATCTGCCTCAAAGGGTGGCAGAAATGGCCTAAATATAATTTGCCCATTATGGAAGCGACCCTTGTCTAAGGGGTCACTCCCCACTTCTAAAACAAAAAAACTAAACAAAAACAAAAAAATAAAATTATCCCTGGTGCCTAGAGGTTTCTGTCCCCCCTGGGGGCAGAAAAGGCCTTTAAAAAAATGCCCCCCCCCCCCTGGGAGCGACCCTTGCCCAAGGGGTCGCTCCCTCATTCCAGTTTCCTTTCTGAAAAAACATCCCTGGTGTCTAGTGGGCGTTTTGACAGCCGGATTGCTTTCAATCCCGCTGCCAAAACGCAGAGAGAGACTTCAAAGGGAAGGAAATAACTTTCCTTCCCTTTGAAGCCTATCTCGGCCTCCCCCACGTGATCATTGCGCTGGAAGCTGAGCTTCCAGCGCGATAGGAGGAGGCTCTGTGACAATCAGTGCATGCTCGCGCGCTGACGCCACAGGGGGGGTGGGGGGTCGGGGGTGGAAGGGGAAGGGCTTCCTCTGCCATCCCTGACTTGGGGGGGTGGGGGGAACCCCACAGAGTGAGTGCTAGTGCTTTCTCTGGGCTGCAGCAGCACTGTGCCTCAGGACGTAACCATTACGTCCTGGGCACAGAAGGGGTTAATGGTTACAGGGATATTGTGAGTTAGTTATATGTTGTACATTGAAGAGGAAGGACATTAATTCCAATTTCCCGGTGGGGTGTGTTCTTATGCATGCTACTGGACTGGGAAGGAGTAGGGAATACCTGCCCAAAAGAAACAGAAGTGCTCTCCATGAAAGTTTGCAAGAAATAGCAAAGTGCTCGTGCGTGCCACGTGTGGCCATGTGGTAATGAAGAAACCTGCAGTTGTACAAGCGCCGCTCAAGCCTATGTGAGGCCTCTTGGGGAAGTTGAAGGCCCCTTAAGGGAGCCCCGCTGGAAAAGCCGCCAAGACTTGCTGGCCAGGCTGAGGAAACAAAAAGGTGCTGCAGCAGAACACGGAGTCATCAGTCATAGAAAGAGAACGCTAAAGACAGTGACAACCACATACAACATAAATGGCAGTGATAACCATATATAACGGTAGAAGGCAGAGACAACAAGGTCAAGAAATACATAGATATCCACCAGCAAGACAATGATCACCACTGGAGCATCAAACACAAAGGATGAAACCTGCTGGCGAGGCTGATACACCAACAAATACTAAACTAGCAAATACTATCCACTACATTCTAAATCTTACCTCAAGGGAGGAGGCTCGAGCATACAGCTCACCATTAGCAAAGCCACAAGGTGGGCCATTAAGAGAAAGATGCTGAAATAGCAAGAAGAAATTACTCAAATGAAACAAAAAGATGAAAGCAAAAAAACAAGGCATGCAAGAAAAATTAAATGCACTCACCGTTAAGAGTGAAAAGGGTTCAGCACTGCCACTGGGCCAGTAAGGCGACCCAAGCTCAAGTACAGAGCTGGTACTTCCAGAAAGCACAGACTCAGGTGCACACCAAATGCTGCCTGCACAATATATACTCTCAATGCCAGAAAAGAGAAAGGTGAAGTACTTGGCAACTGCTTTCCTGAAACCTCTGCTGCCATTCGATACAGCCAAAAAACAGAATACTGGCGCCAGATGGACCATGTGGATCGAGGCTTTTGAGGATTTCATAGATGCTCTGGAAGAAGCAAATGACAAGAAAATCATTAAATACTTAAACAATCTTGCTTGGGAAGGAGTGAAAGAAGTGATAAAGAAGTTCTCACAGACTGAGACAATGTCGAGCATCAAATGAAGGAAGCATTGGGAGCCAAATTCAACCCGATGTCAAACGTCAGCTGTAAAATGTACATTTCCAATCAAGCAAGACAACAAGTTGGTGAAATGATGGAACAGTTTGTTGAAAGATTTGATGTGCTCATCAACATTGTAATTCAGTGAACTTAATGATGAAGAAGCCATGAGCCTCAGAGCCATTGATGGTTGTTTGTCAGATTGGTTCAGAAGACGCATGTTGCCAGAGGCCCACCGTTTAGAAAAGGGATTGATGGCTGATAGAGCTGAGGAATAAGCCATTCGACAAGCCGCTGACATTGAAGCGGGAACAGCAAAAGATAAATTGGCACTGGTCATAAAGAGTAGACACCAGTGCCAAGCGGTTGCCCATAAGTAGAGATCCTCAAGTAAGGAAAGATTGTGTTTCCAATGTGGTTTTTCATTCACACACAAGAATAAATGTCCAGCCATTGGGCAAACTTATAAAGGGTGCAGGAAGAGAACAACTGTTTGTGAGGCAAAGGAAAACCCAAGTGCGTCACAAGGAGAAGATTGAGGCAGTCTTGCCACTCCCACAGGGTGAATGTGCAATGATCATAGATTAGGGAGAACAACATGCATGAATGGGCCTTGCAGCTTGCAAGGAAGACAGGAAAAGGGACTACACGTGAGCTGAGAAAGCTAAGGAACTCGTGTGGACATTGGTGATGCCCTTCTAGGGTGGAAAATGCTGACCTCTCCTTTGCCCCATCGGTTAAGGCAATCTGCCAGTACCTAGACATTAAGTCAAACGTGCTGAGAAACCTGGCAGCTCCCAACCAATCTATGAGCTCATCAGTGCATCAGTCTTAGTGATGGTGTTGAGTCCACGGTAGTCCACACTGAACCTCAGTTCTGGGGTGGCACTGGGGACAGCAGCCTTTGGGACCAAGACCACTATGCTGGACCAAGGACTGCTGGAGAACTCAATTACCCCTAATGCCAACATTTTGGAAACCCTGATGCTGACCCTGACCTTGTCAGTCACCCTGTAAACCTTGTGTTTCACAGGTGGACTGTCCCAAGTGTCCACATCATGGGTACACAGATGAGTGACCCCTGGGGTCAAGGAAAACAAGGAGGCAAACTGGTGACAGGCCCTCTTTTGCTCTGGGGTCAGTGTTGGGAAGAGGTTCAAACCCTCCACAGACCCATCTTCCTCCTGAGCAGACAGCAAGTTTCTTGAAGCTAGCAGTCTGGTTCCTGAATGCCTGGACGTAGCTAAAGACATCCTGGGGGGGCTTGCTGGAGGTTTTTTCCAAGTCCTCCTTTACCAGATTCGCAGGTCTCCTCACAGGGTGGCCATACAACAGCGCAAAAGGACTAAAGCCAAGCCCTTTTTGAGGCACCTCCCTGTAAGCGAACAGAAGGCATGGTAAGAGGATATTCCACTTACACCTCAAGGGCTCTGACAGGCCCATAATCACACCCTTCAAGGTGCGGTTGAATCTCTCAACCAGACAATTGCTTTGGGGGGTGGTAGGGTGTGGTGAACTTGTACGTTACCGCACACACCCTCCACAGAGACTTCATGTAAGTTGATATGAAGTTGGTACCCCTATTAGACACTACCTCCTTAGGGAACCCCATGCAGATAAAAAAAAAACATCAATGCACTGCCCACCACAGGGGCAGTGATCTGTCTCAAAGGAATGGCTTCCGGGTACTGGGTGGCATAGTCCACCAACACCAGGATGAACCTGTTGTCCATGGCTATCTTGGGATACAGGGGCCCCACAATGTCAATAGCAACCCTTTCAAAGGGGGTACTAACCACAGGGAAAGGTTGGAGTGGAGCCATGAATCTCCCCCCACTCTTGTCACTTGCTTGACAAGTTGGGCAAGACCTACAATGAGCATCAGAGTGCCTGCATATATTTCGGGAAGTAGAAGTGGATGACAAGCCTCTCAAAGGTCTTGTTCTTCCCCAAATGACCAGCAAAGGCAAGTCATGAGCCAGACCCAGTAGGAAGGCTCTGGACCACTGGGGTACTACCAGCACATGGGCTGACCCAGGCTCAGGAACCTTAGGCTCGTTATATAGGAGGGCATCCTCCCAGTAAATCAAATGTGATCCAGGCTCCTTGCCAGACGCTTGGTCTGCAGCCTGCTGCCACAAACCCTCAAGAGTAGAGCATACTTTCTGTGTCTCAAAGAATGCTTCCCTGGTGGGCCCCCCTTCCTGCTGCCACTGTGATAGGTCAGGGACCTCACCCAGTTCAGCGACCTGTTCCCCTGTAGGTTCCAGGGCCTCCCCTCAGGCTCAGCCTCCTCCTGGACCGTGGGAACTTCTGGGACCAGTTTCCCGCGCCCCTTGCCCTTCCTCCTTCTGGCAGACACCTAGGCCACTCTTTCAGGCTTCAGGGTCTCCTGATCACCCTGACAGGCTGCCATCGACTGGGAAGACACATACACCCACCCAAGCATACCCAACATTTCCAAGTGTGACCGGCATTCCACCTCCTGCTAAGGGGAATCCTCCAGGTCACTTCCAAGCAATCAATCTACAGGCATGGTTGGACTCACAGCTACCTTCAAGGAACCTGAGTCCCACCCCCATTCAAAGGGAACCTGCGGCACTCTGAGTTGTCCACTGCAACTACATGGTGAAGTACACGCAGATCTAGCTACTCTTCAGACACCAGGTGATTCCTCACTGTAGTCACACTGGCTCTTCTGTCTCTCAGAGCCTCTACCCTCTGTCCATTAATGGTCACCCACTGCCTGTACTTTTTAGTGTTCTCAGGAACTAGGGTTCTCTGGACCATCTCACTGCCCCCTAGTGAGACAAGGGTCCTCTTAGCTGGCTCCCGCCCACCTGGAAGCAACTCCTCTCCAAGCGCTACACTAGCTGAACCCTGGGACTGAGCACCAGTGGGTGCTGGTGTACTCTTGGGGCACTTGGGGTCCCCTCTCACATGACTCACCTGGTCAAATGCATAATACGCGGAGACCCCCTTCCACAGGTTTACATTTGGAGAACCATGGTTTCTTTTCACTGCGGGGCTGGGAATCCTTACCCTGGGAACTAGGTTGGGGCCCTTTAGAGAACTCCCCCTGTTTACGCTTATCCCCCACATCTTCTGATAGGGACCTTGCCCACCCTTGGCATGGTCTTCCCCATACCTCTTTTGGACCCTGGTGCTCTCCCAATGGTCTACTTTCTGTGCAAGCTTCATGGGGTCAGTCAGCTTGCTTTCAATTAGGTGCAGCTATCAAATTGTAAAGGCCCCCATGCATTGTTACTTTACTGCCCTTCACGCAACCATCCAGTGACCTGCAAAAAAAATCAACACATTCCAACCATGTTTGGGATTCCTTCTTCTTATAGGACCTAAACTTGTCCTTATACTGATCAGGGGTGAGACCATACCTAATGATCATTGTGTCATTCATGATAGGGCAAGTGAGCCCCTGGGGATCTCCTAAGGATATCAGAATATCGCTTCCCTCTACCTCGAAGTGCTTCCACAGACCTGCCTCCCAATGAGCTTCAGGGACCAGATTCATATGGAGAGCAGACTCATACCCCTTATACCACAACAGTATGTCATATTCCCTCTTATAATCCTTCACAAGGTCCTTAGGAATGTGCACCCTCCTCTCAGGCTGCTCTGTATTATTGCTGCCACCATCCCTACTAGACTGGCTCCTCTGATCCAGCTCCCTCAAGCTGAGCTCATGAGCCAACAATAACGTTTTCTCTTCTATAGCCTTTCTCATTTTCTCTAACTCAACTCATGAGCCCTCTCTGCCTGTCTGTCCTGCAGCTCTTCGGGAGTCAGACTCTTGAAGGACGCACTGCTACCTGCCCTGGAGACCCTCTCCCTGGACATAACAGGCCCACCCACTATGCTATTGTGGATGGATTGCTCTTCATCCTCCTCATCCTCCTCATCCTCCTCCTCTGTGTGCCCCTCAGCTTCTTTGACTGTTACCCAGGCCCTCAGTGCCATCTGCAGCTCCTCCTTCCTGGTGGAGCCCTTAATGGGAAAAGTAAGGTTTTTGCAGAACTGCCTCAACTGGGCAAATGTATAGCTCTCCAGTTTCCCTAAATCAAAAACATCTCTAGCTGATGCATCTCCTGATTGAGACATGATGAAGAGTTAAAAGTGCGAAGTTCAAAGGCAGAAAAACAAGTTCCCATATAGAGTTCAAAAGTCAATGGAGGATTAGCACAAAATGGAAGTAGGGAAAAATCCAAAAAAGAGAAAAAAGCAAAAATCAAAAAGACAAGTAGTATGTGGTCACGTAATGGTCTGCACTGAAAACAGTAGTGTACACTTAATCACTGTATGTAAAGCACAAATACACGTCCAATCACAACTGCTGGTCACCAATGTTAGAAATGGGCTCTTTGGTTGGCAGTGAGGTTACCCCCTGTCCAAGCAAGGACCCTCACTCCAGTCAGGGTAAAGGAGAGTGACTCTCAGTTAACCCCCACTCACCCCTCTGGTAGCTTGGAACGAGCAGACAGGCTTAACTTCAGAAGCAATGTGTAAAGTATTTGTACCAACAGACACAGTATTTCAGTGAAAACACTACAAAGTGACACAACACAGGTTTAGAAAAATAGATAATATTTATCTAAACAAAACAAGACCAAAATAAAAAAAAATCAAACATACACAAGTCAAGGTTTGAATTTTTAAAAGAATAAGATTCCTAATCCTTAGAAAACAGTGGGAATGCTGTTGTTATACAAAGTACCTGGTTAGCATAAAAAATTAAGCCGCACAGGCGAGCATGCGTTGGAAAAGTCAGCAATGTGTTGATTTCTTACTCGCAAGTGAGGCCGTGTGTCGTTTCCTTCTCCGGTCGGGTCATTGATGCATCATTTTTCTCCTTCGCAAGAGAGTGATGCGTCGATTTCCGGACGGGGCACCTCAGATCTGCGCAGAGTTGGGTAGACTTTGACACCCAGGGACGATACATGGAAAATCCAGTTGCAAGGTATCAGAAAACTGAGCTGCATAGGGTTTGCGTCATTATCAGTATCCGTTAGTGGGAATTGCATGTCGTTTCTCCAGCTGCATTGCATCAATCTTCGAGCCGTGATGCAGGTGGACCGTTGATTTCAGCTGCGAAGCCGGCAGCGCATAGTTTTTCACAGCCACATCACGGAAGGTGCGTTGAAAATTTCCCTGCACAGCGGTTTTCTTTTCAGTTTTTATCTGCTAGCTTCACCTCTCGAGGGCCCAGGGATTGGATAGGGCACCACTTGGCAGGGCAGGAGTCTCAGCAGAAAGTCAAGGTGCTGGCAGGGGAAGTCTTTGATGGCCCTGAGGCTTCAACAACAGGAGGCAAGCTCAGTTCAAGCCCTTGGAGATTCCTCTCAAGCAGGAATTCACAACAAAGTCCAGTCTTTACCCCCTTTCACAGGCAGAAGCAGCAACTGCAGGATAGCCCAACAAAGTGCAGTCACAGGCAGGGGCAACACTTCTCCTCAGGTCTTCAGCTCTTCTCCTTGGCAGAGGTTCCTCTTGATTCCAGAAGTGATCTGATTTTCAGGGGTTTTAGGTGCTCTTCTTATACCCCTTTCTGCCTTTGAAGTAAGCCTACTTCAAAGAGCAGTCTCTGTTGTATTCAAGAGCCTGACTTGCCCAGGCCAGGCCCCCGACACACACCAGGAGGTTGGAGACTGCATTGTGTAAGGGAAGGTACGGCCCTTTAAGGTGTAAGTGACCACTTCTCCCCTCCCCTCAGCCCCGATGGCCCATCAGGATATGCAGGATACACCCCAGCTCCCTTTGAGTCACTGTCTAGAGGAGAGGTGCAAATAGCCCAACTGTCAAACTGACCCAGACAGGGAATCCACAAACAAGCAGAGTCACAGAAAGGTTTAAGCAAGAACATGCCTACGTTCCAGAAGTGGCATTTTCAAACACACAATCTAAAAACCAACTTCACTAAAAGATGTATTTTTAAATTGTGAGTTAAGAGACCCCCAACTCCACATGTCTATCTGCCCCCAAAGAGAATCTGTGCTTCAATTATATATTAAAGGCAGCCCCCATGTTAACCTATGAGAGAGATAGGCCTTGCAACAGTGAACATTTATTTGGCAGTATTTCACTGCCAGGACATGTAAGACACATAAGAACATGCCCCACCTTTAACATGTACTGCACCCTGGCCCTGGGGCTACCTAGGGCCTACCTTAGGGGTGCCTTACATGTATACAAAGGGAAGGTTTAGGCCTGGCAAGTGGATACACTTACCAAGTTGAATTGGCAGTTTAAAACTGCAAACACAGACACTGCAGTGCAGGTCTGAGACATATTTACAGGGCTACTAAGGTGGTTCTCACAACCAGTGCTGAAGGCCCACTAGTAGCATTTGATTTACAGGCCCTGGGGCACCTCTAGTGTACTTTACTAGAAACTTACTAGTAAATCACAAATGCAAATCATGGATAAGGCAATATACACATACAATATATACAGGGAACACTTACACTTTAGCACTGGGCAGCAGTGGTAAAGTGTCCAGAGCAAAGAAAAACAGCAAAAATAGAGTCCAGCACGCAGAAACAACCTGGGAAGTAGAGGCAACAAGTTAGGGGAGACCATGCCAATGATGCCAAGTCTAATCTACCTTATTTGACTATTGAGCCCAGAAGTTGCCTTGTTTACCATTTCATTGTGAAATTGACTTATACTTGTCTGAGAACTGTTGGTGTCCTATAAAGCAAGCAAAGAAGCCTATACACATGTTGTGTTCGGAGCATTGTATTCAGAAGGGCTTTGGAGTGAGCTGCATTGTAGAATTTATACAACACTTAGGAAGTTAATAGAGTACAGAGCTCCCAAGTTTCCCAGTTCATGGTGAGCAGTTCAGGTTTTTGTTTTGGAGCTTAAAATCAGGATTTTATATTGGGATTAATGGGACTACATGTCCCAGATTGCAAAGCAAAACACATAGACAGCGTGAGCTACTCACGGTGAGACCTGAGAGACTTGAAAGATCAGTAGAAAGGTGCCAGTACACAGATGGCTGCGAGGAGTGATAGTGTATGTGGAGGTCAGCACACAGTATGAATTGCCTGAGGACTTGAACTGTGTGTACTGTCGGTTTATATGCAAATTCCACAAGTTGGAAAAGTGAGGAAGGAGTTTTCCAACAGTTCCATATCCTTCCACAGACCAGTTTGCACAGTACTCCTCAGCAGTGAAAGGTATCTGACCCTGCTACGTTAAGTAAGGTTGCATATATGGTTTAGAAAAAACACGTGTTCATTCTTGATGAATAAAAGAAAAGCTGACTGACTGATTTATCCAAAGCATTCCCAAACGTGTCCCCATTTGTATCTATAGATGTTAAAATGATAAAATAATGACGTTAACACTTTCACAGAATATCCTGTGTAAGGCTGTGGAATTTGTCCTTTGTTGTTGCATTAAGAAGTGCTCGACGGCAGCGTGGCTGGGCAGCGTGGCTAAAAGTAAAGTAATATACAAAAAAAATGCTTATACAATTCAATGTTGCACGCCACCTCAGACTACCAGCATCCTTCATATTAACCATTTCTGTAAAGGGTCAACTTTTTGCTTTCATTATTAGTGACTGTAGGGAGTCGTCTACGCATTTGTTATGTTTTCATAAAATGAAACAATATTCTGTAGTCTCAAACTGTCTATTCGGGTAAAACTCCAGGGAAAGCTTTACTACCCATATGCCTCCGAGCATTCAAACCCTTTGCTGCGGCAAAAATAGAGCTAACAAACACTGTTACTGCATGCTGTTCACACACTCTTTCTGTATCCGAAAAATTACTTTTCATAACAAGTGCAAACAAAAGCAGGCAACTGTGGCTGTTTGATTTGGTTAGAAACAAAAACAGCGCTTCTTATTCATGGAACCAGCCAGGCATTAAATAATACTACAATATAAAACACCTTCTTAAACACTGATAAAACCTAGTTCAAAATAGCTGATTTTCTGCCAGGCAATTATTAAGGAGAGGACATGTAAATCGATGTACTCATTAAAATGCTAACATTCAACATAATGGCCTTTGCTATAAAAGAACATCTTTGTTAAGACGTCAAGAGGAAATGCATATTCCTAACACCAATTTTGAATCTTTTTCCATAAAACTTATGTCAGCACTATGTTACATACTCAATTTAAGATAGCATATAGTGAAATGTGAAAAGGTGTGTTTTCTTAAACTGGAAATTTTCAGATTTGAAAAACATGTAATAAAACATAATTGTATTCTATATATGAACGCTATATTATGTAATGGTGCATTATGTTATGGTATTTTGCTCACAAATATTTATTTACTTTCTTTAGTCACTGATACTTGATATAATTATCAATACAGCAGTGCGTCAATTATATCGTATTGTATCCAGACGGGCCTTTAAAGCACTCAGTAGTAGGATTAAAAGTTTTGACCTTCAATATAGATGCCTGGTAAAATTAAGCATTTATCTAATTTCATAAATTCTTATCACCAGAGTATTCCACAATATAGCTGATAAGTGAACGTGTGATCCATTGTGTCAGTCATTATGGTTTCTTTTGCTGTAAAGTACTAAACCATGCAAATATTTCACATTAAAACAAAGGCGTTTATTTTTCGTTTGAAATCTTTCCCTTTACAACTTTGATTTATTCCTCCCTAAAATGAATCAAGTACTTTTACATACTTCCTAAACAGTTATTATCACCTTTTATAAACGGTGTGTCCGTTATTATAACACTGAAAGGCATTCCTCCAACAGCTGGTAGAACTAGTGGACATTATGTCGTATATGGACAGTGAACTATTTGAATTAAAGCCGAGAAGAAGTGCCTTCTTGACCATGGTTTTGATTACCACGCCTTTCGCGTAGGCCACGCGTGAAGCTCTCCCAACCCTGATTTCGGAAGTGTAAGCGCTGCATAACTTAGAAGAGGATGACATCTTGCATAATGCAGAAAAAACATGGTCCTCTTTCAAACCCACCCTACCCTTTTCTTTTGGTCTCATGGCAAAGGAGCTACACAGCAGCACCATTGAGGCCAATATTAAGTAGATGTTTCTCGTCTACTACCCAACTATATCAGGCGTCAGGGGGAAAACTCAGGGGTATATTTAAGAAAAATGGAACTGCACACAGTGCAGTGCCACTTTTCCTGCACTCTATAGCACCCCCCTAACGCCACCATGCTTGCGCTGCATTTAAAATACAGTGCACCATGGCAGCAGTTAGGGGACTAGCGTCAGAATTACACTAGTCTGAAGTTATGCAGGATTAGCGTCAAATATTCGGATGCTAATCCTGCAAAACACCCAAAGACCCAATGTAACCAATGGGAGACTCCTTTTAACTCCTTTTAGCTCTGAGCAGGCGTTAACAGTGCTGAAAAAAATGGCGCAAGTAAATCTCTTAGATTTCCTTGCTCCATTTTTGTCCCCCTAATGAGGGAAGGCCACTTTGCATACATTATGTCTGGCGCATGCATAATGTAGCTCAAAGGGTTATGAAGTGGTGCATTGCATGCATTGCACCACTTTGTAAATATGGCACAGCGTTTTTGGCCTTCTAATGGCACATTAGCGTAAAAAATATGATGCTAATGTGGTGCTAAGGGCTCTTAAGTATGCCCCTAAGTACCAATGCCATGCATGGGAAAGGGGACAAACGTCTGCTTGCTCTACAAAGCGAAAAAGGCACTCTCCCAGCTCCCTGCAGCCTGGGGAAAAACACTGGAAATAACTTGTTAGCAGCTGCCAACACTGTAATTCTGGGCAGTCGTGTACGAGTGGCCTCCTAATGCAGACGAGACGGGTTTCCCTACCACTGGCAGGGGCTTAACATAGGCCGGGCCCTGTAGCCCCTGTGGTGCAGGGCCCTGGCTGATTAGGTTCCCCTTGCCCTTTAACTGGGACCCCATTTATCCCAAGTTCAATGAATATCTCTGAGCTGTGTGAGACTCAGTGGCCCCTCTTCACATTCCACAGGGGCTCCCATTATTGTGTGTTACACCTCTAGACCCTGATTCTCCTCTGCAGCAATTCTCTGCTGTAGCACAACAGCAAGCAGTTACAGTGAACAGGTTGTTCTTGCTGACATGTTTTACTTTCTAAATCTGCTGTGTGAGGCAGTGATGTCTACTCTTTTTCAGTTTGAATATTTACTGTTTTACAGGGCAGATCAGAGGACAAATTTGCTAAGGTTGCTGCACTGCAACCAATGTTACTCTAATTGAAGAGGGAATTGTACTGGTGCTCTGAAAACTTCACACCTCTACTAAGACCAAAGTCCCACATCTCTGTACATTAGTTCTGTAATAGTGTAAATTACTACCACTCTTGACATCAATTTGTTGACGTATACGTGACCACACATTCATTGCATAATATGAACTAATGGAGTAACAAGTGTGAAGTGGTGCACCTGACATGAACAATGAAGTGCATTCACTGTAGTGGTAGGTGACAAATGCTGTGTGGGATAACCTTAATAATTGAAAGGTAATCATTTATGGTGGTTCTGATACCATCGTCTTGGTACACTAGAGTGTTTACCCTTTACCAGTTTATTTTACATATACAATGAATGATTTTGATTAAAGTTGAAAAAATGTATTTTACATTGTGTTTAACATGTTAACAATTCATTTTTTTTGCATTAACTATAATATGAAGTTTTAAATAAGCATTGCAATGAATAACCATATGATGCAGAAGCTAACTTTACAATGTAACATGAATTTAATGTGCCTTTGACATATTATTTCTTGATTGCTATGCCTAAGATCCTTGCAACATGAGAAACTGTTTTCCATTTCTACTAACATCTCATTTTATTGGAGGTAGCTACACTGAGAGAATGTTAGTTTGGGAATAGATATGCAACTGTCTGATTTATAGAGAGCTTGAGAAAGTAACCTTGGAAAGATACATGGAGAGATCAAGAGAAAATATGACCGCCCCTATTCATCCATGTTGTAATCATTGTACAGGAGACCAAGGAGAGTTACCTTATCAGGATCATTTAGGGAAAGTATGGACTTGTTCCAAGTTACTCTGTGAGACGTTTGAAGATAGACCTTTCCTGATCAGACGAGGCTTTAGCAATTTGAATGTTTGACTTTAACTAGGACTTTCACTGATTGATTGAAGGACAGATGCAATTTTCCTTGGATTGAGAGGTACAGTCCTCTGACTTCCCATTACCCAGGCTTGCTAAGTGGGGCTTCTGCTTACACTAGATTCCATTAGAAGACTCTTGAGGGAGCTTCTGATATGATGACACCTTCACTTCTTGCCTCCTTTTTGCCTTCATTAGTTATTCTCCTTTTGGCCATGATGACATTTTTCCCAATTATTTTTATCCTGGACTGGCTTTTTATCATTTACCCTTGTGTCTAAGTTCTCTTAGGAGGTTTTTGATCACCCCTACTGTAGGAAAGTACCATCTTGCCTGGCATGTTACCCCCATTTTCATTGTATGTATGTTTGTTTTTGCCCATGTGTCACTGGGATCCTGCCAGGCAGGGCCCCAGTGCTCATAATGTCTGCCCTGTATGTGTTCCCTGTGTGGTGCCTAACTGTATCACTGAGGCTCTGCTAACCAGAACCTAAACCAAAAGTTTGAAAAAGTTTTTTCTCTGTACTTTCAAAAGTTCTAAAACTTTTTCTCTCTCTGTCTTAAACCTTTTTCTATCATGTCTGCAGTAGAGGCTACTTCCAAAGTTGTTCAGGCAACTTATGAAAGCTTAAACTACAAGAGTTTGAGAGGTATCTCCCTGGATAGAGGTTTAAGCATAGGTAAGAATCCAACAAAAGAGTTTCTCTTTAACCTGCTCTTACAGGATGACCAGAACCAGTCTGGCCCATCTCAGGAGAGGGTAGAAAAAGGGGAGGCTTCCCAGTCAGACTCAGAGGAGTTCCCTGAAGATGCTGGGGAGGGTTCTTACAAATTCATGGCCACTAGCAGGCCACCTACTGACACTGGTAGTGTTAGAGGGTCACACATCAGTAAGGCATCTTTCACTCCTAAAGGCCAGGTTACTAGGATCCAGCCAGTTCGGGACAGGTCTCTCTCTGTCAATTCCCAAATCTCCTCTGTGTCCAAACATTCCCAAGCCTCCCACCCTAAGGATAACTTAATGGAAAGGAAACTCAGAAAGATGAGGTTGGAGGAGACCAGACTGAAGGTTAAACAGCAGCAGCTGGCCTTTAACAGGGAATCCCTAGACATAGAGAGGGAAAGACAGAGAATGGGGTTAGGTCCCCATGGTGGCAGCAGCAGTATTTCTGATAACAATCCTGTTAGAGAGCAAGATTTCCAGGAATCTGCATAAATTAGTCCCCTCTTACAAGGTGGGGGATGACATTAATAAGTGGTTTGCTGCACTTGAAAGGGCCTGTATGGTACAGTTGGTCCCTCAAAGGCAGTGGGTTGCTATCTTGTGGCTATCTTTCACTGGAAATGTTAGGGATAGGCTCTTTACTGTCAGAGAAAGTGATGCCAATAACTACAAAATTGTGAAAGATGCACTCTTGGATGAATTTGGCTTAACCACTGAACAATACAGGATTACGTTCAGAGACACCAGAAAAGAGTCCTCACAAGACTGGATAGACTTTGTTGACTGTTCAGTGAAGGCCTTGGAGGGGTGGTTACATGGCAGTAAAGTTTCTGACTATGAAAGCCTGTATAATCTTATTCTGAGAGAGCATATTCTGAATAACTGTGTGTCTGACTTGTTAGACCAATATCTAATTGACTCAGATCTGACCTCTCCCCAAGAATTGAGAAAGAAGGCAGACAAATGGGTCAGAACAAGAGTGAACAGAAAAGTTCATACTGGGGGTGACAAGGATGGCAAGAAGAAGGATGGTAAGTCTTCTGACAAGGGTGGGGACAAAAGTAAAAATGAGTCTTCATCAGGCCCACAAAAATCCTCTGGTGGGGGTGGTGGGTCCAAATCCTCTTCAAATCAACCTAAAAAGCCTTGGTGTTATTTGTGTAAAGTCAAATGCCATTGGACAACTGATGCCAGTTGTCCAAAGAAAAACACCAAACCTCCCACTACCACAACCCCTACTGCAAATTCTAGTGCCCCTCGTAATAGCAGTGGTGGTGGGAGCAAACCTACTAATAGCCAATCCAAGGGAGTAGCTGGGCTCACTTTTGGTAATTTAGTTGGGGTTGGTCTTGTTACGGAGACCACATAGGCTGTTTTAGTCTCTGATGGTGGCATTGACTTTGCCACCTTGGTTGCTTGTCTCCTTAATATGGGTAAGTACAAGCAACTACTCCTAATCAATGGTGTTGAGGCCTACAGGGACACAGGAGCCAGTGTTACCATGGTGATAGAAAAACTGGTCCACCCTGATCAACACCTACTTGGTCAGCAGTACCAAGTGATTGATGCTCATAACAACACTCTTAGCCACCCCATGGCTGTTGCAAATCTCAACTGGGGGGGGGGTTACTGGTCCAAAGAAAGTTGTGGTAGACACTGAACTACCTGTAGATTGCTAACTGGGCAATGATTTGGAGACATCAGCTTGGGCAGAAGTGGAGTTGGATGCTCATGCAGCAATGCTGGGCATTCCTGGGCATATTTTTGATTTGACAAGGGCTCAGGCCAAGAAGCAAAAAGGACAGGGAAACTTGGATCCTGGAACAATGGACCAAGTGCTCCCAAAAACTAGGGGTAGAAAGGGTAAATCCCTGCCCACTATCCCTCCCTTTACAAATGATTCCTCTTTTGAGGATGAGGAATCCTCTCCCTGTGCAGAACCTACACCAGAGGAGCTGGCAGCAGACACTGCTGAGGTTTTGGGTGCAGGTGGGCCTGCCAGGGAAGAGCTGAGTGTGGCACAGCAAACCTGTCCCACATTAGAGGGTTTGAGACAGCAAACTGTCTAACAACAGAATGGGAATCTCAGTGATAGCCATAGGGTGTACTGGGAAGATAACCTCTTGTACACAGAGTCAAGGGACCTTAAACCTGGAAGAGCCAGGAGAGTGGTCATTCCCCTTCAGTACAGAGAGTTTCTTCTCACCCTGGCACATGACATTCCTTTGGCTGGGCATTTTGGCCAGACGAAAACTTGGGAAAGACTTGTCCCCTTGTTTCACTGGCCTCATATGTCAGAGGACACAAAAGAGTTTTGTCGATCTTGTGTTACCTGCCAAGCCAGTGGCAAGACTGGTGGCACTCCAAAGGCCCCCTTAATTCCACTTCCAGTGGTTGGGGTGCCCTTTGAAAGGGTAGGGGTTGACATAGTTGGCCCCCTTGATCCTCCAACAGCTTCAGGCAATAGATTTATCTTGGTGGTAGTGGACCATGCCACAAGATACCCTGAAGCCATCCCCTTAAGTACCACTACAGCTCCTGCAGTGGCAAAGGCCCTCCTGGGAATATTTTTCAGGGTGGGTTTCCCTAAGGAAGTGGTATCAGACAGAGGTAGCAACTTCATGTCTGCATACCTAAAAGCAATGTGGAAGGAGTGTGGTGTAAACTACAAGTTCACCACCCCTTACCATCCACAAACAAATGGTCTGGTTGAGAGGTTTAATAAAACTCTCAAAGGTATGAAAATGGGACTCCCTCAAAAACTCAGAAGGAGATGGGATGTCCTTGCCTCCTTTTTGCTTACAGGGAGGTACCCCAAAAAGGAGTGGGCTTCAGCCCTGTTGAACTCCTCTTTGGGCACCCTGTAAGAGGTCCACTTGCTCTCGTGAAGGAGGGTTGGGAGAAACCTTTAAAAGCTCCTAAACAGGACACAGTGGACTATGTACTTGCCTAAGATCCAGAATGGCTGAGTATATGAAAAAGGACAGTAAAAACCTTCAGGCCAGCCAGGAGCTGCAAAAGCAATGGCATGACCAGAAGGCTGTCCTGACTTAGTACCACCCAGGGCAGAAGGTGTGGGTATTGGATCCTGTGGCCCCAAGAGCACTCCAGGACAAATGGAGTGGACCCCACCTAATTCTTGAAAAGAAGGGTGAGGTTACCTACTTGGTAGACCTGGGCACTGCCAGGAGTCCCCTTAGCGTGAATCATGTCAACCGCCTAAAACCCTACTATGACAGGGCTGATCTCCCCCTGCTCATGGCAACAGATGAGGGACAGGAAGAATAAATCAACCCTCTCCCTGATCTCTTCTCCACCACTGAAGCTGATGGCTTAGTGGAGGAAGTAGTCTTAGCAGATTGTCTTACTGCAGAACAGAAAGACAACTGTATCAATCTCCTTAAGTCAGTTTTCAGACCTCTTTTCACCTGTACCAGGTACAACCTCCTGGTGTGAACATTCAATTGATTCCGTAGACAGCCTGCCTGTCAAAAGTAAAATTTATAGGCAGCCTGACCATGTCAGGGACTGCATTAAACAAGAGGTGCAGAAAATGTTGGACTTAGCCATCTGAAAGGCCCTGGGCTAGCCCAGTTGTGCTTGTACCAAAACCTCACACCAAAGATGGAAAGAGAGAGATGAGGTTTTGTGTCGATTATAGAGGGCTCAATCAAGTAACCAAGACAAATGCTCACCCTACACCCAGGGCAGATGAGCTTATAGATACACTGGCTTCTGCCATTTATCTAAGCACTTTTGATCTAACTGCAGGGTATTGGCAGATTAGGTTATCAGAAGATGCTAAACACAAGACTGCATTTTCTACCATTGGAGGGCACTACCAATTCACAGTAATGCCCTTTGGTTTGAAAAATACACATGCCACTTTTCAGAGGTTGGTGAACACAGTCCTGCAAGGGTTAGAAGCTTTCAGTGCAGCACATCTAGATGATATTGCTGTCTTTATCTCAACCTGGAATGATCACCTGGTCCACCTATGGAAAGTTTTGGAGGCCCTGCAAAAGGCAGGCCTCACTATCAAGGCTTCAAAGTGCCAGATAGGGCAGGGGAAAGTGGTTTATCTAGGCCACCTGGTAGGTGGAGAAAATATTGCACCACTACAGGGGAAAATCCAAACTATCATGGATTGGGTTCCCCCTACAACTCAAACCCTGGTGAGAGCCTTTTTAGGCCTCACAGGGTACTATAGGAGATTCATAAAGAATTATGGCTCCATTGCCCCCCCCTCTTAATGATCTCATTAGAAAGAAGATGCTTAAGAAGGCATTGTGGACAGCTAGTTGTCAAAAAGCTTTTGAGGAGCTAAAACAGGCCATGTGCTCTGCACCTGTCCTAAAAAGCCCTTGTTACTCCAAGAAATGCATTGTACAAACTGATGCATCTGAATTAGGGGTTAGGGCAGTACTATCACAACTGAATTCTGAGGGCCAGTATCAACCAGTTGCATTTATCAGCTGAAGGTTGACCCCTAGAGAAAAGCATTGGTCTGCCATATCGAGGGAGGCCTTTGCTGTCGTCTGGGCACTGAAAAAGTTTAGACCACACCTGTTTGGTACTCACTTTATTATTCAGACAGACCACAAACCTCTACTTTGGCTAAAACAAATGAAAGGTGAAAACCCTAAATTGTTGAGGTGGTCCATATCCCTACAGGGACTGGACTATACAGTGGAACAAAGACCTGGGAGTACCCACTCCAATGCAGATGGACTCTCCAGATATTTCCACTTAGACAATGAAGACTCATCTGGGAAAGGTTGGCCTTATTGTCCTTTGTTTGTGGGGGGGGTGTTGTGTAGGAAAGTACCATCTTGCCTGGCATGTTACCCCCATTTTCACTGTATGTATGTTTGTTTTTGCCCATGTGTCACTGGGATCCTGCCAGGCAGGACCCCAGTGCTCAAAATGTATGCCCTGTATGTGTTCCCTGTGTGGTGCCTAACTGTATCACTGAGGCTCTGCTAACCAGAACCTCAGTGTTTATGCTCTCTCTGCTTTTCACAATTGTCACTGCAGGATAGTGACTATCGTCACCAATTCTCATTGGCACACTGGTACACCCTTATAATTCCCTTGTATATGGGTATTGGGGTTTCAGAAGATCCCTATGGGCTGAAGCATTTCTTTTGCCACCCATAGGGAGCTCAGACAATTCTTACACAGGACTGCCACTGCAGCCTGAGTGAAATAATGTCCACGTTATTTCACAGCCATTTTTCACTGCACATAAGTAACTTATAAGTCACCTATATGTCTAACCCTCACTTGGTGAAGGTTAGGTGCCAAGTTACTTAGTGTGTGGGCACCCTGTCACTAGCCAAGGTGCGCCCACATTGTTCAGGGCAAATTCCCTGAACTTTGTGAGTGTGGGGACACCATTATACACGTGCACTACATATAGGTCACTACCTATATGTAGCATCACAATAGAAACTCTGAACATGGCCATGTAACATGTCTAGGATCATAGAATTGTCATCCCAATACCATTTTGGTATTGGGGGTACAATACCATGCATCCCGGGTCTCTAGCACAGAACTCGGGTACTGCCAAACTGGCTTTTCGGGGCCTCCACTGCAGCTGCTGCTGCTGCCAACCCCTCAGACAAGATTCTGCCCTCCTGGAGCCTGGGCAGCCCAGTCCCAGGAAGGCAGAACAAAGTATTTCCTCTGAGTTAGGGTGTTACACCTTCTCCCTTTGGAAATAGGTGTGAAGGGCTGGGGAGGAGTAGTCTCCCCCAGCCTCTGGAAATGCTTTGATGGGCACAGATGGTGCCAATCTCTGCATAAGCCAGTCTACACCGGTTCTGGGATCCCCAGCCCTGCTCTGGCGCAAAACTGGACAAAGGAAAGGGGAGTGACCACTCCCCTGACCTGCACCTCCCAGGGAGGGTGCCCAGTGCTCCTCCAATGTGTCCCAGACCTCTGCCATCTTGGATTCAGAGGTGTTGGGGGCACAATGGACTGCTCTGAGTGGCCAGTGCCAGCAGGTGACGTCAGAGACCCCTCCTGATAGGTACTTACCTCTTTCAGTAGCCAAGCCTCCTTTCTCAGTAGCCAAACCTCCTTCTCTGGCTATTTAGGGTCTCTCCTCTGGGCTATTCCTCAGATAACTGATGCAAGAGCTCACCAGAGTTCCTCTGCACTTCCCTCTTTGACTTCTGCCAAGGTTCAACCTCTGACTGCTCCAGAACGCCTGCAAAACCGCAACAAACTAGCAAGAAGTCTACCAGCAACATTGTAGCATTTCATCCTGCCGGCTTTCTCAACTGTTTCCTGGTGGTGCATGCTCTGAGGGCTGTCTGCCTTCACCCCCACACTGGAAGCCAAGAAGAAATCTCCCATGGGTCGACGGAATCTTCCCCCTGCCAACGCAGGCACCAAACTTCTGCATCACTGGTCCTCTGGGTCCCCTCTCATCCTGACGAGCGTGGTCCCTGGAACACAGGAGCTGGGTCCAAATGTCTTCCACAGTCCAGTGACCCTTCTGTCCAAAGTTGGTGGAGGTAAGTCCTTGCCTCCCCACGCCAGACAGCAAACCTGTGTACTGCATGATTTGCAGCTGCTCTGGCTTTTGTGCACTTTTCCAAGGATTCCTTTGTGCACAGCCTAGCCTTGGTCCCCAACACTCTGTCCTGCATTGCCCAACTCTCTGAGTTGGACTCCGACGTCGTGGCACCCTCCTTTGTGACTCTGAGTTGACCACTGTCCTCAGATATTCTGAGTGCCTGCTCTGGTACTTTTGCAGGTGCTGCCTGCTTCTGCAGGGGCTCTCTCAGTTGCTGAGTGCCCCCTCTGTCTCCTCCTCCAAGGGGCGACATCCTGGTCCTTCCTGGGCCCCAGCAGCACCCAAAACCCTCAACCACGACTCTTGCAGCTAGCAAGGCTTGTTTGTAGTATTTCTGCCTGGAACCACTTCTTCAACCTCCAGCACGCCACAGGACATCTTCTGAACAAAGGAGAAGTTCCTGACACCTTCCGGTGTTGCCTAATCTTTGGCTTCTTCCACCCAGATGCAGCCCCTTTGCACCTTCATCCGGGGTTTGGTGGTCTGTTGCCCCCCCCGGATACTTTCGTGACTCTTGGACTTGGTCTCCTTCCTTTACAGGTCCTCAGGTCCAGGAATCCGTCTTCAGTGTTTTGCTGGTGCTTGTGGTTCTTGCAGAATTCCCTCTCACAACTATTCTGTCTTTCTGGGGTAGTAGGGTAACTTTACTCCTACTTTTCAGGGTCTTGGGTGGTGTATTTTGGACACCCTTACTGTTTTCTTACAGTCCCAGCGACCCTCTACAACCTCCTATAGGCCTGGGGTCCATTCGTGATTCACATTCCACTTTTGGAGTATATGGTTTGTGTTGCCCCTAGGCCTATGTCTACCTATTGCATTCTATTGTGATTCTACATAGTTTGCACTACGTTTCTTACTGTTACTTACCTGATTTGGGTTTGTGTACATATAATTTGTGTATATTACTTACCTCCTAGTCACTAAAACAAAGTACCTTTATTTTTAGTAACCCTGAGTATTGTGTTTTCTTATGATATTGTGCTATATGATATAAGTGGTATGGTAGGAGCTTTGCATGTCTCCTAGTTCAGCCTAAGCTGCTTTTCCATAGCTACCTCTAACAGCCAAAGCTGCTAGAAACACCTCTATTCTACTAATAAGGGATAACTGGACCTGGCACAAGGTGTAAGTACCACAAGGTACCCACTATAAGCCAGGTCAGCCTCCTACACCTAGCTAATGTAGTTAGATGATTTACGTTTGCACTAATGTGTGACAGATTGAACAAGCATTTGTTCTTGGAGCACCCGATACTTCTTATTATGTTATTTATAACTGCATTGTAATATTTTGCTTGTCTAATGCTGATTCAGATGTGATTCTTCCATAGGTTTGGGTTTCTGACTGCTATTTTGTGTCTTTACAGTGTTTGAGATTTGTTTGCATTAATCTGAGCATTAACTTATAATAAAACCATGTAACTTGATTTCTGACTTGAGTCTTCAGTGTGTGGCAACATTGATTGCACTGTCTAAAATTGTACTGATTAATTGTTGACTAATTTCCCTGACTCTCAACACCATGCATGAACTCAAAGGTTTGTCAACCTCGTTTAGAGCATAACAGGTAAATTCTCCAGCAAAGCTGGTAGCAGAGGACAGTTTAGTCTTCAGGGAGATAGAGAGAGGGGATATAGAGTCTCCGCTAATGAAATTGCCCAGACACAGCCAGAAATTCTAAGACCATGCTTCATTAGGAGGATTAATGGAGTTCCAGCATAGTTCCAATGCAACAGATGTGGTAGCGTCAATATGGTTGCGCTTTGCATTGCTTTTGCTTAAGGTTGTGGTAAAGTGCAGTGATTGTGAAGTGTTTTGTGGAGATTTTGAAGTTATTGTGTGAATTCTGCGCTTACTGCTAAGAAGTTGAGATAAGTAACTGGTCCGACTTTGCATAAGATCCAAGAATATTATACAAGTATAGAAGATACTTGGTTGTTGATGTACTTGTCTGTTGTGAAGTGGTGTTGTTCGTCAGATGTCATCAAAAGTACCATCTGTAAGGTAAATTCTTTTTGTGTGATCGTGAGATGTTGATTTAAGGAAATATTGAGCCTGCAAAGAGGAACTGTATCAATCCGAGTGAGATCCGCTGGTCAAATCAAATTAGAAAATTATTGAGTGTGTGACTAGGTTGGTTATTGTATCTCCATATTGTTTTAAAAGTGTTTGATTGTCCCAAACCTTCACTGAAACAGACAAGGTTGTTGTTGTTTTTGACAATGCTTGCATTCTTTATCCATTTAGGTTTGAGGGAAAGAGTGGGTGTGAGGAAAATTGCAAAGGAGGGTGAGATGCTGCAAGGAGTGATCTTAACGTCACATTGTGCCGCGCTATTATAGGTCAGTTGGTGTGAAGCTGTGCTAGTATTGATGGACTATGCAACAGAGAGTTGCTTTGAAAGCAGAAAGAACTTGTGCAGAGGCAGGATAAGATAATCAACAGAAAGCTGTTGAGGAGTGACATAATTGAAGGAACTAGACATTATCCTGCCTTAACCAAGGAAGATGAGGAAAAACCTAGACCAAATGAAAAGAAAAAACAGGAAACGACAGGTGATAGTGATAATAAAGGTGATAATTGTGAGAGTGATTCAGACGAAGAGATTATAAATCAGCTACTTCTGAATTGTCCACTATCATATAATGCTGTCCAAACATGGGATGCAACTGAGAGACCGAGAAATTAGACTTTTTATGTGCCTACCGCACTAATAGAACCAAATGTTGATCAGATCAAACAGAATATAGGGATGCCTATTCCCTCAGACACACTGAGTGTTCCAGTGACAATAGGCCCCCTTGTTCCATTGTATAGTCCAGGAATAAAAGGAAATCATACACATGCTTTAGCTGTTCCAATTGTCCCGATGGAAATTAATACCCTAGTAAATTGGAATACTCCAAGAGACACAACCATTAGATGACTTTCTGTAGTCCAGTGACAAATAACCCCTACACTCACTCCAAACTCAAACCTGAGGAGAATTTCCTCCTAATGCTAGACTTCCTGAAGGATCGCCTACATCTTTCCTGCCCAGAGATCATGCTACCCAAATTCTGGTTGTAGTACCCATAAGAGGAAATCACTCATGGATTTGTCAGATTCAGAAATGTCTGTTGTTAAGACCCCAGAACATGTCAAATCAAACTCCTGTAGAGGAGAGATAATGCTAAATACCCAGTAGAGAAAGAAGGTTTACGTGCTCAAGAATTCAATAATTGGATTAAGATTTTAGAATGTAAAAATGAAGCAGGTCCATCAGGACTTAGTGAAAGAGCATTGCAGATCACACAGAGAGAGAGAGAGAGAGAGAGAGAGCGCTAAACGTATACAAATTGAAAGTGGAATTAAATGAGATGATATTAGGGACCTTTGATTAAATACAATTAGACACTTACAGGGATGATAAACTATGGTTCATGTGCAAAGACATTACCAGATGTGCAGTACAAGTTTATGAGAGATTAGCTGATTTGGAGCAGAAGTACAAGATTGATTTAGAAAAGGCTAAAACATTACAGAAGTGTTATCAGCTAGGTTTCACTGACCGAGACATTAAAAACTTGAGATCCCCGACTGAAATTGCAGATTAGGGAATTAATTAGCTGCATTCAAAATGGAGTGAATTAGATAAATGAGAAGGACGATGGGAAAAGAATAAGGATCCGGCTAGAGCAGAAGAGAGTGAGGAAGATGTACACAAGCTACCTACGAGAGAAGTTTCTAGTGAAGAATGTGTTCACATACTCTGAGGTAGAGGTGACATTCTGGGCCTGAGTTAGATATTGGTGAACAAGCTACTCCATCACAACGGTGACGGATATTCCGTCTGCTGAAATCTAAATCCCATAGGAAACCATGTTATTTAGATATCAGTGGATGGGATATTGTCACCATTGAGACGGAGTAACACCTCCGCCAACATCTAATTCAGGCCCTCAGTAAGTTACAAATAATTTCCCAAAATTGAGAGAGAAGCCTGTGGAATGATATCAACAGCCTGATAGATTTGTTAAACTTTCAAAGATTTTGTTGGAAGATCTGAATACATTGTTTGACAAAGTTGTTCCAAGTAATTTGTGCGCTAAATGCAAATTGTTTGTTGATTGGCCTGAGAAAGAACCCATTAGAGATCCTCTGACAAAGTGTCCATCTCCATTTGTGATGACAAAGTTTCATTAAGTGATTGCATTTCTGAAAACAAAGGTGTCCTCTAAGGATATTGATTAGCTGATGATTTGCTGAATGACTCAAGAATCTAAGGATTCAATTAATTTCTACTATGACCAATTGCTGCAGGCTTTCATGCATTTCAGTGGTACAGAAACTAATGAGGTAAAGATCATGGGGCATTTCGTAATCTGGTTTGTGCAGGGATTAAAGCCAGACATAAAACACATGATTCAGCAGCACTTGATTTGTTTTCAGAACAAACCCATAGATGAAATCCTGTGATGTGCAAAGAATCGCAGTGATGAATTAGAATTGAAGCGCAATAAATGAAGGAGACGCTCGTGATAATGTAGTTGAAGGCTGCAAGGAGAAGTCCAGTTTGTAGGGAACACTGATGATATCCAGGGAGTGTATTAATAGGGAGCACAAACAATGCAAGGTGGTAATGGTTTTCAGTCACACAGTAGAGGACAAAGAGCTCCAATAAATCTGAGTACAGGTTTGGATATGATGACTTTGAACAAATCTATCCCATATCACGGTTGTGGCAAATTGTGGATTTGGAAGAGGGAGTGTCCTGTAAATCCGAAAAATATTCAGATGCAGAATGGTGGTTTTGTGCAGACGCAGGGAAATAAACAGATTCAGGCCCAGCAGAAAGAACGTCCAGGAATGCAAAATTCTAATCTTCCCTTGAGAAAACAGATGCCAGTTCCACAAGCCCTGATACTCCAGCCCAGAACAAACGTCCCCAGGAAAAATTCTAATCAGTTCCCAAATGCAAATACTAATCCCTTTGTGAATCAGTACCCTGTGATCAATATGGATGATGAATGCCTTTCAGACAGTTCTCAATGATGGTGTCTGATGGGGGAGGAGGAATGCGTACCTGGCACTAATTTAGTGGTAGACCAGAGTGGTCCATATGTTCATGGTAATGTGAATGGACAATCCGTGTAATTTTTGGTTGACACCAGTGCTACCAGCTCTACTGTGAGAACAGCAGAGTCCCCAAACTTCCGCCCCTCTCAGGAAAAATATTTAAATTTGTAGATGTTGCAAGCAAACAATTGACAAGCCCAGTCTCAGAAGCTGTACCTGTAAAAATGGGATCCTTTGAGGATAATCACTAATTTGTTGTGTGTGATTGGAGTCCTTTGAGTCTGCTTGGACGCAACCTACTGTGCAAGTTAAAATATTCTACCTATTGCACTCCAGAAGGCATAGAGATAGGGACTCATGATGAAGATGTGGAATTAATCATGGTGAATCAAACCTGAGTGCCAAATTATCCCTTGCTTACTTGTGAAGATTTGCTTGATGATCTGAAAGTTACAGTGTTACCTGGAGTTGGGGACCGTCCAGGAAAAAATATAGGTCTCATTAAAGGTGTTGAACCTGTACGGAAAACAATTAAATTAAATGCTGTGTATTCTAGAACCCTGCAATACAATTTGACTCATGAAACTATTACACCAGTGATCAATTCTATGATTGAAGAAGGGATATTGATATTGATAAATGGGAGTGTATGTAACTCTCCCATTATGGGACTGAGGAAGCCCAATGGAAAATGTTGTATTGTTCAAGATCTTAGAAAGGTAAACTAAATAATGGTTCCTTGTTGTCCCATGGTACCAAATCCAGCAGTAATTTTGTTTCAGATTCCATGTGAGTAGAGTAATTAACTGTGATTGCTTTGTGCCAAGCATTTTTCTCAATATTGTTGTATGAAGAGAGACAGTTTCTCTTCGCATTTCAGTTTGGCATTCATGTTTTGGCATGGTCCAGAGTCCCAGAACGGTATGCAGTGAGTCCATCAATTTTCAACCAGATTCTTCAGAAGAACCTGGAGTCCCTGGAGATGCCCTTTCATTCTGTCTTGATTCAGTATATTGCCGATTTACTGGTGGCATCAAATATGCAGGATGCTTGCAAGCACAATACCACTGCCCTGTTGAACCACTTAGCTTAGAATGGACGTAAAGTTTCCCTAACCAAATTGCATTACTCTCAGGAAAAAGTCTTGAACATTGGACATCTCATTGAGAAAAGTGCAAGGAATGTTTCACAAGAGAGAACCTCAGCAATTATAAAACCAAATCCCCCATTTTTAGGAATGGTTTGCTACTGTTGTCAGTGGATTCCAAACGTTACTTTTTTGTCCAAGCATTTGCAGAGGCTGACGCACAAGAATGTGTCTGATTCGGTACCATTGGATGACAACTGCATAAGTGCCTTCACAGTGCTGAGAGAACACCCATGTTGTGCCCCTGCTCTGGGAAAGCCTGATTACAACAAAAGTTTTACTTTGTACTGCAGTGAGAGCGAGGGATGGTCTCTTTCAGTGCTAACTCAGATGCATGGAAACTTACACAGACCTGTGGCACATTTCTTCAGCCACACTTGATCCAGTAGCTTCAGCTTTGCCTGATTGCCTTAAAACAGTTGCAGGAGTAGGTGTCAGCATAGACCAGTGCAAAAGCATTGTTATGGGCCATTCTTTGAATGTTTTTGTACCCTATTCGGTTGAGGTTTTGTTGACATGCATGAAAACTCAACATTTAACTAACAGTAGGCTGAAGAGGTATGAGCAGACCACCTTAGCTGCTCAAAATGTAAACCTCAGGAGGTGCAGTGCTTAGAATCCTGATATGTTGATGTCCCTTCCTGTGAAGGATGTTCGATATTTATGCAATTGAACATGACTGTCTAGCTGTCACTGAACTATCACCAACCTGAGACCTGACATACAAAATACGCCACTTACTGAACCTGATTATGTTAAGTTAATTGATGGCTACTGTTTGAGAGACAATGAAGGAAACCTGAGAGCTGCCTAGGCAGTCTGTACTGTCTCAGGTGTGATCAAAGCCTCCTGCCTTCAAGGAGTCTTTTCTGCAGAAGTGGTTGAAATAGTTGCCCTACAAGAGCATGCTGGGTTTCAGACCAGCTGAAGGTGATAATTTTCACTAATAGTCAGGTTGGCCTTGGTGTGGTTTATGACTTTGGACAGTTATGGAACCAGAGATATTTCATGACCTCTTCTCGATCTCCAATTACAAATTGAGACAAGGTATATGATTTACTGAATTAATTGCAGTTGCCAGATCAAATTGCAGTTGTCAAGTGTTCTGCACACCGCAAACGCACTGATTATGTCACTGTTGGCAATAATTATGTGGATGAGATAGCCAGATATTTTGCCTTGAATGTTTATGTGTTCAATGGTGAAAAACGCTAATGAGGCTCAGATGAGACAGATTACAATCTCTTGTTAACTACTGCGGATACCTGGGAGAAAGTGAAGACATTGCAAGGAGTGTCAGAAGCTGCAAAAAAGAGTTGGATCAGAACAGAATGTGTCAAACGGGATGAGGATGATGTTAATATTTCAAGTGATTGAAGAATTGTGATACCTAACAGTTTGTTACTATGGCAAGACATTACCATGGTCGAGCTCATGTGGGACGTGGTGCGGCCATTCTGACAGAAATAGTTTAACCCCAGATTTAGGTTTCATGTCAGCAGATGATTGTTGGCAAGCGAACTGCAGTTACACTGAGTCACATAGGGAGATCAGGGGTACCTTCCAACCGGATGCAGTTACACTACATAGAGCAGCATGTATGCAATGGACTGCACAGAGAGTGGGTGAAACCACAGAAAATTTGGTTGAGAGACTGGGCACGCTCCTCAACCACTGTAAGTTCAATTTAATTAATGATGAGGAAGCAACACGTCTAGGAGTTATTGACGGATGCCTGTCAGATTTATTTAAACAAGGAATGCTGAGAAAAACTTCTAGTCTGGAGTGAGTTCTCATGGCTGCCAGAAATGAAGAGCATGAAATCAACAAGCTGCTGACATCAAGGCTGGAGGTGTCCAAAGTAAGTCAGTCATCAACATGAAAAGCAAGAAGTAGCACTGAGCTAAAGGACACAAAGGGGGTCATTCTGACTCTGCCGCCCGCCAAAGTACCGCCGTCAGAATACCGCTGCGCGGAAACCCCCTTCCACGAGGATGCCGGCTCCGAATGGAGCCGGCGGAGTGGAAAGGGTGCGACAGGTGCAGTTGCACCCGTCGCGATTTTCAGTGTCTGCTATGCAGACACTGAAAATCTTGGTGGGGCCCCCAGGGGCCCCACGACACCCGTAACCGCCAGCCAGGTTCTGGCGGTCAAAACCGCCAGAACCAGGCTGGCGGTAAGGGGGTCGGAATCCCCATGGCGGCACTGCCTGCAGCGCCGCCATGGAGGATTCCTCAGGCCAGGGGAAAACCGGCGGGAAACCGCTGGTTTCCCTTTTCTGACCTCGGCTTTACCGCCGCGGTCAGAATTGGCCTGGATGCACCGCCAGCATGTTGGCGGTGCATCCGCGGTCCCCGGGCCGCCAGGGTCGGAATGACCCCCAAAGTGATGTCTCCACTGAAAAAGAAGTTGTGGTTCAGTTGTGGATTTACATTTCCACACAAAGATAAATGCCCTGCCATTGGACAGATATGCAAAGGCTGTTTCTAACAGTTTTCAAGGCAAAGGAAAAAGTAAGTGTGTCACTGCTAGAATACAAAATGAATGCCCGAACATTCCAGAAGCGATGTTCGAAGCATACCAAGGCTAAGCTACAGCAACAGTTGAAACAAATCAACACCAACCGAAGTCGATCGTCATTGAAATCATCATCAAAAAGATCTTCAGTATCAATATCAAGTGAACGTGAAGAAGATGGTTGGGCAATGTCGAAATTTACCTCAGAAAAATGTGCATACGTTAGATTGGCCGCATGTGAAGAAAAATACCAGTCAAAGACAAGTCTACATAAAAAAGCACCAAAGCCATTCAAACACTGTCCGAAGAGTACACAGAAACTAAATAGGTGTTTAATACCTTTCATTCTCAACAGTGGTGAGTCGATAAATATTATGCCTGAAGAGAAATATAATGAATTATCTCCGTTGCCACAACTGACGTCATGGAAAAATAAAGTATATACAAGGGCTGCATCAATGTCATTGAAAAACCAAGGTTCATTCAGAGAGACGATGAAACACAAGAAGACAAAAGTATAAGCGCCCATTCATGTGCTGCAAGGCCCCGCGTCAAGTGCCTTTTTTTTTTAACTTTCAGCACAGCTGCTGATATAGGGCTGACTTCAGTGAACCACAGGATGAATGCTCATCATGAAATAGTTAGTTCCCTTCGTTATTTCATGGGTTAGGAAAACTTAAGAAAAGAAAAGCACAATTGCATATTCATGATGACACCCATTCTGTTGCTCAAAGACATTGATAAATTGCATTTCATTTACAAGAAGCTTTTGAAATGGAACTCAAATCATTACTTAAACATGATATCATTGAGCATTCCTCTGATCCAAAGCCAGTGGTTTCTCCCAAAGTGATAGTAGCCAAAAAAGACAGTGAAGGAGCTGTTTGCATTTATTTGGATATGCTTCAAGCAAACAAGGCAATTGAAAGAGAACAACATCCAGGTTCACACATTGCTGACATGATAACACAATTGAATGGTGCAAAGGTCTTCTCTCACTTTGATTTAAATAAAGAAAATCATCAGTTTGGTCTACTGCGATATAAAAGATTAAGGGGCATATTTACAAGCCCCATAGCGCCACTGGAGCATCAGTGTTTGTAGCGCTCTGGTGGAGCTGTGCATTATGCATATTTACAAGGTGGCGATAAGTCAATTTTTGTGACTTAACACCGCCTTTTAAATATCCCCCTAATGCAGTTTTCTGCGGCAGAGGGGTGTGCAGTGGGTGTTTCTGCAGCACACATAGAAAGAGCAGCAAAATAACAATAAATTATTGTTTATGTGCAGGAAGGTGCCTCTTCTTAAACATAAACAATCATTCAAAATGACGTTTCGTACTTCCATGTGTGCTACATTATACAGCACACATAGAAGTGCCAAGTTACCATTGTAGATTGTTTATGTGCAGGAAGGGACAGCTTCCTGCATGTAAACAATCAATCCCCTCAATGGAGACACCCTTGCACTATGGTGCAAGGATGCCTGTGTTGGAGCTAGGCAACTAAATTTAGCGCCGGGCAGGGATTAACTAGGGGTGTACAGTATTTTAGTAAATGCTGCTGCTGATTTGGGTGCAGCACTGCGCTGCACCATTTTGTTGTAAATCTAGGCTTAAGTTTCAATGTGTCATCAGCTGCAGAGCTTTCTCAAGATGTCAATCAACATATACAGCCTGCTACGAATGCTTTCAACAATAGTGATGTCATATTAATTTTCATAACTACACAGAAGGAGCATGATAATGCTCTGAAACAAGTGTGTTGTTTACTTGTTGATGCAGGATTAACTTTAAATGCAATAAATGTGAATTCCATTAGACAGAGCTAAAGCTCTTTGGCCATATCTTTTCTGATGGGGGTCTGACAAACCGGATCCAGATAAAGTACAAGCAACTGCCTGTCCCCCACAAGATGTTTCCATGTTATGTTCATTCCTTGGCATGGCCAGTCACTCTTCCAGGTACGTACAAGAATTTGGCACTGTGAGTGCTCCATTGAGAGAATTGACAAAACAAAATGTTTCATTTCATTGGTCACATGAATGCAAGCAACAAGCTATTGAGAATGCTATTGAAATGGCATATTTTATTCCATATTTTCATACAGAAGTTATTGTTGACGCTAGGCCTGTTGGGTTAGGTGCAATGCATGTACAACACAGTGGACACCAAAATGCTCCAAGCATCTGCAAGCAAACATTTGCCCCAAACTGAACGTGTTTATTCACAACCTGAGAAAGAAAGTTTAGCAGTTTTGTGGGCTTGTTAACATTTCTGCATGTTCTCATATGGAAAGCTTTTTACTCTTGTGACAGATCATCAAGCATTGTTGACCATCCTCAGCAATCCAAAGGCCAAGGTGCCTCCTTGCGTGGAACATTGGGGTCTAAGATTATAAGAATGCAACTACACAATTGTGCACCATAAAGGTAAAGATCAAACCCCTGCTGACTACTTCTGCAGAGTGCCTATACAGTTTCATGGTACCCCTTCCAAGATGGCCGAAGCCCATATCAATTTCATTGTGAAATCAAACATATCCACTGCCATTTTGTTGGAGCAAATTGTCACTGCCACAAGTCAAAATAGTGACATGTGAAAACTGAAAGACATTGCACGTCAGTCTTCGATCCAGCACACTCGACCTCTTGCCAGTGACAGTGAATACCTGAAGTTAAAAAATGTCAAAGATGAATGGTATGTGACTCAAGAAAGCATTACCCTGAGATGTTCGAGAATTGTTTCTCCAGAAAGTCTGCAACAACAGATAATTGAAGTGGCCCATGAAGGCGGTTGTGAAATTGTTGCCCCAAAACAAGCTCTCCAAGAGCGAGTTTGGTTTTCTCCTCTCGATGAGAGAGTGGAAGAGAATTAAAGGCCTGTCCTCTATGCAACTGCCTGTCATCACAAAACACTCAATACACCCTAAGCATGTTAGAGTTGCCAAAGCATGCATGGGAAAGAATTGCTGTTAACTTTTTCTGTCCTCTTGACAAAGGACATCACCTGATGGTGATTGTTGATAAATGCTCCTGTTTTCTCTTGATAGACAATCTCCCAACTATAACTCAAGTGGGCGTCATCAAGAGATTAGACAGTATCTTTGAGGCATGGAGTGTTCCTTCAATCTCAAAATCTGACAATGGCTAACCATTCAACAGTCGAGAATTCAAAGACTTTCTTAGTCATCTTAATGGAAAGCATCAGAAGAGCACACCTATTTGGCCATTGGCCAATGGCCTTGTCAACGTTTAATGAGTAGATTGGAGAAAGCTGTTCAGTGTGTTGAATTGGAAAAGCTGAACCTTAAACCTGTCTTGAATTTTACTCTGTGAGCTTACCGTTCGACCCCTCCCTTGCCCACAGGCAAAAGCCCTCCAAATTTGGTGATCAGGAGAGCCATGATAACCAAGTTACCTCTACGGATCGACAGAAGATTTAGGCCCTCACTGTGACCCTGACGGTCAGTGATAAAGTGGCGGTAATACCGCCAACAGGCTGGCGGTAAATACCGCCAAATTATGACCATAGCGGAAAGATCTCCGATAGACAGCCAATGTACCACACTGACTGCCAGGGCAGAAACAACAGCCACCACGATAGTCACCTACAGCCAGGTGGAAGTCAATGTTTGGCCCACCATATTAAGACACTGCAAACCGCCACCTTTTCTGGGGTGGTACCAATGACATCAAAAGCCTGGCGCAAACTGAGCTCAGAAGGGAAAGGACTCACCATTGTAGACAGAGGGAAGAACCACACTGCCATGGAACCTGAACTGCATGTCTTCCAGATGATATTCCATGTTCTACTCCACCACGAACACCAACGCCGGCAAAGACGACTACAGTGAGTACAGCCACCGAGCACACAAGGGGGTGGGGAGGAAAAAGAGAGTGACACGCACAACACACACCACATACACACACATCATACATACAACCAGATGCATTACCAAAACAATTTTACCCCCTAACTCGTCTGAATAATGCAAGGACAAAACGATTTTGCAAAAGTGAATGTAATGAGATCAACACAGTGTGAAAAATAAGTTATGCAAGATAATAGATATATATACATATGTACAGAAAAAGGGACACAGCCTAGTCCACAATTTGCGTAGACCACATGGCCACAGGCCAAAGACCAAAGCCACACATGTCACCTGCTTCAACATGGAAAGAACACTGCAGGGGCATCAGTTGGTTAATAGGCAGGCACCTCAGGGGGACGGGGCACAGGGGGTACCAGAGCCAGGAGATGTAACAAGACCAGTGGTTCTGGAGGGGGCAACGTGCCCTGTGCTTGATCCTGTGGAGTGCAGGGTCACAGTCTCTCAGGTGGGTGTCTTGCCCACTGGTTTTGGATTGGGCAGTCTGCACAGCAGCCCATGGAGGCAGGAATATATACCGTCCGCCGGCGGTGACGGCTGCACAGAAGTGGTGCTACTGGTGGGGGGAGGCTCCTGTCCATCCCCTGCAACCTTGGACAGTTTCACAGTGGTGGTGCTGCTGGTGGGGGGAGGCTCCTGCCCATCCCCTGCAACCTTGGATGGCTGCACAGTGGTGGTGCTGCTGGAGGGGGGAGGCTCCTGCCCATCCCCTGCAACCTTGGATGGCTGCACAACCTTGGTTGGCGGTGGGTGCTCAATCACAGTTCCTGGACGAGGCCCCTTGCTCTTCCTGCCTGCTGGTGCAGGCTCCTTGGCCTTTCTGATGGCAGGTGCAGGCTCCTTGCTCTTCCTGCCTGCTGGTGCAGACTCCTTGGCCTTTCAGGTGGCAGGTGAGGCTCCTTTCCCTTCTTGCCTGCTGGTGCAGTCTCATTCCCCTTCAGGCTGGCTGGTGCAGGCTCCTTCCCCTTCAGGACATGTGGCCTGGATCCCTTTCTACCATGAGTGGGTGCGGTGAGGACTGGGCCCGTGGACTGTGTGGCTGAGGTGCTTGGATGGGTTCTTCCTATTCTAGCCATACGTGCAGGATGGGGGAGGGATAGGGAAGAGGTCAATGGTGGATAGGAACAGTTTTTTAGGGACATTGGGGTGGGAAGATGGAGAAGGAATGGGAGTGGAGGATGAGGGTGTGGTTGTTGGAGGTGTCTGCTGCTTTTGGGTGCAGGTGCATGGGCTCTATGCTGCTGTGAGGTGGATGGCTGTTGGGTGTCTGAGTGCTTGCGTTTTTGTACTTTAGGAGAGGAGGGGACAGATACAGTAGGAGAGGAAACAGAGGACGTGTGCATGGCTGTTGTGGAACTGACTGTCAGTGAGGTGTGTTTTCTACTTGGTGTGGTGATGCTGGTAGTGGATGATGATGTAGTGCATGCAGGTGGGAGTGTGGACATAACTGGGTGTGAGGCGGAGGAGGAGGAGGAGGGGGAAACAGTGGAAATAGTGGATGTTGTGTCTGCAACTGGATGCAGTGTGGTGCTTGTGTTTGCCTGTGGCACTCTTGGGTGTTGTCATGTGTGCATGCTCATCTGTATGTGTGCTTGGAATAGGTTGGGGTTGAGGGGAATGGGACTGGGCAGTGGAAGTCGAAGGGTGATGGTAGAAACAGGGACAATGGCTGCCATCAGAGAGGAGGCCAGGATTGATCGCTGTTGAGCCACCAATCTAGTGTGAATGCCCTTCAGGAATGCATTAGATTGTTGCATCTGGGCAGCCAGACCCTGGATGGCATTCACAATGGTTGACTGACCTACAGAGATGGATCTCAGGAGGTCAATAGCCTCCTCACTCAGGGCAGCAGGGCTAACTGGGGCAGGGCCTGAGGTGCCTGGGGTGAAGGAGATGCCTACCCTCAGGGGTGAACGGGCACAGGCAACTTGATGAGTGGCTGCAGGGAGAGCAGTGCTGGTACGGGGATGGCGGCTTTACCTGTAGCTGGGGTGGTCACAGAAGTGTCCGCCCCCACCAGGGAGCTTCCATCGGAGGAGGTGTCTGTGTCAGAACTGTCCCCTCCAGTCTCCGCCATAGTGTTCTTCTCACCCTCCGTCCCACAGGGACGCTCAGCGTCAGTGGACTCTGCCTCCTGGGTCCTGTGGGATGGAGCTCCCTCCGTCACTGGTGCCTCTGGTCCTCCGCTAGATGATGCTAATGCACATACGGACAGGATCACAAAACAGAAACGGTGGGAAAGAGACAAAGGATACACTTGGTCAATGGCTGCACCAACACCACCGTTGGCGTACACAGCACCGTCACACAAGGGGAACAGCCTTACGCAGTATGCATTGCACTACCAGAGAAATAGTCAGCGGGAGGAGTGGCAAACAACGCCAAATGCAGCACAGCTGGGACCCAGCGCAGCCCTGACCAGTAGTGGATGCCTACGAGCTGGGTTGCAAGATTTTCCCTTCTGAACCTTAGCCACCAGGGGACCTACGCTGGAATGTCTGGCCTGCCCTAGGGGCACCCACTGACACACAACCACTACCCGTATACCACCCTACCATGCGTACGTTGTAATGAAGGGCACTGTACTAACCCCCTTGTGGCTGCTGTGATGCCCTCAAGCGCCCAACCAGCTCTGGATAGGTCACTGCCAGTATGCAGGCCATCAGGGGGGTATGGGTTTGACAGGCACCCCTTCCTCATTGGGAGGCCATCCCCAGCTGGCCTCCGTCATCTTCTGTTCCCAGCGTCTCAGGTCCTCCCACCGTTTGTGACAGTGGGTGCTCTGCCTCCCATAGACCCCCAGGGTCCGCACGTCCTTGGCGATGGCACTCCATATACCTTTCTTTTGATGAGCGCTGACCTGCAGAGGTAATACACACAGGAAAATAGCTTTAGACAAGCAGTCCTGCCTGTTGCTGACATGGCCCACCATACCCGTTTCCATCTCCATTTACACACACATAGCCCAACACACAACCTGTATGCCGCCCAGAGGACATCCACCCACCTGATATCCGCTATCCGTCACCCCACTGGGATCCCCCGCCTTGTGCAAGTGCTATCTGTACTCCATTTCCTGGCAACTGGTTCTTTCCAAGTAACAGTGGGCTTGGTAGCAGCAATGTCACAGCCAATGTTCTCAATAGTGCTGACAAGAGTGTTCTCTGCCATGATAAAACACATGTGCAGCTCATTGTTTTCCCCCAGGTTGAAGATTTGGCCACAGTGAAGGCCGAGTTCTATGCAATGGGACATATCCCCAACATAATTGGGGTGATTGATGGAACACATATTGCATTTGCCCCCCCTGCCAGAATGAACAGGTGTTCAGGAATCGGAAGAGTTTCCACTCAATGAATGCACAGATGTTGTGCCTTGCAGACCAGTACATTTCCCACGTCTATGCTAAGTATCCTGAGTCGGTGCATGATGCCTTTGTCCTGAGGAATAGCAGCATTCCAAATGTGATAGCCCAATTACAGGGGCACAGGGTGTGGCTAACAGGGGAGCCCTGGTTCCCACCCAGTATATGTTGGTGTATGGGTATGGTGTGGGCCATATGGGATAGTGTGTGGCTAAATGTTGTCCCTCAGTATCTGCAGGTGACTCTGATTACCCAAACCTATCATGGCTGCTGACCCATGTGAGAAATGCCAAGACAAGGGCAGAAGAACGTTATAATGAGGCCCATGGGCGAACCAGAAGGATGATTGAAAGAACCTTTGGCCTCCTGAAGGCCAGGTTCCGGTGCCTCCATCTAACAGGTGGATCCCTCTGCTACTCACCAAAGAAGGTCTGCCAGATAGTGGTGACATGCTGCATATTGCATAACCTGGCCCTCAGACGCCATGTCCCATTCCTGCAGGAGGAGGGGGCTGGAGATGCCCGTGTGGCAGCAGTAGACCCTGGGGACGGTGAGGATGAGGAGGCAGAGGATGAGGACAACAGAACATCTGTGATCCGACAATACTTCCAATGACACACAGATAGGACAGTGTTACTTCACATTTCAATTACATTTGTTTGAATTTGTGTTGCAATGGCATGCTGATAATTTCCACTTCTATGCCCCCATACTGTTCCCTCTGGCAATTTGTCTTGCAGATGTTGGTGATGTGACAAATACTACTGGTGTGTGATAATTACAGCCGGCCACAGGTCATTAATCTATGCTCATCGTATGTACAGTTAATTAGCAATGTTTGTACCTGTTTCAATGAATACATATTAGATAAACATACTCCAAATAGATTTATTTTATAGGGTGTTTATTGAAGTACCAAGATATAGGGGGAAAGTGCAATGGGATGGGGTGGTGATGGAGGAAAGTCCAGGGTATTGTTCCAGTCCATTTGTAGCACAGGTGCATTGCCAAAGGGGCCATAGGAAGGGGAGCATTGGTAGTTCAAGATGGACAGGGTGACTGAGTGGGACACAAGGGTGACAATCAGGAGAGTCTCATTTCCTGGCGGGGTCTTGGCAAGTGTCTCTGGCTTCTGTCTGGATCGCAGGGAACGTTTGTGGGGTGGTTCACCTTCTGCAGGGGGAGGGGTGCTGGTGGCATGTGAGTCCTTTGGCGGGGCCTCCTGGCCACTAGTGGACGCGGAAGTGGAAGGCTGTTCAGATGTCTGGCTAGTGGCCCACTGGTGTGAGACTGCCTCCCTCATAATATTAGTCATATCTGCCAGCACTCCTGCTATGGAGCTCAGGGTGTTGTTGATGGCCTGCAAGTCCCCCCTAATCCCCTGGTACTGTCCCTCCTGCAGCCACCTGTTCTCCTGCACATTGTCCAGGATCTGGCCCATTGTGTCCTGGGAATGTTGATAAGCTCCCAGCATCTCTGCAAATGCCTCCTGGAGAGTCAGCTCCCTGGGCCTGTCCTCCCCCTGGCACACTGCACTCCTCCCAGTTTCCCTGTTGACCTGAGCCTCTGTCCCATGAACCGTGTGCCCACTACCACTGACCCCAGGTCCCTGATTGTCTTGGGTATGAGGTAAAAGGAAAATTAAGGCCTATGCAGACAAGCAGGGACATGCAAAAAATATTGTTTTCACTAGAGGACATCAAATGCTTGCCCAGCAATCTAGAAAATGTAAGTCTGATGCTTCATTTGATGCTGAGCCATTTCATGTTGTAACCAGCAAAGGACACATGGGCCTTCATTACAACCCTGGCGGTCCAAGACCGCTAGGGCTGTTTTGGCTGAAGCACCGCCAGCAGGCTGGTGGTGCTTCAGAGGGGATTAGGACTGCGGCGGTACTGCCGCGGTCGCACCGCCGGGGCCGGCGGTTTCCTGCCACATTTGCCCTGGCGGTGATAATCCGCCAGGGCAGTGCTGCTTGCAGCGCTGCCCAGGGGATTACAAGTCCCCCTACCACCAGGCTTTTCCTGGCGGTTTGAACCGCCAGGAAAAGGCTGGCGGTACGGGGAGTCATGGGGCCACTGGCATGGGCAGTGCAGGGGCCCCCTGACAGGGCCCTGTGCAGCTTTTCACTGTCTGCATAGCAGACAGTGAAAAGCCCGACAGGTGCAACTCTGTTTCCGCCCGCCGGCCCAGCGGGGATGTCATAATGGGCACCGCGGGAGTGCGGCCGCACAGCGGTTACAACTTGGCAGGCGGCATGTTGTAATGACCCCCATGGTGTCTTTCCAACATCCTGGGAAGCTGATTACCTGAGAGTCCTCGCATTTCTGACATGTAGGTCACCGCTCGTCAGATAAAGGTGTCAACATGGAGAATGGTTCTGAAAAGACAATTGAGAAACCCCTGACTGTTGCTTTTCTTGCTATGCCCAAGTAGATTGTGGACACTTCTATTGGCAGTTCCTAGTTTCCGAAGACACGATTAGGATGAGTAATCAGAGCACCGTGAAGGGTCATCGAAGAACTATGATTGTGTATATATTTGTAAGAAATTGTAATTTTTAAGTTAACAGAGTGGGAGATGTAGTCTTGCATGAGTTATTAATGATGAAAATCCTTTGGCTCCTGATCGACTCTGTGGAGCTGTTATGTACCTGTTAGAGCATGGTGAAGTAAAAGCATGTTTAGAATGTTGAGTGTGTGGTTACATGCAGGTGAATAAAGACTTGTAATACCCAGGTCCGTATGTGGCATAGACATTGGCGGGTACCCAGGTTGGGGAAGATGCAACACCATAGACAAAATATCAAAAGGCAGTGAGACAAAGTGGTCTCAAGTCATTTATGTCCTCTAAAACTGTCTTGCCTATTCAGCCCAGAAACACTGTGTATATTGGTATATATACTGTAGACTCATACCTTTAAAGATAATTATTGAAAATGAAAGTTCTAGAATGCAAAGTGCTGGCAATTCACATGCATGGCTGGCTGAATGTATTGCCTGTGTCCAGAAACCATCTGGCAGCCATAACTATGGTTGTTTTGTCTTAAAGGCACCGTTCAACTCTCTACCTATTCTTTGGATTTATGAACATTTTCCGCCAAAAGTATGCTCCAGTCACATTTTCTGAATGAAGTGTCAATTGCAGGCATGTAAGTAATTTGAGTGTTCAAAAATGTTGGACCTGGCCCTTTTAGCAGGTTCATCCCTTGACATTTTGCCTCCTTCTTCCTATTTTTTCAAACCTCTCGCTGTTGGCTCTAGGACTCTGAGCACTTTATCACTGCTGATCAGTGCTAAGGTGCAGGTCCTCCCCCTTCTAAAGTTTGTATGATTGGTTTATACCTAATTGGTATATTTAATTTACCTTAATCCCCTGGTATGGTGGTATCTCTATACGCAGGGCTTGCAAATTAAATGCTACTAGCGGGCCTGCAGCGCTGCTTGCGACACCCAATGAAGTAGCCTTTCAAACCTGTCTCAGGCCTGCTAGTGCAGGGCCTGCATGCTCAGTTTTCTGCCACAGGGACCTGGCATCTAAATTTACTTGCCAGGCACAGAACTCCCCTTTCACTACATGTACGTCACCCCTAAGGTAGGCCCTATGGGCAGAGTGCTATGTATGTAGAAGGCAGGACATGAGCCTAGTTGTGTGGCCTCTTCTGGCAGTGACAAACAGCCTATTTGGTTTCTCACTGCTGTGAGGGCTGCCTTCTCATAGGATTGCATTGGAAATGCCCTGCCTTGTGTGTAGGGTGAATTGATTTATGAGGGGAAGTGTAGGCATGTTTGGTATGGCTGTAACGGTAGTGAGAAATGCTGCTTACAGGTACTTTTTATGGATGATACATTTTCCTGATGTTCCTGCTATGGACGTGTGGGAATTGTTATGCTAACCTGTTTCTGATGATGTGCCATATATGTACTGATGGTCCTTTTATGGGCATGACAGACTGGCATGTTTTTATTACTGTCATATGTTTTACAATGTTCCTGGTGTGGGTATTCACAATATTTCTATGACAAGTGCATTTCCTTAGCAATGTGATTCCTGACTACTGCTTATGTTGCAGAATAATAAGTAACGTGTGTTTGTGTGACTACTGCTGATTTTTGCAGAGTAGCTATTGTGTAACTTTCTAACAACTGCTTGAGTAGCAGGGTATTACTGACATGTTGTGTCTGGTCTAATTATGTTTTGTGCAATACAGTCTATTTTTCTATAACTTGGTGTTATGTTTCCTTTGTGGTGTGGATAGTGTGTTGCGTGTGTTGTGTGTGTTGTGTGTGTTTGTGCAAACGCTTTACACATTGCCTCTGTGATAGGCCTGACTGCTCGTGCCAAGCTACCAAGGGGGTGAGCAGGAGTTATCTTGGACCTGTAACTCCCTTACCTTGACTAGAGTTGGTGGGTTCTGCCTGGCTTAGGTGCATACCCTAGCCAACAAGAAACCTGATTACTAACAAAATACATTACAGGAACTGACATCACATGTCCCCGGCACCATACTGAAGCAAATGCAGCAAGTGACATTAGATACGTTGCTATAGTAAATGTAAACTGAGCATCTTTAAAACGTGACGAACGTAGCTGAGCATGTGCAACCAATTTATAAAATGACATAGATCTCACACAAATCTAGATTTATGGCTAAAATGAATTGTATGTCTTCACAACTTATTGACCAATAGCTCTGTGTCCCAGTTCTATTTCTTGTAGGCCAAGATTTATTAACCCCTTAGCTGCTGGGCCTTTCCCCCCAGCGCTGAGCCATTCTTTGGCTATTTGGGGTACTTCTCACTTAGGCCTTCACAACATTTTGTCCACATAAGATATCCAAGCCAAGTTTGCGTCCTTTTTTTCCAACATCCTAGGGATTCTAAAGGTACCCAGGTTTTTTTTCGGCTACCATGGAGGAGACCAAGAAATTAGCCAAAATACAGCAAAAAGTTAGTTTTTTTCAAAAACAAAAAAAGGGAAAAAAGGGGTGCCGAACAATGCTTGTGTTTTTTTTTCCTGAAGATGGCATCAATATAGGGTTTGTGGTGCAAAAATCACCATCTTCCCAGCTTTCAGGAACAGGCTGACTTTAATCAGAAAACCACAATTTCAATACAATTCTGGCGTTTTACTAGGACGTACCATTTTTTTACAATTTTTTGAGCTTTCAGCTTCCTTCCAGTTAGTGACAGGAATGGGTTTGAAACCAATGCTGGATCCCAGAAAGCTAAACATTTCTGAAAAGTAGATGAAATTCTGGAATCAGCAACAGGTCATTTGTATAGATCCTACAAGGTTTTCCTACAGAAAATAACAGCTGAAATTAAAAAAAAAATGAAATTGAGCTGAAAAAACCAGCAATTTTTCTCTATGTTTTACTCCGTAACTTTTTCCTACAATGTCAGATTTTTTAAAGCAATATACTGTTACGTCTGCTGGAATCTTCTGGTTGCGTGGATATATAGGGCTTGTAGGTTCATCAAGATCCCTAGATACCCAGAGGCAATAAATGAGCTACACATTGCAATGGGTTTTCATTTTATACTGGGTATACGGCAATTAATTTGGTGAAATATAAAGTGGAAAATAGGTATCAAGGAAACCTTTGTATTTCCAAAATGGGCACAAGATAAGGTGTTGAGAAGCTTGTGAGGCTCTCACCAGGTTCTGTTACCCAGAATCCTTTGCAAACTTCAATATTTGGCAAAAAAAACACTTTTTCCTCAGATTTTGGTGACAGAAAGTTCTGGAATCTGAGAGGAGCCATGAATTACCTTCCACCCAGCGTTCCCCCAAGTGTCCCAATAAAAATAATCCCTCACTTGTGTGGGTAGGCCTAGTGCCGGCGACAGGAAATGCCCCAAAACACAAATATGGGCATATCACATTTTCCCAAGAAAACAGAGCTGTTTTTGCAAAGTGCCTAGCTGTGGATTTTAGACTCTAGCTCAGCCGGCACCTAAGGAAACCTACCAAACCCGTCCATTTTTTAAAACTAGACTCCTAGGAGAATCCACATGTGAGGAAATCCGCCACCATGGAAGAGAAGGCAACCATGGCCAACGTAATAGCCCAATTGGCTGAAGGACAACGGCATCTCCAGTTGATATGGGAGCAACAAATGAAAGAAGCTAAAGAGGAACATGAGGCGTTGCAGACCGCTCTTAAGAGCCAAGCAACAATTATGGCCAACAACCAGTTTGTGCATGAAACAGCATTGGGAAAACTTACCGACCCCATCGCCCATACCAAAGTACACCCCAATGTACCGAGTAGTGTGTTGTAACGTTATCAGGAGCAGGACAAACTTCACAAACTTTGAGAGAGTAGCAAGTACAGATAATTGGCCTGAAGACAAATGGGGCCAGTATATTGCCCCCCTTCTCATTGGTCACCTGCAGTCTACTTACCAAACCATCAATCCAAGTGGTACCCTTCCTTACAGAGAAATCAAGAAAACCATTTTAGAACGAGTGGGTTTAGATAGCGAAAGCTATCGCTCCAGATTCCTACAAATGAAATGGCAGCACCAGGAGAACCCCTCACCTTATACTGCAGAGTGCAACATGCAGCTGGAGGATGGTTACATCCCTCGGAAAAGTCCAGGGAGGAAATGTTTGACGTCATAGTCTTAGAGCAATACCTGGATGCCTTACCATCTACCCCCGCAACTGGGTACGTCAACATCCCGGTCTCACTAATGAAACGGCTGTGGGTCTAGCCTGTGCTTATCATAGGGGTCCGGACTTCAGTGCTACCGTGAGGCGAGCCCCTCCACCTCCTGTCCGACCGGTTCTAACTAGGAATGTCACCCATCGGCCAGTAGTCATCCATGGCCCTGACCGTACCCAACCCACGGGCCCGGTGGCTTCCGGGCACCCAGGCACCGGACCGCAGTGCTATAACTGTTCAGAGTGGGGACATATTGCCAGGTATTGCCCTCAAAAGAAAGACGCAGAAGAACCCATGGAGATAGGTCTGACAAGGGGGAGAGTGTTCTGGACAGGAGGAGAAAAACCGAAATACACCCTCCCCATCATCATCAATGAAGTAGAAATAATAGCACTAATTGATTCAGATTGTAGCCAGAGCGTGATCAGGGGGGATCTAGTACTGCCAGGCCAGAAAGATACGGAAACCCAAGTCCTCATCGCCTGTGTACATGGTGATCAACGATATTACCCCCTTGCCACTATAAGGTTGAAGTGGAGAAACCGAACTGAGAGCCTACAGGTCGGGGTACTCTCCAAATTAGATGAGGACATTATTCTAGGGACAGATTATGAGGGTTTTCCATCTTTATTAGAGAAAGCCGGGCAGGAGCACCTTTTGAGGGACTCGTGGAAGGAGGCACCCAGTGGGGTGGTTATGGAGGAGCACAAACCAGTACGTAAAACCCTCAGTAGGAGACAAAAAAGGGAGCAACGGCGTTCTTATGCCCAGAAACCCCCCCCCCACCCCAAGATGAACCTATAGTCACCAGGAAGGTTTGCACGGTCAGAGGTGATTTCCAGCGGAGTCAGAATGAGGACCCCTCACTGAAACACGCATGGCAACAGGCAATATCCGGGGCAGCACAAGGGGTAGGTCCCAGATTCCTGATACGTAATAATCTATTATACCAGAAACCCACCACCAAAAGGGGAAATTAACTACAATTAGTTGTGCCTAGAAGTCACCGCCAACAGGTGTTTCAGTTAGCACATGGGGATAACAGGGAAGGACACTTGGGGAGGGAGAAAACTGACGAAGCAGTGCTACTGGCCTGGGGTTTATGGAGAGATTCGCAAACATTGTGCAGAGTGTCCCAAATGCCAACTATACAACCCCTCCCCACAAAGACCCGTTCCCCTCCAACCTCTTCCGGTTATCGATATTCCTTTTACCAGAGTTGGGATGGATATCATTGGTCCTCTCACCCCTTCTACTCGGGATAGACAATATGTCTTAGTATTGGTGGATTATGCCACACGGTATCCGGAAGCCATTGCCCTCCCTAGTATGCATACTAAAGCCATTTCACAGGCAATGATAGAGTTCTTTTCGAGGGTGGGCTTCCCAAAAGAAATATTGACTGACCAACGGACTCCTTTCATGTCCAAACTGATGACTGAAGTGGGTCGATTGCTCGGTGTGAAACAAATCCGTACCTCAGTATATCACCCCCAAACAGATGGGTTAGTGGAAAGATACAATAAGACCATTAAATCTCTTCTAAGAAAAAGCATATCCGAGGCGGGTAAGGATTGGGAAAATAATCTCCCTTTGGTTCTATACGCTATCCGTACCCATGTACAGGCCTCTTTAGGTCATAGCCCCTTTGAGATGTTGTTTGGACGACAACCTCGTACATTGCTGGACATGTTAGCAGAACAGTGGGAGGACACTAAAGAAGAGATAAAAGACTTATTAACATATACCCGAGATTTGAGAGAAAATCTTCATACGGTATGGGAGGAAGCCTTACATGAAGCTCAGAACAAGCAGAAGCAAATATATGACACCAGATGCGCTGTTCGGACGTTAGCAGTAGGGGATAAAGCGCTGGACTTACTCCCTAGCACTGAGAACAAATTATTGGCTCGATGGCAGGGTCCATTTGACGTGATTGCCCAAATCAACCCCACCACTTATAGACTGGCCATACCCCAAAGCGGCGGAAGGGAACAGATATACCATATCAACCTTCTAAAAAAATGGTTAGATCCCACCGGTGGGCAATCCATCCACTACATTAACTCCGATGTTAACTCCGATGTTAATGAAGACATCCCTTATCCTTTCTGCCCTAACCAAGAGTTGGCCAACCCGGCAAAACCGTGGATCAACCCTGCTCTTACCGGGTCGCATCTTAGCCAGTTAACCCACTTAGTAAACCTAAACCTAAACCAAGACGTGTTTTCTAAATACCCGGGAAGACCCACCTTAATCCAGCATCCCATCCGACTCAAAGTAAATACAGTATCCCGACAGAGGCCATACCGCATCCCAGAAGCCAAACAGAAGATTATAGAAAAAGAAGTCCAAGCCATGTTAGCAGCCGGTATCATAGAACCATCAGCCAATCCATGGTGCTCGCCCGTTGTATTGGTTCCCAAGCCAGACGGCAGTACCAGGTTTTGTGTAGACTATAGGGGGGTCAATAACTTAACCTATTTTGATGCCTATCCCATGCCTAGAATTGACGAGCTGGTTGAGAGATTGGGCCAAGCCAGATACCTATCCACGCTGGATCTCACGAAGGGTTATTGGCAAATACCCTTGAGAGGGGAGGATAAAGAAAACACAGCATTTGCCACCCCTTCAGGCTTGTACCACTTCACCGTCCTGCCTTTTGGGCTCCACTGGGCCCCTGCCACCTTCCAGAGACTCATGGATGACATCTTACGACCGTACCTGCAGTATGCTGCTGCCTATCTCTATGACATTGTTATATATAGCAAAACATGGGCAGAACATATGTCGCACCTAGATGCCATTATACGGGCCCTGACGAAAGCCCAGTTATCTGCCAATCCAGAGAAATGTCGACTGGGGCAAACTAGTATTAAATACCTGGGATACATTGTAGGGGGTGGTAAGATTAGCCCCCAAGTAGAAAAGCTAGAAGCCATTTCCCAAATGACATTCCCAAAGAAGAAAAAAGATATCAGGGCTTTCTTGGGTTTAGTTGGTTATTATAGACGCTTTATTCCCCATTTCTCCACGATGGCAGAACCCCTTCTAACTTGCTACAGAAGACGTGTCCCAATACCCTTGGTCCTCCTTCAGTATCTGAGTTACGTAGCTTTGACAGTCAAAAGACCGCTCTCACTTCTGAACCAGTGTTATGTTGCCCTGATTTCCATAAACCCTTTGTGTTACTGACTGATGCCTCTGAGGTGGGCCTTGGGGCTGTACTGTCCCAACCGCAGGAAGATGGAACCCTACACCCCCTACTGTACATCAGCTGGAAACTTCTACCACGAGAAAGGCATTATCCGGCTGTAGAGAATGAATGTTTGGCAATTAAATGGGCTATTGAATCTCTCAGGTACTATCTGTCTGGCAGGACCTTTACCCTGGTTACTGATCACGCTCCTCTCACCTGGCGCGCCCGCAATAAGGACACTAATTCCCGTGTTCTACGCTGGTTCCTTTCCTTACAGCCTTTTTTGTTTCTGATTCAACATCTCCCGGGGACACAAATGGTGACTGTGGATTTTCTATCCGGGTATCCGGCCTCTGAGCGTCCTGACCGGCTGCTTTCTAGGGGGAGTGTATGTGACCGGCTGGACCCTAATCACCCGCACATGGCCCTGTCTTGTGCTGACTCTGCCTCTGGCGCCCTCGGCCTTGCAAGCCTCCTGTCCCGTGACTGGTGGGGTGGTGGATGGTGGCGGGCTGCCGGGAGGTCAAAACTGCCACTTGCAGAACATGCAGTCGGAGGAGGTTCGGAGGAGGAAGATGAACGACCACAGGAGGAGGAAGACGAACGACCACAGAAGGAGGAAGACAAACGACCACAGGAGGAGGGAGACAGTGAAAACCAGACGGACGAGGGAGAAGGAGAGCGGTGTCAGCCCAGAACACGGGGACAGCGAATCCAGTCTTCCACTCGAGAAGACGTCCGGAGACGCCTGACGAGATCAGCGGAGACAGGAAAACGGGAGGATGGAACGTTACAGCCCGCCACGCTTCTAGAGAAGCGTGGCAGTTCCAGGTGCGTGGGACTATGTCCCTGTGAGAAACGAGTGAGAGAGTGAGAGAGAACTGGAAGAGAGGAGGGGGGAGGGAGTTGAAAGGAACGGCACGGGCACTGAGAAGGGGGTGAAGGGGGAAAACACCATCAAGCACCATAAAGCACCGTATTTAGCGTACTTCTCACCAAAGGCACCGCGCACAAGATCGGTACAGGCACAAAATAAAGAAAAGAGGCAGGAAGCAATAGAACAAGGCAAAACGGAATAAAAGAGGACAGCACCTAGAAAGAAGTAAAAACAGAAAAGGGACTGTAGGAGGCTGGACTGGCTTGTAGTGAGTACCAAGGGGTACTTGCACCTTGCACCAGGCCCAGTTATCCCTTATTAGTGTATAGGGTGTCTAGCAGCTTAGGCTGATAGATAATGGTAGCTTAGCAGAGCAGCTTAGGCTGAACTAGGAGACGTGTGAAGCTACTACAGTACCACTTAGTGTCATATGCACAATATCATAAGAAAACACAATACACAGTTATACTAAAAATAAAGGTACTTTATTTTTATGACAATATGCCAAAGTATCTTAGAGTGTACCCTCAGTGAGAGGATAGGAAATATACACAAGATATATATACACAATAGCAAAAATATGCAGTATAGTCTTAGAAAACAGTGCAAACAATGTATAGTTACAATAGGATGCAATGGGGAAACATAGGGATAGGGGCAACACAAACCATATACTCCAAAAGTGGAATGTGAACCACGAATGGACCCCAAACCTATGTGACCTTGTAGAGGGTCGCTGGGACTATTAGAAAATAGTGAGAGTTAGAAAAATAACCCTCCCCAAGACCCTGAAAAGTGAGTGCAAAGTGCACCAAAGTTCCCCTAAGGACAAAAGAGTCGTGTTAGAGGAATAATGCAGGAAAGACACAAACCAGCAATGCAACAACTGAGGATTTCCAATCTAGGGTACCTGTGGAACAAGGGGACCAAGTCCAAAAGTCACAAGCAAGTCGGAGATGGGCAGATGCCCAGGAAATGCCAGCTGCGGGTGCAAAGAAGCTTCGACTGGACAGAAGAAGCTGAGGTTTCTGCAGGAACGAAAAGGGCTAGAGACTTCCCCTTTGGTGTACGAATCCCTCTCGCCTTGGAAAGTCCTGCCGAAAGGATGCCAACAAGCCTTGCTACACGCAAATCGTGCATTTGGCGTTTTTGGACGCTGCTGGGGCCCAGGAGGGACCAGGAGGTCGCAAATTGGACCTGCAGAGAGAGGGGACGTCGAGAAAGACAAAGAGCCCTCACTGAAGCAGGTAGCACCCGGAGAAGTGCCAGAAACCGGCACTACGAGGATGCGTGAAACAGTGCTCACCGAAGTTGCACAAAGGAGTCCCACGTCGCCGGAGACCAACTTAGAAAGTCGTGCAATGCAGGTTAGAGTGCCGTGGACCCAGGCTTGGCTGTGCACGAAGGATTTCCGCCGGAAGTGCACAGGGGCCGGAGTAGCTGCAAAGTCGCGGTTCCCAGCAATGCAGCCCAGCGAGGTGAGGCAAGGACTTACCTCCACCAAACTTGGGCTGAAGAGTCACTGGACTATGGGGGTCACTTGGACAGAGTCGCTGGATTCGAGGGACCTCGCTCGTCGTGCTGAGAGGAGACCCAAGGGACCGGTAATGCAGCTTTTTGGTGCCTGCGGTTGCAGGGGGAAGATTCCGTCGACCCACGGGAGATTTCTTCGGAGCTTCTGGTGCAGAGAGGAGGCAGGCTACCCCCACAGCATGCACAAGCAGGAAAACAGTTGAGAAGGCGGCAGGATCAGCGTTACAGAGTTGCAGTAGTCGTCTTTGCTACTATGTTGCAGGTTTGCAGGCTTCCAGCGCGGTCAGCGGTCGTTTCCTTATCAGAAGGTGAAGAGAGAGATGCAGAGGAACTCGGCTGAGCTCATGCATTCGTTATCTAAAGTTTCCCCAGAGACAGAGACCCTAAATAGCCAGAAAAGAGGGTTTGGCTACCTAGGAGAGAGGAAAGGCTACTAACACCTGAAGGAGCCTATCAGCAGGAGTCTCTGACGTCACCTGGTGGCACTGGCCACTCAGAGCAGTCCAGTGTGCCAGCAGCACCTCTGTTTCCAAGATGGCAGAGGTCTGGAGCACACTGGAGGAGCTCTGGACACCTCCCAGGGGAGGTGCAGGTCAGGGGAGTGGTCACTCCCCTTTCCTTTGTACAGTTTCGCGCCAGAGCAGGGGCTAAGGGGTCCCTGAACCGGTGTAGACTGGCTTATGCAGAATTGGGCACATCTGTGCCCAACAAAGCATTTCCAGTGGCTGGGGGAGGCTACTCCTCCCCTGCCTTCACACCATTTTCCAAAGGGAGAGGGTGTCACACCCTCTCTCAGAGGAAGTTCTTTGTTCTGCCATCCTGGGCCAGGCCTGGCTGGACCCCAGGAGGGCAGCTGCCTGTCTGAGGGGTTGGCAGCAGCAGCAGCTGCAGTGAAACCCCAGGAAGGGCAGTCTGGCAGTATCAGGGTCTGTGCTACAGACCACTGGGATCATGGAATTGTACCAACAATGCCAGGATGGCATAGAGGGGGCAATTCCATGATCATAGACATGTTACATGGCCATATTCGGAGTTACCATGGTGAAGCTACATATAGGTAGTGACCTATATGTAGTGCACGCGTGTAATGGTGTCCCCGCACTCACAAAGTTCAGTGAATTGGCTCTGAACAATGTGGGGGCACCTTGGCTAGTGCCAGGGTGCCCTCACACTAAGTAACTTTGCACCTAACCTTTACCAGGTAAAGGTTAGACATATAGGTGACTTATAAGTTACTTAAGTGCAGTGTAAAAATGGCTGTGAAATAACGTGGACGTTATTTCACTCAGGCTGCAGTGGCAGGCCTGTGTAAGAATTGTCAGAGCTCCCTATGGGTGGCAAAAGAAATGCTGCAGCCCATAGGGATCTCCTGGAACCCCAATACCCTGGGTACCTCAGTACCATATACTAGGGAATTATAAGGGTGTTCCAGTAAGCCAATGTAAATTGGTAAAAATGGTCACTAGCCTGTTAGTGACAATTTGAAATAAATGAGAGAGCATAACCACTGAGGTTCTGGTTAGCAGAGCCTCAGTGAGACAGTTAGGCACCACACAGGGAACATATACATGCACACCTATGAGCACTGGGGCCCTGTGTGACAGGGTCCCAGTGACACATACATATAGGCCACAAACCTATGAGCACTGGGGTCCTGACCAGCAGGATCCCAGTGACACATAACAAACATACTGAAACCATAGTGTTTTCACTATGAGCACTGAGGCCTGGCTATCAGGATCCCAGTGAGACAGTGAAAACAGTGACAAACACCCTGACATACACTCACAAACAGGCCAAAAGTGGGGGTAACAAGGCTAGAAAGAGGCTACCTTCTCACACAACCCCCCCCCAAACGAAGGACAATAAGGCTAACCTTGGCCAGTTGAGACTTTATTGTCTAAGTGGTGATAAGTAGAGAGTAGCTCTGCAATAGACTGGTTACTCCCTTTATCATCCACTATATGGTTACTTCCCTGTGGGGATGTAAACCACCCTGTTTGAAGTTTTTTAGCTAAGCAACAATGTGAAGATGTATTTTCAGAGTTTCTATCAGTAAGTTTTAGTTTAGAGCAGTGGGAATTGTCCACTGAACCTATTTGTAGTGATGGAAATGCCAGACAGGGATGCTGTCTCAGTAAAGCCATAGCTGGGCAAAAACGTTGTCCATTTGGCTGGAAGAGGGAACAGGGATGCTGTTTCTCTTGAGTTGGAGCAGGGCAGGGATGCTGTCCTATGAGCTCCACACTAGGGCAGGGATGCTGTCCTAAGTGTTGTGAGGCAGTACAGGGTTTCTGCACTAAAGTTTATCTGGGAGGGTTGGAGGGATGCTCCATGTTAACTAAAATGGTGCTGTTTTTCTCACCAATGTTAGTTATCCCACAGAGAGGTACTTCCACCTCAGGGAGTCCAGCTTTGCCAGCTGATGATTCCCTTGGAACAGGTGCCACCCCAGGAGAGGTTTCTCCCACCACAGGAATAGTATCCTGAATGGTAGGGTGGTTAGGGGATACTGGGATACCCTTTTTACCTGTTGATGGAGAGGGATCCTGAGTTTTCAGGCCTTCTCTCCTTTGCTTTTTCATTTCACTTGAAATGAGAGGGAACAATTCCTCAGGGATGCCCAGCATGGCTGCATGGGCATAAAACTCTACATCAGCCCAACCTGAGGCCTCTAGGTCATTACCTAAGAGACAGTCTACAGGTAAGCTAGGTGATACCACCACCTGCTTAGGGCCAGTAACTCCACCCCAACTAAACTGAATTATAGCTAAGGGAAGAAACTTAGTGGAGTTATGGACATCAATAATCTTATACTGTTGTCCAATGATGTGTTGTTCAGGAGGCACTAGGTTTTCAGTCACCAAAGTGAAACTGGCACCTGTGTCCCTGTAGGCCAAGGCCTCAACACCATTTATTGAAACTGTCTGCCTGTACTTATCCATTGTAAGGGGACAAGCAGCCAGTGTGGCAAGGCCAATGCCACTAGGTGTGACAGAAACTGTCTTGGGACTGATGACATCAGTTTTCACTATGGACCCATAAGTGAACCCAACTACACCCTTTGCTTGACTGTTGCCAGCAGTCCCACCACTAGTACCACTACTGCTAGGGGCACTAGAGCTTGATGTATTAGTGGTGGTAGGCTCAGGGGGTTTACCTGGACAGGACTTATCCCCTGGCCTATGGCCTCTGTTTTTACACACAAAGCACCAAGGCTTTTTAATGTGTGCAGGTTGGGAAGAAGAGGAAGAATTTGTTTTATCCCCACCCTCTGAAGGGTGTTTAAGATTTGAAGTGGGATCTTTGGTTTTACCCTTATCCCCATGCTTATCTTGAGATTTTTCACCATCTTTCTTCTTATTGCCATCTTTGTCACCCCCTGTATGAACTTTTCTGTTCACCCTTGTTCTGACCCATTTGTCTGCCTTCTTTCCCAATTCTTGGGGAGAGGTCAGATCAGAGTCTACCAGGTACTGGTGCAACAAATCAGACACACAATTATTAAGTATATGCTCTCTCAGGATTGTGTTATACAGGCTTTCATAATCAGTAACTTTACTGCCATGTAACCACCCCTCCAAGGCCTTCACTGCCTGGTCAATGAAATCAACCCAGTCTTGTGAAGACTCCTTTTTGGTCTCTGAACTTTATCCTGTACTGTTCAGTGGTTAAGCCATAACCATCCAGGAGTGCATTCTTAAGAACTGTAAAATTATTGGCATCATTTTCTTTCACAGTAAGGAGCCTATCCCTACCTTTTCCACTAAATGATAGCCATAGGATAGCAGCCCACTGCTTTTGAGGGACATCCTGCACAGCACAGGCCCTCTCAAGTGCAGCAAACCACTTGTTAATGTCATCCCCCTCCTTATAAGGGGGAACTATCTTGTGCAGATTCCTGGAATCATGCTCTTTTGCAGGATGACTATGGGGAATACTGCTGCTGCCACCATGGGTATCTAAACCCAACTTCTGTCTTTCCTTCTCTAATTCTAAAGACTGTCTATCCAAATCCAGCTGTTGCTTCTTGAGCTTCAGTCTGGTTTGTTCCACTCTCAATCTATTGAGCTCCCTTTCTAACAATCTGTCATCAGGGTGGGTGGGAGGGACATTTCTAGATACAGAGGTATGATGGGAATGAACAGAAGGAGACCTGTCCCTTACAGAGGGCACCCTAACAGCTTGGCTACCAGTATAATGTGAGGGCACACCATCAGTATGGTGTGATTCAACCTCTGTACCAACTATGCTAGACTGTCTAGTAATGGGCAGGCTGAGAAGTTTCTTTCCTGAACCTTTTCCTGAGGGAGTCCCTGGATCAGATTGAGAACCATTAGCTACTTTTTCACCAGATTGGGCACTTATGGCCTTATCCTGTACTCTAAGCATATTAATTAACAGTTCTAAGGAAGGATTCTTCCCTACACTCAAACCTCTCTCTATGCAGAGACTCCTTGCTCCTTTCCAGCTAAGGTGATCATATGCAAGTTTGGACAGTTCAACATTTTTTCCTGTGCCAGACATTTTTTAGAGAGAGTTAAAGTGATAAAAAAAAGAGAAAAAAGTTTTCAGAACTTTTTGGAAAGACAGAAAAAAACTTTTTAAACTTTTAAGAACTTTTTGAAAGTTTTAGAAGTACTTTTCAGCACTTAGAAAAGAGTGAAAAGAGGAAATGCAAAACTTTTTGGCTATGTGTATATACACTGACCTTGTTTTGTATATTTTTCTCTTATGAAAAGTACAATGACAAGAGTGGTAAGTAGTCTCAAGCACTTATCCCACCACTGCACAACCAATGTAGGAGGCTGGACTGGCTTGTAGTGAGTACCAAGGGGTACTTGCACCTTGCACCAGGCCCAGTTATCCCTTATTAGTGTATAGGGTGTCTAGCAGCTTAGGCTGATAGATAATGGTAGCTTAGCAGAGCAGCTTAGGCTGAACTAGGAGACGTGTGAAGCTACTACAGTACCACTTAGTGTCATATGCACAATATCATAAGAAAACACAATACACAGTTATACTAAAAATAAAGGTACTTTATTTTTATGACAATATGCCAAAGTATCTTAGAGTGTTCCCTTAGTGAGAGGATAGGAAATATACACAAGATATATATACACAATAGCAAAAATATGCAGTATAGTCTTAGAAAACAGTGCAAACAATGTATAGTTACAATAAGATGCAATGGGGAAACATAGGGATAGGGGCAACACAAACCATATACTCCAAAAGTGGAATGTGAACCACGAATGGATCCCAAACCTATGTGACCTTGTAGAGGGTCGCTGGGACTATTAGAAAATAGTGAGAGTTAGAAAAATAACCCTCCCCAAGACCCTGAAAAGTGAGTGCAAAGTGCACCAAAGTTCCCCTAAGGACAAAAGAGTCGTGTTAGAGGAATAATGCAGGAAAGACACAAACCAGCAATGCAACAACTGTGGATTTCCAATCTAGGGTACCTGTGGAACAAGGGGACCAAGTCCAAAAGTCACAAGCAAGTCGGAGATGGGCAGATGCCCAGGAAATGCCAGCTGCGGGTGCAAAGAAGCTTCGACTGGACAGAAGAAGCTGAGGTTTCTGCAGGAACGAAAAGGGCTAGAGACTTCCCCTTTGGTGGACGGATCCCTCTTGCCTTGGCGAGTCGTGCAGAAGTGTTTTTCCGCCAAAAGGACGCCAACAAGCCTTGCTACACGCAAATCGTGCGTTTGGCGTTTTTGGACGCTGCTGGGGCCCAGGAGGGACCAGGAGGTCGCAAATTGGACCTGCAGAGAGAGGGGACGTCGAAAAAGACAAAGAGCCCTCACTGAAGCAGGTAGCTCCCAGGGAAGTGCCAGAAACAGGCACTACAAGGATGCGTGAAACGGTGCTCGCTGAAGTTGCACAAAGGAGTCCCACGTCGCCGGAGACCAACTTAGAAAGTCGTGCAATGCAGGTTAGAGTGCCGTGGACCCAGGCTTGGCTGTGCACGAAGGATTTCCGCCGGAAGTGCACAGGGGCCGGAGTACCTGCAAAGTCGCGGTTCCCAGCAATGCAGCCCAGCGAGGTGAGGCAAGGACTTACCTCCACCAAACTTGGGCTGAAGAGTCACTGGACTGTGGGGGTCACTTGGACAGAGTCGCTGGATTCGAGGGACCTCGCTCGTCGTGCTGAGAGGAGACCCAAGGGACCGGTAATGCAGCTTTTTGGTGCCTGCGGTTGCAGGGGGAAGATTCCGTCGACCCACGGGAGATTTCTTCGGAGCTTCTGGTGCAGAGAGGAGGCAGGCTACCCCCACAGCATGCACAAGCAGGAAAACAGTCGAGAAGGCGGCAGGATCAGCGTTACAGAGTTGCAGTAGTCGTCTTTGCTACTATGTTGCAGGTTTGCAGGCTTCCAGCGCGGTCAGCGGTCGTTTCCTTATCAGAAGGTGAAGAGAGAGATGCAGAGGAACTCGGCTGAGCTCATGCATTCGTTATCTAAAGTTTCCCCAGAGACAGAGACCCTAAATAGCCAGAAAAGAGGGTTTGGCTACCTAGGAGAGAGGAAAGGCTACTAACACCTGAAGGAGCCTATCAGCAGGAGTCTCTGACATCACCTGGTGGCACTGGCCACTCAGAGCAGTCCAGTGTGCCAGCAGCACCTCTGTTTCCAAGATGGCAGAGGTCTGGAGCACACTGGAGGAGCTCTGGACACCTCCCAGGGGAGGTGCAGGTCAGGGGAGTAGTCACTCCCCTTTCCTTTGTCCAGTTTGCGCCAGAGCAGGGGCTAAGGGGTCCCTGAACCGGTGTAGACTGGCTTATGCAGAATTGGGCACATCTGTGCCCAACAAAGCATTTCCAGAGGCTGGGGGAGGCTACTCCTCCCCTGCCTTCACACCATTTTCCAAAGGGAGAGGGTGTCACACCCTCTCTCAGAGGAAGTTCTTTGTTCTGCCATCCTGGGCCAGGCCTGGCTGGACCCCAGGAGGGCAGCTGCCTGTCTGAGGGGTTGGCAGCAGCAGCAGCTGCAGTGAAACCCCAGGAAGGGCAGTCTGGCAGTACCAGGGTCTGTGCTACAGACCACTGGGATCATGGAATTGTACCAAAAATGCCAGGATGGCATAGAGGGGGCAATTCCATGATCATAGACATGTTACATGGCCATATTCGGAGTTACCATGGTGAAGCTACATATAGGTAGTGACCTATATGTAGTGCACACGTGTAATGGTGTCCCCGCACTCACAAAGTTCAGTGAATTGGCTCTGAACAATGTGGGGGCACCTTGGCTAGTGCCAGGGTGCCCTCACACTAAGTAACTTTGCACCTAACCTTTACCAGGTAAAGGTTAGACATATAGGTGACTTATAAGTTACTTAAGTGCAGTGTAAAAATGGCTGTGAAATAACGTGGACGTTATTTCACTCAGGCTGCAGTGGCAGGCCTGTGTAAGAATTGTCAGAGCTCCCTATGGGTGGCAAAAGAAATGCTGCAGCCCATAGGGATCTCCTGGAACCCCAATACCCTGGGTACCTCAGTACCATATACTAGGGAATTATAAGGGTGTTCCAGTAAGCCAATGTAAATTGGTAAAAATGGTCACTAGCCTGTTAGTGACAATTTGAAATAAATGAGAGAGCATAACCACTGAGGTTCTGGTTAGCAGAGCCTCAGTGAGACAGTTAGGCACCACACAGGGAACATATACATGCACACCTATGAGCACTGGGGCCCTGTGTGACAGGGTCCCAGTGACACATACATATAGGCCACAAACCTATGAGCACTGGGGTCCTGACCAGCAGGATCCCAGTGACACATAACAAACATACTGAAACCATAGTGTTTTCACTATGAGCACTGAGGCCTGGCTATCAGGATCCCAGTGAGACAGTGAAAACAGTGACAAACACCCTGACATACACTCACAAACAGGCCAAAAGTGGGGGTAACAAGGCTAGAAAGAGGCTACCTTCTCACAGGGACAGATAACGAAACCCTGAGAGAGAAAGGAGAAAGACAGGAAGAGTGACAAAGTAAGAGTAAAACAAAGGAGACCCTGATCACTTACCGTATTTATTCTGTTCTCTCCACATGTGCTTCCCGGGGAAACCTGTGATACAAGGATACAGAGAGAGAGAGAGAAGAGTGAGGAATGAACCACGAGAGAAACAGCCATCCTGCCCACCGCCCACGAAGAAAAGTTTAAAACATACCTGTACTTTAACTCACCAATTGCCAAATTGAAACAATAAAACTCTTGTACATAGGACAAGCGAGTTCTGAGTAATCCCTCCGCGCAACCCCGGTTACAGTACCTTTGTACAATAGTGCAAGGGTACCTGCATTACAGGTAGGATTGTTTGGTGCAGAAAGGGATATTATGCGGATCCTTCTTTGGTAATAGGACTGCATGTTTAGGACAGCAGAACAGCAAAGTGTAGGAGACTGAGTCTATACACACAGTTAATAACTCCGGGCCTAACTCCTGGCTAGCTCATAGTGCCTCACCCAAATCTTGAAACCCACAGGATTAATAGGTGATTATGGCAACCTAAGCATGACATTTTGACTCCCTTTTGTACTATTACTTATGCATGTCAAGGAGAGACAAGAAGATGCAAGATACATTTTCAATCCATTTAGTGAATCAATTGCAATCTAGTATATAAAGAGTGAGCTGTGATAAGGCAAATGAAACAAAGCAAGGCAATCAGTATTACGAACATGGCAAAGAAGATAAACAATCCAACCATGGTGTATGTGGGTCTAGAGATGCTAGAGGTTCGTACCTAATAGGGGGCGACGGGGCTCACGGAGTTCTACTCCACAGAATTTAATGAAGTTGGCGAAAAACTTAGTGGAATTCCGCAGAGTTCTGCATGTGGTGGAGTGCCACCTGCCCTAATACCTTGGCCTGATTGCTCCCAAACTCTGAAGTGCTAAGCAGAGTTGGGTGGCTCAACCCTGCTTAGCACTTCTGAGATCCGGCACATTCAGTCCAGGGTGGTATGCTGTAGGCAGTGAAAGCTGCTGTTTCAGGCTTCTTGTGCTGACACAGCCCACTGGCCTGGAGCCTGATTCACTCCACACCTGCATACTTCCCTTCACCAACTGCCCTCCTTCACAAACTTGCTACGGAGGGCCAAGCCCACCCTCTGTCATGTACCAGACTTGCAATCACTTCCACTTCACTCACACATAGCCTCAGACCGCCCTTTCTTTCGGGCCTAGCACTAGCATCAGCAAACCAGCTCACCAACGGTAGCCTGGTATTTTCACAAAGTGCCTAGCCTGGCTTCCCACTATGTTCCAAGGCACTCTCTCAGGCCACACACATCTCTATCTGGCGGGGACTGCCAAATTACCACTCAGCAGCTGATGCTCGCCTGGTCTCCAGCTCTCTCTGCTGGCCTCAGATCCACACCCCATAACATCACTTCCTTTCCCAGGGACTCTGGGGAGACTAGTTCTTTTCAAGTGAATCTGTGACTGCACACTTCCTTTTTTCCAAGCACACACCCCTCTCATATGCAAATACTGCCCATGCCCAATGCCGGCCCCTATGTGCACATAGAAGAGAAAGCAAAATGAGGGTCTTACCTGGATCCATTCAACATACAGGAGGATCCGCATAGCCAGTGGCCTGGCCTTCTGCCTCCATCTGCCCCCCGCTCACAGGAAGCTGAGCATAGTGAAGAACTCAGATGGAAGGCCTCGATCTGGAGCCAGCGCTCTTGCAACCCCTCAGCAGCAGCTTGCAGCAGCTCCACACCAACCGGGAGAATGAAGTGCAGCTCAGTTATGGGCCACACAGTGCAAGAACAGACTGTTTGAGCTTGCATTGTGCAGCCCATTGCTGGCCTGCAGACTAGTGTGCAGACATGCCAGTGAGCTCAACTCTGCTGCTGGGGCTAGCGGAGCTTTTGGCAGAACTCCACCCTTCAAACGGAGCGCAGAGTGCCAAAAACTCTGTTAACACTGCCAGAGGAGCAGAGCTCACCACCCACACTTACTACCTAACCCTATGTCTATTCCTGAGAGCATGGTGATTGAAAGCCTCTGCCTGGCCCGAACGATGGGATTAGCTCCAGCCCATACCTGGAAAAAATGTCAGGAATCAGCCTGTGGTTTAGATGGCAATTTTCTCAGTGATCTGGCAGCTCAACACCAGCCGAGCTGCATGTCACACAGCATGTGTCCGAGAATAGTCATAACTGGAATGTCCTCTGCTCTCCTTGGGTACGTGCACCATTTATATAATAAACCAAACCACATTGGAAATACAGTCCTAATGCATTGCTGTGTCTAGGTGATCAAAGCTGTCTCCTGAATGGGCAACACAAGCTAGCATATCATGCACTGTGTTGCATAGCCTTGGCCAGAAAGTATTGACTATATATGGTGCAATGGCTAGATATACTAGCACTGTGTTCCTTGATTTCCTAGAATAAAAGCAAACTAATAAAATATGCAAAACCCACCCCTAGAAGCAGCACTGCAAAACTAAGCTAAAACAAGGGGGAGCAACCCAAGTCCTAAAAGTGTCCTCATGAAAGGGACACCTTCCTGCATAATGCTTAAATGCATTTTTCTCTTTTTATGTGTGCTGTAGAATGAATTACAGATTGAAAGAGGAAGCAGCGAGGAGAAATAAATTATATTTCTTCTCGTTACTGCTGCTTCAGGGAGGCACAACTTTATGATGCATTCTCAGGTTTACAAGTCTTTGTTAATCTGGGAATGTGTCAAAATCCATGGGTGGATGCATGGGAACGCCCATGTTCCATCCATGGAATGCCTGCCTCCATGAGGCAAAGTAGTACAAGGCAGCACATAGCAATGCCTTGAATTACTTTGCATTTACTAAACGAAGCAAAGCCACACAAAGTGACCTTTTTTGACTTAGTAAATGGCACAAAGGATTTAGCATCAGAGCTGCACCATTAAAGTGACGCAACCTAAAGTGGAACCTTTGTAAATGTGCCCCTTTGCTTTTAGTTGGTGCTATCCTACATCCAGTACATCAAGGAATCATCAGCCTGATGTACAATTTTGCCATTCACAAATAGTGGTTGCAAAATGTGCATCAACGTTTTGCAAATGGAAAGGAATTTTGTGAATCAATGTATGTCATAACAGGTCAGATCACAAAATTCTGAATCGTAGTGGATCACATTTTGATCTGCCTCATGAATGTGCATACGGCAAGCTGCATATTGTCACCCATTTTGAGAAGTGGCCAGAGTCATGGTCATGGTGACCTATTGGGGTCAAAAGACCACCATGTCTGCGACTGCTTTTAAGTAAAGCAGTATGTTTAAAAAAAATGACTGTTGTTTTCCTTGACATATTTATACAAAATAAAAGTTAAACAAACCTCATTTGGGAGTAGGAGTCCATTTTTATGAGTAGGCAGTGGTCCCATGGAACATTCTCAAAGGGGAAGGGGTCCCATCAGTACCCCTCCTGGTTGCGAATAGCTTACCATAAATTTTGGATTGGTGGTAAGATATCAATGTTTGTGACTGGATTTTGGTCACAAATCATTAATACATGCCTTAACGAATCTGTGTTTTGAAGGGACTCCCTTGACACATCCCTTCCAAATAGTGATTCCTTAATGTTTACTTAACCAATTTAATGATTCTGAAAACATTTTCTAAATCGGTAATTGGGCTTAGAACATTAGAAAAAGTGTTTTAGCAGTCACAAACCCTTGTATTTACCAAATCTGTGGGTTTGCAGCCATTAAAACACTTTGCACATCAGGACATATGCAACTTAGAATGTGCTCCAAAATGAATCTCTAATGAGACTTCAAATACAGCAGATGGGATGTCTGTCACATTTGTGATGGAGTATCCTGTCTCCCGAACTCTAAATCAGACCTATAATATCTGCAGGGCTTAATTTGAGCTAGCACTTATTTTTCCATCATCAGAAATTGACCGGGGGCAGGAGAAGAAAAAACAAACACACTAGAAAGAAAGAAGAAGAGAAAGACAAAACATCTCACAAAGGGAGAAAGCAGGAACCTGCAAAAAGGAGATGAAAGGTCAGGATGTGTCAGGTAGTAAGTTAAAGGGGCAAGAGGAGGATTCAAGACTACACATTTGGTGTACCTATATATGTAATAGCATTGGCCCCAGGCCTCTGAGCAGAACTATGTGCACCTACACTCATTCTTTTACAAATCAAGCGTTGAGTATCTGACCGTGAGTCATTTAAAAGTTAACTATGGGGAATACCTAGGCCTCAGTAATTTTCTGGGTCACCTTTGTTTTACAATGTTTTTGTTACTGTTATTCAAATGTTTGATCTTTCTTGTTGAATTTGTTATATACTGTTGTTAGAAATATTTCATTTTTAAATAATGACCCCAAATATATTTAAATAATGCATTTACCACTCACCTTAAGATGATATATTTGATCATCATTTTTTGTTGGGGGAAATTTTTACTATTCTTACATGTTTTCCTACCATGTCACTATTATCTTTGAAATTTTTCATTTTAGTTCATTCTCCATTATTTTTAGCGCCTCATTTTTCCAATAATTACTATCGGTGACATTTGTAACTTTTGTCTTGTTCTGTGATTCAACACTGTGGGCCTCATTACAACTTTGGTGGTCTGACGGTAAGACTGCTGTGGTGGTGGCTGCCAAAAGACAGCCATGTTGGCAGTTATCCGACCATCGTATTAAGAGGCACACAGCTCAGACTGCCAAAAAATAGCCAATTGCCCAAAACTGGCGGATGGAAAAAAGGTGGTTCGACCACCAGCACATCCAGCTCAACAGAAACCAGCCGATCAAATTACCATCTACAAATCACAAGAGCAGTGCTTCCATGGTGGAAAACCATTGGCAGTGCGAACTGCGACGGTCTGAAATCACATCAGTCAGTACACTACACCACATTGGATAGTTTGAATACCCCACACCTGACACACATTCACACACCCGACACTGCAATATAAAACACACCCCTACACAACCCACAATCCTTTGCAACCAGAACGCCGCTCACAGCCAGACACTAGCAAAGAAATTCATATCTAGCCAATCAAACAATAGGCACCACTACGCATTACACTATGCACACATCCCACACTTGCACAACACACATTTTCAAAACCACATAATACACAACAACCATCACCCACTCACATCACAGCACCCACACCTCATCACAAACATTTTTCCTCCTTTTTTCACTACATCACCGTCTTTACCACCACTACCATGTACTCACAAAAACATCCATGTTACACTGATGATGAGTTGAGGATCATGGTGGACGAGATTGTCAGGGCAGAACCATGTCTATTCAAAGCACAGGTCCAGCAAACATCAAAAGCTACAAAAATGGAGTTGTGGCAAAGGACAGTCGACAGGGTGAACTCTGTAGGCAGTTACCTACGCCAAGGGAGGACCTCAGGAAGAGGTGGAACAACTTCAGAGGGAAGGTACTTTCCATGGCAACCAGGCACCAGCTGGTGGTCCTCAATACTGGCGGTGGGCCTCCACCTCCTCCTCCACAGTTCACATCATAGGAGGAGAAAGCCTTGGATATCCTGCAACCTGAGGGCCTGCCAGGAATATCTGGGGTAGTGGAGTTAGGTAAGTCACAACAACATTCATGTCACCAAATAGTTTTGTCTTGCATGCTCATTCACCACCTATTCCCACCCCAATGACCAAACCACCCACCACCCCTCTATCCAATCTCCAAATACCCCTCACTGCCATGTCACATGTCAAGTCAACTCACCGTGGGCAAGAGTGTTTGGGAAGGGCATGTGAAATCCTGGGAACTGGCAGCACTACAACTCCCAGAAGGCACTGTTCCACCATTAACAAAACCAGAACAGTGTGCTAAATTTGAAATGTCTTGCATGTGAAACTAACAATCAAGGTAATCCATCCTGAATGCCCCCCCATTTAACAGGTCATGACATTGACAGCTATGCTATGGCCTACTGCCAGTACCATTACAAGTAAATCCCAGCTACAACTGTGTTGCATACCAAACCGGACTCTGAGAAAAGCTCCCCAATAATGTCATAAAGTCGCCTGGGGGGACACCTAAATGGCAAACTGGACGCACTTGCAGTACATTCAGACAGAGGCCCAGGTCAAACTGTAACACTTATATTGTGTGCCAGCTCTGACACCATTGTGCATTGTTCAGCTTCTAGTTGACTCAATGATGCCATACACCTTATTAGGAGAGAAATATTAATTGTTATGCCTTTACTCAGACAATATATGAGGGTATTAGCAGCCATCTAAACACAAACATACTCCAAGAGCTTGGTGCATGCTGTCTGCAATTGCAAATCTCTGTGTCATAGATTGCACTAACCCAAATTAAGTATCAGCTGTCATTGTCATTTAAGGGGATCATGTAAAGGCAGTGTGTGCATCTCACTTACCATGTTTAATTGTCTAATTTATACATCACTTGTTGCATTACTTACACCATCTGTGTGTTCTATTTCTCCTACAGGTAACCTTGCCATCCCAAACATGGAGAGGACACCACAGACTGACACTATCCCTCTAGATGAAGGCCCCAGTGGGAAAACAGCCCAGGATGTCTGGACACTGAGGATGAAGCTGGCCCTTCAGGGACACCTGATCAGTCAACAACTGTCAGCCTCACCCTGCCCACAACAACTCCTCCCAGTCCTGTGGCAACTACATCACAGGTAACCATTCACCCCCAGACCTGTGTCCCAAAGGCATTAGTTTCCATAGTGTGCCCCCAGTACTGGTACCTGAGTTTCCTAATGTCACCCCTGGCAATGATGGTCCTGTCACCAGTGGGAGTTGGCACACTGTGCCAGGGGCACAGGCACGTGGGGGTAGGGTACATGGGAAGGATGGTGGGGGCCAGAGGATAGGGGCTCCAAGGGACACAACTGACTAGGAGACCATCTCTTAAGTTTTGGGAGCCCACCAAAATTCACCAAAATTCACACAGCATAATGGGCTAGGTAATGACCATGATGGGGGAGATCAGGCAGCTGCAACGGAACAACCACCAGGCTTCCATTGCTGGGGTGCCGAAGGACATGAACACTAACTTGAGTAGGTTTGGCACCCAACATCAGTCCTCTTCCACTAGCAATGAGACATCAGGCGACTCAACATCTGTGGCTGCTAGCGGAATTGAGGCTCTGCCAGGGGAAGGGAATGCCCCGGACACCCCACCTTCTGTAGCAGAAGAACCCCCCGAAAACATGGATGTCCAACCAGACATCCAGGAGGAGCAGATGCCAAGACTAAACCTACCTCACTGATACACCCTGTTGACTGTTCTGATACCTATCTTCATTTTCCTCTGGTGCAAGGACACTGGAGCTGTGTTTCAAAATGGTGTAGCAGCTACCCTGTTGATTTCATCCATCATGACTGAACCTTTCACTCTTATCTATTTGTCATTTCTGTTTAAAATCACTCATTTTGTTGTGCACGCCCCAATAAATACCACTTCACCACAGATCCTGTGTAAGTGTGATCTATCACCCCTATGCAACTGTCATGTATGACAACTATTGTACCAAAATGTTCCTCTCCAATTTTATAACTTTGTTATGGTCATCACACATGCACCAAACTATCAGGATACATATTACATTGGGATTGTAACGCAGACATGACACAAGTCACCTGTATTGTACAGCTCCACATATTTATTTGGAGACGGCAATCAGCACATTGTTAAGTCATGCTGTGGACTTCAGTGTTTCTGCTTAGGTGTCATCCACTACCAACCCACAGAATATTGATGTTAGGGGCATGTCAGTTGTTAGAAATAGGGTTTCTGGTTGGCTAGGGTATGCACCTAAGCTAGGAAAAACCCACCCACTCTAGTCAGGGCAAGGGAGTTACACTTCCAAGATAACCCCTGCTCACCCCTTTGGCTCGAGCAGTCAGGCCTAATCCGGAGGCAATGTGTAAAGCATTTGCACAACACACAGAATACACGTGATGCAATAAGTACACCACAAAGCAACACAACAGCAAGTTATGTAAAAATAAACTGTATGGCACAAAGCATAATTAGACCAAAATTATCATGTCACCAATACCCTGCCACACAAGGAGTTGTCAGAACATTACATAATAATCCGCAGAAATAAGCAGTAGTCGTAGTAGAACACGTAGGTACTCAGTATTCTCCAACATAAGCAGTAGTCATGAATCACATTACTAAAGAAATGTACTTGTCATAAACATATCATAAATGCTCATATCAGGAACATCAGAAAACATATGACAAGTCAGGAAACATAAAAGTCCCAAGGAAGGAACATAGGTAAAGATATGGATTATCGGCCAGTAACTGTGTATGTCATGGGTGAGGAGGCACTTCTAGTGCTGCGATGTGTACAAGGAGACCTCGGTGCTCCCTCCGCAGAACGGAGGCTGGGTATTGATCCTGGGGGAGGAGGGCGGCACGCATCCCCTCAGGTTTTTTGTGTAGGGGCCCCTCCTTGGGCCCACACCTAAATGGGCAACAAACATTTTTTGGGAGCCCCCCATGGGCTGCGACTGACTCTCCTTGGGGAGGGAGGTCCCCGAAGTTAGCTGAAGGACGATGGGGGCATCCACGCTCCTAGGGCAGTGGCTAGGGGAAAAGGAACTCCCTCTCTGCCCCGTGACCTGCATTGCTGTAGGCAGCTGCCCGAGTCCTCGAGGCAGCTGCAAGAAAGACAGGGGAGAGGCAAACACCATCCCCTGCCAACCGCATTTCTCCTGGGGGCGGCTGAGGTGACCTTTGGCAGGCCCGCTCATCTCTTCAGGCCGTGGTGGTTGATGTGTGCCTAAGTAGGAGCTAGCTTGTGCTCCGGGGGCACCTCTCAGGAAACCGGGTCCCCGGGGCACTAACAGGAGCACGCCAACTCCTCTCTTCATTGTTCTGATGCCTTGGGGGCACGTCCCAGAGTGCACCACCAACCCGCTCTTCAGTTTTGGGACACATGGGTCACAACAGTGAATCTCCCTCACAGGACCCTGGAAAGCGCTTCTCCAGGCACCTTTCAGAACACAGAAGGTGCTTCTCCAGGCACCCAACGGTATCAACGGTATTAACAAAAAGTGCTCCTCGTGATCTCTGTAATCAGCATACAGCGCTTCTTTGCGCTGAAGAGCAGAGGGATGAAGGGAGCAGGGGCCACAGCACCCAGTCCCTGGGGGACACAAGGTGGAGCACAGGGCGGGAGGGCCAAGCAACAGGCCAGCAGAAAGTAGATGCAGACAGTGGCAATTCCTCCTGTGGGCTGCAGGTCAGCACAGCAGCAGCAGACCATGGCTGTTCCTGGTAAGTCCTTCCAGCAGCATTCTGTGTCCAGTTACATACATGTTTTTTGTGTAAATTGTGGGGGAAAATCAACTGTATTTATACTCAGTTTTGCAAAGCATTTCCAATGAAGAGGAGAGGGGGTTTAAACCAGCTACAACTGGTTCTTGGGGGTGTCCCCTCTCTCCTCCAGCACAGGCTCCTCAAATTGGTTGGGGGTAAACAACCCTTTTGTGTGAGGCCAGGGTACAGCCTTTACAGATGCATGTGTGCTCCTCCTTCCCCTTCTCTCAGCCCACGAAGACGATTCAAAATGTAGATGCACCTCAGTGACACCTCCAGCCTCCCTGTGTACAGGCTGTCTGAGAATTATGCACAAGGCCCAACTGTCACTCTTCCCAGACGTGGATTGGAGGCAAGCTGCGAAACACCGGAGTAATAAGCACAGAGAAATGCTCACTTTCTGTCATGACCACACAAACTTGCCAAGTCAAATCAAAGAAGTGCATGAGAAAAGCAAAGAGATATCCTCAGTGGAGACAGCAAAGCCCAAACTGGAAGAAGGTTTGCAGAGTAATCTTGCGCTTATTTCAAAGGAAGAATCAAGAAGAGAAGATCCAAGATGGCCGCTGTGAGTCCTGAAGGTTAGTTACAGTTCTAGTCTTGCAATCGGTTGGTTGCTAGGTTACGTGCTCTCCAGCTGGAAGCCTTGCACTTCAACTGAGGTCTGACAGGAATCAGCTGTGTGGAGATAGAGCGCGCTTCAGAACAGAAACTCCTGTGAGGTAAAATTAAATTTGAAGATTATATTACAGAAAACAGATAAATATTGTAAGGTTTATTCGAAGAGTTTGATAGTAGACCGTTCCCGTGGAAGTCGGCAAGGCTACAGAGTTAATGTATGAATTAACCTTATGTTTACAAGGTTCTTGTTCAAGATATTAAAGTCAAAGAAAAAACGAACTTTAAAAGAGCAAGCATCTACAAATGTCAAGGTTATAAACAAAGGCCAAGTTTAAATGAGAAACGAACTGTTAACAAATAAGCATTTACAAATTCAATGGTAATAAACCAAAATAGAGTTTAAAAGAGAAACGAACTTAAATAAACAAGCATTTACAACTACAAGTTATCGACAGATGTCGAAGTAAGGAAGGAGAAACTAACTGTAATAAACAAGCATTTACAAATACAAGTTATCAACAAATGTCGAAGTAAGAAAGGAGAAACGAATTTTAATAAACAAGCGTTTACAAATACAAGTATTGACAGAAGTCACAATAAGACAGGAGAAATTAAATAACATCAGCTGATTTGAAGAACGCATTATCACCAACTATATATATATATATATATAGCAACATAAAACCAATCTCTAACAAAGGTTGAGAAGTTCTTCCAGAATCAGTAATAAGCATTTTTTTAAGAAGAGCTATCATTTATAAAGAGAAGCAAGGCTACAGAGAACTCAGGGTGAGTGAAGAAATAATAGAATTAAAGAGAATTAAGTGTTGAGAGTAGAAAGTGAAAAACTGATGTTGTATGTCCCTAGTAATTGCGACTGTGAGTCTTGCAGGTGCTGTATCCAATCTTAGATGTGAAGAGGCAGACTGAGTACTGGCGTTCATCATCTCTGTGGCAGTCTCTCTACCATCCCATTCCCCTTTCCCCCTCCGGGGTACTCAGCACGAAGGATTAATATTCGTTGTGAGTAGCTCAGGTCGGGACTGAGGAGTTATCTTCTGCTTCTGAGGAAATCGAATTGAAGTATCCTGACACTTTCTATAAGTGGCATTTCTGTAATGATAATAAAAAATACACATACACCAGTAAGCAGCATTTCTCACAACCATTACAACCATACCAAACATGCCTATGCCACCCCTCAGAAATCAGTCAATACCCCCTAGACATAAGGCAGAGCATTTCCAATGCAATCCTATGAGAAGGCAGCACTCACAGCAGTGGGAAACCAGATAGGCTGTTTGTCACAACCAGGACAGGCCACGTTACTAGGGACATGCCCTGCCTTCTACATACATAGTACTCCGCCCATAGGGCCTACCTTAGGAGTGAGTTACATGTAGTAAAAGGGGACTTCTAGGCCTGGCAAGTAGATTTAGACGCCAGGACCCTGTGGCAGCAAACTGTGCACGCAGGTCCTGTGCTAGCAGGCCTGAGACAGGTTTGAAAGGCTACTTCAGTAGGTGGCGCAAGCAGCGCTGCAGGCCTGCTAGTAGCATTTAATTTGCATGCCCTGGGTATAGTGATAACACTGCACAAGGGACTTACAGGTGAATTGCCAATTAGGTATGAGCCAATCATACCAACTTTAGAAGGGAGAGCATCTGCACTTTAGCACTGATCAGCAGTGATAAAGTGCCCAGAGTCATAACATCAGCCAAAAAGGGTCAGAAAAATTAGGAGGAGAAGGCAAAAAGTTTGGGAAATGACCCCGTAGAAAAGGTCAGGTCCAACATCAGTCTATCACCATTCTTAGAGGCAGACAGATTGGTTCAACGTATCATCAGCTAAAGCCTTATCACACACCCATAACTTATCCTTTCAAATGACCATTCCCAATAAAACAAAGAGATGTCAGTACTGATCTCCCAAGTCATGGAACCTTCCACTTACCATGGTCAGGTATCTGTAGGCTTGCCACTCACCTAAATCAGTCTTCAGACCCATGCACATTGGTGTGCAATGAGAAAACACACTGACAGCTATGCACAAGTTAAGTCACATACAACACAAACCATAATGATGGTAGAAGGTCGGGATACCACATTATGACATGTGTTAGACACAAATGGACACCCACATGGCATCATTTGAGCCCCCTCCAATACCAATCAGGTCTTTTTTGTGGAAAAGGACAATTCCAACCCAGTGTCCTGACAGTTGGCATAGAACTCACACACAACAATTCTCATGCTAAACAGTACCTGGTTTAATCCATGTCCACTTCTCATGTCAGTCTGCAAATCCCATCTGGCTGTGACACTGTCTGAGATTGCCAAATGAGGATGAGCCAAACAGCCAATCTGCAAATCCGTGATTGATAAAGATAAGGTATAGGCAAGTGTAGAACACATACATCACATTGTCTATTCATAACTACAATTCTAACATTGATTGTGCATTTTCTAAACAATAGACTACGTACATAACAGTCCTGAACACAACTCCAAGTGACATTCTGCATGCATATTTGAGTCATGGGCTTTGGAGCCACTTAAGACCCCACTGATAGTGGTAAAAAGAACTTTGCATGGCATGCATACCCTCAACAATACCCCCATGGAATCTCTATTGTAACATCACGTCACATACCGTGAGTCAATTGAAGTACTGATTGATGACATCTGCCCTGATGTCTCCAGCTTCATCCTCGTCATGCTCATCCTCACTTGCCAAATCTGCATTTCCACCCACTGGATCTGCTGACTCCCCCTCATCTGTTATCAATGGTATCTGACATCTCAGGGCAAGGTTGTGGAGCATACAGCAGGCAACTATTTTTTTTAAATAACTTGTAGGGTGAGTAGAGCAGGAGTCCTCCAGATTTGTCTATGTTGCAAAATCTTGCCTTCAGGAGCCCAAAAGTCTGCTCCACAGCACTCCTTTTCATTCCGTGGGCCTCATTGAAGCAGACTTTCTCTAGTGTGGATGGGTACCTCACTGGTGTCAATAACCAAGGATGGTTTGGATAGCCAGAGTCCCCTGTAAGGTATAATTACATCAATCCAAACTTTAATCTTGGACATCCACATATATGGTAGCTGGAAAAAAGGTACAGACCCACATGACATATATGACTTACTAACCAGCCAGGCCCTCTCTATGTATAGTCGTATCATCAGCAGTGGGATTTTTCTGTTCCGCATGAGGAAGGAATCATGGACTGATCCTGTATACCTTGCACAAACTTGTGAAATGTGTAGATCAGCCAAACAAACCACTTGGACGTTTATGGAGTGAATGTTTTTCCCGTTCCTATATACCTGTTCATTAGCACATGGGGCAACCAATGCTACATGGGTGCCATCTATGGCTCCAACCACATGTGGAGTGTTTTCCAAGGATTCGAAATCTGCCTTCAAGTGGGACAAATCCTCATGCTGGGGAAATCTGATGTAGCTGTCCAGGTGTTTTAACAATGCAGACAGTGCAGCCTTCAAAACCAGACTGAACATGGGCTGATACATCCCTGCAGTTAGGGCTGCTGTATTCTGAAAGGACCCAGTGGCCTGGAAGTGCAGCATTTACAGCACTTGAGTGATGGGAGGTATGCTATTGGCATTGTGAATGGCAGGCATCAGATCTGGCTCCAACTGATGACATCAATCCATAATTGTATGCTTATCCAGGCTATATATTTGGATTACATGTCGCGCCTCCATGGTCTTCAGGTCTACTAGTGGACAATACACTGGAGGTTGTCTTGTTCTCCTCAGGCCAGGATAACTATGTGGGACAACACCAGAATGTATGTGAATGATTCAATCTTTACATCATGAGTATGATCACAACAATGTCACACATATATCTAAATCATGTCACATGAAGCAGAGAATATGTGGTATTCAGCACATAGCGAGGCAAAATATTAAAGTGTACCGGATTCAAATCCCCTAAACCCTTGCATGTTCTCTAAATGGAGATACATGTCACTGACAGTGAAGGTTTCATCAACCTAGTTGACATGTATCACATATTTTTTGCACCTATACCATCTTCTGATTGTCATTTGTATGGTGACAACACTGTTCATGTACATAACCCAAAATACCTCATTTCACCTTCGCTACTAATGGCATGCACATTGATACTTGTAAACAGTAAGCCAGCATATAACACGTTGTCATAGTTATATTTTTTCTGTAAATGACACAACTTTCATAACTTCATCATACATATATGAGCCCTAAAATGGTAGCTGCCTGACCTGCTGCACAGGACATCAGGAAGTGACTTGACTCCGCCCGTGGATGTCGTCATGGGGGTAGGCAGTTACAACCACGGCGGACATTGCCATTGGAAAGCATTGCTGTCCTTGGAGGACTTGGGTCAATGGCGAAAGGGGCCGGCAGTGACGGTCCCGTACATGGTGTATGTGACCACCATCTTCTGCACAATCCCTCACTAGACTCCTGACACTGCTGCCAGCAAGCCCTTCATGCCACATCCTGCAGGTGATAGGGTCCCTGCCTTGTCTCCAGAAGAGCTGGAAAAGCTTGTAGAGAGGTCCTACCCCTGTATGAACAACTATGTGGTGCACCAGAGGAGCAGGTTGAGTCCAATGCAATACCAATGGTGAAAGGTAGAGTGTATGATGATGTAGACGAAATGTGCAGGAATGAAGGATTGAGCTATCATGTGTGGGTAGATGGTTATGTGCACATGTACATAGAAAGACAGTTGTTAGTGGGTAGTGTGTGATGTACATACTCTGATTCACATGTATACTGTACATTACAGCATTTACATCAATGTTGGTGTGACAAATAGTTGTAGAGATGTTCCATTTTAAGGACATACTTGTGGTCTGGTCATATGTTTCTAGCCAAAACCTGGTACTGGGTATATATGTTGCATGCCTGACTCCACTTCACACATGTCCTGACGGCAGAAGGAAACTTGAAAAAGAGTTTGAAATGTGAGGAAGGGTATGTTTGGCTACTTGCACTAACTTGATTGTTCACCATTCTTTGTTTTGGAATGGAGCATGTGTAGTTGACTTTCTCCTCTTTTCTGTGTCATCTATGCAGGTCACCGCCCATAAAAAAAAGGGGATCTAGTGCTCCATCACCAAGAAAGACCCTGGGGGTTCACAGCCGGCGGAGCACCCAGTGTAGAAAGTAATGGGAGGACCTGAGATGCTAGGCCCATCAGACTGCTAAGGCCCACCTGGGGATGTCCTCCCAAGGAGAGAGGAGTGTCTGTCGGACCTTGACCCCCCTAATGGCTCACATATTGGCAGTGACCTACCCTGAGTAAGATGGGTGTTTGAGGACAGCACAGCAGCCACAAGGGGGTGAGTACTGACTACACTCATTTACGTTCTTCTGCAAGGTCAGTGTATGATGTTAAAGACTCTAAGCTGTGACAATGTGGTAAGTGCAAAAGGTTAAATGTCTGCTAGGAACACCTAGATGTAGAGTCTTCAACATTGGTACTGAGGTGTGCACATTGTATTGTGTAGAGGGGCATATTACTCAACTATGTCATCCCTTCTGAACAGTAGCATGTGATGATGTACATGTGACTGTGTCATATGAGTCCCACTATACTGCTCTAAATACTCTGCTGGTTTGTTCCTTCCCACCTACAGATCCATACTCCCTATATCCTGATAATAAGTTGTCCTGGTCTTTGCCCTCTGTCCATTCAAATGCCCCTTCATCTATTTCTATGTGCAACATGGAGTCTGAAAGGTTGATAAAATGCCTACTATTCCTGAGGTTTCCATTGAGTGCCAACTGATTGTGAGGCTGTAATCTCAATCTGACATTTCACATGCCACACTTTCTACACTTACTCAGACCTGTTAGGAGGTGTCCACATTGGTAAGTGAGGACTAAACATTGGCACCTGTGATGTTTCATCTGAATGGACATCCTATGTTTATTAAACCATGGTAGTATAACTAGACTCCTAGTGCAACCCTTATCATTGATATGAGAGCTCTGAATATTAGTATCATGTATATGTTCCCTAAATGGTAAGTGGCTACATAGCAATTTCCTATTCCAATGTGTTGTGGAAATGCTAAAAAGGCCACAACATTCTAGTAGTAGGTACAATCTACACTGTTTTTTCCCAACATCATGTGAACATTGTTAGGTTCAGCCATATATCAACATTGTGATGCAACTTAAACATAATCACTTTTGCTATTGTGGATGTGTTTTGAAAGGCTTTTGGTATGGCATCCTATTGTTTGTAATGACTTAATTGTGTTGCAGGTGTGGTAGTTCACCCTCACATTTTGGTAGAATGGTATGTGTAGTCAGTCATTTGGCCTGCCTCAAGGTGTATGTCTCTATCATGTTAAGCTCAGAATTGTGGAGTGGCATTGTAATGTTCATATAGAGATGTAAGATTGTTCAAGTGTGATAGTGATGTTGCCATTTGTATGATGGGCAAATGCTGTTGCCACTCATCATGATTGTGGCTTTCATGAACATGGCAGGTGTACATTGTATTTAAGGTGTTGGTATGGTACCTGGGGTTGTCTGTGGGTAAATTATGTGGGCTAGGTTGGCCGCTATAAGTGTACATTACTTTGTTAACAGGTAGAGAATGACTGAGATGAGTAGCTCCACTAAGTGTGTCTTATCATTTCCTAAATGACTATTGGGACATGTGTTGGTGACATGTGTTTAGACTCTATCATACTCCAAAAGGCGAATCTAGTTGTGGCATGTTTGCAAATGCCAATTGTGAAGGTTGTGGACTCTGTGACATGAAATGGTTTTGGCTTCTATGCAACATGCTGTCTTGTGTCTGGCATATGATGAGGTTCCTTTCCTGATACATCAGCTTAAAATGTAGGTATGTGTGTAGTTTGTGTATGTGATATGTTGAACTGAATGTTACCACTCTTTTCCATTGCTTCGTTGTTGGTTGACTATGTTGCTGTGAATAGGGATCCATGTTGGCAAGTCAGGTTGTCATAGAATGGTTATTGTGATGGTTCTACTGATATGGTGGTATAGCAGGTGTGTGATATGTGGCTTAGCTGGTGTATGACATTGTTATGTAGGGGTGTAGATGGTATCTAGTTGTAACATTATGTTCGCACTAACCTGGTTCTACCTCGGGGTGTAGTACAAGTGGTTGTAATGTGATTGATGTGTACAGTGTGATGTTAGTGTTTGAAAAGAATATGATGACCCAACCTCTGTATATGTTTTCCAGCATCAGCATCGGTAGGTGAAGGAGACAGCGCACAGCCCAGTGGGGAACCTGCTGGTCACGGGACCTCAAGTCATGATACCACCAAGTGACCCAGTGGCCCAAAGGGCAAGGGGAGTGCCACGGGGGAGACAGGATCCAGTTCAACATCTTTGGATTCCTCCTCCAGTGGACAATCCCTGGCAGTGGTGGACCCATCTGGGACCACCCGAGCAACATCTCTTTCTGCCACCCCCTTTCTACCACCGCCCTCCCTGTAGCCCCCACCCAGCTGGCCATGCCAGCTTACCCAAGAGGGTGGGCGTCTACTTTGCAGCAGGCACCTCTGCCCCAGCCCCTGTAAGCCCTGCTGTCCTCAGTGAGGAGGCTGTTGACCTCCTGAGGTCCATCTCTGTGGGTCAGTTGACCATTGTGAATGGCATCCAGGGACTGGCAACTCAAATCCAGTTGAGTAAAGCATTCCTGGAGGACATTCACGATGCACTGTCTGACCTGCAGAGATCCTTTTAGGCTTTGGCCTCCACACTGACAGCAGCCATTCACTCTTTACCTACCGTTCCACCTCCACCTTCCTCTTCCCAATCCCAAACCCCTCTTACCAGCCAAAGCACACAAACAGACAGCCATGCATCCACCTCAACATCCAAGGGTAGCTCAGGCAGATATAAGCATCACAAGACACATCACCGGCATGCACACAAGCAACATTTAGATGCACGTACAGCAACAGTCACAACCTGCCCTAACACCCTCACCACCCCTGGCATCACAGGCAGCACGCCTGACACACCTGCAGACACCACACCAACATTCAAAGACCCAGCCACTACACCTATCCTACCCACAGACAGCACCACAGCAGACCCTCAGACATCCACCCCAGTCACCACACCCACTGACCCCACAACTACTGAAACACCTACACTACATCCACCATACCTCCAGTCACCACCCTAACAATCACCCCCTGCACCACAGTATCCTCCAGCACCTCCACTCCCTCATCCAAGACACATAAACACCCTTACCCACCAACCCAACAGACACCCAGCACCCACAAGCATACCTCTTACAAACATACACCCAAGACATCAACACCAACACCTCTTACAATACCTCCCTCTCTCCACACCCAAACCCTTTTGCCATGACTGTCCCTGTGTGTCAAAATAAACCTTCCTTTTGGAGTTTGTCCTTTTTCCTACTCCTCTCCCCCGTGAGACCCCTAAATGTTCTACTTCCCTCTCCAAGTACATCCTTTCCACCTCCAAGGCTGCCCTTGCCCCCCCGTGCAAGTACCCATGCTCCTTCCCCTGCCAAGAAGTCTACTCTTCTAAAAAAAGCCAACCCTCCCCTAAGCCTAAACCTAAACCCCACCTCCCAAGCCACATCCCAAAGGACCCCCTCACAAACCTAAGCCCAAACGCTCCCGTCCACCACCTCTAACCCTGATCATTCCTCAGGTGCCTGCTTGCCCCCTTGATGGCCCCACCTGTGGAGCTTACATGGCAGTCAGGAGGAAGTTTGGGACACACATATGCGCACTGTGTGCAGACTGACTTTTGTATCAGGACTGGCCTAAGGCCTTTGAGTTTCCCATTTCAGATGTTTTAATATATTTAAAAGCAACCTATTGTTGGTTTAGTGGCTACATCTTTGTCATGCATTTATTTTCCTAGTATGGAGTTGTTCCTGGCTGACATTGGTTGTGTGTCAGTATTTGTGTGTGTGTGGTGCTTGTGCTACCTGTATTGCTTGGGCAGTATGTGAGGTTGTTTGCAGTGCTTTTGTCCCACAGTGATAGGGCGTGTTATGTGATGGGTATGTGTCTGTTCGAAACATTTTGTTGTCATACTATTGAGTGTGTTTGTGTTGACATGTGTTTGTTGCTGTGTTATGTGGCTTGGTGTTTTTTGACAGTGTGCGTGTATGTATTTAGTGCATGATATAATAGATACAATGTGCTGTTTGATGTGTATGTCGATTGGTAAGTTGTATGATTGTGTGTGTTTGATGCCTGTTGGTTGTGTTGTATGTGTGATGTGTCCGTGCATAGTGTCTATTGTGAGTGCTTGCCAATGAATTGACAATGGCGTGGTTGTGATGCTGTTGTGAAGTGTTGTGGTGTTGTGTGTTATTGTGTTTCAATGGGCCTGTACTGTGGTTCTGTGGGCAAGTGAGTGTTTTTGACGCATGTGTGTGTGTTGGCCATAGTGTGTGTACTGTGTATGTGCAGGTGTGTGGCTGTATGTGAGTGTGCATGCCATTGTGTAGTAGCATGTGGTTGTCGCCCTCCCACTCCCTTCCCAATGGTATATTGTGTGAGTGTACATACATTGACAATACACAACAGTAACAGGTAAGTGTGTGTACTTACGGTTGCTATCGTCAGTGAAGATTCCATAGTCATTGCACGAGCAGGAGCAGTGGGTTGACATGTAGTTCTGGTTCCATAGTGGCTCCAGATGAGTATGAGTGTCTCTTTTTATGCAGTTCGTTTCCACCTGGGTTTCCATGGTGGAAACCTTGGCTGTCTGCTGCATCATAATTTGCCAGACGGAACAGGGTATCCGCTGGTCTGCAGGTGCCTTCCGTCATCCTTTGTGTTCTGACACTAGTGGCGGTGCAAGCAGTGCTTTGGCTGTATTCTTTTCGGAACACAACCATGGTCATAATTTGGCGGTCTTCTGCACCAGCCTGTTGCCGGTACGACCACCACCACCAACATGGCAATCCTGAGATAGCCAACCTTGTAATCAGTCCCTTCATTCATAAACACTAAAGAATTGCTAAAGAATACAATAAAAATATAACTCAGCACCATGCCAAAATGTAATAAACATGCCAACATAAAAAAATAACATAATACATTATTCTAAAATAATTGACATGAACATGAGTTGGATAACTAAAGGGAAAGTAAACAAATGTGAAGTCAACCTGGTATGAAGCCTATAATCTATTTGTATTTGTTTTCATTATTTTAAGATCCCAATTACCTGTTAGGGATTCCTGGCAGTTAAAGGAGCATGAGCTTGGTAGGATTAAATTAAGAATAAGCAGGTTTTCAAGAGTTTCCTAAATTGTAAAACGCCAACAGAAAGAGTGAAGTGGAAGCAAGGTTTTTTACCGTTCTCAAGTAGAAGAGGTAGATTTCAGCTCCAGCTACTTCACTGATCTGTTGGAACATAGAGAGGGACTGGTCAAAAGTAACTCTGAGTGTAGGCATGTGGTCCGGGGGCTGATATCAAGTACTAGTACAAACAGGCATCAATTGTGACACCATACCGGGGAAGCTCCTCCTGTTTCAAGATCTTGGACCTATTCTACTTGGGCTTGAGAGTTTTCTTGTTCATCTACGTAGTGACTTTCAAGAGGCACAACTGGAAATTAGTCCTATTGAAGCCACTGTCAGCATAAAGTCTCAAGATAGATTGTGTGCCATCTGCATAGGTCATTGGCGAAATGCTGAGAGCTTGATTTAGAGATGCTAAAGGTGTTACCTAGATGTTAAGCACTGTTGACTGAGGTAGGACCGCTTAGAACCCTCAGAGGTGAGTTGTTGAGGGTTGGTAGGGTCTCTCCTGTGGGCTCTCTGCAGATTCTGCTTGCAAGTTTCCTTCAGGAATCCTCTGTAACCACTTCAGACTCTTCTGACCTCAGATCCAAAGCAGCCTGCTCAAAGAAACGTTGTAATTGCAACAATGTATCTACAAGAGACACTTTTCTTCAGCAACCTCAGTTCCAAGTCAGCAACTGCAACAGTTTCCACGGTGTGCACGCTCAGGGGACTACCTGTCTTCATCCTGCACCAGAAAAAACGAAGAAATCTCCCGTGGAGTGACGGAATCACTTGCTTGCTCCAAGCAGGCACCTTCCAAGGTGACGACTGGTAACCTGGTACTCCTCTCACGGCAACGAGTGTGCTCCTGAGGACACAGAGGGGGGACATCATCAACATAGACTGTCCTGAGGTCCTGCTGACGCAATTTGGAGGAGGTAAGACCTTGCCTTCCCCGAGAGCGATGGTACCCCTGTGATTTGTGGCTTCTTCGCCTCCAGAGGCCTCTGCGTACTCTTTTCCCAAAATTCCTTCGTGCACAGCCTGGCCCAGGTCCCCAGCATTCCACCCTGCGATGCTCAACTCGCTGAGTTGTTCTCTGGCGGCATGGGACCTTCTTTTGTTGTGCTGCATTAACCATGTTTTGCACCTCCTTTGAAAACCAGATCTTGTGGGTTCTGGGGGTGCTGGCTGGCATCCTGAGGGCTCTCTGAAGTGCTGGGAGCCCCCTCTTCCTCCTCACACAGGGTTGAGGCCCCAGGTCCCTCCTGGGTCCATACAGCACCATTTCAATGAAAAACACACTTTTGCCATAGCTAAGGCTTGTTGGTGCCTTCCAACATGAAATCTCATCTCCAACAATCTTCCCGCCTTGGGACATCTTTTGCATCATGCAGGAACCCGCTGGCATCTTCCTAGGGTGCATTTCTGCAGTCTTCAACTAACCAGGGACTCTTCTTTTGCACTCTCTTCTGGGTTGGCAGGAGCTTCTGTCCTTCCTGGAACTTCTTCGTTTGCAGGTCTGCAGGTTCAATAATCCAGCAGTTGTTCTTTGCAGACTTGGTTGGCTGCTGTAAAATCCCCAAAACGAGGTGTAGTGTGTCCTAAGGAACCTTGCAGTACTTTACTTCTGTTTTTTTGGGCTCTGGGGTGGGGTAATTTACTTACCTTTACTGTATTCTTACTCGCCCAGCGATTCTGCACACACTACACTTGTTTAGGGGGGAATTTGTGATTTACATTCCACTTTTTTAGTGTATGGTTTGTGTTGCCCCTAGACCTATTTTCTCCCATTACATACATAGGATATCCTACTGTTTGCATTGTTCTCTGACCATTTACTTGTCTAATTTCGGTGTCTAGTGTATATATTGTGTATAATACTTACCTCCAGAAGGAATATTGTGTCTAAGATATTTTTCATACTGTGTCACCCAAATGAAAACCTTTATTTTTTGTAACACTGAGTATTGTCTTTACTTGTGTACAAATAATGTGTAACTATAAGTGGTATTGCAGGAGCTTTGTATGTCTCCTAGTTCAGCCTAAGCTGTTCTGCTATAGCTACCTCTATCAGCCTAAGCTGCGAGAATACTACTACATTCACTAACAAGGGAAAACTTGACCTGGTATACGGTGTAAGTACCCAAGGTACCCTCTACAAACCAGGCCAGCCTCCTAGAGTGGTTCAGTACAAATTATATAGGAAGGGGGACTCACACCCACAGAGTGTGGTATACTTCATCATCTGACCCTTCCAACTCCAACTAGTACTATCAACCTTCCTTTTGATGTGTTTGTGAGCACACACCTGACACTTTTCTAGAGAGATTACTGACAGATCTATATCTTTAGTTGGAGTGGTGAGTTGTTGTATTACTGACCTGTGTTAGTAGAAGTGAATGTAGTGATCTGTATGTATCTTCTACCCTGGCCTCAAGCCATTTCCCTACACATAAAATACCAATTAAAACACATCTGGGCTAAGCCCAATTTCTTCTTGCCTTTCTTTACCAAAACACTAGATGGGCTTGGCCAAAATCCAAATCCTTCCACTTCTTGGAAGAAAGTTCGGGGTTATTCCAGGGCATCACTGGGATCCACTCTTCAGACACTTTAAGCTTAATTACATTAATCATTGAATAACATTAAATAAGAAATCCTGGGGCAGACTCTCCTAATTTCCCTAAAAAACATTTACAGACTTAGCCACAGGAAGCACAACACCACAAATATCATCAACGTGTATCCATTTATTGGAATCTGTGAAAGCACATTGGCTCTAATATATTTGAAAAAGAAAAACAGTTCTGGATTATGGTAATACCTTTGGGGAATTTTCCAATTGAGATGGAACAATTTAAAAGACAGCACAGGCAGGTCACAAAATGGGTCATGCAAGAGCTGCAACCATCCACACCTATTTGAAGTTGATTGCTAAGGGCCACAATTAAAGTTTGGAGGGCAGAGTACTTTGGCACTAGCATGCAGAATACACTGTCCCGCAAAGTCCCAAATCATATGCTCTATTTAGAATCAGAAGATTGTCATTCTTCTACCTCTAGAGCCTCTCCTGGCCGTTCCTGTGGGACCCTTTCTCCAGTGGGTTAAATCATATTTGACCGTTGGTCAAAGTAGCTCAGGCCACCGCTGCTATTTAGGGCAGATGTTTCGAAGTACTTTATTTTCCTGTTTGGCACCGCCAAGATAAGCTTAGTGTTCCCAATAGGAAACAAATAAAAGATCTGTACGGGGGGGCGAAACCTCCGAGCATGTCAGGGACATTTATTTTTTGTTTTTCATGCTTTGGGAGATTGTTTTTGAAAAATAAAATAAAAAACTGTATCCATCTGCTGCCTTGGTAGAATGGAGTGCAGCACTCTAAGGTCTAAATAAACCCCTAACTCTCAGAATTTTTGTTATGTGTGGCACAAAGTGTAGCAAATTGGAATACACAGGGCTGGACCATATGGACACTGGCCACAGTAGTACCAAGTCTCCCACCTTTTTTCTTGACGAGTGCAAACCTTCTTATTATATATGGATGACTCTTCTTTGTTTCAGGAATGCAGTCAGAAAAGTCTTCATCCTTTAACCTTGCATGATCAACCACAATAGAAGACGTAGATGCTACTGCTTCTACAGCGGATTGGCTGATGATAATGGTTAACTTAAAGCCAAGGACGGACATCATTGTTCCAATGGTATTCTCACAATAGACAACATGTGTAAAGGACACTACAAAGTGTGTCATGTGGATATCCAACTTTTTGTGCCAAATATGGGTTTTACAAGTCACATCATACGGTTGAAGGGGCTACCTGGTTTTATCAACTTCAACCATGTTTTTGTTATAATTAAAAATAGAGTTGAGCTATGTACTTGTAAACTGACCCCAAAGCATGACAGAAGATTTGCTCTCATCATGAATTGTAATGAGCATGTGTAATTCCTGTCTTTGACAAAATGTAATAACTAACTGTAGTGTCCAACCAGGAAGGACGCTACGTGGGAAACAAACCTTGCAGTACACTCTTAAAAAAGGCATACAAAAATGTAATCAAAACTACAAAAATAGAAAAAAAATCCATTTAGATGATTATTATGATTTGGCACAAACTCCTGTTTGCATTCAAAACTAGATGACAGTTCAGGTGGAAGTTTTGCATAAGTGTTTGTGTTTTCAATTTATGACTCGAACAAACTCTGCAAAATATAGTTTTGCACACCCACTAATAGATAGCATCATGTGCAAATTGTATGTGGTTCCCCATTCTTGGATAAGCAAACCACATTAGCCTCTGAATGATGAATTTGTTAATTTTCACAACCCATACTTTTTATGGGTGTTCAGTTTGCACTAATTTTTTCAGACGGACAGTATTAAAGGCCTTAGAAAGTGAACATTTCTATGCTTTACAGTCATTAAATCCATTGGTGCTTCTCTGTTTGCTCACATGTCATTTTGGTCTTGGTTTTCTTTGCATGGGTTAATGCTTTCTTTCTTATGCATATATAAAAAAGTGTGGGGAGGATTGTACTGAGCAGGAATTCATTCAGCAATGGCGCAGATGTAAAGGGAAGAGTCTCCTAAGCCGATGATGAGGTCATAAAAGGGGGAAGCCTACGATGTGAGCACCAGAGGCTTCCCCACAATATGTTCCTCTTACTAAAGTGGATGCAAGGTATTTTTCTATTCAGAACAAATCTTATGGCACTAATGAAAATTATTAGGAGTTTTTAGAAAAGGTCATATTTTCACACTTTTGAAAACTGAATTATGGACCCGCGTTGTCAAACTAGTGTAGGGAAATGGCAATGACAACAGTGCTGAAAAAACTGAATGCTACCTGATGCAATATTTTTCATGGTGAAGTTTTTCAAACTTTTTGATTTTTCATTAATTGTTAAAATGGCTTCTTCTTAACAATACATGTTCATTGATGTTATTATTCTTTTGATAGAAAAACAAGAGTTGACTAGAAATTGTTAAATGTTATCACTTGTAATTGTTCTGTGATCATTCCACACAATGGCTCAGGCAGAGCTGTAACCACAGGAGCCGGAATGAGGCATATGACTTATCCCTGTCATTAATGGCACAGTGTGCAAACAAGGCAGTTGACTGAAATAGAGCCCACCTTAATTTCCAACAGCTGAGATTAATTAACCATTCGAACCATCATGTTTGTAATTTTCTCTGCGAAGCACCCTCAGTTGAAAGATGACTTCCAGAACTGAATGTGGATTTTCCAAGTAAACATGCAGGAAAGTCTTAATTGTATTAAAGACATGTAGGTGAGTACTATGCTTTTCTTTCTTGCATTTTCTTCAATAGCAGCCAGGTAAATGAATGGTTATTAAACAGAAAAGAAAACTACACATCCCATCAGGCTTCGGTGATGAACCACAGATGGAAGCCACACAGGTGTTACATTAGTGTCTTTATAAATAGTCCATTTAATCTTTCTCCTCCTTCTTTCTTCTTGCACAAGGCAGGTAATCGAGCCACCAGTGGAAAGATGATGAAAAAGATACAAATGAACATAAGAAAAACTGCTAAAAAACTGCTAACATATTTTCCCATTGGTCCAAATTATCAATTTGGTTGGGGAACTTTTGATTGAGGAATTGCAATAAGAAGTAAGTGGTAACCATCATAATATGGATGGGTGAAAAAAGAAGAAATTGTTTTCATATTGGCGGGATAACACTTGCCTCTGTGTCTTTAATAAAATTATGACTTTCCTACATGTTAACTTAAAATCCCCATTTCATGTCAAGGAAAGTCTGGGACACACTAGAGGAGCTCTGGGCACCACCCTTGGGGTGGTGATGGACAGGGGAGTGTTCACTCCCCTTTCCTTTGTCCAGTTTTGCACCAGAGCAGGGGAGAAGGGGTCCCTGAACCGGGAACTCTTATTATGCTTATTTGAATCTGAAGACAAGCTGGCTGCTCTCAGGATATCCTCCAAATAAACTCCAGAAGAAAAAGCTTTAGAAGCCATGGCCCTTCGAGAACAATGAGGACCAAAAAGGGAAATATTAATGCCTGCTTGGGACATGATCCATTTCACCCATCTTGCCAGAGCAGGGGAGTGGGTTTTAATGATGGAAATGAGTAATTGTCCAGAAGAATTCCTGAGAGAAGCAGTTCAGCATTCATATTTCTTAAGGCATTAAGCCACACACAGCTTTGGAGATGGGGAAAGCAGGATTCTCCATGAAATAAATCAATGTTTTAGTTCTTCTGGACATAGCAAAGTATACTCCCAAAGGAGTAAACTGCCTGCCCAAAAGACCCAAAGCTGTGACATCAGAAATGCGTTTAAATTAAATTAGACATAATAACACTGTTAATTTTACAGACAACGCTTTGAGAGATAAATCAGCATTGTCAGGCCAATCTCTGAACATGTTCAGCACAACATTAACATGTGAAGTTAGGAGACGGTGGAATACTTAGCCATATTCCTCGGAGGAGTTTGAAGATGAGAAGGTGTTCTCCCACTGGCTTACCTGTGTTATAACTATGTTGTAAGTAAATTGCTGATCTATGTATATTGCCTGCTCTATGCTATTGAGAGAGCGTAGCTTATATAATCTATATTAACAAAATGTTTATATATTAATGTGTGAAGATGCTGCATAGAAATTATAATAATAGCGATTTTGCTAAAACGTGCACTTCAATTGTGACCACGATGAGTGGCCACCAATGTATACGCAAACTAATAATGATGAATAAAATGTTTATGTTATGTTCAATTTAGCTTATATTAACGTTCGCATTATTGAATCTGTATTGTAAATCCTCATAGGCCTTAAGTTAGCGTGAGCTGCAGCTTAGCTGCCTGGCTGTCATATTAAATGCATTTTTCTGTTTTCAGTGTGCTGACTCACAAGGGGCCATGACCCTGCAAATGTTCTTTTTCTTCAAACTTGGAAGATGAATGTAACCATGTTAAATCCGTTCCCAGGCGCATCTTCTGTGCCATGGATTAAAAGTTATAAATGAATTGAAACAAATGTAGATTAATGTAATGCACAAGGTCATTCTAACCGAGGACGACAGAAGAACTGCTTACCAAAAGATGTACAAAGAATTACAAAGGGATGAAGTAACACCAGTAACACCGGATGTGCCACCTCTGAAGACGTCAATTATGAAGACCAATCAAAGACCTGTAAATTAATATGGGGTGAAAATTGGGATTACCTAATGTCAAATTTGATAGGTTAAAGATAATGGGGTATAGTAAATGTCCAATAGAATTTTGGGGGAATGTATTACTAAAAAGGGATAAAAACCCATGTCACAGAAAGGTCGAGAGAATTAGGTAGGGAATGCTATTGATTTTATCCAGAAACTCTGTCACTCTGTTTGGTGTTTGGAGATTTATTGAAAACCATCCTCACCCATAGACAGCCCATTTACACTTTTCCTCCTTATGAGGGAAGTGTCCCTTTTGCCCTTTAGTTGAGTTCTGACTGATGGCGATTTGACTGAGGTCCTGAAGATGAAGACTGAACCTGTGCGCTGACCTAATCCTTGGAGGGTAATTATGACAATGCAATTATAATTTGTCTGTTTGCTTTTCCTTTCTAGGTACCAACTGTTTGCTTTGACAGAGACCATAGCTAGATGTTTTCCAAATTGGTGTTCTAAATTGTTTTGCATGAAGCCCAACATGCGAATGCTAATTGGTGGTTAGGGTAGGTGTTCACCTCAACTGACGCAAATAGACAAACGACTGACATTATGCTATGTTGAATTGACGTGTTATTGACACTCTGCTAATTTTGATCTATGTTCACGCTGTGTTATGTTCTGATGTTTGTGATTCTAGCGTTAATGAAATCATATCACAGTTGCCACATTGTGCCTATGTTATTATGCTTCTTGGTATTGAGATTAACCCATTTGCTCGTAGATTGTAACGAATAGGGAATGAAATTCATAAAATTCTATTAAACTGGTGTGGTTATTCATGGCTGAAAGGTCATGGTAGCGTCGTCGAATTGATTGATGACTTTGACTAAAGTGAAATGTATTGTTGTGATAAATATTGATGACATTATTGATATATTGATTGATATATTGATTAGCTCTCTCGTCCTACGGTGTCTCTCATCTGGGTCAAAAAATTCATTGGCCTAAAACGAGTCCTAATGTATAATAAATTAACATAAAGGGACACGTTAACAGTTCTGGTAGCAGAGGATGGTTTGGCCCTTTGGGGCCCTAGGACGGAGAATCATTGTTTAAATTGTTTTTCCGAGCTAATGCAAATTGGAGGTATGATGTGTTTCTAAATTCACCATGACTTTCCCGTGATCTCGGAGCCTGCCTAAGTGAGTTGGGAATGTTTTCGGCGTCATAATGTGAGTGGTATAGGGTTTTGCGCTTGCTCAGCTTATACCTTTTTGCAGTTGATTGAGAAATCTGTGTGTATTTAGGCCAGGTAAATGTTGTTTTAGTAGGAGTGGGCGTACTCTGCAATATGAGAGTAGGGAAGTCGGCGTACTTCATATGAGTGTGGTGATTTGTGCTAAAAATTATCCACATGGTTGGTTGTTTTGTACGGACCCGTCGTGGTCTAAGACTCCGGAGTATATTGACAAGTGTAGGAGACACTTGGGTTTATGTTGTAATCTGTGCTGTTTAATAGGTCAATCGGGCATGGTTGACAAGTCGAGTTTGAGTCAAATCGTATGTGTGAAACCTTCGATGGAGATTTGGCAAGTTCTAAAGTGCACTAGGACGAACCATTGACAAGTCGAGAGTAGGATTTGTGGGTCGAATTCTTCTTGAGTATGCGGGAATTGAGAAGGACAGAGTAGCGGCCGAAGCTTCAAGTGAAATCTCTTTAAAGTTCTGAAGGGAATGTGTTACCCTTCCTGTAGTAAACCGGCAGATTTGTGTTGTTGTTAAAGGTGCTCGCAGTAATTTTGCATTAGTAGGGCGAACGAGCAGCAAGACTTTGTCAGCTTCAGTGTGTGAGTGTGACGTCAGTGGTGCCGCGCTGAGATAGGTCAGTTGTCAAGAGGGGTCGCGCACGGATTGGCTGCCGTCCGTGAGAGGCAATAGGTTGAGAAAGGTGGGTGAAGAGTGTCCTGGGAATTAAAGTCACTTTCTGATTAAATACAAATAAGAGAACATCGCAGAGTGAGTTTTGTCAAGGCATTTAAGAGCGCTCTGAAAGGAGATGCATACATTATGGCGACTGATGGGGAGCCTACACCACCTGACGGTACTCCAGCTTATATGGTTATGGAGGAGAAAGGTGTCGCGCCTTGTTTATGGATGAAACAGTGGCACAAATTAACAGAGAAAGAGGGATGTTTAGCGTTCCCAGAAAATGGGACGTTCAATCCAAAGGTACTAAAGAATTTAAGGTGGATGTTAATTACACAAAAACCACCTCCAAGGCCAGATCAATACGAGGCTTTCGCGATTTGGGATTTGATGGCCCTTAAACATAGACAAGAAAGATTCCAGAGAAGACTAAAAAGAGCAGAAAAATCTTATGCAGAAGCTAGGTGGGATAATGAGAACAAAATGTGGAGACGGGGAATTGTTGACGGATTAAAATTGTTCCCAACAATAGCTCAGGGAGAAGAGACGCAGGGAAAGAAAGCCTCCTGTAAAACAGACGAGGATTCTAGTAAGCCGAAGGAAAATAAGAGATCTTGGGAAGAGGAAGACGATTCAGACGATGAAGAATTCATGGACCAATTATTACATGATTGCCCGCCCCCTTATGCGGTGAGCGACAGTGTTCCGAGCTCTAGCATGGGTCCTGGGAACCAGACGCAGGAGAAGGGAGTTACTGATACGGTACAGACTAGTGATACGGCTTCGATACAGAATGGTGTCAGTGTACCCACTGCACCAGACATGCAGATACAGTTGCAACCTCCACCACAGATACAGACGTCCTAGTACTTGAGACTACTACAAATCTGATACATGCCAAATCGAGGTTAGTACAGATTGAGTCAACTCTGAAATTACTGTCCCAGCCGCAGCCACAACTGATACCAGGGTACAACCCAGTAGCTGGTCCACCATTAGTACCTGTCCCGGGTACTTTGGAACAGACCTATGGAGTTACTGCTCCACGGAGTTTGGGACCAGGTCAGAGACCTGCTGCAATATCGTTACCAATTACTGTTGGCCCACCAGTGCCATTATATGCACAAGGTAAATCTGGCATATGCGATCAGGGAGTAATGGCCCAAGATGCAATAAGAGGAGGGTCCATAGGAACTCCCCAGTTAATGGCCCCAGGAGAACAAGCAGTTGAAAAGCCGAGGTCCTTAATAGATCTTAGCCCAGTGGAAGCACCATTGGAAGCAATGCGTCAGGCAGGGCTAGGAGTGTTAACCCCACAGACGATGAGTACGAACACTTCACAGTTGCCATTGATGCATGCAGGGAACATTTCACTGCAAGGTTTTACAGTGCAACAGCTGAATGAATGGCTAGAAAAGACCTATGCTTCACAGAAGACTACAATGACTGCCGTAGAACCAGAAAAGATAGGGAATGATGAGTATCTGAATTTTGTGAGGCTGGGAGTGGAAGCTGCTGAACTAGTGGACGGAACAATGGGGGTAAACAGATTAGAGTCATACACCGAAGCAGAACTGAGATTTCTGTGTCCTAAGATTACCAAAGAAGTGGGCAAGGTGCATCAGAGATTAGCAAACCTAGCAGACAAGTACAATATTGACATTGAGAACACTAAACATTTGAAAAGAAGTTACAGATTAGACTTCTATTCAAAAGACTTTGAGCACATGAGGTCTGTCGGAATGAAAGCGCATTTCAAAGAAATACTGCAAAGTGCGTAAACCTGTGGTGCGTTAGAGAAATGGGGAGGCAGATGGGCAAAGAAATGAGATAAGGAGAAAAGTGACAGCCCACGGTCGAGTCAGACTAAAGCTTCACCCGATACAGAATCATTAAAAATACTACCCATGAGAGAAACAGCTGGTGGTGTTTTAATTCATGTGCCGTGGTCCAGAGGAGACATCCTCTCTTTTACTAACGATTATCCCAGGTTGAGGGAGAAACCGATCGAGTGGTACCAGCAAACCGACAGGTTTGTGAAACTTGCAAAGTGTCTTTGGGAAGGCTTGAATACCTTGTTTGAGATCATTGTTCCACCTGATTTGTGGCTTGAGTGTAAGAGAGGGGTAGACTGGCCGACGAAGGAGCCGGCAAGGGATAAGGTGACCGGAGCACCTTCTGAAGAGGTGATTGTTCTGCTTTCCTACTTATCTCATATCAGAGCTTACAGAACCTCTCTGGAATGCACTTCTGAGTTCAAAGAAGACCTTTATTGTTGTTAATTCTTCCCCACCCACAAGTTCTTGAGAGACAAATTAATAGATTTCAAACACAAAGTAGTTGCAGCAAGAAAACAAAATATATCACAGTACTTCTCAGTTGCAATGTACACAGCATATAGATAATATATTCAAAGCAAAGCATAAAAGTCAAATTCATCACCGTTTGAGCAAGGCGGCAGGGACTAAATATTCAGCTTCATCTTTCTGGGGTCTGCAAGTTGATGACTCCGGTCAACTGCGAGAAAGAGATTATCTACCCAAACGGGAGACTGGCAACTGACGCCTAGTTCCAGCCTGAAGTCAAGCAGATTCGAATCTAACTCACTGTAGCCCAGAGTCATCCTTACAAAAGCGTGCCCCCTTCTCTCAGACTCGGAAAAACTACGCAAGCCTTTGGAGACTGGCCAGACCTCCTAGACTTCTCCTCTTCCCAAGCCTGAACAGAAAGGAAAACACCAAGGCGGTCATTCTGACCCTGGCGGTAAAATCCGCCAGGGCCATGGTCCGCGGGAGCACCGCCAACAGGCTGGCGGTGCTCCTTTGGGCATTCTGACCACGGCGGTACAGCCATGGCCAATAACGGAAAGTCGGCGGTGTACCGCCGGCTTTCCGCTGCCCAGGGGAATCCTCCATGGCGGGATTCCGACCCCCATACCGCCATCCTGTTCCTGGCGGTTTCGGCCGCCAGGAACAGGATGGCGGTATGGGGTGTCGTGGGGCCCCTGGAGGCCCCTGCAGTGCCCATGCCAATGGCATGGGCACTGCAGGGGCCCCCGTAAGAGGGCCCCACTTAGAATTTCAGTGTCTGCTTAGCAGACACTGAAATTCGCGACGGGTGCTACTGCACCCGTCGCACCCCTTCCACTCCGCCGGCTCCATTCGGAGCGGGCTTCCTCGTGGAAGGGTGTTTCCCACTGGGCTGGCGGGCGGCCTTTTGGCGGTCGCCCGCCAGCCCAGTGGGAAACCCAGAATGACCGCCGCGGTCTTTTGACCGCGGTACGGTCTTCTGGCGGTTCCCGCTTGGCGGGCGGCTCCCGCCGCCTGCCAAGATTGGAATGACCCCCCAAATGTACTCTCTCTTATCAGGTCTAGTCTGGTGTGAAGAAAACAGCTTGGTCCATCTTGTGGAAAAACACAGCTTGGAAGAATACAGACATCTGCGATGTTTCAACTGCAATGTCTAACTCCACGTTAAAGCCAATAGGTAGCTAACCTAAATATCAAATGTAATGGCTAATGTCATGTCAAAACCAATAGGCAGCTGAGCTGAATACAAAATGTAATGTCTAATATCATGTCAAAGCCAATAGGCAGCTAAGCTGAATACGGAATGTAATGTCTAATATCATGTCAAAGCCAATAGGCCGCTAAACTGAACAAAACATTTAGGGGGTCATTACGACCCTGGCGGCTGGCGGTATGTTGGCGGTAACACCGCCAACAGGCTGGCGGTGTTCCGCCAGCAATTATGACCGTGGCGGAAAAGCCACGGCCATACCGCCGGCCCCTCCACTTTGCCGCCAGGATTCCACCTGGCGGTCATAATCCCCAGGGCAGCTGTGCATGCACCGCTGCCCTGGGGATTATGAGTCCCTGACCGCCAGCCTGTCCATGGCGGTACACACTGCCATGGAAAGGCCGGCGGTAAGGGCACTTGGGGTGCCCCTAGGGGCCCCTGCACTGCCCCTGCTCTTGGCATGAGCAGTGCAGGGGCCCCCAGGCATAGCCCGTTGCGCATTTCACTGCCCGAATTTCGGGCAGCGAAATGCGCGACGGGTGTTACTGCACCCGCTGCACATCGGCATTGCCGCCGGCTCTATTACGAGCCGGCTCCAATGTTGATGTGACATTTCCGCTGGGCCAGCGGAAATGTCATAATAGGGAGACAGAAATACCACCGGCAATGGCCTTATTCTGTCTCCCGCGGACTCGGCGGTCTTTTGAAAAGACCGCTGAGGTCGTAATGACCCCCATAATGTGCTACTGGTGAACATTGAGCAACTAATATGCGCAGTGATGAAACACAAAGTCATTGGTCAAACACAATTAATAGCATCACAGTGATGAAGTACTATCATAAAGTGATTGAGTTTTTGAAGCAAAAGTTGTCGCCGAAAGTGACTGGTTGGCAGAAAATCGACCGGACCTCACAAGAGGTTAAGGAATCTATACATGCTTACTATGAGAGGTTGTTAAAGGCGTTCAAACATTACAGTGGTGCTGAGACCATTGAGCCAAAAGATATGAGCCATCTTGTGTTTAGATTTGTGGAAGGGCTGAGACCATAGGTCAGCCAGATGATTAAGAATCATTTGATTTGTTGGCAAGTGAAGCCGATTGATGAGGTGTTGCAGTATGCGAAATATTGTAGCGACGAAATTGAGCTGAAGCAGAAAAAGCTGAAAGAGAAAGTAATGGTGATGCAGATCAGGGCTGCACAGGCAGGAATACAGGGAAATGGAGTTCAACAGATGATACAGCAACAACCTCAGGTGAATGGTGTGTTTTAGGCACAACCGAGGGGTCGAGGTCAAGGTTTTGTGAACCGCGGTCCAGACTTAAATACAGTTGTGGTCCAAAACGAGGTGCAAGGGATGAAAAAGATGTCACCATGTCACGCGTGCGGGGGCGTGGGGCATTGGAAACAGGAGTGCCCAAATGTGGTGCAGGATGGTGTCGTTCAACAAAGCACTAATGTTGGTACATTCCAAAATATGAGAGGACCAAAGATGAGAAACCAAAATCCGAACTTTCAAAATAACATGGTACAGATGCAAGGGGTACAGCCCATGCAGCAGATGCAAATGCCGCATGTTCAGCCAGCACAAATGCAACAAGTACAACAGCAGGTTCCCATTGTACCTAGACAGCAAATGCAATTACCAATGGCTCCGATGGGACAGCAACAGGTGATGCTTCCTCAGCAGGTCACAGGTCAGGTAATGAGTCAAAATAATACAGTACAGCGATTCCCATTACGTGGTGAAAATGGCATGAATGAGGAGTGGTCGGATGACAGCTCAGATAGCGAAGAGTGCAGGCTTGCAGCATCCCTAGAGGTAGATCAGAGGGGACCATATGTAGAGGGAAAGGTAATGGGTCACAAAGTTTCATTCTTGGTTGATACCGGAGCTACACGCTCTACAGTCAGAAGTGCGGAGGTTCCAAAATGACCACTTTCAGGGCGTACCATAAGGATGGTCGGAGTAGCAAACCAGTACCTGACAAACCCGATTACAGATCCAGTGCAGGTTGAGATCAGCAACTTCCAGGGACTGCATAAGTTTGTAGTCTGTGATTCAAGTCCGGTATCCCTACTGGGAAGGGACTTACTGTGCAAGACAAAATGTTCGATTACCTGTTCCATTGATGGAATCGAAATACAGGCAAACAGTGATGATGAAGGAGATGAAGGTCAGTTCTCAGAGGTAGAGACAGGAACTGCAAATAAAGATTACCCTTTGATTACCTTGTTCCCGATGCTTACAGTGATTGATCTACCTGCCGAGTTACAAGGAACGGTGACGGAAAAAGTGTGGGATTTGACAGGAAAGGAAGTGGGACTAATAAAAGGTGTAGAACCAGTCAAAGTACAAGTGAAGCCAAATGCAGTGTTTCCCCAGGTGCCACAATATCATATGGCACAAGATGTTCTTATTGAAGTGTCACAAATAATTGCAGATTTTCTGAAACAGAGGGTTCTGAAGGAAGTGTTGAGCAGCCCATGTAATTCACCGATAATGGGTCTGAAAAAGCCCCGTGGGAAGGTTCGAATTGTGCAGGATTTGAGGAAAATAAACAAGATTGTGGTAAAATGTTTCCCCATAGTGCCAAATCCAGCAGTGATCATGTTTCAGGTTCCATGTGATGCTGAGTGGTTCACCGTTGTAGACTTGTCACAAGCCTTCTTTTCGATACCTCTTCACGAGGACAGACAGTTTTTATTCAGTTTCAAATTCCTGGATAAGGTGTACAGTTGGTGCAGAATTCCTCAAGGGTTTTCTGAGTCACCGTCCATCTTCAATCAAATATTGAAAAAGGACTTAGAATCCTTAGTACTGCCTTTTAACTTGACTCTAGTGCAGTACATTGACGATTTGCTGATTGCATCCAAGACAAGGGACAACTGTAAGTACGACACATTTGCCTTACTGAATCATTTGGGAAAGAATGGACATAAAGTGTCACCCAAGAAGCTGCAGTACTGTCAGAAAGAAGTGAAATACTTAGGACATTTGATTGAAAGAGGGTCTAGAAGAATATCAAAAGAAAGAATAATAGCCATTTTGCAAATGAACCCCCCAACAACAAAGAGAGATGTCAGAATGTTTTTGGGAATGGTGGGCTACTGTTGCCAGTGGATACCCAACTTTTCGATTATCTCAAAACCCTTGATAAAGCTGACAGGTGATGAGATCAAGGATGAGCCGTATACCATAGCCTTGTCCAAAGAAGAGTTTGAGTCATTTATGGAATTGAGAGAATGCATGTGCAGGGCACCAGCTTTGGGTATGCCTGATTACACAAAGCCTTTTCTACTGTTTTGCCATGAATGTGATGCTTGTTCTTTGTCTGCCTTGACACAGGTCCATGGAGGTGCAAATCGCTCTGTAGCATATTTTTCAGCTACCTTGGACCCCGTCGCAGCAGCCTTACCAGGTTGTTTGCGTGCAGTTGCAGCAGTTGGTCAGATCCTTACACAATGTGAAGGCATAGTGATGGGATACCCCCTAACATTAATGGGTCCGCATTCAGTTGAATTTTTTTTGACTCAAACCAAAACCCAACACATGAAAAATGCTCGACTTACCAAATATTAGACAATTATACTGGGGTCACCCAATGTTTCACTGAAACGATGTACTGTGTTGAACCCGGCAACTTTACTTCCTGCAGAGAATACTGAAGTTAATAATGAAGAAGTTGAGCATGACTGTCTTGAGGTAACAGAACTATGTACCAAACCACGACCAGATATTCAAGATACACAATTAAAGGAAAATGATTGCATTATGTTTGTTGATGGGTCTTGTTTGAGAGATTCCATTGGAACACTGAGAGCTGGTTACGCTGTATGTACCATAGCTGGTATCATCGAAGCTTCCTGGCTCGAAAGAGTGTTTTCTGCACAAGTGGCAGAGCTAATTGCCCTTACCAAGGCATGCCACGCAGCTGTGAATCTGAGAGTCACTATCTATAATGACAGCAGATACGGATTTGGAATTGTACATGATTTTGGCCAACTGTGGTCGCAGAGAGGTTTCATGACCTCTTCTGGTTCTCCTGTGAAAATTGGTGAACAAACAAAGGATTTGTTACATGCGATTCAGTTACCTCTTGAAAGTGCCATGGTGAAATGCAATGCTCACATTAAGTCACAAGACTTTGGGGGTCATTACAACATTGGCGGTAAAAGCCGCTTACCGCCGTGCAGAAGACCGCCAACACACCGCCACGCCCGCTGAATTCCGCCACAGCTATTACGACCCACATCCCGAAATCCGCCAAAATTCAGACACCCACACAAGTCCGCTACACCAAAGGTCAGTGATAAACTGGCGAAAACAAAACCTCCACGTCACGCCAACAGAAATACGCCCATGCTATCACAACCCACAAATCCACGCGGCGGTCTTTCAACCGCGGTATTCCATTGGCGGTGCACACCGCAGCGCTCAAAATACACACACTCTTACAAAACACAGCCACATTGGACAATTCAAAATACACACACATTATACATATACACACACCACTCCCACACACCCAATACAATATAAAACACCCACCCACATCACCCACAAACCCCTATGACCAAAAATTAAAAAAGAAGGCCAGAGAGAGACACCACCATCCACAAACTAGTAGCCACAGACACACAACACCATCACCCACACAACTTCCACGCACAAAACACCACACATCACTACATATCACCTCACACTCCACCCCACACATCACCCACACCACTCCATGGCACGGCAAAGACACCCCAGGTTCTCGGAGGAGGAGCTCAGGGTCATGGTGGAGGAAATCGTCCGGGTAGAGCCACAGCTATTTGGAGCACAGGTGCAGCACACCTCAATTGCAAGGAAGATGGAGCTATGGCGAAGAATAGTCGACAGGGTCAATGCAGTGGGACAACACCCAAGAAATCGGGACGACATCAGGAAGAGGTGGAACGACCTATGGGGGAAGGTGTGTTCCGTGGTCTCCAGGCAACACCTGGCGGTTCAGCGGACTGGCAGCGGACCCCCACCTCCTCACCCACAACTAACAACATGGGAGGAGCAGTTCTTGGCGATTCTGCATCCTGAGGGCCTTGCAGGAGTCGGTGGAGGAATGGACTCTGGTAAGTCAAATCTTTAACTACCATATCCCCCACCCTACCTGCATGCTATCACATACCCCCACCCTCGCCCCCTCCCCTATCACCCCAACTCCTCACAAATGTACAGTATCACAAACCACACATCCCAAAACCAAGCCCTGAATGCAACACCAACGCATGGACACCCATCACTAAAGCATGGCCGCTGCACATACCCATACACCCCCCTAAACCATCATCACACAAGCCCACACACAGGAATGCCAGTAATGGGGTACACGGTCAGCCACCCATTGCACACCATGACACACACAGATGCAATAATCATGCTTTTCCAACCCTGCAGGACCACTACCCAACGTTACCAGACAGGAGGGTCCAGACATCTCCACCCCACCCACTGAAGAGGCTCACAGTGATGACAGCAGCTCTGTCCAACTGGATCTAGATGACCAGCCTGGACCATTGTGGGCCTAGGGACAGTCGGTTCCCCTCACAGAGGCACAGGTCACCACAGACCTTCCACCCTTTGGTAACACCAGCACAGCACCCACCAAGCGGGCCATACCTCCGTCCCCAGGACACGTCAATCAGCTGTGTGTCCACCACTACAGGGAGCCCAGGATAACCCACCACCCCAACAACAACAGGGACCTGGGGGCAGTGGTAGTGGGCACAAGATCCAGGGGACTGAGGCCCAGGAACACAGGGGAACTGGGAGGGCTGCTGTGCGACAGGGGGCGGACAGGCCAAGGGAACCCACTCTCCACGAGGCCCTGTCCTCCATCATGGGAGCATACCACCACTCCCAGGAGACAATGGGAACGGTCCTGGCCAAGTTTCAGGAGACCCAGCGCCTGCAGGAGGAACAGTATTTGGGGTTCAAGGAGGAGCTCAAAACCATCAGCTCTGCCCTGGGCACCATCGTAGGGGTGCTGAAGGAAATACTCAACACCAAGAGGGACACTGCGGCACTCCAAAGGGCCCCTGATACTAGCATGGACGATGAACTGCCCACCACCTCCGCCGGCGCTAGTGGACAGGAGGCACTGCCACAGGACCACCACACCAGCACCCCACCTCCTGCAGATGGAGAACCACCCCGCAAGAGGTCCCTGAGATCCAGGAACAAGACAGAGCATGATGCCAAGACCCCCGCCAAGAAATGAGACCACCCTGATTGTCAACCCACTGTCCCACTTTGTCACCCTGTCCATATTGGAACTGCCCCAGCTCCACTTCCTATGCCCATATGGGCAATGCACCTATGAGACAAATAGACTGGACTCTGCCATGGACACTCCTCCGCCATCACCCCTCGCCATTTAACTTCCCCCTCCAATATTTTGTATGTAAATAAACACACCTAAAGCACCAAAAGATCTGGAGTCTGTCTGTGATTTTGAAATAGTGTATTTGCAATTACAGTGACAAAATTTCCAGGAAATAGGAATGTCAACATACCTATGTCACACAGCTCTAGTCCATGAGGAATCTAAGCAGATGACACACGTTGGGACCCACACCTGTGAAACCGTAAGGGAAAGTGACAACTCAGTGACCATACACTGGGTGAAATCGACAGACAGGATAGAGGTAGAAGTGTAAAAGTACTTGTAGTAGGCAGGAATGTATTCTCACCTGTGTTTCACTGGAAATATTGCTGAATGACTGAGTCCCTGTTGTCAATGTCTTCTTCCTCTGTTTCCTCCTCATCACTGTCTACAGGCTTCACAGCTGCCACAACACTGCCATCTGGACCATCCTCCTGCAGAAAAGGCACCTGTCATTGCAAAGCCAAGTTATGAAGCATACAGCAGGCCACGATGATCTGGCACACCTTTTTTGGTGAGTAGAATAGGGATCCACCTGTCATATGGAGGTACCTAAACCTGGCCTTCAGGAGGCCAAAGGTGCGTTCGATCACACTCCTAGTCCGCCCATGGGGCTCATTGTAGCGTTCCTCTGCCCTGGTCCTGGGATTCCTCACTGGGGTCAGTAGCCATGACAGGTTGGGGTAACCAGAGTCACCTTACAGCCACACCCGGTGCCTCTGTAGTTGACCCATCACATAAGGGATGCTGCTATTCCGCATGATGTAGACGTCATGCACTGAGCCAGGGAACATGGAATTCACATGGGAGATGTACTGGTCTGGCAAAGATGCCATCTGTACATTCATGGAATGATAACTCTTCCGGTTCCTGTGCACCTGTTCACTCCTGTGGTGGGGGACCAAAGCCACATGTGTCCCATCAATGGCACATATGATGTTGGGGATAGGTCCAAGGGCATAGAAGTCACCTTTCACTGTAGGCAAGTCCTCTACCTGAGGGAAAACGATGTAGCTCCGCATGTGTTTCAGCAGGGCAGACAACACTCTGGACAACACGTTGGAAAACATAGGCTGGGACATCCCTGATGCCATGACCACAGTTGTTTGAAAAGATCCACTTGCAAGAAAATGGAGCACTGATAGCACCTGCACTTGAGGGGGGATTCCTGTGGGATGGCGGATTGCTGACATCAGGTCTGGCTCCAGCTGGGTACACAGTTCCTGGATTGTGGCACGGTCAGACCTGTAGGTGATGATCAAATTTCTTTCCTCCATTGTCGACAGGTCCACCAGCGGTCGGTACACCGGAGGATTCCGCCATCTCCTCACATGTCCCAGTGGACGGTGCCTATGAAGGACAACAGCGAGCACAGAGTCAAACAACTCAGAGGTATGTACCCACAGTCTACACAGTACACGAATCCTACACAAAATCTGTCCTGTATGTGTGTTGAGAGTAGGCCTAGGTATGTGTGACGCAGTTGGTAATTAGGCCATGTGGGCCCCTGAAATGGCGGCTGCCTGAACTCTAAAGCAGGACAATGGGATGTGAGGTAACTGCGCTGGCGCTGTACACTGTCGCGGTAGGCAGTCGAAGACCACAGCGCAATGCTGCATTGGTTAACATTGGACCCTATGGGTCCCAGGAGCCAATGACGATGTACGCCGGCGGTGATGGGACACACCACCGCGGACGTGACCGCCATTTTCTAGCTGTTGAATCACTCGATACCTGATCTTCGACAGGAGAGGACCTACACTGCAAGTGCTGCTGTGACCTCAGTCTGGAAGAGACAATGGCTCGTGCATCTGAGGAAAGGGCCCCTGCCTTTGCATCGGAGGAGTTGGAGAAGCTCAGCGACGGGGTCCTCCCCCAGTACACGCTACTCTACGGTCCTCCAGACCAACAGGTAAGTATACAGGGAGCATGTTGTATGGGTTATGCCTGTGTAGAGAGGGCTGGATGTAAGAGGGAAGGGGGCAGAGTTCTGCGTGCATGAAAGACGGTGGGGGCCTGGGCCACATGGCAAGGGTAGGGATGGGGGCCACTCATTTTGACAGTGCAGTTGTTAATGACTTCTCTTCTTCCCCTGTACATTTCATGTAGGTAAGCGCCCACCAGAAGAAGGATATTTGGCGTGCCATCGGCAAGGACATCCGGACCCTGGGGGTCCACCACAGACGGAGCACCCACTGCCAGAAGAGATGGGAGGACATTCGCCGCTGGAGCAAGAAGACGGCGGAGGCTCAGCTGGGGATGGCCTCCCAACGTCAAACCATGACCCCCCTGATGTTCTGGATCCTGGCGGTGGCCTACCCTGAGTTGGATGGGCGCTTGAGGGCATCACAGCAGACACAAGGGGGTGAGTACACTCTCATTCTGCTGACTTTGCGCGCAGTGGATGGGTCTGGGTGGGGGAGGAGGGCTGTGGGTTTCCCTAGGCCAGGGCGAGTTCCGTAGGCTAGGCCCCTTCGTAAGGCATGGCCCTGTGGCCCCCCACCCCACCTCTGTAGAGTGCCAAGTACAGCTATTCATGCACCTGTGTCATCTATGTGTTCAGATATCGTCCATAGCCTTGTATGCCATTTCCCAGGAATTGCACTGTAGAGCCCAACAGCGCGACGTAGTGCAGGGGGCTGCTGTGTCTGTCTTGTCCGCCAACAGTAGCGGTAAGCCATGCACTCAACCTGTCTTTCTTCTGTTTCCCCCCCTTTTTTGCGGTATCCCTGTTCTTGTGTGCATTAGAATCATCAGGTGGAGGTGCAGTGGCACCGGAGCACGAGGGAGCTGCATCCCACATGGGCATGGAGGCCCACACTACGGACTCTGAATACACCAGTGGGACGGATGGGCGAGGGGAGCACCACAGTGGTCACCGGGTCTGCAACCAGCGACACGGACTCGTCCTCCGATGGAAGCTCCCTTGTGGTGGCGGCAACATCTGTGCCCCCCACTTCAACAGGTACAGCCGCCGCCCCCCCTACCAGCACCGCTCTCCCAGCAGCCCCTCAGCCTTCGCCCCATGCCCTCTCACCCAGGACGGTGGGCATCACCTTTGCCCCAGGCACCTCAGCCCCTGTCACCTCTGCTGCCCTCAGTGAGGAGCCATTGACCTCCTCTGGTCCCTCACTGTTGGGCAGTCTACCATTTTGAATGCCATCCAGGGTGTAGAAAGGGAGTTGCAACACACAAATGCATTCCTGGAGGGCATTCATTCTGGTCAGGCTGCCCTTCATCGAACCGTTCAAACTCTGGCCTTAGCACTGATGGCAGCCATTGTCCCTGTGTCTAGCCTCCCCCCTCCAACTTCCTCCACCCAGACCCAATCCCCTGTACCTCTACCTATCCCAAGCACACCATCAGACCAGCCTGCACACACCTCAACACACAAGGGAAGCTCAGGCAAACATAAGCACCACACATCCCACAGGCACTCACGCAAGCATCACACACATACAGCGACACCAACATCCACTGCCTCCACTGTGTCCCCCTCCTCGTCGTCTCCCTCCTCCCTCCCAGTCTCGTCTACACTCACACCTGCATGCACTACCTCTACAGCCACTACGCCCCTCTCCAGCACACCCACCACCACACCCCGCTCACGTGCACTCACCACCCCCCTACCATTCACATGTCCCCTGTGTCCTTTCCCAGTGTGTTTGTGACGCCCCCTCCCAAGATACACAAACGCAGGCACACGCCCACCCAACAGCCATCCACCTCACGACAGCCTCCAGCGCATGCACCTGCACCCAAAACCACAAAAGTTACACCTCCTACAACCACCACCTCTTCCACCACTCCCAAACCCCCTCCAGCTACCCGTCCCAGTGTCTCCAAACAACTTTTCATGTCCACCCTTAACCTATTTCCCACCACCCCCCGTCCAACTCATAGGTCCCGTACTAGCACCTCAGCCACAAAATCACAGGGACCAGTGGTGCCTGTTGTCACAGGGATGTGGAGTGCACCGCCCACCAGGCCAGCCAGTGTATCACGGAGCCAGAGCACAGCCAGTACCCACCCCCCCCCCTGTGAACCACCAGAAGTTGGCCAGTGCCCAGCGGGAGAAGGGGAAGACTCCAGCCACCCAAGCCGCTCACAGGGGTCCCGGGGGGAGTGTGGACTCAGCTGTGACTCCTCCCAAGGTGGGGAAGGGGCAGAAGAAACCCACAAAGTCTGGGTGGACCAGCACGGCAGAGAAGACCACCATCATCCCCGCTGGCCAGGAGGCCACCGCCAGCCCCATCGTTGTTGTCCAGGAGGACACCGCCAGCCACAGCCCAGCTGCCCAGAAGGGAGCCGCCAGCCACAGCCCAGCTGCCCGGGAGGGCCCCGCCAGCCACAGCCCAGCTGCCCGGAGGGCCCCGCCAGCCACAGCCCAGCTGGGCAATGAAGGACCACCAGCCACAGCCCAGCTGGGCAATGAAGGACCGCCAGCCCCAGGCCAGCTGGGCAATGAAGGACCGCCAAGTCAAGCCCGCTGAACAGGGCAAGGACCGCCAAGTCAAGCACCGCTGAACAGGGCAAGGACCGCTGAACAAGGCAAGGACTGCCAAGTCAAGCACTGCTGGACAGGGCAAGCACTGCTGAACAGGGCAAGGACCGCCAAGTCAAGCACCGCTGAACAGGGCAAGGACCGACAAATCAAGCACCGCTGAACAGGGCAAGCACCGCTGAACAGGGCAAGGACCGCCAAGTCAAGCAGCGCTGAACAGGGCAAGCATCGCTGAACAGGACTAGGACTGCCAAGTCAAGCACTGCTGAACAGGGCAAGCACCGCTGAACAGGGCAAGAACCGCTGAACAGGGCAAGGACCGCCAAGTCAAGCACCGCTGAACAGGGCAAGCACCGCTGAACAGGGCAAGGACCACCAAATCAAGCACCGCTTGCCCATGAGCGGCAGGGGCAGTGACGCAACAGGGACCGTCACGGGGTGAGTGATGCACTCTGGGCACCAGTCCCCCTCCAGAACCAGTGGAGACATGCATCCACTCCGCCTGTCCTGCACAGGAGGAAGCACTCTGGGCACCAGTCCCCCTCCAGAACCAGTGGAGACATGCATCCACTCTGTCTGTCCTGCACAGGATGAAGCACTCTTGGCACCAGTCCCCCTCCAGAACCAGTGGAGACATGCATCCACTCTGTCTGTCCTGCACAGGATGAAGCACTCCGGGCACCAGTCCCCCTCCAGAACCAGTGGAGACATGCATCCACTCCGTCTATCTTGCACAGGATGAAGCACTCTGGGCACCAGTCCCCCTCCAGAACCATTGGAGACTTGCATCCACTCCGTCTTTCCTGCACAGGATGAAGCACTCTGGGCACCAGTCCCCCTCCAGAACCAGTGGAGACATGCATCCACTTTGTCTGTCCTGCACAGGATGAAGCACTCTGGGCGCCAGTCCCCCTCCAGAACCAATGGAAAAAGGCATCCACTACCTCAGTCCTTGGCAGGATGAAGCACTCTGGGCACAAAGCCCCCTCCAGAACCAGTGGAGTATCCCATCTGCTACCTCAGTCCTTGGCAGGATGAAGCACTCTTGGCACACAGCCCCCTCCAGAACCAGTGGAGAAAGGCATCCACTACCCCAGTCCTTGGCAGGATGAAGCACTCTGGGCACACAGCCCCCTCCAGAACCAGTGGAGAAAGGCATCCACTACCTCAGTCCTTCGCAGGATGAAGCACTCTGGGCACAAAGCCCCCTCCAGAACCAGTGGAGACTGTTATCCACTTGAGAGACTGTGGCTTTGCACTCCTCAGGATGGTACAGTGGGCAAACCACCCACTGTAGAGACTTGAGAGACTGTGGCTTTGCACTCCCCAGGATAAAGCAGTGGGCAAACCACCCACTGTAGAGACTTGAGAGACTGTGGCTTTGCACTCCCCAGGATGGTACAGTGGGCAAACCACCCACTGGAGAGACTTGAGAGACTGTGGCTTTGCACTCCCCAGGATGGTACAGTGGGCAAACCACCCACTGTAGAGACTTGAGAGACTGTGGCTTTGCACTCCCCAGGATAAAGCAGTGGGAAAACCACCCACTGGAGAGACTTGAGAGACTGTGGCTTTGCACTCCCCAGGATGGTACAGTGGGCAAACCACCCACTGTAGAGACTTGAGAGACTGTGGCTTTGCACTCCCCAGGATACATCAATGGGCATGGAGCCTCCTTGTGGATCTGGCGTTGTGCACTCATCCGGCTGAGGTGCCCCCCCTTCCCTTCCCCCTGAGGTGCCTTTTGTATTTCTATCTGATGCCCCTGCAGTGTTCTCTCCGTCATGTTCGGGTATCTTGTGTGGGCCTCGCCCATGCATTTTGGGCCCAGTGGTCCACGGACTATGAATGGTGCATTACCTGAACTACTATTCGTGGTGTATATTTTGTTAATAGTGTATATATGTATATTTTTGCTTACTCTATTTTTATATATTACAATGGTTACACTCATTTCCTTTTGTCTTTGCATTCTTCCGGGGGGTTTGGGGGGTGTTACTGTAATGTTTGGATATGCATTGGTGTGTGTGTTGTAGTGGGTGAGGGTTGGGGTGGGGGTTGGGGTGTTGCGTGTGTGTCCCCCTGTTTTTTGCCTCCCCCCTCCCCTATGTCGTAGGTGCAGTACTCACTGTGGTCTTCGCCGCCGGCGTTGGTGCTCCTGGTACGGGAGCAGGAAGACTAGCGCAGGAAGAATATGGAGTTCCGGCTCCATCGTGTCGTCGTTCCTCGTGGAGTGTGTAGAGGTGAGCGTTTTCCCTTCGAAATGCCTGTTTCCGCCGTGTTTTTTATCCGTGGTGAATCCGCAACAGAAAAGGTGGCGGATTGGCCTGTCATAATACTGTGGGAGGTACATTGTCTCCCGCCTGTCTGTTGGTGGTGACCGCCGCGCTGTTTGTTTGTACCGCCGTGGCGGTCGGAGTGTTAAAGTGGCTGTCTTTGTTGGCGGTTTCCGCCACGGTCGTAATTCCAAATTTTTTACCGCCGGCCTGTTGGCAATCTTACCGCCGCTTTAACACCGTCCGCCAGGGTTGTAATGACCACCCAAATTCTTTGCCTTGATCTTATTTTGGCTAAATGTTTTAAATTGTCCCAGGATAACCTATATTTGGCTTTTGTGGACCGTAGGGCTGCCTTGATTTGGTTCCAAGGTGGCTCCTTTGGTCCACCCTAGCTGCTATGGGCATGGATCAGAATCTGTTAGAAATATTCACTGCACTACATATTAAAACAACTACACAATTCAGGAGGGGGATGGATGTAACTGATTTTATCTCAGTCCAGCGTGGGGAAGTATTATACCTGGCATCCTTGGCAAGGCATCCTTGCCATGGTTTCCTCTGTCTTTGTTGCCTCTGCTTCCTGCATCTTTAATTGTGTTCTGGATTTTGTTTTTGATGGCTTTTGGTACTCTTGGCAATTTACCCCTGCTGACCAATGCTAAAGCGCAAGTGTACTCTGTGTAAATTGTTATTATGATTATGATTATGATTTGTTATACCTGATTGGCATATTCGATTTACTAGTAAGTCCCTGGTAAAATGCACTAGAGGTGCCCATGCCTGTAAATCAAATGCTACCAGTGTACCTTCAGCACTGATGGTGCCACCCATATGAGCATGCCTGTAAACATGTTTCAGACCTGCCACTGCAGTGTCTGTGCAGTTTTTCACAGTGTACCCACTTGCCGGGCCCAAACCTTCTTTGAGCTACTATCAAATTTGTTTTTCACTAATACAAGGACTATCGTTCCCATAGGTTTACATGGGGGTTGCCTTTATGTATCTTTTAAGTGTAGTTTTCTATCGGGAGCAGATAGAGATATTGGGTTTGAGTTCTGTGAACTCACAATTTAAAAATATATATTTTGGAAAATATGCTTTTTAAATTGTCTGCTTGAAAATGCCACTTTTAGAAAGTGGGCATTTTCTTGCTTAACAATTCTGTGCCTCTGCTTGGCTGCTGAATCTATGTCTGGGTCAGACTGAAAGTTGAGCTGTTTGTGAATTAATTCTTGACGGTGACACAAAGGAAGCTGAGGTGTGTCCTGCATATCCTGTTGAGCCTTCCTGGGCTAGTGTGCGGGGGAGGAGCTGATACCTGTCGAGACAGGGCCACTCACCTGAAAAGCAGGAGAGATGGCATAACCCCGACCTCCTGGAACACCTCTCGGCACTTCCTGGTGGCACAGAAACCCCAGGAGGTGTCCCAAAAGGAAAGGGGGAGTAGAAGAGAAAGAGACAAAACACTGCCATGTCTTGCCGGTCCAGCCAGGCACCCTGTATCTTCGGTGGGCAGGTTGTTGTTGACAGAGTGATAGTAGAGTTAGTGCACTCAACTTCCTTGAAACAGGATCTCTCTTTCTGATATGGGCACGGGAGTGGTAGAAGAACACCGGGATGCTCCAGCACTTTTCTTGGATAATAATAACTGTTGGCACAATTACAAACACTGCATTACCAAAACCCCAAACAGAGTGCCATTACAATAAGTACTGAGACACTAGGGCTGGCTTCACAGAGATTCACTGTTGCACACTAAATTAGAACTGTGGTTGCACTTATCATGCACAAGAAAGACAAACAAGTGCATTAATTATATCACATATAACTTTCCTGCTTGCATAGGGTTAAACTAAAAGGAACAAAAACAAACCAAGAAATACAAATGTCCATTCTGGGTTCAAACAGTTAGGGTGGCATAGTTTGGTTTGGTTTCACTGTGTGTGTTTCAAAAAGCAAATTCCTCAAACCTGAAACACAGGCATGAATGACACAATTTACAATTCAAGAATTGTGTTATTAAAGAAAGAAAAGTCACATAAATGCTCTTTTAAAATTGCACTGTCACTTTTTGTAGTACTTGAGCTCAAGCAGATTTCCCGAAGAACATTTAGGCAAGTAACTACAATAATAATGTAGAATGTTCAGAAATGCATTTGTCTCTTTAAGATAAGCATTCTGCCAAAATGCGAGGTCTGAAATACACCAGCTGTTCTAGGAAAGGGCGGCACTCAAAGAACAAACTCCATGGAGAATACTAGTCACTTAGCTGCAGTCTTTTCTGGAGTACTGGAGGAATGCCTGGTGTCAGCTAGTACAGGAACGAAGAAAATAATTGCCTCAAAAGTCCTGAATATGAGGATGACAGCAGGGGCTGGACTGCCAAGTCAGATGCTGAGATTAAGAAGCAAAACAAAGCCAAGCAGGGAGGCATGCTTCACTCTGCTATTTATAGCCAATCAGGAAAGTAGTTGAATTTCCACATGCGGATGAGTCACCACGCCCAATTAGAAGCACATGTCTACACCTGCTCACATTAACAAACAAGCATTGGTAAAACAAACATTGATAAAAGCAGTTGTGTAACACAGCACATTATGTTTACTTAGAAACATGAAGGTTTAACCACGAACAGAGATATGATTTAACCCTAATCCCTGGGGATGCTGACAGATAACGCAGGAGGCACCTTGGAGATTCCTGACAATACCTACGTTTGAAAGGGATGTTCCTGACCTCACACAGTACAGTCTCCAACCCCCTAGAGTGTGGCTGGGGCCTGGACAGGAAGAGGCAGGGTCTTGTACACTACACTACAAAGACTTTCCTTTGAAGTTTCCCTACTTTAAAAACAGAATTGAGTATAAGTATTGGACTGCTGACCCCACAATTTTAGAACACTTGTGGATCAAGAGAATCCTCTGCCAAGGAGAGCTGAATAGCTGGGAGAAGGAGTACTGCCCCTTTGCTGTGTGTGCTTTGCTGGATTGGCCTGCAGATGCTGCGTTTGCCTTAAATGCGTGTATCCTGCTTGTGAAGTGTTTCTAAGGGCATGGACTGAGCTTGACTCCTGTTAAGAATTCTCAGGGACATCAAAGACCATCTACCAGCTCCTGGGCTCTCTTGCCGAGACCCCTGAGTTGCTAAGAGGTACCACATCCAGTCCCTGGGCCCCTGGAAGGAGAAGCTGGCAGAACCTTAGAGAAAATCCATGCACCGGAGAAGAGCGGCAGAAAAATCGACCTGCACCACAGCTGAAAAATTGATGCAGAGCCGGTGAAATTGGTGCATCGTCAGCTCAGCGTGGATTCATCATTGCCATGCGTCTGGCTTTCCCACACATCGACCCGTGTCAAAATCTTCAACATCACCACACGGCCCTGAGACTCCTTGTCTGGAAACTAACGCATCCCTTTCCTACGAGGAAAGAATCAACACATTGCCTCCCTGGCAGAAAAAAAAACTGACACACAACCTCACTTGCGAGCATGGAATTGACGCATTGCTTCCTTTTCTGGCGCACCCTCACCCAGGTGCCTTTATCTGTGATGCATACCAGGTACTTTGTGCTAAAACAATGCATCCATTGATTCTTATGGAGTAAAACTCTTTTTACTTTTAAAATTGATATAGTTTCTTGTGTATGTTGGATTTTGTTGTTTTGGTCTTGTTTAGTTTAGATGAATATTGACGGTTTTTTTCTGAACTGGCGTGGAGTCCCTTTGTTTTTTTTTCACTGTGTTACTGTATGTGTTTGTACAAATACTTTACACATTGCCTCTGAAATAAGCCTGACTGCTTGTGTCAAACTACCTAGAGGGTGAGCAGGGGTTATCTGAGATGTGTATCTCACTTATCCTGGCTTGAGTGAGGGTCCCTATTTGTACAGGGTGTAAACTGACTGCCAGCTAAAGACCCCATTTCTAACAGATATGACAAGGGCGTGTACTTGCACCAACACTCTTCTCCCTGTATATAAATGATGTGATTACATTTCTATGCGAGTGCACACCTGACTCTGCAAAACTTGCTAGTTGCCATGCGCCTGCCTGCTGTTCACAGATGATACTCTCTTCCTGTCCCGAACTCCATCAGAGTTTCAACATCTCTTAATAAATGTTCTGAGTGTTTTGACATTAGGAGCCTGTAGGTGAATACCACAAAAACTAAAGTTATGATGTTCAATTTGCACAAAGCCTATAGAGGCAAATTGTTCATGAATGGGGAGCCCTTGCAGATAGTAGGGAAATTTGACTATCTGGGGATTAGAATTGACAAGAATAGAACTTGGAAACCACATATACAGAAGAGTGAAATGGTACTGTTACACTCTGCGTCAACGGTCTTCAAAAGATAGAAAGTAAATTCTACCAGGTCTATCTCTCCCGTAATAGTGATGTATACGGCAAAAGCCCAGGCTGGAGCCCTGTACAGAGCAGAATTATGGGGGACCTCAAATGTTAATGGTTTAATTACATAAAGGAAAATCATTTTTTGAGATATCTATTTAGCTTACCACAGAATACTTTTACGTTGCCTCTATTTTTTGGCACAGACCTTAAAAGAGTGGGTGACCTGGCTATCTTGAAATCCCTTTTGTACCGGATTCGATTGTGGTAAACCCCACAGCTCGATCTCTATAGGTTGGCTCTGGATGGAGTGTTGATTCTGTGCAATGTGCAATTGCTCCCCTGGCTCAGGTTTGTTAAATTCCATCTCAATGACCTGGGTCTGGGTGGTTATTGGAATAATCCTTTAACAATCGGGATGATGCTAAGGTCTTAGATAAAGAAGCAGTTTGGAACAGAATTGTCACTGACTAACTGTAAAACCAAATCGGGGAGTTAGGTGAGGGCTTTCTTAGTATACAAAACTGCTCCCTCAATAGAAAAGTATCTTCAACAGATTCAGCCTCCTATAGCCCATACACTGAACATAAAATTCAGATTGTGAACATTACTTGTCAATAAATTTATATACAGCTCAAAATCCCACCACTTCACTTCAGCTGACTGAGTTCTGTAATCAAGAGATTGAGGATGTGAAACACGTATTATTTTTTGGTCCTCAGTATGACAGGCCCAGGAGAAGTTGGCTGAAACCCCTGTGTAATTATATGGGGGGAAGACACTATTGGGAAGCCTACTGCATTTTGCAGTCTGACACAAGTCAGGCACTGATTTTTGGAATCAGTTAATACCTATATACTGAATGGCTACTTAGCAAAAAAGCAGCAATGTTACTCTAATTTTCAGGCTCATTACTACGGGTTACTTGCTCAAGTTCCACACCCCACCCTGTCTCTTGGGAAGCGCGGGGTGACTTGTCCTATTTAGGAAATAGTGCCACTGATTTTATGGGAACGCTATTGCTGCCATGTCAAGGTTTTTACTTTTGCTTTTTTTTAAAATGTTTAACTTTTTTATCATGGTGAATTATGTTGCACTGTACACTGTTGTCTTGTGACATCATTCTTACCATTTTGCAAATTGAAATTTTAGAAACGTCACATGTTCTATGTTCCCTTTTTTAACCCCTCTTGATTGGAACAAGAAACTACCTTTCATTTTTAAATTACACAGGGCTCCTTATACTCTTTATATGTTAGCCTTTACATCAAGCTACTTGGAGATTGTAATTAGCTCTGACCATCCAGATGGTTTAATGGACTGGATCTTTGCCCATTTCTAAGTCTGTTTTCTAGGTTTTAGTTGTTCTGGTTTTAGCCCTAGTAGAAATACATGTTGGTGTTAATGCCTGTATTATGATTTTAAATGGAATTGCTGTGATTTTAAATTGCGGTAACTTGTATGTTTTTTATGGTTCTTTGTTTTTTAAATACTTGTATTGTCTACTTCTATGGTCCACAGACTGACACGAAGTATGAACTCACTCATTGTAGTGTGTCTCACAAATGTAGTAGCATGCAGAGGAGCAGCACTTTGTAGGAGCAAATGCTGTGCACATGCCATAACTGATCATGAGTGACTATTGTCACGGACAAAGGCCAAAGTATGAATTGTTTAAGTTAACATTGTATTTGTAAAGCAGGCATAAATGCATTTGTGGAAATCTTTAAAACACTACACATGTGAGTCAATTCCTGTCAGATTGCCATATATACCACTTCAGACCACAGTAGTAAAAATACACATTTAACTGGCATTGCACAGAGATGAGATGAGACTCAAAGTCATGTAACACAACAATATGAACAAATGACGTTGCAATGTGAGGAATTACCCAAAGGAGTAAGACAATGAATATGTTTTTGCAAATCTCACAACATCTGAAGAATACAGAGATGTCAAAAGTGTGAAGGGTCGACGTCAAAAGTCACTCAAAAAAGTGTCTTGTAATTGTCATTGTTTTGTCACGTGTCTGCCCATATAGTGGTTTACTATTTTAGAGTTAGGGGTTAGGTTAAGGGCTGTTTGCTGGGGGTTTAGTGGTTGCAGGGTTGGTGTAAGCATGTCAGGAAAGGGTAGGTCAAGCAAATTTACAGAGGCAGGGTTTGGTGGTCTGCTATGGCTGCTGGCCCATTACATTCCAAACATGATGGTATCGGGGGTAAAGCCAGCCAGGGTTACCCCACCAATGAATGTAAGCAGCACTGGGAGAGAACATTGGCACATGGCCATGGTGTTTGGGGTGGAGCATGTTGAAAATGCCAAATCACTGGGATATCATAGTACTGCTCAAATTATTTAGATTGCTGGTATTTGCATTGTTTACAATGCAATGTTCCAATTGCTGTCTTGTAGATGGACACACACTGTTAGAAATGGGGTCTCTGGTTGGCAGTCAGTTTGCACTCTGTCCAAGCAGGGACCCTCACTCTAGTCAAGGGATATACACAATTAGATAACCCATGCTCACCCACTTGGTAGCTTGGCACAAGCAGTCAGGCTTATCTCAAAGGCAATGTGTAAAGTATTTGTACCAACATACACAGTAATACAGTGAAAACACTACAAAATGGATACCACACTAGTTTAGAGAAATAGGCAATATTCATCTAAATCTAACAAGATCAAACAACAAAAATCCAACATGCAAAAGTAAAGTTATGAATTTTTTAAATAATAGATTCCTACTCCATAGAAAACAGTGGAAATGTTCTTGTTAAACAAAGTAGCTGGTTTGTGTAAAAAATGAACCTGCATGGGTAAGCATGTGTCAACAAAGTCAGCGATGTGTTGTTTTCTCACTCACAAGTGAAGCTGTGCATAATTTTCTAGATGAGGCACCTCGGGTCCATGAAGGTTCACGTTGATTTTAATGCCTAGCAATGCTGCGTGCGAAATCCGGACGCACAGTGATGGAAAACCAAACTGCGTGGGGTTTGCATCTTTTTCAGCAGCTGCAAGCAGGTTTTGTGTCATTTCTCCAGCCGCGATGCAGGTGATGCATGTATTTCTCAGCCGCGATGCAGGTGGTGCATTGATTTCAGCTGTGAGGTGGGTGGCGCATCAGTTCAATCAATCAATCAATCAATCAATCATTGGTATAGCGTGCTACTCACCCGTGAGGATCTCAAGGCGCTGAAGGAGGGGAAGGGGGAGTTGCTACTGCTCGAACAGCCAGGTCTTGAGGCATCTCCTGAAGTTCAGCAGGTCCTGGGTCTGCCGTAAGAGGATGGGGAGGGTGTTCCAGGTCTTGGTGGCGAGGTGGGAGAACGATCTGCCACCGGCTGTAGTCCTGTAGATGCGTGTAATGGTGGCAAGGGCGAGGTTGGTGGAGCTGAGTTGACGGTTAGGGGTGTAGAAGGTGAGTCGTTCGTTGAGGTAACCTGGACCGGTGTTGTGGAGTGCTTTGTAGGTGTGGTTGAGGGGCTTGAAGGTGATTCTCTTGTTGACGGGGAGCCAGTGTAGGTCTCTCAGGTGGGCTGAGATGTGGTTGCAAGGGGGGAGGTTGAGGATTAGGCGTCCTGAGGCGTTCTGTATTCATTGCAGTCTTTTCTGGAGTTTGGCCGTGGTTCCCGCATAGAGAGCGTTGCCGTAGTCCAGTCTGCTGCTGACGAGGGCCTGGGAGACCATCCTTCTGGTTTCAGTGGGGATCCACCTGAAGATCTTGCGGAGCATGCGGAGGGTGTTGAAGCAGGATGACGAGACGGCGTTGACTTGCTGGGTCATGGAGAGTGATGAGTTCAGGATGAATCCCAGGTTGTGTGCGTGGTTGGTGGGCGTTGTTGTGCCTCCTAGAGTGGCCGGCCACCAGGAGTTGTCCCAGGTGGAGGGTGTGGAGCCGAGGATGAGGATTTCTGTCTTGTCTGAGTTCAATTCCAGGTGACTGCTCTCCATCTAGTTGGCGATGGCCTTCATTCCATTGTAGAGGTTAGTTTTGGCGGTGGTGGGGTCCTTGGTGAGTGAGAGGATCAGCTGGGTGTCATTGGCGTATGAGATGATGTTGAGGTTTTGTGATCGGACGATGTTGGCGAGCAGTGCCATGTAGATGTTAAAAAGGGTCGGATTGAGGGAGGATCCTCGGGGAACGCCGCAGATGGTCTCTGTGGCTTCAGAGCGGAAGGGAGGGAGGCGGACTCTTTGGGTTCTGCTGGTGAGGAAGGATGTAATCCAGTCCAGGGCTTTGTGGCGGATCCCTGCGTCGTGGAGACGTGAGCATAGGGTGTGGTGGCAGACAGTGTTGAAGGTGACCAAGAGGTCTAGGTGGATGAGGGCCGCAGTTTTGCCTCTGTCTAGCATGGTCCTGATGTCGTTGTGGCGGCATTGAGGGAGGTCTCAGTGCTGTGGTTGCTGTGGAAACCGGATTGAGACGGGTCCAGAGTGTTGTCTTCAAGGAAGCGGGTCAGTTAACTGTTGACGATCTTCTCGATGACCTTCACCAGGAAAGGGAGATAGGCCAGTAGTTCTTGAGATCTCTTGGGTCTGCCTTGGGTTTCTTTAGTAGGGTGTTGATTTCAGCATGCTTCCAGCTTTCCGGGAAGGTGGTGGTCTCGAAGGAGCTGTTGATCATTCGGAGTTGGGGGCGATGATGGAGTTTGCTTTGTTGAAGACGTGATGAGGGCAGGGGTTGGATGGGGAGCCGGAGTGAATGGTGCTCATGATTTTGAAGGTATCATCGTCATTGATGCGTGTCCAGGAGAGCAGGAGGTTGGTGTGGCTGGGGTCTGGAGAGTCGGGCTTTGTGGTGACACCGGCTGTCGTGGGGGTCGAGATATTGAAGTTGTCGTAGATGTCTGTGATATTTTGGTGAAAGAAGGTGGAGAGGGAGTCGCAGAGGTCTTGCAAAGGTGGGGTGTTGTTGGAGCAGGATCTGGGGTTGGTGAGTTCCTTCACAATGTTGAAGAGCTCTTTGCTGTTGTGTGTGTTGTTGTCGATGCGTTCCTTGTAGCAGGATCTCTTGGTCTGGATGAGTTGGTGCTGCCTGCGGATGCCGTTCTTGAGGGCAGTGTGGTCGATCTCTGTTTGTTCATGGCACCATTTCTTCTTGAGATTTCGGCACTCCCGTTTGGAAGCCTGAAGGTCGGTGGTGAACCAGATGACCTTAGTGTTGGTGCGGTTGTTGGGGGGTTTCTTGATTGGGGTGAGGGTGTTGGTGCAGTCATTGATCAATTGCCTGAGGTTGTGGGCGGCTTTGTTGGTGTTTGAGACCGAGGTTGGCGCGTAGGGTGGTGGAGTTGCTGTCATTGGTGTTCTCGAGGAAAAGGTTCAGGTCGCTGAGGATGATGTAGTCTGTAGAAGCGAGGGCATGAGTGCTGACTACGTCGGCGATGGAGTCACTGAACTATGGCCAGGGTCCGGGGGGGCTGTAGACGAGTGTTCCTCTGAGGGTGGTGTTGGCTTTGATGTAAATCTGGAAGTGCAAGTTCGGCGATGTAGAGGGTGTCTTTGGTGTTGGTCGAGATTCTGATGCTGTTCCTGTGGACGATGGCGATCCCTCCTCCCGGTCTGTTGGTGTGGTCTCTGCGGGTGATCTTATAGCCGTATGGGATGGCTATGGCGATATCGGGTTCCTAGGAGGGGTTCATCCAGGTCTCTGCTAGGAAGGCGACATCCAGAGAGGACGAGGTGAGTAGGTCCCAGATTTCGATGGCGTGCTTGTGGACGGAGCGGGTGTTGAGGAGGATGTATCTGAGGTGGCTACGTCTGGATCTGGAGGGAGGGGCGGCGGCTCGGGGGCTGGTGAAGCTGCAGCTCCAGCAGGAGAAGGGTCCGTGGATGAGCTTCGGGGTGGCTTGGAAGCAGGTGGCTGATCGGCCGGCATTAATGATGTTGGCACTGTAGCAGCGTTGTGCGGAGTGGGGATTGCGTGGGCCAGGGGGTCTGGCGCTGGGCACAGTCCAGGCACGGACGGGCACAGACGGGCTTGCCTCTGGTGCACCAGCAGCACGGCCGCACATCGGCTGCCATTAAGTAGGGGAGGTGGGAGGGAGGAGCAGCTGGGAACGGTGGGCGAATGGGGGCGTGAGGGGGGCAGGGCCGCAGGGGACGCAGTGGCGAGAGAGGGCGAACAGAGCGAAACGGCTTAAGAGAAACCGAAAACGGCCAGAAAAAAGGAAAGAAGGCTAAAGAGGCTAAGGGAAAGGAGAATGAGGATGAAAAACGGACAAAAAAGCAGTGAAAAAGATAAAACAGACAGTCACAAGACAGACACACAATACTTACGGCAACCACTAGACCCCAGGGATGAGGTGCAGGCAGGAGCCTCTGGGTGGAGGAGGGACTCAAACTTGCAGCAACAGCGAAGGCAGGGTAAAGGGCACGGGCGCAGTTAGGTTGAGCTGTGCGACGTGGAGAGCTTCTTCTGACCAAAACAAGGTCAAGGGTCCTTTTTCCAGCTGCGTTGCAGGTGATGTGTCAAAATTTCCCCCGCACAATTTCCTGTGTGTGGATTTCAGTCCTTGTTCTATCAGCTTCACCTTTCAAGGGCACAGGGACTGGATGTGGCACCAATTGGCAGGGCAGGAGTCTCAGCTGAGAGTCCAGGTGCTGGCAGAGGAAGTCTTTGGTGGCCCTGAGACTTCAAAACAGGAGGCCAGCTCAATCCAAACCCTTGGAGACACTTCACAAGCAGGAATATACCACAAAGTCCAATCTCTCTCCTCTTTCAGGCAGACGCAGCAACTGCAGGCCAACCCAGCAAAGTACAGTTACAGGCATAGGGGCAGTACTCCTCCTCCAGCTCTTCAGATCTTCTCCTCAGTAGAGGTTCCTCTTGGTTCCAGAAGTGATCTAAACGTCTGGGGTTTTGGGTGCCCTATTTATACCCCTTTCTGCCTTTGAAGTAGACAAACTGCAAAGGATATTCTCTGTTGTTCACCAGATCCTGCCTTGCCCAGGCCTGGCCCCAGACACACACCAGGGGGTTGGAGGCCGCATTGTGTGAGGGCAGGCACAGCCCATTCAAGTGTAAGTGACCACTACTCCCTCCACTCTAGCTCAGATGGCTCATCAGGATATGCAGGCTACATCCCAGCTCACTTTGTGTCACTGCCTATAGGAGATTCACAAACAGCCTAACTGTCAGTCTGATCCAGACAGGTAATCCACAAACAGGCAGAGTCACAGAACGGTTAAGGCAAGAAAATGCCTACTTTCTAAAAGTGGCCTTTTCAAACTAAAAACCAACTTCACTAACAGATATATTTTTAAACTGTGAGTTCAGAGACCCCAAACTCTGGATTTCTATCTGCTCTCAAAGGGAAACTGACGTTAAGAATATTTCACGGCAGCCCCTGTGTTAATCTATGAGAGAGACAGACCTTGCAACAGTGAAAAACACATTTGGCAGTATCTCACTGTTAGGACATGTAAAACACATTAGTACATGTCCCACCTTTAGCATACATTGCACCCTGCCCATGGGGCTACCTAGGACCTACCTTAGGGGTGCCTTACAGGTATAAAAAAGGAAGTACACTTGCCACGTCTAATTGGCAGTTTAAAACTGCACACACAGACACTGCACTGGCAGGTCTGATCCATGTTTACAGGGCCTCTCATGTTCGTGGCACAACCAGTGCTGCAGGCCCACTACCTCTAGTGCACTTTACGAGGGACTTATTAGTAAATCAAATATGCCAATCAGGGAAAAGCCAATTACACATACACTTTACACAGGAGCACTTACACTTTAGCACAGGTCAGCAGTGGTAAAGTGCCCAGAGTACCAAAAACAAAAAAAACTGAGTCTAGCACACGGTCAAAACATGGGAAGCAGAGGCAAAAAGGCAGGGGACACCACGCCAAGGATGCCAGGTCTAACAGTAGAACAATGTATCAATCACACACAAAGAAAGTATAGTTACTAAGTTTTAGCTTTCTCATGGCTCATTCATCAAATTCTAAAACACTGTGGAAAATATTAAACATGATGTATGCCCAATGTGCATATGTTGCATAATATTTTGAAATTCTTATTAGTGTACAAGTGAGAACTAACAATAATTTAAAGGAAATATGTCACTGGACAGTTTTTTTTTAAGGAAGGGGTGTTACATTGTCTGATGCTCAAGTAGCAAAAAGCTCACCAGATCTAGCCTCTTAAAAGCCGGATTCAGGCTGGACCCTGTACAGGAGAGGCCTTGCCATCATCTTCTATTGGCAGAAACATTTGGTGCAGGTGCTTCATTTGCTGAAATGATTATTGCTGCTGCAGGTTTAAGGATATCAGCAGCAAGAGTTCCTAATAAACCCAGTGTTTCCCTTCACTTTTGTTTGGTGTCCTATGTACTGATATTTCGATTTATAACATTTTGAATCAAGTTGATCAGTCACCCAACTCATGCTTATTATTGAGGTAGGTTGCAAATAGCAACTCACCACAATTAAAGACCTTTCCTGGAATGGCGGATTGCTTCAGTCAGCAGACCAGAAGGCATTGATTGATTTTTAATAAAGTCTTTTTTTAATTGTGCAACAATATCTTTGATAGAAATGGGACTACTTTATAGGAACAATTTTTACTTTTTTCCCAAGGTTTGAGCTGGTAGTCTTCTAGGGCACCATGGCCTACTCCCCAGCAAACTTTTTTTACTTTACAAAGGTGAATGGGTCCTAACAGGATCTATTTCCCTTTTTTTAATGCATGAACACCACAACTCGGTTGCCAATAATTTTTCAATATTGTGTGACCAGATTTTTCAGTTGGTATTTGGTAGGCATGCCCACACACACACCCCTCCCAAATACCAATTTAATGTGGGGTCTCCATACCTTTTTATGAGTCAGTATATTTTTAACAACTCCTAAAACTGGATTAGTACATTAAAAAAAGTAAACACCAAATTGAAGCATTTAAGACTGTTAAAATTCTTTGCACATCTGACCCGAAGCTCTGTCAAAAAGTCATGGACAACCTACAAGTCTCATGGATGACGATGTGTTTTCTCCTTTGAGGCTTGCACCATTTCATTGATTCATGCTGCAGAAAGAAGTCTGCCTCACTACACAATCATGGAATGCAATACGACAACACACCACTATTGTGAAAGAAAATCACCTGTTTCACCTTGAAGACCCCTTGGATTAATGAATCTGCGGAATGCTTCATCAGTGGCTCCCTCTCAGCAGCAAAGAGATTGTAAGAAAGAGGCATACTGAACCGCACAGTGAGTCACTGTATGTACTTCCTCCTCTGTGGAATTTATCTCAAACTTCAGGCTTGAAAGTCCATGGTTCATACTCAGTTTGTAAAAACAGTGTATCTGTAACTGAAGAAAGATGTGACACTCAGATGTGCCTCGATCTAACGTGTCTTGTTGACATCGTGTGTGGTTTGCTTTCAGTGGAGTCATTTTATAGTTTACTAATTAACATTGTTACAATACGTGTGTGCCTCGTACACGTGTTTATGTATGGATGATTTGTATTTATACATTTACATTTCCCACAATTATGGTTATAAATTACAAATGATTTTACACATTTATGAAACCTGGAAGGGGTGCACATCTGGGGGCACGCTCTTATGCATGCATTGATTTATGATTTGACTTTGAGATTTGTGGAATGTCCCTGAATTGGTAAATTTGCGTCTAGCTCAATAACCTTATCTTTTGTGGAGAAGAATCTACAGATAGACCAGACACAATATTTCCATCTTGAAACAATCACAGTGCTCCTGTTGGTATTTGTTTCAATGTGTCATAGGGTCTGAGTTAGTGGTTGGTGTAGCAGAAGTCCGTCTTTAAACCTGATCATCCACTAGGCATTTAGGTTTTGAGTACCCACAAAGCTTCTGACAGCATTATTTCACTTGGCTTCACCTTTGCACATTTTAGCCCGGTGACAAACTGCTACATAAGGAATACTTTACTTATGACGGCATTTAAATGGATATTTGTACTGCCTGAGTCCGTAACGTGATGCATGGTGAACCATTTAAGAAAAAATGTTCTCTGACCCCCCAGGCAGGGAGGAAATATCGTGCAGAGAGAGGAACTCCAAATGTGGGGTTGTTGCTTCAGAGCAAAATACATCGAGCAAACACAGTGCGTGGCCCTAGTACCACAGATTTTTTTACATTTTTGTTTTTTTAAATGTTTTCATGGTGATGTGAAATTCTGAGTTCGACAGGCTGCTTGCCGTAGAATAAATGATTCCTCGTTATTCTGCACAGAAAATGTTTAAACATTCATTCCAAAATATATAGGAATCTAATATGCTGGAAAAAAGGGTTCTCCCTCTTCCATACACACCCATATGAAATGATTGTAATCCGAGATACGTCAAAAAGTTGAAACGTCAACATGTAACGTCTAGTTACGTAACTTTGTGATGACGAGATTCATAATTTCTCGTCTTTATATAATTAATTCTTTTTCGTTTTAAATTAAATGTTTCGATTTCTTAACTTAAGGGAAATAAATAAACCAGCTGGTTTAAAAAAACATATGATCTATTTGTTGGAGTAATGTGTCAGGGGTGGCTCCTCCGCCACCAACAGCAGCTGAAGACCCTTTAATGAAAAACAATAATAAACTATGGCCCATATTTATACTTTTTTAGCCCGCATTTGTGTCATTTTTTTACGCAAAAGCGGCACAAACTTACAAAATACAATTGTATTTTGTAAGTTTGCGCTGCTTTTACATCAAAAAGAGGTGCAAATGCAGCACTAAAAAAGTATAAATATGGGCCTATGTTTATTATCGTTTTGTATGAAAAGGGGCAGGGCCACACACTGTGATGAGCACTGAGGGGAGTGCACTGTGCACTCCCCTTAGAGGGCATGTGTGTTTGGCTGGCCGTCCCAGGCTGGCAAAACAGACATGCGCAGTGTGCTCTCACCAGCCCGGCACTGTGTTGCCAGGCTGGAGAGAGCAGCAGGCACAGGCTCCCAGTCTGCCTGGGAGCTCCCTGGCTGGGTGCTCCCAGCCAATCCTGATGCTGCTGTAAGCAATGTCAGGATTGGCCATAGGGCAGGATTGGAGCCTGTGCCTGCAGCCTGTCTGCGAGAGGAGGAGCACAATGGTGACGGCGACTGCGACGTTAGAGGTGCGTTTTTTAGGGTCGAGCCTGCGTTGCATGCGCTTGCGCATGCATATCGCAGCGAGACGCTTTAGCGTTTAGAAAAGGGCTCGGAGCCATGTTAAGTCACTTCAGTGTTTTTTATTGGTTCGTTGGCTTGCCTAATTAAATCTGCTTGCTTTCATTAGTCGAAGGCACGCATACGTCATGCCTTTTCCGGTGGCAAGCCCTCCTCAATCGCGGCGACCAAGTACAGAAAACATGCGAGGCTCGCTGTTTTCCATTAGGCTCGTGGACTTCTTTTTCTCTAATTTATGAGCGCGATCTCGCTTGGCAGAAGTCGAGCACTTAACATGGTTAATTTCACTTTTTTGGGTTATGTACATAAAAGCACTTTTGCCCGATAGGTGAAAAGTCGGGTTTGGAGTTTACAACGCGATCAGCTCTAACATGAGCAAACGCGGGACCCATTGAATTGAAAATGCTTTTTAATTTTCTTTTTTTATTAATTCTCCCCACCACCAACCACCCACCCGCACCGCTCCCCCCTCCATTTAGCACTGCGAGCCACTCCTGTAATGTGTATGTATGTGGTATTTATATCGTGCAAATCCAGCCCAGGTTCAGCAAAACAATCTACAGGGTCAAAGGCAAATATCAAGACAACCAGTGTTTGGTACAGAAGCTGGTGGTGAGGGAAGTGGGGTAGAACTCCTTCTTCTTCATTCTGCAATATTTAAAGAGATGTGTTTTCAGCTGTTTCCTAAACTGGAACAGGATTTGTGCAGTCTTGATGAATACAGGGATATTTTTCCAGAGAATATATGTCTCCTTATGGCATGTTGCATTGTTTCTTTTTATTATTTTCACTTCTCATCTCCATTCTGATGGTCCTGGCATCTTGTGAGTCAGATGGGCGGGGGTTTCAGTTGAGGTGCATTTGTAGGTGAATCAGATAGTTTTGAAGATGGTATATGCTCGCAAGGGGAGCCAGTGGAGTTCCTTCAGGATTGGAGTGGTGTGGTCATATTTATTTAGGCACTTGACGGGTCGTGCTTCAGAGTATAGGATGCCAATAAGGAAGGCCAGTGTGAAGTCTGATTGGCCATAGATCAGGGCATTGCTACCATCCATCTTCGACAATACCGTAGAGCTGAGCAAAAAAGGTCAGTACAAAAGTGCCTATTTAGTAAGTATTAGAAGATAAGTCAGTAAAATAAATGAAGAAGCTTCGAAAAAACCTAAATTGTAAGTGCCAGGAAGGCAACTATCATTGTCAGATAACTTGAAACTAGATGACTTTTAAAGATAACAAAGCGTGTCCTGATTTCTTTCAAACATCAACTTGAGTTCTCCGAAACGATTTGTTCTATATTATGAAACAAAATGTTATACTTATTCTAAGCAGTTAGACATATTCTTGGAATTGCTGTTCTTGAAGGTTGAATGAGAGTTGCAGCTTCAGATGAAAAAGATGATATATTTCTCATCAAATTAAAGTCTATCAAAAGGCTTGGTATTGAAAGTCTTCTTTATGGAAATTATGATTTCTTCCTGTTTGTAAGTGTATGTGCTGGAAAACAATATACCAGCTGTATAAGTATGTATTATTCAGTTTATGTGTTGCAGCTTTAATCAAACAATTTGAGACATTTTCTCCTTCAATAAATGAAATAAATGTGAGTACAATATTTGCAATGTATTTCTTATTTGAGGTTTTATTTAGCAGTGATGTTGAATGCGCTACAAATAAAAACATATTTTACAGAAGTGTAAAGCGCTAAATTAACATTGTAGTGAAAAAAATATATTTTCATATAGGCACTATAAAAGTCCAAAAATATAAATACACGATAACGGCGTTCAATATCTGAATGACTAAAGGTATCAAAGGCAATGAGATTAAGTATACGCACATTTCCCATGTCAGGAATGTCGAAATGATCATTAACAACGAATATGTTGTTGCAACCGAATCAATCCGAGCTGTTGAGCTTATTAGAGGAACAGTTGTTGCCAAGACGTGATTAAACCACTTATAAGTTTCATACTTTAATGCGCAGTATCCCATGTTGCCTTAGAAATATGAAAAACGAGTGCAAGGCTAACACTGGCTACGAGAGAGTATGATAGTTCTAAATATTGTTTGAGGGTATACACATGGACGTCAATTAACCGAAACAACAGGGGTATCAGAAGTGACATCACATGCCCTTTGGCTCCCACTTTCACTCACTGTAGGAGGCTGGCCTGGCTTCTAGTGGGTACCTTGTGGTACTTACACCCTGTGCTAGGTCCTGTTATCCCTTATTAGTAGAATAGAGGTGTTTCTAGCAGTTTAGGCTGACAGAAGGTAGCTATGGCAAAGCAGCTTATGCTGAACTAGGAGACATGCAAAGCTCCTACTACACCACTTATATCATATAGAACAATATCATAAGAAAACACAATACTTAGAGTTACTAAAAATAAAGGTAGTTTATTTTTATGACAATATGCCAAAAGTATCTCACTGAGTACCCTCAGTTGGAAGGTAGGTAATATACACAAGTTATATGTACACAAACCAAAATCAGGTAAGTAACAGAAAAGTAGTGCAAACAATGTAGACCACAATAGAATGCAATAGGGATAAATAGGCCTAGGGGCAACACAAACCATATACTCCAAAAGTGGAATGCGAAACACAAATTGACCCCAGGCCTAGTGTAGTGTGTAGAGGGTCGCTGGGACTGTTAGAAAACACTAAGGATGTCCAAGATACCCCACCCCAAGACCATGAAAAGTAGGAGTAAAGTTACCCTACTACCCCAATAGGACACAATAGTCGTGATAGGGGGATTCTGCAAGAACCACAGACACCAGCAAAGCACTGAAGATGGATTCCTGGACCTGCAAGGTAAGGGGATCAAGTCCAAGAGTCGCGATAGTGTCCAGGGGGAGCAGGAGCCCAGGAAACCCCGGAAGAAGGTGCAAGAAGGCTGCCGCTGGGTGGAAGAAGCCAAGGATTCTGCAACAACGAAAAGGCCTAGGAACGACTCCTTTGGATGGAAGATGTCTCACTGTGTGCTGGAGGTTTCAGAAGTGTTTCCTTGCAGAAATACCACAAACAAGCCTTGCTAGCTGCAAGGGTTGTGGTAGAGGTTTTTGGGTGCTGCTGGGGACCAGGAAGGACCAGGGTGTCGCCCCTTGGAGGACTCAGAGAGCCCCAACAGAAGCAGGTTGCACCAGCAGAAGTACCAGAGCAGGCACTTAGAAAATGTGTGAACTGGAGCACACGCAGAGTCACAAAGGAGGGTCCCAAGATGTCAGAGTCCAACTCAGAAGGTTGAACACTGCAAGACGGAGTGCTGGGGACCCAGGCTAGGATATGCACAAAGGAATCCTTGGAGAAGTGCACATAAGCCGGAACAGCTGCAAATCACGCAGTACACAGGTTTCCAGTCTAGCGTGGGGAGGCAAGGACTTACCTCTGCCAAACTTCGACTGAAGGATCACTGGACTGTGGGGGTCACTTGGATCTAGTTTCTGTGTTCCAGGGACCACGCTCGTCGAGATGAGAGGGGACCCAGAGGACTGGTGATGCAGAAGTTTGGTGCCTGCGTTAGCAGGGGGAAGACTCCATCAACCCACAGGAGATTTCTTCAGGATTTCCAGTGCAGGGTGAAGGCAGACAGCCCTAAGAGCATGCACCACCAGGAAGCAGTCGAAAAAGTTGGCAGGATGAGGCGCTACAATGTTGCTGGTAGTCATCTTGCTACATTGTTGCGGTTTTGCAGGCGTCCTGGAGCAGTCAGTGGTCGATCCTTGGCAGAAGTCAAAGAGAGAAGTTCAGAGGAACTCTGGTGAGCTCTTGCATTCGTTATCTGAAGAATACTCCAGAGGAGAGACCCTAAATAACCAGAAAAGGAGGTTTGGCTACCAAGAAAGGAGGATTGGCTACCAAGAGAGGTAAGAGCCTATCAGAGGGGGTCTCTGACGTCACATGCTGGCACTGGCCTCTCAGAGCAGTCCAGTGTGCCCCCAACACCTCTGTTTCCAAGATGACAGAGGTCTGGGACACATTGGAGGAGCTCTGGGCACGTCCCCTGGGAGGTACTGGTCAGGGGAGTGGTCACTCCCCTTTCCTTTGTCCAGTTTCGCGCAAGAGGAGGGCTGGGGGATCCCTGAACCGGTGTAGACTGGCTTACGCAGAGATGGGCAACATATGTGCCCATCAAAGCATTTCCAGAGGCCGGGGGAGGCTACTCCTCCCCAGCCCTTCACACCTATTTCCAAATGGAGACGGTGTAACACCATCTCTCAGTGGAAATCCTTTGTTCTGCCTTACTGGGCTGGGGATGCCCAGACCCCAGGAGGGCAGAATCCTGTCTGAGGGGTTGGCAGCAGCAGCAGATGCAGTGGAAACCCCGGAAAGGCAGTTGGGCAGTACCCGGGTTCTGTGCTAGAGACCCATGGGATCATGGAATTGTCCCCCCAATACCAGAATGGTATTGGGATGACAATTCCATGATCCTAGACATGTTACATGGCCATGTTCAGAGTTACCATTGTGACGCCATACATAGGTAGTGACCTATGTATAGTGCACGCGTGTAATGGTGTCCCCGCACTAACAAAGTCCAGGGAATTTGCCCTGAACGATGTGGGGGCACCTTGGCTAGTGCCAGGGTGCCCACACACTAAGTAACCTGGCACCCAACCTTCACCAAGTGAGGGTTAGACATATAGGTGACTTATAAGTTACTTATGTGCAGTGAAAAATGGCTGTGAAATAACGTGGACATTATTTCACTCAGGCTGCAGTGGCAGGCCTGTGTAAGACTTGTCTGAGCTTCCTATGGGTGGCAAAAGAAATGCTACAACCCATAGGGATCTCCTGGAACCCCAATACCCTGGGTACCTCAGTACCATATACAAGGAAATTATAAGGGTGTACCAGTGTGCCAATGAGAATTGGTAAATTTAGTCACTAGCCTGCAGTGACAAATTTAAAAAGTAGAGAGAGCATAAACACTGAGGTTCTGGTTAGCAGAGCCTTAGTGATACAGTTAGGCACCACACAGGAAACACATATAGGCCACAAACTTATGAGCACTGGGGTCCTGGCTAGCAGGATCCCAGTGACACATTATCAAACACACTGACAACATAGGGTTTTCACTATGAGCACTGGGCCCTGGCTAGCAGGATCGCAGTGAGACAGTGAAAACACCCTGACATACTCACAAACAGGCCAAAAGTGGGGGTAACAAGGCTAGAAAGAGGCTACCTTCCTACACCCCCCCCCCCCCAAATGAAGGACAATAAGACTAACTTTGGCCATTTGAGTCTTTATTGTCTAAGTGGTGATAAGTAGAGAGTAGCTCTGCAATAGATTGGTTACTCCCTTTATCATCAACTATGTGGTTACTTCCCTGTGGGGATGTAAACCACCCTGTTGGAAGTTTTTTTAGCTAGCCAACAATGTGAAGTTAAATTCTCAGAGTTCCTATTAGTATGTTTAAGTTTAGAGCAGTGGGAATTGTCCACTGGACCTATATCATGTGATGAGCATTCCAGACAGGGATGCTGTCTCAGTAAAGCCATAGCTGGGCAAAAACATTGTCCTTATGGCTGTAAGAGAGAACACGGTTGCTGTTTCTCTTGAGTTGGAGCAGGGCAGGGATGCTGTCCTATGAGCTCCACACTAGGGCAGGGCTGCTGTCCTAAGTGTTGTGAGGCAGTGCAGGGTTTCTGCACTAAAGTTTCTCTGGGCGGGTTGGAAGGTTTGCTCCGTGTTAACTAAAATGGTGCACTTTTTCTCACCAATATTAGTTATCCCACAGAGAGGTACTTCTACCTCAGGGAGTACAGCTGTGTTAGCTGATGTTTCCCTTGGTACAGGTGCCACCCCAGGAGAGGTTTCTCCTGCCACAGGAATGGTATCCTGAATGGCAGGGTGGGTAGGGGATACTGTGATGCCATTTTTACCTGTTGTTGGAGAAGGATCCTGAGTTTTCAGGCGTTTTTCTCTCCTTTGCTTTTTCATTTCAGCTGAAATGAGAGGAAGCAATTCCTCAGGGTTACCCAGCATGGCTGCATGGGTATTAAACTCTACCTCAGCCCAACCTGAGGCCTCTAGGTCATTACCTAAGAGACAGTCTACAGGTAAGCTAGGTGATACTACCATCAGCTTAGGGCCAGTAACTCCACCCCAACTAAGCTGAATTATAGCTAAGGGAAGAAACTTGGTGGAGTTATGGACATCAATAATCTTGTACTGTTGTCCAATGATGTGTTGCTCAGGAGACACTAGGGCCCATATTTATACTTTTTTAGCGCCGCGTTTGTACCGCTTTTTGACGCAAAAACGGCACAAATGAACAAAATACAATTGTATTTTGCAAGTATGCGCCGTTTTTGCGTAACAAAATAACGCAAATGCAGCGCTAAAAAAGTACAAATATGGGCCTAGGTTTTCAGTCACCAAAGTGATACTGGCACCTGTGTCCCTGTAGGCCTGAGCCTCAACACCATTTACTGAAACTGTCTGCCTGTACTTATCCATTGTAAGGGGACAAGCAGCCAGTGTGGCAAGGCCAATGCCACTAGTTATGACAGAAACTGTCTTGGGACTGACTACCCCAGTTTCTATGATGGACCCATAAGTGATCCCAATTACACCCTTATTTTGACTGTTGCCAGCAGTCCCACCACTATTACCACTACTGCTAGGGGCACTAGAGTTTGATGTATTAGTGGTGGTAGGCTCAGGGGGTTTACCTGGACAGGACTTATCCCCTGGCCTATGGCCTTTATTTTTACACACAACGCACCAAGGCTTTTTGATGTGTGTGTGTTGTGAAGAAGAGGAAGAATTTGATTTATCCCCACCCCTGAAGAGTGTTTAGGATCTTTGGTTTTACCCTTATCCCCATGCGTATCCTGAGATTTCTCACCACATTTCTTCTTGCCATCCTTGTCACCTCCTGTGTGAACATTTTCCTGTTCACTCTGGTTCTGACCCATTTGTCTGCCTTCTTTCCAAATTCTTGGGGAGAGGACAGATCTGAGTCTATCAAGTACAGGTGTAACAAATCAGACACACAATTGTTAAGAATATACTCTCTCAGAATAAGAATGTACAGGCTTTCATAGTCAGAAACTTTACTGCCATGCAACCACCCTTCCAAGGCCTTCACTAAACAGTCCACAAAATCTGTCCAGTCTTGAGAAGACTCTTGTGAGAAAACAGGGCTGATTGCAGAGGCCCCATAACTTTTTGCCCCCATTTTCCTCTTTTTGCTGGTGTTTTCCTGACTTTGATTGTGCCCTGGGTACTGCTAACCAGTCCCAGGGCCTGTGCTCTGTGTAAAATGGATATGCTAATTAGGCTAATTATAATTGGCTAAGTTAACCTACCTATAAGTCCCTAGTATATGGTAGGGCATGTAGGTTTAGGGACCACAGCATAGGTGGTGTACACCTAGGTGCACTGCTGAGGTGCCCAGTGTCATTTTAAAAGCAAGCCTGCCTTGCTGGCTGCTTTTAAATTAAAGTTATATGCAAATTCGACTTTGGAATTAAAGGTACTTCCAAAGTCTTAAACTACCTTATTTTTACATATAAGTCACCCCTAAGGTGTGCCCTATGTGCCCCTAGGGCTGGGTGCCATGTAACTATAAGCAGGGACTTTATAAAAATAGATTTATAAGCTCTGGTGAGGTAAAAACAGCCAAATTTGTTTTTCCCTCATTGAAGTAAATGGCCTTCATAGGCTAGAATGGGCAGACTTTATTTTAAATTTTAAAGTCTCCTTAAATGTTACATACCAAGAATTTGGTATCAAATTAATTGTTGTAATAAATCCCACAACTTCCAGTTGTTGGATTTAATATAACTTGTTCAGGTAAAAAGTTTAGACTTTACCTAAAAAGTTGCCAATTTCAGCTCTGCATTGTTTTTGCTGCTGTGCTCTGATTGGCCAGCCTGCAGCAGCTTCTGCCAGGCTGCCTTGATGAGGTGTGAAGTGGCCTGGCTTCACACAAAGGAATGTGCTTGGGGGAGAGAATCTCCCCTCAGCAGATGGTGAGGCAGGAAGGGGGAGGGCTGCCAAACTGGTCTTCAAAGGCAGAGAAGGACATTTGGAGCACCCAGCAACACCCCCACATCCTGCAACCCCAGACAATTAGGTGCCCCCTTGATTAGATTAGGAGAGGGCAGGAGAGGGGTGTGTTTATGATTTTTAGCCACACCAGTGGGTGGGCTCAGCCAGATGTAACCTCCAAAAATCAGATTCAGCCATGTTGGATTTTTAGAGACTGTTGCCTTCTGGGATGGATTTTTGCCACACTTCCCAGGAAGTGGTCATCACAGGGGGATGACCCTGTCCCTGATTGGAGAACCAGGACCCCCCTGCTTTTCACCCAGGAGCAAGGATAAAACTGGCAGACCTGCACCCACACCTCAGATCCCCACCAAATTTCAAGAAGAAAGAACTTAAGGAGAAGAAGGACTGCCCTGCTGGACCCCTGGCCTGCACCTGGACCCTGCACTCAGAAGGACTGCACCAGCTGCACACTTGGGCTTCACCACAAGAAGGACTTTGCCTGGCTTCAACTGGTTCAAGGAGGGACTCCCTTTTTGCTACAGGTGAAAAATTGCTAACCAGAGTCCCCTGCACCAACTCCTGAAGAAAGCGACCAGCTGACCACTGTCCAGTGGCCAAAAAGGAGTTTGCGCCAGGTGCATTCTGGGAGTTGAAGTCCGCACCCCCCAAGGACCATCACAGAACTTCTGGACCCTTGGGGTGAGCTGTGGACCCCAAAAGAACCTTAAAAGAACATCTGGGTGAAGCCCCAGAAGTTTGGAAAAGATTTGAGAATTTTTGGAAAAAAGCTCCAGAGAGGGACCGACCCGCCGCGGAAATTCTAGCCGGCTTGCCTCAACCGCGACCCGGCCTGAATTCGTGGTTCGTCCCGGTAAAGAAAAACATCCAAAAAAGAGACTAAGTCCGAACGTAAAAAGTTGACCGGGACCTCCCAGCCATCGTATCCGAGAAGGGCTCCATGGACGTCGGATCAAGATCCAGGTTTACCCCGGTCGAAGGATTTTCATCTCGAAAAAATGACTAAGTCCGAAGGTAAAAGTCTCCACCGAGGAAACCCACATTGCGTATCCGGACAAGGGCTCCAGGAGGTCGGATTCAACTGGCAGGTTCGTCCCGGTGAAGAAAAACTTCAAAATAAAGACTAAGTCAGAAGGTAACTTTTTAACCGAGGCCTCCCACGACCTGTAGCCGAGCAGGGCTCCATCGCGGTCGGCCTGAAAGTTTGACTTTGCACCGGTCGAGGTGCAACCAGATGACCCGATTGGCGCTTTTTGTTTCTAAGCGCTAGAAAAGTAATAATTCTTTAAAAAATCATATCTCCGGTTCCCCTGAACCGATTTTAATCGTTTTTGTGTCATTTTAAAGATAAAAATATAAACTATTTTTATAAATTGGTTTTGGATTTTTAAACTGTTTCCTGTGTTTTATTTAATTACTGTTTTGTGATATTTGAATGCTTTACACTTTGTCTCCTAAGTTAAGCCTTGACGCTCGTTGCCAAGCTACCAAGGGTTGAGCTGGGATTAATTTACTGAGACCTAACTGTACCTAGGTGGAGGTTAGTGGCTTGTTGCTAGGTGTAGGTACCTACCTGCCCTACCAATAACCCATTTTCCAACAACTCTTTTCTGGTGTCTCTGAACTTAATCCTGTATTGTTCAGTGGTTAAGCCAAATCCATCCAAGAGTGCATCTTTCAAAACTTTGTAACTATTGGCTTCACTTTCTCTGACAGTAAGGAGCCTATCCCTACCCTTCCCAGTGAAAGATAGCCACAACATAGCAGCCCACTGCCTTTGAGGGACCAACTGTACCATACAGGCCCTCTCAAGTGAAGCAAACCACTTATTAATTTCATCCCCCTCCTTGTAAGGGGGGACTATCTTGTGCAGGTTCTTGGAATCTTGCTCTTTAACAGGATTGCTATCAGAAATACTGCTGCTGCCACCATGGGGAACTAACCCCAACCTCTGTCTTTCCCTATTTATGTCTATGGATTCCCTATCTAAGGCCAGCTGCTGCTGTTTAAGCTTCAGTCTGGTCTCTTCAACCCTCAACTTTTTGAGTTCCCTTTCTAACAAGTTATCCTCGTAATGCTTTGACACAGAGGAAATGTGGGAAGATTCAGAGGGGGACCTGTCCTTAACTGTCTGGACCCTAGTAACATGGCCTCCAGGGATGAAGGATGCCCTACTGTTGTGGGAGCCTCTATCACTACCAGCATCACTAGGTGCCCTGCAAGGGGGCAGGACTTGATAAGAACCCTCCCCAGCTTTCTCAAGGAACTCCCCTGAGTCAGACTGGGAACCTATCCCATTTTCTAACCTCTTCTGAGATGGGCCAGACTGGTTCTGGTCATCTACAATGAGCATGTTAAAGAGAAACTCTTTTGTAGCATTCTTTCCTATACTCAAACCTCTATCCAGGCAGAGACCCCTCAAACTTTTGTAGTTTAAACTCTCATATGTTGCATTAACAGTTTTTGGAGCGGGTTCTACAACAGACATGATAGTATAGGTTTAAGGATAGTGAGAAAGAAAAAGTTTTAGAATTTTAGAAAGCACAGAAAAAATGTTTTCAAACTTTGGGAAAACTTTTAGAAGTTTTCAAAAACTTTTCAGAACTTTGTTAAAAGTTTTAGAATAGAAAAGTAAACTTTTTTGGTTAAGTGTACATACACTGAACTATTTGGTATATTATTCTCTTATGAAAAGTACTAAGTGACAAAGTGGTAAAGCAGTTGCAAGTACTTATCCCACCGCTGTACCACGAATGTAGGAGGCTGGCCTGGCTTATAGTGGGTACCTTGTGGTACTTACACCCTGTGCCAGGTCCAGTTATCCCTTATTAGTAGAATAGAGGTGTTTCTAGCTGCTTAGGCTGATAGAAGGTAGCTATGGCAAAGCAGCTTAGGCTGAACTAGGAGACATGCAAAGCTCCTACTACACCACTTATATCATATAGAACAATATCATAAGAAAACACAATACTCAGAGTTACTAAAAATAAAGGTAGTTTATTTTTATGACAATATGCCAAAAGTATCTCAGTGAGTACCCTCAGTTAGAAGGTAAGTAATATACACAAGTTATATGTACACAAACCAAAATCAGGTAAGTAACAGTTAGAAAAGTAGTGCAAGCAATGTAGAACACAATAGAATGCAATAGGGAGAAATAGGCCTGGGGCAACACAAACCATATACTCCAAAAGTGGAATGCGAACCACAAATGGACCCCAAGCCTAGTGTAGTGTGTAGAGGGTCGCTGGGACTGTTAGAAAACACTAAGGGTGTCCAAGATACCCCACCCCAAGACCCTGAAAAGTAGAAGTAAAGTTACCCTACTACCCCAATAGGAAACAATAGTCGTGATAGGGGGATTCTGCAAGAACCACAAACACCAGCAAAGCACTGAAGATGGACTCCTGGACCTAAGGACCTGCAAGGCAAGGGGACCAAGTCCAAGAGCCGCGATAGTGTCCAGGGGGAGTAGGAGCCCAGGAAACCCCAGATGAAGGTGCAAGAAGGCTGCCGCTAGGTGGAAGAAGCCAAGGATTCTGCAACAACGAAAAGGGCTAGGAACGTTTCCTTTGGATGGAAGATGGCTCATGGTGTTCTGGAGGTTTCAGAAGTGTTTCCTTGCAGAAATACCACAAACAAGCCTTGCTAGCTGCAAGGGTTGTGGTAGAGGTTTTTGGGTGCTGCTGGGGACCAGGAAGGACCAGGGTGTTGCCCCTTGGAGGAGGAGACAGAGGGGGCACTCAGCAACTCAGAAAGCCCCAACAGAAGCAGGTTGCACCAGCAGAAGTACCAGAGCAGGCACTTAGAAAATTTGTGAACTGCAGTCCACATAGAGTCACAAAGGAGGGTCCCACGATGTCAGAGTCCAACTCAGAGGGTTGAGCACTGCAGAACAGAGTGCTGGGGACCCAGGCTAGGCTGTGCACAAAGGAATCCTTGGAGAAGTGCACAGAAGCCGGAGCAGCTGCAAATCATGCAGTACACAGGTTTGCAGTCTAGCGTGGGGAGGCAAGGACTTACCTCCACCAAACTTGGACTGAAGGATCACTGGACTGTGGGGGTCACTTGGATCTAGTTGCTGTGTTCCAGGGACCACGCTGGTCGACATGAGAGGGGACCCAGAAGACTGGTGATGCAGAAGTTTGGTGCCTGCGTTAGCAGGGGGAAGACTCCGTCAACCCACAGGAGATTTCTTTGGAATTTCCAGTGCAGGGTGAAGGCAGACAGCCCTCAGAGCATGGACCACCAGAAAGCAGTTGAGAAAGCTGACAGGATGAGTCACTACAATGTTGCTGGTAGTCTTCTTGCTACTTTGTTGCGGTTTTGCAGGCATCCTGGAGCAGTTAGCGGTCGATCCTTGGCAGAAGTCGAATAGGGAAGTGCAGAGGAACTCTGGTGAGCTCTTGCATTCGTTATCTGAAGAATAATACTCCAGAGGAGAGACCCTAAATAGCCAGAAAAGGAGGTTTGGCTACCAGGAAAGGAGGATTGGCTACCAAGAGAGGTAAGAGCCTATCAGAGGGGGTTTCTGACGTCACCTGCTGGCACTGGCCCCTCAGAGCAGTCCAGTGTGCCCCCAACACCTCTGTTTCCAAGATGGCAGAGGTCTGGGATGCACTCAAGGAGCTCTGGGCACCTCCCCTGGGTGGTACTGGTTAGGGGAGTGGTCACTCTCCTTTCCTTTGTCCAGTTTCGCGCCAGAGCAGGGCTGGGGGATCCCTGAACTGGTGTAGACTGGCTTATGCATAGATGGGCACCATCTGTGCCCATCAAAGCATTTCCAGAGGCTCGGGGAGGCTACTCCTCCCCAGCCCTTCACACCTATTTCCAAAGGGAGAGGGTGTAATACCCTCGCTCAGAGGAAATCCTTTGCTCTGCCTTACTGGGCCAGGGATGCCCAGACCCCAGGAGGGCAGAATCCTGTCTGAGGGGTTGGCAGCAGATGCAGTGGAAACCACGGAAAGGCAGTTTGGCAGTACACGGGCTCTGTGCTAGAGACCCGGGGGATCATGGAATTGTCACCCCAATACCAGAATGGTATTGGGGTGACAATTCCATGATCTTAGACATGTTACATGGCAATGTTCGGAGTTACCATTGTGACGCTATACATAGGTAGTGACCTATGTATAGTGCACGCGTGTAATGGTGTCCACGCACTCACAAAGTCCGGGGAATTTGTCCTGAACGATGTGGGGGCACCTTGGCTAGTGCCAGGGTGCCCACACACTAAGGGCCAGATGTAGCAAGATATGCTTTTGTGAGTCTGAAATTGCGAGTCGGTGCGACTCGCAAAAGTCAGCAGACCTCCATGTCTGTGACTGCTTTTTAAATAAAGCAGTTTTTTTTTTTCATTTTGCAGCCCGTTTTCCTTAAAGGAAAACAAGTTGCAAAATGAAAAAAATACCGAAACCTTTTGGTTTCGTTTTTTCAGAGTAGGCAGTGGTCAACATTCCCATGGGGACCCCTTCCCTTTTGCGAATGAGTTACCACCAGTGTGACACTGGTGGTAACTGAGAGTTGCTTTGCGACTGCATTCGTGGTCACAAAGCAAGTCTGAATTGCCATGCGAGTCGCAAATAGGAAGGAAACACCCCTTCCTATTTGCGAGTCGACTCGCAATTTGGGAATGAGCATCGCGGGAGGCCGTTTGCATGCGCCATTCAAACGGCTTGCTACATCTGGCCCTTAGTAACTTAGCACCCAACCTTCACCAAGTGAGTGTTAGACATATAGGTGACTTATAAGTTACTTATGTGCAGTGAAAAATGGCTGTGAAATAACGTGGATGTTATTTCACTCAGGCTGCAGTGGCAGGCCTGTGTGAGAATTGCCTGAGCTCCCTATGGGTGGCAAAAGAAAAGATCTCCTGGAACCCCAATACCCTGGGTACCTAAGTACCATATACAAGGGAATTATGTGTGTGTACCAGTGTGCCAATTAAAATTGGTAAATTTAGTCACTAGCCTGCAGTGACAAATTTAGAATGTAGAGAGAGCATAAACACTGAGGTTCTGGTTAGCAGAGGCTCAGTGATACAGTTAGGCACCACACAGGGAACACATATAGGCCACAAACCTATGAGCACTGGGGTCCTGGCTAGCAGGATCCCAGTGACACATAACAAACACACTGACAACATAGGGTTTTCACTATGAGCACTGGGCCCTGGCTAGCAGGATCTCAGTGAGACAGTAAAAACACCCTGACATATACTCACAAACGGGCCAAAAGTGGGGGTAACAAGGCTAGAAAGAGGCCACCTTCCTACATGGCAGCATTGCCACCGGCTCTATTATGAGCCGGCGACAATGCTGCCACCAGTTTCCCACTGGGTTGACAGACAGAAACCTTGGTTTCTGCTGGTCAGCCCAGCAGGAAAGTCTTAACAGGGCCGACAGAGAGGTCACCAGCATGGCGGCAACCACCCTGTCGAGAGTTTGGCAGATAGGTGTTCCCGTCTGCCAAATTTGTAACTGGACCCGAAGTCAGAAGGTTCAACTTCTGACCCAGAGAAACCTGGTCTCTCTATCTGATCCATGCTCCAGGTCACTCAGCTTTATATCACAAGTCCCATTCAAGTGCAACCACATGCCTCTGGTTCAATTTTTTTTAATTGATGTTCCATTTATCATTTAATTTTCTCTATTTTGAAAATTTGGAGTGAGATTTCTAAGTGTTGTGTTTCCAGCTTTTTAAATGCTTTGATATTTCTAAATGCTTTACACATTTTCTTAAATTAAGCTTGTCTGCCCTGTGCCATAGCTACCAATGATCAAGCTCAGATTTAAATTACTGAGACCATTACTGGACCTAAAAAGAATAATGATATTATGACTTGGGGTAGACTACCATCCACCCCAACTAATAATCCACTTTCTCACACTCTTCATGACAGAAGAAACTAAAAGCCTAAAGGAAGTGCAAATGTATTTTAAACATTAGAAATATATTTAGTATAGGAAATTCCAACCCCTAAATTTAGTATTTATATTTAAAGCACTGAAACATGTTATTATACATTCCCTGTAGGTAACTTTGAAATTTGCTTATTATAGATCCACTGCAGGTACGTGTTCTGATGAGGATTCTACCTATTATATTACAAAAATAAGATACTTTCTGCATTTAATTGTACATTTAGGGGGTGATTCTAACTTTGGCGGGCGGCAGAGGCCGCCCGCCAAAGTTCCCCCAACAGAATACCGCTACGCGGTCAGAAGACCGCCGCGGTTATTCTGTGTTTCCCGCTGGGCTGGCGGGCGTCCGCCAGAAGGCCGCCCGCCAGCCCGGCGGGAAACCCCTTCCCACGAGGAAGCCGGCTCCGAATGGAGCCGGCGGAGTGGGAAGGGTGCGACGGGTGCAGTAGCACCCGTCGCGATTTTCAGTGTCTGCATGGCAGACACTGAAAATCTTTTAGGGGCCCTCTTACGGGGGCCCCTGCAGTGCCCATGCCATTGGCATGGGCACTGCAGGGGCCCCCAGGGGCCCCACGACACCCCTCACCACCATCCTGTTCCTGGCGGTCACAACCGCCAGGAACAGGATGGCGGTGAGGGGGTCGGAATCCCCATGGCGGCGCAGCAAGCTGCGCTGCCATGGAGGATTCCTCAGGGCAGCGGAAAACCGGCGGGAGACCACCGGTTTTCCGTTTCTGACCGCGGCCATACCGCCGCGGTCAGAATGCCCTTGGGAGCACCGCCAGCCTGTTGGCGGTGCTCCCGCGGTCGTTGACCCTGGTGGTCAATGACCGCCAGGGTCAGAATGACCCCCTTAATGTTTAACAACCACAAGAAGACAAATAACCTATAAGTCTGAACATTATAAAATAAAAATAATAACAAGATAAATATAGCATTTCTAAAATACTAAAACTATTAAATTAAATCTATTTTTAAAAAATCTATATCACTCACAGATCCCAAAATGTCAACTGAACCAAATTACATAACATCTCAAATAGGGAAACCTTCTTTAACTTACACGGGAGACACCTATTTGAAACAGAACAAGATCCAGTTGTGTAATATTTGACATGCTATGAGAAGGCCACCACAATTAATGATGTCATTGAAGATGTAAGAAGAAACAACCATTCGTCTTCTGTGCATAGGATAGAAATGAAAATCTTTGAGCTGGACTTAATAGAAACCTCAACCAGCTCTAGAAAGTGTATTTGAACAATTATAGAAGAATATGACCCTACAATCCCACCTCAGCTAGCTGTGCTAAAAAGGCACCAGTCCCAAACTTCAAAAGAAACCTTGCTAATAGAGGAGGAACAGAAAGACAAGCCACATCAGTACCCAACACCTGTGTGGATATAAACATCCTTCCCTCACACTTACCCACACTAAAGAATATATCTGATATTACAACAATAGTAAACAAAATAGAAGATTAAAGTTCAGTACTGCAAATATTATCCTTACATTGACCACATGCCCCATTTGGCTGATGAAATGGACCTTTAAAAGCCTCTCTCTTAGTAACAAATTGCACTGTACAGGACAATATCACCACAATAGTAAGCCAATAGTTTTTGGCCTATTAGCACACCATATATAGTACAACATACCATGAATTCATTTATGTAAACCATAAAATAATAAGTATTCTTCCACAAAAATAGTAACTGATGCAGTGATATGCACACTAAGTAAAGCATAAATTGACGCATAAAGTCAGGATTGCTGCTTCCGTTTCAACCAAGCCATTTGATGGCAACTAGAAAAAGCATTGGCAAATCCAATAGTCTCACCTATGCAAGAGAACTTGACTTTGCCAATGTGTTTTAGCCATGTTATATGCCAGCGTGACTACTGTTAAGCATAGCTAAAAGTTAGTGGCATAAAGGAGAGTCACATAGTATGTCTTAGAGTGGAACGGCAAAGAGTGGCATAGAGTGTTGTAGAGTGGGGTGGCAGAGAGTGTCATGGTTTGAAGTGGCATAGTTTGGAGTTGCTTAGAGTGGCATACACTGAAGTGCCATAACGTAGAGTGGACTGAGTTAGAGTGTACTGGCGAAGCGTGTTGCAGAGTATAGTGGCATAGAGTGCAATAGCATAGAGAGCAGTGGCATATAATTCAGTGGCATAGAATACAGCATTGTAGAATGCAGTGGCATACATTAAAGTGATGCATTGCGGAGTGCAGTGGTGCAGAGTGAAGTGGTGCAGAGTAGAGTGGCACAGAGTAGAATGGTGCAGAGTAGAGTGGTGCAGAGTAGTGTGGCACAGAGTGCAGTGGTATAGAGTAGAGTGGTGTAGAGTGGCGCAGAGTGGAGTGCCATAGGATGGCATAGGCTTGAGTGACTCGGATGGAAGTGGCGCAGAGTGGATTTGAGTGGCATAGAGTGCAGTGGCATAGAGTGCAGAGTAGAGTCAAGTGGCATATACAATCGCATAGAGTGGTGCAGAGTAGAGTGCTGTAGAGTGCAGTGGCATAGAGTGCAGTGGCGTAGAGTAGAGTACTGCAGAATGGAATAGTGCAGAGTGGACTGCCGTAGAGTTCACTGGCAGAGAGTGCAGTGTTGCAGAGTAGAGTCTCAGAGTGCAGTGGAGTAGAGTGTCATAGAGAGCAGGGGCATAGAGTACAGTGATGCAGAGTAGAGTGCAATGTCATTAAGTGCTGTGACAGAGAGCAGTTAAGTAGAGTGCATTGACGTAGATTGAACTGGTTAAGAGTAGAGTGGTGTAGAGTGCAGTGGCATTGAGTGGAGTGGCTCAGAGTGGAGCAGAGTGGCATAGAGTGCAGTGGCGTAGAGTAAATTGTTTCAGAGTAGAGTTGAGTGGCGTAGAGTGGAGTGGTGCAGGGTAGAGTACAGTTGTGTAGAGTGGTCTGATGGATGAAGCCTGGGAGTCCCTGCATGAAGCAAGCCTTAATAATGATAATACCGCCTTTCAGCATGTGATAAACACCAATCTTTTGAGACTAGCGAATGGACCCTGATTGGAGATCATTATTAGTGAAGTCAAATGGGTAGCCCATTTCTCTAACAACTATAAAAAACCTATTGAGGGACAGGTCGGTTCTGGTCTGTCTGCACCCGCAATTCATGCTGCTGTTCTATCTCATAGTCCCATTAACCTCTCATTTACATTAGAGGAGGTTAGTAAGACTTTGAATGTGAGTAAAGGGGGGAAAGCACCAGGCCCCAATTGTATCCTGGGAGACCTCTTTAAAGCCAACATCCCATTGTGGGGTTTTGTACTGACACTGGTCCTAGGAGCCTGTAGCAGCATAGGCTTTTTGAAAACTTGGTCAGAGTCACTTATTGTCCCCATTTATAAGAGCAGGGGGATCAACTCAATCCTGCCTGCTACTAGCTAATTTCATTATTAGAACCACTGGTTAAAATAGGAGGAAGCATTATTTTAAATCGGCTACAGGAATGGGGAGAATCAAACAGAATTCTATTGGATCTACAATGAGGATTCCGCACAGGCTTGGGGACGGTCGAGCAGGGACTTAATCTTAAACTTTTAACTGGGAAGTATACCTAGGTCAAATGTAGCTGTTTGTTTTTAGCCTTTGTAGATTTATCATTTGGCTTTGATTGTGTTCAGCATGATAAGCTATGGGCCATCATGACAGACCTTGGACATGATACACTCATAGTACAGTTTCTTAGGCAGCTATGCTTGGGGAACAGGGACACAGTGTGGTATGGCCTCAAGAGAAAGTGTACTTGATCATTCATCTTAGGTGGGGTAGGCAGGGCTGAGTGCTAACTCCTTTCCTTTTGACATTGTATATAAATAGTTTGGGAAGTGTCTTGGTAGATCAATATCGAGATCTTCCCCAAAAAGGACATGGCCCAATTCCTGCCATTCTCTATGCTGACAACGCCTTACTCATGTCCTGTACACCTGTGTGAAAACAGTGCTTATTAACCAGCTTTGTCAGCAACATGTCGGATTTAGGCCTGCTATTTACCAAAAGTAAAACCTTTGTCATCAAATGTGGGAAAAGATCTGTGAAGAGCCGTGATATAATTATCAATGACACTGAGAACTGTTTCACCAAAACCTTTTAATATCTGGGCATCTTGTCTGATCAGGCCGGCTCTTGGGTACAGGATATTAACACAAGGAAGCTACAGTTTATGAAAACTACCAATGACCTGTATAATTTTGCGAGGGCACTTGGCAAGAAACCACCTAAGGAGCTGCCACCTATCTGCAAAGCAAAATGTTTGTCCACTGCATTATGTGGGGCCGGTGTGTGGGGGCATACTGACTGCTAATCCTTGCAATTGGTGGAGAATGCCTTTTTATGGTATCTCCTCTCCTTACCCAATAGTATCTCCTCTTATATATGCAATGCTGAGGTAGGGTTACCCTTTTTAATAGACACAGCAAAGAATTTAACAATTTTACTCTAGCATAAGATCTGGTCAACCCAGCACACTACCCTTAATCATGAGATCTTTAGCGACTGCCTCAATTTCCTTTCTGCTCTTCAAATACCGTGGTCGAAATATATTAAAAACGTTATGGGGGATCTGAGGGATCCAGAATTTTTTGATCAGCCCAAAACCCTAGAACGTATTAGTAGAAGATAACTTAAACTTGATTTTGTTACTACTCGAAGAAATGAAATTGTCTACCGAGCTGTTGAAGCCTAGCATACTTAAAAGTCAAATGACATTGTTTACATACGATATGCAACATTATTTAAAAGTAGTCTACAATGTTCAACACAGGTTTATTTTAACCCATCTCAGGCTGGATATTTTTCATCGCACAACAGGTTTTCCTAAAACAAACGACTGGTCACCAAATCTAGCTAATAGTCTCTTTGATAATGTGTCAACAAAATATACATTGTTTTGTTTTGTTAATTCTATTATATTCAGAGAAAGCATTTGATTTTACCATTTCTGAGTTCTCAGGGTTTCGTACAATGTTGACCTGCAAATTTGTTTTTGCAATCTCTACCTACTGTCTATCTTTGTAATATTATGTCAAGGATTTTATGGGCTGTGATAAAATGTGAAAAGATCCTGCAAGCCTGAAAATTAATTTGTCACCTAGCGCTCATTTTTTTTAATTCTCTGTTGCACTCAATATTTTTAATATATGTTTTTATTGTTTTGTACTAGTATGTTTTGTTTGATTTTTTAAAAGAAATCAAATGAAGCTTATTTCAACATGACTTTACTTGAGTGCAGTGGCATAGAGTGCAATGGTGCAGAGTAGATTAGAGTGGCATACAGTGGATTGGCGTAGAGTGCAGGGGAATAGAGTTCAGTGTAACAGGGTAAAGTGCATTGGTGTAGAGTGTATTGCCATAGATTGCAGTGGCATAGAGTGTGGTGTTGAGGAGTGGCATAGAGTGAAGTGGCATACAGCGGACTAGTGGTGTGGAGTGCAACAATTACTGGCACCATCATAAATAGGGCACCCACTGGAATACCACTGATCTCTTTTTTTTAAAGGGGGATTTTGGCGTGCCTGCTGAAATGTTACTCTCTATCGCCAGTGATGTCATGATCTATGAGGTCGAAGGCTTAGTGGTTTGTAAATGAATCTAGAACCCCGAGAAGCCAGATTGGCTCACATTATATGGTTCCTCGTTTTATTTTCTTCAATAATGCATGATTTTTTCAGAATTTTCACGTTAATATGAAACGAATTTACTTAAGTGCTGTTGAATTGAATGTGTGTACAATGCGGTTTATTTAGCCATTACTGAAATATATATGGACGAGCAGTATCTTATAAAAATACACACCATCTTGTTGAAAGAGAGTCAATGTATTGAAGAAATGTATCCGAAACGTGCTTCTGTATTTTCATTTGAATTGTGTTTTACCTTTTTGCTATATTTTATATTAAGTTTTCCTATTATACCTTTTGAAAATAGAAGAACAAACTTCTGCTAAATGTTTTTATGGTCTAGTTTATACTGCATTTTTTGCTGCAGCATGTTACATATATTTGTGGCTCTCATATTTCATTCCTTTAAGATGATGTGCACCATTTTTTCAAAGGCCTGAAACAGAATGCCTCATCAGAATCAGACATTAGTTATTCACTGATGTACCTGTGATGTCTTGACGGCCAAAACGTGGACAAAGTTCAAAATACGGACGGACAAAATAAGATTGCTTTCTGACTTGGAAGAAAGGGACAGAGGCTGCAGTTTTGGGATTCAAGCGGTGCACTGTTTTTACCAGATGTACCAGATGTGCATTCAATGGTAACCTGAGTCCTTGGAGAGGCAAGATACATACCTGAATTACGTTTCTCTTCATTACTGCTTTGAATTCTAATAGACAATGTAAATTGTATCTAAATTGGGTACTGAATGGAATTAAATTTGAAAGTTTAGATTTGCCTGTCGTGATTTAATTATTGCTAAACCAATGGACAATGGTGACGGCTAGTGGATTTATATGATTCTGTTGCTGCAAAGTGTACCACAAAGGTATGAATTTACCATATTTGCCACATAGTTTAAACATAACTTGTAGAATTTGCAGATTTCACAAAAAAAAATGTTTCCAGCTCAAAAAGATTAAAACAATACTGCCTCAGAATGGGCTGCGAATTTTCATGTGTTCTATGTATGTGTAGCATAATTTAGATAAACGTGCTTCATATTCCTAGTCGAAATCAAAGTGGTAAAAGCTCTGCAGAGGATTTTGGCGGCAGTTATTAGAATGAAAAAAATCCTTATTTCACAAGGATCCATGTAATCCTTCCCATATGGGGTTTATACGTAGATAAAAGACGCAGTGATCCTCTGTATTATAGTTTAGTCAAACTCTCCATTGAACATTTGTAAATCCATGGGGGACTTGTTAATCCAATAAAAAAGGAAGGCATATCATTTGAACATGGAGCTTTTTATCTGGTCATCGATAGTGTATATTGGCAGGTCTAACATGCTCTGACTGGCTGCTGGTCACAAACAAATTCCATTGCAACCACCATTACCCAAAACTGTGCACCGAGCACAGACATGTGAAAAAGAATAAAAAAAGCATAACGGGGAAGTGAAAACCTGCCCTGACCACAGACAATGCAGAAGGGTCACAAAGGGCAATAAAAATGGTCATTAAAAAATGATTTTATTGTATGATTTATGAATTCTAGGACGTGATTGCAAATCGTTGACCCAACTGGGTCCACAGCATCCATGAATTCCGCATAGGCCACACAGGTGGGTTGGCTTCATGTAATGATGCATGCTATGTAGGGCCAAATGCTGTGTGCAGCAAAGGTGGCTGCCACAAAACTCAAAGGAAGGGGTGGGTGGGGGTCAGGGACAGGGACGTGTCGGGGATTCTAGAATAATTTTAAAAAACGTACCCCTTCCCATCACCGCCGCTGCAACCTGTTGCCTCGATCCCCTTCCGGTGTCCCCGCATTCACTGGGATACCAGAACAGGCTCCCTGGCAATCCTGGAGCTACTTTCATGCTAAAGCCAGTATGAAGGCAGCATCAGGATTGGTCTGAGACACTTGGACTGCCACTCAGACACAATCCTGGAGTCTATGCAGTTTCTCCAGCCCGGCTGTTCAACACAGCCAGGCTGGAGAAACCTAAGCGTGCATGTTTGTTTGGCCAGCCTGAGAAGGCCAGCCAAACACTCATGCGCACTTAGGTGCACTCTCTCCGCCTTCCCGCTCCCACCTCCCATGGCCCAGCCTGCCCCTCCCTTCACATGCTGCTGGCTGAGCCAGCTGCTGAAATATAAAATTATAAATAAATAATGTTTTATCTTTCAGCTGCTGGCTTAGCCAGGGGGCGATGCTCCTTCGCTATTGTGAAGGAACTGCCCCTGATGTGCAGTGGGTTTGAATGATGGAGTTGGGCTCAGGGCCTGGCCCGAGGGCATTCACTACAGGTGCTGACCACCAGCAGAGCCCAGGTTGCTAGTCCTGGCTGGATTCCAGGCCTAGTGGCCTTCTGAGGGTTGAGCACAGCACCTGGAGGCCAGGCTCTATGGCCAATGTTCCTGCCCATGGTCAAAAGTGTTCACTGAATGACAGACCCTGTGGCTAATCTGAAGCCACATATGAATTTCTTGTGTGTGATATTTGACTAAAAAACAATCACAGTAAAAACAGGTTAAAGTGAAGTTATTGTTTGCTAGGTCACACAATTTTAATGTAAGTTTAGAAAAATGCAGAAATTAACCTAAAAACCACAGTAAAGGTGCAATTATAGTTCTGACGTCATGGTTAGGAGCCCAATCCACAAATGACACAGAAAATTGAGTGCTTTTGGCCTCACTATATTCACATAAATGTACAACACAATACTAAGGGCCAGATGTATCAAAGATCCGTTTTGCATTTCTTAAATAACGAATTTTAAGAAATCGCTATTTAAGAAATGCAAAATGGGATGTAGGAAATTTGCGATTCGGTAATAGCGATTTCTTAAAATTCGCAATCGCTATTACCGAATCGCAGTTAGAGAATGCGACTCCATTTATCCCTATGGGCCTGTAGGCCCATAGGTGAGAATGGTTTTGCATTTCCCAATTTGCGAATTCCAGTAAGGAATTCACAAATTAGGTAATGCAAACTACAGGGTGCTGGGGGGCCTAAGGTCCCCTCTGATGCACCCCAAAAAAATATTTGCAGACATATGAAGCACACACATGCCCTAGGGGCATGTGTGAGCTACATGTCATTTTAAAAAAATGCATTCATAATGCATTTTTAAAAACTGCACATGCTTACCACCAAATTGGATTTGGTGGATATTGCATTTCCTAAATGCCCAATTTGCATTTAGGAAATGCTTGATACATGTGCTTTGGAAATCGCAAATAGGAATTATTTTAGAGAATCCTTAAAATTGCACAGCCAGTGCCTTTCATACTTCTTGAAAGGCATTTTTGCATTTGCAAATGACCGAATTTTGAGATTCGCACCGTTTGCGAATGCAAAATTGCTTGATACATCTGGCCCTAAATTCATGTTCGTCTCTGTCAAAGTACTAATGATATTGTCAGAAAATGTCAGAAATGGGTTATCAATAGGCCTGGGTGGAGTGCAGGAAGTGGCAAAAAAACTATGCGCCATACGCAGAGTTCCATTAGTGGGCGGAGTTCTGTGTTGCACCCTTTGGAGTTGCATTTGACATAATACGCAACGTGAAGTGCATACTTATGTTCAAAATCTCGTCCGGGAGGCACCACGCGGTTCACAAGGAGGCTGCCATCTTGTTTTTCACTCTGTTTATGTTGCTGGGACTTCCTATTCTATATGCCATCAATCTTTGCAATCCTCTACCCCATACTTCATCTACTACAATTTTTTAATTTATTGTAGTCATGTTTTTTTTGTGTCTCATTATTTTTACATTGTTTTATTTTTTTGTGTTTTTGTGACATTTTGTTTTTAGTTTTTTTCCATTTTTCCTTCCTTTTCCTCATGTTTCTTTTTCTTTTCTCCTACCCTACCTAACCAGCACCATGGCAGAGCAGCTGTGGGTAAACAACAGCCACCTGCCTTGTGGGCAGTGCCACTGTCAAGGGGTGCAGCCACACTCAATCTTCAGCGAGGAGGAGATGGCAGCATTTGTTTTTTATGTGCAGCGCCAACTCCCGTCCATGCTAGCAGCAGGTGGCAGGCCTTGAAGCGGGGACCCCTGAGTGAGCATCAGCAGCGCTGGGCTAGGGTACGTCGGTTCATCAAGGCCACCACCCAGGTCCAGTGCACAACCAAGCAGCTGATGCACCGCTGGGCGGGTTTCATCGACCGCAAGCATGACCTGCCAGACGTGGACATCCCGTGGCTTGGTGAGTATTATAATTATATTGTCTTTGTGTTCTACAATGCTAACTTTTCATCCGAATAGCATGCAGCTTCCACTCAGGCGTAACTTATGTTTATTTTATATTAGATTATTATTTATTATGTGAGCTAGGTGCTCAGTGCTACATCATTGATTTTTATACTCATAGGTAGGCACTCGCTTTGGCTGATTATTTCAGAAGCCATTGCAACGCAGACTCCTCTGTCCTCCTCCTAACTCTGTAGTGAATTAGTGTTATCAGTGATTTAGTGTTCTCTGTGACTTTAACTAGCGCACACAGTCCCAAGCAATTTCACATTGATGCAAGTATGCATGCATTGCAAAAAAGGGAGACTGAGCTTGTCTATCAGGGGGTCTGAGAAATGAGAATAAAATGAAAGATCATTCATTGCAATGCATTAGTTCTAAATGTCGATTTTCTTGAGGAAATTTGGTATAGGAATTTAGCCAACTCAACAGTAGTTGATCATTCTAGTACCGTACCATAGGCAATCTGATTTAAGTACAATGTTATGTACACTTGGCTGTTATATAATAATTTGTGGAGATTAACGGTACCACTAATGTATTTTTTAATCTTGTTTTTGATCTTTCATCAGCAACCAAGAGCAAAAAGAAGGGCACTGCACTGGTGAGTTCAGCAGGCGCTGAGGAGACGCCGATCACCAGAGCTGATGCTGATGGCTCTGCTCATCTCAGTAAGTCCTATTATCTAATATTATTATTATCATTTCCCTAACTTTTACCTCTCCCCACTTTTATACTACTTTCAAAATTGCCTTGTTTACTTTTTCTGTACTGTCTCCCTTTTTATCCAACTCCACTGTCCAGGTTCTGTTTAATTAATCCCTGTTACCCCTCCATCGTCTTTTTTCTGTCTTTTATCTTTTATTGACCATTTTGTATTACACCCTTTCATTGCTCTTCAATGATTCAGAGTCATCGTCAATCATATGCTATAGCTCTGCCCCTCTATTACGTGAATCTTTTGGTTGGTTTGTCTGCCCCTTTGCCTGCCTTCTTGGCTTTTCTAACATTCCAACAAAATTCCCAGAGTGATATTTCTGACAGAAGATGCAGTGCTAACCAAACTGAAACGATTGTGGTTGCATTTTTTTTTATTTTGAAAATTAAGAATGAAATCTGGCATCTAAAAACTGTATATTTTTTTATAGTCACACCAACTACCAGTGGAGTAGGAGGAGCCGGCTCAAGTTCCACTGCTGCAGGAGCAGATGGAGCAGGGGGACATGTTGTGGCAGGGAAGGGCGCTGGTAAGTCAAATTGCTTGCTAATTGACAATTGCTGTCACTCACTAGCTACCATGGTGTTTCCATGATCAGATTCATGAACCCCCTGCATTAGAGCTACAGCGGTTGTTGTGTTACTTATGACCTCTTCTATCTGCAACTCAGCAAAAGCACAGATAATGTATGCTAAAAATTATTGCTTGATGGAAAGAGGAATGACCGTAAGGTTAAAGGAAAAGAATGGGTGAAATGAGTGAAAGGAAAGGATGCGTGGGTGGATGAAAAAGGATGCGTGGGTGAGTATTGGTATAGGGTAAATAGATGGATGGGTGAAATGCTGATTGAAAGAAAGGGTGGATATTGTGGGAACTGAATGGATGGATAAAGGATTGTGAATTTGAGTGAAAGACTGGATGAGAGAATGTAAGGCTTAAATCATGGTAGCTATGTATTTATACTGTATATAGGGGACAAATGAAAGGATGACTGAATAATTGCTTGGAAGAATAAAGAAGGGATATCGTCTTTTGTAGATAAATCTGTGAAACCCCTCTATTCCTCTATAGTTAAAGCTCTACCTACCTGTCTGATCCTTCTGCCTTACTCTGCAGTGCAGTAAGTCAAGTTTCTTTACTTTCCTTACTGTCCAACAAATCAATTTTTTGGGAAAGAATTTGTGATGGTGGGCAAGACTGGTGAGTAAAGTGGAACTAGTAAGTGCCCGATTTGATTTCAAGTTTGGCATAGGAGATACTCTGTGACAAACTTGCCAAATACAATTTTTATAACCCACTCCTTTTCATGTATTGCAGTGTATCGTCCTCCCTAACTGCTTACAGCAGACAGGAAAATATATCCGCATTTTATACATGGCATGTGTGATGTATCTTATTTATTCATCTGCCTCATTAGAGTCAGGGTAGAAACTAAACTAAGAGAAAGGCATGTAGGGAAGAGCAAGACCTTTGGAATTAAAGATAGATAATTGTCAGCTACAGCTGCCTGAGCTGCAGACAATAGCAATTTACTTGATACTCTGGCTTGCATGTTTCCAATAATTTGACACAGCAACTTGTACTCGGTATTGCATAATGCCTTACTCATAAGAATGAGAGGTAATTCTAAATGTCTCTAATTAATTACTAGAACAGCCTTTAAAAGAAAAAAAATGAAATTACCAGCTTTTTAATCTGATCTTATTCTGCCTTAATTATTTTCTACCAGACAGTTAGTGCTTCTTATGTGATGCATGTGTAGGTAAACAAATACAATATTCACCCTGTGACTCTCCTAATCAGAAATAATAATCACATCAAATTCCATCCTCCCTAGGGGACTAGCAATGCAGTGCTACTGTGCCACCACTAACTATTATTTGAACAAGAGTTTGTTCAGACCATTGTTTGCAATTTGTCTTTTGTTATTTTTGTTTTCCTTGGTGTAACTACTCCTTCCAAACGACCACCACCAACTAGGCAGGAGATAGTGGCGTGTGCGGAAGCAGGGGCTGGGGAACATTTGGGTCGAGTACCAGTGCCTGGTGATCCTGGGGGAGGAAGAGGCTGAAACAGATGCCTCTGACCCAGGACCCAGCAGAAGAGCATGTCAGCCCCCAGCCTTCCGGTCACTACATCACCGACAGTGCCACCAGCGGTCAGGCTACCTGACTGCACCTGCTGTTGCAACCTGTCACTCCACCAGGGCATTTCAAAGATACATCCTTCAGCGGATGCACAGTTTGGGGAGCCGGCTTGCCAGGATAGAACAGAGCATCGAGCAGCTCTGGACCCATATAGACAGTGCCCTTTTTTAAGCCCTTTTCAAACTTTTTTGTTTTGGTGGGAGGGACTTGTGGGTGGAGAGGGTGGGGAGGGTGGGGTGGGTTTTGGGATGGAATTCAAGTTTGGACTTTTCATTGGACATTTTGGGGCCAGGTTATTTTTGTTCGAGGAGAGGGGTGTTACTGTTGTGGGTGTAGAGTGAGGGTTTTATATTTGTAAAGAATAAAGGGGATATTTTTTTTTACTTCATTTGCATCTCAACTGTTTATTTTGATGTTTGATTCTTTTAGTTTGCACTGATATCTTTTAGTGTCGCCTGTTATTTTTAATCATCTAAAAAAGTATATGTCATTTATTTAGATTCTTGCTCTAATGCCCTCTGCAACTATTATTGACCACTATGAGATGGTTGTCCTTGCCTATTTTGCCTACAAAAACCCAGTACACACAGACATCTTCTTCAGTAGGAGTAAACAACTAAATAAACAAGTTCACTTCAATCTATAGTACTTCTCCTTCCTGAATAGAGGAAGTGAGGGAGTCTTCTTCTTATTTCAGGATTTTCAAAAAATGGCATCCTAAGGGGGTGGTAGGTAGGTAGTAGTAGTGGCAGGTTAGAACACTAACAGGGAAGACAAAACTTGACAGATGTGTTATCCAGCACTGTCAACTCGATTGATAGAAAATACAGAGTTAGTGATTCATCATCATGTGTCATCATCATATATCCTAACTGTGCGGAGACTGAGACCAAACTACCACAATGACAGAATTGACAAACAGCAAAGAAGAAGACCTGATATGATAATAAAATATAGGCATATCAATTTCTCTGAGCATTGGTGGGGAGCTATAGTATAATAAAATAAACTTGGGAAATGAGATCATGGAGTCAGAGGTGGGCTCAGATTCAAGAGTATTTGGTCCAGGTTAAGCACGTATGGAAGACACACACAAGGTATGAATGAAGAAGTTGATGCAGTCAGTGTGAAATATTGCTCAGGCAATAGAAGATAGATGTTCATGCAGTGGGTTGGTGTTGTTTACTTGCTTTCACCACATTCACCTCAGCAAGTGTGTGATTCATTTATTGTGTAAACTGAGGCCACAGAGAGACCCCGTATAGTATATAGCTAAGTGTTATGTCATCTAGTTTTGAAATATGGGAGATTGAATGCAATCCACCCAGTTCTAAAAATTATGATTGTCGCAAGAAAAATGATACTGTATTGCCAAATTGGGAGATACATCTCCATTCTTCTTGACTTGTCCATCACTCTGGTGCCTTTCTGAACCTGTCCGGAAGGTAAGATGGAGTCTTGAGCTTTGCAAGTTTTGTTTGTGCAGGATAGGACTAGCAGAAGTCCTTCCATCTTTCTCCTCAAGATTCAGAGTAACTCTGTCCCAGTCCCAAACCATGCAAGGTAGACTTGTGAAGTGCACTACTGTTGAAAAACCAATAGAGAAACAGAACTGAAGTTTTTTGTGTAGATTTGTGCTTTGTAAGTAAAGTGGCTGGTTTGTTATGAGGAACCAGGAAAAAAAACTAGACCCTGCAAGTAAATTTTACTACTTTTGAAAGGCCATTCACTTTCTGGAAAAAATGATGACCTATCAGACCCCAAATATTGCAAATCATCAGAAATAAGTCTACAGTTTTGTTGAACTCGCTCCCTCACTGTTAGCCACCACATACATCTGTTATTACTCTCAAATTCACAATAACAATCAATCACTATATCACCACTCATTGGTGCAATAGTTACTTAGTGACCACTTCCAATCCAAGCAAGGTGGTTGAACAATATACTTCCTCTTGGATGGTATTCAGGTATTGAAATTAGACATAGGCACTGTTAGACTTTCAATCAATGATCTTCTAGGGCAGCCCTCCTGTGTAGTGCATGGGATAGGCAATGGCTTGTGAGGGAGGCAGGCAGCATCTCCAGCGTCCTGAAGGCTATGTGGGGGCTTCTTCACTGCACATTGATCCAACTGCAATCCAGGCATGTATGCAACTGTACAGTCTATGGTGGCAGCATAAATCTAACACAAACATAAGGTTGCACTAGCATTTCTTTAAACAAAGAAAGAAAAAAAAAAGCTGAATGAGAAATTATCAAAAAGGTCTGTGGTGGCAGTGCCATACTCAATCCAGGAAATAGAGTTAGTCCTAAAACTCTGGTGGTTCACCCATGTGTTGGCCAGCTAACACTCTTGATTCAGACCAATCATTCTCTCCCTCCTGTGGGGTTTCAGGAATTGTGTAATCAGGTGGTATGATATGCTGGTTCATTTTGATCATGGCCAATCTCTCCACTTTTTGAGGAGAGAGACTGGTCCTTCTCACTGTAACAACTGTACTAGCTGCACTGAACACACATTCAGCAGGCACACAGGCTACAGGACAATCGAGAAACTTTATTGCCAGCCTGCTGAGCTATGGCGATTGGCACATCTTCCCATACCAATGGGTTTTGATCCACATACACCTCTTTCGGGTAATCCAGATACTCCTGGAACATCCTCTGAATGGTCACTGGTGCTGCCACCTGCTTGACCGCTTTTTACTTCAGCTCTGCACTGGGCTTAAGACCTGCCACTTGAGACCAAGCCAATGCAGAGTTTGGGTCCAACTCTTCTGTTGCTGTTGTCGCCGCTTTTCTTGCTGGTGGGGTTGGTGGATGTGAGACAAGACTGCCCTCTCTGGAAGGCGGCACCCCACAACTGCTGAGTGAGACTCAAGTTCCAACCACTTTTCTTTCATTTCTCCTGCTTGCTCAACAATCCACCTTTTGTATTGTGAAACATCCCCTTCAGCAAAAGGAATGAGAGCGGAAATAATTGTTTTGTAGAGTGGATGCATGAGTCTACATGAGCCCCCTCGCCGACATCGTACGCAAGCACGACATCATCATCACCTCCTACGCCGACGACACCCAACTTATACTCTCCCTCACCAAGGACTCCGCCAGCGCCAAGACCAACCTACAAGAGGGCATGAAGGACGTCGCAGATTGGATGAGGCTCAGCCGCCTAAAGCTGAACTCTGACAAAATGGAAGTCCTGATCCTCGGCAACACCCCGTCCGCTTGGGACGACTCCTGGTGGCCCACGGCCCTCGGCATCACACCGACCCCCACAGACCACGCCCGCAACCTCGGCTTCATCTTGGACCCTCTTCTCACCATGACCAAGCAAGTCAATGCCGTGTCTTCCGCCTGCTTCCTCACCCTCCGCATGCTCCGCAAGATCTTCCGCTGGATCCCCGCTGACACTAGAAAAACCGTGACCCACACCCTCGTCATGAGCCGCCTGGACTACGGCAACACCCTCTATGCTGGGACCACCGCCAAACTCCAAAAACGCCTGCAACGTTTTCAAAACGCCTCGGCCCGCCTCATCCTCGACGTACCCTGCAACAGCCACATCTCCGCACACCTGAGGCACCTGCATTGGCTCCCTGTCAGCAAAAGGATCACCTTCCGACTTCTCACCCACGCACACAAAGCCCTCCACAACAAGGGACCGGATTACCTCAACCGTCGACTCAGCTTCTACGCCCCCACCCGTCTCCTCCGTTCCTCTGGCCTCGCGCTCGCTGCCATCCCTCGCATCCGCCGCTCCACGGCGGGTGGGAGGTCCTTCTCCTTCCTGGCAGCCAAGACCTGGAACACCCTCCCCGCCAGCCTCAGGACCACCCAGGACCACTCCGCATTCCGGAGACTCCTCAAAACCTGGCTTTTTGAGCAGCAGTAACCCCCCCCTTCCCCCTAGCGCCTTGAGACCCGCACGGGTGAGTAGCGCGCTTTATAAATGTTAATGATTTCATTTGATTTGATTTGATCAAGTAGGCTGGCACAGATGTACTCTTTTGGAGATTATGTCATTTTGAAGCCTTGCATTACAAGTCAAGCAATTGCTTAGGCAGTAATCAAGGCATGCACTTCTGAGTTTTCGTTCACACTGCTGAATGCAGCACCCTCTTTAGCGGCTCCTGTAGCAGATGCAATAACGGAACAGCTTGGCCCATTGTATTGTCCTCCTTGCTAACTTCCCGTGTGAAAACCTCAAAAAGGAGCAGCATTTGTGTGAGGCTTTAGACTAGAACCCATTTGGCCACATCCATGGTCATTGCTCTCTCAATTGCTTCAGCTCCTCTTTCAGTGACATAGTCATCAATCTATTTGTACTGCTCAGACAGAGGTTGAAACATATAATAGGTTGAGTTCCAACATGTCGGCACTTCTGGACTTTAAAAGAATGGCTGAAAGGAGTGCAGATGCTTCTGCAGGTGTTCAGTATGTTGCTGACTATGGGCCTGATTCTAACTTTGGAGGACGGTGTTAAACCGTCCCAAAAGTGGCGGATATACCACCTACCGTATTACGAGTTCCATAGGATATAATAGACTCGTAATACGGTAGGTGGTATATCCGCCACTTTTGGGACGGTTTAACACCGTCCTCCAAAGTTAGAATCAGGCCCTATGTCTTCTTTTTTAAGGAAGTCTTGTACAATCAGGTTGATGCAGTGCACCAAACACAGGACCCTGAAATAGCCACTCTCTTGCATGGTCTTGACTATGTTACTGCCATTGTCTGTGGCAACAAATCCAATTCGAAGACCTCTGGGTTGCAGCCATTCAGTCACCTTGCTGATCAATTCATCCAAGAAAATAGATCCAGTGTGCAGTGATGCAATCAGTCGCCTGACAACTGGTCCACTTGTCTGCCATCAGGTGGTTAGTGTGGACAACACTTTGCTGCAAAGCTTGTCCAACCAATTGCATCATATCATGATGCAGTGTTGAAACAGCAACTCTGACAAAATAGGTCCAGCTTGGAACCTTCCATTTTGGGCAGAGGGCTGCCACATACTCTGAGAATCCCACTCCTTCCACAAAAGAAAAAGGGAGGAGGTCCAGCGCTAAAATTTTTGCCAGCTTGCCATTGTACAAATGTGTTGTTGGGTGGATGCGGTCATATGGCCCCTCCTGGATAAAAATGCCTGTAATTGTAGAGTGGATTTTCTTCTTTTTTCTGACCACTGACGAAGGCAACTTTTAGATGTAAGTGGTGGTTAATGTGCGTTGTGCTGCTGCAGTCACTGTATGCTGTGGTGTCTCCATCTGACTCTGAGTCTTCCTGGGCCATTGTGAGGTCGCTGAGGTGGGTGATTCTAGCATGCTGCTGGGGACAGAGCTGCTTTGCATGAGCATAATGTCACCCTCTTCTCCCTCACCTTCCACTGTGATTTGATCAGGTGAAGCTGATGTTTCCTGGCTCCCTTCACCTTCACCACCGGGAGCTGGCAGTGCTGTTTGTGCCACATCCCTTGGAGCAGGTTGGATAGTAATTTCCAACTCCTCTGTGCCAACTTCTACAATGACTGTGCTGTTGTCATCATCCTCATCCCCTTCCATGATTCTAAAGCTTTCTGAAACTTTTATTTTCTCTTGCCTATCCTGGCATCTCCCAGACTTTGCCGGGGTCCACACCATGTCTCTATCATCGTCATCAGAAGTGGTGGTAGGAGAAAATGGTAGAGTAGTACCCTTCCTTTTTTTTGCTGGTTATCTTGGAGCCCTTGATTCTAAAATAGGAGGTTCTTGCTCGACTGAAAGCTCGACCTCCCGTTCTGCTCCGACTTCGGGAAGATCTGGGTGAGGCTTGTGTCCACATTGCTCTGTTTCCTGAACCGATTGGATACTACTTTGTGAAAGGGACAAATCCAAGTCAACATCACTGCTCATTGGGGTCACCGTGCTTGCCTCACTGACAGACATTGTCTCGTGCTTTGGTCGGGGTGGTGCTGCTGTTGATGCAGGAGTGCTCCCAGGTTCCTCCCCTGAGGCTGTTGCGGCAGCAGGCGCACCTCTCCTGAAAAAGGGTGTGGTTGGCACTCCACTGGCGGAAAGCTGACTTCTCAATGGCCGCTTTCCTGGAATCAACTTTCTTTGGGGCCATCTTAACTTGCTGAAGGCTGGCAGTGTCACTAACATGCACAAGTGAAAGAGTTTGGTACCTGTGGTCTGAAGTAACTGTAGCGTCTTCTCTCTGGCAGTACTGCAAGTGATGTGGGGGTCTCTTCTCTTGTACACCAAAGAAAACCAAGCAAGAAAAACATGTAGTTAATGAAATGTGCCATGCCATTGTTGCAGCAGGTTGAAAATAGTACGGAGAAATGCAATCTTAGTATGGTTGATCACTTATGTAATATACCTTGTACTTATTGTAAAGGCAAACCACACCACCACACCATAAAAATAATAAATAAAAAAAAATCAGACAGCACAACAGGCAGATCTAGCTCTTTGCTTTATTTACATCTGTTTTAGGAGAGACGTGAAGTAGTCAGAGAGAGGTGCATGGGTAAATGGAATCATATTTTAAATAAAATAACCCATGGTGGCAAGGTGGTCCAGGGGAAATACTTTGGTGGATGGATGGAAGGAGGAATGGAATGGATTGAATGGATGGATTAAGGCAAAATGCAGAATTAAATAAAAAATAAAAATAAAAAATTATAAAAAAAAGTTAAGATATAAAAAAAAAAAACACACGAAAACCTATGGCAAAGGGACACTGGCTGGATGGACAAAATGGCTGTCAGCCAGCCAACAGCAAGTAGGAAGCATGGAAAACAAAGAAAACATGCAAGCCAATGCAAAGGGCACTGGCTGCATGGACAAAATGTCTACCAGTCAGCCTCATTGTCAAACAACAAGGAGCAAGAAAACATGATAAAAGCATGATAAAAAAAGAACACATGCAAGCCTATGGCTAAGGGACACTGGCTGGATGGACAAAATTGCTGCCAGCTAGCCACATGGTCAAACAACACCAACAAGGAGCAAGGAGGCATGGTAAACAAAGAACACATGCAAGCCTATAGCAAAGGTCACTGGCTGGATGGACAAAATGACTGCCAGCCATATGGTCAAATATCAACAACAAAGAGCTAGGGGGCATGACAAACAAACAACATATGCAAGCCCATGGCAAAGGACACTGTCTGAATGGCAAAATGACTGCCAGCCAGTCACATGGTCAAACAACAACAAGGAGCAAGGTGGAAGCATGGAGAAAAAAGAACACATGTAAGCCTATGGCAAAGGGACAGTGGCAGCATGCACAAAATGGCTGCCAGTCTCATGGTTTTAGAGAAATTAAGTATGTTTGACCACTGACTTTGTGTTTCACCACTGTACATATTAGTTGTTCAATGTTCACCAGTAGCACATTACATTTTGTATTCAGTTTAGTTGCCTATTGGCTTTAACGTGGCATTAGACATTACATTTTGTATTCAGTTTAGCTGCCTATTGGCTTTATTGTGGCATTAGACATTACACTTTGTATTCAGTTTTGCTGCCTATTGGCTTTATTGTGGCGTTAGACATTGCAGTTGAGACACTGAAGATGAGCTGTGTTTTTCCAAATGCTAAACTAAGCTTGTGTTTTTCATATTTTCCCTTACCGAACACGATAGCATGATAAGGAAGCGCATATTTTGTGTTTTTCTTTAGTGCAGGGAAAGGGTCGGCCTTGGGAAAGACAGCCTTGAAAACTTGGCCAACTTTCAACGTTGTTTCTTCCAACTTTGACCTACAGTAGGCAGCATGTTTTGAATATTCAATTATTTAATCTATAAAAGGTGTCCCTGAGCAGCAGTGAGAGAATTTTCTGAGACTTCAGTCAGGAGTGGACGTCAACTGCCTGACCTGTCCCATGAAGGTGGAAAATCTCTTTCTCGCAGTTGAACAGGGGTCATCAACTTGCTGGCATGAGAAAGATGACGAGCAGTGATAGACCCTACGGTGATAAATTTTGACTTTATTCTTTGCTTGACAGTTATGCTATAATATAATCACATATATTTGCTGTGTACATTGCAGTTGAGACTCACTTTGATATATTTTCCTTTCATTGCTGTGACTATTTTTAAACGTTTGCTTCTAACCTGCTAATCTCCTCTCTCAGGAACCTCGTGGTGAAGTAATAATAAATGTCTTCTTTAAACTAAGAAGTGCATTCCAGAGATTTTTGTCAGCTTAGTCATTAGTGAAAGCAAAACAATGGTAAAAAAAACAATAACAAGGAGCAGTGAGGCATGGCAAACAAAGAACACAGCAAGCCTATGGCAAAGGACACTGGCTGGATGAACAAAATGGATGCTAGTCAGCAACATGGTCAAACTACATCCTCCTATGCCTTCAAATATTATTACCACCCCACACACACAAAAATTAAATGCAAACAATTATTTTACATTTAAATTAATCCAATGCCATCCCTGCCCTAAATGAAGTCTTAGAAACGTATACCTCTGAAACACTTATTTCATGCACTGATGATTACTAGTACTGGCCCAGGATGAATGTCTTAATGGTCCTTTGGAAATCTAGGCCACATGCTAAAATAATATTGCAAAAGGAAAAATGTAGGAAAGGTACTGAGCTGTGCAATAATTTTCCTTGACAAAAGGTGAAAAATCAGTGAAATGCGAAATAAAAAAACAACTAGGCCTTTATTTAAACTCCACGCAACCTACCATCACTATCCATTTTTAAATCAAATTGAAGTACAAAGAAATACTGGCGCATGTCCAAGCAAGCAAACAACAACACCCTTATTCAATATAGTTTAAGAAATTTCTTGTGTGATGATTTCATTAAAAACGTCCTTAAATCCAAAAGTATATCCAGGAGACAAGGATGGTGATCCTTCCACCTTGAAATCCAAGTAAACGTGTGCCGTTCGGATTCATAATATTGGATAACAGGTGTTGTTATCATCCTGTGTTTTTTGGGGGAGGTCCCAGTGAATGGCACCATTTGGACAACTTTTTGTATTGATAATTGATGGAGAGCGCCATTTACTCGACTTAAAATCACCCCTTGAGAGCTTTTACAAGTGAAAAGTGACCAGGGGATAGACAAAGCACTGGGAGGAGCCTGCTGGACAGGAACAGGAAGTTGGAGTCTTGACACACTTCCTTACTCTTTAAAAAAAAAAAGACTTCAATCTGAAATACAAATTGCAGGGTCCATTGGAGAAGAAAATCAAGTCAAATAATCTCTTTTTGACTAGATTTAGTGGCTTTGGAGTGAAAAATATACTTCATAAGTGAATTTGATCTTGTGAGTAGCCCATTTTGGCCACTGGAGGGGCTGGAAACAATGTGAGAGAATGTAAGGTCTTGTGTGCGCTCTCTGGTGGCTTGGGAGGGAGCAACAAAACCCAATCTCGTGAGCATGAATAAACTCTGTTCTGCGCAAGAAAGCAGAATTCAGGAACTCTTTGCTACTTTGCGTAGCGGGGAGTGCCTGAATTCTGCAAACTCCACCGGCGGAGCAGAGTTCACTGCCTAGGCCTAGGTATTAGTAGAGGTGAATGGGAGTTCTTTACAAGTACTAAGTAAAACATCTTGTCAAGGTCAACACACAGGTTGAATAGCTAAACCTGGTCTGAGCCCAGGAAGTTGAAGCACCGAGCAGACGGGTTTGAGGAAAAATGTATAAGGTATTTAGAAGTACCAAAACAATTAAAAATTCAACACACAAAGCAATAAAAAGCAATACAAATCTATAAACCAATAATTCTAAATATGTTGATATGAATGTTTATATTTTTAAGGCAAAAAGCACCATGGAAAAGGAAAGTCTCAATCAGATATCGCTGTTCCTGGTTAACTGGGACCTAGGTTCGATTTCAGGGCAAATTTAATAGAGTGGTGGACGGATACACCAAGCGGGTCATCTAGGCCAAAGTTTCTACCTTCTAACTATTGCCATCATTATGATGAAGGCAGGATACCCACCATCAACCACTCTGACTGTCAATGGAAACCGCCAACTTGGCAAAGCCCCTGTTGATACTATAATAATGTTCCCGCTGGGCCTGCGGGCAGAAACAGTGTTTTCCCCCACTGGTCCAGCAGGAAACAGGGCCTTTACATTGACACGCCGGTGCAAATGTGGCAGTGAGGCGTGTGCAGCAGCACCCGTTGCGCATTTCACTGTCTGTAAATCGGGCAGTGGAATGCATGACGGGGCTGTGCATGGGGGCCCCGAATCACTCATTTCGTCAGCCTTTCCCTGGTGGTGTAAACCTCACTCTGTCATGTGGGATCCATCCCTATCCCCACTCTCCCCCAGTGGACTCCACAAAAATGCCCAAATGTATTTTGAAATGTGGGACTGTGACTCTCTGGGCAGGTGCAATCTTCCTTCTGGTGGTCAGTTCCTCCTTCTCACTAGTGGTGCAAAATTGATGGCATGCTTAGAGAATTAATACCTTATTGTGCTTCCCTAAAAGTCCTGCTGTTCTTTTGACCCACAAACCTGCCTGCTGAAAAGAAAGGGTGGCAAAATAATGGAATGATGAGTGCATATGTCTAACATTGCAAGTGCATTTAACAAGTTAATAAAAAAATGAAGTTGACAAAAGGGGACATTGTAAAACACTCTTGCAAAGTTCTTCATATACCTTCCACTTCTAACAGTGGTTATTTGCTTGGCACATCTGAAGTCCCAAATCAGTTCTGATAAAACAAAATAAACATTTCACCCACTCTGTCATGCAGGAGGCTGTAGCTTGTAATTACAGTTGAGCCACCTGGCCATGATTTGACCATGGTAGCCCTTGCTGCTCAGAAAGCAACTCCCTGGGTCTGCAGCTTACTGGTGAAATGCAAAATAGCCTATCTGACCTTGCTTATCTATGGCAAAATAATATGTAGCTGAAGCTGTATAATTTGTCTATGTTAGACATGTAAAACTACACCTTATAAATTACCAAATGTATTACCTTGAATTCTCTGAGTGACATCGCCCTTACTAGTCAATCATCCATCATCAAAACATGATGGTAGCATCCATGGCTGGTTTATGGCCTTGTGATGGTAGACTGTTAAGAGTGGTAATTCTAAATACATCACAGTGACCCTTTTGGCCCTCATAACAAGTGTGGTGGTCTTATGACCACCACCCTTGCAGTGGCAGTCTTGACCACCACATAACATCCCTGGTGGTTTGACCACCAGGGAACCATCAGTACCACCAGGATCTGGGATCCTGGTGGTCTGGAGGTGGTGGAGATCGGAATCCACCAGGGCAGGGCTGCAAACAACGCTATCCTGCGGATTACATCCTTATTCTCTGCCAGCCTTTTCATGGTGGAGAACAGGTGCAAAGGACCACAGCTGGGCCCTGCACGGCCCATGCACTTGCCATGGCCAGTGCAGGGCCTCCTTACCCCATAATATCGCATTGTTCACTGTCCTTCTAGTGTCGCCTTCTAATGCCTGTCTTCTTTGCAGACAGTGAAAATTGGCTCAATTACAAACCGGAGACAAGCCTGTTTCCCGCTAGTCTGGTGGCGGAAAGCTAGGATTCCACCCATCAGCCTAGCAAGAAACGCTTAATGGGTTCCTGTGGGAAGTTTGGCGGATGGTGAAAACTATGCGCTGAACTTCTAATGAGGCCCATTGTGTGTTAAATTCTGTCAAAATGGCTGAAACGTATGTTGCTAGTTATATCTCGTCTTCATCTGACAATATATATGAAAAATAGATCATAGGGGTTATTAATTAGGTGCCATTTATTCAAAAAATATGACAATAGTGTTGTAAACATTGTTTAAAACAAAATGCTTTCCCATTGCAAAGTTTGAGTATATCATCTTATACATATTTGTATCAAAATGATGAGTTATAGAACTACTTTTTAAACAAATCAACATTAATACATTAGTTCAAGAACATATGGTACAAGAGTTCTTGTATTTTCAAATAGAATGTATGATTAGCTCATCGGGTTCAAGTTTGTTCCTATGCATATTCTTATTTGTAATCCAGGATAAAACAATACAAAAACATGGACTGGATGAGTTACTAATACTTAACATGGGAATGTTAAGTGATCTGTGTTACAGAGAACATGGCCTGGTCCAAAATATATAAAACCTGATAAATGAATGAATAACACATTAAAACCATTTGATTTTTGTGCCAGCTGTGTCTCTTGCAGAAATGGTGTTTCATGTGGTTAGTGACTGAAGTGCTACATGGATACATTCAATAATATATATTACCCTAGGGAAGTTAGCAATGAAATAGAATTGCCTTTTTTCCAGTGATTGTGGAATCGTGATAAACCAGTGCACTCACCTGGTGACACAATACACTTTGCAAGTAACATGATTGGTTTGCCTACAGTGTCCCCACTGATTCACTGAAAGACCCAGTGACCAAGAAATGGAGTGCAGCCAGAAGTTTGAAATGAGCAGGTATATCATAGGAACGGGCTGAATGTTAATTGAGCCCGTACTGACAGTCTGCAACTATGTCAAGGATCACACCAGTTAAGAATAGGTAGTTAGCAATGACTGCTTCCATGGACATGCGAAAGATGTTGACCCTGTGTCTATAAATTCTTTCCCCTTTAATGATTGATACTCATAAAGAGGGGAGAAGCAACAAAGAAATTTAAAAACATGGTTGAACAAATGTTTTTGGTGTGTGTGAATGGTTAATGTTGCAATGAAGCAAGTGTTGATGGGTGCAAAATTGTTGTGAATGTTCCTTGTTGAATACTTTTCTTAAGGCTGGATGCAATTTTGTATTCCTATTATCCGTGCATTGTTAATACATTTTAAAGACTTCTATTTTAGAAAATGTAATTTAGCGATGATTCATATTTTTAGTGTCTAGTTTATAATTTTTTCTATATTGTGTTTGTTTTATTTTCTACCTCCACTGATTTCTTTGGGAACATTTTGCAATATCAGAAGTTGACTGTGTTTGGTGATTGACCTTTTTCAAAGACTTTACTGAAGTAGATTGAAGTGGCAAAATTTGGTGTAATCTTAGGAATTTGGCATTTTGAAAAGTTATGCGCAACACAATGAGATTATGTCAATATTCCACCTCACATAAACGTGATGATCTTTCAGGGAAAATATCCTTTCGGAAACAATGTGCTCAATTTGTAGCAACAATGTGGGCAAACCAAATATAAGCATCACTGGAACAAAAAAATAACAAAAAAAGTATTTTTGCATTAACGTTTCTACCCAAGCAGACTACTCATGTTAATTTTGAGCATGGAATGCAGAATTGTTATTTTAATTTTTAGGTTTACACACATGAAGTGCCATAGAGAGTGAGGCTCCTATACAGAGAGAATAATAAATTAACTGAGATTACTTGGCCAAAAGTAATGTCCAACCCACATCATATTAGAGCAATATACCAAATATTTTTAAGTAGCTTGGCCAAGTACGAAGACCAGACTGTGGGGAACATTCCGATTCTTAAAATACATGATAGCATGGCCATTCAGCTACGGGGGTTCTTTTACCAAGCAAGGCGGTCAAAGCCATGTGAAGGAAAACGGGCACATAAGGGATGGTTCGATGAGAGGTGTTCAAAGGCTAAGTCTGGGCTAAAAGCAGTAGTAATGTCTGGTTCCCAGGGGGAGATCAAACAAGCTAGGTCTCTATATAAAGAAACCTTGTCCAATGCAAAAAAGCGGTGGGAGGATTCCTTGTGGCAGGAAATATTAAATGCCTCTAGAGAGAAGAATAACAAGTGTTTTTCTGAACTTCTGTCTAAAAGAGAAAATGGAGGTAGGAGTTGCCCCAGCAACCACATACAACCAGAAAGCTGGGTAGAACATTTTTCCACTCTTTATGCCTTACCAGAGGGCTCAACGGACACTAATGTAGTCTACTCCTCATCAGTGCTATTGGATTTGAACCCCAGTACGCCCCTCCAAGTTGGGGCCCAGTGTATCCCTAAGGGTCATCTCATTTTTAAAGTAGAAGAAACCCTTGAGGCTATAAACAGTCTGAAACTTGGCAAAGCACCCAGACCGGACAAACTTCCTGGAGATCTTTATAGATCGGAAACAAATATCTGGTCCTGGTATATCAATGCCATCTCAAATAGTATAGCTGCAGGGGGATAAATCCCGGGTACATGGAAGGGGGCCGAAATTATACCCATCTATAAAAAAGGAAATGCTAACCTTCCAGTCAACTACAGGCCAATTAGCCTTATAGACAACTTGCAAAAGATTTTCGCCAAACAAATTCTACAGAGGCTAACTAGCTGGGTTGAGGAGCACCAAATTCTTTCCCAACTACAGGCAGGGTTCCGTGCTAAAACCAGCACGGTAGACCAGGTCTTTCGATTGGCTATATTGTATTGGAAATATGTTCTTATTGCCAAGCAATGTCTATATATAGTATTTATATACCTGCGATCTGCTTTTGATCTGGTCCCAAGAGCTAAACTGTGGGAAGTGCTGGGCAGATTGGGAGTTCCAGAGGACTTATTACTCCTGCTAAAACGATTACATGAAAACACCTATGCCCAAGTGAGGTGGGGTGAACAAGGCGAACTGACAGAACAGATCCCAATTAGAAGGGGAGTCCGCCAAGGTTGTGTGCTAGCCCCTTTATTATTCACTTTATTTATCAATGAAGTAGTGAAGGCTGTGTCCACATGCCAGAATGACGCTCCCTCCTTGAATACACAAAAAATCCCTATCATGCTTTTCGCGGACGATTCGCTCCTCATTTCCAAGACACCGATGGGGTTGCAAATCCTTGTTGATCGGTTCAATTTATTTTGTAGCGATCACGGGTTGGAGGTTAACGTTAATAAAACAAAACTAATGGTGTTATCCAAAGGGCCTAGTAAAAGATGTTTCATTTACATTGATGGTGTTCCCTTAAAGGAAGTTAGCTCTATAGACTATCTGGGAGTCAGGCTAACTAGTAAACTATCATGGGAAGAGCAGATCACAAAAAGCGCAGGGTTGTTACAACACAGAGCCTCATCCATACTGCGCTTCTATCAAGGTTCCTTTGCAAAAGCTGTTTCCCCAGCATTAAAGATTTATATACCCAAGGCACAAGGTGCAGCCCTGTATGGAGTGGAAGTATGGGGTTTCTCCAACTGCAATAAGATCTCAGTGGGGGAAAACAACTTTGCGAGGGCCTTGATAGCGTGTCCACACTCTACACCCCTGCTTCCAATATTTTTGGATCTGGGGTTAAGTCGAGCAGCAGATCTAGGTATTTTGAGACCCCTCCTGTATTGGATCAGGCTATGGATTACCCCTGAACTAGATATATATAAGACCTCATTACTTGGCCTATTAAAATGTCAAAATGCCAATACTCTCCCCTGGATTTGTCATGTGTCCCATTAGTTCCGCTTGTTGGGTTTGGGCGATTATTGGGATAATCCCCACAAACTAGAGAGACGGCATAAAAATGTTTTAAAGTTAACTTATTGGTCTTATGTTAGGGATAACAATATAACCTGTAAATCTCACGGTCGTTTAACTAATTCTTTTATTGATCTTAAATGGACTCCAAAGTTTGAATCCTATTTGGACATCATACCGGATCTGCACGGCAAAAGCCTATATGCAAGGTTTCGTTTCGGCTCTTTGCCCCTGATGTCATTGATTCATAGGTGGGGGCCGATCAGTCTTCCTGATATATGCCCTGCTTGTGGCAGTACCTCTGAAACCATCGAACACTTTATGTTTTTCTGTCCAGCCTATGCGAATCCGCGTTCAAAATGGATCCGCAACTCTTGTAGGGCTATGGGATTTAAGAACTGTTCCTTGGCTCTACGGGTGTTAAAAAGTCACAATTCAGTCGATGTAATTCTTCCAGTGAGCAAGTATTTAGTGACAGCCTGGCGCATACGCTGCCATCTCCAAAAAGCAACCTAAGGTTATTATCCTTTTTTAGAGCTTTATGTGTAATTTGAGCTTTTTATTGTTTTAATGATTTCAAACTAATTTATAGATGTGTAGATGCTGTATTTTAACAGAAAATGATTATTTATTCTTGTACCTTTTGCTAGTTTTGTTTCTTATTGCTTTTATGGTCAATTGATCGAATAAAGCTGTTTGATGACAGAGAGTATCAACTTCTTCTCCTATCCTGAAAGTTTTTCTCTGCGCATTGTCCTACCCTGTGTCATTTTGGAGTTGGAATTTGGATGGAAAGCTTACTTTTTTATTACATTAAGTAAGTTGAGTGCAGTTCCTTGCAATAAGTTTGTGTTGGCAGGCTCCATAATTTTTTCATTCTCGCAGTATTCTTTATTTCAACTAAAGCCATAAAAGCATCCGTATAAGAATAATATAATATATTCACACACTGGTATCCCTGCCCCACTCTAAAAAGTTAGATTAATATAAACATATATACATTGAATAAAAGCCCATTAAAACACTCAATTACACAGTTGTAGCCTTTCTGCTTAGGTCCCTTAAGTTAATCTGCATTTGACCAGGTGTCTTTGCGCATTTGCAGATCAATCAGAGAGGTATTCTCTTGAACTTACCACCCTTGCACATTGGAGATACCTCACGACTGCAAAGACTACCTTATCACTTGTGTCACTTGTCAATATGCGAAGAGATGCCTTATGATTTCTTATTCCAAGAGATCTACATAAAGGGATAATCCACTTTTTCCTAGGGACCAAGTATCTAGGGCAAAAAAATACAAAATGTGCAAGGCTCTCAGGTTGCATGGGGCAAAAATGACAGAAACTCGAACTGCTGTCGTCCTTGCTCCAATTCGTGGTAAATGTCTTTAATGACAAAGTCCCTAATCTAAATTTCATAAAAAGGCTTTTAATGTAAGGAGGCTTTACATTGTCCATATAGGTTTCGAACTTTGGGGAACATTTGTGATCTAGAAACTGTATTGTCCTATTGCCTTGCCCCTGTTTGGACCAAATCTGCATCAGAACCATCTCCCAATAGCATTGCTTTATACGTGGTTTCACTTCCTTGGTTAAGCTGCGGGGATCTCTCCACACCTCCTCCATTTTAATACTTTGGCACATATCTCTAAAGCATTTAAACCAAGGAATTGACATTGCACCCTCGAGAGTTAGTAACTCTGCAGCGGCTACTTGGAAGAATACCAAATGGTCAGATGACCAGAGGCGCACCCAGTACAAAAATGGTTTTAAAGTGATTTCGTTATGGATCTCATTGAGTTCTAGATCAAATCTAAGGGGGATAAGAGGTGTGCTCATCGGCAAGCGCAACAAATTACGTATGAATCGGTTTTCAACCAATGTCAGCCTCCTGGAGTTACAGTGGCCCCAAAGCTCGGCATCATAGGTTGAGGCTGCCACTGCCTTATATACAGTGATAGCCGTCGAGATTTCCCCCTCTAAAGAGTTTATAATTTTCTTCCCTATAACTGCTGACCTCTGCCAAAGGACGGAGGCACTCTTTCCAATTTGCGCTGACCATTGTTGGTCGTCCGCTAATCTGATCCCCAGTTATTCGAACAGGCTGACTCGTTCTATCAGTTGGCCGCCTACGGTCTTTTTCCCCCTGAATTTCTTATGCGAGTTGAAAACCATAAATTTGGACTTATCTGGGTTTATTTCCAGACCCCTCTTCTCACCGAACGTGGAGAAAGCATCCAATTCGTTTTGGAGACCCATTGGGGTGCTTGAGATCAGTAGAGTGTCGTCCGCAAACATTAACATTGGGACCGGGGCTCCTACTAACTTAGGTGCATCGTCATTACATCTCATCAGATGATCTACTGCACCGTTAATAAAAATACTGAACAGTGTAGGGGCAAGTACACAACCTTGCCTGACCACTTTTGCAATGGGTATGGCTTCTGTCAAGTTACCTCCCTGTGACCATCGGACCTGGGCATAAGTTCCCTCGTGAAGGTGTTTTATCAATTTCAGTAATACACTGTTAATATTGTAAGACTCCAGGACATTCCAGAGCAAGTCGCGTGGGACCAGATCAAAGGCAGTCTTTAGATCAATAAAAGCTACGTACAGGTGGTCTTTTTTTAGGTTCAGGTATTTCCAGCAAAGGAGATTAAATCTAAATACCTGATCTATAGTACTAACTCCTTTCCTGAATCATGTTTGAAAATCAGAGAGGGCCTGGATATCCTTAATCCATGTCTGCAGTCTGTTCAATACCTGCTTACAAAATACCTTTTGGCTCACATCGATTAAACTTATTGGTCTAAAATTAGCTGGTGATTCCCTGTCTCTCTTTTTGTAAATGGGGACTATTATTGTTCCTCGCCATGTAGAGGGGAGCTCGTCACCCCTCCGGATCACATTGCTGAGTGTGTTTATATAAAAAGACCAGATTCTAGGTCGAGATAAATACAAATCGCCTGGGAGACCGTCGGGGCCAGGGGCATTTCCTTTACGTAGTGTTTGAAGAGCCAGAGTGGTTTCTTTCAAGGAGAAAAAACCCAGATCGAAGCTTGACGGGTTGACTTTCCCAAGAGATAGAATATGGGGGATACAGAACCCTTCAGGTGTAAGTAGGTGTTCACTGGTACAGTTGTTTGAGTCCGCCCTTTAAAGATTTTCAAAATGTGACACCCAAATTGCTGGGGAAATTGTTGGATAACTCTCCACTTTTTGAGGATATTCCTTTCCTACCACTAATTCCCAGAACAATTTTGTATCCGCCGTCTTGAAGGGCACCTACCAGGGCAATCCATTCTTTAATTTCCGACTCTTTATTGGCATTTTCCAACACTATTTTATAGGAAGACCTTGCTGCTCTCATCTCCCAACTATTTCCTTTCTGTAATGATCCCAACAACTGTAATTTGGCCTGTCGGCAGGAACTAGAGAACCATCCCAATGATCGATCTGTGGTTTTCCCCTGTTTTCTTCCTACCGAAAAAGAGGTCTCAGCTGATTGACCAAGAAGCAATGCAAGTTAGTCAGGTCATCCAATGCAAAGTCAGTGTACTTCAGGGGGAGTAGAGTTGTTTTAACTACCTCGTAGATTGAAATCTGGAACTTTAAATAATCTGCCACCGCTTCCCATTTTACGTTCTTATAGTCGTTAGACACTGTTAGATTATTGTCCATCACCCGTTTGATTGGATTACTGCTGTTGAATGCAGAGGATGAAAAAGCTGTGCAGAGAGCTTGGTGATCACTATCGACCCTAGGAGTGACAGTCATATCAGTAAGGGAATGCCAAAGGATATCATCAATTAAAATATAATCTAGGTGACTCGTATATGATCCCTTTTTGGACGTGGGCATTGCCGGAGTGTTTTTCTTTCTCTTTTTTGGTTTCTTTGTTCTTTAATCACTCATTGTGTTGATTTGACATTGATTTCCAACCAAGATGCACCATGGTAGAGAAGGGAAAAAAAAGGTTCCTGAGAGCTTTAGAAATGAGGAAGATGATCAACCAGTGATTGTTACAATGGAGAGTGGCATGCAGCAAGGACAGATCACCTCTATTTAACCTGTTCATAGCCATGTAGCACAACAACAACAGCTGTGTCTTTCCTTTTAAGAGGTTGACAATTTTCAGCAACCCCCAACAACCCATACCACAGTCACAGCCCACCCTAGAGACAAAAAACCCAGAACTGATTAACTCCATTTCACCAAGTTTTTCAGCCACTCACTCGATAAGAAAGCTCTTTTCCCCAGTTTGGGACACCTTTACTAACTTAACGAGGAGTACTCTGCAAATTGCTCACTATGCTGCAAGCCAGTGTATCTTTGAAAGCCAGTTGGTCATCACTGTACTGTGGCTAACTACCGCACCTGAAAAATAAACACGATTGTGTGGGAACAGCAAGTCAAAAACCATAACTGTTGGAGAGAGAAAATAAGAAATTTAACTTATAGAAGGAGGTGGTGAAGAAGAAGAAGATGCTGTCATGCAAACAGTCCTGTCACTCATAGTGTGCAGTCATGATCTGCAGCAATCTCAGCATGTCACAGGTAAAAGAGAGGTACAGAAACCCTAAAGCGCCCTGGTAGCTTTTTTTCTGCTAGCTGTAGGTCAATGGTGGAGGTACCCCCACAAGGTAACGGTTATAATAACTCACTATTAAGTTTATGTTTAGCAAGGAGTCGCTGTACTACAAAACCCATTATAATATAAATGTATGCAATTGAAAGCTGAACAAAATTTTAACAATTTAACTCCTGTCTTATTTTTTGGTGGAAGGAGAGTAGTTTCTGGAACTTGTGAAGAACATCTGTCCAGAAATAAAGGTTCCAATCCAGACCTATTTATCCACCTTTGCTGTGCCAACACTCTGCCATCAAGGGCTAGAATTGGTTGGCAAAGCAATGAAGGAAAGTATTGTTCAAATGATCCACCTCGTGATATATATGTGGACCAGTGGTCAAGTCACAGATTACATTACCATCATTTTACACTGGGTCTCATTCAAGGAGTTCAAGCACAGGCTATCCCCTAAACTCATCATTGAGGAGGTTTTTAGAAGCATTTAGCACCATGCAACACTTACAATGATCTACTTATGGGAACCACATGCAGCTGCCAATTTCTTTGAAGAATTTAACACTAAAGTCCATAAATGTTTCCAACCTAGAAGTCTCTGTACTGGATTTGTTCCCCCTGACAATGGCAATAATATTGTCAAAGCCATGGCTGAGTGTGGATGCTTCGGAGTCCTATGTCTATTGTATTATATCAACTTAAATGTGCAGGACTTCCTTAAAAAGAATGTTATTGCAGGATTTTCACATATTTCAGTTATTCCTTCAAAACATGAAAGCAGGTGAGGCTCTTCAGAGTGCTAATAGAGTCCTTAAAAAAGCGTTCTACAGGAGGTGCCAACCAGCTGGAACTCCACCTTCTACATGCTGAAATGCCTCTTTGAACAGTACAGGTCTATAAATGATTATATACTACAAAGGAGATTAGATGCAGCTGCCAAAGTCATGATAAACAAGGCTGACAAAAGGGGACTTGTGGAGTGACTGGTCTAAATGCTGGTGATTTTTTTGATTTTTGTACAGGAATTCAGCAAAGTACCATGAACATAGTGAAACAGTTGTGTGTGCAGCAAGACCATTTGCAAAAGGTGTAGCAAACATTTGCTAATGTCACTGAAGAAGCACCTGTTATGGTCTATGTTGGAAAATGGGTTATTGATAAGAGCAGTTAAGTACCTACACTTAGCAATAGGCCATTAAGCTCTTCTTAGGTTCAGTTATGTCTTAATAAATTAAACCCAGCTCAACCCTTGGTAGCTTGGTAATGAGTGACAAGGCTTAACTTAGGAGACAAATATGTAAAGCATTTAAAAATCACAGAACAGTAAATAAGGAAAACCCAATAAAAATCCATCATGATTTATACAAAGAAAGTATACTTTTATCTTTAAAATGACACCAAACTGACTAAAATCATACCCAGAGATATGAATTTCTAAAGAAATAGGCGGTCATTCTGACCGCGGCGGGCGACGGTCGCCGCCCGCCATGCGGTCACCGCCAAATGGCCGCTCCGCGGTCAGGAGACCGCGGATGCCATTCTGGCTTTCCCGCTGGGCCGGCGGGCGACCGCCAAAAGGCCGCCCGCCGGCCCAGAGGGAAAGCCCCTGCAACATAGAAGCCGGCTGCGAATGGAGCTGGCGGTGTTGCAGGGGTGCGACGGGTGCAGTAGCACCCGTCGCGATTTTCACTGTCTGCAAAGCAGACAGTGAAAATCTTCATGGGGCCCTGTTAGGGGGCCCCACAACACCCGTTCCCGCCATCCTGGTTCTGGCGGTGTAAACCGCCAGAAACAGGCTGGCGGGAAGGGGTTCGGAATCCCCATGGCGGCGCTGCAAGCAGCGCCGCCATGGAGGATTCCCTGGGCCAGGGGAAAACCGGCGGGAAACCACTGGTTCCCCTTTTCTGACCGCGGCTTCACCGCCGCGGTCAGAATGGCCCTGGAAGCACCGCCAGCCTGTTGGCGGTGCTTCCGTTGCCCTTCACCCTGGCGGTCATAGACCGCCAGGGTTGGAATGAGGGCCATAATGTTTTCTAGTGCATAGAAGCAACTAGCACTCAAAGGGGTAAAAAGGTCACACAGGAAAGGGACAAAGTCCAGAGTTAAGGCCACTAAAAAAGGTAACACTGTCACACTTAGTTTTAGAAGTGTTTCTTGATTCATGGAAGTGGTCCACAGCACCAGCCAAGGATTCAGAGGTTCTGGTGTGCCCCTTGGGGTCTGGGACTACAACTCCCACAATGCAACCCTTCAACTTATGGAGTTGCCTAAACATCTCCAAACTTCTGGATCTTCTTCCAGAGGTCCTTTTTGGGTCCTTGAAGTGTCCACAACTTAATCCAAGGTTCCAGAAGCTCTGAGTTGCTCCTTGGGAGTTGGGACTACAATTCCCACAATGCACCTGGTCGGAATCCTAAAATGGGCACTGGATGCTGGTCAGTTGGGCTCTGCTTGCAGGACTTGATGCAGGGGACTCTGGGTAGCTCCTTTGTACCTGTAGAAACAGAAGTCCCTTCTTGAAGTAAAAGAAGTCAGGCAAAGTTATTTTAGTGGTGAAGGCCAAGTGTGCAGCCGGTGCAGTCCTTCAGAGTGCAGTGTCCAGGTCAGGGGTCCAGCAGGGCAGTCCTTCTTCTCCTGTAGTTCTTTCTTGTTTGAATCTGGTAGGGATCTGAGGTGTGGGTGCAGCTCTGCCATATTCATTGTGCTTCTGGGTGAAAATAGGGGGATCCTGGTTCTCCAATCAGGGACAGGGTCCTTCCCCCTGTGATGACCACTTCCTGGGAAGTGTGGCAAAAATCAAGCCCAGAGAGCAGCATTCCACAAAAATACATCATGGCTGGAAATGATTTTTGGAGGTTACATCTGGCTGAGCGCAGGATGTGAGGGAGGTGCTGGGTTCCTCCAAATGTCCTTCACTGCCTTTGAAGACCAGTTTGGCAGCCCTCCCCCTTCCTGCTTCTTCATCTGCTGAGGGGAGTTCTCCTCGCCCAGGCACATTTCTTTGTGTTCACCCCAGGCTACTTCACACCTCATCAAGGCATCCTAGCCAGGCTGCCAGAGGCTGGCCAATCAGAGCGGAGCACCACAGGGCTGAAGTTGGCAGCATTTTAGGTAAAGTTTAAAGCTCTTTACCTGAACTAGTTATATTAAATCCAACAACTGTAAGTTGTAGGATGTATTATAACAATTAATTTGATACCAAACCTGAGGTATCTGACACTTAAGGAGGCTTTATAAATTAAAATAAAGTCTTCCCATTTTAGCCAATGAAAGCCATTCACTACAATGAGGGAAAAACAAGTTTGGCTGTTTTACCTCACCAGGGCTTATAAAACTATTTTTATAAGGTCCCTGCTTATAGCTGCATGGCACCCAAACCTAGTGCACACCGTAGGGTCAACTTATATGTAAAAACAAGGTAGTTTAAGACTTTGGTAGTACTTTTAATTCCAAAGTTGAATTTGCATATATCTTTAGTTTAAAAGCAGCCAGCAAGGCAGGCCTTCCTTTAAAATGACCCTGGGTACCTCAGCAGTGCACCTATGGGTGCACTATCTTTGCTTGGGTCCCTAAACAAACATGCCCTACCATATACTAGGGACTTATAGGTAGGTTGACAGAGCCAATTATAATTAGCCTCATTTGCATACTGATTTTACACAGAGCACAGGCCCTGGGACTGGTTAGCAGTACCCAGGGCACTATCAGAGTCAGGAAAACACCAGCAAAAAGTGAAAAATGGAGCAAAAAGTTAGGGGGCCCCTGCAATCAGCCCTGTTTTCTCACAGTCTACATATTAACCCTTGTCTGAACACAAATCAAAGGCATCAATCAAAAAGAGATTGTGTGCTGTCAAGTATAAATTTGCACCACAATAACAGAACCAGAGAACAAAAAGGAGGTACCCAATTTCATTCCATTTTCAATAGTGATGTCTCAATTTAGAAGAATTTGATAAACAGGAAAGTGGATGATCTGGAAATTTAAGGTAATAGAGGAACTGAAGTACTGTCTTCTACCTTCATATAGCCTGGTGTTTGCACAAAATCAAGAGGCACATTGTACTCGCCAATGCAGCAGCAGTGCACACCCGTAGGAACACCATCTCCTTCTTCTAAATCTACAGCACCAAAAGTTTCACTACCAACATCTGCAATGGGTTGGTTTATGGATATGGCAGGGCTTAAATATAATGTATAAGCAACATAGAAATAGCAAGTTTCAACAAATATGACTTGAGATGATGGTGCCAAATTATTTGGATAATACACCCGATGCCTACCTTGATCAAGGCCCATTGATCAATTGGCATGGGAAAGGGAACATTGCTCATAACTTAGCAGACTGCCAATAAAGTATCTGTACTTTTCAGATTTAAAATGTGTCAAAAACAGTAACTAGGAATGTTACTTTGTGACTATTTTAGTACTTTGCATGTCCGCTTCTCTTAGATCTATAGAAACGTCTCAGATTACCTAGAGAAAAATCAGACAAAAATTATTTTATTCGTTCATTCAAAAGGCCTGTCTCTTTTTGCAAGAAGCACAATTAGAAAATCTCTATTGTAAGAAACAGTAGGACTTAAAGTGGCTACACACTGTGGGCTGGAAATGGGTGAGTTAATTGTAATAACACAATCTAATGACTCAAGTGGCCAACATTAATAATGGGCTCAGCTAAACTTTTTTATTGTTTGGGTGTTCATCATTTGGGGTACTTTAGCAAGTTACCTTTACCATAATTCTCTTTATTTTATTTTCTTTACAAACCATCAATCTGGCAAAGAAGAGGAACTTTCACGGCACTCCTCCTCTCTGGTTCACCCTTCTGCTAAGGCAGACAATGCCAGTAGAATGAAATGACAGGCAATACATTTATGCTCAGTTAAGAACTGGAATGAGGAAGTTGGGTGTGGGGTTGGACAGGACTTAGAATAAAGAATTATGTAAACTCATTTCTTGTATTCCATTGATTATCGTAAATAGAATTCCTCTTTAAAAGTGAATGTTGACTAAGTACAGAGAGTAGTGCAGTACACAGATGTTATTATGATTGACTAATAGGAGGGTGGGCACTCTCAGGTGACATCAAGTCATGAAGGGTAGAGGGAAAGGTAAGGCATCATCAGTTTGCTAACAGTGATGGCAGGGAGGTAGACCGGAAGCAAGCTTTGGACTTAGCAAGGCGGTAAGGAAGCACAAATCAAATAGAGAGTAGACTGGAGTCAATAAGAATGGACAATTGGTCATTTCCTTTGTGATGGGCCAGGTTTGTGGCTCATTGTTTACTCTAATGGTAAGTGGGCCTTCCATCATTGTTTATGGAAGTTACATTAAAAAGTACAACTAATGATACAACTAATAGAAACCATATTCATAAAAATAATCAGAACAATTTATTAAAATAAACCCATAAGTAGGAAAAACAAAGAAGCATATTTATGAGCCTTGTTGCGTCATGCTTTCCACAGACAACGTGATACAAGCACGACACAACTTAAAATAGAGATTTATGCAGCCACGCACCACGTAGCATGGCCCTGAGTGGCCCCATAAATCTGGAGTAAAGCAATGCATTGCAAATCACTGTGGGTCCCTTGATTGCTGCGCCACTGGATTGAAGCTAGCATGGCTGATGAAGGGTGATACCCTTAAACCAGTCCCAGGACGTTTGAATTCTATTCCGGGAGGATCTAGATAGGCAGTTTGGGCTGGACTGCTGCCTTTGGGAGCAGGGTCAAGACTGATTTGCATACAGCTGGGTCCGAGCTGGGGTGACGTGGAAAGCAAAAAAACGGTGGATTGAGCCCAGATCTGTGCCTGGGGGAGAGTGTTTGAAAAGTTTCAACACTCCGTCCATCATTTTATTTTGTGACATTTGTATAGCCAGTCAGGTACACTGTGGTGCTGGTTTTCTAGAGCCTCTACAATTTCTTAACGTCAATCTGTGCCCCTGTGATGTACACATTATTCCCATAATTACTGTTTTCAGTATTTTAACCCAGCACAAACACCTGCACAATTAAAATAATATGTTTGTGCTAAAATGAAAAAATAGAAAAAATAAATAAATTATTTCATGGGCTGATACTTTCTATCACCCAACACATAAAACATAATGTGTTTAAACAAACATGACTTGTTTGTATATATATATATATATATATATATATATATGTATATACATTTAATTTTGCAAACGAGTCATGGGAAAAAGGGGACACAAAAAATGTTGTGTTTCCCATGTTAATTTCCTTAAGATTCTTCGACTACAGGCCGAACCACTGGATGGAATTACACAAAATTTAGCAAAAAGCTAGCTGTCGGTATGCAGACTACGTTTTTGCTGATTTGGAGTAAATCTTTTCATTAGTTTTGGAGAAATTTAGGGAATTTAAAATTTGGATATCTATGGCCGTGAAGTATTTGTGAAAAAAAAAGACGAGCTCGTACAGGGAAATGAGCAGCTCTGATTGGTCCCCAACACTTCAAATCAGTAAGTGTTGGCTGTCATCTTGGGACTCAACTTTAGCAGAGTCATAGGAAAAAAGGAAAAAAGTAAAATAAAAGGGGCCAGGGTAGGGAGATCCTGACCCCTTAGCACTGGTGGTGTGGTTCCAGAGGGACCCCCCCAGAGCAAAAAAAAAATACAAAAATGTTTTTACCTCAAGTTCATAAGATTCACAGCACAAAATTAAAAAAAGAAGTGTGGGCTCCCATGCTTGTTTTTTTATAAGCCCAAGTGTGGATCAGGTCCCAGGAGGATTAAACATTTTGTGTGGGGGGGGGGCTTCTGTCCCCCGACAACTCCATCCAGGAACCACCACCTCCCTGGAGCCTTCATGTTTTTTTATAAGCACCTTCGCATGGGCCTCTAGTTACTCCATATTAACAATGATGACATATTCTATGCCATTTTTCATACTCTCAATGTTACATGTGCAATAAACCTATTGATGACACAACTGTGCAAGGTGAGGGTGCAAATTATAGTTACCTTCGGGCGTGAGTTTTAGTTACTTGAAAGAACTCTAAATATAACTGCTGAATTTCTGGTTTTGTACGAGTAAGTTCAGAACCTAACTATAACGTCCCTGTAACCTTTGTTTTTTCAGTGAACATATAAATATATATATAAATATATCTATATCTATATATATATATATATATATATAGAGAGAGAGAGAGAGATATTTATAAATATATATATTTTGCATTGGAAAATGTTGGTGCTTTAAATTTATGCTATGCAATTTATTTTACTTTATGTCATGGAATATTAGTAGAGCTCTCCTGCTGGTACAACACGATTTTGGAACAAGTGCTGGCACATAATAATTATTTTCAACATAGTCCTGCCTGAGCTCCACTGCCCACATCACAAACTTATTACCAATACAGCAAATATTATTCTTTGTTAGGGAGCTAATGAGTGTTGGGTAAGGTTTACGCCAGAGCTTGGGCTATGTTTAAGTTGGGGTATGAACAAGTTGCATGGTTAATGGAAGGTGGAAGACAGACCAGTGTATGTGTCATATGAGGAAGAAAATGTTGAAGAAGCTGTTAGAGAATTTGTGGCAAGCGTCAACAATAGAGTGGAATTGGTAGTGGAAGGCATGGTATGGGTAGGAAGTGAGGACAGGGCATGGACAACATGAACAAACCTTTTCTCCTTGCTTTAATTTAAATGGCAGGTGTACAAAGACAGAAATATAGGCACGTGGATAACTTAAAAATGATGGGAGATTGGGCTCAGACAGGTAGGTAATGGGAGGAATGTTTGCAATTTGTCTACCAATGACACTTGCTTGGAGAAGCATTCCAACCCATCATTCTTTTGCCCATAAGGCCCCCTTTGATCAGACCCTGCCTTATGCACACCATCTGTGAGCCAGCTTCAATAGGAACAGCCCATCCTGAACTGCTGAGCCAGGTCTTCGCTGAACAGGAACACAACAACCCTCAACAGTTTTGCCTTGGTTGGTGGCCTTTCTGTTGGGTGCAACTTGGTTCCAGTGGGACAATGAGGATGCACATATGAGCTTACTCTTGGCCAGTTATTGTATTTCATCAATTACACCATAGTCCATGAGAGGGATACTTGCAATTTGTCTAACCATTAGCAATGGCTTGAGGTAGAATTCCAGCCCATCCTTCTTTTGCCTATCACATCCCCTTATTTTACAACTAGCCATATGCAAATCAGCTTTGACCCTGCTCCATTTGGAACAGTCTTGCCCAAACTGCCAAGACAGGTCTTCTATGAATGGGAACACAAAGAATCCATGATAGTTTTCACCCGGATTGGGACTCATTGGTAGTGTGAAGCTTGGTTCCAGAACCCATGTTTGGCCACACCCTTGGCCACTTAAGGTGTTACAGTAAACACACAAAAGGTGTATACATGTGTGATTAATTTACACATGTTATTTACTGTTGCAATTTCCAGTTACTTTACTACTATTAGCTATTCACAAAATCCGACTGTACAGTTTATAAAAAGTGTAAACTTAGACATATCTCCAACCCTGTAAAGGAGGTGGAGCCAAATTTACTAGTGCAAGTCATTACTGCCAAAGAGAAACAGTAGTTATGCCAGCACCATACACAGCCAACTACTGGTACTGTTTCACCCTTCCGGTGAAAATAATGGAAATAGGAACTTAAAACAAAACTATTGGATTTGACCCTCTCTGCAGGGGCACCCCCGTACGTTTTGCCTTTACCCTTCACTTTTTGCTGAAATTTGTTTTTGTTGGCTCTGAAACTCTGTGCTTATACGTGCCTTGTAAAGTGGTATACTATATACTCTGGGCTTGTAAATTAAATGCTGCTAGTGGGCATGCATCACTTATTGTGCCGCTCACATAAGTAGTCTCTTAAAGCATGCCCAAGATCTGCAACTTCAGCCTAACTGCAGGTTTTAACTGCTAATTCAACTTGGTAATATAACCCCATTGCTAAACATTAAACTTCCTTTTTATTGCACATACGTCACCCCTTAGGTAGGCTTTAGGTAACCCAAAGGACAGGCTGCATTGTTATTAAAAGGTTGGATGCATAATTTTATGGTTTATATGTCTAGTAGTGAAAAACTCCTAAATTCTTTTTTCACTATTGGAGGCCTACCACTCTAACAGGATAACATTGGCTTGCCTTACTACATTTGTTAAGTGCTAACCTTTGATTGTGAACATTTTGTGTTTGGTGTCCGTGAAATTGGATAAAAATCCTCTTTAATGTTAAAATCAGATTTGAAGTAACAATTCTGAAAATGCTACTTTTATAAAGTTGTTATATCCCTGCCCTAACCTGATATGCAGCTTTCACATATGTATTTAATGATCTTTGGTAACAAGCAGGGAGGTAGCTCTGTCCAATGAGGTACAGTGTGCCACCCCAGAGCATGACACCTTCCTCCAAAGTGTGACATGCTCTTATCCCACAAGGCACTGCACTTTAAAATTCAAGAGGAGGGATCCCTCTCCAGGAGAGTAAGACCTGGATAAACCAACCTACTGATGTGGCTCATTTCCATTAACAAGCCCCCTCCAGACCTTCTGCAAATGCCATTCCTGGGCTTACCATCTAGCCGGGGGTAGGAAGGGGCAGTAGGTCTGACTGGCATTCCTTACTGCCCTGCTCTCTTTGAAGCCCAGTTTGATTTACCCAGCTCCCTTTCTTTCCTGTTTTCTGCAGCTGCAGAACTCCCCCCACCAGATAAACTGTGCTCTGTGTAGGCCACTTATCACTTCATCAAAGCAGCTAAGCCTGTTAAGGCTGACCAATCAGGAGAGGCTGCTAGAAGGCTTGATTTTTTGATCACTGAAAAGAAAATCCTGTAACCTATCTTCTGTATTAGTTATGATAAAATCAACAGTGGCAAGTTGGTGGATTTTTCAATACCAATTTTTTATGTTCTTGAATGACATTTTTAGCTCCTTACTAGCAATATTTATACTTGAATAAAATATTCCAATAGCCTATGGATTAAAATGTCTACCTTTGGAAGGTGGCAGAGGCATTCTTGGAGCTCAAGGGCATTACTTTATATTAGCAATGTATCTCTGGTATGGAAAATGCTGGCCTCCCCTTTGCTTTTTAACTGAGGGCAATCTGTCAGTAGCTTAAGATCAAATCAAATGTACTCAGGTACATAGCAGCCCCTAACCTATTGAGGAGCTCATCAGCTCTAGGTATAGGGTGAGTACCAGTCTTTGTGACTGCATTCAGTCCTCTGTAGTCCACACAGAACCTCAAATCATTCTTTTTCCCCTGGGGATTAGGGTTGGTTGCCAACACCACTGGACTGGCCCATGGACTGTCAGAGGGCTCAATTACACCCACTTCCAGCATCTGAGCTACTTCAGCCTTATTGCTGGCTCTGACATGGTCAGACAACCTATACAACTTGTTTTTGACGGGTAGCCTGTCACCAGTGTCAATGTTGTGTATACACCAGCTGGTGATATCTGGGGTCAGAGAGAACAGACCAGCAAACTGCCCCAGTGCTGTTTGTCTGTCAATTTGTGAGTAAGTTTAACTCCCTCTACTGACCCATTTTGTATAGTAGTGGAGAGTAGGTTTGGCAGTGGCTCAGTTTCCTCTTCTCCTTGTGACCATCAGCATGATCATGTCTGCCCTGTCTTGTTGAGGTATCAACCTATTAACATGCAGGACCCTATGAGGGCTCCTGCTGGTATTAAAGTCTACGAGATAGGTAACTTCACCCATCTTCTCTAAAATTGGATAGGACCCAGTCCACTTGTCCTGGAGGGCCCTAGGAGCTACAGGCTCAAACGCTCACACCAAATTTCCTGGTTTCTACTCAGGCATAGTAGCCCTCTTGTCACACCAGAGCCTCATGAGCTCTTGGCTGGCGTCCGAGTTCCTTCTTGCTTTGAACATGTATTCTGCCATGCAAGATCCTAGGCCTTCTACATAGTCCAGCACATTGTCCTTGGCTTCCTTGAGAGTCTTTTCCCAAGACTCTTTTCACCTATGGTACTTATACCTTATACCATGTCCAGTTATCCCTTATTAGAGTAGTGTAGGTAGTGTCTAGAAGCCAGGCTCTCTAGAAGTAGCTGTGGATGACCAGCCAAGCCTTAACTCGGAGACATGCAAAGCTGATGTAATATCACTGTAGTCACACAGTACTCACACATATGAAAGAAAATACTTAGGCCCTCATTACGAGTTTGGCGGTCTTCGGGCAAGTCTACCATGCAGTGTCAGCATTGCTGCAAATGTCATTGCCATCCCTGGGTAACGATTCCACCCACTGCAAGTGGCACATCATGTCACTACAACAACATTTCCACATAATAACTCTCACCCTTTCCACCACAGCGAACCCTGCTACTGCCATACAGCAGAGGATGCCAGGGTCAGACAGCCCTCCCAGGATGAAGGCCCCAGTGGATGTCTGGAGGATGATGAAATGCCTAGGCCATCTGGGGCAACTGGCCAGTCCATGTCCAGCAGCCCCAACCTAGACACCCCAGATTCACCCTCCCTTGTGGTTACAACACCACAGCTAGCCCCCCCTCCCCACACCTGTGCCTCAGGAACCACTCAATTAAAGGTGGGCCCCAGAGTACAGGGGCCTGAGTCAAGGGCACCGGGCCCAGACAATGAAAGCCTTGGTGCTATTGGGAGTAGGCACACTGTGCCAGGGGCACAGGCACAGGGGACCAAGGCTAGTGGGAGGAGATCTTTGGTCCAAGGGGGGGCATACCCACAAACCCAGGACACCAGGGCCCAGATCCTTACTACGCTGCAGGAGACCCATAGGCTACAGAGGGAGATTCATCAAGAGGCCATGAAGCAGTGGCACCCACAATGCCACCATGGCCACCATAGCAAGGGTGCTGTTGGAACTTGCCACCATCCAGCATCAGTCCACCTCCCACCAGCAGGCCTATATCATAATCCAGATCACATTTGAGCCTTCCATGTCAGCCGCAACCAATGGAATGGAGGCCCTGCCACAGGACAACAGGACAACAGCACCCGTTCCCCTGTAGCTGAGGAGCCCCCAAGCAAGCGAGGACATCCAACCAGACATTCAGCCTCCACTGATGCCAAGACCAAGACCACCGCCAGGGAGTGAGCCACTTCTGAACATACCTCCTTGTGTGTCACAGCATCACCCTGTTGACTGTCCACTGCCAAAACACCTTTTTCACATGGCAGTCCTACTGGTCAATGACTCCCCACAGGTGGGCTAAGTACTCTGATGATCGCACTCGCCATGACCCCACTCATCAGACCTTCCACTTGTATTATAAAATAAACATCTTTGAACACAGGTTCTGTCTATGTCTTTATCTACAATGAGTACATTATGTACAGCCATCACATATGTAACAGGAAGACCAGTGACCTACCAATATATGTGACAGTGCCAGAAGGGGGACCATTCATTTACAAGTTCTGTCATACAGTTAACAGCACCACACCTAAAGTAATGTCTACACACTACACCCACATTGAAGTCACAACCGTGGTAGCAGCCCTGCATACAGCAGACATTGCAACTGGTTACATAGCATGGCTCTGACACATAGCTGCATGTCAATGGAAGTATTGTTGTATCAGCTCTGCTCTGGAATAAGCTGCATCGTCATCCTCCTCATCACTCCCCATGTCCCCTTCATCAGCCACTAGTACAGCTGCACCCTCCTCAGCATCCAGTAATGGGATGTGACTTCTGATAGCCAAATGGTGCAACATGCAGCACGCCACAATGATCTGGCACACTTTTGCTGGTTTGTGCAGTAGGGCCTCTCCAGTGAGGTGCAGGCACCTGAATCTGGCTTTCAGAACTTCAAAGGTGCATTAGATTACCCATCGGGCCCTACCATGGGCCACATTGTAATGGTTTTCAGCTGCTGTAGTCGGATGCCTGAAAGGTGTGAGCAGCCATGGCAGGTTGGGATAACCAGAGTCACCTATGTGCACAGAGGTAATTGGCATAGTGAAAACTGTAGGTAAATATGGAAGGTGGTGTAGAGTGTGCAGAATACAGAGGCACACATATGGCACGATACATACAGATGAACCAGGCACAATCTCTTTGCAGTGGTGCCATCAGGTGTGGGATACTGCTATTCCACAGTCTGTATGCATCATGCACTGACCCTGGGAACTGGGCAGTCACTTGAGTGATGTAGAGGTCTGCGAGACATACCACCTGAACATTGGTTGAGTTGAAATTTTGACAGTTCCTAAACACCTGTTCACTCCTCCTGGGTGGCACCATGCCAATGTGGGACCCATCAATAGCCCCGATAACATGTGGCATGTGTGCCACAGCATAGAAGGCTGCTTTCACAGTGAGAAGATTGTCACGTTGGGGGAACCTGATATAGCTGCCAATATGTTTCAGTAGGGCACATAGGACGTTCTTCAAGACATTACTGAACATGGGCTGGGGCATTCCCGCAGCCCAGCGCACTGTTATTTGGAAGGACCCTGAGGCAAGGAAGTGGAGGATTGCCAACACTTGTAATGTGGGTGTGAGGGCATTGGGATGACGAAGACCAGGCAGCATATCTGTCTTCAACAGCCTCACAAGATTCATATTGGTCTGATTGTTGAGCCGTGCCTCTCTTCAAGGGTGGCAAGATCAACCAGGGGACAGTAGACAGGGGCATTACTCAGCATCATTCTTCCACCATACCTGGGAATAGGAGGGAGTGGCAATCATTATGTGTGTAAACTTGCTGAAGAACCTGACTGAGGGCTGTGAGGACAACTGGAAGGTTGAAATGTGTGTTTGTTCAGGGGATGTGTTGTGTCCAATGCAGTCCCTGAAATGCCACGCTACATGACTGTCTCCTTTTCTCCACGTTAGCCATGCAGGTGAGCACCCATCAAAAGAAGGGGATCTAGCATGCCATTGCCAAGCAACTGCGGACCCTAGGGCTCCATGCCCAGCGGAGCACCCACTACAGGAAGCGGTGGGAGGACCTGCAACCCTGGTCGAGGAAGACTGGTGAGGCCGAGCTGGGGAAATACTCCCAACGAGGGAGGGGTGCCCGTCGGATTCGGACCCCCCTTTATGTCCCTCATTTGGCAGTGGCATACCCTGAGGTGGATGGGCATTTGAGGGCAGCACAGCAGCCAAAAGGGGGTGAGTTCACATTCATACTTAGGTCATGTGGTGAGTGACTGGTGCAGCCTGTGCAGTGTGTGAGAGCTGTGGAATGTGTGCTAGGTAGCTACTGTATGACTTTGCTTGGGACACATTGGTGCCGGATGTGCTACATCCATGCGTTCATATGCTGTGCAGGATGTGAGTTGGGGTTGACTTTACTGCTACGTGGCATTGATGACAGGGCAACTGTGTAGTACATGAGCAGGGTCTTAGATGTGGACAGGGTTCCTGCTTCTGGAGTTCACACACTTTGTACTCACAACTATCCAATCAGTGTTTCTGGGGCCATATCCCTATCTGCTGTCTGCCGGCATGTGGTGTATGTGTAGTCTGCAAAGCCTGAAGTTTCACATCATACAGCTATATGTGCTTGGGTTATGTGGCTGTGAAAGTATGCCTCCAAATGCCCATAGAGTACAAAGTTTGGGTCTAGTGATCGTATAGAGCCATGAGCCAATGGGGTGGGTGAGACATGTGTTGAGGGTCTGGCTTTCATCCTGCACAGGATTGAATGTGTGTCAGCATGTGTGAAACTCATGTGCATGATTGAGGTGGCACGCATGGGCTGTCATTGCAGTGGCATGTGTGTGTGAAGGCATGGCATGTAATGACATGGCACTGGAGTATGTTGTAGTGACTTATATGTGGCTGTTGTGCTGGCATTGACCACTTGCTCCCTGTTTCTCTTTCTCTCTCCCTCCCTCTTACTGTCCCAACCTCCCTCCCTCTGCTCCTCTGTCTTTGTGTGCAACAGCATCATCTGGCGAAGGAGAGGGGGCACCGGCAAATGGGGAAGCTGCATCCCAAGGGACCCAGGAGGCTGATTCCAGTGGAGCCGAGGGGACCAGTGGGGCAGAAGGCAAGTGGAGCACCACAGGGTAAATTGGAACATCTACAGCATCATCTGATTCTTCCTCCGATGGTAACTCCCTAGTGGTGGCGGATCGTTCAGGCCCTGTGCCTACACCATCTTTGTCCACCACCCCCTTACCATTACTGCCCTCCCTGTAGGCCCCCACTCAGTTGCCCATGCTCACTCACCCAGGAGGATGGGCATCTCCTTCGCTCCAGGCACCTATGCTCCTGCCCAAGTCAGCCCTGCTGCCCTCAGTGAGGAGGCTATTAACCACCTGAGGTTCATCTCTGTTGGGTAGACAACCATCGTGAATGCCATTCAGGGACTGTCATCCCAGATGCAACAATCAAATGAGTTCCATGGTGCCCTGTCTGCCCTTCAGAGATCGTTTCAGGCTCTGGCCTCCTCATTGATGGCAACTAGTGTTCCTTCTCCTTCCGCCCCCCTCCAACTACCTTGTTCCACTCCCACATCCCTCTACCATTTCCCATCCAAATCACACTTTCATACCAGCATGCATCCCTACCAAGAGACCCAGAGCACAAGGACATTCACATGCACCACAGATGCCTCCACTGCCATGCACACACCCACCATTCAGATGCACACACACCAACATCCACCCTGACTCCCCCACCTGCTCCCCCTTCATAGTCACATCGCCACTCAGACATGCGGACACCACATCATCATTCCCAGGTCCAGACACATGCCCTGTCACTGCTACCGTCACCACAACAGCTGGACCCATGCATGCACCCCATACACCACATCCTCACGCACCACAACAGTCAACACAACCACCTGCAGGGTAGGGTGCAGCACATGCTCCCTACCTGCACACACACCTGAACACCTGAACATTCACTCACACATCACCCTGCCATCTCCCTATGTCTCCTCCACTCCTCCTCCCAGTACATCATTATGCCCACACTCATCCACCAAGCACACACCTATCACACTCATTTCATAAACCCACACACCAGCACCCAAACCATATTCACATGCACACCTATTAACCATCCCTTCTCCCTCTACTCCCAAACACCTAACCCATGACCTATCCACTGCCCGTTAAAGAGATTCCTGCATGAGTTTTCCCTGTTCACGTCTCCTGGTCCAGTCCCTGTTTCCCCCCAGGAGCCCTGCTACCCTTCCCGGAGCCCTGCCTTCCACCTCCCTGTCCTCCTCTGGGCTGAGCTATGCCCCACAGACAACAGTCTGCACTGCTGTCACAACAGACACACCTGTCCCTCAAAACTCCAGCCCTGGTACCACTCCATCTGGGTCCCCTGCTGTGGTGGCCTCCACCGCCATCACACCTAACAAGGTAGGAAAGAGGGGCAAGGCTAAGGCGTCCCCACGAAATCAGGACAGTAAGGGGGGAAGCCTGAAAAGAAGAGGAAGGACCCCCATCCAAACTCTGATCACACCCCCTGCCCCTACATACCTGAGGTGCCTGCATGTCCCATTGATGCCCCTGCCCTGTGGAGGTCTGCACACTGCAGTCAGGAGTCAAGTTGGGCACTCCTCACATGCTCAGTGTGCCTGGGACATTTGGACAGTGATGCACTGGCCCTTGCGGCATTTTGTAAATAGTTATTATCATGACATTTTTGATATTTCCAATAATATTTATCCACAACGGCATAATTGGTGTCGATGCTACATAGCTTGTCATGGCTTTCCTTGCACATGTACGTATGGGGACTGTGCATTTGTGCAGGTGTGCTAATGTCCTTCCCTCCAGTGTGTGCTAGGATGGGGTACTTACAGCCGGTGTCTATGTCAGCATCACTGGTCCTGAATGGCAGGAGCACTGGAAAGACTTGCAATTTGCGTGCCATGGCACCTACGGACGTGCCTGTGTTCCAGAAGGTGGGTGCTTCCTTTAATGTTCTTTGTTTCCACCATGGTTTTTGTGGCAGTTAGACCGCCCTCGAAATTCTGGTAGTGTGCAACCTCGTAATACGGTGGGCAGAAACTGTCTGCCCACCGGCCTGAAGAGGCCTTCCGCCGACAACAGTGGTCCGTCCACATTGGTGGTTTTGACGGAAACTTGACTGTGTTCTGCTGCTGCCTTCCCAGTACTCGTAATCTGGCGGTGTAAACAGCCAGTTCCGTGGTAATGCAACCGCCATCTCCACCGTGGCGGTCCACTGACAGCCAAACTCGTAATGAGGGCCTCAGTGTTACAAAAATAAAGCCACTTCATTTTGGTGACACAAATACCAAAAATACCATAGAGACTATACTCCCTTAGGAGGTAAGTAATACACAAAATATATACACTAGTTTGCAGAGACATGCATAAAAACAGTGCAATTAGTGAAAATCTCAATAGTTTGAAAAGGGCCTAGGGGGAGCACAAACCATATACTAAGAAAGTGGAATGCGAAAGTCAGTCCCTCACCTAGGCTAATGCAGTGTGTAGAGGGGATCTGAGAGTACTAGAAAACACCAAAGGTAAGTACAAAAACCCACCCCAATGACCAGGAAAGCAAAAGTAAATCACAGTAGCTTTCACAAAACATACACAGAATTATGCAAGAACCAAAAAATAATGCAGGACACCAACAGTAGATTCCTGGACAAGAAGACCGGTAGAAGAATGGGACCAAGTCCAAGAAACGCAGAAGAGTCCAGGAAGAGCAGGAGCCCCTGCTAATCCAGATGAAGGTGCAAAAGGAAAACCACTGGTGAAAAAGAAATGTCAGCACTGCACCCAAGAAGACAAAGTCAAGTTCCTGGAGGATGCAAGTGATGTCCCATGTGAGATGGAGTATTGCAGTTGGGTTTGTGTCGTCGAAGACCGCCAACAAGCCTTGGCACACACAAAGCTTGCAGTAAGTGGAAAATGGAGCTGCCCGGGACCAGGAAGGACCAGGTGGACTCTTCCTAGGAGGGGTAGTCAGAGGGGGCCCTCAGCAACTTAGAGAGCCCACAGAAGACAAGGTAGTGCATACAGGAGTACCACAGCACAGGGACAAGAAATTTGCTAAAGAGGCCCATGCAGCACTACGACAAAGACTCCCATGGTGCTGGGGATCCACTCAGGAAGCTGTGCATTACAGAAAAGAGGTCTGGCGGCTGGAGTTTCAAGATGTCTGAAGGAGTTAGAGGAAGGATGCCAACAAGCCTTGGCAGCTTCAAAAGACATGGTGCATGGTGGTACTGTATTGCGCAGGGAGGCAAGGTCTTACCTCCACCAAAGTGGGACAACTGGAAGAGAGAACCAACGGAACCACTTCAGTCTACCACCCATGATGCAGGATCCATGCGGCTCAGCAGGAGAGGGGATCCACACAGCCAGTTATTGTCACAGTTGAGGCCTGTAGAAGCAAGGGAGTGACTCCTTCACCCCAAAGGAGATTCCTTTGTTCTTCTGATGTAGGCTAAAGATGGGCTTTCCTCAGAGGACGCACAACTGGTAAACTGTTGCAGTTGCTATCAGAAGCCGGAGATACAATGTTTCATAAGGTGTCTTGCTTCTTTGTTTGCAGCTTGCAGAGTTCCTGGAGGGTCAGAACTTGTGTTAGGTCAGTGCACATTGCAGGGCTTATTTCCAGGCCTCATCCTCCGCTGGTGTCTCCCTTTTTAAATGTGAAAAAGTGAGGTGTGAGCAGTGCAAGGGACTTGTATGTGAGCCCACACATCTGTGTATTGTTCAACCATAAGCCTGCCAGCACCCAAGACTGTAGCCTACAGACAACAGTACATTTTGGCACAGGGACATGGCTGCCTTCCCCTGTTGATATAATGTATTTCCCACATTGCCCCCCAGTGCGACTTACTCTGTGGTTATTGTGCTCACATGCTGCTTGGACTCCTGCGAATGACTCTTCAAGGATGACAGCTGCCACCATCTCCTCCAGGTCATAAAGCTGCTCTTGGGGTGCCAGACTTCCACATCTGGTCTGCAGTGCTGCCTTGCAATTGCTGCAGGAAAGTAGTGTCTTTCTAGCTTGGTTACTCCCCCTTTTGGCCTGTTTGTCAGTGTGTTTGACTGTGTCTACTGGAATCCTGCTAACCAGGACCCCAGTAGTTATGCCCTCTCCCTTAAATTTGATTATTGGTTACTGTTAACACAGTATTGCACTCACAATTGCATACTGGTGCCCCTTTATAAGTCCCTAGTACATGGTATCTAGGTTCCCAAGGCATTGGGGTTCCAGGGGATCCCAATGTCCTGCAGCATATATTTTGCCACCCATAGGGAGCCCATACAAAGGTTTCTGCAAGCATCCTTTCACCACCATTTTCACTGCACCAGGTCACTTATAGGTCACTCCTATAGCAGGCCCTCCAGCCCGAGGGCAGGGTGCAAAGTACCTGTGTGTGACGGCACCCCTGCAACAGCTGAGTGACCCTCCGAACTCCAGGTCCATTTTCCCAGATTTCATGAGTGTGGGGATGCCATTGTATGTGTGTACTGAACACAGTCACTACCTTTGTCCACATTCATAATGGTAACTCCGAACATAGGCATGTTTGGTATAAAACATGTTGGAATCATAATCCAAGGTTTTTGCAAGCATTGGTTGGATGATTCCATGCACTTTGGGGGCTCCTTAGAGGACCCCCAGTCTTGCCATTTCAACCTTCTGAGGTTTTCCAGGCAGCCCCAGCTGCTGCCACTTCATAGACAGCTTTCTGCACTCCTGTTGCTTGAGAAGCTCAAGCCCCAGAAGGCAGAACAAAGGATTTCCTTTGGGAGAGGGGTGTTACACCCTCTCCATTTGAAAATAGGTGTTACAGGCTGGGAAGGAGTAGTCTTTGCAAGCAACTGGAAATGCTTTGAAGGGCACATTTGGTTCCCTCCTTGCATAAACCAGTCTATACCATTTGAGGGACCCCAGTCCCTGCTCTGGCACAAAACTGGACAACGGAAAGGGGAGTGACCATTCCCCTGTCCATCACCACCCTAAGGGTGGTGACCAGAGCTCCTCCAGTGTGTCCCAGACTTCAGCCATCTTGTTTTGCAAGGTGTTGGGGCACTCTGGAGTCCTCTAATTAGCCAGTGCCAGCAGGTGACGTCAGAGGCCCCTCCTGATAGGTCCATACCTGACAAGGTAGCCAATCCCCCTCTCAGGGCTTTTTAGGGTCTCTCCTGTGGGTTCTCTTCAGACTCTACTTGCAAGTTTCCAGCAGGAATCCTCTGCGATTACTACTTCATCCTCTGACCTCAGATCAACCGCAGCCTGCTCTAGGAACTGCTGTAAGAGCAACAAAGTATCCAGAAGGGATACTTTTGCTCTGCAACTTCAGCTCCAAACAGCAACTGCCACAATTTCAACGGTGTGCACTCTCTGAGGACTCCCTGTCTTCACCCTGCACCAGAAGGAACGAAGAAATCTCCAGTGGGGTGACGGGATCAATCCCCTGCTGAAGCAGACACCTTCCAAGTCGATGACCAGTTCTCTTGGACTCCTCTCCTCGGGACAAGCTTGCTCCTTGGACCACAGAGGGTGGACCCCATCAACATAGACTTTCCTGTGGTCCTGTTATCCCAATTTGGAGGAGGTAAGTCCCTCAGAACGACAGTAGTCCTGTGCATCGCGTCTTCTTCACCTCCTGCGGCGTCTGTGCACTATTTGCAAAATTCTTTGTGCAGAGCCTGGCCCAGGTCCCCAGCACTCTATCCTGCAACACTCAACACACTGAGTTGTTCTCCGGAGGTATGAGACCTTCCTTTGTAGTGCTGCATCAACTGCATTTTGCACCTCATTTGTCCCCGTGTCCTAGGACTCCCGTGGGTGCTATCTGGTGTTTGGAGGGCTCTCTGAGGTACTGAGAGCCCCCTCTTCCTCCTCACAGAGAGTTGAGGCCCCCAGGCTCACCTTGGTCCAGATGACCCGTACTTGATGCAAAGCGAGGCTTTGCCAGAACCAAGGCTTGTTGGAGGAAACCAGCACCAAAACTCGTCTGCATCCAACTTCACAACGTGGGAAATCCAGTGCATCATATAGGAACCCGCTGACATCTTGCTAGGGTGCATTTCTGCAGTCTTTATCCAACCAGGGACTCTTCTTTTGCACCCTCTTCTGGGTTGGCAGGGGCTTCTGTCCTTCCTGGAACTTCTTTCGACTTCTGGACTTGGTCTCCTTCCTTTGCAGGTCTTCAGGTCCAGGAATCCACCACTTGTTGTTTGCAGAATTGGTTGTTTCTTGCAATAACTCTAATCACAACTTTTAGTGTGTCCTAAGGAAACTTGCAGTACTTTATTCCTGCTTTTCTTGGCTATGGGGTGGGGTAATTTACTTACCTTTACTGTATTCGTACTCTCCCAGCGATTCTGCACACACTACACTTCTCTAGGGGGGAATTTGTGATTCGCATTCCACTTCCTTAGTATATGGTTTGTGTTGTCCCTAGACCTATTTTCTCCCCTTGCATTCTATAGCTCTTCCTATTGTTTGCAATATCCTATGTCTATTACTTGCCTTATTTTGGTGTCTAGTGTATATATTGTGTATAATACTTACCTCCAGAAGAAGTATTGCCTCTAAGATATTTTTGGTACTGTGTCACTCAAATAAACTACCTTTACTTTTGGTAACACTGAGTATTGTCTTTACTTGTGTATAAGTACTGTGTGACTATAAGTGGTATTGCAGGAGCTTTGCATGTCTCCTAGTTCAGCCTAAGCTGTTCTGCTATGGCTATATCTATCAGCCTAAGCTGGTAGAACACTGCTACATTTCACTAATAATGGATAACTGGACCTGGTGTAAGGTGTAAGTACCCAAGGTCCCCACTACAAACCAGGCCAGCCTCCTACACTGTCCAGTCGCTTTTCTCTGTGGCACATTGCCCTTTTCTCCTTTGCTCTGTGCATAAAATAAAGGAAGTTTAATTACATCTGGCACTGTCCTCAAATGGACTCTCCCACTGTTGAACTCTATTATGTGTGGACTGCCAGTCTGCTCAATTTTCCCTAATGACAATGTTCTCCTTCTCCCCCTCACTGAAGCACGCCCCTCCTACACATGTCCCATGACATGTTCATCCCTGTGGGCTTCGTTTTGGAAGCCAATGGATAGGTATATCTGTTAAGGTTGTTATTAAATGTCATATACAGGATTAATGCATGAAAATTCTCTTTGCACAACCTTGGTGTGTGTGTGTCAGAGGCATTAACAACATCAACATGTTGTGAGGTGTGAAGCGAACACGGTGGCTGCTTACCAAAGAGACATGTGTGGATTTGTGACAGACACAAAGCCACACACACTGACTGAAATATATGTAAGGGGACTGATATCTATGTTGACTAGCAAGCAGTTCCCGAGGCTCAGAAGCATGTCATGCAACAGGTACTATGCATAAATTGTGACAGCTTGTAAAATCACAGGATGAGTGGCTCTGCTAAGCAAGGATGGTAGCAACAGGTCAACCTTCATGTGATACCTGTCCAAAACTGTGAGGGGCAGCCATAAGTGTGTCAAGAACAAATCATTGATTAAGGGTGAGTGCAATTACAACAACATTACAACAATGCATGTCCCATGGCTTACAAACACAGAGCAACTGTGTATGAAGACATGTTTTGGAATGTGTATTCATGCACATCCACATTGCCACACACACTGCTGATGATGTCTGGAGGTAGCTGGTGTGACAACATTGCCAACCTGACAGGTACTTGACCATAGGGGAACACATAGTCACACATGTCTCTAAGTACTGCTTTCAGAGACAAAGGCATATGCCTGTCATAACCTGAGTAGACATGATACCACCTAAACAGTGAATCATGATGGAGACCATATAGTAGGTAACAAGAAGATTTAATAAACTATAACTATAAGCATAAAATTCCCTAAACTAACTAACCTACCTATACTAACCCAAGCTACACTATCTTATTCTAACTTATACCAACAAACGTAGAGTATCTTAACTTACCCTAAACATTTATTGACACTTGACAAGCATCAACCCTCCCAGCTCCCTCAACACTCATCTGTAGACAAGGACAAAAGGAACTACAGCTAAACACTAACTAACTAAATATGTAGGCCCTCATTATGACATTGGTGGTAAATTCCCCTTACTGCCGCAGTGACGGCCGCCAACAAATCTCCACAGTGGCGAACATCCGTTCGCCATATTATAACATAAACACACAAAACCGACAGAATACTGCCACAAACACAAATCCGCCAGCTAAAAGGTCAGTTTTAAAGTAGTGGTATGAACACCCACACCGTTACACCAACAAAACAACACCCACCACATTTTGACCCACGAATCAACACGGCGGACATTCAGTGGCAGTAAACCATTGGCGGTACACACCAGCGCACTCAGAATGGCCACCCTAGTACAAAATAAAACAACATTGGAGAAAGCTAAACGCACACACCTGACACTCATACACACACCACACTCACCCACCAACTGCACTATAAAACACACAGCCACATCACACACCACTCTTTACGAACACCAGTAAGCGCCACAAGACTAACACAAAGACGACTGAGACAACTACACACACACACCGCAAACACCCCTACATCTGTCACGCACCCCATATTACACATCCCACCACATCACTCAACACCCCCTGTACAACACACACCACACAACACCCATATCCTCACCAAGGCACCACCGTTTCGTAAATGAGGATTTGCGGGTCATGGTCCAAGAAATAATCAGGGTGGAGCCACAGCTGTTTGGAGCATAGCTACAACACATATCCATTGCCAGGAAGATGGAGCTATGGCGGAGAATAGTAGACAGGGGGAACACCATGGAACAGCATCCAAGAACAGGGATGACATCAGGAAGAGGTGGAGTGACCTACGGGGAAGGTACGTTCCGTGGCAGCAAGGCACCAGCTCCCCATCCAGAAGACTGGCGGTGGACCCCCACCTTCTCTACCACAGCTCACAGCACGGGAGAAGCAAGTCTTGGCAATACTGCTTACTGAGGGACTCCCTGGATTAGCTGGAGGACCAGACACTGTTGAGTCAACATTTACTACTTATCAACCCCCATACCTGCATGCCATCTCATCCTGTCACCCTCACTCCCATAACTCCACTCTACCCTACACACTGCACCATCACTTGTGGTGCTATTGTGATGTAAATTAGCACAACACCATCCTTTGGTATTTATATAGAGAGCACTTTGGCAGAACCCTATCAGTGTGTTGCATGCCTCATGTCACTTATTGGTGCATTTTGGTTTAGTTTCTAGTAGGTTCTCAGACACTGGGTGTATCTGGGTTCCCCTATCACACTTTTGAATCAATTAAGTTGGAGCATTTTGGTTCTTATTCCTTGCTATGTGTTTGTATTTGTAGCCCTGAAGAAGTCGTTCGGGAATTCGAAGAAGTTTTTCCTTGACGAAACACGTGTTGGCTGAAATATTGTCATCAGGCTGCAGTGATTACACCAAAATTTAATTGGAGCACCACGGAAGGACTTTCATTTGTTATGCTCTCCAATTTTTGTTTGATTCGATTTGGCTATAATTACACGATTAGGTCACATTTGTATTACTACGGTTAAATACCTGTCTATCATGACAAAGCCAACTTAAATTACATTTTGATTGTGTTCTCTTTTTACAAATATTGTTCTGTGATGAGAGAGATGCCACACATTGTTGTCTTCTATCTGCTTGGTTTTTAACCTTTGAGGAGTTGGGTGTTTCCCCTGTGTAGGCACCTTTCATTGTTGAATATTAACTTGCTTGACAGAGGATCCCGAGCGCCTACTCAACCCTAATTCAACACCCCATTCTTGATACACACTGCACCTACACATATGACTAACCCCAAGTCCTGCATGCCATACCAATGTCTGGACAGCCCTCCCAGCCTTGCATGGACACCCATCACGAAAGCATGCACACCATGGAGAACTAAGAAGCACACAATACAGCACCATACACAAACAAAGGTGACAGGGCAAAAGCAACAATAGAGGGGAAGCAAGGGTTGTACAATATGTCACAGACATGAAGTATAATACATCAATTATATCCCCACAGGTGCCCCAGCCAATCTCAGCAGTGAGGACGTGCTACAACTATCCAGTCCCCCAACAGAAGACACCCCCAGTGATGACAGTAACTCTGGACTTCATGATCTAGATGAACTACCAAAACCATCAGGGACCACTGGTCAGTCGGCCACCCCAGCACACTCACAGTCTACCACAGACCCTCCACCATCAGTATCCAACACCACAGCACCCACCCAATGTCCCAACACCTCTGTCCCCAGGACAGGTCAATCAGCAGTGTGCCCACCTGTTCAGGGACCCCAGTTCACACCTCACACCCAAGACAATCAGGGGCCTGGGGTCAGTGGCAGTGGGCACACCGTTCAGGGGACAGAGGCACAGGGGAACAGGGACACTGGGAGGACTGCTGTGCGTCAGGGGGAGGACAGGCCCAGGGAACCGACTCTCCAGGAGGCACTCACTAATGTCCTGGGGGCTTACCAACAATCCCAGGACAAGATGGGCCATATCCTTACCAACAAACAGGAGAACAAGTGGCGGCAGGAAGAACACCGTCAGTAAACCAGGGAGGATTTGCAGGCCCTCAACACCACCATGGTCTCCATAGCAGGGGTGCTGGCAGATATATTCAAAATCGTGAGGGAATGGACAGCACACCAGCAGGCCCCTACCACTAGCCAGTCTACTGACCAGCCCACCACATCCGCTGCAGCTAGTGGACAGGAAGCAATGCCACAGGACTCACAGGCCACCAGCACCCCTCCTCCTGCAGAAGGTGAACCACCCCGCAAACGTTCCCTGCGACCCGGACAGAAGCCAGAGACACTTGCCAAGACCACCGCCAGGAAATGAGACCCTCCTGAATGTCCCCCTTATGTCCCACCTTGTCAACTTGTCCACTTTGAACTGCATTTTCTCCCCTTCCTATGGCCCCTTGGACACTGGACCTGTGCTACAAACAGATTGGAACAATATCCTGGACTAACCTCTACCGTCATCCCATTCCATTGCACTTTTCCATCAATTATTTGCACTACAATAAACACCCTTGAACACAACCTAAGTGAAAGTGTTTCATGTGATGAAAATGTGCATACATGGAAACAGTTACATCTTGTGCAAATGATCTGAACACTGTGATGGCATACATTTTAAGACCTGTATCTGTCTGTAGACATCATATCAGTGCACTGTTGTCATATCACCAATATCTGCAAAATGAGAAGCCATAGGTGACTATAAGTAGATATGGAAAGATTGTGAATGCCATCCTGCTACAGCCACACAGAACACATCAATAATCAGAGGAATGGTCAGTTCCACTGCCTCACCTGTGTGTCATTGGCTGTATTGACGTATAACAGATGCTCCCCTTCCCAGCAAAAGTCATAGAGAAATTTGGAGGAGAACAGCAATCTGGACCCTTCCCAATCTGGATTCCGCAGCAACCACAGCACCAAAACTACCCTTATTGCCTCCACCGATGACATCAGAAACATACTGGACAATGGTGAAACCGTGGCCCTCATCCTCCTGGACCTCGCAGCCGTGTTCAACACCGTCTGCCACCACACCCTACACATACGCCTCAGCACTGCAGGAGTCTGTGACAGAGCCCTGGACTGGATCACCTCCTTTCGCACCGGCAGAACTCAGAGAGCCCTCCTCCCTCCATTCCGCTCTGAAGCCACCAAAATCAAGTGCGATGTACCCCAGAGTTCGTCCCTCAGCCGGACCCTCTTCAACATCTACATGGCTTCGCTCTCCATCATTGCTCAATCTCAAAACCTCAACATCATCTCATACGCCGATGACACCCAGCTGATCCTCTCCCTCACTAAGGACACCGCCAAGACCAACCTCCTTGAAATAATGAAGGCCATTGCCGAATGGATGAAGAACAGCTGACTTAAAATGAATTCCGAAAAGACTGAGGTCATCATCTTCGGCTCCACCCCCTCCACATGGGATGACTCCTGGTGGCCTGCCACACTGGGAACTGCTCCGACAACCACCGACCATGCATGCAACCTGGGATTCATCCTGGACTCCTCACTATCTATGACCAAGCAAGTCAACGCCATCTCATCCTCCTGCTTCAACACCCTCCCCATGCTCCGAAAAATCTACAAATGGATCCCCATGGAAACCAGAAGAACAGTCACCCAAGCTCTCATAAGCTGCAATCTGGACTACAGCAATGCCCTTTTCGCAGGAATCACGGGCATCCAGAACGCCTCCGCACGCCTCATTCTGGATATCCTCCTCCACTGCCATATCACAGGCCACCTGCGACACCTGCATTGGCTCCCCGTCAACAGGAGAATCCCCTTCAAACTCCTCACCCACGCTCATAAGGCACTGCACAACACATGAACAGATGGCTCTCCTTCTACACCCCGATCTGACAGCTCCGCTCTACCGACTTCGCCCTTGCCACTGTCCACGCATCTGCAGAAAAACCACGGGCAGCAGATCTTTCTTGCACCTCGCCACCAAGACATGGAACACTCTTCCCACCCACCTGTGTCAGACCAAGGACCTCCTTACCTTCCGGAAACTTCTCAAGACTTGGCTGTTCGAGCAGTAGCAGCCCCCCTCAGTGACTTGAAACCCTCACATGTGAGTATTGCGCTTTACAAATTTCCTAATTGATTGATAAATGTTCTGTTGTCCACTTTCTCATCCTCTGCCTCCTCATCCTCACTGTCATCAGGGTCCACTGCTGCCACAGGGGCATTTCCAGTCTCCTCCTGCAGATAAGGCACATGTCATCTGAGGCCCAGGTTGTGCAACATGCAGCATGCCACCATTATCTGGCAGACTTTCTCTGGTGAGTAGCACAGGGATCCACCAGTCAGATGCAGGCATCTGAATCTGGCCTTAAGGAGGCAGAAGGTCCTTTTGATTATGCTCCTGATTCACCCATATGCATCATTATAATGGTTATCATCCCATGTCCTGGCATTCCTCACAGGGGTCAGGAGCCAATATAGGTTTGGGTAGCCAGAGTTACCTACAAGTATTGAGGCACAAACATTAGCATTACACAATGGTATGGGGTCAACACCAGAAGGAATATACTGACACACATGAGGTGGGGACTCAGCCTCACCTATTAGCCTCACCCTGTGTGTCTGTAGTTATGCCATCACATGTGGATTGCTGCTATTCCTCAGGACGAAGGCGCCATGCACTGACACAGGATACTTGACAGCAACAAGGGAGATGTACTGGTCAGCCAGGGTCACCATTTGCACATTAAGTGAGTCAAACTCTTCTGATTTCTGAACACCTGTTGATTTTGGCGTTGGGGGACAAATGCGACATGTATACCGTCAATAACCCCAATATTGTTTGGTATATGTCCAATTGCATAGAATCCTGCCTTCACAGTGGCCAAATCTTCCATCTGGGGAAAAGCAATGTAGCTGCACATATGTTTCACCAGGGCAGACAGAACCCTTACCAGAACAATTGAGAACACCGGCTGTGACACTCCTGCTGCCAAGCCCACTCTCACTTGGAACAAACTAGTTGCCAGGAAATGGAGCACTGATAGAGCCTGCACTAGAGGGGGGATCCAAGGGGGATGACGGATAGCTGATATCAGATCAGGCTCTAATTGAGCACATAGCTCTGTGATTGTGGCCCTGTCCAGTCTATAGGTGAGTATCAGCCAAGTCCACAAGGGGTCTCTTCACGGGGGCTTGTCTCATCCTCCGATTCCTCCACAGTGGTAGGTATCTAAGGGAGACAAGAGAAAGAAGACTGTCATAGTTTAAACAATGGATTCACCACCTCAGTGTTCATAGATCAGGAACGTGATGGGACATTAGGAATGGCAATGTATGTGCAAAAAATGGAAATTACGCAGTTCTCGATTATCTGAATATTGTCCACCACCATAAAATGTCGACCGCCTGTCCTGTATGTAGAGACAGGTGGAAGTGAGATAACTCCACCGGCGTTGTGCGTCATGGAGGAAGGCGGTCTTGCACCACTGTGTTGTTCCTCATTGGATAACTATGGAGTACAGTGGCCAATGGGGATCCCCGGCGGTGGTGATGATATACACTGCCACGGGCGGGACCGCCATTTTCTGTCCATAACCTCACTCAATTATTGACTTTCCACTTGACAACCCCTACACTGCTTGTGCTGCTGTGACCTGTGTCTGGATCCTGCCACGGCCTGGGTGACTGGGGATAGGGCCCCTGCCTTCAGTTGAGGAGTTGGAGCGTTTGGTGGATGGGGTCCTACCACACTATGGGCAGCTGTATGGCCCTCCAGACCAACAAGTGAGTACACCTTGGGCACGAGGCATGTGACACGGTTGCAAGGAGATGTGTGTGCAAGCAGTGTGTCATTTGTGGGGGGTCGTATGTATGGTGGTAGCGTACATGGTGGGCGCTGAGTAATGTGTGCACCAATGGGGATCGAATGGGATTTGTGGGCCATATGTGTGACAAGCTGGATTGTATGTGTAATGGTGTCCTTGTGTTTGTGTTTCCTCTGCAGGTCAGCACCCATCAGAAGAAGGGATTGTGGCATGCCATCGACAAGGACGTGCGGACCCTTGGTGTCTACAGCAGGCAAAGCACCCACTGTAGGAAGAGGTGTGAGGACCTGAGATGCTGGGCCCAGAAGACCTCAGAGGCCCAGCTGGGGATGGCCTCCCAATGAGGGCAGGGTGCCGTCAGAACCTGACCCCCCTGATGGGCCGCATACTGGTGGTGGCCTACCCAGAGCTGGATGGGCGCTTGAGGGCATCACAGCAGCCACATTGGGGTAAGTACAGTGTGCGTTACAACTATGATTGGTAGGTGGCACTGGAACATGGTGGTGGCTGTCAGCTCATGGGTGTCCCTCAATGCCAGCTCAGAGAACGCAGTGTGATCCAGCTCAAGGGTAATGGGTATCGCTAAATCTGGTAACATAGCTAGGTTGCTTACCATGTCAGACAGGGCGTAGGGTGTCCCAGGAGGGCTGCAGTTAACGGTGTTTGGCTCTCATCTTGCAGTGGTACCTAACCATTGTAATGCCAGTGCAATGCATGGGACACAATCCTGATCCCTGGGTGTGCCGGTAATTTGTATGCCATATGTGGTATTGGTGCTGTAATTTGACCCAGTGCTCCCAATCTTTCTACACTCCCCATTTTTATTCTGTCATCCTGTCCATGTGTGCATTAGCTTCATCTGGCGGAGGTGCAGGGGCACCGGCAACAAAGGGAGTAGCATCCCACAGGACCCAGGAAGCAGAGTCCACCAACGCTGAGGGGACCAGTGGAACGGATGGAGAGGGGAGCACTACGGCAGAGACAAGAGGTGACAACACTGACTCTGATACCTTCTCCGATGGAAGTTCTATAGTGGTGGCAGACACCTCTGGGACCACCCCAGCTACAGGTACAGCCGCCACCCCCGTACCAGCACCACCCTCCCACTAGCCCCTCACTGAGTTACCCATGCCCGCTCACCCAAGAGGGTGGGCATCTCCTTCGCCCCAGGCACATCAGGCCCTGCTCCATTGAGCCCTGCTGCCCTCAGTGAGGAGGCCATTGACCTCCTGAGAACCATCTCTGTAGGGCAGTCAACCATGGTCAATGCATTTCTGGAGGGCATTTGTGGTGTATTGGTGGCCACACAGAGATCGGTCAAGGATCTGGCCTTCTCTCTGGTGGCAGCCATTGTCCCTGTTCCTACCGTCCCCACTCCAACTACCACTTCCCAGTCCCAATCTCCTCAACCCCAACCCATCCAATGCACACATACAGACAAGCATGCACACAAACCATCATACAAGAGTGGCAAAGACAAACACAGACAGCACACTTCAGGTCACAAGCATTCACACAAACAACAGACAGTTGTACACACAACAACATCCACTGCCTCCACTGTCTCCCCTCCTCCTCCTGCCTCACTGTCACATCTGCATTCACACCTGCATGCACTCCATCAAGAGCCACCACCACCATCACCACACCAAGCAGCACACACACCTCACTTGCAGACAACTCCACTACATCCATCCACACGTCCCCTCTATCCTCTTCCACTCTGTCTGCCCCATCTCCTAAGAGATACAAACAAAGGCACACAGGCACTTAACAGCCATACACCTCACATCAGCACCCTGCCAATGCACTTGCACCCAAGTCCAGCAGGCATACTCCTCCGACAACCACTCCTTCAACCTCCACTTCCACCCCTCCTCCTTCATCCGGCCCCACTGTCCCTAAGAAGCTTTTCCTTGCCCAACTTGACCTGTTCCATCTCGCTCCACCCCCCCTATCTTGCCCATAAGAGCAGGGTCCCAACGACCCAGCCCAGCACCTCAGCCAAACAGCCCATGGGGACAGTGGAGGCACCTCCTAATCGAGGAAGCAAGAGAGGGAAGGATCCCACTCCACTACCCAAGAGAGGGAAGGATCCCACTCCACCATCCAGAAAAGGGAAGGGTCCCACTCCACCAACCCAGGAAATGGAAGGATCCCATTCCACCAGCCAGGAAAGGGAAGGATCCCACTCTACCAACTAAGAGGAGCAAGAGGCCTCCCCTAACAACAGTAGTCAATGTGCCCTCACCTGAGGCTGGGACACAGCAGCCCTCAACTCAGGCTGGAACACAGCATCCCTCACCTCAGGCTGGGACACAGCAGCCCTCACCTCCGGCGGGGACTCGGCAGCCCTCACCTCAGGCTAGGAAACAGCAGCCCTCACCTCAGGCTGGGACACAGCAGCCCTCACCTCCAGCAGAGGGCATATTGTACAAGAATCCCACTCCAGAACCATTTTGCATGTTCCCCACCTCAAAGACTGTGGCCTTGCACTCCCCAGCATAGGGAATTGGGAATGGAGCCCCCTCCAGAACCAGTAGGCAAGTTCCTCACCTCAGAGACTGTAACCTTGCACTCCCCAGCATAGGAAAATGGGCATGAAGCCCCCTCCAGAACCAGTAGGCAAGTTCCCCACTTCAGCTGCGGTGCCCCCACCTCCTTCCCCCGAAGGTGCCTGGCCATTCCCACCATCATACCCCTGCACAGTGCAGTGCGGATTACATCAGGGAAAGAGTTGGGGCTTGGACTGTGCTCTGTGGCCATGTAAGCCTTTTGTACTTTGGACGGCCATTGGACCTTTCTGCACAGTGACCCATGTGTATTTTGTCTCATGGACACTATGGTGGCTGCATTCAACCAATTACACTTTCAGATCTGGAATGCTGTAGTCCTTGCATTATTATGACATGTGTCCTATGTCATTGGTTTCCCTCTGCAGCTGGTTGTGTGCATGGTGTGTTTGTGAATGGTGTGTGTTGTGCATATGTGTGTGTGACTCTCCTTTTCCTCCCTCCCTCCCTTGTGTGCTAGGAGGCTGTACTCACCGTTGTCATCTTCGTCGGCATTGGAGTTCCAGGTGGAGCATGGCGTAGAAGAGTATAGGGAAGACTTGAAGTTCCGGTTTCATGGCGGCCTTGATCTTCTCTGTGTCTCCGAGGGTGAGTCTTTCGTCTTCTGTGTTATGTTTCCGCCAGGCTTTTGATGGCGTTGGTACTGACACGGAAATTGTGGGGGTGTGCTATATCATAACATGGTGGGCGGTACCTTGTCTTCCGCCTGGCTGTTGATTGCTACCGATGTGGTGAGTGGTGTTTACACCCTGGCGGTTTGTGTGGTACTTTGGCTGTCTATGGGAGCTTTCACTGCCATGGTCATAATTTGGCAGTAATTACCGCCAGCCTGTTGGCGGTATTGCTGGCACTTTATCACTCACTGCCATTGTCATAATGACCACCATAGTCTAAATGAAGATATATATATATATATATATATATATATATATATATATATATTTACACACACATATATATAGAAACACATAAATCCAAAACAACACCTGGCCCACTAGAAACACCAAAGAAAAAGAGAAACCCCAAAATACTCCCCCCAAGAAGGGCCACTATGTACTAACAATCGCCCACACTACACTAACTATGTTAACCCTACCTATCCAAATACCCCAACTATCTCAAATACTATATACAGGGGAAGGGATGCAGTGTCCATCCGTCCAATTTCTCCTTTAGTGCCTCCTCAATGCAGACTTTACATTCCTCAGCATCTTCAACATTTCCACATAGTAATGTTCAAGTCTGGCAATCCTGTGTCTTTGAGCCGCAAGCTCCGCACAAAATTCCTGCACATTTTGGGACTCAACAAAGAAAGGAACAGCAGTTGGAATTATAGGGGCACTCATATGTCCAGTTGACGGTGATGGTGCAACCCCTGTAGTCCCTGCTCTGTCTGCTGCCTTACACATGCCTGCTGTGTGGGTGCTGGAGGCGGATGGTTCCTTGGTTGGTCCCCCTTGAGGAAAGGCTTTCAGGAGCCTGATAATCGCTCCCACTCATACAGTTGTCCCATCCCTTGGAAGCCCTTCTGCACCAGTCAGGCTGTGGCGGTAGCGTTCTGCCAGCTTGTCAAATTCCCACTTCTGGGATGGGGTCATGTTAGCAGCTGAAACCGAAATGGGGCATGTCAGACAAATGTATTTTATGCAAATGAACAACAGGCATGCAATAGAAACACCATCTGCAGTCATCAAACGTTGGCCAGCACAAATCACAATAACACCTTGAAGGGCAAGGTTCAGACACATCTGCACACCAACCATCATCTCCATGTTGTTCTTGTCCAAGATATCAAGGCTAGCTAATTTTGAATGATACCATTGAACCATCTTGGAACATCTTCAAAGGACCATGCCACCATTGACTGATTTTATCGCACACATCAGTTATGTGACTAGGGTAGGTCACACTCATCTTGTTGGATTGCTCATCAATGTACCCCCTATATGCATCATTGTCCTTAGTTCTGTTGGCATGTACCAAACTCATCTGAGCAAAGACTGTCAGTTAAATGTAGTCTCCCAACAGATTGTGCCTGATATGGCAAGGACAGATGTCTGGATACACTGCTACATGGAAAATAGATGTGACAGGTATCACATGTGAAAATGCACAATATCTTGGAACAGCACTGGCTAATACTGTACATTGGGGCAAATGTATCAAGCTCCCGGTTTGCATTTCTTAAATAGCGAATTTTAAGAAATCGCTATTTAAGAAATGCAAAATGGGATGTATGAAAATTGCGAGTCAGTAAAATCGAGTTCTTAAAATTCGCAAATGCAGTTTGCGTGATGCAAATACCGAATCACAAACAATAGCGAATCAGTATTTGCAAATCGCAAATTGCGAAAACGGCGAACCGGAAAAGCCTTATAACATCACAACCAGGAAGTGAGTCAGCCCATGCTGTTTCCATGAGCGACACCCACAGGAGCAGGATGAGAGACTCAGCCCTGCACTATGGAGGCAGGCTTGTGAGCCAACCAGGACCAAACAGGAGCATGGCCACTGATGGGAATGTGAAGGAGAAAGGTGACAGGAAGAGCAAGCTCAAATTCAGTGAGCAGGAATTGGAGGTGCTCACTAAGGAGGTGGTCAGGAACCACAACAAACATTTTGAGAAGAACGCACTCGAGGTACCTGAAAGTGAGAAGAGGAAACTGTGGTCAGATATCCAGACCAAAATATGTGCGGTGGGCGTTGTGCAGCACTCCTTGGAGGACATACGCAAGCTATGGTACGACTTGCATTTCAATGCCAAAGAGAGGGTAGTCAGCAGGCTAAGGGAGGCAAGGAGCACCGGTGGAGGACCACCCACCCAGACACCATCCAAACAAATGGAAGACATGGTGGAGTCCACACTGCTTCCTGAAGCTGTCAGTGGTGTCACTGACATTGACACCTCAGGGACACCCAGCACAAGCAAAGGTAAGGGCAGTAATGATGTGTTTCCCCACATGTGCATGTACAAATGCCCTTAGAAAATAGCTATTGGCACAATGCAGTGTGATAAGTAGTCCATGCCACATCCTACATACAACACAACAATGCCTTATGAGATATGCAGAATGCGACCCGCAAATTCATGTCGTAGTTGCAAAGAATCGCTATTTTAGCGATTCCTTATATTTGCACTGTGAATGCCTTCCATACTTCGTGAAAGGCATTTGTGCATTTGAAAATGGCCGAATTTTGCGATTCACACCACTTACAAATGCAAAAACGTTTGATACATCTGGCCCATTGTGTGAAGCTGTTTGCATGACATCATGGGCACAATCTAGACCACCAATATCTGATAATGTTGTGAATGATGGTATGTCATATGACAATGCCTTCTGGGAGTGGTAGTCCACACCCTAAAGTACAACTACCAAATAAATAGCACAATAGTGTTCAGCCAAATGGAGAAACAACACAAAGGACTCTTATTAATACTATGTCAGTGTACATTTAATTCTACTATGCAACTATTTGTGTAATAATCAAAAATTACATGCTGCACATTGTTGTTGTAGATGTTCCGTGCCCTGACGCAGCAGAAGGTGAAAATAGGGGGGATAGCGAAACACATCCACAGTCCGACTCAAATACCAGTGAGTCCTTAAGTAATGCACCAACTAGACGCAGGGTAAGAATGTTACCTCTCCCAAAGTATAACCCGGACTCTGATGAAATGCTGAATGAAGAACCCACACTTCACTCAGAGGCTAGAATCACAGTAAGACAGCAGTCCCTACCCCATCATCAGTCTACTCCCCTCAGGAGGCATCATGATGCAGAAAGACAGTGCACTGATGAAGGTGAGGGCCCATCACTCTTTGGTGGCCTTGAAGCTTCCATGCTGAAAGTGCAGGTGCAGTGCCTGCAATGTAAACACCTGAGGTCAATGCACAGGCAGTTGGTGTCAATCGATCATAACATGGGTGCAATGCACAGGCAGTTTGAGTCTCACAATGACAGCATGGGATTAATGCACAATCAGTTAGAGTCTCTTAATGAAAACATGTGCAAGCTGCATGAGGGACAGCAAACAGCAGCAGAAAGCACAAAGGAGATGACAAACACCATTAGGGAACTCTGCACTGTGATTCTGCAGGAGCATGTCAGCCACCATAGGCATCATCACCAATTGATGGGCAGGTTGGATGGGTTCTGAAGATCTGTCATTCGGCTGTCTTTGAACCCGCTACAAGAGGTGCCACCGAGGCCAATGAGCGCTCAAGTGGAGTGCGTGGACGTAGGAAGTAATGATGAGGCGTGTAGGGGACTAGCTTAACATGTAGCAAAACAGTGGTACTATGATGCTAATAGTGTGACACTGATACTCACACCTGTTTGTGTATAGTGCATAGCTATGTCCTAATCACACATATATTACCTGAAGTCAAGGAAATAAAGATGTTACCTACAGCAATACATATAATAAATGTGGTATAGTCATTACTTACATCAGAAATGGTTGCACGTGATGTCAGCACGTCTTTGTCTGCCCTCTGCTGCACTGCTTCTGTCTACTGGGTGAAGGGGTGGCAAGGGATCACTATCCTCTTCTGAGTCCAGCTCGGTGTGTTCCACAGGTATGTCCCTTGTTGTAGCAATGTTGTGCAACATAGCACATGTAGCCACGATTTTGCATGTTGTTTCAGGGCTATATTGTACTGCACCACCACTATTGTGTATGCATCTGTCCTCTCCACAGCACTACGGGTTGTCCTCTGAGCAGCATTATACCTCCTTTCAACTGGTGTTGCAGGACTCAGGTAGGGCGTCAGTATGAATGACCGCACAGGGTAGGCACTGCCTCCTGGAATGACAGGAGAGTAAAATGAGTATTTGTTATACGTGATGTCACATTTACATCAATGCAAAATTGTCAACTATTACATTACCCAATAGATATCCTTAGCCAAACTCCCCAGCTAGTAGTCTCGTGTAAATTCCACTGGGCCGAAAGATGGAGGAGTCATGTGTGCTACCTGGATATCTGGCCACGAGATCGGTTGTAATGTTGGAGGCATTGCTAATTACTTGTATGTTCATGGAATGTAATTTTTTTCGATTCAGATAAACATATTCTGTGGCCGATGGTGGACAGATAGCTATATGTGTCCCATCGATGGTGCGCATTACATGTGGGAATCTGGCAATCTAGAAGGTATCGAATTTTGACTGTAGTAATTCCTGTGGGGTGTTGGGGATTCTTATGTGCTGTTGAATTTTGCTCAGCATGGCATTGAGAAATACATTGAAAAATCATGAGAGAGCATTCTGTGAGACCCCTCCAGCTGCTTCTATAACCCCTTGATAGCTCCCTGAGGCTATTAGGTGCAGGGAGCATAATACCTGCACATGGGTGGGTATACTATTGGTCCTGTGTGTGGAGCCCTGCAGTATGGGTTGTAGATCGCTATCAGGTCAAGTATCATGGCTGAGCTTAACCTGTACTTCTCATATATCTCCTCCTCTGTCTGGTCAAAAATGGTTATGCGCACTCTAAAAATGTGCTCCTGTCTCCACCTCCCTCTCCTCAAACCTGCCAGGATCCTCATCCTCCTCGCCATCACGTGGAGTCCAGCCATTGTGGAAAAGATGCTGAGTCATTCTGGGACTCTTTATATAGGTTGCACTTGGTTACCAACTTATTTCACTTTGTGGTAAATTGCACATGCAAAAGGCCATTCTGCGAATAATCGCTATTTGCGATATGTTGATGCGTAGCATTGCGAGATGGAATTTGTGAATTGCATTATGCGTATCGCAAAATGTGACATGATTTTGCAGATCATAATCTACGATTCACAAATCCAGGTTGTAATTTGCAATACGCAGATTGCTATTCGCTAAATCATGTCACTATTTGCGATACGCTGAATGCGACCCTCAAATTCCTTATATTTGCACTGTGAATGCCTTTCATACATGCATTTGCAAATGGCTGAATTGTGCGATTCGCACCTTTTGTGAATGCAAAAAAGTTTGATACATCTGGCCCATTGTGTGAAGCTGTTTGCATGACATCATGGGCACACTTCAGACCACCGATATCTGATAATGTTGTGAATGATGGCATGTCATATGACATTATTGTAATGAAATTCCTCAGGCCAAACACACATGTCAAGATCTGTGAGCATGACATGGGTTCGCAATGTTGCAACATATGACATATGACAAAGTATGGGGCATTACACAACATGGGTAGGCAAATCTATGGCATTTTCAAGTGTGGTATGTTGACTACTGTCCTGTTAATCTTTGGGAACTATTCACATTGTCACTAACCAGACCATGACCTGAGTTACTGTGTGCTACGTGTATCCTACAAAGCAGTACCATGTTTAGACAATAACATTTTACCACCCTGCATACATGTGTAGGATCCTGTACCTGTCCTTACTGAGAGCACTGTGTTTGCACTCTTACAATATGTCCAACATTTACAAGGCCCTTGCAGCACATGTTGCCACCAGTGCATTGTTTTCTTGGGAGGCAGACCCTACACACAGTACCAACCATACAGTCCATATCCATGTATAGCATGCAATATCTGTAGTAGCATACATGCATCTGGTACATGGCATTGCATAAAACATACAACATCACTCCCAATACTGCACTACACTTTACACATACAGATTGACATTCACTAGAAGGGTTGTAGTCTGCAGAACTTGCCACCTCTCCAATGGTATATGGCTGGGGTCCACCTCCAAGAAATAACATGAGACATAGCACTGTGAACTTTGAACAATGAAAACTATAAACAACTATTGCACATTACACTTGATTTGCTAATGGAAATAGAAGTCCTAGGTTACTGAGTACACAAGTAGGTCATTAGACATGTCTCAGTGACATACATTGGTAGGCCAGACTGACATGTACACATATGTGTTTGAACCACATATACATGTCTCAGCTACATTGTTCAAATTTTGTAGATGAGTTCCTACTGCAATGTTTCCAAACATAGCTAATTGTGATCACACTCTGCACATACATGACTCACAGGACACACTCAGCCATGACTCCCTTTACTTCTGCATCAGTTTTCTAATCACATGTATACGACTATGCAACATACAACAATAATCAGGTCCTTAGTAGACATGGACACTTGTCCCTGGTAACCATGAACCTTTGCACTATGACACAGGTGTGTCGGCATTGGCGCACATCAGAATTTGGTGGCTAACCACAGGGGACAACGACTGGAATATGTAATTTGTCTCCTTAATGGTGCATTGCTGCTCTTGTCATAGATGCTGTTTAGCACAGACAAACTACTCACAGCCCTTCCCTTTGTCATAACTTGGTAAAGGAGGCTCTAGGGCCAATAGACATGTACCCGCAATTGCAAAACAAGAGTCAGCCATATAGATTGTGTACTCATCCTCAGTTCTATTGACTTTGATTCCAAGGTGGTCCTGAAGGTCCCATTCCCAGGCAATGATGTTTCAATTGGTGGGCTCTGCGTTCCACCTCAAATACACCGGTCATGTGGAACAAGACCTTCTCCTTCCACAGCACATTTGCCTCCATACTGTATCTTTGTATGACTCTTCCCCCCACGCCCTCCATATTAGGGATGTAGTACATTATCAACCAGATGAATCCTCCCAACTCAATGGCACTGAGTTGACGGCCCCTTTCCTGACGTGTCCCAATCCAAAACTACAGTCCCTTAAAAAAACAAAAATGAACCCCAAATGAACCCCAACTACCTCAACAGACTAAACTACCCAAAAGACAAACACCCAACAATACAAACATAAAAAGATACTATACACAAATAGACAGGACAAAACAGAGGTCAGGGACACTATAGGGACAGAAGACAGAACAAAAGTCAAGTCTACCAGCACTCCTAAACAAAGCTCCAACAACACACAACCTCTCTCCAGCACAGACAAAAAGACTGTGACTGTGAGAGAAAGTGAAAGTAACTTTGCAGTGCCTGGTTCAACACATGGCTGAGCCATTGCATCACTTCCTGGGCTGCTGTGGTATGTTTTTGGGCAAAGCATCTTTTTTCTGATGCTGCATGCCTATGCGTGGATTTTTGAGGATGCATGACGAATAAAAAAGAGGAATTTCTGAGGTACAGATGGCATGCATCAATTTTTGGCATACATGATTTCTGGAAAATACATGTGTTGGGGCAAAAAAAAATGTATGCACGTCCCTTATTAAATGTATATGTGTATGATGTCTACTGGGAATCATTTTCCTAGGTCTGTGGGTTGCTGTGTTGCCTGTGAATGGTTGTTTCACACAAACCTCTCTTGCATGTGTCCAGTGTATGTTTTGTTGTTTTGTAAGCGTACATGGGTGTAAGTACATGTATTACATGGAACATGCCACACATAGGCCACATTTCCTATGCTTTGTGGACACTACACCTTCAGAGGGCTGTCCCTTGTGCCAACAATGGGCCTCATTTAGAAGGAAATGGTGCATTGTGATGGATGCACCAGTTTTCTTGCACCGCCCTGCGCTGCCTACACAATGGTAGCACTGTAATTACAATGCAGTCCACCTTTTCACTTGTTAGTCTAGCTGCATCTGAATTTCAGACGAAGTTTTGGCATTTTGGTGGACTTGTGTCAAAAACTTTCACACTAATCCAGAAAAGCGTAGGGAGGCCCATGGGACAAAGCACAGAACCACTTTAATTCCTGCCCTTGAGGAGGCATTAAAAGATTATGCTGGAATGATGAAGTGAAATCTAGTAGATTTCACTGCACTATTTCAAAGGGCCTCCTTGCGAGGGAAACGCCTCCCTTGCATACATTGTTCCTTGCTCAAGTATGATGTGGGGCTAGGATTTACAAACTGGTGCAGTGGCACAATTATGCCAGTTTGTAAATCCAGCGTGGAGAGGGGGACAGTTCTGTGCCACCACAGCATCATAAAAAAATTACACTACGGCACCACAAGGGGCTTGTAGATATGACCCTATGTTTTGGCACCTGTGCCCATTGCTTAGTTAGTCCCCAGGGTTGCCATGGACTAGCCTTGGAATGTGGGCCACACACCCACATTTAGGACATCACAGATGTAGGACCATATGTCTTAAAGAACAGACAGCAGGCTGTCAAACAAGGTGGGGTTTACTGTGTCTGGTGCAGGCAAGTGTTGTGTTGCTTAGGACCTTATTTACAAGGCCTTTCCTCCACCACAGTATCTCTTTTGGCAATGCTCCTGTGGCGCTGTGCCCTGCACCATATTTACAATGCAATGTTAAGACACTTTTCATAGCTTAACGCAGCTTTGTTAATAAGGGCTGCCCAAAGCAGTTTTCTGCAGCAAAGGGTGATACAATGGGTGTTGCTGTGGGTATCCCCATGCAACTGCCCTTGCTTTTTGCCACTGCCCCAGTTTTACAAGAATTCATATAAACCTAAGGCAGCGCATATTTCTAATGCCACCCCAGGGTTCGCGTTAGAGAGGTGCAATGATGAGAAGTACTTTTGTTTCTCATCGTTTATTGCTCATTCTATGTGTGCTTCATTCTGCAGCACACATAGAAGGACAGATCCTCATTAATGATTGTTTTTGTGCCGGAAGGTACCCCTTTCTGCACAAAATAAAATCACCCCTACAACTTAGGCACCCTTGCACCATGGTGCATTGGCATAAGGCAGCTGATTTAGCATCAGTGCAGGATGAGCACTGGGGTGCGCTGGATTCTTGTAAATATGGTGCATTCCTGCATTCTGAAATTGCGCTACTTGGCGCTGCAAAATTTCCTAATACAGTTTTCTGTTGGTTGCAATTGTGCTTGTGCCAATGTAGAATATAACTTCTATTCAGAGTAGTGGCCCTAAGCCTGGATAGCAGACCCAGGGTACAGCCAGGGTCAGTCCACGTCATTTTCAGTAACTACATTTTTGTAATATGTGTAAAATGGATGGCTTTCTCAGACTGTGATTGGACAGGTAATTTGGCTACACACTGTTTGTGATGCTATTTGTTTTCTCACATGGGTACAGTCATCAAGCTCATCTGACACAATTTTGCTGCTATTGATGTTACATTTTGGGCTTTCTCTGCATCTTCAAAATACTCATCGTCCAGCTGTTTCTGTTCCTCGTTGTCACTGGCCCATGGGAGATTATGTCCTGCACATGTGTCTGTCAATATACAGCACAGTGGTAATGTTTCAATTGCTATTGGTGGGGAGTAGGGTAAATGGTTGAACAACCTATCATGACTCCAGGAGTAATACGTGTTTACTTTGTTAGTCCCCTACACAATGTAGCAGGCCCTGTTACGGCCATGATTTGGTCTCTGGTTGGCTTCCCTGTGGGTGTGTTTGTGAGGAGTAGTCAGCCACAGCTATAGACAATATTCTTTGACATCTGCACAGTGAGTAGGGTAGTTTGGGGGAATGTTCTCTACAGCTAATGGCCCCACATCTATGTACAAGTCATGATGTGTCATGATGTACTTAGACCCTTTGCCAATGGCATTAGACATGCAATTAAATTGATCAGCATGCAACCACTGATTTGTTGGACACTGTGCTATACATACAGGTGTATTGTCCTCTGTGATACATTTGCTAGTTGACATACATGTTAGTGCAAAAGATGTGGATGTTGTGAGTTGTCAGCATTTTTATGAACTGTTCACTCACTGATTTAACACATATATCACAGTGATCAACTGTTGCATTTCCTGATTATTATTTGCAGATCTTGGCATTCAGTATTACTCTGATGCTTCATGTAGTGATTTCTATTTATCTGTTTTACCCTTGGTACAACAGTTCAATGGCAGATATGTGTGTTTTCAGTCAAACATGTTTCAGAGGCATTGCAAACATTCCACTCCACACTTTTCTGAGTTCAGTGCCTTGTGTTCTCGTACTTAGTGGATGACAACACTGCTCACTCTAGATTAACAACTCTTGGGGCCTACTCATGTTTTCCTGGATATATTCGTTTTTTGTGAAATAGGACTGTGACATGCATTCCAAGACATGTTATATGGGATAATATATTAACATGTTTGACAGTCATGCCTTTATCCACATGTATTCATGTGAAAGAATGCTAGACAATGTGAGCACATCACTGTGCCCTAGCAACAGTATTGTGTATGTCTGGATGATTTGCATTTTCATCCGGTTCCTCTTCATGGGGGAGCTGCCTGCTCTTCATCCTAGTGGATGTTTGTTTTCACACAGATGTTGTGCAGTATGGCATATGCCAGGATCATCTTACACACTATTTAAGGTGAATAAAGTAGTCTCCCACCTGATGAATCCAAGCAAAGGAAGCACGATTGTAACAAGCCAGATGTCCTGTCAATAATAGTCTGGATTCTGATATGTGCCTGGTTATAGGCCCTCTCCGCATCTGTTTGTGGATGAGCAATTGGGGTCATCACCCACTGCTGAGTGCCATATCCTTGGTCAGCTGAAATGTTGAATGAAAAAAAATAAGTAATTGTTTTGATTTACTGCATTTGCAAACACCCTGCCCATGTGTGACACGTGTATTGGTATTATCATGCACTTCAGTCAATTATGACCACATGCCAGTGTGGTGCAGTTTTCAGGGGGCTGTTCACTCACTGTATGTGGGGTCAAATGCAGTATATGGGCAGATATATCATAACAATGAACTTCTTGACTGTCATATTTGTGCAGCAGGGTTGGATAGTGTCTGATTCCCATTGCTCTCGTCCAATCAATGTTTTGTGTTGCCACTACATGTGTGGTGCAACAGATTGTGCCTGGGAACCTTTTCTGTAGGTTCAACCTAGGTTGTTGGTAACATGCCAGACATGGCTGGCACAGACACATGTATGGGTCCCTGCTTCTACTCAGACGTTCGAATGGCCCTACCTTACATTTGCCCGTGCCTTTGTTTAGCCAGTATTGTCCATGGTAGTACAAATGATGCCATCCACACAGTATGCCCACACACATCCCAAATGGGTGACCTGATTTGACAACTGGAATTTCCCAAAGCATGTTTGCCTGTCACAGTTTGTTGACATCGTGAACATGTTTGAGGACATTGTACCCAAATTGTGCCTACAACACATGTATCCTGCAGATTTGTGGGTGTCAATCTGCAGTTCAGCTACACAACTTCTTGCACTGTAGTATGTCTCAAGGAAGGGGAACTGGAACACATTACTTGCAGACTCATGCTAGCCAAGGCCGGCAGTCTTGCAACATGGTGCAAGGGTGCTTGGATTATGGGGATGATAGTTTTGTGTAGAAGGGAACATCTTCCTGCACAAAAAATAGTAATCATGAGAGGTGTGTCCGTCTTTCTTTGTGTTCTGCAGAATGCAGCACTGTTAGAAATGGGGTCTTTGGTTGGCAGTCAGGATACCCCCTGTCCAAGCAAGGACCCTCACTCTAGTCAGGGTAGGTAACACACAATCCAAATTATCCTGTGTCCACCCTCTGGTAGATGGCACTGAGCAGTCAGGCTTAACTTAGAAGGCAATGTGTAAAGTGTTTGTGCAATAAATCATGCAATAACACAGTTAAGCACCACAAAAAAACACCACACAGTTTTAGAAAAATATATAATATTTATCTGATAAGATGCAGGTCAGAATCATTAAAATGCAATAAGTATATTTGGAGATATCACTAAAAACAAATGATATAAAATGTCTTTAGTCTTTTAAAAGAAAATAAATGTCTCTTGCAAGCACAAACTACCTGGTTTGCGTTCAAAATCTCTGCAAACAACCGCAGAGGAGGAGATGCTTGGAAAACTGGGAGGTGTGCGTTGATTTCTCGGGCCGCACACGGAGATGCGCTGTTTATTTTTCACACAGGGGATGCGTTGAAATCCAGGTTAAGGTTCTCTTCTCCAGGAAGTGTCTGAGTTGGTATTGGCAGAGGCCCTGTTTAAATACCCAAATGTGCCTTTGAAGCGGGGAGACTTCAAAGAGTGGCTTAGAGGTGCACAAGGTCCCCTTTCAGTTCTATCCTATCTAACAGGGTCCCAGTAGCGGTTTTGGAAGTCCTTTGTGTGAGGGCCAGCTACATTCCAGTGACATGTAAGTATTAGGCCCTCCACCCTCCCAGCCCAGGAAGACCCATTCAAAATGCAGACATATGCAAGTAAGGCTGAGCATCCTGTGTTTGGGGTTTTTCTGAGTGAATGCACAAGGGAGCTCTCAACTGAACCTAGCCAGACGTGGACTGTAAGGCACAGAAGGATTTAAGTGCAGAGAAATGCTCACTTTCTAAAAGTGCCATTTCTAAAATAGTAATATTAAATCCAACTTTACCAGTCAGCAGGAATTTGTATTAACATTCTGACCATACTAAATATGAGCTTCCTACTCCTTTCAGATCAGCAGCTACCACTTAAACAGTATATGAGGGTAGCCCTAATGTCAGCCTATGGAGAAACAGGCCTCTCAGCAGTGCAAAAATGTATTTAGGAGTTTTACACTACCAGGACATGTAAACTACACATGTACATGTCCTGCCTCTTGCCTACACAGCACCCTGCCCTATGGGTTATCTAGGGCCTATTTTAGGGGTCCAGAATAATTGAGAGGGAGAACCCACTTGTAATTTTGTTATAATGTCCAAATTAAATGAATTGAAAACTTGCAAAACTGCCCTTGAAGTTGAATAATTTATTCAATTATTTCAAAATAGATACAGCCAAACGGGTACAGCCGTCGCATGTGCATCCACCTAGGGCTTTCTCAAGGCTATAAATGATCAAACATAAGGCAATCAAAATACAGATGAACATACTAGAACTTAAGATAAAGAGTCAAGAGCACCAATAAGTGAAAAGCATGCTGAGTTCTGATTCAATTGACTTGTGTGAGAGACGAAAGGGAAGGAAAACGCCACCTGAAAAGTCTGTTTTAACAAAATTAAATTTAGTAGAACGAGAGGGAGAAAGGCACCGAAAGGTTGCAAAAATCCTGGCAATCATATCACATTAGATGAGTCAGTTACCATACCACTTTGATACTAGGCGAAGAAAAGACTCATAAGTTAGAAGTACTTGAAAGAATTGAAAAGCGGTGCTGGCAATTACACCTAAATTTAAGTTTGATTACTCAAGATAAAGTAAAACGTGCTCATGCAAAATATCGTGCTCTGAAACTTCAATGGCGAAAAAAAGTAGCATATGCCATCATACCATCAAGATCAGAGGATGTAAATCAAAATACTGATTCAAATAACAGAGTACATCATACAATGTTAGGTCTGCAATAAAAGAGAATAAAAAATCATTTAAGTGTGGCATTTGATTATTTACAAGTACAAGTTAAGGACTAAAGTGAAAAGTAAACGTGCCAAACAGAATTGACAATGTAGAAAGCCATTATATTTGTACTCTCTTCGATTCAAATGGTAACAATAACTGGTTCACAAAGAGAAAAAATGATCATGTGATGACTACATAGTGAAAAAATTAAAAAGGAATGTTGATATTTGGTAACCCGTCCTGCGTTAAAAATACTGTGAGCTACGGAATCAGATATTAAACTTGGCAAATAGCCTAGTATTTAATAGCTAAATCAACTTCCAATAAGAGTCCAAACCTAAAAGTAATAGAAGGCGAACACTTACTTCAATAACTTGGTCAGAATCTCGGAATCGAGAAAAGCGACAGCCGTATACCGGAGTTGCGTCTTAAATCTGAGCCATTTTGAAAGAAAATGTACAAGAGTATACTAGTTTATATCCATGTGAGCATGTTAACGCTTATAACTACATCTATTTTTAGTGTAGGTTAACGCTAAGTCCCACCATTATTTTTATGGACGAATAAGGAAGTGAAAAGACTAAGATTGTGGGGCGCCATGTTGGATCAATGAAAAAAAAGTAAAAATCATCTTTGAAAATTGGATTAAGTTATGTTTTATCTAAAAATAAAGAGATCTTTGCTAACAAAAACAAAATATTAGTACTTATAGAGCAGCGCTCAAAAGTTTTAGTCACATTCAATGCAAAAAGCTTTTCTCCGAGGGTGAGTGATTTTATTGTTACAAGAAATATTAAAACACAGGACCTTCATGTACAGTGCCTATACCTCTTTTTTTTAGGGAAAAAAGGAGTAATAATGAAAATTAGGAAAATTAATTAATACTAAATACCAAGAGGGTCTACTAACTAAATTTAAGCTCAAAATGTATAAATTGAAAGTTAGGCATTAATGAGAGGAAAAAAGTCTTAACCATAAAAATTGGAAAGTGTCTTGCAACAGAATAAATGAGGATCCCATAATACAACTTATATTCAAATTATTCTAAAGTAACCAATAATGCCATTCAGAATCCTTATTTAGACCTTGTTTTACAGTGTCATACCTGAATTCACCAGCTGGAATATTAGAAATTATGCTAGCAGAATGACAACTGTAAGCATATAAATAGAATTTGCTGCAGTACTCTTTCTATGAAGGCAGGTGTGTAATTTGTCATTCTCGATATAGAGTGTAAGGTCAAGATATTCTACTTTGGTTCTTGAAATTTCATGTGTAATGTCAATGTTCCATCTATTGGGAGTAAGTGAATCAAGGAAAGAACGAAGTAAGAGTTCCTGACCTTGCCAAATTAAAAGAATGTCATCTATGTAACAACCCAAAAAGATTATATATTGAGCACATTGTTCAGAGTTCTCATTCCATAACCATTCTCTTTCAATAGCTCCCTTTAGAAGACATGCATATGGTGGCACAAATTTGGCTCCCATCACCGTCCCCTGGAGTTGGAGATAGAATTGACCATTAAACAGAAAAAAGTTATTCTCAAGGCAGAATGATAACATATCAATAAACATTTGATTGCGTTCATAATGTTGAGCCACTCTTGTGGAAAGGTAGCTTCTAAATGCTTCAATTCCATCTTGATAGAAGTGTATAAGCTAACCACATCTATCGTGGCATGAATATAGTCCGATTGCCAATCAATATAATGCAATTTTTGTAGTATGTCCTTAGTGTCTTTTACAAATGAAGGTAAGTTGTGCATGAAGGGCTGTAATTCAGAGTCAATTAAAGTGCCAATATTATAGAAAATAGAGTTGATTCCTGAAATGATCGGTCTTCCTTTTGGGGGGTGGAACCTTTATGTATTTTCAATAGAACATAGAGAGTAGGAAAGGTCGGATTTTTTATGAAAAGAAAGTTCCATTCCTCTGAAGAGATCATTTGTTTCGAGAGCCAATAATCTAGCAGATTTTTTTGTTTCTTTTGAATCTCCTGTGTTGGATTAGAGGAAAGTTTTTTATAGCAGGTGCTGTCATTAAGTTGTCTATATATTTCCTGTAGTTAATCATTTTTATTAAGGATGACAACGTTCCCACCCGTATCAGCTTCTTTAATAACAATCATATTGTTTTCTTTTAGTTGTGTGATGGCTCTGTTATGTTGGGTATTAATGTTTGACGGCAGGCGTTTTTGTTTCTTAGTGTATCTCCGGTATTCTTGGTCCAAGTCTTGAGTTACAGCTGTTAGAAAGATGTTAATTGAATTGCCAGCAGGCAATACTGGAGTAAAAGTCGATTTGATAGGGAGTCCAAAAGGTTGGTGCAATACTGTATCAATATTGAGTTCTTAGGCTATTTCACATATAGATAAGTCTTGTTTATCAACATTTGCAAGATTACTTAATAGACAGGTTGCTTCTAAATCCTGAGTTGTAAAGTCACAATCAAGCTGTGTTGATTGGAAAGAAGGCTTAGGTGTAACAATAGAAAGGAACAATTTTAGTTTGAGTTGACGTGTGAATTTAAAAACATCAATTCACACCTGAAAGGGCTGTGCCTGCCCTCACACAATGCCGATTCCAACCTCCTGGTGTGTGTCTGGGGCCTGGCCTGGCCAAGACAAGATCTTACAAATAGAGAGACTTTAATTTGAAGTAGGCTTACTTCAAAGGCAGAAAGGGGGTATAAGTAGTGGACCCAAAACCCCTAAAAATTAGATCACTTCTGAAATCAAGGGGAACCTCTGCCAAGGAGAAGAGCTGAAGAGCTGAGGAGAAGTGCTGCCCCTGCTTGTGACTGCTTTGTTGGGCTATCCAGCAGTTGCTGCTTCTGCCTGTGAAAGGGGACAAAAACTGGACTTTGTTGTGCATTCCTGCTTGGGAAGAATCTCCAAGCCCTTGAACTAAGTTTGCCTCCTGTTGTTGAAGTCTCAGGGTCATCAAAGACTTACACTGCCAGCACCTGGACTCTCTGCTGAGACTCTTATCCTGCCACAGAAAGCCATGTGGGGAAATTTATAACCCACTTTCCGCAACGCGGCTGATAAACGACATGCCACCGGCTTCGCAGCAGAAAACGAAGCTCAACCTGCATCGTGGCTGGTAGATTGACACAATGCAGCTGAAGCAACAACGCGTAACACCCGCTTACAGAGGCTGATAACAATGTAAATCCCATGCAGCGTCGTTTTCTAACAATGTGAGACCGGATTTTCCATGCATCATCCCTGAGCGTTCAAGTCAACCCAACTCTGTGCGGATAAGAGGTGCCCCGTCCAGAAATTGACACATTGTTCTCTTGCAAGGGAGATAAATTATGCATCGCCGACCGGAGAAGGAAATGACCCACGGCCTCACTTGCAAGTAAGAAATTGATGCATTGCTACTCTTTTCCAATGCACGCTCACCCATGCAGCTTTATCTCTGATGCTAACCAGGCACTTTGCGTAACTATAACATTCTCATTGTTTTCTAAGGATTAAGACTCTTATTCTTTTGAAATTTCATATCTTGATTTGTGTATGTTGGATTTTTTGTTGTTTTGGTCTTTTTTGATTGAAATAAATATTATCTATTTTTCCAAACAGGTGTGGTGTCCACTTATTGCGTTTTCACTGTATTACTGTGTGTTTTGGTACAAATACTTTACTTTAACTGAGTGTCATTCTCCTTTACCCTGACTAGAGTGAGGGTCCTTGCTTGGAAAGAGGGTAATATGACTGTCAACCAAAGACTTAATTTCCAACAATAATGAGTCAGGATGTGCTCTTTCAACAATAAATTGTACAGCCCCTCATAAGGGCTCAGTTGGTTAATACTAACCCAGCCCTCTAATGTCTTTACTGAGATGTCCACAAAGTCCAACTGTGTGTTAACTTTCTGGGTGTCCCTGAGCTTCACTCTGTACTGCTCTGGGGTCAGACCACATTTCTTGACTAAACATTGCCTCATGTAGGAGTAAGATTTTGCCTCATCCCCCAGTAGGGTCAGGAGCCTATCCCTCCCAGCTATTTGGATCATTTTCCCATAGTAGTGAACCCCAATACTTAGAGTGGACTCCTCTCATCTCAAAGGCCCTTTCAAATGCAGTCAGCCATTTGTCAATATCATTCCCCTTGGTGTGCATGAGAACTATTACCTTGGGAAGCCTGGAATTGAACCCACCACCCCTGGGCATCTCTGCATCCTTTTTCTTTCACTGCCTCCCACTTCTCTCTAGCTAGTGCTAACTTTTTTAATTCCAGGATGATGTAATCTAGCTGAGCTTCAAGCTATTGCCTTCTGAGGGCCCTATCTGGGTCCTTTGTGAAGGAGCCTCTCCTCCTCCCATTAGCTGGAAGTGATAACCTAGCACCAGAAGAAATAGATGAGGTGTCGTCATCCACCTGCTGAAGGTGGTTGGAGGGGTCACCCTTCCCTTCCTTCTCTGGAGCTGTCTGTTCCCAGGCCTTAAGGGACGTAATAAACTCTGCCTTCCTGATCTTGTTGCGATTAGGTAGGCCCCTGGAACTACACTGAACCCTTAGCTCAGCCACTGTGAGTTTCTTCAGTTTAGCCAGATCCAGCTCTGTGGTATCCCTAGATTTGGGTCACGTGAACTTTACAAATTAGAGGGAGAACAAGTTTCAAAAAATTTAAAGGATTGATTAAAAATCAGTTTTAGTCTAAATTTCAAAAACTCAAAATTATTGGCCAGATGTAGCAACTTCCGCATTTGCGATTTGGAAATTGCGAGTATGTGCGACTCACAATTTCCGAAACGCAAATGCGGATGCAGAACGGTGTCTCAGACACCGTCTGCGACTCGCTATGGGGTCGCAAAGACCGACCTCATAAATATTAATGAGGTGGGTCGCATTTTGCAACCCGATAGCGAGTCCCTGCACTCACAGGGATGGTGGCCTGCTGAAGTCAGCAGACCTCCATGTCTGTGACTGCTTTTTAAATAAAGCAGTTTTCATTTTTTTATTTTGCAGCCCGTTTTCCTTAAAGGAAAACGAGTTGCAAAATAAAAAAAATAAGGAAACCATTTGGTTTCATTTTTTCAGAGTAAGCAGTGGTCCATTGGACCACTGCCTGCTCTGAAAAAACCTTTTGGGCAACATTCACAAAGGGGATGGGGTCCCCTGGGGACCCCTTCCCTTTTGCGATTGAGTTACCACCAGTGTGACACTGGTGGTAACTGCGAATTGCGATGCGAGTCGCAACTAGGAAGGGAACACCCCTTCCTATTTGCGAGTCGCATTCACAATTTGCGAGTCGGTACTGCGAATGTGTATCGCAGAAGGCTGGTTGCATGGCGCAAACTACGATTTTCGCAGTTTGCACCATGCAAACAGCTTACTACATCTGGCCCTAAATGTTTTGTTCTAAGTCAATTTAGCTGAATTTTACAGATCTTAACTTATTTGACTGTATGGTGTAATTTAAACACAAGTACATATCCACACCGCTGAACACCAAATGCTCGAACGGGGATTATTAGCAGAGATAGGTATGCACTTACCACTGCCAATAAGGTCACCAACGTAATATATAGTTTAATCAATCAATACATTAGCCCCTGGCTCAACCATTGGTAGCTGGCTGAGAGCAGGCAGGCTACAACACACCAGATAGCTATTTAAAGTATTTAAAAACACCACTATATTAAATAAGTAAGACACAACACACAATAAAAGTCCTACACCAACTTATAAAAATAGGATTTTTTAAATATTTAAAATAACACCAAAATGACAAAAATCTAATATTGGGAACCAGAGATATGTATTTTTAAAGATTAAAAACATTCTAGTGCTTAGAATCCTATAGTGCCAACTTGGGACACTTGATCAAGCTTGATCGGGACAAAGTCAAAGTTTGAGGCTAACCGCAATTGAGCCCTTGTCGGATGCACTAAGTGGGAGGCCCAGTTTTACCTTTGGACTTTGAAACTTTTCGGAGGATTTTCTCTCAATGTCATGTGGTTCCCTCCAGCAGGCTGATTTTGATGCAACATCATTGTATTGCTTCTCTGTGAGGACCCGGTCAAATCCTTGAAGTCTGGAGCACCGGGGCTTCCAGCGGGGCAAACCTGAAATCCAGGCTGGATCGCAGATGAAGTAAGTTGGCTTGACTCCTTATGTTGTTGGGTTTGTCCACTTATAGAGCTTTTTCCAAAAGGTGCTCCAAGCTTCACAACACTTCTGGAACTTCTGCTTAAAGTTCCCCTTGAGGGTTCAAAGTGTCCAAACCACAAAAGGAAGGGTCTAGAAGCTCTGAGATGATCCTTTGAAGTTTTGAACTACAATTCCCACAATGCACCTGACCAAATCCTTAAAAGTCCGCTGGACACACTCCAGGCTGGGGACTTCTTGAGGAAGATGGTGCAGGGAAGATAATTCAGGGTGTTCACTCCTTAATCCTTTTGGAAGCAAGACAAAGTCCTCAGGGCTGTCGTTCCCAGTGTGCAGCAGGAGCAGTCCTTCAGAGTGCGGACCATGGTTCCAACAGGGTGTTGCGTAGGCTCTCATTATTCTAATAAGACTACTGGATTTGAGCGGCAGAATCGCCTGCGGTGTGGAAGACTCAGGTGGTCATTACAACCCTGGCGGACGATGTTAAAGCGGCGGTAAGACCGCAAACAGGCCGGCGAAAAAAAAAAGGGAATTATGACCGTGGTGGAAACTGCCAACAAAGACAGCCACTTTAACACTCCGACCGCCACGGCGGTACAGACAAACAGCGCGCCCGTCACCACCAACAGACAGGCGGGAGACAAAGTACCACCCACAGTATCACAACCTGCCAATCCGCCACCTTTTCCGGGGCGGATTCACTGTGGATAAAACACGGCGGAAACAGCCATTTCAATGGGAAAACGCTCACCTCTACACACTCCACGAGGAACGAGGACACCATGGAGCCGGAACTCCAAATACTCCCTGCGATAGTCTTCCTGCTCCTGTACGATCATCATCAACGCCGGCGCCTAAGACAACGGTGAGTACTGCACCTACGACATTGGTGAGGGGGGAGGCAAAAGTCAGGGACACACACACGCAACACCCCGACCCTCACCCACTACAACGCACACACCAATGCATATCCAAACATTACAGTAACAACCCCCAAACCCACCGGAAGAATGCAAAGACAAAAGGAAATGAGTGCAACCATTGTAATATATCAAAATACAGTAACCAAATATATACAGATATATATACACATTCAACAAAATACACATCACGATTAGTAGTGCAGGTAATGCACCATTCAATGTCCGTGGACCACTGGGCCCAAAATGCATGGGTGAGGCCCACTCACGATACCTGAGCAAAACGGAGGTAACACTGCTGGGGCATCAGATAGAAATACAACAGGCACCTCAGGGGGAAGGGAAGCGGGGCACCTCAGGAGGATGACAGCACCACGCCAGATCCACGAGGGGGCCCCATGCCCATTGATGTATCCTGGGGAGTGCAAAGCCACAGTCTCTCAAGTCTCTACAGTGGGTGGCTTGCCCACTGTTCAATCCTGAGGAGTGCAAAGCCACAGTCTCTCAAGTCTCTACAGTGGGTGGGTTGCAAACTGTACCATCCTGAGGAGTGCAAAGCCACAGTCTCTCAAGTCTCACAAGTGGGTGGGTTGCCCACTGTACCATCCTGGGGAGTGCAAAGCCACAGTCACTCAAGTCTCTACAGTGGGTGGGTTGCCCACTGTTCAATCCTGGGGAGTGCAAAGCCACAGTCTCTCAAGTCGATAACAGTCTCCACTGGTTCTAGAGGGGGACTGGTGCCCAGAGTGCTTCATCCTGTTAAGGACAGACGGAGTGGATGCTGTTCTCCACTGGTTCTGGAGGGGGACTGGTGCCCAGAGTGCTTTATCCTGTTAAGGACAGATGGAGTGGATGCTGTTCTCCACTGGTTCTGGAGGGGGACTGGTGCCCAGAGTGCTTCATCCTGTTAAGGACAGACGGAGTGGATGCTGTTCTCCACTGGTTCTGGAGGGGGACTGATGCCCAGAGTGCATCACTCTCCCCGTGACGGTCCCAGTTCCATCACTGCCCCTGCCGCACATGGGCTAGCGGTGCTTGAGTTGGCGGTGCTTGCCCTGTTCAGCGGTGCTTGCCATGGCGGTCTTTGCCCTGTTCAGCGGTGCTTGACCTTGCTGTCTCTGACCTGTTCAGCGGTGCTTGACTTTGCTGTCTCTAATCTGTTCAGTGGTGCATGCCATGGCGGTCTTTGCCCTGTTCAGCGGTGCTTGCCCTGTTCAGCGGTGCTTGACTTTGCTGTCTCTGACCTGTTCAGCGGTGCATGCCATGGCGGTCTTTGCCCTGTTCAGCGGTCCTTGCCCTGTTCAGCGGTCCTTGCCCTGTTCAGCGGTGCTTGACTTTGCCCTCTCTGACCTGTTCAGCGGTGCATGCCATGGCGGTGGCCTCCTGGGCAGCGGGAATGATGGCGGGCTTCTCCGCCGTGGTGCTCTTTCCAGACTTTGGCGCTTTCTTCTGCCCCTTTCCCACCTTGGGAGGAGTCACAGCTGAGTGGACAGTCCCCCCGGGACCCTTGTGAGCGGCTTTGCCGGCTGGAGTCTTCCCCCTATCCTGTCGGGCACTGTCCAACTTCTGGTGCTTCACAGTGGGGGGACTGGCTGTGCTGTGGCTCCGTGTCACACTGGCTGCCCTGGTAGGCACCTTTCATTGTTGAATATTAACTTGCTTGACAGAGGATCCCGAGCGCCTACTCAACCCTAATTCAACACCCCATTCTTGATACACACTGCACCTACACATATGACTAACCCCAAGTCCTGCATGCCATACCAATGTCTGGACAGCCCTCCCAGCCTTGCATGGACACCCATCACAAAAGTATGCACACCATGGAGAACTAAGAAGCACACAATACAGCACCATACACAAACAAAGGTGACAGGGCAAAAGCAACAATAGAGGGGAAGCAGGGGTTGTACAATATGTCACAGACATGAAGTATAATACATCAATTACATCCCCACAGGTGCCCCAGCCAATCTCAGCAGTGAGGACGTGCTACAACTATCCAGTCCCCCAACAGAAGACATCCCCAGTGATGACAGTAACTCTGGACTTCATGATCTAGATGAACTACCAAAACCATCAGGGACCACTGGTCAGTCGGCCACCCCAGCACACTCACAGTCTACCACAGAGCCTCCACCATCAGTATCCAACACCACAGCACCCACCCAATGACCCCACACCTCTGTCCCCAGGACACGTCAATCAGCAGTGTGCCCACCTGTTCAGGGACCCCAGTTCACACCTCACACCCAAGACAATCAGGGGCCTGGGGTCAGTGGCAGTGGGCACACCGTTCAGGGGACAAAGGCACAGGGGAACAGGGACACTGGGAGGACTGCTGCGCGTCAGGGGGAGGACAGGCCCAGGGAACCGACTCTCCAGGAGGCACTCACTAATGTCCTGGGGGCTTACCAACAATCCCAGGACAAGATGGGCCAGATCCTTACCAACAAACAGGAGAACAAGTGGCGGCAGGAGGAACACCGTCAGTAAACCAGGGAGGATTTGCAGGCCCTCAACACCACCATGGTCTCCATAGCAGGGGTGCTGGCAGATATATTCAAAATCATGAGGGAATGGACAGCACACCAGCAGGCCCCTACCACTAGTCAGTCTACTGACCAGCCCACCACATCCGCTGCAGCTAGTGGACAGGAAGCAATGCCACAGGACTCACAGGCCACCAGCACCCCTCCTCCTGCAGAAGGTGAACCACCCCGCAAACGTTCCCTGCGACCCGGACAGAAGCCAGAGACACTTGCCAAGACCACCGCCAGGAAATGAGACCCTCCTGAATGTCCCCCTTATGTCCCACCTTGTCAACTTGTCCACTTTGAACTGCATTTGCTCCCCTTCCTATGGCCCCTTGGACACTGGACCTGTGCTACAAACAGATTGGAACAATATCCTGGACTAACCTCTACCGTCATCCCATTCCATTGCACTTTTCCATCAATTATTTGCACTACAATAAACACAATTGAACACAACCTAAGTGAAAGTGTTTCATGTGATGAAAATGTGCATACATGGAAACAGTTACATCTTGTGCAAATGATCTGAACACTGTGATGGCATACATTTTAAGACCTGTATCTGTCTGTAGACATCACATCAGTGCACTGTTGTCATATCACCAATATCTGCAAAATGAGAAGCCATAGGTGACTGTAAGTAGATATGGAAAGATTGTTAATGCCATCCTGCTACAGCCACACAGAACACATCAATAATCAGAGGAATGGTCAGTTCCACTGCCTCACCTGTGTGTCATTGGCTGTATTGACGTATAACAGATGCTCCCCTTCCCAGTCAAAGTCATAGAGAAATTTGGAGGAGAACAGCAATCTGGACCCTTCCCAATCTGGATTCTGCAGCAACCACAGCACCAAAACTACCCTTATTGCCTCCACCGATGACATCAGAAACATACTGGACAATGGTGAAACCGTGGCCCTCATCCTCCTGGACCTCGCAGCCGTGTTCAACACCGTCTGCCACCACACCCTACACATACGCCTCAGCAATGCAGGAGTCTGCGACAGAGCCCTGGACTGGATCACCTCCTTTCGCACCGGCAGAACTCAGAGAGCCCTCCTCCCTCCATTCCGCTCTGAAGCCACCAAAATCAAGTGCGATGTACCCCAGAGTTCGTCCCTCAGCCGGACCCTCTTCAACATCTACATGGCTTCGCTCTCCATCATTGCTCAATCTCACAACCTCACCATCATCTCATACGCCGATGACACCCAGCTGATCCTCTCCCTCACTAAGGACAACGCCAAGACCAACCTCCTTGAAATAATGAAGGCCATTGCCGAATGGATGAAGAACAACTGACTTAAAATGAATTCCGAAAAGACTGAGGTCATCATCTTCGGCTCCACCCCCTCCACATGGGATGACTCCTGGTGGCCTGCCACACTAGGAACTGCTCCGACAACCACCGACCATGCATGCAACCTGGGATTCATCCTGGACTCTTCACTATCTATGACCCAGCAAGTCAACGCCATCTCATCCTCCTGCTTCAACACCCTCCCCATGCTCCGAAAAATCTACAAATGGATCCCCATGGAAACCAGAAGAACAGTCACCCAAGCTCTCATAAGCTGCAATCTGGACTACAGCAATGCCCTTTACGCAGGAATCACGGGCATCCAGAACGCCTCCGCACGTCTCATCCTGGATATCCTCCTCCACTGCCATATCACAGGCCACCTGCGACACCTGCATTGGCTCCCCGTCAACAGGAGAATCCCCTTCAAACTCCTCACCCACGCTCATAAGGCACTGCACAACACATGAACAGATGGCTCTCCTTCTACACCCCGATCTGACAGCTCCGCTCTACCGACTTCGCCCTTGCCACTGTCCACGCATCTGCAGAAAAACCACAGGCCACAGATCTTTCTTGCACCTCGCCACCAAGACATGGAACACTCTTCCAACCCACCTGTGTCAGACCAAGGACCTCCTTACCTTCCGGAAACTTCTCAAGACTTGGCTGTTCGAGCAGTAGCAGCCCCCCTCAGTGACTTGAAACCCTCACATGTGAGTAGTGCGCTTTACAAATTTCCTAATTGATTGATAGATGTTCTGTTGTCCACTTTCTCATCCTCTGCCTCCTCATCCTCACTGTCATCAGGGTCCACTGCTGCCACAGGGGCATTTCCAGTCTCCTCCTGCAGATAAGGCACATGTCATCTGAGGCCCAGGTTGTGCAACATGCAGCATGCCACCATTATCTGGCAGGCTTTCTCTGGTGAGTAGCACAGGGATCCACCAGTCAGATGCAGGCATCTGAATCTGGCCTTAAGGAGGCAGAAGGTCCTTTTGATTATGCTCCTGGTTCACCCATGTGCATCATTATAATGGTTATCATCCCATGTCCTGGCATTCTTCACAGGGGTCAGGAGCCAATATAGGTTTGGGTAGCCAGAGTTACCTACAAGTATTGAGGCACAAACATTAGCATTACACAATGGTATGGGGTCAACACCAGAAGGAATATACTGACACACATGAGGTGGGGACTCAGCCTCACCTATTAGCCTCACCCTGTGTATCTGTAGTTTTGCCATCACATGTGGATTGCTGCTATTCCTCAGGACGAAGGCGCCATGCACTGACACAGGATACTTGACAGCAACATGGGAGATGTACTGGTCAGCCAGGGTCACCATTTGCACATTAAGTGAGTCAAACTCTTCTGATTTCTGAACACCTGTTGATTTTGGCGTTGGGGGACAAATGCGACATGTATACCGTCAATAACCCCAATATTGTTTGGTATATGTCCAGTTGCATAGAATCCTGCCTTCACAGTGACCAAATCTTCCATCTGGGGAAAAGCAATGTAGCTGCACATATGTTTCACCAGGGCAGACAGAACCCTTACCAGAACAATTGAGAACACCGGCTGTGACACTCCTGCTGCCAAGCCCACTCTCACTTGGAACAAACTAGTTGCCAGGAAATGGAGCACTGATAGAGCCTGCACTAGAGGGGGGATCCAAGGGGGATGACGGATAGCTGATATCAGATCAGGCTCTAATTGAGCACATAGCTCTGTGATTGTGGCCCTGTCCAGTCTATAGGTGAGTATCAGCCAAGTCCACAAGGGGTCTCTTCACGGGGGCTTGTCTCATCCTCCGATTCCTCCACAGTGGTAGGTATCTAAGGGAAACAAGAGAAAGAAGACTGTCATAGTTTAAACAATGGATTCACCACCTCAGTGTTCATAGATCAGGAACGTGATGGGACATTAGGAATGGCAATGTATGTGCAAAAAATGGAAATTACGCAGTTCTCGATTATCTGAATATTGTCCACCACCATAAAATGTCGACCGCCTGTCCTGTATGTAGAGACAGGTGGAAGTGAGATAACTCCACCGGCGTTGTGCGTCATGGAGGAAGGCGGTCTTGCACCACTGTGTTGTTCCTCATTGGATAACTATGGAGTACAGTGGTCAATGGGGATCCCCGGCGGAGGTGATGATATACACTGCCACGGGCGGGACCGCCATTTTCTGTCCATAACCTCACTCAATTATTGACTTTCCACTTGACAACCCCTACACTGCTTGTGCTGCTGTGACCTGTGTCTGGATCCTGCCACGGCCTGTGTGACTGGGGATAGGGCCCCTGCCTTCAATTCAGAGGAGTTGGAGCGTTTGGTGGATGGGGTCCTACCACAGTATGGGCAGCTGTATGGCCCTCCAGACCAACAAGTGAGTACACCTTGGGCACGAGGCATGTGACACGGTTGCATGGAGATGTGTGTGCAAGCACTGTGTCATTTGTGGAGGGTCGTATGTCTGGTGGTAGCGTACATGGTGGGCGCTGAGTAATGTGTGCACCAATGGGGATCGAATGGGATTTGTGGGCCATATGTGTGACAAGCTGTATTGTATGTGTAATGGTGTCCTTGTGTTTGAGTTTCCTCTGCAGGTCAGCACCCATCAGAAGAAGGGATTGTGGCATGCCATCGACAAGGACGTGCGGACCCTTGGTGTCTACAGCAGGCAAAGCACCCACTGTAGGAAGAGGTGTGAGGACCTGAGATGCTGGGCCCAGAAGACCTCGGAGGCCCAGCTGGGGATGGCCTCCCAATGAGGGCAGGGTGCCCATCAGAACCTGACCCCCCTGATGGCCTGCATACTGGTGGTGGCCTACCCAGAGCTGGATGGGCGCTTGAGGGCATCACAGCAGCCACATTGGGGTAAGTACAGTGTGTGTTACAACTATGATTGGTAGGTGGCATGGGAACATGGTGGTGGCTGTCAGCTAATGGGTGTCCCTCAATGCCAGCTCAGAGAACGCAGTGTGATCCAGCTCAAGGGTAATGGGTGTCGCTAAATCTGGTAACATAGCTAGGTTGCTTACCATGTCAGGCAGGGCGTAGGGTGTCCCAGGAGGGCTGCAGTTGGCGGTGTTTGGCTCTCATCTTGCAGTGGTACCTAGCCAATGTAATGCCAGTGCAATGCATGGGACACAATCCTGATCCCTGGGTGTGGCGGTAATTTGTATGCCATATGTGGTATTGGTACTGTAATTTGACCCAGTGCTCCCAATCTTTCTACACTCCCCCATTTTTATTCTGTCATCCTGTCCATGTGTGCATTAGCATCATCTGGCGGAGGTGCAGGGGCACCGGCAACAAAGGGAGTAGCATCCCACAGGACCCAGGAAGCAGAGTCCACCAACTCTGAGGGAACCAGTGGAACGGATGGATAGGGGAGCACTACGGCAGAGACAAGAGGTGACAACACTGACTCTGATACCTTCTCCGATGGAAGTTCTATAGTGGTGGCAGACACCTCTGGGACCACCCCAGCTACAGGTACAGCCGCCACCCCCGTACCAGCACCACCCTCCCACTAGCCCCTCACTGAGTTACCCATGCCCGCTCACCCAAGAGGGTGGGCATCTCCTTCGCCCCAGGCACCTCAGGCCCTGCTCCATTGAGCCCTGCTGCCCTCAGTGAGGAGGCCATTGACCTCCTGAGAACCATCTCTGTAGGGCAGTCAACCATGATCAATGCATTTCTGGAGGGCATTCGTGGTGTATTGGTGGCCCCACAGAGATCGCTCAAGGATCTGGCCTTCTCTCTGGTGGCAGCCATAGTCCCTGTTCCTACCGTCCCCCCTCCAACTACCACTTCCCAGTCCCAATCTCCTCAACCCCAACCCATCCAATGCACACATACAGACAAGCATGCACACAAACCATCATACAAGAGTGGCAAAGACAAACACAGACAGCACACTTCAGGCCACAAGCACTCACACAAACAACAGACAGTTGTACACACACCAACATCCACTGCCTCCACTGTCTCCCCTCCTCCTCCTGCCTCACTGTCACATCTGCATTCACACCTGCATGCACTCCATCAAGAGCCACCACCACCATCACCACACCAAGCAGCACACACACCTCACTTGCAGACACCTCCACTACATCCATCCACACGTCCCCTCTATCCTCTTCCACTCTGTCTGCCCCATCTCCTAAGAGATACAAACAAAGGCACACAGGCACCCAACAGCCATACACCTCACATCAGCACCCTGCCAATGCACTTGCACCCAAGTCCAGCAGGCATACACCTCCGACAACCACTCCTTCAACCTCCACTTCCACCCCTCCTCCTTCATCCGGCCCCACTGTCCCTAAGAAGCTTTTCCTTGCCCAACTTGACCTGTTCCATCTCGCTCCACCCCCCCTATCTTGCCCATAAGAGCAGGGTCCCAACGACCCAGCCCAGCACCTCAGCCAAACAGCCCATGGGGACAGTGGAGGCACCTCCTAATCGAGGAAGCAAGAGAGGGAAGGATCCCACTCCACTACCCAAGAGAGGGAAGGATCCCACTCCACCCTCCAGAAAAGGGAAGGGTCCCACTCCACCAACCCAGGAAATGAAGGATCCCATTCCACCAGCCAGGAAAGGGAAGGATCCCACTCTACCAACTAAGAGGGGCAAGAGGCCTCCCCTAACAACAGTAGTCAATGTGCCCTCACCTGAGGCTGGGACACAGCAGCCCTCAACTCAGGCTGGAACACAGCATCCCTCACCTCAGGCTGGGACACAGCAGCCCTCACCTCCGGCGGGGACTCAGCAGCCCTCACCTCAGGCTAGGACACAGCAGCCCTCACCTCAGGCTGGGACACAGCAGCCCTCACCTCCAGCAGAGGGCATATTGTACAAGAATCCCACTCCAGAACCATTTTGCATGTTCCCCACCTCAAAGACTGTGGCCTTGCACTCCCCAGCATAGGGAAATGGGAATGGAGCCCCCTCCAGAACCAGTAGGCAAGTTCCTCACCTCAGAGACTGTAACCTTGCACTCCCCAGCATAGGAAAATGGGCATGGAGCCCCCTCCAGAACCAGTAGGCAAGTTCCCCACTTCAGCTGCGGTGCCCCCACCTCCTTCCCCCTAAGGTGCCTGGCCATTCCCACCATCATACCCCTGCACAGTGCAGTGCGGATTACATCAGGGAAAGAGTTGGGGCTTGGACTGTGCTCTGTGGCCATGTGAGCCTTTTGTACTTTGGACAGCCATTGGACCTTTCTGCACAGTGACCCATGTGTATTTTGTCTCATGGACACTATGGTGGCTGCATTCAACCAATTACACTTTCAGTTCTGGAATGCTGTAGTCCTTGCATTATTATGACATGTGTCCTATGACATTGGTTTCCCTCTGCAGCTGGTTGTGTGCATGGTGTGTTTGTGAATGGTGTGTGTTGTGCGTATGTGTGTGTGACTCTCCTTTTCCTCCCTCCCTCCCTTGTGTGCTAGGAGGCTGTACTCACCGTTGTCATCTTCGTCGGCATTGGAGTTCCAGGTGGAGCATGGCGTAGAAGACTATCGGGAAGACTTGAAGTTCCGGTTTCATGGCGGCCTTGATCTTCTCTGTGTCTCCGAGGGTGAGTCTTTCGTCTTCTGTGTTATGTTTCCGCCAGGCTTTTGATGGCGTTGGTACTGCCACGGAAATTGTGGGGGTGTGCTATGTCATAACATGGTGGGCGGTACCTTGTCTTCCGCCTGGCTGTTGATGGCTACCGATGTGGTGAGTGGTGTTTACACCCTGGCGGTTTGTGTGGTACTTTGGCTGTCTATGGGAGCTTTCACTGCCATGGTCATCATTTGGCAGTAATTACCGCCAGCCTGTTGGCGGTATTGCTGCCACTTTATCACTCACTGCCATTGTCATAATGACCACCATAGTCTAAATGAAGATATATATATATATATATATATATATATATATATATATATATATATATATACATATATATATATATATATATATATATATATACATATACATATATACATATATATATACATATATATACATATATAAATATATATATATATATATATATATATATATATACACATACATATATATATATATATATATATTTATTTATATATATTTTTATATATATATATATATATATATATATATTTACACAAACATATATATAGAAACACATAAATCCAAAACAACACCTGGCCCACTAGAAACACCAAAGAAAAAGAGAAACCCCAAAATACTCCCCCCAAGAAGGGCCACTATGTACTAACAATAGCCTACACTACACTAACTATGTTAACCCTACCTATCCAAATACCCCAACTATCTCAAATACTATATACAGGGGAAGGGATGCAGTGTCCATCCGTCCAATTTCTCCTTTAGTGCCTCCTCACTGCAGACTTTACATTCCTCAGCATCTTCAACATTTCCACATAGTAATGTTCAAGTCTGGCAATCCTGTGTCTTTGGGCCGCAAGCTCCGCACAAAATTCCTGCACATTTTGGGACTCAACAAAGAAAGGAACAGCAGTTGGAATTATAGGGGCACTCATATGTCCAGTTGACGGTGATGGTGCAACCCCTGTAGTCCCTGCTCTGTCTGCTGCCTTACACATGCCTGCTGTGTGGGTGCTGGAGGTGGATGGTTCCTTGGTTGGTCCCCCTTGAGGAAAGGCTTTCAGGAGCCTGATAATCGCTCCCACTCATACAGTTGTCCCATCCCCTGGAAGCCCTTCTGCACCAGTCAGGCTGTGGCGGTAGCGTTCTGCAAGCTTGACAAATTCCCACTTCTGGGATGGGGTCATGTTAGCAGCTGAAACCGAAATGGGGCATGTCAGCCAAATGTATTTTATGCAAATGAACAACAGGCATGCAATAGAAACACCATCTGCAGTCATCAAACGTTGGCCAGCACAAATCACAATGACACCTTGAAGGGCAAGGTTCAGACACATCTGCACACCAACCATCATCTCTATGTTGTTCATGTTCAAGATATCAAGGCTAGCTAATTTTGAATGATACCATTGAACCATCTTGGAACATCTTCAAAGGACCATGCCACCATTGACTGAGTTTATCGCACACATCAGTTATGTGACCAGGGTAGGTCACACTCATCTTGTTGGATTGCTCATCAATGTACCTCTTATATGCATCATTGTCCTTAGTTCTGTTGGCATGTACCAAACTCATCTGAGCAAAGACTGTCAGTTAAATGTAGTCTCCCAACAGTTTGTGCCTGATATGGCAAGGACAGATGTCTGGATACACTGCGACATGGAAAATAGATGTGACAGGTATCACATGTGAAAATGCACAATATCTTGGAACAGCACTGGCTAATACTGTACATTGGGGCAAATGTATCAAGCTCCCGGTTTGCATTTCTTAAATAGCGAATTTTAAGAAATCGCTATTTAAGAAATGCAAAATGGGATGTATGAAAATTGCGAGTCGGTAAAAGCGAGTTCTTAAAATTTGCAAATGCAGTTTGCGTGATGCAAATACCGAATCACAAAAAATAGCGAATCAGTATTTGCAAATCGCAAATTGCGAAAACGGCGAACCGTAAAAGCCTGATAACATCACAACCAGGAAGTGAGTCAGCCCATGCTGTTTCCATGAGCTACACCCACAGGAGCAGGATGAGAGACTCAGCCCTGCACTATGGAGGCAGGCTTGTGAGCCAACCAGGACCAAACAGGAGCATGGCCACTGATGGGAATGTGAAGGAGAAAGGTGACAGGAAGAGCAAGCTCAAATTCAGTGAGCAGGAATTGGAGGTGCTCACTAAGGAGGTGGTCAGGAACCACAACAAACATTTTGAGAAGAACGCACTCGAGGTACCTGAAAGTGAGAAGAGTAAACTGTGGTCAGACATCCAGACCAAAATATGTGCAGTGGGCGTTGTGCAGCACTCCTTGGAGGACATACGCAAGCTATGGTACGACTTGCATTTCCATGCCAAAGAGAGGGTAGTCAGCAGGCTAAAGGAGGCAAGGAGCACCGGTGGAGTACCACCCACCCAGACACCATCCAAACAAATGGAAGACATGGTGGAGTCCACACTGCTTCCTGAAGCTGTCAGTGGTGTCACTGACATTGACACCTCAGGGACACCCAGCACAAGCAAAGGTAAGGGCAGTAATGATGTGTTTCCCCACATGTGCATGTACAAATGCCCTTAGAAAATAGCTATTGGCACAATGCAGTGTGATAAGTAGTCCATGCCACATCCTACACACAACACAACAATGCCTTATGAGATATGCAGAATGCGACCCGCAAATTCATGTCGTAGTTGCAAAGAATCGCTATTTTAGTGATTCCTTATATTTGCACTGTGAATGCCTTCCATACTTCGTGAAAGGCATTTGTGCATTTGCAAATGGCCGAATTTTGGGATTCAGACCATTTACAAATGCAAAAACGTTTGATACATCTGGCCCATTGTGTGAAGCTGTTTGCATGACATCATGGGCACAATCTAGACCACCAATATCTGATAATGTTGTGAATGATGGTATGTCATATGACAATGCCTTCTGGGAGTGGTAGTCCACACCCTAAAGTACAACTACCAAATAAATAGCACAATAGTGTTCAGCCAAATGGAGAAACAACACAAAAGACTCTTAGTAATACTATGTCAGTGTACATTTAATTCTACTATGCAACTATTTGTGTAATAATCAAAAATTATATGCTGCACATTGTTGTTGTAGATGTTCCGTGCCCTGACGCAGCAGAAGGTGAAAATAGGGGGGATAGCGAAACACATCCACAGTCCGACTCAAATACCAGTGAGTCCTTAAGTAATGCACCAACTAGACGCAGGGTAAGAGTGTTACCTCTCCCAGAGTATAACCCGGACTCTGATGAAATGCTGAATGAAGAACCCACACTTCACTCAGAGGCTAGAATCACAGTAAGACAGCAGTCCCTACCCCATCATCAGTCTACTCCCCTCAGGAGGCATCATGATGCAGAAAGACAGTGCACTGATGAAGGTGAGGGCCCATCACTCTTTGGTGGCCTTGAAGCTTCCATGCTGAAAGTGCAGGTGCAGTGCCTGCAATGTCAACACCTGAGGTCAATGCACAGGCAGTTGGTGTCAATCGATCATTACATGGGTGCAATGCACAGGCAGTTTGAGTCTCACAATGACAGCATGTGCAAGCTGCATGAGGGACAGCAAACAGCAGCAGAAAGCACAAAGGAGATGACAAACGCCATTAGGGAACTCTGCACTGTGATTCTGCAGGAGCATGTCAGCCACCATAGGCATCATCACCAATTGATGGGCAGGTTGGATGGGTTCTGAAGATCTGTCATTCGGCTGTCTTTGAACCCGCTACAAGAGGTGCCACCGAGGCCAATGAGCGCTCAAGTGGAGTGCGTGGACGTAGGAAGTGATGATGAGGCGTGTAGGGGACTAGATTAACATATAGCAAAACAGTGGTACTATGATGCTAATAGTGTGACACTGATACTCACACCTGTTTGTGTATAGTGCATAGCTATGTCCTAATCACACATATATTACCTGAAGTCAAGGAAATAAAGATGTTACCTTCAGCAATACATATAATAAATGTGGTATGGTCATTACTTACATCAGAAATGGTTGCACGTGATGTCAGCACGTCTTTGTCTGTCCTCTGCTGCACTGCTTCTGTCTACTGGGTGAAGGGGTGGCAAGGGATCACTATCCTCTTCTGAGTCCGGCTCGGTGGGTTCCACAGGTATGCCCCTTGTTGTAGCAATGTTGTGCAACATAGCACATGTAGCCACGATTTTGCATGTTGTTTCAGGGCTATATTGTACTGCACCACCACTATTGTGTATGCATGTGTCCTCTCCACAGCACTACGGGTTGTCCTCTGAGCAGCATTATACCTCCTTTCAACTGGCGTTGCAGGACTCAGGTAGGGCGTCAGTATGAATGACCGCACAGGGTAGGCACTGCCTCCTGGAATGACAGGAGAGTAAAATGAGTATTTGTTATGCGTGATGTAACATTTACATCAATGCAAAATTGTCAACTATTACATTACCCAATAGATATCCTTAGCCAGACTCCCCAGCTAGTAGTCTCGTGTAAATTCCACTGGGCCGAAAGATGGAGGAGTCATGTGTGCTACCTGGATATCTGGCCACGAGATCGGTTGTAATGTTGGAGGCATTGCTAATTACTTGTATGTTCATGGAATGTGATTTTTTTCGATTCAGATAAACATATTCTGTGGCCGATGGTGGACAGATAGCTATATGTGTCCCATCGATGGTGCGCATTACATGTGGGAATCTGGCAATCTAGAAGGTATCGAATTTTGTCTGTAGTAATTCCTGTGGGGTGTTGGGGATTCTTATGTGCTGTTGAATTTTGCTCAGCATGGCATTGAGAAATACATTGAAAAATCATGAGAGAGCATTCTGTGAGACCCCTCCAGCTGCTTCTATAACCCCTTGATAGCTCCCTGAGGCTATTAGGTGCAGGGAGCATAATACCTGCACATGGGTGGGTATACTATTGGTCCTGTGTGTGGTGCCCTGCAGTATGGGTTGTAGATCGCTATCAGGTCAAGTATCATGGCTGAGCTTAACCTGTACTTCTCATATATCTCCTCCTCTGTCTGGTCAAAAATGGTTATGCGCACTCTAAAAATGTGCTCCTGTCTCCACCTCCCTCTCCTCAAACCTGCCAGGATCCTCATCCTCCTCGCCATCACGTGGAGTCCAGCCATTGTGGAAAAGAGGCTGAGTCATTCTGGGACTCTTTATATAGGTTGCACCTGGTTACCAACTTATTTCACTTTGTGGTAAATTGCACATGCAAAAGGCCATTCTGCGAATAATCGCTGTTTGCGATATGTTGATGCGTAGCATTGCGAGATGGAATTTGTGAATTGCATTCTGCGTATCGCAAAATGTGACATGATTTTGCAGATCATAATCTACGATTCACAAATCCAGGTTGTAATTTGCAATACGCAGATTGCTATTCGCTAAATCATGTCACTATTTGCGATACGCTGAATGTGACCCGCAAATTCCTTATATTTGCACTGTGAATGCCTTTCATACATGCATTTGCAAATGGCTGAATTGTGCGATTCGCACCTTTTGTGAATGCAAAAAAGTTTGATACATCTGGCCCATTGTGTGAAGCTGTTTGCATGACATCATGGGCACACTTCAGACCACCGATATCTGATAATGTTGTGAATGATGGCATGTCATATGACAATATTGTAATGAAATTCCTCAGGCCAAACACACATGTCAAGATCTGTGAGCATGACATGGGTTCGCAATGTTGCAACATATGACATATGACAAAGTATGGGGCATTACACAACATGGGTAGGCAAATCTATGGCATTTTCAAGTGTGGTATGTTGACTACTGTCCTGTTAATCTTTGGGAACTATTCACATTGTCACTAACCATACCATGACCTGAGTTACTGTGTGCTACGTGTATCCTACAAAGCAGTACCATGTTTAGACAATAACATTTTACCACCCTGCATACATGTGTAGGATCCTGTACCTGTCCTTACTGAGAGCACTGTGTTTGCACTCTTACAATACGTCCAACATTTACAAGGCCCTTGCAGCACATGTTGCCACCAGTACATTGTTTTCTTGGGAGGCAGACCCTACACACAGTACCAACCATACAGTCAATATCCATGTATAGCATGCAATATCTGTAGTAGCATACATACATCTGGTACATGGCATTGCATAAAACATACAACACCAATCCCAATACTTGCACTACACTTTCACATACAGATTGACATTCACTAGAAGGGTTGTAGTCTGCAGAACTTGCCACCTCTCCAATGGTATATGGCTGGGGTCCACCTCCAAGAAATAACATGAGACATAGCACTGTGAACTTTGAACAATGAAAACTATAAACAACTATTGCACATTACACATGATTTGCTAATGGACATAGAAGTCCTAGGTTACTGAGCACACAAGTAGGTCATTAGACATGTCTCAGTGACATACATTGGTAGGCCAGACTGACATGTACACATATGTGTTTGAACCACATATACATGTCTCAGCTACATTGTTCAAATTTTGTAGATGAGTTCCTACTGCACTGTTTCCAAACATAGCTAATTGTGATCACACTCTGCACATACATGACTCACAGGACACACTCAGCCATGACTCCCTTTACTTCTGCATCAGTTTTCTAATCACATGTATACGACTATGCAACATACAACAATAATCAGGTCCTTAGTAGACATGGACACTTGTCCCTGGTAACCATGTACCTTTGCACTATGACACAGGTGTGTCGGCATTGGTGCACATCAGAGTTTGGTGGCTAACCACAGGGGACAACGACTGGAATATGTAATTTGTCTCCTTAATGGTGCATTGCTGCTCTTGTCATAGATGCTGTTTAGCACAGACAAACTACTCACAGCCCTTCCCTTTGTCATAACTTGGTAAAGGAGGCTCTAGGTCCAATAGACATGTACCCGCAATTGCAAAACAAGAGTCAGCCATATAGATTGTGTACTCATCCTCAGTTCTATTGACTTTGATTCCAAGGTGGTCCTGAAGGTCCCATTCCCAGGCAATGATGTTTCAATTGGTGGGCTGTGCGTTCCACCTCAAATACACCGGTCATGTGGAACAAGACCTTCTCCTTCCACAGCACATTTGCCTCCATACTGTATCTTTGTATGACTCTTCCCCCCACGCCCTCCATATTAGGGATGTAGTACATTATCAACCAGATGAATCCTCCCAACTCAATGGCACTGAGTTGACGGCCCCTTTCCTGACGTGTCCCAATCCAAAACTACAGTCCCTTAAAAAAACAAAAATGAACCCCAAATGAACCCCAACTACCTCAACAGACTAAACTACCCAAAAGACAAACACCCAACAATACAAACACAAAAAGATACTATACACAAATAGACAGGACAAAACAGAGGTCAGGGACACTATAGGGACAGAAGACAGAACAAAAGTCAAGTCTACCAGCACTCCTAAACAAAGCTCCAACAACACACAACCTCTCTCCAGCACAGACAAAAAGACTGTGACTATGAGAGAAAGTGAAAGTAACTTTGCAGTGCCTGGTTCAACACATGGCTGAGCCATTGCATCACTTCCTGGGCTGCTGTGGTATGTTTTTGGGCAAAGCGTCTTTTTTCTGATGCTGCATGCCTATGCGTGGATTTTTGAGGATGCATGATGAATAAAAAAGAGGAATTTCTGAGGTACAGATGGCATGCATCAATTTTTGGCATACATGATTTCTGGAAAATACATGCGTTGGGGCAAAAAAAAATGTATGCACGTCCTTGATTAAATGTATATGTGTATGATGTCTACTGGGAATCATTTTCCTAGGTCTGTGGGTTGCTGTGTTGCCTGTGAATGGTTGTTTCACACAAACCTCTCTTTCATGTGTCCAGTGTATGTTTTGTTGTTTTGTAAGCGTACATGGGTGTAAGTACATGTATTACATGGAACATGCCACACATAGGCCACATTTCCTATGCTTTGTGGACACTACACCTTCAGAGGGCTGTCCCTTGTGCCAACAATGGGCCTCATTTAGAAGGAAATGGTGCATTGTGATGGATGCGCCAGTTTTCTTGCACCTCCCTGCGCTGCCTACACAATGGTAGCACTGTAATTACAATGCAGTCCACCTTTTCACTTGTTAGTCTAGCTGCATCTGAATTTCAGACAAAGTTTTGGCATTTTGGTGGACTTGTATCAAAAACTTTCACACTAATCCAGAAAAACGTAGGGAGGCCCATGGGACAAAGCACAGAGCCACTTTAATGCCTGCCCTTGAGGAGGCATTAAAAGATTATGCTGGAATGATGAAGTGAAATCTAGTAGATTTCACTGCACTATTTCAAAGTGCCTCCTTGCGGGGGAAACGCCTCCCTTGCATACATTGTTCCTTGCTCAAGTATGATGTGGGGCTAGGATTTACAAACTGGTGCAGTGGCACAATTATGCCAGTTTGTAAATCCAGCGTGGAGAGGGGGACAGTTCTGTGCCACCACAGCATCATAAAAAAATTACACTACGGCACCACAAGGGGCTTGTAGATATGACCCTATGTGTTGGCACCTGTGCCCATTGCTTAGTTAGTCCCCAGGGTTGCCATGGACTAGCCTTGGAATGTGGGCCACACACCCACATTTAGGACATCACAGATGTAGGACCATATGTCTCAAAGAACAGACAGCAGGCTGTCAAACAAGGTGGGGTTTACTGTGTCTGGTGCAGGCAAGTGTTGTGTTGCTTAGGACCTTATTTACAAGGCCTTTCCTCCACCACAGTATCTCTTTTGGCAATGTTCCTGTGGCGCTGTGCCCTGCACCATATTTACAATGCAATGTTAAGACACTTTTCATAGCTTAATGCAGCTTTGTTAATAAGGGCTGCCCAAAGCAGTTTTCTGCAGCAAAGGGTGATACAATGGGTGTTGCTGTGGGTATCCCCATGCAACTGCCCTTGCTTTTTGCCACTGCCCCAGTTTTACAAGAATTCATATAAACCTAAGGCAGCGCATATGTCTAATGCCACCCCAGGGTTCGCGTTAGAGAGGTGCAATGATGAGAAGTACTTTTGTTTCTCATCGTTTATTGCTCATTCTATGTGTGCTTCATTCTGCAGCACACATAGAAGGACAGATCCTCATTAATGATTGTTTTTGTGCCGGAAGGTACCCCTTTCTGCACAAAATAATATCACCCCTACAACTTAGGCACCCTTGCACAATGGTGCATTGGCATAAGGCAGCTGATTTAGCATCAGTGCAGGATGACCACTGGGGTGCGCTGGATTCTTGTAAATATGGTGCATTCCTGCATTCTGAAATTGCGCTACTTGGCGCTGCAAAATTTCCTAATACAGTTTTCTGTTGGTTGCAATTGTGCTTGTGCCAATGTAGAATATAACTTCTATTCAGAGTAGTGGCCCTAAGCCTGGATAGCAAACCCAGGGTACAGCCAGGGTCAGTCCACGTCATTTTCAGTAACTACATTTTTGTAATATGTGCAAAATGGATGGCTTTCTCAGACTGTGATTGGACAGGTAATTTGGCTACACACTGTTTGTGATGCTATATGTTTTCTCACATGGGTACAGTCATCAAGCTCATCTGACACTGTGTGAGTCACTCATGCATCTACCACACATTGGAATAAAAATTGTGGACTCAGCAATTTTGCTGCTATTGATGTTACATTTTGGGCTTTCTCTGCATCTTCAACATACTCATCGTCCAGCTGTTTCTGTTCCTCGTTGTCACTGGCCCATGGGAGATTATGTCCTGCACATGTGTCTGTCAATATACAGCACAGTGGTAATGTTTCAATTGCTATTGGTGGGGAGTAGGGTAAATGGTTGAACAACCTATCATGACTCCAGGAGTAATACGTGTTTACTTTGTTAGTCCCCTACACAATGTCGCAGGCCCTGTTACGGCCATGATTTGGTCTCTGGTTGGCTTCCCTGTGGGTGTGTTTGTGAGGAGTAGTCAGCCACAGCTATAGACAATATTCTTTGACATCTGCACAGTGAGTAGGGTAGTTTGGGGGAATGTTCTCTACAGCTAATGGCCCCACATCTATGTACAAGTCATGATGTGTCATGATGTACTTAGACCCTTTGCCAATGGCATTAGACATGCAATTAAATTGATCAGCATGCAACCACTGATTTGTTGGACACTGTGCTATACATACAGGTGTATTGTCCTCTGTGATACATTTGCTAGTTGACATACATGTTAGTGCAAAAGATGTGGATGTTGTGAGTTGTCAGCATTGTTATGAATTGTTCACTCATTGATTTAACACATATATCACAGTGATCAACTGTTGCATTTCCTGATTATTATTTGCAGATCTTGGCATTCAGTATTACTCTGATGCTTCATGTAGTGATTTCTATTTATCTGTTTTACCCTTGGTACAACAGTTCAATGGCAGATATGTGTGTTTTCAGTCAAACATGTTTCAGAGGCATTGCAAACATTCCACTCCACACTTTTCTGAGTTTAGTGCCTTGTGTTCTCGTACTTAGTGGATGACAAAACTGCTCACTCTAGATTAACAACTCTTGGGGCCTACTCATGTTTTCCTGGATATATTAGTTTTTTGTGAAATAGGACTGTGACATGCATTCCAAGACATGTTATATGGGATAATATATTAACATGTTTGACAGTCATGCCTTTATCCACATGTATTCATGTGAAAGAATGCTAGACAATGTGAGCACATCACTGTTCCCTAGCAACAGTATTGTGTATGTCTGGATGATTTGCATGGTCATCCGGTTCCTCTTCATGGTGGACCTGCCTGCTCTTCATCCTAGTGGATGTTTGTTTTCACACAGATGTTGTGCAGTATGGCATATGCCAGGATCATCTTACACACTATTTAAGGTGAATAAAGCAGTCTCCCATCTGATAAATCCAAGCAAAGGAAGCACGATTGTAACAAGCCAGATGTCCTGTCAATAATAGTCTGGATCCTGATATGTGCCTGGTTATAGGACCTCTCCGCATCTGTTTGTGGATGAGCAATTGGGGTCATCACCCACTGCTGAGTGCCATATCCTTGGTCAGCTGAAATGTTGAATGAAAAAAAATAAGTAATTGTTTTGATTTACTGCATTTGCAAACACCCTGCCCATGTGTGACACGTGTATTGGTATTATCATGCACTTCAGTCAATTATGACCACATGCCAGTGTGGTGCAGTTTTCAGGGGGCTGTTCACTCACTGTATGTGGGGTCAAATGCAGTATATGGGCAGATATATCATAACAATGAACTTCTTGACTGTCATATTTGTGCAGCAGGGTTGGATAGTGTCTGATTCCCATTGCTCTCGTCCAATCAATGTTTTGTGTTGCCACTACATGTGTGGTGCAACAGATTGTGCCTGGGAACCTTTTCTGTAGGTTCAACCTAGGTTGTTGGTAACATGCCAGACATGGCTGGCACAGACACATGTATGGGTCCCTGCTTCTACTCAGATGTTCGAATGGCCCTACCTTACATTTGCCCGTGCCTTTGTTTAGCCAGTATTGTCCATGGTAGTACAAATGATGCCATCCACACAGTATGCCCACACACATCCCAAATGGGTGACCTGATTTGACAACTGGAATTTCCCAAAGCACGTTTGCCTGTCACAGTTTGTTGACATCGTGAACATGTTTGAGGACATTGTACCCAAATTGTGCCTACAACACATGTATCCTGCAGATTTGTGGGTGTCAATCTGCAGTTCAGCTACACAACTTCCTGCACTGTAGTATGTCTCAAGGAAGGGGAACTGGAACACATTACTTGCAGACTCATGCTAGCCAAGGCCGGCAGTCTTGCAACATGGTGCAAGGGTGCTTGGATTATGGGGATGATAGTTTTGTGTAGAAGGGAACATCTTCCTGCACAAAAAATAGTAATCATGAGAGGTGTGTCCCTCTTTCTTTGTGTTCTGCAGAATGCAGCACTGTTAGAAATTGGGTCTTTGGTTGGCAGTCAGGATACCCCCTGTCCAAGCAAGGACCCTCACTCTAGTCAGGGTAGGTAACACACAATCCAAATTATCCTGTGTCCACCCTCTGGTAGATGGCACTGAGCAGTCAGGCTTAACTTAGAAGGCAATGTGTAAAGTGTTTGTGCAATAAATCATGCAATAACACAGTTAAGAACTACAAAAATACACCACACAGTTTTAGAAAAATATATAATATTTATCTGATAAGATGCAGGTCAGAATCATTCAAATGCAATAAGTATATTTGGAGATATCACTAAAAACAAATGATATAAAATGTCTTTAGTCTTTTAAAAGCCATAAATGTCTCTTGCAAGCACAAACTACCTGGTTTGCGTTCAAAATCTCTGCAAACAACCGCAGAGGAGGAGATGCTTGGAAAACTGTGAGGTGTGCGTTGATTTCTCGGGCCTCACACGGAGATGCGCTGTTTATTTTTCACACAGGGGATGCGTTGAAATCCAGCGCTAACAGGATAAAGTGACAGAGCCTGCATTGATCCGGTGGGCGTTGCGTGGAAATTTCTAACACACAGCAGGTGCTGCGTCGATTCCTCTCTGGAAGTCACGCTGCATCGTTCCGGTATCGATCCAGTGGGCTGTGCGTCAAATTTCGAGTCCCTACACTGGCGCTGCATCGATCTTCTCATGGCAAAATCAGCCTGCTTCGCTCCTGTGCGGTGTGCAGTGAATTTTTTCACTGCAATGCAGGCTGTGCGTCGTTTCTGGCAGACTAGTCTCCGATTTTCACCGCACAGGGAGTTCTTCTTGCAGACATGAAGTCTTTTAGTCCTGAGACTTCAGGGAACAGGAGGCAAGCTCCATCCAAGTCCTTGGAGAGCACTTCTCAGCACTGCCAGAGAGCAGCAAGGCAGCAGGGCAATAGCAAGACAGCAGTCCTTCACAGAAAGCAGTCAGTGAGTCTTTTGGGCAGCCAGGCAGTTCTTCTTGGCAGGTTGCAGGTTCTGGTTAAGGTTCTCTTCTCCAGGAAGTGTCTGAGTTGGTATTGGCAGAGGCCCTGTTTAAATACCCAAATGTGCCTTTGAAGCGGGGAGACTTCAAAGAGTGGCTTAGAGGTGCACAAGGTCCCCTTTCAGTTCTATCCTATCTACCAGGGTCCCAGTAGCGGTTGTGGAAGTCCTTTGTGTGAGGGCCAGCTACATTCCAGTGACATGTAAGTGTTAGGCCCTCCACCCTCCCAGCCCAGGAAGACCCATTCAAAATGCAGACATATGCAAGTGAGGCTGAGCATCCTGTGTTTGGGGTTTTTCTGAGTGAATGCACAAGGGAGCTCTCAACTGAACCTAGCCAAACGTGGACTGTAAGGCACAGAAGGATTTAAGTGCAGAGAAATGCTCACTTTCTAAAAGTGCCATTTCTAAAATAGTAATATTAAATCCAACTTTACCAGTCAGCAGGAATTTGTATTAACATTCTGACCATACTAAATATGAGCTTCCTACTCCTTACAGATCAGCAGCTACCACTTAAACAGTATATGAGGGTAGCCCTAATGTTAGCCTATGGAGAAACAGGCCTCTCAGCAGTGCAAAAATGTATTTAGGAGTTTTACACTACCAGGACATGTAAACTACACATGTACATGTCCTGCCTCTTGCCTACACAGCACCCTGCCCTATGGGTTATCTAGGGCCTATTTTAGGGGTCCAGAATAATTGAGAGGGAGAACCCACTTGTAATTTTGTTATAATGTCCAAATTAAATTAATTGAAAACGTGCAAAACTGCCCTTGAAGTTGAATCATTTATTCAATTATTTCAAAATAGATACAGCCAAACGGGTACAGCCGTCGCATGTTTCGCCCTCTATGGTGCATCCACCTAGGGCTTTCTCAAGGCTATAAATGATCAAACATAAGACAATCAAAATACAGATGAACATACTAGAACTTAAGATAAAGAGTCAAGAGCACCAATAAGTGAAAAGCATGCTGAGTTCTGATTCAATTGACTTGTGTGAGAGACGAAAGGGAAGGAAAACGCCACCTGAAAAGTCTGTTTTAACAAAATTAAATTTAGTAGAACGAGAGGGAGAAAGGCACCGAAAGGTTGCAAAAATCCTGGCAATCATATCACATTAGATGAGTCAGTTACCATACCACTTTGATACTAGGCGAAGAAAAGACTCATAAGTTAGAAGTACTTGAAAGAATTGAAAAGCGGTGCTGGCAATTACACCTAAATTTAAGTTTGATTACTCAAGATAAAGTCAAACGTGCTCATGCGAAATATCGTGCTCTGAAACTTCAATGGCGAAAAAAAGTAGCATATGCCATCATACCATCAAGATCAGAGGATGTAAATCACAATACTGATTCAAATAACAGAGTACATCATACAATGTTAGGTCTGCAATAAAAGAGAATAAAAAATCATTTAAGTGTGGCATTTGATTATTTACAAGTACAAGTTAAGGACTAAAGTGAAAAGTAAACGTGCCAAACAGAATTGACAATGTAGAAAGCCATTATATTTGTACTCTCTTCGATTCAAATGGTAACAATAACTGGTTCACAAAGAGAAAACATGATCATGTGATGACTACAAAGTGAAAAAATTAAAAAGGAATGTTGATATTTGGTAACCCGTCCTGCGTTAAAAATACTGTGAGTTACGGAATCAGATATTAAACTTGGTAAATAGCCTAGTATTTAATAGCTAAATCAACTTCCAATAAGAGTCCAAACCTAAAAGTAATAGAAGGCGAACACTTACTTCAATAACTTGGTCAGAATCTCGGAATCGAGAAAAGCGACAGCCGTATACCGGAGTTGCGTCTTAAATCTGAGCCATTTTGAAAGAAAATGTACAAGAGTATACTAGTTTATATCCATGTGAGCATGTTAACGCTTATTCCTACATCTATTTTTAGTGTAGGTTAACGCTAAGTCCCACCTTTATTTTTATGGACGAATAAGGAAGTGAAAAGACTAAGATTGTGGGGCGCCATGTTGGATCAATGAAAAAAAAGTAAAAATCATCTTTGAAAAATGGATTAAGTTATGTTTTATCTAAAAATAAAGAGATCTTTGCTAACAAAAACAAAATATTAGTACTTATAGAGCAGCGCTCAAAAGTTTTAGTCACATTCAATGCAAAAAGCTTTTCTCCGAGGGTGAGTGATTTTATTGTTACAAGAAATATTAAAACACAGGACCTTCATGTACAGTGCCTATACCTCTTTTTTTTAGGGAAAAAAGGAGTAATAATGAAAATGAGGAAAATAAATTAATACTAAATACCAAGAGGGTCTACTAACTAAATTTAAGCTCAAAATGTATAAATTGAAAGTTAGGCATTAATGAGAGGAAAAAAGTCTTAACCATAAAAATTGGAAAGTGTCTTGCAACAGAATAAATGAGGATCCCCTAATACAACTTATATACAAATTATTCTAAAGTAACCTATAATGCCATCCAGAATCCTTATTTAGACCTTGTTTTACAGTGTCATACCTGAATTCACCAGCTGGAATATTAGAAATTATGCTAGCAGAATGACAACTGTAAGCATATAAATAGAATTTGCTGCAGTACTCTTTCTATGAAGGCAGGTGTGTAATTTGTCATTCTCGATATAGAGTGTAAGGTCAAGATATTCTACTTTGGTTCTTGAAATTTCATGTGTAATGTCAATGTTCCATCTATTGGCAGTAAGTGAATCAAGGAAAGAACGAAGTAAGAGTTCCTGACCTTGCCAAATTAAAAGAATGTCATCTATGTAACAACCCAAAAAGATTATATATTGAGCAAATTGTTCAGAGTTCTCATTCCATAACCATTCTCTTTCAATAGCTCCCATTAGAAGACATGCATATGGTGGCACAAATTTCGCTCCCATCACCGTCCCCTGGAGTTGGAGATAGAATTGCCCATTAAACCAGAAAAAAGTTGTTCTCAAGGCAGAATGATAACATATCAATAAACATTTGATTGCGTTCATAATGTTGAGCCACTCTTGTGGAAAGGTAGCTTCTAAATGCTTCAATTCCATCTTGATAGAAGTGTATAAGATAACCACATCTATCGTGGCAAGAATATAGTCCGATTGCCAATCAATATAATGCAATTTTTGTAGTATGTCCTTAGTGTCTTTTACAAATGAAGGTAAGTTGTGCATGAAGGGCTGTAATTCAGAGTCAATTAAAGTGCCAATATTATAGAAAATAGAGTTGATTCCTGAAATGATCGGTCTTCCTTTTGGGGGGTGGAACCTTTATGTATTTTCAATGGAACATAGAGAGTAGGAAAGGTCGGATTTTTTATGAAAAGAAAGTTCCATTCTTCTGAAGAGATAATTTGTTTTGAAGCCAATAATCTAGCAGATTTTTTTGTTTCTTTTGAATCTCCCGTGTTGGATTAGAGGAAAGTTTTTTATAGCAGGTGCTGTCATTAAGTTGTCTATATATTTCCTGTAGTTAATGATTTTTATTAAGGATGACAACGTTCCCACCCGTATCAGCTTCTTTAATAACAATCATATTGTTTTCTTTTAGTTGTGTGATGGCTCTGTTATGTTGGGTATTAATGTTTGACGGCAGGCGTTTTTGTTTCTTAGTGTATCTCCGGTATTCTTGGTCCAAGTCTTGAGTTACAGCTGTTAGAAAGATGTTAATTGAATTGCCAGCAGGCAATACTGGAGTAAAAGTCGATTTGATAGGGAGTCCAAAAGGTTGGTGCAATACTGTATCAATATTGAGTTCTTAGGCTATTTCACATATAGATAAGTCCTGTTTATCAACATTTGCAAGATTACTTAATAGACAGGTTGCTTCTAAGTCCTGAGTTGTAAAGTCACTATCAAGCTGTGTTGATTGGAAAGAAGGCTTAGGTGTAACAATAGAAAGGAACAATTTTAGTTTGAGTTGACGTGTGAATTTAAAAACATCAATTCACACCTGAAAGGGCTGTGCCTGCCCTCACACAATGCTGATTCCAACCTCCTGGTGTGTGTCTGGGGCCTGGCCTGGCCAAGACAAGATCTTACAAATAGAGAGACTTTAATTTGAAGTAGGCTTACTTCAAAGGCAGAAAGGGGGTATAAGTAGTGGACCCAAAACCCCTAAAAATTAGATCACTTCTGAAATCAAGGGGAACCTCTGCCAAGGAGAAGAGCTGAAGAGCTGAGGAGAAGTGCTGCCCCTGCTTGTGACTGCTTTGTTGGGCATCCAGCAGTTGCTGCTTCTGCCTGTTAAAGGGGACAAAAACTGGACTTTGTTGTGCATTCCTGCTTGGGAAGAATCTCCAAGCCCTTGAACTAAGTTTGCCTCCTGTTGTTGAAGTCTCAGGGTCATCAAAGACTTACACTGCCAGCACCTGGACTCTCTGCTGAGACTCTTATCCTGCCACAGAAAGCCATGTGGGAAATTTATGACCCACTTTCCGCAACGCGGCTGATAAACGACATGCCACCGGCTTCGCAGCAGAAAACGAAGCTCAACCTGCATCGCGGCTGGTAGATTGACACAATGCAGCTGAAGCAACAACGCGTAACACCCGCTTACAGAGGCTGATAACAATGTAAATCCCATGCAGCGTGGTTTTCTAATACTGTGAGACCGGATTTTCCATGCATCATCCCTGAGCGTTCAAGTCAACCCAACTCTGTGCGGATCCGAGGTGCCCCGTCCAGAAATTGACACATTGTTCTCTTGCAAGGGAGATAAATGATGCATCGCCGACCGGAGAAGGAAATGACCCACGGCCTCACTTGCAAGTAAGAAATTGATGCATTGCTACTCTTTTCCAATGCACGCTCACCCATGCAGCTTTATCTCTGATGCTAACCGGGCACTTTGCGTAACTATAACATTCTCATTGTTTTCTAAGGATTAAGACTCTTATTCTTTTGAAATTTCATATCTTGATTTGTGTATGTTGGATTTTTTGTTGTTTTGGTCTTTTTTGATTGAAATAAATATTATCTATTTTTCCAAACAGGTGTGGTGTCCATTTATTGCGTTTTCACTGTATTACTGTGTGTTTTGGTACAAATACTTTACTTTAACTGAGTGTCATTCTCCTTTACCCTGACTAGAGTGAGGGTCCTTGCTTGGAAAGAGGGTAATATGACTGTCAACCAAAGACTTAATTTCTAACAATAATGAGTCAGGATGTGCTCTTTCAACAATAAATTGTACAGCCCCTCATAAGGGCTCAGTTGGTTAATACTAACCCAGCCCTCTAATGTCTTTACTGAGATGTCCACAAAGTCCAACTGTGTGTTAACTTTCTGGGTGTCCCTGAGCTTCACTCTGTACTGCTCTGGGGTCAGACCACATTTCTTGACTAAACATTTCCTCATGTAGGAGTAAGATTTTGCTTCATCCCCCAGTAGGGTCAGGAGCCTATCCCTCCCAGCTATTTGGATCATTTTCCCATAGTAGTGAACCCCAATACTTAGAGTGGACTCCTCTCATCTCAAAGGCCCTTTCAAATGCAGTCAGCCATTTGTCAATATCATTCCCCTTGGTGTGCATGAGAACTATTACCTTGGGAAGCCTGGAATTGAACCCACCACCCCTGGGCATCTCTGCATCCTTTTACTTTCACTGCCTCCCACTTCTCTCTAGCTAGTGCTAACTTTTTTAATTCCAGGATGATGTAATCTAGCTGAGCTTCAAGCTATTGCCTTCTGAGGGCCCTATCTGGGTCCTTTGTGAAGGAGCCTCTCCTCCTCCCATTAGCTGGAAGTGATAACCTAGCACCAGAAGAAATAGATGAGGTGTCATCATACACCTGCGGAAGGTGGTTGGAGGGGTAACCCTTCCCTTCCTTCTCTGGAGCTGTCTGTTCCCAGGCCTTAAGGGACGTAATAAACTCTGTCTTCCTGATCTTGTTGCTATTAGGTAGGCCCCTGGAACTACACTGAACCCTTAGCTCAGCCACTGTGAGTTTCTTCAGTTTAGCCTGATCCAGCTCTGTGGTATCCCTAGATTTGGATCACGTGAACTTTACAAATTAGAGGGAGAACAAGTTTCAAAAAATGTAAAGGATTGATTAAAAATCAGTTTTAGTCTAAATTTCAAAAACTCAAAATTAATGGCCAGATGGAGCAACTTCCGCATTTGCGATTTGGAAATTGCGAGTATGTGCGACTCGCAATTTCCGAATCGCAAATGCGGATGCAGAACGGTGTCTCAGACACCGTCTGCGACTCGCTATGGGGTCGCAAAGACCGACCTCATAAATAATAATGAGGTGGGTCGCATTTTGCGACCCGATAGCAAGTCCCTGCACTCACAGGGATGGTGGCCTGCTGAAGTCAGCAGACCTCCATGTCTGTGACTGCTTTTTAAATAAAGCAGTTTTTATTTTTTTATTTTGCAGCCCGTTTTCCTTAAAGGAAAACGAGTTGCAAAATAAAAAAAATAAGGAAACCATTTGGTTTCATTTTTACAGAGTAAGCAGTGGTCCATTGGACCACTGCCTGCTCTGAAAAAACCTTTTGGGCAACATTCACAAAGGGGATGGGGTCCCCTGGGGACCCCTTCACTTTTGCAATTGAGTTACCACCAGTGTGACACTGGTGGTAACTGCGAATTGCGATGCGAGTCGCAACTAGGAAGGGAACACCCCTTCCTATTTGCGAGTCGCATTCACAATTTGCGAGTCGGTACTGCGAATGTGTATCGCAGAAGGCTGTTTGCATGGCGCAAACTACGATTTTCGCAGTTTGCACCATGCAAACAGCTTACTACATCTGGCCCTAAATGTTTTGTTCTAAGTCAATTTAGCTGAATTTTACAGATCTTAACTTATTTGACTGTATGGTGTAATTTAAACACAAGTACATATCCACACCGCTGAACACCAAATGCTCGAACGGGGATTATTAGCAGAGATAGGTATGCACTTACCACTGCCAATAAGGTCACCAACGTAATATATAGTTTAATCAATCAATACATTAGCCCCTGGCTCAACCATTGGTAGCTGGCTGAGAGCAGGCAGGCTACAACACACGAGATAGCTATTTAAAGTATTTAAAAACACCACTATATTAAATAAGTAAGACACAACACACAATAAAAGTCCTACACCAACTTATAAAAATAGGATTTTTCTAATATTTAAAATAACACCAAAATGACAAAAATCTAATATTGGGAACCAGAGATATGTATTTTTAAAGATTAAAAACATTCTAGTGCTTAGAATCCTATAGTGCCAAATTGGGACACTTGATCAAGCTTGATCGGGACAAAGTCAAAGTTTGAGGCTAACCGCAATTGAGCCCTTGTCGGATGCACTAAGTGGGAGGCCCAGTTTTACCTTTGGACTTTGAAACTTTTCGGAGGATTTTCTCTCAATGTCATGTGGTTCCCTCCAGCAGGCTGATTTTGATGCAACATCATTGTATTGCTTCTCTGTGAGGCCCCGGTCAAATCCTTGAAGTCTGGAGCACCGGGGCTTCCAGCGGGGCAAACCTGAAATCCAGGCTGGATCGCAGATGAAGTAAGTTGGCTTGACTCCTTATGTTGTTGGGTTTGTCCACTTATAGAGCTTTTTCCAAAAGGTGCTCCAAGCTTCACCACACTTCTGGAACTTCTGCTTAAAGTTCCCCTTGAGGGTTCAAAGTGTCCAAACCACAAAAGGAAGGGTCTAGAAGCTCTGAGATGATCCTTTGAAGTTTTGAACTATAATTCCCACAATGCACCTGACCAAATCCTTAAAAGTCCGCTGGACACACTCCAGGCTGGGGACTTCTTGAGGAAGATGGTGCAGGGAAGATAATTTTGGGTGTTCACTCCTTAATCCTTTTGGAAGCAAAACAAAGTCCTCAGGGCTGTCGTTCCCAGTGTGCAGCAGGAGCAGTCCTTCAGAGTGCGGACCATGGTTCCAACAGGGTGTTGCGTAGGCTATCATTATTCTAATAAGACTACTGGATTTGAGCTGCAGAATCGTCTGCGGTGTGGAAGACTCAGGTGGTCATTACAACCCTGGCGGACGATGTTAAAGCGGCGGTAAGACCGCAAACAGGCCGGCGGAAAAAAAAGGGAATTATGACCGTGGTGGAAACCGCCAACAAAGACAGCCACTTTAACACTCCGACCGCCATGGCGGTACAGACAAACAGCGCGCCCGTCACCACCAACAGACAGGCGGGAGACAAAGTACCGCCCACAGTATCACAACCTGCCAATCCGCCACCTTTTCCAGGGCGGATTCACTGTGGATAAAACACGGCGGAAACACCCATTTCAATGGGAAAACGCTCACCTCTACACACTCCACGAGGAACGAGGACACCATGGAGCCGGAACTCCAAATACTCCCTGCGATAGTCTTCCTGCTCCTGTACGATCATCATCAACGCCGGCGCCTAAGACAACGGTGAGTACTGCACCTACGACATTGGTGAGGGGGGAGGCAAAAGTCAGGGACACACACACGCAACACCCCGACCCTCACCCACTACAACACACACACCAATGCATATCCAAACATTACAGTAACAACCCCCAAACCCACTGGAAGAATGCAAAGACAAAAGGAAATGAGTGCAACCATTGTAATATATCAAAATACAGTAACCAAATATATACAGATATATATACACATTCAACAAAATACACATCACGATTAGTAGTGCAGGTAATGCACCATTCAATGTCCGTGGACCACTGGGCCCAAAATGCATGGGTGAGGCCCACACACGATACCTGAGCAAAACGGAGGTAACACTGCTGGGGCATCAGATAGAAATACAACAGGCACCTCAGGGGGAAGGGAAGCGGGGCACCTCAGGAGGATGACAGCACCACGCCAGATCCACGAGGGGGCTCCATGCCCATTGATGTATCCTGGGGAGTGCAAAGCCACAGTCTCTCAAGTCTCTACAGTGGGTGGCTTGCCCACTGTTAAATCCTGAGGAGTGCAAAGCCACAGTCTCTCAAGTCTCTACAGTGGGTGGGTTGCAAACTGTACCATCCTGAGGAGTGCAAAGCCACAGTCTCTCAAGTCTCACAAGTGGGTGGGTTGCCCACTGTACCATCCTGGGGAGTGCAAGGCCACAGTCACTCAAGTCTCTACAGTGGGTGGGTTGCCCACTGTTCAATCCTGGGGAGTGCAAAGCCACAGTCTCTCAAGTCGATAACAGTCTCCACTGGTTCTAGAGGGGGCCTGGTGCCCAGAGTGCTTCATCCTGTTAAGGACAGACGGAGTGGATGCTGTTCTCCATTGGTTCTGGAGGGTGACTGGTGCCCAGAGTGCTTTATCCTGTTAAGGACAGATGGAGTGGATGCTGTTCTCCACTGGTTCTGGAGGGGGACTGGTGCCCAGAGTGCTTCATCCTGTTTAGGACAGACGGAGTGGATGCTGTTCTCCACTGGTTCTGGAGGGGGACTGATGCCCAGAGTGCATCACTCTCCCCGTGACGGTCCCAGTTCCATCACTGCCCCTGCCGCACATGGGCTAGCGGTGCTTGCCCTGTTCAGCGGTGCTTGCCATGGCGGTCTTTGCCCTGTTCAGCGGTGCTTGACCTTGCTGTCTCTGACCTGTTCAGCGGTGCTTGACTTTGCTGTCTCTGATCTGTTCAGTGGTGCATGCCATGGCGGTCTTTGCCCTGTTCAGCGGTGCTTGCCCTGTTCAGCGGTGCTTGACTTTGCTGTCTCTGACCTGTTCAGCGGTGCATGCCATGGCGGTCTTTGCCCTGTTCAGCGGTCCTTGCCCTGTTCAGCGGTGCTTGACTTTGCCCTCTCTGACCTGTTCAGCGGTGCATGCCATGGCGGTGGCCTCCTGGGCAGCGGGAATGATGGCGGGCTTCTCCACCATGCTGCTCTTTCCAGACTTTGGCGCTTTCTTCTGCCCCTTCCCCACCTTAGGAGGAGTCACAGCTGAGTGTACAGTCCCCCCGGGACCCTTGTGAGCGGCTTTGCCGGCTGGAGTCTTGCCCCTATCCTGTCGGGCACTGTCCAACTTCTGGTGCTTCACAGTGGGGGGACTGGCTGTGCTGTGGCTCCGTGTCACACTGGCTGCCCTGGTGCCCGGTGCACTCCACATACCTCTAACAGGCACCACTGGTTCCGGAGACTTTTTGGCTGAGGTGTTAGTACGGGACCTATGAATTGGAGGGGTGGGGGTGGTGGGAAAGAGGTCAAGGTTGCTCAGGAAAAGTTTCTTACGAACACTAGGACGGGTAGCTGGTGGGGGTTTGGGAGTGGAGGAAGAGGAGGTGGTTGTAGGAGGTGTAACTTTTGTTGATTTGGGTGCAGGTGCATGCGCTGGAGGCTGTCCTGAAGTGGGTGGATGTTTGGTGGGTGTGTGCCCGCGTTTGTGTACTTTGGGAGGGGGCGTCACAGACACACTGGGAGAGGACACAGGGGACGTGTAAATGGTAGTGGGGTGGTTAGTGCAGGTGAGCGGGGTGTGCTGGTGTGTGTGCCGGTGCTGGACCTAGTGGCTGTAGTGGTAGTACATGCAGGTGAGAGTGTAGACGACACTGGGAGGGAGGAGGGAGACGACGAGGAGGGAGACACAGTGGAGGCAGTGGATGTTGGTGTGTCTGTATGTGTGTGATGCTTGCGTGAGTGCCCGTGGGATGTGTGGTGCTTATGTTTGCCTGAGCTTCCCTTGTGTGTTGACGTGTGTGCAGGCTGGTCTGATGGTGTGCTTGGGATAGGCTGGGGTACAGTGGATTGGGTCTGGGTGGAGGAAGTTGGAGGGGGGAGGCTAGAGACAGGGACAATGGCTGCCATCAGTGCTGAGGCCAGAGGTTGCAGGGTTCGATGAAGGGCAGCCTGACCAGAATGAATGCCCTCCAGGAATGCATTACTGTGTTGCAACTCCCTTTCTACACCCTGGATGGCATTCACAATGGTAGACTGCCCAACAGTGAGTGACCTGAGGAGGTCAATGGCCTCCTCACTGAGGGCAGCAGAGGTGACAGGGGCAGGGGCTGAGGTGCCTGGGGCGAAGGTGATGCCCACCCTCGTGGGTGAGCGGGCATGGGGCGAAGGCCGAGGGGCTGCTGGGAGGGCGGTGCTGGTGGGGGGGTGGCGGCTGTACCTGTAGAAGTGGGGGGCACAGATTTTGCTGCCACCACAAGGGAGCTCTCATCGGAAGACGAGTCCGTGTCGCTGGTTGCTGATCCTGTCCCCGCCGTGAAGCTCCCTTCGCCCTCCGTCCCACTGGTATATTCAGAGTCCGTGGTGTGGCCCTCCATGGCCATGTGGGATGCAGTTCCCTCATGCTCCGGTGCCACTGTCCCTCCACCTGATGATGCACAAAAGAACAGGGAGAGCACATAAAGGGGGGGGGCGAAGAAAGACAGGTTGAGTGCATGGCTTACCGGACATGAGCACACATAGATGACACAGGGGCATGTATACCTGTACTTGTCACTCTACAGAGGTGGGGTGGAGTGCCACATGGCCTGCATTACGGAGGGGCCTAGCCTACGGAACTCGCTCTGGCCTAGGGAAACCCACAGCCCTCCTCCTCAACCCAGACACCTTCACTGCGTGCAAAGTCTGCTGAATGATGTTTTACTCACCCCCTTGTGTCTGCTGTGATGCCCTCAAGCGCCCATCCAACTCAGGGTAGGCTACCACCAGGATCTGGAACATCAGGGGGGTCACGGTGCGACGGACACCCCTCCCACGTTGGGAGGCCATCCCCAGCTGAGCCTCCGCAGTCTTCTTGCTCCAGCGGCGAATGTCCTCCCATCTTTTACAGCAGTGGGTGCTCCGTCTCTGGTGGACCCCCAGGGTCTGGACGTCCTTGGCGATGGCACGCCAAATATCCTTCTTCTGCTGGGCGCTGACCTACATGACATGTACAGGGGAAGAAGAGAAGTCATTACCAACTGCACCGTCGAAGTGAGTGGCCCACATCCCTACCCTTGCCATATGGCACATGCATTCACAGTCCTTCATGCTCGCAGAACTCTGCCCCCTTCCTTCTTACAACCAGCCCTCTCCACCCAGGCATAGCCCATACAACTTGCTCCCTGTGTACTCACCTGTTGGTCTGGAGGACCGTAGAGTAGCGTGTACTGGGGAGGACCCCGTCCACGAGCTTCTCCAACTCCTGTGCAGTGAAGGCAGGGGTCCTTTCCCCAGACGCACAAGCCATTGTCTCTTCCAGACCGAGGTCACAGCAGCAGTTGCAGTATAGGTCATCTCCTGATAAAGATCAGGTATCGAGTGATTCAACAGATAGAAAATGGCGGTGACGTCTGCGGCGGTGACGTTTGCAGCTGTGCATATCATCACTGCCGGCGCACTTCGTCATTGGCTCCTGGGACCCATAGGGTCCAATGTTAACCAATGCAGCATTGTGCAGCGATTCTCGACCGCCTACCACGACGGTGTACAACGCCAGCGCAGTTACCTCACATCCCATTGTCCCAGTTTAGAGGTCAGGCCGCCGCCATTTCAGGGGCCCACATGGCTTCATTTTCTATTGCGTCACACATACCTAGGCCTGGACTCAACACACATACAGGCAACTTTTTGGATTATGTTTCGTGTTCTGTGTAGCTGTGGGTACATACCTCTGAGTTGCTTGACTCTGTGGTCGCTGTTGTCATTCCTAGGAACTGTCAGCTGGGACATGTGAGGAGATGGCAGAATCCTCCGGTGTACCGACCGCTGGTGGACCTGTTGACAATGGAGGAGCGACATTTAATCATCACCTACAGGTTTGACCGTGCCACAATCCAGGAACTGTGTACCCAGTTGGAGCCTGACCTGATGTCATCTATCCGCCATCCCACAGGGATCCCCCATCAAGTACAGGTGCTATCAGTGCTCCATTTCCTAGCAAGTGGGTCTTTTCAAACAACAGTGGCCATGGCATCAGGGATGTCCCAGCCTATGTTTTCCAACGTGTTGTCCAGAGTGTTGTCTTCCCTGCTGAAACACATGAGGAGCTACATCGTTTTCCCTCAGGTGGAGGATTTGGCTACTGTTAAAGGTGACTTCTCTGCCCTTTGACATATCCCTAACATCATAGGTGCCATTGATGGGACCCATGTGGCTTTGGTCCCCCCCCCACAGGAGTGAACAGGTGTACAGGAACCAGAAGAGTTATCATTACATGAATGTACAGATGGTATGTTTGGCAGACCAGTACATCTCCCAGGTAAATGCTATGTTCCCTGGGTCAGTGCATGACGCCTACATCCTGCGGAATAACAGCATCCCTTATGTGATGGGTCAACTCCAGAGGCACCGGGTGTGGCTATTAGGGGATTCTGGTTACCACAACATGTCATGGCTACTGACCCCAGTGAGGAATCCCAGGACCAGGGCAGAGGAACCCTACAATGAGGCCCATGGGCATACTAGAAGGGTGATCGAACGCACCTTCGGCCTCCTGAAGGCCAGGTTCAGGTGCCTCCATATGACAGGTGGTTCCCTATTCTACTCACCAAGGAAGGTGTGCCAGATCATCATCGCCTGCTGTATGCTTCACAATCTTGCTTTGCGACGCCAGGTGCCTTTTCTGCAGGAGGATGGTCCAGATGACGGTGTTGTGGCAGCTGTGGAGCCTGTGGACAGTGATGAGGAAGAAGCAGAGGAAGAAGACATTGACAACAGGGACACAGTCGTCCAGCAATATTTCCAGTGACATACAGGTGAGAACACTTTCTTGCCTACTACAAGTACTTTCACACTTCTACCTCTATCCTGTCTGTCAATTTCAAGCAGTATTTGGTAACTGAGTTGTACATTTCCATTACGGTTTCACAGGTGTGGTTACCAACGTGTGTCATCTGCTTGCATTCCTCATGGACTTGTGATGTGTGACATAGGTATGTTGATATTACATTTGAGAACGGATTTTGTCACTGTCATTGGTAATACACATTTTCAAAATCACAGACTGACTCCAGATTGTTTTGTGGTTCAAGGGTGTTTATTGAAGTGCTAAATATTGAAGGGGGGTGGTAAAATGGTGAGGGGTGATGGTGGAGGAATGTCCATGGCAGAGTCCAGTCTATTAGTCTCACAGGTGCATTGCCCATATGGGCATAGGAAGTGGAGCTGGGGCAGTTCCAATATGGACAGGGTTACAAAGTGGGACAGTGGGATGACAATCAGGGTGGTCTCATTTCTTGGCGGGGGTCTTGCCATCGTGCTCTGTCCTGTTCCTGGATCTCAGGGACCGCTTGCGGGGTGGTTCTCCGTCTGCAGGGGGTGGGGTGCTGGTGTGGTGGTCCTGTGGCAGTGCCTCCTGTCCACTAGCGCCAGCGGAGGTGGTGGGCAGTTCATCGTCCATGCTAGTGTCAGGGGCCCCTTGGAGTGCCACGGTGTCCCTCCTGGTGTTAAGTATCTCCTTCAGCACCCCTACGATGGTGCCCAGGGCGGAGCTGATGGTTCTGAGTTCCTCCCTGAAGCCCAAATACTGTTCCTCCTGCAGGCGCTGGGTCTCCTGAAACTAGGCCAGGACCGTAGCCATCGTCTCCTGGGAGTGGTGGTATGCTCCCCTGATGGAGGAGAGGGCCTCGTGGAGAGTGGGTTTCGTTGGCCTGTCCGCCCCCGGTCGCACAGCAGCCCTCCCAGCTCCCCTGTGTTCCTGTGCCTCCGTCCCCTGGACCGTGTGCCCACTGCCACTGCCCCCAAGTCCCTGTTGTTGTTGGGGTGGTGGGTTATCCTGGGTTCCCTGTAGTGGTGGATACACAGCTGATTGATGTGTCCTGGGGATGGAGGTATGGGCCCGCTGGGTGGGTGCTGTGCGGTGTTACCAGAGGGTGGAAGGTCTGTGGTGGGCTGTGCCTGTGCGAGGGGAACCGACTGTCCCGAGGCCCATGATGGTCCAGGCTGGTCATCTGGATCCAGTTGGCCAGAGCTGCTGTCATCACTGTGGGCCTCTTCTGTGGGTGGGGTAGAGATGTCTGGACCCGCCTGTCTGGTGACATTGAGTAGTGGTCCTGCAGGGGTGTAAAAGCATGATTATTGCATCTGTGTGTGTCATGGTGTGCAATGGGTGGGTGAGCGTGTACCCCAGTGCTAGCATTCCTGTGTGGGGGCTTGTGTGATGATGGTTGGGGGGGTGTTATGGGTATGTGCAGTGGGCATGCTTTAGTGAGGGGTGTCCATGCTTTGTGGTGTCATGCAGGGCTTGGTCTTGGGATGTGTGGTTTGTGTTATTAGTACATTAGTGAGGAGTTGGAGTGATAGGGGAGGGGTTGAGGGTGGGGGTCTGTGATAGCATGCAGGTAGGGTGGGGTATATGATAGTTAAGATTTGACTTACCAGAGTCCATTCCTCCACCGACTCCTCTGAGGCCCTCAGGATGCATAATGGTCAAGACCTGCTCCTCCCATGTTGTTAGTTGTGGGGAGGAGGTGGGGATCCGCCGCCAGTCCGCTGTACCACGATGTTGTGTCTTGAGACCACAGAACGCACCTTCCCCCGTAGGTCGTTCCACCTCTTCCTGATGTCGTCCCGATTTCTTGGGTGCTGTCCCACTGCGTTGACCCTGTCCATTATTCTTCGCCATAGCTCCATCTTCCGAGCTATGGAGGTGTGCTGCAACTCTGATCCAAATAGCTGTGGCTCTACCCGTACGATTTCCTCCACCATGACCCTGAGCTCCTCCTCAGAGAACCTGGGGTGTCTTTGCCGTGCCATTGGGAGGTGTAGGTGATGTGTGGGGTGGTGTATGTCGTGATGAGTGTGGTGATGTGTAGTGGTGTGTGGTGTTTTGTGCGTGGATGTTGTGTGGGTGATGGTGTTGTGTGCCTCTGTGTGGTGGGGTTGTCTATGCGTTGCAGTCTCTCTGGCCTCTGTGCTCTGGTATCTTTCAAGTAGAAAATGACCATGTATTAATAAAAAGAATGTTACAACAAACCCAAAAGCTGAAAAGCCAGTACAGTCAAAGAAAGCCACAGATAGTTCCATGGAAAAATAAAGTATGTTATTTTAAGCCAGTTTATCAGCTTACGTGTTTTTGACAGTTCAGGTGTAGAGGAGGCAAATGAGTCTGAAACAGTGTCGTTGATGTCAGCAAAGTATCCAGAAGCAGTTCGTGCAAAGGCTGGAGCCGTGCTTGTAAGTGGAGAACCAGTGGGTGTTTCCCACGGTGGTTAAGAATAAATGACGCCATCCCTCTGTGTTGAAGTTGTGTCAAATCGATCAATTGTTTCTGTATTATTTGTTGAAACAGATGTTAGTGGAACTAATGCTAGATCATTTTCCATCCATCCCAAGCTTGGAGAGGTCTCAGTATTGCTGCTTACAACTTGTAAAGGATTTTCTTCACCAGTAGTAAGAGGGATTCGGGAACTACTGGCTGCTCCTCTTGGTCTGCTGTGCAGGATCGCCACATGGTGTAACTTGACATTGTTGATAGATACAAAGAGTTTTTCTTTAGCACCAGCCAACAGTGGTAGAATGACAGTTCTGTTACCGTGTATTCCCAAGACTGGGACTGGTGCACGATAGGAAGGAACAAACTCCTTTTTCACAGCAACCTTTTCACGTACTAGATCCCCAACTTTAGGAATCCAACCTTTAGGCGTTACAGGTACATCCTTAATTCTTGTGGAGGCAGCACTTGCAGAAGCGTTGTAGTCATGGAACTGTTGCAATTCCTGTAAGACAGTGACACATTCATTTATGTCAAAGGGTGTTTCTGCCACCTCCATGTCAGGACCATCAAGATCTGGAACATAAATTTGGGTTCTGAACAGGCATTCATATGAAGTACGACCCCCCCCCCGGGACCTTCTAGGCAGACTGTTAAGTGCTCTCTGGACTCCATAGAGGTGATTAAGCCAACTACGACCTGTACCTAAGACTCTGGCTGTTAAGGACTGCTTTAAATCACGGTTTAATCACTCCACAACACTATTTCCCTCAGGATGAAAAGGAGACGAGTACTGCAGTTGGACCCCTAATGAAGCCATGGCGTCCCTGAATGCCCTTGAGGCGAAAGCAGGGCCCTGGTCCGAGTGGAAAGCAGCAACTGCATATGTACCAATAAAAACTTGCAAATCTTTAATAACAGCCTGAGTTTCATTTGAGCGTTGTGGCCACACCAATAGAAATCTGGAGCAGGAGTCAACAGTGACTAAAATGTATTTGTATGCACTGTCCGGTGTTAGGGGACCACAATGGTCCAAGTAGACACATTGTAATGGTTTGTTTGAAATTAGGAGGGGTGTCTGTGGTGGGCGTGTAGCAGTGGAAACTTTAATTTGTTGGCAGATGTCACAACAAAGGACATACTGCTTGGCCTCATTGCATAGGCCTGACCACCAAAAATGGGCTTGTAACAATGATATTGCGGCCACCACACCAGCATGGGCAGATGCTGCCCCCTCATGTGCTGCTTTAATCAACTCTGGTGTTATGTCTTTATTTGGAATTTCTCAAACCCCCGCGCCTGGTATCTTAACCTCAGCATTTAGGCAGCCTCCCATTCGGTAGGAATATTTAGCAGGACATTCTTTTGGGCAGGGCATATCTTCAGCCGTAGCTTTCACGACAACCCATATGTCCATGTGTGGTTTCGCACCTAAGAACGTTACTGCAGCAACACTGGCCGTAGCTAGTGCTGTCTTTGCGGCTTCATCAGCCAGTGTATTGCCAGCAACATGTATTCCTACGCGCTGGTGTCCAAGTGTATGTACCACATGGACATTTGGTAGCGTTTCCTTCAGATCCGCTACTTTCCCCCACAGAAGTCTGTGTTTGATGGTGATGCATTTAGAATCTCTGAACCCATTCTGGCACCATTAATGCAGATATTCTTTAAAGGACTGGACAAAGTAATATGAGTCACAAACAATCAGTGTTAACTGTGCAGGATCCATATGCTCCAGTGCCATCACAAGAGTTTTTAGCTCTGCTAGATGTGCTGTGCAATCCCCTAAGTTTTGCGTGAATGTATGCTGTGGACAAAATGTATTATACTCCATGTATCCACTTCGACTGCGCAAGCAGCGGAGTATTGATGTTTTGTGCCTATTGCGGGTTGTGCAGAGCCATCAGTGTACATGACTCTTTGATACTGATCAATAGACAGTGTATTCGCAGGAACTGGGTATTCTACTTCATATTGCAAAAATTAAAGAGTCTGTAATTTTGGTTAAAAAATTTAGACTACATCAAAGTCGTTGCCCATTGTATCCAACGGGGATGTAATGCTGTAGCGTTAGGAACGCTGGCTTAAGTAACAGCCTCAAGGGCTGGAATTGGAGAGACGACAATAATGCATTTGCGTTGGGCCAGAGGTCTTTCTTTAATGACTTACTTAAAAAGTATGGATGTATTAAGTCATATAATGGTTTTATGCGTGATGCATAATCAGGAATTTAAGTTCTGCCAAAATTTAGGAAACCCCTTAGGGACTGGAGTTTTTTAATGGTATTTGGAGGTTGTAATTGTGTGCATTTTTCCAAGAATTGTGGCCCTAGGCTCTTACCTTAACTTGGTAGCTCATATCCCAAACACAGGATGCTAAGGAAGGCTATTTTTTTAATGAATTTGTAGCCAAGCCCGTCTTAAATGTTGCAGTAATTCATCATCCGTGAGATAAATACCATCTAGATTGGACAATGCTTCAGGGTCAGTGTCGTTGACTATTGAAGTCACATGAGCTGCGAACAGTCCTGGACTGTTCTTGTGCCCCTGAGGTAAACGAGAATTTTTTCTGGAAGCCTAGTGCACTGAAGTTAGGTCTCTACTCTCAGTCGCTATATTTTGGCAGAAGAAACCATTGGAAATGTCCAGTGTTGTTTTTAATTTTTGCCACACTATGTTGTTCATGAGTGCTGTGCTATGTGGGTTTTGTATAGCATGTGTAGGTGTATGACTGTTGAAGTGTCTGTAGTCTAAGACTATTCTGTATGAATGGTCCAGTTTAGCTACTGGGAATAAAGGATTATTCATTAGTGAGAGGCAGGGTTCGATTACACCCTGGTACGCCAGTTGTGTGAGGATTTCCCTCACGGGTGCTTTAGCATCATGTTTTATTGGATATTGGGGTTCAGGTTGGGGTTAGTTTTTAATAGGAATTACATATTAGGGGGAATCTTTGTCCCATGCTACATGGTTGCGATATAACACGGGTGCCTGTGCCAATGGCCAATCAATGGCGTAGGATTCTGCAAGTTCCTCAGGAACAAGGGGCGAGGAAGAAGGTTTAATAACATCTTCCCCATATGTGCAGGTACGGACAAATTCAGGTGGCCAATCTTGTTCGGCCAACATAATATCACATATGTTAACCACGCGATCCCAGAAGATTGCGTCTATTGTGTATTCAATGTCTCCTTCTAACTGTAACGTTACTTTGTACACCCTGTCAGGCAGCAGTTTCTACCTGTAGGAAGTCATCAGTTGCTTTCACCTCCAGATTCTCTAGAAGATGCAAGTGACCAATTGTTATCTCTGACGCGCTGTCTAATAGTGCTAGTGCCCACGCCTTGTTCTTCAAGAGAACCCTCTTCTTGAGTGGCATGTCGAACAGCAACTGCTGCCACCTTTTTCTTTTGAAATTGTATTTTTTTAGGAGATTTCTCTTCCTTTTTAATAGAAACCTCTGTTGATCGTTGTGATACTGTCTCGGTTTCACGTGCTCAGTTCTTCGCTCTGACCATCCACCTCTCTCACTGTGTTTTTCCGAAGCGTCCTGAAAGGAACGAGATTGGCGGATATCAGTATATTGATATCTATCAGGCATTTTTATATGATCACTATTTCTTGGATTATATCTATTCTGTGGGGTCTTTGTGTGCGGAGATTGTCTCCTTTCATTTTTAGGAGTTTGTTGTTTTTTATCCCAGCATTTCTTATTACCCTCAGGAGCTTGCTTAGTAAAATCTTTATTAGATTTACCTTGAAATTGTGGTTTTGTTGGTCGGGCCCCCAGACTATCTCGACCAATACTAGAGTAGGTCTTTGCGATAATTTTTGGCAGCTCACGTTCTTGATGCTGTGGAGGAACGTCCTAGAGCCGCATGTGCACAGCTAATCCTTTCAGGCTATTTAAAATAATGAAAGATACTGTGGCAAAATTACCCATAAATTCCACTCCCAAGTCCAGGGCCGGGGCAGCCCCGTATTCATCTTGAATTTGTTTCAACACTTCCGATAAATTGGCAAGTGTCGGTGTACGGTGTGCGGTTGTGTAGAGTGTGGCAAATACTGTTCCCCATGTATGACAGTTGTCTACTGTGGGAACCATCCCGAATGGCAAGCACATTGTTAATATTCTGTGTTTATCGTGAGGTCCCGTATGAGGAAATACTGCTTCCAGCGTATTTATTTTTTGAGCTAACCAAACAAAGTTTCTTCTCGTTTGGGGGGTACTTTAACCATGATTAAATGTACAGTTGCAGGATTAATGCCTGGCGTTCCTACATGTGGTTGCGCCGGGGCAGCACGTGCTGGGTTTGTGTTTAATTTTTCATTACAAACTGTACTAACTGTCTGGATTTTGTGTCAGCTCAGTTTATAAGCAACAGACTTCAGCTACCGTTAGGTTTGCTGCAGCCTGGTGAGGTGTATAAGTGGCCAACAAGGGCCAGATAGGACCATCATTACAAAGAGGACCTAACCTAACAGGTAAAATTGTGTGGGGTAGGGCGCCTTCAAGCCAATTATTATGCCCTTGATAAAATAATGGTATTTCTAAATATGCATATGCTCTGTATTGTCCAGGTGCGTTTGCAAGTGTATAGTGATGAAATGTATTTGTGTTCCCATAAACTGCTGGAAATGTGACCCAAGAATAAAAGAGTTCTATTTTGTAAGCTGTGTGTGAGTCAACAACAAATGTGACTGGACCCCCTGGGCCTTTAAGTCATGTGCCAGTAAATCTGCAGTAAGTGGTGGTCTCATATTCAATCAATCAATCAATCAATCAATTTGTAAAGCGTGCTACATACCCGTGAGGGTTTCAAGGCACGGGGGTAGAGTGATGCTACTGCTCGAAGAGCCATGTCTTGAGGAGTTTTCTGAAGGAAAGAAGGTCCTGGGTCTGTCGTAGATCCAACGGGAGGGTGTTCCAGGTCTTAGCGGCGAGGTATGAGAATGATCTGCCGCCAGAAGATTTGTGCCGGATGCGGGGGATGGAGGCGAGGGCAAGGTTTGCGCAGCGGAGATGTCGGGTGGGGGTGTAGAAGCTGAGTCTGTTGTTCAGGTATGTTGGTCCGGTGTTGTGGAGTGCTTTGTGTGCGTGGGTGAGGAGCTTGAAGGTGATCCTCCTGTTGACGGGGAGCCAGTGAAGGTCTCTTAGGTGGGGGGTGATATGGCAGTGGCGAGGGATGTTGAGGATGAGTCGGGTGGAGGCGTTTTGGATGCGCTGGAGGCGTTGTAGGAGTTTGGATGGGATACCGGTGTAGAGGGCTGTGCCGTAGTCGAGTCTGCTGCTGACGAGGGCCTGCATTACTGTTTTTTCTTGTTTCTGTTGGGATCTATTTGTAAACTCTGCAAAGCATGCAGAGGGTGTTGTAGCAGGAGGAGGAGATGGCGCTGACCTGCTTTGACATGGAGAGTGAGGAGTCAAGGGTGAAGCCGAGGTTTCGTGTGCTGTCAGTGGGTGTCGGTGGGGGACCCAGCGTGGTCGGCCACCATGAGTTGTCCCAGGCGGAGGGGGTGCGCCCAAGGATGAGGACCTCTGTTTTGTCTGAGTTCAGTTTTAGCTGGCTGTCTCTCATCTAGTCGGTGATGGCTTTTAGTCCCTCGTGGAGGTTGGTTTTGGTGGTGTGCGAGTCTTTGGTGAGGGAGAGGATGAGTTGGGTGTCGTCGGCGTAGGAGATGATGTTGAGGTTGTGCTGACGGTCCATTTGTGCGAGGGGGGCCATGTAGATGTTGAGCAGCATGGGGCTGAGGGATGAGCCCTGGGGTACGCTGCAGATGATGATGAAGGCTTTGGATTGGTACGGGGGGAGGCGGACTCTTTGGGTTCTGCCAGCGAGGAAGGATGCGGTCCATTCGAGGGCCTGGTCCTGGATTCCTGCTGCATGGAGGTGGGATTTTAGGGTGTGGTGACAGACGGTGTCAAAGGTGGCTGATAGGTCTAGGAGGATGATGGCTGATGTTTCTCCATTGTCGACGTGGCTTCTGATGTTGTCTGTGGCAGCGAGGAGGGCGGTTTCGGTGCTGTGGTTGTGTCTGAAGCCGGACTGGGAGGGGACGAGGATGTTGTTGTCTTCGAGGTACAGAGTGAGCTGAGTGGTGACGATTTTCTTGATGACCTTTGCCGGGAAAGGGAGCAGAGAGATGGGCCGGAAGTTTTTCAGGTCCTTGGGGTCCGCCTTTGGTTTCTTGAGAAGGGCGTTGATTTCGGCGTGTTTCCAGCTTTCAGGGAATCTTGCAGTTTCGAAGGAGATGTTGATGGCTTTCTGTAGGTGTGGTGCGATGGCTGTGTCTGCTTTGTAAAAGATGTGGTGTGGGCAGGGGGTGGGGCCGCTGGGGACGCAGCGGCAGGAAAAACCAGGCAAAGGAAATGGTGAGAAGGAGGGGGGAGGCGGGAGGGGCCGCAGGGGACGCAGCAGCGGGAAAAACAAGGCAAAGGAAACGGTGAGAAGGAGGGGGAAGGCGGGAGGGGCCGCAGGGGACGCAGCGGTGGGGAAAGCGGGAGTGAAAAAAACGGAATGGAGGAGGTGCGGATGGCGGAGCGGGGAGTGACCTGCCTGCAGAAGCAGGGTCAAAGGTTGCTACCGTGCCGCGGCTGCCATAGGAGGAGGGGAGGGTAGGAGTGGCAGGTGGGAGGGCCTGACAAATGAGAGGGCTGGGGCCGCAGGGGATGCAGCAGTGGGAAAAACCTGCCATAGGAAACGGTGAGAAGGAGGGGGGAGGCGGGAGGGGCTGCAGGGGACTCAGCGGCAGAAAAAAACAGGCAAAGGAAATGGTGAGAAGGAGGGGGGAGGTGGGAGGGGCCGCAGGTGACGCAGCGGCGGGAAAAACCAGGCAAAGGAAACGGTGAGAAGTAGGGGGGAGGCAGGAGGGGCCGCAGGGGACGCAGCGGCGGGAAAAACCAGGCAAAGGAAACAGTGAGAAGGAGGGGGGAGGGGCTGCATGGGACGCAGCGGCGGGGAAAGCGGGAGAGAAAAAACAGAATGGAGGTGGCACGGATGGCGGAGAGGGGAGCAACCTGCCAGCAGACTGTAATTGCTACCTGTTGTGGATTCGCCATGATGAATGGTCAATTTGTTCAGAGAAGGCACACCAAATGGGTATTATCCTTTTAGAGTTCAAGCTTGAATAACCTCCAGCATCAGATTGGTGTTCCCTACTTAGCTGAGGAGGAAATCCTCAATACCACGAACGTCTCCGCATATAGTACTGAGGTGCCTTTGTGTATAGTGAGACAGAGATACTCAGGAGGACCCGAAAATTAGAGCCTGACCAAATGATGGTGGCGCCATGTCATGTAGGCTCTCATTATTCCAATGAGACTACTGGATTTGAGCGGCAGAATCGCCTGCAGTGTGGGAGACTGAGTCTTAACCCACTACAGGTGACACCTGTCGCCCTAATCCGGGTTTTGCTCCGGCTAACTAGCAGTGCCTCTTCTCTACTCAAGAGCAGGGATGATTGGGCAGCCGAGCGCAGGACACGAGGAAATCAAGGTGACTCAGGCCTCATCAGTTTTCTCTCAGTTACATTAGTCTTACATACACAATGACAAACAGAGGCAGTATATGTTTCAATAGGGTTTTAAGGAAGCGACTGCATCTTAGATAACAAAGCATGCACTACAATAACCAGGACCACACAGCATGACAGAATTAGAATTGAGACAAGCAGAGTGAAGCATAGAAATAATGCTACCATATTGTCACTAGAGTCAATAGACTAATCCCTACATAGGCTATATTATAGCACAGCATGTTAAGCTCTAGTTCTGCCATTCAGATTCCCATGGGAAGAAATCATCCCCCATACCTGAGCAAAGGCCTGTAGCGAAGCGTTCAGCAATCAGTATACAGTTGTGGTCCTCTGGGTGGAATCTCCCTCTAACGTGTAAGGGACAGGGAAGTATTTACATAATAAAACAGCTGATGTTCTGAGAAAATGTTCCTACGTAAAGATGTGTTTTTCTATGAATACCAGAGACAAAACTTTTACCACATTCACCGTCAACCTATTTTACTGCAGCCTTGAAAGAAGCACAGAGTGAACAAGAATGTCTTGTTTGAGAACGTAGTGCTGGCTTAAGCAAAAACGGCTAGATAGAAATAAATAAAACAAGACCGTAAAAGAGGCTATTGTTAAAAAAAAATGAAGCCTATGGCCCTGCACCCTCATTACAGCCCTATGTGACTGTTGTTCTGCTACTGTCCTTCACACCTGCCCTGAACAGTTAGCTTTCTGTCCCATCCACCTTCTCCCTCTCCTCTGTTGTCGGAGTCCATGCACCAGCCCACTCCATTCTGCCCTGCGTGGTCCGATGTGCTGCCAGTGCTCCCCATTTCGATTGATGTCTCTGCCCACTCCTCCTGCCTTAAGTTGCATATTTCTATGCTCCATCATTGCCCTTCTGCTTAACTTATGTGCTTAGCATGCTGACCTTACCCTTCTTCCTCCTGTCTGCTGATCAGATGACTGCTGCCTGTCCCTGCCACCTCCACCCTGCCTGTCTGTGTTCCAAGATCCATGCCTCTATTTCCTCCATTCTGTCCTCCATGGTCCATTTTACTGCCACTCCCTTCAGCCCTCTATGCTCTGTTGTGCTGCAACTGATTCTCCTGCCTACCCTGCATGGTCTTTTGTGAAGGCCCTTCTGCTGCCCTCTCTAGTCTGTGTACAGCCCCTACCCACCCTACCCTTCTGACATCAATGGTCCTTCATGGCTACCCCTACCTTCTCCCTCTTGCCCACCATGGCTGTTGTGCTGCCACTAACCCTCCCACCTGCACTGTGTAGTCAGCCTTGCTGCCCCGACCCCTTCCCACCCTCCTTGTGTTATCTGTGTGTATGCCATCATGGTCTCACTGTTCCCCTCCATGGTGTTTTGTGCTTCCAATGCCCATCCTGCCTGCCCTCCATGGTCAGCTTGCTTCTCCAGCCCTGGGACTAGACCCTCAACTTTTCTACCCTTTCTATCTCCTTCCTCCTTTTCTGATTGTTTTACACCCTTGGTGTGCGTTTTTGCCCCTTTGGAATCTCTCCAGTTCTTGTGAGAAGGGTGATGGGCCTCACACTAAAGGGATGTCCTGAGCCTTATTACTAGATGTGGCACTACCTACTGATGTCAGGGAACTATTCCTGGTCGATTTTGATTCCACACTGTCCTTCCTAGCTCTTTTCCTGTCATTGGTAATGTTAACATTATTATATTTTCTGGCAATACGTCCCTCTCTAAATTCCCAATCATTCCATTTGATCTTTTTCAATATTTTATCCTTGAGATGCTCTTGATGTTCCTGTATAACCTTATTCAAGATATCATAATTTTACATGTGTCAATTCCTTTGAATCTATTTCATCAATCTCTTTCTCTAAATCCTCTATCTCAAATTTTATTTTCCAACCTTAATATTGGCATGCTTGATTAGTATGTGAATCATTGTACAAAAGGCATCCTGTAAGTTACTCTTCCAGTTGCCAGAAGATCTTCATCCAATTTTGGTAAGCTCAAAATACGCAAACCCCTTAATATTTTCTTATTGTCCAAGTATTGCTGTAAGGGAATGTCATCCCACCACCTCACCAGCTCCTGCTGTTTTAGACGTTCAAGTTTTCAAAATGTAATCACAGTCCTTCATTATGTTGATCTTTAATCATTGACACACTCGAGGTAGATCTCTCAACAAACAGATCCTCGGCCAATTCCTCCCTTCTATCCTTCATTTTCGACATCCTTGTATGTCACTCGTATTGCAATGTATTACAAAGAGTCCTGGATAGGGAGTGCAGTAATGTCCAAAAATAAACTGGCAACCACAAGCTAACAGTAGACACCAGTGACCACACCTCCCACAATGTTCCACATACTAAAGTTCAGTGCACTCTCACTCCAGCACTAGCCATTGAGTGATACTGCTGCTAGGCAGAGACATATCGAAGATAACAATAAGGGTAGATGCACCCAATAAAAAAAAGTCAAAAATCCTCAAACTTATAAAGTCTTCTTTATTAAATTTTCCTTTGTTCCGTAAAGACAGCTAAAGAGACTCAACTTCCTCAGAGCTATGAACATATGCACAAACATATATTATCAAAATCAATACCCCAAATACAACAATATTTCCAAAATCATAATAAAAACACTATGGAAAGTATGATTATACATCTTTTCCCACACCATTAAAAATACACGTGCAAGCACACAGCATGAATATGCACAGGAAAACCACACTACAAAGAGGTCCTCACACAAAAACCTCCAAGTGTCGTAAAGCGCATAAACAAACCCAATCATGAGTACAACCATTCATTAATGGAATTCAGGTATCAAACAAAATATGTACTTGAGAGGAATAAGTCCAAAATCAGGATTACAGTTGCACATCCCAATACGCTATCATGCTTGTACCACCCAAAAGGAGAGGTCGGAAGTCCTACACAGTCTGGTTAAATCATCAGATTTGTGAAGACTACTTCACATCCCCCAAAACAACATTTCTATATCAGTGACATACCTTAATTTATCTATAATCTGATAAGGCAATAATTTAGTAACATCTGTATATCTCAGAATCCTCAAGCTTCTGTTTTCCACATATATGAGTGGATCTGATAATCCTCACACATAACTGGGTATAGTGTCCCCCAGGATGCCACCTAAAAGAATTTGAAGATATAATAATAGCAAATAATATCTCAGTGTGTAAAGCCAATCACACCGCTTCAATGTCACCACATTTCTTGAATTCTTACATATGACAAATGGTATTAGAAAGAAGGTAAAAAGGAAAGTCATAATTGCCTATTCCAACAGTGTTACTCCATAGTATCATATGCTATTTATCACATCCCGCTTCAGTAGCGGTATAGGCATTGCTGTGTCTGCAATAAAAAACAATGCGTGTCTCAGAGAATAAACCATGGAGTTCTATCTGTATACCATATGACCTCTAGGCAAAATAATATTTCATAATCAATAGAGCACAGAGTTATGTCTGGATACATTATGACCACTAGGCATAATCAGAACAGCATAACAGCAGTAAAGATGTGATTATAATAAAATACTTAAATGCCTAGTTCATACGAAAAATATTGCAAAAAATATCCTCTATGTACTGCACAGAAAAGGCGATGTGGTCATCAAAATGATGAATATTACTGACCACCTGTGCCTCCCATAAGCCCAGATAAAGACCCAAGCAGCTGGGGGCAAAACAGGTGCACGTTACTGATCTCTGGATTTGGCAATTGACCTCCTTATCAAAATGAAAACAGTTATTGGTTAGGCCGTATTACATTGTATCAATCAACATCTATGTATGAAAAAGATATAATAGTGAACGAGCTCTGACAAAATGCCTGCATGCTTGTAACCACAAATCATGAGGAATACATGTATAGAGACTGTTAACATCCTGACAGATAAGCTCAGTTTGTCCTTCATGCTTTGGAGGAGAAGGAAGTCTCTTTGAGTTGTGCTCAGCAGAAGTATACTTATCTGGAGTTGAAATAGACTGGTGTGGTACTTTGCATTTAGCAATATATTTCAAAAACATTGTTATGAAGTGATAGTAAGTGTACTACTGTTGGAACACTTCTTTTATGGTATGTTTAAAGAGTGAAAAGCCATTTGTGGAGGTGTAGATGTGTTAATATATGTTTTGATTTATTTCTAAGTATTATAATGTCGAGAACTGTGAGCAAGGTTTGCAGATTGTGCTGAAAATGAAATGTACAAACTGTGTGTACATGTAAGTAAAGGAAACCGTTTGTCAATAATGTAATAATGCAAGCTGCACTGTTGTTATGAATTTACTTTAACCCTATGAAATGTTTGAATGGTGGTATTGTTATTTCTAGAGTGAAAAGCTGTGGTGCGTGTTAGGAAAGGTGTTTCAAGAGGAATGTGTTACTTTATAAATTTTTATGAAATAAGGTTTGATGACATGTTCTAATTTATTTGTGAAAAAAGTGCACTGGGCAAGGGTGTGATTTTTTTCAGGAGAAATGAATAACAAGTTACTGGTGCATTAGATATAGATATGTGAGTGTGGGTGAAAACTGTAGAAATGTTTACAAAACATACTGATAAACCACTGTTATCAATTATTGACTTGTATGTAGCCTTTACCTTTTTGGTTATTTTGTCTTTTTTGAGGATAAAAATGGAAACTTGTCTATGAGGAAATAAATATCTGCTTATATAAACAGCAAAGAAGAGCCTTGTTAAGAGACACAGGATTATTGTGCTGTTCAGGTATAGGTAGCTCTTTAGAACAGTGTATTAAGGTTGGAAGGATGTGAAGTTGCATGAACAAATGAGTACGTCAGCAGCATGAGCTAACCCTGTACGAGCTAGACTTTGTGAACTATATTTATAGATATGCTGCTTTGCTGAGACTTTATTACCACCTAGCCTGCCATTACATAACACACATCTAATGATTATTTGGTAGCCTAAGATGGTTAAACGACTGAAAATGAAGTGCTACCAACATCAAAATCCAGTAGGCAAATAAAGTGAAAAGTGAAGAGGTGTTTTTAAGAGGTGCTTATAAGTGTCAAAATTTTTTATGTATTTTAAAGTTGTTTTTTTATGTTATAGTTGTTTATATTGTTTATTAAAGTAGTTATTTTAGTGTTGTAACAATAATTAAATTCAATGTTACTTTGTATTAGTTTCTATTGGAAATGGTCTTTCTGCAGGGTTCACCCCCAGATTTTTTGCCTTCCTCCTTCTCTTTTTCTGACCTCATTTTTGCTGGCTTTGGCTCATACCCAATTGGCTTATTTAATTTACTTGTAAGTCCCTAGTCAAGTGCACTATATGTGCCAGGGCCTGTAAATTAAATGCTACTAGTGGGCTGCAGCACTGGTTGTGCCACCCACCTCTGTAGCCCCCTAACCATGTCTCAAGCCTGCCGCTGCAGTGCCTGTGTGTGCCGTTTCACTGCCACTTCGATTTGGCATTTAAACGTACATTCCAAGTCTTAAACTCCCCTTTTTCTACATATAAGTCACCCCTAAGGTAGTCCCTAGGTAGCCCATAGGGCACGGTGCTATGTAGATAAAAGGCAGGACATGAACATGTGTGTTCTATATGTCCTGGTAATAAATCTCCTAAATTCATTTTTACAATGCTGTGAGGCCTGCTCCTTTTATGGGATAGCACTGGGGCAACCTCATATACTGTTTTGAGTGGTAGATCCTAATCTGAATGGAGTAGCGAGGTCATATTTAGTACGGCCCGAATGGTGATACAAAATCCTGCTTAATGGTGAAGCTGGATCGTATATTACTATTTTAGAAATGCTACTTTCAGAAAGTGAGGATTTCTCTACACCATTATTCTTCTTTGCCTTCCAATGCACATCTAGCTAGATTTAGTTGACAGTTCCCTTGTGTATTCACTCAGACACACCCCAAACACAGGATACTCAGCCTCACTTGCATACATCTGCATTTTGAATGGGTCTTCCTAGGCTGGGAGGGTGGAGGCCTTGACATTTACATGTCAAAGGACAGTAGCCTGCTGTCACACAAAGGACTGCCACACCCCCTACTGGACCCTGGCAGACAGGATGGAACTGAAAGGGGACATTGTGCACTTCTAAGCCACTCTTTAACGTCTCCCCAAATTCAAAGGCACATTTGGGTATTTAAGCAGGGTCTCTGACCCTACCAACTTAGACACTTCTGAGGTAGACACTCTACCTGACAAGACACTTCCTGGAGAACAGAACCTGAACCAGCACCTGCATCCTGCCAAGAAGAACTGCCTGGTTGCCTAAATGACTCACCTGACTGCTGTCTTTGAAGACTGCTGCCTTGCTGTTGCCCTGATGCCTTGCTGCTCTCTGGCTGTGGTGAGAAGTGCTCTCCCAGGGCTTGGATAGAGCTTGCCTCCTGTTGTCATAGTTTGGACTCTTGCTCTAGACATGACTGCTGGTTTAAGGATGACAGTACTTATGTTTGTAGGCGACTATGCCCATCCAACAACCAGCCGCAGCTGTCGTCCCAACCCTTCCAGCTCACTAGCAGCACTTCACCAAAAACCCAAATAGTAAAAGGTGATTTGTGGGAGCCTTTATGCATGGACTCGAGAGTAAGACTTCTCAGGGAGTATCGTGGTTAAATGGAGATTACCCCTTTCTCACAGATACATCATGTCTCACCCAAACACCGACAATAATGAAGATGCAGTAAAGTTTCAATAGTTTTTATTTAACACAACTGCAATCTGCGATAAATTGCATTGGCTGCAATGATTAGGATCATGAGCAGTGCAAGAAACAGAATTGTAAAGACAAGAGTCATTATTACAAAGACCCCCAAAATCTTGCAATAGCATGAAAAGACATAAGGTGTGTAATATATCCTAATACCCTAACATGATTGGACTAACCTCCTACTTTAAGGAGAGCTGGGTTTGTTAAACCTAATCTGCCAATTCCATGTCCATGAGAGGAGCCCCCAACCCTCGTTACCTTGGAATGAGGTCTCTATCCCACACTCCGCAGGGACACGAAGACTGGGTCAGCGTCAAAACGACGTGCAGCATCGATATCAGCGATGGTGGCGATGCCCTCTGGTCGGAATCCCTCTGATTATCTGTCTAAAGTGTGATGTATTTATACAGATATACTTGGACCCCTGACATAGGTGTGTTCCCAAACAATAGATAACAGACATGCTTGGGGTGGCAATTACTATAAACAATTCCCTTGAAAGTATGGAGAGGGAAAGTCCCTAAGTGTGAACACCTACTGTTTGTTTATCTTTGTCACTTGATTTTGATGCCTTAGCGCAGTGGCACTTATAATGCAAAGCATAACAAATGGCTTAACTATTAACAAGGCAGCCATTTTAGAAGAATTACATGATTAAATGGGCTAAGACAGAGCAAGCTAAGTAGGTTAAAAGTCACTAGGTGACGGGGGCATGAGTCTGCAAGCCAAAGGCTAAGCTAACTCCTGTTATCCCATTAAAACAAACTAGGATTCAATACAGTCTTCCCTGAAGTATCAGGACCAATCTCGACAAGAAGGACTCCTTGTGCAGCTAAAATCGACGCACAGCCTGCCAAAAACAACGCACAGCCTGCATCATGGTGAAAAATTCACTGCACGGCGAACCAGAATGACGCAGCCCGACTTCACAACGAGAAGATCGAAGTAGCGCCAGCGTAGCGACTAGAAATTTGACACACTGCCCACTGGATCGATGCACACCCGAGCCAGAACGACGCAGCCCGACTTCCAGAGAGGAATCAACGCAGCGCCTGCCATGCGTTAGAAATTTCCACTCAAAATCCACCGGATCGACGCAGCCTCTGTGACTTCGTCCTGTCAGTGCCAGAAATCCGCGCATCGTCCACAAGGCGTCCGAAAACCCTGCAACCCTGAGAGGATCCAGGACCGAGCGCCCGAAATCGTCGCACAGCTGTCTGCTTGAAAACTACACAACGCATCACCGTGTGTGGCCACACATCTCCTACTCTACTTTCTTTGCAGAGTTTTTGAACACGAACCAGGTACTTTGTGCTTGAAAGGGACATTTATTGCTTTTAAAAGACTAAAGACACTTTTTATCACTTTTACAGTGATATCTCAACATATACTTATTGCATTTTAATGGTTTTGATCTGCATCTTATCAGATAAATATTATATATTTTTCTAAACACTGTGTGGTGTGTTTTTGTGGTGCTATACTGTGTTATTTCATTATTTATTGCACAGATACTTTACACATTGCCTTCTAAGTTAAGCCTGACTGATAAGTGCCAATCTACCAGAGGGGGGGCACAGGTTAATTTGGATTGTGTGTGACTTACCCTGACTAGAGTGAGGGTCCTTGCTTGGACAGGGGGCAACCTGTCTGCCAACCAAAGACCCCATTTCTAACATTGGTGCCAGCGCTGAGATAGGACTTGTATTTGTGCAGTCACATACAATAGCTAAGTGTTTACTACCTACCCACAGTTAAAGGTCAATTTGATTTTTCTACCTGACATTGTTTAAGTAAAATCCTCACTCAACATGTCTCTGGCTGGGTCTCAAAAAGGAGATGAGAATTTTGACCTAGCCACGCTGGAGACATACAGGCCCTCATTATGACATTGGCTGTAAATCCCACTTACCGCCATGCCGACTGCTGCCAACATAACCCCGCCGCGACAGATAACCCCCAACCATATTATGACACACACATACCAATCCGTCACTATACAGCCACACACACAAGTCCACCAGCCCAAAGGTAAGTGATTAACTGGCGGTAGCAAAACCCACACCGTTATGCCAACAGAACAACGCCTATCAAATTATGACCCACGAATCACCACAGCAGACATTCAACCGCAGTAAAACATTGGCGGTACTTACCGCCACTTTCAAAATACACACACTACAAACAAAACAACACCACATTGGATGATTCAAACTACACACACCTGACACCCATACACATACCACACCCACACCACTATAAAACACACACCCACATTACCCACAACCCTTTACAACTACACACAATTGCCAACAGAGAGAGCTACAGCAAGAGCACCCACACACCCAGAGCCACCTAACACCATCACCTATACATCACCCTAGCACCTTACATCACACACCCCAACACATCACCCCACACACCCTCACCCACACCACTCACACCACACCCATGGCACCACAACGACACCACAGGTTCTCAGAAGAGGAGCTAAGGATCATGGTGGAGGAAATCATCTAGGTAGAGCCACAGCTATTTGGATCACAGGTGCAACAGACATCCATTGAAGATGGAAGATGGAGCCATGGTGGAGAATCATGGACATGGTCAACGCCGTGGGACAGCACCCAAGAACAAGGGATGACATCAGGAAGAGATGGAACGACCTATGGGGGAAGGTGCGTGCTGTGGCAGCAAGACACCAGCTCGCAGTACATAGGACTGTTGGTGGACCCTCACGTCCTCCCCCACAACTTACAACATGGGAGGAATTAGTCTTGACAATCATGCATCCTGAGGGCCTGGCAGGAGTAGGAGGACTGGACTCTGGTAAGTCAAATCTCTAGTACTATCACCCCCCCTACCTGCATGCCAGCACAAACCCCTACCCTTACCCTCACTCAAATCAGTCCACCACCTCCCACATACCCCAACATCACAAGCCACTCATCCCAATACCAAGCCCTGCATGCAACACCAATGCATGGACACCCATCACAGACCTGCATGGACACCTATCACCACTGCATGCACACTGGGGAGAATCACCTAGCCCACCAAATAACAACTCACACAAGGCAAATCTGCCAGGGCAATAACAACCATAGAGGGCAACACACCCATGCACAATATGTCACATGTAGAAACAATAACACTGCAATTACAGCCCCACAGGTATCCCAGTCAATGTCATTGGAGAAGAGGTGCCAGCAACATCCAGCCCCCACTGAAGAGGACCACAGTGATGACAGCGGCTCTGCTCGCCTGGATCTGGATGACCAAAGTGGCCCCTGAGGGATCTCCGGACAGTCGGTTACCCAGGCACAGTCTAACACCACCACAGAGCCTCCCCCCTCAGGAAACACCACCACAGCACCCACCCAGCGGGCCCAAACCTCTGTCCGCAGGACACGTCAATCAGCAGTGTGTCCACCACTACAGGGACCCCAGGGCACCCCAAAAACACAGGATGATCAGGGACCTGGAGTCAGTGGCAGTGGGCACAAGGTTCAGGGGACAGAGGCACAGGACAACAGGGAAGCTGGGAGGACTGCTGTGCAACAGGGCGAGGACAGGCCCAGGGAACTGACTCTCCAGGAGGCACTCACTGTGATCCTAGGAGCATACCAACATTCCCAGGATACGCTGGGCCAGATACTGGACAATTTGCAGGAGAACATGCGGCTGCACCCCGTAAAAGTTCCCTGCAATCCACGCATAAGCCAGAGACTATTGCCAAGACCACCGCCAGGAAATAAGACTCTCCTGATTGTCACCCTTGTGACCCACTCTGTCACCCTGTCCACCTTGAACTGCCATTGCTCCCCTTCCTATGCCTCCTTGGACAATGCCCCTATGATACAAATAGACTGGACTCTATCCTGGACTTTCCTCCATCATCACCCCAGCCCATTGCACTTCCCCCTCTACTTCCCTTTGAAAAAATACAAGCTTGGAGTATGTCAAACTTATTTTAGTATGTATTTGTTTAACAAGGTTTAAACATTGCAATTCAACTGTACAGTAAAGTATACATAGGAAAGACCTGTAGTTGGCTGCAGTGAACTCACAAGGAACGATAGTGGGGCACCAATGTATGCAAAAGGAGATGCCAAAGAGTACAGTGAGTGGCCATAGAAGTGAAAATTCACAGCCTGCCAATGACAACGTCAAACACAAAACTGTCAATTAAATGTGAAGTTACACTGTCTTACCTGTGTCTCATTGGAAGTATTGACAATTAATTGTACTTCTGTTGTCCTCATCCTCATCCTCTGCCGCCTCATCTTCACTGTCCACAGGGTCCACTGCTGCACATAGCCATCTCCAGCCTCCTCCTCCTGCAGAAAAGGCACCTGGCGAGGTTGTGCAATATACAGCATGCCACGATGATCTGGCAGAACTTCTTGAGTGAGTAGCACAGGGAACCACCTGTGAGATGGAGGCAATGAAACCTGGTCTTCAGGAGGCCAAAGGTCCTCTCTATAATTCTTCTTGTTCGCCCATGTGCCACATTGTAACGTTCCTCTGCCCTTGTCCTGGGATTCCTCACAGGAGTCAGTAGCCGTGTGAGGTTGGGGTAACCAGAGTTCACCTGCAAATATTGAGGGACAACTGTTAGACACACACTAACCCTTAGGGCCCACACTATTCCCATACACCAACATCCACTGGGTGGGAGCCAGGGCTCACCTATTAGCCACACCCTGTGCCTCTGGAGTTGAGCCATCTCGTATGGGATGCTGCTATTCCTCAGGATAAAGGCATCATGCACAGACACAGAATACTTTGCACTGACATGGGAGATGTACTGGTCCGCTAGGCACACTATCTACACATTCATCGAGTGAAAGATCTTTCTATTCCTCAACACCTGTTAATTTCTATGAGGGGGGGCAAATGCAATATGTGTACCATCAATAGCCCCAATAATGTTGGGGGTATGTCCCATTGTATAGACGTCAGCTTTCACTGTGGTCAAACCCTCCACCTGGGGGAAAACGATGTAGCTGCACATGTGTTTAATCAGGGGCAGACAGCGCTCTGTTCAGCACTACTGAGAACATTGGCTGTGACATTCCTGCTTCCAAACCTACTGTCACTTGGAAGGAGCCAGTTGCCAAGAAATGGAGCACAGATAGGACTTGCACAAGAGGGGGGATCCCGGTGGGGTGACGGATAGCAGATATCAGGTCAGGCTCCAATTGGGCACACAGCTCTGTGATTTTGGCCCTATCAAGTCTATAGGTGAGGATAACATGCCTGTCCTCCATTGTTGCCAAGTCCACCAGGGGTCTGTACACAGGTGGATGTCTCCATCTCCTATTCATCCACAGCGGTTGCAAACTGTGGGGTAAAATAGTGAGCAGTTGGTCATTATCTCTACATTCCAACCACTACAGTTCAATGCATGTTGTGATTGTAACAGTAATTTGTTTGGAGATGTCCAAATAGTGCATTTGTGAACTGTGATGCAGTTGTGATCCATGGCCTGCCCCCCCCCCCCAAATAGCAACCACCTGTCCTGTATGGAGGGACAGGTGGAAATTAGGTAATTCCGCTGACATTGTGCTCAGTTGCGGGAGGCAGTCGAGAACCGCTGCGCAACTCCTCACTAGTTCACATTGGGCCCTGTGGGGTACAGTGGCCAATCGTGATGTACGCCGGTGGTGACGGTATGCACCTCCGCGGACGTCACTGCCATTTTCTATCTAATTCCTCACTTGCTACCTGACCTTCAACAGGAGAGGACCTACACTGCATGTGCTGCTGTGACCTGTGTTTGGAAGTGACCATGGATCGTGTGAGGGCTCCTGCCTTCACCTTGGCCGAGTTGGAGCGACTGGTTCTACCCCAGTACCGAATGCTGAATGGGCCTCCAGACCAACAGGTGACTACACCGTGAGTATGATGCAGGGGGCATGAATGCATGGAGTGCTGTGTGTGAAGGCTTCATGTAGGGGTCGGGTGGTGGATGGGCCCTGGGCAGCCTGCAGCATGTATGGTGGGCCATGTCTGTGCTAATGGGGATGGGAAGGGGCATGGTGGTCCATGAGTGTAACAGGCAGGACGGTTGGACTAATACCTTTCACTATGTCTATTTCCATGCAGGTCAGCGCTCATCAAAAGAAGAGTATGTGGAGTGCCATCACCAAGGACGTGCGGACCCTGGTGGTCTACGGCTAGCAGAGCACCCACTGTCAGAAAAGGTGGGAGGACCTGAGGTGCTGGGCACAGAAGACAGCGGAGGCCCAGCTGGGGATGGCCTCCCAACGAGGAAGGGGTGCCCGTCGAACCCTGACCCCCCTGATGGCCCGCATACTGCCGGTGGCCTATCTGGAGTTAGATGGGCGTTTGAGGGCATCACAGCAGCCACAAGGGGGTGAGTGCAGTGCCCTTCATTTCTACTTACGCCAGGTGGGATGGTATATGAGTGGGTGGTGTGGGCCCTGTGGGTGCCCCTATGCCAGGCCTAGCATTACAGGGTAGGTCCCATGTTGGGCAGGGTTTTGATGTGAAAGTACTCCAACCAAGCTAGTAAGCATCCACTACTGGGCAGGGGTCTGTGGGTCTCAGGTATGCTGCAATTGGTGTTAGATGTTCCTATCCATGGGCTGGTGACTAGCATTGTGATTGGTAGTGCATTGCCTAGTGCGTAGGGCTGTTCCCTGTGTGTGAGTGTGTCGTGTACACCAACAGTGGTGTTGTTGGCGCCATTGACCAAGTGTATCCTTAGTTTCTTCCCCCACCTACTCTTTGTTTTGTCACCCTGTCCTACCATCATCTGGCAGAGGAGCAGAGGCACTAGCGACAGAGGGAGCTGCATCCCACAGGACCCAGGAGGATGAATCCACCGACGGTGAGGGCACCAGTGGGACAGAAGGCGAGGGAAGCACCACTGCGGAGACAGGAGGGGACAGTTCGGACACGGATTCCTCCTCCAATGGGAGCTCTCTAGTCACCCCAGCTACAGGTACAGCCACCACCACTGTACCAGCACCGCCCTCCCAGCAGCCCCTCAGCGAGTTGCCCGTGCGCGTTCACCCAGGACGGTGGGAATCTCCTTCGCCCCAGGCACCTTAGGCCCTGCTCCAGTTAGCCCTGCTGCCCTGAGTGAGGAGGCTATTGACCTTGTGCGATCCATCTCAGTTGGGCAGTCAACCATTGTGAATGCCATCCATGGGCTGGCAGCCCAAATGCAACAGACAAATGCATTCCTGGAGGGCATTCACACTGGCTTGGCGGCCCAACATAGATCGATCCAAGCTCAGGCTTCCTCTCTGATGGCAGCCATTGTCCCTGTTTCCAGCCTCCCCCTCCAACTTCCTCTTCCCAATCCCATTCCCCTCAACCCTAACCTATCCCAAGCACACAGTCAGACGAGCATGCACCGAGGACAACACACAAGAGTGTACATGGCAAACACAAGCACCACACTTCATCCCACAGGCACTCACACAAACACCATCCAGAAGCAGACATACCTACATCCTCCACTGTGGCCCTCTCCTCCTCGTTCTCCACCTCCCTCCCAGGTGCGTCTACACTCACACCTGCATGCCCTACATCCTCATTCACTTCCACCAGCACACCTAACAGTACACACCCCTCACTAGCAGTCACCACCCCCACATCCATGCACATGTCCCCGGTGTTCTCGCCCACTGTGTCTGTGCCCCCTCCTCCCAAAGCACGCAAACGCAAGCACTTAGACACCCAACAGCCATCCACCTCACTACAGCATCCAGCCCATGCACCTGCAACAAAACACAGCAGACACACCTCCTACCACTACTCCCTCTTCCTCCACTCCCAAACCATCTCCCTCTTCACACCCCAAAGTCCCTAAGAAGCTTTTCCTATCCAACACTGACCTCTTCTCTACCCCTACCCCATCACTGATGTCAGGCCAGGGCGGTCAAAACCCAGTCAAGCACTGCAGCCACCCAGTCCACCTGCACAGTAGTGTCCCCAACTACTCCAGGTGGGAAAGGATCTCGGCCAACAGCCAGGTGCCAGCCCCAAGTGTGTCGAGGAAGGGCAAGAAGTCAGCCCCAGCTGCAAGACAGAAGGGCAAGGAGGGAGCCCCAGCTGCAAGACGGAAGGGCAAGGAGGCAGCCCCAGCTGCAGTAGGGAAGGGCAAGGAGGCAGCCCCAGCTGCAGGATGGAAGAGCAAGGGGCCTGCAAAAGCAGGCAGTAGAGACAAGGGGCCTGGTGCAGGAACTCAGTTGGAGCCCCCACCACTAACCATGGTGGTGCAGCCATCCAAGGCTACAGAGGAAGGGCTCGAGCCTCCACCCACCACTGCCAGCACTGCCACCTGCACAGCGACCAGCATCGCCACCAGCACCGCCACTGGCATCACTTCCAGGAGTAGCAGCCCCAGTGGGCAGCCGTCCGAGGCTGCAGAGGAAAGGCTGGAGCCTCCCCCCACCACTGCCAGCACCACCAGTAGCACCACCACTGCCACCACTGAGCAGCCATCACCACTGGCGGACAGTGTGTAGTCCTGCCTCCATGGGCTGTTGTGCAGCCTGGCCCCAGAAAATCCTATGGGTCTGACACCCAGGTGAGAGACTGTGACCTTGCACTCCCCACGATCTGCATCACAGGGCTAAATACCCCCTCCAGAACCAGTGGAGAAGCCATCCACTCACCCCATCCTCCACAGGATGAAGCTCACTGGGCACAATGCCCCCTCTAGAACCAGTGGAAGAAGCCATCCACTCACCACATCCTCCCCAGTATGAAGCTCACTTGGTACAATGCCCCCCCCAGATACAGTGGAAGAAGCCATCCACTCACCCCATCCTCCACAGGATGAAGCTCACTGGGCACAATGCCCCCTCCAGAACCAGTGGAAGAAGCCATACACTCACCCCATCCTCCACAGGATGAAGCTCACTGGGCACAATGCCCCCTCCAGAACCAGTGGAGCAGACATCCACTTGAGAGACTGTGGCCTTGCACTCCCCAGGATCAAGCACAGGGCATGTTGCCCCCTCCAAAGCCAGTGGACAAGTCACCCACTTGAGAGACTGTGAACTTGCACTCCCCAGTATCAAGCACAGGGCATGTCGCCCCCTCCAGAGCCAGTGGACAAGTCACCCACTTGAGAGACTGTGGCCTTGCACTCCCCAAGATCAAACACAGGGAGTGTTGCCCCCTCCAGAGCATGTGGGCAAGTCACCCACTTGAGAGACTGTGGCCTTGCACTCCCCAGGGCAGAGTGGTGGGAATGTTGGCCCCTCCAGGACCAGTGGCATTATCCCATCTTCCGGCTGAGGTGCCCCCCCATTCCCCATCACCCTGGGGTTCCTGGCTATTTTTGACCTGTTGCCCCTGCAGTGTTCTCTCCGTGTTGTTGCAGGACTGAGGTGGGGCCTTGAACTATGTGATGTGGGCCTGTGGCCCACAGACATTGAGGACTGGGCAGTGTCCCTACATTTGTAAATATGTATATACTTGTTAATTTGGATGCATGTATTTATACTATTTTATCTTATTACACTCACTTTAATCAATTCATTTTGTCCTTGCATTATTCCTAAAGGGTACGGGGTGAATATGTAATGTTACTGCATCTGCTTGTGTGTATAGTGTTGGGGGTGGGGGTGTTGCGTATTGCGTGTGTGTGTGTCTCTCTTTTCCTCCCACCCTCCCCTGTGTGCTAGGTGGCAGTACTCACCGTGGTTGTCTTCGCCGGCGTTGGTGTTCATAGTGGAGCAGAAGGTAGAAGAGCATGGGGAACACATGCAGCTCGGGCTCCATGGCAGCGTGTTTCTTCCTTGAGTCTCCAGAGGTGAGCCGTTTCCCTTCTGTGCAGTGTTTCCTCCAGGCTTTTGATGTCATTGGTACTGCCCCAGAAAAGGTGGTGGATTGGTGTGTCTTAAAACAGTGGGCGGAACATTGTCTTCTGCCTGGCTGTAGGCGGTTACTGCCGTGGTGCTTGTTGATTTCGCCCTGGCGGTCGGTGTGTTAAAGTGGCTGTCTGCCTGAGCAGTTTCTGCTGTGGTCACAATTTCATATTTATTACCGCCGGCCTGTTGGTGGTATTACCGCCGCTTCATCATCGACCGCCAGGGTTGTAATGAGGGCTATAGTGTCAAACAGCTGAAGGGGTTCTGCAGGGATATGGGAGTACCTTTTCAGAAGGCCTCCAGAAAGGAGGAATTCCAAAAGGCACTGAGGGCCTGGGTAGAAGCCCATTCTGAGGAGAATGTTGAGGAGGAGGGTCCAGAGGATGGCCTCTCAAGGGATTTCTTGCCAGTAGTAGGGGGTATTCCCCCTGGAAGTGTGCCTCCTGGTTAACCAGGGAGCAGAGTCTCTGACCATGGCCTGACCGCAGAGTAAATGTGGCAGGAGAGAGAATTTCAACTGCAAATGTCAAAGTTAAACATGGAGGCAGCTGAAAGGAATACTCAAAGAGTGGCAGAAGAGAGGAGAGCTGAGGCTGCAGCTGAGAGAACCTTGGCTGAAAATAAACTTTTGTTGGCTCATGAAGTGAGTCTCAAGGAGCTGGATCTTAAGGCAAAGACGTCTGAGTCCAGCGGTAATGGTGGCAGCATACATGCAGAGCCTGCTGGAGAAAGGAAAGTTTGAATACCTAAAAATGTTTGGTCCTGTTATGTGGTTGGGGATGACATTGATAAGTGGCTGGCTGCTTTCGAAGTAGCACTAAGGGTTTATGGGGTTCCTGTAGAGCAATGGGGGGGTGGCCTTGCGGTGCTATGTACAAGCTGTGGCGAGGGACACACTTCTTACACTGGATCCTAGGGACCCAAAACATATATACACCCATGAAAGCTGCCTTACTTGCCAAGTTTAGGCTGACTCCTGAGAAATACCATCAGAGGTTCAGGGACAGCACCAAACTTTCCACACAAACTTGGGTAGACTGTTCTGATTTCTCCAATAAGGCACTGAATGGTTGGGTGCGGGGCAGCAAAGTAGATGATTACACAGAGTTATTCAGTTTAATAATGAGAGAGAATATGCTCAGTCTTTGTTCTTCAGAGTTACGCCAGCACTTGATTGACAGTAAGCTGACTGATCCTAGGAAGCTTGCAGATGAGTCGGACCTCTGGACTAGTACCAGGATGTCCAAAAAGATACCTGGGAGTGACTCCGAGAAGAGTGGTTCCGGTTCCCCCAACGGAGTGAGGGGGAGGTTAGAGAAGACCCAGACAAGTCCCAGAGTAAGGGGTGAGGAAAGGATTCCCATGCCCTCATCTGAGAAACAGGGTGGTGGTTCTGGTGGGCGATGGCCAAAGCATCCCATTCCCAATCCCTCTGCTTTGAGTGTTCCCAACTAGGACACAGGAAAGGGGACTCTGTCTGTCCAAAGAAATCACCCCTGGTGGGACCTCTACAGGGGTGGCCAATGTGGCCTTACGGGAAAGTAGTCCCCAGGGGCAGTTCGTAGACCATGCCTTTATCTCATTTAGTTGGTAGTTGGACTCAGAGAGGAAACTTGTGATCCCTGAGGAGGGGAGTCATCACTTCTATCAGGTGGGAGTGAATGGGGTTCCACTCACTGATCTGTGAGACAGATGGGCTAGTCTTACCATGATGGTGGAGAGACTAGTGCCAAAAGAGCAGTACACCGGCCAGGTGTGTAGAGTGACTCAAGCCATTGGGGAGGATTTCTTCTGTCCCATGGCCCTAGTGTCCCTAGAGTGGGGTGGGGAGGTGAACCAGAGGGGGTCATAGTTAGTCCCCAGCTGCCCATTGACTGCATTCTGGGAAATGAGTTACCCCTAGTGTCAGGAGAACTGAGAGGGTTGACCCCTAAGGGTGCCCTGACAGTTCAGCTATCTGGCAGTACCACTCCCCAGAGGAGGGTACGTGAGCCCAGATGTGGAGGCATGGTGAGGAAGGACTCACTCTTGTCCTCTGTTCAGCCTCAGGGTACAGACCCTGGGCTGAGTGACCAGTATCAGGGACCCACACCTGAACTGGTGAGAATGGAGGCTGGGTGCCAGACCTCAGGGGCTACTGTCCCCCATTCTGAGATGCTTCAGGAACCCTTCGGAGTTCCCTACCAGCCCCCAGCTGGAGGAGAAGCTCATCCAAAGGCCCCTCTCAGGGTCTCCACTTAGCAGAAGTTGGTCTGGGGCCTGGCTCTTGACACTGACAGCTGTCAGTGGCATCTGTTGGTTTCTGTCCTTGTGGACAGAGTTTTCCCTAAGTTGGGGACAGAATTCAGACCCAAGGAATGGAACGGGCCACATCACTTTATTGGCCGTGGTGGTACTGTCTGCATACTGGGATGCGTCTGTGAGGAAATTAAAGTTTGGAGCTTCACAGATGGGGTTCTCAGGTGATGAGAAGGGTTCCCCATGGGTCAGTTCAGTGGCCCTAGAAAGTATAGACAGAGGAGCCTCACTGAGTCAGAAAGGCATAGAACTGGCAAGTGCCCTTGCAGTAGTGGGCCATTGTCCATGTTCTATCGCCTTAAGGAGGGAAGTCCATCAGAGCGTTGATTAGTCTACCCTGGCTTTAGGCTGGAAGGGGGATATGTTGGAAAGGGCCTTTCTGCAGGGTCACCCCCACACTTTTTGCCTTCCTCCTTCTCTTTTTCTGACCTAATTTTTGCTGGCTTTAGGACTCTGCACACATTACCACTGCTAACCAGTGCTAAAGTGCATTTGCTTTCTCCCTAAAACATGGTGACATTGGCTCATACCCAAATGGCTTATTTAATTTACTTGTTAGTCCCTAGTCAAGTGCACTACATGTGCTCAGGGCCTGTATATTAAATGCTGCTAGCGGGCTAGTGCACTGGTTGTGCTACCCACATAAGTAGCCCCATAACCTTGTCTCAGGCCTGCTTTGGCAGTGCCTGTGTGGGCAGTTTCACTGCTACTTCGACTTGGCATTTAAAAGTACTTGCCATGCTTTAAACTCACCTTTTTCTACATATAAGTCACCCCTAACGTGGTTAGGTAACGTAGGTAGCCCATAGGGCCGGGTGCTATGTAGATAAAAGGCAGGTGTAGGAAGGTAGCCTCTTTCTAGCCTTGTTACCCCCACTTTTGGCCTATTTGTGAGTATATGTCAGGGTGTTTTTACTGTGTCACTGGGATCCTGCTAGCCAGGGCCCAGTGCTCATAGTGAAGACCCTATGTTGTCAGTATGTTTGATATGTGTCACTGGGATCCTGCTAGCCAGGACCCCAGCGCTCATACGTTTGTGGCCTATATGTGTTCCCTGTGTGGTGCCTAACTGTATCACTGAGGCTCTGCTAACCAGAACCTCTGTGCTTATGATCTCTCTGCTTCTTAAATTGTCACTGCAGGCTAGTGACTAATTTTACCAATTTTGATTGGCACACTGGATCACCCTTATAATTCCCTAGTGTGTGGTACCTAGGTACCCAGGGTATTGGGGTTCCAGGAGATCCCTGTGGGCTGCAGCATTTCTTTTGCCACCCAAAGGGAGCTCAGACAATTCTTACACAGGACTGCCACTGCAGCCTGAGTGAAATAACGTCCACATTATTTCACAGCCATTTTACACTGCACTTAATTAACTTATAAGTCACTTATATGTCTAACCCTCACTTAGTGAAGGTTAGGCACAAAGTTACTTAGTGTGAGGGCACCCTGGCATGAGCCATGGTGCCCCCACATCGTATAGGGCAATTTCCCCGGACTTTGTGAGTGCGGGGACACCAATACACGAGTGCACTACATATAGGTCAATACCTATATGTAGCGTCACCATGGTAACTCTTAACATGGCCATGTAACATGTCTAGGATCATGGAATTGTTACATGCAATTGTTCCAATACAATTTCATGCATCCCCGGGTCACCAGCATATAGCCCGGGTACTGCCAAACTAACTTTCTGGGGTCTCCACTGCAGCTACTGCTGCTGCCAGACCCTCAGACAGGTTTTTTGCCCCCCTGGGGCCTGGGCAGCCTGGTCCCAGGGAGGCAGAACAAAGGATTTCCTCTGAGAGAGGGTTTAAACCCTCTCCCTTTGGAGATAGGTGTGAAGGGCCTGAGAGGAGTAGCCTCTCCTGGCCTCTGGAAATGCTTTGAAGGGCACAGATAGTGCCCTCCTTGCATACACCAGTCTACACTGGTTGAGGGATCCCCCCAGCCCTGCTCTGGTGCGAAACTGGACAAAGGAAAGGGGAGTGACCAGTCCCCTGACCAGCACCTCCCAGGAGAGGTGCACAGAGCTCCTCCAGTGTGTCCCAGGCCTCTGCCATCTTGGATGCAGAGGTGTGGGGGCACAATGGACACCTCTGAGTGAGCACCTGGAACCAAACCAGATTAGTAGTGTTCTAGCAGCTTAGGCTGATAGAGGTAGCTATAGCAGAGCAGCTTAGGCTGAACTAGGAGACATGCAAAGCTCCTACTATACCAATTATATCACATAGCACTATATCATAAGAAAACACAATACTCAGAGTAACTAAAAATAAAGGTACTTTATTTTAGTGACAATGTTGCAAAAGTATCTCAGAGGTTATACTCCCGTAAGAGGTAAGTAAAATACACAAAATATACACACTTACCAAACTCAGGTAATAAAACACTTAGAAAAGTAGTGCAAACACTGTAGGACACAACAGAATGCAATAGGAGAAAATAGGCCTAGGGGCAACACAAACCATACACTCCAAAAGTGGAATGCAAACCACAAATGGACCCTAGGCCTAGTGTAGAATGTAGGGGGTCATTGGGAGTGTAAGAAAACACTAAGGGTGTCCAAGATACCCCACCCAAAGACCCTGAACAGTAGGAGTAAAGTTACCCTACTACCCCAGAAAGACAGTAAAGTCGAGATAGGAGATTCTGCAAGGACCACAACTGATTGCAAAGCACTGAAGATGGATTCCTGGACCTGAGGACCTGCAAAGGAGGGGGACCAAGTCCCAGAGTCATGCAAGCGTCCGGGGGGCAGGAGCCCAATAAACCCCGGATGAAGGTGCAAAAGGGCTGCCTCTGGGTGGAAGAAGCCAAAGATTCTGCAACAATGAAAGGCGCCAGGAACTTCTCATTTGGCCAGAAGATGGACTTTATTTCACTCAGGCTGCAGTGGCAGTCCTGTGTAAGAATCATCTGAGCTCCCTATGGGTGGCAAGAGAAATGCTGCAGCCCATAGGGATCTCCTGGAACCCCAATACCCTGGGTACCTAGGTACCATATACTAGGGAATTATAAGGGTGTTCCAGTGTGCCAATCAGAATTGGTGAAAATGGTCACTAGCCTGCAGTGACAATTTTAAAAGCAGAGAGAGCATAAACACTGAGGTTCTGGTTAGCAGAGCCTCAGTGACACAGTTAGGCACCACACAGGGAACACATACAGGGCACACTTAATGAGCACTGGAGTCCTGGCTAGCAGGATCCCAGTGACATAGACAAAAACAAACATACATACAAGTAAACAATGGGGCTAACATGCCAGGAAAGATGGTACTTTCCTACACACTTGCATACATCTGCATTTTTAATGGGTCTTCCAGGTCTGAAAGGGGGGAGGGCTTGACACTAACATGTCAAAAGACAGTAGTCTGCCCTCAAACAAAGAACTGCCACACCCCCTACTGAGACCCTGTAAGAAAGGAAGGAACTGAGAGGGACCTTGTGCACTTCTAAGGTACTCTTTGAAGTGTCCCCACTTCAAAGGCACATTTGGGTATTTAAGCAGGGTCTCTGACCCTACCAACGTAGACACTTCTGAGGTAGACACTCTACCTGACAAGACACTTTCTGGAGAAGAGAACCTGAACCAGAACCTGCATCCTGCCAAGAAGAATTGCCTGGCTGCCCAAAGAACTAACCTGACTGCTTTCTGTGAAGGACTGCTGCCTTCCTGTTGCCCTGCTGCCTTGCTGCCCTCTGGCTGTTGTGAGAAGTGCTCTCCCAGGGCTTGGATAGAGCTTGCCTCCTGTCCCTGAAGTCTCAGGACCAAAAAGACTTCTTCTCAACAAGAAGGACTCCTTATGTGGTGAAAATCGACGCACAGCCTGCCAGAAACGACGTACAGCCTGCATTGCGTTGAGAAACACACTGCACGCCGAACCGGAATGACGCAGCCTGACTTCTCAACAAGAAGATCGACGCAGTGCCAGCATAGTGACCAGGAAGTTGATGCACGGCCCACTGGATCAACACACAGCCAAGCCAGAATGACGCAGCCCGACTTCCAGAGAGGAATCAACGCAACGCCTGACGTGCAGTAGAAATTTCCATGCAACGCCCACTGGATCGACTCAGCCCCTGTGACTTCTTCCTGTCAGCTCTGGAAATCCACTCATCGTCTGCTGGGCGCCCAAAACCACGCAACCCGAAGAGGATCCACGACCGAGCGCCAGAAATCGACACAGAGCCGTCCCTGTGTGAAAACTAAATGATGCATCATTGTGTGCAGCCTGATAACTCGATGCTCACACCCTTGTTTTCCATGCATCTTCTCCTCTGTGGTTCTTTGCGGATATTTTGAACCAGGTACTTTGTGATTGAAAGAGACATTTATTGCTTTTAAAAGACTAAAGACACTTTATATCACTTTTACAGTGACATCTCAACATATACTTGTTGCATTTGTAATCATTTTGACCTGCATCTTATCAGATAAATCTTATATTTTTATGAACACTGTGTGGTGTATTTTTGTGGTGCTATACTGTGGTATTGCATTATTTATTGCACAGATAATTTACACATTGCCTTCTAAGTTAAGCCTGACTGCTCAGTGCCAAGCTACCAGAGGGTGGGCACAGGATAATTTGGATTGTGTGTGACTTACCCTGACTAGAGTGAGGGTCCTTGCTTGGACAGGGGGTAGGCTGACTGCCAACCAAAGACCTCATTTCTAATAGTTTTGTTAATATTTATTATAATTTTCAAGTTTTTTATAATATTGCAAATTTCAGTTGACCTTTAAGTACTTGTATATTAATTTGAATGGTAAGGTGAACACCTTTTACCTTATAGAGATTTGGCAATATAGGAGCCAGCAGATATAGATAGTTGCCACTCAACAGTGAAGTGTTGTATGTTTTAGTATAGGTAACTGTAATGCAAGAGAGAAATCTTTGCACAGAGATAAACACATGTTTATACTCCAAAACATACTGCTATCATCTGATGTGCACACTCTATTATGTATGGGTGTTGTTATTGGGAGGTGTTTGAAATATAGGGAAATTATATCTCCACAATGAAATATGAATATAGGTTATATAAGACACAGTACTGGATATAGAGGATACCCTGTTTTATACTCTACTATAGAAATTCATCAGTATGAAAAGTGGTATGTGCAGAGAGGACAGATGCCACTGGTTCCCTATACCATACTGTATATCCAAGATGTCCTGGAGATAGGTGTTAGTGCAGAGGACAAAGTTTCCATGCAGACTACTGTATATATTTTCTGCTGGGGAGAGCTGTGAGTGGACAGGGCAATCCATTTTCACACAGTAATGAATATGGTTATTTCTCAGGGGGGAGGTGCTACTGGGGAGTTTAGTACTTGTTATACTTAGTATGGAATAGTAAGTTGTTACCTGTGAGGTGAGTGACTTGTCCACCCTACTATGCATACTACTGAGCCAGGGAAAGGTGTGAATGGAGAGCCAGTGTCTCTTTATACCCAACTCCACACACTAGTCATCTTAATGCAAGATCTTAGCGGAGAGGACTGTCTAGCAGTGGAGATTCTAAGAGATAAGTACTATAATGAAGAAAAATATAAAATACTTTAACGATCTAGCAAGTGTCTCATTTGATCGTATCAAAATAAAGGGTAGTGAAAATTAGGTGCATATAACATAACTATTACATCAGGATATGTAAAGTGAAAATGAAAATTGAATAAAAAAGTATGTTCTTGCAATACGCTTACATTGCATTGGATGCTGAGGACTGTGTGTCTGGCTCTCGTGGAAGGTTCGCAAAAGTCACCCATGCTATGCATGGGAGCACTGTGGCTCTTGCGAGTGTCTTGCGACAGTGATCAAGATAAAAAAAGGGGAACATAGTTCATACAACATGTATAAGTGAAAGTAGCTCTGGGAAGACCTTTTTTCAAGTAAAACTTTGTATAACTATATTTTTTGTGTTTTGTAACACTTTTTAACTTTTAGTATTTTTAAAAAAAGGGAGATGTCATCAGTGATGTTATAGGTGACGTCATAAACATATAGGGGGTGATTCTAACATTTGGCGGGCGGCGGAGGCCGCCCGCCAATGTTCCCCCGTCAAAATACCGCTCCGCGGTCACAAGACCGCTGAGGGTATTTTGAGATTTGCCCTGGGCTGGCGGGCGGCTGCCAAAAGGCCGCTGGCCAGCCCAGGGCAAATCTACCTTCCCACGAGGACGCCGGCTCCGAATGGAGCCGGCGTAGTGGGAAGGTGCGACGGGTGCAGGTGCACCCGTCGTGTATTTCAGTGTCTGCTTTGCAGACACTGAAATACTTTGTGGGGCCCTCTTACGGGGGCCCCTGCAGTGCCCATGCCATTGGCATGGGCACTGCAGGGGCCCCCAGGGGCCCCGCGGCACCCCCTACCGCCATCCTGTTCCTGGCGGGAGACCCGCCAGGAACAGGATGGCGGTAGGGGGGGTCAGAATCCCCATGGCTGGAGGATTCACAAGGGCAGTGGTAAACCGGCGGGAGACCGGCGGTTTACCCTTTCTGGCCGCGGCTGAACCGCCGCGGTCAGAATGCCCTTGGGAGCACCGCCAGCCTGTTGGCGGTGCTCCCGTGGTCGGTGACCCTGGCGGTCACCGGCCGCCAGGGTCAGAATGAACCCCATAATGAGTGATGTCACATGTGAGGTTATAACCAGTGCGTGGAAGGGGCACAAGTAATAGTTAGAGCTGCTAAATATAACTGGTTTTATATATATATATATATATATATATATATATATATATATATATATATATACACACATATATATGCATATGTATATATTCCTACTGGTAGTCTCCAGTAGGTATAGTTAGGACCTAGTTTCTATAGAAAAAGCTGTTTTTGCTTACCTATATGTTTGGTGCCACTTGACAAATCTTCATGAAATTTTCCCCAAAAAATGTGACAGTCACATGAGCTGCTGTCTGGGAAATTTTGGGGTGATCCATCAAGAGGAGGCAGAGATAAAAGGGGGGGGGGGGTGACATTTAGAGGGTTTCCAATGTTAATTCTCTTAGGAAAAACTGAACAGCCCTTGAGGGCACCCTCGCGGTCCCAGATGGCCCATAAAGGGCTAAAAAAACACCTTCACTCTGAGCATTCAGGGTTCAAATCCAACCGGCCTTGCTTCCCTCCTTTCTTTTTATTTTAAAGTACAAATGATTTTAAGTTTTAAAAAATGACATACTTTTTTTATTTTAATTTATGCAGAAATATCTCTTTCTAAGTATATCATACATCATATCACACAATATGGCAAGGACACAAGTTATAGTTACCGTAGGCCACAAGTTATAGTTACTTGAAATAACTATAATTGCTGAATTTCTAAGTTTTTGTGAGAGTAAATTCAGAACCTAACTATAAAGCCCCTATAACTTTTGTAGTTTAAGTGAATTTCTAAGGTTTTTGATAGTTCTGTTTCCTAACTATTACGTCCCTGTGACTTTTATTTTTTGAGTGAATTTCTATGGTTCTTTTAACGTGAAGTAATTTTCATTACTATCCATTAATCCAACCACCACCGCGCACAACCGAATGCCAGACCCTGTGGCCAACCCCCATAACCATTTAACCCCATGCTGTGCACGGCCTTTGGCCATGCACAGCAGGAGTTGGCCACAGGTCTTGTCTCTCTGCGTGTGAGAATAGGTGTGAGAGGGTGTCTCTGGTTGTGAGAGTGGCTGTGAGAGTGCCTGGGAGTGAGAGTGGGTGTGAGAGGGTTTATGTGGGTGTGGGAGTGTCTGATTGCCCTCCAAAAGATAAAAGATGCATTCACCTCCATGCAGCATTTCATATTGTTTTTTAATATGGAAATTGGGGAGTAAACACATTTGCTTTGGCCTTTGGCCATGCACAGCAGGAGTTGGCCAGAGGTCTTGTCTCTCTGGTTGTGAGAATAGGTGTGGGAGGGTGTCTCTGGGTATGAGAGTGGCTGTAAGAGTGTCTCTCTGGCGTGAGAGTTGGTGTGAGAGAGTCTATGTGGGTGTGAGAGTTCCTGATTGCCTTCCAAAAGATAAAAGATGCATTCACCTCCATGCAGGATTTTTAGATTGTTTTTTAATATGGAGCCTGGAAATAAACACACTTGCTTTGCCTTCACCAAGCCCAGGAGTTAGGATCATTTGTCCTTTCCAGAAGTGGAGCTTCAAATGGGGCACCTGCTACATTTATATTTGTAAGTGCTTCCTGTTGAGGTTTAAGTTCTGTGAGCATCATGGCCTGAATAGAAGCTCACAAGCTCACCTGTTCATCCAACAAGAGTCCATATTTTTGCACAAAATATCTATACAACTGTAGAACTTTGTACTGGTTAATTAGTAAATGCTACCACTGAGTGAATTGTCAGTGTGTGCCCTTTCATGGCTGGTTTTGGCCCTGGGGACCCTGTCCCCTCAGGCCCATGACATGAGGGCACCCAGTATGAAATTGGACAGCGGAGGCCTCCGTGGTCCCAGCCAGCTCAACGTCTCCTGTGGGAGCCAGCTTTGCTCTCTCAGACAGGGAGCTGCTAAACATGCAGCTCCCTGCCTGTGAGAGGAATGGTTTCCTCTGTTTCCCTGCCTGCATGTCTGCAGACAGAGAAACAGAGGAAACATCTGCTCCCAGCAAGCGGAAACAGTTTTACAGCTCTCGCTTGCTGGAACCAGAGTGTTTGCTCTGACTTGGTGGGAGCTGTCAAAGCTCCTGCCAAGTCACATCAAACAGCTATGTCCCAGGGTTCCCCAGGGCCATTATTGGCTTCATGAGGGGGGCCGTGAGCCCCCCCCTTCAAACTTAAACTTTGTCCTGGGGAGGTGGTGGTCCCAGGGGCCTGCAACAGACACCCTTCATGATCTTTTTTAAGCCCTGAGGAGTTGGCGGTCCTTGGGGCTGTGGGGGAGCAGTGTGGGCCCCCTGCATTAATTTTATCTTTTACCCCAGGGAGGAGGTGGTCACCAGGGATGTGGGGGGTGCCACACCCCAGCATTTATTGGTTGTTTAGCCCCATGGAGATGGCGGTCCCTGCTGCTGTGAAGGGGGCCCAGGCCCGATTGTCAATTTCATCTTTTGCCCTGAGGAGGAATTCAGGTATTAAAGTAATTCAGAACTTGAATCACAGTTTGTGCTGTAAAATAAAAAATGCAATCTAATCGTAATATACGTGATCTGAGTCACAGTGTGATTGTATGAATGTGTGACTAGGTCTGTGAGTAGTTGTTTGACTGCATTACGGGGTATATAGGCTACTGTATGGTTGTGTAATTGTGTTTGTGAGTGTCTGTAAAGGTGTGTCAGTTGGTACGTGACTGTATAGGTGTCTGAATGGGTGTACAAATTGATTGTATGTATAGAAATATGAATTATTGTATGAGTTGTGTTTTAATGTGCGAGTGGATTTGTAATTTGTTGTATCATGTATGAGAGGTTGACTAACTGTTGGTGTGTGAGTGAGTATGTAAGTGCTTATATAAGTGTGTCTGTGGATATGTTAGATGTTATATGGTTGTGTGAGTGGGTGTGGGGGTGTTTGTGGGAGTGTATGAGTGGGTGTGTGAATGTTAATGTGTTTGTGTGAGTGAGTGTGTAAATGTTTGTATGAGGGTGACCATGGGTGTGTGAGTGATTGTATGAATGTGCGGGTGCATCAGTGAATCTGTCACTGTGTAGGTTTGTTATTAGATGTTTAATTAGTTGTATGGGTGTGTTAGTGGATGTGTGATTTTTTGTGTAAGTGTATGACTATGTATGTGAGTGGTTGTGTAGGTATGTGGTGAATGGTTGAGAGGGTGTGTGTATGTAACTAGTTGTATGTGTTTGCGGCACTGGTGTTTGTGTGTTTATAAGGGTATTTGATTGGCTTTGTTAGTGAATCTGTGGATGATGTTGTCATTGATGTCATCGGTGATAGAATTTCAGATGTTATCAGTGATGTCACTGTACATGTCATGAGTTGAATGATCAAAGTAGTGCATGGCAGCGGCTCACAACACTGTATGCACATTACCAAACCTCTGGACAATAACTTAAATAAATGTGGGTATGGATGTCCTTCACTACAGAGTAAGTAGTGTAACCTGTCACCATGCAAACCTATGCTGCCAGATATCTAGCAAGAGACCATGGGAAGCAATCTCTATAATCACACGAGCTGCCACAGAGGGCTGCCAAAGTGGTCCCCTAGAAAGGTCCCAATCTGGGCACAACATGCAGCTAAAATCACCACCTCAGATTTGAGGTAAGACGACCCACTGGACCAGTTGGGCATCAAGTGTCCAATAAAACTGCAGGTTGTTGTACTTAGACCCATACACCCAAACAGGAAGGTTGCTAGGTCATTCTGAAAGCAGCACACCACTACATATCTGCCTCTTGGTTGTACACACACCTCCTCCAATTTGACTCCAAGCCCCGGCAAGCCCAAATTAGTACACCCCTGACATGCATGGTAAAGCCTGCCGCACAACAAGAACCGTGCATTCTACAGTGTGACAACACGCCACTCCCAGGTGCTGAATGTGTTTCCTGCAATAGTGCTATATCAACTCTATGTCTCTAAAGGTATGCAACCTCCTTGTATATCTTCCAGTAATTGTTCAGCCCCGACATTCAAAATGAGAAACCTTAGAAATGAAGGGCCCTAGGTTCTCACCACTGCACTTCGTGTGTAATTCCGCATCATCATGCGGCTCCACTTGACCAGTCATCTCAGCTCATACAGTATGCATCAAATGCAGACAAATCCAGCACATAGAATACAGTTACATCGAACAGTAGATGCTGTGAACCCCGGCAACTGACAGTGATGCATGACCCACCCTAAACCTACCCCTACCCCCTTCAGAAAAACCCAAACTGAACTAGTGGGACACATTTGGGGACAGAGGTTGCCTGGCTTGTCTCCCTCTATTGCATATTGCCTTAGGGGGCTGTACACAATACATATCATGTATTTACATCAATTGAAAACAAAAATTCAAGTCTAACAGTCCCAGCCACAACCACTGCCCTACTGCAGCACACAGCAGGCTAACTAGGGTCTCTAGCATCAGCATCAAAGTACGCAGCCACAACACAGCAGTAGCAAGAGTCCACAGATCACATTCCAAAGCACTCACCACCTCGAATAGTCCACAACAAGTCCATATGAGTATCCCTGGCAGCACTTGGGTCAACTGGGTGAAGAGAGTGCTGACCATTGAGGAATCATCCAACTGAACCTTATGAGGGACATCATCCTCAGGTCAACAGATGCTGCAGGAGCATCTCAAGTGAGGAACTGAACCACACAGTGAGGCAGGAGCTAGTCTTGCTCCTCCATGTCCTGTGTGCTTCTGGTGTCTCTATTGTCTGGCCTAGAGGAGCAACATCACGACCCGCCACCTCCCCACGCTTGTGGAACTGCCATAGCACCTTTTGGGTCTCCAAGATCATGGCTTTGCCATCAACCATTACTCGCAACTGTGTGGGGTACAACTTACTATATTCCATTTGCTGCTCTCAGAACCTTTGTTTGGCTGGTATGAATTGCGTCTGCACATCTGCACTGCTGGTGAAATCAGGAAACAAAGACAATTTCAAACATTTGTGTCAGAGTACCATTAGTTCTGGTACCCTATGGAGTGCTGCATCGTGATTTCTGTAATTTAACAGCCTCACAATAATGTGGAGAGGTTTGGCCCCTGGCACTGGGTGGGGTACAAGGGAATGGTAGGCACGCTCCACCATGAAGATTTCAGAGAAAGACCTGCACCATAAGAGATCAGCGAAGAGCTATTCCATGCAGCATTCCATACTTTCTATGTTGGTGGACTCCGTGGTGCCTGCAATTCTTATATTGTTCCTATAAGAGCGGGCTTCAAGATCCTCTGCCTTCGACTGTAGGGCAGGTAATAGTCTATCCATCCTTTTCTGAGATGCCGAAATGGTGACTCATTTATTTTCAGCCTCTAAGACACAACGCTCAAACATGTTGAGGTGTTCAGTGCACTTGTCCACGCATTCTGATGTGTGGTCCATTCTGAAGGATAAAACATCTATCTTGCCATCATGCTTAGCAAGGCTATGTTGCATGGCTGATAGGATTTGTCTCAGTTCCATTCCCACCTCTTTGTTGGCCTCCTAATGTGTGGCCCCCAACACTGCTGATCGTCATTGCTGGCCTTGGGAGTCTTTCACAAATCAAACTGTAGTTTGTGCTGTGTCGTGTCTGTTTTTCCCATGTTGCCAGTGAATCATTGAGATGCCCCACACAGTGTGCCCCTGTATCAAATGGATGTCTCAGGATCAACCCAGGTGAAGAACCCTGGGAGGATACCCCACGTTCTGCACCAAGAAGCCCCAGACTGCCACTTTGGATATACTGTTGGTGTTCATGGGTAGGTGAGCTGCAATCGTGTAAGGTATTATTCCACCTGATACAGGTACACCAATATTGTGAATGGCTGGGTTACCACTTCTCCTCGGGACTCCAGTGTAGTTTTGGCCTGTTACTAGTGTTGGGGCTCAGAGGCTGAAGGGAGCAGCCTCAGACCTTATCTCAGTCCAATGCAGAGCCGCTACCGAGGCCAGCGGGGTCATTGGAAATCAGACCGCTCCCACCATTCTACTGCAATATTCGCCTGTGCAGTGTGCTCCGATTTCTTAATAACACTGCAGGACCATATCCAAAAAGGATTGTCCCTTCATTTCTCAGCAGCTGGGGGGCAGCTGTTTCTAACAGTTGCACATGAGGATCCTCCTCACCGGCTCCAGCGAACATGGAGGGGCCCCTGTCGGCAAGGTATGTGGTCTCCCAGCGATGTTTGCACTCTAGCAGGCAGCTCGCTTTGGGGGTTTTTAAGTGGCCTGCTGCACACACGCTGTTTTATGGCTCTGCCTCATGTATTTTTCACTGTGTGCTGGATTTCGTTTTTGCTGGTTTGGGTACTCTGGGCACTTTACCACTGCTGATCAGTGCTAAAGTGCAAGTGCTCCCTTTGTAAATTGTGATTATGATTGGTTAATTTATGATTGGAATATTTTATTTACTAGTGAGTCCCTAGTAAAGTGCACTAGAGGTGCCCAGGGCCTGAAAATAAAATACAACTAGTGGGCCTGCAGCACTGATTGTGCAAACCACATGAATAGCCCTGTAAACATGTCTCAGACCTCCCATTGTAGTGTCTGTATGTGCAGCTTTGTACTGCCATGCTGACCTGGCAAGTGCGCACACTTGCCAGACCCAAATCATCTCTTTTAGTACCTGTAAGGCACCCCTGAGGTAGGCCCCATGTAGCCCAAGGGGCAGGGTGCAGTGTATTTAGAAAGTAGGATATGTATTAGCGTGTGTTACATGTCCTGATAGTTTAAACACTGCCAAATTCATTTTTCACTATTGTAAGAACTATCTCTCACATAGGTTAACATGGGGATTGCCTTGAAATATCGTTTGAGTGTAATTTTCCATTGGGAGCAGACTGTGAACTCACAGTTGAAAAATACATCTTTTACTAAAGGTGTCTTTAACTTGTGTGTTCGAAAAAGCCACTTTTAGAAAGTGACACCTGGGAGTATAAAGTAAGACTCTAATCTCCTCCCTCATCATATAAACACATACAACATTACCTTTCACTTATTACAAACACATTATATATTACAAATATCAAATATATATTTCTTTCATATAAATATAATTTATAAAGTCCCCCATCATATCACAACGAAAGAAAATTAGAATAGAACCAAGTGCAAGTAAGATAAAGTGCTCGTGCTTAGGAAAGAATAAGAAATAATAAATTTCCCATCAATTAATCAAGATTCTCTTAAAAACATAAAATAGCCCGTTGGTTAGTCCTTCCACCACATTGAATCACAATATTATTTCATCAGGTAAAATGATATCCCCAATTCAATCCTCTTCAAATAATAAACCAAATCCAGGCTAGAGCAACACCATTGACGTTACGACCCTCTCACACTGTCAGTCCAAATATCAGCTCCACACAGGTCTTCCTCAGGACTGACAGATAGGGTAACCTACAATTATCCAAACGAATAAATCAGCCTATATATCATCAATTTCAACTCCAGTTAATGTACCACATCATAAATCCTCTCCATATACACCCATATGGATCCACACTAAATTAAATGTCCATCTTCATAAATAGCCCTTAATGAATCCCTTAGTCTACAAAACGAAGAAACAAACCAACTCATATTCTCACATATCATATATCTACTTACAACTATATACAAAACAACCCTTTGAAGAAACTCTTACCTTGACTCGCACAAAGGAAATACATCTCATTATCACTCACTTTCTAAGACCTTTTCAAGACTTCCAACCCATGTTTTTTCTAATTTCAATTACATAGCCTTGAACAAAAACAAACAAATCCCAATTATATGTTATTCAAAAATACCCGGTTAAAAAATTCCTTTTAACCTCATTATTTTATCCAACCTTCAATGTAATATCCCTCTAACCTTACTGCCTTACGTTTAAGTGCAATAGAACTCACTTCACTTCATCAATAATGAATTCCAAATTAACTTCATTGTACCCAAAGAACCTTCAGTCAAAATTAATCATTAAGATGGTGCTTCTCCATCAAGCCCTATCTTAATCTACTCGGACGCCGACATACCGTTTACTCAATCGCATTCGTTCCATCTCGCGTCCTTCATGTAAAGAACAAACACGGTAAATCTCAGTGTTTAAATCACCTACGTGAGCTCATACATATGCGTCAGCACATTTCATTAGGAGAAAGTAATGCAGAAGTCCTCACAACACTCTCCAATCCGCGTTGCACAGCGCATGCGCTTAATAGAAAACAAACTCGCCCGGAGTGCGGAAATATTTACATTTTTTTAAAAACACGTACCGCTGAAGGACAATCAAAATACATAACTTCAATATTTCAACTATTCCACAGGCGCATCTGCACCTTAAGAATGAAGAACCACCACAAATACCTAAAATGTCTGCATTTTATCTACCGCATCATACAGCACTTTAACAATGCAGTTATAATATCCAATCTAACAGGTACCTATGCCATTATCAACAGACAACTATTCGTATACAGAAATATTCATTATAAATTGTGCTTCTACCATAGGCAATCAGCACCTTGTATCGGTGACATATAAGCAACAACAAAATCATCCTCCTGCAATATAAATGAGGGTTCAGTCAATAGAAATATATAGCAATATATTATGGACACCACAGCTAGGCAATAGCATATTTATAATGTCCATAATGCCTTAGAACACATTCTCCAAATACCATAACTCATTTCTGTCATTTAAAAGAACCCAACCCATGTGAAGCTTAAAGATATATGGCCACAGCACATCACCCATGGGTCGTAACCAAAAACTTATATCCATATATCAACCATTCGATAAGTTAGCTGCTTGTCTTGCTATCTCCTCATATTCATTCAAACCATAAAAAACAGAATCCAAAACATGGATCCATTTGAATTCCCATAGATTAGGGTTATCTGATAAATTCCCCCCTTGTGTGTTATCCTTGATTTTTTCTAACACACACACCATCTCAATGATTCAGCCGAATGATTCAGTGTGGTAAAATGATCAACCAAAGGTGCCCCTTGAATTTTACAACGAATTTGACTGCAATGTTGCATAATCCTTACCTTCACTTTTTGTTTTGTTTGTCCAACATATAGTAAGTCACAAGGATATTTGATCACATAAATATCATTATTGCTATAGAAATTCGTATGGTCCTTCAATGTCACCGACAGATGTTTATATTTAAAGATTTTTATTTCCAAACATTGTGCACAAACCTTACATGACCCACACTTAAAGTGTCCAACAGTTTTTGGTAAATTCAACATTGTTGTCAACGAGGTTCTAGAGGGTTCTGGCAAAAATGAGCTAACCACCTAATCTTTAATGTTCCTACCCCTTTTGAAAGCATACATTGGGGGATCATTAACTTCAAGTTCACCTGTGATTAAATTCCAATCTTGGTTAGTAATCTTTTTAATTTCTGGGATTCTAGTACAATAGGTGGTCACGCAGATCATCCTATTGCTATCACTGTCTACACGAGCTTGAGGTTCAAGTAAAAACTCACGATGACAAAACCAACCCCTTTTGCAAGCCTTCCTCACTAACCCCCTAGGGTAACCTCGCATCTGTAAACAATTAATTAGTTCTTCAGATTTCATAAAATAATCATCCTTTTGAGAACAATTCCTTCGAAGACAGAGGAGTTGTCCATATGGTAAATTATCCTTCAGATTCTGAGGGTGATGACTCGAATACTGTAAAAGAGAATTTCTCTCACTCTTCTTCCTAAACAAGGTGGTGTATAGCTGATCATCCTGTACTCTGATCGTTAGGTCCAAAAAATGTATCTCAAAAGCACTATATTGTATAGTAAATTGTATATCTTCTGATCTCATATTTAACCATTGATGAAAGTCCAACAGTTCATATTGGGTACCTGCCCAAATCATCAACACATCATCTATATAACATTTCCATAAAGTTATATGTGTAAAATATAGTGACATTTCATCAAACATAAATCACATCTCAAAAGTATTCATATACAAAATGGCTACATCAGGCACAAACGTTGCACCCATCGCTACTCCTTTTGTCTGTAAATAATATTTCCCTTGAAATAGGAAAAAAAATGTCATTGCTATCTTCAATAACCTCACAATAAATTCAGTTGGTACTTGCACCGGCTGTATCCTACCCTCCAATGCTTCTCTAATCACCTGTGGGGCGTGGCCCTGAGGGATATTTGCATGCAAGGAAACAATATCCATTGTTACCAGGATTTGTTGTCACAGTCAAATTGTACACCATCCATTAATCTTATGGTGTCCATCGAATCTCTCACATAGGCCGCAGTCTAACGGTTTCAGAAAAAAATCAACAAATTTACAAACAGGTTCAAGTACTGATCCACATCCTGATATTATCGGGCAACCCGTTTT